>NC_141696.1:417060416-419765416 GCF_964263255.1 Lissotriton vulgaris
TATCACCTAACCCTGCGGATGTAGTTTATGGCCCCAGCTGTAGAGAATTCAGACATGCCAATCCTCCTGATTCAGGCGTGTGACTACTGATTTCAGTGCTAGTCTCCCGCCTCCCGATTTCTGCAAGCAAAAACCCGGGGGCATATTACGAACAACTAGCGATAATTTTTGTCTCTAACTTGTTTAGAGACAAAAATTATCGCCGCACATCGGCGATTTTTATCGCAGATAAACCTTGCTATTATCGCAGAAAAGTCAGCGATATTCATGTATTATCGACCTAATGCTCTTAGCCATGTTATCCACCTCCCATTGGATAACATGGCTAAGAACTGCTCAGGGCAGGTGTTAGATTTTGGAGATATTCGCGCTTAGCGCGAATATCTCCAAAAGTTGGTAATAGAAGGTAGCGATGTTAGGGACTGTTTCCAGTCGCTAACATCTTGGCACGCCACTTTGCATGTCATTAGTGATAAATATCACTGACATGCAAAGCGGGGCCCAAGATGGTCGCTATCTCCTTTTAGCTGTCACTAACTGGTGTTAGCGACAGCTTGGTAATAGGGAGATAATTTTATCTCCGCTTTCATGGCTTTTAAAGCCAAAAAAAGCAGAGATAAACCCCCTTGATAATATGCCCCACGGTTCCTTGGGGGTTTCAGCCGACAGGGCTTGGTATTGTGTTACATGGTAATTTTTCCATGAAACGTCAGAGGGTCGATGCAGGGGTTGTAGAAGAGGTGATAAACCATTTAAGCCTCATGAACAAGCGCATGGTCTTTTAAAGATTTGTGAAGTACTCGGGGCGGCGGTGTGTGTGTGCCCTCTTTCAGGAGCGGGCGGGGGGGCACTGCCAGCAACTTGCCAGGTCAGGTAGTGTTCAACACGTGCATCACCCTTTCTCTGCCTGCTATTGCGCTCCATGCTTCGGAAAGGTAAGAAAAAGAACGTGCATTTGAGTTTGAAATGTCCAATCCTGCAGCAGCACACTTCCAAAGCCCACACATGACAATAACCCGATTCAAGGCCCCATTCACCCGTTTTAAAAAAAATAGATAACACTCCAACAAAGTAAGGTTATAAAACTTTATTAACTACTAACTTTAACAAACGGAACAAAAACTAAAAACATTTAAACATTTCTGAACACAAAAAGCAACAATGGTTAGAAGCGGTCTTTTGTGCGAATAGTCCCAAGGCAGCACAACGTGCAGAGTTCTGGACGGCACCCAGGTGATGTCGCCTGGGTGCCGCACTGGTTTAGGGATCCTACAATGCTGCTCCGAAAATTGGCGTGGGGCGTCCCGGGTGGGGCGAGGGGAGGCCTCGTCAGTAGCGGTCTGTTGTGCGAATAGTCCCAAGGCAGCACAACGTGCAGAGTTCTGGACGGCACCCAGGTGATGTCGCCTGGGTGCCGCACTGGTTTAGGGATCCTACAATGCAGCACAGAAAAACAGCGTGGGGCGTCCCGGGTGGTGCGGGGGGAGGCCTCGTCAGTAGCGGTCTGTGTCCAGTGTCACATGGCTGACACAACATGTACGACAGGCACCCAGGTGATGTCCAGTAAACTGCCGCACTGGTTTTGGTATCCTACAATGCTGCTCCGAAAATTGGCGTGCGGCGGCTCGGGGGGGGGCGTGGGGGAGCCGGCGTGAACGGGCCTCCCCAGGTGGCGGCCATCTAGCTGAGTTGCGCTCGCTCTTGCGGCCACAGCGTCTCGCTCACCATGTTGTTGAGTTGCTCCTACTCTTGCAGTGCAGCGATAGGCGGCTGCCACATGGCTCTTAAAATGGCGGACAGCTCCTCGGTTTTAGGCCTGGTCCACTGAAATGGCCCTGGGACACTTTGGAACTCGGACGCTTGCCTGCTAGGGCTTGGGCTCCATTCTCGAAAAGCGTCCGCTCAGCCGTGAAGATTGTATAAAAGTCTTGGGGGCCCCCGACTCCCGCAGGCTTCCGGTGGGGAGCGGCTGCCATGATTGCTCGCGGAATGACCACGACGGAGCCACGAGATGGTGGTGCTCTCATGCTGACGCCAGCTTCAGTCTGAATGATCCAGAAACAAGGTGGGGCTTTCATCGTTTGGGAAAAAAAAATGTTCTAAACCAATGAAAAGTGTTATTTTTAGGTCATATGACCAAGCCTTCCATCTTTAGGAAACCAAAAGTAAAATGAACCAATGAAAAGTTTTATAAACAAGTCACATGACCTGTTATGCGACATAGGGCTACAAAAAGCGTAGAAAATCCGTTGGCACGTGAGGCGGCGTCAGTAGCGGACCGATGTGCGAATAGGCCGAAGGCAGCACAACGGGCCGAGATCCGGATGGTACCGAGGTGGTGTCCAGCAAATTGCCGCACTGGTGTGGCCATCCTACAATGCTGCGCCGAAAGACGGCGTGTCCAGCTGAATTGCGGTCACTGTTGCGGTACAGTGACTGGAACGCGCCGAGATCCGGATGGCACCGAGGTGGTGTCCAGCAAATTGCCGCACTGGTGTGGCCATCCTACAATGCTGCGCCGAAAGACGGCGTGTCCAGCTGAATTGCGGTCACTGTTGCGGTACAGTGACTCGAACGCGCCGAGATCCGGATGGCGCCGAGGTGGTGTCCAGCAAATTGCCGTACTGGTGTGGCCATCCTACAATGCTGCGCCGAAAGACGGCGTGTTCAGCTGAGTTCCGGTCACTCTTCCGGCACAGTGACTCGAACGCGCTGAGATCCGGATGGCACCGAGGTGGTGTCCAGCAAGTGGCTGCACTGGTGTGGCCATCCTACAATGCTGCGCCGAAAGTCGGCGTGGGGTGCCCCGTTGGCTTATGAGGTGATGTCAGTAGTGGACTGATGTGTGAATAGGTTGGAACCAGCACAAGGCGCCAAGATCCGAATGGCAAGTCCTGGATGTTGAGTGCCTCAGTTGAGATTTCTGAGCAGTGCTTGTAAGATTGTCTGAAGCTTATTTGCACCTGCTGCAGCTTCACTAGGTCCGGCGGAACTTTTTTCCTTTTCCTTTCTGCTTCTTTTCCTACAATGCGTTTCATCTGAAGACACGACCAGGTCCCTGAATGTGTGCAGGGGGACGCTATTGATTGAATGAAAATGGCGGCTTGACACAAAGCTGACTCAAGCGTTACTGTTGGTGCTATACAGACAAAAATTGGTTTTCAGTTTGTACATTCTTCAGGTTTTTTTTTTCCATCCAAGTCTGATTGAGAGTTTGTAGAAAAATGGCTTCAGATTTTCCACATACTACTCTTCAACATTCTTCCTAAATGTAAGAATGTGAAACTCACTAGGAGAACGGCTGTTTCTGTTTCCTTTCAAAATGCTGCCACCAATATTTTCTGAATGGAAGACACCATCTTGTAGCATAAAGGGCCGAAAGGGGTTCTGGTCTGGCCGATGGTTGGTGGAGACATTTTGACTATATCTTGGACCTGCCCGGCCTCGCCCAAAATGGCGCCGGTATAAATGGGACTCGTAACTCTTTGCCCGCAAATGTATATCTAGAAAATGTTATTGTAAGTGGCCCTGTCGTATTTTAATTACAAAATGTACGTCCACCGATTCCGCAACTGTTAGACACCTTTGTTCTTGTCACCTAATGGCCCGCTCGTTACGTTCTTCTACAGTGTAAATGTCTCCTCATCATATACGATTTCAGTTTGCTCCGTGGCCGGCCCACGTGGTTGTAGGCCCGTATTTGTATACTGACATTTTTACAATAAAGGTTTTTGAAACAAAACACGGTAGTAGTATTTTCATTGGTGAAGTTTTTACTTTTAGTGACTGTTTTCGAATCAGTAAAAGGCAAGTGAAATAAAGCAGTCCAATTACATGACGGATAAAAGGTATAATATGTAGGAACGCAGTAAAGATAAATGGTCAAGGGCAGTTGTGTTTTCCACTCCTGCAACATAAAGTGATCGATAAGAATCTGATAATCAGGCGTATCGGCGACTAAGACAGCAGGCCGAATCTCTTTTACTCAACGGCTCCGTCATGGAAGGAAGAAACGCCCTTTTTCTCGAAAAAGGAATATATTTTACTTGCAAGACAGTTGTAAATTTTCCGGGAAAGTACATTAGCCTGGAATATTATAACATATGTTTGAAAAAAAAATATTGTTCGAAAATAATAAAAAGCGTAATTTTTAGGTCATATGACCAAGCTTTTCATCATTAAATTAACAAAAGTAAAATGAACCAATGAAAAGTTTTATTAACAAGTCACATGACCTGTTATGCTTACGTTACGCGCTGCGCGCCGCGCCTCGGATCACTTCCGGGTGCGCTAACGCGGCGTGTCATAAAACGCATTACGCGACAACGTAGGTCAAGAATATAGTCAAAATGTCTCCACCAACCAGCGTTCAGAACACAACCCCTTTCAGCAGTCCAAAAAGTTCTGTTAAATGACAACAGAGGGGACAGGCAACAAGAACCATCAGTCAAAGAGGGGAGGGCAAGTTCTTCTCTTCCGGGTCATGTTGGGGCGCTACCGGAACTGATCGAATTGGTAGTCTACAGTGTTTCTGGATGTTTCAGACTAAAGCTGGCGTCAGCATGAGACCACTACCATCTCGTAGCTCCGTCGTGGCCATTCCACGAGCAATCATGGCAGCCGCTCCCCACCAGAAGCCTGCGGGAGTCGGAGGCCCCCAAGACTTTTGTAGAATCTTCACGGCTGAGGGGACGCTTTTCGAGAATGGGACCCAAGCCCTAGCAGACAAGCGTCCGAGTTCCAAGGTGTCCCAGGGCCATTTTAGTGGACCAGGCCCAAAACCGAAGAGCCGGCCGCCATTTTGAGAGTCCTGTGGCAGCCGCCTATCGCTGCACCGCAAGAGCGGGCGCATCTCAACTACATGGTGAGCGAGACGCTGTAGTCGCAAGAGCGGGCGGTAAACAGCTGAATGGCGGAAGAGGCACAGTGTAGCAAAAGCGGGCGGAATGGCAACTAAAACGATAAAGGGGCGCCCCACTACAGCTTGTCTTCAGGTCAAACGGATTGTGGGACAAGGTCCAGAATTGAAGAGTCATCAAAAGGCAAAAAGTTCCGCCGGACCCCGGGAGCCGGCCGCCTATGTCGGGGGCGATCTCAGGCTACACCAGTGCTATAAGACTTGGGGAGGGTGTCGGAGCCAAGCGTCTTCTCCGAGTCCATGGCCATCACACCGCCCCTCAGGGGCCTCCGTCAAGCTGTTTAGGAAGGTAACATATCACATTGTTTTCTAATGCAGTCAGGTCCACAAACGACACTCACTTACTTTGAGAATAGTGAAGCTGCAGTAGGTGGAAATAAGCTTCAGACAGTGTTACAAGCAGTGCTCAGAACTCTTAACTATGGCACCCAACATCCAGAACTTATGCTATTTGAGAATGGTAGTGACATCGAAGCATCTCAGGGACCAAAACCATTAACGTACTTTCACGTATGAAAATCTTACTTGGGGAGGGGGCAGGAGCGAAGCGCCCCCTCCCAGTCAGCGCCACCACACCGTATGTTGAAAATCTGAAGCCATCGTTCTACAAAGTCAACCAAACTTGGATTGAAAAATCTAGAAAAATGTACAAACTGAAAACCAGTTTTGGTCTGCATAGCATCAGTAGCAACGCTTGAGTCAGCTTTGTGTCAAGCCGCCATTTTGATTCAACAAAGCACAGGCATTGAAAAAGGCTGAAATTCAGAACTCTAAACTATGGCACCCAACATCCAGGAGCTTGCCATCTGGATCTTGGAGCCTTGTGCTGTTTTCGATCTATTCACACATCGGTCCACTACTGACATCATCTTATAAAACAACGTTATGTAAATAGTTTTTTAATAAAATGTTTTACCCTGTTTCTTTGCTGGTGTGTTGTCTATATTTTTAATATTTGCATAGGGTTTGTCGTTATTTTGTGCGGTATGGGTGATGGAGCCGAGCTGTCTTGCAGTCCTCATGGTGTGGAGCTCAGTTCATCTCACTATTTTCGTATTTCTCATGAAGGGTTGTTCCTAATATTTCTATTTTAGCGAGGTCAAAAAGAGATCTAATTAGTGGCCTACTGATTTTGCTCGATTACTTTTATTATTTTACACGATTTTTCACTATCTGCAAAGACTAAACAGAGTATTGCGACTTTGTGCTTGTTTGTAAATAGAGAATGATCCAAAGAGAACCAATTCTAAAACAGTAAATGCTTGGACAACAATCAATCAAATGGAGAGACAAGGAGGCACGACGGATTACAACGGGGGTAAAGGCCTGCGTTAACTACCCTTCACTATCTGCAAAGAGAGAGTACTACTAAGACAAAAGAGGGGAGGGGGTGCAGCGTTCAAAGCACATCAGCGTGCATAAATACGAAAATGTTTTTATCTATCACGTACTTGACATTTTAAAGCTTTTTATATTTGCTATTAAAAAACCAATGAAATTCACAGAAAAAACCATAGGTTATAGTGGATATATAGTTAGAAATTTGCATTTAGAAAACCTTGAAAATTCAATGAAAAAACCATTGGTTTTAGGCCATATATAGTTAGGAATTAGCATTTACAAAACCTTATTTTACTCGCATAAAACCATTGAAATTTCATATATAGTTAGAAGCGCTAACTATATATCGCGCACCCGCAATCCACTGCTGATGATGTCACATATTACATCATTCATGACATGGTCAGTGACATCACTGATGACATCACTGATGACATCTCAAATGACATCACTGATGACAACTCAAATGACATCACTGATGACATCTCAAATGACATCACTGATGACATCACTGATGACAACTCAAATGACATCACTGATGACATCTCATTTGTCATCACTGATCACATCACTTATGTGATAATACAATGAACCTCTTCAGACTCTAATATAACCTTACATACACTCAGTATAAACAGACACTCACAGACTGTCACTCATCCATGGAGTTACTCACACACCTACTCAGTCATGCAAAGAATCAATCACACCTCCATTTCCTCAACTATAAAGTTATACACATCTTACTTATTCAAACATATAATAACACATATTTATTCTCTTATATAATCCCTGATACAAGCTCACAGTGATCGATACAGCCACTCACACATTCACTGGCTCTTATGTTCAGTTATTTATATATCTCAACTCTCACATGTATTGTGTTTTACATACGTACTTACTTGCTCATGTAGCAATGAGAAATCCATTCACTCACCAACACACCCATGCATAGTCAACCGCCCATATAGCTGTTTCCACATGCACTCTTGAACTCATACTCCTAGTGAATCAACTGCTTACACATCTATGCACAGAGTCACGCACCTCCCAGCCACCCACACACACACTCAGCCTCCCATTCAAATACTTGGGCAACCAATCAATAACCCATATGGCCACTCTTATAGCTACTGATCAACACATGCAGCAGCTTACACAACAACAAACATACTGATGCACAAATTAAGACAGTTTAGTCACTAACCCATGCACTCAGTGAGATACATTTAATCACTCACTCATACAGTCAGTCATGCACCTACTAAATTCTTCATCCAGACACTTATACATCCACTCATTCTTCAATATGTGAAACATATTTTAACTTTACAGAAACATACAGTCACTGGGTGTTGTCATCAGTGATGTCATCAGTGATGTCATTTGAGATGTCATCAGTGATGTCATCAGTGATGTCACTGACCATGTCATGAATGATGTAATATGTGACATCATCAGCAGTGGATTGCGGGTGCGCGATATATAGTTAGCGCTTCTAACTATATATGAAATTTCAATGGTTTTATGCGAGTAAAATAAGGTTTTGTAAATGCTAATTCCTAACTATATATGGCCTAAAACCAATGGTTTTTTCATTGAATTTTCAAGGTTTTCTAAATGCAAATTTCTAACTATATATCCACTATAACCTATGGTTTTTTCTGTGAATATATATATATATATATATATATATATATATATATATATATATATATATATATATATATATATATATATATATATATATATATATATATATATATCTCACAATTTCATTCTGACATGCCCGATGCGTGATCAAGGCTATCTCTAGCAGAAACGCGTCATGGTGGACTGGTGCTGGGCTAATAATCAATAAAGAAAAATTGCAACCATCTTTGGGTCTTGCTGGTTCCTGTTTTCCTGAGTGGCTGAATTCGCTGCATTGGTTTACTTTGGGAGCTCTACATACCTCATATATATATATTCCTTTCTTCATTGTGTGGAATCGATTTTGGATATATATATATATATATATATATATATATATATATATATATATATATATATATATATATATATATATATATATATATAAATATATATATATACATACATGTACATAAATACACTACTGACTTTATACGAACCATTGCTAATATCACACGGGAACCAGATATGTGGATGATTGTACTATATGTTACAGGATTGTATACATGTATTGCACATAATCAAGGCACTCAAGCAGTTGATTATTTTCTTAAAAGTAGATCACTGAAATACACTTTACATAATCAGATGCTTCTTAAACTCATCACTTTCTGTCTCAACAACAATATTTTTATTTTTCAAAAACAACATTACAGACAGATCAGAGGGACGGCGATGGGAACCTGCTTCGCCCCCCGCTACGTGGACTTGTTCGTCGGCTGGTGGGAGAAGCAGGTAGTACACAGAAAAGAGTAGCAGTGGGTCATCAAGTGAATAAGTTAACTCAGATTATATGTCTGAAAACAAAAGGACGCCCAACCAAGGAAAGTGAATTAAGTGACACTATCTCAAAGTGAGTATCTTTCCTGTGTTGAAAAAATACCCATCAGTTGTCGATCCTAAACGCCCTGTTCATCATTTGGGTTCCTTCACACCGGGAAGGTAAGTGTTTTAGAAAAGTTCACTGTAGACAACAGAAGTTTATGTCTATATAGTGGAACCCAACAGGTGTTAACACATACTAGGGTGTGAGGAGGCAACTGTAGAGCAGTGCAAGTGAAGAGGTGAAAAAAGGGTGAAAAGTGATATGTACACTAAAATTGGGTAGTAGAAAGGATAACAAACGTTATTAAACACCTTAAGACTCCCAAATCAATAAAATGCTTGCGACAATAGTGGCTTGAACCTATAACCACTAATCATTAAATACGGTCAACATGTTTCTGCAGACTTAAAGTGGAGCCTAATAGGTATCCTGCTGCATTCTTCAGGACCATAATCGTGACTGCTCATTAAAAAGGTGAAAAAGGAAGAATATCACCTGGGTATTTTAGTGGATCTTCATTCTCCTTGCTTTTCTGATCACAAGAAGGAGAGGCATCCAAACAGACATATAAAGGAAGACAAACAACCAAAAAACATAACGTGAATTGGGTTACACATCCATTAGTCATGTGCATCAATGATTGTTAAATACGAATCTCATGCCATGAATTGACAAGCACACTATCGATATCGTACAGTGGCCACTCTCACTTACCCAAATGAAAGGAGAGAAACGCTCCACCCCACCTGGCCACAGCTCAGGTAAATGGAGCTTCGCACTAGTGGGCAAAAAAGGACATTACAAAAGGTTACAGGACATGTCAGCAAAACTGACTTCATTACACCACCTTAGTCATAGCACACACATCAGTTATAATTAATCTTTGTTAAATGGAAGGCATCTTTAACTCTTTCGAAAACGATTGAGTATCGCTATTTATTGGCGATCGTTTATGGATATCGTAGAGGGTCTCATATAGGCAAAGCTCAAACCTCTCTCTTCACACTAAATCTAGGCATCACACCTTCTTATCATATATCGTAGGGTCATGTCATCATTAAGCTTGGTGCGCCCCTTTCGTAGCGTTTAAACCTGTGTCATCTCTGGTAATAGATACAAATATGACCACCCTCTCTTACAATATTGCGAACAGAGTGCTAATAGTCCGCCAGGACGCCCACAGTGTAGCGCGCAAAATTGCGTAATTCACCAAAAAACGGCACACGCGCTACTCTACTCCTCATGCCCCACCTGCTGTTCTTACCTTCCGGTCGGTACTCCGGACTTCCCTCTGGGCTGTCTCGGGAAGGTACCGACCGGTCCGGTGGACTGAGCTAAAAAGCCTCTCTCTCTTCCTGCCGGTCACGTGGGGCGCGTCACTACGGTGCGCTCGGTCACATGGGGCGCATCATACCGGTGGGCTCTCCTTAAGTCTCTTGGGTAATGTAGTTCGCTCCATGTGCATTTGTATATCAAACGTATAACTCTATGTTAGACAACTTTATAGATTATTTATTTAATGACAGTGCATTTAAACCTTCTTAATGCCTCAATATTATAATGACGGTCTTTTCTTTAAGAAGGGAAAAACAAGTATTTCCTTCATATCAAGGGCCAACTGAACAGCGTATTATGTAAATTCTGACTGAAACATTAACAAGTCAGTTAGCTTCTCATAAAAACGTTTCACTCAGCGTTGTATCTGCTATTCCAATAGCTTAGCTATATTCTATATATTATTTTGCTCCCCCGCATGTTGGTATCACATAGTGATATGTTCTAATAGTATGGTTTATGAATCACACCTGAGTATGTAGTTAGTAAAATGTTCACAGACAGACATACTAATGTTAGGGTGTTGGATTTATACAACCATACATCCCAGATGTACAGCAAAGCCAGATCAAGTAAATCATATGGATTATATCACAAAAAGATCTGGACCGATGGAAACAGATCTTGATTCCATATCTAGATAGTATACATGATATTTTTACATCCATGATTTCATATGGATAAAAGGCTATCTCAATTCAGTGTAGTACATTGTTCACAATGACATCCATGGGATGTCCTCATTTAATCCTGTTTTATCTAAGTAAAGTCTGTACACCCATTTCTGCTCAAGCCTGAACAGAAACTTTTTTACATCCGATACATGGTTCGGGATCATAGGTTGCTCAATTACTGTCCATTGTATGTCAGTTGGACCGTGACCTATTTCTAAAAAGTGATTAGTCATCTTGGTTGCTTGTCGCTGGCACCTGATGGAGCTTTTATGCTCCAAGATCCGGACCTTTATTCGTCTGGTGGTCATCCCTACGTACCTCATATTGCAGGGGCACGTAATGAGGTATATCAAGTTGGTACTATTACAGTTCGTGAACCGTCGTTGTAGCCATGGACGGTCAGTGCCTATATCAATGCTCGTTGTCTTTGCGGTCTGGGGACAAGCAGCACAATTGCCACACGGATGGTGACCCCTTACTGCTGGCATGTCCCATAAGGTTCCCACTTCACGGGGCAAGGATGTTGTCTTGTGTGGACCAGCCGGTCCTTCAGATTCTTACCTCTTTTCCACGCAAAGAGCGGAGGGGGCAGTTTATCAGTCCCTGTGTTTAAGATTGCCCAATGCTTTCTCACAATTTGTTGAACCTTGTTTGATTGTATGGAGAAAGTGCTGACACATTTCATCCGATCTTGTTTCTCCTTAGGCGGACATATTTCTAACAGGCTCTGTCGATTATTGTTAGAGGCTCTCTTTTTAGCCCTGCGGATCAAATGCTTGGGGTAATTTTTCTCAGCCAGATTTGCCTCTAGACTTTTTGCATGCTTCTCATATGATGTTTTAGTTGAACAGTTGCATTGTAACCTCATAAATTGCCCAAACGGCAAGTTATCCCGGAGGGCTTTGGGATGGCAACTTTGATAATTCAACAGAGAATTTCTTGCCATTGGTTTGCGATATAGTTCTGACTGTAAGCCAGACTCAGTAGATGTAATGAGTAAGTCTAGAAAGGCTAGCTGCTGCTTACTGTGTTCTACAGTGAACCGTAAGAAACGATTCCTCTCGTTTAGCCATAGATGAAAGCTTTCAAGATCTTGTTCTGTGCCCCGCCACACTACCAGAACATCATCTATATAGCGTTTCCATACACGCAGATTACTGCGATAGGGATTTGTTTCATTTAGGACATGTAGCTGTTCAAAGTGATGGACATACAGGTTAGCGAGACTAGGGGCAAAAACGCTGCCCATACTAGTCCTGCTAACCTGCAGATAAAAAGTGTCCTCAAACTGAAAGAAATTTTCAGTCATTGCTATTGTAGCTAACGTCATTATCAGATTCACAGGTGTGATGGAATCAAGCTCCCTTGTGCATAAAAGACTTTCTACAACTTCCAGAGTCTCTGTCTGTGGTATCGAAGTATAGAGGAATTCCACGTAAAAAGACACGAGTAGATCCAGATCCCTGTTGAACTCAATCTCCGGTAGGATTCTTAGGACATCTTTAGTGTCCTTTAAGAAGGTAGGCATCTCTTTTACAATGGGTTTTAAGAAGAAATCAACAAAGGAAGACAGAGGTTCCAAAATAGATCCTATTCCCGAAATATTGGGACGGCCTGGTGTAGGCCGTTGTGCTTTTTGTACTTTGGGTAGTACATAGAAATATGGGACTACCGGATTCACTGCACACAAATACTGAGCCTCCTTGCTCGTTAGCCATCCTTCCGACAGGGCCTCTTCCACAACAGTAGTAATCACTGTGGAAAGTCTCTCAGTGGGATCTTCTTTAAGTTTGCGATATGATTTTAAATCTCCTAACTGGCGAAGATCAACTGCCTCCTCAAAAGCCGCACAGGTGTATGTGTGTGTATATGTGAGATTAAATACTGATAAAGGTCAGTATGAGGGAAATAATACTTCTAGACTACCAGTAGCAGAGAAACGGGAAAGAGAAGTAGGTTTATTAAAGCATATCAGGAATCAGAAACATGATGGATTAAGGGAGCGTTGAAAGCAAACACACACGAATATATCTCTTGATTGGGTGCAATTACTGTTCCGAAAAGTCTGATTAGCAGCACTTTCCATAAGTAACCTTCTATCAAATATTCTGCAAGGGATAGCTCATCCTTTGCAACAACAACAAGAATTGGCAAAGCCAATTGGTCTCGTTTGCTAATATTGAGTGATGCAATTCTAGTATATGCGCTGCCTAGGCAAGCATAATTCTTCCAGCCAAAGCACAATGCACTTTGTATCATTTTGCACATTGTATAAATCAGTGAGAACTAGATTGTTGCTGCCATTATTAAGGAATATTCACCCTTGTTGGAATATCGTTGGTTTTCATTTCATTTCAATCTTTATTCGGTTTAAAAAACCTTGTAAGATACAATACATTAAAATCCTAATACATCATATTACAGTACATAGTAAAAAACAGCGGTGGGTAAGAATATCATCACATCTCATTTGCACAAAATACGTAAAATTCGATACATTTTCCAAAACATCTACATTGGGGTTGGCTAGATCTTGATCGGTCCCTCTTCTATAAAGAACACTAAATAAATATACATAGTAATAAAATAATAAATTAAATGTCTGTTTTTGTTAAAAAATGGTATACCATAGCGGTAGAGCAGGCAGCACTATAGCGACTAATAAATGAGTCAATAACATGGTAAAATGGCCTATTACATTAGATTTTTTGATTTTTCTTCCTCCTGATCAAGGCTACACATAGGAGAAAACGACTTAGGCTGAACACAATCGGTTGCGCAGTGTCTCCTTTGAATATTCTGAGACCAACCTTAATTTGTCTAAGGCCTAACCTATTACAGATTGGCTTAAGCAATTTTTTCCTTGCTTTAAGGTATGCTGGGCACATCCATCTAGTTCTTCTTTTAATTGCAAGATACTATACCGGAACTTTAAATATAGGCTTTTAGCCAATGGAGGGTGAATTTCATCCATGAGGGGCTCTAGTTGCATATTCATTTTGGTTTCAAAAAATTTCGAAGTTAGAGTCCCTGTTCTGGGATTCGAAAGCACTGAATCTCTAATATAGTCCCAGTACCTTTGCTTCAAGATCTTTTTTGAGCTGTTTGTAAGAGAATCAGGGTCAAACCAAAAGTCACTTAACCCTAGTTTTTCAAACCATTTTTTGACGTACTCTAGCCATGACAAGTGCGTGGTGTTCTTTATAGCCAATATCTCTTTCAATGCTTCTCTATAATCAGCCAGCTCTTCAGTGGACCATAAGCGGACCCAATAGAGCAGCGGACAAAGAGAAGCATAGTCGTCAGTACGTCTGAAGTTAAGGTCCCATAGTACGGGTGTCAGTGGTGTTGACCCAGGTATCCCTAAAAGTTACCTAATGAAGGAGTTTTCCCTCACTCGGAAAGTATCCTTTAAAGCATAGGCCCAAAGGTCCGTACCATAAAGTGAAGATGATTGCACTTTATATTTAAATAATTCAATAGCTGGTGAGACTGCTTTGAAGTGGCTATTCTTGTGCTTCTTTAAGATCGGGCCCTGATTTTGAGTCAGCCTTAGTTTTGAATTCTCCAGTTGCGTTTTCCATGTAACATCACTGTCTAAAATAATACCCAGGTATTTAAAATTGGGGACTTCTTCGATAGGCTCATTGTTTATCTTAAAAACCTTGTTAAAACCTTTATGGGGGTTGATTGTCATAACTTTTGTTTTAGAGGAGTTAATTTCTAATTCCTTGTCATGGCAATACAGACTAGGGGCCAGATGTAGGTAGGCATTTACCGGTCGGTAACGGCCGAATTCGGCCGTTACCGACCGGTAAATGCAATTTGAGATGTAGGGCCCTGTATTTTACAGAATCGGTAAATTTACTGATCGGTAAATTTACCGATTCTGTAAAATACCGAATCGGTATTTTTTCCGATTCGGTAAAATTGATATGTAGGTGGGACTCTTCTGAGTCCCACAAGCATTACAGAATCGGTATTTTACCATCAAATACTATTTGATGGTAAAATACCGATTCTGGTGTGCATGCACATGTGTGCATGCACACATGTGCCATATGACAGGCAGCCTGCCACATGGCCCCCGAACCTTTTTTGGGGGTGCTAGAGGGTGTCAAAGTGACACCCCCTGCACCCTTGTCAGAATCGGTATTTACCGATTCGGTAAATACCGACCGGTAATGCCCCATTCATTCCTATGGGCTTCAAAGAACATAGGAATGAATGGGGCATTACCGGTCGGTATTTACCGAATTGGTAAATACAGATATTTACCGATTCGGTAAAAGGAACATCTGGATGTTCCTACATATCCACCCCTCAGATTTACCGATTTTTAATTACCGAATTGGTAAAATTCGGTAATTAAAAATCGGTAAATCTCATTTACCTACATCTGGCCCCTAAATGTATTTAAAAGGTTTTGGAGCCCCCTAGGTGTCTGAGAGATTAAGATTGTGTCGTCTGCAAACAATAATGCCGGAACGGCTTGCCCGCTCAATTTGGGAGAGTCATGCTCGCAGCCCAAAAGAGTATCGGGGATGTCATTGACGTATAAAGAGAATAAGGTGGTTGCCATTACGCACCCTTGCCTTACCCCTTTTGCTATTTTTATTTTCTCGCTGACTTCTCCATTCGGTCCCCATCTGACTCGGGCGTAAATATTCTCGTGGAGTCTGATTAAAATTTGAAGGATATTTCCAGGGACACCCATTCTGTTTAATGTCTTCCATAGGGCTGCCCTTGGAACCATATCAAAAGCTGCCTTCAAATCAACAAAGGCCACGTATATATGGGAACTCCTTATAATAGTATATTTCCAGACTAAACATAAAAATCTAAAAACCTGGTCTACAGTGCTTATCTTGCATCTAAAACCTGCCTGGTATTTTGTGTAGATAGAGTGCTCTTCAATCCAAGAGGTGAGCCGACCAAGAACCTGTCGTGCAAAAAATTTTTGTAACACGTCAATTAGGCTGATAGGCCGATAGTGCAAAGGATTTGACCTATCACCCTTCTTGAACAGAGTTGCAATCTCTGCCCCCTTCCAGGTTTCCGGAATAGGGGCTCCTCGGGCAATATCATTGGATAATAAATTGATATAAGGAGCCCAGATGTAATTTTCATGTTTCCAAAGATCACCTGGTATTCTGTCAGGGCCTGGCGCTTTCCCTGGCTTAACTGCCTTGATTGCTAAAATTGTTTCTGTTAGAGAAAAAACGAGGGGAGCGTCATGCGCAGCCAAGGGAGCCTGCAAACTATCCCAACCTCCACTCTCACCTGAACTTTCACAGGAATATAACAAAGTAAAATGCTCGACCCATGTTTTCTCCTCTAAAAATGTATCTTTGCATTCTGTTGCCCCCCTGGTGCCTCTAGCAATGAGGCTCCAGAAGGAGGTCTGATCTTTGCACTTGCATGCGTCCAGCAAATCGGACCAAACCCTTTCGTCCCACTCTTTCTTGGCCTTTAATAAAATACTTTTATACTGGGCTCTCTTAGTTCTCACAATATCCGCTGAACCCCCCCTGACCGCTGTAATTAGGTCTGTCTTGGCTTTCCGGCAATCCTGGTTATACCAGGTGATCCCAGTTTGTTTACTCTTTTGGGCGTTATGTGATCTTTTTACCGCCCTGGTCAGGATCCCGCCAAGTTGGTTGATTAAATGTTCATGGGATTCTATCAGACTAGGATTTTGGATGACAGTACTGTTACCTAAGAGAAAAGACATATGCCTCACAAATACATTATAGATTTGACTAATGATTTTTGAGGTGTCTAATACCACTGGCCACTTCAGGGATCTACGGTTATTTGCCACAAGGGGATCCTCTGGCAAGGACACTCTGCTATTAGCACTTTTGTCAGGGGTTTTAAAAATCCGAGTTTGGACAGATAAGATCAGAGGATAGTGGTTGCTTTCCGTGCGATCATCCACCATTAGGTCGATGGTCATGGGCCACAAGTTCAGGGAAACTAGTAGATAATCTAGGTGGCTGGAGTGTGTCCCTCTGGTGAATGTTGGTCTACTGGGGCAGTCTGATGGCAACGGCCCATTACATGCACGTAGGCCTGATTCTAATGTCAAGTTCAGTAGTTGTAAGGCGCTCACTGTGCAAGGTGCTTTGTAGTTCGTATCTACTAAGGGAATATTGTTGGCACTGTCCTCGTCCTTATAGATGTCTTCTAGACCTATTATGGGTTCAAAGCCTCTATTAAAATCACCACCTATAATCATTTGTGCATTTTGATCAAACCCCGCCACAAGATTACTCAGGTGGGTTACAACTGTTGATTCTTTACATGATCGATGTGGTCTACTATAGATATTGATCACGTAAATGCTACAACCCTTAGTATTTTTTAGCTCAAGTAATAAGAGGTCGGGATTATTTATATCTATTTGCTTAAAGGACAAGCCTCCTGTGATTTTCACCCAAATTGTTAGTCCGCCAGAGGGTCTCCCCCCATTTGTATTTACTGCGGGTATGAAAAAAGATCTATAGTCAACCTTAAAGTAGTTTTCAAGCCCCCAGGTCTCCTGGAACATAATTAAATCCCCACTAGCCAGATAATCATGCCAGGACGGATCTGAGAGATTTTTTTTCAGACCCGCAATGTTCCAGCAGATAATTTTTGTGCTTCCTAAAACACCTAGTTTCTCTACTACCTGGCATGGAGCAGTTACCCCAGTTGTATCTAAATGCGGTTGTTGTGCCATTATGTCAGCAAAATGCAATGGCTGTTGCGAAATTTTAACAGGTGCAATCTGCTTTGATTCGACTTCAGGATGCAACCTAGGATATATGTGATTTGTACTGCATGACGTTGTCGAGGCCCCTCCATCAAGTCAGTCGCAATCAACTAAGCCAGCTAAAGCTTCAAACCTATTTGGGGTGCTGACTCCCCAGTTGTAGGATGGGGCCGCGAAGCCCCAACCATTAACAGGGGCATTCCATCTAGGTGCAGGGGTAATAGAAAAGGGTGGATTCTGATGAGAACCCAGCCATCCTCCATTATAGTCAACATTGCCTGTGGGTGCTGGGGTATTAGGATACAATACATTCTGCTGCATGCCTGGCCATCCTCCATTGTAATTAACATTACCTAAGGGCCCACAGTTATTAGCTAATATACCAAGCCCTCGTCTGCCCATTTGGTTCCAGTTTTGCCCTGAAGTAGTGTGGCGAGGAGTATTGTGTTGGTTTACTATCCATGGACCTGCCCTGTTTTTGGGAGCGTAGTTTGTGCTGATAGTCCCCCACCCCAACCATTATCTCTCGCTGACCAAGCTGGCTTCCGGGGCTTTTGATTGTTGGCCTTTTGTGACTCATTATAGAAAAATTCTAATGTAAGAGGGATTATAGAACTACTTCTTTTTTGTGGTGGAAGGATATTTGATAGAATATCGGGAAGAGCAGCTGGAGTTAAGAAGTTTAATATCACACAGTCGCCCTTCCATTTTTTTTGCTTATTTCCTATCCATCCAACCCTCCTTGCCGTTTTGATTTCGTCAGCCAGCCGCTGTTCGCCCCCCTGTGCTATCCGCATGTTATTTGACAGCCAGTATAGTGCCTTGCTTTTTAGTGACGAGGCTGACTCAGTTTGGTCTGGTGATAGGGTTGGTGTATTGGCTAGCACTAGCACCAGCGGTGCTGCTTCAACTACAAATTGTATTGGATTTTCTTCAAAACTAGAGGGCACTGTAACATGTGGTGGATCAATTAAATGGGCAGTTGGGGCTTCTGTTGGCAAATCGTTGGTAATATGGCCAGTTTGTGGGCATTCTGAAGGAATTGCTCCTAGTGGGGTAGCATCTGATGTTACCCTGGATTCATTATCTTCCTTTGGGGAATCACGACCTTTATTGACATTACTTAAAGCATTGCCTATTGCATCTGCTAAAACATTTTGTATACTTCCAAGTTTCTTTATCTCTGCAGAAAGTTTATCAATCTTACTGATAAGTGGCTTAATAATTGTCTGAATTTTTATTTCTAACAGCTCCGCTATTTTAGACATTAAGTCCTCGTCCAATGTGTCCCTCAGATTGTTTTCCTCATTATTCTGGCAGGTACTTTTTGACTTTGGCGGTGATGTGACCTTATTTTTTCCTGAACGTGCCCCCCCACGTTTACTTTGCAATCTGCGACAGGCTCTGACTGCCCTGGAGGTCTGTTTTGCCGGTGGTTCGTCCTCCACATCTTCTTTTTCATCATTTCCTTCAACCTCAATGACAACCTGTGCATCTGAGTCATTATCCACATGTTGCTCAATGTCCCCCACATTCACTGTGCTGGCATCAATATTGACAGCTACTGGGGAAACTATTGCATGGGGATCGTTGTTAGGGTCTAATAACAGAGACTCATTAGTTTGCGAGGAGGTGGGTGGGCTCATGGGAGGGAGAATAGGTGATTGAGACAGACCTAACGATTGTCTGCGTTCGCTGTTTATTTTGCTGACCACTTGAACAAGGTAGTTTTCCATGGTGTTCTTTGGTGTTTCGGATGCCATGTGATGATTTCTTTTACGCATAATTATACAAAGGTGTGTGAAAGTCTTACACCCACAGCTCGATGAGATAACAAAGTATAATTCTCAAGGTTAAAACAAAAGTCTTACTTCAATAACTTGTGCAGATGTCCAGTTGACTCCTTTCCAGATTCGTCGGTGTGTTTGACTGCTATTAACTTTTCCACGTAGGCCCCCTCCTTTTCCCGGGCTCCTGGGCGATTCGATAATAGCTGTACAGCCTGCTTACCGACCCCCGTCTGGATAACTAGGGCTCAGGAGGTAGTCAACCAGCGTCAAATAACACCACCTACTCACAATAAGCTGTCATGAAAGTAAATCCCTGGTGCACAATGAAGTATTTTAGGGGGGTGGCCTAGCCTGGCCTACTCGTGCCGATGAGGGCCGTAGAGGGCCCGCCCTTTGCCCGGGCTTCGCCCCAGGCGTCCCGCGACGCGGGGGTTCTCCTTCCTTTATGCCTCTGTTGGCGCTCCCAGGGCGCGACCCGCGTCACTCTGCACGCGCCGCCGCGAGGCCTACCGGGATTTGTAGTCTCCCGGAGCGGCGGCGCAGAGTCCGATGCCCTTTGACTCTTGGCGGTGGCGGCGGTGAATCCAGTGGGCTTCTCTGCACACGTGTGACTCTCGGCGGCGGAATTGTAAGTGTCTCCCCCGCTCTGCCGGGGTTCTCCTTCCTTTATGCCTCTGTTGGCGCTCTCAGGGCGCGACCCGCGTCACTCTGCATTCGCCGCCGCGAGGCCTGCCGGGATTTGTAGTCTCCCGGAGCGGCGGCACGGAGTCCGATGCCCTTTGACTCTTGGCGGTGGCGGCGGTGAATCCAGTGGGCTTCTCTGCACACGTGTGACTCTCGGCGGTGGCGGCGGAATTGTAAGTGTCTCCCCCGCTCTGCCGGGGTTCTCCTTCCTTTATGCCTCTGTTGGCGCTCTCAGGGCGCGACCCGCGTCACTCTGCACGCGCCGCCGCGAGGCCTGCCGGGATTTGTAGTCTCCCGGAGCGGCGGCGCGGAGTCCGATTCCCTTTGACTCTTGGCGGTGGCGGCGGTGAATCCAGTGGGCTTCTCTGCACACGTGTGACTCTCGGCGGTGGCGGCGGAATTGTAAGTGTCTCCCCCGTTTTAATTTCTTGCACTCACTTGCAACCTCTGACATTTGCGTTGTGGTAGCTAATTATATAAGGTTTTCTATTGTGATTAGAAAGCAATCAGAGTACAAATGTACAAGATCAATAGGGTAAGAGTTTGCGGCTTAAATTGACTTCTTTAAAAAAGAAATAACAGGATAATACTGGAATTTTATGAATTGTTTTTACTGAGGATATTTCATGAATTGTATATTTTATGAAACTGTTAATCTTTATATGGTTCTTCGAACCAAAATAAAGTTATTTTTGACTGGAGTGAGTGATGCAATCAGCTTTGCCAGTGCCTGGCGGGTCCTGTTAAAAGTATAGGGAGCTATGAAATATTGTATTGTATGGTCGGATTACGGGACGATTGGTTTCTACGTCAACAGTGACGAGGACCTTTTGGCATTTATATTGATGCCTGGAATTTCCTATATTTTAATGTGATCTCTCTTGATGTTCTTGAAGGACCTGGTCTCTTACCCTCCACACGGATTGGTATAATTGTGAAGCTGTGGTATGTTGAGACAGAAACAATATTTATGAAACCAAACTGTGAAAGAAACGCGATTATTATTGAATATCAATCTTTGAGGAAAACACTGATTGTTGGATACAGCCCGAGAGAGACCAGACAAAGATACTTTTGCCCTGACGAAGTTCCTCTCGGAACGAAACACGCAGGCTGATGTCCACACAATTTTAAACTGAAGATTTAATAAAGAATATATTTTGGATTAAATCTGAGAACTTCTGACTAGGGGCCCGATTCACAGAACTAACTTAAGACAAAATCCAAAACTTACTACCATTTTCGTATTCACAGAAGGCACTTACTCATTTCGGTATTCACAGAAGTTAGGAGTCCTAAGTTTAGGACTCCTAAATGCCTTCTGTGAATACCGAAAGTCCTAAAGTTAGTATTCTTCTCAGTTTAAGAATAGTAAAGTTAGGACTCTTAACTTTAGGACTCCTAAATGCCTTCTGTGATTACTGAAAGTCTTAAAATTAGGATTTTTCCCAGTTTAGTAGTAGTAAAGTTGAGAAAAATCCTAATTTTAAGACTTTCAGTATTCACAGAAGGCATTTAGGAGTCCTAAAGTTAGGACTCGTACTCTGAGAAGATGGAAAAGCATTCGTAAGCGGGAGACTGCTTCATTGTGAGGGGGTTGAGTACTATTGGTAGTGTGAGAATGCTAGCGTGTGAAGGGTGAGAGTGCCGTTGGTAGTGTTTGATTGCTAGTCTGTGAGGTGTGTGCGGGTACAGCCCATAGTATGAGACCGGTAGTCTATGAGGAGTGTGATTGCTGTTAAAAATGCATGACTGTTATTCTGAAAAATGTGACAGTGCTTTCATTTGTATGTGACCGCTCATTGGTAAGTGGTGTGAGAATGCTATGAGTACTGTGAGACTGCGGGTGTGTGAGGGATGTGAGAGCCCTCTCTATTCCCTGAAGGAAGTTCTTCCACTATAGGAAATTCTGTACTCTATGCCTATAGAAGTGCCTTCTCAGTATGTTCTTGTGTTTTGAGTGTCTGCTATTTATTGCTGTTTTATACCTCTACGTGTAACTTGTACGCTTATGTAATCTGCACACATGTCACTTTTTCCTCCTGTAACGTATCGTTTGCTACCTCTTCTTGTATTTTGTTTGCTTTTGATACATGCACAACTGTCACCTTTGCCTCATGTAAGGTAACGTTTGTTTTTGTAACATGCCCACTTGTCATTTTCTACTCATGTAACGCTACTTTTCCTATTGTTAAGCGCTCTGACACCTTTGGGTAAAGTCCGTGCTATATAAAAACGCATTAAATAAAATAAATAAAATAAAATAAAAAAATTGCTGGAGTGAAACTGCTGTTTTGTGAGGGAAGTGAGAGCTCTGGTAGTGTGAGGCTGCTTCTATGTCAGGGTTATTAAAAGTGCTGTCAGTATACGACTGCTACTCTGAGGAGTGAGAGAGCTATCAAGTGTGTGGATGCTAATCAGTGAGGTTTGTGAGAGTGCTGTGGGTAGTGTGAGACTGTGTCTGCCTGCGCTGCTCACAACACCACAGGCTAGCATGCAGAAGTCTTAGTGGAACATTCCACTTCCCTGCTCTTACTTTCTCGTCTATCCGACCAGTTCCTTACCTGGGAGCAGGGCCGGACTGGCCATAGCGGGCACCAGGCATTTCCCCGGTGGGCCGCTAGGGAGGAGGCTGGTTTTGGGACCCTGGGGGGCCGTGTTTGTCACCGGGGTCGGCAATATTGCCCCTCTGTAACAAAATCGTCTGAAACTGGCCCTCGCAAACTGATCAGCTGCACTCCCCCTCACCGCAGGGGGGGGGCAGTTTCTGTTCCCAGTCCGGCCCTGCCTGTGAGGTGGGAGTCTGAGGTCACACACCCCTGTGGACGTCCCCTGAAGTCACTAGGCAGTGGGAGGGCACTAAGCCCAAACTCATCTGCCTTCCTCCACTTAGTGCTTTGGTGGTCTAACTCTGTGGAGTATTATTTACAGTGTTGTCTCGAGTGAAAATGCAAAATGGAGCCATTTACACATTTTTGCCCACAGCAGTATGAAGGTCGATCTTCTGGCTGATAAATATGCGAACCCCTGACTTTGAAAAATATATGACAGCTTTCCTAACAATTTATGGCATGGACACAAATTCTGAGCAAAGGGAATGCAATGGCTTTGCCAGAAAGATGCTCACAGAATGCTCATTCCGTTCACTTGCCAATATTATTACCGAGGGAAATCGTGCAGATCATATGTACATATTGCAAATATGACAGCAATAGCATAGCGGCTTGCCACTGCTCATGAATGTTGCTTCTATTTACGTACAACTTTCACTGTCTTGGAAAATCATTTTGATTGTGATCAATGCGTATACTGAAATGGAAGTAATTTTCAAATGATGCCTCTACACGGTCATTTAAGTTTAATGTTTGCAAATGAATAAACTTTAGGAGAGGGTAAATTACGATTTCCATGAACTCTAAAGCATTAAACCTTCCAACTGTGAAGATAAATCATCCTTCTCATACTCAAGACAAGCCTTACTAGAATTAATTGATTAAATGAAAAGCTTTTTTCTGCATGATAGACCTTGCTGCATAGATTCATTCGCCATCTTTTGTTACAGGTTTCAGATTTAATTTATGTGTCATTTTTTTAGAGTTATTTAATTTTCAATGCGATGGTTTCCAAGAAGGACACGATTGTGTTTTGTCATATCATGTTGTGTGAAGACACATCACTTTATGTTGCATGAGGTTATCAGCGCCTTAACGCCTTTGGGCATTTGTTCGTGCTCTACAAGTCCATCATTCATTCATTCATTCATTCATTCATTCATTCATTCATTCATTCACAGTATGTCCTTCATTATTACTCGACGAAACAGTATGGTATGTAGGTCTGGGGTAAAGGTGCTATGCTGTCATGATCGCGTCATTTCACGTTATAGGCGTTTTGTGAAATACCAACAATTACGCCATCCGCGTAATTTACATGTTTGGGAAAAGAAAACTATCACAGGAGTGCAGAAACAACATGCAAGCAGCTACTGTTCCTGTCTTGTGTAATTTAGTTCTATTTATTAGTGCAAAATACATCCTTGTGTCCATTTAAGAAACAAAGACGGGTTGCCTCCTAATAAAATAACAATACATGGCAGGTTTGTGGGACACATAACTTCCTGTAATTTTCCGGAAGTCACAAAAGGAGATTGACCAAAAGTATATGATAATATGATGCTATATGGTAAGATATGTTAAGGTATGTTATGTATGTAAAATATTGGACCAGATGGTAGAATATATGAGAAATTTCTTTGAGATTACTTGTTGGCAACGTTAAAGACCACTTTGTGGTGCCATGATGCACAAGCCATTCTTATAGATTTGGGGGACAGGAATAATACGAATTGTCACACTTGTAAGAGAATGACAGTTAGTGGCTGTGTTGGTTCTGTCATTGGCAGAGCTGGGAGGGGCAATGGATTGTGCAAGTTTCCAATTTTGTTGGATTGAATTTTAGCCAACCCATCCGCTGAGAGCCGGCATCCAGTGCACATATTTACTGGATGTTAGGGATTTAGTACCAGGGCTATTTGTTTGTTTGTGTGCAAACTACATAGTTAAAATGGACAAAATGGAAATAAATTAACTAAGTTTACCAGGAAAAGCAATGACATGTTGAAAATCATTTTGATGGAAAATGTATTCTGAATGATCAATAGGTATCTATTTATTTTGGGATTTAATGTATATGATTTACTATTTTGCATTTTAAAACATTTAATATTGTTCCGTTTGCATATCATTTATGATAGTATAACTTATGATTTCCTGCTTTCACTGATTGATATATTTTACTCATTGTTTTACTGGTTTTGTTCGGGTAGTTTTTTCGATAGCGAAAACCTGACCCTAAGGTATTGAAGCGCTTAACATGGGCACCAGTAGTATTACACAAAGACTGTTATAAACTGGGTTCCTGTTTGGCAGAGGTATGCACTAAGTTTGGGCACAAAATCCATTCCGCTCACGGATTTTGTGGATTTTCGGCAAATTGGCAATCCCCGAATCTCGCGAAATTGCCGAAAAATCCGCCCGCGAGCGGATTTGCGGATTTGTTCAACACAGTGGCATCTTCTTGGACAAATATGCAGGTAGGATTCATTCTGGCATGATGCTTTGATCGGCCTCTGACCCTTTATAAACAAGAGGCATGTGAACTCGCATAGAAGCCCCGCCCGTTTGGCCCGCTCAACACACACTAGGGTATGCAACATCTCCCCGCCCTTTCCCCCACTGTGATGGACAGCTCACTCAAGGGACCTCGGCGCCTATCGGCGCAGTGGCAAAGGTACAGACACACGTAGTCACTGGACACAACTCTTCTGGCCCTTTGCACAGCTGCAGTGTAGCAAAAGCACTATACATTTACCCAACGAGGTAGCACTTACTGATTAGCCAGTAGAAAGTATCCAGTTGAGTTAAGGTATGGCACAACACGGTGGCATCTTCGTGGATAAATATGCAGGCAGCATTTATTCTGGCACGATGCTCCTGTCACAACAATTAAACCTCAACAGGAAGCACTTCCAGATATAAATAAAGTTGGTGCCCGAGTTGAAGTTCAAATTCAGTCATGCATTATAATCAGCCCAAACAACTAGTGACGTAGTGAGCACGGTCGAGGCTATGCAGGTGTGCTTCCTCCCTATATCTAAGGCCTACAATTAGATGTAATCCTTGATGGAGGTCTTTGCATCCACGAGTTTCTCGAGAGCAATCCCTGTGTTCTTCCTGTGACCAGGAGACTGCTTCCTTCTCATCTGCTGGTCTGATCGGTCTTTGACCCTTTATAAACAAGAGGCATGTGAACTTGCATAGAAGCCCCGCCCGTTTGGCCCCGCCACACACACACTAGGGTGTGCAACGTCTTCCAGCCCTTTCCTCACTATCATGGACAGCTCACTCGAGGGACCTCGGCACCTTTCGGCGCAGTGGCAAAATTACTGATACACGTACAAATGGCAAAAAAATCACCGAGTCTGCAGGAAAATCCACGAACTCGCAGATTTTTTGCCATTTCGCGTGAATTCGCGGACCGCGAGTCCGCAAAATTCACCCATACTTAGTATGCACCCTGTACAAGCAAGAACCACAATCCTAGTCAGGGTATGTCAGATACACACCCTAAATTAACCTATGCTCACACTCTGTTAGCTTGGCACAGAGCAGGCAAGCTTAACTTATGAGGCAATGTGTAAATATTTGTGCAACACTTCAAACAGCAACACAGTGAAAGCATCTGAAAAAGGCTCCACACCAGTGTAGAACAATAGGTTATGATTATGACAGAAATTCAATAAGTAGAAGTCAAGATATGATTTTTAACAGAATAAATGTAAAAATAGCATTTAGAAGCAATACGCGGCTATAGGGGTTCTCTGGTGGGGTTGGATCGGGCCAAATTAGAGTTCAGGTCTACCACGATAGAGCCCAAGGCCCACTGAACGAATGCACCTTGATCCTGGTTGCAACAGTGAGATGTGGGGTGCAGCAGAGTGATGCATCAGTGTCTATCCTGCAGTCGCGGTGATGTGTAAATTTTTTCCAGACAACCATGGTAATGTGTTGGTTCCGAAGATGAAGTGCAGGTTTCGAGTTGCGTTGGTTCCGAGTGTGATGCACTGGGGTTTTCCATGCAGTCGAGGGGATATGTTATTCCACTCTACTGCAGAGGCGGTGATGTAGTGGTTCCGATACATGGGTTCTGAAGGCGATGCACTGATTCCAAGTGCTATTCCTCTAGTTTTGTTCCCGCAACAGCAGTTCTGCGTCATTTCTACCTCACACAGTAGAAGATGTGTTAGTTCCACTGGAACAAACACTTGGATCCACTTCAAATGGATCAGGCACAGAAGCTGGGTATAAGACTTTGATGTGCCTCAGGTTTTGAAGAACAGGAGGTTAGTCAGCTAGTCCTTGGAGTCACTCTGCGTCAAGTGATGAAGGCCCAGTGAGAAAGAGCAGCAGAGAGCACAGCAAGGCAGCAGTCTCCCAGAACAGTAGTCCAGCAGTGTGGCAGTCCTTAGCATAGCAGTTCTTCTTCTTGGCAAGTTTGTTTCGGGTCCAGAAGTGTACTGAGTTGATAGGGTCAGAGGTCAAATACGTATACCCAGTTGTGCCTTTGAAGTGCAGGTGACTTCAAAGAAGGGTCTCAGAAGTGCACAGAGGTCCTTTCTTCCTGCAATGGCTCCACTCACTACAGGGGGGTATTCAGCCCTTTGTGTGTGGACAGGGCCTAGCCTTTTCAGGTGTGAGTGTGAGGCTGAGCCCAGCTCCTCCCTCCCTTCCTCCCAGGGAGATGCATGAAGGCACACCCAACCTTCATTTATGTGGGGCTGTCTAGAGGGAACACAAAAGGTGAACAGTCGCCCAGCTCAGCCAGTCATCAGAGACAAGTAAAATACATCAAATGATTAACGGCAGGAAAATGTCCAGTTTTCTAAAAGTAATATTTTCAGACTAGTAACTACAAATACAACTTTACAGTTAAAGAGGATTTGTTATTGCATTTCCATTGGTACTAAACATGGCAACCACAGCTTATCTCAATTAGCAATCACAGCTTATTAAGTATAACAAGGAATCCCCATATTAACCTATGAGACGGGTAAGCCTCTCAGTAGTGAAAAAACGAGTTGGAGGGGTATTCACTACCAGCACATGCAAAATGTAAAAGCACATGTCCTTCCTTTTTAGTTACATACCACCCTGTCCTATGGGCTACTTAGGACCTACCTCAGGGGTTACATATATGTAATAAAAGGGGAGTTTAAGGCTCGGTAAGGGACTTTAAATACCAAGTGGACATGACACTGTAAACTGCACACACAGTCTCTGCAGTGACAGGCCTGAGACATATTAAGGCTACTTGAGTGAGTGGCACAAGCAGTTCTGCCGTCCCACTAGTGCAAAAAGGACAATTGATGGACAGAATGCTGAACAATGTCATACATTCACCCCAGTGCAGAGATCTGGGCCTAAATCCATAGTTTTTTTGCTCACCATGCCATTCCAGTTTTGACCCAGCCATAGGCAAATCAGTCTTGACCCTGTACTAGTAGCATTTCATTTGCAATCCTTAGACACGTGTAGTGCACTGTACAGGTACTTACAGGTAAATGAAATGTGCCAATTGTGGATAAGTCGATCAAATCAAGTTTCATGGGGAGAAGCACATGCACATTAGCACTGGTTGGAAGTGGTAAAGTGTTCAGAGTTCTGAGGCCAATGAAAAAGAATGCATTCAGGCAAAAGGTTTGGTGGAAGACCACGCTAAGGTCTAACGAGGTTAAATATTTTTTTCGTTTTTTAGGCATGAATTGAGTGATTGGCCTATAATCACTGGGTTTCGAGCCAGGGCCTAGACTCGAACATGATTCCCCTATTTTAACACCTTGGCTGCTAGGGGGTTTTCCCCTCCTGTGCTGAAAATTGAAATAGTCCATGGATCATGACAAGGTCAACTCGTCATAAGCACAACTCAACCGTGCCTCATGATGAGCTGGCCTTGTCATGAGCATGGAAGGGGTTAAAGTCGACAGCTCTGGCCTTTACGCTTTATCCTCTCCATTTTATTCCGCTTAGGAAAAAATATTTTGAATCCTTAGATATCTCTGTTTTTAAAGTATGACATTTCTTTTCATATCCGTCAAGGTATTTCCTTAACACAAGTTTGAAAATTACTGTCTCAGATGAACAGCAGTCTTAAATTAATTATTCATTTTGTTGATGCTTTGTTTGACATGAATTTAAGACTGACGCTGTGTACCCAAAAGAATCATTGAATAACAATGACACAACTCTGAATTTATTATTGAAATTCAAGTTGTAATCACTTATTTTATCATATTCTTTAGCAATCTCTGGTTGAGCTTGTTATTAATATACATTTATACATTTATGACATATGAACTTACATAAGACAGTTCATTGACCCATCTCTCTTGGTTGACATATTGTATTCCCCAATAGACGTAACGATTTTCGACAAATACATTTTGTTTTGAAAGTGCTAAGCTATTGGTTAACCGGCTTCACTAATTCAGACAATATTATTGACTTAAAGAAAGGTGAATACCAAGATTCACTAATGGGCACCTATGTTTGTCTTGCTCTTCTGATGTGTCTGAGAGATACTTTTGCATTTTCAGTACAGCTCCAAATGACAAGTAAGTCTATTGTTGCTGATTCAACTCCTTCAGCCACCCTTGAAAGTGTCCCCGCAACTTCATGCCCTTTGCTGCAGGACTGTCATCTTTCCATTGGGATTCTCATTCGGCAGAGACAGTCACACATGAATTTAAACTGTGAGATTTCCAAATATTTGAAAGAAGGCACTCAAAATGTATTAATCAATCAATCACGCATTTGTAGAGCACATTACTCACCGCAAGGGTCTCAAGGCGCAAAGGGGGGGAGGGGGTTGCTACTGTTTGAACAGCCAGGTCTTGAGAAGTCTCCTGAAGGTCAGCAGGTCCTGGGTCTGTCGCAGGTGGATGGGAAGGGTGTTCCAGGTCTTGGTGGCGAGGTGGGAGAAAGATATCAGTTCCTAAGAGGAAACCCACAGTAAATACCCTCCCTCAAAGGGACCAGAAGGGCATTCAGAGCCCATGTAACCTTCTTTCAAATATAGTATTTAGGAAAGACCATCAGTCCATTTGATGAGTGTCTGAGGACCAAACCTTAAATTTTTTTTAAGGGGTCCAACAGTATTCTATGTTGGCTGCAAAGACAATATTCTTCTCCGAATTCTGAGGTTTTCATAGTTTTACCTGTAGAACAAGGCCGGAAGACTGCTGTAAAGGAACACAGTGAGCAGTTGGTATATAAAGTAATGCAGTAAATCTCACCATTCACTTTGTCTTCAAGCATTCATTTTCAATTACAGCATAAACGCATCGTTAAATCTCAAACATTATTACATATACCCAGAACAAGATTTTCCATCTTGTCAATGGGCATGATGTGGATTAATCCTGCTTTTAATTCATTGTTTGAAGCTTTAGAATACACCAAGCCAGGATCCAAACCAGGCGTTATCAAATTGACCATCAAATATTGCATAGGTTTACTTTCATAATCTCTGTAGAAGATGGAAAGTTCCATTCAAAGCACTGTACCTCAGTTTTCAAGTACTGCATAGCAAGGTAGACTCCTTCTAGTCAGTCTTGTGAGAGAGGATAGGCAACCACAAGCTAGTGCTGGTTAATGGACAAGACCTATTGCTTATCCTATGAAACATTCCATTAACAGGCATAGTAAAATTACTTAATTTATCTAACGAGCAAAGACAGAAGTCATTATAAAAGGCTAAAACAGGGACAGATTTTAAAATGCTCCTGCACTGTTGAGATAGTAAGAGTATTTGCAAACAGAAGCCTTTTTACGGTACCTCTAGTGCTATTGGCATAGCCAAAGGCTTCATTATGCTACTATGTAACAGATTATTAGCTTTCACCAATAACAGTCCTGATAACATTTTGGAGTGAGCAAAGACGGAAACCTTTGCGCTTACAAAGGCAGCAGAGGTTTCCCTTTTCTGCAGGATCTAATCCTCCAAAATGTCTCCTACTAGGCCTACCAGGTTGATTGTATTGATCAGCAGGAAGTCCCACACACAGCACAGTGCAGCACATCCTCTGTCAGAAAACCACGATCTGGTAAAAGGACTAAGGGGCTTATTAACAAGGGCCGGCTATAAATATCGCAAAGCGCGCTTATCCCTTGCATATTTATTGCCGCTATCTCTGGAATTTATCGCCTGGTTAGTGCGTTATCAACAATGCCCATCGCGAGGAGATAAAAATTCCAGAGATAGTGTGGATATCGCCGTTTTCCATGGTGGGAAACGACGATATCCTAGATGATAGGGCCTGTGGTCTTAGCCACAGAATCCACCCTCCATGTTAAGTATGCCTTAGTCAGGAATTTAACAGCCGTTAAATTCCTGTGTTAAGACATACTTAACGCTATTTAAATAATCCCTACCCTACCTTGTTAATATCGCGAAGCTGCCTTTGCGATATTTTCCCTGGTTGATTTCACAGCCACGCCTACTTTGCATCTCATTAGCGAAGCAAAGCTAGGTGTGCTGGAAACGGGCGCTAAGTCAGCAAAACACACAATAGCGTGTCTTTACTGATAAATCGATAAAATTATCGCCGTTTTTCGGCCGAAAATGTTCGCAAAACCGGTGATAATTTTATAGCGCTGCCTTGTTAATATGCTTCTAAGAAGGGACAAGGGAACAGCATGAAAAATTGGTTCTGCCTGTTGGTAGAGAACGGACTCTAATCTTAATGTGACTAGAAAGTAGAGGGACTTTGAGTAGGGTACTGTGTGAGGAGTGAGGGATGGGCTCTGGGTTAAAGATGAGGATTTGTATGGGGACCCAGTATAGCTTATTTAACTGCAGCTGTAAGCCCACTGCCCAAAACTGAAATAAAGAGCAATAATTTCTAAGTACTTCAAAGGGCTCCTATAACTGATTTTTAAAGTTTGCAAGGTGCACAGTCTGCAAAGTTTCAAAATGATGTAACATTGTGAGTTGGCTGGCTTTACAAATCTGCACATCTCTTATAATTAGTTTACCTTGTAAGTACCTGCCCTTCTCTGCAACACACGATTTATTATAAACAACTCTTGTTTATCATTACACATACGAACCAAAGAACTTCTAAAAAAAAGTTGCAGGTTTGCACAGTACTAGTTGATCATTGATGATGGTTTAAAGCCATGAAGTTCCTTTTCAGTAGCCCAATAATGTATGTCGCATGATGATGTATTCATCTCAAAATGTATGAGCAAATCTTTTTTGGGGGATGATTGTGTACGGTGTAGGAGAGTTTCTATGTTGTTCATTTGTGGACCTTGGGGAGCATAGGTGGGCATCTAGAAGCTGATTTTTCTTCAAATATCGTTTCATGCTGAAATACAATAAAAGAAGTGATTGGGGCCATCATATCCAAAGCAGAAGAGCAAAGCATCCCACCAGCCAATCATTAGTGTTCAAGTAACACAATTACTAGAGAAGTAGATCATTTCATAATTAAACCACTATTTTCTATGTCCAAATTAATAGACTCCTTCACCCTTACAAACATGTACACAAAGCCTATCAGCTTCAATTGGTCAGTCATAGATGAGATGGCAGCCTGTCACTGAAGAAGAGCAGAAAAAAATATCTAGAGCCATTTTCTAAATTCATTCCAGGAAAAATCAACTGGAAGTTAGAATCTCCAAAGATCACCCCATTTAAGGTATTGAATGTTAAGAATATTTCAAAGAAATCTGCAGTGAAAGGATCGAAAGGCCAAACCTCCTGTGAAATCTATCTCCCTTGTGGGTGGTTCTCCCACCTCCATTCAGGTTTTGGGTTGTAATACTGTCCTCTTCATCTCAGCAACAGCCTTGGGGGCAGTGGGTACCATCAGGCATCACCATGATTATTCAAGTTGATTCTTAGAGCTTTTTCTGCCACACACATCATCATCTTGGCAAACTCACTCCCTAGACTCTCGCATCTGCAGTTTTCTTTAAAGATCCATAAAAGCTGAACCTTAGGTGACATGGCTTCATCCACTTTAATTAAGAAATGCCTGGTTTCTCCTCATGTTCAGTAAGCTGCAATCACAGGAGAGAAGTGTTTGGTGGGTGCCTGTCAAGACTGGCCAAAACTGAAAAGTTTAATATTCTCCAAATGCTAGTGGATTCTCTAGAACCCATTGACCTCGCAGAGCCAATACCCATGGGTCTTTTCAGAATGCAACAACAATGCGCGTTGCGATGCCTATTCCCATCCTTAGTTCAACATTTGAAGAGAGGTTATCTTTGAATTTGTGGTGTAAGTAGAACAGAAAATACCAGTAATGTGTCATGCTCCTAACCAGAGACGATTTAAGGCATGGGCAAAGTGGGCTCTGGCCCAGGGCTCCAGCCTTTTAGGGGGGCCCCTGAGAGAGCCAGGTCTGTTCTGCAGAGAGTCTTGCCCTGATGACCTTGAATTATTATGAAACTGATTGTGTATAATGCCGATTTCCTTTAATTAATTTTTAATGTGACTGATATGTGAGTCTATTACATACAGTTTATAGACAAATGTGTTTATGTTTCAAGCAAAATCTTTAAAAAAGGGACTCACATATGAGAAATGGGAGGATGTCAAAGAGATTATTTGCAGTAATATTAGTGAGCTGCGTCTGCTGTGTTACAATATTGAAAACTCAAGTAATTCTCCCTGAATATTTGCATGTGCACTGTCTGTGACCTGTCCAAAGAGGGCATGAAAGAGCTGACATTGGATCTTTAATTCACAGCTGTTCCAAACGGGGGCCCCAAAAATATGTTTGGCCCAGGGCCCCCAAAATCCTTAAAGTTTTTCTGGTTTGTGGCAGGAAATTAATGTTAATTATATTAATAAGTGAAGACTGAACCACTCACTCCCCCGGATTTTCTTTATTTTGGACTTCTGGTATTTAGACCTTTGCTGTGAGCCTCACTTATTGAGTATTAATCACAAAAAGCTTCTGCTAAAACAGACATGAATGATACCCACTAGTGCCTTCCTGTTAAAATAAGAACCTCTGCTGTGCAGCTGGGGTTAAGAGGCTCTGTGCTGGTTACAAACCAAGGCAGGGTATCTGGGCACTAGTAACCTGGCACAGAGGGATTCCTTGTTATGAACTGCACATGCCTTATACTTTAATTGGGAATCCAAAAAGAAATGTCATCATTCTCTTACTTTTACTTTTAGATTGGTACTTCAAAGCCAATCTTATGCAATAGGCCCTTATTACAAGGGTAGGCCTTCTCCTGGTAGATAAGAAGATAGGGTAAACATTCGACAGTGATTAGAATTCACAAGCTGACAAGCATGGACATGCCTTTATCACAGGGGCAAAGGAGGAGCAAGAAGAACTCTGGCACTGATCAGATCACAACCTTTGAATTACTGGAATGAAGGAACCTTTTTTATAGTGTCAGTTAGGGATGAAGCTAAGGAACAGGGAGATTTGTTGCACAGCACAGTTTGATTGTGCTATTTAAAAAATGTTGTGATGCTGTGCACGTGATTGAGCCTGCATGTGGGCTGCTCCTAGGAAGTGGATGCTAGGCATGGAGGAGTTGTGCTTCAATTCTGGATCGGGAAGGATGCACACCTTAAATAAATCTCCAACTCCATTTTTGACTCTGCTCAAATGAGAGACCATGAGAGAAAAGAGGGAGCTACAGAAGAGGAAAGAAAGTCCCCTTGAGGATGAACTCCTTGCCTACAGAGGAATTCAGTTTTCCACTTTGTGGGACTCTATTGGACCCTATCTCCAGGTCCAGTTACAAGGGCCTTCTAACTCTATGTGGGGGCAATGGGGGAGAGTAGTGTGGGATTTGCTGACAACCATGAAAGAGAAGTTTCCCTTTGACTCCTATGGATCCTTGCTGGCCTTGGTTCCCATGAAAGGTTAAGCCGGACTCTTGTACGACACACAGATCCACTCATAGTGGCCAGGATGTGATGGGACATGGGAGTGCAGGCTGACTGTGTGCCTTGAGAGCCATGGTATGCAGGCTATGGAGCTACTCGAGTTGAATGGCTAGAGGTCTGATCTTTACCTCAATTAGTAAAGAAACAACTCCCAGAAAACAGCAACATTTTGGTGTTTCCAGGGACCTAGGGAAGTACTTCTGGTGTCTAGACGGCACCGCCAGGAGTACAGACCAAACTATCCAATTAATTTAGACCCAACAGGGCCTGATATAGCAGCATTTATTTCTCTGATTCATAAGAGACTTTCCTGTTGCGTCTTTAGGCTCACTGGGCCAAGAAAATCACCACTCATTAAGAGGATCATTCTCATTATTCTACAGGCCTTGGAGGATAAGTACAACTATGGGACATTGTCTGCTTTCCTGTACTATACAACAAGGCAGATTCATTGTCCAGTTTGGGGTTAATGCATCTGAGTGAATTGTGCTTCAAAACAAATATATATGCTCCCATGCGGGCCCGATTCATGCTGACACCAGGCCCAAGGAATCCTAGGGCCTTACTGGTTTACCCTTGAGACGCTTGAGACAAGGGGTTCACCATGTCTGGAGCCACACTATCCCACTCTTCTGTTCAAGAAACAGAAGGGGGGACAGCCTTCGCTCTTGACACTGCTGCACTGCATTGCCTGGCTTTGAGAACAGGCGAGAGAGAGAAAATATCATCTAGCTTAATCTTTGGGATGAAGAGAAGTGCCTTGGCCAGGCAAAAAGCCAGCCTTCCCACGCAGGCTTAAGCACCTGCAAGGTCTGCAGGCTGTGCGTTTACTTCCCACAAGGGCAGAGACTATTGCTGTAAAAAGAAAAAGGAACACAGCCAGTGGCACCTTGGTTTCAAACAGATTTTTTTTTAAAGTGAAAGGAAATATTTACAGGAAAAGGGAAAGTGTGAAGCAAAAGGAATGCCCCACAAGGCACTGAGGCTGCCTTAACGTTCTTAACTTGCAAGTGGTAGCCCCTGAGAGTAGGAGCACAGCTGTAGGCATTGATTTAATTAAGCCCACCCCCAGGAGCATCACTGTGTTCTTGAAATATCCAAGAAAGTCCTCATTGAATTACACAAAAGAGTCACACTAAGCCTCCCAGGTGACTGAAAGCATGATCCTTGGAGATTTCGTCATATGTCTCAAGCACTCTTGGAGCTGTGGCTTTATTGCAGACGCTTTGGAGCATATTGACCTGTTTCTCACTAGTCTTTCTCTGTTTTAGGCAACTGAGTTAATGTAAAAATAAAATAAAATTCTGCCACTGAAATGTTCAACATATAATTTTTCATTGAATTGTACAAAATTAACATTGTATTCAATGTGTAGGGTTGACACCAATGAGAGCTATTAACAGTGCTTATTCTTATACCTCTTGGAAAGCACCAAAATTTAAATACATTATTTATGTTTTGCATTTAATTATGGTGATTTGAGAAATAGGTTTTTTGGGTGTAGGTGAAGTGAGCATTTCTCAAGCAACAGCCCCAACCCTTGTCAGGGAAACTACAAACGTTCTTAAATTAACCAGTACGTGACCCTCTGGTAGCTTGGCACAAAATCAGTCGGACTTAACATGGAGACAATGTGTGAAGTGTTTATCTAGCACTCAAACAGCAATAAAGTGAAAACACAAGAAAAAGCCCACATTAACTTAGGAAAACAGAGTCAAATGTAATAAATTATTTGACACCAAAACAGCAATAAGAAATTTCAAAAATGTAAGGTAAGTATAATTTCTAAAAACACAAAGCACTACTCGCGGTCATCTGCTTCAGCTAGACATGGGGAAAGTCACATGTTTTGGCTGATAGTGATGGCTCGTGGACCAGATAAAGGGACCAAGTATTTACACCCTGAAGAAGTTACTTTCTCAATGACCAGCGCAAAGAGTTTAGTTCTTGGTAAAGGGGCCTATGAGAATCAAGGAGAGTGTTTCAGATCGTCATCACTGTAGCATGAAAAGCAGGCTGGGTGTTGGGGATAGTCATCGCTGTAGTGCACACATCCTCAGTAAATGTGGCTGGAGACTCACCTTGGTGGTCACCGCAGGTTGTTGTAGCTGTCGTGCAAAGTGCAGATCTCACATTGCCAGTCATCGCTGGAGGCCCCTGCAGCGCAAAAAGTTGGGGTCACTGGAGCTTTGTATTGGCGGTCGGCGTGAGCAGCAACATCTTGGCGTAAACTGGCTTGTCTGTGGTCTCGAACAGCCGAAAGCTTCAGGATTTCTCAATCTTGTTCAGAGGAGTGCAGTATGATGCCAACCAAGGGCCCAGTAACTGGGGAGGTGCCTCTTTGGGATCAGTGACTCACTCTTACAGAGGCCATCAGGGCTCAGGCAAGCCTAGTTAAAAGCACAGACAGGTCCAGTGAAGCATGTCAGCTTGACAGTTGTAGGGAAAACTCTGGTGCTTGTTATGTCTCCATAGGTCTGAACAGGTCAGTCAGCGGGACCTCGGAGTCACTTCAGGTAGCCTGGGATTAAGGTGGTAGGTTCAGACTTCCTTCTTAGTCAGCAGGGCAGGTCTCCAATAGCAAGGCAGTCCTACTACTATTACATCCACAAAAGTATCTGAAATGTTCTGCCTCCCTTCTCAGGCTCAAATGGGTGTGTAGTCTCTAAAGGCTAGTGTGAAGTTCTTTGTGTGGGTGCTTAGGCAGTGTCATCTGAATGTAATTGGGGTTGTGCTCAGCTCCAATCTCTGCTCCTATAAGATAACATGTCTTGCCAACACAAAGGCACCCGATTGTGTGACTGTCTGGGGGATATACACAAAGGCCACCAGCCAACTACACATATTCATGCTCACTGGTTAGAGGCGGCAGACCCGAGAGCAGAGGACGGCCCGGGACCAGGGTTCGATTCCCGGCGCGGCAGGTTTCTGGACCAGGGTCAGCGGACTCGATAATTCTCTCGCCTCGGTGCCCACTCTGATCAGCGATCACACTCGGCAACTCTGGGCATTAGCTTGCCTCATCTTCACTAACGGCCCCACCAGACCTCCGGGGATGCCTGGTCTCACCCTGGAGATACCCGTTAAGGGACCATCTCTCAGGGAAGCCAGGAAGGGTTTCGCAGCGGTCGAAGCGCCTTGGGACCCTACGGGTAAGTAGTGCGCTATATAAATGCCAATACATTTACATTTACACCCAGAAAACAGACTGCAGGCATCAAATGGTTAGGACAAGAAAATACTAACTTTCGAAAGGTGGCATTTTCAGAAGGGTGACTTAAAACCCCACTTTAGCATTAAAGGGGATTTTACATTACAATTCCTTACACACCAAACATTACATGCCTACTTGCTCTCAAACAAATGTTATCACCTATTAAAAGTAATAAGGTAAGCCAATGCTATTCTAAGGGAGAGGTAGGCCTCACAGTAGTGAAAAACACATTTGTAAGTATATTTTCACTAAATGTACATGTAAAACTTAAAAGCACATGTTCAACTTTTTAAATACACTACACCCCGTGCTATGGGCAGTTCATGGCCTAGCTTAGGATTGACTTATTTGTATGTAAAAGTAAGGTTTAGGCTTTGCAAATGAATTCTTTTGCCAAGTCGATTCGGTAGTTTAAAACTCCATCCTAGCTGCAAATGGCAGGCAAGAGACATGTTTGGGAAGGCTACTGAAGTGGTTGGTACAATAAGTACTGCATGCCCACTAATACCATTCAATCTATCGGTCCTAGGCATATGGTATACCACTTCACTAGGGACTCTTAAGTAAACTGAATATGCCAATCAGGTATAAGTCAATTTTACCATGTTTTAGGGAGTGAGCACAAGCACTACCTACTTTAGTGCTGGTTAGCAGTGGTAAAGTGCACAGAGTCCTAAGGCCAACAAAAACAAATTCAGCAAACCAGGCAGGGAGATGGCAACATGTTTGGGAGAAGACCACCCTAAGGCTTACAGGTCTAACAGGTGACATCCTGACAGATCCAGAAGGGGTTACAGGGCTTACATTTTGTATTTTATTATCATGGTGACATCCTCACAAAACCAATACACCTTTCTTTTGATTAGTGCATCCTTCATGCTGTATTGTGTGCATAAGTGCCATATTGTATTTTAGGGGCTAGGACTTGCTAAAGCACAGACCGTTAAAGGATACTCCTGCATAGGGGTCCAGGTTGCATTACTGGGGACACTTAACCTGTTTGACCTTTCTTTACTGTGCGCCAACTCTACGTTGAGAGACATGAGAGAGCCTTGAGATGGGGCAAACATGTATATTTCCTTTTTATTTTGCAAAGCACTCACTGAACAGCAATTAGTGGTGTCCTTATCTCACCCAAACCAAGAACCATTGGATCTATATAACTGCCTGGCAGAAATACAAGGATGGATGAATAGCTCGTCATTGAAACTGAACGGCTCAAAGACAGATATTCTCCTCCTTGGCCAGAAGGGGCTTTCCCTCTCTCAGAACATCTGGCCCCCTTGCTTGGGTGAACCCCCTGCCCCTAAGTCTGAGATCAAGAGCCTGGGAATTTGGCTTTAAAAAGACCTGTCTTTCAAGACGCAAGCCAAAATAATTGCCTGGACTTGTTTTGGGCTCCTCAAATCGATCAGGAAGATTCTGCCCCTACTTCCCCCTGCCTCCCAGAAACTGTTAATCCAAGGCCTTATCTTATCAAGGCTGGATTACAGCAACACCATCTACCTAGGCGCTCCTGAGGCAACCCTTAACAAATTACAAAGGATCCAGATCGCCGCGGCTCGGATCCTTACCAATACCCCGGCCAGATCTTCGGCCAAACCAGCCCTGAAACTCCTCCACTGGCTTCCAGTGAGAGAGCGAGCGAAGTTCAAAGCTCTCTATCTGTCTCACAGACTCCTACAGGACAAAGGCCCCCACATTTTAAAGAAATTCATCAGGCCCTACAAAGCCAGAAGATCCCTCCGATCTGATTAGGTGTATCTTATCACCATCCCCAGAGTAAAGAAGGTGCGCACGGGTGGACGGCACTTTTCTGTTAACACAGCCCGTCTTTGGAATTCCCTCCCCCGTGAGCTTAGGATGGAACCAGACTATCTCTGATTCAGGAAGCGGCTGAAAACGCACCTTTTCCCCTGATCTGCCTTTCCCCTTCGCCCCCCCGGTTACCCTCAGATGTTTGGATCTTAGCGCTGGGATACTTACAGGTGACTATGCGCTTTATAAAATCTAATAAAAAAAAAAAAAAAATAGGTATTTTTGTTGTGTAGCTGATATTTGGCCTTCTAGTCAACAGCACCTACCTGAGTAAGCCTTCGACTGCTCCGCCTTACTTCCCTAAGAGCCAAGTGCTAATAAGGGGTGCTTGGTTCCCTGTTTGGTGGGCATCAGTAAGAGGCCTACAGAACAACAATAGCAAAAGAAAAAAAGGATTACACTTGGCGCCCAGAAATGTCTACTTGACCTGGGATCCTCTGACCTGGATTTCTTACACATTGTATTCTCCTATTTGTCCATTCGAGGTTCAAAACGAAGATGCTATTGCTGTAATTTCTTCCCGACCAAAATAAAACAATGTTACACATTTTCCAACATTTTTAAATGCATGTGTTATGTCGTTTTCCTTTATGAAGGGTATCAAAAGTACTTCTCAGACCTTTTTAAATGCAGACAGCTTCCCCCAGACTGCCAGAGGATAAAGAAGCATTCTCATAAGAATGCAAGATTAAGATAAATCATATATTAGGTATCCAGTTGCCTTGTGTGAGACTACAAATTAAGTCTTCATTCCCCTGATAATACCTTCTTTCCGTGTACTTTCATGTATTGCCTCCACAATGAAGTTTAAATGTACTGAATATATAGGATATAGGATGTTACCCTGCAGTATGCGTTTAGATCTGACACACAATTTACCCCTTACTTCCAGAACAGACATATGCCACCCTCTCTCTCTCTCTCTCTCTCTCTCTCTCTCTCTCTCTCTCTGTCTCCCACACACACTGAAACCAGGGAAATAATATTCCTCCAGGTCGGCACTCGTAGATTTAGTCAGCCCTTTAAGAAGAGGGTCACACACCAATTTAAAAAGGCAGCTCTAAACTAATGTTGTGTATTCTTATTCCTCTCCTTGACACAGTGTTGAAATTAACGGGGGAGCGGAGGGCTACAGATCCCACATGATCTTTACAGATGTCAGGGTCTCTTTTCCAAAAATACCTAGAGCCAAACATTCACATGCAATCTATGAAGTGAGCCTACAGGGTCTTTTTCTAATTCTATCAGCTGTTCTTACAGTGCACATGTAAAAGGGTTTCACACATTTCACTATACTGGTCAGGAGTTTAACTACAAAAGAGGGCAGTGCCTGGCTCTACCTGATAACACTTTACTGGCCTCTCCACAGTTTCAGTCTCAATCATTAAGATGAAACCAAAATGGCGAGAATGCACTTTCAGATGGAAAATGGCTTTAAAATTCTACATGTTTGAGAGATACCCAGTCCAACACATATTTGGATTGGTTAGCCAGTGTACCCCTCCAAGATTTGATCAACATCCCTTCAATAGTATACATGTCAGCTCCATTCTCAGCTATAAAACATGAATTATCAATAGTTCTTATGCAGTAGTTGCAAACAGTGAATGGAGGTGTGTTCTGTGTAAACACTATTTTGCAGTGATGCAAACATGGACAGCATCCATTGCGTTGAAAATGCTGACATCACTTTTGTCTTCAGAAAAAACAAATGGGAGAGTAAGGGATTGTGTCCACATATGATGGACGAGGAATACTCCTGTTCCCCTGATCACGAATATTGAAAAACAAATGAAGGAGTATCACCGATGAGTAGGCTGAAGGTTTTCCAAACGTGGAATAAATATTCCTTTTTTAAAAAAACCCTCACTCACCACCTAGTGGTGACATGCTTCATCATCGGGGTCCACCCTGGTGGCCTAGCATCACCAGGGTGTGCTTCGACACCTGGAATACAGTGGAGCAGGTTGTGGGGTGTAAGTGCAAAAAATATAGTGTTAAAATTTGTCTTCTCATATGTATTTGTCTATGTACTTTGTAATGATCTGGAGTGACTTCATGCAAATCTGGTGCAAGGTTCTCCAATGACTCATCTAGAAGTATCCTTGTCAGTTGTACTGTTGGAACACATAGTTCACTTCCATAAAGTAGTACATAATTTAACAGAACCTTTCGGTAAGGGTACTATAAAGATTTTTTCTAAACACTGAATGGTTTTATAAATACTAATGAGGCACTTCTTGTATTTCTTGTTGTACAAGTTTCTAACTATATCCCACCATTGAAACTACAATCAATGCAGTAATGCAGCCAAGTTATCAAAATGTCTAGTGACTGTGGCAAGAGGAGGAGTGAAACGAAGGCCTCTGTTATTCTCTGACATCTGCACAGCTAATTCATGAGATAAGCTTACAGAGAAGTGATCAGGAGAGGGTTATCTGTTACCTAATCTTGTAGAAGAGTTTGATGCGAAAAACAAGGGGTTTCCCGCGATGTGGTTCAAAATGACACTTTGGGCAACCCCACAGTCACTCTCATTGTCCATGGTATCATTTGGAATGCCTCAGTGGAAAACAACTTTTTTTGGACAATTACTTATGTACACTTTTCTGTTCAACAAAACAACATCTGTCATTTACACAGATCTAAGAAAGCTACAGAGCAAAACACTCAGGAGTTCTCCAAGATCAAGTGAGCATGCTTTAGTAGTTAATTTGTAAAATGAAATAGCCAAGGCTCTCATCAGGAGGCAGCTTGCATCATCCATATCTCCTGTTAGCTCCGCCTAAAACAGAACCAACTACTAACCATGAAAGGAGGGGGTGGATGTAGCATAATGGCTAGAGTTGACAACCTAGGTTTGAGTCTTGGCATCGGCTCAGCATCCTGTTAGTCTGGGCAAATCACTTAGGGGCATATTTAGTAGCTCCTAGCGCTGCCGATGCATTACTTTTGTGATGCACCAGCGGCACATTTTGCTGCACCATATTTATAAGGACATGTAAAGCCACCCTGCATGCCTTTTCGTGTCCTTGTAAATATGGTCCCTTTTCATGCAGCATGAAAGGGGAAATGGCTGCTGCTGTGGGCGTTCTCACACAACCCCCATGGATTCTGCCACATTCCCAGATTTACAACCTTTCATAATTCTGGAAAAGCATCAGAAACCTATGACACCCCAAGGGAGGCGTAACATGGAGAAATGTTTTCATTTATCCTCGTTTTTTACTCTTTCAATGCTTGCTTGCAGCACAGAATGAAAGATGAAAACACCTCTCCTGATTAGTTTTGTGCAGGATGGTGTTCCTTCCTGCACAAAAACAATGTCTTCACAAGGCACCATGGTGCAAAGGTGCCTGCGTTGGAGCATTGAGGCCAATTGTGCGCCAGCGCAGGGGAAAGCACAGGGATGCAACATACTATTGTATATATGACACAACCCTGGGATTTGAAAGTGACTCATTTTGTCGCAGCCAAATGGCTTGCAGTCCCGTGCTGAGAAACCTTCTTGTAAAATTGTCCCTTAATCGCCCCATACCTACCATAAATAAATGTGCCCTTAACTGGTGCTCATGAAATGCGCCGGTGTTGATGAGCACCGGAAACGTCCGGCTCAACTTAAGCACTGGAGTGCTTACCTCTGGAGAAATATTACGATTCCTAACCAAAATGTGTTAAAACTAAAAATATCACCCAAATCAACCACAAAACTGTACCGAGTGAGAGGAACGTCAAGCTATCCATACAGTATGTATTTCCTCATGCATAACAACAACCCAACTCTCATTCTGGAACAAAAAGAAAACACATTATAAATGGGATCACCTGATTTCAACAGAGCACTCTCTCTGCTTCCGTGTGCTACAGACCTATCCATGACCACATTTCTTGAGATAATAAAGTTTATCTGGAATTCCTTTCTTTGAATCCCAAGTAGATTCTCAATCATTTTATGGGGTTCCAATGGCAATGGATATAGTACACTCCCAGTGGCCGGACCATCAATGCTCAATGTCCCTACATGGGAGTGATTGAGAATGTACTTTAAGGGTGCTGGATGGGAATGTGAAGTGAAAGATGATGTCATGTACGGGTCTAAATAAAAACAACGCTTTAACAAAAGTTAGAAATGTACTTGCAGAGTTGTAAGCTTGCGAATGGAGTACATTTCTTAGTTTATTTTTAGGAATCCTGAGAGAATTACCACGGTGCTTCTGGGAATCTGCAACAGTGTCAGATTCACAGGATCAGTGACGTGCATAATGTTTCCATTTCTGGACAGATGCACACTTGCCTAAGTGGAAATATGACACTGAAGTGTTTCTCTTTCAATAGAAAATGTTACTTTGATGTTTATGTCTGTTTTAGGATATATTTTCTTGTGTAAACAAACCCCTCCACCTACACCCCTACTATTATTTCTGGGCCTCTTCCATTGCCACACCATTCACTCACTTAGTTTTATCCTTTATAGGAATACATTTTCAGTTATCTACAGAGTGGAAACTACATTACGTTTTGTAAAAACCAATTGCTTTTTAGCCAATATTTATGAGAAATTGTGGCAAAGATGAATAATTTTCTATAGGACCAAATAAAATCACTAATGAGGAAAATCAGGCTTGCTTGGCACACCATGATTATTTGATTATTTCAAGAAGGTGCCGTAAGAAAAACCTTTTAAACGTATGAATTTTTACCTTAAACACCTTAAAATGTCTCAATGGTCACATTTGTTTCAAAATATTATTGATTTGTGAAATTCGGCGGTAGAGGGCACACCTCATTATCTAAAATGTTCACCAGGCGCCCTTGCAGTCTTTTTTGCATGTGTAGCCCTTCGCTCTAATGTACATTGTAGACTCTAACCTGAAATTTTCTTCTTCAGTGACAATCTTACACAAACTTTGTTTCTGTCTTTAGCAGTGGCTTGGTTACCATTTTTTCCAAACTGGTCCCTAACAGAACTAGACAGGCTGACCTTTGAAATCAGGCCAAACACTGTTTAAAAATATATTTTAGGGCAGCCTGGTGTATTTAAATATGAATTTAGCTTAGCATTCAATATGCAACTGGACACGTGTCATCTGTGATATATCAGGGCAACAGGTATTGCACTGTTATTGAATTATTGAAAATATATTCTCAGGAAATAGTTTTTGGAATCTCCAGTGTGCCAAAATTAGGTAGAAAGAGCATTGGCAAACTAAATCGATCAGGCCCTGGCTGCCAGAATTTTGGCATTTGTCAGTGCTTGTTTAACCATGGTTTTTATCAAACTTTATTGGGCCATATTAGCAAGAAACTGCGAAAAATATCGCAGAGAGCGCTTAGCGCGAAAATTTTCATCGTCAGCTATCCTTGGTATATATCGCCTCTGTATTAACAACAATTAGCGCTATGGTGATATATATTCCAGCGATAGCGGGAGGGAAGGGCCAACATTGCGACAAAACCAGGGATATTGCATGGGGAAGGGGGAAAACCTTGCTGATACGACCCTGTGGTCGTATCAGCATAATTCACCTCCCCATGTTAGGTATAGCGTAGTCAGGAAAATAGCAGGTGTAAAAAAAACGGCGATGACGCCTGTTAGCGCAACTTTTCAAGTCGCTAACCGGGGCCAGGGACTCCTTCCTAATAGGCGATAGGCCTGTTAGCGACTATTTACTAGGTCTGTTGGTCAGGAACGTCTACTTTGCATGTCAATAGCGATGAACATCGCTGACATGCAAAGTGGCACCCAAACCGGCTGCTATAGCCAGAAAGCTGTCGCTATTGCCAGTTAGTGACAGCTTGCTGTTAGGGCGATAAATAAATCGCTGCTTTTGCGGCAAAAAGTGCCTCTAAAGCGGCGATAAGGCCCTTGATAATATGCCCCTTTATTATTTGGGGGAACTACCTGGCCCTCAAGTCGCACACATGGCCACAGTAGTCCTGAGCACGGAAAGGAACTACTTTGTATTCTGATGTGCTCCTTGTGAAAGGGCAAAATGCAGTTCATTCACAGTGAAGTTAGCCAATGGCTGAGACGGGCTGACCCATCGACCCCTGGTGTATGCCTTAGTGGGAGGAAATAACATGTGAATGACATACCAAAAGGCCAATGGATGAAGCAGGTTGACTGAAAGCACCTACAATTAAAAATTCACACAGAAACACACACATATATATGTATATATATATGCTTTAAATCGGAATGCTTTGGCCATCCTCAGACTAAAAAATTAACAACATAGTTGCTTTGAGATGTTAATGTTTTATATACCTCCATAGAATAACTGTGCCTCCGCTGAGCATCATTCAATAGGGCATGGGTTGAGAGTGTCCCCACGCGCACTGTTTGATGAAACATAGCACATCCTCCATTTTCCTGAGGTGAAATTCCTGATTCTGAAAGATGGCGCAGAGCCAGCAAGCACAAGCTTCATTGATGAGAGCCTCGGCGTTCCCACACGAGAGTTCAAGATTATAAGTGAGCCTGCCATTGCTGCGGCACGCGCTGTATTTATAGCATCGCCAACTTGAAGAGAGCCGTTCCCCGGAAGCTCTAATGAGTTTTCTGCAGCTTCTCTGTTCGTGCCAACGGCCAGAGCTTGATCACAACAAGCATAATTCTGACAAAGAGCACCAGACCTTTCAAAATGGGACAGTAATGAGCACACTTATAAGGAGCCCGTGCTAGTGCACTTCTGTTGAAGTTCATGCTTTACAATCAGGGATTCATCTTTACTGTTAAAACTAAAATAGTATAATAAAGAACTTTATTGAGCAATTGGAGATCATGTTTATATATTCAAGAAGACAGTGCTTTGACGCCATTTTGGTTTAACGCGCTCTGTAAATACCATAATTACAAACTCAAGGACAATGCCAATGTGTGCACATCCGGTGCATTTGTTTAGATATTTAATTCCTCGATGTATTAAGGACTTGATGTCATGGAGATCAATTACCCAAAATAGCCATGGGTAGCAGAACGTTGACTCACATTTACTGCCCTTCATCCAATGGAATGTTTTGAGAAAAGATGCAGCGTTGTGTTATGCGAAAGGAAACCAAATAATGCATCAGCTTTAGCAGGATTTATCCACCAGTGATGTCATCTATGGCACTAACTCTAATCTAGCTGTTGTGTGCTATGCTCAACCATGCCCTGTGGCACAACTGTGCCACTGGAACCAAGCTGTACCTGGCTGATAAGGCCATACCTAGGACAACACTAGTGCTGGGTAGCTTGTGTTCTGGTTCCAGGAGGACCTGACTTGGCAGTTCGGGTTGGACTGCTCTTATTGCAGCAGAGTCAAGACAGATTTGTATTTAGCTGTGTCCAAACTGAGGTGGCATGGTGTGCAAAATAACGATGGATCGGGATGTGGCCAGAGTGATAAACAGTGAGGATTAATTCAAGCATTCCATTTATCACCGCTTTGTATGCTTTTGTGTTGCCCTAAGTGGGACAGATATGCTCAGATGTGGGTCCCATGAACACTGTGTCAATGGAGCCAAGCTGTACCTGGCTGAGGAGCCCATAACTAGGACGAAACCAGTCTTCAGTTGCTTGTGTTTTGGTACAGGGAGAATCTGGCTTGGCAGTTCAGTCTGGACTGTTCCTTTTGGAACAGGGTCAAGACTGATTTGCTTATTGCTGTCTCCAAACTGAGGTTGCATGGTGTGCAAAATAACAATGGATTGGGATGCAGCACAAGTAATTCCCAGTGGCTGAGATTAATTCATGCATCCCATCCAGCACTGTTTTGTATGCTTACTGCGGTACAGTGTTGCACCTCTAATGCCTACCTAGGATTTGCACTTGAAAAACCCACTCCAATTTAAATTCCCACATGTAGATCACTGAGCAGGGGTCAGAGACGTAAGATGTGGACTTTAGTGTAAAGCACACATTTTATGTGTTCGTATATTGGCATATTAACATTTGACCAGTTGCTTTCACCTGGTTACAATAAGTGTTGTGGCACAGCCTCATTTCACTACTTTAGTTGATCTGAATTTAGAATCAAAACATGTTTTTTGCACTGTCATGTCAAAGACATGCTTCACGTGCATTCATTATTAGGAGGTTGCCATAAATAGGCTTGGTTAATGCTTGAGTGAAAACCTTAAACTAAAATATCTTTTGCATATGAAAGTTGATCTGTTGTTCCTGTGTGCATTAAAGAAGGGGCTGCACAAGCATCTGTTGCCCTTTGTGGAATGTCACAGTTCCCATGGGATGCTAACATGCCATTTGCACACCAGTGGCATTGTTTTTAATATGAGCCTAGGAGTCCTGTTTACTTTCTGTTTCTGTCTCTACTGTCATGGCCTTAAGGCCAGGGATAGCAAAGAGAGTGACAGGGGGACCAAAGGGCAAGCCAAGGTGAGCAGATTTATTTCACTTGACACACATTGTATGATGTCCATGTCTGGCCTGCAGACAGATGACATTAACATTTCTGCAATAGATTTGTTGTACTGTTGCTTGCCTATGTTTTTCCTGAAACTTCAGTAGTCATGTGAGCTTATTACCAATCACAGTTATGAATGTATCCATTTGAAGTAAAATCCCTTAAGCACCACACAATGGCTCCTCATCAGTGTACATAATTTGCCCTACTACTTAAAATGTTGCATGTATTACAGCTAATGGGATTAGTGTGTGCTCTAAGGATGTATACTGCTCATATTTGCTGGTATTAGCACAAGTGTGTTGTGTGGGGGGACTATGCTGGGTGTTCCTGACACCTGTTGCAAAGCAATTCTTAAGGTGGAAGACACACAGAACCCATCTACACAGAGTGACACAACACAGTCTCTCTCCACTCAACAATTCAGCTTTCATCCCTGCACACCTTTATCTCCTGGGAAATAATGAGCAGCTGGATAGGAATATGGGGGCATATTATCAAGGGGGTTTATCTCCGCTTTTTTGGCTTTAAAAGCCAAGAAAGCGGAGATAAAATTATCTCCCTATTACCAAGCTGTCGCTAACACCAGTTAGTGACAGCTAATAGCAGATAGCGACCAACTTGGGCCCCGCTTTGCATGTCAGTGATATTTATCACTAATGACATGCAAAGTGGGCGTGCCAAGATGTTAGCGACTGGAAACAGTCCCTAACATCGCTATCTCCTATTACCAACTTTTGGAGATATTTGCGCTAAGCGCAAATATCTCCAAAAGCTAACACCTGCCCTGAGCAGTTCTTAGCCATGTTATCCAATGGGAGGTGGATAACATGGCTAAGAGCATTTGCTCTATAATGCATGAATATCGCTGACTTTTCAGCGATATTCATGCATTGCGGCCGTTTTTTATCGCATTTGCGATAAACCTTGCTAATAGCAAGGTTTATCTGCAATAAAAATCGCCGATGTGCGGCAATAATTTTTGTCTCTAAACAAGTTAGAGACAAAAATTATCGCTAGTTGTTGGTAATATGCCCCATGGTCTTCCCTGACATGGAAGTATGGGAAAGAGATTATATATTTGTATTATTCTTCTCTGCAAGGCCATTACATACCAAATCATTGCTTCGACAGACAGCACATTGTGCTAAACAAGACTCATTTTGTGCTGTTTTAAGCCTTTGAGATTTTTTCTTCTTGTAATTTTCTACTAAGCAATATTTTATGAGAGATGTGAAGAAAGTTTAGTTATAGCATATTCACAATTTTTACCTGTTCATCCTTTTTCTTAAGTGTCACTCTACAGACATATTTAGCTGACTGCTGTGGAAGACCTATTGTGTACAATACAATGTACATAAAGTGGGCTTTGAGTCAGTCCTTTTCTCATAATTGTAAAACTGTTTGTCTCAGCTCTCTGTTGCTTATTCAATGGCTTTGCTCCCTATTCGCCCCTCCCAAGCACAAATTCTTACCATCATTTTGATTTGCTGACTTGTATTCTTCCAATGCTGATGTGTGGGAGGTATTTTTTTATTTCAATTGAGCACTCCATGCGCCCTGCTTTATTTATTTTTTAATGTATTTTTATTTTTAGCGCAGGCTAGGCAGCTGTGCACAAATACTGGCCCACTGAGCCACTTATTTCTCATCATTTGCTTCCAGGCCATCAATCAACTTTGCATCCCTTTCCTGTCTCAACATCGCAACGTACCCCCTCAAATCCACCCCACCTTTCACCACTTTTTTAAGTTTTGAAAACAAATTTGTGAGGACCCATTAGCTTTACACTGTTACTGGACCACATGCATTTCCATCTTTGTGCAGCCTTCCACACATGCTTCCCTTTTTTCTCAAATTACTTACTGAGATGGATGTCCACCATGTTGGAAAAGCAACCTGAAAGTAAACTGAAAAGATGGAAAGTGTCTTTGCGTGCACAGTAACAATTTTGGATGATTTTTCTTAAAACAAAAATATAAACCATTCAATTATGTCATACATGCACCTGCATATATGGTAGCCATCTTTGAATTATCTTTCTATCCCTCTAAGAAAAATGCGTAAAAGATGGGTGCCATGCCGGTGTATGTACGCAGGGCATCCATCTAGATCCATCTAGATACAGAGCTTTGGCAAAGCTCCTCAGACAAGACATATTGTTTTTGCCAATGCTTGAAAACCACCCCAGCTGCCAATGAGCAACTTGTTGACTAACAGTATATTTTTCTTGGAATTTATTGATAATGCAATATCAAATAATTCTCACAGTATGAATGTGAAGTATGATGCATATTTCAGAAAGATCCTTTCATACATTTTTGTGTTCTCAATTATTGGAAAAAAGCATAAACATCAAATAATTCAATTTGAAAATGTTATATGAAAAAGAGGGCAGGATAAGACTATATAGTGCTTACGTTAATTCATGTAGAAAGTGTGATGTCTACCAAATGGTTCCCGGTGAAAGTGTTCGATCTCCTGATGGACCTAATCCCATTCAATTGTCAACGCTTGCTGTACAGGGGTCAATAACTATGTCCAGCTATCCTGGCCTCAATAAAATAATGGATATCAAGTATCCGGCTCTGGATTTTATTACACTTTAATGGACAATTATTGGTTGCTGAAATGGATAACAATTAATGGAAATTTACTTTATTTCAAATCTGTGCTGCGCTATGTTTACCGATTCAAGGCTGGTTAGTATGTACATTGAATTTTTCTTTGTGTAGTCTAGAAGTTACAGATCTAAGTGCTGTTAGGCTCTTCAGTGTGAAACGTTTTTGAATTTTGAGTCTGTTTTAAGTTCTTTAGTCACTGAAAATATAGGCAAAATGTATGCTCATCATGACTACCCAATGTAGTTGTATACTTTTTCTCAAATCATTTCTTGTGGAAAGATTATCCTGGATCATTTAAGATTAGTAGCACATAAGAAGGATCTTCATAAACTTTTGTGAATAGAAGATAAAGCAGCTGAAATCCACCTTCGTCTAAAACAAATCTGACCACATCACACGGCTTTGAAAAATATTGAGTGTCTGCCTGTTGCAAAGTGGATCAAACTAACACTGATATTCACAGTCTTTAATCGTGGAAGGGAATAAGGGCCATATTATCAAGAAAGGGCAATGCATTATCGCCGCTTTTATCGGCAGGAAACTGCCACCAAAAGTGGCGATAATGGGCTTGATAATATGCCCTTGTGAATTCCCATAGAAGCCCAGGTTAACACCAGAACCTGGGCTGCTATGGGAATACACAAGGGCATATTATCAAGCCCATTATCGCCGCTTTGGCAGCAGTTTCCTGCCAATAAAAGAGGCGATAATGTATCGCCCTTTCTTGATAATATTGCCCCAGGTGTGAAATGCCAACAAAACTTTATCTAGACCTACACACATGAGATAGATAAAAAAATCAAATATGATTGCCTAAAACAGATTCTCCTGCAAATCCCTTGAAAGACACACTATCAGAGCTCTAGGAATGCACTCATGAATCCCAGACCTCAGATAGTAGTCAAACTTGATGTCTTTCAAGAAAAACCTGAAAGGTTCTCAAAGAGGATTTCTCAAACTGTCATATGCCCAGTGACTACCCCTCCTTCTGCAGAGCCTTCTCCTAGTGAGCAGATACTGAAAAAGCTCTTAAAAACTTCTGCAGCTTAATCCCACTCCACCGACTGACACTAATGGAGAAGCTCATCTGGGAACAAAATATCCAAGATTATGAATGACACCATATGACAAGGCAACACTCTACAAAGAAATAAAGTGAAATAAAATATAAAAACAATTATTATTGGATTGCATTATATATGCACACTACGCTCCTCCAGTTCACATGAACTTGTGGTACCCCGTACCAAATCTGTTTTATGGGGAGACAGAAGATTTCTTGTAGCAGCGCCCAAACTATGGAACACCCTGCCGCACTCGATTAAAACAAGCCCCTCACTTTGGTCTTTTCGAAAGCAACTCAAGACCTGGCTTTTTAATCTGTAAACTCTAGCTCCCCTTTGATGGTCAAATACTGCAGATATTCTCTTAGCGCCGAGATGCCCACGGGCCTTCGTTCGCACTCTATAAATGCTGTTAACAAATAAATAAAATAAATAAATTTAGTATAAGCAAGTGCCCATAAGATCTTGCTGTGCATTAGAGTAGCATTTTTCATGTAATATTGACTAGCAATACTAGAGACCAGTGAAAAAAGGCCTTTTCACTCCATCGCTCTTTCTTTGCATCCCTTCTTCTTTCCGCTGACCGATAACAGGAACCTTAGAGCAAATACAGAAGTCTGAAAAAGTTCAAATGAAAGAAAATATGGCTATCTAGCTACTCAAGCCATACTGTGTGCTGTGCATTTTAAATGATTTCCAATTAGGCCCTCGTGCTGAATGTTTCTTTCTCTCAGCATTTGAATTTTAATTTACCTCTTTTCAAAAACTGTTTAAGCAAAAAAATAAGCCGTTGTTAATGAAAAAGAATGCCTTCAAAAAAGCATTTCAAAACAGCATTAAAGATGATAACATTAGGAGCTTGGGGTGAGCTAATTGCTTTCTCTGGAGCTCAGGGGCTGGATCGAATAAAGAAGCAGTGCATTTCATTTTTTTCAATTGGCCTTAAACGCTGTGGAATTTGAGGGAGCCCCCTAGGACGTTGGCGCTCCCGACATTTGCAAGTAGTACTTTGCGCCTGTCGGACTAACATCGCAATTGTAATTCCTGCTACGCAGAAAGGTTTGTCTCATAAACGAGCTGCCAGGAAGTGCAAGGCTGGCTACTGCATGCAAAACAAGTCGAAAGATGCCGAGCTACTGCCTTGCATGATTGTCAACGAAATAACAAAAATGTCATGTTGCCATGAGGGTTCACATTAATGACCACTCTGCAGATCGGGAGTGACTTGAATTTCCACTGAAAGCAGAAAGCACACCCAATTGCAGGCCAACGCCAGCATCAGTACTCTCGGTCTCATAGATATTAGCAAAGGTCTGCCTGGCATCTATAACAATTCCTGGAGTTCGACCACCTTCTTCCTTTTCAAAGTGCATATTTAGCCTGAAATGAGTGCTTCTTTTCAAAACAGACAACATTTTCATTAACTGGTTCGATGCTGATGACGGAACCGCTCCGTCATCAGCTGCGGGTGCGCTGTGCTGATGACGGAGCGGTTACCTGCAGCTGATGACGGAGCGGTTCCGTCATGGCCCGCTCGGAACGCCTGCTCGGCGCGAATTCCGCGCCTGCGCTGGACGTTCCATTGAGCGGGGCGGGTCATGACGGAACCGCTCCGTCATGAGCACAGCTCAACCGAGGCTGGTGACGGAGCGGTTCCGTCACCAGCATGCGGCCGCCGCGTGGCCGCCCCGCCCCCTTAGCACTGCGGCGGAATAGCCGCCGCAGTGAAGGGGTTAAATGCCTGACAAAGATCATGAAAGAGACATGAGAGCTGGCTGCCTCAGTGGCAGGAAACTGGAGCAGAGGGATAGTGCATGAATTATGTACTTTGGAACCTTTCTGAGACAGTAGCAATTATAGATCCCCGGAAGAGAGATCCCTGCAGTTCACATCATGATGATACAACAAGGAAGAGCATACACCCAAAACCGAAGAGACAGTAGAAGCGCAATGGATGTTTTCTGTATGCTACGAATAAGGCAATTCATACCGTGTGTGTCCTAATGAAGCAGCACATTTTTCCGCTCAGGTTGGTGGGTGAGATTCTTTTGGTTGGGTTCATGCCACAGAATCTTTTAATTCTGTTTATTGGTCTCACATGAACATGAATAAGAAGGAGCGGTGTTGTAGCTATCTCAAGTGATTGTATAGCAACAAGGAAGACGCGTTGAAATTGGGACCCTTGGTTCCACTTTTATGGATGCCTGTGTGGTTTGCCTATGAAGGGATGGACACTCTGTGGCTTTTAGGTCATTCCAAATCATCGAGAAGCAAATTCATCTTGTCTTGGTCTTGGAAGATGATTCAATTGTGGTCTAGGACAGCTCAATTGCAGACAAGGCCTTGATAGTCTTAATTTCATCAGTTGCAGACACACTCCTTATCCCAGTTTCTATCACCTTTGGCGCTCATGACGAGCTCAGCTCGTCATGAGGCACAGTGGAGCTGTGCTCATGATGAGCTGAGCTTGTCATAACTGCCGTGGAACGCCCGTGCGGGGATAATTCCCCTGCTGTGCTGGACATTCCATTAAATGGGCGTGGTCATGACAAGCCCAGCTCGTCATGAGCACAGCACCACCGTGCTGCATGACAAGCCGAGTTTGTCACAAGCACCGTGGTGCCGCGTGCGGCCCCCTTCCCCCACGTCGTGGGGGAATTAGCCCCGCGGCGAAGGGGTTAACAATGAAGATACAAATGAGGTTGGCAGATGTACTAGTCGAGACTCCAATATGGGGACGTTTTATAATTTTTTTGAGTTGGGGAGTTAATGCCTGGTCCATCCCAGAATCCACACCAAACCTCTGACACCCACCTGCAAAGAACAGAAACACACAGTCCTCCTTTAGATGACTCGAAATACCCCACAGGTACTCAGAACCACCTCCACTTTGATAACTGAAGTCATTGGATGGAGATGTTCTGAATGAAAAATAAGTTTACTGCAGGAAACAGCTTACACATCCACAGTGCAGTTATGGAGATGTTCTGAATGAAAAATAAGTTTATTGCAGGAAATAGCTTACACATCCACAGTGCACAGAAGCAACTCTCTCTCTGCCCAACTCCCACATATAGAATGTTCAGAGGCAGAGAAAACATAACAAGTCAGAAGAGTATTCCAAATGAGAATACTACAATAACCATAACCATGGTTAAAATAAGGAGCTTACATTTGAGGGGTCTGAATGCCACAGTAAAAAGCTTGGCACTCCTTAAAATACTTAGAGACCCTAAATGAGACATTTGTATACTGTAAAAGACTCACCTACTGCATGGTGACTGGAGATGGTTGAAATCAAAAAGGTTCCCCAAACTGTTCCTTTCTTCTAGCTCAACACAAAAAAGCAAAGGTGTCCATCCTAACGTTCAATATGTGTAGGGAGACAGCGCTGCACACAATTGCAGAAATGGGAGGGAGACTTTTGTCATTGTGATTACTCGTGAATGACCTTCCCCTAAAAATTGCAGTGACTTATGCTCCCAATGAAATTCAAGAACAGTTCCTTAGAGAGTGCCAGTCCAGACCCCTTGCGTCGCCATACAAATAAATATTGACAGGGGGAGACCTGATGTAGTCTTTGACACAAAATGGATAGGTCTGCACAAAGTATGCTCAAACCGAAGCATTGTCTTGGAGCTGTCTAAAGTGCCAAAGTGAACTTTAACAAAGTAAGGGACGATTGCCAATCTGAGCTTGAGAGGAAGGTCAGTGTCCTCAAAATAGAACACAGACACACAGGCCCCTTCCAAGCTAAAAACTTGAAGTCCTAAATTTGGAGAAAGCAGAGTATGCTCTGCTCTGTTCCCACCAATGATACCATACGAGGGAAATAAGTGATGCAATTTACTTGAATGCAAATTAAGGGCCAATACACATAATGCAAGAGCAACTAAGATTGCCACCGTCCCAGGGCAAGAACCTTCATAAGAAGTGAAAGATTCTCTATGTTTTTTGTGGGCTTCTATGAAAACCTGTACACAGCTAGACCTTGCGGAGTTGGCTATAGAGCTCCTTTTAGCTGTATATACAACACCATCACTGACCCATAACCGAGCAGACTTTTTCAAAAAAGCTATTAACCTCGAGGAAGTGATATCCAGGATCGCTAAGGTTTAGACTTCCAAAGCTCCAGGTCTTGATGGCTATTGAGCCATGCTTTAGAAAACCTACTGCTCCACGCTATCCCCAATCTTCACAAGCCTTTACATTTCAGTGTCATCAACTGATAACCTACCGGCTACCTTTCGAGAAGCTGCTATAACAGTGATACTGAAGGCTGGCAAGGTGCCTATCATCCGGTGCCTCCAATAGACCTATCCCTCTTCTTAATATTGAAACCAACTTCCTCAAAGGCAACATTGGGCATCACTTTAACCCACTTAGGCAGGGCCAAATAGATGCTGATCAGTATGGATTTATTCCAGAGAGAGGTTGTAGCTGTCAAGATGTTCCTCAGGATCAGTACAATGAACAGATTGGGTACAGCTCTCGATAGTCCTATTTCTGCATACCAGAAAGGTACAGATGTTTAGGGTGATCAAGTGAGGGGAAAAAAATTACAGACTTCAAAAATAAATAATTCAGTGTCACTAGTGAAACGTTCCATTATTGTTATTGAAGCCGAGGCGCCTCACATGTAATGTTTTTTAAACATTAGTTATAAAATAAACATACAGACAACTCAGTTGCCTGTATAGGTCTTTGAATACAGACATAATAAACATCCATTACCACCTGAGTACTCCTTCCACTGCAGTTTGCTCACCCCTTCCCCTTCCAAAAATTAAACTTTTGCCCAATATAATCCACTTATAGAAGGTACTGTGGTTGAGTTAAAAACAGATGCAATGGGAGCCTTACTCCTCACTGGTCACTAGATCGACTATACAGTCCAGGGACAGGGTGGCATGCATGAAGGGACTCTCCTCCATTCCATCACTGATGACCCCTATCATAGGGATCCTGGATTTCAAGCCTGCAGAGCATGAGGAGTCTTACCTTGATTTGCCTGAAGCCAACTGTAAAAGAATGGGGTAAATGTATGATATAATGGGGATTTACTCCTTTGAACAAATTAAGGCAGACTTTGGAGTCCTGGAAGGAGAAAAACTGAGGTTTGGGCATATTTGGCACTGAGTCAAACAAGTCTCAATTAGGCCCCTTTCTCCTTTTGAAAAACAGACCATAAATAAAAAGGTATGACAAAAATGTGAACACCCCCCTCAGAAAAGACCTCAGAATAAAAGAGATCGGAAGTAGAGCTGGACAGCTCCCTTTCAGAGGAGGAATGTGCCAGTATTGTCTATAGGAAGTGAGAGAAAGGTAAAAAAGGATTTGTGAAAAGACACTCACCAAATTGAATGACTATGTCATATACTAATTTCATACATATGCCAACCCAGGGAAAATATAAAAAGTATATAGTAAAAAAAATGACAAAATATATGAAAGAATGTAAGTGATTTTTACGCATAATTCATAGATAATCTAGGACACCAATTGCTGTCACTGGTAGGTCCAGGGTGTGTACAAATACATCTAATATGACCAGAGTGCTAAGAAACCCAACAAAAACAAATTACAAACACAATTTATACACAGAAAGAACAAAGTTGTTGATTTTGTAAGAGACAACTTATCAAAATGAATAATTATCTCAATAGTATATGGGAAATAGACAAGTTTGTCCGTTTAAACTGTCAAAGGTGTTTTGACCCACAACTAGATGTAGGGGTCTCATCAGGACAAACAATGGTGGGAAATCCTTAATGAAATAGAACTGAAAATTCATTGGGGGGGGGGGGGCGTGGAGGTTAACACTAAAATGTGGGTCCTAAGGATATCTCACAGAATGCAGGGTGGGCATGCTGAGCAGGACGGACTGGCTATGGCAGTGCAGGGGGGAACATTCAGGAAGGCAGTGTTACTACGCTGCTGAATAGTAAATGAAAAAATATGAAAAGGGTCTTTGCATGGCCCCAAATGGATTACCAGGTAGTTGTGTCAGAAGAGGTGCTGGCCGCTCTCTTTGAATACACATGCTGCTGGTTGCTCATATAAGTAAAAGCATGTAGTGCAAGCCTGTACAACATTGGCTGAAAGGAGAGAGAGGCAACATTACTCCTCTGCTCAAAAGTACTTATGAAGCACGGAATTGGTGTTTGCGGGACCCCAAGTGGCTTACCGAGAGATTGTGCAAGTGGGAGATGCTGGTCACTATCAATTAATTCTCGTGTCAAAGCGTGGTGCTCAGAAGTCATATGGAACTCTATTCCCCCACCGCCGGGGTTGCGCGAGCTCTGTACTGCCCAGGAGCAGAGCGGGAATGCAGGGGGTGGCCATGGTCTGCCCTCCTTGTATTTTTCAGAAAAGAGTATGGGCTCGGTCAGCACTGCTTTGGCTGGGGACCCTATGGCAGTCTCGGCAGTCAAGGGAGTGTGATGCGCTGCGCCTCGCATGGAGCATCTATGTATGCTGGGAAAGGGAGTGTGGCCCTAGGAGGTGGGGGTGAGGCGAGCTAAACTGTATGTACTGTTGAGCAGCAGAGTATAAGAATTATATAGCCATGTTCCCATGGGTTGGAAGATTGCTCTTGGAGCTACAATCCTAGTAATTTCCATAGAGCACACACCTCAGCAGAGAACGTGACGGTCAAGGGGACTATGCCAAAAATGTGTATTATTGCTATTACACTCTAACAGCCTTGTTCATGAAGGGGCCGTTTTGCGAGCCCCTAATAGCGAATCATAGCGATTCGCTATTAAGGACTCGCAAAACGGTAATCATGTAGGAATCGCATAATAAAATGCGATTCCTACTGATTCCTTATTTGCGATTAGCAAATTGCTAATCGCAAATAAGGAATAACTCGCCATTCATTCCTATGGGCCAAAAGGCCCATAGGAATGAATGGGGAGTATTCCTTATTTGCGATTAGCAATTAGCTAATCGCAAATAAGATTGCGATTTGAAGGGTGCCAGGGGTGTCCACAGGACACCCTGTAGCACCCCTCAAATGAAATTTCACACAGGTGTTGCACACACACATGTCCAAAGGACATGTGTGTGTGTAACATGCAACTCAGAAAAATGCATTTAAATGCATTTTTCTGAGTTATCGCAATTTACCGCGAGGTCTGACCTCGCGGTAAATTGCGGCAAGAAATTGCGAATTCGCAAATTTAAATTGGATGTTGAATTGCATTTAAGGAATCTCTAATAGAGATTCCTTAAATGTAATTCCTCGCACATTTGCGACATCGCAATTAGCGATTTTTGCATTTGGGATGCTGAATCCCAAATGCAAAAATCGCACTCGCAAAGGGCCGGATTCTCAGAATCCGGCCCTTTGCGAGCCGATTTAGCCTTCATGAATAAGGCTGTAAAATACATACACACTTGCAGGGCTCGAGTCGGGGTACCACGCGGGTGGACGGCGTCCCCCACTTATTTTCCCGGGAGCTTGATAACTGGAGAAAATGGAGCCACACATTCAACCTTTGGCCTCTCTGGGCGAGATCGGAGCGCATTCCGAACGCTGCTCACGGTCTGGCTTCTCTGATGCAATTGCATCTAAGGGGTAAGTGAGGGGAGGCAATGAGTCTAATGGTGCAAGCCCCCTTTCGTGACGTCACTTCCTGTTGTGATGTCAGCGTCCCCCCACTTCTTTTTTTAGGACTTGTGCCCTGCACACATGTAACTCCCATATAGTTGGAATCGTACTGGTAGAATTGTGTTTGAATGGGTACACTTACCCACTTGCTCTGGAGATGTCTCAAATTAAAATGGTATTGGCAAGAGGTCCCGGCCACATAAACAAAAGTTTTGAGACAGACAAGCCACGATTCCCCACTTTTATCCTTCTTAGACTGACCTACAATCTAAGGTCTCATTGAGGGAAAACCATAACTCTGTGGGTTTCCGACCAAATCCTGGACGACAGATCCCGGCTGAATAAACTTTGGGATTCTGGCTGGAAAAACATCACAGCTACCCTGGATCACAAGCCAGATCACATCTAAAAAGTATGAGGCCCTCATATATCTTTTTTCATTGGAGATTTTAGAAAGCTTTCCTGCCCAAGAAACTTTAGGATCCTGCAGATGAGGGTCAACATCTTGAGACCTCAGACGATACAGACTGAATTCCATGCACACAGATGCAACTACAGGGGATAGCATGAACATGGATGAACAGGACTGTGATTAGCGAGGAGTGGGCCTTATGAGAAAAATGCAGATTGCCTGCAAATGGGGAGATCCCTCCAGTTGATCCTTAAACATTGAAGTTGATTTTGTTCTATACTCGCTGCTCTGTCTTTCCTATCTTTGGCCTCCCTTTGGCTCGTCTATGCTTTCTACCCCTTGCACAATGCAGAACAGCACATTTGTTTGCCTCTCTGCGTGGTCCTAAAAATGTATTAATCTACCTCTTTATGTTCTCTGGATAAAGTGTGAGTTCATCGTGAAGGGTTAGAAGGATTGGAACCAGAAGTGAAGTAACATATACATTGGAATGAGAAAGGTGATTAAATAGAAGAAGAACAATTTGGCAGCCACATAAAGGTAGATTGGTGCCACATCTATGTCACAGTAGTAGAAATCAGTTAATTCCAGGAACAGTTGTAACTGCCCCTGTGGTGAACTAGGATTGTGTTTGTGAGCATTTGAATAACATAGTTTTGGATAGCAGAGAGTCCCTGCTGCTATGACCTTTTTGGTATCCATGTGTGATAAGCAGGTCTGCCAAGTAAGTGGGAGGTCTCTGGTGAATTGATTGGCACGCCAGATATCTGAGCATAAGCTTCACTTTGGCCTTCAAAGGTAGCCAATGTAATTCACTGAATATAGGGGTTATGTAATCATATTTTTGAGCTTTTTTGAGTCTTCCCTGGGAGTGTTGGACGGACTTCAAGGAAGACTGTGGAAGGCGTATTAATAATACATTACCAAAACACAGATGTGAGACAACCATGGCCTGTGCTGCTATTTTCAGGTAAGCAGTAAGAAGAAGATGTTTAATCTTTCTTTTTTAGGAGTGTGAAGGTGATAATTGGCTGCTCTAGCTACATTATTAATGTGTTAGCCAAGCGATGTGGAGGAATTAAGGGTCAAGCCAAGGAATTCTGCCGAGGAAGAGGTGGTGGGAAGATGCTATCAACTTTTAGTTATTTGAGGACAGTAGGAGTAAAAGTCAATTTTACACCCAGGTTTGATTATTAATAACTTTTTTGTGGATTTAGCAACAGGAAGTTGTTCATCCTACATGTCTGAAGTTTAGTCAAACAGCAGCACATCATTAACTTCAATCCAGTTGTGCAATTCCAACATATTCAAGATGGTGTCATGTTCCCTTGTGTACTGTGTGCTCAGCGGTTCTAGATCAGAAGCAATCATTCTGAAACCATAGTACAAACCGAATCTTATAGTGAAACTTTCCACTCTCACTTTCTCTGATACAGATTCTGGAAGAGTAAATCAGAACCATGTTTTCTCAACATTGGAAAACATATCATACTGCAACATGAGCTTGAAAAAGACGCAAATAGCCAATTGGGCAACAGAAAACAGACCGTGTTAAACCTGACCTGCACATAGAGAATTTAAGACAGACTAGTTGCCCCATACTAATTGCATAGCAATACCATTAATGTAGCACACACCTGGACTGGGTCTTGCTGAACACCATCAAACACCAACAAATACCGCACAAACAAATATAAGATATAAACTCTCCATCGAAGATATAAAGGGGAAGTTTCTGTGACCCTAATAAATCGATGACCAAAATACGGACAAGAAACTATAAAAGTAAGTAATTTGTATTTACTATGTCTTTCCTTGAAATAGCAATGATTTTAAGAAAAATATATTGGCAGGGTAACATATGTAATGCTGCGTTTAAACAAATCTGATATTGCTTTCAGTGTTCACTTTCAAATGCACAACTATCCACAATGTAGACGATTTCGTGATTTTCCGTTTGGCAGAGTTCAACATGTTGCAAACTGCTGATCTCAATTTTGATAAGGAAAACTGACATCAATGAGGAGAAACAGTCCCAATCATTTCCAAGACTGATTTTGGGAGAATACGAATCTGGAAATTAAATACAAATCTAGTAAAATACATTTTATTTAAGGGAAATACGAATTAATTATTACAAACAATGTCCAATCACCAAATTTAGTTATGTATTACACCCAGTTAATGCTCACCAACCCGAAGCAGCAGCAATAAATATAGACATTTTGAAACAAAATATAATTGAAAGTTGCTGTAGAAGGGGCACCATCTTAGAATCCAATGCTAAACCAACGTAAAAAGATAATGCAAATGAGAATAATTGTCTTGCTAAATGAAGAAATGGGCAGGAGAGGAGCTTGAAAAAACATTGAGAGGCTTAAAAACTTGACTTAATAATGTTTCTATCCATTTTAAAACTGTTCACTTTTTCTTTTATATTCGGTTACTTACGCTATTCAGTTAAACTTGATGTACAATCTTGAAAATTTTTGCACCAGTTCTACGACGACATGTCATATTCCTGTTAGTTTTGGGAATTTAAATGCATTAGATTTTTACTACAATATTTTAGTAGGTCAATATTATAAATGGTTGCTTGATTTCACGGGAAAGATCAAACCAAACTGTATACAAGAAAAGCTAACACAATCCTAAAAATGCAGTGCTGCAAACAATAATTAACTTATCTTGTCCAAAAGAGCCAATTACCTGGCAGAGTGTACATGCGCACCAAAAATATATCTATGATCATGAAAAAGGCATCTGTTCTTGATGAGTTCAGACATAGTGGGGAAAACATCTTTTGCAGGGTAGAAAACAAAAGTCCTTGTTATGAAAACGACGAGTTGAATGTCATTTAATGCAGCTGATGATTATCAAAGGTGTTAAATATCTCTACCTTCGTTAAAGTTCTCCAAATCAAACCTGCTGAAATTTAACAGGGGAAAACTATACAGTAATTACCATATCATGTGAATTATGGTGAGTTATATTTTCAAATCTGCATGTTATTCCCCAAAAACATGTGATTATTTATCACACCTGATAAAGAACAATCTCCGTGGTATTGTTATTTACCAAGTGCAATAAATAGCACCTATACTTGCAATCAGGTCCTCAATCACACCAGGTCTAGTCTCATTGTTTTAGCACACAGGACACTGAGCGAAAAGATTCCAGCTAATGTCTTTTCCGCATATTTCATTGGAAATGTATTTTTAGTTACAGTAGCAGGTGGCAATCATCCATTCTCACTTAGTATAGGCCCAGTATAACAAAAAACAACAATGACTGCTTTATAGTAGTCTAGCAGAAACAAGGGTGCAGCTCGGCAGAGGAAGGGAGAGAAAGGGAAAACACTGTCAGGTAGATCTGGCAAGTCGACCAGAATGATCCAGGGGGATCCGAGTCATCGGATCTGAATGCCCTCATACACCCAAAGTGGTATCATGCTTCATCATTTGGGTGCTCCTCGTCAGGCCGGTGCTGCAATGTCCGATGCGACCCTCGAAGCGGGATCTGTAGGGGAGATATTTTGATCTTAACCAATTAATGAATGCGAGTGAGGGGGAGTATAAGTGTAGGGTGGAGCACAGGTTAATAAAATCACCAAAGGGGTAGTGGGGAGAGATCCAGCCAAGCAGCACGTTGCTTAACACCTGCCCGGCCACATACATGCCACCCACTCAGCAATTCGCAAACTTTCCGCTGCCCACATTAATTACTCACGCACCTGACTTCAATTTAGTCAACCATGAAGTCACACCCTGGACGCCAATTACTCTGCCACCTTTTTTCCTTAAATACACAACATGACCTCACTCGTTACCTACAGGACAACAGAGGAGGGTAGGTCCTGGGTCAGGAACCATGTTGTCCATGTGAGTGTTCTGCATGTTTTTAACTCTTCAATGGCCAAGCTCTAGCTCTTTACCTTGCCCTTGTACACTACTCACTATCGGACACCTCTGCTTATCAGTTTTTCCTGCAGATAGGCGTGGTCCTCTGCCCTACCAAAGGGGCACTATTATCTGTTCTGTAGGGTAAGTCTGCCATTTACCCTCAACACTGCCCAGCTCTATGCTTGATAATTTACTGGGTGACTTCACATTGGGGGTATGAGTGGGATGTTACCAAATACCGTTACGGTAGATGTTTTTATACTATTTTTCATGTGTTTTGTCACTGATGAACAGTTTTTTATGTGTTTATGTTTTTTAATTGCACACACTGTTAATGAGATCTACTAGCCAAGTCTGGCATCTGCTGTACCAATGGTAATCTCTTTGCCACCTCTGTTTGAGTTGATGTCACCTCCACATCGTGATTTGAGTGCCTGCATATGAACCCTTGGCGCCACTCTCATAAAGCTGTCTCCCTGCTTTCCCCTCTACAGGTCGGATCTCACTTTCCCTGCACTGGAGATGGTGCAGTACAAATATTTATGATGGGATACTCTCATTCCACTAGCCAGGTTCCAATCCTTTGCAATAAGGCATGAACAATGTTGACCCCTATTCGCTCTTGTTGAAGCTATATTGGTTGGTTACTACCAAAGACAGATGCCTTGTTTTTATCTTGTCAAGAGGATCACCTCATTAATAAATCTCTCCCCTGTACCCGTTAGGTAATTTTAATCAACTTTGCTCCACCCAACACTTTTACTCCCCCTCACTCGTTTTAATCAAATGGCTAAAATCAAAAGATCTTCGCTAAAGGGCCCCAATGAGGGGGCCTGCCAGTCATTGCAGCGCCGGACGGACGAGTTTCAGTCCAATGATGAAGCATGACACCCCTTTCGGTGTGTGAGGGCATTCAGACCTGATCACTCAGATCTCTGTCCCCCACCCCCGATCCTTCTGGTCAGCTTGCGAGATCTCGTTGACAGCCATGTCCCTTCTCCCTTCACCCGGGGAACTGTACCCTTCTTTGTGCTAAACTGTTCAATTGGGAGCCTGGGTGCTGGACCTGTTTAATCCTCTCCTTGTCCCCCACTTTTGATGTATTGCTTTAATGTAGTATCAAGTTCCTCAACAGACAAAATCAAGGTGCTCTTTGACTGGCAAAAGGTATGATTAGGCTACTGTGATATCTTCGTCAAAATATACAGCAAAAGATGTGCGTTGCTGAACTGGAAACGTTTCAATAGCAGGCTCCATATTGGTTGAACATAATCACGTTCAACCAGCCACGAAAACACTGCACAGGCTCCTTTTGGACCTTGGGATCACACCCAAAAGTTCCTCTACTCCATTGACAAGGGTTATTGGGCCGACGGTCTAAAATACCTGCAGATATGATCTCACTGCAGGCCCTACATGATTTTGCAGTCATGAGTGGCACATTTGATTAGCCAATGAGCCTTCAGTGAGATTAAACATGGAGGAAATATTTTGTATGTCTCTCAGGTTAAGTACATCCATATCAGAAAAGGATAAAAAACTGAATTTCTCCAGGATGTAGAATTTTCATGTAACTAGAAACATAAACTAAAGCTTATCAGACTGGTGCCACCATCACTGACTGCAGTCCCAACGTCTTCTCACAGCCACCAAAACATGCATTAGTTGTTTTTTGAAACATACTGCCAAGTAAAGGAAAGATGATGCAGAGTGCATTGTAAAACCTCTTACTAAGTAATGAACAAACAAATGATTGAATACATAAATAAATGATGTACAGCATTGTTTAAATTTGCTAACTATTGTCTATTATTTGATATATTTAGCTCTGTAATTTACTTCTGGGTAGCACTCTGTGGGCATGTTTTGTTTTGTTGGGGTAGCTATGTAATTTCTGAAATATACCCGAAACTATGATTATGTAACTAAAGAAGTTGTCTTCTTTTTGTTCCCTCCTGTTTGTGCCAAAAGGCTTTTACAAGTTTATTTTTGATTAATATTAAACAGACATTCTAGAATTAAATCGTGTACGAAGCAGGCAAAATAACGATTCAGCCTGAAGATTAAATTTATGAAACACTTCAATAATTTAATAGAGTTAACTAAAAGTAAATAACTTTATTAACCATTTGCTCTAGCTCATAGCTAAGAATATTAATTTAGACAGTACATGTGTTGACTAAATTATGTTTCAGTTGGATGCGTTTGGCTCAGAGCGGCATGACACGTGTTGTAACTCGATACATTGTTTTGAAGACATTTTGGGACTCCTGTTCTCATTTCAGCAGATGTTGCTAAGGTGATTTTTGATTTTTTTGTTTAAAACGCAATAATTGAAATATTAATACAAGTGCATTTATTATAGAAAAGCATATCTACTTTCGATCTGAGTCTTCCAGCAGTGTTGTAATATCTGTCTGTTCTGTGAGGTGCAGGGAAATTATAGAAATTGTAAGTCAAGGGATGTTTCTCTTGCCAGTAGAGGTCATTTGAGTGTTCCTTAACGTGGGGCAGGTCTAGCTAAGGCTACTGGCTGACATCCTAGGCTGCTCCTAGAGGTTTTCATGCTCTATGCAAAAAGGCCACACCATCACCCCAACCAGCAAATCTAATAATAATGAGGGTGATGTTTCCACCTTGTGGAAAAGGCATGCACATTGGATCAATTAAACTATTATATTGTGATGAAAAACTGCACAAGGGAAACAACTTCTGACAATAAACACTCAGAAAACAAATACAGTAAAATGAACCTTCAGTCTAATGAAAGTTATATTCTCAAAAAAATCAAGTAAATATTTTAAGAAATGATGCAAATTGATTTCAATGTATGACAACGTCTCTGTTCTGAATGTATACAGTCTTCTACAATTATAATAATGTTCACTTTAAAATTTTCTATAGAGAGGCATGCTTACAAATCTTTTTACTGAAGATTATTGAGGATCCCCATGCATTGGTGAGATAGATTTTTTGATACAGTTCAGACAGTTTAAAAAACTTTTACATTTTACATCAAATTCTCTCCTGCCAGTTGACTCACAAATATTACAAATAGTCATCAATAAACAACTGTCAGAGTTCTCGGAAACATACATGACCTTATTACAATGTAGGTCAGTAAGCCTCCGACCTCTCGTTGGAGGGTTACCGACCAGCATTGTTGGTTTACATTCTGTTTTGCTGAATAATAATGTCAGCAGTCAGGATGTAAAATGGCAGTCAAACCGATTGGCTTCCGACTGGCGAGTGGGAAGCCGCACATAATCCCTAACGGACGGCGTATGATGTTGGTTTCCAACAGGCTTTCCATGTCAGGCCTTCTGACATGGAAAGCCTGTCGGATAGTGACTTTGGTAGCCTCTAGCAGGGCCCCCGTTCCTTCGTGGCCTACAGTTGTGGGCCTGGGGGATACCTATGGTGTCCCCCTGTAAATCCCTGCACCGTGTGGCAGGCACCGTGCGTTGCCTGCCACACAGCACAGGGATCTACAGAAGCTCCCATTTCTCATGGATGTTTGTGCTGCGGCTGGAATCTGACTGCTGCACAAGCTCCCATAGGGAAATGGGAGTTTGAGACCGCACCATGTGCGATCATCTTTAGTTCAAACACCATAACTCCAGTTTATTTCATGTGTAAATTTAGCAAATATATTCATATTGCACTTCATCCAACATTGTCTCAAAGAAAGACACCAGAAGCATTGCACACTGACCCTATGTATCCATATCAAATGCTCCTGTTGACAAGGCTTGCCTAAGAGTCCAACAAAAATGCAAAATCTATTTTGCCACATCAATCTTTACACCCATACTATGTCAAAGACAGGGATTATTGCATTTGCAGTGAGGCTATTTCATAGCACTGTTTTCACATTGATTTATTTCTCTGACAGTGTTTGAACGTTCTCTTCCAGGCCACAGTTATCTGCCATGTGAACTTATATTTCACTATTTAATGTGGACAGGTATGGACACTTTTTTTTGCTTCAGTGGTTGTGTTTGTGAGCCCTGTGTCTAAGTGCCAGAAAGCATTAGACCCATCTTCTTGATTGTAGACACTTCGAGCACAATAGAATGTACCAGGAATAATAGAATGACTTTTTAATTACATTTCCTGCTACCTTCTGTCTAATTTACCAATAATTCATTGTATCCAGGGCCGCTGGAAATATGCAATTTTGGGGCTGGGGCCTGTTTTACATAAACATAGATTTGCCACATAATCCTTTATCTGCTTCAAAATATGCAGATGTTAAAATAAAATGACTAAAAATGCAGTGACATGTGTTGCAGTGCAGTGGAAGGTCTTTCAGAAAGGTCTGCTGTCGCCTTTCATTTGCTGATTCCTGTATTTGGATGGTGCACTGGTGATAATAGGTGAAACGTTTGCCCGGACAATTTTAACCTGTGTAAACATGATAAAGTAACGTAGTAATACTATCACAAAATGTGCGGCATTGCATCTCATAATTTGTCTTTTCTTACTGCATAATGAAGTCAACCCTACTACATAATTTGGTCCTCCCCATGGCATAATTCCAGTGGCCCTGTTCATATCTTCCAAGTTGAACGCTAACAAATGCCCAATTTATCTTTATACACGAGTCATTATAATATAGACCATAATTGAGGTACTCTGTATGGCTGCAGAACACTTCAGCAATTTTGCTCTTTTGCCTAGAAACTACCATACATTTTCACTTCAAAAAATATTATTGTGCAAAGCGATACCCTACACTTTTAACAGGTATATAGGTGAAGATTCCAAGACCAATAAAAAGGATATATGGAATAGCTGCACATTATCAGTTAGGCACAGTTCTTGCTTGAGTTACTGCGCATTAAACAGTGAAGCATATTTACAAGGGCATTGCACCACTTTTTAGGATGCTCCGGTGGTGCAATGCTGTGCTCCATGTTTACAAAGCGGCGTTAAGCCACTTTGTAAATATTGTACCCTTTCACGCAGGTATCTGCATGAAAGGGGCGTGCAATGGGTGTTGCTGTGGGCGTTTCACCACAATACCCATTGCTTTTTGACGCTTCCCCAGATTTACAAGGATGTGTAATTGAGGCAGCGTCAAAAAAATAATGCCACTGAATAGCAGACATCATTTGGCGCAGGCAGCCTTCTAAGGCTGACTGTGTTGGCGCTAGGCAGCTTTTTTTAGTGCCAGCGAAAACACAGGGGTGCACTGTATCTTGTGAATACAGCATATCTGTGCATTTTTTAAATGATGCAGCGTAATGCAGCTAAATTGCTTGCAGCTCAATTTTTTGTAAATATACCCTAAAATTGGTATATAATGGCATTACTCATGATGGCTTGCAGAGGGTGTGCTGGTAATTATTATTTGCACGAAACACAATGAAAACAATTACTTTGGTTGGGAAGACTTCTAACTAATTCATTCTGGTATGTTCCTTTGAATATCTATTAATTTCAATAATGGTAGCTACTGCATTTAGAGTGCCTCTTCTTCACTCTATAGTGTGTGGTTATTACAGATAATTTGTGAGTTATATTTGAAGCCATTCCGTTTATATTAAACAACTATTTCTTACTTTAAAAAATAGCTGCCCACATTCTTTACACATAAGATACATTGTTTTCAATTGGGTACTCAATTATGAAACTTACATACAATTTACTAACCCAATTAATTCTTGTGCAGGCATTCTTATTTCCAGCAAGACTATCGTTTAAAAGTTTATAATTAGGATTTCGACCTCTTGACAGCGAAGGGGAAAAATAATCGCATCAGGTTGGCCTTAATTTTAAGAAAGTATATTTCACTCTCAGGTTAATTCTTTTTTCCAATCTTACAGCCACAGTTTTACTAACCATTTAGAAAATATTTAATGTAGATTGTTTTGTTTCAAAAAGTCATACACTCCTATTTTAAATAGGAAGAGAACATTCTTTCATTTCTATTCAAACATGCTGTTTATAAGGCTAGCAGGATAGCTCAGTGACTTGAATGATCATCGCTGGAACTTGATGGGCCAATCCCAAAGCATTTATGAGTACAGAAAATGGCAGGAGTATCTTTTAAATATTCTGACATGCTTTTGTGAATCACACCAGAAACCTCCAACTCCCTGTCAGTAAAAGTGCAACGAGGGCACATTCCTTTTTATTTGTACTAATTAAATTTAAATAAGACACAAATATTTCCATTTTATTCTCACTTTATAAGTTTTAGAGTCGATTCACAAAGGCATGTAAGAGTACATTAAAGGGTACTGCAGGACTACTACTTTAGAAACTTGCTTTTGTGGATAGGCCTCTCATTATGAATGACTTTCTTACAAATCAGAAATCACTAGCTTAAGTGCGAGTGACTTTCCCTTGTGAATTTGCCCACAAACATCTAAAATGGGATTATTCAGGTCAAATTAATGTTCACAAATTCCTTACTACTTATGTTAAAAATTACATTCACATTTTTTGTACGATGAATTCTGTTAAGGCATGAATACATAGCTTCCATTCAGTTAAACTTGGGCGGGAAAATTAAGTTCTTTGGGGCAGATTTATGTTGTGTATGCGCCACGTTTGCGTCACGCAACTGTGGCGTAAACGTGGCGCATCCCTATGACCGATTTACAACGTGACGCATCTAGGCAGATGCGTCACGTTGTAAAGCCCTGCGCCGCTTGTGGGCGTTCCGGCGCAGGGTGGGCGTTCCGGGGCAGGTGCGCCTCGCAAAAGTGGCTGAGTGAAATCTATAAGATTTCACTCAGTCACTTTCAGGGCAATGCTGCGTCAAAACGCTGCGCCTGCTTGAAGCAGGCGTAAGGCTTGACGCAGCATTGGTCAGATAGGGCACTCCCAAGCCTTGCTGGAGCTGCGTCGCGCTTGCGGCACAACTCCAGCAATGCGTCACTTTTACGGCACAGATGCGTGACGCATCTGTGCCGTTTTTGCCCCATGGTGCGCCGCATCATAAATGCGGCGCACCATGGGTGGCGTAGCTGTGGCGCATGTTAACTGGCGCATCCCTCGGGATGTGCCAGTTAACATAAATCTGCCCCTATATTTCTTAGCATGTATTGTAATTTGGTTGGTTTAGTCTGTAGGATAACTTTGCTGTTTTGGCAAAAGCTACAAAAGGGAAGCGAAGGGTTTATATAATGAAATACATTTGCCTTTGAGGTTGATTGTGGTTGGACCTTGTGGGGGTTTCGACACCACTCACTCATATTGTGTAACCTCTCTAAGTCTAAACCTAGCTGCTTGATTTTAGGTGTAATTAGTGCATCAGATAAAGTTTTTCACCTCTGCCTTTTCAAAATCAACAGTATTGTCTCTCTTTCTAGCTGTAACTAAAATGAGAAACTGCACCACAGTCAATTTCTTTTTTTTTAACTTTCGGTCATCCGTAGAACATATCATGTTAAATGAGTATACTTTGTTCTCACTAGGATATTTCTAAGCCAAAGAAATATGTATTGTCTCATGATGAGTAGAGTTTGGCATATTCAGTGATGTCAGGATAAGAGCTCCCACTTGCCATCGCCTTGACATATAGGCCCCGATTCCAAGTTTTGGTGGAGCTGTTGCGCAGCAGTGCAAACTGCTGCGTCACAGCCCTGCCGAAGCTTGTGCTGCGCCGTCTGACAGATTACACATTTTTAGTAGTCTGGCAGGTGGGCGACGTGGCAGTGCCTCTTTTAAAAGTACCACCATTGGACCGCACTGCAAGGTTCCTGCATGAAATGGACTCGAAAGTCCATGTTGTGCAGGAATGTATGTGTATGCACACAGGGGGGCACATGTTATGCACCCCTTTGCGCATCCACATATGTTTGAAATACAGGGGAGCCTTTAGGGCCCCCTTTCTTTCCTGTCTGCCAGGGTTTTCATGGCAGGGGAACTGCCATGAAAAGCCTGGCTGAGAGGAAACTCGTAATATGCTCGGGGGGGGGGGGGGGGGGGGGACCGTGGCGGTCCCGCCAAGCATATTGAGGCCTCTGACACTGCTCTTATGCCAGGGAGCTGCAGAGCCAGTGGTCCCAGAGCGGTCTGACTGCGAGTCTTAATTGGGTGGTTGGGCCGCCGGTAACGCAGTGGCTGGATCCACCACTGCTGCGCAAGCACGAGGACTGCCAAACTCGTTATAGGGCCCATAGTGTTTTAATGTTTATGCAACCAATTCAGTTGTTTTTATCTGCTCAAAGAAACGTAGCATTGTTTCAAAATATTGCAACAAACACATTTGTACTTCATTCTTACTAATAATTAAATCATTATTTTGAATGTGTATAAATGAACCCATCATGAATGGCAGAGATGGCTGTCATGGTTTAGTTTTGTCACTCAAGAGACTGAACAAGAAAAATACACCCTTCAGCATTTCCTCTGATCCTGCCTCACATCAAAACCCATTCTGCTGGTAGACATGTCCCAATATCCATTTTTTCACAACAGAATTTTTTTCTTATCTAGGTTTAGTTCACTCCTAGGGCAGATAATCCTAATCATGGATGCATAGCTTGTAATCTTAAATTATTCTTCTTAGAATGTAATGACCTACCTGTATTTATTATTTCTGGGGGTACCCAGTAATTGTCCATGAGAAAAAGCAAAGGCAATAGAGGCACATTTATATATGTGTCTTTCTGTTTGAAAACTGGGACCTAGAAGGGTAGTTAAAGTGCAGTATTAACAATGTATACAACTCTTGGCATCTAAACGCAACCCTTAATATAACAATACTGTGGCAGTACATTCAATATGAATTTTGTGCTAGCTGCAAAACTGTTCAGAAGGTCTCAGGGGTCAATCCATAGAAGTTTAGAAAGCACAAATGACACCAGTCAAGTCAAACACAAAACCTTGAGATACACGCTTAATTGTGTAAGATGCCATATGCACATATAAATATATAAATGTACATGAATCACATATACACAAGATATCTTCGGCCTGGGTCTTGATGGATGTTCTGAGTACTGCACCTAGATAAGGCCACTTTCAAAGTGAAAACGTAATGGATCCAATGGATAAAGTGTTTTCAATAAAAATAGATGTCTTACCCCGACTTATTCATCACATACTGAATTTCCATGAGTCACGCTTACTTATGGAAGTCGGATTGTGAATCAAGCCTTTATATTTTCACTTGAATCACCAATGTAATCTAATTTAAAAGAAAATATAAACAAATGCACATTGTTCTATGCACAATTTCACTAAATGATTATGCAATACACACCTTGGAGTCAAGGAATGATTTAATACCAGGAGACACAACAGCAAGGTTTGTGCTTTAGTTTTTCAATCATCAGATCTGCTCTGTGATTTGCACCTTTGTTGATATATCTTTCTTTGCATCATGTGATGTTGAGCACCCTGGAGAAATGAACTTTATCTCATACATTTTCAAGTAACATTTTTGTTATGCATGCATTATGTAAGTAAATGTCACAAATAGCAGCAACGAATGTGGTGCTTTTGTAATTCATGCATACTCTTCTTTTTCCTGGAATCATTTTGTATTACCAAAATAAAGACTTTGCAAATAGGACTCCTAGATGTCGGTAAGCATTTTTCACTACTGTTAACTGTGTTGTGCTTCCAATAATAAATCACTGTTCCTAAACCATAAGTTCCCTTTTGAATAGTTGAAATTATTTTCATTTGGATTAGTGTGCCAGCGCTTATTTATGATAGGCAGTATGTAATGGGTAAGATATTTTTTACATTTTTATGTAATATCATTTTGTACTTGTTCATTAAATTGTACCTTGAACACCTTTAGTATTAATGCTGTTTCGTAAACAACACATCTGTTTTTTAGGGTACTTGCTTGAACTTGGCCATGCTACTGAGCTCAAAGCTCAGCAAATAGCCTAGAACTTTGCCACATGCCAGAGTCCGGTTAGGCCTATGTTTTAGACAATGTTGTTGAAGGAGGCAGAGCACTTTCTATCTGATCTGAAACTTAATTGGGAACCAATTTGCATCAATCCTGAATGTAGAAATATATTATGTTATATTATTTTATAGAGTTTTATATAGTACTCGTATACCCAAAGTTATCTTGGCGCTGTGCTGCATAAGGGCGACCAATCTTTCCTGAATGTGGAAGGGTCTGGGATTTTTTCAATTCAAATGGTAGGGAAATTCACATTTTTGCGGCACAGGTCACAAAGCTTTTTCCACCTCAACAGGCAAGTTTGAACTTGGACACCTCAATATTTTTCAAGCCAGATGACCGTAAGGGTCTAGGAGGTGTATACCAACAAAAGCATTGCCTAAGGGCAACTGGTCCGATATTGTGTAGTACCTTAAAGGCAGTGCACAAGGCCTTCAATGTGATCAATTTCTTCATAGATAGCCAGTGCAATTGGTTCAGTGCCATAGATGCTGAATGAAATGTGGGGAGACTAAAAATGAGACGGGCTGCAGCATTTTGTAGAGTCTGAAGTTTTGATACAATTTTTTGTTGTAAGCCGATATATAATCCATTACAATAGTCCAATTTGGACAGGATCAGTGCTGACATAAACAATCTCTGCAGGTTAGAGGGATATAGGGTAGAATTTTCCTCAGGACCTTAAGAAGAAATAAAACTGAGGAAGGTATTTGATTAGTACAGTTCTTAAAGGAGAGTTAGTTATCAAAAATGGCGGCCAGGTTTCTAACCTTTTTCACAAGGGATGGGGCAGGGCCAATATCAGATGGCCACCAGTCCGGGGACCAAAGGTTGGTGTTGTTTCTGAAGAGTAGTATTTCGGTCTTTCCTGAGTTTATTCTCTGGCAATTTTCTGCCATCCATGTACTAATATTTTCCATACAGAGGCGGAATTGAGAGGCTGTATGGGCTGGATTTCCTGAGGCAGACACCTTAAATATGCAAAATATGTCTCAAGTCAAGACGTTTACAATTCCTAAGTTTCTGTGTTAATAAACTCCACTTACAGTACCACTTAAGATGCCTTAATTTCATGCTTAATATGAGTTGACAATGCCATTAGATTGATTAGCAAAACACATTCAGCAAATATTGCCAAAAGTTGAATAAACATTGAAGTACTACTTTATTTCTGATATGAAAGAAGGCTAGATTGTGGATATGTACATGTTTACGAAAATTGCACCAAGACATAGAACCAGGACAACCTTAAAAAACAAATCAACACAACACTAAAATATTTGACTAGGCAAAAAGGGAAGCACATCATGCATACACTCATTTATTGTTATGTGCAACAACATTTATCTGTCCAAATTGCATAACTAGCATAATGTAACATTGTAGAAATACAGTATATCTTCAGATGAAAAAGTAAAATTTAAAAACATTCACTAATTAAGAGGGGTTGTTTTTAAATAAGGATCGTGAATGCATGCATCTTTCTAAATCACTGTGATAAACATTGTCTGAAGTTATTTAAAACCAAAGCAGGAGGTCAGACTGTCTACCAGGAAAATCAACAACTTTGTGGTCGTCTCCACACAAATTTAATGCTTTTGTCCTCCATGTATTTGTCATGCTCCTTTATAGCTTGTTTTATCGGTTTGTGAGGACTATAGGTGTTATGATACTTTAGAAGTGGTCTTTAGATTACATTATACATTACCTTTTGCACACATCATGTGTTGAGGACCCAAAACACTGGGCGTGCAAACACAACACAACCAGTGCAATCTCTGCAGCATTTCAGATCCCCATGAGTAAAGCCTCTGCAATGCAGAATACTACCTGGTTGACATACAATGTGGACTTTAAAGTAATTTTTAATTAAAAAAAACTCCACTAAATTGGCCTAAGCTGCCAGCTGACATCAGTGGCTATAGCCTCTTGTTATGAAAGTATATTTTCAAGAATTCGCTAGTTTGTCAAGACATGTGCTAACACCCTATCTCTGCCCTTGAGAGCACATGCTGCAGGTAGCAAACAGCTGAAACACAAAGCAGTGATTACCGCTCAGTCTCCCACTGTGAACAGCACTGTAGAGGTATGCCACTCCATCCAGATGTATCTTTTTTCAGGGAAAATTAATAATCCATATAGAAATTACAAATAAACTAGAAAGGGTCATAAGGACGAGTAGACACAAGAGGCTTCTCCCAGTCCAATAAATAACAAGCATATATTTGTGTTTAAGGTCTTATTAGGTGTCAAAATACCATACTGTTAGAAATAGATCTATCTATCTATCTATCTATTTATCTATCTATCTATCTATCTATCTATCTATCTATCTATCTATCTATCTATCTATATATTGGGTTTTTTTAATGGAGTTTTATATAGCGCAAACTTGACCCAAATTATTGGGTATCAGAGCGCTCTACATGAGCAACAGTTACATTAGACAAGTACACATTCATTTTTGTTAGGCACAGAGAGATTAAGTGATTTGCCCAGAATCACAGGATCTTGAGGGTCAATGCCGAGATTCGAACCAGGTTTCCCAGATCTGAGATCGACCTCCCTAGCCGGTTCGGCCACATCCTCTCCCCAATATTTTTGCTATTGGAAGAAATGTTTTTCTTGTATCTATGTATGTGCTATTTCTATAGTGTTAACCTAGCCAGAAGGAAACCTAGCGCTGTACAGGTTCAAAGAAAAACAAAGTCAACGGGTGATAGGAGAAGTAGCTGATTTGTGAACTTCCACTAACGTTTAATATCCTGATCTTTCAAGTGGTACATCTTCAATTCTTTTCTAATTGAAGCAGTGTTGGGTGAACATGATGGATAAGGGAATTTTTTTCCAGATCCTGGGTGCAGGGATGAAAAAGACCTGTTGCCTTGCTTTTTACTTTTTTACACAGCTTCTGCTTTTTGATGGTGTCCTAGCAGCTGGTGTGCTGAAAACCACTGGTGACTGTGAGCTTGAATGCAAGATAAGCAGGTGTTCCTCAGTGTAATGAATTTGTAAACAATGCGGCTGGTTTTGAAGATGATGTGGGCAGGGAAGGGGAGCCAATGGAGTTACATAACATTGACCATATTTTTTCAGGTCCTGGATGAGAAGTGCTGTGGTGTGTAGGAAGCGCAGAAGGGTGTGCCAGTGTGGAGTCCAGGTGGTCATGGAGCAAGGCGTTACCACCATCCAGAATAAAAGTACATGGGCTTGAACAGCAGTTCTGAAGTTACTTTCTGGAAGAAAAAGTTTCACTTTTCACAGTTGAACTAGTACCAGGCCATCTTACGTTTTTGCCACATGTATCCCTTGAGAGTGAATTTGGTGTCTAGCATTAGATCAAGTGATCTGGCATTCAGTAAAAGTTGGGGTCCGAAACCGTCAAGTGTCATGTCATTAAATCAGATTTGTACTATTTCTTGTTTGTTCTTCTTGGCAAATAACAGGAATTCAGTCTTGGTTGGGTTGAGGCTTCAGGTAGGTGCTGTACATTTATATCTATATGATGTGGAGGCAGTGATTGAGGTGTTGGATGTCAGAAGCAGAGGAAACTTTCAAGCAGACTTGTGCATATTTTGAATATTTGTAAATCTTGAATCTGTTATTTGAGTGTAGAGCACCACGCAGCTCCATAGAGATGTTGGAGATGACAGAGACAGTCAACACTTTCCCCTTAGAGAACTCTGGGGAGCTCAGAGGGGCTCCAAGTGGAAAGAGATTTGTGAGCTGTTGAGGTGACTTGTGAATGAACTGCTTATTTTGGAGCTGTAGGAGGTGAGGATGAATCCTGTTCCAGCCTCGGGTGCGTATGACGAAGGGATGGTCGACTGTTTTGAATTTAGCTGAGAGGTCCAGCAATATCAAGAGGCAAGGGTCATCGTTATCCGGCTTGAGGAGCGCATCATCTTCAATGTGTTAGATTGCCGTCTCTGTGTTTTAAGGTAGAGCATTGGGTTCAGGCATGCAGTTTCAATGTCAGACTCTTCAATGGGGCTATGTAGCCTGATCAGAAGAGTTCCTCTGTGCAATTACAACACAATCGAATGTTGGTGTTCAGGTTAAGTCGGTTAGTAGCATTCCCTTATATGGGCGTGTTTGCTCGTGCCTTAGTTATGTGTTGAATGTATCTACATATTTATGTCCGCACTAACAACTCTACTTTAATAAAACAGGTATTAGAATTGTCTCCTTCATTTACACACTTTACAGTGAAAATTTTTCACTCATTTATGCTTTCGCAAGTGCACTGTTTTCTTCCACTTTAAACTTGCATTATCTTGATGTTAATGATCCCTCTGGAAAAAGAGCTCAGTAGTGAGCTCTTTTTCTAGAGGGATCACGAATATAATTAGATGGGCCTATAACCTGGTCCATGCTGATCAAGGAACATTATGAGCTCTGTTAAAAACTGAAACACTTGACCCAGATTCTCTGAAGTATGTGTTTTTAAAAAACTTATATAGAGCTTTCAAATTATCATCTGTGACTTTGGATATGCTAAAATCTTGGTCACCAGCCCAACTGAAACTATTCCTGAAGCATCTTACCCCCCGGTTAAGCATGACCCTCGACAAGCAATATTGCTCTGTCCTCTCAACGTACAAACAGTACGCGGATATAATCACTCTCAAAAAAATGCAACAATATATTTTTTTAAATTTAAATCATGGAGTCAGGCGAAGTATTACTCTACTACGACTTGGGATACTACCCATGAAATCATACACAGTTAAATGGTTGCCAAAAGGTGGAGGGTCTAACCTCTGTGACTTATGTAAAGGTGGGATGCAAGATCTGGAACATGTTCTCTTTGCCTTTCCAAATCTGTGTATTGTTGCTGCCAGGAACAGATACATAACACCGATCAAAATCAAATGTAATATAAATTCTGTTCAGAATTTGATTACCCTTTGCAACGCTCCACCCAATGAATTTGTGTGTATCAAAGTGTATAACTTTTTAAAATCATTTTTAAAATTGTATTAGATAGATAATTTTAAAACCAAAATTGTAATTTTATTGCAGAAAATGTGTTGTTCTCTCAAGAGAACTGAATCAAATAAACTAAACTTGAAAACTTGATGTTTATGCGACTGGAGAGAGGTAGTCTCCATCAGAATGGAAATGCACAGCACGTGTGCATTTCCATTCTGATGGAAGTCAAGCAGTTATACCGGACGTTGTTGCGTTTAGATCTGTGGAGCTGTGTCAGCAGCACACTCAGAGGAACCCACAGTGTCTTAGAGAATCCGACCCACATGGTTTCAGCAGATTGATGCACTTGCATGCCATCACAGGTGTTTGTTTATACCGGGAAAAGCCAACTTTTTATAAACAAAAAATCTATCTTCCATAAATGGCGCAATGTAATTTAGAGTCCATAAAACTGCTGATGTGTTGAATTTTGCCGAGGTCAGGCAGCTGGAAGCCTGACAGCTTATGAAAGAGCTAAATTTAAAATCCATATGAAAGATGCTCGGAATGGAAGCAAGTGTCCTCGAGGCAGATGCTTTCGGAGAGTATGTCAGTGGCTATTTTCCATCATAAAGATCCTCTCAGCCTGTGCACAGAAACTGCTTCCACTCATGCACAACCACTAAAACACACACATACATAGTCATGCAAACACAGATGCAAATACACAATTCTCTGCCACACATATCATTAGCTCACACATGCACGCATACCACATTTGCACACCTTTGAAGCAGCCATAAAACCACATTCATGCACACACACACACCTGCAAAAACACATGCAAAAGCACAGTGTGCACACACCCATGCACACACATACATGCACTCATAAACACACACATACACCTCTCTCAAAAACACGGTATGTTACACAAACCACACACACCATCATCCCACATGGTGCATGGATGCCAGCTTTGTAAGCAGGATTGTTTTTGTGCAGGAAGGCATACCTTCCTGCACAAAAACAATCGTCTGAGGCATTTTCATCTTCCTATGTGTGCTGCAGATTGAAGCTCACTTAGAAAGAGGAAAACACAAAGATAAATGCATTTCTCTTTGTTACTCCTTGCCTGGGGAGGTGTAGCATCTTGACACATTCCCAGGTCTACCGGTAATGGTAAATCTGCCTTAATCCATGGGTGGATGTGCGGGAACACCCATGCTCGACCCATGGCATGCCTCCCTGGGGCAGAGTAATGAAATGCAGCGATTTGCTCTGCGTTGTGTTTCTCTAGCCTTATTAAGCCACTCATGGCCATGCAAGGTGGACTTGCACGGCTAGATGAGTCTGACTTAGTAGTTGCATTACCCTTGCACCCCCTTGCAAGGCACAAGGGCGACTCAGCTCATTGATAAATATGCCCCAATGTGTTTACAAATTACAAAAACAATGCGCAGAACAATTGGTGGATGATCATTGTGGGTCCGCGGCAACTACTAAGCAGGTTGTACTGAGCACTCAGCATACTGCTCAGAAGCTTCAAACGTCATATCCCTGATTTTCATGTACATTTTACTTTGTGGTGAGTCTGGACCCACACCCACAAAAAGAAACCTGGCATTGACTCCTCAGACCTTTCTAATTATAGACCAATATCGCTACTGCCTTATTTATCCAAAATATTGGAGGCGCATGTAACCAACTGCCTATCAAGTTTTGTGGAAGCCTCTGGCTATTTACAACCCAACCAGGCAGGTTTCCGGCCTGGTCACTCTACTGAGGCAGTGATATTGGCCGTTCAGAATACTTTAAGGTCTAACGCAGACAGGGACTTGCACCAGGCTTTGGTGTTATTGGACCTGTCTGCCGCGTTCGACACGGTTGACTATACCATCCTGGTCAACCGTGTCGAACAGGCCGGTCTCCGGGACTTGGCCTTGGCCTGGCTCAAGTCCTTTATTTCAGGACGTACCCAATCGGTTCGACTGGGTTCTTTCACAGCCCCTAAAAACATTTCCTTTTGTGGGGTTCCTCAAGGATCCTCCTTGTCCCCTTTATTATTTAATTTGTATATGCGGCCTCTGTTGTTCTCCCTACGAGAGTTTAAGGTTGATGTATATAATTATGCAGACGACCTGCAGTTGGTTTTTGTGCTAAATTCTCACAATGCTGCCGAGGAATTTCGAGCAACTATGTCTTTTATCCAGAGGTGGATGTCTCTAAACCACCTTAAGTTAAATCCGGGAAAAACGGAGCTCATTCTACCTGGGAAGAGTGAGATCAGTTGGAGTCCTAGCTTTTGGCCGTCGGACATGGGCTCGCCCCCAAAAAAATCCCGTACAGTAAAAAGTTTGGGAGTGACTCTTAGTGAGGATCTTACCTTGGAAAGTCAAGTCGGAACTGTGATCTCCTCGGGGTTTTTTCAACTGAGGAAGATCAAGAAAATAGCACATCTCCTTACAGGTTTGGCCTTAATTCAGACAGTTAGTGCTCTAGTCCTATCTCACATCGATTTCTCAAATGGCCTCTATTTGGGGGCGCCTATTGGCCAACTTAAAAGATTGCAATACTTGCAAAATCAAGCTGCGAGACTTCTCTGCAAAGTCCCGAAGTGGGAATCAATTAGACATGGACTAGAGACTTTGCACTGGCTGCCTGTGGAACAGAGAGCTACATTCAAGGTGGGCTGTATTGTGTTCAAGGCTTTGGAGGGTAAGGGTCCCATGTTCCTTAGACTACTACTGCGCAAATACAAACCCTAACGCAGCTTGAGATCAATCCACAAAGACCTACTTGAGGTCCCTCGTTTCAAAACGAAACGTCAGGGAGGCAGCAGTTTTCAATTTTTAGCTGCTTCGTTGTGGAATTCCCTCCCTTTGACTCTGCGACACAGTAAGGACCTCCTTGCCTTTAGGAAGGCATTTAAAACTTTTCTTTTTTCTCAGGCTTATTGTAAACAGTGATTGTATGTCTTCTATGTATTGTTATGTTTGACTCTCTCACCAGCGCCAAGAAGCCCTTGGGCGTATGTGCGCTTAACAAATAATAAATAACATAACATAACATAACATAACATAACCCCATATTATTTGTGTTAATTTGTAATTGAAACTATTGTACATGGATGCTTTTATATTTTAATTGAATGTTATTTTGATGATTTCATCCACTCCTTGATTTATTAAGAGTCCATTTCCAGTTATTACAGCTCAGAGCTGCTAGGCTCTGTTTAGCTTGCCGTCAATCGATGGTCATGGTGGAGCACATATGGTTTCTAAGGCAACACGCCTGGCTGCATGCAGAACTGTCAGTCCTCTTTAAACCTGAGAAGTTTGGCTCTTTTAGGTTTGCACTGACTGCTCAACACACTACTCTGCAAATGTAAAATTTTATTTACCATCAGATTTACTGTTATTTTTACTGTTTGAAGTATCTAGCCCCTCGGGACATCACTCTGTGTATTAATGCGTAATTTTACTATTGATTTGGAAGATTTTTATTTTAAATTATTATTGCTTAGTTGATTTGTTGACTTGATATGATGTGCTAGATTGATTCTATAGACTGATTTGATTACTTTAATGTTCATTTTCCAGTAAGCTATAGAACCTGGAGATGTTAACTCCTGACCTGTGTCTGTGGGGATAAAGCATAGATTGAAAGACTAATAAATCAGTTATTAATTCTAGGGAAAAAGCTAGAGGATCATTACAAATATGTAGGCTAAAGCCACCAAGTGCAAAATTGAGTCAGAAGTGGGCATGCAGAACTAAATAATCTCAAGACCTTCATATTAACAAGTAAGTGAGTCAGGAGGACAATAGATGAACAGAAATAAAAGAGTATATTTTTTGGCATAAGTAATACAATGATAGACAAAACAAAAACAAGAGAGGAATACACTAGCATTTTGAGATAAAAAAATATCAAGGGCAGTATTATTAGATAGAGGCATGACATTATACAAAACAAGTGAAAATACCAGGGATTGTAATGTAAAAGAATTGGCTGGATAGGTAGGATTTTTAGGACTGAAGTGTTCTACGTACTATGAAATTTGGGCTGGGATATGAATAATGAATAATGCTGTTAAATGCATAAAATAACAAGCAGCATGGTCACCATGTAGGATCCACATCTGTTCAGCATAGTATGATATATTGTAGTTGTTTTGCATGCACACAACATTGCCTGGGTTACGCCGTGTGTAAAGTACCTCTTCCCACACTACCTGGTGACCATCGTCTTTGCCCATCGTCTGCAGATAAGGTATAAAGAGCATAGCTTTGGGCCACAGCTTTTGCACACTTAATAAGTATTGTGAAGCTGTATTGATACTGCTCATAGGGTATGACTTTAAGTCATGCTTTATGATTGATATTAATGCCTGTAGTGCCCATGCAGCAGGCCTTTAATCGTGCCCTCTTCACAGTACACCTGGCTGCAGTTCCCCTGCTCATACAAGCTTTACATTGCTTGCAGCTATTCATTTATTTTTCAGGTTGTTTACATCATCTTTTCCGTTCAAACTGTGGCCACGTTGTGTGGATGCCTCTTGTGGAGCATGGCCTGTAGCCATGTCCTATGCACAACTTCATTTCATACTGTCACCACCAAGCATGGCCTGTCACCATATCTTCCAAGCACCAAGCATTACGCTCAGTACTCCTGTCAGAATTGTCCAAGGAGCATGACTTATGGCAGTATCCCATGGTTACAGCTAATGTTGCACTGTTTCAACCAGAAATACTCATAAAACAGTGCCAATCTCCAATCCTATATACAGAAGTGCTACTCACAGTATCCACAGTGACAGCATAGCACCACCTAGCAACAGGGTTTTACCTTAAATTGGGAAACAGTAAAAGTGTTAAATGTGAGATCCCTGTGTGTTGATCTAAAAGCATAATTTTAGATCATCCAAATTCTTTTGAGGAAGTGAAAAAATAGCATAAAATCCGATAGGAACATCGGTCTACAGCCCTTCCATCCAAATCTTCATTTTTTCAAAATTTTGCTATGGGCATTTTATGCAGCTCTATGATGCATTGTTATCTTTCCTTGAAATGTGGCAGTAATACTCAATCCTCAAACTGCCCATTCAAGATGTTTTCTCCAAATAAATCTGCAGACTACAATTCAGGCTGGCATCTCAAGATGGCTTTCAGAGTAACATACTTCAGCTACTGGCAACCCAGTAGATGCCCCTCAACTTTTAAAATAAGAGTTCTGGGAATCTCTACTGACCCATCTACTTGTATATCTATACTATTTTTAGTAAACTTTTTGGAAATTGGGTTGTCGCTGGCTGACTAGGGTATAGTTCAAGTCAGACAGCAACCACAATCCTAGACAGAATGAGAAGCAGGCAAATCTTGATTTACCGTGTCGACATCAGAGAAGATGCAGGGTACAGTCAAAGCAAGGAGTTGGTTTGGATCTTCATAATGATGGCGATGAGCTGGTCCTGGTCCATGCAACAGCGGTGATATATCAGCTTCGATGAATGCAGGGGCTGTGATGCTGAGTTCTTGGCATTTTACTCGAGGCTGTTGTGGATGGAGTTGCAAAGACCTTGGGTAAAGCATTACAAAGTGCTAGTTCTGAAAGTGATGTGTCGGGTTGTCTCATAAAGCAGATGCAATGCACCAGTTCTAGTCGCACAACAGGCGCGGTACACCAGTTTCGATCCATGCAGTGGAGCTGATGCACCAGTTCCAGAGAGGATGAGTGTTTTTTTAAGCAAGCACCTTAGGCCTCACTTCCATGGGTTTAGGACTGGTGTGGCAGCACTTGGCAGAGCAGACACACAGGTGGCAAAGTCCAGGTATAGCAGCAGGAGAGTTCGAAGTATTTTATGTCCCAGAGACTTCAGATCAGTAGGAAACCCAATAAGCCCTTGGAGTCTCTCTGGTTTCAAGTGATGCAGGTCCAGTACTTCTCACCCAAGCGGGGCAACAGAAGGCAGCAGGACAGCTCAGCAATGCAGGAGTCCACCAAGGCAGCAGTCCTGCAGCAGCACAATCATCCTTCTTCCTGGCAGATGCTTCAAAGGTCCAGAAGGGTACTGAGGAGGTGGTGTCAGAGGTCCAGTACTTATACCCAGTCGTGCCTTTGAAGTGGAGGAGACTTCAAAGACAGGTCTTCGAAGTGCACAGAGGTCCTCCCTTCCTCTTCTGTCTCCAGACCCACTACAAGGGAGTATGCAGCCTCTTGTATGGGGATAAGACACAACCTATTCAGATATAATTGTCAGGCTATGGCCAGCTCCTCCCTCCCATCCTCCCAGGATGGCCCGTCAAGTCACCCCTGATCGAGTTCAAACTCCGGGGTCCTAGGGCACATGACGCGCAGTTCTCAACTTATATGAGGTTGCGCAGACGGTGGCACAAAATCACTCCTGTAACTTTCAGGATTTAACTCCAACTTTATGGAATCTCAACATGGAGAACATAGAGGCTATCCTAGCCCAATACAAGTCTATTATAACAACGTCCATTGATCACTTAGCCCCTCTAAAGCAATGCACAAGGACAGTCAGGCACATTCAGTCAGCTTGGTTCTCTTCCAGCCTTAAAACAGAAAATAGTTTCTGTAAGGTATTGGAGCAGCTCTAGCATCTCTCCCATACTGCACTAGATAAAGCATACTATAAATCAGCTTTATCTAAATATCACAAAAATATAACAATTCCTCGCAAAGCTCATATTGTACTAGATTTGGAGCATGCTGGGAATGCCCCCAAAACCTTATGTACAATACTTTAAACGTTTACTCAACCAGAAGCATGTAATAATGATGACTCAATGAGGTTCCACATTTAACAAATTAACATGACAATCAAGACAATCCTTTTGTGCTTATTAAAAGACTTCCAATTTGCGATTGTTTCTTTTTATTCCAGACTGTTCTATGTTGAATTTTCCGTTAGAATTCTAAAACAATAGCCAACGTGTTTCGTTCACAAAGGGACTTCTTCAGGGCTATATAAAAAACATATATTATAACATTTGAAACCAGATTCACACACATATATATATATATATATATACAAAGATGCACTAAAACAATTTGTTTCTTACAATATTATACGTTCCAATGGTAACAGAGTCAGCTATTAATTTCCAATCATTAGATTAATATTCCCAAATGAGCAGTGTTGAGGTCCATCTTTTGCGTGTAATAATAAACAAGCACCCTCACAAGTCTTATGTGACAAAATATCCATGCACTTTACAAAGAAAATTGATTTAATTTACAACAATATTACCTCAAACGGAAGGTGCCAAATTGATTTATCTGCCAAACTCTTACCCCCTCAGGCTAATGTGCAGAAGCTGGAATACTTCCCCTTGATCACGCCCGGTGCAGTAGAGTCCTTACTCGTTACTGTTAAATCAAGCTCACCTCTTTATATTATCCCAGCAAGGATCAACTCACTGCTGTCCAAACAGCTTGCTACCCCTATCTGTTCTTTTGTTAACCTCTCGCTGAACAAACGTCAAATCCCTAATGAGTTGAAGGCAGCAAAAATAATTCCTATACGTAAGAACCTTAATGCCCCTATGGATGACCTGGCAAACTACAGCCTTATGTCACTGTTAACTCTCCTGAGCAAGATTTTAGAAAAACATGTTAATACACATCTCTCAGACATTGTCGAGGCCTCCGGGTGTCTTTATCCATCTCAGTCTGTGGTATTGGGTTCCCAAGGCCTACATGCTCCGAAGATAACCCACTTACACCGAAAGAACTGTTGGCACGGAAACTGAAAAATGCAAAGAACAAGTTTATTAAAACCCCATGGGGTGGTGGTACATTCCTACAGCACCCTTCGGTAATGCAAGAAGTATCACACCGAATACGTTTTACAGGTAATAAAAAGGACAGACGGCACAAAGTTACAGAACATTATGTACATATATGGTCATGTTTTGGAACACTGCCAGCTCATTGGAGGGTTTCTAACCCACTGGTCAGTTTAGGCGGCACATTCCAGAGGGGTGACTGGTCAATGGGGACTGCGCATGTACAGGCTTGACCAGTACTAAAAATAGCCTGTTGCTGGGCAAACTCAAATGGTCAATGGCACGGACAACGGACTAAAGGCCATGCTGGCCACGAGGCCGCTCATGATCTAAGATGGCCGCCGTAACACACAAAATGGCGTTTCCGAGTACGGCCAATTTAAACAGAAAACGTGTAGCTACAGCTAAGCGCTAACTCGGCCATCGTCAAATTACGACAAGTCTGGTTTTAGACCAAGGCATAGTACAGAGAGAGCCCTGATTTCCATCACGGACAACATCAGACAGTCTTTGGACAATGGACAGGCAGCACTACTCGTGCTGCTTGACCTATCGGCGGCTTTCGACACAGTCTCACATAAAATCCTGCTCAGGAGACTCAGTGAAATTGGTATTCAAGGAACAGCATTACAATGGATCCAAAGTTTTCTCTCATAGAACTCATACCATCAATTTATGCCATTTTCACTCTAAGACTGCAGAACTAACTAAAGGAGTACCCCAGGATCTTGTCTCAGTCCCACTTTATTTAACATCTATGTTGCTCCTTTGGCAGGCTCACTTAGGAAGTTAAGTTTTATACCTTTCTCCTATGCTGAAGATACTCAGCTCCTACTCTCCTTCGATAAAAACAACCCCAATGCTCAGTCCATCTTCTCAGAAAGTATGAAATCCATTGCAGGCTGGATGAGGCACAATTTTCTCCAGCTCAATGCGGGAAAAACATAAATGATGCTGTTTCGGTGATGCTCCTCTGAGCTGGTGGCCAACGGAATTGGGATCCGCACCGGCAGCCATGACCGTGGTAAAAAATCTAGGTGTCCGCCTGGACCAGAAATTAACCTCTTGGCTGCTAATGACAAGGATAACTCGTCATGGACTTTCCGTTGATTTCAATGGATATTATATGAGATTAGTAAAATAGCCTTAGCAGTAAAGGGGTTAACTTTGAATGAAAAGGCTTCTACTACCATTGGAGTCTGCTTTCATGCTCTAGGCCTTCTGCGAAGAGTATTTCCCTATTTCCCCTTGTCCACTGGGAAAACCCTTATACAAATACTAGTATTAAGTCACCTAGACTATTGCAATGCTCTGCTGATCTCAGCCAGTGAATCATCATTAAACAAAGTGCAAGTGGTTCAAAACACTGCTGCCCGACTGGTCTCCAACACTCCCTCCCTTCCCCCTTTGCAGAGATTGCATTGGCTGCCAGTGCATAAGCGGATCCGTTTCAAGATCTGCTGCGTTGTGTATAAATCTCTAAACAGCAAAGGCCCCATATATTTGGCAGAGAAACGTATGAAATACCAGCCTCCTAGGGCATTACGCACAGGGACCAAATCTCTATTTGTGGTCCCACTCTGTAAAAAATCTTGACTAGGTGGTAAAGCCTTCTTCCACTTAGCCCCTACCTATCCATTTGCAGGAGTGCTCTGATCACCTGCAGTTTCACAGGCTTCTGAAGACTACATTGTTTTAATTTGTTCCTTTATCTCTGGTGGACAAAAACAATTCGCTAGCATGGATATACCCCTTGGGGGGTGATTCAGGTGCTTTATAATTCATAAATCAAATCAAACACCTAAGGTCGCATTGTGTGTTGCTGTCTAGGAGGAAATCACAAAGCCAAGTTGTCACCATCCCTAGACATATATCATAGACTGACAGCAAGCAGAAAATGGCTAAAGTAAATGCAAACTTCTAAAAGTTACATTTTCAGACTTGCAATTTAAAATTAGACTTTACCATAAATTGTGATTTTAAATTTTGAATCCATGGGTAATCCCATTGTTATCCTGTGGGAAAGATAGGCCTTGCAGTAGTGAAATTTGATAGATTCACTTCCAGGACATGCAACACTTAAAAGTATATGTACTACCCTATAAATGCATTGCACTACGCACTTTGGGTTGTCCATGAACTTCCTTAGGTGTGACTTATATGTATAGAAAGGGAAGGTTTAGGCCTGGCAAGAGGTTTATTTTGCCAGTTTGAAATGACAATGTAAACTAAACTGCACATACAGGTTCTGCAATGGCAAGCCTGAATCATGGTTAGAGGGCTACATGAGTGGGAGGCACAATGAGTCCTACAGACCCACTAGTAGCATTAAATTGACAAGCCCTGGGCACATGTACTACACTTTATTAGGGTCTTACAATCACAAGTATGACAATTGGGTATGAGCCAATATCAACATGTTTAGGGGAGAGAGCACAAGAACCTAAACAATGGTTATCAGTAGTAAAGTGCACAGAGTCCTAAAACCAGCAAAAACGAGGTAAGAAAAGTGGAGAAGGTAAGCAAAAGTTCGGGGGTATTCCACCCTAAGGCTGTCAGGTCTTACACAACTTAATAAAAATACTTCTGAATCAGTTTACATAATGCAAAACTGCAGAAAATACACAGGATTCTTTCTTCACAGCTATCCCTTTCGTTTGTGATGTGTGTTGATTTCTTATTTTTGAGAGTTTAAAAGAGAAATGCAACTTTTAGATGGCCTCACAAGAGTTACCTTCTTTGACCAATAGGGTGTGTGAATGTGTGTGCGTGTAGCTGTGTTGCTTAAGATGTGTCAATAGTTGAAACAATCTTTTAAAACTTTCACTATTTACTATAGCCTTATAGCCCGCCGTAGAGGGCTATACTGGCTATTAAAGGCCCTCTCCAGCGTTAAAGGCCCCAAGCCGAAGGCGAGGGCCTTTAACAAGGGAGAGGGACTTTAATAGTGGTATAGCCCATCTACGAAGGGCTATAAGGCTATTAGAACATTCTGCCACTAGAGGACAGAATGTTCTAACAAAAAAAACAAAGCCTTTTGGAAGCGTGAGGGGATTGGAATACCCTTAGGCTCCCAGAAGCCTTTGTTTACAGCCAGAGCTGTGAACAAAGAAACATTGGAATGTTGGAGCTCCAGGCTTATACCAGCCAATAAAAGCCCAGAGCACTCCATTGTTTTCAATGGAGCTCCCATCATTCCAATGTTCTAATATAGCCTTATAGCCCGCCGTAGAGGGCTATACCAGCTATTAAAGGCGCTCTCCAGCGTTAAAGACCCCGAGCCAAAGGCGAGAGCCTTTAACAAGGGAGAGGGACTTTAATAGCGGTATAGCCCATCTACGAAGGGCTATAAGGCTATTAGAACATTCTGTCACTAGAAGACAGAATGTTCTAACAAAACAAAACAAAGCCTTTTGGGAGCGTGAGGGGAATGGAATCCCCTCAGGTTCCCTGAAGCCTTTGTTCACAGCCAGAGCTGTGAACAAAGAAACATTAAAATGTTGGAGCTCCAGGCTTATACCAGCCATTATAAGCCCAGAGCACTCCATTGTTTTCGATGGAGTTCCCAACATTCCAATGTTCTAATAATGCTTTGCTGTCTGTTTTGATACTTACTTTATTCATTTCTCTTATTTTCATCCACCCACTTTTCAGTAATAATCATAAAAATTATTGTGATGCATACATTGCTGATAGTTACATTTTAAATGTCACAGAAAAAAATGGATGAAGTTATTCCCACAGGACAATATTTGAAAAATATTAGTAACACCCAATTATAAACTTTAAAATATCATCTGTCAATCGACATTTGTAGGATTCGGAAGTGACTAACTCAATTTTAATGGTCTGGTTGTACAAGAAATGTTTTGCTTCTAACATTTGCTTTATTGTGTTGCATGACTCATTTATCATTTTCTGGTCTTGTTTGGAATCATTAACTGTATTACAGCCTCTCAAAGAATAAGCACATATCTGTATCCATCATGTGTCAGACGCAAAACAGAATGTAGATTTTGGTCAGCTACTTCAAATAAAAAATGTATTAATTGGCTATTAATAGTTTCCTTGAAATTAGTATTTATTCATCTAAAGGACTCCTAACTTTAGGACTCCTAAACTCAGATAAAACCTAATTTTAAGACTTTAGGTATTCACAGAAGGCATTTAGGAGTCCTAAAGTTAGGAGTCCTAACTTTACTACTCCTAAACTGAGAAAAATCCTAACTTTAAGACTTTCGGTATTCACAGAAGGCATGTAGGAGTCCTAAAGTTAGGAGTCCTAACTTTACTACTCCTAAACTGAGAAAAATCCTAACTTTAAGACTTTCGGTATTCACAGAATGCATTTAGGAGTCCTAAAGTTAGGACTCCTAACTTCTGTGAATACCGAAATGAGTAAGTGTCTTCTGTGAATACCGAAATTAGTAAGTGCCTTCTGTGAATACGAAAATGATAGTAAGTTTAGGATTTTGTCTTAAGTTAGTTCTCTGAATCAGGCCCTAAGCTTTAGATTTTGAAAAATAAAACGATAATAAACCTGTTTTATATTTTTCTACTTTTTCTATGGGGACAAGGCTACTCCACAATAGCAGAGGAGCCACTGCTGCCTACCATCATCACAAGGGCAAGTGGTTGAAGGGCAGGGAAGTAACAGTAATAAAGCTATGGGGGGATCAGTAAAAACTCACCCAGTACATGAACAGCCCCACTCAAAATACCAAACTATGCATACGTTTTCAAGTGTGATTCTGATGTGTTGGAAACAGAGATTTGAATAGGATCAAAACAATTCAAGACACTTGGTGATGCAAAATTGATAAAAATAGTCATAGAATCTCAATTTCCAAACATCATAATTTGTGTGCTGTAGGTGTATCTGTAAAACTATGTCTTTACAAATTTAGTGGCCATTTCAATGGAAAATGTGCTCTCTGTAAACGATGATGCATTTAAAAATTGCCCTGCCCTTGTCCATTAAAGGCATGTTGGTCGTGAAAGTCTATTGTTCTAAAAATTGTGTCATGTTCTAAAACGTTTGACAAGCACTATCCTAGAGAGTCGAATCTTAAATTATACCCGTTGCTGATTTTAACATGCAAAGCACACATTCATTTATGAGCTTCCAACTGAACTGTGAGCAGCCGAGTCTCGCCATGCTGTGCCTAATTAGACTTCGATTGTGCCTCTTTACTCCGGAATGCCCCATAGTTATATCAGCACAGTATTATTTTTTTATGCTTCCCAGATGTCTTGTAGCTTTACCCAGCCACTGCCTACAGCTATTTGTTCCTACAGCGCCGACTGCCTCTCCTATTAACCCGTTTGCCATTAGTGGCCTCCTGTCTGATTAATGTGAACTTCACCTCATTCTCTAATGGTATCCGTCCACCTCCCACACAGGTCATGTGTGAAATAATTACAGACAGTGTAATAGATTGTTGCATATTTCTGCAAGCAGGCTTTTTAGCAGTTGAGCAGTGCCTTTATTATTAAGGTTGTCAAAGCACATTGTTACTAGAGAACACTACCTACCTATTTATATCTGTCTATTAAATGCTGCCATTATGTCTATCTATTTTTATGCTTCGTCAGTGGGAGAAATGTACATTCACACATTTTTTATTGGATTGCATAGTTCACTCTTTCAATCTTTTCATGGGAAGACAATTGGCCAAATACTAACAACGCACTGTGTTCTGCATAGATGCTTTTGTAACTGCTTCACCTGTAAGACTTCACAGCACAATGCATACATGTACATCTGCTCAGCCTGATATGCTATGGAGTGTTTTTTCTGAGTGCATGGTATCATGGCTATTAGAAATAGGATTTCTGGTTCGCTAGGGCTGAAGATAACCCCTGCTCAACCCCTTGGTAGCATGGCACAAGCAGTCAGGCAATGTTTAAAGCGTTTGTGAAACACACACAAAGCAGCAACACACTTGGCACACCACAAAAGAAACTCCACACAAGGTTGGTATAAAATAGCCCTTGTATTATCCAAAACACATTAGAATCATAACCATGCATATACACTGTGCCAACTGGCACTTGGCAATATTCACAGGGGATTATATACATGACAGGGCCAATCGGGCCACTGTCAGAACCATCACAAGCACGAGTAATAACACAACCAGCAACTACTGGTGAAATAACGAACTCAGCATTAGCAACATAAACACATTATGTCTGCATCACATTAGGCATGAACACATTATGCATAATTATTATAGGCATAAACACATTAGGCGATAAAATTAGGCATGATGCCCAACCCTCACATTACTTAAGTGCACCGCAGTAACACTCCCCAAGTGCAAACATCACCTCTGGCATAACTTCATTATGCCTCCCTTTAGGGCCTTGCGCCCTCCCGGTACACACAGGTACTCAAATTAACCCCAGATCAACTGGCCTGCCTCTGGGGCTCAAATTCCCTCTGTCCAAAATGTCAGGGCGTAAATGGGGCCTTCCACTGGCCCCATGGGCTGCCAATGCAGCAAACACACTGTGTGCAATGTGCTGGTGTGTGGGGTGCTTCTCACCCCTTCCTCGCTCTCAAAATGAAAACGCCCCCTCTGTACAGCTGCTTGCGTTCTCGCGGTGCAGCTGGCAAAATTAGACCTTGCACCACTGTGCCTCTCAGGTCCCTCTCAGGGAACCAAGGCGTGGGCAATTGCCCCAAGGTTGCAGTTGCCCACGCTTGTGTGGTGCAGCTGTGACAAGCAGAAGGAGAACACTTGCAACACCGTGCCTAGGAAGCCCCCGTTCACTGGGCTCCTCCAAGTGCCCTCAATTGGCACCCACAAGGCACCTGACAGGCCCCACTCACCAAGGTTTGGCTGCGGGGGAAATTGGCAGCAGGCGGCGGCCAGCAGCAAGGAGCCCGAACTCTCCTGTCCTTCTTCTGGCGAGGCTCCAACTTGACTCTGGCTGCTGCGTGTGGGGCTCTCCTCGGTGCACGGGAGCCCCGCCCACACTCAGGCACAAGACGCTGACTTCCATTCTGGCAGGGAGAGCCTGCAAGGCTCTGTCTCTGCTGCGGAGCTTCTCCCTCGATCAGGCAGACTTGCCTGACTTCCGGCCCTGGTCACTTAGCGGCAGTGGCAGCACCCGCTGTACAACAGTGTGGGGTAGGCTTCCGCCTTCAAGTAAACACCAATGCGGGGTGGGTTCCCACTAACAGGAGCACACAAACAGCAGGGTAGGCTCACGCTTGCAGGAGCGCAAAACAGCAGGGTAGGCTTCCGCTTTCAGTGACATCAAAGCGGGGTGGGCTCGCACTTCCAAGGCATCAATGCTGAGGAATCCCCACGTCCGGATTCCCTCTAAATATGTCGCAGCACAGCGCTGCTAATCCCCAGCATGCTCCCCTTCCTAGTAGAGTAGGATAAAGTGCCCACAAGGCGCTCAGGCAAAGAATTCAGGGGCACAAGGCTCAGCCCAGGCAGGCGAGCTCACAGGGTCCTCCAGCAGCGAGGCAGTCCTTCGTGATGGTTACTCCTGGTGCCCAGCAGCAGCAAGTCCCCAAGTAGCGCAAAGAAGCACACAAAACATGGAGTCTCAACCCAAGAATATATATTTAATTTTCCTTTGTCTGTGTTGGCACAGGGCTTCGGGGAAACCAGCCTCCACTGGTTTTGGGGGGTATTGGAGCAGTTTGTTTATAGGGCCCCTCTTCCCCTTTGTCAGGTGGGGGCTCGGTCATCAGACCACCACAGGGGGGGCAGAGCCAGCATTCAACCAGGCAGGGGCAGGCCTATTCAGGGTCAGGGGACCACTCCTCCCACTACTCCAAATGCAGATCCCCAATTCAGCCTAGCGCTGACTCACCCTGCCCTCCCTAGAGCCACACACACCTCCCCAGCCTCTGTCACTCCAGAGCCAAACATGCAATACACATCAGAGAGGCAGACACATAGCATACATAAATGCCAACTTCTAAAAGTGGCATTTCTAAAATAGTGATAATAAATCTGAGCACACCATTGCACAGCATTTATTATTACTATTCCAAACATACCAAACTTGACCACTTTGCTCCTCTCATATCAGGAATTACCACTGAAACACTTATCAGGGAATCCCCAATGCATTTTTTCGAGGGGGCAGCCTCACAGCGGTGAGGTGCGGAGCGGTGAGAAACCAAAATGGCTGTTTGTCACTATCAGGACATGTCACACACTTAATGTACATGTCCTACCTTTTACCTACAATGCACCCTGCCCATAGGGGTGGGGTAGGGGTGACTGACATGCAGTAAAAGTGGGGTCACAGACGTGGCACACACTTTAGGTGTCACGCCACAGCACTGGTTGAAAAGAACTGCTGATGAGCAAAGCAAGGTACCAGTGAATCCTATTGACTTCAAGCAGATGAGAAACAGTGACACCTGTTCTCAGCTAGGTACATAATTGGGAAAAGGACAGCGACTCGAATTGGAAAAAGACGAGAGGGCCACACTCATTTCAGTGCATGCCCTTAGCCTGACACTGATACAGAAAAAAGCCACTGGCACTGTGCTCCAAAATGAGAGTAGTAGTGAGAACACTTGCCAGTGCTGGGAAGCGAAGAGGTAGTTTGACACAAAGTTGGTCTGGAAACCAACCAGAACTGCCAGTAAGGAACCAGTAATGAGATGTAGGAGTTGGGAAATGCCACTTTTTCACGCACAAATTAAATAAAAAAACATTTATGAAAATCTACATAACATTATAATTATGTAAATTGTGAAAAAAACTTATTAAGATTGGATGAATGCAAAAGTCCTCATCGCACTTAGCTGTAACTTTTATATTGATTATATTGTAATTGATTTTTGGGTTATTGTCTTTGATAGTTCTACGCTGTCCTGTTAGGCAATTGTACTATTTCTTCTCTGTTGTTAAGAATAGGTAGTTCATTGCAATGGCATGATGCCGTGTGTCAACATTAATAAACAATTTGGTAAAATAGAAACTGGTAGTGTTGGACAATAGCATCTCCTGTGACTATTTTTTGGTATATGGCGAAAGTAATGGTGCACTGAAGGTCATAAAACAAATTAAAAAAAAATTAGATAACAAAAATTAAAATTAAAAAAATCTCACACCTGCCATACGCCCTTTGCAAGAGAGAGTGCAACTGGAGTAAGGTAATCAGCTTTACGGGGACTCCACAGTGCCATTATTACCTGAACTGTTGACAGGTGACTGAAGACATGAGCAACTCGTCACCTCTGGTCACATCTCATGCATATTTCATAACAGGCACACACATAAGCAGCTGTACCGAACAGCATACCAACAACAACCACGCTAGCATCTGTTGTTTGTATTACTTGAAGATCAGTATAGATTTACTGGCTCACGAATATGTGACAATTTAATAGGAAACTCTAAAAAGCTGGAAGTATCTTTGAAAATTGAATACCAAATGCTGGAAGTTAGAAGTATCTTTGACAATTTATTACCAAACTCTAGAAGGAGGAAGCGCTTTTGATTGACTTTTTACCAAGGATCATTACAGTGAAACAGTCATATTTCTGGACTCTGCTTTCAGGTTGACCTGTGAAACATTGTTAATCTTATTTCACCTGTTAATTTTTCCTAATAATTTTCTATTACTTTTCGTCTATAATTCCATAGGAATCAATACAATGTTTTTTAGGTTTCCTTTCAATTACTTGTGCAGTAGTACTTCTTTATTTTCAACTAGCAATAGCAAACAAAAGCTCTAGGCGTGGGGTGCCCAACGTAGGTCCAAGAAGTTCAGCTGCATCAATACTGGATTTACAGGATTACCAGTGCACAAGAAATTAATTTTATCAATTGTAAGAAAGTGTTGTTTATGTGAGGATCCTGAGGGTCTGAATATATGTCTAGCACTCGTCGACCTATGTTGGACACCATTGCCATAGTCCATTTTGGAATGCCCTGACCATCTGCTCATTCATATCATGTATTTCATATATTAACATTTTAAATACATTTGAACCTGGCATTAACTGATTTTATTTTGTGCTCACAGATTATTGGTTTCATAACATTTTGAAATAACATTCACAAAAATGACTATGTGTGCTTTATTGACTATGAGGGAGCGATCATTACTTAGTGAACAGTTTCTGGGCATCAGAATTATGAATTTTGGAAATATACTATAAGCAAACGTTGTAGCGTTTTGAGAACAGATAGATATATTGTTTTCAATTAATACCAGTGTATTTCTGATTAGTCCATATTAGGAGAACTGTTGCCCAATATGAAATTAATTGAAGAAAACAATAAGGAACTCTTTTTTGAATGTTGTTTTATATAGCTATCAACGATATACTTTAGTTTGGGCAAAGCACTTTCAATTTTATGTACACTTTGATCTCCCCAAGGTGGTATATCCATTTAAATATAACTGGTTATAGTCTAAGCCTTATACTAATCTCCTTTAATTAATTCTCAGCACATTATTAGGTGTTGGCAGAATGATATTTAAATGAATATTTAATCAACTGGAAGAATTTGTATTGCAAGCAAGTCTAAGTCTAATTAAAACACAAACTGATCTGCACAAAACAGGCTTTGTGTGCCTACTTTTCACCCTCATTATGAGTCAGCCAAGTTTAATTTCAGCATTGGATGGGGACCAAGGGCTTATTTATTACTTTATCATTGCCTCTGTGGATTCTCCCGGTCTGCATTTATTATGAATTAAATATGTCGTTTGCACTGCAACCGCGTACGGAAGTTGAGGTGTATACATGTGACCCTTCTTAGCGCACGCAAGTGAGGTGCAGTGGATTTTTTACTCGACCTGTGCGGGAGGAATCTCAAAAAGAAAATCACAGCTAAAAGCAAGACATGGTTTGAATGGGTCAACATCATAGGTCATATTAAAAATGCAGCTGTGCAGTATTTCGGGAATATTTACTCCACCTGCTATGTATGACAAGTGCAAAAAGAAAACATGAACTGAAAGGCTAGTGCAAAAATGTAATTTTGGTCTGGCCGTTTTTTCCGTGCAAATGGTGCAGAAAAGTACCAGTGCCAATGCAATCAATGTATTGCTGATGTTTGAAATAGTAAACTCTCTTTGAATACTTTTGACAGTGCTTAATTTGTAAAATAGTAAGTGCCGGGGCTCTCTTCAAGAGGCCACTGCAGCTTGCAACACACATAGCCCCTGCTATGCTGCCAACAATAGAAACGACACAAGTACTAACCATCAAACTCTCACAAGTGTGACTATTCAGACTATTTCAGGCCCCCAAAACTATAAGAATGGCTTGGGTGGCAGGTAATAGTTATTTTAATGTTTATTGAATGAATAATTACCTACTGTGTGGTCACCTCCAAATTAGCCAGACAGTGCCACCTTGTGGCAGCTGTCACAAGCGCTGGTTTTGAGAATCAAGTGCCGGTTCGAGCACGGAAACCACAACTCAAACTAAGCACTGGTTGCAAATCACACCTCCCATTGATGACTGAGGGATAGCTTGCAGCCTACATCACCAATTGAAGTTAATGACCTCAACCGAATCACACTAGATCAGGAGTTTTTTGTACAGGTAATTCACTGGCTCAAGCAACTAAAGAAACTCAACCAATAAAAAGTCAGCACCTGCAACAATCCTCTGGAGTATACCAATGGCTCTAAATTCCGTAGACCCGGCCCTGAGAAATAAGTGCTGGTGCTTAGCACCGGAAAGCACCGACACAAATTAAGCACTGACTTTAGACCATTTAGGTACAGTCTAAAAGCAGATTTGGATTTGAAGGTCTCAAAATCTTTCCTAGAACAAATCTTACTGACTGCTTAAGATATTGGCATATCAAGCTCCAGTAAACATAGTTCAGTCAGGTGGCACACATCAAGCTCATATAGTTGATGCAGAGTGTTTTGCCTGCATACGCTGCATTTCATTGTGCTTGGGGGTTGTTCTGTGCAGGGCTTTATGAGTATTATAAAATGTATCCATCCTTTTTTAATTAGCAATTTGTATATATATATATATTGTGCATCCAAATAATTGAAAAAAGGGTGTTTCTCAGCATGTGGAAGAGGTGTGGGGCAGTGGCCAGGGTGCCTGGCTCCGGACCACAGAGTTCACGGTTCGATCCCTAGTGCCGGCGGCAGGTTAGCCCAGCACCATATGGCTCAGGGCAATAGCTTGCCTAATCTACCCAATGCCCCCCAGTGCTGGGGCACCTCTCCAGAGGTAGCTGTGTGCTTTGCAAATGCTGGTATTTCATTTCTTTTCATATTCCCATTCTTTAATGCTTCTTTCATTAATTCAATGCATGTGTCATGCTTTTACATACTATGAAAAGTTGTCCCTATCCCTTGATTTGCCATCAGTTGTTAATGTATGTATACTTGTAAAGCGCACTATCACCTTTCAGGAATTCTGGCGCTGTATACCGCTGTGGAACCCTTCCTGGCTTTCCCTGTGAGATGCCCCCTAATGGGCACCCCCAAGGTGAAGCCAGGCTTCCCAGCGCTTTCGGGGCCATTGTGGAGATTAAGCAAGCTATTGCCCAGAGTTGCAGAGTGGGACCCATGATTAGAGTAGGCACCGAGGCGAGAATTATCGAGTCCGTGGACATTGAGCCCAAGACCCGCCGAGGCGGGAATTGAACCCTGGTCCCGGGTCAGACCTCTGCATCAGGGTCTGCCGCTTCTAACCAGTGAGCCACACTTCTCCTGTTCACTTTTTTGAAGTTGGCTTTGGGTGTATGCTATGAAAAGACTGCAGTGACAGTGAGCCCAGTGTAATTTGTATGTCCCCTTACTGTCGCGGGGATAGCATGGGTTGCCCAAGAAGAAATACCAACAACAAAGCCCTTGATACTTGTCACATTCAAAAAGTTATATAAAATATATACAAGATACCACCCTAAAGCAAGTGTAATTTATAGGGGGAGGCCATGATCCAGTCTCCATTCAGAGTCAGACCCAGTGCATAGATGTGATACTTTTTCAGAGCCAGGTGCCGAGGGACCTACACCTCACAAATTCATGAAATGTTTGTATAGGAAGTGCTTCATGTAAGCGACCACCATGAGCCGGTTGCCCTTTCCTCACTCATCAACAACTTTCCTATAGTAACAGGAGGACCCAGCTCCATGTAAAATACTATTTGGGCTTACTGTGTATAACTACTACTTTACAACTTACAAAAAACCCATCAACCTCCTGTAGGTCATCATCAAGGAAGAACATAAAATTATGCCTTCCTAAAAAAAAACACTAAAAATAACTCATATATGGCATATGATATATATCTTTACAGAAACCTATGGTCATAATTAAAAGCACAATTACATGTTTAAGACCATTTTTGTAATGAACGACTGACATGCTTCATTACCACACACAAACTTACAGGCACATTCATCAGGGCATGATGCTCAATATTAATCCAAATTGTGCACTAGACCATATGACCAACAGGTGCACACCTACCAGAGGCCATAGGAAACAGTTTAGTGCATGACTTGTGGTCGCCAAGGAGAAGAAGAGACTGCTGATATGCTGAAAGGATACATAGTTAACTCTTAAGTTACTGTGAGCACATTGTACATCTGTACAAGTTTTGTTGGGCTGTGGAACTAAACTCCAAAGTGTGTAAAATGTGAGACTACTGCTTAACAGGGGTTGTCAGCAGTCTACTTTGTGGAATTCCAGCTGATCGGTATGCTGTGATGGCTTTGTGCCCTTGTTTTAAGTGAAATGGCCTCTAAAGCAAATTTATGTAAGAGAACTGCAGTCAGTGGAACTTCTTCTGAGGATTACTGAAAGAAAGCAATCCAGAAAATCAATGGGGCCATGAACTATCTCTTTTACCTAAATGTTTACTTTTTTGTTGGCAAAATCTCCATATTTTTGAATTCCAGAATAATTGGGTACCTATGGTAATAGAGTGTCTATCTGACAAAAGCACATTGTCATCAGGTAGTTTCATTGGCATTGTCTTGCAGGAGATTTAAAAGTTATTCATCAAGGTCTCACATGAAGCTGTCTATTCTCAAGGAGTCCATCCAGACAGAGAGTTGACTTTGCACTTTGTAATATAAAAGTCTAGGAATAAAAATGTAAAAATTCTGACTTCAGGCTAAAAACAGCGACTCAAGAGCTGGCCTTAATTTGCCGGTATATCCCACTCACCGCTGAACAATTGCAATATGCAATAATGTTCTTGCAATACGGCGTACGGTTAATCACCACATTTGTTATGGATAATCCTATTCATCAATCTCAAATAAGGCCCACAGTCCTTTTCCATAATTTTATTATTCTGCATTATTAAATTAATGCAGCAGGTTTTAATCCTGCACTATGAGAGTGGTATCTTGCATTTCCGATAACCTTTGAACGCACTTTACATTTTGTAAATACAAATATTTTCCCACTTAAACTGGGCATGGGCATTTACTTTCATTTTTCCATTGTGTTTTGCTAAGAACATTTGAAACTTTTCTGATAATTGCTTTGTGGATGATGGCCCTTCTTTTTGGCAACAGAAGAACTCACCCAGACTATGAAGTTTCTCTCCCTAATGCTAAGTGTTCCATGCATACATGTTTTATTTGTGTATGAGAGTTCAAACGTATGTCTTATACACTGAAAACCGCGTGTTTTCAGGTTTTATTAATAATAAAGGTGCCCTTTGGCATGCAAATGATGACTTGTATTCTAAAGTGCCACTATTTTCGTCATGTATACCCTAAAGAGTCATATTTAGTCAACAATAGCCTCTCTTTAAATGTAAGGATCAGCAAAATATATATGTGCTAATTAATACAAGATCAGATTGAGATTATATACATGATTTCAACATGAACCCATCTCTCAATAAGTGATGTTTGATCAGCTCTGTACTGTGCCTGAGGCAATTACATCACAAACTTTAAAAGCTAATGTATTTGGGAGTTTTAGGAAGACGAAAAAAAGAAAAAATATCCAGATTGCAAAGTCTTTGCTTAAGCCTCGCTGCACACCATTAAGCATATCACCACCAGATAATAAGATGATCTAATATTTTGTCAGAATTATCATTATCGATGTGAGCCCTCGTGAAGAACAATGACTCTCGTAGGGGAGAGATCAGTTAAGCAGATGGATATTTTAAGAGACCGGAGATAAAGGAAGGATCTCATTAAATGGAAGAAAGGAAAACAAATTAAAGCGAAAAAATTAGCGAAGACGGCATTGAATAGTACTGAAGCACTATTGACTGCGGTGTGAAGTGTGTGTCACATACTTTGAAAGTGTGCTGAAAGGAAGGGCAAGGCAACAATGGGGCTGAAGATCAATGCCGGATGATGGATGACTTTTCAGTGGTCAGCTCTGCCATTAGCCCTGGCTCTGATACAGTCAGCGACAACAGTGGCTCCAGGGGCACCATAAATTCTTCAGCCTCTGATTGCATCTAATCACTGCTGTCAGATTCTGCTGATGATGATGGAGAAGGCAGTGAAAGAGTGAACGGACTACTGAGAATACAAGCTAAATGTAGAGAGTCGGAAAGGGCAAAGGACAAAGAGGTGCCATGCAAATGTTGTGTTTCAGAGTGTACTGGTTGTTACACCGATGAGACTCTGGGCCTCATTTATGAGGCCCCTTGCGACATCCAAAGGCCTCTTTTTGTGACGTTCCGCGGTGCAGGAGCCTTCTCTATATTTAAGAGGCAGCACTAAGCCACTTTTTTTGGCTTAATGCTGCCTCCATAAATATTGTGTCGTTTAACGCAGTTTTCTGTGTTAAACGGGTGTGCAATGTGTGTTGCTGGGGCGTTCCCAGCAACATCTATGGCATTTTGACACTGCCCAGGTTTATGAGAAATCGTAAATATGCGTCAGCGCAATAAAAATATACGCCTCCCCAGGGGAGGCGTAAGGGAGACACGAAGAGGAGTAATATCTTCATTTTCGGTTCTTTTCCTTGTTCTATGTGTGCTGCATTCTGCAGCACACATAGAAAGAGTGAAAAGCCTCTTCTGATTGTTTCTGTGCAGGACAGGCTTCCCTTCCTGCACAAAAACAATTCTCCACTCAATGCAGGCACCCTTGCACCATGGTGTAAAGGTGCCTGAGTTAGCACACAGCATCCCATTAAGCATCGCCACAGGGGGAAAAGGATAGGAATGCGCTGTATCTGATAGATACAGGGCATTCCTGCCCTTTTACCATAGGGCAGTGCAGAAGGAAGGCTTGCGGTGCTGCCCTGCAGTAAAACCCCATACATGAGGCCCTCTCTATTTTCTATCACAGTACCCGGTCACTGGGGAACACATACCCTGACACTAATTTTTGTTCTTTTATGTTGTTTGTCTTCCCCCTCCCTATGCTTCAACCTGTGCGTGGCTACGCCAGGATGTTTTGTAAGCAGACCCGATGATGAAGCATGTCACACACATTTGTGTGTGAGTGAGGGCAGTTTTCAAATACACAGTTCTTGCCACTATATGTCTGTCACTCTACTGTAGCTTCTTTTCTTCTCTCTACCCCTCTTGGTATTTTCAGGAGCTCAGACAAAACAGAATATAGAAAAGAAAGAAATCATACAGTAGAGATCCCTCACACAGAGAAAAAATATTAAAACTGTATTAGTGGGAATCTGCTGTCTTTATTATGGATCCCACTTGGCAGGATTAAAAATTTAAAACATGGGGTAACTGAGCAAGCAACGCGCAATTAGCTTATTTGGCGGATCAACATGTTTCTGCCATAGATTACCACCCTTATGGGTCGATGGCATTTGTCAGGATACGGATCCCTAAGAAAAGTTTTATAGACGTACCCTCCTAGCTTTTTCACTATATGGTAGAGAATACTAGAGGGCTTTAATTGCCCTTATTGTAGACACATAGGAAAATAGTAGATATCAAAGTTGGCAAGTGTTAATATGTTAGCTCCTACCCTCCCTCCTGTAGTGGCAAAAAAATGTGTAATTCCTGATAAGAAATAAGTAGCTGAATCATGTTTCAGATCTTTGAACTGGAAATGATAAATCCTCTTTACTGGTAAAGTTTAATCAACATTACTATTTTAGACATGACGCTTTTAAAAAGTGAGCATTTCTCTGCTGCATATATACTTTGTGCATTGCCTCTAGACAGCCTCAAACATATGAATGGTGGGTGTGACAGAGAACTAATCAGCATTCATTTACATTCTTATAGCTCGCCCTGGGCAGGACGAGAGGGGGTAGCTGATGCTTACACCTGAATTAGCTGTGTCCTTTTTCCCCACACAAAAGACTGATTAACCACTGCTGATAGTCGTAATGCAGGGCTGGGAAGTAAGAGTGAACCTCCCCAGTGTTAGGGCCTGCTTTGGAGTCGCCCTCACTTCAAAGGCACAATTGGGTATAAGTACTGGGGCTTCAACTGTATCACAATAGTACACTACTGGACCTGTGAAGAACTGTGCCTGGAGTAAAAACTGCTGTGCTTCAAGGATCACCACTCTGCTTAACTACTGCTCTGGAAGAACTGCTCTTCTGCTTTCCTGTGCTGCCCTGCTGCCATGCTGCCTGCTGATCTGTGCCCTGCTGAGGACAAGGACTGGCCCCATCTCATTAGAACCCAGAGTGACTCTAAAGGCTTGCAGGAAGTCTCAGAGCCATCAAAGACTTTCTTTAACTCTGAAAAAGTACCTGGACTCTGCCATCTGAGCGTCTTGCCCTGCCAAGTGGTACCAATACAGACCTGGGCCCTTGAAAGGTGGCTTCTGCTGTACAGAAACAAAAATCAATGCTGTGACGGCTTTGGGTTGATCAGAACCGATGCCATGACCTTTGATGCAGAAGCTGATCAACAACATTGCTTTGAGAGATTGCACCACTCAATGATGACGATAGCATGACTCGATATTGATGCAGTGCCTGCATTTTAAAGGGTTTGTCGATTAAGCCTTCATCATCTGCGTGGATCAGGACCGAAGCATTAAGTCTTCGATGTCGAAGCTTGCCTCACACAAGGTACGTTTTCAGCGGGACCTGTGTGAGTCCTGTAGTCGGCCTGCCCCCCATTGCGTCAACCTGATCTTTGGATTTAACCCGGTCCAACGAGACCTCTAGTAACCGCTAAACGCTATTGGCTTCTAAGCACTACTTTTGGAGCTATTCTTTACAAATTCATAACTCCTGTACTACCTATTATAGTTTTGCCATTTTGGTCTTGTTTTACTCATGAAAATATAATCTATTATTGTAACCTGTGTGGAGTATTTTGTGGTGTTTTCAAAGTGTTACTGTTTGTGTTGCACAAATACATTACATATTGTCTCTTTAGATAAGCCTGACTGCTCAGGTGTGCACAGGTTTTCTTTCAGTGTGTATCTAGCTTAGCCCAGAATATAGTGTTGATTCCTGTGTGTACAGAGTTCATACTCTGACAATCATAAACCTAATTTCTAACAGGTACTGTGTGATAATTTGTGCTACACCAGTTCCTAACGTTAGAAAAAACAATAACACCCTTTACAGGTCCATTGCATCCCATATGACTTTTCACTACAGTATACTTTTAGTAATGTTCCCATGTCACCCAGGCTACTAATAGGTTTGAATTCTAGTCAGCAAGGTATTTCCCACAAAAGATGTACATTATTATACTGAATAAATATTTCCATTGCTGTAGATCGGAATTCTACAGATGTATCTGATGACATATTTCTGATTCTTTTTTACTCAACTCAGATTACCAGTTTTTATTCATTTCTCTAAACTGATCAATCTTCCTGTCAGATGTCTGCCTAATTACCCTTTGGCATTTCTTCTTTCTGTTGTCATTATTAGAAGTTGCACTTCCTGTACTTCAGCAACAGTAAAGACTAAGATCAATCATTTAAACTCTTCTTGTTACGCTCAGGTTATTTACTTGGAGTGTGTGCGAGTGTGCGCGCCTTTTGTTGTTTGTACTTGTACAAAAGGCTAGCTATATATATATATATATATATATATATATATATATATATATATATATATATATATATATATATATATTAAAAGAATGACTGATATATTTAAAAGTTCGTTCTCCAATTCAGACTGTTTGAACCAATTGGAAAACAACATATACCCAGACAATACAGGAGGCAGAGTGTCTTCAGATGCCTGCAGTTGCCTTGGAAACAGGAAACACGGAAGATGTTGTGGGATCTGCGAGCTAGGGACATAGCAGAGAAATGACAAAAGATGCACACACATTTACCAAATGTCAGTTATCACAAAACAATGGGTGATAATAATGTTGCGTCGAAAATTGTCTTGTCAACCATGACCGCAAACAATTAACAACCCACCCACACACTATCGTTCCCAGAATAACAGTCACTGAGATGCAAAAAAGTAAAAGCATTGGATGTTTACTCATTGCATTAGAATGATAAATATTTCAATTCTGTGGAACCAAATGTAGTAAATTATGAGTCTGACCACAGCAGTTCGCAGGGTGGGACTGAGAGGTCTCAGAGCCGACTCGGATGTGGCTGGGATTGCCCGCTCCCTCATGCTGTGGCAGAGTGTAAGGTGTGGACCATTAACTAATTTAGCCTCATGCACCAGGTGGTTTTACCAGGTGGGAATTCTCAATAAGTAAAACTGAGCTCAGTGTTCTCACACCCGGTAATACCAGGTTCAGTACAACTGATGACATTAAAGGTAGGTGGGGTGGTATACCCTGGCATACCGCTCCCCCGACTCATAACAAGGGTGCAAGTGGTATATTAAATTTCTCATCAGATCCATTATTGTGTAGAATTGAATTTGAAGACAAAAAACATAGCATACATTTAGAAACAGAGCTATTTTCCCCACCTAAGTCCAATTTAACTTTGAAAATTGCCAGTGACTAGTTTGATCCTTTTTTTAATTACATTTTACGACCAGCGGTATATTCTATTTGGACATTTAATTTGTGTCATGTTGCTTGCTGGGACTATCCTCATTAGCAATATGTGAAGAGTGAGCACTACAGGATGTGTTGGTCTAATGAGTTGGATGAGCCGGACATTTGGCAGGCATAACACAAGAATAAATTGCTTTTTAGAGGAATAAATTAGAACACCTTCACCCATACAAGAACTCATTGGAATTAGTACAGATTTGGCATTTGCTCTTTCTTCAATGTTAAATTGTGAATGCCATACCCTTTCAAATTGAAGAAAGGCAACCCCACTCTGCAAAGATACTTTTATTTCATGTAATTTTTACTTCAGATGCAAAACATTTCCTCTAGCGCAGAATCCCATCCTCTGCATCCCTATGAGGTTTGGGGGGGTTCCTTCGCCTTTTCCATCTTAGTTTGGATTTACTGCAGTCTTTGACTGGAACAAATCTCTGACCATTTTCAAGGTGAAATAAGGTCAGAGAGGAGTTTGTGAATGGGTGTTCACAAACTCTCAAGGCCAACTACACCTTGTACTGCCCTGCCTCCTCTCCAACACACCTGTTGGTGTTACTACTGCATAATTGTATGAAGGGTTGCATGACAGAAGCACGCATGGCTAAACCACATGTCCCTCAACCATGCAGCTCAAACTACGAATGCGTCTGAACCGTGTATTCCTTTACCATGCATGCCTTTCCCACGTATGCCTTTACTACGCATTTTTGTGGTAAATACATGATTGGAATAGGGATTTGTGGTAAAGATTCCACCCTATGCCACCTGCTCTTATCCCGAACAACTACCTTGCTGAGTCCTAAAAAGTACCCCAACCGCACCCTGAGCCCTAAAAACGAACCTGACCCTCCAACCCTAATGATTACCACAACCTCTCGGAGCCCTAAAAGTACCCTGAGCCCCAAGAACAAACCCAAACCCTAAACACTACCCCAGCCACCCCCTGAGCCCTGAAAACTACACCGAGCCCCAGAACTAAAAACAACTCCAGCCCCCAGCCCTGAAAACAATTCCGACCCCCTAACCCTGAACCCTAAAAAATAACCCCAGCCCTTAAAAACTACTCCCACCCCCTCAAAACCCAGCCCCCATCTCACTTACCTCACAGCGCCCTCTCTCGATCCTTCCTGTTCCTGGGTCTATCCATCTCAGTATCTAGCATATGAGTGGTTAAGGCATATGCGTGGTTAAGGCATATACGTGGTTAAGCAAGCATTATTCCGCTTGCATGGGAACAACACATGTGGCTCTGCCTGCATTGTTCAGGCCGTTTCCCATGTGAAGTTTTGTTGAACAATTAAGCAGCGACTTTGCATACTTGACAAGCATAAATTGAGTCACAGTCAGCTGTACGTGTACATTCAAGGGCAAAAATGGCTATGCCAAGATTGCCCGTATGTTTCACAAAATGATACCATATTCTGACGGCTTGCCACTAACAACTGTAACTCCTAGTGTGCAATGCTCCAGTCACACAGGCCACCCTTTGATCCCTGAAACATAAATGGAAATACTGCACAAAAGTACCCACAAATTCCTACACACACACACACACCCACACCCAAACACTCCTACACACAAGTACACAGACATTTTCATTGACAAACTGAAAAAACTACTAAAGACAAACTTGATAAAGAGTCGTCGTGCAAATACTTGATGAAAGTGGGAAAGGGGGACCTTCCTGTAAATATACAATCCTTAGCAGTTTGCTTTTTCCATGTGTGCTGCACAAGGCAGCATACATGGAAAAAGCAAAAACCAGAGGAAATAATGCATTGCTCCTCATTTTGCCAAGTTAAGACCAGGTTTTCCCTGGTGTTAATTTTGGTGCTTCCTTCTATCTTAGCTGCCCTTGTACATAGGAGGTAGGGTCAAAATCAATGGGTGTTGTGGCGGAAGGCCCACCACAATACCCACTGCCCACCCCTTTCATGCTAAGCATTGCGTGAAAGGGGGCCTTATTTACAAGGCAGTGCTAAGCCACGTTAAGTAAATATAGCTAAGCCCCTATCGCCACCACAACATCGGAAAAAGTGACGTTGTGGTGGCGATAGGGGCTTGTACATGTGCCACGTAGTTTATCCTTACAGAAAGGGAGCCCTCATTTATCATTTGTTAGAAGCTTTTTTGTGTTTCCATTTATGAAGCAGTGCTTAAGACTTTTCACAATTCTATTGTGCGCCTTTTACGTTGTCTTTCGGTCTTGCTTACTGTCTGTGCACTGAATGGAATCATCACGTCTTCTTTTTTTCTCACTTAGTATATTTCTCTGATATGGATTTCCATGTTTTAGCAATATATTTTTTGATTGCTATTATGTAGGCATTCCATATGATAAATGTTTGAGCATATATTATGCGTCTGCAAACTAAGACAAGTTTTTTTCAAAACCAAAAAACAATTCTACGGACAAACTTTATGGATAAAAATTGTTGCTAAATTCATCACCAGATGACGGAGTCTGTTGGGGGGAAAAAAAGTGCTAATACATTCTACCGCAAGCAAAGTTTTACGAAGTTTTGCAAACTTTGCAAGTTGTGCTTAGTGAGACGTTTGTAATCTTAAACCTTTCAGGCAAGAATTAAATACCCTCATCACTAGTAAAGACATTGAGTGTTTTTTCAAAGCGCGTATTAACAACTGTCAAATAAAATATTATTTGAATAAATTATATTGTATAAATAGGTATTATTTTGATTTCTATAAGTTACTAGTTTTTTCAGTCTGCTAGAAGGAAGCTCCCGTTTTAATGAGCATCTGTTATGTGTCTTTGCAGTGTCTTAAGCACATACATTTAACTTGGAATTGCTGTGTTAGGCCCCTCTGCCTCAGCCCTCCCCCCCTATTTCAGCTGGAGGGGACACATGTTGGAGACATGTTAGACCTGTCATTCTCAGAGTGGTCTTCCCCCAAACGTTTTGCCTTTTTCCTTCCATTTTTGCTGGAACTCGTTTTTGTTGGCCTTACATCAAATAGCCACAAAATATGCAAGGAGGGATAAGTATGTAAGCAATCAAACAGGATTCTTGCATTTCTGTAGGAGCAATTCACACACTCTGGTGTGTATATATCCCCGAAGCAGAATTTGGTGTGATGGAGCAGAAAAGGGGATTCACCACACAATCAATGCACACACTCAACAGCAGGAAGAGAAAACAGTATAGCAGATCACTAAGGGTTCGTAACCTAGAGTTCTTGGTGAAATTACAACATGACAAAACCATTCATCTGGAGGGACGTGACATAAAGGTGGTGAGAACTCTGGACGTGTCCGGGTGTGTGCAAATAGTACCCTTCAGCTGACGGAGATCTTATTGGTCTCGGACTTGGCCTCGCAAAATGTTGTACCTGAATCCATCGTATCCTGAGACTGTTCCAAACATAAAGAAAGTATGGACATCGACCAGGAAGTGCAGATAAGTACTGATGGGGAGAGGACCCCCAGTTTATTCCATGTGTGGGAAATATTGTGTATTGACCCCCTGTGTCCGAGGGACACCACGCCCCCCAAGCAGCTGAGCCTCGCACGGGGAGCTAGAGGCATTTGTCTCGCATCCCGACGATCGCTTGGCCACTGGCATGGCACCATTTAAGGGAATATGACCACTGCATGTTTGAAGATCCAAGAACATCTTGCATAAGACTATGCCTATTGATGAAGGGGATAGTCATTCTTCATAGGGAATCTGGGGGCGATTAGGACAAGGGATTTGGATACTAGCTCTCCTGAACGTTGGGAGGGAGGGATCTGCCCCACTGCCTAGTGGGAGGGGTAGAAAGTTGAAATTACAATAGTTATACATGTTCTGCAACAGTTTATGTGGGGTTTAGGGGTTCTGTGTCTGAAGTGTTGTCTAGTTTTGTGAGGCTGAACTCTATTGACGGAGGAAAGGGGGACACACAGGTACCACTAACTGCGAGTCACTATGGCCCGTGACGAAATTGATTACCTGGAATGTGCGGGGATGGCAATGCCTGAAAAAAGGAGACAATTCCTGGCTTACTTAAGAAGATACTGAATAGCGATTGCATGTCTCCAAGAAACTTACATTTGGGGGGCTTCCCTGCAGGACATAAGGCGTAGATGGAGGGTCAGGTATACGCCACCTCCTACTCATGGTTTACACGCGGGGCTCTCATTATGTTGACCCCCGGGGTACCCTGCCAGTACCTACGCCATTTAGCCAACCCAGAGGGACGATATGTAATTCTACATTGTACACTTGATGGCCAAGAGACCTGCTTCATTAATGTATATGCACCTAACTTGGACAACTCTGTTTATTTCATCGGTGTGGTGGCTGCTGCAACCTCATAATTGTGCTGAGGGGTGATCATGATGGGGGATGTTAACTGTGTCTTGGATGGGATTTTGGACCAGGATCTTCCTAGACACCACACAAAACCAGTAATGACAGGGGCTCTTAGAGATACATTGGAGGGGCTGCAGCTGAGCGATGTGTGGCAAACGAGGTGCCTGGATCGTAAAGTCTTTTCCTGTCACACACCAGCAACAAACACTTTTAGCTGGTTAGATCAATGTGTCCTATCAGTAGATCTGCTCCCCATGGTCAGAGATATAGTGTATCTCTCTAGATATATATTGGATCATTCACCACTAAACACGATGAAAGCCAAGAACAGGGATTACCCTCTGGAGGCAGGGTCCGGATGTGCTTACAGACCCACCCTTTGCGGCATCACTATGAGAAGAAATATCTAGATACTTCAAAAACAATTGGGGTTCGACGTTCTCGAGAGCAATAGAGTGGGAGGCCATGAAATTAGTGCTTAGAGGGGTTTGTATTAAGACAACATATAGGGTGTGCCATCAACTGGCGTGTGACATCAAGGTACAGGAAGAAAAACTATGGGATATAGAGGTGTCGCTTCCGACTGCCCTCAAGCTCCTAGACGAATGGCGTGATGATTGGGAATTATACTGGAATCTCTGCACCGTCCGGAAAAATTTCGATATACAGCATACCAACAGTGGCTGCATGCAGAAGAAGACATATCTGCTGCTCTTCTCACCAAATTAATCAAGGGGAAGAAACCTGTCACCCCCATAGTCCAGATGCAGTCCAAGGAAGGTAACATGGTCTACAGCCAAGAGGCAATTTTGGAGGTCTTGTCAGATCACCTAGCGGAAGTCTATACCAGATGCCCATATCCACCTCTGGAAAAGGTTGCTAAATACTGGGTCACCTTGGGCTTACCTCAGCTGGAGGACGCAGTGGGTGAATTTGGTGGATGACCCGTTCCCTAAGGAGGAATTACTGGTGAATATACAAGCATGGAGACCAATGAAGAGCCCTGGGAGCAACGGTTTCCCATCTGAGTTTTATAGGAGGTTTGCACCATTGCCAGTGGACCGCCTGCTGGAGGTATATAGCGAAGCCTTTTGGCTGCAGATCTTACCAGCCCCTATGGGAGAGGCAATGGTGATTATGATCCCTAAAGTGGACAGGGACCCCCAGATACTGAGTTAATTTCGCTGATCTCCCTAATAAATATAAATATAAAAATCCTGACTGGAATACTGGCGGCCCAACGGTTGCCTCACATGCAGTACCTGATACACCCTGACCAGGCAGGGTCAATCCCCCAACGTAATACAACTCATAATCTACTGACATTGGTCCATGTATGGCATTCCCCACTATAAATCAGGATGACAATGCTTTGGTGCTTTTACATATAGAGCAAGCTTTTGATTTGGTAAACTGGTCCTATATCTGGGAGGTTCTGCAAATAATGGGAATGGGAGAGCGGTTCCTCACATGGATAAAACTGCTCTACAGGGCTCCCCAAGCTAGAGTGAGAATGGGACGTAAGATCTCGAGGGCCTTCGAGCTACACCGGGGTACCAGACAGGGATGCCCAATGTCGCCACTATCATTCACAGCAGCAATGGAACTGCTGGCGATGGCCCTGAGAAAGAAATTGAGCGCCTCGGGGATCCCTCTAGGAGACACTAACCATGTTGTCTCAATTTATGCGGACAATAGGTTGATGTACATCTGACAGCCGAGGCAGTTGGTCCATATACTTCTAGATACGCTGCAGGGATTTGGTGATCTATCTGGGTTAAAGGAACATCTGGGCAAATCGAAATTGCTCCAGATTGGATGGCTGGCCACGATAGACACTGCATGGGTTGGGACTCCTATGGGTGGAGATCGAGCCTAGATGTCTGGAAATTAGGCTGGTGCCCACACAGGAGAGGTTCCTAAACCTTAACATAGGGAAGATAATATCAGGAATACGAGGCTCAGTGTGGTTCTGGCATGAACTGCCTCTGTCCCTTATGGGGAGAATCTCCATTAGAAAAATAATAATTTTAACACAATGCTTATGTGCGATACGGCACTCCCTGCAACGCTTTTTTTAAACATTGGATAACCTGTTAATAGATCTACTGTGGGGTAGCAAATGTAAGAGGGTGAGCCTGACCACGCTACAGAGAACATGGCGGACCGGGGGATTGGAAGCACGATGTTTCGAATTTTATTATCTGACCTCTCAGCTGCATCACACAGTTCATTGGCTGGATGAAGCCGAGATCTGGGAGAAATGATTATTGGCGGGTACCTTCTCTGGTGGTTGACCCCCCGATCTTTGGATGCTGGGAAGAGGGGTCCCACCAGATTGCCCCGACATAATATAGCATGTCTCAGAGCTCTTGGAACATACAGTTCGAAAGGGCATGGGACATGCACCATATGGCCCAGAGATGCTGCTTTGGGTGATTCAGTCTTCCTTTAAAATTGCGACCTCCATGTCCGTCTGCAAATGGAATGAGGGTGGATGCTTAACAATGGGGGATCTATTTGAGAACAAACAATTTATTACACTAGAAAAGGCAGAGACAGCTTTTGACTTGGGGAGAGAACAGTTCTTACAGTATAGGAAAATATTCCAGGTAACCCAGGAGATATGGCCCACATTCCCGGAGAAACCCCTGTTACAAACATACTACAAATAATCTTAAGTATGGCCCAGGGATGACGCCTGATCTCACACCATATCGGGTAGTTCGGGAGGATAGGAGGATCCGGGTACTCCCCGTTCAATCCAAATGGGTAGCAGTGGTGGAAGCTCTCCTAACTGAAAAAGATTGGATCAAAATACATGAGGGGTTCAAACGAGTTAGCTTGAATACGCGGTTTAAACTAATGCAATAACATTTTATGCATCAAACTTACCTTTCCCCAAAAACATTAAACAAAATATGTCCAGATAAGTCAGGACATTGTCCCCATTGTGATGAAAGAGAAGCAGTTTGTATACATATGACTTGGGCATTCTCAACTTTGGTCTCCTACTGGACAGGAATTTTAGCCAAACAAAAAGAAGCCACGGGGTGGGTGATTCCCAGGAAGGTCCATATGGTCCTATTGGGATTACTCCCTACTCCGAAGGGAAGAAGCCTGAGTAGGAAATTTGTAATGCTGGGGTTAGTCCTTGCAAAGCACTGAATAGTAATATCCTGAATGGGCCATGCCCCCAAGAGTAGTAATGTGAGTGAAAGAAGTGTACTTATGGACAACAGCAGAGGATGTTTGGATGAAGCATGTACGGCACAATGAGAAAGTCGAGGATGATGTACGGGCCTGGGAGGCAATGATCCACGACTTAAGGGAGACACAACCACCTGGAGCTCCATCCCCCCCAAACACTGACACTAGGAACAATCCATAGAACAGAACTGTGACTAACACACCCAGACACAACAGGAACAGATAAGTAGTGGAGTCGGACCAGGAATTAATATAGACTTGAGATAGATATCAGACACACAAGGGAGGGTGGATGGGGGTAGGCACAGGAGTTACTTGCTTAGGTTGACAAGCGGGAATTCTATGAGACTGTCTTGTGATTGCACACAGTAGGAATAATCAAATGGACTGCTTAGGGTCAGATGACCATTCCATAAGAGACTAGAAATGTATAATCATTGTCCAAACGTTTCATTATGTGCATTGTAATGCCTGCTATAATTTCAAATGCCATTATTTTTTTTTAAATCACTACAGCTCAAACACTGTGTCATGGCTGGAAGACCCCAGTAACTTCAGTGACTTCATCCTGCTGTAGGACATTTGTTATTGACAAAGGGCTTTTGCCATTGGCAAAAATAAAAAGAACAGACTTGTCAGGCCAGACCCGCCAATTGAGCTAAATTCTCAATACAAATACAAACAAGTACATTGGATAACATCTTCTCCGTTATTTCACAGAATTGTGGGGCATATTATCAAGGGGGTTTATCTCCGCTTTTTTGGCTTTAAAAGCCAAGAAAGCGGAGATAAAATTATCTCCCTATTACCTAGCTGCAGCGACAGCTAGTAGGAGATAACGACCATCTTGGGCCCTGCTTTGCATGTCAGTGATATTTATCACTAATAAAATGCAAAGTGGGCGTGCCAAGATGTTAGCGACTGGAAACAGTCACTAACATTGCTAACATAGCGCGAATATCTCCAAAAGCTAACACCTGCCCCTGAGCAGTTCTTAGCCATGTTATCCAATGGTAGGTGGATAACATGGCTAAGAGCATTATCTCGGTAATGCATGAATATCGCTGACTTTTCAGCGATATTCATGCATTTCGGACGATTTTTATCGCTTAGGAGATAAACCTTGTTAATAGCAATGTTCCTAAGCGATAAACATCGCTGCATCTCGGCGATAAAAATATCCCCGCTAAACCAACAAAGCGATAATTATCGCTAGTTGTTGGTAATATGCCCCTGTATTCCTTTAATTTTCATCTAATATATGCAAAGATTTCTGCACCCAATAACTCTTGTACTTCTTGAAAGGCCTATAGAATTGAATGCAGAGAGGTTCTGGGAAAAGGATGTACCAACTCTTCTTTGCCATTTCAGTATCATGGAGAATGAAAAATACTTATCAAAATGTCTGGATAAGTGTCATGATAACTTTCGGCGCTCAAGTTCAGGCAAGAGGATGCATCAGAACAACCTTGCCACAAAGGTGGGCTACCATGAAGTCTACTGCCCCCCCCTTTAAAAGAAAATGGCTTTCGAATTTAAATATGTAGTAGACATAGGTTATACTCCCTGCACCAGGGATAATATGGGGTAAGATTTTATGCAGATGTGTCCCTGCAATGTACAAGGAATATATTACAGACATATGACCCAAAAATGTTCCACTCGGGATATAACTTGTGCTTTTGAGTTTAAATCTCTTAATAAAGTAACTTTGGAGGTGGAAAGAAAAAAGATGTCAGTTACAATCTTACAATAAGTGAGAGACCGACATTCATACCTCTTACTCAAGTCCAACAATAGAACAAAAAGAGAGAGCTGTTAGATGAGTTCACACAAGACAAGCACATCAAAGCACACCCCACACACATCAACACCGAAGCATGTTTTTATCCTGACATGCAACTGACGTCCCTTGCATTTAAAGAGTGGATCTGTTTTGCAAAAATAGTTTGGCAAGTTCCAAGAACATGAACTTTTGTCGACTTCCACCAGTTGAATATATACATTGCTCACCCCAGTCTGGACGTGCATGGGTTCAGCCATATGTGATACCCATAGACATTTATTTTGCACACTGACGTAGGAGAAAAGTTGAGAAAGACACATTTTGATCCAGTTAAAATTTCTTGGAGGCTTAGCTCAGTGTGTTTTGTTCGTAACTACATTATGTATTCTTCTGGGATGGCTTGAGAAAGAAAGAAAGAGAAGGGAAGGAAGCATAATCTCAATGAAAGTATACCTCTTGAAAATATAATTCTAACAGGCATAGAAGAGGAACAAAGTCAATGCAGTGCAAGTCATCAGAGAACCCATGAACAATCAATAGAGGGTGAATAAATCATATATTGCTATTTGAAATCTGAAAGTACCAGGGTAAAAAGAAAGTATGGTATGAACACAAATGTAAGCACATTTCTCAAAAAGGTATTAGCACTGACACGTTACCCTTCCCAAACAAAAAGCCGTTTCATGATCGCTGGAACTTCCAATATATACCATGCAGATTCCACTTGCCAGCAGACCCACATTACCACTCAGTTTCATGTGCTTGATACTAAGGCCACCACTTTTTTCTACCTAGGTTTAAAGGCCCTCATGTAGGTTTAGTGCAGTTGTAAATAATCACAACAATTTCAGGGTCCATATTTTTGTGACCTTTAGTAATTTTATGACGGTATACTATTTGAGTTTCCATATATAATTGGGCAGTATTTTTGGAGGATAATTTCAATACAATATATGCTGTTTTGGTTTTCAGAGCGCATTTTAATACAAATTTTAAATTTCTACACTAACACCTCATCTTTGATTATGACAATTCACGTGCACATGGTATAGTACAATTGTACAATAGACAAAAGATGACTGCATTACACACATTACGTAACTGTTTATTTAGTCATTTATATGGGCAAAAATGCCATGGCTTTCGTGTTGCATTGTTAACCAACACAATAACATGAAAAGAGTGTCAATACATCATGACTACTTTCTTACAATGAAAGCGTCGGAAAATGTAATTTAATTGAATGTCTATGTTATCGCAGTAGTACATCTCATAACTGCAACCAATCTAAAAGCTTTGAAAATATTTAAGAAAATTCAACAAAAATGTACATAAAAAAAATCTGTATTTTATGACTGTCATAAAAACAAAGGGTTCAAAACAAAACAAATGTGTTGCTAAATGTGATAACGATCAAATGTAAAACAAACCCTTAGACTCTCATTAGAGTACATATCATTACTACTAGGGAAATATACGTGAGTCTTTATTTGTAGGCAACCACTTTTTAAAAAACCAATAATAATTTATCAGAGATTTTATTTGCCCACGATTTCAAAAGATGTGTTGTGAGTTTCAGCAAGCTTGGGGCGATTTAGTGAATCTGTTTTCCCTGTGGCAAAATATTCCTTTGAAATAGTTATTGACAATCCCAGTTGCTAGTTGTTTGCAAAGATGTGGGCTATCAAGTGAGTTTGTTTTGACAGCTATGCTATATATTTGACTCAGCTCCTTAAAAAGATACTATCAAATAGGTGTTTGCCTTTTTGCTGGGCCCTTGAACAGACATATGGCTATACGAGTAAGGAATTTAGACATTTAAGGGCCTATCAGACATAGAAATTGTTCAACAGTTACCTACTATGATGAAGTGTTCTATAATAATTGTTCCTGTGTGTGTAAAGGAAAGAACAAGATAAAGTGCCGCATGCAAGCCATATTCGTATTTTATGAATACTATGTGTAACACTTTTAAAGATCTGAATAGTGCAAAATTATGTAGGTGACATCAACATTTTAAATATTTAACATTTCACTTGTCCTCAGTCTAAATAACTGCCTATTTTATTTTTTTATAAAGTGAAAGTTGGTTCTAAAATACATTGAAATGCTGTAGACTAAGCAAGTGCACACAATATAACAGGCATTAGGGGAGTGGATCAGCCTATTAGCAAACCAAGAGAAACTAACACCTATAGGAAGACAGCAGAGAGGATACAAATGGCCATCATTCTAGTAATGTAAGGGGCCTATGTGCAATCCCATGGCACCACTTTTTTGATGCTCCGATGGCATTAATCCCTGCACTATATTTACAAAGTGGCGTTAAACTTAACGCCACTTTGTAAATATGCTACCCTTTCACGCAGCTATCTGTGTGAAAGGAGCTGTGTTGCTGTGGGTGTTCCGCCGCAACACCCATTGCTTTTTTCAGCTGCTCTAGATGTACAAGGAGGTGTAAATCTGACGCGGTGCCAAAATCTAAATGGCATGCAAGAGCAAGTGTTAGAATGGCACAACGAGGAGAAATACTTTAATTTCACCTTGTTTTATGTGTACTGCATTCTGAAGCACACATAGGAAGAGCAAAATGCCATTCGTGATTGTGTGCAGGAAGGTTTCCTTTCATGGAACATAAACAATCACTAAATAATGACTATTTGCTGCTTCTATGTGTGTTGTGTAATGCATGCAGCACACATAGAAATAACAAATCACCATTATGGATTGTTTCTGTGCAGGAAGAGACACCTTCCTGCACATAAACAATCCTTTCCTGCAACAAAGGGATACTTGGACTATGGTGCATGGGTGCCTGTGTTGGCACTAGTCAGCTAAGTTTAGCACCAGTACTAGGGAAAACACTGGGGTGCAGCGTATTATAAATTAGGTGCATTCCTGCATTTTGGAAATGTTGGCGCACAGTGCTGCAAAATTAGAAGCAGCTCTGTGCTCTAACATTTCTTTGTACATATGCCCTAAGTATGATGACATCAGATTTCATGACTGCAGAGAAGCAAAATGTGATCAGAGAAGCGGAAGTTAGATGCTTCGGCAAAAAGGAGGTTCATGCAGGAACTCACTTGAAAAGGATGGAAAAGAAAACAAGAAAAGGATGATGGAGACAGAACAGTGGTCATGGTTGCCTTGCCCATGCAGCACCAAACTAACTAAATTATTAGAATTATACCTTCCAACTTTGAACAAAGGATCATTGTGAGAGACAGGACAAAGAATCTTGAAGAGGCAGACACTTGATAGGGGATTTTCAGCCTATCGCTGCCATGGAAGCGACAGAGGGGAACAAGAGAGGTCCAGTTCATTGAGAACAGTACTGACCGAGCAGCCATTCCTCTTCAAAACGTCCTCAAGCACTGGAAAATTGAACAGATCTGGATTTACTGTGGGAATGCAGGAAAACACAGCATTGGTCCATTAAAGTCAGACTGTGGTCATATACGTAATGGAAGCAGAGCCCACAAGAGAGGTGATGGGGAAGAGGGAAGCAGGGCGGCACAAGTAATGACGGTGAGCAGAGAGGCAGAATCATTCTGAATAAAACAGCATCCCTTCTTTTGATATTTCAGATATTTCAGATAAAAAGAGGTTACGCCCATGTATATAATAACAGAATAAATACTGATCTAGTGAAGTCAGATTATATTGGGTTCTATAAATATCGGCACAAACAATGGGCCACATAATAATAATAACAACAATAATACAAGAAAAATACCAATAATATTAATATAGGTTGCATATATAATAATAATAATAATAATAATAATAATAATAACATAGGCTGCTTATATGATAATAGTAAGAATAATAATATAGGTTGCTTACATAATAATAATAATAATAATAATAATAATAATAATAATAATATAGGTTACGCCCATGTATACAATAACAGAATAAATACTGATCTAGTGAAGTCAGATTAGATTGGGTTCTATAAATATCGCCATAAACAATGAGCCACATAATAATAATAACAACAAGAATAATACAAGAATGGGGTGTGACTGATAAGCCTTCAGGGACTCTCTGCTTCAACCTACCCGGATATTGTCAGCCAGCGTTGCTCGCCTCTCCCGGCTCTGATCTCCCCCCGCCGCCTCTGCCTTTACCATCCCGCAGCGGCCTCCGTGTGGGGGAGACTTCAACTACCAGGGGGCTTTGCGGCAGGAAGCCGCAGCAACAGACTTCCGCACCTGGAGGCGCTACAAAATCAAGGGCAGCCCCCGCGTCGCGGGGTCGCGCGCGGGTCCCGCCGGGGTTAAGCCCAGGACAAGGGCGGGACTGTCCAAGGCTGTCACAGGCCGGAGAAGTTCGGGCCGGGCCACCCCTCTAACGTGTACCGCATCCTGGCAAGATACTTTTTAGGTGATCGAGACTGATAACTATGTTAATTGTACTTTTTTTTGCTGAGTTCTGGCGTGTGCCTCACGCCATTGTGTTAATTCAATAGACGATCATGGCCCTTCTATCGGGGAAGGTGAAGAAGATGGCGTCTAAAACAATAGGGGACACTAGATAATATTATCACCAGAGCTGCAGTTGTGTTAGAGCATGAGATAGCCTTTACTGAGAAGCGGCTGTTCCTTGAATTGCTAGTCTCAAAGCGATCTTCTCTAGGTAAAATTAAGGATGCAGTAACGCCAGACCCTATTGGCACCGAGAGATCCAATCGGTCTAGCTCGAGAAATTTAAGTACAGGCTCAGACAATTGTAATATAATCACCTCCCCGAATTCCTCACTGGATAGTATCTCATTACTCAAGGAAAGTCAGCCAACAACAACAAATACTAGGAAGGCCAATACTGTGGGGACCCGGAAAATAGCAACCCTGTGCCCCAGACAAACGGGAAAAAGGAAAAGGGGTGGGGGTCGTCAAATGGCTAGAAGACCAAAAGTCCCCAAAACTGTTAATAAAACAGTAAAATTATTTGCTCCCAAAGAGCCCACAATAGTTTCTACACATAATTCACCTCCAAGACTAGCATCACACATTACATCCATTGCGACACCTCAGTCCATTTCGTATGTCACCTCTGAACCAAATAATATTGTAGGTCTTATAACTCAAGTGGAACAGCTGCTAAAATCATTCATCCTCCCACTTATAAAAAGGCTAAAGATAATAAACCAGAACATGGGAAAGTTACAACAGGTAACTTCCGAAAATACCCAAACGCTGGAAAGTCTATCAGCAAGCTTTAAAGCCGGTGCTTCACTGATATACCCCAGCAAACAGATGATAAATCCACCTTCAATGCCTCGCCCGGCTACAATCATCGTAGATGATGAACATAAGATCATAAATCACAAGGAGCATGGGATTTTGGAAGGAAGCACCAATTCACTTGGGATTACAGATAAAACAGTTGTAGTAGGTGATATTAACAAGCATAGTATATATAATATCTCACCACCAACACAGGCCGAGGGAAATAAAAACATAGATAAATCATCATACGGTGTGGATAAACTTGCTGTTATTGATTTACCCCCACAATCAACACTGTTGGTGATAGTTCTGGGAAATGTACCACCCTCCCTGAAGGTACTAAAGAGGATTACAGCCAATTGAAAAACAAGATTACACACTGGCTGTCTAGTACTACCCTTGAGGAACAAATGGCAGAACATAACATAATTATGGCCCGACGCATGTCCTGCATAGGTAATTCAAGAAAATCGAGAAATGGTGACTGCATTGTGGTAAATTTTGACAGCCCCACAATAGTGGAAAGAATATTCAGGGACGTGGAGTATGGGGGCGGGAGTCTAGGTGCCAGGGTATAGAGATATTGCCTTTAGGCTTCTTCTACAGGTCAAACACCCGACCCCGACCTGATATTCGGAATAGGGGACACTTTTATGACAAGAGAAACTACCACAGAGGTCGACAGGGAATGGGCCCACCCCCTTTGATTTTATCACGGGAATCAACCTGGGGTGGATATAGGCTTCTCCCGTCCTTTGTAGGATTAAACCGTTACGCAGCACTCTCCGGTCTTAAAGACTGTGACTGACTGTGTGAGAAACATCTAACCCCCAACATCTCTTTTAGCAACACTCCCCTAAACAATAGTATCCCCTTAGTAAACAGCTCAGGGACCGAGTACGTTACAGTGGAGGCAAACATAGATAAATCTGGGTCCATCCTAGTGGATGGGCTTCCAGAAGAAATCCCTTCTGTATCAACTCAGCCTGGCCCCCGACGGGAGACCACTGTAGGCCCTAAGGAGCATCAACATGATCATAATGTACTCTCCTGGAATATTGCGGGCCTGGCAGGAAAGGTCTCAGAACCCCTTTGGGTGCAGTTTGTCAGCAAGTATTCGCTTATCTGTCTCCAGGAGGTGGCTTGTTCATTGCAATATTGTGGTGGAGGGGCATAGAGCCTTCTTTGGACCAGCGACCAGTGCAACTAGTGGTAGAGCCAGGGAGGGCCTGGCAATTTTGCGTCATTGGCACTAAGATGTAGCATTAGGAATATCCCGCTTGATAATAGAAATATGCAGGCTATCTCCCTGGGTCGTAAAGACAGTACCCTTCATGTGATAAATTTTCATAAGACTAACCATAAAGAAGGAGGTTGTGGGATCGCTGACCTAAATAATTATGTTAAGCAGAGCTGTGGTTCTCTTACGAAGAACGTATTAATTGTAGGAGATTTCAACGTCTACCCGTGTGGCGACCCTAAATCAAATACCTTGGAGACACTTGGTTGCCCATTGACACCGGGTCACCACTTTGAACACTCCAAACAGGGCAATGTATTAAATGACATGCTTGATGAATATGACTTAACATCTGCACTGAGTTTTGCCCCGTCAAACAGTAAACAAACGGAACCCACGTTTAAGGGCAGAGGCTCGGGTCCTTTATAGACCATATTTTATTATCCAGAACTTGCCTAACCCTCCTCCAGGGTTTCTCCATAACTCCAAGCATACACAGCTATCATAATCCTGTCTGTGTGACTTTAGGAGGGAGCATCATGCAGAAAAGGGGTAAAGTACAAGGTAGTAATAGTCTACAACCCATTAATGGAGGGCGACGGATCAAATGGAGCCAAGTAATCCCGTCTCTCTTTCATGACACTCTTAAAGATGCATGTGAGGGAGAAATTTCCTGTTGTTTAAATGAGGATTCTACAGCTACAGGGATCTTAGAATCCTTTGAGGGGATCGCCTTGAAAGTGGGAGGCTTGTTACTTGCTAGAGGGAGAAGTAATAGGACTAGTGATCCCGAATGGTTTTGCTGTCTTTGTTCAAAAGCTGCAAGAGAACTTAAGGCAGGTCTGAAAACAATACCCAGGGATAGATGATAAGAACGTTCTGGCTAAACGTCGGAAGTGAAAGAAGCATTATGGAGTGAGCTTTTGGACCCTATGACTTTATCCAGAAGCTCAAGATTCTGGAGCACCATCAATCAATCACCTTTTTTAGCAGAAGGGGTCAGAGATGTGGGCTCCAACATCACAGAGGATGAATGGGTGTCCCATTTTGTCAGTATATTTCAAACGGGATCCACCATGTCAATTCCACCTGACAAGAGTGAAGATAAAGATGTTGTGGTGTTTTTAGTCAATGAAATAGAGGAGGGTATTAATAACCTTACTAATAAAAAGGCCCCAGGCCCTGATGGCATTCCCCCGGACCTTTTTAAATCAAACCCCTCATTGTGGGTCCGGATCCTTACCGCAGTAGGTAATGCTGCGGCTAAGGAGGGGTGCCCAGACTCATGGGGAGTATCAACCATCGTACCGGTTCACAAAAAGGGGAATCACAACTGTACGATGAATTATAGGCCAATCTCACTGATTGACTCTATAGTAAAGGTGATCGGGGGAGTCATTTTAAAAAGGCTGTGTACCTTGGCTGAGGAGAATAAGATCATCTTGGATATATAGTATGGGTTCCGCCCAGGTCACTCGACCTTGGCTCAGTGCCTAAACCTTTACCTGATCTTGGGAAAGTACACCATCGCTCACCCCGGGAACATCTACATGGCCTTCATGGACCTATCCTTCGCCTTTGACTGTGTCAGTCGGGGAAAGTTGTGGCAGTCCATGGAGGCCATGGGAGTAGAGCAATCCTTGGTGGACTTCCTGAAAGATCTCCATAGAGATACTAAGGCCAATATTAGATATTCCATCGACCTGAAGGTATCCAGGAAGTTCGACATCGAAAGGGGGTTTTGGTAGGGGTACATATTAGCCTCCTTCCTTTTTAATTTATATATTAATGATCTAGAGGGTTCATTGATAAACACTGGGGCCAATTATCCATATGGGGAACGTCTTGGACTGCCTGTCCTGCTATACGCGGATGACGCAGTCCTCCTGGCCCGCACCCCAAAAGGGTTACAAACCCTACTTGATGCGTTTCAAGGTTTTATGGCCAAACGTGATCTGTTAATAAACAACACCAAATCTGCAGGTAGAGCCGCGACAGAAAAGACAGTATTGTTTTACGGTGAACGGAACCAGGGTTCCAAACTGTACAACTTTTTCCTATTTAGGTGTTTTATTAGATCATCGGCTCAACTGGACTGCACTTTTAAATAAAAAAAGGGGTGAGGTCAGTAGGGCAATTACAGCGTTATTTAGCTTTGCAGCCAAAATAGGCAATCGACCGGTGGCAGCAATGCTAAAAATCTATAGGGCTAAAAGCTTATCTATAGCAAGCTACGGGAGTGACCTATGGGGATACTCCGACCTCAATGGTCTCCAGGTGACAGAAAATAATTTTCTAAAACAATTACTTAGCGTCTCAAAGGGGACGGCGAATCTGTCAGTACACGAAGAAACTGGTATGCCTTTTTTTAGCGACATTCTGGCCGTGCGTTCCCTTATATTTTGGCTACAATGTTGGCTAAATAAGGACCTAGGTCTCACACACAACATTTTGAATGAGGTTCTGAGTTTAGACCACATGATCAACATTCCTTCGATTAGGTATATAAAAACCTGTTTTAGCGAGATGGGACGTCCGGATCTGTTTTTAAAACCTGAAGGGATCACTAGAATGGACGTTGCGCTCATTAAGTGCTCCTTTGCCCTAACTAAATCTATGGCAAGAGAGCAGAAAGAGCTGTTGAAGCCTAGCGTGAGGTCACATCTGTTGCTTAAAACGTCCCCAGAGATGGAACCATACTTATTATGGCCGTTACCCGCCTACAAGCGATTTTTATTAATTAGGTTTAGATTAAACCTTTTTCATATCCTAATAGCTGTACCAAGGGGCAGTCACAAAGGGAAAGTGTTAGCACCCGGTGGCTGCGACAATAAGTCTCCTCAGGATCTGCTTCACTTCATGTTCTTTTGTACGTACTATGAAATTCCTAGGACTCTCTATTTAAAACCTATTTTAAAAAAAATTTAATTTCGCGCAAGTACGCCCCGCTCTCTTTTATCTGCAATTGTTAAAACCTGACTGTATCTCCCATGTGGCCGGCTTCTTGAAATGTGCAATGAACTACAGAAAATGTTTGGATTTTTAAATTATTATTGTGTTTTTATGGTCTTTTATATCTTATTTTATAGCCTTTTATTGGCTTGTAAAATTCCCTCCTCTTTATGACAACTTCGTTACTAAATTCCCACTACTTTCTTTTTAACTAGGTTATCGCGCAAACTGTGTTTTATTTTGTGATTATGTTCGTGTTGTATTTTGTATTGTGTAACTTTTATGGTTTCTAATCAAGCAAACCGAATAAAGTATTTTGAAATTGAAATTGAAATACAAGAATAATAATATAGGCTGCATATATAATAATAATAATAATAATAATAATAATAATAATAATAATAATAATAATAATAATAATAATAATAATGATAACATAGGCTGCTTATATGATAATAATAATAATAATAATAATAATAATAATAATAATAATAATATTATAGGTTGCTTACATAATAATAATAAAAATAATAACAATAATAATAATAATAATAATAATAATAATAATAATAATAATAATAATAATATTAATATAGGTTGCTTTCATAATTTAATATTTACCTGTACCAAATAGAATAGTAAAGCCCTCATTATATCTGGCACAGTATTTGTGTCGGTATTGATAGGACCCCATGTAATCTGACTGCACTACAGCAAAATGTATCGGATCGCATACATAACACTTCATTTTGAGTTTGTCCTTGAATATTGGGTACCACCACATACAAATTTTGGTGCGTAATGTCTCAAAATCTGCATATCCCGGTAATTATTGGACATTTTAACCTCATACATTTCATCAGGTTTGTCCTGCCGACGACTATCAGTGAAAACCCGAGGGAGTGTGGGGTTAGCAGCCAAACTCCTAATTGAGATTCATGTGCGGTTAAAGGCATTATTACCACACAAATTTCAATCAAACGAACCACCCATACTAAAAGCTCAAATGCGTTGCAGAAATGTGTTTGCTGTTCAAATATCCTTGAATTAAGAGTATTATCAAACTGTAACTTGTAGTAGTAGTAAGTGACATATGGAACATTATATCAACATTTTTATAGTATTTTAATGATAGCATCAAAAATACTAATAAGAAAAATAAGATTAAGTGTAAGTATACGAAAAAGAATATCATCAAACCATAGTAAGAACATTTTTTAATCTTAGTAGTAGCAGTGGAAGTAGTATTGCTCCTACTTCTGCAACAATGGTAATCACCTGTTGCCTACAGCAGGTGACACCACCTACAGCGCAGTAAGTATCAGCAAGCGCTCACAGTAATTATATTTCTTTTGCACCTTCGCTTTTATCAGCTGCAGTTAAATGTCACCATTTTTAAGCGCCCTTCTGCCAGAGTGTCCCAAAGCACCTGGTATTTCACAAGGAAATCGATATCTCAATAAAGGGGAAATTTAAAGGCTCCCCGTTGGTCCCCATTTTGTGCACGTGTTGCGTCTCCACAGTGGTAAAAAATAATAAATGTATCCGGAAATTTGAAACCTTCAAGTTCGTGCTTCGCAGCCCCTTCCTGGGGTGCCAGCTCCTGGAGACTGAAGATTAACATTGCGATTTTGTGCGGCCATAATTCTATTTATTTTAAATCCGAATCATTTGTGTATTATTCCTTTTGCCACTAATTGTGACTTCTCTTTATATTTCAGTGCATCCCGGATACAAATTGATTGGATTAACGTTTTGCTCCGGGGAGACAACGGGCAACCAAGGAGAAATAAAACGCTCTGCATGTCGGCCAGAGTGCGTGGACTTTAGCCAGTTGCAAAGCATATTTCTCCTGGTCCAATTAGATGCGAGAGTCCTTTCACGCGACATTAAAGCACTGATGGATGCTTTATGCAGCCATATTTCCCATGTTTTATAGCGCGTTTTGCCAAGAGTGCCCATGCAGATTGCAAAAAAAATATATATATATTTTGTGAATCGAGCACTGAGAATCATTGCATTATTTGCAAAACAATAGAAGGGAGCGAGTGACTGACGGTACAGTGACTGCACTATCAAAAGCACAAGAGAATTTACTGCATTTCTTGTCTTATTAACACAGTGACAAGAGGCAAAGCACTCATCTATATACCTGCATTTATATTGGAGAAGAACTAATACATCAGAATGCTGGTTTCAATAAATCAAGATTTCATAAATTACGTTTATTAAGGAATAAGAAGGACATCACCCACTTTAGGAAAGTAGCTGTAAAACTGTGAACTGGGGTTCTACGACTCTGAATGTACTTTTACAGTTTTTCCCAGTTCCCAAAGTAGATTCAACAGTATGCCTGGAAAGCCACATCAGTCACATGTGTCCAGGCGTCCTCTTGTACAAGTCATGGGGCTGTTTTAAGGTTGCCTATTCCCACTTTCCGAATGTACATTAATGTAGGCTGCCACAATGTGGGAAAAGCAGCTGCATGGTCAAATGTGCAGGGGCACAGCTCCAAGGGGGTGTTTGGTGTGCTACAACCCCCTAAAAATGTATTCTGTAGTAAATAGTTGGGTACAAGTGCTTTCAGGCGGGTAATGTTAAGTCTTTGTTGGGTTTCACTTGGGCTTTTTCATGCTCACACTGACAAAAACACACACATTGTCTCTCTTTTATGTTTTGAGTATATTGTGTACCCCATATAATGGGCAATCCTCTCTCTTTCCATTGCCCCTTAAGGCCCCCTCATTTCCTGCTCCTCATATAATGTGTTTTAACAAGATGTCTCAGCGTGATTTTTGGGAAATCTGAAACTCACCCCCCCCCCCCCCCCCCCCAATCATAGTAACCAAGCTACGCTTCTGCAAATATATATATTTATTCTTTTTTTTATCTTCATCAGGGAATCATTATTACCCATGAAGAATGCCCTTCCCCCTGATTGCCACCAAATCTGTGGGCAAACTGTTCTGCTCCCACCCTGAAAGTGACATTAGATTAACCATGCCTTGTGACACCAATTTCCCGCTCCTGGGATAGGATTTACTAGTGCATATTTGCTTGCACACGAGACATGCTGCTTCAAGGTTTCTAAGTATACTAATTATGCACGTAAGTCTCCTACCAGATGTGATGTGTCACAGGTGTGGGCAGCAGAGGTTCCCTGTAGCCTCCAGCACCAGAGGTACATCATTGTGTAAGGTTAACTGGGCACCTGTGGACATGCGATTGAAGGCTGCTTTTCTAATGTAATAATTATTACATTTGCTTATATATTAGTACCCTCCTCGCACAAAGGTTTCTGCTTAAACCAAGCCCTAGAGTACTATTATGGCCACTTTCTATGCTGCCCAGTTAAAAATTGCAGATTAATTTTTTGGGTGACACAAACAACAGTACTTATGTATATTCAAATCCAGGCAATCTCATATTTGTGTAGTGTGCTGCCACACCTATGATGGGACGTAAATCTCCATGGCACATAAAATCAGGTAGGTGGCTAGGTGTGTAACTGGAAACCTTTAATCAGCAGATTCCCTCCTGAAGTATATCCTTGTGTAAAATTACACTAGTAGGTGGGTGACCTACTTTTCACACGGTTTTTCATATAATAATTGAGAAATCATGCTGACCATTGACACACCCATTATCCCCAGTATACATTGGCACCAAATGCTCTTCAGGCCCAACCATGAAGATTCCCCCTGAGGGTAATGCGTACCGCACAGTAGGGTTGAAGCGAGAGGAGGTTACATGCTAAAAAGGGTTGTGTGGGCTTTCCCCTGCAGTTATCACCCAAAGTAGCCTTGTTGGGGATGCAAGACGAGCTTGAAGGGTAAAGCGGTGATCTAATGCTGATTGGATTGGCAACCTTGGTTGCAAAGAGAGACTTGCTTGCTCTTGGAACCAACCATCTCCACCGATCCTTAAGCAACAGCACACTCACGGACTGTTGTGCTCAAATAGAAGAAACTATGTACACTGCCAGGGGTTGCCCCACTACATTTTCTAAAATGTGGGGCAAATGGTGAAACCACTATGGCTTGTCTTCAACATTGTGATCTTTAATGTAGCATGTACATTGAATTTTCTCTTTTTTAACACCTTGGCTGCTGCCCAGATTTACCCCCGGTGCTGAGCCCCAATGTTAATGGGTGTGGTCATGACGGAACGGTTCCGTCATGAGCATCGAAGGCGTTAAAGGAGGGAGGGGGAGAGGTGGTGGGGGGATGGGATATGTGAGTTTGAAGCACCTTTCTTATTCTTTTTGTCTTTATTTTCCGTTCTTACTTGTTACCTTTTGTCTAAAAGTTAATAAAATCTGCTTATCAAAAATAGGGCTGTGTGGGCCTTAAGTTTACTCTACAACAGCTAGTGTACGTAGTAATTTTAGGTGGGCAACTTAAATGCGCTTGTTTTTGGATTAGCAGTTATATCAGAGACAAAAGTAAATAGATCATTAGGGGATGGGACCTGAAACAAGTGTGGAGATGTGACTACAGTGAAGGCAGAGGGGTTGGCATAGAAGGCAGACAGGAATGAGAGTGCTTTGGACATGAAGATGAAGAAAACACATTGACTTCACGATAACTGCAGGGCTGCTTCTATGACAAGGTGGTTTTAGTTTTCAACCTTCAGCATTATTACTCACTGGTACCAAGGGGCACAAAATAGAATTTATAAATGTCAAACAAGGAAATTTTGCCAGGGATGATTCCAGCGGCGGTTCCGATATGGGAGTGGAGTAGCACCACCCCCCCCCCACCCCCCACTGCTGTAGTAAAAGTGGAAAATAAAATGGTAATAACTGACTTCATTACCATTTTCTTTTCTACTCTCGGCCGAATGGAGTGTGGGTGCGGAGCCAGTGTGTCATTGCTGCAGATTGGCAGCAAAACTGGGTGGTCCATTCGTTGAAGTGTGCATGGAAGTGTGGCCAGCTATCTTACTATGACCAGCCTGACATTTGCAATTCAAACTTCTCCAATCTATCTGTCTTAGCTACGTTGGAGAGCAGGCGTAGACCTCCAGTACCTTTTGGAGCACGGAGGCAGCCTTCTCCATCCGATCCAGATACTTTTCACTCATGCTGCTTCACAGCAGGTGACCACGTCTGGATTGGATAAAGTAGTTGGTTGTGTGAAGCTACGTTGCTCTCTGAGGTGTCTGGCATCAAGGACTAAGAGAATTGAGGATGTGCTTATATTTTTTTTCTTGTCATTTTAAATGTAACGTGCTTTCATAATGTATGTGTTTGTAATTTTTGTATATAATGCTTCACCGTTTTTTATGTCACCGAGCGACACTGGATGGTTCATCATATTGTTTGTCACTTTGTACCCTCATAGTCAAATCACTGTGTACCAATTTCTATTCTTCAACTTGATCAAAACTAATCTTTGCTGAAGCAATGGGAAGAGGTTTCTTCAAACTAAAACTTGATTGTACATCTTGAATAAATACAAGATATAGATTAAAAGTAATTGAAAATGCGGATTTCATCCTAACTGGTAAACTGGCAAGACTTGGGCACCTTCTGCAACAAGCAATCTCCTCAAATGTCCAGCCGCGGTCGGTAGTAGGAGTTCCTTCAGGGCGGTGACGTGGGTAGGGGGAGGGGCAGGGAGGGAGTAGTACTGTATGGATTACGGAGTTTAACAGGTAAGTAAACATATAAATAAATAAAACGAATTTCGTTGCGCGCACTGCATCGTATTTGGTGATGCGAGAAATACCACGATTGGAGGGAGTGGCCTCTCTTGATACTGGAGCCCTGCACTTGCTCTATCCAGCTGTCTTCTTAAGCCAGCTGGGTTACTGCTTTCAAGTGCATATGGCCAGCTGGCCATAACAAGGCGGCTAGCCAAAAGGACATGCGCACTTTGAAAAGGGCCCAGGCAGTCCATCCTCCTCCTTGCTGCCTTCTCTCTGCAAGCCCAGCCCTGCCCTTACCCTCGACTCCGCATGGGGGGATGAAAAATTAAATGTTAATAAATTAACTTGTTACCATTTTATTTTTCATCTCTTGGGCTTTTGGGGGCAATTTAAGTCATGTGTGATCCTCTTCTGGGCTCAAGGAGGCGCTCCCCCTGCAAATGTTAGTTTTTATCATGGATTTCAAGCCATGATTGTTAAAAATAAAAGCCCTGTACATAGAGCTAGACGGCTGTCCTATTATATTGTTCGGTGTATTGAAAGGAACGCATAGACTTAACTATAGACTGAAAGGTGCGTATGCCAACCTCTTAATTCTTGATTTCATAAATATGCTATACACAATGAAGGCTGGTAAGTTTTCTGCAGACTGTCCTGTATAATTAAAAGGGCAGGCTAGTGTTTGTTTCAGCTGTGGGCACTGCTTTGTCACATTAATTACCTTGAATCAAGTGAAGCATGCCCGATTATAATCTAAAGTTAAGAACAAAAGTAGCCACTCGTGTCTGATGAAGCCATTAAGCTATCCATTCTAGTGTTCCACGCACTGACTGTGCCTCTCCATTATCAGAAGATGGATCTCGAGAGATGGATTAAAGGCTCTTCTTAACAACATGTTCTGTTGCAATGTATTTACCCTCTTCATTGAGCGCCAGTGACTTTTAGTTTGTTGTTCGTTTTTCTTTCTTTTAATGAGTCTATATATTTATATATCATTTTTTTCCCTATTTCTTTTTGTGATCGTTTCCAATATTCTATTCTATAGCGTATAGGGGACCCATAATAAACATGTTTAGCCATATTTATCGAATTTGTGGCGCAGGGCAGTGCAGCAAGTCACCTTGCTATGTACGCTGCCCTGTGACAGACGGAAAGGGCAGGGATGTGCTATATTTATGCAATACATTGCATTCCTGTCCTTTCCCTGCGCTGCAAGAGTTTTGCCAGCCTTGTACCAATGGAGCCATCTTTGCACCATGGTGCAAGGGCGCTTGTGTTCTAGGCAGGATTGTTTTTGTGCCGGAAGGGGCATCTTCCTGTACAAAATCAATCATGAGAGGCTTTGTCCTCTTTCTAGAATGCAGCACAAATAAATAGAATAAAAACTTCTCATAACCAGTAGCGGTCGGTGGTGGGAGTAGCTGCCGGGCGGTGACGTGGGGACGGGGGGCAGGGTGGGGGGTAGTAATCTACGGATTACAGAGAATTACAGGTAAATAAACATAGAAATAAATAAAACACATTTTTTTGCACGCACTGCATCCCCAAATGCGATGCAGTGCACGCAACAAAATTCGTTTTATTTACTTATAGGTTTACTTACCTGCAATCCTCCGTAATCCATAGATTACTACCCCCCACCCTGGCCCTCCCCCACCTCACGTCACTGCCCCGCAGCTACTCCAACCGCCGACCACTACTGCTCATAACCTCTCATAAATATGGCCCTTTGTCCTTAAAAATGCAGTTGCAAACCAGAGCCCTGTGCTGGTTGTAGCAGGTTTACTAACCCATTAAAACTGCAAATTAGTAAATGAGCTGTAGACAGACAGAGAAGAGGGAAGCTCGCCCTGTTTCCGAATTGTGCTGCTGCATGGCTCATGGTAATACATGGCAGTATTTCTGTGTGAGCAAATGTGCTGTAAACAGTGTAGCTTTCTGGAAAATGGTCAAACAACTCCAATCTGCACCTGTGCGAATGTGCAAAATCTGTTCACTCTTTTGCTCAAGTTCAGAAGGGACCCACGCTCCTTGTTTTACCAAAATTATCTTTGAAAGTCTATGAGTCAGTACATTAGCCCCAGTGTGCAAAGCTCAGAACCACAGAGAGACAATCACTCAGTGCTTAATTTGAGGCAGTGGTTTCTGGGGGGGGGGGGGGGCAGGGGATAGGGGCACCAACACATATTTTGTCTGCATCGGTCAGGCATTTACTGCGAGCAAAAGACATGGAAAAGCTGCAAGAGTGATCAGAAGGGGCAGGGAGTGGCTGTAAATGGAATAAAGAGGTCCGAAATGGCTTTAGGAATGCGCTGCCTCAGTATTCTGTGCTCTCACACTTAGCTACAGCAGCCCCGTGTTTCGGTAGACAGCTTTGGGCATCAACACGTTTTTATTTACAAATTAGGCACTGTAATCATAGCTCTCTGTGTTTCCAATCTCTGGGGGCTGGGGGGAGGGCAGTATTATGCATGATCTGCAGATGGCACAAGTCACAAACAGTGATCAGTGGCTGCCATTGTGTGATTTTAACTTGTGCCTTCTGCAGTTCATTCTTTGCGTCCAAGCAAATGCAAGGAATTTGGATGCACTTGAGTGTGAAAAGTTCGCAAAACAAATGCTAATCTATGTTCTCAGTAGATGCAACAATTAATGATACAGTCCCTGCTGTTTCCAACTCACGTGCTGACTTGCACATTTTCCACTTTTAATGTATGCACCAAAGAAAGCTCAATATTCAGCAAAAACGGGAACGTGGACACATTTTGCATCTATGCATGGGAGCTAAAGACTTTGGGGCAGAGACGGCTCGTGGAGGGAGTTACGGTGGGGCAGGAGGGTGGGGATGGGGAGGGGCAGGGTGGAGGTTCCTAAAAACCGGCATATGGATAATTGCAGGTAAGTAAACAATTTAATTAATAAAACGAATTTCGTAGTGCGCCTTGCATCGCAAAATGCAATGCAGTGCGAGCTACGAAATTCGTTTTATTAATTAAATTGTTTACTTACCTGCAATTATCCATATGCCGGTTTTTAGCAACCTCCGCCCTGCCCCTCCCCCTCCCCGCCCTCCTGCCCCACCGTAACTCCCTCCACGGGCCGTCGCTGCTTTGGGGCATATTACCAACAACTAGCGATATTTATCGCTAAATGGGCTTAGCGAGTTTTTTTTATCGCCAAGCATCGCCGGATATTATCGCAGAGATAACGTGCTATTAGCAAGGTTTATCTCTAAAGCGATAAAATATCTGGCGATAGCGGCAAATTGCGTGAATATCGCTGAGAATACAGCGATATTCAAGCATTAACGCCAATAGGGTCTTAGCCATAATATCCACCTCCCATTGGATATAGGGGCAGATGTATCAAAATACGTATTTGCGATTCTCAAATAGCGATTTTTTGAGAATCGCTATTTGAGAATAGCAAAATGGTATGTATCTAAAAAATTGCAATTTATTAGCGATTTCTTATTATTCCTTATTTGCGAATAGCAAATTGAGAATTCGCATTTAAGGAATAATTTCCCATTCATTTCTATGGGGCAGGAGGCCCATAGGAATGAATGGGAAGTTATTCTCAATTTGCGATTCGCAATTTGAGAATCCCAAATTGAGAATAATTTCAAGGGTGCAAGGGTGTCATAAGGACACCCTGCTTCACCCCTGAAATTCACATGTGTGCGTATATGGCGCACATACATGCCCTAAGGGCATGTATGTGCGTCACATGGCATATTCACAAATGCAAAAAAGTGTATTTGTGAAAGAAATCGCAAATTACCACCACCTTCAATTTCGTAAGAGTTTTTCGAGAAACAGTGCTCTTCCAAAACTGTGAGAGGCTCGCTCGAATTGAAACGAAGGGCGAAAATTACGAGATTCGTTTCGAATACATTCCACCAATGCTTTGACGTTTCCAGCACTGTTTCTCGAAAAACTCTTACGAAATTAAATAGTTCCTCTTCAATTCAACATTACATGTATTGGTGACTGAATTCCACATTAAGAAGAGACTGTTGGTCCTGAGGAGAACCCCGAAAATTGGGAGTTCGAAACTCGTCGACCCGGTTTTGGTCGCTTTTTGTCAACCATACTATATCGAGATTTATCTTCTTAGCAGGGCTCTGATTTTAAATATGTCTCTGACCAAATGAAACTATGAGATGAATAATCAATTATGTGGATAGATAATTCAATATTGACATTAGGACCAAAGTATATGTTTGTACGAGTGAAGGATGAATGTATTGGCCACTGTGTGAGTAGGATGTGTTGGGAATTTCTAAATCGTATTGTATATAGCTATTTTTGATGTACTGTTTTATATGTGTACATGCAAAAAAATTCATGATTTGCTTATGAAAAAATAATATTCGACTAGTGAACTAAAATGACATAATAAACTAGTGACGAAAGTATAAAAACTGACCGTTATGTTTTATTCATAAAGGTTGAACTCAGTATTTGAAAGTAACTTCCAGCACTGGCAGTTGTGTTGTTTGATTGGTAAGAACTGGTCTGAGCAGGCGTTAGCTATTGGAGATATTCGCGATTAGCGTGAATATTTCCATCGCTACGCCTGCGTTAATAATAGGCAATAGCAATGTTAGCGACTGCTTTTATTCGCTAACAGGTTGGGTACGCCCACTTTGCATGTCATTAGTGATAAATATCGCTGACATGCAAAGCGGGCCCCAAATAGCTTGCTATTGCCACAAAGCTGTCGCTAACATCAGTTAGCGACAGCTTGCTAATAGGGCGATATAATTATCGCCTCTTAGCGGCCGAAAACGGCCGCTAAAGCGGCAATAATCTAATATCGCCAGGCCTGGTAATATGCCCCTTTATTGGGTTGGCTATATGTAGCAATTGTATTCACATCATTTTTAACTGATTATGCTTCATTCAAAGGCACCACGAGGCAGATCCATCCAGTAACCGGTGCTCGTCAATGAGGGCTTTCACTAAAGAACATGACTTATTAATTTATTAATGAGTTTATATTAATCTGTAAAAGGTTATAGGGTGCGGAACAAAAAGCACAAAGCCTGCAAAAAATGTAATTTTAGCTACTAGATTTGTCAATGGGATTGACATTTTTTGGTGGTATTTTCATATTTTTATTTCGTCTGTATTTTGGTGAAATCTTAAAACGCCAGTTCTCGGTCCTTTAATCACTAGTTGCCTGCACTGTTCTGTGTTTGAGCCCACAATGCTGTGTTGCACCTTTGCAATAAATGTAAACTAAAAAAGCGTTCACCTGTATCATTTAAAAAACAATGCCTTACATGCTTTACGAAAATTGCTCAGCATCCCTTCCATTTCTATAGCCAATCCAAGGCAATTCACGACTTAAACAGTTTCCCAGTGGCTAGTTCTTGAGCACACACAAAGGAACAGATTTGAAACAAATAACAACCTCTGGGTTTAAAAAGCAAGCTCTAAAAATACATAAAAGGCACCCCTTCCCAGTCGTACAGTAAAAGACTGCCACTGGAAACCGAATGCGTTGCACAGCCGTAATTCACATGTGGCTGTTCCAAGGAATACTCCAAAACGCCGGAGAAATGTAGTCTACTCAAGATAGATCAAGATTACACTGAGCCGTATTAAACTGTCAAGATGTGCATCCAGAAATAATATGCAGTGTAAACTATTTCATCAGAGAGACGGCCCATTGATTTTATCAAGAATTCAACCTCGTTCTAAATCGGAATACTTCAAGAATATGGTACATTAAAAAGTGGCAATAGACATGATTTAATGAACTGCAGTTTCTCAGACATATTTGCAGAATGTTGGACACAATGCACACAGTTTGCAAACATGAGTGTGAGGTCCTAATTCGTGCTGTGTCTTTTTCCTGCACATTTCTGCAGACAGTCATACCAAACCATTGAATTTAAAAGGAGAGGGTGCCCTGACCTGCCTTAATTGTGTTTCTAACGACTGCAAATTCAGCCAATGAATTGGGAGAGAGTGGCAGGTAATATTTTCAGCTTCCAGGCTTTCACAACCCATGGTAGTGACAGCTGCACTTCTTCCTTTGTGGATTGGCAGATCTGTCCTGGCACAAACACAACTGCTTGTTTGAGTGCATTGAATAAATGACTTACAAAATGGCCTCCCAGAGCTTGATTAATGAAGACTGGCAGATTTCCAGGAAGGAAATTCCTGCCTGGACCTAGGTTGACATGTTTGGTAATTAGGTTCAAGCTTCATTTGCAGTATTACTTTCAAAGTGTTGGCTTGCTTTGCAGCGACACACGTCTTGAGGACAGGAAGATGGTATTTCTCTAGGGGGCTCTTCAGTTATTGCACTATGGTTCAGAATATTTTTCCTCATGTGCCCACAGATGCCCAGCTGCTTCTGGTATCTTGCCAGTGCACACTGAAGCAATTGTCAGCCATCTGGTCAGTGCTTCCCACATATTGTACGCACGGAAACTAGAATAGCAATATGTTTTATCAGCTAGCTTTGCCAACATACTAATTACAAATGTCTTCCAGTTCAGAACAGGGTAGGGTTGTATATGAGCCATAATAGATGAATGATTATTATATTACTCGTTGCTTTTGACACTGTCTTGTTTCCAGTTTATTTTCCCCAAATGTAGCTGAACTCATTTCCTGTCAATTATTTAGGTGAAATTATCTGATGATATAAAATACATTACTGTTGAATGTGAATTCCCACATGTTAACACAGGTTAAAGGTAAAGTTCCATATTATTTCCAGTGAACTGAGAAACTGACATAAGAAAAGCACTGCTTACTGCCCCACAGATTCCACGTTAGGATGACTGTTCACAGGGATACAGCTCTCTTAATAAACACCTGGCCTCTTCAATGTGACTTTACCTTATTGCACAAATGAAATCCCTTGCATGCTGGGTTTAGTACACATGAAAAAAATGGCATGGCAAAAGCCAAATATTCAGATGTTCAGAGTATAGTTTGCGTTTTAACTTCAAGGGCCAAATTATCAAGAATGGCGATAACATTATCGCTGCTTTAGCAGCAGGAAACTGCGGCTAAAGCAGCGATAAGGGGCGTGGTAATATGCCCTAGAGAATTCCCATAGAAGCCTAGGTTTGATGTCCTTCACACCAGAACCTGGACCAGGGGCGTAACACGGGCCCCTGCATCCCCGCGGTGCAGGGGGCCCCCTCAGCCCATTACTCTGATCTGAGCACTCCTGATTAAATCCAGAGCGGGGGCCCCTCTGTGTACATTGCAGGGGGGCCCCTTCAATCAATCAATCAATCAATCAAGAAATTTGTATAGCGCGCTACTCACCCAGAGGGTCTCAAGGTGCTTGAGGGAGAGGGGTCCGCTACTGCTCAAACAGCCAGGTCTTGAGTTGCTTCCTGAAGGGGAGGTGGTCTTGGGTCCGACGGAGGTTGATGGGGAGAGAGTTCCAAGTCTTGGCTGCCAGGTAGGAGAAGGATCTTCCTCCCATGGTGGCTCATTGAATGCAAGGAACCGCGGCGAGGGCGTGGTTGGTCGATCGCAGTTGGCGGGTGGGAGTGTAGAAGGTCAGGCGGTTGTTGAGGTACTTGGGGCCCAGGTCGTGGAGGGCCTTGTGTGCGTGGGTGAGGAGGCGGAATGTGATTCTCTTGCTGTCGGGGAGCCAGTGCAGGTCTCTCAGGTGTCCAGAGATGTGGCTGTGTCGGGGGATGTCCAGGATGAGTCGAGCGGAGGCGTTCTGAATGCGTTGGAGTCTTTTCTGCAGTTTGGCTGTGGTTCCAGTGTACAGGGTCTTTCCGTAGTCCAGTCGGCTGGTGACGAGTGCTTGGGTGACCGTCTTCCTGGTTTCGGTGGGGATCCATCGGAAGATCTTTCGGAGCATGCGTAGGATGTTGAAGCATGAAGATGAGACGGCATTGACTTGTCTGGTCATCGAGAGGGAGGAATCCAGGATGAAGCACAGGTTGCATGCGTGGTCCGTTGGGTTGGGTGCGCTGCCCAGGGCGGGGGGCCACCAGGAGTCGTCCCAGGCAGAGGGTGATGATCCAAGGATGAGGACTTCCGTCTTGTCTGAGTTCAGTTTCAGGGGGCTGCTCTTCATCCACTCGGCTACTTCTTTCATCCCTTCGTGTAGGTTGGTTCTGGCGGTGGCAGGGTCGTTTGTGAGGGAGAGGATCGGCTGGGTGTCGTCGGCGTAGGAGATGATGTTGAGGTTGTGTTGGCGTGCGATGGCTCATGTAGACGTTGAAGGGCTGCAGCAATTCCCCCTCCTGTGCTGACTCTCATGTTTTCCCATTGTTCATGACGAACTCAGCTCGTCATGAGCACAGGAGCACTGTACTGCATGACGAGCTGAGCTCGTCATGAGCATCGAAGGGGTTAAACTTTTGTTACGCCACTGACCTGGGCTTCTATGGGAATTCTCTGGGGCATATTATCAAGTACCTTATCGCCGCCTTGGCAAATTTTGTGACCCTTAGATTTACAGTATAGAATTTTCTTTTATCAATGCAGAAACTTCTCTGATGTATACTACAGTATCAAATCAATCAGGATTTATAAAGTGCGGCTAATCACCCGATACGGTATCTAGGTGCTTGCAGTACATCCATAATGTCATGGCATGTACTGACTTTATATAAATAAGACTAAATGGGACAATGAAACGTAAATCAGGATAGACGTCTAAACAGAGGCTGGAATAGACACAAAGTATGTAGGCATGTATCATGTATGTATAACATAGGAGCAAATTATTTAACCTTACATTGTGAATATTTCTATCAGAGTTAATTCATTCAAATCTTTGAAAACGAGTCACTCACTCAGAGAAGAGAGGTAGAAGCAGCAGGATCTGATTGGGGTGCACCAGTGCCATCTCCTGTGGTTTTAGTCCTAGCTCTTTATACATATTCACATCTGGTTGTAGAACATACATGGGGTTTAGAGGTGGGAAGAGGGTTGAACAAATTGGAAACAAGAACGTAGAACCCATGCCATTCCAGGGCAGATGGGACCATTATGCCAGATGTTGCTAGCAGGGGTCAACATATGATGATCACACTAACTGCATTACACTATTGTCTAGCAGGAGGCTTCTTAGGAAGGCAGCACAGCCAGTCCATGAAATAGAATCCTGGTTGAGCTTGCCAGATCATTTTTATTCAGACAACTGCCTTGTGCTTGCAATGACCAGCCGTAAAAGTATGTATCTAAAAGTATTTTGTGTTCTTAGCTCATACGTATTGTTGCGTGGGCCTCTTCCTATTTCCAGGACTAAAATCAAAAGTGTGTGACAAGCACCTGTTAATTTTTGTTGTTTACCTTGTGGACTTTTGAGCAGTGTTTGATTTGGGCCAAGTTGGATACATTTGGAATACTAGCTGGACCACCATGTACGATTCAATGTCTGTGTACTGAAACCTCGACTAAATGCTGTGATTTAGCTCTCATTGTGCTCACATTGCTAATGCTAAGATGAAGGTAGAGGTAGATGGTTGAGGATAGGATTAGAGTGGCAAGGTAAGGGGCATAGATGGGCTATATCTATAAAGGTATCAGTAGAAAGATACAGGTATGTTTGTTGGTGTAAGGCTATAGGAGGAGGTAGATAAACTAGGGCCTGGACATTGTAAAGGGACCCTGAGCACTGGTAGGGGTATTTAGTAAAGAATCCTAGGTAGGAAACATAGAGAGAGCTATGCAAGTCACACAACCCTAGACTTGCCTGGACCTCTAACTGTCAGAAATATCTGGGGTTGGTAGGTTTCCCTGGGTGCTGACCAAGCCTTGACCCAAATACTGCAGCTATCCAAATTACTAGACTAAATTTGAATGGAAAAATTGTGATGTTTGCTTGCTGCGTTCTGGTGCCTTTCCTGCTATGAGTGAAAGGCCCAGCCACACAAGCTGATACTGTTTTTAACATGAGAAGTGAGGAGACACAAAAGTTGAACATTTGCTATTGTCAGGTGAATTTCTCTACATTTTTGGCTTGAAAATATAAAATAATGCACAAGACAGAACATATTCTGCAAAATGCTGTCTAACTCACATGATTTTATGGGTCACCACAAACATAGGGCCTCATTAGCCAGGTGTTGGAGGCTTTCCACCCACCATCGTAGGCTTCAGTCTGACCACTGTATTAGAAGGACAGCAGTTGGACTGAAACCTGCAGTGAGATTCTGACGCAGTGCCGGCGCCGGAAGCCACCATAACCCCCTAATGACGGCGGAGCCAGGCTCGGCTTTGCTGTCGGAATTATGATGGCACTTCTCGCAGCCTTTTCAGGTTGGCCTTTCCGACAAGGAAAGGCTGTTGGAAAGTGTCTTTGGGGGCCCTTAGAAGGGCTCCCTCCCCCCGGACTTCCACTACGTGGTCTGTGAGGCACCTATGGTGGCCCCTAAGCATCCCTGCTGTGTGTTGCAGGCACAGTGAGTTGCCTGCCACACGGTGCAGAGATGTTTAACAAACATCCATTTCCCAATAGCAGCGTATGCCACAGGCCTTTTCCGCCCGCCGCACAAGCTGCCATCGGGAAGTGGATGTTTCCGACTGCTCATAGGTGAGTCATAACCAAATCCGGCAGTCGGAACCGCCGACCCAAGCTTTGTCGGTTCCAGACCGCCACGGTGTCTGGCACACATATATCTGCCCGACATCGTAATGAAGCCCATAGAGTTATACAAATAACCACTATTCCTAAACTCATTATCTTGGGCACAGTAAAAAAAATTGATAGGTTTTCTTCATAACCATTTTTCATTCATTAGCTACAGCTCAGTTGCTGGCTCTGATTATCACATGCTTTTGAATATCCAACGAACATTATATAAATATGCCACCAGAAGAGTCTGACTGACTTAACAGCATATTACTTTTATAAATGAGCCATCAAGGCGAAAAATACAGAACAAAACATTGCCACTTATTTCAATTTTCCCTACTTATTCTAACCTGTTTTGACTGCAAATTGATTCGAGGTAGAAACCATAAAAACAGGAAAATTAGACATTCACTTAGAAAATGCCAAACCCTGTGGTAAAAACAGTATTTTTTCATAACTCTTTCCGTTCCTAAAAGCTGGAAAGAGGTCCATCTTAGTACAGAAAACCTTTTGTCAATGTCATTTTCAGAGAAAAATACATACCCTTTCTTGCACCGCACCTTTACCCTGATTTTCGAAAAGTATCACATGTGAATACATTTTGGCTATTTCCTTTGTTCCCTCTAAGAGAATGTGAGAAAAAAGTATAAAAATAAGACCTGCATACCTTTTGTGAAAATAAAATTTATGAAAGCTTAAGAACAAACTACCTAAATGAATTAGCACTTGAGGAGGAGGCGCACATCAGCACATAGGAGTTAAATAGCAAATAAGAAAGAGTGGCATTATTGTGGTAAAGGTATTTGGTAAAATCTGAAACAAAATTGACTGTCCACATTAAAACCTAATTAAATAATATGTTTGCTGAATATGACTTTTCTCATTTGTTTTGAATTGAGTGAAATTTTAACCATCTTTATAAATAGACATTTAAGGAGAAATCAGTACAGCTATCATTTGATGATGACAATGATTATGTGTCCCTAATTATTTAAATCATCTTCTTCCTCAATGGATTTAAGAATAATGTTAATGTGTTTAGGGAAGTTGATTTGTAGGATTAAGGCTAATGAAAAAAAGATTGTTGATTGTAGTAGGCTAAAATGTGGTGCAGCATGAAAATACATAATAGGTTAATGTATATATTTTGGGGACAGATTTACTAAGGACTTGTGTTGCCCGTGCATCAAAGTGAGATTTGCTTTGCCTCGCAAAGCAACCTTCCTTGGTTCAGCGTGGCATAGTACATCTGGAGTAATGCAAGGCCTGTTACCCCCGTTGTGTCATGATCATCACCATTTTAAACAGTTTAAACAATCTCATGTGTCTCTTATAAGTTTATAACTTATTTGCATTTTTTGGCTTAAACTTTCTGTTATCTCACGTTCTCTATTTCTTTACTGGATTGATGTTTATTTGGGCAGTTACACAAAAGATCAAACACAAAGGGCCTCATTACAATGCTGATCAGACCGTCTTACTCGTTGGCATCAGTCGGACCGCCACGGTCTGGTCGGGAGAATGCTGAATGCAGTCTGACCGATTGCTTGAAGACCACTTACTCCGACTGCTGAGATGGTGGTCAGGGAAAAGCAGAAGCCATAGAGCTGTACAGAGAGTTCCGACTGCCGTCCACATGACGCAGTGGCTTAGCAAAGGCCCTTGCAGCCCCCGCAGTGCGCTGGGGCCCCAAGCTCCAGAGGGCCCCTTCAGCACATTACTCTGGCCTTAGAGCTCATGATTGAGTCTGGAGGGGGCCCCTCCATGTGCCTTGCAGGGGGGCCCCCTCAAGTTTCATTATGCCAGTGGGAGGACGAAGTGCATTTCTGATGAGCTGACCATGTTGGTCCGACCTGCTGCCCTGACTCATAGGAAACTAAGGATTTGGAGTACATATTCACCCAAATACGATTCTTCCTGACAGTCACCAGTGTGGATCTGTAGGACATGGCCTTTTTGGCTAAAGTTCCCTAAACTTTTTGCTTTCCCCCTAGACCATTTTCCTGACAAAGAGGTGCAAATGTAGATGCTTTGGGTACTTTGCCACTGCTGATCAGTGTTAAAGTACAAGTGTTCCATATGTAAAATGTAATGGTAATTGGCAGGCCATGATTGGTATGTTTGCCTTACTAGTAAAGTCCCTAGTGATGTGCACTGTGTGTGCCAGGGCTAGTAATGCAATGCGTGCAGAGAAGGGAACTCAGGCCTGCAGTGTAGGGCCTGCAGGCAGAATGCTAAGTTAGCATGTTGTCCTGACAAATGCCACCACTTGTCAGGCCTGACTTTCCCTTTTACATACACATTGAGCACCCCTGTGGTAGGTCCCAGGTAATCCCTGGGCAGGGTGCTGTGTAGGTAAAAGGCAGGACATATCCTAAGGTGTGTGTTATGTTCTGACAGTGAAAAACACTCAATTTAGTTTTTCACTGCTAAAGGCCATCCTGCTCATAGGATAGAATGGGGGAGGCTAGGTGTTGTGTTTGTTAGCCTAGTTTCCCATAGGTTTATAATTGAGAAGTGAAGTTTAGTATGTATGAACTCACAGTGTCATAACACATCTTTATGTGAAGGTGGTTTTGTCACTATGTGCTCAGAAACCACTCTTTTAGAAAGTGACTGGGTTTTGTGTTTGTGCTCTAGGCATTTCTGTGTGTCTCTTCTGAAATGCAGATTGTAAGCCTGGATTTGAAAGGCGAGAGGAGCTGGGAGATGTCTTGACCCAGGGAGGGGTTGAGATGGCACCAGGCTGCCCTGCATCTGGAGTGTAGGGGGAGGAGAAGCCCAGGAGGTGAAAAGGCCAGGGCTGTTGCTATAAACCAATGGACCCATCTCCTGCTGAGTGATAAAGGATCCAGACCCCCAGTATCAAAGGGAGAGAGGTGACGCTGGGAGGGAGACACCCAGAACTGATTTAGGAAGGGGTCAGGGACCCCTGAGCATAAACAAACGTCAAAGACATTAAGGGGTATAACTATGAGAGCTGAAACCCCTGAACGTTGGAAAGAATTGAGACTGAAAAGGCTTGGACCCATTCTGTGGTCTAGAGGAACCTCTGCTTAAGAAGGAGCAACTGACGAGACTGTTGTGGACAGACCAATCCTTGCTTCGTGATCTGGTGCTGGTCTGCAGTTTGCTGTTCTAACTAAGGGAGAGGCTGTTGGGACTATGCTTGGAGGTGCTGGGTTACCCTGCTTGAAGAAGACTGTGCTTTATGCTTTGTCTTGTAACTCCAAGGGCCCGAGGTGAGCTGGCTCCCTGTTTGTAAATACAGATTCATAAAAGTTTCTGGAGAAGTCCCAAGCAATGCGGTGTGTGCATGCTTTTGCAGCTTCAGACCCTCAGAAGTTGTGCCTTGTGATCGTGGGCATGCCGGAGTAAGCTGAGTCTTGGATGTGCAATGTGCGTGTTGTGGTGCAGGCCAAGGCATTGGTGAGGAGTGCCTGGTCGTGGTGTGCATGGAGAGATGAAGGAAGACTCGGATTCACAGTGTGCGTGTCGTGGTGCAGGCCAGGGCGTTGGTGGGGATCACCTGGTCATTGTGTGCACCAAAAGAAGAAGTGACTCTCAGACGCGAGGCATGCATGTCATGGTGCAGCCAGGGCATTGGTGAGGAGTGCTTGGTCATCGTGTGCACCGGGAGAAGATGTTCGGTTCGGACGTGCAGAGTGCGTGTCGTGGTGCAGCCAGAGCCACTGGTGAGGAGTTCCTGGGTCGGGTGTGCACCGCATTTGAAGTAAGGTCTCCACAGTGCTAAGGACGGGTCTCAGTGTTCCCTGAGACCACCGAAAGGAGGGGCAAGTCATTGGGCCCACGGTGGAAAACAGCAGCGGCCCGGAACGGCAGCCCCGGAGGTGCTGAGCGGCCAGCCAAAGCTCGCCGCACCCATGATGGAGTTCTGGATCAAGGCCCAAGTCGCAGATGCCGGCGAAGGGAGTAGGGTCACGCCCCCCAGGTAAAGTGGATCACCACATGGGGTGGTGTGCAGACCCTTAGTGACACGCTCTCGGCCTCTTGCTTCTGTCAGCTGCGTGAGTCTGTTGCCTCGGCTCGGACCTCGGCCCGTGCTGATCCAAGTAGGGCCAGTACTGGGGCCGGAGTGGGGAGCAGTACTTTTGTGTCATCATTGATCAATATTGGGAGCACAATAACGGAGCACCTAAACTGTCGGATTACACTTTACATTATTGCTGCTAACAAACTATTGAACTATCATATGACGCCTGACCTCATTTGTGCCTGACGAACTACATGATTGTTGCAATACGCACTACATTATTTTTCCCTTGCAGATTACCTGATTTTAATGTGGCGCATTGCATTAATTCTTCATTGCACAGTATCTGATTATAACATGGCGCAGTGCATTATTTCTTCATTGCACAGTACAGGATTGAGCATGACGCATTGCTTTGTTTCTTCTTGGTACAGCGCATACTGGTAGTGATACGCATTGCATTATTCCTTATATTGCAAAGTACATGATTGTGGCGGTGCATATGGCATTGTTTCTCTGTTGCACAGTACACAGAGAATATCGTTACGCATTGCAGTATTTGTTTTACTGTGCAATGTGTGTGATTCTAGCAATACGACTGGCCTAAACTTTTGGAAATGGTTTGAAGTGATCTTAACTGTTGGTTAGAAGCTGTGGTTGGGATTAGAACCTACCAACCCACCAGAAAGAATACTACCAATTCTTGTAGTTTTATTTTGTAGCGTGTTGTCATATCGTATAACCTCTTATATAAAGTTTATACTCGTTTTATAAAAACTTGTGTAGAGTCTATTTGTGGTGACATCATTGGATTGCTGTGAGCGTAGTTGCACATACTGTACACTCATGCGTTGGAGATAAGCCTGGCTGCTCGTGCCAAGCTACTAAGGGGGTGAGCAGGGCAATTTCAGACAGTGTATTTACTTAGCCTGACCTTGAAGCGAGGGGTCGGGGACTCCAGCCGCCAGCATTTGGTGGCGGCGGTAAGCGATAAGGTCCCCCACTTCCAACAGGATCTATTTCACCAGGTCCCCACTACAATGCAGCAGCTTCACCCAGAAGTCTACTAACCTGTAGACACAGGTATGCAGATAAGTCCGTAGGTGGTATGTATCCCCATTGAACGGACTGTGCACAGATAGCCACACTCAACCAATGGGGGGCATGCAGCACAAAGTATATCCCCACATATGTCATTCATGTGTGCACAAATGACATGTTTCCTGTAAGCTTGTATGCACTTGCAGCAAGATATTCGGTGATATGCCCACCGCTGTAGATGAGACTGCCGCGGTAGCAGTGGTTGCAATGTTATAACTTTCCCGGCCTCGGCGGTCGGAATCGGATTGCACCAACATCAGTTGGACGGTGGTCCGATGGCATCATAATGAGGCCCTAAGTCCCTGAACAGTGCCTTGGTGCTTCGCCATGATACCAAATTTGACCAAAGAAACAATTTTAGGGAAACCTATTCATCACCAGAGAATGGACTGCTGCACGTTCTATTGGGAAACTTTCTTACAACTGCACATGGCCAGCATCCTTGCTGAGTTTAACATGGAGGTCCAGATAGAAAATGAACTTGAAGTTCAGCAGACTTATAAGTACGCCTTTCTCTGATACAGCTCATTATCATGGTCTCTTAGGATCTGATTGATCAACTTTCTATTTAACTTATAACTTTGATGCAGCGGGATTGCATCTTTATTTGGACCATATTTTTTTTACTTTTTAAGGAGTCACAGCCACTGCCAGTAGAATTTCAGAACATCCAAGACAACTGAGAATTCATGGTGCTTCTAAAGAGTAAAATTTACATTTGCCAATTTTCCAAAGGTGGACTAGTGTCCGTGTGTAAATGTCCTGCAAATGCTCATTAGCACGCGTAACGATATATTTTGGGAGTATAATTGCTAACATAGGGGAAAACCCTTGCTCTGTAACCCATTAAATATGGGACTCTTTCTTCCCCATTCTACCCTTAAACTAAAGTTACTCATTCAATTGACCACAACACATTTGCCTGATAGAATATTGTGAACAACCGGCAAACCTAAGAGATGTTGCCTAAATTTGCATGTCAGTCCAGCAAAAGACTCGCACAAACACACCCCTAGCCTAAACTAGTGATTGCAGTCATTTCAATCAGTAAGTACTTGAATAGTTCCGAAACATAAATTTGTATTAAACATACAACGCAAAAAAATCATAAACTTTAATATAAGGTCTCTCTACAATTTAATGGTATGCAAAACATAAACAGCGAGTACATTTCAACGCCGCGTCAAATAAAGTTATATGCTTTTGTAATCAGAAAACTAGTACTGAAGAAACAACAAACAAATTGTTATAGAAACAGAGTAATTGAAATGGTGCTTGTTTACTACAAACCCATGTCCTAAAGGTAAAGCGCACCATATAAAAACGAATGTATTAAAGAGCAGTCTCTTTACATAAATAAGGTGCATCTTTTCTTTGGCAAACTTTTAACTCAATCAAAAACAATTTCAACCATGTTTTTGGTGGTTTGATATAAAAATGTTACAGGCAGAGTAAATGGATTACATCTTCAAGTATCCTTGGATAATAGAAACGATTGCTGGAGGAATCAAATGGTCATTTGGATTTAAAATTCTGTAACGGTAATACAACCAGAAGGAATCTTAAATATTAATTTCTCATAAAGACTCTGGTCATACAATCTAGAAATGTTTTTCAGATTAGTAGCTAACGGTAATAATAGAGTAATGGTTGAATGTCCTGCTTTGTCAGGCGAATGTATGAATGTAAAATCAGGAATTGGAACAAATATTTTGATGTGACTTACTCTGGAAACAGAAGAGTAACCCAGGAGTAATACAAAAGTACGTTATAACTGTTCAGAAGACAATTCTTCAAGTGGGCCCTTTGTCTTTTAGGGTACTCAGATCAATTCAGAGCCATGCAAAACCTTGTGAATCGAGAAACGCACTCTCAAAGATTTGGAACAAATATTCAATCGTTTTTTTGACGCTAAACTCTAATAATGAACCCTGCAAGTTTAATTTTATGCGATGCAGTATATTTTCATATTCTGAAAGATTTTCAAACCATTCCCCGGCATTCAAATTTCTGATGCAGATTTTCAAGTTCACCTTGTTTCCACTACCTAAATTACTCTTTGTCAGATGTTGAAAACATCAGTTTTCCCCCTCTTCAGTCTCTGTGACAATAGACTCCTAACAGCAGCAGGGAATATCTATTTTTCTTGCAACCATCATTCCCCAGGCTAGCTGCTCCTGGGCACACTTTATTGATACCTTTCACACTCTTCCAGCTCACACTGATTTCCCTTTGTGCTGCATTTCTTAAACTCATTATTCCAAATAATTTGAATGTTCGTTAGTTGTGGCAGCCTCCTGCATCCCTGTTTCTAAAAGCACTTCTATCCAGGCCACAACAATGGATGTAAATTACTATTCTTTCTGAGGCCCTTTCTTTTAATGCCTCTCTGGCACTAATTACTATACTCCTTGCATGCCTAATGACTGGGTGACTTAATTCCTGCGTCGACAATTGCTGAGATACAACCCGTATCATTTCCAGATGTATTTTCTTGTCCACTGGCCCCACTGTGCTCTGTTTGCAGTACACTATGGACACCTGCCCTTTGTTCGAATTTAGTCAGCCATTAACTGCTTGATTCCTCAAAAATACTGAGAAAAAAAAAGACAATAAAGTAGATCTGGTGTTAGAGTGTTTCTCTGTTGAATAACATGTTCTACAGCGAATCTGTGAAGATATTGAGTAGAAAACTAAAAAAAGCCTATTATAGTTGTGTATAATCACGGCCAAAGCAAGATGCCAAGGAGCAGGGTTGAGTCGGCCAAGAGTGTCTCTGCTAAAGTAGAATGCAAGACACTTTAACGGGTTACCTCATGGGTTAAACAAGAAAGCTATAGATTATGTATTGAAAAAAACATGACAGCTGTTCTCTACTGGGAAACATGTTCATCTGGTATTGTCAGATTTATTATATTGTGATATGTGCAGGTTACATGAAGAGCAGTTGAACGGTGAAAAGTTTTCTTAACTTAGGATGGGCAAATGCAATCAATTATTTTGAATAATGTATGGTTAGATGACTTTAACTTCAATATTATCTGTTGTAGTTGTCTGTGTGATCCCTGTGGATCACCATAGCCAACCCATGTAAGATTTGCTAGAGTATGAAAGCATTTATTGCAGAAATATCTGGGTTCCCAGGAGGATACAAGCTGCAAACCAAGGGGCAAATTTACTAAGATTCTTGCAGGGCAATGCTGCATTAAAACCTGCTGCATTGTGTTTCTCAAACTGCAAATGTTAGTTCAGCATCATTGATACCACCAGTCACCAGGTAATGATAACATTGGCCAGGCAAGCACAAATAATTCTGGGCTGCATGAAATGTGATCTAGCCGTAATGCGAAGGCGAAAGGAGTGGTGTCTTGTGTGGCTTTCGTACTTGAGACATAACCTCACGTAACCATATCATGCAGACAACTCCTCAAGGGTACACCACATGATATTAATACTTTTTTTGATTGTTACTCCTATTAAGCATTGTAAAATCGTGCAATGTTGTCCACACCACTTTTTGTCCATTGTTTGTCCATGTGGTCATGTGACGCTATTGTTCTATGTAATGCTAGGCCATGCTACTTTGGTGCTTTTAGTATCTACTGGCTTGCTTTGATCTCTAGGGTGTTTGCACAATTCTAGTAATGTTCACTTTCCATACATCACTAGGGGTTTCATGCTACACAATGCAATGTCATTCAGCACTGCTCTCCCAGAGACTTTCTGTAAGATACACTTTTGCATGCAAAGGATGATCAGCACTTTTATTCGGATCGCTTTGCCTCTAGTGAGTGCACAAGGAAAAGTTTAGTAAACCTGAACCACTGTAATACATCTCAGAATGTAATATGGCTTCTGCTTCTACAAAACCCTTGTATGACAATTGTAGAAAGAGGGGAAAGAGGTTAATGGGGCACGCATTTGGGTGCAACGTGGTCACTCCCATTGAGATAACCGAGAGATGAATACACTTTCTACAGGCACATTTATGCAGCCTGAAGAAACAGAGATTTGAATCTCCCCCATGGTGACTCCGTCCTAGATCCTTACAAGGCAAACAAAAGAGCTGAATTTGATCTAGTTAAGGGTTGGGTATACTCTTATTTTCTCCAGGTTACAGCACAATTTTAGAAGCTATCATTGCAATTCATATTGCCATGCTTGGATCAAAACTGCATATTTTTACAAATTTCACAAAGATGTCTAGCTTTGCGGGTGTTTATATATGGTCAGTATTCTGACTCCATCTCCCAAAATATACCTCGCAGTAATAAAGAGAGGAAAGATGGGATGTTATTGGTGATAAGGAAGGAGTTGTTACAATTGGCAAATTAAATGAATTAGAAATAAAGAAGAAAAACGCAAGTGTGTCAGCATACCTGACTTGCTAACGAGGAGTTTAGTTGTCTAGTATAAACCTGGCGCGCAACTCCCATTGGGATCAAAGGGCTACAGCCCCTCCCCCGTCGTGTGTTGCAGCCCGGGCTGGTACAGCTTCCCGGGCACACACACAGCCGCACCCGAGTGCTTCACTGATCTTTAAAAGACCACTCTCTTGTAAATGAGGCTTTGTTGTTTTTTCACCCCTTCTAGAGCCCCCCCAAAATGTTTTCTTAGCCCCCCCAGATATTTGGTTCTAGTTGCTCTCTTGGTATGAAGAAATATATGAAGTGATTAAGACACATTTCCACATCTGTCTGCTTCAACCCCTCCATAATAGGAGTATTTCCAAATTTGATGAATATAGTGAATAGTTTTCTTGGCTTCTCATCCTCAACAAAGAAAAGAAGTTGATGAAGCAACAATACATTTGACTATTTGCCCCTAACTCAGCAGAAGAGATCTGTATTCCTTCTTCCCCCCACCTCAATTATTCACAACCCTCAAACATCAGTAAAATTCGCAGTAATCTATTCACAAATTGTAATGTGTAGTACTTAAAGTAGTACTACAGTAGTGCTGCTCACATAATACAAAATGCAATTCACAAAACTACAGTCTCTGCCTCTCTATCTTTTCTGTGCAGAGATCTCTGTCAAGGTGGTCTAGATCTCCGCCACATACATATATATTTTTGACATAAGTGTGGATGGGCGAGGAGGAGTATCTGGGAATTAGGGAATACTTCTTACTAAAAGGGAGGAGTTGTGTCCCTGTTCCCTTTTTAAGTGGAAGTAAAGAAATAAAATATGAACAATAAGAATATACATATCTCTTGATGTTTTGTATTTTGATAATAATACATTCATTATACCTTTTTTATTTTACTTCTTTGTGATAGTAGACCTGATGTAATTTGTGATTTGCAGACACATAGTGATGTTAGAGTGCTTTTCTCCTTTGTTGTGAGCAATGTTCTGTTTCCAATCTTCCTAGCTTAGATGAGAAAAACGTATCTGAATGTAAGTGCAGTAGAGTTTAAAAAATATACCCCAGGCGCCTTTGAAAGAGCTTCTCTCCAAGTCAGAATGATTTAACTTTCAGATGCATCAATTGAATAATTATTCTGTCTGCTATTAGACTCATCGATATCAATATGTGATTTTTTTGTGTGTTGTGTATGTTTCCATGCATGTATGATGTAATCACTTTTTAACTCCTTGGATGCTGATGACGGAACCGCTCCGTCATCAGCTGCGGGTGCGCTGTGCTGATGACGGAGCGGTTCCGTCATGGCCTGCTCGGAGCGCCTGCGCGGCGCGAATTCCGCGCCTTCGCTGGACGTTCCATTGAGCGGGGCGGGCCATGACGGAACCGCTCCGTCATGAGCACAGCTCAACCGAGGCTGGTGACGGAGCGGTTCCGTCACCAGCATGCGGCCGCCGCGCGGCCGCCCCGCCCCCTTAGCACTGCGGCGGAATAGCCGCCGCAGTGAAGGGGTTAAATAAAAGGAGATTATTATGCTGTGCACTAGCTCAGTGGTCTTCCACTTTTGCTTTACAGCAAGTGGCATTCAAAGCAAATTGATCTAATCGCTGCAAGAACAATTAAGTCATGTTTCGCTATTGCCTCACGAGAAAAACCCTAATTTCTTTACAATTTACTGATAAACAACATGGATTCGGTTTTGAGGAAGTAGCCTGTGTATTTAGGGACAACCGTTCAATTTCTTTACTTCTTGATATAATATAGTTTGTTGCATTTGAGATTTAATTTGCCTCCTTTAGGCCCTGGAATTGATTTGTAAAAGACAGATTGGAGTGCCAAGGATAATTTGATTCCTGTCCTAATTGTACTAGAGGTAAGTGCAATATCTTACCTGGCTGATTATAACAAATGGAGCGACAGAATGATATATGCACTAAATAAGTACACGGTTTGGGTCACATTAGTTCTCTTCTGCAAGCATCCAGAGGGGAATCATTGACCACTATTCAATGCCACTTACGCTGTTCTTCTGTCTAACAAGCAATCACAGTGTGTACTTTGTAACTCGTAAAATGTCAAATGAGCAATGTGCTACTGGTTAAAACCTGGAAGTTGATTTGATTGCATGCGCTGGCAACAATAGAGGCAAAAACACAACGAATGTCCATATTTTTACAGTCCAGTATAAGACTCGTGGATGTTCACATTTTCAGAGCTGTGGGGATCATAAGATATTGCAATTCTATAAATCATAAAATCCATGCACTAAGTTGTGGCACAAATAGACGTAGTTAGAGAGGGTGAAGGGTAGTGGTTGAACTGTTGGCTGTGGAGCAAAAAGAACTGAGTTAAATGTTGGTATTACAGCTGGAACATCTCAGTGATACTGTGCACGTGTTTTCATTTTATTTGCCTTGAATGGTAGCACTTTGATACAGAGGTATTTCATTTACAAATGATGTAAAACAGTTCTTTGCAACTGGACACCTGTGACCAAATTACAAATGCCATTGCTAATCCTGAAAGGGCCAGCATCAGGAGCTATTAGCTCGTCAACATAACAAATTGAACATTTTTAACCTGGGATGTCGCCTGCCAAAGCAGGCAAACCTCAGAGGTGAAACTGAGGGGGAAATATAGCTGACTTCCACCAGTTGTCCCTAAAAAAACATGTAATGAGCAAATTTGCACCCCTGGAGATAAGAATGCCCTTGGTAATCTACCTCAAGGAATGGGTAGAATAAAGTGCTGAAATCCCCCTGGAACGTAATGAGACCCATGGAAGTAAAGCAATAATCTCCTAGAAATGGATCTTCATCTGTATTACACGAATGCAGGCAGCTCCATGTAAAAGTTTCATTCAGGTATTTCCATCACATACAGATAATGTTTTGACAAATTATATCTATGGAGCAATGTTGAGACACAAAGGAATGGGAAGACGCGAGTCAGCTGCCATTGCCTAGCATGAGATCCTAAGACGAAGGCAAAGGATGGAACTGGTTTGGAAATGTGTGGCGCAAAGAGACCATCAAGAGATCTTGTGTGCCAGGTGTACGGTTGAATGTTGGTTTCTAGACAAGTGCCTGTTTTCGTTTCATGCTCCCTACACTGGGTCTCTATTGTCTTCTTTGATGCCACATTCCCTGATGACTTGACGAGCTGACAAGCAGGCTCAGAAAGATGTCTTGGGTGGACCTAGATAATTCATGGCTGAACTTGTCCCAGGATCAATGCTGTAGTCAATACCTAATTCTTTCAGTGGAAAGCTACCCTAGTGTGCCATTTCCTGAATATGCAAGAACTACAGGGCACTTTGGGAGGCACTAAATAATTTGTGGAACTTGTTACTCATAGTGGGTCATAATCTTGCTCTCGAATGAAGGAATAGTAAGGTATTTATGATCTTGAAAAATCTTTTGTTCTCAAAAAATCAAGGGTAGCTGAGGCAATTTGATAGGAACTTCCATCAACTGTACCCTGCTTCATTGTCAAGGATTCTGAATCGTGGCTCTGGGCTACCACCTTCATTCAGTACACCATTGTCATCTATCAAGATTTGTGCTCTATAAATATGCACACGTATAAATCTAGACATGTCAAACTATTGGGAATGCTGCCACTTGAATATGCTCTATATGGCGGGGTTACTATCTGTTGATTCACCCTGGCAGGCATTTGATTTGATAGGGCTAACAATGTTAAAAGCCCTGATAGTGTTGCACCTAAGCCATGCCACCCTGCCGTTCTTGTTGTCCACAGACCTCAAACATGCACAGGATACCAGGGTTTTCATCATTACGGAGGCTGTAGAGAAAATTGAGTCCCAGATACTTGACATTCAAACCGCGACTGTCGTCCATCCCATGCAAATTACAGATGTCAAGAAGCCAAATGTTGAATATTCAAATTGGCAATTTATCATTCTGAAGTTCATTCTAATAGAATTAACATCAGTGTTAATGGGTTACATATGAAGGGTGACACTTATGTCGATTTAAAGGCGTGAGTAATGAAGCTTGTCCAGGGTACGTGCTGCAACCTATTGATACTGTATTAAGTCTTTTTAATGGCCATTCACCTTGAACAATATGGTTCTATTAAACCTGGGAGCCTGCAACCCCCATATAAATGCCTGTTTCTAATGCCCTTATAACAGGTGATTTTTGATGTCCATATAGCTGTCAATGAAAAAGATTACATAGCCGCGTAACTGCAAAAAGTTATTGCAGTCGAGTTGGAATGTCATAATGCTATGAGCCAGGGCTAGCCGCTAAGCTAACAGACAGGCCAGAAAGCATAATCAGTGCTGCAATTTCAACAGGCCAATGAAAACAAAAAAGAGACTGTTAGTCCTGTCATCCTTAGGGAGGTTATTCCTTAGACTTTTTGCCTTTTACCTCCTGTTTTGCCTATTTTTTTTGTTGGCCTTAGGACTGCTAACCAGTGCTAAAGTGCATGTGCTTCTCCTCGAAACATAGTGACATTTGTGTATACATGGTTGGCATATTTGATTTACTGGTAAGTCTCTTGTAAAGTGGCCTCACTTATATATCCAGGTCCTGTATGTCAAATGCTACTAGTGGGCCTGCAGCACTGAATGTGTGCCCCACATAAGTAACCTTTCAAACCTGTCTCAGGCCTACCACTGCAGGACTTGTGTGTGCAGTTTACTGCCACTTTGAATTGGTATTTAAAACTACTTCCCATGCCTTAAAACCAAATTTTATTGCATATATGTTACCCCCAAGGTAGGCCCTAATTAACCGCAAGGGCAGTGTGCCACGTAAGTAAAAGGTAGGACATGTGTGTTTAATCTCTGCAAGTCCTGGTAGTGACAAACACCCACATTTGTTTTTCACTACTGCAAGGCCTAAACCTTTCATAGACTACCATTGGGAATTTCTTATTACACTTTTAAGCTGTTATTCCTTATCAGAGAGGAGTAGCTTTTTCATGTTTCATATATTTGGAATGGTAAATCCTGCTTACTGGTGAAGTTAGATTTAACATTACTCTTTTAGAAATGCCGCTCTTAGAAAGTGAACATTTCTCCCCATTTACTGCTCTGTCTGCCTGACTGCCTGTCTCAAATACATGTCTGTGTTGGGTGACAGCTACACTTTGTGCATTCCTTCTAGACAGAACAACACTGGACGGATAGGTGTGTCTGAGTACCCATCTACATACATCTGCATTCTGATTACCTTTTCTGGGCAAAATGGAAGGGAGGGATTAGCAATTCACTTGAATAGACCGTGCCCTGTCCCCACACAAAGGACGAATTTCCCCTCACAGATAGCCTGACAGACAGGACTGGATTGAAAGGGACTCTTGTGCACTTCAGAGAGCTTCTTTGATATCACCCTCACATCAAAGGCACTTTTGGGTATAAGTACTGGATCTTTGACACCCTAACATCAGACACTATTGGACTTGTAACTGAAGCTCTGCCAGAAGAACTGCTTGTTAGACTTGATTTTTAAGCCAAGTGTAACACTGCTTTGCTGCATAAATAACTCAACTGGACTGCTGATCTGAAAACCCTGCTTTTCTGTTTGTTGCCCTGCTGCCTCCTGTATTCTGACTCTTCTGAAGGAGAGATAGGCACTACCTTCACTCCAAGTGATCTCCAAGGGCTTGTTGGCTTGCCTCCTGTTGCTTGAGACTCAGGGGTATCAAAGTCTCTATCTCTGCTCTGGTGCCTAGCCCGCTGGAAATGACTCAGATACAATTAGCAGAACCGGTGCATCGACCTGGTTGGGAGGAGTAAAATTGGTGTATTGCATTGGAACCAGTGCTTTGGCTCCAGAGACCGATGCATCGGACAGCGTATTGCCACCACTGCGGCTTGGGGAGATTGATGCATCCCCTCAACTGTATGACAGAATCCTCTGCATCACTCAGTGCCTTTCAGCTCGGGCATCCATCTTTGGAACTGCTGCATTATCTTTATTGTGTGGAGCAAAGGTTATCTTTTTGTGTGTATCTGGCTTACCCTGACTAGGGTGGTGGTTACTCTCTGGCCTAGGTGCATATTTCAGTCAACCAGGAAATCCATTTTTAACAGTGGCTTTGCATTATCATACTCTGATTTTCTAAAACAAACAATGATCAGCAGAAAGGAAATGTTTATGGCATTGGGTTTATTTTAAGACACTAAAGGCCACTATAGGAAACATAAAATCCCTCTTCCTTTTTCTATGACTTTCAAGCCTCAGCACTTTTTTATCTTACTTACATTGCATTGATTCTAATTTATTTTGGAGAAAATTCTAACTGCTTTTTTGAAAGTTTAAAAGATAAGGTTTATTAAGCTATTGGAATAACACAATAGAAAAGTATACAATCATGTAAGAATAAGTGTATACTAAGCAGAAGAAAAGAAAATACAGAGGAGAAGAAAAGAGGAAAAATAGAGAGAAAAAGGAGCATATATAATATAACTGTATCCTACTAAAAAATATTACTAAGGTCATTGCTAAAACATAAGAATAAATGTAAGTTAATAACAGAATTTAGTCCAATTATATATAAATAATGGTAATAAAAAGTCATGGAGTTTTGGGTACCTCTTCGATCCGATAATTTTTTTGAGATTGCAGCTTTTGCAGAAAATTCTAGGAAAATCATCATGGGTAACCAAAAATTGTTTCTTTTAATGGCAAGAGATATGGGATTGACATATGCTCTGTCTGGTCTGTGATTATGACTAAATCTTGGTTTCCCTTATGCCAGAACAATTCAATCGCACGCATGCTTAACAAGAATCCCTCAAGCGTCTCATAGACCTAAATTCAGTACCACAACAATATAAAAAAAATACAAAAGATTTTAATATTATCTTTCATAAACATACATCACAATATGTATACACCTATTTTCTGAGTGATCATCCCAATGCACACATCAACAGTTAAAATACAGAATAAAAATAAATAATCACAATAATTTAAAAACCCTTATGTGGTCTTCACAGTACGATGCATCACAAATCAGTATGACATAAACAAAAAATATGCAATCATGACAATAACAAAAAAGAGCGAGAAAAAAAGACCAGACAAAAATTGTCTATAGTTCAGGAAACTGATATGTTCCATGTGAGGTATCAATTACTTCATGGAATTTCAACATCACGATCTAACAAGTCCCCAGTCTTCATAGATTCAGTATAATGATTACATCGATACATTTCGGTTGACAGGACTTGTAGGTACCCACCTTCCTCATGACAAACAAAATTATTCTCCCTCAAATATGTGACATAAACAAACTGTTAAGAAAAAAGATACACATATCCCCATTTATTTTTTTTTACAATTTTAAAACACTAAGTTTGCACTGTGCGTGTTACATTACATACCAGTCTCCAGCAGCATTCACCTGCCATACTGTGGTGGTATCTGAATTCCAACAATACTTGCATCCTCACATCTTGCATTCTATAATGCAGGCACACTCACTGTGTGTTAACCCACCAAATTCATGCACTAACTAATTCCCATCCACACTGAGTCTATGATTATAGCAGACTCCATACCACCAGGTTTGTTAAGAAGAGTTTTTTAGAAGAGTCTTTCAATGATGGTATGCTGAAAGGCTACTGCAGGCAGTAAATCTGGTACATGAACATTGTCTGAATGAGAAGACCAGTCTACTGAAATATTGGCAAGAAAAATATTGTTGAAAGTAAAAGGGACTTGTGTGTAAGAAATTTCATTAATCTGTTTCCATACGTTTGATCAAAGTTGGTATCTGAAGGGCTATTCAAATAGCATATGTTTAAAAAACAAGGGAGTGATATTGCAGTACCAACAATAGGGTGGGGCAGGATTTATTCTATGTATATAGGATGGAGTAATCAAGAGTGTATTGTAAATAAAAAACAATGTTTGGATCATATTAGCTGCTCTAGAGGATTTCCGTAATATGAGCCAAATTTTTGTCCATGTAGAAATTGAAAAAGAGGTGTGTAGCTCCGATTCTCATTGTAGTTTCACATCTGTTTTGTCATGATCTTCTGGTGAAGTAGTAAGGGTATTATAGATTTGGGACTATGAAGGAGAGGTTAACATTAGGGGAGCTAGGCGAGGGAAAGACAAATTAGAAGTGATATTATGTGAAAGATGAGTAAATGTTGATTGAACCGCGAATATTAATGACATATGTTTAGTACAATATGAGGTAGAAAAAGAAAGCATTGCTGAGATTGTGTAAAAGGAATGCAAAAATAATTATCAGAGAGTTGATGATTCCATCTTAGGCCTTTTTCATGCCAAAACGAAGCAAAAATGTTTTATTATTTATTTTAACATGTTTAGTATGCCAAATTGAGGACTGGAGAAGCTTACATGCATTTATTTAGAATAGAGAGAGATAAAGATAGAGGTTTCTGAGTAAAAGATCAAGAAAAAGGGTGAAGACAGTTTTTCTCAATATCAACCTAGAAAGCAGTAATAATAGATTTCTCCTCAATTAGTGAAAAAGAGGCTTGTTTAGGGAAAAGTGCTGAGTGAATCAGCAAAATTAACTCCCCTCATATGTTTGAGGCATTAACGTTTTTGAAGAGACATACAAGGTTTTTTATTATTCCACATAAAGTCTGACTAAATAGAGTAAATAATTTTAAAATAAAGGCTGGGGATATTTATAGGAATATGAGAAAGATATAAAGTATTAGAGGGTCTAGCATCATCTTTATTGTATATAAACATCCGTCCAAGATAAGAACAGAGGATTCCATCTAGATGTAAGAGAAGTTAGGGTGGAGAGAACCTCTTTCAGATTGAGAAACAGTCTTTAAAAGTCGTTGTGGTGGAGGACCAATGGCGGCACCAGGGAACAGTCGTTCCTTGGCGGTGGCAGAGCTGTGCCACAATGTAAGATGCTCAGTGGGATCCGTGTAATCTTAAAGTGAGATGGGACATACGTAAAAGAAAGAAAATAAGTATATTAACAACAAATTAGAACACATATGATGCATATATGATGCGTGAAACATTGAGCTGGCAGTTAAATGTCTGTTGACAAAGTAGTTATTAGAAAATATTCAAATTTAATTAAATCAGTTAACAGTAGATTTGAAAGTTTCCATTACCTCTTCTCTGCAGTTAGCAATAACGTTTTGCCGGAGGGAAGGGTCTTCATAAGCGGTAATTTTGTTTTTGGATGTTACTTTGAATATATAAGGGTGGAATAGAACAAATATGGTATTTACAGAGCAGAGAGCTGGTTGCGTCTCGAGAAATTTCTACCCTTTGTCTGTTGTAGATTTGGCAAAGTCCTGCACAAAAATAGGGTGGATCCGGCGAATGAAAGATGACTTTTGGCCTAGGCCTATTTAATAACATTGAATAGATCCAAGTATGCTAAAAAATAAATGATTACTCCTCTAGGTTTCTGTGAAGATGAAGCAGAGTGAGAAGAATGTCCATGTTTGTGTTCCCTCTGCATATTCAACAGAGGGAAGGTAGGCAGGTCTATGACTTTGTGAAGAAATGATTGGAAGAAAGATGTGGGAACTCCTTTAGCCAGACTATAAATACATAGACTATTGCTCCTGTTTCGATTCTCTATATCTTCACCATGGTTTTTCAAGAACCATACATTAGATTGCAACATCTTTAAAATCTGTGCAGTTCCTTCGAGTAACCTAACCCTTTGTTTGGCTCTGTCCTCCACGTATGCCAATTTTTCATCCAAAGTTTGAAGGTGTTTATTATTTTCCTCCATATAAGACTTGTGCACCCGGATTTCCTCAAGTAGAAGCTCCATTGAGATCGTAGTAGATTTCATGGGTGAGGGAGGATCCTTTTTAGATTTTTTATGCATTGAGAAATTAGAAATTGTAGGCAGTTTAGAGGACATTTTGGTCGTAGAAGTGGAATGAGAACAAGCCAAAGCAGAGGCGGATGAAGTAGAATCCTAAAAAGCACCACCTGTGTATCCCATAGCTTCCAGAACAGAGAATGGATAAGGGTAGTGCCTTTGGTGATATTCTTGGTAACTTGTGGTTTAATTGTTGTATGTGAAGGTTCATGATCCAACCCATATGTGGTTCAAATAGTCAACTAACCAAAGGAGCATAGTAGCAAATAAAAGGTGGCAGGCAGATAAAGCAGACCAATAGACTGCTGAAGAATATAAACGTTTCTCCCAAAATTGAACAGTATCATTGAAGAAGCAACGTAAATTATGACAAATATTGGGGAAGTGTAATTGCATATTCCCCGTTATATTTCTGTAAGATGTGACGGTATTCTGAGGCAGCAGAAAATGAGCGCAACTTTGTGAGGTACAAAAAAAAGAAAAACAAATTATAAATATAGCAGACAAACATCTCTAAAATTGTATTGTATTGCACGCTACTCCTGGACCCATAGAGGATTTGTTTTGAATTAGTATAGTGAAACATGCAAGTACATTTTAAGTGGTGGATAGGTTAGTCAGTTATTTGAATTTGGAATGATAGCAGAAGGATAGAGGAGGGAAAAAGCTTTGTATTTATATAGCGCTTGTTACCGCTGATGGGGTGTTGAAGCACGCTACTCTCGAAGCCCATTAAGGATTAGTGGTGAATTAATATGGTGAAATATTAAAGTAATTTCAGTGGTGGATATTAGTCAGTTATTTGGAGTGAAAAGAATAGCGGAGGGATAAAAGGGGAAGAAAGGTTTGCATTCATAAAGCACTTGTTGCCTCTGATGGGTGTTGAAGCACTTTTCTGGTGAGTACACGCTACTCCGGAACCCATAAAGGATTAGTGTTGAAAATTAGTGTAGTGAAATATGAAGTCATTTGAGTAGTGGATATGTTATTCAGTTATTTGGGTAGAGAAGGGTAGGTGGCGGGATAGCAGAGGGAAAGAGGTTTGTATTTATATAGCGCTTGCTACTCCTGATGGGGTTTTGAAGTGCAAGTAGCACGCTAATCTGGAAATCATAAGGATTAGTGTTAAATTAGTATGGTGAAACATGAAAGTGATTTTAGTGGTGGTTATGTTAGCCAGTTATTTGGATTGAGAAGGGTTGGGGAGCGGTAGAAAATGGAAAAGGGTTGCATTTTTATAGTACTTGTAACCCTGATGGGGTGTTGAGACGCTTTATAGGCGAGTAGCACGCTACTCTGGAACCCATAATGGATTCGTGGTGAAATAGCATAGTTGAATATGGGATTTGAGAAGTGAACATGTTCATTGGTTATTTTGATTGAAAAGGATAGTGGAGGGATACAAGAGTAAAGGATTTCTTTTTTTTGTTTAGGTCTTAGCAGGAGGAGGAGGCTTTTGGATGAGTAAAAAGGAGTTTTGGAGGGGATGAGTCAGAGGGAAGAGTTTAGAATGGTTTGCTTTAGGGGATTGGCATAGTAAAAGAGGTGTCAGATGATGCAAGGAGGGGTAGAGAAGGAGAGAGTCTAGAAAGGGTTATTTTGGTGATCATAGTATTTGTATGGGGGTTGGGATAAACGAGAGAGTGGATGTAGATGATATATTGATAGATGTATAGGATGAGAGATAGGGTAGTGCATTGGAAAGAGTAGCAGAAAGAAGTTTGAAATGAGTCAGAAGGTTGGGCTAGAAGATATATTGAGATTAGTATAGGCTGAGAAATAGGGTAGTGCATTCCATATGCTTTTTCAGGAGAAAAGTAACAGACACACAGATCCAAGTACATGGAAGGTACATAGATGCACAAAGGAAGTAAGTACATGAAGAGCAAAGATGATTTTTATTTATGTATTTATTTATTTATTTATTTTCCCTTAACTACATAATTATTCTACATGTTTATACAAAGCAATACACAAAGATAGGTACATATCTATAGTGAAAACAAATGCTTATATACAGAGTGATATACTGTAAATGTATGTTTGTGTATGGTGCTTATGTGGGGAAGAGCCAATTCTTGAGTAGTTTTCTGAAGATAAAGTGGTTGTCAGAGGATCTTATGTTGGGGTAAAGAGTTCCATAGTTTGGCTGCATGAACAGAGAAGGATGTCCCAACCATGGTTTTGTTCTTGTATCTTGGGATTTTGAAGCGAAATGCTCCTTTAGAGTGGAGGTTCCTCTGTTGAATGTGTTTGGTGATTTTATTCCTGATGAAGAGCGGTCCCATTCCATGTATTGATTTTTGGGTGATACAAAGCAGCTTGAACGTGGATCTTCTGGCAACCAGTAACCAATGCAGGGCTTTCAAGGCAGGGGAGATGTGGTCTTGTGATTTGATATGCAAGAGTAGTCTGACAGCCGAGTTCTGAATCTGTTGTAGTCTTTTAATGGTCATTAAAGGTGATCCATGGTAGAGGCTATTGGCGTAATCGAGTTTGGACAGAACAAGGGAGAGGGTAGCTTGGACCTTGTGTGGAAATCCTAAATGAGGGAACATTTGTTGCAGCATTTTTATAGTGCCGCATTTTTATAGTGACAAAGCTTGATCTTACTAGTTTGCCACTTACTAGTTTGCCACTTGGGCATTCATAGACAGCTTGGAGTCCATAGTCATTCCGAGGTATCTTACTTCCTTCGATACTTTAGACAGTGATCCCAGTTCATTAGGCCATGTGGCAAGCGGGTTGTAATGTTTACAATTGCCACACGTGAGTATTTCCATTTCTGAAGCATTCAATTTGAGGTGGCCCAAAATCGTTCACTGATCCACGGCTCTGAGACAGCTGAAAATTGGTGATTTTCCAATGTCTTTGGGGCATTCCAATTGAAGGAGTATTTGGTTGTCATCTGCATAGTTATAGCACATGAGGTGAAATCTATTGATATATTGAAAAGCATGGACGAGATGATAGAACCTTGAGGGACTCCTGCTTTTGTGGAGTACGGTTTGGACGAGAAAGGTGGGGTATGGATGATATTAGTTCTATTTCAAAGGTAGGATGCAATCAAGTCTAGAGCAGTTCCCTCTATGCGGGCTTCATAGAGTCTTTGTTTCAGAGTGTCATGGTCAACCGTGTCAAAGGCAGCTGAGAGGATCAAGAGGAGTAGTGCAGCAACCCCGTTGCGGTCAACTGTATTCTTCAGGTCATCCCAGATGGCAAGGAGGTCAGATTCAGGGCCTCTTCCCGGATGGAATCCTGTCTGAATAGTACCTTTTCTTAGATTTTTTGATAGCTGACTTGTATAATTTGTTAATGTTCTGTAGTTGAAGTTTGCTTTGTTTGGCATTTGATTTGAGCCAGGTACGTTGCAGCTTTCTAATTTGTTGTTTTATGTCTTTTATTTCTATGTTCCTCCAAGCTGCTTTTTTTCTTTTTTTCTGTTGTGTGGTTTTGAGTGGTATCAGGATATCAAAAGCTTCCTGTAGACACTCATATAGGTTTTGAACAGAATTTATTGTTTCCAGATTTGTACTTGATGTTAGTTGTATTTCTAAGTGTTCCAAATTGAGTTTGTTCCACGGCCAGTAGGTGGAAGTAAGGTAGTCTTAGGTTGTTTTATGTCTTTTATTTCTATGTTCCTCCAAGCTGCTTTTTTTCTTGTGTTCTGTTGTGTGGTTTTGAGTGGTATCAGGATATCAAAAGCTTCCTGTAGACACTCATATAGATTTTGAACAGAATTAATTGTTTCCAGATTTGTACTTGATGTTAGTTGTATTTCTAAGTGTTCCAAATTGAGTTTGTTCCACGGCCAGTAGGCAGAAGTAAGGTAGTCTTAATTGAGTCGCTTAGTGTTGTTATATGTTGGAAAGCAAGCAAGTGGTGGTCTGACCATGTGACTGGAGTTATAGTTTGAAAGGTAACTAGTTCAGTATTAGCAAAAATGACATCTAGGATATGTCCAGCGGTGTGTTGCATTGTGGACAATCTGATGCAGGTTCAGTGCGTTTAGGCCTGTGAATATTGTTTTTGGATGGGTCATATTGGGTTTGTCAAATCAAACGTTGAGGTCACCCAGAACGCATAGGTTGGAGTGCATTGTTATCAGGTTTGAAACTGTTTCTAGAAGTGCGTCTGGGAATGTCGCCCTGCTTGGTGGAGGTCTGTAAAGGAGCAGGAAGTTACAGGAGGAAGGCGGTGTAGGATTGCATCTTGTTAGAAGAGCCTCACAATTCTTTATGGAGATGTTAATAATTTTAGTGATATGTATTGTTTGCCTGAACACAACAGCTAGACCACCTCCTTTTTTGGCTATATGATTTTGGGTGATTGTTTGATAGCCTAGAGGAATGGCTTCATGCAGGACTCGAGCCATATCCTTTCCCAACCATGATTCGGTTATGAATAGTATGTCTGGTTTTGCATCAGTGAGAAGGTCGTAGATGTGATGTTTGTTTTTAGAGAGGGATTTATTAGTAGACAGTTTAGAGAGTGGCCTTTGGTGATAGTGAGACTTTGTTTTGTAGAAGAGTGATCAGTATTGTGTGGGTTTGTAGCAGGTGTGTTTTTAGTGCTGGCATTAGCTGTATTAGGAGAGCAATTGTGTAGCTATTCTGTATCATGTTCCTCATTCTGCATGCTAAAAAGGTATTTTAATGGGTCTGTGTTTCATGTGGTGAGATGGTATTTGAGAGTGAGTTGGAATGCTGTGTTGTTTTTGTGGTATACCATTGTTGTGCAGTAGACATGGGGAAGTGTATTTGTGAGGTGTGGCATGTTGCTTATATTGTTTGCGTGTGTTTAGGGGGGAAGGTGTATGAGTCAGGTGGAGATGCAGCATGTGGGTGATGTAGTAAGGTTCTACATCGTCCAATGGATGAGAGGCAGTTAGAAGAGAGTTGCTGTGTTGATGTATCTGTGTTAGGTGTGGTGGAAGAGAGAAAGCTTGGAATTGGAGTTTGTTCCTTTGTGTGGATTGAAAGGTGTGTGTATGTTTGTATTTTGTGATTGTAAGTATTATGAGGTGCTGCACTTTGAAGATCTTGTTGTGCTGGTGTGTGTGATATGTTTTGTTTTTGAGGAGTAGTGAAAGGGGTGCTGATGTATATGTTTCATGTAATGGATCTGGTTGTATAGTATGGTTTGTAAGAGTAGGTTGTACTGTAGAGGGGGTGGTGATGTGTTTATGAGTAGAGAGTATGTTGTGTGTAGGAGGGAATTAAGTAGACGTAAGAGTGTTTGTCTTAGACTTGTTTGTTGCAAGAGTTAAAAAGTGTGGTAGTGTGCAGTGTGTGTGTTGTGTGTTAGTGTTATTATGGTAGAAGGGAGAGGAGTGTGTTTGTTGGACAAATGATGGAAGGATGAATATTTGTTTGTTGGTGATAAAATGTGGTCTGTTAGGTGTAATTACAGCAGGGATTGTGTGTCTAGAAGGGATGTAGTTATGTATGGTGTTTATTGGCATTGTGTTAGTGATGAGTGAATTGGTTAGTGGTATAGGATAGAGTTTTGTACTGTTTGTAGGTGATGGTGGATATGTGTGGTAGTTGGGATAGTAGAGTGTATAGATGTGGTTTAGGTGGGTTTGTAGTGCATGCTGGTACATTAATTTGTGCATAGGGTTGTGAGTGGTGTTCATTTGGTATGAATGTGTTGCTCTGTTTGTGAATGTGGATGTGTGGGTTGGGTATTACTAAATGGGAAAATGGTCAGCATTCCTGGCCCCGGCCCTGGTCAGTCTCGAACAGGCAACTGCCCTTGTCCTCTCTGCTCTTAGCAGCCCTGATTGAGACGCCCTAAGCCTTGGCCTCTTATAGCACTAGTAATCAGGTGACCCCTTCGGCCAATGGGAACTCTAGCCCTAACACTATCCAATCACAACACTAGCCCTAAAATCTAGAACCAATAGGAGACCAGGACCTTACAGCCAATCTTAGCCCAAGTCTAAGCACCCATTCAGTTAAAAAACCCTGATCTCTACGTCCAATAGAGACCCTAGCCCTAACAGTAGTCCCAACCCAAGTCCAAGCAACCAATGCACAGGAAGCCCTAGTCCCTAGTTCTAATTGAACGCCTAACCCTACTCTCAGTCCCACACCTATTCCAGCAACCAATCACACCAGAAGCCCTAATCGCTACTTCCAATTAAAGGCCTAACCCTAGACCTAGTCCCAACCCTACATTGATTGAATCACAGACCCATACACCAATCAGAAGACTCAAACACCCAACCAATGAGGACACTAACTCTAATCCAATAGAAATGTCAGATACAACCACCAATCAATGTATACATGTACCAACCACTAGCAGACTATAAAAGGTCCCAGCAACCTCAGACAAGGTTTACTGGCCAGGAGTTGGAAGCTGCTTCTCCTGTTCAGAATCTCCTAGGAGAGAGACCGGCTCAATCCACACTTTGGACATCTGCAGGTAAGGGCCTCACAAACTTGAAATCGAACAATACTGTTTGAATATAACTTTACTTCCTCTCCTGGCCAAAAAACGAAGTGCCCTGTCCCTATTAAACCCAGTTTAAGCAGCTCACAGAATCACCCTCTGGTGTAGAATATCCCTGTTGCTGGGGGAAGGGGGAGGGAGAGGGGGTCTGGTTTCACTGGCTTCTTGACACAAAATGGTGGCTCGGGTGCACTGTTTAACATACAAGTCTTAGCACATGGCAAAGGAGAAATTTGGAGGAATAACTGAATAGTTAACAGGAATGAGAGGGAAACACTACAGAGTTTGGACTGCAAATCCCACAATTCAACATGTTAAATGTAAGCAATCATGGGCAGGAAAAATGACAAGTTTAAAACACAAAACAGGTGATAAAATATGCAATCACAGGCAGGTTAAAACTACAATTTTAAACTGCAACAACCACAGGCAAAGACAGTAATCACAGAAAGGGAAAAACGTTTTTTAAAAAACTTTTTGGGGAAAGAGACAGCACTAGTCTGCCTCCTTACCACGTCCTGGACTCTGCTCACTGCAAACTGGGTTATAGGTAGGCTGCAACTCACAAGATGGAAGAGAATAATTTGGGTTGCACACAGCAAAGTCTTAAGGGGCCTGGGTAGGTGTGAGCGGAGAGCTCAGAGTTGCATGGTAGCTGAATAGCTAATCCCCAGTCCTAGGTCTGCTGGCCTGGGGTGGGGGCTGAGGAGCTGCTTCTCCTGTTCAGAATCTCCTAGGAGACAGACAGGCTCAGTTCACACTTTGGAATTCCGCATGTACGGGCCTCACAAACTTGAAATCTAACAATACTGTTTGAATAAAACTTTACTCCCTCTCATTGCCAAAAAACGAAGTGCACAGTCCCTATTAAACACAGTTAAAACAGCTCACAGAAGCAACCTCTGATGCAAAATATCCCTGTTGCTGGGGGAGAGGGGGTTGGTGGCTGGTTTCACTGGCTTGTTAACACAAAATTGTGGCTAGGGGGCACTGTTTAACATACAGGTCTTAGCACAGAGCAAAGGAGAAATTTGGAGGGAAAACGGAATAGTCACCAGGAATGAGACAGAAAAACTACAGAGTTTGGACTGCATATCCCACAATTCAGCTCAGTAAATGGAAGCGATCATGGGCAGGAAAAAACACAGGTTTAAAACACAAAACAGGTGATAAAATATGCAATCACAGGCAGGTTAAAACTTGGAAAGAGACTGTACTAGTCTGCCTCCTTACCACTTCCTGGACTCTGCTCACTGCTCACTGCAATCTGGAGCACAGGTAGGCTGCAACTCACAAGATGGAGGAGCAATGAACCTGCAACATCTGTGTGGCTTCTCCTGGTGTAGTTTGGGAAGCCAGCAAGGGGGTATTTTCAGGAAATTGTGTTGCTTGTCTTCCCACTGCAGAAGATCTCACGCAAAGGTGGCCATCCCATATAGGCGCAAAGCCATGCCTCCACTAACTGCTTTTTTGATGTTCCTAGTTTTGCATGTTTTTATTCTTCATGCTTGCAAAAAATACCACCTTTGAGTATGAAGGATCAATCCCCAATGGATTAAGTGATTTGCTGGATTTGTGGGAAGGTGGATAGTGTGACCAGGTATTATTAAATATAAAATATTCTTTGACAAACATTCAAGGATATTGCAAGTCATCTGTGAATTCCCTTGAGCTTATAAAGGAATTATGCCTTAGGCATCAGTTTTCTATATGGTCACAGACTCATCTTTCTCTTGAAATATCTTTATAATGTGTGCTATGGGGTACTTTATCACACAAAGTTCTGAAAATCAAATTCTGAATAATTTATCGATATCATCACTTTGAACAGATGGTGGGTAATTCCATTTAATGAAGAGAGGGTAATTAACATATGTGTTGAAAGCATTGTTGGGCTCCTATAGCAAAGTAACATTTCCTAACTAGTTATAGAAGCTTATCACGACTTTCTATATGTACCCTAGAGCTGGTCTGGCTATTAATTCAATATGTTTTGAGTCTTTGAAAATAGAGCAAAGAATTAATGATGTTTCTTTAATTCACTTGCTGTTTTTCATGTACACAAAACCTGGAACACATGGGTGTAACAAACAAATAGAATATTTTACCTCAAAAGTGCATCATATATGACTTTTCTGGTGTGAAAAATGTCAATGCTCCTTAGCTCAAGCAAAATTTGCACACTGTAGTCGGAGCTGCAGTAATGTGTGCACTAATATTTGCACGCAACCTGTAATTGTACCATTAGTGTCTAGCTTAAGCTGTAATAAATAAGACCCTTGTGCATGCTTGCCCAACAAATTCTAATTCATATGCGATTTTAAAAAGAGTGGCAATATCAAGCTAATTACAAAACTATGTAACAGCTATTATAAAGTGTAAGTCAAAATAGTCCTTACTGAAAATGTACACAGCTGGAGTCATTAACAAAGATTAGATTAAAGAAATAACTATACAAATCAACAGTACTCCACAGTTTTATGCAAAATGTGCACAGTGCTCAAATGTGTGATACATAACGGATACTTTTAAATTATGAGAGTCTGACAGCACAGTGCATTGTTCTGCTTCCAGCCCAAAATGTAACGCAGAGGTCAGGAAAGGAACAAGCTCATAAATAGGTATTATAAATCTTCTTCAGGTATTAGCTGTCTCCATTCAAAGGAGAACAGAGACAAAATCATCATGATGGCCATAGGCAACATATCTGATGTTTTCCAAGCAGTGACCACATTTATTTATTTCCTTTTACTGAGCGCCTGACTTAGATCTTGGCAGACAGGTTACTCCATCACAACGGTGATGGATATCCAGTCCACTGAAATATAAATCCCATTAGATCCTAAATCAGGCCCTAAGTGTAAAATAAAGTTTCGGAACAGCTCTCGTGAAAACAGTTTTACAGCCCTGCAGACACTCAAAGGCCAGCACCAACTTCATTTTTGTATCAAGTTCTGGTATTTTCTGTTCAGTTACGTTATGTTACGTTATCTTATGTGACCATTGTTGGGCTTGGCCCCCTCTGCAGGGTTATTCATAAACTTTTTGGCTTCACCCTCTTGTTTTCTGAACCTGTTTTTGTTGACTTTTAGGATTCTGTGCACTTTACTGCTGCTAATCAGTGTTAAGGTGCTTGTGACTCTCCCATAAACATAGTGAAATTGGCTTACACTCAAACTGCACATTTAATTTACTTATAAGTACCTCGTAAAATGGAACTACATGTACTTAGAGCTTGCAAAAATAAATGGTACTAGTGGGTCGGCAGCACTTATTCCATCACCCACGTACATAGCCCTTTAAAACATTTATTAGGCCTGCCATTGCAGCCTGTTTGTGCAGTTGTAAATTGGCATTCAACCTGGCAAAATAAACCATCCTTTTTAATACATGGGAGTCCCCCCTATGATAGGTGCTGAACAGCCAATAGGGTAGGGTGCAGTGTACTCAAAAAGTTAGACATGTGCATTTAACTCTTACTGGTAGTGAAAAACTCTAAAATTAATTTTTCAATGCTGCAAGGCGCACCTCTCACATAAGATAACTTTGGGTTACCTTTTTATTTTTATTAGGTGATAATTTTCTATTGGAAGCATGTAGGGACGTTGAGTTTAGTCTCTGCATAATTGTAATTTAAAACAGTGCTTAATGTTAAAGTTGGCATTTTCTTGTTCCAGCCATTTATTGCCTGTAGCCTGTATCCTGAGTCACATAACCAGGTGTAGCTAGCAGTGGATTTTAGTGTATTAGTCCCAGACAATAAGACAGGAGGGGAATATGTGTTGTCAGGATAGGCATCTCTATCAGGTGAGGGAGAAGAGCTGTCACCTACTCACTTGCACACACTCTGCCATAGCACACTCACAAAGCATTTCATGCAAGACTTTTGTGCGCCCAGACAAGGTGCCATTGTAGAGGGAGTACTTTAGAAGCTTATCCCACTTCCAAGTTAACACCAGGGAGAAGTAGTGGACCCTGAGACCCAACTCTTCAGATCACGTCTGGACCTGGGGACTTTGTCAGACAGAAGGAATGCTCAGCTGTGAAGTCTGCCATGTTGACTTGCTTACTGATTAAGGACTACTGTAAAATTCTTTAAAAAGAAGCAGCTGAGTCCAGTTGAAAGTAGAGAATAGTTTAATGGAAAGGGCACAGTACTGCAACTGTAAAAGACCCAGACACAATGACAAGAAACATCATTCTAAATAAAGTCATACCAACTGTATGGCCGGTGCAGGGATTAAAAGTATACAGAATAATTAAAAGGGAACGATATAATTAAAAGGGAAAGGTATGATAAAATAACATGCAGTGCACCAACTACTTTGATGCCCAAAGCCTGCTGTTACTGCACCAGGACTGCTGCTGGGAGCTGTCTGCTAAGTTCAGTTTGTCTGTGTGGACCCAAGACTTCAAGAAGTCTCCAGGAGTCAGTTGGTTGGCTTCCTGTTCAAGCCAGAGGGGCATAACAGACTTCTTCAATGTTGATGCAACTCTTGGCATCTCAACACAGCGCAATCCAGCCCACCACTGACTTCAACCCAGCGCGTCGCAGCTCATCTTTGATACTAACACACCTCAGCACATGTCTCTGGAAGCCCCACCAGCTTCCTCTATGAAGACGCAATATCTCGCCCCGAAAGCTCTTGTTAACGGTTCTCTGACTCCACTGCTGCATGACATATCTTGACATCGGACCACACATCACAGCTCTTTGTCAATGATCATCGATTCCTCCCCTGCGCAATGAATATCAATCCTGGACCTCGGATTGCAGCTCCTGGTCAACAGCTACTCAAGGCTGGCCTGCTCACCTCAACGCAAGTGCTTTGTATTTCAATGCCCAGGCCACAAGGTACTTTCCAGGGGACTGAAATCAGTCATGTATCAAGCCCACACCCCATCGAGGTTGACATGAACTTGTGACTTGTACCCAGTATACTACAACCAGACACCCGTGGTTACCTCTTTTCGCTTCTTAACAGTTGCTTTCTACTAAACCTTCAAAAACTCCAGTTCTACTGATTGTATTTTGATCATTCTGGTGTCAAAGAATGTATTATACTTTACTCTATATTTCTAAATGGGTATAACATTTTTTCTTGTTTTGATCATTCTGGTGTCAAAGAATGTATTATATTTTACTCTATATTCCTAAATGGGTGTGAAATGTTTTCTTGTTTTGTGCATTCACTGTATTACTGTTTAAATTGATGCATACATCCTTTGCACATTGCCTCCAAGTTAAGCCTGACTGCTTTGTGACAACCTACCAGTGGGTTGAGCACAGATTCATTTGGGGTTTGCTTGTGACTTCTCCATGACAAGGACTATAGTTGTCAATTAAGTAGGGTTTCACCCCCCTCAACCAGTAACCCAATTTCTTACACCAATCTATCGATTTGGAATAACTTTGTTTTTTGACACTAAACACTAAATCCTCTTTTAATCTGTGTCACTCAATATGTGAACTAACACTCTTCAGGGCTCAATGTGCAGCTTTTATCGGTCAATGGAAATATGCTATTGTATACTAATTAATCATCATAAAGGAACAGACTATAGAATTAGTCATTTAGTATGCCTAAACTAATTCAGGTAATAGACTTAAGAAACAGAAAGCAGTTGAGAAGACATGGCAGAAAATGAATCAATGTGATTTGATGGCTGCCCAACAGAAACAGCAAAAGGGAAACAATTGTAGGGGTTGGAGTGAAAATGTCAATAATGGACAACAAAATCAATCATTTAGAATGCAACCTGTACCATATATTAAGGTTGTATGTATAGTTTCTGACAGTTAATCTGTTATGCAAATGAAAGACCAATCTTGAAATAGACTTTGAAGTAATTGTATGAAATTCATTGTCTTGTACAACATTTGAATGTGGCTATTATTCTAAATATTAAGAGATAACTCTTTCTGGAGTGGTTTTGATCACCCCATCAAATTGGATGAGTGAGTAGAATTAGGCTGATGCATGAAATGCTCTTCTATAAACTTATGGAGCATAACTTTATACTTAGGAGCAGAGAAATACAATATGAAAGAAATAAAAAATGTGATAGATCTTGAAAACACTATTTGGAAGTGGAAATGAGAATGTAGCTCCTTAAGAGGGTGATTACTTTAATGTTCTGAGAAAGGTTGATAGCTTAATATTTTGGCTCTAATCATCACTTCAGATATCATCCTAAAAGTTCATAAAGAGGAATTCCTACACCATGTGAAGTTCAATAAAACAACTCATAGATAGCATACCCCTTTCAAATTTAGAACTCAATAGTTTGCCTATATAAATCAAAGGGATATATTGGGCCTCAACAATAGCTGCAAATAAATTATTTGAACATCATTATCACACTAGCCCTAAATATCATTGATCAATGCCCCGCCACCTTTTAGTGGGAGTGCTTTTCAAAATATCATATTACGGAATATTGTCTGATAAATATTGTGCCCAGGATATTGTTTAAAAAATATTGTTGCACTGGGTGTACATTTTCTATTATTATATCCAAAGGAGCAATATTTTGTTAGATGATACTTAGGGCGAAATGTTTGTGTTCAACAATTTTTGGGCCACAATATCTTGGTAGCAAACACTGTGAGATCATTGTGCTTCTCAAAAATAGGCTGTACATAAAATGTAATTAAGACCCCGTGATTCACCTAATTGTGGGAATTCAAATTATGATTTTTACATTAAGTTCCCATGCATTGTCTGATGGTGCATAATTACACTGCAGTTTGTGGAAAAATTGTGGTAGGTCTTTTTTGCTACCAAACCAGAGGATGGGCATCCAATTTCTTAGCTTGCAGCAGGACCCATTGCAGCTTTCCTATGCCACTGTGTGGTGGGTCAGTGGAAATATTGTAATAGTTTTAGTCAAGGGGGGTAAATGCTGTGTCAACACGAGCAGATTAATAAACAAGAAACAACTACATGATGGCATCTCTAAACTCCTGTTACACTATAAAATGAAGAATACTTACTGTGCTTCTCCTCAGCAGCTATGACTTCCTAGATCATTGTGTTCTACTACTAGCTTTACCTTGTCTTGTGTTCTTGTTTGCTTCCAGTTTAGCTTTGGGTGCACCAAGTATCTATTGCTGTTAAAAGGTTTCTGTTCTATCATTCCTGCATCCAGCTCCATCGCTCCCTTATCCAAGACTGGACTAGTGATTATCATTGGTGTGTGCCTTCTGTGTGACTTAACCGCTTGCGTGCGGCAGGAATTCCAGCCCTGTGCTGGACATTCCAATTGCGGGCGTGGTCGTGACGGAACCATTCCGTCATCAGCACAGCCCTACCGTGACTCATGACGGAATGGTTCTGTCACGAGCATAGAAGGGGTTAACAGAATTTGCCCAAACAGAATTGTCAGATATCTAGAACAACGGAGGATCTTGCCTTTGATTAAAACCTTCCCAGACAGAGAAGTTCTGAAGGGACCAGAAATTGAACATTCTATTTTTTATTCATTTATGCACAAGAATATTGTGGCAGATCCTGTATTCAACAACCACTTGCACTACTACAACTCCTATACATAAGCACACCACACAATTGACTTTGACATGCATTCAAGAAAAATGCAGACTACTGCTCTATTGTAATGAAATGTTGTGGGAACGTAATACTTCCTTTTGATATTCAGTAAGTAATCCAAAATTGGTCGCAAACATGGTCTGTTCATAATTTGGAATTCTAATTTGGAAGAAAATGCATATGGACCAATGATATTTCTTGTACAAATTCCACAGATGTTTCCTGGATGGTTTTGCACAAAGAAAACTAGTTGGTTAGAGGAATTGAGGTACACTTGTTATTCTTCAGTCTGACCTTTGGGACTAGGAATCAGGAAATAAACCTTCCTTCTTCTTTTTAGCTTTCTGAAAATTCCCACTAGTCTGAAATCAGGTTCTTATAGTTCAAACCACAACGGTATTTTGTAACCCGCATTCTTAGTCTTAATATTGTGTTATCTAAGCACACTACAGGGTCAGACACAAATATTATTAACAATTCCAAGGGATGGTTCTGTGCTTTATAAGTTTTTTAGTAATCATATATTGTTTGTCCATACACATTATAAATCAATCAATCAATCAATCAATCAATCAATCAATCAATCAATCAATCAGGTTTCTAATAAAGCGCAACTCCTCACCTGTAAGGGTCTCAAGGTGCTTAGTGTGTAGGGAGGATCTGCAGTTCAGTCGTAGAGCCAGGTCTTGAGGGTTTGCCTGAATTGCATCAACAATGGCAATTGCCTGAGATGTAGAGGCAAGGAGTTCCAGGTCTTCACAGTGACGTAGGAGAAGGATCTTCCTCCAGCCATGGTCTTGCAGATCTGTGGGATGGTGGCCAGGGCCCGTAAGGGGGAGTGCAGATGTCTGGTATGAGTATAGAAGGAGAGGCGGTGGTTGAGGTATGCAGGGCTGGCATTGTGGAGGGCTTTGTAGGTGTGGGAGGAGCTTGAAGGTAATTATATCGTTGGTAGGTAGCCAGTGAAGGTTTTTCAGGTGGCTGATGATGTGGCTGAGGCCTGGGATGTTCAGTATTAGTCTGGAGCAGGTGTTCTGTATGTACTGCAATTTCTTTAGGAGTTTCTGGGTGGTGCCGTCATAGATTGCGTTGCCGTAGTTGAGTCTGCTGTTGACAAGTGCATGGGTGACCATTTTGCTGGACTCAGTGGGAATTTACTTGATGAACTTAAAAAGCAGACAGAGAGTGTGAAAGCAGGAGGACGAAACAGCGTTGATTTGGTGGTTGAATGAGAGCGAGTAGTCCAGAATGATGCAGAGGTTTCGCATGTGGTCCATGGGTGTAGGGGGGTTCTGAGCACTGCAGGCCATCAGGAGTCATCCCAGGTGGAGGGAGTGGAGATCAGGATGAGGACTTCGGTCTTGTCTGAGTTTAGCTTGAGGCCTCTGTCCTTCATCCAGGTGGCGACTGCCTTTATCCCACTGTGGAAGTTCTTTTTGGTGGCTGTGGGTTCGTCTGTGAGGGAGAGAATCAGCTGGGTGTCGTTGGCATAGGAGACAAAGTTGAGTCTGTGGCTTCTGACGATGGCTGTAAGTGGGGCCATGTAGATGTTGAAGAGGGTTTAGCTCAGGGAGGATCCCTGAGGCACTCTGCAGCTGATCTCTGTGGGTACTGAGTTGAACGGTGGAAGTGTGTTTAGCCGAGTTTGGGCAGAATACATACAGAACTAGTTTTTAAAGGTGTCATCCGCACCTCTTTCTACTTTGAGGATACAGAGCCTGGGAAGAGGCAGTTATAGAACTATTTTAGACTAATTATTGATCTTTCTACTACAAATGTGATTCATTTTACAATAACATAAAAGTTATCAAATGAATAAAAAAAGCAAAGTAAAGTACAAACCATGTGGGATTCATTGGCCACTCTTGTATTCTAAATCGTGAATTGCGATTTTCACCCAAATACACTGTTGCTGCAGCCTCAGATCATTCTCATTAGTTGGACTGGGCAAAACTTGTGAAAAGGTGGAGAGAGAAAAGAGGAGCCAAATTAGAAATCAGGCCCAGAGTTATGAAAATTCATACAACACAGCGGAGGTGTGTAAAAGAAAGAGAGCAGGATAGTGCCTTAGCTACAAAGATTTGGAGTGTGCATTATGTAAGGAATTGTTTTTGTACTGAAGAAGAGGCTTTCAGTACAAAAACTATGCTTAACACCTTTCCTGATTTGTACATGTACAATGCAGCATGCATGACTGTTTGTAGGTAGGTATTTGCAGCAAAACCCTTGGGTGATTATAGAGGAACACCGATGTACCACCCATGGAATATCCCCTTGATACAAGGTACTATGAAGCTGTGCATAGGACAATGTTGCATTAATTTGGAAAACTACCCAATACAAATCCTGATTTGCATTGGTTTGTAAATCCAAACATAACACTTTGCATCGCATTTAGGTTATAAAAGTAACGCAAGTCGGCACAAAGTATATCTAAATTAGGGCTGTAGAATCTATCAGGTCTCTGAGAAAGATTCACTGGACCCCTCTGTAATGCACTCCAAATGATCCAAGGAATGTAGAGAAGCAGTGTGATGCAAGATGAATGAATAAATGAATAGTAGTTTTGTAATCCGCAAACTTTGCCCAAAGGCGTCAAGGCATCAAGATAGCATGCATTTCTGAGAATATATGGGGCTCAATTCACAAAGGCATGTACTAGTATGCAAAAGAATACTAAAGGAGTATTATTTTACATTCTCCAAAATGACTTTGTAAATAAGTCACTTAGGGGCCAGATGTAGGTCGCCAATTACCGGTCGGTAACGCCCGATTTCGGCTGTTACCGACCGGTAATTGTTTTTTGAGATGTAGGGGGCCCCAATTTTACTGATTCCGTAAATTTACCGAATCGGTAAATTTACAGAATCAGTAAAATACCGACTCGGTATATTTACCGAATCAGTAATTCCAGATGTAGGTGGCACAGTTTGCAGTGCCACAAGCCCTTAGGAATTCTTATTTTACCACCCAATCCTATTGGGTGGTAAAATACCGAATTCCAGTGTACATGCACATATGTGCATGTACACCTATGCCATGTGACACACAGACATGCCCTTAGGGCATTTATGTGTGCCACATGGCACACAAGCCTGCAATTGGGGTGCTACAGGGTGTCAAAGTGACACCCCGTTCCCCCTGCCAGGATTCGGTATTTACCGATTCTGTAAATACCGAATCGGTATTTCCCAATGATTCCTATGGGCTTCAAGGCCCATAGGAATCAATAGGAAATACCGATTCGGTATTTACCGAATCGGTAAATACCGTCTTACAGATTCAGTAATTCTAAAATAAGAATTACCTACCTCTGCCCCCTTCCTATTTACCTACTCTTAAATACCGAATCGGTATGATTCGGTATTTAAGAGTCGGTAAATCGGAATGATCTAAATCGGGCCCTTAATGAGATCTTGTGATTTATTGCTCTGTTTTAAGCAATATTATGCATTGCAGGCTACAAACTGTTAACTGTAACTGGATACTATTTTCATTTATTATATTGCTGTTAAATTCACTCTGTGTTAGTTTTGCTAATGATGTTAATGTCAGTAAGTATTGTATAATTAATGGTACTTCAAGCAGAAAGTACACACAGCTTGTTTTCTGAAGTGAAATTAAATACTTATGTACCTGTGTCAGATGCACAACAAGGGTATAATAAAAGGTAGACGAGTGACAAGGCGGTGGCCTTTGGAAGCCATCACACTGACACCAATCTAAAAAAAATGAAAATATGATTGAAGTCAGTAGTCTCAATAAAATAAATGTATAAACATTTAAAGAGATTGAAGCAGATCTATTTTCTATCTGATGTGCTTGCTTAGGTGCCTTATTTAGTGGTTAATGTGTGCGTTTTGCATTTGCTGGAAGATAGAAACTTTAATATTATATTTATTGTTTTCTGTACATCTTTCTGCTCTATTTACTTTGGAGAGATTGCCAGGGATAGTGCAAAAGAACTGTGACTGTGACGCAGTTTCCAACACACCACTCTCAGTCACCAGACCGTCTGCACTTCATAACTTGGAAGGTGGCGGCAGAAAGCGTAGCAAAGTAATGCACTTAAGCTCATCTTCTTTCAAGTGCCAGCAAAAAAGGGTAAGCGCCTGCGGAGACAAGGCAGACGCTGTCTCTGATGTCAGTCTCAGACTTTACCCATTTATTGAGGAAGAAGTTCACGGTGGACAGCCTTGCTCGCTGCCTATCCGAAGGATGACATCAATATACATTTTAAAGACTACCTCAAGCAGTGTTTGTCTCCGTTTCATAATGGAATTCCTCAGAGCATAACTCGAAATTGTTTTCAGATGGAACTGCAATAGTATTTCATAAACGTACATCAACAAGATGCTTTGGATTATGAAAAGTAAAAAGGCACTTTTAAGATCCTCTGTTGGTCCGTTGGAATAACTCCCCTGATGTTGTGTTTCCAGTCCTACAACACAGTGATATGTTGGAAGGAATAATGTTTAGTATATAACAGCCTGATTCATCATACTCCCGTTTTGCGAGCCCCTAATAGCGATTCATAGCGAATCGCTATTAAGGACTCGCAAAACGGGATTCATGTAGGAATATGCAAAAAAAATGCGATTCCTACTAATTCCTTATTTGCGATTAGCAAATTACTAATCGCAAATAAGGAATAACTCCCCATTCATTCCTATGGGCCAAATGGCCCATAGGAATGAATGGGGAGTATTCCTTATTTGCGATTAGCAATTAGCTAATCGCAAATAAGATAGCGATTGAAAGGGTGCCAGGGGTGTCCAAAGGACACCCTGTAGCATCCCTTAAATGCTAATATGAACAGGGGTTGCGCACACACATGTCCAAAGGACATGTGTGTGTGCAACATGCAACTCAGAAAAATGCTTTTAAAAGCATTTTTCTGAGTTATCGCTATTTACCACGAGGTTTGACCTCGCGGTAAATAGCGACCTGAAATTGCGATTTCGCAATTTTTAAATGGATGATGAATTGCATTTCAGGAATCTCAAATAGAGATCCCTTAAATGTAATCCATCGCAAATTTGCGAAAACGCTATTACCGATTTTTGCATTTGGGATGATGAATCCCAAATGCAAAAATCTCACTCGCAAAGTGCCAGATTCTCAGAATCTGGCCCTTTGCGAGCCGAATTCAGCTTCATGAATTAGGCTGTAAGTCATTCAAGGCCAGATGTACGACGCACATAATAGCTCTTTGCAAATTGCGGGTCTTTTGTGACTCACAATTTGCAAAGCACTATAGTGCATGTACAACAGTGTTTATACACTGTTTTGTGATTCCCAATGGGGTCGCACATAGAGAGGCTCATGAATATTAATGAGCCTCTTGCAATTTGCGACCCCATTGGGAATGCAGGCCCTCCCAGGTATGGTGGCCTGCTGGGCTCAGGGGACCACCATATCTGAGATTGCTTTTAAATAAAGCATTTTGTTTTTCAATGCAGCCCGTTTTCCTTAAAGGAAAACAGGATGCATTTAAAAAAGAAACAAATGAAGCGTTTTCGTTTCATTTTTTAAGGGCCGGCAGTGGTCCCTTGGACTGCTGCCTGACCTTAAAAAAATAATCTACACTGCGTTTGCAAAGGGGAAGGGGTCTCCTGGGGACCCCTTCCCTTTTGTAACCCCATTACCACCCTCTTGAAGAGGGTGGTAATTTGCAAGTTTTTTGCGACCGCAATTACGGTCACAAAGCATTTGTACATTGAATTGCGGATGCAATTTGCAAGGGAGCACCCCTTACTAATTGCGACTCGCAATTCCTAAATAACAAATCACAAATAAATTGCGACTCGCTATTTAAGAAGTGTACATGCCAGCAGTGATTTTGCATGCGCAAACGGGTTGGCAAACCTGTGTGCACATGCAAAATCACATTGTACATCTGGCCCTGAGTGTTATATATATTTTTGATTAACATGACCAATTACAAAAATCTAAATTGCAACAAAAAATCTAAATCTAGTTATGTTTATAAATAAATCTATGTATTGTTTTGGGGAAATTCAGAAAAGCATAATTGCCTTATTCCAGTAACAGTCGTAAAAACTGTAAAGACCAAGGGGCATATTACCAAGCAATAGCGATAATTATCGCTATTGCTTGGTTAGAGACAAAAATTTACCGCTGCGCTGCGGCGATTTTTACCGCAAATAAACCTTGGTATTACCAAGGTTTATCGCAAATGCGATAAAAATCGCCGCAATGCATGAATATCGCTGAAAAGTCAGCTATATTCATGCATTACCGAGCTAATGCTCTTAGCCATGTTATCCACCTCCCATTGGATAACATGGCTAAGAACTGCTCTGGGGCAGGTGTTAGCTTTTGGAGATATTCGCGCTTAGCGCGAATATCTCCAAAAGTTGGTAATAGGAGATAGCGATGTTAGCGACTGTTTTCAGTCGCTAACATCTTGGCACGCCCACTTTGCATATCATTAGTGATAATTATCACTGACATGCAAAGTGGGGCCCAAGATGGTCGCTATCTCCTACTAGCTGTCGCTAACTGGTGTTAGCGACAGCTAGGTAATAGGGAGATAATTTTATCTCCGCTTTCTTGGCTTTTAAAGCCAAAAAAGCAGAGATAAACCCCCTTGATAATATGCCCCCAAATGTTTATCCTCTGGCCATAATCCTTGAATTCCTGGTACCTAGTCACAGTACAGCACTATTTTTAATGGTGCACAAAACAGTGTTCTTAAGCCCTGGGTCTGACTAGAAGAAACCAGCAATTTAAACAAAGCCTGCCTTTTGAAACAGGAAGAGGCTGTCGGTTTAAGGTGAGAAGACATCAGAATCATGCTTAGAGTAAAATTAAGGGTTCTTAGTGGGTGGTGGGGACTTGGCAGCCAACAGGTTTGTAAATCCAGCGCAATCACAATACAATGAAAAACATGCTTTAGTAGAGGCCAATGGGCAAGCTGTTTTGAGAAAAAGGTTACTCCAAAGATTTTCTTGTGCAATGAAAACATTCTGAAGGAATTCTCTTGTGCAGAAACAGATGCAATAGGTATGTTTGATCGATGTAGGCTTTGCACCTCCAACCCTAATGCTCCTATGTGCTATACTGTTACACTACTTTAATCTGCTTCCGTCAGATTGTCAAAAATCCTTGTTTTAATTTAGAGTTCATTTCTGAAGATTTTCTAGAAACCTTTCTGTGATGTATTCACGGTCAAAGATGCTTGATGCCAAATATAATTAAATAAACATATATGTGATCTCACTCTCACAGACATCACCAGCAGCAAATAGTGTATATTATGTACTCTGTGAGTACTGTGATTAAGTGGTGCCAGGATTTACTAGCTTTTCTAAAAGCTGACCTTGTTCTTTGCAAAGTTTGAACTTAATTTCAAGATTTCAAAAGAAATCCTCTTCATTTTAATTCTCAGACCATATAGTTTCTCCAGTAAATACGTTTGGAGATATAAAAACTTCAGTGTAATTTCCTGATTTAAGAGCATGTAGCATGTATCAGGAAGCATTCTGCATGTTGATAGAAAACATACTCTGATAAATGTGAATACCTTTCCGAAGGCCATATCAGAATAAAAAAAAATGTAGGCATGCTAAATAGTTAGCCTTAACTGCCCATGGGTGCCAATTTAAAAAATGCTTAGACCGGTGGGAGACATATCACATCCCTTTTCACAGCCAATGCCATCAGAGGGTTGACACCTTGTTTCAGCATTAAACCCTAACCTGACTCCTATTTGGAGATGAGGAGTTAAAGGAAAGTATAGGTTGGAAAACTACAGAATCTTAGCAGGGATGTTAAAGCCTGTTTCCTTTTTTATTCCTACTGTTTCCTCATGACCCATAACACCAGAGATTGGAAGTGGAGTGTCAAAGGTACTCATGCTCAAATGAGGGTATGGATTGCTCCTTTGACTTTTATAGGTTTCCCTTGAAATATGATTCATAAATTCCTTAGAAGGCTCCTCAAAACATATTACTGAATTGTCTTGGACAATCACCTCTTTTCCCAAACCCTTCACCTAGGATTGCCTGGAAATGGTCAATTAGCGGTGAAATAGATTTTTTGCAAGTTATTTTTTCCAATTTATTTTCATAACAAAAAATATTTATGCAAGGAAAGCCATGTCTCTACACTCCAAAAAAATGGGAATGTTTGTGACATTTTCATTTCCAAAAACTACACTTACTCAATTTTTTCAATTAACATGCATGTGGAGTTAAATTGTGAAATGCTTTGGGAATATTTGTGAGTATCAATGATGGTCTGACTTTGTGGATATTTCCTATATTCCCTCTAGCTACCATTTACGCCCTTCTGGAAACAGTTATTTTCACTTCCTTGCATAAAGCTATGCCTACCAGATAGATTGTCTATGGTCCTTAAATGGTATATTTCACAATTGCCAATTCCTTGACTCAGGGCTTGTGAATTCTGATTGTAAATTTCACTTTTCCGATGTAATACACCTATAATCAGAATAAATATATGGATTGGGGCCCTAAATAGATATTATCTGATGCAGACCAAAATGTACGGACAGAAGCTATTAAATAATGAGCCCAGCAACCTAAAAATAATTCCTAGAGTCAGATCCCAACAACAGACTTGTTTAGAGAGTCCCTACCCTGGATATGGTAAGTCATGTGACAAGTATCCTAGTATGAGGATATGCAGTTTCCTGACTGTGATAGACAAACCATGATTTGTAAGATTCAACTATGTCGCTTACCAAGATACTGAAAGAGAGCCAAGTTCTCAGACCAGTTATGATAGATATGACTTCTAATGCGTTGTCGTTCAACTACATTTTAAGACAGGATAAATTAATTAGAAACTTGAGCATTCGTATCATGATTTGATGAAGAATGGCTCTTAGTTTAGCTACAAATATTCAAAGCAAAAGGCTTGCAAATCGATTATCACAAGTTACTGCCAATTTAGTTGTAAGTTTGACACATAATGGAAATAAATGTTAGAAGAAGGGTTGGTACATTCAAGTCTGATTTGGAGGTCTCGTGATCATTGCGCATACTTTTTTCTTGATATTCAGAAACAAGAATGTAATTCATTGTTGAGCTATATCAAATCATGGTAAACCCTATTTTTGACAGTTACATTGCATGTTGCGTTTGCTACAATGTAACCTATGAGTGTTACATAACTGGCTTACTTTGCTAATGGAGTGAGTGCCTCTTTGGGCCTCTCTTTGTCTCACTTGTGTATGCTACCTCTGCATTCTGTCACTCTGCTAGGCTGGTAAGAGAGTTCCACAATTCTGAAATATCAAATAATGTTCCATTTCTTCACCATAGCTCATCTTATATATTCACTGCTGTCATGCCTCTTGGATAGATTCAGTGTTCAATTCTGGTTCCTCTATGGGGTATTTGTTAAGAGATTTGCAACTGAGGGCAGAATCATATGTGTCACAAGTTCAATCTATCTAAATCTACTGCTGCATTTTTCTGCGCATTGCTCTTTACAGTAATGGTCTCACTATATCTAACAAGGGGACCCGATCAAGTAGCCTTGGACCACGGGTAATTACTTATTTTCAAGAACAAAGGTCCTTAGCCTAGCAATTAATAATGAAAACATTTTCACATAGACTTCAATGAGAACTATGGATAGTCTTCCAATGTCCAGCCAGACAGAGGAATATTTATTCAGACAAATGTAGAACGAATAAACAAGAGTGAGAGCACCAAACTGATAAAGAAAGGGCACAATCCTGGACCGAGCGTGAAAGAAACAAAATAGAAAGAAAATAAAGTATCAGGCAAAACGTTGGAGCAAGTGGTGTCTTACAATACAATGCAAGCTTCAGTAAGCTCTACCAAGCAGTATCCACAAGACAATATACATAATGGCTAGATTGAGGTACTGATTAGAAAGTCAACGTTTCGATCCCTAGCTCCTGTTACAGTGGGATCATCTTCAGGACTAAAGGTTAAATTGCCTGATTTGTTATTTAGCCTTATGGAGGGCTCGTTGCGCTAGGAGCCCGAAATGAGTGGCATATAGTCAATTCCTAATTGTCGATTGATCTGCACAGTATCAAGTTGGTACGTGGTCATATGGAGACTCCATTGAGCTCCTCGCAAACCTGCAGCCATAGGTTGCTGCTACAACCTTCATTTTTCTGTGGACAACTTGCCCGGCTAGGCACACGAACCAGTCCTTGGTCACACATGACCTCGTACCAACTTGATACTGTGCAGATCAATCGACAATTTGGAATTGACTATATGCCACTCATTTCGTGCTCCTAGCGTAACAAGCCCTTAATAAGGCTAAATAACAAATCAGGCAATTGTAACCTTTAGACCTGAAGAGGATCCCACTGTAACAGGAGCTAGGGATCGAAACATCGACTTTCTAATCAGTACCACAATCTAGCCATTGTGTGAATTGTATTGTGGATACAGCTTGGTAGAGCTTACTGAAGCTTGCATTGTATTGTAAGCCACCACTTGCTCAAACGTTTTGCCTGATACTTTATTTTCTTTCTATTTTTCTTCTTTCACGCTCGGTACAGGATTGTGCCCTTTCTCTATCAGTTTGGTGCTCTCACTTTTGTTTATTCGTTCTACATTTGTTTAAATATATATTTCTCTGTCCGGCTGGACATTGGAAGACTATCCATAGTTCTCATTGAAGTCTATGTGAAAATGTTTTCCTTATTAATTGCTAGGCTAAGGACCTTTGTTCTTGAAAATAAGTACTTCACAGTAATGGTAGCATGTTTGGTGAATTTTGGACATGCAGAAAAGGTGTCAAGGCCTGATTTAGAGTTTGACATATAGGATACTCCATTACAAAAGGGACCTATAGCCTGCCTTCAATTTTACAAGTGCATTATATCCTATGGCACTTATAATACGGCAAACAGGATATTCATCATGTTTTTAATGGAGTATGGCATCTGCCAAACTCTAAATTACATCCTACATTGTCTTCTTGAGAGCTGCATCTCACTAATGGGCCTATTCACAGAGTTTTGGGTGCACGTATATCGGACATAATTCTGATGGTGCTCTTAACCACATCGCTGCTGTGCATTTTCCCCCACTGTGCTGACTTTTCATTTACTCCATGTTTCATGACGAGCTCAGCTCGTCATCAGCACAGCTCCACTGTGCCTCATGACGAGCTGAGCTCGTCATAATCATCGAAGGGGTTAAAGATTTAACATACAATTCCCAAATATGTATCATATACTACAACTCCCTATGTGTTTTTAGCTGTGGAAGGGAGGGTCTTATTTATTGCACTTGTCCTATAATAATGTGAAATGTGGGAGCATATGTCTTAGTTAACATTACACAACCAATCATAAGAAATAGATTCGTAAAGATTTAGCAATCAGGTCACACCTACATCTTAGTTTAATTCGATATGATTTGACATCGGTGAGTGAAATATAAGGTGTGCCAATTTGACTTTTTCAAAAATATTTTATGATTAGTTATAGTCTGTAACAATGGGGAATGTGATGCTCAATTAGGTTTATCAATTCCTGTAAAAGTATGTTTCTCTCTAAATGTCCTGTTAAAGGTCATAAAAATAAAAATATTGTTGAGGTTTTTGAAATTGAATGTTTTTGATAGTTCTATAGAAGTACTGTCATTCTTGAAAAGTGTGATATATTTTGGACATTCTATGAGCAAAGTGAAATGCTTTTAAGACCACTATTTTTTGAGTGAGGAAATGATAGCATAATGATAGAGTAATGATAAAATGCATGTGTGTCATACCATTTATTGTCAGTTGCACTTCAGGATTCTTAAAGCAATGTTTTTGCCTACGGATGAAATCTATTTCTTGACAATGAGAGTTGTCTTCCTTATTTCCTAGAAACAAACCAGTACTTATGAGATTTTATATGAAGATATTTTGGTAATATCTAAACAATTCCCCGATACAAATTCAGATTGGGTCATTAGAGTTGAGTTTACTTTGTAAGGGTGATACATTGAAATTTGAAAGACTTTCTGTCTACCCCGGGTCACTTTCATAGCAGGTCTGTATGTGCTTCGGTATATGCTTACACTACTCGCTGTTTATGTTACCCTTATTCATGTGTGACATTAATATCTTTGTTAATATTCATTTATATTTCTGTTCACATCATTGATAAACAATCCATGTTGTGATGAATGATGCATGTGTGTATTCCTGATACAGGTGTTGCCTAGTGTACACAATGGATACCTGTTGGCTGCACCTGTTTAGGGGAAATGTTCAACATGATCATGATTGATGATTGCCTTTACTTTGGTGAAAGAAATAACACAAATGGTGCCCCATACCATTAAATATTTAGATATATTTGGACAGAATGGTAGCAAAATGTCTTAGGGCCTTATTACAACTACAGTAGCCCATGGGACCACCATAGTTGTGGTGGCGTTCCGACCACCGCCACACTACGGGACCACCCACAGTATTGTAAGAATTGTAAGTGCAGTGGTCAGACCGCTACTTAACCACTACTACTGCTGCGGATCAAGGACCCTGCGGCAGTCTGGCAGCGGTTTGAGGCCAAATTATGCCCGCAGTGCAGCAGCGGCACCGCAGAGCATATTTCGAGTAGCTTCAGAGTCACCCTTTTCATGGCGGTTGCACTGCCATGAAAAGGGCGCAGTGAGACAACAAAGGGGGCCAAAAGGGCTTCCTTTTTCCTCTGTGCATGGGGGTGCATGCAGGAGGGCACATGTTGAGGACCCCTGGAGCTTTGCATCCCCAGTTCCTGCACAGGAAAGGTTGCATGAAAGGGTGCATTCCTACTCATGCAGTAACGTGTACTGTCAATCCCACAGTGGTGCTGCTTAAGGCTAACAATGAGCCTTTAAACAGCACTGCTGCAGTACCACCATAACACTAGCCCACCAGACTACAAAATTACTTGTAAACAGGCAGGCAGCTTTGAGTTTCGGTCATCCTTGAGCTACGTGGTGGATGCCTTCCGCTCCAGGACCACGGAAACTCGTAATAAGGCCCTAAGCTGCATTTAGGTTTATGTTAATATCAGAGAATTGCGTTACAAGTACATGTGATTGTCTAATAAGTTATCACTTTGTGGGGGATACATATATTTGAAATTCATTTTATTGGACTCTTTCCTCACACTTAGTATGGGAAGTCTATTTTTCAAAGTCAGTCAGAATTACTTGTCCAGGCTTGCTTTTATGGTACACTTTTATGCACATACACCACCTTTTATGGAATTATGCATATTATGTGTACTGCAATATTTTCAAAACGCACATTTGACTCACTTTTAGAAAAAAATCTATATGATACATACCCTAAGTCTTGGAGAGATTTGCAAGCTTTCTGATGCCCATTCCAATGCAAGGATAAGGTAGGAATTGGAGACTCAGGTTCTCAAAACAGACCGCACAAAATTTGTAATCTACTAAATAGGTGCCCAACAAATAATTCTAATGCTGTGCAAATATGCTTGGAAGTATTACTGACATTGTGGGGATCTGCAATGAATTAATGAGGTAGTGCTAGAAATCGAAAACAGTCATAGCTTTTTTAGGTGTTCTTCCTCTTTCCGAAATTTACTCATACCAGGTTGAGGATATGTATGAAAAACCATTCAAATAGTTTAAATCGTACATTTCACTTTTAACGTTTTATTCTGTTCATGGACAATAATCTTTGCTGTGGAGAAACAACTGTAACCTCAAATTATAGGGTGTTCTCTTCCATTCCCACCCCGGATAAAAGGTACTCACTCCTGTCTTTAACAGTAATAGTTTACAGTTATTTGCTGGGTGGAAAACTATCCACAACAAGTTTATTTAATACCCAGAGACATAAAGATGTGTGGGTGTCCACTGTATTTTGCAAAAACGGCCATACTGAAATGTTTTCTTACTGTGGAAGATAAACTTTGCCTTCCAAAAGTGCGATTCTTTGATCAGGATGTGACATGTAGAAGCACAAATTGCTAGTTGTGCACACCTAAGTTAAGTCAGCAAATAAAAGCTTCTATAACAGAAATATAGCCTTTTTAACCTTCTAAAAGTATACTCGTTGGTAAACGAGGCAAAAGGTTTGAACACATTCATATTCAGCTTACTTCTAGAATATAGGTTGTTTCTAATTTCTAATAGAAATTGAATAAAATTATAATCCCGTTTTTGACCTTATCTATTTTTCATGCTCTGAGAATTGAGTATCTCATCTTTGGTGTTTAAATGCACCATTCAATTGCATTCCATTAATCAATATAAATATTTCTGGGATTTGTTAAAAAAAAGCATCATGTTCAAATGAAAGTTTTTCCTGTTTGTATTTACAACTGCTCAGCTCTGAGTATTGTGTGTATTGTGTGTATTGAAAGGCTGATGCTTTTCTTAATAGCGGTACAAAAGGGGTTGGTGATGGACGGAGCCTCTGAATCAATCAGTCACTCACACCCAGTCAAAAGATCTGGGTTTAATCCAAGACCGTTCTTTAGCCCACTCTGCCACCCCAGTTCAGACATGGCTATATGCAAATCAGTCTGACCCTGTGCCTCATGGGAACAGTCCAGCCCGAACTGCCAAGCCATGTCTTCCCTGGACCGGAAACAAGCCTCCGAGGACCGGTTTCTGGCATTCCAGCCTTCTTCAGCCCGGCTTGCTTTTCTTAATAGGTCATATTCTTTTCACCCCCCATTTGACAGGGTTCTATGAACGAGATGTGGGAGAATAGTAAAAGTATAAGTAATGACACAGCAAATTGTAAAGATGTTCAGGGCACTGCACACAGGGCAAACAATATGTATAATATCTTGCAAATGAGCTAAGGCGTTTACTGCTCCTGAGTGAATCTCAAATGCATTTACTATAAACACCACACATGGTTTACAATTTGAAAACAATCAAGGAGCATATTGTAAAAAATCTTCTAGTTCCCAGATAACAGTCATATGTATCTCTAGGCAGACAAAGTAAATTGTGCAGAGCAAAAAAAACGATTTAGATATGTTTTAATTTCAAATTCATAAGGATAAAATGTCATGGTCAGTTGCAAGAAAACACAAGTAACAGGGTATGATTTGCACATCGAAGCCGGAGGATCATTGCTTTCGGAAAAAATCCCTGACTGTTAAAACCCAATTAAAGTTACATTATTTGGCTAACTAATCCTATATGTTTAAATGTATTTCATTTATCCACGAAAATTTATTTTCATACACAATCTGTCTAATATTAAAACAAAGAAGAACACTTTCGAGGGTAAATTAAAATGTACCCAATTAAAAGATAAATAATACCACAGTTAATTTTTTGTGCATAATCTCTTATCTCACCATATTTTACAGTTCTCTCTTGCTCTCATGCTTGGTTTGTGCTCAAGAAATATGAACAGGTTTATACATGCAATTCACCATAAGAAACATGTATGCATAATATTAAGCTAAATATTAAGCTACACTATCTCATGTCAGCACCAACCACAAACATTATGAGGTGTTGTTTCAATGGTGTGCATTCTGCTAGTTGTACTGCACCATGTATAGTAAAATGTTTCTTTTGATTTGTTTGCATTCTTTGAATACTGTATCTTGTGAAGTTGCTTTGACTTGAGACTTGCTGTCTTTGCAACTCACCATAAAAGCTTAGATTTTAGATTTAGCACGGTGATGCCTGTCATGCTGTTTCACCATTCCTTGCAGCTACACACTCACAAAGGGCCTGATCATGAGAAACCAAGTATGACGACATACTAGATATCAATAAGTGGAGACTTCCTGGAAAAATTCAGACTGTTCCTGAGACACTCCATCCACCCAGGGACAGCAGTCTCATGACCCTGTGGGGCATATTATCAAGGGGGTTTATCTCCGCTTTTTGGCTTTAAAAGCCAAGAAAGCGGAGATAAAATTATCTCCCTATTATCTAGCTGTCGCTAACCCCAGTTAGCGACAGCTAGTAGGAGACAGCGACCATCTTGGGCACCGCTTTGCATGTCAGTGATATTTATCACTAATGACATGCAAAGTGGGCGTTCCAAGATGTTAGCGACTGGAAACAGTCGCTAACATCGCTATCTCCTATTACCAACTTTTGGAGATATTCGTGCTAATCGCAAATATCTCCAAAAGCTAACACCTGCCCTGAGCAGTTCTTAGCCATGTTATCCAATGGGAGGTGGATAACATGGCTAAGAGCATTAGCTCGGTAATGCATGAATATCGCAGATTTTTCAGCGATATTCATGCATTATTGCCGATTTTTATCGCATTTGCGATAAACCTTGGTAATACCAAGGTTTATCTGCGATAAAAATCGCCGCAGCTCGGCGATAATTTTTTCACGCTAACCAAGCAATAGCGATAATTATCGCTATTGCTTGGTAATATGCCCCTGTTTTCTTTTATTCAATACTTTGTATCATACTGTTCACTATGCACTCAATATCTCTCAGCTTTCTTGTGGATGTTTTGACATGTTGACTTTTTCACTTTGGACTTCCTCTAATTCCACTTGGTTTCGGCACTTTTATTTACAGTGTTCTAGACTCGTTCAAACGCTAGAAAGTATTGGTGGTGTGTGAATTTCGGTATTGGTTACCGGACATCCGATCCTCTGAATGGCTCCATGTCTTCTGCTGGCTGATGATAACACGAGAAATTGAGCATGCAATATAATTATTCATTTATATTAAAAATTTTACAAGGTCAATTTAGATAAAGTGGTTCTTGAGTTTATTTAATTGTAACATTGGTAAAGTGTGTTTTGACAAATGATGTGTTTTCTGACTTGAAGAATGTGATTGGACTTTGTGGCCACATGTCTGACCTCACAAGAATAAAGAAGGGTCAGCTAATACACAGCCAGGATCCAGAAGTCAAGCTTCTTTTCCTTGTTCATACTTTACCATGACATACAGAGTGTGCTACTTGATATTTCAGTTTTTAATGACCATCATACAGGGTTGTGACAGGACTCTGAAGGGAAGACAACAAGCACTTTTTAGGTTTCGCTGGGGGACGGAGCCGTTAGGCTCCTCCTCCAGAGAAATCTATTGAGTACAGTAAGCACTCTGGAACACGCCCCCCCGTCCCATTTGCTAGCTCCATAAATGGAGCCTAGCCATTGGACGAGGGGCCTGTCCATCAATGTCGGACCAGACACGGGGGCGTTCCCGAGATTCTTTGGCTTTGGCGACGTCACGCGACGCCGGGAACGCCCCCGAGTCTGGTCCGGCCGTGCTTGCTGCTGTCCTGCCTTGTGTCCCTCCTCCCGCCGTCCCCACGTTTCCCCGCCTCCCTCCCGACGTCCGTGTCCTTTCCCGCCCCCCTCGTCCTCTCCCGCCCGCCCCCCTCGTCCTCTCCCGCCCCCCTCCCGTGTCCTCACAAATAGTGGTATCCCGTCCCGCCCGGGGGTCAACCGGCAGCTGCTCGGCACCTTGGCCGAGGCACGAAGGGGCTGCGACCGCATTGGTGGCTTTTCGGAGGCTCGTCGGCAGAGGCGCGCTCTGATTGGCCGCTGCAGTGGGCCTGTCCCCGTGAGCTGCGCCGCCGTTGGTTGGAGCCTCGCCAGGATTCAGGATGCAGTTCTTGGTGGGCGAGCTTCTTTTTTAGAACCAACTTTATTGTTGTTTATTGTATGTCTGTGCTTTGTAATTTATATTAACAGCGCCCGACACGTTTTGCTCCCCCGGGCTCCTTTTTATTTTATTTTAACTATTTTTAGTTGGCTCGGCCACTGCAGGATTCAGTCCTCTTTCTTTGTCCCTGCTTTTGCTGGGCGTTCCGATTTGATGTGAGTAGAGAACCGCCCACGTATTTATCCACGTGCGTGCGCTCAGTAACTGTTGGACACGATCGGACGGCGTGACGTGGAGCCAGTGAGGAATTGCCGGCTGATTTGTTTCAGCGCGCACAGAGTAAGTGTTCGTTAGCTCAGTGCGTACTCAGGGTGGTCAACAGTACTTTGGGGGTGTATAAGCGAGGGGATTGTTTTTACCCCCGTGATTGGGCACGTTTGTCAAGGACTGTTCTGTATTCACAGGCTTCAGTTGACTTCTTGGATCACTGCCTTAGACGTAAACTATGGCCCGAGGCTACTTTGATTAGTGGAAGTACCGACCTAGAGAGAGGGAGGTAGGCGTAGATGTATCATTTATTTATTATTACTTTTCGAAGCAAGGTCTTGTCACTAAACGGAGAAAAGTTGTATGTCACTGGATGCAGTCAAGATGTGGCCACATTTTAGACACTGCAAGAAATCGAGCGCTATGTTGATGTTTTTCTTTCCGTTGTTGTGCTGCTCATTGTCAGTGTTGCTCCCTCCTGTTGTCTGTACTGCTGCTTCCCTCCCACCCTCCCGTGGTCCGTGCTGCTGCTTCCCTCATTCCTTCTTTCCCTCCCTCCCACCCTCCCGTTGTCAAAGGCTGCAGCTTCCCCCTCCCACCACCCTGTTATCCATGCTGCAGCTTCCCACCTCCCACCCTTCCGTTGGCCATGTTGCAGCTTCCCCCTCCCACCACCCTGTTGTCCATGCTGCAGCTTCCCACCTCCCACCCTCCCGTTGTCCATGCTACTGCTTAGCGTCCCTCCCACCCATCCGTTGTCCATGCTGATGCTTCCCTCCCTTACACCCTACTGTAGTCCATGCTGCTGCCTAAATCCCCCCACCCTCCCCTTGTCTATGCTGCTGCTTCCCTCCCACATTCCAGTTGTCCATGCTGCTGCTTAAACCTCTCCACCCTCCTGTTGTATATACTGCTGCTTCCCTCCCTCCAACCTGCCTGTTGTCCATGCTGCTGCTTTCCTCCCACCCTCCTGTTGTCCATGCTGCTTCTGTCCCTCGAGTTTTCCTTGATGCTACTTCCCTTTCTTCAGTTGTCTATGCTGCTGCTTTCCTCCCTCACACCCTCCAGTTGTTCATGCTGCTGCTTCCCTCCCTCATACACTCAAGTTGTCCATGCTGATGAAAGCATACTTCCCCGCCCCCCTCCCGCTGTCCGTGTGCTTGTTCCCGCCCCCCCTCCGGCTGTCCGTGTGCCCGTTCCCGCCCCCCTCCCGCTGTCCGTGTGCCCGTTCCCACCCCCCCTCCCGCTGTCCGTGTGCCCGTTCCCGCCCCCCCCCCCCACTGTCCGTGTCTCCTGGATGTGCAGTGGATTGCAGTTCACAGCACTTGCCTGGCCCAGTGTACTGTAGTGATGACTGTGTTTGGTGGGTGACAGCTGGCTGTGTAATTGGACTATAGGTGACAGCTGTACTGTGGACGGCGGGTAAGTGTGCTGCTTATGACGATTGATTGTCCACTGTTGGAAGCTGGTTGGGAACAGTTACTGTAGGCAACTCCTAGTCGTACATTTTACAGGTGACAGCTGGCTGTGCAGTGTACTAGGAGTGACAGCTGATTGTGCACCATTAGTGACATCTGTCTGCACAGTGGTTGTCATCCAGCTGTGCATACTATGATATGGGTGACACATGGATGAACATAAAGTAAAGTAACAACTGCTTGCATTGTACAGATCATAGCAGGTTCCTGTGCAAAAATAGTAACAACTGGTTGTGCACTGCGTAGAAAAGTTAGCTAGAGCCGGCTGTAGTTTGCTGTAAGTCACACCTGGATTTGCGTGTATCATGTATGACAATTGGATTTGGTCAGTTTGCGACAGATAGCGAGCAGTTTACTGTATGTGATTGCATTCTGTTTTGTACTCTAGGTTGATGTGCGTAATGCCCCGTGGCTGTAAGCTGAGTGCTCAGTATGACACAGATGTCAGCGTGCTCAGAAAAGTATTGTGGTTGGCAGCTAAGTTTTTGTTTTCCAGCTGGTTTAGCTGATTTTCCACTGTGTATCGTGGGTGACGGGCCTGGGCATGCAGTGTGTTTTGGTATAAAGCTTCATGTGTAGGGTATGGTCGTTGAACTGCACATCATAGGCTACATAGGTGGGTGCTTGCAGTGTATTTTGGTGACATAGGTCTGCTCAGTATAGGTCACATAGCAGAGTGCTTACAATTTGTGAACGAGCTAGGTTGAATATATATGTACAAAATAAGCATGCATTCTTTACAGTGTGCAGCTGCCTGCAAATGTGTATTCATTACAGAGCGTTGGTGCACAGTCCTCAACTTATTTTCTGTACTGTGTGTGTTGGGGCTCTGTGTGTGTTGGGGCTCTGTCTGTGTGGCTAGCTTTTTTTTGTAGGTGGCTCTGTGTGTGGGTGGCTCTGTGTGTGGGTGGCTCTTTGTGTGTGTGTGGGTGGCTCTCTGTGTGTGTGCGTGTGGGTGCAAATGCAATAGGTCTCGCATTTGCGAGAGATTAAGCTATTGGCATTGTAAATGACAATGCCATTTATTTATCTGTTTTCAAAACTAACACATAAATAAAACATTTGTCATTTACAATGCCAATAGCTCTAACTTTTACAAAGGCGAAACCGTTGCATTGTAAATGCTTGTTACATTAGGTGTTGGTCGCGTCAATAGTCCCACTACATTCTTGTATTTGCAGTTTAAATTGATTTCACAAAATTACTTTTTTTGATTTTTCTGTAGTCATTATTAGTGTCTTGTAGTCTCTGATGTCCTTCTGAAGATCATATCTCCTTATCTTTCTTAACGCAGTGCATCTGATGCTCATTCACTGTTTTGAAATCTGTCTTCAACAAAAATTATGCATGGCTGTAGCAATATTGCCATAGGAAAACACTATGCAATAAATGCATCAGGAGCTGTTAAGTAGTGAGCTGGCAGTGAATAGTTGCAGTTCACAACTTACTTCACAATTTTATTTTGCATTCATTTGTGATCGTTGCAGCCCTAATCTACCTTGAAATATTTTCGGAGATCATCAATTTATACGGCAAAATGGGGAACGTGGCAAACATAATTCACCATTACACTACCTCTTATTAATCTAGTGCACGGGTACTCAAAGTACGGCCCACGGGCAGGCAGCTGCCCGGCAAGCCTTCCTTGGCGGCCCGTGAACCTTACAGACATCATACCTGTGTTATTTTTATTTTTGAAAGTGCCAGCAAAGACCACCGATTGCAACAGCACGGACTCAGAGAAACGTGCCAGGCGATTCCAGCGATATTCAGAGGGCAGCTGCAGGGGCACTAAGAAGAGGTGAACAAAGCCCCATTAACATGTAAATGGTCTTTTAAAGACCTGTGAAGTACTGGGCGCGGCTGTGTGCGCGCAGGGGAAGCTGCTTCATCCCGGGCTGACACACATGCAGGTGAGGTGACAGAGGACAGCAGGGACTAGGGAGGGGGGGTTGGGGGTTGGGGTGGTTTGTCTTTTGCTAAACATATTGACATTAGCATAAAGAAATTGTGACCATGCTCAGTGCCTTTGCAGGAACTTTTACTGATGGCTTTCATAGTTAATTAATCTCAACTTCACAGCAGGAATCTTTTCGAAGCACGGGCACAATAAGATTTTGCATTTGGGTACTCCCTTTGCCATGCAATCTGGCGCCAACTTGCAGTTGCAAGTGGCCAGGCAGCTGCCTTCAGTGGCTTAATGTGTCCCCGGGCCTGGTTATTCTTTCAAATATTGACATCTGAGAAATCGCGTCTGTGGCATGACAACATTTTACATAATATTGCTACAATTTAAATAGCATTGCTTCTTCCGAATGGTGAACTTACTAACCTTTATTCCATTCCTTCAAATTGGTCTGCCTTTTCTGCCCTTTTTTCCTCAGCTTCTTTCTATATGTATGAGTGCCGAATGCAAATTGCTGCCTGACAGAATTAAAGACAATGAATCCTATTCCCTGCATTGCCACTTTAAGTGCTAAAAAGATGCTAAAATAATCGGATATTTGTGGTGCGAGGTGACGAAGGACAGCAGGGAGTGAGAGCCAGGTGAGATGGCGGAGGTTGACAGAGGACAGCAGGGACTGAGGGGGGGGGGGAGGTGATGAAGGGCAGCAGGGAGTGAGAGCCAGGTGAGATGGCAGAGGGTGACAGAGGACAGCAGGGACTAAGGGGGGGTGAGGTGACATAGGGCAGAAGGGAGTGAGAGCCAGGTGAGGTGAGACAGATAGAGACAGAGACAGATAAAGACATATAGAGACAGATAGAGGCAGAGACAGATAGAGACAGGGGCAGATGGAGACTGGGGCAGACAGAGCTAGATAGAGGCAGAGACAGGGACAGACAGAAACAGTTGGAGTCAGAGACAGACAGAGAAAGACAGTGATAGAGAAAGAAAGACAGAGAGAGAGATACAGACAGAGATAGAGATAGAGGCAGAGATAGAAAAAGAGACAGAGATATAGGCAGAGACAGAGATATAGGCAGAGACAGATAGAGGCAGAGATAGATAGAGGCAGAGACAGAGATAGAGACAGAAACAAACAGAGACAGATGGAGGCAGAGACAGACCAAGACAGACAGAGAGACAGAGAGGGAGACAGAGGGAGGGAGACAGGGACAGACAGAGACAGATGGAGGTAGAGACAGATGGAGGTAGAGACAGATGGATGTAGAGATAGGTGGATTTAGAGACAGAGGGAGGTAGAGACAGATGGAGGTAGAGACATATGGAGGTAGAGACAGGTGAAGGTAAAGACAGATGGAGGTAGAAACAGATAGAGGTAGAGAGAGACAGACAGTGTTAGGGAGACAGAGAGAGAGACAGAGATAGAGACAGGGACAGACTGAGGCAGAGACAGAGATAGAGGCAGAGACAGACCAAGACAGACAGAGACAGAGAGACGGACAGGGAGACAGAGAAAGGGAGACAGGGGCAGAGACAGGGACAGGGACAGGAACAGACAGATAGAGGCAGAGACAGAGAGGCAGAGTGACAGAGAGATGGAGAGGGAGACTGAGGGAGGGAGAGGGAGGGAAAGGAAGACAGGGTGATAGAGGAAGGGAGACAGAGAAAGGGAGACAGAGAGAGGGAGAGAGGGAGACAGAGAGAGAGAGAGAGGGAGAGAGGGAGACAGAGGAAGTCAGGGGGAGACGGAGTGAAGGAGAGGGAGACAGAGGGAGGGAGACAGAGGAAGGGAGACAGAAAAAGAGGGCGACAGAGGAAGGGAGGGAGACAGAGAGAGGGAGGGAGACAGAGGGAGGGAGACAGAGAGAGGGTGGGAGACGGAGGGAGGGAGACAGAGAGAGGAAAGGAGACAGAGAGAGGGAAGGAGACAGAGAGAGGGAAGGAGACAGAGGGAAGGAAACAGAGGGAGGGAGACAGAGGGAGGGAGACAGAGGGAGGGAGACAGAGAGTGGGAGACAGAGAGAGAGGGAGACAGAGGGACAGAGAGAGGGAGACATAGAGAGGGAGACAGAGAGACAGAGAGAGAGAGACTGACAGAGGGAGACAGACAGAGAGAGACGGAGAGAGACGGACAGAGGGAGACAGACAGAGGGAGAAGGACAGAGGAGACGGACAGAGGAAGACGGACAGAGGAAGACGGACAGAGGAAGATGGACAGAGGAAGACAGAGGGAGAGGGAGGGAGAGGGAGGGAGACAAAGGAAGGGAGACAGAGGGAGGAAGACAGAGGGAGGGAGACAGAAGGAGGGGGACAGAGGGAGGGAGACAGAGGGAGAGAGACAGAGGGAGGGAGACAGAGGGAGGGAGAGAGACAGAGGGAGGGAGAGAGACAGAGGGAGGGAGACAGATGGAGGGAGACAGAGGGAGGGAGACAGAGTGAGGGAGACAGAGTGAGGGGGACAGAGGGAGGGCACAGAGGGAGGGTGACAGAGGGAGGACCTCTAATTAAAGAGAGGGACCCAAAATACCAAAGGGGTAGGGTTCCAAAAGACAATCTGTCACAGAATAAAGTCCCCTTTGGAACAATTATAAGCAGTCAGACACACTTACACATAGCGCCTTACTAATTAGTACATTCTTCCAAATTTGAGCAATACTAAAGATGATGCGAAAATAGTCAGAAATCATAAAAAGTACACAATTTAAGATTTTTAAAAAACATTTACATTAAAAAAGGATAAGCAATATATCCAGATACAGTATATGCAGATAATGATCACACGGTGGGAACAAAAACAACACAATGGTTAAAAGATAAAACAGGGATACTATAATACAATTTCAGTAAACCATGTTCCAATTTTGTAATTATATCTATCCAATTGGAAAAGTTGTACAATCCAATGATTTAGTGTATCCCAATACACAAGGGCATCGACGCGTTTCGGTTTTGGCAAATTACATTTCCAAGCCAACACCTTCATCAGGATAACATTTTACATTCCCACAATATAAGAAACATCTGCAAGAATATAAAAATATAATATCAAAACATTGGCACTGATATACTATTGCTAACCAAATATAGCAGCATCATCATACAGTCACTCAAAAAGAAACACATACTAGTCTCTATCACACATACATAACACATCCTTCAAAGCAGTTAAGCATAAGTCTTCAACATGAAGAATATATTTTAAGATTCTCAGGCATATAGATTGAAATATAGTATTTGTAACCATTCTCAATTCTAAGTCAGAGATGGTAAACCGGATTTTGACTATGGTCGTACCACACATCAATTTGCAGTATAGAGGGTAAGTTAGGGTCGCCTCATAGGTATACTTTCTTATCACATTAAACCCTCACCCCTGTGTTGGTGGAAATTTACCTCATAAAGTTGGTAGCCACAGGCCAGTTTAGGTCCTTCCAATATTTTATCACAAGGTAGGAAGTGATTAAATACACAACCCACTGTTGTTGCCTGTGAGATTTATACATAAAATGAATTAATAATCATAAGCGGTTTATTTTCCTTTTGTAAACACAGTTCATTTTTGTATAAATAACGCTCACCCGTGAGGACTTTGTTATATATTTCGTCTCTCGGTGCTTAGCTAGTTCAGTTTTTGTAAAATTGAAGACAACTTGCCGTCTGTCTGGAAGTAAATTGCGAATTGCGAAAATAAGAATATCAAATTCGAACATATAGCCAAGTAAAGCAACATATACAAGAGTTGTCATCTTAGTAGAGTGCATATTGGTTAAACCAGAACTCCACAAAATGCATAAAGGTTTCACTAGCATATTACGTGGAGAGTCCATGCAATGCAAAGGTGCATGAGTAACATATTTCCATAAATTAAATATACCCTATCTGGGGAAAATTTCCTGGCAGGAACAGTTACTCTGAAACGTTATTTAAAATTTTAGCAGAATACATATTGTAGATTTTCGTAAGGTCAAAAATCGCTATAATATGGACCCTCGCAATCCGGTACTTTTCACCTCAAAAACCCTTTATATAATAACGGAAGGCTACACGGCACATTACATGTCTCCCTAAAAAACGGGCATACAATAGACAGGAAGTATACCTTCAAATATTTGTGCTTGGGTCGGCGTTGAGTTAATAACGGCTTCTCTTTTTCGACGAAGCTTGCGCCTAAAACGCGAGACCACCAGCAGTCTGTAACATAAGTATGGCGATCAGTATACAGAACGCGCATATCTGCTGTTCATTTTTTAATTAAATCAGGAGGCGCCTCATCAACATACCTGCAATCGCGTAGTGTGCCTTCCTACTTGTGGGGTTCTGTTATTCGAAATCGGTATCATCAATGATCAGATCATTTAAATACCCGGAGTGCGGGTCTCACTGAAACCCTGACCAAGGTCGCCACTTACTGGTACCACACACCTGAGCGACTGCATCAGTGGGACCCCCGGGTGAGTGACCGCTGCTGGAGGGGGTGTGGGGAACTGGGTACGCTGGAGCACCTGCTCTGGAGCTGTGATCGCCTGCAGCAGTACTGGACCTCGATACTGGACCTGGTAGATTCCCATCTAGACACCCAGCTGCCCAGATTTCCGGCATATGTCCTATTGGGCCTCCCTAACGCACTGATGTACCCTCTTAAATCCTGGAGAGGGAGGCTCATTGCGATTGCGCTAGGGGCACATTGGAGAGCCGTCCAGCCGCCACTACAGTTGGGTTGGCTACATAGGCTGTGGGCGATACTGGGGATGGAGAAGCTGTCACTGGCTGGGGCGGGGAGGGCGGAGGAGTTTGCAGAGCTTTGGTGGCCGTTTCTGTCCCTACTCACGGGGAGTTCCGGGAGCTGAGCTGTCCCCGCTATTTGCGGCTGCTACGTCTGGCAGACACTCCGCTCCCTGAGCCCAAGGCGCGGCCACACAAACGCAAGGGGCCGGAGAGCCGCATAACCAATGGTATCCACTGAGGCGGTGTTCCCGTATTTTAGCAGTCTCTGCGTAGCGGATAAGGAGTGGGGTGGTTGTGGGTGGGGGGGAGATTGGGGTTGAGGTTTGTTTTTCCTTCGTTTTTCCTCAGTTATTCGTGTAGTCTTGTCCTCGATTGTCAGAATTGCTTACATGTGCATCTCAACTCTTCTAATGCGGCCGGCCCAGCTGGGTTGTAGGCGGCTTATTGTGTTAATGTTTAAGGTAGACGAGGCTATTGGCCGTCTTCACGCTCCTGCACTGTGCATGGCCACCGCGTACTTCGATAGTTGAACTCAGGTTGTGAGATGCTGCGTGTTTTTTCTCAAAGCTGCACATTAAAAAGATTTAATACTAAATACCCGGAGTGTGCGCGTACTTTCCTGATAAGCGCGAAGATCCTCTTTCGGGTTGTAAGTCGAGCAGAGAGATAAAACTAGAAAAAGGACTCGCGAAATCAATCCGTTTAGCAAGGACAACTTATTTTCTATTTCTGTCCTATATTTCATAAACACACTATGATTGTTAGAATTTATACAATCATAGTGAATTAGAAATTATACGAGTTGAATTTCAAATAAATACGCCTATAATGTTATCGCTCCACACTAAGATCGTAATTCGAATTTGGTTTTCGTAATTCGAATTTGGTTTTCGTAATTCGAATTTAAACACAAAATTAACATACAACACAAGACCATAGAACCAACATATAGCCCTATACTGTATCTTGCCAAGATATTTGGGTTTAAATCACCTACGCGTTAAGAGCTTTTAATTCCAACATGGCGCTCAATATTATGGTGTGATTATTGTTATCTATCTACAGCAGTATATTAGCCTCATAATTTTAATGTCCCATAATTTAAGGATTTTTGTATTTAGCTACTAAGGATTTTTAATATTAGGTGAGCATACCTGTAAGTTGATTCATCTTCAGTACATATTTTAACTTCAGTGCTTGTTTATCATCACAGAACTAATGAAGTTTATCAGTAGTTTATAAATCCAGGCAATATGCATAGTGTATTTTAAGAATTCGTTCCTATCATAGCATTATTACATAACAGTATTGTACAGACATGTATGGTTACATATAAGGTAAATATAAATATACACAGTGTATTTTACCTATAGTACCTATTCCAATGTAAACTAGGATCTCAGAGACTATTTAGAATAGCATTGTTACAAAGCAATGTTATACAAACATGTGGAGTTACATATGAGGTAGATGCATTTGTACAGTACAGTGGGACTAATGATGCTTGTTCCAATGATATATAGAATCTCTAAAGCTATTTTACATAAACAGTTTATATATATAGAGATGATCATAGTTGCGATAGACCAACATTAGATTTGATTGATTGATAGCTTTATTTCGATATGCGTATATCATAAAAGCATTACACAAAAATATATAAAAAACGACATATCAAGACTCATAGGCTGTACAAACATCATGGTAAAAACAGAATATATAGATAACTTAGTTAAGAAAAGCATTAAATCGATAAGGACAGTCTTTTGAGACGTATCAACCAAGCCCATTTTAAAAATTTAGACACAGCACAAACAATAGGGGGGGCAGTATTAGTCAATAAAATGCGTAGGGCCTCAGAATGCTTGCGAATGCCCATCTCGTTGCAGAGGGGTTTAAGCCAAACAGATCTCGGGCGCGCATAGTCTGGACAATCAAGAAGAAAGTGCGCCACAGTTTCGCAACAGTCAGAGCAAAGCGCACAAAAGCGTGATACCTGATTTTGCAAGTTCCATCTGGAAAGGAGGTCAGCTAAAGGTAGAATTCCTAGTCTGAACTTGATATACAAAGCCCGATCCATTGGGATGGTAATAATGTCCAAAAAGGGTTCAAAGGCAGTGACATCTTTAATCCTTAAATATGCTGCGGTAGAATTGCAGTGGTGATGGTTGCTCATAAGCTTAGTGGACACCCAACCCCAGCATTAGATATAATACTGTCAGAGCAGGATTAAACTCAAAAGAGGAATGGGAACGTTTAATTAAACGGTAAAAATTCTACCTATTCCTTAAATGCTATATAGGACTGAGCTCTCCATGATATTGAATACACTACATATAGAAGGCTCCAATTGCACTGTATACCAATATGTGAAGAGTGTATCTACAATGGTTCCAAGTGAGACATTAAGAACTTCCCAATGATAATATCTAATGTTGGTCTATCGCAACTATGATCATCTCTATATATATACACTGTTTATCTAGTGAATTCATAAATAAAAAATATACTGTGAAATACTACCAATATTAAGCTCATTCTATTGAAATGCTCACAATTCAGGCAGATGCCATTAATCAGTCTTAAACCTGATGAACATAATATCATCTACATAGCACTCCTCTACAGTGTACTTTACTGAAAGAAATTAACAATGTATAAGTCAAAGTGCTATTGCTCAAGTGCAAAAGGTGCTTGAAGTGGCTCCTGGTGTGTTTCGACTGGATTCCTAAACTGTTTATTTAAAGGAAATGCCAAACTGGTGAATTTTGCAATTCCAGAAAAGTAGAGGGCCTTGATAGGCTCATGGGAAATGTAGAGCTTCTAGTCAACCTTCCTCTCAAGGACGAAGTACAACAATGATAATTGCTTCTTATTTATTTCTGGGACCTTGCTACAAAAACACGAATGAATGCTGATAGATCAGCCCTCTGAAATGAATGTATTTATGGATATTGGCTGGGGTGAAACCATTCCTACCTTTCCTTTTAAATGCAACAGAAGCAGGGTTATGTCACCATTAGTTATGTCCTTTTATGTTATTTTGAGTTGGTATATTATGTTGTATTATGTCATGCCATTTGTATGGTGTGTTGTGGAAACTAGTATAGCACATAGAACTGCTATTCTGAAAGTCGGAGATTGAATGCATTGTTGATAAAGGGGATGCATGTAATGTGTCCTGTTTGGAAAGAGTCAATGAGGTGCAAATTTCTGAAAGTTGCTCTGAAATATTGCTGTGCTTGTGACATTGGAGGTAGCCGCACTGGAGTGAGGAGAGGTGTGAGGTGCACAGACATGCTCTTGATAATCTAGGTGACTGTGGCTTTATGTTTCCTAAGAGTAAAAAGTTGATAATGTGCATGAAGTTCTGAGGGGAATCATGCATGCAATTTCATATTTCTCTTTTGGGAACTGGATGAGTCATGAGGAGTAGCATTACATTTTGTGAAGTTCATAAAGGTAAGGAGAAAGGCAGAGGTAATAGGCAGAAGTACTGTCTCTGCTATATGAAGTACAGTTAGTACATTCTGCTTTGAAATTAAAGATGTACAAAGTGTTCATTTGTGATACTAATTCCATATCAAAGTTCTTACGCTTACATGTACTGCTGCTTTGTCTCTTCATTGCAGCTAATGATGTATGAGAGATGGAAATATTTAACTAGGGTCCAGTTTTTACATAGGGAGTGTCAGTTAGATAAGACAGTAGTTTAAAGAATGAGGGTAGATTGTGTTAACACCTGTTTTCCAATAGTGCCTATCAAGAGGTGAGCAGTAAGGTTACTCGCCCTTATGTATGCATTAACATTTCTCAGTGATAAATGGTGGAAATTGTGCATGCAAAATATGACACTAGCAAAAGGTATGGGTGCAAAAGAAATCCAAATGCAGTTTGAAATGTATTGCCCCATGGAGCTTGGATCTATAATTTGTGTTAGACTGTTTTCATGTCAAATTTTAATGATAATATCTAGAGCAGTGATTTTTAAACTGTCGTCCACAGATCCCTGGGAGACACCGAGGTCTACTTAAGAGGTCCAGGACTGTTTTGAAAGTTAATTAATATTAGCAGAATAAAAATAAAATCTACACACATTTAAAAAGTAAAAATTCAAACTAACAAATTTCAACTTTTCTGGATGACTGCGGGCCTCTACTCAACCATGAGTATGCACCGACAAACACAGATGAGTTAGTAGTAAAAAAAAGTGATTCACAAAAATTCTCCACATTGCTTTGTAATTTAGAAATACAACTAAAAGCTATAGCATCCTCTATAAAAGTAAAATTTAAATGTTTGTATTTTCTGTTGTGATTAAAAGAAAATATTTCATAATTTTTTGTATTTATTTTATGTATGTCTGGTTTTTTTTTGTGAATGTATTGAAAGTGCACATTTTTGCTACTAATAGTGTTTCAGTGGGGATTCACAGATGTCAAAAGTTTAAGAACTGCCGGCCTAGATGATCACTGAAAGACAGAAACATTACTATTGATTACAATTATGCCTAATACAGATATGTTGGCTGCGGTTTGGAAAGGAAAATGTCTGAGAGACAGACAGACAGACAGACAGACAGACAGACAGACAGACAGACAGACAGACAGACAGATAGATAGATAGATAGATAGATAGATAGATAGATAGATAGATAGATAGATAGATAGATAGATAGATAGAACCCTTTAATATGTGGTTGCGTTACCTTATTATTACACAGGTAGCAGGAAAACCAGCCATTTAGAAACATTATTCCTTCTTCTCCACACCTAATTAGCCCAACATTAATGATCTATGTTGCTGGGCAGTCGTTTTTTCCACAGCAGAAGTTCCTGTTTTGCAGTTTGTTTCTCGTTTTCCTGCAACATGTAATAAACCTGCCTAAACATTTTTTATGTGCAAGTGCACGGAGTATAATATACTCTTTATTACTGTTGTCCAGTACAGGAAGAGACCATGACTCACAAGAGGTGAAACTTTGACTGGGTCATGCTGCTCCCCACTCCTTTAACATTGGTAGTAAATTGTATATCGCTCTCAGTGTATCTGAATTTATGGTTTATGGCCAGCTGTTTTTTTCATTTGCAGGCGGTATAAACACTGGTGTTTAAGCAAGGCCAGAGGTCAATCTCATCTCACAGTGTGAGCAATGAAGATCCAGTAGCTGATGGTTCAAAACAGGCCCTTTTACCGTGATAAAAAGGGAAATATCATAATGGTTTTAGGATAAGCATGTAGTGCCCTATTTACAAAGGTAAACTGAGACAAAAGTCTAACTTTGCGATGTTCTGTATTCACAAAGGGCATTTATGTGTAATTAAGTTAACTGAGACCAAAACTGAGACAAAGTCTAACGTTAATACTCATAAATACCCTTTGTGAATACCGAAAGTCATAAAGTTCAATTTTCATCTCAGTTTACTTTTGAGAATAGGACTCAGGTGTTTAAAGTACTCAATGTTTATGATAGGCACACATTGTGTACACTGGGTAAGCTCACCATGTATTCCACTTAAATGCAAACTTTAAACATATAAGGTACAATGAACTATAGCATGCAAGGAATATCTGGTTGGATGACAGAAACTTTCCTCCAGCTGAATGCTGCCAAAACTGAGATCTTTCTATTTGGCACTGCTCAAAAAATTTAGTCTCCTGACTGGTGGCCTACTACGCTGGGCCCTGCCCCTGTCCCGCAGTATATGGCTAAGAACCTGGGGATCCATCTGGACTGCTCTCTGTCTATGAGAGACCAACTCATACCCACATTAGGCTCCTGCTATCACACTATGACCCGTCTCCATTGAGTGTTCCAATTGCTTCCCGTTTCAGTCCGCAGAACCCTGATCCAGGTCCTGGTCATTAGCCGGCTAGATTATAATAATGCTCTCCTTGTGTCAGCCAATGAATCCCTTCTAAATAGAATGCAGGTGATTCAGAACATTGCCCTTAAAATGCCTCCTAGAACCTCTTACTGACTGTTACTGAGGCAGCTTCACTGGCTTTCCATCTGCCAGAGAATTAAGTTAAAAATCTGCTGCCTAGCCCACAAACCACTTCATGGTGGAAGTCCGAGCCCTGGCGGACAAACTTAAACTCTACCTCCTGGGCAGATTGCTTCGTTCAGAGGTTAAAGGACTGCTTGCCGACCCCCGCTATTGAAAACTCTAACAGGAGACAAAACTTTTGCCTATCTAGCACTAAAATATTGGAATTCATTCCTCATGGAGCTGTGTAAGTGCTCCAATCTCCTCCTCTTTGGGAAGCTTCTTAAGACCGAACTGTTCCGTTACTGATTTACTCTGACCTATCATATGCCTTTTTTTGCAGCGTGGAGATACTCCTTCTGGGGTGATTCTGGCACTTTATAAATCCCATACAAATTCAAAGCAACAAATTAATTTTGTATTTAATTTGCTTAGGCAAAGCGAGCGCCTGACTATGGAAGATCTTTACAGGGTGGACTTGGCAATAACAGAGCGGATTAGCTGAGAACGGGGTGAGTCAGCTGAGAACAAGGGGAATGAGATGAGCAAAGGGTGGATCAAATAAGGACCGGGTGAGTAAAGCAAGCATGGTAGGTGTGTGAAGAGGGCAAAGGCAAGAACAATTAACAAGGGTTAAGCAAGGGTTGAAATACAGTACTGGCTGGGTGCCTGGTGTGTCAGGTGAGGACAAGTTCAGTAAAGCAAACATGGTGGCTCAGGGTAAGAGGCAAGCACAGCCTGCCTGAGGTAACCACAGGATCGTGATTGGAAGCCGCGTGCAGGGTATGTAAATCTTTGACATGGTAAATATGTTGGACACAAGAACGGTCAGATGAGCTTCGTTTTTTATTCCAGTTATTTTTTGTGGTGCAGACCATGCATCGTGTGCAATAGAGTGCTGCAAAGGTACAAGAACAGGAAGAAAATAATGGAGAGAAAATACCACGATCTAACAGGATAAGAGAGGTGAAATTATTTGTGGAAAAACGTTTTGAATGTCAGAAAAGAGATTTAGAGATATGGACATAAAATAGAGAAGGTTTGACTGCCCAATTCTCTTCTTTTTAAAACAAGGGCCCACCAACAAATTCTGTTCCTGAAGGGCAACGATCTTCTGACCTGTTCATAAGTTCTGACTTTCTCAGACAACAAAAGATACCCTGTCAATATCACGTGGTGAGTGATGGAAAGAGTCTTAAGCTGGAAGCAATTTGAGGCAGGCTTCTAAGGCACATTCAACATTTCAAGGCGCCACAGTGAAAATCTTCAACAGATACAATTTAAATTCAACATAATCCAGCTTGATCACAAATGGTGCGGACCACAACAATTCATACTATAGTGGTGTGTTCTGTGGAGTGTTCCAAATCAGGAGTTTACTACAGTATTAACCAAGTGGTGCCAGAAAACCTGAACATCACAAAGAATGGGCTCCCAACACTCTGATTAAAGATGCTAACCAGAGCCAGATCACACAGAAGAGTCTCAAAGATTGTCAGTACAGCTAGTTACCAGCATCTCAGCTTTACATATATTTAACGTATTCTACTTCATCCATATGCACTCATTTCACAGAGTACAGGTTAATATTCTTAATTTCTAGAACGCTTTCCTTCTTGAGTTAACTCGGCAAGGCTAAGTCCTCCAGTCAAGGCAGAATGTGGCTTTTATCAGCATAAGGATATAAAACCGAAACCTACAGAAATGATGAATACAACCAAATGCAGTACATAAGTATGTGAGATGGTCAGTTAAGATGAAAGTTTTTCAAACAACATAAAGGTTTTTGAGGAGAATGCCCTAAACAAGATCGTACAGTGTGAGACAGCACCTTCATGTGATCACACTAGGCAGAATAATTCAAGTCAATATGTCTGAATCTATGTCATTTCAAATACCATTTCCTTTCAAGCCACTGACTAGCTTTGTTTTATTTTTCACCTCCTTCTGCTCCTCTTACAATGTACTCTTATGCACCCCTTCCTGACCAGTGACTGTCTGATTGTTAATAGTCTGCCAAGCATATATTTTGAGATATCCATGCATGACCCCCACTCTTTATCCCCAACAATATGCACGCACTTGCTCTTCGGTGCCCTGCGGAGCTTAATGTTGTGTTCTGTGGTGTAGCAGATCACTGACATAATCATAATCAACAATATTGTGTAAATGAAATATCATGTCCAAAGCATTGTTTACAAAAATATCAAATTCTCATCCTTTTAATGGTAAGTACAACGAAAACATTAAACAAAACCTTTCACACTAATATGGCTAAACACATACAGAGATTTAGTTTCTTAATATGTATATATATATATATATATATATATATATATATATATATATATATATATATATATATATATATATATATATATATATATATATATATATATATATATATATATAAATAACAAAGTGCAAAAGCCTAATAACTGATTCAGCCATATGTTTTATTTCAAAGATAACATTACAGCTTGTTTGGTTCCCTGACACATTTCAGCTGAGTGCAAAGCCTTGATCACAGGTGAGTGGGTTCACAGTTAATTTAAAGTTGCTTTAAAATCCAGGCAGCACATGACTCATTGGGACTATAATGGCATGCAGTTCCCAGATTGCACCTAAACAATAGTTCAATGTTACTCAAGTCTGATTTGTCATTTGATACTGCTTTATAGCATCTCTTCTCTGCAGACCACAATTGTAATATTAAGGTGCAAAGTCTCTTGAACATAACATTGTAACCTACTTAAAAAAATCATTCTCATTTATCAAATGTCATAGTTCTTAAAAGCTACACTCATAATTCATGTTGCCATAATCATAAATGTTTCATGCAAATGAAAGGGATAAGGAATTTCCAAAAAGAAGAATGAATATGCCCCTCTCATCCTTTTCTCATCCCTGCACTCACTGTACCAGATAAATCCTTTGTTCGGGCATAGAGGGGATCGGGTCATGCTTCCAAATTACATAAAAGCACAACATCCCCACAATGGGACCCCCAACCTTGCAGGGGTGAGCAGTTATCTGAATGTTTCTAATGTGTCTTGCACTAGATACATCAGGGAAGATTCTCTTGAAAACCTTTGAAGCTATTCTGTTAGCTGTTGTCAGGATCCCATTGTGTGGATAAAGGGCTAGTCTAGGGTAATGATACATTTCAATCAGTATCTCTTGATGAGAGTATGCAAACCAATATCTCCAGAAAGTGTAACACTGCAAATACTCTATTCATGAACTTATTTTGTAACGTCAGGCACATTTTTTTCATTACTAACCAAGGCACATTTTATGGAAAAAGTAGACTTTAACACTGGGCAGCGCTCAGGTTGCAACTTCCTTATAAAATTGAGAGTAGGGAGCTTTGGGCTCTGGAGCAGGAGAGCTGCAATGTATACTTTGGGTCCTGCACCCAGGTGCCTTTCATTATGTGTAGGATGAGTTGCTGCCCAAGTGGGCAAAGGGAAGGCATGGCTGCAAGTGACCACTCAGCTGAATAGTGAACAGCTAACCCAAAGATGAGTGTGAACAATCTAGCATTATAAGCCACATGTGCAGTAGATGTTGTTCAGTGCTTCAAACATACAGTGGCTAATAAAGCTCTTTTTTCCCTAGACCACTGCCCCTTTCTAGTTTGCCTACCCCCTCTGCTGTCACATTTATTGATTGCCATTAGTATCCTGGGGAAATGGAAGATCTTATCCTTCCTTATGTAGTCAGTCCAAGTGAGTAACACTCCCAGGGAGGTCCTGCTCTCTGCTCATCTGCAACTTCGATTTGTTAATGGAGAAACATTTGATTACCTCAGTAAGGTCAGACTCATATGGCTGCCATCTTATATGGGACATTGATTTCTTTGAGCCATTCTAAAGAACCAACTTGGGATCAGTGGTCCGGAGCCAGGGCAAGCAAGTGTAACCTGACTGATTTCTATTTACCAACAGTTGACCCATGAAAATCCTTGTTCTTCATTTGGTTACGCAACTCTTCTACAGATCTAACCTTTATTTTATCCTGTCAACCTCTGGGCCCAGATAATGGCTTCGGGTACAGTGTGAATAGGTTCCTCTCTGTTACCCTGAATTAGTAATCTTTGAAGATCAGGTACCGTGGGATAATTGCAGCATGCCAAACTTCCCCCAGTTTTTAAAGGGGTTAGCCAGACTTAGTCTTAAACAATTGATTAAGGAGCCCATCCAGATAATAACCACTTTCTGGACCTTACTTTTTGCAATGTTCTTTCTGCATTGGTTGACCTTAATGTTGAACTGTGATTTGGTTGGACAATATTTTGATTGTATTTCCCCTGTGCTGTCCCTTTCAGTTACCAGGGCTCAAAGCAGCTTGGCAGCTTATTCCTATAGGCAATTTGGAAGGTTCGCATACATATATATATATATACATATATATATATATATATGTATATATATATATATATATATATATATATATATATATATATATATATATCCACCGCACTTCTTTTTACGAAAGCAAAGGGTCGCACCACAGCAAAATCCTTCGTAAAGTTTCAGAGTTTATTACCAAATGCAAACAAACACACCAACGCGTTTTGTTCTACCTTAGAACTTGATCACCGGTAGAACGAAACGCGTTGGTGTGTTTCTTTGATTTTGGTAATAAACTCTGAAAGTTTACGAAGGATTTTGCTGTGGTGCGACCCTTTGCTTTCGTAAAAAGAAGTGTGGTGGACATTTGTAGCGGGTTGCTCGCCTGCGGGACAACGCAGAGCCGAAAAATAGCACCAGGACCGCGAATTGAGCGGAATGTGAAAAAAAAAATATATATATATATATATATTAAAACATCACCTTCCAACTATAATCATCACCAAATGTTTACAGAATAGGCAATGTACAAGGCTCTATTAAGGCATCGGAACCTTCAGGTGCACCTTCTGTTCTGAAGACAATCTCAGAACTCCCAGTGATGAGTCTAGGTAAAGGGAATGCTACCAGGCCCAGCCTCAAATCAACTTGGTCAGAGGATCCCAGTGTCATAATTATCATTAACATCTTTTTCCTAGTCATAGAGAAACTGATTATAGCAGTCCACGATGCCTCAGTGGAACCCTGTCAGATACTACTGCAACTCAAACACATGGTTAGTCACTCCTCTTTTAAAAAAAAGAAGAGTTTGACTTTGACAACTTGGAAAATATTGTCCTATTTCTTAACTCCCTGCTGTGGCAAAGATTACTGAAAAACGCCTAGCAGTCTGGTTGTTTGTTATCTAAAACTATAGGATCCTCTTGATAAAGGAGAGGTCAGGTTTCACTGGGGTCATAGCAGTCATCTTTGATCTGCTACGGGCCCAGCAGAACAAGGGACAGAGTAGAGGGGATCTGCTCCTGGACTTCTTATTAGCTTTTGATATTGTCCATCATGACTTCTTGTTGGACAATCTCGGATCAGCTGATATAGATGGAAGGCTTTCGGTTGGACTCCTTTATCAAAAGCAGATATCAATCAGTAGTGCTTGCTTCTTTTCAGTTTAGCAGTATGTTTCCACCTTGTGGGGTTCTTCAAGGATTTGCTCAAAAATGAGTGTTGTTTAATATGTACTTATAGTACACACAAACGAGGGGTGGAGAATAACAAAACATATACGATAAAGATTGTTACAAACAAAGATCACGAGTGTGCAGACACTGGCACACTCATGAGTGATGAAAAACTGCCCTCACTCACACACAATGTGTGTGACATGCTTCATCATCGGGGCTGCTACAACGCCCGGGTGAAGCCACACTCCGGGCAGAGCATAGGTAGGGGGAAAAAAAAATGTTTGTATATACACAAGGACAACGTGTAACACACAACTAGAAGTGACAACAGTTTTCACAAACAAAAACCAACAGGTCAAGACTGAGTACAGTGAAAAACAAGAAAATGCAGTAGAGAGTGATTAAAACTGGCTCCTGGATACCAGATATAAATTGTAAAGTAGGTTCAAGGGCCAGGATTAAAAAGGACTGGATGGTGGTACTAGGGAAGGATATTAGGACCCCCTAGTGCCCATCCTTTACTGCTGTAGTCAACATGTTTTGACCCCTTATCGCCCTTAATTACTGGGTCACCTGGGTCTTCTTCAGGACGTCTTCCTGTCCCAGTCTAATATAATGTACCCCTTACCTTAGTTAGGTTGTTAACAGGGGTGAAGGTCACTCTTGCCAATCAATACGAGGCTATGTGGAGGGAGTTCCGCCAACACAGTGACACAACTGTGAAGAACATGATTAACATTCACAATTATAGACAACAAACTTAATTACCCACTATCCAATTGTTGTTGGGTGAAAGAAAAATAAAAAATCAATGCCCTGCAGAGAGTTCCCTCCAAACCATACATTGCTCAGAGCCCCATTGGGCCATTCATTAAGCCATAATTATAGAACAAATCATTCCATATATTAAAAAATATTCCATGTGCAGACATCATTCCAAATTAATCAATAAAGATTATATGTCACCAAGGTGTATCCTGTCACATTTCCTCCTGCAACATTTTATCTGGTGGCATCAGGAGTATGATTTTTAATCTCCGTGAATATCATTCATTGCCAGTGGTAAAATACCAGGTCCAACTCACCAAGTTTATTGAGACAGATCACTTGACCTGGCGCATGGGGTGTGGAGTTCCAAGGAACACAACCTATGTTTCCAAAAAAGTAAAGGAAAGAATATATTTGTCATTATGATCCAGTGTCTGAGGGAAAGAATATATCTCTAACAATGCTCAGTACACTTGGAGAATAAAAACGTGTATCATCCCACACCTGGTGGAGTGCGCAGGAAATGACCCGCTATTCCCCATCTGTTCTAAAATTGATAAATCAACAGCCAATCGAGGCGCCCAACTCATTGTTATCTCTGAGGGCACACACCCCTCGAGTGCAAGAGCGCTCCTCCTGACGACCACGTGACTGCACTCAACAATTCTCCACCACAAGTTGTATAGAGAATTTTTTGGTATTACAATTCATACCATGATGGAATCATCCCTCGGTGTATCATTCCCCATACACCCCTCTTTTCTAGGTAATGCCCACACCAACGGGACCGGCAATAGGATCCCCTATTCAAATGACGAGTTTAGGTCCCGGAAGGGAACCCTCTTAGAACACAAATCACTCCAATCCTAACGGCCCATGGGAGCCTCTTACTTGTCCGATGGTGTCCTCCATCAGCCTAACAAAGAATTTTCTGCATTGCTGGATACTTTTTATTGCACACCTTTAAATTTAATAAAAACCAACTCAAGCTGGAAAACGTGCGCATAATATTTCAATTCAAGTTCTCATTTCAGATCCTTTCGTCTTGTAGTGTCCAGAATCTGGAATACATTGCCTATCGAGATCAGATAAATTAATACTCTGCTTCGGTTTAGGGAGGAACTGAAAACCAGACTTTTTCCTAGCAATTAATTCTTCAGCCTCTGGGACCCGACCTTTTTCAGTTACGCACAGTGTCCCTTTAGTGGTAATCCTAGCACCAGGATACCCGTTGGGTGGCAGCCGTGCTATAGAAATGTTACTTACAATTACAATTTCACTGAATGCATTAATGCACAACCTTAAATGGGTAATTTAAAGTTAGAGAACCTATATGCTGAAGGTGTGTCCCATGTTTGTGAAGTTCCTTGAAGCGACTCCTGCTTACTTATGGTATTTCTGTAAATACACTCCTGCTTACTTATGGTATTTCTATAAATAGAATTCCAAAGTGTGCATACAACTTATAAAATAATAAAATTAATTCCCTATACACTTGGGGCGCGATTTGCTAAGGCAGCGCATTTCGCTGCCTTATGTTACCTTGTGACAGAGAGGCGTTCTATGGTTGGAGTGTTGGCGTTACCTCACATCCATCCATGGATTTTGGTATATTCCCAGATTTACAAAGAGTTGTAAGCCTTGGAATGCGTCAAAATGGTCTGCCTCCCAGAACCAGGCATAATGAGAAAAATATCTCTATTTCTCCTCCATGCTTCCTTTTTCTATATATGATGCATGTTGAGTCACACAAAACAAAACAGAAAATGCCTTTAAGGATTAGTTTTTTGCAGGAAGCTGTCCCTTTCTGCAAAAAACCCAATCCTGGTCATAACGCAGGCACCATTGCACCGTAACGCAAGTGTACCTGCATTGGTACTTGGCAAGCAGGTAGCAGAAATTCAACAGAAATTGTAAATATAGTGCATTACTGATGTCTCCCTTTCACGCTGCAAAGCACATCAATTACCCTTGCTGCGCTGTGCTGAGTAAATTGTTAGTAAATCTATCTCTCTGTGATGTCTCCCAGTCCACTTCAGGACTATCTGTTTGGGACCATCATTATTTACATAGTGGTCTGTGACCAAGTGGGTGCAGGTGTAAATTACATCAAAGTAAGCTTCTCTAAATTGGGCAGTTCGACCAGTGCCCAGGGCCAGATTGGCCATAGCGGGCATGAGGTGTTTTTCCAATAGCCTGGGAGGGTGGGGCCGGTTTTTCAGCAATTGGGCTGGTTTTGTTACCGGGGGTTGGTTTTGCAGCGGCAAAGCAATATCGTTTCCCAGTAAAAAAAGCAGCAGTGACACTTGTGCATCCCTGCTACCCCCCACTCTCTCCCCCCCCCCCCGGGCCTTGTCTGCCAAATTACCATGGCTGCTTTAGATTCGCAGTCCACTTGTGCCATTTTTTCTGTTGGTGGATCTGCCACAAAGAGGATTCCGATGGGAGAGTAACAGCAGCTTTGGGTGTCAAACTCCACATTACATTGCAATCTGCATGAGCTGGAACAACAGAGTGCACAGTGGATGTTCTGTTACCTCCCTCTTATTGTTGTCTCTGAACTGGAGCCTTGTTGTTAATGTTACATAATAATTTGTGCAACATAAGTTGTCCCACTAGTCATGAAAGTTAGAACTTTGTAACCGTCGCAAAGTTGCAAAGTTTTCCTGTAGAAATTTGGGAAGGTTGTAATAGCAGAAAAGTTGCAATAGCACACAGCCCTGTCTCTGAATTAGGAGCTACTTGCTCAGAGGGCATCACCTCTTTCAAGTGCTCATACAAACTCTGCAGTGATTAGAAATTGGATGTAAGTGATCTATGAAGCAGCTTTGTACCTCATGCCATACTCCCTGTTTCCAATGGTCAAGTAGCTTTACTTGCATCTCCCACTGCATAAGAAAAAGTGATAGTAACATAGAAATGTTACTTCTAAGTATACTGATGGGGCAACTGTTATCACAATCTCTTGATCATGTTACAAAGTGTATAGCCAAATAAGAGATTGTCAATTCTAGCCAGCTGAGGTTAATAGTGAAAACTGTTTTGCGTATTCCTACTCTAGGTCAAATTTCACAAGTGCTTAGCCTAAAGCCACCAAGCGTTGTATTTTAGAATTATGTCCTTCTCCACATGTCACATTTACAATCTGAATAAAGACTCGAGGGACTAGGCAATTAATATGTAAATTAAATTAACTGAATGCAAATTGCATCTGCACTATGGAAATTAGTTTCATGCATGTACAAACTGTTTTTCATAAATCCTGACCCGTGGAAGTCCCAGCAGAGGATGTCGGAGACCCTTTCAATAATACTGGCAATCCAAAGTTCAAGAAAGGACAAAATGAGTAAGAAGAAAAACCTGCAATGTCTTCAATCAGAGAGATCATGAATCAAAATGTATAGTATGTGAATACAAATACATTTCAGATTTATGGTTCATATTAAATGTGCCTTTCATCAAATGATGTGTTGCATTCCAGAAAATATGTTTCAATCTGTTACTGCTTAATGGTAGACCCCCCCCCCCCCCCCCCGCTAAAGGGTAGGAAGTAGGTTTCATTAAACTAAGCGAGAAATGTTTTTAAATGAAGTATTGCTGCCAAAGTGCACCACATCCTTTCATTATCCGTCTCTCAGTGAGAGGGCCCGGTCTACAGTACACTCTGAAAAATCACAATGACTGTTAAACTTAAACTAAGCAGATAATTGTTTTATTAAACAAACTGAAATGGTTGCTTGGGTTGCTTGGAGTGCCATTAGAGTGTGCTGACAGATGAATCCATTTGTGCTTATCAGTCAAATTTAATAGCTCAAATAGCTAGATTTACAAATGAAAGCAAATAAAAAGAAATGCCTTCACTGTTATAGCAAGTATTGCCAAAGCCAATAGGTCTCGCCTATGCAAGATATATTGGCTTTGTCAATGTTTTTTTAAACATATTGAACAGCAGAGCGAACTGCCGTGCAGCATAGCTTGTAGTCAAGAAAGAAAGTCCTATGACATGTCTACTGGTGACAGTGCCATATTGCTTTTTTTAAGCCATGTGGTACTGCAGCCCGCCCTCCTATGCAATATGCCAAAAAAAAACAGGGAGTAGGGCAACAAAAGGAAAGGATGGGGGAGTGTGGGAGAAGCAACAGCAAGATAGGGAAAAAGCAGCACGAATGCCGCACACGAGAGGAAGGAGAGAGCAGGAACACGGAGAAAGGATGGGGGGAAGGTAAAGAAGAAATAGTGCCTCAACCACAGTATGAGCAGCAGAATGGCACTAATTAATTTCAATCAATCTGTGCTTGGTCAATGCTCCACAGAAGGGACAGGAGTGGCGCTTTGTCTGTCCTGGCCAATTTGGAGGCAGCAAAGAAGAATGATGTAGAAGCCAACAGATGGTGAGCAATGGGCTCAAACAATAACATCTCACAAGCAAGAAAGAATGCAGCCCATGGGCTGTCGCTGGTGAGACCTAACAATTAGGGCTGTGGATCCTACTCCTGAAAATCCCTCTATTTTGGTTTTGGAACTCTATTTTTTAACCTTGGCTGTTCTGTGAGCCTCTCAAAAAGAGTTTCGCTCAATATGGTGCCCCTGGCTAATCAGGTATAAGCTGCAACCTCCCATGCCTACCTTTTACTATAATGTACGCTTCCTGTACATAGCTAGGTAAGGGGCTTTGGGTAGGTTACATGCAGTTAGTTTAAGTATTTGTGTTCACTTCCAGGCTCAGCAAGGAAGAAGGTTGTCCCACTCAGCCTGTCAATATGAGAGATATTAGTTGTTCTAATTATGTAGGACCGTAGATTGACAAAATAGGTAACTCATTCATTTTCGTTAGCTTTAAAGGAATGCATGGTAAAAATGTGCACAATTTATCACCCTGATTTAAGATTACGCTCCCAGGAAAAGAATTGAATAGTCCTCTGGATTAAATGCGAATTGCATGATTTAAGTAATGCGTCAATACCTACAAAGTAAGTGGGACGATAGTACAATCACGATTTATCGGTCTTAACTGATACCAATTATACCTTGGTTATGTAATATAAGGAAACTTTTTTTCTTCACAGAGTGCCACTAAACTGATGAATGGAAGAATAATTTTTAAAATAGGAGTTGATAAAATTATCGCTCCGGTTGTGAGGTAAATGGATACAATAGAGCATCTTTCGAAGACAAGGAGGTCTGCCCTCTATAAATGTACTGTCTAATCATTTAGAAAACACAATATGTTAGACCCCCTATATTGGGTGGGCCATCTTAATAAATATTTACTTTCATTGGGAGATACTGTGGGGAATAGATATCTCTATCTTTCTAAAGTGGTAGTAGTGGTCCCAGTGCAATTTGGTAATTTCCCTAGGTTTCCTACTTTAAGTTTCAAGGTTGTAGTATCTCATTTTAATTGTTGAATTTAAATACATTTTTTAAGATATAAGCATTATTAAAAAGTATATCTTAGCATGAAAAGCCATTGTAATGATATTTGAAATGTTCTTTATTTTGCCTTCTAGAGATATAATTTGAATAAATAATAGTTGTCTTGAAGAAGGAGATGATAATTAAATCTTTCACCGAAACGCTGTGCCTACATACTATATTTTTAGCTTGATTATTATCTGTTTTTAATTATGATCTGAAGGGTAAGATATTCTATGTATGGAAGTCTATGAATATGTATCCTCTATATAAGATTCAAAGTATGTCAATGAGCACTTTATTTATTTGTTTATTAAATACAAGTGTGATTCAAAGAAAATTGTTTTTTCTATTTGTTTTTACCTATGATATAGAATAAAATATTTATATTTATAAACCCACATAGACAATTGTTTATTGTGTTCAATGGCTTTTCAAGCTCTTTAAAGCAATAGCTTTTTAATTTTATGTTTGTATGGCATCCATTTCCTATTTTTATTAAATTGTTTTGCATCAGTGATCCGGTATTGATAGGTGGGTTCCCTCTACTACCATTGCTTAAAAACTAACGTTTTTTAAAAACATTCTATGTTTCAGGTGAAAAGAGAATCTTTTATTGTTTGCATATAGACACCCAGTCCCTTTTCTTTGAAAGAGGGTGACTCCTTTGTGTTGTGTGATGAATGAAATTATAACCTGGCACACATTGCACAACTCTGTGATTTTGCATACAGGATCTTCACTAGGTAAAACCCGGTGAAACTCATCTTTTTGATCAAAGAATGATTTTTTATCCTGGGAAGTGGGGATAACAAGGTCAGAACATTAGGAGCAGATTTATAAAAATACTACACACTGGTGCTTTCTCTATTGTCATATGCAAAAAGGAGAACAAAGCACAGAGCCATCTATATGAAGATAAGACACTGCTGCCATTATCTCAGACGTTCACTGAAAAATAGGCTGCCATAGTGCCACACACAAATCTTTACTCCTTAGTGAGGTCTAACATAGGTGTTGTCTAGCATAGGTTTTGTAGTCAAAGGGTACCCTCACATTACAACATACTATGCTTAGATATGCAAAACCTTTCCCACATTGTATGTGTAATCTACAGTGCACACACAATGTTCAGAAAGTTAGGAGAAATGCAAACATCAGGAGTGGCCCATGCAGGTAAGAGCGGTGGGGCCAAGTGCGGGCAGGACTCCGACAGATGAGGGAAAATGAAATATTTATTTAATTTTCCCTTGGGTCATTTGTTGAATCCCCCCTCAACCTGGCCCCACCACCCCACTGCTCTTACCTGCATGGGCTGCTCCTGGCCAACATTTCTCCTTTTTAGTGAATGCCTCAAGGAGCTGTTTTTTTCCGGCACCCACACCTGTCTTCGATTATTACGAATATATGACGTTACAACGAATTCCGTTGCAACGCATGCCTTTACCACGCATGCGTTACAACGGAATTCGTTCACCACGCATAACATTTACCACAATTACTAGCGTGGTGACGTCATAGTCGTTAAGAGAAAGCGGAAGTTTATTTTCCGTTTTCTCTTAAACGACGCTGATACCCGACGTGACTCCAGGTGAGTTTCTTTTTTGGGGGGGAGACCCCCCCAAGCCCCCCCCTTTTTTTTTTTACCTTTACCACATATACCTTTACTACAAACCTCGTAGTACAGGTATGCGTGGTAAAGGCTTTCGTGTTAACCACGCATGCGTTGTACTGCATGCGTGGTTAACGATTTTGTTGTAAAGGCTTCGTTGTAATGGCCGTTTCCCGATTATTACTAGGTAGGGCTTTGCATAAAAAAACATGGGGGGGTCGGGGGTAGCATGGGACTCCCAAGTACAACCGGCGGGACGCCCCCTTGATGCTCCTCTTACCAAAGTTGTGCATGGTATGATTTAATGTTTACCCTGGTCTATGACACAACCTAATGTGGTTCTCTTCAAGAATTCGAGATTGAATATTTTTTGTTATATAATAGAATATAGAGATTTGTACAATTGCTTCAGAATCATCTTGAAAGATATTGGGAAAAGCACATGTGTTCCCAAAGGTTTTGTTCATTTCAGACATTGAGCTCCAGCTTGCAAATGCAAATGGAGAGCGAATATCAAAGCAAAAAGAAAAGAAAAAAAACATGAATAGCTATAAAATATCATAACAACATAATCGTTGGCAGCGGAATAGACAGAGCACTGTGCACGCAATTACAGCATACGAAACCTATTAGCACTCTGGGGGCTCAATTTAACCAGCCATTAATCGAAGTTTATTAAAATGGCAAATGAATAGGTGAGCCATAAAACGTGCATTAAAACGCCTAAATTGATTGAACGACGCCCGTGCAGAGAAATTGTGGTACATCCAGTTCTCAAAGATTATTTAGAAGGCGGCTTGATATGCAGCATGAATAATGTGCAAGTTTTCACATGCTGCACGCAGTGTGCTTCTGATGGAGTTTGAGCAATTCTTCTGCCTCAACCCCTGTCCCTCAACTATGACAAAGGAGACTTTTCATTAAGTTAAAAGCCTACACTGCTGGGAATTTGTTTTCGCTTACATAGCCACATTAGCTTTGCGCAATTTTAAAAGACATTATTAACATAAAACTTTTTTGACACATCATGAGGAAATGAATTACTTCTCCTGCGTGTACTTACCGATGGATTTATTACTTAAGAACTTCAAACATGGAGACATTTTGACCATGGAGAAAGAAGAGCGTGGAAGTATTTCCTATAATTTTGAAAGCAATCAGGAGCAAGGTCAAAGCGAGTAAATGAAGTGGAAAGAAAGGAAAAAGAACGGAAAAGAAAGCAAGTGGATGATACGAGAATGATGATCTAAAGAGAGAACAAGCAGATATGCATTGCTTAAAATGAAGAACATTGTGATTTAGTCTCCCTAATTCCGTGGCCTTTTTGTTCATGCTTCCAAAGAGTTTGGTTCACTCCTGCTAAACCCCATTTAAAGTTTGTTGGGCACACAATGTTACTACAGGCTTATACATTTATTTTCTTAAATCTACCTCCCTTTTCACCTCTTCAGTGGGACAATGTGCTTCCTTTATCCTCAGCCCTCATGTGTTTCTATTGTAATTAAATCAACAATTTTTCACATGCTGGTAGACTGAGTGAGAACTACTGGGTTGAATATTTTTATTTATTTATTCATGTGACTGTATTTATGTTGTTTTGAATAGCTTGGATCAGGCGTCCAGTGCATTATTTTTTTCTGAAAGTCAACTCCAGAGTGAATACATTTTTCTTTTCTTTCTTCAAAATATGGTTTATTAGAGTCCCAGTCCGTAGACCCAAATTCTGTAATTGTGTGTGATATTATGGTCACTCTATGAGGTAATAGATTGAAATACGTTATTTGATCTCTTTTATGGGTACGCTACATATATATATACATATGCATTACCTACTGGCAGTCTACTGTAGGTAGTTCTAGTTAGGACCTAGTTTCCATAGGAAAAGCCTTTTATGACTTGGCTATAAACTTAGTGTTGTTTGACCAATCTTCATTAAATGTTCCCAAAAAAGTGTCCATGTAGGTTCTGGTTGATCCATGTAGTGGGGACTGAGAGACAGGGGAGTGAAAAAAGGGTGTGTTTGTAATGTTAGTTTCCATAGGAAGGCGTTGTTGAACCTACAGCCCGAACTACTGGCCAGAATTTCACCAAATTAGGTAGAAAGGTAGATGTTGTTACGCAAATTGTGCTTTTTGTTATTTGGTGCAAATCCATCCAATAGTTTTTGAGAAACTTAAGCCAAAATTTACAGATATATCTCTGTTCACCTGATATTTCGAGACAATTTTGCGATTAATAGTGACTGCATGCACCAATGGGAATGCTTTGATTTGCTGGCTGCAACTTGAACAGAAAGTTGTGGCAGCCATTTTATCATACAAAAACAGTTTCCGGGCTAAAAATGTGTGTGGAAGCCCACACCAGGGTCTGAGTGGAAATACTGTAAACCCGTGTTTGAGAAATGTCTGTGTTAGTGACACAAGTTGTATGTGCAAAACTGATTTTTTTAATCATATGCGATATTAGCGACGACGTCGAGATGGCAAGCGTGACCCTGTGTCATTTTGCAGGGACATCATGACTACTGACGTTGTAGCGAATATTGGTGAAAATATAAATATATATATATATGTACACACTCGCCGGTCACTGTCACACACTCATGTATGCACTCACAAACTCACTCAGACGCTTATAAAACATGTTCACATACCCACTAACACATTTATACATTCAGTCACATACCCACTCAGATATCCATTCACACACTCACATATCCATTCAGGGACTCATGCACCCACCTACAGACTCACTCGGAGAGTGATGCACCCCATGTACAGACCCTCTCAGAGTCTCATGCACCTACTTAGAGACCAATTCATAGACTCATGTGTACAGTCTCATACCCACTTAGAGACTCTTACACCCACTCACAGACCCACATGGGCACTCAAGCACCCACCCACAGACCCACCCAGACACTCACCCTCCCAGTCACAGAACCAATCAGACACTGATGCATGCACCCATTCACTCGCCTACTCAGAGACATATGCTCTCACTCACAGAGCCTTTGAGACAATCATAAACTCAAACATATATCTAATAAGACACTCATACATGCACTCCTGAACCTACTCAGACAGAAATACACCCATACAGTCACTCACATAGCCACTCATTGACCTACTCAGAGACTTATGCCCTCAGTTAGGTATACATTCCGAGACTCATGTACCCATGCACAGTCGCACTCACAGACCCACACACCCATTGACAGAACCAATCAGGCACTCACACTGCCAGTCATAGACCCACTGAGAGATTTATACACTCACTCACAGATCCACTCAGACACTCATGCACCCCCTCACTCACCCATTCAGACACCCACTTATACACTCATGTATCCACTCTCAGACAGTCATATATTTACTTACAAATGCACAAAGGCACTTAAGCACCTACTCACAGATTGAGTGAGAGACTTACACAACCAATCACACACCCATTGTGACATGATGCACAGAGGGAGTCATGCATTTTGTTACAGAAGTATTGATAGACTGATGCATCGTCTCACAGATCCCCTCTTATAAAGTTAATGAGAGACTTAGTTATACAGTGAAGCATGCATTTATAGATTACACTGAAATGAGTATGCACTGTGTTATAGAGATATGAAGGGAGTTGTACATGTTATTATACACTCATTAGAACGTAATGTGTTTAGTGTGTTGGTTATTATTCATTTTGTAGTTATAAGTTTTGGATGTGGTGGTAGCTATTGAATGTCTGCATTTGTTTTTTCATTTAGCGACGTATTGGTGGTGACCGCTTCCACCGATATCATGGCAATGCCCGGCTGCACCGCAAAAACGGAAAATATGTTTAAATTGTTGTATTAATTCAAATTCCCTACAAAAATATGACTTTAAACAGTGCAGTATTAGACCCCTATTGTCTAAAATAATGTAAAATGGGTGCATATGTGTGTTTATCACCTCCTAAAAAAGGCACGATCATCGCGGTTACCAGCGTAATTTTGACTCTCAGTGAAGTTGTGAAAACAGGCACCAGTGTTCAAACACAGTTTTGAAAAAGTTACTACAGATATATTGTACAAATATGTTTTCGAAGCAGTGATGTGGTTAGTAATGTGTATACTGTAATAGAATGAATTGTTTAAGTTAAAATCTTTGAATGTGGTCATGGTCGTTGAATGTCTACTTTTATTTATATTATTTTTGACCTTATCGCAATCATCGTGACAGTGTTGCAGATTAAAAAAGTTCCCCCAATAATTTATTTGACAATAAAATGAACAGAAATTTGGCCTCTTGGGTCACTATGATTCAAATAATGCCTTTAAGTATATTTTTCATTATGTGAAATACATTTGCTGATCACAGATTCTCCACAGTAAGGACAACAATGTTGTGCTGACTCAAATAACTTGTACAAACAAAACCAGATATTAATATGCTTTCTGATAAACACATACCAAATCAAAAAATGAGTGGTATATCATATAAATATAAAATTCAATATCCAATTATAGAAAGAAAACATGAAAATGTTAGAGGCTCACCTAAAAAATAATGGACATTACAATTAAGAAATAAAATTTAAAAAAACCCTATAAATTCACGGAGAAAATTAAAAGGTTACAAAACCAGAGAAATTCAGCAGTTATAGTTAGCTGAGCTAACTATAACTTGCGCCCCCGCATTGCACTGCTTATGACAACACATTTTACATCACTTCACTCATGACTTGGTCAGTGACATCACTGATGGCATCTCAAATGACATCACTGATGAAATCATCCACAGAATCTCTGACGCACCCACTTACACCCCAATATAACTTTTCATACACTCACTCCAACTTCCACTCTATTATTCTCTAAACCAGTGATACACCCATACCAATACTTACACACCTACTCACTGATTCTTAGGTCTACACACACATCCACTCAGTCACCCATCCAGCCACTCATACACTAACTCACTTACTCACTCACTCACTCAGCCACTGATATATCCACTCATACACCTGTACAAGTGCGCACACCCTGTCAGACACCAACAGAGCTACTCACACACCTATTCAGTAACCCCTAGAGTCAATCACACAGCCACTTACTTACTTATATATTTATACACACACCCACTCACCTATTCAAACAGATACTAACAAATACTCATGTATACTGTCATTGCCAGAAGCACATGCTCACCCATGCAGCCACTCTCAAAATCACCCACTTACACATACAGTCACTCATATACTCCAACAATCACCTATACTGCCTTCCAATTATGCATTTACCATCCATATTAACCCTGGGCGGAGTTGGCGGAGTGGAGCTTCGCGGAGCTACGCGAAGTGGGCGAGAAACTACGCCCACCTCCACACTCCGCGTAGCCCCACTCCGCAAACACCACTGGCCGCCAGCCCCGCCACCCGCCTCCCTCCCGCCCTCCCTAAATACTTTCAAATAAAGGAATGAAATAATTTAAAAAGCACTTACCTTGCCGCCGCTGCCCGCCGCGTCCCCGGGGCTCGCTGTCTTCCGTCTTCTTTAGTAATGCGCATGCGCGGGCGGCCGCGCATGCGCATTTTCTCATGAAAATGCGCATGCGCGGCCGCCCGCGCATGCGCATTACTAAAGAAGACGGAAGACGGAAGATAGCGAGCCCCGGGGACGCTGCGGGCAGCGTTGGCAAGGTAAGTGCTTTTTAAATTATTTCATTCCTTTATTTGAAAGTATTTAGGGAGTGCGGGAGGGAGGCGGGTGGCGGCCAGCTACGCTCCGTCTGCGGAGCGTGCGTAGTGCTGCCTGGCTACGCCAGCTCCGCAAAATGCGGAGTAGGCGGCACTACGCACACTCCGTGCACGGAGCGTAGCTGGCCGCCCACACTGACACATCCATTCACTCACTGACACAGCCATACACACCTCAGTCACCCATACAGCTCCTCACAGATGCACTCACAGACCCATACAGCCACTAACTCATCCATTCACTCATCCATGCAGGCAATCACACACCCTGTCACCCACCCGCACCGACATTCAAACAGGTACTCAAACAACCAATGAATCACCCATACAGCTATTCACGTGCCCACTCACCAACCCATACATCCACTCAGACAGCAACTTACAGACTGATACAGACATTCACACAACCTAGTCACTCACCCATACATTTACTGAGACACCTAATCACTGAGTTATACTGTCAGTCACCAACTCACTGAATCATCCATACAGGCACTCATAAACTCACTGATTCATCAATACACCTGGTGTATATATAGTTAGCATTCATAAACTCAACTAACTATGACTGCTGAATTTCTCTGGTTCTGCACGAGTGAAATGTCAGCCTTACTATAACGTCCCTTTAACCTTTGTTTTTTTAGTGAATATATATATATATATATATATATATATATATATATATATATATATATATATATATATATATATATATATATATATATATATTATATATATATATATATATATATATATATATATATATATATATATATATATATATATGTTTTTTTGACATATAATCAGTAGATAGGAATCAGAGATATTTTTGAAAAATTGGTACTCGAATACACAGTAATATAGCAGGAGAAATGGGACAATATCAGAGCATATATTATGTGAATTAACAAACATTACATTAAACAGAGAAGCAGGAAAAAACTTTGTGCAAAACATTGGGTCTTGGAGTTGAGTTCCCTGTTGGGTGTTCATTTTTAGGTAGCTATAGCTGAATACGTGGAGTTTTTGGTTCCTGTGCAACCATTCCTTTGAACCACAATTACCTCAAACTGTAAGCACACTCCAGACAGATGGACCTATAATTTATGGGAGTACATTGCATTTTATTTTCATCTTACAGATGTGTCGAAACACACCTGCTATAAAGAAAATAGTCACTAATTGGTTGTAATGATTTATTACAAGCAGTTCGTGATGGTACAATACCCTTCCCCCAATGAGCAGAGAGAAGGAGGTCACACTCAGAGACGTATTAAGGCTTGTGCAAAGTGGACTCTGGTCCAGGGCCCCAGTCTTTCAGGGGCCCCTTGATAGTACAGCTATGTTCTGTAAAGAGTCTTGCTGTGATAGCCTTTAATAATTCTTAAATAGATTGTTAAAAAATGAAATCTTCCTTTTATTTATTTTGATTGGGGTGATGTATGAGACCTATTACAGAAATGTTACAGAGAAAAATGTGTTTATGTTTTATGCCACATCCATAGAAATAGTTTCTTTTAGATCAAAACAGGTCCTCACATATGGGAAATGGGAGGGTGTCACAGAGATTATTTGCAGTACTATTAGTGAACCATTGCTGTGTTGCAATATTGAAAACACATGTCACTATCCCTGAATATTAGATGTAATTACCATCAAAATTTGGACAAGTAACCTGACCAAAGAGGGCATGAAAGAGCTAAAGCTGGATCATGAATTCAAAGCTGTTCTAATCAGGGGGCCCCAAAATGCGTTTGGGCCTGGGTCCCCAGAATCCTTAACATGTTCCTGGTCTCAGTTTGTCTCAGAAGCTGCAAGAGAAAGGTTCTGGGCCCCCAGAATCCTTAAGATGTTCCTGGTTCCTGGTTCCAGTTTGTCTCAGAAGCTGCAAGAGAAAGGTTCAGCGGCTGCCTGACCATTTTGTGTGTGCTTAGATTCAGAACATAAAAAAACAAGCTGACGCAGGGATTGTGTCTTCCTAAATTTCCACGCCGTTTCCTCGCAGACTGCTGCTTGGCTCAGGTCAGGCAGAGTAGTGTGCAAAACCCCAGGGAGAATGAGAAATAAAAGACGGAATTCCTGTAATGATTCAGTTTTCTCCTGAGGTAGAGCTGTGCAGCTCCAATCACAAACAGCATGGGTCGCATCATGAAGAGGGGCTTGGCTGGTGCCTGTTTTATGTGCCTGCAGGGCATTAATTAAATTCATTTAACTCAATATTTCTCAGAGTTAGAGCTTTATTTTCAGATAGAAAAGCTCTGAAACAGTGAGCAAGTTTGCCTCTTTCAGAGCTGTGCTGTCTTATTAAATCACCAACTCAGAGGCATGTTGATTTAAATTAATAGATATTACGCACTGCAGATTCATAAAACCGGGAACTCTGCTCTGCACTGTGACCCTAAAGCCCATCATAATATGGTGCCGTAAGATATTGTGGCAACATAGAGAGTGCCAAGTCTGGAGCCGGACTGAGAAAGCAAAAACAGCCTTGGCAAAATGCTCAAACCAGCCCTGCTCCCTTCGTCTCCTTATGAAATCTATATGTTTCCTCCATCCATTCACTCTTCTCTTCTCTCTCTCTCTTCTGATTGACTTCTCTCTAACTTTTCTTCTTTCTCTTTCTCTCTCTCTTCAAGCCTCCTTGTGCCTTCCGAAATTCAACCCTGGCAGATTTTAAAAGTGACAGAAGCACCAGGAGGAGTCCTGAGCTTTTAAAACCAGCCTCCAAGGGCTCCAGCACACAGGAGAAATACTCTGTGTAATGTCTCCCCAGCCAGGGTACTCGCCAATGACTACGACACACATTAAGCTTAATATAACACATCATTATTCTTCTGCATGTAACAGCGAATTCAACATTCTAAACCTGCATTCACTTCACTACTCTCTAATGCTTATGTCATAGTTCTCCGGAGTCCATCAGGAGTCACAAAGAGTTCCGTCATTACATACTTATGAACCCCTCTGTTAAATGAAAGCTTAATTATTTTACAAATAAATATGCAATCATAGCTCTTCAATTAGCCTTTGTGGTGCTTTGATCACATGTAACGGCCGTGTCTTCTGAAACTAGGGACATTCAGTAGAAGTGTCCATGACCAGCATTTGGGATGTAAAAACAGCAACAGTCAGGGGGACTTCAAGTGTTCTTTCAGACCCAGTCTCTACAGTAACATCACTGGCTGATGAGCGATGAACCACACGTCAGACATGCGAGAAATTCCATGTCCCTGGTCGTTGGGAAGTCACCATGTGTCTGTCACCTTGTGTCCTTTGGTGGTCACAACATGACATGGTTCAGCATTGAAAGGTAAAACTAGTAGGTTCGTTGGGAAGATGCACAGCAAGTTTTAAGGGTTTTGGATGAGTTTTTAGGTGCCACACAAGTAACGTCAAGTGTCCCACGACGTTAGTTTATGAACATGTAGGTAGTGAGATCAATGGATCACTGATCCCATCCTTGAGTGCACACTGTTGTCCCTCTATATTCACAGAGGTTTCACACTATATTAGCTGATTGTTATTCATATTTATTCGGCATAGCAGTTCATGAATCAATTTCATCATAGATGTACAATGTTCGTAAGTTAATCCATTCTTAACATTTAGGCACTATCCCTCGTATACATCCAATGCATTTCGGGGCTATTATCTGCCCCTTCGTCAGGGAAAAGGTACTGTAACAAAATCAGATAAAATAAAATAAGTCCGGGGTGGTATAATCTGTGTGGTGTGGGTTTTTAGACTAGGGAGGAGACTACGGGAGGTGTAGGGGAAGGGTGGGTGTCAAGTTGCGAGGTCACCTTAAAAAATTCCAAACCCGTGGGAGAAATAGAAAAATGCTCGTAGTGGTTCTTACGTGTGCCGGTATTCTATGGAAGCATGGTTCTGAAAGCAAAAGGGGTAAATCGGTAAGGAAATAATACTGTCAGGATTGTTCCGTTTTAAGGGTTTGTAGTTGTCAGTTGACTGACCTGGTTAGTAAAGCCTGGAGTTCAGAAGTATTCCGCTCGCTACGCCGGTCAGGACGGAGGCGTCTACTGCCGCGTTTGGTCACATTCAAATATTGCGGTCACATGTTCATAAACAGTGAAAAAAGACTCACGGTCTAGCGTTCAGCGAGTTGAAAAGCAAACAAAGGATTAAGGATAAAAATGATAAAAATGAAATGGAATTAAAATGAAAATAAAAATAGGGATAGGGAGAGGATGATCGTAATGAGGACTGGTTGGGTGGAATTAGTGGCGTTAGATGAAATATACCTGGATGTTGGTCCATAGATACAGGGGTGGGGTAAGGGCAACCAATGTTGACTCTGTGTTGTATGAACATGATTATTAAATAAACATTACTAAGGTTCAAACAAAAGGAATTAAATTGAAGTACAGATGATAAATCCCCACAGGAAGCCTTTTGTGCTCCAGTTGCAACACGTATAGGTAACAAGAGAGTTCGATTCTGTCATTCAAGCCAAATGGCTTCTGTGTAGACAGTCTTTGAATCCAGGTGTTTTCTCGTTGGAGTAAATATTTGGTATTGTCTCTACCTTCTGTTTTAACGATGGTTTCCAGTATGATGAACTTTAGTTAGGAGATGTTGTGTCTTTCTTCCTGGAAGTGTGTGGCAATGGAAGATTTGCTGTTTTTCAATCGAATGTTGGACTTATGTTCTGTCCGCCTGATCTTGATTTTTCGTTCCGTCTTACCAACATAGAGTTTCCCGCAGGGGCATTTGAGAGCATAGATAACGTTACTAGAATCACATGTGGCGTTGACTTGAAGTTTGAGTGTATTGCCCTTCATTGGGTGATTGATTACATTTCCCTTTATAATACTATTGCAGTTCCCGCAATTCAAACATGGTTTGGTACCTGTGTATTTTACAGTCACTGTCGGTTTATATTGGACCAATTCTCCTAAATTTTGTGCTCTGGTGAATGCAAATAAAGGAGGTTCCAAAAAGATTTGATTAAAGTCAGGTTCCAGGTTTAGTAGTGACCAGTGTTGATATATGATCCGTTTGAATTTCGTGCTGGCTGTTGAGTATTTGGAAACTACCACTATGCGGGTCTTTTGTTTTTTTGGACCTGGTTGCAATAGTGTTTGTCTGTCTGTGTTCAAAATTTTCAGTTTGGATTCCTCAGTGATGTTATGTGGATATCCTCTATCATGAAATTTGGTAGCAACTTGTTCAATTCTTTGTATGGATTTGATTGGATTTGATGTGATTCTTTTTGCTCGTGCCATTTGAGAAAATGGGAGGTATTTTTTTAGGTTCGGTTCGTGGAAACTCGAGTAGTGGAGCATATTGTTTCTATCAGTGGGTTTCACGAACAGGTCTGTCTCAAATCCCAGTTGGTTGATGGACACTTTGACGTCAAGAAAGTTTACGCTATTTTCCGATAGTTCCCAGGTTAGCTGTATGCGTTTATCAATTTGATTGAATTCAGTCAATAGTTTTTGTAGTTTTTCTTTGGTGTTCTTCCACACGATGAAAATGTCATCAATGTATCGTGTTAACAACAGTAGGTTGTCTGTCCATTCTGTTTTCGTGAAGATGTGGGTCTCTTCATATTGTTGCATAAAGATGTTGGCGTATACCGGCTCCGCCGAATTGCCCATGGCCATGCCCACGAGTTGTTGGTACCATGTATCTTGATATTTAAAATAACTTTGATACAAAGTAAAAAGCATGAGTTCCATCAGGAATGTTTGAAATTGTGTGTCTATGGTAGAATCCAGTAAGGCTTTTTCTATTGCTTCTATGCCTAAGGAGTGAGGTATGGAAGTATATAGTGATCGCACGTCCGCGGTGCATAGGATCAATTTGTCATCTGGATTGATTTTCAAGTTGTTCAATTTGGAAATGAAATCCGTAGTGTCTTTTGTGTATGTTCTCATAGATTGTACTGCTGGTTGGAGATATTTATCCAGAATTTGGCCAATCGGTTCGTGGATGCTTCCACATGTAGATACTATTGGTCTCATGGGGGGGTCCATGAGATTTTTGTGGATTTTGGGTACCATTCTGAGGGTGGGGCTTTTTGGATTAGCTTTGGTGAGAAAATTCTTAGTTCTGTCATTGATTGTGCCCAGTTCATGTGCTTTCTCAAGGATATTTGTCAAAGTTTTCATGAAATCCATTGTGGGATTCTTATCCAATTTCATGTACGTGGTGGTATCTGTAATATGTTCCATGACCTTGGATTCGTACATACTTTGGTCCATAATGACTAGGGCTCCCCCTTTATCGGCTTTTGTGCATCTTATCTGATTGTTAGTTGATATCTTTTTTAGAGTGTCAAGGTCTTTTTGAGTAATGTTTTTGGTATGTCTTTTATCATGTTTAATATTTTGTAAATCCTGCTTGACTATATTTTCAAATAGGTTCAAAGTTTTGTGACTGATGGGTGGTTGGAATGTACTGTGTGGTCTTAGTCCATGTAGTTGATCCTCTTGCTGATTTGGTTGTTTAGGTAATACATTGTCAAAAAAATGGCGTAGGCGTAATTTACGCATAAGTTTAAAGAAGCTGACTTCCAATTCCAAACTGTTTGTGTTGGTCGTGGGTACAAACGATGTGCCCTTTTGTAGTAACAGTTCTTCATGTTTAGTAAGTTGGTATTTACTGATGTTAATGACTAGTTGGTCTATGTTGTCTTCTTTGTTTTCTTGTCCTTGATGGTTTCCGTCGCACTTCTCGTGATAGGTGGTTCTTTTTCCTTCTCTTTTTCTTTTGTTCTGTCCTCTCCGGGGTCTCCTTTTTGTGTTTGGCCCTGTTCTAAAAAAGGACTCGTTTCAGTTACCTGGCTAGTGGTAGGTTGTTGGTCTTGGTGGGTGTCTGGACTAGTGTGTGTAGGTTGGGTTCTCCTGGTTCTTTGAGTACTGTCACTGTCTGATGAGGAGGTTTCTGTATGTGAATTATATGGTCTGTTTCTTCTTTTCTGGGCATAAACTTCGGCCCATGTGTAGACCTCTCCAAGTCTATAATCCAAGGTGTCCCTCTTATATTTTTTAATGTTCCTGTCGTTTATGTCATTGGTATGTTTATCCATTTGTGATTTTATGTCCTCGAGTATGGTTGTTAATTCCTCCTCGGAAAGCATTTTAGATAATTCTGTGGATGTTTCAGCAATTTCAATAGTAAGTTCCTCCAATATTCCAGATAGCTCCTCGATGATTAAAAGGATCAAGTCCAGAGAACATTTGTTGAGAATTTCATACCACCTTTCTTGGAATTTTTTTGAGTTTTTACAGCGCGATGGTTTTAGGGCTATCCTTAGGCCCCTTGGTATACGTTGGTTGCGATGGTATTTAACCAAAGTGCTAGCATGTAGTTGCTGGTTGATGCGTCTCTTGCTTAGATTTATCAATTGTTTTATGTGTTGTTCTTTAGAGCGGGTATTGGTTTCCTGCACGTTTTCTTCCCTAATCAATGCATAGATTCGATCAGCTTCGTCTGGTTTGAACGCGAAGGTAGAGGCTCTGGCCTCAGTGCTTTTAGAGATATCCTCATAGTTACTCATGGTGAGTTAATGGCGTGCTATCTGTCCTGGGGTGGACACAACAAGGTAAAACTAGTAGGTTCGTTGGGAAGATGCACAGCAAGTTTTAAGGGTTTTGGATGAGTTTTTAGGTGCCACACAAGTAACGTCAAGTGTCCCACGACGTTAGTTTATGAACATGTAGGTAGTGAGATCAATGGATCACTGATCCCATCCTTGAGTGCACACTGTTGTCCCTCTATATTCACAGAGGTTTCACAATATATTAGCTGATTGTTATTCATATTTATTCGGCATAACAGTTCATGAATCAATTTCATCATAGATGTACAATGTTAGTAAGTTAATCCATTCTTAACATTTAGGCACTATCCCTCGTATACATCCAATGCATTTCGGGGCTATTATCTGCCCCTTCGTCAGGGAAAAGGTACTGTAACAAAATCAGATAAAATAAAATAAGTCCGGGGTGGTATAATCGGTGTGGTGTGGGTTTTTAGACTAGGGAGGAGACTACGGGAGGTGTAGGGGAAGGGTGGGTGTCAAGTTGCGAGGTCACCTTAAAAAATTCCAAACCCGTGGGAGAAATAGAAAAATGCTCGTAGTGGTTCTTACGTGTGCCGGTATTCTATGGAAGCATGGTTCTGAAAGCAAAAGGGGTAAATCGGTAAGGAAACAATACTGTCAGGATTGTTCCGTTTTAAGGGTTTGTAGTTGTCAGTTGACTGACCTGGTTAGTAAAGCCTGGAGTTCAGAAGTATTCCGCTCGCTACGCCGGTCAGGACGGAGGCGTCTACTGCCGCGTTTGGTCACATTCAAATATTGCGGTCACATGTTCATAAACAGTGAAAAAAGACTCACGGTCTGGCGTTCAGCGAGTTGAAAAGCAAACAAAGGATTAAGGATAAAAATGATAAAAATGAAATGGAATTAAAATGAAAATAAAAATAGGGATAGGGAGAGGATGATCGTAATGAGGACTGGTTGGGTGGAATTAGTGGCATTAGATGAAATATACCTCGATGTTGGTCTATAGATACAGGGGTGGGGTAAGGGCAACCAATGTTGACTCTGTGTTGTATGAACATGATTATTAAATAAACATTACTAAGGTTCAAACAAAAGGAAATAAATTGAAGTACAGATGATAAATCCCAACAGGAAGCCTTTTGTGCTCCAGTTGCAACACTTATAGGTAACAAGAGAGTTCGATTCTGTCATTCAAGCCAAATGGCTTCTGTGTAGACAGTCTTTGAATCCAGGTGTTTTCTCGTTGGAGTAAATATTTGGTATTGTCTCTACCTTCTGTTTTAACGATGGTTTCCAGTATGATGAACTTTAGTTGGGAGATGTTGTGTCTTTCTTCCTGGAAGTGTGTGGCAATGGAAGATTTGCTGTTTTTCAATCGAATGTTGGACTTATGTTCTGTCAGTCTGATCTTGATTTTTCGTTCCGTCTTACCAACATAGAGTTTCCCGCAGGGGCATTTGAGAGCATAGATAACGTTACTAGAATCACATGTGGCGTTGACTTGAAGTTTGAGTGTATTGCCCTTCATTGGGTGATTGATTACATTTCCCTTTATAATACTATTGCAGTTCCCACACTTCAAACATGGTTTGGTACCTGTGTATTTTACAGTCACTGTCGGTTTATATTGGACCAATTCTCCTACAGTCTGCAGAACTCTACAAAGTGCCAAGAAACCGTTACCGCACTCCAAGGAGTTCCTCACGCAACGGAGTGTGGTGAGTCGGGCTGCTTACACTGATTTTTTTCACTGGGAGTTTTTCCTGCGCTGTAAAATTGCTGCAAACAGCACTACGCATCTTCCCAGAGGGTGCTGCTTCCTTCTACCACAGAAGTAGATATTCTACTTGAGCAGCTACTTCCTCAACGCGAGTGGCAGATTTCTCAATGCGAGTGGTCCCGACCTTCCGCAAACCTCCCACGTTGAGAAATCTCACCACATGATATTTCTTGCTCGCCGACTTAACCTTGGAAGCCACACAAGAGAAAAATCTTCGCTCATGTCACTTCATGGAGTTTTTCAGAACTCCCTATTTTGCGTGGAGTGCAGATTGGGCAAAACTCCGCAAAATCTGCCGGCGGAGTGGAATTCTTCATCTACCCCTACTTACGATTCAAGTCTTTCATGTGGGTTTCTTCCTGGGTGTATGATCTACTGTTGGTACTTTGAGGTAACTTAGTCATTATTGCTCTAACAAACATCAAGGTTGCAGGGCTTTCACCTGTGGTCGAGTGAGGGTTTGAATGGTAAGCTTGAAGAGTCGAATTTAAGATAGTCATTAAGGTTGAGCTTTTTCAGTTCAGTTTTCAGTACAGCGTGCTGGACAGCTTTATTAAGAGTACTTATGAAATGTTTGACAAGGCCATTGGACTGTGGCCAAAGAGGTGTGCTCTTCCGATTATTCACATTGAGATGACTGACTGAGAAAGTCTCTGAATTCTCAACTATTGAAAGGTAGGACATTGTCAGACATTATAATCACAGGCACACCCCAGGTTGTGAAGATGTTTTCTCATCTCTCAATGACATGTTCTTGAGTGATAAATGAGAGATCTTCTATCAATGGAAAATGGAAGTATTTATCAACAATCACCATCAAGCGATGTTCATTGTCAAGAGAACCGAAGAAGTCAATGCCAATTCTTTCCCATGCGTGCATAGGCAACTTTGACTTGTTTAAGGGATGCTGAATGGTTTTCAATGACAGGCAGTTGCAGGAATAACAGGCCTTTAATTCTCTTTCAACTCTCTCATAGAGATTTGGAAACCAGACTCGGTCTTGGAGAGCTCATTCGGTGGCAACTTTTCCATGATGTACTTCATGGGCCACTTCAGTTATCTGTTGTCGCAGACTCTCTGGAATTACAATTCTTGAACATCTTAGAAGAATACCTTCCTGAGTAACTGACAGTTTATCTGCTGATATTTACTTTTACTGGTAAGAGGTCAGGAGGGCGGGTACCAAGACTGATGTGTAGTAATGTCTTTCAGTTTTGACATGTCACTATTGTGACATCATGACAAGTGGCAGTGGCAATATATTCCAACGAAATGGCAGCTGGGTTGCAGGATTACACGATTCAGTTCATTTAGGCTTCAGTCATCTAAGAATGGATGCCAAGGCATTGTAGATGCACTTGTGAAAAGTAGTCAGCAGGGTTCTGATCTTTCGCTGGATGATGGTATAGTTGTATTCTTACAATCACATACCCGAACGCTCAATGCGAGGAGACATTTTTGCCTTTGGTTTGCCAAAGATAGTCAGCAATGCTTGAGGATCTGTCACAAATGCATGATGGGCTACCCATACAAGAATATGTGGACATCTTCACAAACCCACACCACTGTTAAGCTTTCTTTCTCAGTTTGTGAATAAGCACGTTCAGTTTGGGACAAACTTTGACTTGCATAGGCCACAATACATCTTTGAGCATTTGAGTTTCTGTTGTGCTGTTCCAAGGATGACACTTAACCCAACAATGCAAGCGTCAACAACAACCTCAGTATGAATCTTTGGATTAAAGTCTGCCATTTCATTAGCGTTCTCAATAGCTTGTTTGATTTTCATGTGACCAGAAAAAATAAATATTATTTTTCATCAAGTCTCTTAATGGCGCATTGACAGTAACAAAGGCCCACATGTATATAGAGCAGTAGTTGGCCATGCCAAGGAATGACTGGAACATGGAAAGATCTTGTGGGGGATTGGTAGTTGATAGCGCTTGCCTTTAGTTGGATCAGGTGTGATGGCCCCATCAGAAAAGATATGGCCAAAGAATTTAAACTTTGTCTTACGGAACTCACATTTCTCTGCATTCAAACTTAAACAATAATCAGGGAGAAATTGACAAAAAGTGCATGAGAATTTTGTCATGCTCCTTCGGTGTAGCTCCGGAAACCAATATCTCATCACTAAATTAAAAGCATTTAGCATTGGATTGAACTTGGGATTCAAACTGTTTAATTTGACTGTATATAATTTTATCAGCTCACTGCATTTTCTTTATGACTTCTTTTACACCTTCTCCAGCAAGACTCTTAAGGTACTTGATAATCTTCTTGTTACCTGTTTCTTCAATTGCATCAATGTATTCATCAAATGTCTCTGTTCAGGCAGTCAACCTGTAACCAATATTCAGTTTTTTAGGTTTAAAGCATTTTTATTAAGACAAAACTTAGGAGGTAAGGAAACATGGGGAGTAGGGTTACATACAGTTAAATGGTGAGCTGAGCATAGATCTACGAGTGCGATGGTGGACAAAGCTGCTGCAAAGGAAAGAAAACCAATGGCAAAATAATAAAGCTGAGTACAGTCGACACCATTCAGCAAACTGGAAAAGGAAGAGCAACAGTGCAATAAAACAACCCCACCAACCCCCAGAACCCCTCCCTCCAAAACCCCCAACTCGCCCCAACCCCCACCCACCTCCCCCCCGTCCAATGCTCGGCTATAACGCAACCTGCCCGCCACACCCCCCACCCCGTGAGCCCAGATCATGTGTTCCCTTAGTCAGGTGAAAGCACCGGTGGCGTTAGTCTCAGAAGTCTGAGGTACCTCGGGCAGGTGAGTTCCCTGAATTCTGTAGTTAAAAGCGCGTGAAAAGGCTGCCTTAGCTCATCAAATTGGGCCACGTCCCCCGCCACCATAAGCGATAGTTTCTCCATACCCAGCACATGTCAAAGCCTGTGAAGCCAACCTGTGATGGAGGGGACCGTGGCGGTACGCCAGTGGATCAAAATGTTCTGAATCGCTGAGCCCAGCGCTATCGCAATTTGCCTGCCCCTGCGGGACTTCAGCGGGTACATCAGGCCATTCAGAAGCCCCAGCAATACATACGCCGGGAAGCGTGGCAATTCAGTTTCAAAATGAACATCAATTTCGTCAAGAACCTCCTTCCAGTAAGCCTCCAGCAAGGGACAGTCCCAAAGTATATGTGTAAGGGTCCCCACTTGACCACACCCCCTCCAGCATCCCTTCTCGATATGTCTATTCATCTCGTATAGCCTCTCTGGGGTATAATACCAGTACGTGGACACGTTGGTGAGTGTTTCTGTGAGACCCGTGTGATATGCAGAGTGTCTCGCTCGGTGCGCAATTTGGTCCCATTCTTTGTGGCTAAGTGTCCGTCCTAGTTCCCTATTCCAGCGCTCCCTGCCCGGATTATAAAAATGAAACGGAGGGGGCTGCAAGAACTTGTAAAGATCGGTGATTAGCTTGGCATCGGAGGCGCGGGTCACCAACCACCGCTCGTATGGTGTTATATGGCGGTCAGCAGAGACCCGCACCTGAGATTGAAGCGCCCAATGCCTAACCTGCATATATCGCAGGCTATCTGACTCAGGCAACCGGAACTCCTGTTGTAATTGCTGAAAGGGGACCACCCCCTCCGGTCCATATATCTGGAAGAGCGCTCGGCAGCCCGCCGCCCTCCAGTGGGAGAAAGCGCCTGGTTCCATCCCGGGGGAGAAATCAGGGTTGTCCGCTATCGGGGTGAAAGGCGAAGGGAACGTGGTGAGTTCGCGAACCTCATTAACTGCGTCCCATACCCTCATGGGGACTCGCGTGATGAAAGAAGCGTAGAGGTTGGGGGGGCGCTGAATCCGGCGCAAGAATGGAACCTCCTGGAGGGTGCGTCCCGCCACCGCCTGGTCTTGAAAGAGCCAATGTTTGTCGGACTCCCACCTGCTCCACTCCACAAGGTAACGCAACTGCGCCGCCTGGAAGTATTTCCGGAGGTCCGGGATACCAAGGCCCCCCGCCTCCGGGGCCAGCGTGGAAAGAACCCTCTTCATCCTTGGTTTGCGGCCTTGCCAAACGAAGCGTGCGATGTCGGCCTGTGTCTGTCTAATCCAGCCTACAGGAGGCTGGAGCAGCAAGGCCCGAAAGAGATATAGGATCTGGGGCAGGACCATCATCTTGACCGCCGCAATCCTGCCGAGCCAGGACAGCAAGCTTTTACTCCAGCGGCCCAACTCCTCCTTGATCTTTCTACTAAGAGAGGCATAGTTGGCCGTTACCATCGCTGGCAACGTGGGCGCCAGCAGAACCCCCAGGTACGGCACCAGGGAAGATGACCACTGCATGGGGAAGAGCCGCTGTAGATCTCGTCTAGTATCCGCGGCTAGGGACACATCCAGCGCTACCGACTTGGCCATGTTCATCTTAAAACCAGCCACTCTCGAAAAAGCGTCTAGTTCCTGAATTTAAGCGGGGAGGGCCCGTCTAGGATCATCCAAGGTCAACAGGACGTCGTCCGCGTAAAGACTGATCTTGTGGACATACCGCCCCATCCTGATCCCAATCGCATCCGGGTTTTGGCGAATTCTCTGGGCGAACGGCTCCATGTAGAGAGCAAAGAGGAGCGGGGAAAGCGGGCATCCCTGCCTGGTGCCCCGTTCGATCGCAAAACTGCGGGAGCTGCACCCATTAACTCTCACCGTCGCCGAAGGGTACTTGTAGCAATTGAAGACCATCGAACAGAATTTGTCTCCAACGCCCAGTTTCCGGAGCACCTGCTCTAGATAAGGCCAGTGAACCCGGTCGAAAGCCTTCTCGGCATCCACCGCCAACAACATCCTTTCCCCCGGGATCCGCGAAGCTTTCTCCAAAATGTGTGCTACTCTCTTAGTGTTATCGACGGTTTGTCTGCCAGGCACAAAGCCCGCTTGATCAGCCTCCACTAGTCCCGGCAGATGCAGGGCCAGCCTAGACGCTAGAATCCCTGTATACAGCTTAAGGTCGACGTTGAGGAGCGAGATAGGCCTGTATGAGCCGCAAAGGGCCCGGTCTTTCCCAGGTTTTGGGATCACTGAGACCGTTGCCCTTAACAGGTCCGGTGGGATGGCTCCCGGCTCAGAAAAGGAGTTAAACAGGCGGGTGAGAATAGGGGCCACAGTCGGGCAAAAGGTTTTATAAAACAAGGGCGTGTAACCGTCCGGGCCTGGAGCTTTCCCGTGTTTAAGCCCGGCTATCGCTGATATCACCTCCTCCACGTGGATGTTACGTTCGAGGTGTTCCCCCTGTGTAGGGTCTAGCGCCGGAAGGGCTACTGACTCCAAATATTCCGTGGCGTCCTGTGACGAGGGGTATTCCCCCGCATAGAGCGCTTCATAAAAACTACAGAACGTCTCCGCCACCGCGGCGTCGTCAGAAACCGCCACTCCGTCCGCGCCGAGCAGTTCCTTCACCACGTTACGTTGGTGCGCGACACGGAGCCTATTTGCCAAGAGTTTGCCACATCTATCCCCACCCGTGTAAAACGCATGTTTTAGACGCAGCGCCGCGTATTCCGCCCTATCCATGTCCAAAGCCGACAGGAGCTTCCTGGCAGCTTTCAACTGCCTCCACACCCTAGGAGCTCCGGTGCGGCGATGGACCTGTTCCAATTCTCGGACCTGGGAAGTCAGCTCCTCCCTCTTGCGCTGTCTCTCCCTGTTTTCAGCTGAGGAGATGGAAATGAACTCCCCCCTAAGAACCGCCTTCAGCGCCGCCCACTGTGTCGCCGGCGAGGTGTCTGGGTTTGCATTATGCGCCTGGTAGTCCCGAATCGCTTCCTTAATATGTTTCACCACCCTTTTTTTGTGCAGGAGGGTGTCTCTAAGGCACCACACCCCCCGAGAAGGGGAGGCCGTCGACAGCGCAAAGGCGCCCACGACCGGCGCATGATCAGACAGCGACAGGACCCCAATGTCCGCCGCCGTAGCAGCAGCACACATCGGTCCACTAACCAACAAGTAGTCCAGCCGGGCGTAGGTCCGGTGCGCGTGTGAATAATAGGAATAGTCCCTATCTGTGGGGTGGAGCGTGCGCCAAAGATCATGCAGATCCATGTCAGTGATTCTAGCCTTCCCAGCCTGTGAAAGTTCCCCAGTCTGCGGGTATCGCTGCGCTGACCTATCGAGTGTAGAATCAAAAACTATGGTTAAATCGCCCCCTAGAATGAAATGACGATCCGGAGAGGCAGTCACGTCCACCAGCACCGAGTCCAGAAAGCGCTCCTGGTGGTCATTTGGGCTATATACTGAGGCAATGGTGAACGTTGTGTCCCCCAGCCGGAGGCGGTATGCCAATAGCCTCCCCTTCTGTTCCGCAAATTTGTACAGCACCTCCCCTCTGAAGGAACTCGCTAGCAAAATGGCCACCCCTGCAGTCTTAGAAGCAGAAGAGGAAAAAAACTGAGTTGGGAATTTAGCAGAGCGCATCCTGTGACAATCCCGAGATAGCAGATGGGTTTCCTGCAGGAGGCACACATCCGCCTGTGTCCCCTCCAGCAGAGACAGGATCGCCCTACGCTTCACAGGGTTATTTAGACCCTTAACATTAAGGGTCACTACCTTCAGTGACGGCATACCCCCAGGGGACCGAAGGCGCTAAGCCGCGGGCAGTCAACGAGTGGGGGGGGGCGGGGGGGGCACAGGGCAGCCGCGCAGGGCAAGCAAAAGAAAACCAAGCAAACACATCGGAGACATTGGACGGCACCCCTTCAACCCCAAAACAACTCCCAGTCCCAACCAAAACAGATCCATGGCAACTAGCCAATTCCCCACCCACACTTAAACAACCCATTGTCCCAGTTTTGTCCCAAAATGGACAAGTCTGTGGAAAGTACAAAGAGTGGACGTCCGGCCACTCGTTCTCCCCGTCTCCCCCCCCGACCCTTCCTCCGACCCCCAAACCTGGCATTGAAGAAGCTATGTCCATCTCCCCCCGGAGTGAGTCTACGCCGTCAAGGCGACACCGTTCGTGGCGGCCGAGTCCCTGGCCGCTTCTCTCAAGGCGCTGGCCATGTCCGCCCTGATAGTAGGTGAGTCCGGACGTCCAGCGCTCGCCGCCGATCTCCTCCTCGCCGACCCCCGTCGTCCTCTCCGACCAGAACGCCTCCAACCCGGTGTCATGTCACCCTCTTCCGCGGCCGTGAGACCTAGGACACCACAGACATCCTGCAAGGAGCGCAGCTGGTGTAGCACTCCGTTCCAGCGGAATATCAGACGAAAGGGATGCCCCCATGAATACTGCGTCTCATTCTCTCGCAGGAAATCTGTTGCGATTTTGAAGGACCTGCGCTTCTGTAGGGTGATGGCCGACAGGTCCTGAAACAGCGCCACAGGCCGTTCTCGGAAGGTCAATGGTTGTTTCCTGCGGGCTTCAGCCAGCCATGATGCGTTCCTTCACCGGGAAATCCGGGAGGTAGGCCAAGATATCCGGTGGAGGCGCTGTCGCCTGTCGTTGTCGACCGACTCTGTGGGCCCTGTCGATGCGGATTGGGAAGTCCACGGGCTCACCTAGGATCTCCCTGAACAAGTCTATCAGGTAGCCCGTCAAGTCTGTCCCTTCATCCGAGGACGGCACACCTCGGACCCGAATGTTATTCCTTCTCGACCTGTTCTCCAGGTCCTCATTGTGTGCCTGGAGTTCGACATGTTGCTCTCTGAGCCGGAGAACATCTTGCTGCAAATGGACAATCTCATCGTCCCGCCGCTGAGCCGCTGCCTCCACCGTCTCCATCCGCTCTCCCAGGCCCTCCATCTCTCTACGGACCTCTCGCACCTCGCTGGCCACCTCCTGCTTCAGCGTCTGAAAGTCGGCCTTAAGCGAACTGAACAGTTCCTCCATGAAGGACCTCGTGACGGGGGGCTCACTCAAGGCCGCGTCCGCTGCGGCTCTAGATGAGTTTGGGGACGGTTGCGCCCTGTCCCGTTGTTGCTGGGCTCTGCTGAGCATGTCCGGCAGGGTGCGGTCCCCCTTCCTCGACCCTCGGTTCCCCGACATTCGTGCCCTGTAGGCTGCCGAACTCCACACAACCAATTATGGGGCTCCAGGCCACTAGCAGCAGGTATCGGCTTCGATAAGTCTCCAACAGCAGAGAGCCGCCGGGGAGAACACCCGCTGAAGTAGGGACACCAAGGGTCTAGCTCCACCGAGGACAAAATGGCGGGCCAGGCCTGTCGCAGAGGGCAGCTCGCATTCCTCCCAAAGTTCGAACGTTGGCCACCACAGGGGGAACCCGGACCGCAGCTTCCCTCCGGGAGAAAGAGCTATGCAGGGCTACGTAGAGCCATGGGCGTAGGAGCCGTACCCAGGCGACCCTGTCGGAGGGCTGCGTCACCGTCACCGTGAGGACAAGATGGCGGATGGGCGTAGCGGGCCAGGCCAGGCGAGCCCGGTAGCGCCGTCCAGGCCGCGCCAAGAGTCAATTTCACTGGATGAGGCTCCTCCAGGGCCGACAAGCCAAAGAAGGGAAATAGTTGGCCCGGTCCCAAATCTCGAGCACTGACATGAACCGGCGATGGGGCCGGGGCTCTCACAATGCAGGAAACCACTGCTGCAAAGCCAAATGCCTCCACAATCAAACAATAGGCTTCACTCTTCTCGACAGCTCGCAGTAGACATCCGTCCAGTGTACCACACCGGGCACAATCCGATGCGAGTATGCAAGCGAGCTCCGCGCCAGGCCTCCGGACATCCGCATCAGGATCCTCTCGAGCCTCACGGCCAGCTCTCCGCTTCGCTCCGCCTCCGTGGCGCTCCGCAGCTAGGTTATCAGTGTCTAAGCGTGCCTCCGCCGGAGCGATCAGGACCAAAGTTGCACCAAAGTGTGCCCCAGGGTCTCCGCCACCGTTCCCTCGGCCGCCAAGCTTCAGCGGGGGGAGAGAAGCTGACGAAAAAGGGCTTGGGCTCAGTCGGGTCGGAGGAGCTGCGGGAAGAAGCGTCCGCTCACCCCGCCATCTTGGCCACGCCCCCAATATTCAGCTTTTTGGCAGTTTCGACAGGTGGTGGTGGTTTCGGGAAGGCAACGGAATTGTAACCATTTATGAGATTGCCTGGCACTGAGGGTGGCGTTCTTTCCAACACCATCTGCTGTCTGCTAGGACCTGCTTCATCCATGCATCTCTAAGACCCTGTGCTGGTCTCAGGACCACCTTGGACAGTTCTTTGAACCTTAACATTCCTCCTGGTTTCCATGGGAACCCTTTGCATTTAGGAGATCTTGGGAGTTGTTCAGAGTCACCACCTAGCAGTTTGGTGGTGTGCCGCTTCCGTTATGGACAGCTCCACAAGCACAATCATGGGTGCTTCCTCTGGGGTCACTTCCCCCAGCTCTGCTACACGATGAATCTCTTTGCTCATTTCTGGTAAGATGATCACTGTTTATTGTATTTGAATTGTTGTTGCTTGTAGGCGTCTCTTTGTATTGCCTGCCACCTAGTTGATATCTGCCTCACAGCGCTTCTGTTCGCAGGGTTATCACTCCGTATGAATATACGGCTTTGAGTTGCGTAGTAGCACAATACCTCTCTTTGCAGTTGTCTTAGCAGGTTCTCAGCCAATTATGGATAAACGTCTTCGTGAATATTGTGTTATCTTTAAATGCATTACTGAGGGTGTGCTTTGACTCCGTATACCGCAAATGACGATTCCACACTCCAACATGGCATGCACAAGCAGGTTACTGGACCATAGCAAACTCTCTGGGAGAAATAAGTGTTGCACTTCACACACGAGGGGTGCATCCCTTGCGTGCTCTACCAGAATTACCAATGGAAGACAGTATTCACTTTCAGTCCTTGGTAGATATCAAGTTTTTTCAGGTTTAAATTTTCCAAATTTGTTCCTCTTTATTGAGGTTATTTCTCCTAATATAGCATCTGATGTATATCTAATAAATACATTTTTTTGTGGATACATCATTTAAATGTTTAATAGAAGACCAAGACTGAAAAAGGCGATGTACTAGCCAGGTTGCACCTCATTTAGTTTTACACATAGAACTGCGGAACACAAGTCTAGACGCTTAGCAAGGTGCCAGACAGTATGCCTGGGATTTCCCATTTGTCAATAGGTTACTACTGATTCATGATGACTGTACATGGTGTACTAGTGTATTTTATTATAGAGCCCTGACGAAGTTCCATGAATGTATCTTGGGAATGAAACTCGTTGGCTGGTTGTTCATTTAACATGCATGAACTTGGAATAAAGGCTTTCTTAAAGAATTATACAGGACTTGATCTGTTTTCAAGGTGCACCTCCTTGCTTACATCATTTAAATGTGTCCATAACAGGACTGATCATCACTTGTTTTCATTCGGGCTCAAAGCTGCCTTTCATCAGGGAGTAAATTTGGGACCTTGGTTGCTAGAGGTCTCGCGTGCCGGAAATGCATTGGGGATGAATGAAAATAAGTGATGACAACAACTTACTACAACCAGATAAGAATCAGGGAACCATACAGCTTGTGCAACTCTCCGTACCTACTGCATCCTGTCCCTGCTGGGGGATTCTATTTGGGACCCGTTCTTCTTTTGTGCAGGCCACAGCCGCATCCGGTCTCTCCCCGCCGCCGCAGCCTTTCCACTCTGAGCGCGGCCCCAGTGGGGGGGGACCGAGGGGGTACCGAAACTACATCTCCCGAGTGCCCTTGCGGCCCCGCTTTTGGGGAATACGCGCCAGAAGGCGCTTTAAATCCAACGTCATCCTTGGTGGAGCGGGGAACCATACAGCTTGTGCAACTCTCCCTACCTGCTGCATCTTGTCCCTGCTGGGGGATTCTATTTGGGACCGGTCTTCTTTTGTGCATGCCACCGAAGCATCCAGTCTCTCCCCGCCGTCGCAGCCTTTCCACTCTGAGCACGGCTGCAGTGGGAGGGGAGGGACCGAGGGGGCACCGAAACTACATCTCCCGAGTGCCCTTGCGGGGGAAACATCCTTTACAACGCAACTTTTACCACGCAGTGCTTTTACATCGCAACTTTTACAACGCAAACCATTACAACGCATTGCGCTGGGGGGGCACTCTAGGATAGGGAATAGATTTAATTTACTATCCAACACCTTCCCTACTATCCACGGGGACTGGAGTTGGAATAGTAAATTAAACTATTCACTATCGGGCCCCCCTCAACACTATGCGTTGTAAAGGCATGCGTTGTAAAAGTTGCGATGTAAAAGCATGTGTGGTAAAAGCATGCGTTGTAATGCCATACATCCCCCTTGCGGCCCCGCTTTTGGGGAATACGTGCCAGGAGGCGCTTTAAATCCAACGTCATCCTTGGTGGAGCGGGGAACCATACAGCTTGTGCAACTCTCCCTACCTGCTGCATCCTGTCCCTGCTGGGGGATTCTATTTGGGACCCGTTCTTCTTTTGTGCAGGCCACCGCCGCATCCGGTCTCTTCCCGCCGCCGCAGCCTTTCCACTCTGAGCGCGGCCGCAGTGGGGGGGGGACCGAGGGGGTACAGAAACTACATCTCTCGAGTGCCCTTGCGGCCCCGCTTTTGGGGAATACGCGCCGGGAGGCGCTTTAAATCCAACGTCATCCTTGGTGGAGCGGGGAACCACACAGCTTGTGCAACTCTCCCTACCTGCTGCATCCTGTCCCTGCTGGGGGATTCCATTTGGGACCCGTTCTTCTTTTGTGCAGGCCACCGCCGCATCCGGTCTCTCTCCGCCGTCGCAGCCTTTCCACTCTGAGCGCGGCCGCAGTGGGGTGGGACCGAGGGGGCACCAAAACTACATCTCCCGAGTGCCCTTGCGGCCCCGTTTTTGGGGAATACGCACCAGGAGGTGCTTTAAATCCAACGTCATCCTCTGCGTTGCGGGAGCGCGCGGGCAGCGCCGGGCGAAGCCCGTGCAAAGGGCAGGCCGTCTGTGGCCGTCCGGGGCCGAGAGAGGCCGGGCTGGGCCACCCGTCTTGGTTTTGTTTTAAGTTAGTCGCGCTGTAAAATAACATTGTAAGTAAATTGTTGTGAAGATTGTACTGTGTGTTTGTAGCTGATAACTGAAATATGGGTAAAAATACTCCCATGCACACTCGTTCAACTTCTAGACAGAAAACACACACTACTACTCCACTCCCTATCCTGACTGCAATACATAGGATGTTGCAGAAGACTATTGGGGTAGTTGTAACTGCAATTGAGAGCACTGAGAGGAGACTCCCACTTCCTCCAAGTGTGTGTTTACCAACTCAACACATAAATACATCTACGACAACAGCATATTCCCATAAGTCCTTCCTTATGGATTCTTATGCAGATTTTCCTGGGAAAGATAGTAATTGTGTCATCTTGCCACAACAAAACTCACCTATCGAATTTTCGCATTGGGCTAGCAGACTTTCAATAACTCCAACTTTGCGGCTGTTACAGCTAAGCGAGGAACCTCCCCTTTTAATTAATGATTCAGATAATGTAGAGGGGATGGATGCCTGCTCTACTATTGACCCTGATTTAACAAATACGGCAAATAATGAGAGCCCCCCACAAAGAACTAGAGGGCAAAAACCTAAAGGTAAACAACCACCTAGTAGAAAAAAACAGCCCGTAAATAAAACCAGGGGGAAACCCAAAGGAAACCGTAAGAAAATAGCACCCTCTCCACAGAAACAAACAGGGGATAAGAGTGAAGTCCAGCCAATTATTGTTGAGGGACAGCACAATGAAGAGAGGTGTAGCGTCCAACAGGAAACACTACCACCAAACCCAGTGGGATTTATGATCTATTTAGAACAGTTAATGAAATCTCTAACTTTACCGTTGCTGGAAAGAATAAAGGTCTTAACAGATAAAATAGAGTATCTAGAAAAGCTGGCTACAATGAACTCAGATCTATTGAAACATCTTGAAACCCATGTTAGATCTGTTGATATACCCAGTTCTGGGCCTGTTTTAAGTACAGCTAGTGGTGCTCAAAAAACATCTGTCAAGCCAGCTACACTAGAGGCAAAGGGTGATAACTGCCAGTCTCTGCATACTTTGCCTTTAGGGACCAAAGCACAGGCTCATAAAAGTCCTGGATGAAAGGGGGTTGAGAGGGAGACGGGAAAGGACCCAATAAGGAGGGAACGAACCAGGGATCCCATTGATAGAGAAGTAGGAAAGAACATTTATGATACTGAGAAGGCCAATTACCCACGCATTGAACTTCCTCCACAGTCCATTCCTTATACTGTGGTGTTGACAGGGATGCCAGAGCTAAAAAGTGACAGAGAGGAATCCTATGCAGATCTCAAGAATAAGGTAGTATTTTGGTTAAATACCAACAGACCCTTACCAGGGCACATACAAGCTGAAATTATGCATGTCCGCAGAGTAAGTTGGCTTGGACATAGACAAAAAGATATTCCTGGGGACTGTATATTTGTCAACTTTAGAGACAGACGTGCAGTAAAATTCATTTGTGGTTGGAATATTCATCATGGGTATAGTGGGATTCAAACTTTGTATCTGTATAACTTTTATCCATCCATGAATCCTATGACGACTATTAATTCATGGCAGCAAGGGGAGTTTAGGGCTAGAACCAGAGATGATTATAATATATGAACATCAAATCGATATCATATCCTGGAAGGTTTAGAGCACATTGATTGACTCACCACAGATACCTGGTCCAATAATTGTATAAAGCCTACGATACCTTGTGGACATCGGTCAGTCCTCGATGAACATGGTGTAAACATGAGCAATGCAAAGGATTAGACAGGTATGGTGGGTAATGAGAGCAAAGAGCGGGTGCTTATGAACGATAGTACCCCACTTGACAAGCCATCTTTAGGGGTTAATTTGGAGCTTAGCTGTAACACAGATGTTCTAGCCAGACAAACAAATAAGGGATTATGGTCTTTTATGAGCTGGAATATCGCAGGGCTAAGGTCAAAACTGGATAACGAAAATTGGGTAATCCTGTTGAATAACTATGGCGTTGTTAGTTTCCAAGAAACATGGACAACCGAACCAGACCACGTTAACGGTTTTAGAACTTATTTCTCCCCAGCATTTAGTTCAGCCCATGGTAGGGCCGAAGGAGGTTTATGCACCTATATTTCTAACATGCTGTTATGTACTAAAGTAGAAATGGCTTTTAACAACATGTATTATCATATAATCAGGATTACAATCGCTAACATGTTTTCTTTAGTTTTGGTAAATTTTTATGACAATGTCCCGGGAGAGGACGTGGATAATATTTGTAAATCTCTAGGGGGTAATATCAAATCTATGGTGGAAGGAAGATTAAGAGAGGTCTGTATTATATGGGTAGGAGATTTCGATTGTTCTCTATGTACGGAAGGAGAGAGAGGAACATGTGGTGTAATGCTCGACAAAGACACCAGTCTTAGTCACTTTGAACACACTAAACGTGAGGATTATTTAAACGAAGCTATATTTGGGTGTGACATGAGTTTTGCTAATAGACTGTTAAACCCCGAGGTCCCATTTCTCCCCACTTTTAATGGTTGGGGGACGAATACTACAATTGATTATATAATTATGACTGTTAGACACGAGGGCATGATCCATGAATTCACCACCCTTGATAACTCATTGAGTGACCATTTTCCCCTCAGTTTAGTTTTACAAGGTAGACCAAAGGTATCATGTGGAAAGGATATGTCCAAAATACTGGTAAATAATATCTCTATGGTCAGGAAAAATGGTTATTCTCTCAAGTGGACAAAAATTGTCCCGGAAGACTTTTTGCAAAAATTTGTAAAAAGCACTGTGCCTCAATTCCACGCCTGCACAGACGTGAACACTGCTGACCCTGATATAATTAAGAATTTCTTAATGATTACTGCACAATTAAGAATGGGTTGAAACAAACGGTGGCATTAAGGCCCAAAAGGGGTGGTTTGATACGGCCTGTACCAAGGCCTACACAAAATTAAAACACGCTTTAAACGCCCCAGTTAAGGATACCTCCCTAATTAGAGATTGTAGAAACGCCTATAAGCAGACCATAAAAAGGAGGAAAGATATCTTAAAGAAAGAAGCAATGGAAGCCCTATGTGCAGCATCATTAAGTAGAGATACTGCATCCTTTGGAAAGTTGTTAATTCCCCTCTTCTGAATTATAACACTACTGCTACAAAAGAAGTAGCAATACCTGAGAAAGAGTGGGTGAAACATTTTTCAGAATTGTACTCTGCTGAGACTCAGGAGGAGGACTGCTCAATAGCGAAAGATCCAGTGGGAAATTGTTCCCATCTAGAGAGTAATCTAGTCCCTGATATCACTGTGACAGAAGTAAATGCATGTATTGACGCAAGTCTGGGAGGAAAGGCACCGGGCCCTGATGGGGTTCCGGTAGACCTATATAAAAAATAATAGAGAACTTTGGGCCCCGATCCTCACACGACTCTTCAATGCTACACTTAAAAACGGTCTACTTCCCTCCTGGTGTGAATCATTGATAGTCCCCATATTTAAAAAGGGTGATAGAGATAGTTGTCAATGTTATCGCCCTATATCTCTCCTGGATTCTACCATTAAGGTCTTCTGACGGGTAATTTTAAACAGATTTCAAACTTGGGTGGAAGAGAATATGAAAATTAGTGATTTACAGTATGGCTTTAGAAAAGGGCTTGGTACAATTGATCAATGCTTAAATCTGCATATTTTAACAGAAAAATATACAAAAGCCAAGGAGGTTCGAATGTTTTTAACTTTTATAGATTTAACTTCTGCATTCGACTGTGTCTCGCATAGTAAACTTTGGCTGGTTATGGGTAATCTGGGGGTAGATCCGTCAATTATTAACTTCCTTCAGGAACTCTATTTGGGCGCATCAGCCAGAGCCAGATATGGGAAAAACGGTAAATGTACCGAATCCTTTCGAATCGCAAGGGGAGTACTTCAAGGCTGCGTCCTGGCTCCGTTTCTTTTCACACTATACATTAATGATTTGGAGAAAACTTTATTGAACGAGTGTAGGGACATGCCGATGGTGGGGCCATGCAAAGTTTAGTTACTTCCTTTGCAGATTTTATGGCAGGGTTGGATTTGAGGAAAAACTGCTCGAAAACTTTCTCCATGAACTGTGGTTTGGGTGCACACAAAAAGAGAAAGGTAGTTTTTATTGGTTCATCCCCAGTTGATTTTACCCCAACCTTCTCCAACTTAGGAGTTTTATTTGATCATACGGGCCTATGGAATACCACAATTAAGACTAGGAAATTATTGTACTGCAAATCAATTATGGCATTAAAAAACTTTAGGCAGAAAACCAATCGGGGAAATGTTAACTGTGTATAAAGCTACTTGTGTAGCAATTGTAACATATGGCGCGGGTTTGTAGGGCCATGCAAACGTAACATCTTTACAGGTGGTGGTAAAAAAAATTTATGAAATATCTTCTAGCCGTTCCTAAAAGCGTCTCCATATATGCTTGCCATGTAGAACTTGGGGAACCATATTTGGAAGATATTATAAAGACTGCCCCAGTACTACTATGGCACAGAGTCGGGACAACTGATGAATGTGGGATGAATCGCTTGATTATGAGCAATGTCGTCGGGCTAGAAAAGAGTGGCAAAATAAGATGGTTGTGCTACGTGAGGAAATTCCTCACGGATTTGGGTATGGGGAATTATTTTTCCGACCCATCCTCTTTATGTAATATTTCAAGAAAGCTTTTGAAGGAGAAGTGTATGACCTACCTACATGATTATAGAACATCAATAGAAATGAAGAAAACAACGGTGGTGGCCCATGAACAAATTATGATTTCTAGGAAAATGCAGCCATATGGTAAACTACAAATGAGTAATCATGAGAGGTTTTAATTAACCTGTTTCAGATTCAACTTGTTGTTTAGGTTGCTTAGTTTCCCCGTTACGAATGACTGGACAAAAAATTTGATTAAGTGCCCCTGCGATGATTTGTCAGAACAATCAGATATTCATATACTTTTCTTTTGTAAATTTTATACAATGCCGAGACGAATATGGGTTGTTCCGTTATTGAAGTCCATGGAAATTAATCGCTGTCGCCCTGCTTTTTTAGCTGTACAGAAGCTGGATAATATTTTAACTATGTATTTCCTCATTTTTAAAAAATGTTTTTAAATCACGTAAATCAATTGTATCCTGAACTATGATGAATTGATATTGGTGTATTGGATGAATTTTAATTGTGATTTTATTTGTACTTTTATGGTTATTCTGTTTTAATAACTGAATAAAGAATTACATTGAATTGAATTGAATCAGCAAACCTATCATAATCAATTTGGAGTGTGTGAGTCCAGCTTTATTTATTAAACTCTCTGGGAGAGCACTGTCGATCTTGGGGTTACTTTGCCCCTATCTTGCCTCCAGTTGTAGCCTCCTACACAGCCAATGACTATGCCGCATACGGAGTTTAGTGTAACACACCTTTATTCGTCTGCTTGTGACTGCAAATTCAACATTCTAAACCTGCATTTACTTCACTACACTCTATTGCTTACGGCACAGTTCTACAGAGTCCATCAGGAGCCGCAACAATTCCGTCATTACAAACTCACACAACATTACACTCTGTAGTATAAAAGGCATCTCTGGCTATGACTGAGTCTTTTCCTTGCACTCTCCCTGTAAATGTCAGGTGTTTGGTACTTTTTGTGGTGCCCTCTATGGGAGTTTGGCATTTTCTTTTCCTACCCTTGCAAATTCTCACGTGGGCTGCATTCTTGCTTGAAAGGCATGGCATTTAATTGTGTGTCAAATGTTATTTTAATTAGACAGTGATTAATACCAAGTTACAAAACAACCATACAGCACTTGGTAAACCTATTTTCTGAATCTAATACATAATATTTATAATTATAGGGCCATGTTTTAACTGTATTAGGTAGTTTGATCTTTTCATGACATGAATAGGTGGTCTTGTCAGGCAATGTTGTTTTTTATCGTAACTTGTCAATTCATAACATATTAAGTATGGTACCTTAAGCCAGTGTTTTTGCTTACCAACATGTTGTATTCTGGGACTTCCAGTTTACTTTTTAACATAAACATTGGCTCAAAAATCAGGCACACAATTTTTTCTTGGCTAAAAAAAGCCTGAACTGGCTCCAGGTTTCAAACTTGACATGATGCCATTTGTTAACAATGGAAGTAGATGGGGATGTAGAGTAAGGAAAGCAGGCAAGTCAGCATAGGCCATATATTATAAGGAATAAAACACCCCCAACCACACAGGAACATGATATTGCAAGTAATCTCAGAGAATTTGGATGTCTTAAACTTTCTTGACCAGTGTCCTAGTGTCTCTATTTGATCACTAAATACCTTGGTGATTTGCTATATCCATTTAATGTATAATTGGGCGTACTTTATCCCATATCTCATCAAGTATTAGACAGGGGTCCTTTTATTGAGCATTCATGTGAGCAATTAGTCGAAAGAATGATTTCAATGTTGTCTAAACAAGAAAGTCACATTATATTCGAAGGAATCTTCTTTAAAATATTTAATGGAACTTGAAGCACCGAACAGAGATTTTGATGGATTAAACATTGATGTGAGGATATCAATTACAGGATGGAAGTTAAGTGCAATATAGGAAGGTAAGAGTACACATTTTGCAGAAAGAAATGTTGTACCTAGGGAAAGTGAGTTGAACAGTGCGCATTGATGTTACAGAAGGCAGTTTCATACATTTATGTTGCCTTTGAGAACTCTCTTATTTAGGAAGGTTGTGAGATTGGCATGAATTAAACTAAGAGCAGGGGCTACACTGGCAGATAAAAAAAGGATGTTACAAAGTTTTGGTGTGGTTTTTGAGTAAGATTACTTTAGGTTCCTTTGTCCAAGAGTTGTCAGGGATTGTAAACTTAAAGCACTTTTCAAATACATGCACCTCCACTGACCTTGATTTTCTTCACTAAGTATATTGTCACGTCTAACTGAACTGCCATATAAGTGATACTACCATGTTTAAATTAATTGTTGGTTGGTTGATAGCTTTATTTCGATATGCGAGTATCATAAAAGCATTACAAAACAAGTATATAAAAACAGCACATCGTAAAAGACTGTACATTTAAGAACAAGGCAGATAAAAACTGGCAATTTGATCAGAAATAAATTAGATAAAAAGTGAATTAAATTGATATGGACAGTCTTTTTAAGTGGATCAACCATGCCCATTTTAAAAATTTAGATACAGCACAAACTATGGGAGAGGATGTATCTGTTAATAAAATCCGTAAGGCCACCATATGCTGGCGAGTACCCAGTTGTCTACATAGGGGTTTAAGCCAGTGAGACCTTGGGCGGGCGTAGTCGGGACATTCAAAAAGGAGATGAGCCACGGTTTCGGGCCTAGTTGTACATAGGGCGCAGTGGCGTGATGCCTGCGTGGGCATATTCCATCTTGAAAGGAGGTCTGCTAGAGGTAAAGTGCCTAGTCTAAATTTGATATAGACTGCCCGGTCCACAGAGATTGTGATTATGTCCAGGTAAGGCTCAAAAGCAACAACGTCTTTTATTTTCAGGTAAGCTGCGGTGGAATTGCAGTGGCACGGGTTGCTGATGAGCTGGGCGGAGACCCATTCCCAGTATAGTTTTTTTAGGGTCGCCTTCAGCGGAGCAGAATGTGTGGAGCAACAAGTCCCCAGACCTAGGTCCCCCAGGAGAGTTTTATTGTCCCTTAGCCATTTAATCTTGTGCCAGCCACCCAAACCCATCACCTCTGACAACCCGTCTGCATATGTTTTTAGTTCAGGAACCCTCCAAAGACGAGCCCAAAGGAGAAGAGGCCGGAGGCGAGCCTGTTCCTTGATTGCTTTGCAGCCCACATCCAGAAGCACCGGAACTGTTGGGGTGCTCATCGGGATGGCCAGGAGGTCCTTCGGGAATTTGTTCTCGGCCTTGGTCAAAACCTCCATGTTACCAAGGCCCCATAGCTCAGCCCCGTAGAGAGATGCCGTTACAGCTCTGGCTTTGTAAATGTCAATTATTGGAGCTACGCAATGTTTGGATGAGTTGTTGTACTCCTTCAACAAAGCTCCCCCCACCCTTTTGTGGTTGATAGTCATTTTGTTGATATGGGGAGTCCAGCTCATGACATCGCTCATACGAATCCCCAAAAAATCAAATTCTGATACTCTTTCAAGGGGAATAGAGTTCAGTAAATTAATATGCAGCTTGAGGTGGTACAACTGGATTTTTTCAGTACTTGTGTGATGTAATCATTGCTGACATAGAATGCAGCAAAAACGCAGTTTTGGCAGGGCAGAGACTGAGCTTTTTAGAGAAATCCAGAATTTGGTTTGGCGAGTATAATTTTCAAGAAAATATCCCTCCTGAGGAGTGTTACTTCTGGGGTAAGCTGGCTAGGTTTTGGCAACATTTTATTTGCAATACATGTTAATTTTTGATCAAGAGTGTAGAAAATTGGGTGAGTGGTTGGGGGGGGGGGAACCATACTGAATGAGAAACAGTGATTATTGTCTGGCAGCCGCGGTTGGTAGTAGGAGTTTCTGCAGGGCGGTGATGTGGGGAGGGGGAGGGGCAGGGTGGGGGGTAGTAATGTATGGGTTATGGAGTTTAACAGGTAAGTAAACATATAAATGAATAAAACGAATTTCGTTGCTCGCACTGCATCGCATTTGGTGATGCAGTGCACGCAACAAAATTTGTTTTATTTATTTATATGTTTACTTACCTGTTAAACTCCGTAATCCATACATTGCTACACCCCACCCTGCCTCTCCCCCTCCCCACGTCACCTCACCTGCAGAAACTCCTACTACTGACCGCGGCTGTTGTCTGTGTGAAACACATGCAAATCCCATATTAATCTGTGATTAACCCTCCGGTAGGCTAGTGTAAAGCAGTAACGCTATGTTATCTAAATAGGCTGAATTTAGTTTCTGTTGTCGTGCTTTGGGTACAGAATGACGATTTGCTGGATGCATCGGGGCTGTTTCGCTTGATGCCTCAACAGAATCCTTCAATTTTAATTTCGAACCACAGTGAGTGCTGGGAAGATGCTATAAATTGGATGAACATGGACTATATTTTGAGGAGTGTGTGGCTCTTTCTTGAGCGTGTGCCTATCAGGATTTCTATTTTGCCTATTTCGGTTGAGCAGGCCTTTTGATGTAGAACCTTGTAGACAGAGGAACATGATTAATGAGCTGTTTTCCTTCTTCTCCCCCACTGTAAACCCAGTTGAAGAGGAGAATATTTGATTTTATCACCCTGAAGAAGGCGTTACCGATTTTGGGGTGGTCACCTTAATACACATCAGCACTGATTACATCAGGAACACTAGGAGATTATGATTAGACTAAAGGAATTTTTGCTGTGATAATGTTGGAAAACAAGCAATTTTGAAAGTTACTTATTAACCCTGTATTATCTACTGAACTGAATGTTACGTAATTTCCTTTTTATATATGTGATGTATTCGTGTTTTTGATTATAGAATTTATGTACTTTTGTTCTGAATTGTTTGATGTTTAAATTTTAGGTGATACCTTTTGTTCCTGTTGATGTAATCCTTGTATATATATTTATTTTGGTTTGTTGGATGATAGAGGTATGTGTATAAGTTGAGTGATTGAGGAGACAATTGGATGAGGTTTTTCTGACTGTTGGGGGCTTTGTGAGATTTAGATTTGTTTTCTTTTTTGATTATTTAGTATTTCATTTAATAAGCCTGATTTATATATACAAATGTATCTAATTTGTGATTATTACTGTATGTATAAAAAAATTGAAGTATATCTTTTTATTAAATATATTTATATTTGGTTTGATGTATGGTGTTGATATTAATAGCTGAGTCAAATATGGGGAATGATCATCCCAGGCAAAGGTGAGATTTTACGCCTCATATATGAGTTTGGGCTTGGTAGGTTGTTTGTACTTTCTTTGGTTGGGAGAAGTCACTAATGAATAATGGATTTCCATTGTCCTGTTGGAGAGAGACGACTACCAAAGTCAGCACTGCATTCTGAATATAGAGTGTCTTTTACCATGTGTTAAGGGAAATATTGTAGTTGATAGTGTTCTGTGAAACATTCCTTAGATAGGACCTGAAGACAAATAAGGTGTTTCCAGTGAAGACAGAAATATTCCAAGAAACTGTCTTAGTATACATATAAACAATTGAGAAGCCAAGAGTTCAGTACAGTGTCTTGGTAATTTGGAGTTTTGTCAGTGAATTTGGTAAACTATATTATTACACTGAGAAAGTGAGAAAGAGTCAGTTGTCCGTGGTAATCCACGGGAAAGTAGAGTAATTGTGAGAGGTGATAGGGCTAAAAATGTTTCCACAGTGAATGAAGGCCTCTCCTTGTCCTTTCCTGGCCACAGTGTGAAGGGCATTAATGGACAAAACCTTATTAGATATTCTTATGTTATGTTATCTTAGCTTATGTTATGTTAAGTTATCTTACTTATCTTATCTTACGTCATATCGTATCATGTCATGTTAATAATGTAAGAGAACAACCATAGTTCTGCTCTGGTGCTGTGTATGCTTGGCATGTTGTATTCAAGTAGAAGTGCTGCGGAGCAGAGGTGTCTGGGTGTTTGGTGGGAGGAAATGTGACGGCTCTAGTAGGTGGGGTCTGAGTTGTGTAGTGCATTGAATGTGTATATGAGGAGTATTAATTGAGTGTGCTGGTGTATTGGGAGCCAGTGTAGTCTCGTCAGGTGTGGTGTGATATGAGTTTGGTGTGGGAGGTTGAGGATGAGTGTGGCTGCTCAGTTCTAGATGGTTTGCAGACTTCTAGTAAGCTGCTTGGTGATCCCAGCAGAGAGGGAACTCCAATAGTACAACTTGCTGGTGAGTGTAAGTGATGAATTCTCTAGTGCAGTTTGCAAGCCATTTGTAGATATTCCTCAGCATCTTCAGGGTGCAGAATCAGGGTGACTGTTGACTTGTGTTGTCATTCCCATTTTGCTGTCCATGATTACTCCAAGTTCTTGGTGTGCGCTCTGGGTTTGGTGAGGATCCCAGTTCATTCTTTGTGAAGATTACTTCTTCTGCCTCATTGGTGTTGAGCTTGAGACAACTGGCTTCCATCCAGTTAGCGACTTAGGTTATGAAGGTGGTGAACTTTCTTCTTGTGTTGGTGGTCTTGTCCAAGAGGGAGAGTATGAGTTGTGTGTCATTAGCATAGGAGAAGATGTTGATGTGTGGGAGTATTATATTGGCCAGAGGTATCATGTATGTGGTGAAGCAGGTAGAGATTAACAATGAATTTTGAGGCTACCCACAGATGAGTTCACAGGCTTCTGAGGAGTAAGGTGCCAGGTTGACAGCTTGTGTTCTATCCATTAATGAGGAATAGACCCAGACAAAATGTGTCCTTGGATGTCAAGTCTGCATAGGCGCCAGATGAGGATTTGATTTGAGACTGTGTCAAATGCTGTATCAAAGTCTAGAAGTTAGTGCTTTGCTGAATTTTAGGAATCCTGGGTGGTCCTGGTGGGGGCAAGGGCCAGCTGGAGGCCCTAAGTGGATGGTAGCAGCAATTTTGACTTTGATGATGGTAGGCCACAAGGTCAGTGTTCATTCATCAGTTTTCATGGAAAGTTGGGTGGCAAATGTGATGGTGTCCTGTTGAGTTTTGAAGTTACTGTATATGGAGGTGAATTTGTTATAGAACAATTCCAAGAACTTGTTGCAAAGGTCTTGTGAGGGTCTTTCATTTTTACAGTGTGGCGTGCAGTGCTGTGATATGCAAGAGCTGTATGCTTGGTGCTCTATATCTGCTGGTAATACCATCTTAGGGCTGCTTTGAAGAGACCTTTTTCTGCAATGTCTTGACTTGTTCCCATTTGTGCTCTAGTTGGTTGAAGTGGCATTTCATCAGCCTAAGTTCCTTTGTGAACTAGCTGGCCTGTGGTTTGGCTCTTGCCGTTGGACTACACGTGACGTGAGCCAGAGTGTTGAAGCAAGTAGTGCCCCATCTGTTGAGGTTTTTGATGACTTTCAGCAAGTCTGTGCTGTCCTTGGGCTTGTGCTCGGAGAGGGCGGAAGCCCCCTCTGCTTCTGAGATGATTTTCCAGCTGTGGTGGGTGTTTCTGGTGGTGGTAGGTCTGTGATGGTACAGGATGGGTATGCTGAAAACTGACCAGGGCATGGTCTATCTGGGTCAGACATATAGTTGCTATCTTGTGGTTTGTGATGTTGCTGATCGAGGAGAAAATTGGGTCCAAATGTGGTCCAGTGGTGTGGGTAGGTTCAGCAATTTGCTGGGTGAGGCCAAATTTTCTTAGGTTTTCTAGAAGGGTCCTGGAGTTTTGATCAGTGCTGTCTTCTAGGTAAAAGCTAAAGTTAATGAGGAGGATGAATATGCTGAAGCCATTGATGAGAGGTGCAACAAACGTCTGAGATGTTGGTGCCAACATTGGTGCAGGGTCCTGGGTGAAGTTGACTGTAATGCATATCTTGAATGTGAGGTGTTCCATGCAGCTGGTGGGCAAGTGGTACAGCTGATGCTATCTTTGAATTAGGTGCAGACTCTACCTCTGGGCTAGTGCTGATTATCTTACCTAATGATCTTGTAGCCGGTGGGGATGACTGTAGCAATGGCTGGTACCGAGGTTGATTCAAACCATGTTTCTCCGACAAAATGCAGGTCTGGAGCGGTTAAGTCCCATATCTCCATTGTGTGTTTTGGTGAATGAGCGGTTGCTGAGGAGCATGCATGTGAGTGTGGCGTATTGTTTGGTTTACATTTGGTCTGTGTACGCATGAGCGGGTGGCAGGTTTGTGTGAGTATGAACGAGTGAGGTGCTGGGTGTTGCTCATGCACGAGAGGTGGGTGTACAATGAAAATGCATGAGAACTTGCAGTAGGCACATGTGAACATTCCTACCATATTGCGTAGTGCAGTGTCGCTGCATTGTGGTGAGCGGGAACCTGGGCTAAGTGCATGGAAGAGCATAGCAAGGTATCAGTGGGTACAGGAAGAGCCAGGGTTTTTAGTGCTAGGTGCATATGAGGTGCTAATGGGCAAATATGACCTTGCCTTTGGGGCACCTGCAGCACTTTAGATGTGTACATCCATGCTGCAGCCATCATTATATAGATGCTTAGAGGAGGGAGGAGCGCAGAGTTCCTGTGCAGATGGCTGATCAGAAATCTAGTGGTGTTACTGCCTGTCAAGATGAATGATGGGCATTTCACTAATGTCACTTTCTGTACAAACGGGCAACACAAAATGTAGCCCTTTAGGTTGGCTTTTGCTTTTAAAGATGGTTTTGGTGGGAAATCAGTGATGTCACTTCTTGTGCAGATGAATAATGAAAAATCCAGCAATGACCCTTCCTGTGCCGATGGATTATAGAAAATATCGTGAAGATGAGCACTTAAAAATGAAGTCCTTCTGCTTGGCTTATTATTTTAAAAATGGTTTTGGCTGGAAATCAGTGATATCACATCCTGTGCTGATGGATGATGGGAAATCCAGTGCTGTCAGTTCCTGTGCAGCTGGGCAATGGAATAAAACAAACATAAGGTGAGACATTGATTCAACCTAAGTTTCTGCCCAGTTTAGTCCACTGTTTAGAATCATATCATGTATTTCTGTAAAAGGAGTAGAAACTGAGAGGCAGATAATAAAATCTGCTAGTTAGTGGTGTTTTACATTAGTGGTTGTTGGGTTTGGTAAAGAACACTTTTGATTTGAATTAGATTTTTTTCCTAGATACAGTTTAACATTTCCTAAGAACCTATGAGTACCTAAGGGAGATATGGAATGCCTAGATGAAGGTTGCATACTGTGTCATTGGCCAGTTACACAGTGAGTGAGGAAGGACATAGGAAATGTTTGGATGTAGCCAGAAAGGCAATGTCTTAGATATCTGAGATATCTGTCATCAATCAAGTATTTAGCTGGGCATATGAGCAAGGAAATGGTGAGATTGATGAAATGAGATTTCAGAGAGACCAGGGATTTATCATTACTTGAGACAAGCTATTTAATGTCGGATTTTGGCATAGTATGCTTTTCATATTGCTTGGTAAAGGAATTGCGCATTTGTTAAAATGACTCGGTCGGTTGCTGATTAATCTGTTTTTGTCGAAGAATCAATGATGGTCATTCAGTCTGTGTTGATATTTGAACACGTTTTCTCTGTTTTGAAAGTGCAATAAAGTGTGGCAGCAACTTTGCCAGTTACAGTGCAACTACTGCACATGAAATTAGTTTGAAAAGCATACACAATTCTCATGTCATGCTCAAAATACAGGGCCTGAATATCAAAGATAATTTACGCTTTTGAATAATTTACACTTTTGAGTATGTTTACTACTTTTTGCTTATTCACAGAATCCGAGCATAAGTTACTACTAAAAAAAACAGTAGTAAGCTCAGGACCACACAATGCCAACCACTGGTACAGCAACATCCTCCAATTGAAAATAATGGAAGAAGAACATTAAATGAAAATCTCATAGAAAGAATTCATAATTAATAAAGTGTTCAAATATAGATGAATGTTAAAACATATATAAAAATGATACCTCTTTTTGTTTTAGTTATAAAATGTTTTACTACCCTATCTTGAATTTAAGAATTGATGTAACAGTCATTTTTAATGAAATATAAATACATTCTATTTAATTCTATAATCACTTTTAGTAATAATTAAGATTTCCTTTTTTAGGTGAGAATCTATTTGTTGGACTTGGCCTTTTCTGCAGGGTTATCCCAAAACCATTTTGCCTTCACCTTGCTGTTTTATGAATCCAGTTTAGTTGGCTTTCGGACTCAGCGCCGTTTATCACTGTTTCTCAGTGATAAGGTGCTTGTTTTTTCTCCTTTAAACCTGTTAGTATTAGCATATACCCAATTGGCATATTACATTTACTTGTAATTCCCTAGTAAAGTGGCACTGCCTGTGCCCAGGGCCTGTAAATTACATGCTAATTAATGGGTCTGCAGCACTGAGTGTGCCTCCCAATTAAGTAGTCCTTTAAACGTATCAGGTCTGTCATTGCAGCCTGTGTGTGCTGCTCTAAACTGACATTTCTAGCTGGCAAAAAAAACCTTTGGCCAGGCTCAAATATTCCCTTTTAATGTCTATAAATCACCCGTAGGATAGGCCCTGTACCGTCCACAGGTTGCAATATATTTAAAATGTTGCACATGTACTTTTACATTTTACCTGTCCTAGTAGTGATAAACTCCTAAAGTCAAATTACACTACTGCAAATCCTACCTCTCCCATTGGATAACATTGGAGTTACCTTATTAGTTTTAATAAACTGCCATTTCCAAGTGGGAGCAGGTAACCAGTCGATGTTTGGTGTCTTTGGAATTTTAATGAAAAAACCTCAATCATGGTAAAGTCAGTTTTTAAATTACAATTTTGAAAAGGCCACTTTCAGAAAGTTGGCATTTTTCTGCCTCATCCTTTTAGTACCTACACCCTGGTTCACATAGTTGGGTATAGCTGAGATTTGGGCTTTGTGTATTCCTCTTAGACAGCCACACGAAATAGAGAGCTTAGGTGTGCCTGGTTTGGTAATCACTGTAGGATTTGTCGGAGGAGCTGAGCACAGAATTACTTACACTTCAATAGGCTGTGCCCTACCTCCACACAAATGGACTGTATACCATCTGTAGTTAGCCTGGATCCCAGACAGTAAAGGCATGATGCCTGTGGACTTCAAGGGGATAGCGCCAGAACCTGCTACGAATTCAGAGGCAGAACTAGCTATAAATATTTGGCGTCAGGAACAAACTCTTCAGTAGACTTCAGGACCTATGTATACTATGCTAGGTAGAAGGATTGCTTTGCTGCTGAAAAGACTGCCACTCTGCTGGACGGCTGCTGTTAAGGCTTGGTGTCCTGCTGTCTACTGCCCTCTTGCCTGGGTGAAATATACTGGACTTGCATTTGTTGAAGCCATGACTCCAAAGTGATTCCTGAGCAGATCTTCTGAGACAGAACACTCCAACAACCTTGAACCCAGCACCTGGGCTTTGCCATCCATGAATCCAACCCTGCAAATTGTGCCACCCCAGCCCTGGTCCCTTGGAAGTGGGCCTGAAGGTGCTCTGCCAGCCGATCTGTAGATCCATCAGAACCAATGCCTCTCCTCTGCTAGCACTGCAACCCCAAGAGGACCAGATGCATCATCTCTGTTGTGACGTTTCTCCCAATGCTAGGACTCCACATTTAACTTGCAGCCCGCATCAGAACCGATACCTGAGTGATGCAGATCTCTTGACGGCAGCCTTGACGACAATGCAGGTTCTCACATCACAGCTCCTCAGAACCGACGCATCGACTTTACTGCATGGAGCATCCTTGATGCCAGACTTGGCATTGTGAGCCCTCATCAATGGGATCCTCAACGACGATGCAGGACCTTGCATCGCAGCTCCGCAGCACCTTGAAGCCGAAACATCACCACAGCTGCGCAACGCATCATAGGAGCCGGACCTTGCAACGCTCCACAACCAGGACTTAAGGTACTCTTGTCCAGTGGGCCTAACTGCGTCCCTGTAGCCAAACAATGCTCCATTGTGGTTGGCCTGAACTTGTGACCTTGTTGCAGTCTGGCTTGACCTGATATCCACAGTTGAAGCTTTGTGCTTTTCGGCATTATTTTCACTAAAATCTTTAAACCTGCAAATCTCCAGTTCTACTGATTGGATTTATGTTGTTGTGGCCATTCTTTTGTGTTGTGTTTTCACTGTGTTACTATTTGAGATGTTGCAGAGATACTTTACACATTGTCTTTCAGTTAAGACTGACTGCTCTGTGCCTAGCTACTTGAGGGTTGAGCAAAGATTCATTTAAAGTTGATTTTGCCTTCACCCTGACACAAGATGAAACCATAAAGAAAATTGTGTCACAAGAACTTCAACAAGCAGTTAATGACACAGTCAGAGAAGCACTAAGGTCTAAGAAATTTGGTGAAAGCCAAGATACTGAACAACACAATTTAATCTCAGCCGATGAGGAACAAAACCTCAGAGGACCTGGAGGCAAATATATATCTAAAGGAAAACACTTATGTGAACTTGAGAAAGTAGCCCCTAGCGGGTCAAAAAGAAGGAACATGACAAACATGAGAGGCAGTCTAGCACTGCAATAGATGGGGACAATTGATGACTTTGAGGACCGTCATGATTATGACATTTATATGTTGGACTTGGACTATAAGGACTTTGATGACAGGTTTGAAGAAAACCCAAAGGGAAGAGAAAAGGAAAACAACATGATTTTAGACCCCATGGGTAAAAAAGGTTTTGACCCAAAGGAGATTAAACGTCCTAGAAGTAAAGACTGATGGCCCTCAGACCATGTGGCCGACTACATTACACTATGGATAAGGAAACCCTTGGAAAGAGAAGAAAGGAATGTCCTCAGAGCTAAATGCTCATGACCTATGATCGACGAAAAGGTCACCTTGACCCCAAATATTGATCCAGAGATGGAACCCTACCTCCCTTCTCCTTGGTTTCCTCTCCCCCTGTACTCCCCTTCCTCCCATCACACAATGGGACGCTCCACAGTAGAATGTTGATATTCTCTGCTTAGTGAGGAAAGTGCATGACCAGACGAAAGAAGCTTTGAACTTACCTGGTGTGGACTTTCTTTATATTTCTACTTCTAACACTGGTGACCTTCCTGCGCAGGGGGCAGCTGATCATATCCCCTTTCAATACTCTCTCCAGAAACATTCAGCGTATTCTTGTGACAACGCAATCATCCGTGGTTATGCAGATTTCTGTCTGGTCCCAGAGGGACTCCTGAATCGCATCAATTACAGCTCCTTGGGACACCTCCTTCCTGCAGGGTTAGCGGTAAAGGTTCCTCAGCCTGCGTCAGTGTGAAACCTCCGCTCCGGAGCTTCTGCCTGCTAGTTTCGTTGCTCTCCGGTGCCTTCAGCCTGCCAATTTCGAGGTGACATAATACCCATTCTACGTCCAGCAAAATAAAAATCAGCCTACAACGTGCTCAATTATGCTAACATAGTGAATACGACACTGAACCATATAAGAAGCACTGACAAGTGCAGATAGGAGTACAGAAGTTAAAAGCAGGTTTCCTACCTCACAGATAATATTAGAATGTCACTTTAGACTACATATTTTTTCTACAGCATAGTTTGCAGGTCATGTTTCTAAAGTGTAAAATACATTAAAACCTTAATGATGTAACTCTTGACCAGATAGCCGGGACTGAAAATTCTAGTATTCTATCTATATCACCTATATTTATTCCCTAAATTTAGAGAAATTAAATATATTCAGCTTTCGCTCATCTAGGAGCATTCAAAAGGCATTCATGTTCTATGTGAAATCAAACATCTTTCACAACGCCTGGGAAGCTGACCATTGAACTGTTCCTTCAAATAAACTTTCACTCAATAGTTTAAAAGGGAAAGGATCATTTCAGAAAGCAGCCAAGTAATGCATTAAGGTTATATTTCACTCAGCAGCACTCTTTCTATTTCTGTATGCTAGCATCATAAAAGGTTTGGGACAAATGGTGGGCCACTGGAAGATATTTCATTTGGATCTTAGTGGGCTAGTCTTGGGAGGTCAGGGATCATGGTATGTTAAAGTCATTAGTTCCACAGCAGTCCACCATATTGATTTTTAGAAATTTGGGAACTTTGGAATAGTTTTGTTGCAAGATCCTAGAAAAGGAAATTCATCTCACTACTGAAAAACTCTGGTAAAACTGGGATTTTTATTAGATATCAGTGTAATATCAATCACAATAGTTAACTAGTTTACCCTTTAAAATACACTTCATGTACTCGAAGGAGGGAATTAGGAATAGAGAATATATTTATGCTAAATGCTGCCCTGAAGAATTTCCGCCTGCCTGACAAGTGCAGAAAATTGTCACCAGGCATGTCATGAATATACCACTCCTGCATTTAGTCCCGGCCTGTTAGGACTAGCCTCCAGCTGACCAACATGGTTAGGTGATTCAAGAACATGACAATAAAACCTGCTTGCCGCTGTGGAATTTCCCTGTTGAAGGTTGGAATGTGCAGAAGTTCCTGAGATAAACGTAGCCTTTGCCTGTTTGGAAGAATAGCTGTGGACCAGTTGCAAAGGAACATTTCTCCTAATTGATGCTGTAGACTGTGCCTCCTGTCATGAGGATGCATCAGGTCCTGAGGCCAAAGGTGTGGAAAACTACCTGGAGCTGAAAAACAAAGACTGACAACTGAATATTGGTTATGTAAATGGAAGAAATTAATTAATACTGTTGATGGTATTTGCAGACAAATTGCTTTCAATACTTACTAACAATGTAAAATATGTTCCTCTACTGTTTCAAATTGCTAACAAACTTAGGGTTCTTAGCCAGGTGTAAAATACGTTCGGCCGAATCAATTCAACTGTACAAAAACATAGCACATTTCAAACATTTATATATTGTTTTCAATTTAAACCGGCATTAGGCAAAAAACCCCTAACTTTAGTCGCCCCACCTCGATGGTGGGTCCAGAAATGTTTTAATGGGTAAAAGGAGATGTATATCTTTTAGATAAGAGCAGTTCAATAAAAACAAGAATTGGCATTGCCAAAACGCCTGGCTTTAAGAGGCTTTACCCTGTATTCTCACAGGCATACCTCTCACTGTGCATTATCTGGGGCATTTCTATACTTGTGGTGTATGGAAATAAGAGCAAGAACCAAGAAAGAGACGCTGCCTGCTCTGGGGGTCCAGAACATGGCCCCAACCTAGAGTGCCTGAGAAGATGAACAAAGCATGTGAGAGGGCATGAAGGGCATGGAGAGTTAAAGCTCATTGCTGACTTACTCAAAGGAAGTGTCTTGGCACCATGCAATGTCTTAAACAAGATCCAATGATTCATTAGAAACCTTTGGAGGAGGTCTAACAGGGATTCAAAAGGTATATTAAGCAACAAACATCACACCTGCATTTTGCATCATCTAAACAAAGTGGCACTCTTATAATCTAATCAGGATCAGATTCCTGTCTGGATCACCTATGTTTTGCCTTCAATTTAGAGGCAATGAAGATTTTTCTAAATAGTTTAATAAGTAACTATGATTTTAGCAACATGTGGGCAGAAGGTAAGATCAGCATTGGCAATATTTTTCTTCATTGTAACAGGTACTGGGAGTGGACCGAGAGTCTGTAACCACCACATTGAGGTATGGGCCAAGGCTGAATCCCTAGAACCAACTCCTCCACTTTATCGGGATTCAACTTCAAATGATTTTGGTCCTCAAATATGCAACTTGTGCAAGACATTCCCAAAGTTTCAGGGAAAAGTAAGAGTTGCTGCCACTATTTTATGTCACAAATTGCATATAAACAAAATAGTTAGTAATAGAAAACCCAAAACAATAAATTCAAGCAATTCCACAAAATGCTAAATAATCCTTAATAAATCTGTATTCCATGTTTTTGATTAAAAGAAGAACGTGTACTTTAATTCACAGACAACTAAGTAATGACGTGAAAATAACAGAGGTACACCTTACTCTTCTCTAGCACCAACTAAGCTAGATATCTGTTTCAGAATGTCTCTTAGGGCCTCATTATGATGGCTGTAAGACATGGGGACCGCCAACATGTAGCCGGCGGTCCACCTGCTATATTATGCAACAGGACAGCAGCACAAGCCACAATAGAAAACTGCATGTTTGGAAACATGAATGCACCATGTGCTGAGCACCATGTGGTGTCCGGCACATGATTCAGGGATGTTTGGGGGGGCAAAACATGTGCCCACCTGGCAACATAGCAGAGGCCCCACAAAGTCCATTTCCAAAAGACTTTTCATGTCGGTCGGACCGCTATGAAAAGGCTGTCGAAAATGGATATCAGAATGCCTACAGCGCCACTCCAATGGGCTCTTTGAGCCTGTCAGAAGCGGCAGTCCCTCCCCCTGCCCTCTGCATTATGACCGCTTGTACCTTAATCTGGCAGTCGGACTGTTGCCCTGGATGTCAGGCGGACTGCCACTGATCGCCTGTTGGTGGCAGTCCGCATCACATGATAGCGAGGACCTTAGTGTTAAACAACGTATTGCTCCTCCCTGTGGTGTTTGTCAAGGAGGTCCCAAATGGGAGTTATTCCTATTTTAGTTGTCACAGAGTTCTCAATCTATAACCCTTTCGTAGTGCATTTATCAAAGAGTTTGAAACATAACACCCAGCTCCCAGACTCCAAGGCTGATTCATGCTTAGGGAGGTGTGGGTAATGAACTAAGCAACACAAGAGATAACACACCATAAATCAATGTCCAAACAACTCTTTGCCTTTAAAAAGGAAAGGCACACAAAATGAAATAATATGCTCAAAATGAAGCATGTTTACAAAAGTTCAGGTGGAATTACAAATTGGAAATCCTCTTTAGGGGATCTCATAGATTGAACAGTATGCAAACCACAAGCCCCAAAGAAATTTTGCAGGGACCCACTCACCCTGTAAATGTAGTCTGCTGCCATTATCTTTGAGAGTTATAACAGAATGGGGTTGCCAGGGCTCGAATTTAATGCAAAGCTGCTCTTTATTTAGCAGTTCTGGACCTCCGTTTCGTGGATTCCGAAGGCTCTTGTATTATTTCATACAATACTATACATTTCAACTCATTTGCATTTTTCACAAACGTCAGAGGTTTTCACCGACCTTGACAATTAAAATAGTTGATACAAACAACAGTCTTGTAAATGATACTCAATGCAAACATAAATGATAACATTCAATAATAGTTAAACAAGTGGCAATTATGGTGATAAAACAACTCAATATGGTAACCCTGTACTTATTTCTGTGCAAATCATAATGTACCAAGTAAATGAAACAGAGCGCAAATGGGCCTTTCGGTTTTCTCAGTTCTCGAGTTATTTTAAATTGCCCTATTTGTGATTGTGGATTTTTATTAATCCTGTCATCCCCAAGGTGTAGGCTCCCTTGGGACAGCCGAACAGCCGACGCGTTTCCAAACCCTTGTTCTGTTACCAGGGTTCTTCCTCAGGGCTGAGCTGTGTACCTATGGTGTGAAAATTTGGTGAATATTTAGCTTCTCCTATTCTCTGAATTGTTGGACTCATACACATTTCTAAAAAAAGAAGAGGAAGGGGACTTTACCTCATTCTTCAAAAGCGTTCTCTTTCTGTCACTTTCTTATGAAGGGGCATCCTTGTATCCTCCAATTTGACCTGGGTAATGAATCAGAGGATGGCTTACTGTTAACTGTTCTCACCGCTTATGTGCATTTAGTACTAAACAATCAATGGCATCAATCGATTCAGTATTAAAGGGGTGCCTGCACGTACTTGACCGGAGATAGATGATTCTCTGAGGTTGCACTTGATTTGTGATTCTTAACAGGTCGCTAGTACTGGGTGCTGTTGAGTGTTAAAAGAACATTCAGTCAAACAACTCACTCTGAGTGCATATTCGATTTTGTTTCCCTGCAGCGTTAACACTTACTTAGAGGCAGGAGGGATGTTTCTAGCACACGCGGTGTTGCTTCGCTGTGTTTTCTTTGACTTGGCGGGGGTCCCTAAAATATTAAAGTGTGTGGTTTGTTATATTTTCTCGGAGTCTTTGAGAGATCACCGGCATTTTTTTTACTGACAGACTTTAATAATAAAAAAAACTGCAATGTCCTATATAGGAATATGAAAACATGAGCCTTTTCACAATCAAAAAAGATTAGCCTACACCGAGTCAATCATAATGTAAAACGAGAGGGCTACAGCCTTTGTCACTACATTTTAAAATTAAAATTTGCCATGTGGTATTTGCCTAGAGAGAGACCAATCAAACATTTGAGGAAGACTTACATTAAGCTTGACATGAATCTAAAATCTACCTTTCAATCAAGCACTTTCTGTTGCCATGCAAAAAAAAGGGCATACATATGAGACCTATTCTTATCACATATGCCAAAGACTACAGAGTGCACAATATAAACCCCCTTCCTATTGAACTTGCCTGCGAATGTGCCATGTAATGGTCATTTCTTTTGCACTTGACAGAGTTCACAATGTAATCCCATTCCTAGTCTGTTAGTTTAAAGCCTCATCCTATGGTGTTTATCATGAAGTTCAACATGTAAAAACCCATTCCTATGGTGTTTATCATCAATTTCACAATGTATAGGCCCTTTCTATTGTATTCGTCGGAGAGTTCATAATTTAAAATAGCTTTCCATAAAAGATGTCCGAAAACTTGTATTGCAAAATCCCATATTTCTAATAAAAAATAAATGGGGGAAAATTCAGTAGAGAGATAAGACAACAAGCAAGAAAAAGAGGGAAACCATCTTCTGAAATGTAATAAATAGAGGTAACGCATAATACCTAATTCATATTAGGAACTGTCGGACTTGGACCTTCTTGCTCCCCGCCATTTTCTCCGTATGACTTGCCTCTTCTTCTAACGTTCTCTTCCGCCATTTTAGTGATCTCTCACTGTCCTTTCGACTTTCCGATTGTCTCTCCTGTTGCCTCTGACACACTCCTCACTGTCTTTTTCACCACTTTCTGCTTCCATCTCTCGTTTATCTCACGTACTTGCCTTCTCTGTGACTCTTAGAGTATATCCAGTCCTTTCCCTTCCCTATGTATATAGAGATAGCTCTAATCACTAGTATATGCTGTAGAACGTTGTGCTCTCCACCATTTCTATGTGACTCTTAGAGTATATCCAGTCATATCCCTTCCCTATGTATATAGAGATAACTCTAGCGACTAGTCTTCCATGTGATTGTTAGAGTATATCCATGTGTATCCCTTCCCTATGTATATAGAGATAACTCTAACGACTAGTCTCCTAAGTGACTTTTAGAGTATATCCATGTGTACCCCCTCCCTATGTTGATAGAGATATTACTATACTATACTATATATATATATACTATATATTACTATATATTACTATAACCTGTTATGAAATTGTTTCTTACCTGTAACGCACCGACTGCTTCCTCATATATTCCGGGGTGCCCACAGTTTACACTATTTGGTCTTACGTAGTGGTCATATATCCTGTTTTTACCTGTAATGCACCGATTGAGATGCTGGGATTGAGATTTCTGTCATGACTTCAAACAAATTAGTTGTAAAGGGACAGCTGAAATTCCAGGAGCCTAGTCCCAACAGCTCGACGACTTCGGAGGGCTGGAAGTGGTCCCCCGCTACACGGCGGAGGATGTAAATGTAAATGTAAATGTAAATGTATAGGCATTTATATAGCGCACTACTTACCCGTAGGGTCCCAAGGCGCTTCGACCGCTGCGAAACCCTTCCTGGCTTCCCTGAGAGATGGTCCCTTAATGGGTATCTCCAGGGTGAGACCAGGCATCCCCGGCGGTCTGGTGGGGCCGTTAGTGAAGATGAGGCAAGCTAATGCCCAGAGTTGCCGAGTGTGATCGCTGATCAGAGTGGGCACCGAGGCGAGAGAATTATCGAGTCCGCTGACCCTGGTCCAGAAACCTGCCGCGCCGGGAATCGAACCCTGGTCCCGGGCCGTCCTCTGCTCTCGGGTCTGCCGCCTCTAACCAGTGAGCCACACTACTGGACATCGAATGCTGGCTTATGTAAAGCGCTTTGATAACCTAATCGGTTCAAGATCCTGAAATGTGCAACGTAACTGATTCTATGTAAACTGCTGTGATAACATGTAACGGAACTGGTGCTATGTAAAGCGCTCTGATAACCTAATCGGTTCAAGTTCGCGCTATAGAAAACTCTAAAAATAAATAAATAAATAAATAAATATTCTCACATTAGTAACATTTCGGGACATATACATTTTATACAAAGTAAGTGCTATAAGAAAGAAAAGCATACATGAAAAATACAGCACAGCGATTAATCACGACAATTATCATCAGGAATTATGTTGCTTCAGGAAAACCACCATACTATTTATCGACTACATATTAACATCTGTCATTCCTCCCATTCCTCTCAGTTCTGCCATATTTTCATGTATCGCTTATTTGAACCCACTCTTTGGCATACAAACTCTCATGAAACTAGACGTTACGCATTTTAACCCTTTGCATGCTGATGACGGAACCGCTCCGTCATCAGCTGCGGGTGCGCTGTGCTGATGACGGAGCGGTTCCGTCATGGCCCAGCCGCCGCGCCTGCGCGGCGCTGATTTCGCGCCTGCGCGGGCGTTCTAATGAGCGGGGCGGGTCATGACGGAACCGCTCCGTCACCAGCATAGCTCAACCGCGCCTGGTGACGGAGCGGCTCCGTCACCAGCATGCGGCCGCCGCGCGGCCGCCCCGCCCCTTTAGCGCTGCGGCGGAATAGCCGCCGCAGCGAAGGGGTTACTGAACCATTGAGAAACTGATGAAATCAACTAAGATGTCCAGTTTGTTAGAATTAGAGATCTTCCCCCACATGCATCAAAGCATTTTGGAATCGCAAACGGTGCGATTCCTTAAAATCGGCCGTTTGCGACTCCAAAATAGCTTTTTGGAATGCATCATTCAATTTTAGAATTCGCATCATTTTTGCGATTTCTAAAATTGCATTTGCTTTTAAGAAATCGCAAATATGCGATTTCTTAAAAGCAAATGAATGAAATAGGGGGTTAAATTTACCGAGTGGTTGAACCACTCGGTAAATTTTGAAAAAGGTGTAAAAATGCTTAAAAATGCTTTTTTTAAGCACTCATGTTACGGACACACATGTCCTTAGGACATGTGTGTGTGTAACATGATGCGAAAAATACATTTCAGGGGTACGGGGGGGTGCTTTGGACCCCCCCCCTGCACCCATGAAATGCATTAACAAATTGCGATTTTCAAAATGAAAATCGCAATTTGTTAAAGCCTTCCCATTGATCCCTATGGGCCTTTTGGCCCATAGGAAACAATGGGAAGTGCGAATTCGCACTTTGGAATTCGCATAATATTTGAGAATCGGTAAAAATTGCGATTTTTACCGATTCTCAAATATTTTGCACAAATGTACATGCATCCCATTTTGCATTTCCTAATTTGCGATTCCCTAAAAATCGCAAATTAGGAAGTGCAAAATGAAACAATGATGCATGTGGGGGTTAGTCTCTAGACAAGAGTAGGAATACAGAGCTGGATTTGTCCTATTATTGCTCCATTTGACAGGATATTCAGAAGACTGGTCCAGAATGTCCCAGAGCAGTCGGTTCTCAGTTCCCTCAAAGAATGGATCAATAACCATAGACATCATTTTGGGTTACCAGGGGTCATAGCTGTGACTCCCGGCTAGTTCTCTACAACTTCTGGCACTACCTTTGCGTATCCTAGCGTTAGATGCTGCAAAATCAGAGCCACAAATGCAGGGGCATCACCACCCTTCTTGTTTTCTTCCCATTTTTTATTGCACTAATGGATAATAATGATATATTATTCGCTATTAGCAAAATGATAAATGGAGCATTAGGCACTGGAATGAAACCTTTCCTGGGAGCTGAGGTAAGTAAAAAGGATTTTAAAAGTTTATTGTGTGCATGCTTGCAGATAATAGTGTGTTTCTGTTAGAGAGTTCATGTTTATGTGTAAGTGTATTTGTCTATGTGTGAGCATGTGTGTGTGGCGCAAATTGAGCGACAGGCTGTGAGTAAGAATAAGTGAGATTAAATGTCAGTGAGTGGGTATGAGTCAGAATTAGTGAGAATGAGTGAGTGAGAATAAGAATGACTTCAAGTGAGAGAATGGGTGAGTGTGAATGAATAAGAATGAGTGTGCAGGTCTATAAAAGTGTGTGAAAGAACGAGTGAGAATGAGTGACAGTGAGTTAATGTAACTGGGCAAGGGAATGAGGGAGTCAGAATGAGTGAGAGAGATATAAGTGAGAATAAGTATGTATGAATGAGGGAGTGAATTTAAGAGCAAGTGGAAATCAGTGTGTGAGAAAGTATGAGTGAATCACAGTAAGAATAAGTGAGAGTGAGTATGAGTGAGTGAGTGTAAAATGGATTGTGAGAGTGAGTGAGAATCAATGAGTGATTGGAAATGAGTGAGAATTACTGCGTGAGTAGGGGAGAATGAGGGAATGTGAATTAACGTGAATGAGGATCTGGTCTGATGTTTATGAATCTACATGTGGTCTTGGAATTGGGTTGGGTGGAATTTTGCAGAGTTACATAAAAACTCCACAAGGTTCAGTGGAGTTCAGCGAGTAGGCGGAATTCGGAATGTCATGCTGCTCATGCTGATTTATTAGAGCCAGGAGTTTGCTCTATGCTCTATAATCAGTCTGTATGGCACCACGCAGAGTACCAGAGGGCACTGCTTCTTTCTGCCACTCCAGGAGATTTTCCACTCGAGAGGCAGCTGTCTCAACGCGAGCGGTCTCAACCTGCTATGACTGCCTGCATTGAGAATTCTCGCCTGGAGGAATTCTAGCACCCAAGAACTGTGCTAGGGCACCCAGTGTTCATCTTGGGGACTGCGGGGGGTGACTCAAGGCCTCCACAGTCCGAGGCAACTCTCCACCCTCTGCGGGAGCCAGCATTGCCCTTGCACACAGGGAGCTGCTGGAAATGCAACTCCCTATGTGCAAGAGCAATAGTTTCATCTCTTTCTCTACCATCATATCAGTGGGCAGGTAAAGAGATATAACCTCCACTTCCTGTGGGCAGGAGCACTTTCACAGCTCCCGCTCACTGTAACCAAAGTGCTTGCAAAGCAAATAGCTATGTCACAGAGGTAGGCTCCTTGGGCCATAGCCGGAGCCAGCCCTGAGGGGTGGCTGTCCTCAGGGCTTGAAACAGCCTGGGAGAGGGGCCAGTGCGCCCCCTCCTCATTAATTAAATAAAGTCGAGAGGAGGTGGTGATCCCAGAGGCTAATTTGAGCCCTTGGATGGGGGTCTGGACGGCCCGCTCATAAATTAATAATAAGCCCCTGGGAGGTGGTGATCCCTGTGACTCAAAGAGACTCAGGAGGGTGGCCCTGTACGCCCTCCTTCTTTTCTTTTATATGTAATGCCCCTGGGCCTTGGCTCTCCTGGGGGCCCCTTTCAAAACAAGAGCGTGAGCCTGTCAATTCTCAAATCTCACTGGTTTGTGGCAAGAATTGTATTTTAAAAAGGCTCTTTTGTCTTGCCAGAGTCTCTCAGGTACCCCAATACCAAGGCTTGGGGTCAGAGTAATCCTTCCTCCGCCCCCTTTTCTTTTTTTTCACTTCTTTTGTGGGACTTGGCTGAAGTCAAGTCCCAAGATGGCTGCCAACACTTCCTGGTTGAATTTTTGTCAGCCAATCAGAGCTCTGCAGGCCTCTGCATGAGCTTGTCATTATTCATGAAGACTCCACAATTGCAGATATAGAAATTTGAGTCTTCTTTAATATCTCATAATCTACTGAATGGATTTACACCAAATAACAAAAACACAATCTGAGGAGCAAAAGCCAAATTTCAGGAACACTTGCTAGGTTGGATGCCTCTGTGATTTGTGAGTGGCATGCTTTAAATATTTACTGTCAATATTTAAACCATCTTGGGACTCCCCACCCACCGCCCTTCTTGACAATGCTTCACTACTTGATTCTGGTGGAGCATCATATCTGTGTTGTATCAGTTCCATATCTTGTTCGTTGATCAATTTCAACAAGCACCAGGGTACTGTTTGCATGCGCTTCCAGCTTGTTTGACCAGTTTGTCTTGCCAGTCCCAAACCTGTGTAGGATCGATGAAAAAGTGAGTCCTGTTACGCTGCAGTACTTTTAGATAAGCTGGGAAGAATATCACATACTTGAGTTATTGCTTGAGACATCTTCTCCGGGCTGCTCCAATGGATCACCTGCACTTGCATGGTGTAGTGTGGAAAAAATATTGGAATCAGTTTCCTTTTCTGTATTTTTCTGAACAGCCCATTTCTTTTTCTGTAGTTCAGCAGACCCGAGGGGAGACCACCCAGGTTTTCTGTGGGCTTTCTCTATGGAAAATAATTTGATAATCCTTGTGACTCATTCTTCCACATATAGCTCGAGATACTCCCTCTCAGTCATTTCTGACTGTCTAAATAAACGGATATCGACACCCCTCTGCAGATAAATCGACACTCTGCTCATCAGCAACTAAACACTCTAACACCTTTCCACTATGCAGTATTTAATATATCAAGGCAGTGCCTCTGTTGTTCCACATTGGAATATCATTTAACTGTGTGCATCTAGCAGGACTGAATGTCTTCCCTAATTTGCTGTTTCTTGCCGGGGCCCATTTAACTCAGCAAAAGCTCCTGTTTTTCCTATGTGCTTGTTTGTTTGCCGGAGCTGCTCAGGGCTGTAAATAGGGCTGTGGGCACTCTATGTGAGATTTGTATTGATTTGCCAAAGGGTGCTTTTATTCATGACTCTCCATAGTGCTCAACCCCTTCTATGAATGCAATTGGGATTCTGCTGCTGCTGTTTCCGGGACAGCTTATACATTACTGAGATGTGGTGTGGATGGTAGGGCACACAAAAGTGATCCACCTCACACGGCATCCTGGATCTCACCCGGTAGGCACGCATGCACACATCGCCGACCATTCTGACTGGTTCCAGGATTAAGGACCTGCTTCCTTCAGGGTTGTTGAACTGAAAATGAGGATGGTGCCTTATGTGCAGCACAGTCTCAATGTTTCCACCAGTTTTGGCCACCCCACCTCATGGTTATTACACTATGGTCCGTGATGTCAATGCACCTCACTGACATGCCCCACACAGTCCTTCAACTTTGACCAGTTTTGACCACTCCGCTTTTGTGTGCTGCACCTCGGAGCGCAACTCTAATCAATTACCCAGTAATGCCTATTGCTCTTCGTCTCTTCAGCTCCACTCCTATTCCATTGTGGTGGCCATCTTAAATGTAGGTAGGTCATGCTTTGCATGTCATAAGACAGGAATTTTCCATCTTCCTACTTATTATTCTGGGTTAAATCTTTACATTCATCTTGTTCAATAGCTCCATGTTCAAAATGTCATTTGATGTCATTAGTGGTGGCATGTGGGTGCATAAATGATGAATATTGGATGGACTTATACAAGGGCCAGGAGCTTTGTGAGGCTCTTCCTTACATCATCACACTTGGAGACACCTCTGATAAATGGCCTTTACTTTCAGGCACCAGGCATTTATATATTTTTTATTGTATTATAATGGTAGTGCTTTCAAGATAAGCAGTTTATAGCATGTCCATAAACCACTACCGTTTATTTTGTTGAGGATACAATATGACAGATTTTAAAAATATCATTCATCAGCAAGCCTCAAGTAATTACTATTGTCAACATATATACTGGTGGCTAGCCTTTATGTCAATTTAGGCAGCCGCTATATACTTATCCGTTGACCTAAATCATGTTGGACCATTGATTCAGCTGGGTCTTTATGTTCCTTATTGTATACCATGCTCTGAAACTTTTTAAATATACGCCGTTGCACTTTTTAACATATTTAAGCCTCGTTAAGGTTAATTTATGATGCAATATCTTTATTACCTTTTGATTCAAAATGCTAAAGAAAAGTATAGAATTGGGAGATGTATTGTAGTCACCGATTGAAACACATTATGCCAGCCGCGGCCGGTAGTGGGAGTACCTGTCGGGCGGTGACATGGGGAGGGGGAGGGGCAGGGTGGGGGGTAGTAATGTATGGATTATAGACCTTAACAGGTAAGCAAACATATAAATAAATAAAACGAATTTCGTTGCATGCACTGCATCACCAAATGCGATGCAGTGCGCGCAACAAAATGTGTTTTATTTATTTATATGTTTACCTACCTTTTAAGGTCCGTAATCCATACATTACTACCCCCACCCTGCCCCTCCCCCTCCCCACGTCACCGCCCGGCAGGTACTCCCACTACCAGCCGCAGCTACATTATGCCGCGATCTAGACAACTGTCACAGTTGCTCATGTTTAACTTTTAATATTTGATATTTTATGACTTTGAACCTATTAATCAGATGTTACTTGATATTATTTCTGATATTTTTATAATGTATCACTGACAGAACTACAGCTCGTCTGAGCTGAAACCTGGAGTGTGTCATGATGCTGTCATCAATCTGAATTTTGCTGACTTTATCTCTCACAAACAGGCACATTTTGAACCATGTTTTTGAGAAGCAGTCAGACTAAGACTTATCAAAAGGTATTTCAGTTCTCTTGCTGACAAAAGACACACATGAGGCAGCCTAAAGTGTTTGCCCTGCTTTGGACAGCACTGACCCTCAGGTCGTGTGGTAGTAGATTATTGTATACCAAATATTGTCTGACATAAATATTATGTCCTAAAAATTGTCTAAAATATATCGCCCTTCTAAAGAAATTATTGAAGAAGCTACACCCAATGGAACAATAATTCCTCAAACAATATTTCGCGATATTTCTGTCAAATGATGTTTCTACTCATGTTTTTCCGACATATACCCAATATGGAGGACAACTGTATATGTTGACAAGCTTAGCATGATTGAAAATAAAAGGGGATCAGTCGCTCTCCTGAAAATGCCCATGCCTCTAATAACATACATACTCCCTCTCCTCGTCCTATGAAGCGTGACTGCTGTATAGAAATGGGAGCTAAGGAACTTTAGGCAGATTTACAAGCCCCTTGCAACAGTTTTACAACACCGTTGCCTCACTTCTGTGATGCAGCGGCCTCGTAAACAATGAGCCTCTATGCAAGAGATTTACAACGTGACACATCTACTGAGATGCATCACCTTGTAAAGCCGTTCTCTACATTATATCTGCATCAGGTATAATGTATGCAGGGTGAGCGTTTCGTCACAAGGAAGGCCCGTAAAACTGACGCAGCGAAATCTGCAAGATTTCACTGAGTCACTTTTTACGTCCCGGCTGCGTCAAAACCTTACGCCTGCTTGTAGCATGTTAGGGATAGGCCGCCCCTGAGCATTGCTGGAGTTGCATTACGCTTGCGACGCGACTCCAGCAATGCACCGCCCTTATGACACAAGATGCGACACGCATCTGAATATCCTTGTGCCAATGTGCGTCGCATTGCAAATGCGACACATCCGTGGTGGCGTAAGCGTATTCCTTCGTGTCACACCTTTACTGGCAGATCCCTGCTAATATGCATAGATGCGCCAGTCCTTGTAAATCTGCCCCCTCATTCGCTTCTTTGTTCATTGGTCATCTCTACGTAAAAAAAATTAACTCAAAGATCTCTTCTAGCAACACAAGAGTTGCACTATGCATAAGTTAGTTCTGAAATATTCCTGTACAACATAACTTTCAAGTAGAAGTTAAGTACTCCTTACCCACTTTGAGAGTTTCTGTCTTGGGGAATTATAATGCGCATATTATTCACAACAACACTTGAAACCAGGCGCAATGATTCAAGCATCTTGACTTTCCCTTTCAAAAAGTTTCCTGACAACCCCTTTTTAGATTAGAATAATGAAAGAATGCTAATGAAAGTGCTGATAGCCTTCAAATTCTAATAAAGCATTTCAAACAGGGAATCAAAGCAAAGCTGCCATTTGAAGAGCCATAGATTTCTATCTAGAATTGTGCCTTATGATCTGTGTTTGCCATCAATCACAATTCTATTTTAATCCTCATGTGTTATTGAAGTACATTTGCAGTATACATGTCTTAGAAACAACACTGCCCTTGCCATCAATAATTGTGCATATTTGCATTTGACTTCAAAATAAAATCGTCCAGTTAAACACTGGTGGTTTTTTATGTCTGGATAAAATGTATCAGTTCCAGTGTTTTCAGTGAAGTTTGTATGCGTTCACATCCTATGGTAGATGTCCGATTCTGAAGTGATATTCTCAATGGAATCAAATGTATTATGTATTTATCAATCGTTCCCAAATATGATTCCTGTATTTGTTTCAATTATTAAAAAAACGTAGGAAAAAGGGGCAGCATGAAAAAATATCTGTCGGAATGTAGACTAACGGAACAAAATAAAACATTAGGGGTCTCATTTATGAAAAGTGACGCATCGCTGCGTGAAAACAGCGATGCATCACTTTTCATTGCGCCCTCCTTGCGACACCAATTATGCGTCATATTTACAGTATGACGCATCATGTCGCAAGGAGTTACAGATGCGTCAGTATTTCTGACGTATCTGTAGGCGCAAAAGTGAAGCATTGCTTGAGTGTGTCACAAAAGTGACGCAACTCCAGCAATGTGCCCTTTCACATGGGAAAAATTATCGTGGAACCCTGTGGTATTTTATTGGTCAATTCGGTAGGACCAATATATTTAGAGAGATGAAAGTGGTCCCTTGGACCACAGCCTACTCTTCAACAAGAATTACATTTTTTTGAGTGACTCAAACAAATTATTTTTAAATCGTCTGAGAGCACTTTTAGCTTTAATTTCTTTTAGAATATCCATGTAATGTGAAGTGGAGGATCATGCAGAGATATCACATATTGAGAAGAAATGATCCAGTCTACAACAAATTATAACTATTGCGTGTCATCCTTGCCAGAATTAGCTTTAAAGTGCCTTGCTGTTCTTCACTGGCCATGCTAGAATCCATGATTTCTCCAGCAGGAATGGATTCTTTGCTTCAGGTGATCACGAAGATGCTTCTTTAAAATGTGATGATGAACTAAGACTGATTTCAAGGTGCCTTAAATCTTGAGATTCAACATAGAAACCTAAATTTCAATCACGTATTGTTTCCTGGAGTTTACAAAGCTAGATTGCCTTACAACCGTTTGGCTTTGTGGGGCCGACTGAAAGTAGATGATGCAGTTTTTCTACATCAATATGCCCTGCCAAGTTCCTGGTGACCACGTAGGTGTATGCATGCCGTGTACCATAGATTGATTGTTGACCTTGGATGCCTTCATGGCATTTTTTAGCAAGAACCAGGTGGTCGGAGGGAAAGACTACTGTGAGTTTGTGAAAACCTACCATCAGTTTACATGTGTGCTGAAGTATGGTAGCCCTTTTACTCTAGTGAGTAGAACCTATCGTTAGTAACATACTTCTATTTTTACTTGCAGAAACACATGCTGCCAATGCTAACCCATGTAAGCCCCCTTTAAACCTGTATTGCCCCATAACTGCTCTCCGAGTGCATCTATAATTTGGTCTGCAACTGTCACTTCTAGTCACCTCTGTACTACGTTGGTAGCTTTAATACATCTGCTTTCTGCTTGTATGACCTGCAATATCCTCTACTTTGCCAGTATTTGCTTAGGACATGATTCTGTCCTTACATGCCAACCTTGACCTGTTGCACCCCCTGCTGTATTAGTATGAAAATCACATACCAAACTAGAACTACCTGACGAGGTGAGCGCAGATTAATTGCCAGCAATGTGGCCCCCAAAAGGAATATTAACACTGTGTTGCTTACTCTTTGGATGTCTGAATACCAAAGCGTTGATAGAGAATCTCTCTTGCTAGCTCCGGAGTGCCTATTCCCTTGGCTTGTCTGGGCATGAAAAATGCAATCCTTTATAACCCACCTTCCATTCACCCTTCAAACTCTTAGTCCATCTACGTTCTCTTCCTTTTTCTGCTATCACCATTAGGAAAGACCTACCATCAAAAGGTGTCTGTTCTTACCTTCTCCTTTGCCAACTTCAGATCACGTACAGTCAGTATATGCTCTCCCCCACATCTTCATCCTCACCTTGGCAAGTCCAGAGTCTTTTACAGTCATCTTAAGTCCTTTATGCCATTGTTTCCTGTCACCAGCTGTAGGAAACCTCCATCCATTGATGCTTAGGTAATGAGGACTCTTGAACTTTAAATGTGTCCTTCCAACCAAATGTCGTTGTTGGTGGTAAATAACTTTGTTCCACAGTGCTTCTGTTTCTATTTTTGCAAGAACTGGATGTGTTTACAAACTGACTGACTTTTTGTGTTAAATGCTCCATAAACATTTTAATTTTCTCTTCTTTGAGAAAAGTGAAAATACAATTCTCTCCCCGCTGTCAATAAAAAAAAGAATATTTTTTTTTTACAATCAAAAAGAGGAAAGAGTCCCTTCTGCAAATCAGTCAGTACATTTTCAATGTTTTGCCACTGGATGTCTGTTGCAAAAGTTTGATACTGAAGAAACCAAATCAGTTTTTGAAAGAAAAGGCTACAACACACCCATTCCAGATACTGATTTGTTATCCATTCAGAATCCCATGTTAGGATCCAAAAGAACTTTCTGACTCCTTAAGGTGGATTAGTACAAAGGAAAACGCATTTTAACGGTTGCAAACCCCTAAAAGGGATAATTTGGGACTGTTAAATGCTTTCTACATTTTGCCCCATGATTTTAATATTAAAATCATGTAATCATTCAAAAAAATCTACTGTCCAACTACCAAGCTAGATGTGAGACTGTGCATAACACCTAATCTTTCATCCAGCTAATAAGAAGTATTGCTTCCCAACACAGGAATGACTACAATAAATAAGGAAGATCAATTTCATGCACAGTTAAATTCTCGCCTCATGGCCTCTTGGGAGAAGCAAAAAAACACCCACACATTCTCATTAAAGGAAATGCTAAGGTATGTTTTGTAGGCATTTGCAATTTCACTGCTCTGATCTGAATACCTTAACCGTGAAAGACGTTCTAATCAGCATAATTCAGTGTATGAGTTTAGATGTAAATAACATTATAGATGATTTATTTTTATCTGACTAAAGCTACTTTAAATCATCTCTATGATGTCTTAATGGTACTTGTCATCTGCGCATCTAATAATTCTAAAGTGGGTTGTTTATTAGTTTACTCTTAAAGGTGACCTGTGAATTGTAAGGTGAGGGGATGTGTTAGTCTCACCATTGCTTTTCAGCATTTCTTCACAAATAAGGTACACATGCACAGACACTCATGGACGAATATTTTTTTAACGTCGTCTAAGGAAATATGGGTGCTCGTATACACATGCGTTTTCGGTTATATTGTTTTACCGATTACTGTGTTTGATTATTATGGGTATTTTTGTATCTATGTCTCCTGTTTTGAGGACAGCTATTAAATTACATGATGTCATGTTACTGTTGCATAGTACATTTTTAATTGAAAGTCCTGAATGGAAATTAAGGTGTTACTCTTGTTCCATTTACAATGGATTTCAGAGTTCGCCTTTTAAGTTCATCAGATGAATTACAAGCTTGCAGTAACATGATTAGCATTTGCTGGTCAGATGTCTGGATTCTGGCCTTTGTATCTTGGGTGATAAACAAATTATTGAAGACTTAGGGGCTTATTTACAAGAGGTCTGCACTGCCAGAGAGTAACTTTTTTTTAATGCTCCAGTGGCCCAGCCCTCTTAATCATGTCTATGAGGTGACGCAAATCCACCCTGGGTGGCTTTGCATGGCCTCATAGATCTGGAGTAGGGCAAGACAAAGCAAAGTTTTGTGATGCCTTACTCCGCTTCAGGGAGGAATTCCATGGGTATTGCAGTAGGTGTTCTCATGTATCACCCATGTATTTCTACGCTGCCCCAGACTAACAAAGTCGCGTAAACCTGGGGCTGCGCCAAAACCTTACACCTCCCCAGAGCAGGTGTAATGAGAAGAAATGTGCAAGGGCGCCTGCGTTGGCCCTAGGCACCAAATTGTGCACCAGCACTAGCTGTAAGGACAGGAATGCGCGGTATCTCGTAAATACGGTGCATTCCTGCCCATTCAAATTGTGGAGCAGTGCAGCAAAAAGTCTTGCGGTGCTGTTCTATGCCATTTTTTGGGTATTTTGCTTCATTTGCACTTAAAATATATAGCAAACATTTGCTTTCTGATCATGGTCTGGTATTTGTAACCCCTTCGCTGCTGGGATTATTCCCCCGCCGTGCTGGGGGAGAGGGGGGCGCGGAACGCTCCCCTATGCTCATGACGAGCTGAGCTCGTCATGAGCTAAAGTGGTCGTGTGCTCATGACGAGCTCAGCTTGTCACAGGTGCATTGGCTCCTGTGGAACGCTCAGCACGGCAGGGGAATTCTCCCCGCACCTGAGAGTTCCAAAGGCCATGACGAGCTGAGCTCGTCATGAGCACCGGAGCGCCGTGGCTCATGACGAGCTCAGCTCGTCATGAGCGTCGAAGGAGTTAAATGTATTTTCCTGATTTTTGTAATTAGAAAGTTCTAGATTTTAACATGTATTATGACTTCAGTGAATGCTCATATTCATTCCATAAAATGTATTCAAATTTACAGGCTGAGGTTACCTTAGCTAAAAGGATGTTGAGTGGTACATGATATATGTCTATGAATAATGTGACAGTTATCTCATCTGATACTACTACTACTGAGGTTATCTGAGCTAAGAACAAAGAACTTTAGCTAAGTGTTCATCCCTCAAAGTAAAAACTTTTGAGAGAGTATGCTAAGGGGTGAACATACAAAATAACTAAAGTGCATATTTGATCAGACATAGGCGACCCAATACTCTTACTGCATTGCCACCTCCCAATGTCACTATAGTGACCTGTCAAAATGTGAGACACGTTCCATGTTAAAAGGGGCGCACTGGGAAAAAGGACCACCTATTTAAGAGCATATTGTGACAGAGAACTGGTCATCAGTCCTAAACAAAAGCAGAGAACCAGGCTATGTACGAAGTAAAAACAAAGATGGGAACGCCGAGGACACAGATTACATGCTACACAGCTGTAATAGGTTATATTTGTGTCATAATAGTCAATACGTTCATGTATAGCGCCTCCTTTTTAACCTTTGCTTCAGGCCAATGTTAGATCTTGAGTTAAAGAAAGCCCTGTAAAGTTTTACCTTACCCATCTAAAAACCAGTGAAAGTTAAATCTAAATTCTAAGTAGCCTACTTAAGCCACAAATCTACAATCATTATTTCCAATCATAGTTACCGAATTATGATAAGCCAGATTCAGTCTAATGCAGCCCTACTTTTGTGAGGTATGTATCTGAGCTGAAGGAAACCAATGTTAAACACTTTCCATTACCAATTTATGGATTCTCAGTTCTACAATGACCAGCCTCCAAGGCAACACACTTAAGGATCGGTGTCGGTACATTTCATGGCAGAATAGTATTGGTGACACTGAGATATATAAATATTGCTAGTGTTGATGGCCATATGGTTTGCTTGTTACTCCGTTGTATTCAAGATTCAGCAATACAAAGGAATATCATATTTTCTTCATCCTTCATTGGCTCTACTGTTGCAGAACTTCAGCACAAGAATGAACCTTTATATATTCCAGTGACTGCTATGGCTCACCATTCACGTTTGTACATTAGTTTTTGTAGATTTGGTTGCCTTCCTATCCTCATCCTAATTTGGTTCTCATACAGAACATTTTGTAGCTGATTCTAAGGTTGTCCTGGTTGGTTTTGTGAAATTGTTACATCAATCATATTTCCTTAGTAGCAAGGCATGCACATCCTAGCTAGCAGTAGGCCAGGGCAGGATTTAAATTGTGCTGTATTAATCAGAGTGATATTGGTAATTTCAAATTACTGTTCGACACAAAATTGCTGCTAATTAGAACATTGGAATGTTGGGAGCTCCATTGAAAACAATGGAGTGTTCTGGGCTTATAATGGCTGGTATAAGCCTGGAGCTCCAACATTCCAATGTTTCTTTGTTCACAGCTCTGGCTGTGAACAAAGGCTTCAGGGAGCCTGAGGGGATTCCAATCCCCTCACGCTCCCAAAAGGCTTTGTTTTTTTGTAGATGGGCTATACCGCTATTAAAGTCCCTCTCCCTTGTTAAAGGCCCTCGCCTTCAGCTCGAGGCCTTTAACGCTGGAGAGGGCCTTTAATAGCTGGTATAGCCCTCTACGGCGGGCTATAAGGCTATATTATGAAATTACTCCTGCTTGTGTAAGTTGGGGGAAAAGAATCCTACTGCAAGAGCGCATCTAGTGAGTGCAAATGGGCACTCACGTTCACTATTCGTGTTCTGTTGCATATAGTGCTATTTCTTAGTGCAAAAATGCACCCCAAAGTAGATTTTGGAAGTGAGCGTGAATTTTGCACTTAGAACATAGTGCTAAATGCTGGGAGTAATCCCAAGAGAACATTTAGTGAGCTTGAGTAGCAAATCGTGCTCACTATTCATGCTCTGTTCATTTTGCACCTATTTGTGTTATGTAGCTTATATGTGGTCTCCATTTTAGCTTTTCATTTAACTTAGCATCCCTTTCTAATGGCGATTTGCACATGTTTTCTGTAATGTGATAGTCATTGTCGCCCTGTAGTCTGCACATTTAGGTCCAGGGTCGCATTACTGAGAACATGATGCCTCGTTTAATTTTCCTTTATTTTGTGTTTATTGAAGACAAATATTTCTCCCCACATAAAGTAAGATGCTGTTCTGTACCTTTGGCACAGTGTGATAAGCTTGGTGTTTTACTATTTAATCAGTGTCCATGCTGAAGCCAGTGAGAGTTTCACTTCCTGCTGGAGTCTTCAAGGAACACCGCTGTGAGCTGTGATTGAGATGCAGTTTCCGTGTCCCTGACCTTCATGCCGAGAAGGAAGAAAGCCATGCAGAAGAAGTTCAGAGGCCTGCAGCTCAGATAGGGCTGAAGTTGTTAATGCCCAGGCACCCGCTTCCTGACATACAGCAGCAAGGTATGGCGTTAGGCCATTCCAAAAGACCTGGCAGAAGGGTACTCCCGACATGCTCTTTTAAGCATAGAGAATTTAGTAATAGATAGGATTAACCATAGTAAGAATGTGAGCAATTAACAGGATTGAATTGTTTTTTCTTACCATTCTAATAATGGTTTTAACAATTATATGTCTCATCTTTTTGATAATCGCGGTTCATATTTTATATACAAAGATTTGAGATTTTCAATAAATGTTTGCAAATATCACATTGTATCTTTTCTTTGTGACACTTTGGGCATGCAAAAGTTACAAACAAAAGGGTTAGATCTGCTTCCACGGTTTCCTTGAGAAACTGAGAGTCATGTTAGAGCTTACCAATATTATCTGTGACGCTGTAAGGTTAGGAGTTTAGATAGGGTACTGTGAGCTAGCCCAAAAAACCCATTTACTGATGATATAAAAATACTAAGGGGCAGATTTATGTTAACTGGCGCATCCCGAGGGATGCGCCAGTTAACGTGCGCCACAGTGCGCCACAGCTACACCGCCCATGGTGCGCCGCATTTATAATGCGGCGCACCATGGTGCAAAAACGGCACAGATGCGTGACGCATCTGTGCCGGAAATGTGGCGCATTGCTGGAGTTGCGTCGCAAGCGCGACGCAGCTCCAGCAAGGCTCGGGGGTGCCCCATCTACACAATGCTGCATCAAGACCTACGCCTGCTTCAAGCAGGCGCAGGGTTTTGACGCAGCATTGGCCAGAAAGTGACTGAGTGAAATCTCATAGATTTCACTCAGCCACTTTCAGGAGGCGTTACAGCGAAGGAACGCCCCCCCCTGCGCAGGAACGCCTCCTTATGGCGCAGGGCTTTACAACATGACGCATCTCCTAGATGCGTCACGTTGTAAATAGGGCGCATTGTTTGCGCCGCAGTTGTGTCAAATAAAGTGACGCAATTGCGGCGCAAGGGCATCATAAATCTGCCCATAAGTCTCTGTATTGTGAACTTTTTTTTGTTGTAAATACACAGGTCTACAGGAATCTTAGGAACCGTATAGCAGTTTAAAATGCATTCCCAGGTCCATTTTAGATGCAAGCGTGCAGTTTTTTGCTTTGTAATCAAGAATTCTTCTTCGTGCACAATTCTGCCTAATCTGGCAGAATTCCTAGGTAATTTTGCATGATTACACTACAAGGAATTATACGAGTGCCTCCCACCCCTAGCTAGCAGGCCATTTAGGCCAGATCTACTCTGGTTGCAGTCATTATTTTGTTATATCAGAATAGTAGCTCTTCAACACTTAGGGTAATATTAACTAATTTTAAATCTCACTAGCATATCTCCCAACATTTTCATTGGGTGCACTTCTACCTTCTTTCTTATGAGGGAAGTTAGTTTTCCTATTTCTAATTTATTGTGTTTGAGGTGTAGTATGTTAGAATAATGAATGTCTATTACCTTTAACATTTATAAATGTACTTCCTAGTTTTTAAGTATCTTGGCAGGTACATTTGGGAATTGAATTTTGATAGTCTTGAGGAGCACACATTCCTTTAGAAAGAGCTATGTTTCTTTTCTTTATGATTAGTGTTAGAAATTGTATTTCTGATTGGCTAGGGTTTGATCCTAAGCCAGGCAGAAACCACCACTCTAGTCAGGGCAAGGGCGTTACACGCTGAAGATAACACCTGTTCAGCCCCTTGGTAGCTTGGCACGAGCAGTCAGGCTTATCCCAGAGGCAGTGTGTAAAGTGTTTGCACAACATACTCATAGCAGCAACATACTAGGCACGAATGTCTGACAGAATATCAAGACACAGGATATCGACAGACAAAACATTGACGCTGGAATATCGAAGGCAATTATATCGACACCCTATCTACAACATGGTAAGTACAAAAATATCGAAACTAAAATATCGATGTTAAAAATATCGTAATTAAAAATATTGTTTTTTTTGTTATTAAAAAAAGAAATATAAAGTAAATAATACATTTATATAATTTTAACTTATGTAAAAATATTTTAGAATGTTTAAAATGAATAAATAATACATATTTAATGTTAAACTTTTAATTAAAATTAAACATACACTATGTAATTTATATTTAATTAATTATATTTATAATTTTTTTCATTAATTTAAAAATATTAACAAATACTATAAATTACAAATACAACACTCATAAAATAATAAAATAAATAATAATAAATATTTATATTTAATACATAAAAACAATGAAATATATTTTCAATATTTAAAAAATTAATTAAACACAACATTATGTAACATAATAAAAATATTATAAAATACATAAATAAATATAAATTATATTGGATAGCGTAAGGCTAAAAATTCCTATTCCCACTCCAAAGGGTGCAACAGTAGGGAAAGCGTTGGATCGTGTAGGGGGTAACATTACTATTCCCACTCCAGAGAGTGCAACAGTAGGGAAAGTGTTGGATAGCGGGTAGGTAAAAATGACTATTCCCACTCCAATGAGTGCAACAGTAGGGAAAGCATTGGATAGTGTAGGGAGAATAATTACTATTCACACTCCAGAGAGTGCAACAGTAGAGAAAACATTGGATAGCGGGTGGGTAAAAATAACTTTTCCCACGCCAGAGAGTGCAACAGTAGGGAAAGCGTTGGATAGCGTAAGAGTATAAACTACTATTCCAACTCCAGTGAGTGTAACAGTAGGGAAAGCATTGGATAGCGTAAGAGTAAAAATTACTTAGACCAGAGAGTGGACAGTGGATATAAGCACCAAGATATAGCACCAATCTCATATCGACCAATAGTAATAGTTATTTCACAAGTAAGTTCCAACTCCAAAGGATGCAACAGTAGGGAAAGCCCTGGATAGTGTCGGGAGTAAAATTACTATTCCCACTCCAGAGAGTGCAACAGTAGGGAAAGCGTTGGATAGCGTACGGGTAAAAATTACTATTCCCACTCCAGTGGGTCCAACAGTTGTAAAAGTGTTGGATAGCGGGTAGGTAAAAATTACTATTCCCACTCCAATGAGTGCAACATTAGGGAAAGCATTGAATAGCGTAAGGGTAAAAATTATTATTCTAACTCCAAAGGGTGCAACAGTAGGGAAAGCTTTGGATAGCGTAGGGAGAATAATTACTATTCACACTCCAGAGAGTGCAACAGTAGAGAAAACATTGGATAGCGGGTGGGTAAAAATTACTATTCCAACTCCAAAGGGTGCAACAGTAGGGAAAGTGTTGGATAGTGTAGGGGGTAAAATTACTATTCCCACTCCAGAGAGTGCAACAGTAGGGAAAGCGTTGGATAGCGGGTGGGTAAAAATTACTATTCCCACTCCAGTGAGTGCAACAGTAGGGAAAGCGTTGGATAGCGGGTGGGTAAAAATTACTATTCCCACTGCAGTGAGTGCAACAGTAGGGAAAGCGTTGGATAGCGCACGGGTAAAAATTACCATTCTCACTCCAGTGGGTGCGTATAAACAAAGATGTGGCTTAGTGCACAGCAATGGTTTGTTGAAGAGTTCTAGTAAATTTGTAAAGTTTATGAGGTTGGGTATTCCCCCAGGTAGCGTAACCGTCCAAGTACGCTCAAGGAATAATACTTGGCTAGCTCACAAACGTGGTAAGTGCGTCCCTGCGGTTGGGCACACCTTTGGGTTCGTCACGAAGGACAGACTCCGTTGTTTTATATTTGCTTTTTTTATTGTTGTTACAAGTTCAATCAGTTCATTTGTGTCACACTTTTCATTTATCGAATATTTATCGGGAAAGCTTTGGATAGCGGGTAGGTAAAAATGACTATTCCCACCCCAATGAGTGCAACAGTAGGGAATGCGTTGGATAGTGTAGGGGGTAAAATTACTATTCCCACTCCAGAGAGTGCAACAGTAGGGAAAGCTTTGGATAGCGTAGGGGGAAAAATTACTATTCCAACTCCAAAGGGTGCAACAGTAGGGAAAGCTTTGGATAGCGTAGGGGGAAAAATTACTATTCCAACTCCAAATGGTGCAACAGTAGGGAAAGCGTTTAATAACATAGATTTTTATTTTAACATACTTCTAAATAATGTTTATATTTGAAATAATGTATAATTAATTTTTTTAATACATCAACATCAATAAAAAACAAGTAATAATTAATAAAACCAATTACATTTGAATAATTAATTGTCAAGAAATTAACAACAAACACCAATAAATAATAATTATTAAATATTCCCCTATAAACCCACAACCCGCTCTGGTACTAAAACATATAATATACTTATAAATAAATTTATTAATATATAAAATTAATACACATATAATATAAATTATTTTAAATACTTAACTAAAAAATATAACACATACATAATAAAAAACAACAAAATAATACAAATATCAATATTAGTGTCATCGAAATTAGTTACATCGAAATATATATGCTATCGATATTACTAACTTCGATATTACTTACATCGATATAAAGAATTTCGATATTACTTACCTTAGGGTCGATATTCTGTCCAACGATATTCTTGACATCGATATTCTGCACCTTCAAAATTTAACACACAATATTTTGGTAAGTCGAAATTTACAACTCCATATTTTGACTGTGTACCACTAGGCACACCACAAAAAGAACTCCACACAAGGGGGCATATTATCAAGAACTGCGTTAAAATTATCTCCGCTTTAGCAGCAGGAAACTGCTGCTAAAGCTGCGATAATCGGCTTGACAATATGCCCTTGAGAATTCCCATAGAAGCTCATGTTCACACCAGAACATGGGCTTCTATGAGAATTCACAAGGGCATATTATCAAGCCCATTAGCGCCGCTTTAGCGGCAGTTTTCTGCTACTAAAGCGGCGATAATTTTAACGCCGTTTCTTGATAATATGCCCCAGAGTTATATATAAAAATAGCCTTTGTATTATCATAAACCCATTTACGCAGTGTGTAAAGCGTTTGCCCACCACACTCACAGTAGCAACATACTAGGCACACCACAAAAAGAACTCCACACAAGGTTAAATATAAAAATAGCCTTTGTATTATCATAAATACTTTAACCCCAGAACAGTTTGAGCTACTGATACATTCATTAGAAGTCAAATACGAGGCCAAATTAGTGGAAACTGTTCAACCATTAGCGCTCAAGCTGGATACTCTTACAGCAGAAATAAAGATGCTTGGGGCTATGTTAGAAAAGCAGTTGGCAGGGACCAAAAAATTACCACCAAATAGGAATGTCCAACTAGGGACAGAGAAGAAAGTACAGGCTGAAAAGCAGCAGAGACCGCCTCAGCCGATAGCAAGACCAGGCTTAACTATACCTGATCCCTCTGCCCCAACCATCACAGTCCCACTCTCTCAGATAAGGCCAGAGGGAACACCGGGAATGCGGATAATGAAAAGTAAATTTATTAACCTCCCACCTGACTGTGCTCCTTATGTCGTGGTTCTAACCAATGTCCCTCCCTCTGATCCTCATTCTGCCCAGCCCAGTGAAGAATCACATGATTCACTTAAAAACAAAACTGTGGCATGGCTAAATAGGAGATGTGGCTTTCCAATAAAATTTGCTACAGATATCCTAACGACTAGAAGGGCAAACTGGATCGGGCCTTCGAGGAAGACATGCAGTGGAGAATGTATAATAGTAAACTTTAGACACCCATAACATGTCGCTACAGTTCTGTTACGGGCAGCCTCTATGCAGAATGATAAAAATAGTATCTGTGCCCACCCCCTGGTGTATTTTTATTCACATTTAGGTAGAACTATCCCGCTAAGTGCTAGTATGAGACCACCCACACCCTTTACACCTTTTGAGGCGCGACCCCCGGGAGCAATGCAGGGCTTTGGGGGAGACAATTGCTTCACATTCGGGCCCAATCTTGTGACCTATAATAGATTTGATGCATTATCAGGCCTAGAGTTATGCGATTGACAGGAGGGATGTGAGGGCTTAGGAGGGGATAAACCTGCAGGGGTGCAGTGTGTAGAGCTAGAAGAAGCGAGGTTGAACTTGAATCCTAATTATAGCAAACCTGGGAGTAGGTGCAATAATTTGGAGGATAAGGTAAAGATTTTAAGTTGGAACATTGATGGTCTACGATCTAAAAAGGAGGACAATAATTGGCTGAACTTTCTGAAACAATATGACATTGTGGCTCTTCAGGAAACATGGGATAAGGACTGTAACTTTTGGATAGATGGTTTTACATCCCACTTTGTGCCAGCACAGAGCTCTGCTGCAGGGAGAGACAAAGGGGGCCTATTGATTCTGGTCTCCGTGCATATAAGGGGGAGAGTAAAAAGGGTTGAGTGTACCTCTGCTAATTTTCTCATTTTAGAAATTAGTCTGATGGATTGAACAAAACTAATACTTGTGAACTGCTATAACTCACAGCAAGAGGATCACCCAAATGAACATTTAAACTGGCTGTCTGAATTTTTAATTTCTTATAAGGAATCACAAACCACTTTCTGTTACTTTATTGTGATGGGCGATTTTAATGTACATCTATGTAATATGAACTGTCAAATTGTTGATATCGATGGTCCTGAGCTCACATGCCCGCAGCATTTTGAGCATACTTCTAAGGGGGAAGCATTGGAGAAACTATTGTCCTGTAACGATTTATTTGAGGCAGGGTTCCACGATGAGATGACCCGTACCCCCACGTATGTAGCAAGGGGCTGCGAATCAATAATAGATTACATATTTCTTTCCTCGGTTCTTTTAAAATACGTTTTCTCTTATAATGCTATACCCTCCCCTTTTAGTGATCACAACCCGGTGGTGATGGAATTAACACATTAACTCTATTTTTTAAATAAAAATGACCCGCCACGGGCTGTAGTGGAAGTAAAAGCTAAAGATCAGGGGAGAAAATTGAAATGGAGCAAGGTTATCCCAGTAGATTTCTTTCAGAATATTATAACAAAGGTGGCCCCAGAATTAAATACATGTACAAATCCATCTGTACTTGGGGTGGAAGTAATATCCTCTTTTGAGACTATCTGTTCTCAGGTAGCCAAGAAGCTAACGATAACAAGTAAAAAAGGGAAATCAAGAGCAGCTCAAGGCTGGTTTGGTCATAAATGCTCTAAAGCATATAAACTTTTTAAAAAAGCCCTAAATGAGCTCCCAAGGAACAAAGGTTTGGTTGCCGAGCGGAGGAAAGCCTACTATAGAGCCGTCTTGGAACGGAAAAAAGAAATAAAAAAAGAGGTATGGGATGATTTAATGGATAAGGCCACCATGAAAGATAGCGCTAAGTTCTGGGCTATAATTAATACTCCCCTGTTCTCTGGCAAACAGAATTCTGTATTAGAATTAAATATTGAAGAGGAGGATTAGTTAAACCATTTTAAAAAAATTTATGGGAGTGACTTAGAGTTGGGAATTTGTGCGGTTCAAAGCTCTAACGACTCCTTAATGCCGGTAAATTTTAATTTAGGCGATGTTGTTAAAGCAATAGAGGGTACAGCTGGACAGAAAGCTCCGGGCCCTGATGGGGTCCCGGCAGACATGTATAAGGCGAACATGATGTATTGGGCTAAGATCTTGACTAATGTCTTTAACACCGCGGCCATTGTAGGGCCCCCGAAATCTTGGTCACGGTCAATTATAATCCCCGTGTTCAAAAAGGGTCAAAGGGGAGACCCCAGGTGTTATAGACCTATCTCACTTCTCGATTCTTCCTTTAAAATACTGGGGAAAGTCGTTCTTTCAAAAATATCGGATTGGGCTCTGGAAAAAGAAATATTATCGGATGCCCAGTATGGCTTTAGAATCGGGAGGGGCACGGAGGACCAATGCCTTAATTTACATCTAATAATATCTAAATATACAAAGGCGGCAAGAGGCTCCATTTTCTTGGGCTTTATGGATTTGTCCACAGCCTTTGACTTAGTTAATAGGTCTAGGCTGTGGACCATGTTGCTGGAAATGGGCCTTGACCGGTCTCTCGTGAATTTCTTAGCCGAATTACATAAAGATCTGAGTGCCTCAATACGGATGACCACTGAGGGGAAATGTACAGCTAGCTTTAAGTCCGGCAGAGGGGTGCGCCAAGGCTGCATCCTGGCCCCAATGCTGTTCACCCTGTATATAAATTCCCTGGAAGCTAACTTGCTAACTGCAACACTTGACATCCCGCGTATGGGTGGTTCACCAATTCCGGTGCTACTCTACGCGGATGATGCCGTTTTACTGGCAAGGACTTCCTTGATTCTTTTGGAAATTTTATGAATTCTTTGGACCTAGTGGTCAACAGTAGTAAATCGCATATCATGGCTGTAGCTACAGGAAAAAGTAACGTCGGATCCTTTCATTGCGGCAAGGAGGAAATCAGTAGAGTGAAAGCTTTTACATATTTGGGGGTTGTCTTTGATGACAAGGGAACGTGGACACCCCAGCTAGCCACAAAGGTGAAAGCTGTGAGAAGCTCCTCAGCAGCAATCTTAGGATTTGCTAAAAGATTGGGGGGGAAACCTTATGAGGCGATTTTAACAATTTATAAAGCCAAAACTGTTGCAATAGCTAGATACGGGGCGGCTATATGGGGGTATACTAAATCTGACCCCATTCAGATAGAGGAGAACAAATTCCTAAAAGCTCTTCTTGGCCTCCCACAATCCACTGCAACTCATGCCATACATCTTGAGCTGGGATTGGGTTACATCTCAGAAAAGGGGGTGGTGATGAACAGAGTGTCTGAATTAAGCAGACCACTCTTACCCAGTCCAAAGATCAGGGCTTGATCCATCACCGTTTTTTAGCTCACTGCACCATCCCAGCTCAGAACCTGGCTACATGCAAATTAGTCTGTCCCTGGCCCAGTGCATCATGGGAACAGGGCAGACCAGACTACCAAGCCAATTCTTATACTGGGAAGGAAACAAGCTTCCGGGGACCGGTTTCTGGCATTTCAGCCGTCTTCGGCCCGGCTTGCTTGAATCCGGGCCTCACTGGGACTCTGTAAAATAAAAATGTGGCCCACATTGCATTTGCCCGCTACGGCAGCGCAACTGAGGAATACACAAAGAGGCCCTGCTCTGGGGCTCTCTAAACAGAAATGCACAAAACATTGCGACAGGCTGCGCTAGTGCGACGCAGCTGTGAATAGGGTAAAGGGGCCCCGCTTTGGGGCTCCATAAAACAAATAGCCCCCATTGTTGCAGCTGCCCTCTAGCAGGTGGGGCAGCTGTAAACATAGTCAATGTACAAGGAGCACAGGACCACCTGGTCCCTCTAAAAACAAATATGCCCCATCGTTGGAGCAGCCCGCTCTCTGGCGGATCCACTCATGGAATAGGCACTCACAATGTGCCAGGCCAAGCCCTCACTCACTGAGCTCTCCGTGGGGCTAGGCGCTCCTCTGGTACCGCTGGGAAGGGCACCAGCAGTGTGCCCTGTCCGGCGCTGTTCCAGGGGGCCTCGTCTCTTTCTTCTCATCTCCTCAGCCCGGTGGAGTCATTTCTCCTTTGTGGTGTCGCATGTGGGGCTTCCCTCAGCTTCACAGGAGCCCCGCCAGGCAGCAGGCTTTCACTCGGCTGCGCTGCCATTGGTGGCCTCTGCAGTCTCCTTCTGTTCAGGGCCCTGCCCAGAGTCAGGCAAGGCCACCTGGCTTCCGGACGCGCTCAGTAGCAGCCCAGAGAGAATTTCTTCGACAGCTTGGCCGCGGCAGTGATTTCACTAAAATGCGGGTGGGCTACCGTTACCAGTCAGGCCACAAAGCGGGGTGGGCACCTGCATATTCAAAAATTCACAGATGTAGGGTGGGCACCAACGAAAATAAGGGCAAACTCGGGGTGGGCAACCGCTGCTCCAAGTAAGCATAAATGCGGGGTGGGCTCCCACTCGGTATGAAAAGAATGGGTGGGCACCTGCTCCACGATCCATCACGCGGGAATCCCTCACACGGGGATTCGCTCTAAAAGGGGCTGCAGCTCCGTGCTGTGAATCCCAGTCTTTCCTCTTCTTGGAAAATTAAATGAAATTGCTCCCAGGGCAAAAGAAGCAGCAAAAAGTCATTAGAGATTAAGGGGCAAGGCTGGCTCCAGGGAGGCAAGCCCTCATTGCAGTTTCACCTGGGCCCCAGCAGCAGCACACCCCAGCAAGTTCAGGAACAAGCACAAGCAAACCATCATGGGGTATACTTATACTGCTTTCTCCTTTGTCTGCAGTGCAGGGACTGAGGGAACCAGATGCAATTGGTTCAGGGGGAATTGGAGCACTTTGCTTACCAGGCTCCTTTTCCCCTTTACGTGAATACAAAATATATCCCAGTGTCTAGGAGATAAAGAAAGAACAGGAAAAACTCAACACAGCTCACGATTCATAAGAATGACATATGGTTGATATGTATGGATTCCCATCACTCACCATGCCTGGTGATTGGCTTCATCATTTGGGTATCCTTTTGAGAAGGTTGACATTCTTTCTCCATAGATATTAGAGCTCTAGGATGTCAAAAAGGTATATTTACCAAGATGAGCAGTATGTAAATGGTAGAGTGTATGGGAACAGAAATAAAAGTGCAGTGCAAAAACAGTGAAGTGAGAACTAAAATTGGTGCGTAGACAGACTGTTACTTTTATTAGTGTCTGCTACGATCAAAAGTTAAAAACAGTGTTAAGGACCGGTTTTAACAAATAGCCGTCCTTGACAGAATTGGTCAACATGTTTCAGCACTCAACGGTAAAGATAAACCATGTGCTTTCATCAGAACCTCTATAAACAATAAAGCTACTGCTATAAGTGTAAACTAAACAGAAGTTTTTTGCAAACCAAAAAAGGATACAGTGAGTGAAACAAATTTCTCACAATCCAGAATTCCTCCTAGGCTCACAAGTGATCTGAAAAGATAAATGAAGTCACACAATGTGCAATAGAATCCTAGGATAGAGTCTTCCCATTCATTTTCTGTTTAATGTGTGGCAACAGGGTAAACCATCACACTCACGCCCAAAAGAAATGAGCGATAACCCCCATCTTACCTCATGAGTATGGAGGACAAGGCTTCACCCCACCTGGCAACAGCTCAGGATAAAGGAGGCACCGCTCTAAAAGGAAAAGTACACCAAACTAAAATTCATGCGGTGTAACATATAACCTTCAACATTAAAAACAGACCAAAGTACCAAAGGTATTAGGTAAAAGCACTCCTAGCTCATGTATCTTCCCACTCTCTCATGTTGGACAACACTATCCCTCATTGAGGGTATTTATACATAATACAAAACTTTTCTCCTCAGGCTATGGTCGCATGTGTCGTAATGGTGACCATAAACCTCTTTAAAGTGTATTAAGTAAGAGCACTCCTAACTCATGTATCTTCCCACTCTCTCATGTTGGACAACATTATCCCTCATTGAGGGTATCAACTGTGGTGTTTATACATAAAACAAAACTTTTTTCCTCAGGCTATGGTCGCAAGTTTCGTAATGGTGACCATAAACCTCTTTAGAGTGTCTTAATAACAAAGGTTCTGTATAATCACAGCCCTCAGCTCGCAGCTGCTACGATGGTATGTATGTCCTGATTGAAAATCTAATCATAAAGTCCGTTTATTCAGAGACGGCAACAGAGCAAGTCACGGTGCTTCGGTGACCAAGTTAACCGTTGGTAGTGGTAAATGCGACCAACAGCTAAATCACAACAAATGGCCATATTAGCCGTTAGTAAAGGTATACACAACCTCTTCCCCTTAAATTATTTTAATTTAAACCCTTTCCGAGATACTCCGTAGTTGCAACCAGAAAATAACAACTCACATTCGAGCCAAAGATAAAGACAAAAATATCAGCAGAAAGTCTGCTTGCTCTTACCTATCCGTCGGTACCTCTGACGGTCTTCAGAGCCGTCAGGGAGGTACCGAACAGAAGAAAAGCACTCAATAGATACCGCTCCTCTCGTTAGCCTACCTGTGACTTCCGTATTGATCGGTGTAGTCCCGGTGAGCGCGAGAGTTCGTCCGAGATCTCGCGGGACTACACCGACAACTACCAAATGACCTAGGGAGTTATGGGAGATGTAGTCCCAAGACTCTATATTAGACAAAAGACTGTGAAAATAGATGTGCCGTGTAAACTTTTGTCACACCCTCACGGCCATTGCATAGTATCAGTATACAAAAATGCCCAGTTGCAAATGCAGGGAACCGAACAAGTCCATACAGTTAGCATGAACCCAGACTGGCAAAGTATTGTTTATATTCAAGGAATAAATGTTACACACTCAGCTGATTTGCTTTTAATATACGCAATGGAATTCAGTTATCAACTCTCTGGGGCTAAAATGTAGTACCTTTTTATGACTATTAAGACTCCATTGACAGAACCCTCAGAGGAACATAGCACAGCACTTAAAGCAAACATACAGCAAAACGCAATGTACAGTAACTTAGAGTGTTAAAGAGTGGACCAGGGAATAGAATCATTCAGTCCTTGTGTGTCACTCTTAAGTCTAAAGACCCACTGCTGTTCTCTCAATAGTAAGAATTTAGAGACATTAGTGACGTGCTGTGGAATGAAGGGTTGTTCTAGAACAGTCCACAGCATGTCCTCTGGTTTGTGATTTAGTTCCAAATAGTGGGCCGTAAGTACAGTCGCTTGTTTTTTGCACCTTACAGTGTTCATGTGTTCCATGATCCGTAGCTTGACCTTGGGTACTGTCATGCCCACATAGTTCAAATTGCAAGGGCATGAAATCAGATACACCACCTTCTCACTATTACAGTTAGTAAATCTTCTCTGTATCCATGGGCGATCTGTACCTATGTCTACTGTTTTAGATTTTTTTGTCATAGGACACACTTTGCATGTACCACACGGAAAGTGTCCCTATAGTGCAGGTGTCCCCCAGATGGTATCTTGGGTCCATGGTTCTGAGATATGAGGTCTTGTGTGTACTAGTTTGTCACGCAGATTACTACTTCTCTTGAATGCAAAGAGAGGTTCTGGTATATTCTCACCTCCAACTTTAAGAATTTTCCAGTGTCGACGGATTGATTTCTTCACGTTGTTGGACACTGTACTATAGGTATTAACAAATGTCAATCTCGGAGTTGTGTCTTGATTGGTACTCTTTTCAAGTAGGCTCTCACGGTTATTATTGCTAGCACGTTTGGCCGCTTGTTTGACCAATTTACTGGAATAGTCTCTATTTATCAAGTTAGATGATAGAGTCTTGGCATGTCTGAGGTAGCTGTCCTTCGTGGAACAGTTCCTGCGTATACGCAGGAAGTGCCCATAAGGCAGGTTATCCTTGAGAGCTACTGGGTGGTGGGTCTTGTAACTCAACAAGGAGTTTCTGGCGATGGGCTTGGTGTAGAGTTCGGTCTCAAGACCAGCAGGAGAGGCAGTAATCAATAGATCTAGAAAGGGCAACTTATGTTTGTCCATCTCTACTGTGAATTTAGGGAAACTATTCCTGCTGTTTAGCCAAACTAGAAACTCGTTCACACTGGTGGTATCTCCTCTCCAAATAACTAAAATATCATCGATATAACGCCTCCAAAGGCGAATGAAATCTCGATGAGAGTTATTGGAATTAAGAACATGTTCCTGTTCGAAACCGTGAACGTACAGATTAGCCATGCTCGGAGCAAAAATGCTTCCCATACTCGTACCAGATGTTTGGAGGTAGATGGTATCCTCAAATTTAAAGAAATTTTCTTTCATGACTATCTGTGCGCACGCCATGATGAAATGTGGCGGTGTTATGGAATCTAGGTTTCGCTGTGACAATAGTGTATTCACAGAATCAAGGGTTTCGTCCTGCGGAATCGAGGTGTACAACGACTCCACATCAAACGATACGAGGAGATCCGTATCGTGATTGTATTCGATGTCGGGAATAAGTCTAAGCACGTCCTTTGTATCCTGAAGGAAGGTAGGCATTTCCTTCACCATCGGATTCAAAAAGAAATCTACAAAGGTCGAGAGGGGGTCCAAAAGCGACCCAATCCCTGATATTATAGGGCGGCCCAACAGTGGTCTATTGGGTTTGTGTACTTTAGGAAGGACGTAGAAATACGGCATGACAGTTTTTTTTTGTCTGGAGGAAATTGACCTCATGTGCTGTTATCCAACCCTCACTCTCAGCCTCTTCCACAATCGTGGATATGTTTCTCCTAATTCTTTCAGTGGGGTCTTGTTTGAGTATCCGGTAAGCGTTCCTCATTCCTAATTGTCGTAAGCATTCAATCCGATACACTTCTGTATCAAGCAGGACAATTGCCCCGCCTTTGTCAGCCGGCTTAATGATGATGTTCGAATCTGACATAAGGCTTCGAAGTGCTAAATGCTCTTCCTTAGTGAAATTGGAAAATTTCTATCGCTCTTTCTCAAGAGTAAGAGTGAGGTCTCTACTTACTGCCTTTTCAAAAGTGAGCACCTGGGGGGTACTAGATGAGAAGGTGGACAAAATGTAGATGGCTGTCTCAACCCGGTGTTAGAATCTGTGAGTTCCCCTTCAGTGTTTTTATCTTTGAAGAAAAAATTTAATCTCACCTTTCCGAAAAAATTAGCCATTTCCCAATTAGCCTTAAATGGATCGCCATGTGTGGTTGTGACATACCCAAGTCCTTTGTTTAACACCTATTCTTCATTTGTAGTGAGTACTTTAGAACTCAGATTGATGACTAGTCCAACTCCGTGCTCGTGCCCGCTTGTCCCAGCTGCTTCTTCTTGGAACTCCGCAGGGTCCTAGGTGAGGGAGGTGGACTCCAATGGACCTGCGCCCTCTGATTGCTGCGTCTGCCCCTTGGGTGCCCCCGGCCAAACCCTAAAAAAGACTGATTAGGGAAATTGCCTTGATAATGTTGGTATGGTAACATCGGACCCATAGGTCCCATGGGGCCTGAAGGAAAAGGTGTTTGCCATGGATTGGGTTGCCACCATGGTGGAAATTGATGCGTTGCCCCTCCACGCCATTTTTGCTGGTAAATTCTGCCTCTCCCTCTACCCCGTTGTCCCCCTTGGACAGACGAGTTAGAATCACTAGAATTAGTTTTGTCATCAGATGATGAACCATAGCTGGACCCCAATTTACGTCCTTTGTTGTTATAGTCGGGTGGGACATATCCATCACCAGTATAGGGATAAACCTTATCAAATTTGAATTTCGCAAGTTCCTTCTTAAATTTTTCAATTTTCGAAAATAGAATATTATCCTTAAATTCCCTATTGGTCTTGTTCGTCTCATCCTGGTTTTTTTTGAAAGACGTGCTAATAGTAGCTTTGATCTGTGTTTCCAGCACCTGTATTTCAATAAGGATAGTGTCCGGCACACGCTTAGCTGTTTTGATGATCAAAATGAGCCAATCGCGTGTGCAGCGCCAGGCAATCATAGACCAGTCTTTAAGGAATTCTTTATCTTTTAGAAAAAGTCTTGGTGCATTCGTCACTATCAAGCCTGAGGGGGCACAGTTACCTCTGAGATATTCCGCCTTAGCAAGGCCATGAACTATGGTACGTGAATGTGATTTTTTAAGGCCAAGGACCTTGTACCATTTGTCCTCATTAGTGGCCGCTGTAGCAGGGAGGCTGTCCAGAATACTGGGATTCAGTGATAAAATAGACTCTAACTCATTGTCATCATAAGCTAAGCCACAAATCTCAGCCATGGAGACACTGGAAATTTTTTAAAGTTGGAGGTGAGAATATACCAGAACCTCTCTTTGCATTCAAGAGAAGTAGTAATCTGCGTGACAAACTAGTACACACAAGACCTCATATCTCGGAACCATCGACCCAAGATACCATCTGGGGGACACCTGAATTACAGGGACACTTTCTGTGTGGTACATGCAAAGTGTGTCCTATGATGAAAAAATCTAAAACAGTAGACGTAGGTATAGATCGCCCATGGATACAGAGAAGATTTACTAACTGTAATAGTGAGAAGGTGGTGTATCTGATTTCATGCCCTTGCAATTTAAACTATGTCGGCATGACCGTACACAAGGTCAAGCTACGGATCATGGAACACATGAGCACTGTAAGGTGCAAAAAACAAGCGACTGGACTTACGGCACACTATTTGGAACTAAATCACAGACCAGAGGACATGCTGTGGACTGTTCTAGAACAACCCTTCATTCCACAGCACATCACTGATGTCTCTAAATTCTTACTATTGAGAAAACAGCAGTGGGTCTTTAGACTTAACAGTGACACACAAGGACTGAATGATTCTATTCCCTGGTCCACTCTTTAACACTCTAAGTTACTGTACATTGCGTTTTGCCGTATGTTTGCTTTAAGTGCTGTGCTATGTTCCTCTGAGGGTTCTGTCAATGTAGTCTTAATAGTCATAAAAAGATACTACATTTTAGCCCCAGAGAGTTGATAACTGAATACCATTGTGTATATTAAAAGCAAATCAGCTGAGTGTGTAACAATCATTCCTTGAATATAAACAATACTTTGCCAGTCGGGGTTCATGCTAACTGTCTGGATCCGTTGGGTTCCCTGCATTTGCAACTGGGCATTTTTGTATACTGATTATATGCAATGGCCGTGAGGGTATGACAACAGTTTACACGGCACATCTATTTTCACAGTCTTTTGTCTAATATAGAGTCTTGGGACTACATCTCCCATGATTCCCTAGGTCATTCGGTAGTTGTCGGCGTAGTCCCGCGAGATCTCAGATGAACTCTCGTGCTCACCGGGACTACGCCGATCAACACGGAAGTCACGGGTAGGCTACCGAGAGGATCGGTATCTATTTATTGAGTGTTTTTCTTCTGTTCGGTACCTCCCCGACGGCTCTGAAGACCGTCAGAGGTACCGACGGATAGGTAAGAACAAGCAGACTTCCCGGACCCCCACCGTGACAACCACTAAAGAAAAGAAAACGGCAACTCGCTTCAGGACAATTAATCTCCCGCCTGAAGCATTGCCCTTCGTGGTTGTCTTAACAGGAGTTCCACCTCTAAGGGAGGGCCAACGGGAATCACAAATCGAACTAAAAAACAAATGTGCACAGTGGCTGCAAATACACAGACCTCTGCCCCCTAACATTCACGGGGAAATTCTCTCAGTAAGAAGGGGTGAGTGGATTGGCAAAGGTACTAAGACCATAGCAGGGGACATCATCACGGTGAACTTTAGAGATATGGCGGCAGTTAACTTTATCTGCAATACTCCCCCGAGCTATACTCGATCACAAATTCACCCGGTACACCTATCCTACTTTTACCCCTTCGCACCTCAAAGGCCCAGGCAGAACATTGGACCGAATAGAACACCGCATTTGGGCTTCCAATATGGCCCACCCCAATGGCACAGGCCAAATCCTGTATTTCCAACCTATGACTCTTCCTTAATGCAGTATGCACATTGGAACAGGTTCAGCACACTTGAAGGGGTTGACTGACAGAGATTGGGCTATCAACCTTCCAAGGCCAAAAGTATGAAGGAGCCAAGTTTTTCACCAACAGGTATAAGTAAGGGGGCAGACCAGGGTCAAGACGGCGTTCCGGAACTCGAGCATACCATAGGAGGTAGTATTACACCACTGAACACCACCCGGGGAAAAGGAGAGGGGACAAACCCCGTAATAGATAACTCCCACTCCATTCAGAGAAGAATCGCTACCCCCTACAGGTCGCAACCGAGCCTTGTTACCTCACCTGAAACGGGAAAACAAGCAAAGCCTTCACTAGGCGAGGCAAAAAGGACATCAAAGGACATGACCCATGAAAATCTATTAATAGCATCATGGAACATTGCAGGGCTAGCGGCCAAATTCGAATCTCAGGAATGGCTCAGCTACACAAATAAATTCCATATTTTATGCCTGCAAGAAACCTGGGCAACTGAACCATATGTCTTCAGTCTGGAAGGCTATAAAAGCTTTTTTGTCCCTGCAAAAAAAGCAACCTCGGGGAGAGCAAGTGGGGGGCTCGCGGTCTACGTCAATCTAGACATCAAGGGTTCTTGGTCCAACACTAAATGGGCCACACACAACCTTCAAGTATTAAGGTTCACTTCACCAAGTCTAACCTTTCTCCTAATGAACTGGTACAACGCACCGGCTACGACGGAGAAGGGAATAGCCTTAAATGAACTAGAAAATTGTTTGAACTTTTTATCCAAGACACCAAATCCCACGAGTCTAATACTAATGGGAGATTTTAACTGCCACCTTTGTGAGAAACTAATACCCTTTAATAACGACTGGTCAAGATGCACGACTATGAAAGGCCCACACTTCACTCACTCAAAAGAGGGCTGGGACCTAGAAAGATTAATGAAAAGGCACAACTTAACCCAAACTCTAGACCTTGTTACACTAAGTGAGAAAGGAGAACTAACTCCAACATATAAAGGTAGAGGTTGCCACTCCTACATTGACTTTGTACTAGTCTCTCCTAATTTAAAAAGAAGCATCAGTAAAACCATTATAGAGGCCAGTAGCTTTAGTGATCACAACCCGGTGATCATTAGAATGGAAGGTTTTGTTTTCTCACGCCCAAAGAGACCTGATATTTTGGAAAGAGCAGTGGACCAGGGAAGAAGAATCAAATGGGCCAAAATTGATGGGGACATTTTTTATAAAAAACTATTACTCGAAGCCTCAGCAGCAATCGATAAATGTCTTGACCCCTGTGTGACCGGAGCTGAGGTGGTGAAGGCATTCGAAGAAATTGCGCAGGTCGTAAATAATTCTTTACAAACCACAGGGCCTAACAAAATGCCCTAAAACCCTTGTTGGTTTGATTCGAACTGTACAAAGGCGCTGAAAAATCTGAAGTATAGCCTCCATGCCCAACCAAGGGACAAAACAAAGGTTGCACAGAACAGAGCCGAATACAAAAAAGCTCTGAAGGCGCGCAAGCAAAGCATACAAAACCAAGCCTGGGAAGACTTAAGGGATGCCGTAGAAAGAAAAGACTCTATTACCTTCTGGAAAGTGATTAATTCCCCATGCTTCCAGGATCAAGGGGCACCAAAAATCATGAACACCATCCTGCCGGAGCAATGGCAGAAACATTTCCAGAGCTTATACAATCACTCAAGCCAGGCAACCATGGAGGAGGCACCTGAGATCCATCGGCCTGCTGAGCTAATCTTCACTCTGAAAGAGGTCGAATTGGGAATATCTGGGCTCAGCAAAAACAAAGCGCCGGGCCCGGACGGAATTCCACCAGACCTATTCCTAAGTAGACCTGAACTATGGGCTCCGTTACTTACCAGGGTGCTAAACGAGGCAGTTGAGGCAGGACTCCCCCAGTCCTGGTCAACGGCGACCATAGTTCCCATCTACAAGAAAGGCAACCGTGATGACCCCCAATGTTACCGACCCATCTCCCTCATCGACGTGACAGCTAAGGTTCTGGGGCGAGTCATTTTACTGAGATTGCAAGACTGGGCCGAGGAGCAACAAGTCCTCTCTGAAATCCAATACGGCTTCAGGAAAGGTAGATCTACCACCGATCAATGCCTAAATTTATACCTCCTGATAGCAAAATATACCATCGCCGGGAAGGGGTCCATCTATATGGGGTTTATCGACCTCTCAGCGGCCTTTGATCGCGTAAATAGGAGAAAGCTCTGGGCCATGCTAAAGGAACTAGGAGTGGACCAATCACTAGTTGACACCCTAAAAAATCTCCACCGGAACACCTCTGCAAGTGTAAGGTACAGCCAGGAGGGCAAAAAGACCGATCCCTTCACTTGCAACAGTGGAGTAAGGCAGGGATGCATCCTTGCGCCCTTCCTCTTTTCTATCTATATTAACTCATTGGAAAAGGACCTCCTCAAACTCAAGGTAGACTCACCCCAAATTGGTCATCGAGCAGTGCCCGTACTACTCTACGCCGATGACGCGGTTTTGCTCGCTAGAACACCTTTGGGACTGCAAAAACTAATTGACGGGTTTGTCAAGTTCATGGACAAATTGGACCTGGCAGCAAACCTGGAAAAGTCCTATATTATGTCATCCGGGCAACCTACAAAAGGAACCTTTACTTATCACATTGGGTCACACAAAATAGACCAGGTCAAGACTTTCACGTATTTGGGGGTATTATTCGATCATGACCTAACGTTCAAACCCTTGATTGAAAAGCACTCTACAAAACTGGCAGCCTCAGTAGGAGCTATCATGGGGTATGGGCAAAGACTAGGGAAATGGTCCCCGGAACAAATATTGAACTTATACAGATCAATCTGCTGTGCGAAAGTAAGCTACGGGGCAGAAGTGTGGGGCTTCTTGGACAAAAAAGCACAGCCGCTTCAGACTGAAGAGAATAAATTCCTGAGAAGAATATTAAAAGTTCCGCAGAGCGTATCGGCCCACATCATACATGAAGAGGTAGGAGAATCCTTTATAGAGGATAAAATCAAATCCAAACCTCTCCTGGCATGGGTGAAAGTATGGACCAACCCAGAGGCGGCCCTTACAAGACAAATCATTGAGGACTGTCTCAAAAGAGACAAAGGTCACGCGATCCCCTGGCTGAAATATGTTAAGAAGTCGCTAACAGAGATTGGTTGTACTAACTTCTTCTCATCCCCGACTCTCTAACCCCGGAGAGCAAGACCCTGGTTAAAAAACTCTTCCTAACACAGCTGAAGATATCAAGGGCAGAAAAAGAGAAGCACAAACCCACCAATCTCTCCTACAATGAACTTACTGTGAAGCAAGGCATGGAACCTTACTTGAGGGTTATGTACAACGCGCAGGATCGCTACCTCATGAGCCGCTTCAGAATTAACATGCTACACCATCTCCTTGCGGTGCCATCTGGGTTTACCCACACAGTGGAGGAGAAGGGTACCTGCGGCTGCGATCTTAGATCTCCGCAGGATACCCTTCATTTTGTTTTATTGTGCCCATATTACACAATGCCAAGACGCAAGTTCCTGGTGGGGATCCTGAAAGAGTCAAAATTTAAACATGCAAAACGGGCGCTGAGATTCCTACAGGAAGCGGAGGACGCTTATACCCTGTTCTGTACGATAAACTTTATCCGAATAGCAATAAGACTGAGGAATACTAGAGAAATTGGCCCCTAACTTGACTTGAACATTTAAATTTTCTAAATCCCCTGGCCCATTCCCTGAGGACAGACAATCTTAACATTTATACTTTTTATATTGAATATCATTTGTTGTTTTTAAAAAAAAATAATCTGTGTGTGTATTTTGCATTTGTGCTTTTATGGTGTCTTTTTAAGAACCAAATAAAGATTATAAATTGAAATTGAAACAAGCAGACTTTCTGCTGATATTTTTGTCTTTATCTTTGGCTCGAATCTGAGTTGTTATTTTCTGGTTGCAACTACGGAGTATCTCGGAAAGGGTTTAAATTAAAATAATTTTAAGAGGAAGAGGTTGTGTATACCTTTACTAACTGCTAATTTGGCCATTTGTTGTGATTTAGCTGTTGGTCGCATTTACCACTACCAACGGTTGACTTGGTCACCGAAGCACCGTGACTTGCTCTGTTGCCGTCTCTGAATAAACTGACTTTATGATTAGAGTTTCAATCATGACGTAAATACCCTCTTAGCAGCTGCGAGCTGAGGGCTGTGATTATACAGAACCTTTGTTATTAAGACACTCTAAAGAGGTTTATGGTCACCATTACGAAACTTGCGACCATAGCCTGAGGAGAAAAGTTTTGTTTTATGTATAAACACCACAGTTGATACCCTCAATGAGGGATAATGTTGTCCAACATGAGAGAGTGGGAAGATACATGAGTTAGGAGTGCTCTTACTTAATACACTTTAAAGAGGTTTATGGTCACCATTACGACACTTGCGACCAGAGCCGGAGGAGAAAAGTTTTGTATTATGTATAAATACCTTCAATGAGGGATAGTGTTGTCCAACATGAGAGAGTGGGAAGATACATGAGCTAGGAGTGCTTTTACCTAATACCTTTGGTACTTTGGTCTGCTTTTATTGTTGAAGGTTATATGTTACACCGCATGAGTTTTAGTTTGGTGTACTTTTCCTTTTAGAGCGGTGCCTCCTTTATCCTGAGCTGTTGCCAGGTGGGGTGAGGCCTTGTCCTCCATACTCACGAGGTAAGATGGGGGTTATCGCTCATTTCTTTTGAGCGTGAGTGTGATGGTTTACCCTGTTGCCACACATTAAACAGAGAATGAATGGGAAGACTCTATCCTAGGATTCTATTGCACATTGTGTGACTTCATTTATCTTTTCAGATCACTTGTGAGCCTACGAGGAATTCTGGATTGTGAGAAATTTGTTTCACTCTGTATCCTTTTTTGGTTTGCAAAAAACTTCTGTTTAGTTTACACTTATAGCAGTAGCTTTATTGTTTATAGAGGTCCTGATGAAAGCACATGGTTTATCTTTACCGTTGAGTGCTGAAACATGTTGACCACTTCTGTCAAGGACGGCTATTTGTTAAAACCGGTCCTTAACACTGTTTTTAACTTTTGATCGTAGCAGACACTAATAAAAGTCACAGTCTGTCTACGCACCAATTTTAGTTCTCACTCACTGTTTTTGCACTGCACTTTTATTTCTGTTCCCATACACTCTACCATTTACATACTGCTCACCTTGGTAAATATACCTTTTTGACATCCTAGAGCTCTAATATCTATGGAGCAAGAATGTCAACCTTCACAAAAGGATACCCAAATGATGAAGCCAATCACCAGGCATGGTGAGTGATGGGAATCCATACATATAAACCATATGTCATTCTTATGAATCGTGGGCTGTGTTGAGTTTTTCCTGTTCTTTCTTTATCTCCTAGACACTGGGATATATTGTGTATTTACGTGTTCATTTGGGGCTGCATATCCCGGTTTGTCTTTAAAAATGTTGGCCTCTGCCCCCATTTAAACTTTCTGTGTGCTTTGTCCTTTTCCCCTTTGTCAGGTTGGGGTAAGTGATCAGATACCACACAGGGGGTGGAGCCAGCATTGTGCAGGCCGGGCACAGATCAATTCAGAGTCAGGGGATTACTACTCCCACTACTCCCAATGAAGATGTCCCATTCAGCCTATTGCTGACTCACCCTGCCCCTCCTGGAGCCACACACACCTCCCAGCCCCTTTCACTCAAAAGCCAGACATGCAATTCACATCAGGCAAGCAGACACAAGCACCCAGAAATGCCAACTTCTAAAAGGGGCATTTCTAAAATAGTTATAATAAATCTGCGCACACCATTGCACAACATTTATTATGACAATTCCAAATATACTAAACTTGACAACACTGCTCCTCCCATATCAGGAATTACCACTGAAACACTTGTCAGGGAATCCCTATGGGAGGGCTGGCCAATCTTACCAAATGTAACACAGAGAGTGCACTCACTTTACACTGGACAACAGTGCTAAAGTGCCCAAAGGCCTAAAACCTCAAACACCATGTCAGAAATAGGGGAAAGGCAAAAACTTTAGGAATGACCCTGCAAAAAAGTCTAAGTCCAACAATTAGTATGAGATTGTTGGACTTCTTTAAGTGCTTGAGGAGACCTGGCACAGGACCTAGGGTACCTTTAGGGAGAAAAGGTGAGTTCTGACCGTCAAGCAAGAACAGTTTTGCCTTATTCCAGATGGGCAAGGACAGCTTGCACTATTGACCTGAATTTAGTTTTCAGAATAAAAAGGCAGTTTTACAAATTTTTCAGGCACGGCAGACCAGCAAGCAAAGTTGCTAAGCTGCATTGTGTGCTGCCTCCTGATGCACTGTTCACTGGCTAGTGCTAAAACAGGCCCCAGTGCACCCTGGTGAAAGGATGCCTGTGTTAGAGGCAGGATTGTTTTTGTGCAGGACGAGACACCTTCCTGAACAAAAACAAACCCTAATGGTGTTTTCCTTTTTCTGTTCTGGAAAATGGAAATAATGAGGAGAAATAAAGATAATAGAAGGTATAGAATTTTGACTCATTCCCAGGCTTATTTGTCTTTGAAACTGGTAACCAAAGTCCATAGGTGAGTGCATGGGAATGCCCATGCTCCACCCATGGAATGCCTTCCCAATGCATAATAAAGCAAGGCACCGCTATGCGCTGCATTGTGTTACTTTGTATTTACTAAACCAAACAAAGTGGCTTTGCATGGCTTAGTAAATAACAAAAATGACACAACCCAGATTCAAAATCTTAGTAGGTCTGCCTCACAGAGTTTCACTTTTTTCAGGCAGAACAGCAGGTACCATGCTGTGTTTGTTTGCTCAGTGCAGTGCTTTTGAAGTGGTTTTTGAATATGAGGTCTGTGTTAAAGGTAAGGGTGAATTTAAATTATTTTTTGTCATTGTCTGCTGACTGGGGAGTGAAGCCACCTAGAATTATGTCAGAGAGGCAGACTTGAATCTGTGGTTGTTAGGATCTGTTGGCTGTCAAAAGCAATTCAATCTTTCTTGGGTTCCTAGGTTAACCAAATATGGATTAGATAGCAGGATATTTTGACTCACTGAATATTGATGGTAGAGGAGATTTTGAGGTAACACCTAGTGTTGTCAATGTGTTCATGGACCTTGTGTTGTTGTTGGTGTGTAGAGACCTGAGTGGTCGCATTAAGAGATTGACTATGATGAGGGATATAACATCACCTTCTTGGATGGTACCATTCTTGAGGGTGGAAGTTGGAAGCTGGGCACGAGGACCTACACAAAGCCCATTGACAGAAATACCCTTCTGAAGTTTTATAGCTTCCACCCGAGGACACTGAAGGAGAATCTCCAGTATAGAACATTTCTTAGGCTGAGAAGGAATTACTCAAGAAAATTGGACTTCAAAATCCAGGCAAAGGCCCTGAAAGAGAAACTAAGAGACCGTGGCTACCCAAAAAAGAACATAAGGACAACATACAAATAGGCAAGCAATCAAAACAGAGAGACCCTGTTGGAACACACCATCCTCAATGGCACACCCGTCCCCCTGACATGTGTAACAACATACAACTGCAGCTCCAATGCAGTGAAGACAGTAGTCAACATACCCTATTCAGGTTACCTTTTAATGTTTACATCTATGTGACCCAACCTAACCTTTTTCTGCCATCACCTAGAGACACAGTTTCCACATATCCACTGCATGATTTTGAATGTGGTGGTCTACCATTACTATATGCTGGAGGTTCCAGAATATGTGCGACATAGTGCATGACATTTTGCGCCTGCTTGGTCTATGCAAGTGTTCCATGTATGTTTTTTAAAATGCTACTTAGACAACTATATTGTCTCATCTTCATTGTATTACAGAATATTTTGCAAGAAGTGACCACTTCTCAGTAAATTAGAAGTCAAGCTTACTCCGCATGTCATAGCATGCATGCGATTATTCCTTTAGGTCCTGACGAAAGCCATATTAACCAACAGGGTATTGAATAAAGGTGTCTGAAACACGTTGACCATCATTATGGATTCAGGAGATTACTAATATCTCAGAGATATCCACCACTGTTTTTAAACTTGCGGAAGGACCCACTATTAAAACAACCCCTGACGTATGAGGCCTAGGTTCAATTTTAAACCACTTTCACCACAAACAAACCAGTTCCGCTGTATGGGGAGTTGAAGCACACCCTAGAGGCATTTGGCAACCAGGGTGGGAACCGAATGATGAAGTATATCACCAAATAAGTTGGTGAGTAAGTGTTCTTTAGAAAAAAACTAGGATTCCCCTTGTTCAAGAGTTAGAGACCCCTCAAGACTTTGGGGTAGGTAGGTAGAGATGTTGTTCTTTTTGTTTTGTGCATAAGAGATATGACATGCTTGTTTTCAAAATGTTCTTGTCTATCCTACTGTGCTGAGTTTTTCAATTTGGAGGATCTTGTTTTTTGTGAGCATTGACTTGGACATGGCTTTTCATATAATGTTGGGGTGGAGGATTTTAGGCAGCTTGATCATTTATCCTAGGAGTGGAGGTCTTTGCTAGAGTGAAATTTAGTTTTTCTCTTTTTAGCAGACCACAATGTAAATTGTGAAGGATGGGGAAGCCAATGGTGAAGTGGTCTATTATTATTGGGATTTTACTATGGATTGTTGGCAATGCCGACAAGGTGATTTAGAATATGTTGATGTCATGTCAGTGGATGAGCTCAGTAGTATGCTGTGTGATGTCCAGAGTGTTGAGTAGTGAGTAGAGGGACTCTTTCATTGTTTATGTGTTGGAGTATCCAGGTAAGTTGAAGTGTCTCAGGAATGCATGGTGCTAAATAGAGGTAGAGAGGAAAAGAGTTGATATTTGTCACGTTTGGATATGGGGATCAGTAGTTCAGCTGGAAAAAAGACTGTCCAATATGCTAAGAGGAAAGGGGCATGTGAGGAGAATCAATGACTTGGATGTTGCTGGGTCATTGATAGTGCAGGGCTGGGAAGAATTGAGGCTGAGTTGAGTCTGCAATGTGTGTGGTGCGAAGGGTGTTTGTGTTTGTATTGTGTGTGTATAAGTGTGGATGTGGAGTGCTCTAATGTGCATGATAACGTTCATGGTTATGATGACTTGCCTGAGGGGCAGATACTCTGATACTAGGCAGTTCTGGCCCAATCGGACAAGGTCCCTGTGCTTGCCCTTTCTTTGCTCTGGATGATTAGGAGATGAAATGCCCTCAGATGTTGATATGGACATTAGGAATCTTACCCAACTGCTGATTGATTTGGCTGCCTGAGAGCAGAAGCTCACATGACCATTGTCAAGCTAAATGCACCCTTCTCCAGGCTGACTGGAGAAGCAGGAGGAACAGTATTTTTGAAAATTTGTAAAGTGATAAGAACCTTGTCCTTTCTTCTGATTGAATGTAGCTTTCAGGTGGTAAGAGATAACGCAATGGCTGTCAGTTGAAATACAACCAGATTTGCAGTATGTATGTGTTTGTCTGCATAAAGCTTGCACTGCAGCTACTGCATGCACTGTCACATTTTGTTTGGCAGTGAAAGGTCAGGTAATTTACCACTAAATATCAGGTTGGTCCTGCAGTCTTTGGTTTTAGCTCCAATCAAACCCCAATTAACTTGTAATGGATTATTCCAATATTATGCAATATTCACTGTTGTAGGATTTTTTTTTTTAAATGGTGGGGCTTCCTCCAATTTCTGCCCCATCTGTTTTGCTCGACATAGAATTCTGTGCACTTTACCCTTGCTAAACAGCACTAAAGTGTTTGTGATCCCCTTTAAACATAGTTAAATTAAATGTGTCTTCCCCTGAGTTATATACTCCTGGGTCCTGACTATATGGTGTAGATAATGCACCTAGGACCTGGAAGTTAAAGGCCATGCATTGAATGCAACACCTATTGTACAATCCACAGGGTTGGCTGCTAAAACATAGCTTCAGGCCTACCATGTTCAGTTTGACTGCAGCTGCTTTAAACATGCTGTAAAATCTGTCAAAATAACCATTTTCAACAGTCATGAAGCCCTGCTTTTAAATATTAATATGCCACCCCTAAGTTCACCTTGCTGCGCTGAGGTAGGATGTCTGATATTTATAAGTGGAACATGTGTGAAATAGAAGTTGGTATGTTTCTCCAGTTACTAGACACAAACACTTTTTTCACTGACTGGGTAGTAGCTGCATCCTAGACAATTTACAAGTACAGAATGTAAACTTGCATCCGTCCATTTTGACAGGAAACAGTTAGAATAGACTTTCAAATACTATGTTTAATATTTATTAAAACTCCAATTCATTGTTTTGAATAATTTGCTTTGTAAAAGTTGCTTTTTTTATAAAGTTATCTTTTCCCTGCCAAAGCTTGTGGAGGGTGATTTGCATTAGATAGCCAGCAGCTGCCCACCCAGTGTTTGACTTTAATTAGATGTGGAAACTGCTAAGGCGTGGGCTGGGTGTGGGGCACGTGACCCTATCGGCTCAAGCTGTGGAGTCTTCAGGAATTTTATTGCTTGAAAGGGGCAAAGGCAAGGCCTAACCATTCATAGTTTAATTAAAAGCCAGACCTGGAAAGGGCAAACCTTTGTTCACCAGGCCCACACTAGCCAGGCTGGCTCTGATTCCAGTGGGTGAGAAGCTACCCCCAGAACCAGTTTGGAGTAGACACTGTGAAGGGCGCTGATCATTTCTGTTGCCAGACCTCTGGGTGGACACAAGGGCTCTGAACTCCATTTTGAGTTTAGAAGTAAGGTGCACTGTGGGATTGTTTGTGGTAGATCAACAGGAGCTGTTGAGAAAGGGGAGACAGTTGGCCCTGGGATCATTTGTTGCATTGGTTTAGGGAGATCTCAAGAGTCAGTCCAACCCACTGGCCGGTACAAACTATAAATGTGGCACTCAAAGAAACCCTCATGATATCATTTTCTGGGCATGGGGGCAAAAGAGGAGTGAACCCGCTTGCTATAACCTGAGTGGCACCCTAAAGGACCAGACTTGCTTCCACTTGTTCCCAGGACAAAGAAGTGAGCTCCGTGTGTCAATTGGATAAACTTGTGTGGCTCCAGGAATGAATGAATGATTTGGCTTTTATAAAGCGCGACTTACACTCCATGGAGCATCTTGGCGCTAGTCATAACGTGTCACAGAGGAGAAAAATTGGGAAACTACACAAAAACCAGGAGAGGGGAAAAAAATATGTGGATCTGATAAGAGTTTGTAAAGTGTAAAGGTTAAATTAGCGCTAGACAGAAGGTGTCAGAGGCATTAAAAATCCAGGTTTTAAGGGTCTTTCGAAACAGGTTCTCTGAGGGGATCAGACGCATCTGGGGTGGGAGCTTGTTCCAGGCTCTGGCTCCCAACACTCCAAGGGATTTTCCACCTTTTGTAGTGAGTCTGAAATTGGGGACCACCAATAGGTTTAGGTTGGAAGATCTGAGTGAGCGGGAGGGAGTATATCTTCCAAACCTTTGTGACAGATATGTGGGGCCCGACTGGTGGTAAGCCCTGAAAGTGATAAGTAAGATTTTGAATAACACTCTCTTGTGGATAGGTAGCCAATGCAGGGTTTTAAGTGCTGCTGAAGCAGATGACTTCCTAGGTAATCTCAGCACTAGGCGGGCGGCGGCGTTCTGAACCATCTGCAGTTTGTGCAGAACAGCTTTGTTGGAACCTGCATAGATGCTGTTACAGTAATCTAGACGGGATGTGATGAGGGCCACTGCTACCGTCTTTCTGGCTGTCAGGGGGAGGAGGTCAAAGAACCTTCTGAGGCCCTTGATAATGTTGAAGCAGGACCCTGCCACAGTACCTGCTTGTTGTTTGAAAGATAGGGCTTCATCAAACCTTATCCCGAGGTTGCGGGCCGACTTGATAGTGTTTGGCGGGACTTCGGCGTCTTGGGGCCACCAGTTTTTAGGGGAGAAAAGATTGTTTTGGCCAAAAGGGAGGATTTCAGTTTTGCCTGAATTGCACTTGAGGTGGTGGGTTCTCATCCATTCAAAGGTTGCGGTGAGACAGTCTCTCAGATTATCTTCTGCTTTAGTCGTGTTCTTGTCCAGTACAAGGATGAGCTGAGTGTCATCAGCGTAGGATATCGTGCTGATGTTGAAGGATGTGATGAGCTCAATCAGAGGGGTCATCTAAAGGTTAAAAAGAATTGGGCTCAAGCTAGAGCCTTGTGGTACCCCTGTTTTTAGTGCTTTTTCGTCTGAGCAGTGGCTTCCTAGTATGGTAACTTGTTTCCTATGACTGAGGAAGTTTTTCAGCCATTTGAAGGCAGTTCCTGCTAATCCCGATTCTGCCAGGCGGCCAATTAATACGGGGTGTGAGACCGTATCAAAGGCCGCCGATAGATCAAGCAGGATCAGGACGGCCTTTTTTCCTTGATCCATTGCCATCTTGAGTGTCTCCACTGTATGTAGAAGAGCTGACTCCGTGGAGTGTTTGGCTCTGAAACCTGCCTGGCTGGGGTGTAGGAGGTGGTTTTCCTCCAGATATCTGGTCAGCTGTTTGTTTACCGCCGCTTCAGTAAGTTTGAACAGCAGTGGGAGCAGTGAAATTGGGCGAAGGTTGGAGAGCGTGGTGGGGTCAGCTAGGGGTTTTTTCTGCAAAGGTTTTACAGCAGCAAGTTTCCATTCAGATGGGATGGCGGCAGTGGCCAGAGAGGAGTTGATGATAGCATTTATACTTGGATTGACCGTGTCCACTAAAGCGCGAAGCAGCAGAGGGGGGCACGGGTCAAAAGGGGAGCCTGACTTGCTGGAGAGAATGGCTTGACGAGTTTCGTCGAGGCTGACAGGGGTAAATTTATTTAGCTGAGATTTCCTATTAGTTGGTAGTAAATTTTCATAAGAGAGGGATTCTGGAGAATCTGGGAAGTCTTTGATAAGATTTAGTATTTTGTGTTCAAAGTAGTTTGCTATGGAGTTGCATAGTGCAAGTGAAGGCGGAATCTCTTGTCTAAGGATTCTGGGGTTCATGAAATCATCAACTATTTTGAAGATTTCTTTCTGTTTGTTGTTAGACAGATTGATAACTTCTAGAAAGTGATCTTTCTTGGTGCTTTTTATCATTACATGATATTGTTTTCTAGCTGTTTTATAGGCGAGAAGTTCAGTTGTATCATAAGTATGGCGCCATTTCTTTTCAAGGGTTCTGACCTCTGAACGTTTATCTTTTAGAGGGGGGGAGAACCAGGGGGCGGACTTTTTGTTCTGTTTTTTTCTCACTTTTTCTGAGTTTGCAGGACCGCAGAAATCTGTGATCCATTTACAGAAGTTGTTGTAGTCTGTTTCGGTACTTCCGGTCAAGGGCGGTTTAGAGTCCTCTGCGATGAGGTGCAGATTGGGGGAGTTCGCAAGTTTTTTCCAGTCTCTCTGTATCTGGACGTCGATTTTTAAGTTGGTTGTATTGGACCTTTTCTTGTTTATAGTCAGTTTGAAGGGGATTAGCCAATGGTCGGTCCATGTTTGAATCAGGGGGGTTTCAACGGTTAGGGTTTTAATATTGGTACAAATGCAGTCTAAGATGTGGCCTGCTTTGTGTGTGGGCATTTTAGTCAATATTTCCAGCCCCAGGACATCAGTTAGATCGCTGAGCCATATTGCATTAGGGTCGTTGGGTTTATCGAGATGGAAATTTAGGTCGCCTAATACTGTGAAATTGGCGTATTTCAGAGTTAAAGTGCTGAGTGCCTCTTCAAAGCTTTCGAAAAAACCGTTCTGAGGTCCTGGGGGACGATAAATTAGAGCACCAGCAAAGGTGTTCTCCTCATTTATCTGAATACAGAAACCCATACTTTCTGCCCCTTTTACGTCCGAGAGTTCGAACGTGGAGCATTTCATAGAGTCCCGGTGAATAATGGCTAAGCCACCCCCTCTCTGTTCTTGTCTATCGGTCCTCTGGATGAGGTAGCCTTGGGGGACTGTTTGGGCTATAATCGGGTTGCACCATGATTTTAGCCAAGTTTCCGTTACAAATAGCATGTCAATATCACTCTCCGTGATTAGGTCATGAACATGCGCCCCATTCTTGCATATTGACCTGGCATTGATCAAAGCTCCTCGGAGAGAGGTTGCGCCTTCCATAGTGGATGACTGTTTCTCCGGGGTAAGGAGGGTTCTGCAAGTGTAACAGCATGATGGTCCTAACCACTTCTCAACGTCGATCATATTGTGATAATGTTTATTATCATAATTTAGGAACACAACAAACTACAAGAGACCTTCTTTCTGAAGTGACACTATGACTGGTAACAACTAGACCCTGCTGGTGGCCTTTGCTGGAGTGAGTCATGGACCCTAAATCTTGTTCATGATGTCCTGGGAGCCTTAGAAATAACCGAGGCCAGCTGCACTAGTAACCCCGAAAAGTTGGGACTTAAAATGGATTTGAATTTGCGAGACCTCCAGAGTGTCAGCAGAACCTTGTGGCAAACGTGTCTGATTTGAATTTAACTTCCTCTGACTCACATTCAGATATGCCTCATTGTAGGGTTTTGAGCTCCTAAGGACCTGTGTTAGAGTTTAGTGGAGTATTTCTCCTTCACAAACATGAAGGGTTTCCATCCACCAAATTACAAGTGCTGTAGGATATAATGCACTTCTAATATGGGTTGTCTGTCATGTTTGTGACAGAGTAACGAATCTACTAAACTCCAAATCAGGCCTTAAATGAGAAAGTCACATTTTTGACCAGGATGAACCCACTTGGTAGTTCTGACTTGCGCTCCAATACGGTTGGTCTGAAATTGCCCATAGGTCATGGCTACCTCTTCCATTTAATATCATTGAAGCGTGGTGCGTTTTGGAGCTATATTTACTTAAAACTTTAGAAACTCATGTCTCTGGTTTCTCTTATTGTACTTTTGTCAACTTGATAAAAAAAATTTTTTAATTCTAATTGGGCTCAGGTTTACTTTGTTTGGTGTTTTGACTTTATTACTGGTTTGGTACAGCATAAACGTTTTACACATTGCCCTAACTTAAGCCTGTCTGCTCAGTGCCATAGATACCAGGGGAATGAGCTCAGATTAGTTGTGGTTCACCCTGACAAGTTAATGTTATTATTTCTTGAAGTGGGCAATGGCTCACCCCAATTAATAATCCACTTTCTTGGGACTGTTAAGCATTTTCTCATGATTTTTTTCTTACTCAAGGGAACATAGCCTTGAAAAGATAGAATACCAATTTTGTATTGCCAAGACTATCAAGGGACAGATTCTCGGTATACCAACAATGCCTTTTGACCTGGACGCGCATCTCTAAAAACCACAGCTCACAACTCAGGACACACCTTATCAATATTCATAATGCTGATTGTGTCATGTGGTGCATAAGGTTGAGCTAAACAACCAGCAAAGGATGAACTCATCAGGGTGCTGGAAATAACCTAGAATTTGCTGCACAAATCAATGTATTCCTGGGCTACCTACTCTCTGAATTTAGAGCAGCTGGACCTTAAAATGATGCATTAGTGAAATGGTAAACATGGCTTTATCAGACTTCTTTGATTTACTTCTACCACATTAAATTATCTGCTCAGGGCACTTTATATAATATTCACTTCAAAAATGTATTTGGAGCCTATCATCGTTCCATCTCACTGTGTGAGATTCCCAGCATTCTACTTTGAAGGTGCTGCACAACCTAATCATAAGATGTCAAAGGTTCACTGCCAAAGGTTGCAAACATGCCAATCAATCGAGCCTTTCTGTGGTTAAAACTACTTTCTGGAATAACAGAAAATTGCTTTGAGAGTCTCGTCCATTTGGTCCTAGCGGCAGCGTCAACCGAACAGAAACTAAATTCACACCAATTAAAATATGGCCTCAAACAACCATTAAGTAAAATCATAGTGAATGAACTTCATCCTCCTATTTCTACTTCTCAGAAAAGGCCATAACCTGTGGTCACCACAAAATAAATTAAGTGTCAAGGAGCTCACGGTACTGCAAGATCACTCCTGCCTGATGTCCATTGAAAGTTGAATCCCTCCTCTAAATTTATGAGGTCGCAGCTGCGGCCCATGCTGGTAAAAGCGGTGGGGCTGGGATGGGGGAGAAGGGGGATTCGAGAGACGACCACGAGGGAAAATTTGCAAACATTGTACGTTAATAGGGTCATTGAAGTTGCAATTAATAATTGAGGTAGATACTGAATAAAGTTGTTTTTCTGAGGAAAACAGTAAAATACAGACTCAAACGACGGGTAGACAAAGTACTCCAAATATTGCAGATGATTCGTTTTTGCAAACTTGTGAGTAATCACAAAGGTTTAGTAAGCACATTCCTACCCTGGATAATGTCAGAGATCTACTCTTTTTAAAGGTAGGATTAAATGTCTGTCTAGGGACGGAATAGAGTGTGGGAGTGTGTGGGGGGGGGTGGTAATGATCTAAAAATTGATAAGGAGAATGGAAATGGATTTCCCTGTCAGAAACAAGAAAAAAGAATAGCAAATGCCGCCACAGTTCAGCATTATATTGTAAGCATGCGTAAATAAGTAAACGCAGACTTGTTACATTTGCACATGTGTAAATTCTTAAATAAGTGAGTACTACAAATCTGCAACAGTTGCAGCCTCCCAGCAGCACTGCTGGGTTTTTTGAAACGTCTCAAAAAGACAGAAATGTACTCCTAACATAGAAATAAGCACACAACTGAGTACATTTGCCACTTGTTTTGTGAATCTGATCCACAGAGGAATCCCCTCATCATCATATCCCCCATATTTAGCCCACTACAAGTCCTAGAACATTCGGTCTCAAGATTCAACCTATTACCTGACTGTACAAGTCCTCTTGAATCCGCTAGACATAAATGTATGTAAATGTATAGGCATTTATATAGCGCACTACTTACCCGGAGGATCCCAAGGCGCTTCAACCGCTGCGAAACCCTTCCTGGCTTCCCTGAGAGATGGTCCCTTAATGGGTATCTCCAGGGTGAGACCAGGCATCCCCGGCGGTCTGGTGGGGCCGTTAGTGAAGATGAGGCAAGCTAATGCCCGGAGTTGCCGAGTGTGATCGCTGATCAGAGTGGGCACCGAGGCGAGAGAATTATCGAGTCCGCTGACCCTGGTCCAGAAACCTGCCGTGCCGGGAATCGAACCCTGGTCCCGGGCCGTCCTCTGCTCTCGGGTCTGCCGCCTCTAACCAGTGAGCCACACTACTTCACATAATAGTTCCCATAAACCATTTACACAAATTAAACTTTCAGGTGTTCAGTGCGTTTTCTGCATTATGCAGTTGCTGACAATTAAGCGAATCCCATATAAGGACAGATGTAAACTTTTAAGATGCTCTGCAGTCTCGTTCACCAAAATATCAGTAAGAAAAACCGCATTTTGTGAACCGAAATTAATATATCAGAGAATGAGAGTTAACTGAAAGAGCAGTTAGTGAACATGCACTTCATGAATCATTAATGCTCCTGAGGAAATCAACAAAGTCCCAAACATCCTCTTGGAGCAGGTGTCTTAATTACTGTGAAATGTGCAGATCTGAGTGCAGAGGAATCAGGTTCGGCATATTAGTCTGCGGAGAGGAAAATGTGTCACATGTTTCTTTCACAGGATGCCTGGCCACTCATAAAAAAGGCTTTAATTGCACTTCAGCAGGAATCAAAGTAATGTGTACCATTCCTTTGTACAATATTGATTACAAATAATCTTTTAATGTGCTTCTTTTTAAACTTACCATTGAGTTTTGTTTGCCACATGAAAGGAAAACAAATGTATAATTTTCATTTGGCAACCTCACTCAAATTAGTGGGTTAAAAGCTGCCATGCTTCGAAAAATCTCCAACCATATGACGCAGGTGAGTAGAGGGATTTGGAAAGTTAACATCACAATAGGTCATCATGACTTGTTGTCAAATTTCCTAATGATATAAGATGTAAAAAGTACAAATGATAAATTTTAGATAATTTAAAAGTCTGCCAAAATCTTGCCTTTTTACTGTCCATTGCAGAGGTGGCTGATTGCTTGTAGTGGCTTTGCTCTGCCCCCCACACCCCAATTTTCCTGCTTGATGTGCCATCTGCATTGATAAATAATCACATTACACATTGTGTATTATGACTATTTAATTATAAGCGAGGGTGGCTCATAAAGCATGAAAAATGAGGCAGACCAATGCCATATTTCCAGTGCCTACCCTGTCTGTTGGCTTCATACTCTGAACCTCTCATTATGCGAGGGTCAGGCAGCCAGGCAGGTACTTTCATGGACACATGTGCTAGTACGAATGTGCCAGACATTGTGGAGGTGGACAGGCTTCATTCACCGTAGCCCTGCCCTTATCTGGGGATGTTTGGGTCCACTGCCAGATGACGTGCGGTAGTGGTACTTTTTGAAGGAGCCCCAGGTGGCATGAGTACCAGTCATCTACTGCCTGGGGCTACATGCTAATTACCACTGCCTCCCCTCCACCACCTGTTCCCAAATGTTCATAAGGTAGGTTGGGGTTAGTAAGCATCACAGACCACAGCCCATCCTCAGACGACTTGGGCAAAAAAGCAGGAGGCTGGCTGTGTTAAAAGGCGGCAACCAAGACCGACACTCACTCGACCCAAGCAATAGGCACCAGGACTGGCATCGTCCAAGAGACCCCAGGACCAGCTGATCCCTGCAAGATTGGAACCCCTGCACTGGTTCTGGAACTGCAGACTCTAGATGATAAGTCCTGGCACACAGTAATCCCTCTGCCTGCTTGAGTGGTATCTCCGCCCACCTCCTATCCTTACTGTGTGTCTGTAAATACAAATCGTAGCCTATCTGCTCTGCAAAAATGCATCCTGCATTGCCCTGCTCAAGCAATTGGAGACCCTGGTTTGAGTTCCGGGTCTGCTCAACATCCTAAGCAGGCACAGAATCAGTGCTCGGTTTAAACAGTATTTGGTAATTGGTTCAGATTACCTACCTGTAATTCCCTAGAATATGGTAGGGCATGCATTTTAAGAGACCCCAGTTGGCTTAATGCACATAGGTGTGCACTGCTGTGGCATGTGGTGTCATTTTAACCCCTTCGAGGCTAATGACGAGCTGGGCTCGTCATGGCGCTTACCTGCCGTGCGCGGATGACAAGGCCAGCTCGTCATAAAATAATGTAAAACAATAAAACCCAGCGCAGGACGGGAAAACGCCTAGCAGCCATGGGGTTAAAGCCAGTCCTGCCTTGCAGGCTGGTTTTAAAATAAAACGTTGTCCAAATTTGACTTTGGAATTAAAAGTACTTCCAAAGTCTAAAACTACTTTTTAACACATATATTTTGCCCCTAAGGTCTGCCCTAGGTGCCCCAAGGGTAGGGTGCCTTGTTATAAATAGCCGGGACATTATAAAAGATGTTTTATATGTCGTGGTGAGGGAAAAACAGCCAAAGTTGTTTTTCCCCATTATATGCTGCTAGCTCCATAGGCTAACATGGGAAAGCTTTATTAAACTTTAATATCACAGGCCCCAGGCCAGCCCCCACTTCCTTGATCCCCAGCCAGATGGGATTAGGAGAGGGGCTGGAAGAGGAGTGCAGGGAAAAGTTAGTCACACCCGTGGGTTGTTGGGTTTACCAGACATGAACTCCAAGGAGAGATTTTTTTTATTGTGATTTTTTGCTTAGATGTGCATTCTGGCAGCCACGGCTGCTGCAGGTAAGAGTGGTCGGGCCAGCTGGGGGAGATTTCAAGAGACGGCCACAAGGGAAAACAAAATAAATAGTTTATTTTCCCTCATGGTCGTCTCTGGAAAGCCCCCACAGCCGGTCCCACCGCCTCACTGCTCTCACCTGCAGCGGCCGCGCCCATTGGTTGAGGTGTCCCCACTCTCGCCAGCACAGAATGGGGAATAATTATCAGAGAGGTACAAGAGCACCTCAGATCCCTGCCTGAAACATCTGGAGAAGAAGGGCTGCCCTTCTGGACCCTTGGAGTGCACAAGAGCGGACTTCAGCAACAGGTAGAAAAGTGCTGGAAGAAGCCATCTTCAACATCCACTTCAAGGACAGCTCCAGTTGACCTACTTCACCTGGACTTCACTTTGATAGACAAGGTGCATTGTGGGAGCTGGAGTCCCTGACCGCTAGAGGCAAACCTGAGCTTCTGAGCACTTGGCTGGTGCTGTAGAATCCTTTCTTACATCATGAAACCTTCCGTTAACAACTTCTGAAATTTTGGGAACTTTTGACCAACTTTTGTGCAAAGGTTCCATGAGAAGGCTGGCATTGACAATGAGAGTCAAGCCAGCAACATTGACCCGTGACTCAACCTGACCACACAGGTTTGCCTTGCTGATAGCTCTGGAGCTCCTCACCATCTATGACAGACACACACCTCCAGGACTCACAGAGGCATCCTGCTGCAGCAGGTCAGCATCTTCAAATCAAAATCTGGATCGGAGGACCCGATCACTCGACGTTAAGAGAAAAGGCTCCAAAAAAGGACTACATCAGAAGTTAATCATATCAGGTGTTATTGCTATCTGTACGTACCTACCTGCATCTACTAATAAACCACCTTCCAACATGTGTATATTTATATGTATGTATCATGTAACATAAATATCACTCTTGCTCTATTGATAATTTAGTCAGCGGTATTATTGATTTCAATAATTGGTTAAGTTGCTGCCAACTCTATTACTATGTATTATTTTAGACTTCTTGCACCACTGACCATTATTGCCACTGTTGAGTGGACACTTAGGGCTCGATTACGATCTGGGTTCAAAATAGTGCTGCCCAACACGGATCCGGATTTACCTCAGACCGAATCGTAGACACTGCTTCTAAATTACTGAGTATGATGCCATGCCTGTCCTTTACAAACGACTCGGTCGTAATCTAAATTACGGCCGATTCAAATGGAAATTTTCCAGACGCGAAGGACTCTGTTGTAAATTAATCCACATTGGCCCGCATTAACAAGACACGAGCGAGTCATACACAAACCATGCCACATAGTCTTGCATTAACACAACATGAGCTACACGTACACAAACCATGCCACATAGCCTCGCAATAACACGACGACGTGAGCGAGTCATACAGTAACCATGCCACATAGCCCAGCATGAACACAACGATGCAAGCGACACATACAGGAATTATGTCACATAGCCTTGCATTAACACGATACAAACGAGTCGTCCACAAACCATGCCACATAGCCTCGCATTAACATGATGACGCGAGCGAGTCGTACGTGAACAATGCCACATAGTCCAGCTTGGATGGAACAGACTCGGACAACACCAATAGTTGTCTGCACATGGCTGAGGATGTTATACACACACTACAATATTAGCCTCAACAGTCCTGTGGTTGTTTGGCACCCAACCAGTAATTTGTAACAACATCGCTTGTGTGTTTGGGCACAAAGACACACGTAATTATTTGAACATGCTAGGGGTGTGAGAACTACATTCACTTTGGTGTCACTACACTGATGGTAGCATTAGACCCCATACCACCAATGTGATTGATTATGCTGGGGATTTAACCCCACACTCACCTCTTTGTGACTACAGTGAGGGGGTTATACCCCATGCCACCTATCTGATTAATGATGCTGGGGGATTAACCCCACAGCCACCTCTTTGTCACTACAGTGAGGGGAGTTATACCCCATTCCACCTATGTGATTAATAATGCTGGGGAATTGACCCCACACTCAACTCTATGTCACTACAGTGAGAGATGTTTGTCAGATATTGATCATCATTTCTAAATTGTAGTGTCAGTTTACACACATAAACACTATTTTGGCAGTTCTAACGTGGGGTAGCATTCTCCCTCCACCCCTTATGTGATGGAGATTGCATGGGGGTGCTAGTCACCCACCCCTATGGTGAGGATATGCCCGGAGTGATAGGCATCCACCCCCCTATGGTGTGGGGATTGCATGAGAGTGATAGGCATCCACCCCCCTATGGGGTGGAGAATGCTGTTAGTGATATGCATCCACCACCCTATGGTGAGGATATGCTTGGAGTGATAGGCATCCACCCCCCTATGGGGTGGAAAATGCTGTTAGTGATATGCATCCCCCCCTATGCTGAGGATATGCTTGGAGTGATAAGCATTCACCCCCCTATGCGGTAGGGATAGCATGGGAGTGATAGGCATCCACCCGTCAATGGGGTGGAGAATGCTGTTAGTGAAAGGCATCCACCACCCTATCGTGGAGATATGCTTGGAGTGATAGGCATCCACCCCACTATGGTGAGGATATGCTGGGGGTGATAGGCATCCACACCCATCTGGTGCTGTTGCCTTTTGCCTGCTCGTGAAATTTTTTTTTGTGTGGTAGGTGTCTGACTTACCATCTCTGACGACCACGTCGGTTACGGTGGAGTCGAATATAGATGTACAGTATTGGGATCACATGCACCATAGGATACATGGCAGCTCCATCTTGTCCCTGTTGATTGTGTTTTGACATGAGTCAGAGCTTCTTAACGTCTTGTCCGAATGCTCTGATGTGCTGGATGCTGCGTCCCGCATGACGCGTTTGGATTACACATCACACTTGCGTATCTGGAAACAGCTTGTGACGTGAGTCCGGAAGACTCGATTTACTCGATGACTGAGCCTGTTTATTTTTAAAAGGTGCAGGATTACGGCCAAACATGGCAGTTGGAAATTGGACACCTATTCGCATCGTACTTCATCATTTGGATTTTCTGGCTCAGGATATGAGTCAGTTGTGAGGTAAGCCAAAGGATGGCATTGGGACGGCCTTTTTAGCGACCCCTAAATGTTATATTCATCTTTACTAAAGGTACATAGGCTTCAGACATAAAATAACAACTAGCTTCCTCTGTTCGCTTAGAGCGAGACCTCATGAGAAAATAAATATGTGTTCATTCACCTCATGTTGGAGGCATACTATAAAAATGATAGTGATAATGATTTGGATTAAACCTGCTGCGCTGATAGGATGGAAATGTCAGAAAACCGAAGGAAAACTGTTATTGTTTTGGTACATAATGAGAGAGGACAGAAGTGAAAGGTTTTTAAAGGTGAGATGTAATTCGCATGACTCGGTGTAATCAGGTGTCAAGATGGCATTAAAAAAATGCAGTATGAAAAATAAACTGAGGAACAGTGGATTTTATAGATTCCTGTTGTTCCTTCACTCCCTGGTGAAGTATTTAAAACCTCAAAAACAGAATAGGTCACTAAAGAGAAAGCTTAATCCCAAAGAAATCTCCATTTTTTACAAAACATTGTTGAATACTGCAACAGGTATAGCTGAGAAATTATAGGCAACATTAGATAGTAAACTAGGCAAGTTAAAGAAAGGGGACTAGGAAGAAGAGTTGGCATGTCCCAGAGACATGGCAATACATAGTTCCATCTGGTGCCCCTCCAACTCTTTTACCAGTGAAAAGCTATACAATTTAGGTTAGTGTGCTCTGCCTTAGCGCTTAGCGCTTGAGATGTGAAACACTGTTGCACACATTCACGCTGTGTCAGCAAATACAGCGCTTCTGCCATATTGGAAGGTAAATAATTCATAGAGTCACAAGGAGAGAACAGATGTTGGACATTGAACTACTTCAATTGTGAATACGAGTGGTGTTGGAGCTATCAAAATACCTTTGCAATGAGGAATTGATTATGGCAAAAAGGAACTGTGTGTTGACAAGGCACAGACACAGTACATGGGTTGTATATCAAAATATCATATACAGTTATATTGTCTGACATAAATGTTTTGTATTAACATAATTTACAAAACGATATAGCCATTTGGTGTAGATCTTTACAATTATCTTTAGTGGGTAAATGCTTTTCTAGATAATATTTAGGAATTTAGAACATGATAAGCATTTCAGACAATATGTTGACAATAATATTCTGCAACCAGACCAGTGTAGGAGCATACATAACTGCATGAATAACAAAGACTCGTTATCATATTTAGTTTCTAATATTGACCATTGAAAGCATTACTTCAGAATATGAACTATCACTATTTCATCAAGTACATCTATGTAGGAAGGTATAGATTTACTATTCTTAAGTACATATCTACTTACCTTGTCATCAATGTAGCTAAATTTAGAGTTAAGACTATTAAATATATACTTATATACCTATATATTTCCCTTGACAATATAGTACACTTTGGATATTCCATATTTTTAAAGTTTGACATTCATGACTTTCATATTCTGTTAAACAACTACCAGGTGACAATAGAAAGCATCAGGAATACCAGTAAAAATAAGCTATGGCGATAGTATAACACGTTGTAGGGCAGTTGGGAAGGTGTTTGTGATTAAATATTAAAGTTTTGATGTATCTCAACAATTTATCATTCTGAGTGAAGAGAGTTAAACTTGAGAATCAACACATCAAATAATAAAAAGAAGGTCAATGGATTTCTATTTATGTGACACTGGGTAAGAACACACACTTGAGTTTTATTTTGAAAAGTAGATACGGAGCATTGATGTGCTGAAGCATTAGGTAATACTAAGAGCTCTTAGACAAAATTTGAAAAATACATAGCATAGGCTGTAAGTTTTTATAAACAAAAAAGCAATGCTACTGAATAGGAATATTTCATAAAGGTATTAGTAAATGGATCGCCGATTTGTGAAATGAAGACAGTTATACCCGTTCACTGATGCGTCTCACACCAGTCAGAACAATATAAATAGAAGGTGGATTTTATGATCAGAGATAAACAACGATATTTACAAAACATAATATAGCCTTCACCAAGGTGATCTAAAAAGGATCAATGAACACATTCAGTGTGCAGAAGGAAATTATTTCACATTACAATGAGCACTTCTCTACATGAAGACATTTGTGAAGAAGAATAACAAGCATTGGTAATGCATCGGTTTTGCCTTTGTAGTGAATAAAGAGCTGTTTTCATCAATCATTGCCCAGGAGAAGGAAAGAGCTCACTGACAGATAACAAGGTTGTAGAGAGGATGTGGTGCAGCAGCCAGAGCTGCTAACTCAAGAGCTGGGGATCCCAGTTCGAGTCTCGGCGGCACTGCGCAACCTCCTGTGATTCTATGCAAATCTCTTAATCTCTCCGGGTGATAAATTGTAATCGAAATATGCTGCACGAATAAAAGGCAAAACTTTATGATAGTATAGTTCCACCAAAGCGGATATTAACAGTATTTCGGTGGCAGTAAATTGATGAGAGAAGTAGACGAGGAACAAGCGAACAAGCATTAGTAAACACAGGAAATTATGCTACAGCCAATAGAAATGGAGAAAATGTAGGTGGCATGCACAGGAACCAATGAGAAGCCAAGAAAGAGAGAAGGAGCGTTGTAAGTCCCTTTTAAATGTATATTAAAAACACTAGATGTCTCAAGCACAGCGCAAGCGTTGTGCAGGTGAAACATAACAAAGCTAATTCAGCCAAATAATACTACACCTATTATTATTATATGAACTCTCTTACACTGTCATCCTACTGGGCAACATTAGAAATAGCAATGTGAATGCATATATGCCAATTTACGAAGAATCCTGAAGAAGTAGGTACAGCCATGTTGAACTCACAGTACCAAAACATAACTATGATGTACTCATTTATACAACAATAAAATGTCGGCTCATACAAACCTGGGGCTTTGGGAGGTAGCACCAACAATTTCCATGTGCTGACATACAGATGCAATGATGACATTCCACAAACTTTATTAATGTATACAAAGTTCTTAGATATTCACAATTTAAGCACAAATTCAACACATGAACACCAAGCTATCAATTAAGAGAAATTGTAAGATGTATAGAAGGACAATGAGAGCAGGAGCTCTGTGACAAAGACTGAACCAAACTTCCCTTTGTGTTTCGAAAAGCTATGCATCTATGGCGTGCATGCCCAAAAGACCACACATGACCAGGTATTTGTGCAACGCATTTCACATAGAGGCTTCTAGTTCACTTTGATCAAGTAATGTCAGTTACAAATGTGATAAAGCTCAGCCTTCAAACTGCACGGTCACATGCATGCTTTTATTGATGTAGCTATTGCCTATTATTGAGATTATAATCTGAAGGTTTAATTCATAGCCTTTAGGAATGACATTGGAGAGCATTGATCTGATTACAACATAAATAATCAAAGAGCAGCATAGATGTAAATACACATATGCAGTGGTGACACATTATACAACAATGCATCCGTGCCTGTGTATTTTTATCAAACTCAAAGCATGGTAGCAAAGGATGTTAGAAATCTGAGATACTTTTTTTGGATTAAGTAATTCGGGTAATTCTGCATTTCTCTTTGATGCGGAATTACCAAAAATTACGCAATTTCTCTTCTTTGAGCAATTAAAAGTAATTTGGGGTCACAAATCACACATCACTGTTTCTTAGTGCAAAATGCATCCACATGCCCATTTTGGATGTGAGGGTATATTTTGCGCAATGAAAATAGTGCAAATTGCTGGTAGTAATTTGAGGAAAAAACCTACTGCAAGAGCAAATTTAGCAAGTGTGAGCTTGCGCCCACTATTCAAGTTCTGTTGCATGCAGCGCTATTTCTTAGTGCAAAATGCAAACTTGAATCCATTTTGGTTGCAAGGATTCCTTTTTGCCCTAAGAAATAGGGCAAAATACAGAATTACCCTTAATGTGTAATTCAAGCATAATCTTGCAGAATTCATCTACACTGAATTACGTGAGTTACATTCACTTCTACATATCATGTTTGTATTGAAGACATGTTGCATTTATTATTTGGTGCTATGTGAATTCATTATTTATGTGCTGCCTGCTACCAGCTTGGGTTCCATATTTCTTACCAGTAGGAAAAGATGTATAAGACATCTTGAGAAGGGGGTGTGAACCCCTTAAAGGCATCCCAGGCTTCAGATAGTTTATGTTTTTGGTGTTGGAGGAGAGAGGTGATACATTTGATGTGTCTGAGTCTGTGCTCAACACTAAGCCCTATTCCCTCCATGGCTCTTCCTTTTCTCACTGGGTGACAGTTTATCACCTTGTGTCCATTGTGTCTTTTTTCCCTATTGCCCACTAGTGTGCTCTGCCACCTCCTATTACACATTATTTTAGAGACTCCTAATGTGAGCATGGAAACAGTATTATTTACCTCTCAAGAAAGGTTTGGTTGTTGAGCAGAGAAAAGGCAGAATTTTGCTGGCATAGTATAGTAGCTTGTGCTGTGTTTAATTAGGAATGTTCATCGGTGCAGAACCTCACTGCATGAGTGTTCTGCACAGAGCGTTGGGTAAAGTCTGTTGGTGGTTGTCGACACCACGACTGCTTTGCCCATTATGGTTCAGCTGTTATATTTAAAATAAATAAGCACTTACCGGATCCAGTTTTCAAGTGTCTTCCCTCGTTACGACACAGTTTTGTTGGCGATGAGTGCTGGCCATCAACACGGACCTGCGTGCCTGCCGAATAGTGATAATTGAATCACGGTTTGAAAATTGACGACCGGAGTATCCTGGGCATGGGTAGCCCTTTCAGGTGCAAAAACTAAAACATCATCTTGGAAAACAGATAGTCCTTCAATCCCCTTGAGCATGTCATACATTAAGCGCTGAAAAACAGACGCAGCTGACAAAAGGCTTGCGGACATATTGGTAGGTGCCGAATGATGAAACAAAAGCAGTCAGATGTCCTGAGTCAGGAGCTAGCTTAACCTTGTGGTAGGCAGATGCTAAATCTAATTTTGAGTAAAATTGTGCATTCTTCAGACCTGCTAGGAGTTCATTAATGTGAAGAGAATGTGAATGCACCCAAAACTCCTTGTTAAGACAACGGAGATCAGCACACACCCTCAATTCCCCACTCTTTTTATGGGCAACAACTAAGGGAGACAACCACAAAGAAGAGTTAATTGGTTCAATAATCCCCTTTCCACACAAAGACTTCATTTCATTCTCTAAGTCTTGCCTAATACTAAAAGGGACATTCCTAAGTTTTTGTTTAATAGGTGTTGCACCATCCTTCAATATGATCTCATGTTGGAGTTACGACACATAGTATTGGAGGATATTGCCTGTACATTTAAAGGAAATATTTTCGTTTCTGCTCATATGATTAAATGCTGTCACACTTGAGTTTTGTCGCTGAACTTTTTGACAAGAGTGCTCCAGCCAATAGAAGGTTGGCACATTTCAGTGCCTAATTAAAAAAAATATAGGAGCCAATTGCCTGCTGCTGTTGGTGTCAAACACTCAGATTGCTGAATTACAAGACTGACTAGTCTTGAATCAACCTCATGATTCTTTCTTTGACCACCCTGCAATTCCTGTCTCTTTATCTCACTAATTGAAGTACATTTTAATCCCTGCTTTTTCTTTCAGTCACTGCTTTTCTATCTTTCTCTTCTCCCTTCTTCCTCCCTTTTTCCTTGTTTCTCTTTTTTCTTCTGTCCGAGCGTGGCACAAAATATGGCTCTGTCTAATCCTGAAGGTTTCACAGCAGTGGTTGTTTTGAGTTCCGAAGTTGCTGTGGGTTGAAATCTTGACGTTCATATTCCTATCTTCTCGAGGTGGTAAAATTGTGATTTTGTGGGGTCTAGAGATTGTGGAAAGTCCCAATATATTTATAATTTGTAAATTTTTGTTTCGTTTTAAATGTGAGAAACACAGTTTATCTTGCCATTGGTTGGTTAGGAAAGCTAACATATTATATAATGTATTGTTCTGTAAAGCTGCATTTGAATAAAGCCGAGGCCCAATAAAAATACAAGCACTATTGAGCAGGATAAGGAAAACAAGCCGTTTGGAGCAGTATACAGAAAACAAGGGCTATGGTTGTTAAGCAAAGTAGCAAAGAAAAACTGAATGCTGATAGTATTAGAACACTAAACAATCAGCATAAACCTTGACTATACATAAACTGACCAGAATTTGAATCCTCCATGGTCTTATTCAAAAAATCATTATGCCAAGGCTTTTAACCACCATTGCCTAGTGAGTGGATGGATTTCCTGAACAAACCAAACAATCTTTGTCCCTGCATCAAATGCAGGATGTAAACATTAACCCAGATGGAGGGGGTAAGGGACTTGCTGGCTCTTAGGAACCTGTATGTCAGTGGCGGAGCAGCGCTGCCCCACTGCTTACGGAACAGTGTAATAGAAAAAATAAAACTAATTTATTATTTTATTTATAGTATCGTCACAGGCGGGATGGGGATTGGCTCCCCTGACATCAGAGGCCTGGGTGCTTACCAATCACAATGCCGCATGAAAGCATTGTGATTGGCTTTGGGGAGTCTGGGTATTTCCTGGAAGAGACACAATGTGGGAGAGACGGAGGAGAGACGCAGCGAGATCAGGTAAGAGAATATTAAAAAATATTCTACTCCCCCTACCCCTGCAACCTTCTGCCACCCCTTATCCACTCTCACCACCCGTACCATACCAGCTGCCACTGCTGATTGTAATGTGCATGCTTGCGTATTCCTGGATTACAGCTCAATTTGCAGGTTGTGTGATGGAACCACACATGCGTTTACCAATCATGGCGATTCCCTGCAGTCTCAACAGCACAAGTCTTAACTATGAATATGCCTTAGTCACGCATGCCTTTACAACTAGTTATGCATTGTTAAGGCATGCATGGTAAAGGCATATCCATGGTTAAGACTTGACAGGTAAGTCATATCCCCCCAACCCCTGCCCCCACCCTGAGCCCTCAAACTACCTCCTCCCTCCTGAAAACCAACCCCTCCCCCTGGGCCCTAGAAACGTCCCTGCCTCGAGTCCTAAAAACGACCCACCTTTCACTAGGCCCTAAAAACTACCAACCTCACCCAGAGCTCTAAAAACTACCCTGCCCTCCCCTAATCCCTAAATACTACCCAGACTCCCCTGAGCCCTAAAAACTACCCTGCCCCCAAGCCCTAAAAAAGTATTACAATCCATGCCCCCCGCCCTGAGCCCTAAAATGACCCACCACCACCCGCCCTGACACCTAAAACAACTCCCTCCCTCCTAAAAAACGACCCCTCCCCCAACCCTGAAAACTATCCGAGCCCTGAAAACAACCCGCCCCAGGCTCTAAAACTACCCGATCCCCCAGGCCTGAAAACTATATAGTTATACATGTGAATAGTTTGAAAGACGTAACCTTTAACCTACAATAGTCAGAAATATTAGAAAGTCTTAGGGCCTGATTTTGATCTTGGCGGATAGGATACTCTGTCACAAACATGACGGATATCCCGTCCGCTGCATTACAAGTTCCATAGGATATATTGGAATTGTAAGTTGGCAAACAGGATATCTGTTATGTTTGTGATGGAGTAACCCGGTCTGAAAAGATCATAATAATCAGGCTCCTAGTCTGTGACAGCGACTCTTATACTAGTTTTACATGAAATACCCTTTCTAAATGACAGTATTTGACATCCTATGAATTTGGATGCAGATAACACATTTTCTAACTTTTTCATTGAGTTTAACATTGACAAGTAGAATATCGGACTTACCTGTTCGGATTCCTTTCCGACTGAGCCATTTTGATGGGCTCGTTCAGAAAGGAATCTGACTGGGTTTTCTGGATGGCTTCCGACGGGCTCAGAGAGCCTATCCGCCATCTGGAAATCCTTCAGTACCCACCGGCCTGCTCTTTCCGGACAAGGGAGTACGATTGCAGTTTCCCAACTGCTTTTCTGTGCCGGCCTTTCCAACTCAGAAAGGCATTGGGAAACGCTCATTTGGGGGCCCCAGCAGGGCCCCCATAGGTGTGGGGCCACCGAATGGCAGCCTAGGGGGCACTGATGGTGCCACCTGTTGATCCCTGCACCCTGTGGCTGGCACCTTGGGGTGCCTGCCATGGGGTGCAGGGATGAACTGCACCTCTGCACTTAACGAGGTGAACATGCATTCCGTTCGGAATGCATGCTCCCATTGTTGAGCATAGGATTGTGACCGAACAGGGTTCGGTCACATCCTACTTGCTGGTCTGAGGTCCTTCAGTTCCAGTTCGTGACTAATTTCGGATGGACTCCGGTCTGTCTGACATCAGAACCGCCCTCTCGTGGGGTAAGTGAAGGCTGTGTCCAATTGAGATGAGCTAAGGCTGAATCCAGCAAATATGCACATATTACCAGTGCAATAATGCTTCTCATTTTGCTGAGAGGTGTTCCAGTCAATTAGGTATTAGTTCCCTCACCACGCGCACAGGTAACTGCACCCTAGATCCCTGCAATAAGCAGAATAGATAGGTGCATAGTAAACTATTAACAGGCAGATGCATCAAAGAAAATACCGGGACCAAATGGGCAGATTCTCAGAATCTGCCCGTTTGCTCCCGGTATTTTTGCATTTGGGATGCATCATCCCAAATGCAGAAATCGCAATTTAAGGAATCTCTAAATAGAGATTCCTTAAATTGCTCTTGCATTTAAGGAATCCCAAAATGAGATTCCTTAAATGCAATGCATGAAACCCAAAAAAATAGCGATTTCGCTAATAGGGGGAGCAAATTACCATGAAGTTGAACTTCGTGGTAATTTGCTAAAACTTTGAAAAATGCACTTTTGTGCATTTTTCAAAGTTACATGTTGCGCGCACACATGCCCTTAGGGCATGTGTGTGTGTAACATTTGTGCACAGGTCCATTTCAAGGGTGCAACAGGGTGTCCTTTGGACACCCTGGCACCCTTGAAATAGCGGAACATTAGCGATTCGGTAATAGCTAATCGCTAATAAGGAATGGCTTTCCCATTCATTCCTATGGGCCTTTGGGAAAGCCATTCCTCATTAGCGATTAGCTATTACCGAATCGCTAATAAGGAATCTTAAGGAATCGCTAATAACATTGCGATTCCTACATGCATCCCGTTTTGCGAGTCTTTAATAGCGATTCCTTAAAATTCGCTATTAAGGACTCGCAAAACATTACTTTGATGCATCTGCCAGTAAGGTGTCAAAAGAACAGTGCCCTACTAGGATTTTTCTTACTGTGAACCTGAGAAGGAACCTTACTCAGTGATCTATGTTACTGCCTTAATCAGACCTTAAAACAAATCTCCCCCTTGCTGAAGCCAAATTAATACCTCTGTTTTAGATAAAAGAATGTTTCTACTACTTGAGCAACACAAGCATCTAGATTTAAAAAACTTACAGGCATATGCATCAAAGTAAATACTGGTCGCAAATGGGCAGATTCTCAGAATCTGCCCCTTTGTGACTGGTATTTTTGCATTTGGGATGCATCATCCCAAATGCAAAAATCGCAATTTAAGGAATCTCTAAATTGAGATTCCCTAAATTGCGATTGCATTTAAGGAATTCTAGATTGAGATTCCTTAAATGCAATGCATGAAAGTAAAAAAAATAGCGAAATCGCTAATAGGAGTAGCAAATTACCATGAAGTTGAACTTCATGTTGGTTTGCTAAAACTTTAAAAAAAGCACTTTTGTGCATTTTTCAAAGTTTCATTTTGCGCACACACATGCCCTAAGGGCATGTGTGTGTGCAACATATGTGCAGAGATCAATTTCAGGGGGTGCAACAGGGTGTCATTTTGACACCCTTGCACCCTTGAAATTGCATGAGCAATTTGCGAGTACCTACTGGTACTCGCATATTGCTCATGCAATCTCCAATATATTCCTATGGGCCTGTAGGCCCATAGGAATGAATGGGACAGCATTCCTTAATTGCGACTAGCAATTTGCGATTAGCAATTAAGGAATGTTTAGGAATGGCTATTTTAATAGTGATTCCTACATGCATAGGCTTTTGCTATTCCTAAATAGCGATTCCTTAAACATCACTATTTAAGAATAGCAAACGGCTACGTTGATGCATCTGCCAGAAAAACACTTTGGGCCAGATGCATCAAGCATCCATTTTGCGATTCCTTATTAGCGAAAAATAAGGGTTCGCTAATAAGGAGTAGCAAAATGCTATGCATGAAGAAATTGCATTAAAAAATAGCGATTCCTTAGAATTCCTTAATTGCGACTCGCAAATTGCGACTCGCAATTAAGGAATACCTCCCCATTCATTCCTATGGGCCTACAGGTCCATAGGAGTGAATGGGCAGACAATCTCAATTTGCGAATCGCAATTAGCGGTTCGCAAATTGAGATTGCGATTTCAAGGGTGCAGGGGGTCCAAAGGACACCCTGTTGCACCCCTGAAATTGATCTGTGCACATATGTTGCGCACACACATGCCCTTAGGGCATGTGTGTGCGCAGCATGAAACTTTGAAAAATGCACTTTAGTGCATTTTTCAAAGTTTTTGCAAATTACCGTGAAGTTGTACTTTGTGGTAATTTGCGTGCCCTATTAGCGAATTCGCTATTTTTGAAACTTTCATGCATTGCATTTAAGGACTCTCAATTTGAGATTCCTTAAATGCAAACAATCGCAATTTAGCGAGTTCTCAATTTGCAATTTTTGCATTTGGGATTATGCATCCCAAATGCAAAAATACCGGTCGCAAAGGGGCACATTCTGAGAATATGCCCCTTTGCGAGCGGATTTTACCTTGATGCATCTGGGCCTTTATTAGTTCCTAGGATGAGCCCCTCTCCTTCTCATAACATTATAGGACTATGGACGTAAGACTGCAGTCCGTGCACCCGTGAAATCCACTGCGGCTTTTACTTTAGGCTACTTTGCTTGTCAGTGGTTGTTCAGTTATCGCTTCAATCCGAGTTCCACTCTGGTTTTTGTTCCAGGCTGGAGAGAACAGAACATGTTCAGTGTACTTTACTCCTTGAGCCGGTGACTGCAGCTCACACTGCACCATGGAGATCCAGGGGTTAGAGGTAGTGCCTCTGTCCGTGCTGCTGTTAAGTGGCTCTGCTGTGGTGCTGCCCCTATTGGCATTGCATTTCCAGGCTGGTCAGCAGTGTGAATACGGCTGCCACCCCACAAACTGGGGAAACAGTCAGAACACTGCGACCTCAGCCACGTATGTTTCTAGTATGCAAGCGCTACAGTTTAACCATGCATGTGCCTTAACCACGCATATGCATGGCTAAGGCAGTGCGTGGTGTAGCTGCTAGCTGATGGCTGATGGAAGCAGGAAGCAGCCAAGCAGCAGGAAGGATAGGGTAAGGATGCCAGGTGGTGAGGTAAGTGGGGCTGGGGCCGGGTTTTGGTGGGTAGTTGTATAATTAAGGGGGTTCAGGGTAGTTTTAAGGGCTCCGGTTTGGGTAGTTTACATGGCTGGGGGTTTGGGGTAGTTTCAGGGCTTGGATGGTGTAGTGTCCTGCAGGACACGTTCTAGCGTTTTCCAGCTTCCTGCCTGCCAGCCACTCCCTCGAGGGCTGGGCACACTACACCCCTCACCCATCTATCACGGGTGTCACGAGTCACGTGACCCCGCTAATAAAAAAGCCCGGGTGCACGTGCTCGAGGCAAGTTTACCCACCTACGAATCTGTGTCAGTGTCCCTCATTGCCACGTCATGTGGGCCCTTAGGCCCAACACTACAGATGGTATGGGGTAGTTTTCAGGGCTAGGGGTCAGGTAGTTTTCAGGGTCTGGGGGTCAGGTCATTTTCAGGGCTGGGGTAGTTTTCAGGGCTGGGGGTTCAGGATAGTTTAAAAGGCTGGGGTTCTGGTATCTTTCAGGGATGAGGGTTCAGGGTAGTTTTTAGGCGAGGGTCGGAGCCACCCCTAACCTCATCGGAATCCGGCCCAAGGTTGCAGAGGCTCATGTTGCACTACAGGCCTGTGGTAGAAGGAGTGCACCAGTGTCTGGGTTTTCCCTCACACCAGACCCGCCGCCAGCTACCTGCCTCAGTCCGCAAGACACATCATACTCTTGCCCCTCGCCGCTCCCTCAAAGGTACTTCGCATCCGCCGTTATAGGCATGCTGAACAAATCATACATGAAAGAAGCCAGATTGGACTCCTGGAGCCAGACGGGATGGTGGGGGCAGCACAACAAAATCACTCAGGGTGTGAAAGATACGGCTTGGGTCACATCAACCACCGCAAGCAACCCTCCATTTTATATGTATCTGCCTCATTAAGACAGATTCTCGAACCCCGTCTTTCAACTCAGACTTTTGTGGCCAAGTTCACAGAAAACAAAGTGAAGAAAGACCACAAGGGATGTAAGAGGGGGCTGGCAGAAAGATCTACAACCTAGTACGCACCCTGGTCTTTCCAATGAGTCATCAACAAGGGCATGTTGTTTCAACGAAGAACCCTAACTGGCCAGCCACTACGGCATTGCCCAAAAACATACCCAGCAGTAGCTGCCGCTTCTCCGAGGCAGCTATTCCAGTCCCTGACTAAGGGCTAGCGTGGGCATGCTCAGCCTTGGCAGGGATTGGCTGCCGCATACCCTGGAGATCCCGGAACACACAGTACTGTGAGGAAGGTGTTAGCACGCCAGTAAGGGGAGGGGAGGCCCTCCATGGAATCCCACTAATTTTTTCTGTAACTCCACGAAATTCTGTGTGTTTCGTCCTCCCCTACAAATTAAAATACAGATTAGGCACTCACATTTCTCTTAGCATGAAAGATCAAGGCAGAGATTTCTCTTATCATAAAAAAATTCTTAACAAATCCTACTTGTAAAAATACCTTTTAATTTCAAAATGCTGCTTTATGTTTTTCATAAAATGCACTTTTTATCTTTTGCAAAATATGTAAACTTTTCTAGATATATTCTGTTTGTTTGATACAAGCACCAACACCACAAGCAGCATTAATGCACTTTTGAAAAAAAGAAAAACAAACTGAATTAAATGCACTACATCAGTATGTTTTATAATTGGGCCTTCTACTACTAAACATTTCAATGCACAAAGGAATTGGCCAAAAAATACATTTGATATAATATGTAAGTTGTGCATAGCCATGTAAATAAAATAAGACATTTTGCTAGTCTATTGAAACCCAATTAATGCATAAATATGCAAATCACACTTGACATTCACATTAAAAGATTATGGAAGCCTATTCCTCAAAACCTACATAAGTGAATTCCATGCATTCTGTAGCTCATTCATGCATAAAGTTATTAAATTAAAGTTGTTTATATTTATCTTATTCTATGTTGGCTGTGCATTTTCAAACCTTTCGAAATGTCACCCAATTGTTCATCACCCATTTTCACATTCAGGAGTCTTGAGTTTCCGCGTGATTACTTCACATATATGTATTTTGTTGTACATATTGCAAAAGACAACAAAAAAGTACAACACTCTTAGCAGTTCTTCTGATTTTCACCTGTCAAATGGTGTCTTTATAAAAGGTTTTAAAAAAAATGATTTTATTGACAACAGCTATTTATACATGCAGGCGGCTGGACCAAATACATGCTTTGTAGTGTAAGAAAATGACATAGTTCTAGCCAATCTTATACATAGCAGCTGCCAACATAGACATGTACTTAACCTTTGGCATTACATCCTGCATTGAATTCAAAGGGTACTTACGCACCAGCAACATAGAACAGAAAATGGAGGAACCAAGAAGAAAAGGAGGAAGGGAAGAGGGGAAGGTTCCGGCCTAATCCTACTCTGTACTGTCATTCCATCTTTGCACATCCATTTGATACCTTGGGCCTCATTTATAAAAGGCTTGTGCCACCGGTGCATCACTTTTTCCCATGTTAAAAGTGACACACCGGCGGCGCAAGTCCTTCATAAATAAGGCCCCTTGTCTTTAGATCCACATAAGTTCCTAGTAGGCAGACAACTGCCCATGGCAGAACGCTACATCTCCGAGCCAATCTGCATCTCGCGGTACCTGATGGAGACCCCAACACATCGCAATTCAGAGTTTAGCAAGCAACAAGAGCATGGACGCTAGCCTTCTACTGTCCGCAGGCACACTGCTCACATAATCAATCTGCACTGTCAAGGGGTAGTGTTTTATAGGGAACTCTAATATCTAATCCATAGCATTAAACATGGTTCCCCAGTAATGGCTAATGCCGGGACAGTCCCATGCTAGGGGCAGGAAGGACGCGTCCTGGGCCCGGCATCTTAAGCATCTCGCATTCTCACTCAAGTCGAAACGAAACTGGGGAGGCCTGCCTGCACGGAACTTAGAGGGGCCTCATCCTAGCTCAATCAGGAGCTCTCTGGCCAGACGGAAGTGCCGAAGGGGCCTCCTGGAGCTTGGGGCCCCCACACCACAGGGGATGCGGGGGCCTGTGTTACGCCCCTACACAGAGGGGGCAGAGATCACCACCAGATGCGCCCTGCGGCTCAGGCCATGCCATGCCCACACCGTGCAACCGACCGTGTCCACCCTAGACCGCGTCTGGGCAGTGGTCTGTACAGGATCGTATTCAGTGGTGTTGGGGCCACTTATTCGTGTTCCAGCGCTGTATATACCATGAATTGCGTTGGGTATGTCATTGAAATCCAAATCTGGCTTGAGCACAGTTATAGTAAAGGTCCAAGTCCGGAGCACCCATTCCACCCTGTTCAAAGGCTAGGGTTAAGGTTTCCAAGAGATCTTGCGTTGTTTTCCGGCCCAGGCAAGGGATATCGAGTTCAAGTGCAATCTACATCTGAAGGGACAGCTGAGAGGGATCGGAAGGTTAATGAACATGTAAAGGAATTTGGGGAGGCTGACCATTCTGGCAATTTCTCGTCGCCCAGCCAGGGACAGCGGCAGTCCCTTCCATCGCTTCAGTCGCTCTCCATCCACTCCATGAGCCTTCCATAATAGGAGCCCCAAAGTTCCTCAACATTGCAACTCAGCCAGATTCCCAGGTTTTTCACTGGGCCCTCCGCCCAGCAGAGTGGATACTCCGATTGGCACCGCTCTGTAACTGCCGTCAGTGGGAATATTACTGATTTGCCCCACTTGATGTGTATGCCTGAAAGTCCTCTGAACTACGTAAACTCCCTGATCAAGGGATCTACATTATCAGCGGGACGTTTAACATACAGAGTCACATCATCCACATATAAGTAGATGAGTATCAGCCACGGAATGAATGCCAAACCGTGGTGTGCATGATGCTGCATTAACCGGGCCGCTAGGGGCTCCACAGGGATGGCAAATAGAAGGGGGGACAATGGGCACCCTTATCTTGTGCCCAGGTCATGTGAAATGTGGATATCACTTCATTGACTCGGAGCCTCGACATGGGATTGGAGTATAAGTGTGGAATCAGTTTGATGAATTTGGAACTGATTTCTAGATGGGAAGAAAGTGCAAATAGATATGGCCATTGAAGTGAGTCAAATGCCTCAGAGGCAACCTGAAAAATCACGGCCACTTTGAGCAAGGGTTTCATTTTCTGCATTGTGGCAAAAAAAGTGCGCAAGTTGTTAGACGTAGCCCTAGTAGGGACAAATCCACACTGGTCAGGCCGCATTATAAGGTGCAACATTAGAAAAAGTCACGATGCAATGAGTTTAGCCAGGATTTTGTTGTCCAGGTTAATCATAGAAAGCGGCCTCTATGAATCACATTTTAACGGATCTTTGTCAGGCTTTAAGATCATAATGAGGAGCGCTTCTCGAAGCGAAGGGGGAAGTACTCCCCTTTTCATCAGTTCCTCATACATATTTACAAGATGCAGTGCTAACAGTGATGCATATTCTTTGTAAAATGTGGCTGACCGGCCATCCAGGCCTTATCCTCAGGTAATGCGCGGATGTCCCTGACGACCTACTCCAAGACCTCCTCCAAGAGGAATGGTTCGTCCAGATAGTTTTGATGTGTAATCTTGAGTCGCAGCAGCTAGATTGAATCAAAAAAATCGTTCAGATCTGCGGCGGCGTCTTTTTGACTCGCCCCATAAAAGGTGGAGTAAAAGGAGATCATTTCGGACTGGACGGCCACCTGGCCAGTTGCTGTCTCGTTGTCAGAGGGGTGTAATTCACATATATAATCGCTAGCCCAGGGCTCCTTGAGTAAACCTACTAGTGTCCTACCAGCCGGGTCTCCCTCCCTCTGCATATCTTCAAGCACACACCTCCTTCCTGAAGAAATGAGTCTCGCGTATAGCTTACTCTTCAAATTCCCCAATTGTGCCCCTGATGCTCCCTAGGATTTCGTTATTGTTGGTGGCAGAGAAGTCACTCTCTAGGCTTTGTATCTCCTCTTCCAGATGCTTGAGGTCTCCCCGTAGCACACCTTCCTGGTATGCAATGCATTCTCCCCGTATTAAAGCTTTAAACGCCTCCCAGAGCATGGAAGGTACTCTATTATCGCCATGCTGATTGTTCCCCTAAATATCTGGTCTTGTAACGGGCCCGGTGGAAGTTGCTAGCTGAACACTCCGCTAAGGTACTCCAGCAAAGCTAATTTGACAAGCACCGGGTGTGGACAGAGTTCTAGCTAAGTGTGTGACAGTGGTAATCCAGGCAAAAGCATCTCTCTCTCTCGATGCAAGCCAATAATACATTCTTGATCAGGAGGGGCCAGCAGAGGACACACAAGTGCCCTCCTTGATGTTTACGTTTCTACTGCACCAAATATCTACCACATCATTGTGAGATATAATGATGTGAAGCTGTGCTGCCGCTCATGGGTGAGGGCGTCATGTGGTGCCCGATCTGTCTCTTCATGTGTCAAAAGCTATGTTGTAGTCCTCTCCACACAGGATTTCGCCCAGCCCTAACGTGTCAATCAGCCTCTAAACCTCTTCAAAAAGTCCAGTTCATCTACGCTGGGGCCAGATATCGAGACCAACCTGATTGGGTGTGCCCCCAGTGTGCCCACCAACGTGACATATCTTCCCTGTGTATCCCAAAGGCCTTTCACATGCACTATAGCAGCCCCTTCCTGATGGAAATGGCCAACCCTGCGCGTAGTTTAAATAACATGCTATATATGTTTTTCCCCCATTCATCCTGCCCTCAGGTGTGAGTGAGGGTCAAGTGCAACTCCTGCAAGAAACAGGCATCCACTCCATGGCAGTGCAAATAGGTCGCTACCAATCTTGCTTTCCATCTATCATTCAACCTTCAGACATTCCAAGTTATTTTAGTTGAGTCATTCTCTCACTTTGCATATCCAGATGCTCAATAGCAGCCTCTCCTTCACACCTAAGGGCCAATCCATAGGCTCAGTAAGGCAGGAGGAGGCCAGCATGGCAGGGGAAGGGAGGGGGGGAACATCAATAGAACATGTTATACACTAGAAAAACCCTAGTATAACCCACCCCTCTCCCACTACAGCCACCCAAACCAGCTGAGTAAAGACCCTCCAGCCCCAACACAGCAAACAATTATACATAAAATAGGGATCATCCCTAAGGGGCCTGGCTCATCCCAGCTATTGATCGCTGGGTGGCTGGACCACGCGAAATCAGCGGGGAGACAGCTCCCCTCTGTTGGTAGAGCAGACATCAACAGACAATTCAATAGCATATAATATAATTAAGGTGGTGAATAGTTACGTTCCTGTGGATTGACAGTAACTGCCCTGTGGGCTCAGGTTTCTTTAATCATTGTCGCTGATGCAGCTATTGACCTCATTATCCTTCACCGAATGCAGAGACTGTCTAGCTGGGCTGGGTCATGCACACATTTTGTGGCCATCTTCTGATCGGTAAAGTACAAGGTCTTGCCCATGTGGAAAATGCAAATGTTTGAGGGGTATAGCAGAGAGTATTTATTGTCCTGCTTTTGAAGTAGCCTCTTCACTGTCATAAATTCTCGTCTAACCTCCTGCACCGCCAGTGTGAAGTTGGGATAAAACGACACAGTTTTCCCTTGATAGACAACCTCTTGCTGATTTCTTGCCAACCAGAGTACAGTGTTGATGTCCCTATAGTTCAACAGGTGGCAATTATCGGTCTTGCGGAGTCCCCAGCTGGGGTCTTGGTCCTAATGTCCTGTGTGCCCTTTCTACGATGCATACTGGAGACAATACGTTTCTATATAGGGATCTCAGCATTTCCTCTACATAGTCCTCTACCCGTGTTATGGCGGTGGATTCCCGGATTCTTACTATTCGCATGATGTTCCACCTGGATCTGGCTTCTAAGTCCTCATTTTTGTTTTAGATCACTTCCAGAACTTTTTCCATGCTTGGCAGCTTCTCACATGTTGCTATTCTGTTGTCCTCTCATTACTCTGCCATGTTGGGTTGTGGGTTGCGTGGCTGCTCAACTTTCACGTCCTGAAGTAAAGCCCAACCAAGCCTACGGTGTTAGCAGAGCGTCCACCCTTCTCATTATGGTTGTGATGTCTGCCAGATGTGATGGTTAAAATACGGATTTGGCCGTCCAGCTCATAGAGTCTCACAGAGTGGCAGCCATCTTGGGGGTGTGCTCTCTAGCACCCCCGACTTTATAAAAGGGTTAGGTCTGGTTAAAGTATAACATTGATGTTTCAAAATGTGTACTTCATTCATGTATTATACAAATATATCTGACACATTTCTAAAAATCCAGTGAATACATACACTCACTCTATGCATTTGAAAACCTACATAGAAAGAAAGACAGATAGATAGACAGATAGATAGATAGATAGATAGATAGATAGATAGATAGATAGATCGATAGATAGATAAGATGTAGATAGATAGATAGATAGATAGATAGATAGATAGATAGATAGATAGAAATATAGATAGATAGATAGATAGATAGATAGATAGATAGATAGATAGATAGATAGATAGATAGATAGATAGATAGATAGATAGATAGATAGATAGATAGATAGATAGATAGATATAGATAGATAGATAGATAGATAGATAGATAGATAGATAGATAGATAGATAGATAGGCAGGCAGGCAGGCAGGCAGGCAGGCAGGCAGGCAGGCAGGCAGGCAGGCAGGCAGGCAGGCAGGCAGACAGACAGACAGACAGACAGACAGACAGACAGACAGACAGACAGACAGACAGACAGACAGACAGATAGATAGATAGATAGATAGATAGATAGATAGATAGATAGATAGACGCTCTTCATGCATGAAAACAGAACACACAAAAGGTTGAAGATCACACTCTTCACATCCAAGAAACTGGACATGAGTCAATGATATGTGCAATTTATTCTAATGGGCAGGTGTCAAACTGCAGCTTCAACACCCTCAAACACATAGAGATTCTGGTGTGGAACACTGAAGAAGTTGGCTGTGATTTCATAGAAAAACGATTTAATGGAATACCATTACTGGGAAACATTACCACCTAAGCTGTTTAATAGAGCTTTTCAGGATGAATGGCATTTAACTTTCATAGAAACTAATTCCTAAAATGTCTTTTTTAATTGGTGTCTGCATACATATTTTTAAGATGACATTGCTGCAGGCCTTACTTTTGGAAACATTATTACTGGAGGTATTTATTTCAATCCATCACGTCAAGGTACTCCATTGCGGATTTTGTAGTTTAGCACGCATAGAAAGAGGAAATCGCCTCTCATGATTGTTGTTGTGCAGGAAGGTGTCCCTTCTTGCACAAAAACAATCATCCCCGCAACGCAAACATGTGCCTGCATCGACACATGGCAGCCAATTGTGCACCAAAGCAGGGGAGAGCAAAGGGATCCATCATATAGTTGTAGATATGACGCATCCCTTTGCTTCCAAAGTAACGCAGCGTGGCGCAGCCAAATGGTTGCTGCAACTGCAACGCTGTGTTACTTTCTCGTAAATAAGGCCCTAAGTGCGTACAAAGCCATACTTGTGCTCACAGACTCTGATCTCTTTCAACCAAAAAATGCTAATAACATTAATTATGACTTCATACGTGAATGCAACCAACTGACAATAAGTATTTGTGACTTTCATTAACATGTCACAATTTATATGGCTGTAGTGTCAGAAAAAAGATCCCAGATTGGCAGTCTTCTTTTTCATTTTCATTCAAAATGTGAAAAAAATTAGCTCTGAAATTAATTTCTTGCTTCCGAGATCACAATGTCGTCCCACTCCTTTATTTTCAAAACACAATTCGTATTCAGGGTCAAGAGCATTTAAGAAAAAAAATTATTTGTCAGGGAAGAACTGTTCCGGAAATTCAGTACAGAAAGTCCTTCGCTTTGACTGGGAAGCATTGTGTACAGGCACATAATCAAGTGCAGTATTAGTCTGTGTCATTGTAATACTGATGGCATCAAACACTTAAAATAGAGTTCTGGGAATATGCAGTAATCTACAAACAGGGAGAGCGATGGCAAAAACAGGTTGAACATGGCTACAGGTGGGTGTCTGGAAAACATTAGAAGACCACATTTCTGATGTCGACATCATCACAATATTTACTAGTAAAACAAATGGCCGTTGTATTATCAGATATGTGTAAAATTAACACATTTCACTTCTACTAGCATAAAAACTCAAACACCAGACACTGTATCATGATAGTGGAGAAGGTATTTTGGCTCCTTCTTTTCATGTCTCGACTATGTCATACATATGTGCATGCAGAACCATATACATGTGTACTCATATATTTGTATACTTTATTATAAATAACTTAAAGGGGTGCATTTGACCGAAATACTGAATGTGCATTCACTGTATAATTCAGACATTTACATGTGTGTGCATACTAATGTTTTCTTATAGTGATATCAAATTCCAATTTTCATGTATATCTGCTTTTGTGAAGTTTGAGTAATTTTGTTGATGCTATACATATATTCACACATTCATTTGACAAACATCATGCATTTATTTTATAATTGGTTGTATCCATAACCATGCATTTAAAATGTGTATTAAAGTATTTGCTAACCTGACCAAGCCCTTAAACATTTGGGGCCATATGTAGGTGGCGAAATACCGGTCAGTAACGCCGAAATCGCAAAATTTCTGCGTTACCGACTGTATTTAGCCATGTGCAATGTAGGTACCACCAAACGCCATTGCAAGTAAGGAATCAGTAAAAATAAGGTAAACCAGTTACTGATTCCTTAATTTGCGATTAGCAGACACCGAAACCCCTAAATACCGAATTGGTAAAGAAGAAATCCTTAAGAAATCGCAAATCCGATGTACCAAAAATCAGTAATACCAAATTTTCACATTTTCGGTATTTAGGAGTTGCTAATTACCACTGACTCAAAGCAGGTGGTAATCAGTGGCACTGTATTTAAACAGCCCCAAAATGCAACAGTGTGAACACAATGGTGGCCCTCGATGTAATTGCAAGGCGGCTACGTTTGCAAGCAGCAGGACTGAGGATCTGGAGACGGGAGGAGCGCGTGTACAGACTGCGCGGTACACTGTTCCAACTGACTGAGACTGAAATCCATGAGAGGGACAGGTTACACCCCCAAACCATCCTAGACCTGATACGGGACCTGCACCCACTCCTGGAGCATCAGACCCCAAGGGCGCATGCTAACCAACACATGTTCAGATGCTCTGTAGCCTGCACCAACTTGCATCAGGAAGTTACAGGGGGGTGATAGCTGTGGCAGGTGGTGTGTCACAGAGTTGCCTGTCCCATTTTTTCAACTTTTTCCTGGATGCCATGATGCAAAGAATGCATCACTACATACGCTTCCCCAGCACACAGGCCGAACTGCAGAAGACAAAGCTGGATGTTTACCAAAAGGCACAGTTCCCACGTGTAATAGGGTGCATTGATGGGACACACATACCAATCTACCCACCTGCAGCTACAGAGTACATATACCGGAACCGCAAATCTATGCATTCCATCAACGTGCAGGTGATGTACGATGCGGACCACATCATCACTGACATTGTGGCCAAATTTCCAGGGAGTACCCACGACTCCTACAAATTTAGGTACAGTAGGATCTACACACGTCTGGCTGGGGGTGAATTTGGAGAAGGATACCTGCTGCGTAAATCAAAGTGACACACCCTGATGTATACCTTGGATGAATGTGTTGGTGACTCTTATTAATGGCACTTCCTTTCTCACTTAGGTGACAGCGCATATGCCGTGCGGGTATTTATCCTGACTCCATACCCCAACCCATGCACCCCAAGTGAGAGAAGATACAATGTGGCACATAAAAGCACGCACAACGTTGTGGAGAGCACCTTCGGACTCTTAAAAGCAGGTTCCGCTGCCTCCACAAAAGTGGAGGTGCACATACCGCCCAATCATCTGCTGTAAAATAATAGCAACATGTGCCATGCTACATGGCACAGCATTGGAACTAACGGACTCTGAGGACGAGGGTGAGGATTTTCCACAGCCAGAGCACAGCACAGCAGGTGTAGCAGCAGCACCAGATGGGAGACACAGACGGGCTGAGATCACACGCAACTATTTCTGAGTAAGTAAAGAGACACAGCCAGTTACTGCAAGTGAGTGACGATGTTTACTTAGCATAGCACATCGCCATACCATGAAGGGCTAAACATGCCAGGCCAAAATGAAATGCAGATTACAAAGTCAAAATGGGTTACACCACCCGTTTCGCACTACCATGTCATGGCCGGCATTACTTCCTGCGCCCACGCGCAGCACTGCTGCGTTCCCTGGCCACACTGTCCTCACTGGCAGTCTGTCCTGTGGCAGCGATGTGCCATTCGCTGTGCCTCCTGGACTCTGTTATGGGGGCGTCATTCTACTGCGGCTAGTTGCCTCTTCACTATCCCCCAATCATTTGCACCTGTAGTGGTGAACTGGTTTGTCTGTAGCACTTCCAGTGCACTGGTCATTGTGACCAGCCACCTTGCCACGTCATGGCTGCAGTGGACCATCTCCTTCTGCATGGCCACCGAGCGCCTGCAGAGCAGAGAGGTGGCAGTGGAGAGGCGGTTCACCTCCTTAGTGTAGTTGTCCCGTTTCTGCCTCTCCCTGCGCCTCGTCAAACGGTCCTCATCCATTTTGCTGCACAGCTGCCTTACTGCCTCGGACAAGTCCCTCTTGCACTCAGCCACAGTATTGTTCATGCCCTTCTCAATTCGCAACATGTTCCCATTCATTTGTACCATCTGCCGCTGGACTGAACTTATCGCTTTGCCTTGCAGGCAGTGCACCTTGAGCATGTTCTTCTAAAGACCGACAAATACACTCTGGTCCTCGCTCTGTGAAGCTGGACTGGCTGCCCTTGCCCTGTGGCATCTGGCACCTGTGTGAGCACACTTGGGGGACTGTGTGCCTGCACCGTTGGCATCCTCTGCCACCATGGACTGTTGGTCTCTCATGCTGTCCTCCTCGGACACCTTCATCTGCTGGAGGCTAGCCACTGCATGCCTCCTGGCTCTCGGTGCTGGTGGCGGAGATGGTGGCGGTGGTGATGCTGGTGATGGTGGTGATGGTGGTGGCAGTGGTGATGGTGGTGGTAGTGGTGATGGTGTGCTCTGCAGGCAACAGGACCTCCTCCTCCTGTGTCCTCTCTCTCCTGGGTGCCTTTCCTCTGCAGCCCTGTGTGATGGCTTGCCTGTGGAGACAGAATGTACATTTGCTCACGTATCTGGCAGCATTTGCGTAATAATTCATTTCATGACTGCCAATCAACAGACTGTCATCTGCTTGCTAATTGCTGATGTGTGTCACATGCCTTTTGGTTCAGTGGACTGACTATTCTGACATGTGTTACTTTTGACTCCATCTCCCATAATGCATTTCTGTTTTTTAGTAAAACATGGACTGGGGTGGGATTTATAATGCCTCATTGGGGATTGGGGTTAGGGAGTGGGAGGCACAGCATGCAGTGCATGCATCTTACCTTATCTGTTGCCAGCTCTAGCTGAGATGTCTGCATCCCCAATCCCGCTCACACTTTCCGGCTGGAGTGTGCACTCCACCAGGAGATCCAGGGCAGTTGGTGCAGGTGCTGTATTTCTCCCTCCACCTGTCAGTTTGGCTTGCTTCTTTCTCTCTACCAGCCTCTCCTTTGCACGCTTCCTGAGGTCACACAAGCTTTTTTTGAGTTCCTCAATGATGCACTGGGTTACTCCAATGGCATTAATCTTTTCCTGGATGACCAGCCATATCTGCCTCTGCTGGGATTCAGACACGTGCAGAGAATGTTTCCCAAAAAGTTTGTCATGGTTCTTTGTGACCTCCTCAATAAGGACCTCCAGCTCCCTCTCACTGAATGTATGTTTCCTCTTGCATTCATCTGCCTCCTTTTCCCTCTCCTGGTTGTCCATATTTGCTCTGTGTTCTCAGCAAAAACTTGGAGAAGTTGCTCCTGGCTTGTTTGCTGTGCTAAAACAACAGTTGATGGACAGAATGCAGAACAATGTCATACATTCACCCCAGTACAGAGATCTGGGCCTAAATCCCTGAGTTGGACAGGTATCCTGTGCTCTCCATGCCACTGGAGTCAAGCTATCCAGGCTGATGAGGGCTGAAAGCCCGAAACTGGTCCTTGGATGCTTGTTTCCAGTCCAGGGAGGACCTGGCTGTGGAGTTCGGGCTGGACTGTTCCCATGGGACACAGGGTCAAGACTGATTTGCATATGGCTGGGTTCAAACTGGAATGGCATGGTGAGCAAAAAAACAATGGATTTAGGCCCAGATCTCTGTACTGGGGTGAATGTATGACATTGGTCTGCATTCTGTCCATCACCTGCTGTTTTTGCATTTGTCACCCCGAGTGGGACGAGTATGCTCAGACGTGAGTCCTGTGCTCTCCATGCCACTGGAATCAAGCTATCTAGGCTGCTGAGGGTTGGAAGCCCGAAACTGGTCCTTGGATGCTTGTTTCCAGTCCAGGGAGGACCTGGCTTGGCAGTTTGGGCTGGACTGTTCGCATGGGGCACAGGGTCAAGACTGATTTGCATATGGCTGGGTTCAATCTGGAATGGCATGGTGAGCAAAAAAACGATGGATTTAGGCCCAGATCTCTGTACTGGGGTGAATGCATGACATTGTTCTGCATTCTGTCCATCACCTGCTGTTTTTGTGTTTGCTGTGCTCCCTGCTTCTCAAACAGCTTCAGGATCAGTGCAGCTGCATGAGTGTGGCCACTTCTTGATTGTGAGGTAATGAGGAAGCACAGGCTTGGCTGATTTGACAATTACCGATTTTTTTAAATACAGATTCGCTAATTACCGAATCTGTATTACAGAATCGGTGATACCGATTCGGTAATGGGGAATCGGTAATTATTTTTACAGATAGATTCCGATTCACTAATTATTACTCATTATTACTGAATCAGATATTTTTACCTATTTTTTACCTACATCGGAAATACCGCATTCTTAATAGCGAATCGGTAAAATTCGCTATTAAGAACTCAGAATTTCAGAATTACCTACATCTGGCCCTAGGACTCAAATGTTTAACCTTCAACGCAAAAGTTTGATCAGTTTGCAATGTTCTATTTTTTTTGCAGGTCTGTTCATATGATCACATATTTAGTGAGAGGAAGATTGTGTATGAGAGATAGTGAGGCTCTGGAGGGGAACTTTTGGTAAAGACAAGAGGTGCTAACAAACAAAGGGAGGACTGTGATTCATGTTAATATTTGGAGACTGAGGAATAAAACACCTGAGATGGGAGTATCAAATGAAACAGCCATGTTCTGCTGTGTGAAGGTGGAAAAGTCCTGAGACACGTTATGTGGGATTATCAAGTGTTCTGTAAAGTTTTAATTGGTGGTCACACTATTGCCTCAGTTAGATTCCCTTTAGACTTAGAGGGGTACAGACCTCTGTGCTATATTTCTGTTTTGTGGCTTTATGTAACATAATACTCATGATTTTGGACAACTTGTACATAATTCAGACGATTTGAACTACCAGATTTGGACTGTATTTGTACAATATATTCTTGTAATCTCTAAAGTGAACTTTTGGATGATGTTAACTCCTGTCTATTTCTTATGCATCTAAAAAGGTCCTTCACGGGGAAATTTGGATATTCGGCTCAGTGCTCAGGCAATAGGCTTTGTTGGCTGAGGGTAGAGGCAAACGTCCTTTTATATAGTCTGCAGCATGTAAAGTGAATTCATTTAATGCAATTATTGGCTGAATATTTATTTACATAGCACAGCTCAGAAACTGAAAGAGGCAGTTACATAACACATATTGATGCCCCCCCCCCCCTGCAGAATGTGAAGAGGGGCCCCCCTGTGTCTTGTATCTCTTACAGGTATTCATTAGCCTTGGGCTAAATGGAGCCACCCTGAAGAGTCTGGCATTCCTCTGCACCACAGGAGCTACAGGGACCTATGCTACACTCCTGGAAAGAGGCATACCTTGCTCACTGCTTCCGAGATGCATAGTCTGAAAATCAAGCTCTAAATCTAAGAACTATTAGATTAAACAAATTCACTTTACACTCTTCTGGTACATAAAAACAGACACTCAACTCTTTGCTGAGCCCCTCATGATAGGGCACCAGGAATTGTGTCTTGGGGAGCCATGCTTTTTCAGCGCAGAGCAGCGTGACTGTTTAAAACACATTCAGAACAATATGTATGATCTTTAGACACCTCACACAACGTAAACAGCCACACCGCTGTGCGTTGAACCAGGGCAGCTCTGCATAATATGGTCCCAGGTAGTTAGAAAAAGTGTTTGCAATCAGGAGCTGTTATACTCCCATTGTATTTGCTGGGCTGACACACATAGAAGAGGTCAGAGGGATTATTTTGCTCAACTACAGGGCATACAATTAATTGAATGATACAGTCCTAGAACTTCAAAGAAAGGTAAAAAAGAAATTGTTACTCATACATTATTTGGCTATACTGTTTAGCTATCCAAATTTGTTTTGGAGCCAACCTTTTTTAAACAATGCAAAATCATTCAATCCATCAAATAAATGCTGTTCAATCATTGAATCCCACTTTTAAGGATACAACTTTTTATGCAATTAGCCCTACTTCAATAGACTTCTAAATAATTATTTTAGTTATTAAAATAAAATGCCTTTCTTATGTACTTAAGTTGAGTTCATACCTGACGTTTCCTCATAATAAATGCCTTGAAACTAACATATGAATCCTAAATGGCATATTAATTTTTTTTTAACCAAGATCATTTTTTAAACCATATATTAGCTATAAAATAAACACACACATTTGGCGCAAAACACAAGCATCTTTTGCAGTTTATTAACTTGTCTACAATTTGCAGATAATTTATAGTTACCAAGCAGTCAAATAACTTTCTACATATTTTTTAATTCGAAGCTTTTCAAATTAAAATTAATCACAAATTGGACCCTTGATGCAGAATCAAGTCTAAAGTACGTCCACATATTTTAGAATAAACAGCCGGGATTATTATTCTGCTTGTTCTGAACTGGGTGAGCAGGGCTGAAGGCTAACCAAATCATCTTCAGAAAATAACTGAAGGAATATACCAAAATGACTGTAGTGTGTAAAAAGATGCACCATGCATAACTGCTTGAAGCAGCAGCCTCAGGCAACCAGCAAAAACGTTTCTATATTCAGGGAAGAATTCTGTAGAGTAAATGTCTGCCTGCTCTGAATTTGGAAATTCTATTCCTTGCCTGACTCTTTCTTCTGCATTGCAACAAAGCCATATTCAAGAAATCATAATGCTCCTGCAAATCATCCTCTTATTGAAGGCATAGCTCCATCTCAACTGAATCTTGCTGTCAATTCCTTTAAAAAATATATATTTGTCCCTCAAAGGTGAAGCCAATAGACGAGCACTTAAGGCTGTTGGGGATCAACTAATTGTAACTTTATTGAAAGCTTGTAGTGTTAGGTGTAGTGAACAAGACCCCCTTTATGGAAGATGGGATCAGAGGGCTCGGAGTTCAGACTAGTACTTTGTTGATAGAGTCCTTCTTGTCTCAGCAACCTAGGTAGGGATGGGCTTGTCAAGCATATGAATCATAAAATCTACATTTAAAATCATCATGTCTAAGTATTTCCCACACATGCTCATTGTAGTAATCTTGACAACCTCAGTTTTGTTAGACACAAGCCACGCCCTACATCTCATCAACTGCCGCTGTGACAGATTGTGATAAAGCACCCAACTCAAAGGGGGAGAACCACAAGGCATGGTCTTTTCCCCAAATGTATAAGCCATTACTTACTGTGGACAATTGGCCACCCATTCTGAAAATTCAGGCCTATGTGATGGCATTCAGCTGTAGCATGGCGTGAGGCTGAAGAAGGATGAGACAGCATCACTGACTGCTAGAAGTTCATGAATGTATATTAGAAAGGACATTGTGAGTGATTGGTGCTAGAATGGGAATTTTAGAGTTGTGTATTTATAGTTGATCTACCCTTCCATTTCAGTTGTTCTTCCTGTAGAGAAAAGCTCTTGCTACTCTAGAAGGTAGACCATGCATGACCCCCCCATGTCCTAAGAATTCCTACCCTATTTCTATAGATCTGCTATTGACATACACTAGGCAAATAAATGAAATGTTCTCAACTAGTTTATGCTAATTGTCTCTCTTGTATTCTGCTTTCTTTTGCTGTTATAAGGATAAATGCAATATATTGAGAACAAAGCTGCTAAAGCTATCTTTGAACTCTCCTCAACATCAGTATATAACATACACAGATAATCTCCATTGGCTGATGCCGAGTTCAGGGCAGGGATGAAAGTGCTATGCACTATGCTAAAAATATCTAAAAGCTTTGAGATCGACTTATGAACCTGTGAGCATGATTTAATCCTCTTCCAACTCAATTCAGTTAGGGCAATATGCATGAACACATTTTCCCATAGACACAGAATGGGCAAAACCTTTTGATGCATCTGTCCCTTAATGCCGTACTAACTACCACCCTAGAGGTCTATTTTTTCCCCTCTATGAGCATCCACTATAATATTATGTGCCTCACCAAAGGCCTTCAAATCATTGACTAGATATCAACCACACTGATAGACTTCCACTTGTGCCTTCTGTCCACCTACATTCTCTTCAAAAAAGTGGGATTAGCTACAATGCAGTAAATGAGGGGAACACCAGCATCCCTGGATTCCAAGTTGAAGAAATCAGATAGCTAATGGAAGTCAGAGTAAGAAGGAAGTCCATTGCTTTGCAGCAGGGCTCCTGTTAAGGCCTGAGGAAAATCTTTGCAATTTCCTTTGACAAAATTATTACCAATGCCCAAACACATCATCCAAAATTATATGAAATTAGACAAAATGACAGTCCGGCATTTTGCACAATTTCTTTTTGTGTGAATGGCACCCTTGTACCCAGGTGGGATCAGAAGATGCATTATGTACAACAAAAATGTAAAATAATGTATGACATCCAAAGAACAATCACCGGCGGGAGATCCTTCTCCAACCTGGCCGCCAAGACAAGGAAAACCCTGCCACTGAGACTACGACAGACCCAAGACCTGCTGACCTTCAGGAGGATACTAAAGACCTGGCTGTTTGATCAGTAGCAGCCCCCACCTCCCCCCCAGCGCCTTGAGACCCTTGCGGGTATGTAGTGCGATTAACAAATGACTGATTGATTGATTGATTGATTGATTTATTGATTTACATGAATAGCAGCTGCGGGTGTTCTTTTCATTCGCATTGTTCCCATGCTCCAGGGGTAGGATTTTTACTCAAAGAACATCTAAATTATACAATCTGGCATAATGGCCCAATTTGAGGTGTTTCGTGTAACAAGTGTAACGCTAAATGCAGAAATTACATAGCAAAACTGCAATATCTCCTAGGGCTACTCTTGTTGCGATGTTGCTGTTCACTGTGTCTGGCCCGTCTCTACTAGACTGTGAGGTTACAGAAGCCAGGGTGGCACTAGGGAAGTGGCCACAGTCTCCTGTGTGGTTTAGATGAAAACCAAAACCCATCACTAAAAAGTTAAAGAGCCCACCCACAGATCAGTTAGCAGATTCACCGGAGTCCGTAGGGGGACCAGAGATGGTCCCAGAACCCCACACTCTGGGGGTTCTTATTATATCAGCCAGGAGGGCGGGAATCATAGGGCATATTTTCCAGTAGGATCACAGGTTAAAGACTTCCCTGCAAACAGTGGTGGCAGGTTTAACTTGGCTCTATGCATGAGCAGGTCTTGGGTTAACCATGTTAATGTGTTCAAACATTCTTTTCAATGCAGTGGCTCTTTGGAAGGCAGACTGGGGTTGGGTGCTGTGATGTCCTGCTGAGGATCACATACCAGCCACCTTTCCCATGAGGGTTAATATGGACATCCACTAAGGTGGCAGGACATATCCTGTAGGTGTAGGTTAAGTTGACCTTTATAAAGTTCAGTTCTGCCCTAGGTGCACATCTACTAGGCCGCTGTTCTTGTTCTTCAATGGGCAGGGATGGCTGCCAAACCCCTCTCTCCCACCAGGCATACTCTTTTTCAAGGCAGATCTACGGCTGTCCTTCAGCTACTAGTTGTAGATTTCTGTAGATAATGTACCTTCACCACTATGAGACTTGTTTTCAGCTTCAACAACCAGGTTCTGAGACATTTCCCTGACATGCTGCTGAGTGCCATCTACACTGGTCAATAGAAAATGCTGGTACCACTTGTGTCTGGTTCAGTCCTCCTTTTATACTACTTTTCCAGACATGGGTTATTGAAAACGATTCAAGACAAGTCTGTTGCATTGTGTATCACTCTTCACAAGAGCAGGAACAGCCATGCCTTCAGGTGGAGGTTCAGCAGCAGTGGGGTGACAAGCGAGTCTCCAAGAAGAGGGTCACTAGCATGAGTACAAAAACAGACGTTGACGTTCCATCCTGTCCTACAAAGAGAATGTTTTTTCACCTGCATGCACCCTACAAACAGACTAGTAGGAATACTCAAGGAAGGGACTAATGGCAAGAATCCACTAATAGCCACTTTTTCATTCTACAATGAAGTCTGTATCCATTCTTCTCACTTCAGAGTTTCTTTACAAAGGGCCCTGGAAAGCTAGCAATACACAATGCCAAGCTGACAGACTACCTTCAACAAAAGCAGTTCTGTCATTAACAATCCAAAATGAATTTCTGCTAACAGATATTCATACAGTCCCTATGCACAACTGTTTACCCTACCATCCATATATTATTATACACATGTACTTGTCAGGCACTCAGATGTAGCATAAGGACTTGGCTAAATAACTTGGTCAGAACTTTAGTGCTGCAATCAGTAGGCAACGGCCAACACAGAGAATGAGGATAATAGTCTGCTCTGCAAATATGATTCATAAATATGCTGCCAGCAAAGACAATCTCATGATAGCCTGCCTGAGGGCAGTAGTCTGGTGACCAAGGAAGGTACTCCTGGTGTGCCATTCCATAGAACAGAACCTCATTGAGGTTGGTTGTCATGTGTGCCGGCCACAAAAATGTCAACATGACATAGAGACTCACCGTTAGGTCACTCAGTGAAAAGGTGCACAATCGCAAAACCATCCATGGGACATTCAAGCCACAAAAGCTATGCAAACTGCAAAAAAATAACACTCCAAGTGCAGGTATTTTAATGTAATTCATTATCGTAATCATCTTTTAGTGACATCAATGAATCAATGTCAAGGTCAGTTACCAAGAGGAGAAATTAAGCAAATGTGAGTTTGAATGATACTTAAAGGCTTAGAAACTGTATGTTCCATTTAAGGCTTTTTTGATTTATTCACAGTAGCTTTCACATAGTAGTTAGAATTTCAAAGCAATATTTAATAGGAAGACAGACACTCCAGATACTCCCACTGGGCACTACATTTAACAAATGATCATTGACACATGATTTGTGGATGAACTGCTGAAAGCCAAGCTTTCGTTCATTCTTTTTTTTGTTAACAGAGGTCAGCGGGTTACAGAAGCATGTTTGAATTCTGAAGTTATACTTATACCTTTATTTTATAATTTACGCAACACCTTCAAATTATTATAAATTGCACTCCTCTAAATGCAGTGTATTTTAGCTCGAGAGCCAAAACACATTAACCATAACTTGTGCCTTCTCCACGAACTGCGTATACCTTTTCATATATAGGAAGTGGCAAAATGGCAAGAGCGGGCGAAACTAGGGAATGGGGTTTGAGTCATGACAGGGATGCACAACATCCTGTGATTCTGGGCAAATCACTTAATCTCCCCATGCCTTTTAAATTATTGCGTCAGTCTGTAATGCAACTGATACTCATGTAAAGTGCTCTGATTTCTTTGTGTCTAGTTCGCACTATATAACACTCCCAAAAAAATTAAATACATATTATATCATTTATACCATCAAAACTTTATAGCATTTACAGCACTTGTGACATTGCATATCGCTTCATTTGTGAGAACAGAGTGCATGGTAGAGTGACGAAGTTATATTTCATGTATTGGGGCTACCGGGTTGAATACACTGTGTATGGAGGATTTTCTAGATGTTGTGTAGTTTAGGTATTGATTGTATATAAAGAATGAATAAAGTTATAGCAATTTAAAGATGGTGCGTAAATTATACAGTATACAATATACTTTAGCATTTATAATATTTATGTAGTTAAGTTTTGTTTGTATAGAAAGAATCATGTTTTCCTAACTATAAAAAAGGTTTCATCATTGTTAGTTCATTGAATTATAATGTTTAAATGAGCCTAATAATGCTCAGGGAGAGGAGTTCCATGCCCCTTCCTCTTGATATATAACTTTGGGTTCCAGGGATAGGGTCCCCAAGGCTACTATTTGCTTGGTGAGGAAGGCCAGTGCACCACCCTCACCCTATTATGTATGGTTTGGCCCTAAGGAATGGGATCCCCAGCGATACTATTGGCTTGGGCATGGGCTAGGCACAAGCCAGGCTCTGCAGCCAGCCCCCTTCCACTCACCTCTGAAGGACTTGTTCAACATGGGGTTGGCTGCCTGAGAGAGGTTAGAACCAGGGCCTGCCTACAAGTCATGCTCTAGTGCCAATTTCCTGCCATGCATTCACTGAAAAAACAAAGGTTATAGTGATATTATAGATAGAAATTGTGTTAGAAATTGGGTTTCTCAGTGACAGAGATATGTGCCCTATCCAAGCACCAACCCCTTTCTTAGTCAATGTAAGTCAGATTCACTCCCTACAATAAAGTGATCTCACCCTCTGGTAGCTTGGCACAGAGCAGTCAGGCTTAACTTGAGGCAATGTGTAAAGCATCTGTGCAACACTTAAAACAGTAAAACAGTGAGAACAACACACAAAAAGGCACCACAGCTGTTTGCAAAAATAGAACTTAGTTTAATGAACAAAATAAGACCAAGTGACAAAAATTCAATACGTAGCTCCTGAGCTATGTAATTTTAAAGATATAGGTGAAAATAGCACATAAAAACTCAAAGCATCAACTGTGGTTATATGGTCGTGCCAGACCAGGACAAAGTCAAAAGTTCAGGCCTACCACAATGGAGCATGGACTAGCTACAGGGACCCACCTGCACATGCTGAACACAGTACCTTAAATGCTGAAGCGCGGTCTGCGCTGTGTTGCTATGCAAGGCTTTGCATCGTCCAGCCTCAGTTCAGAGAAGGACCAATGAAGCCAGAGCACCTTAGGCCCACTTCCATTGGTCCAGGACTGGGCTGGCACCACTTGGCAGGGTAGACTCACAGATGGCAGAGTCCAGGTGCTGTAGCAGATAAGTTGGAAGTATTTACTGAAAACAGAAAACAGCAAGCAAGCCAGCAAGCCCATGAAGTCACTTTGGTTTTGAGTTGGAGAGATGGAGGTCCAGTCCATCTCACAACCAGGCACGGGGGTCAGCAGGTCAGCATAGCAGAGCAGGAGTGTAACAGAGTGACAGTCCTGCCAGCAGCACATCAATCCTTCTTCCTGGCAGAGTATCCACAGATCCAGAAGTGTACTGAAGTGGTGATGTCTGAGGGGCAATATTTCTACTTTATTGCCCTGTTTCTGGAAGGTGGGAGAAGCTTCTAGACAGTGACCTTGAAGTTCAGGGAATCTCCTTCATCCCCTGCATTGGCTCCAAGCTGGCTAGAGTGACAGTTCTGGGTTGTTAGGCCTATTGTGTGGAGACAGGGCATAGCCTTTTGAGGTGCAAGTGGGGCTATGCTTAGCTCCACCCCCATCATACCAGTTAATGGCCTATTAGGGCCAATCAAGTCACACCAAATCTCCCTTTGTGTGGGGCTATCTAGAGGAAATGCACACGGTCCAGCTGTCACCCACGCCAGACGTGTATACATAGACAGGTAGAAGACATCAAGGGCCCGATTCGCAAAAGTAATCTGAGAAAAAATCGTAACTTTATGACTTTCTGTATTCACTTTTAGGAGTAGCAAAGTTAGGATTTTGTCTTAAGTTTGTCTTCAGTTTTGGTCTTAAGACAAAATCCTAACTTAAGTTAAACTTAAGTTAGGATTTTGTCTTAAGTTTGTCTTAAGACAAAATCCTTTTGTGAATACCAAAAGTCGTAAAGTTAGTGGTTAAATTAAGAAAATGCCAACTTTCTAAAAGTGGTACAAAAGGGGGTGGTGATGGACAGAGCATCTGAATCAATCAAACACTCACACCCAGTCAAAAAGATCTGGGTTTAATCCATCACCATTCTTTAGTCTACTCTGCCACCCCAGTTCAGACATGGCCATATGCAAATCAGTCTGACCCTGTGCCTCATGGGAACAGTTCAGCCCGAACTGCCAAGCCATGTCTTCCCTTGACCGGAAACAAGCTATGAGGACCGGTCTCTGGCATTCCAGCCATCCCCAGCCCGGTCTGCTTGAATCCAGTGGCAAATTGAGCAAGGGACTCACGTCTGAGCATACCCTGCCACACTTATGGCAGCCAAAAGCGGTACAAAAGGGGGTGGTGATGGACGGAGCATCTGAATCAATCAAACACTCACACCCAGTCAAAAGTTCTGGGTTTAATCCATCACCGTTCTTTAGCCCACTCTGCCACCCCAGTTCAGATATGGCCATATGCAAATCAGTCTGACCCTGTGCCTCATGGGAACAGTCCAGCCCGAACTGCCAAGCCATGTCTTCCCTGGACCGGAAACAAGCTTCCGAGGACCGATCTCTGGCATTCCAGCTGTCCCCAGCCAGACCTGCTTGAATCAAGTGGCAAAGTGAGCAAGGGACTCACGTCTGAGCATTCCCTGCCACACTTATGGTGGCCAAAAGTGATACAAAAGGGGGTGGTGATGGACGGAGCATCTGAATCAATCAAACACTCACACCCAGTCAAAAGATCTGGGTTTAATCCATTACCATTCTTTAGCCCACTCTGCCTCCCCAGTTCAGACATGGCCATATGCAAATCAGTCTGACCCTGTGGCTCATGGGAACAGTCCAGCCCAAACTGCCAAGCCATGTCTTCCCTGGACCGGAAACAAGCTTCCGAGGACCGGTCTCTGGCATTCCAGCCGTCCCCAGACCGGCCTGCTTGAATCCAGTGGCAAAGTGAGCAAGGGACTCACGTCTGAGCATACCCTGCCACACTTATGGCAGCCAAAAGCGGTACAAAAGGGGGTGGTGATGGACGGAGCATCTGACTCAATCAAACACTCACACCCAGTCAAAAGATCTGTTTTTAATCAATCACTGTTCTTTAGCCCACTCTGCCACCCCAGTTCAGACATGGCCATATGCAAATCAGTCTGACCCTTTGCCTCATGGGAACAGTCCAGCCCGAACTGCCAAGCCATGTCTTCCCTGGACCGGAAACAAGCTTCCGAGGACCGGTCTCTGGCATTCCAGCCGTCCCCAGCCCGGCCTGCTTGAATCCAGTGGCAAATTGAGCAAGGGACTCACGTCTGAGCATATCCTGCCACACTTATGGCGGCCAAAAGCGGTACAAAAGGGGGTGGTGATGGACGGAGCATCTGAATCAATCAAACACTCACACCCAGTCTAAAGATCTGGGTTTAATCCATCACCGTTCTTTAGCCCACTCTGCCACCCCAGTTCAGACATGGCCATATGCAAATCAGTCTGACCCTGTGCCTCATGGGAACAGCCCAGCCCGAACTGCCAAACCATGTCTTCCCTGGACCGGAAACAAGCTTCCGAGGACCGGTCTCTGGCATTCCAGCCGTCCCCAGCCCGGCCTGCTTTAATCCAGTGGCAAAGTGAGCAAGGGACTCACGTCTGAGCATACCCTGCCACACTTATGGCAGCCAAAAGCGGTACAAAAGGGGGTGGTGATGGGCGGAGCATCTGAATCAATCAAACACTCACACCCAGTCAAAAGATCTGGGTTTAATCCATCACTGTTCTTTAGCCCACTCTGCCACCCCAGTTCAGACATGGCCATATGCAAATCAGTCTGACCCTTTGCCTCATGGGAACAGTCCAGCCCGAACTGCCAAGCCATGTCTTCGCTGGACCGGAAACATGCTTCCGAGGACCGGTCTCTAGCATTCCAGCCGTCCCCAGCCCGGCCTGCTTGAATCCAGTGGCAAAGTGAGCAAGGGACTCACGTCTGAGCATACCCTGCCACACTTATGGCGGCCAAAAGCGGTACAAAAGGTGGTGGTGATGGACGGAGCATCTGAATCAATCAAACACTCACACCCAGTCAAAAGATCTGGGTTTAATCCATCACCGTTCTTTAGCCCACTCTGCCACCCCAGTTCAGACATGGCCATATGCAAATCAGTCTGACCCTGTGCCTCATGGGAACAGTCCAGCCTGATCTGCCAAGCCATGTCTTCCCTGGACCGGAAACAAGCTTCAGAGGACCGGTCTCTGGCATTCCAGCCGTCCCCAGCCCGGCCTGCTTGAATCCAGTGGCAAAGTGAGCAAGGGACTCACGTCTGAGCATACCCTGCCACACTTATGGTGGCCATGATAATAAAGTTCACACCAAACCACTGCATATTATGACTTGGATGAATCCATATGTATTTGATGCATACTTAACAGATCTATATATGTCCTATCAAATCAAGCCCTGTAGAAGTTCTAAATGAAATCAGAAAGAAACGCGTCTGCTGGATGTTGTTGAAATTGGATAAAGAAGAAAAAGAAGAAACATCATATTTGGAATATATACTTAGGATGTTTTCTGGACCAAAAATCTCTTGCTTGTGCACCTTTACATTTCTTATCAAATTTGAAAATCTTACTTAATCAGTACATTCTGGAAGAAGAGAGTGAAGAGGATAACCAACTCCCAAAAGGCCAAGTACATAACAATTATCTGGAGCTAAGCTCAGTCAGGTTGTAACATAGCCACAAGCACCAATCCTGGAATGTTTAGGATTCAACATTCACATTTCTCAAGTTCATGAACTTACCACCACTGCCACATTTTGGAGGGTGGGTGTTTACCTTCTGCTATACATATTATGGATTTACATTTATGCCCTCTATTTTCCAATGTCTATATATTACTTCTTCCATCCCCTTGCTTACATATCGCCTTGAATTTTAATAATATTACAATTATGGAAGGAGATAGAATTTCTATTGGATTCAGTTCACCTGAAGAAATATGTTTTGTTGATGCTACATCACTTCATGTTTATGTGCCATTGCAGGTGGTAGTAATGAACATTGCTACTGCTAATACCACTGTCTTAAGTAAGACACCCTGCAGATGGTATGGTGAAGGCGAAATGAGTTGATATTTATAGGAGAGAGAAATAAATTCTGTGACTTTCAGTGATGAATAGATCTGGCTTTCAAGGCAATTTGCAAAAATGCTAATTGTGAAACAAAAGTGTGAATAATTATCATATCATAAAATACTTTATAGTGTAATTTACAACCATAAATGTTCATAAGACATAAAGAGTTGACAAAAACAAAAAAGCAGCACAATCAACCTGATTTGATTCTCTTCCACAATCAGTTCCAAAACCAAAAACAGATAAATCTTATATTAATGTAAAAAGCATAGCTAAATTTAATGTAAGAATACAAGAAATAAAAGCAGCATAATTTTTGCAATATATTGTCTAGTCCTGTGCACGACAATCCATTAAATGTATCCTGAGAATTACTATACATTACACGAAATGCAAGTAACAGGGAAATTAATACATTTATATGGATAATAATATGAAAAGAACATGGCCACTAACCAAACTGTGTTACAAACAATCTAAATATGTAGATCTAGGTATCAGGGAATGGTTAGGGCTCTCTAGTCAAATGTGCCAGCAGAAAATGTGGCACAGTCAAAGCGTAATAGTGTTTAGAGTGTATACGCAAAATACCATGAGGAATTTGCTAAAAGCATTAGTCACATTCCGGAGAAGAAAAAGAGACAAAGTCATAGAAATAGGTCTAACCTGGCATACATACATAAAATTCATAAAGTCATTACTACTAGTTTCAGTTTTCAGTTTAATGTTTATTGCTTGATTAATTAAAATCATCACAATACCCCCCTACATAAAATAAGTGAGTTTCATCTACTCAAACAACTAGAAGTGTCATATATGCAAATGTACATCTGTTCTCTGTCTCCCATACATTTCAAATGTGTAAAATTCTGTTATTATAAAATCATTCTAAGATTATGTTTAGATCAAGTTACAGCAAAAAATTTAAATTATGTACCAACCAAATTAAAAGTATGGGGATGTGTTACATGCAATTATGATTAAAGATCATCCGCTTGCAATAAGCAGCTGTTGACTAGTCTCATATACTTGACTCCTCGGCAAGACAAGATGCATGACGAGCCCTCCAGCCAGCTTATTACTGCTTGTCTGCTAGATCGAATGTTCAGGTTGATAAAAATCGCCTTTAGGTATTGACTCCTTTGGGTTAACATGGCTGGACATGCGCACAGCAAATGGGCCAAGGTTTCCTTTTGGAATCCGCATAAGCGACAACGTTCTGAGTTAAAATCTGTCAACCAAGAAGGGGATAAATCCTTGGAGACATGCACCCCCATCCTGAACTTTAGAAAGCACATCTTTAAAAAGGAACTAAAATGGGCAGATAAGTAGGCTTGTGGCTTTGAAGACCTGTATGAATTCATGACTGTCCATCCATGCCGTCTCTTTGTGAGCGCAAATTTATCTTCCAAGAAAGATTTCTTTTTGCTTGCGACATTCACAATTTTGTTAAAGGACGCTCGATCCATCTTGTTGTCCCATCCTGGTTGGAGTTCCAAAGTGGCCAAAGATGGTAACTCCCCCAAGAGTTTGGGGTTTCTTTCTCGTACTGTGACCTTACTTCGTCCCAGCAGAGTCTGTTTAGAGTGTCCACTTCGGATAACCGGAGGGTGTGGCAGAATTTTATAAAGTTGCTCATTGCCCTGTATTTAAGATCCTGAAGCCCAAATTCAAGTCTTACCTGGGCGGGCGAGGCACATTTTGGCAAATCAAAAACTGCTTTATAGATTTTTGACTGCAAGTCGTTCTGGAAATGTGAATCTTTGCCACACCAGGGGACAAGACCGTATGACAAACTTGGTTGGATTTGAGCAGCCATAACTTTTAACAAATGCGAATGGTTAGGGCAGTCCAATTTTCTGCGCAAGGATCTGTAGGCATAGATCAGGGACTGGGTCTTTGCTTTGAGGGAGATTTTGTGTTCTTTGTGACTTGTGCCCTGCCCGATTATTACGCCCAGATATTTGTATGAACTTTTTTCTTCCACATGGGCCCCCTTTACCCTCCATTTGAACTTTAATTTCCTACTGTCAACCAGACGAACGATTTTTGTTTTGTCTTTGTTTATCTCTAGCTGTTCCGAATCCAGGTAGGATGCCAGGTTGTTTATTGATCTTTGTAGTCCCACTGGGGTTTGGCTTAACAAGACTATGTCGTCTGCATATTGGAGGATTGCGACTGGCTTGTTGGCCAGTTTCGGGGGGTGGCAGTCTGGGTTTTCAAAATGTCGGGCAATGTCCGATAAATACAGATTAAATAGGCTTGGGGCCAAGACACAGCCTTGCTTCAGGCCACTCTGTGTAGGAATACTTCCGGTGGTACTCGACCCATTTCCCAGCTTGACTCTTGTCCAGGTGTCAGTGTGCAACGTTACGATGGCGGTGAGGAGTGCGTTTGGTATGCCCCATCTTTTAAGTTTGCTCCATAAATGATTCCTGCTCACTCTATCAAATGCTGATTTGATATCCACGAAACAGGCTAAGAGGCGGACTTTCCTACTTTGCGCCTGTTCTGTCAAGAGAGCTAGGGTTGCAAGGTTCGATTGAGTGCCCATGCCTTGCCTGAATCCTGTTTGGAAGTTGGGGATGATGTTTTGTTCCTCCATCCAACATTGTAGATGGTTCAATAGGCACGAGGCGTATAGTTTGGCTTCCACATCAATCAAGGAGATTAATCTGTAATTCCCTGGCTTACTGTGATCTCCCTTTTTATATATGGGGTGAATGACAGTCCCCCTCCAGGAAGCTGGGATATTAGAATTTACATAGATCTCGTTGAAGACTGGTGTTAGGATTTCCGACCATAGCTCTGGCTTATTCTTGAAGATTGCGTTTGGAATGCCGTTTGGCCCAGCCGCTCCCTCGGACTTTAATTTCTTTATGAGGATTTTTAGTTCTTTCTCATTTGTCAGAGGATTTCGCTCTTCGAAAGAGGAGTTTAGATGGGCTGAATTGGCTGTTGGCGTTGCATGACTCGGTCCGGCTTGTGCCTCCTTTTGGTCATGGTGTGGCCCCTGGGGTTGTTGTTCTAGATCCCTCCTGGCTTGGTTGAACAAGGTCTTTACATGGTCTGTCCAGATTTCTGCACCGATTCCTGCCTGTTGCTGAAGTGTTGGACCCGTTGTTAACGTGTTAATAATCCCCCAGAAATCGCTGCTGTTGGCTTTTTTGCTAGCTATTAGTAGTTGCTGCCAGATTGATTCTTTATACACTAATTTTGCTTTCCCCAACTTCTTTCTGTAAGCACTCCTTAGTGTCTGCAACTTTATTTTTCCTTGTTTTAGGTCCTTTTCTCCCTCTCGGGATAGACGTCGCACTTCTCTTGCGATCTCTCTTTTGCGCGTTTTGAGATCGTGATTGAACCATGGGTCCCTTTTGGCTGTGTTTAAAGACCTCTGTGACTTGGTAACCGGGAAGGTTTGAAGTAAAAACTCGACCATTTGCTCCCAATGGCTTACATGCGCACATTCTTGAACTGGGCCTTGTGTTTCAATAAAGGCCTTTACTTTGTTCTCAATAAGTTCAGGAGCCTCTCCTCGCCATTTTACTTTACGCAGGTTGAACGTTTCTGGATGCTGCGTGATGGCGTTATTCTTCTGAGCGAAGTTTGTTCTATTCTTCAGATTCAGTATTAACGGCAGATGATCACTTTCAGCTCGTGTAATTATTCTGAAACTGTTTATTTCTGAGAGCTGTTTAATACTCGTTATAATAAAATCTATTGTCGAAGCGACTTTTCCACTCAGGTATGTTGCCACTGGAGGCGAGTCCCACGGGGATTTACCGTTCATGATTATTAAGTCGAGTGCTGCTAGTTTGCGGACAAAGTCCAACGCACCGTTCGATACTTTACAGTTTCTTCCCCGATTGGTCGCTAAAAGATTGGTATTAAAATCTCCGGCGATCACCAGTTGAGCATTTGTATGGCTTTTCTGCAATACTTTTAGCAGTTTTATAAGGGTTGTGTATTTACCATTTTGCTTCTTTCTCTCTGGGTGGATGTAAACATTTATTAGGAGGAGAATTATGGTTTGTTCCTTGCCGGTTACCTTGGTCACTTGGATCCAGTTTGCCCCTGTGTCTATTTCTTCGGTTTCCCAATTCAGTTTTTGAGTTATGAAGGTTGATAAGCCCCCTTTCGGATGGCCATAATTTGAGTGTCTTTCTGCCAGGCAATGATGTTCAATAAAGCCAGGTATTGAGGTTGCCCCCATGTTCCATGTTTCCTGTAGCATGATTATTTGTTGTTGATTTAAAAAGGTTACTGTATCTTGGTCTTGGCACATGTCCCTAAAACCGTGCACATTCCATGAACAGAGCGAGATGTTGGTTGATTCCTTGTTTTCCCTTGCCGGTTCCGGTGTTTGTATTCCTTTGTTAGGAATACTTGTCATTCAGAGTTTTTGCGATCCAGGCCCAGTCCTTGAGATCCTGGGGGCTTCCCACAGTTGTACCCAGGCTGTCACTTTTGGGGGGCATGTTGTTTCGCACGGATGTCGTTGGTGAATAGGAACGTGCTCCGCGTAAACATGTGTGATGATGTCTTCGTGGGCTTTGCTCTTCATTTAGATTGTTTAAGAAGGGATACGGGTACCTTGGGCGTTGCACTGCCTGAAGCCTGATTCCCCATGTCTCAAATCTTCCACTCATAGCTACAATTTTGTCCACCAGGTCCTTGGACGCCCACGTTGTCAGTGACTCCTCTACCCCCCTTCGGGTTGTTTCCTTGAATTCCACTGAAATTAAATCACGTGAACAGATTCCTTTTAGTTCGGGGATTTCATGGAAAAGTCTCAAGAGGTTTCCCCTGTTGAGTATGTCCTGGGTGCCTTTTGATGAGTATTCCGGGATAAAAGACAGCTTCAGTTCACACGAGTCTTTTACTTCTTGCTTTTCAGAAGACTGTGGAACTCTACCATTTCTTCCCCCTGGCCCTTTGAGGATTTGCAAGGATTCTTCACTGCCTCCCTGTTCGTACTCTGTCGGATTTTTAATTTTTACCTCTAGCCTAGCAGTTGGAGGGCCCGAACATTTTTGGGTCGACGTCTTTATTTGTGGGTCCTCTTGCTCCTGGACTAAGATCTTGCAGTGACGATCCTTCCCCCTTAGTTTTACAGCAATTGGTATCAAGGGGATTTGAGGGATGGTTGACAATATTCCCTCTGACCTGTTTTGCTTAAGTTCTGTTAAGTTGGGCCCCTCTTGCGTCTTTGCTTCTTTCCATGCTAATTGTTGACTATTTTGTGCTTTGTTACCCCACGGGCTGCTATTTCCCGGCAGTTGCTGGTTTTCCATGTGTGCTACTTCTTCCAATTTATTTTCACATAGTTTTATATTCTTCTGTTGCTGCACCACGCGGGTTTCTTTATCAATCGCTTTATCCTTGCGGACTGGGCTTCTGCCTCCATGTTTGTTTTGAGACTCAGAAAAAGAATTTGCTGTGTGCCTAAGGTCTTGACTGTCTGCGAAGGAGGACTGTGAAAAGTGTGCTTGATTCCTTTCTACGCTTCCTGCTTCAGATGAGGGTCGAGGTATTACTTCCGTTTCCGTATTTGGTTTTGCTGTAAAAAGTGGAAATAATTTAACCGGGGCTGGGTTTTGTTGTTTGTTGTATTTTAGCCTGGCCTTCCTTGCGCGCTTTCTTTCCCGTTTTGTGATTTTAACTTCCGCCTTGGTTATTGGCTGTGGTGACGTTGTTTGATCTTCGCGTTGGATTGGATTTATCTCAAAATCTGAGTTTATTTGAGCGTCGTTTTTATTTTTTGCTTCCTCATTGTTGACATTGGATAGGTGTGAGGTTTGCTCTTGCGCAGTTGGTTTTTGAGATATTCCTTGGCACTGGTATTTTAATGACTGTTTAGCTGCCCCTAAAACGTCTTTTAAGATTTCCGGTAATGTAGCCAGTTTCTCTATTATCGGGCTACAATGGCAAGTGGCTTGTTGATTATTTGTGTCGCTCTGCCTGTCTAGAGTTTGTTTTTTTATTAGTAACACTGTTAGTGCGTCCAGTTTTTTATTTATTCCGGCGATGTGACTGGCCATCAAATTTATTAGGTCAATTTGGACGTCCATTTTATCAGATTGGAAATTTAGTACCTTTATGGATTGTTCCAAGGTTTGAATCAAATTGTCAGCCCATTTCGTGTTGTGGCGGTCATCATTGTATTGTGTCAGTGCTGAGGAGCTGGGGCTTGACCCATTTCCGGAAGAGATTGTTATTGGTGAAGACAGGATTTGTTGTTTCTTTGTTATAAGGCTATGGCCATCCTCCTGTGATTCTGTTATGTTGACATCCTGAATTCTTTGAGGATTCAGAGGCGTTGATGAGACCAAAATAGCTCTTCTTTGTGGGATTGTATTCTTTGGACTCGGGGTAAGTTGCTCCCTGTCCAGTCCCTTCCCTTCTAGAGACTCCAAAACTTCAATTAGGTTAGCCTCGCTTATGTTAGAAATCGATTTGCTGATCCGCAATTCCTTTGTTGCTAGACTTGCTGCTGATTTTATTAGATCTATTTTTTCCTCCTTTGACCATTTTGTATTAACGCAGCACTGTTCCTTTTTTCCTTGGGGAATTTCACCGACGTTTCGATTTACTATTAGTGAAGGGTCATTTTGTTCCTGTATTTGACCTTCAGTAAAGGAATGGGATTTTTCACACTCTCTACTCGTCCCCATGAGAGCCTCTAGGACCTCTAGATCCGAGGGTTCCGCGGTGTCTCCGGTGTTAATCATATTTGGTTTTGGTGTGGTTTCTTTTTGTACTTCAGTTACATCTCCCGGTTTAGTTTTGGAAGTTAGTCCCGTCCTTTCAATAGCTGCCTGGTGCACCTGGGCTATTACTGGTACCAATTTTATGCCATCTGTATGTGCCAGCCGAATCTCTGAAAATTGTTCTTGTGATGGTACACTGTCTAACATAGCTGTAGTAGATTTAAGAGAAGGTTGTATTTTGGCCGGCTGCATTGGGGTTGGCAGTAGCGCAGATTCCCTTTGGGGGGCGTACATGGCCGCCAAGGGGTCTTTTAAGAAGAAAAACTTTTGTATCTCTGTTTGGTGAGTCGGTTTGGTGTTTGACTTTGTTGGTGGGGTTGGGACTGAAACCAGCCTGTCCCTGTGACCCACTCCGTTTTTCCCGATGTTGGTTTGTGAAACCTCCTCCTCTTGTTCTTTTAGTTTTGGCTTTTTATTTTTGTTTCCTTGTTTCCTTCGCGGTCTTGCTATGGCCTCCTGGCGGATGGTGCCTGATCGCATCTGTGCAGAATCCCGGCACTGTGTTTCTTTGCACACACCCGGGTGCTGGCGGCCAAAGTGCACTTCCTTAACTTCCACTAGCACTAACACTTGATGATCTCTTTAACGGCAGTGCTTTGGTAAATGCAGCCCTGCACTAAGTAGCCCCGTGGCTTATGGCTTAGGGGTGGCTGCTGATGGGGCAAATCGCTCCCAAGGGGAGCCCAACCCAATCGCAAATAACAGGGTACACTGGGTACTTCGGATCGCTCTCTCACCTCGCATCTGATGCCGCTGGTAGTGATGATGCTCCTCCACCACTTTACTACGGCTGGCTGATGACGCTGGGGATGCCGGTTAGCTCTGGCCGCTCCACCTTCTCTTATTGCCCTTTACTGCTTGGCTTGCAACAGAGGTCGGTGCCCGTGCTCGTGCTCCGGCTCCGTCCACACCCCCACCTGCTCCTGCACCACCTCTCTGTGGCCTCACAGCTGCCAGGACACACGCGGCGTCAGCGCGATTCACGGGTCACGGGTCCCGCCGTGTTAAAGCGACCCGTGCAGCTTTTAAAACACAATTTGCAGCTGTTGGCAAGCCGGTGCAGACCCCAAATACTTGGAGACTGGTGTATAAGTGGCTGGGCAGTTGGAGAGTTCAGCTCGTTTTTCTTTTGTTTTTTTGGCGTTTTTTCCGGCGTTTTTCCGGCGGAGTGGGTCTTTCAGCGTACTCCGCTCCTCCACTCCCGCCTCTCTAGCTCTCTGGCTCCGATCCGTTTGAAAAGCAGGACTGGACTACAGACTCCAACGGTCCCACTGTTTTCCCTCTGACAGAAACTTGTGCTCTTAGCCTCCTCTTAGCCTCCTCTGACGGTGTTCAGGGCTTCAAGCGTATGATCCTTGGCATACCGCACTGTGTGATCCTTGGCACACGAGGGAGCAACAATGCCTTCATGAGAGAGCCTTCGCTACGTGAGGAAAGTAATGGTCGTCAGGGAGCAGCCTCTTTCCCCCGCTGCCTCACGCCCGATCTGAGCAGGACAGGGTGTCTACAGAACACCTCTGTGCTGTTGCTGCTCTGTCCCCCCCTGAACTGGGGCAAACAGAAACGGTGTCCAGGAGATGACTGGGGAGAACTGGAGGGCAGCTGAGAGTAGATGGCGACGTGGCGGAGCTCTCTCCACACAGCTCCGTTTCCCGCCTGCTACTCGTGAGACTGGCTTTCTTACCGCTGCAGACCGTGGACGCCACTGGCCCGCCGCAGCTCTGCTTGCCGCAGCTTCACTTGCAGCAATCTCTGATCTCCCAGCCTCTGCCTCTGCTGCGGCTGGCAGTTCCCGGCGTGGCACGCAATTCAGGGTTCGCGGCTCGGCTCCCGCGGCTCGGCTCCCGCGGCTCGGCTCCCGCGGCTTGGCTCGCGGCTTTGCTCCCGCGGCTCAGCTCGCGGCTTTGCTCCCGCGGCTCGGCTCGCGGCTCGGCTCCCGCGGCTCGGCTCCCGCGGCTCGGCTCGCGACTCGGCTCCCGCGGCTCGGCTCCCGCGGCTCGGCTCGCGGCTCGGCTCGCGGCTCCTTGCTCCCGCGGCTCGGCTCGCGGCTCCTAGCTCCCGCGGCTCGGCTCGCGGCTCCTGGCTCCTGCGGCTCGGCTCGCGGCTCCTGGCTCCTGCGGTTCCGCTGCTGACGCTTCTCGTGCTTGCTCTACTCTGGTCACTCGCAAAAGTCATTACTACTAACTAGAGGACAGACACAACGAGGCATATTACCAAGCAATAGCGATAATTATCGCTATTGCTTGGTTAGAGACAAAAATTTATCGCAGACCTGCGGCGATTTTTATCGCAGATAAACCTTGGTATTACCAAGGTTTATTGCAAATGCGATAAAAATCGGCTGCAATGCATGAATATCGCTGAAAAGTCAGCGATATTCAGGCATTACCGAGCTAATGCTCTTAGCCATGTTATCCTCCTCTCATTGGATAACATGGCTAAGAACTGCTCAGGGCAGGTGGTAGCTTTTGGAGATATTCGCGCTTAGCGCGAATATCTCCAAAAGTTGGTAATAGGAGATAGCGATGTTAGTGACTGTTTCCAGTCGCTAATATCTTGGCACGCCCACTTTGCATGTCATTAGTGATAAATTTCTCTGACATGCAAAGTGGGGCCCAAGATGGTCGCTATCTCCTACTAGCTGTCGCTAACTGGTGTTAGCGACAGCTAGGTAATAGGGAGATAATTGTATCTCCGCTTTCTTGGCTTTTAAAGCCAAAAAAGCGGAGATAAACCCCCTTGATAATATGCCCCCAAGACTCCAGGCTGGCTTAAAGAGAAAGGAGCTAAAACCATTGACTTACTTCTAATACACCAGCTCCAGTGTCGATATTTAAAAACTGCACAGATGATAGGCTGCCAGGACTCTGTGCAAAGAAGCCTCAAGGCTACCTGGAGTTGTCTACACTCAAGCTGTTTGCACATAGGGATAATCCAAGCTTTCTGAGGGCGAGCATAGCCAAGTAGAAGAAGATTAAATGAACCAAAGATTCCTCTGTCAGTGTAGCTATCATAGTTCACTATACTTAAGCCGTCTGGAATCTATTAGATATTGGAACATTGGAATGGAGTGCTCTGGGCTTCTACGGGCCGGTAGAAGCCCGTAGAGCGACATTCCAATGTTTTATTTGTTCACAGATGCTGCCTTTGGCTCGGGCCTTTAACGCTGGAACAGGCCTTTAATGTCCGGTAGAGCCCACTAGGTCGGGCTCTAAGGCTATAGTAATTACCCCGAGTCATTGTATCTATCTGTTGCTTTCATCAAGAGTGGCCTGTTAATTCTAAAAGTACCAGTAACAAGATTCAAGAGCTCTGTTGGAATTACAAGGTCCATGTATACTCCACGGGCCTTTTTTTATTCATGAGAGGACTGCACCTGTTAAAAACAGTCATAGGCCCTCATTCTGAGTTCCCCATTATCTCTGCTGGCAGATGCCAAGACTAGAATTAACAATTCCGGCCTGCATTGCCTGTAAATTATTAGGAATTACGAGTAGGTTCTCAGGATTGTAAATAATATTCAAAACCCAATAGGACCAAGTCCTGTTCACCATGTTTTCCCCCTTCTGGAGAGACTATCAGCCCGATTCATCATCGGCATGTTTTGCGAGTCTGTAATAGCGAATAATAAGGAATCGCTATTACAGACTCGCAAAACGGGATTCATGTAGGAATCGCAAAATAAATTGTGATTCCTACACATTCCCTATTTGCGATTAGCAAATTGCTAATCGCAAATAAGGAATAACTCCACATTCATCTCTATGGGCTAAAGGCCCATAGGGATGAATGGGGGGTTATTCCTTATTTGCGATTAGCAATTTGCTAATCGCAAATAAGGATGCGATTTCAAGGGTGCTAGGGGTGTCCACAGGACACCCTGTAGCACCCCTGAAATGTAAATTTTGACTTATGTTGCGCACACACATGTCCAAAGGACATGTGTGTGTGTAACATACAACTGAGAAAAATGCACAAAAGTGCATTTTTCTCAGTTTTCGCTATTTACCACGAAGTCTGACTTCATGGTAAATAGCGGCAAAAAATAGTGAATTTGCAATTTTTTATTGGGTCATGAATAGCATTTAAGGAATCTCAAATTGGGATTCCTTAAATGCGATCGCAATTTGAAAAATCGCATTTTTTTGCGATTTCTCATGCAAATCCTTAAACTTTGCAATTAAGGACTCGCAAAATCGAACGTTGATGCATCTAGAAGTATCTAGAAGTTAGTATGCCTTTACCAGGTCTATTTCATGAATATGTGATAAATGTGTAAAGCTCAAATGAATCGGTTTTTTGCAATGATTATCTTAAAATGTGCTTTTAATGCAGCCTTGCCATTGTAGTCGTATTTTATAAAAGTTTGAATTTAAAATTATTTTCCTCTGTATATATCTGAAAAACTGGCCTTTCAGTTTTGTACACACTAGTCCTGACACGTCTGACCTTTAGTAGAGCTCATCAGACAAGTAGAGTGATAATGATGCTAATAGGTATGTTGTATTAAAAAATCAAGTGCTAGTGCCAAATAACTGTATTTTTCGGCCAGCTGTTTTAAGTAAGTGTGTCTCATTCTGCTGTTTCACTGTGCTGTAGATGTGGAAAGCTATGTACTAGTAAAAAGACAACAATTGTATATTATCCAAATAATAAAACAAAATTGCTATTGACTAGAAAAAGAAATATTCACAGAAAAAGGAAGCTGCCAACTTGGTGGCCATCCTTGAATAATTTATTTTTTTTTAGAAAAAAAATTCAAAACTGTCAGCTGTGCTTGTGTGCACATGCTTGGTGTCATCTTCTAATGTTTTAAAAATAGAAAAAGAACAATGTTTTCAAAATGGCCACTGTGCACGCACATGCATATGGTGTGGCAGATTTTTATTTTGCTTTAAGAAAAATCTTTGCCACCACACATACATGTGCACGTACTGGAGTCATTTAAGCGTTGGCACATGCAATAGGATTCCAGGTGAGACTTCTTGGCTTTGGTATTGGTTGTTTGGTTACTTGGTTGATGTGGCTTGAGTTGTAAAAAGAACATGTACTGTATGTTCAAATGGCTTTGATCTCTGGGACTTAAATTAAAGTCTGTATTTCATGGGTTTTTAAAAGACTGCTTGTAACAGACACATAATGATTACAGAACACCTAATTAAGGTGCTGTACCTGTATCTCAAAAACATGACCTAATTGGAAAATTACAGATAGTGATTTTTGGAAACTAATCACAATCAATCCTATTTCATCAGCAAATTTTTTACTTTGATGATTATCTAAAATTATAATCTAACATCGTAGTACATTTTTCTCCGAATCATCAGAAGCATTAATGAAGCCATTACTTTTAACTGTTAATGATTAAATGACATTGCAGAATTATATCCATTAGCTGCAAAGTACAGTTGGCACGCCAAAATTGACATTTTTATATGGATAATAAGACAGCATTATTTTCACCTGAAATTGACTTTTCCGGTGGGGCTCATAATACTCCTTCTCTGGAGTCATTTGTGTTTGTCCTCCTGTGCCTTCTGCTTGGCTTGGCTGCCATTGTAATGCTCTCGTTTATGGGATTTGTCTGTTTTTTTTCTTCTTTCAGTTTTTCAGCAGTGCCTCCTCCAAACACTGACCTTAAGTGCTAACTTTCTACACTTACCTTATGAACTACCAGTTTAGATGACTCTACTGGTTATGGGTTTCTTCTCTAACTTGCAAAATTGCAAGTTTGTTCAGCATAAAGACCCCCTTTCGGTTAGCCATTTATAACATTGTCGTGCAGGAGGATCACTGGAGACTTTTTGATGGGCACGCATGTGTGCACAGGTGACCTGCATAATCCTGGAATTACTCTCACTCATTCTCAGTTGGCCAGTGTTGCCCCATCCGGTTTTCCCAGGTATTGAAACACTTGTTGGATTATATCTGCCAGCAATTCTGCTCAATAACACTGCAGGAGTCTTTGGATCATCCAAGACTCCTTTCCTGTTTTTTTCTGGCAGGGGTAGCAAACAATTCTCCCCTTTGCTAACACGCACCTTGCCTTTCACTGAATTACTCTCAGTGCTTAATTTGAGCTGGTGGGTTCCAATGCTCGGCACCGGTACCTTTTAGTCAACATCGGCTCTATGATAGTCGGCAACACAATGGCGTTGTTAGCCTAATGTAGAGATGAGCACAACAACATTTATGTATTAATTCATTACACATTACAAATGGCTAATGTCTGTTGCCCAAATCATCCTTAAAGTTTTGGGGACCTGGAATAGCCCTAACTGTTACCCTTGTAGGAGTGTGATGGTTAGTAGTTGTGTTGGTTGCCATTGGCAGTGCTCGGGAGGCAATGATTGGTGCAGGCTCCAGTGGGCTCCTGACAAGAGCCCTGGCACTTATTTATTTAGTAATTAATCGCTGCTTACTGTCATACACCCCCGCTGTCACTCCATACAGAGGTCCCTGCAAGCATTTACCACTGGCTAAAGAAGGTGGAAAATGTATGCAATAAATCCTGGGGAATTGGGTGATCTGTGTGGTTTATGACCAGTGAATCCCCGTAGCGGCTGCTACAGGGCAGCAGGGGTCGGGAGGGGAGCTAAAAAGAAAAGACAAAAAAAGAAAATTTAAACTTACCTTACTTTCGGCCGCCTCTCCTCTGTCCTTCTTGCCACAACGTATGAACAGGAAGCAACCAGGCTTCCGGACTCCTCTAGCCAATTATGACGCTGCTGATAGCAGCGGTGTGAGATGGGGACTGGGAACCTGTGCATGTTCTCCACCCAGGCTGTGCATTACAGCCAGTGGTGAACATACAAAGTGCGCATGACTGTTTGGCCGGCCCAAGACGACCTGAAAAAATTGACATGCACACTTGGAGAGTGCCTACCATTCCTCCCCCGCTCTTTGGGCAGCCCAGCCGAGCACCTACAGAGCCGCTAGGGAAAAATAAAATATTAATAACATGGCGTTATTATCTTTTTTATTTTTCTTGTGGGGCAACGCTCCTCCACCTTAGCGAAGGAGCCGCCCCTGGTTAATCCGGTCCCACATGCTATTCCTGTTCAATGGGGTTTAAATCATAATTGCACAGAACTGGCAAGTGGAGTTTGCTTCAAGCCAGTACTGTGAACCTCGCAATCAAGGCATACATCTCAAGAAGGTATGTGGCCAATCTCTCCCTTTTTCAATGAAGAATAGTTCATCACTCATTGGATAACATGTGGTGTCCTACAGCCATTTTATCAGTGCTGCGCTCGGGAGGAGGGATTTACAGAAGGACCCATCAGTCCTCCAACCCATATTCAGAAGCTAGGCTACAAAATGTATTTCCTGCCTGGGAGCAGAAGGACCTCCTTTTATTAACTGTGCTGCAACAGTTTTCTAGGGAGTCTGCGGAAAACTCGATGAACCATGAAACCTTGACTAGAAATCTGTTTTATTTCAACAGCGTAAGAAAATTACCTTTCATTTTTTCCACTTCTGGATAGCAAGCACAGTTAGAACTAAGGCATGTTTTATACCAAGTATCACATTACTATTATATTCTATACTCTACATCAATACTTATTCTTAGGGATCCCATTTCTTATTGAATATTATATTTGTGATTGCAAAAACCCTGAAAAACGTCTTTTCATGTCCGAAGAAGGGAGAATCATTGAGTTTCCACTTAGCTGAGCTTCATACACCTTGAACCATTGAGTAATTTAATGCACATATATATATATCTATACTACTATTATAAAGAGAGAACTTGCACCTTTTGGCAAGGTAAACTCGAAAACTACACCACCAATCTGAACACCCAAGACATCTTAGAAAACCTCAGGGCAAGCAGAAGGACATAGGCTACATAAAAATAAAAAAAATACGTTGTTTAAAATATTTACTGATAAAAATAAAGTAGTCCCTTGCAAGTAGCGCCGGCCGCGACGTATGCGTGAGGGGAATAGCGTCGTTCACAGCAACGTCGTTCACAGCAACAGGAAGAGCGAGGACATGAGTAGTGTCTGCCTGAGGGGAGGAGCGGAGTTCACCAGCAACAGCAATACAGAGCGGTGAGAAGCGGAGGAGCAGTGGCAGCGCAGGGAGGTAAGTCGGGACCTGGGGGGGGGTTTACAAAGCCGGGGCAGGAGGCGGGCGGGAGATTCGAGGCGCGAGGAGGGAGGCGGGAGGCGGTAGGCGCTATGCGCTATGCTCAATGCTCAATGTCGGGTCGGGCGGCGGGCGGCGGGCTCAAAGCGGCGCTATGCGCTATGCTCAATGCTCAATGTCGGGGCGGGGGGCGGCGGGCGGCGGGCTCAAAGCGGGAGGCGGTATAGCCAATGTCAAGGCGGGAGGGATGCGGACTGGGCAATGTGGGGGGGGGGAGGTGCGGTGCGGTGCACAGAGGCTTACAATGCTGCCCCCAGCCCCTTTCTGTCCCAGGCAACGCTGGGTCGGGCTGCTAGTATATATGTATATATATATATATATATATACTATATATATATATATATATATCCTCCAAACTATCTCCCAGCACGGGAAAAACGGGTCGCACAGCCAACTTTGGATATTAAACAGCAATCCTTTTTATTTTACTCATTTCCAAGGGCAACAGGCACAGAGATCTACGCGTTTCGGTGTCACTCCACCTTGTTCACGATCACTGGGTTTGCCCCACCCACAAACATTTAACCACAACAGTTTTTTTCTTTTTTTCAAAAAACAATAGTGTTTCCTGTCACATGATGTGCTAAGGATTATGGTCCTTGTAGTTTTTCCGAATTTTTGACAAAAACTAATTGTACAAGAGGGTGCACCCAAATTAATAATTAAATACATTTTACAAAATTAAATGCATTTAAGTCATGTGCCTTCCAATAGGCTTTGAATATCCCACTTTGATTTGCCTTCAAATAGGCTAACTCTTAATGATTGCTGACATGTGTCTTTGCAAAGTTTATGTCTGTTCAGAGGTGCACATACAACTCCTCCGATTGATTCAACCCATTCGGGTGCAGGGTCCTCAGGTTAATGATGAATTTAGATTCAGCTTGTCGCAATTTTTTCGCTCAGGTGAGAATTGATTTATACCTGTACATAAGAAAAATTAAACTGGCCAAAGCATTTCGGGAAAAAACACTGAAAGAAAGAGACACTATTGTAGCAACATCTAATGAGGAAAATGTACCATTAACGGATGCAGAAGGCTTTCTGACTCTAATGAACATTACGCAAGATCCAACACAGGAAGTAACAATGTCACAGGCTATAGCCCAATGTGGAGCAGGATTGAGCGGTAAAAAACCGAAATCAAAGTTCTACCCACAACTAAGTCCTGGGAACAAAGTGGACCTGTTCCAAGAAGCAGTCATACAGGACTTATACAAAATGAAACTGAATTATGGTCCAGATAATCTATCGAAAGAGGAACGCTTGGCTCTAAAGAAGCTATCTGAGGATGACAAAATAGAAATAAAAGTTGCCGACAAAGGCGGCAACGTGATAATTCAGGACCGTAGTGCATATGAAAAGGAAGCAAATCGTCAATTGAGGAACCCAATGCATTATGAGAAATTGAAAACCAATCCAACAATGGAGCTAAAAAAGACAATTGATGCAAAACTAAATGGTTGGAAAGACAAAGGATTAATCGATGATATGGAATTGAAATTCCTTACTGTGGCTCACCCCATTTTGGCAACTATTTATTTTTTGCCAAAAATTCACAAGGACCAAAAAAACCCACCTGGCAGACCAATAATTTCCGCGAAGGGCTCATTACTAGAGCCTATGGCGGAATACGTCGATCACTTTTTAAAACCCTTTGTATCAAAGTTAAACTCCTACATACAGGATACAAGTGACCTATTACGCAGTCTGGTGGACACACCATGGCAGGAATCCTACTGGCTTATTTCAATGGATGTGATTGGTTTGTATACCAATATTGATAACAACATGGGTGTAAAAGCATGCAACTTCTTCTTGAATGAAAGAACCTTGGAATTCAACAACCACAATAAAATGTTGGAAGAAATGCTGACAATTTGCCTGGAACAAAATATTTTCACCTTTGCCGGTGATATTTACAAACAACGGAGCGGGACGGCTATGGGTTTTTCCTTCAGTCCATCGTACGCATGCCTCACCATGGGGTGGTGGGAACAGGAAATAGCGTGGAACTCAAAGAATGAATGGTCGGTGAACAAAGTGGTGAGTTGGAAGCGATTCATCGATGATCTATTCATAATTTGGGATGGAACAGAAACAGAATTCCAGGAATACTTTCAGACAATGAACACTAGTGTGAAAAATCTGAAATTCACATACAATATGAGCAAGGAGAGAATAATATTCCTGGACACAGAAATCTACATAAAAAATCAGCAAATTCACACAACTCTCCATCGAAAAGTAACATCTACTAATGCCACGTTAGAAGCTACCAGTTTTCACCAAAAGACACTATTAAACAGCATTCCATACGGTGAATTTTTGAGAATCCGGAGGATATGCAGCGAAGAAGATGAGTGGAAGAGGAATAGCAAACGTACAATGGAAAGATTCATCCAAAGGAAATACCCACAACAAACTGTGAAAAATAGCCTCGTTAAAAGCAAAACAAAAACACGCGAGGAGTGTTTGAAGAGAAAAAACAAAGAAGATGATCCGGAGGCAAATAAAATCCGTCTAATAACAGATTACTCACAAGAAAGTGAAAAGATTGGCAAAATTTTACGAAGAAATTGGAAGTTGCTACAATTGGACAACACTGTCAAAGAGATTGTTGGAACACATCCCACAATAACCTACAGGCGCGCCAAAAACCTAAAGGACCACCTGATACACAGCCACTTCCAGAAAAAGAGACAGGATGATTGGCTTAAAAGCAAAGGATTCATGAAATGCCATGGGTGCAAAATGTGCCAGATAGCCAAGCCAACAAAAGAAATAACTTTGGCCAACAAAAAGAAATGGAAAATCAATCAATGTATTACGTGCAAGACACCATTCACTGTATATGTTGTGGAGTGCCCTTGTCCCATGCAATATGTTGGAAGTACAACTGTTGAATTGAAGAACCGAATCTTGCAACATATGAGGGCCACAATTCACAAGGACCGCTCAAATGCCATAGCTAAACACATGGAATCAGCACACCAGGGTGATTGGCAAAAACTAAAATTTTATGGCATTCAAACAATTTTCAAAGGTGAGCGGGGGGGTGATCGAGCGAAAAAATTGCGACAAGCTGAATCTAAATTCATCATTAACCTGAGGACCCTGCACCCGAATGGGTTGAATCAATCGGAGGAGTTGTATGTGCACCTCTGAACAGACATAAACTTTGCAAAGACACATGTCAGCAATCATTAAGAGTTAGCCTATTTGAAGGCAAATCAAAGTGGGATATTCAAAGCCTATTGGAAGGCACATGACTTAAATGCATTTAATTTTGTAAAATTTATTTAATTATTAATTTGGGTGCACCCTCTTGTACAATTAGTTTTTGTCAAAAATTCGGAAAAACTACAAGGACCATAATCCTTAGCACATCATGTGACAGGAAACACTATTGTTTTTTGAAAAAAAGAAAAAAACTGTTGTGGTTAAATGTTTGTGGGTGGGGCAAACCCAGTGATCGTGAACAAGGTGGAGTGACACCGAAACGCGTAGATCTCTGTGCCTGTTGCCCTTGGAAATGAGTAAAATAAAAAGGATTGCTGTTTAATATCCAAAGTTGGCTGTGCGACCCGTTTTTCCCGTGCTGGGAGATAGTTTGGAGGATAATAGCGGCTTGGTTCTGCCGCAGGATACCGCACATGCGTGAGCGCTGCAGCATCTCCCGAAAAGGAACTGCTTTGGAGGCATATATATATATATATATATATATATATATATATATATATATATATATATATATATATATATATATATATATATATATATATATATATATATATATATATATATATATTATATATATATTCTTGCCCATTTTAATATCTAGAATAAAAAAATAGAATGAAATTATCAATGGAATTATTGATTGAATGACTAAGAAAAAAGTGAATGTCTTGGTCTTGGAATGTATGTAACTCTTTCAATTTTTTGTGTTTTTCAGTACACCATAAATGTGCTTTCACTATTAGGCACTTGACATGTTATAACATATAGTATCAGTACCAGAATTTGTTTTTAGGTTTTCATACCTAGTTGATGTGGGGTATTATTATGAAATAAGATCAAATAATTCCTTATTATTTAGATGTTTTAGTTTTTCACCATTGCGAAGGTGTTTTTTGGTTGCTGAATCACTGCATACAAGTTACTTGTTTTTTCAGATATATTGTTGTATGTTTTATAAGAACCGTGGCTATACATGGAATATATATCTCTTTTTTGAGCATGTCAATTATATGAAAACAAAACATATCAATAACTTTCATAACTAGAGGTATACCAGTATATGTTAACCCCTCTTAAAAATGTACTCTGAGTACTGGGCACTACATTTAACAAATGATCATTGACACATGATTTGTGGATGAACTGCTGAAAGCCAAGGTTTCGTCCATTCTTTTTTTTGTTAACAGAGGTTAGAGGGTTACAGAAGTATGTCTGAATTCTGAAGTTATACTTATACCTTTATTTTAAAATTTACGCAACACCTTCAAATTATTATAACTTGCACTCCTCTAAATGCAGTGTATTTTAGCTCGAGAGCCAAAACACATTAACCATAACTTGTGCCTTCTCCACGAACTGCGTATACCTTTTCATATATAGGAAGTGGCAAAATGGCAAGAGCGGGCGAAACTAGGGAATGGGGTTTGAGTCATGACAGGGATGCACAACATCCTGTGATTCTGGGCAAATCACTTAATCTCCCCATGCCTTTTAAATTATTGCGTCAGTCTGTAATGCAACTGATACTCATGTAAAGTGCTCTGATTTCTTTGTGTCTAGTTCGCACTATATAACACTCCCAAAAAAATTAAATACATATTATATCATTTATACCATCAAAACTTTATAGCATTTACAGCACTTGTGACATTGCATATCGCTTCATTTGTGAGAACAGAGTGCATGGTAGAGTGACGAAGTTATATTTCATGTATTGGGGCTACCGGGTTGAATACACTGTGTATGGAGGATTTTCTAGATGTTGTGTAGTTTAGGTATTGATTGTATATAAAGAATGAATAAAGTTATAGCAATTTAAAGATGGTGCGTAAATTATACAGTATACAATATACTTTAGCATTTATAATATTTATGTAGTTAAGTTTTGTTTGTATAGAAAGAATCATGTTTTCCTAACTATAAAAAAGGTTTCATCATTGTTAGTTCATTGAATTATAATGTTTAAATGAGCCTAATAATGCTCAGGGAGAGGAGTTCCATGCCCCTTCCTCTTGATATATAACTTTGGGTTCCAGGGATAGGGTCCCCAAGGCTACTATTTGCTTGGTGAGGAAGGCCAGTGCACCACCCTCACCTATTATGTATCATTTGGCACTAAGGAATGGGATCCCCAGCGAAACTATTGGCTTGGGCATGGGCTAGGCACAAGCCAGGCTCTGCAGCCAGCCCCCTTCCACTCACCTCTGAAGGACTTGTTCAACACGGGGTTGGCTTCCTGAGAGAGGTTAGAACCAGGGCCTGCCTACAAGTCATGCTCTAGTGCCAATTTCCTGCCATGCATTCACTGAAAAAACAAAGGTTATAGTGATATTATAGATAGAAATTGTGTTAGAAATTGGGTTTCTCAGTGACAGAGATATGTGCCCTATCCAAGCACCAACCCCTTTCTTAGTCAATGTAAGTCAGATTCACTCCCTACAATAAAGTGATCTCACCCTCTGGTAGCTTGGCACAGAGCAGTCAGGCTTAACTTGAGGCAATGTGTAAAGCATCTGTGCAACACTTAAAACAGTAAAACAGTGAGAACAACACACAAAAAGGCACCACAGCTGTTTGCAAAAATAGAACTTAGTTTAATGAACAAAATAAGACCAAGTGACAAAAATTCAATACGTAGCTCCTGAGCTATGTAATTTTAAAGATATAGGTGAAAATAGCACATAAAAACTCAAAGCATCAACTGTGGTTATATGGTCGTGCCAGACCAGGACAAAGTCAAAAGTTCAGGCCTACCACAATGGAGCATGGACTAGCTACAGGGACCCACCTGCACATGCTGAACACAGTACCTTAAATGCTGAAGTGCGGTCTGCGCTGTGTTGCTATGCAAGGCTTTGCATCGTCCAGCCTCAGTTCAGAGAAGGACCAATGAAGCCAGAGCACCTTAGGCCCACTTCCATTGGTCCAGGACTGGGCTGGCACCACTTGGCAGGGTAGACTCACAGATGGCAGAGTCCAGGTGCTGTAGCAGATAAGTTGGAAGTATTTACTGAAAACAGAAAACAGCAAGCAAGCCAGCAAGCCCATGAAGTCACTTTGGTTTTGAGTTGGAGAGATGGAGGTCCAGTCCGTCTCACAACCAGGCACGGGGGTCAGCAGGTCAGCATAGCAGAGCAGGAGTGTAACAGAGTGACAGTCCTGCCAGCAGCACATCAATCCTTCTTCCTGGCAGAGTATCCACAGATCCAGAAGTGTACTGAAGTGGTGATGTCTGAGGGCCAATATTTCTACTTTATTGCCCTGTTTCTGGAAGGTGGGAGAAGCTTCTAGACAGTGACCTTGAAGTTCAGGGAATCTCCTTCATCCCCTGCATTGGCTCCAAGCTGGCTAGAGTGACAGTTCTGGGTTGTTAGGCCTATTGTGTGGAGACAGGGCATAGCCTTTTGAGGTGCAAGTGGGGCTATGCTTAGCTCCACCCCCATCATACCAGTTAATGGCCTATTAGGGCCAATCAAGTCACACCAAATCTCCCTTTGTGTGGGGCTATCTAGAGGAAATGCACACGGTCCAGCTGTCACCCACGCCAGACGTGTATACATAGACAGGTAGAAGACATCAAGGGCCCGATTCGCAAAAGTAATCTGAGAAAAAATCGTAACTTTATGACTTTCTGTATTCACTTTTAGGAGTAGCAAAGTTAGGATTTTGTCTTAAGTTTGTCTTCAGTTTTGGTCTTAAGACAAAATCCTAACTTAAGTTAAACTTAAGTTAGGATTTTGTCTTAAGTTTGTCTTAAGACAAAATCCTTTTGTGAATACCAAAAGTCGTAAAGTTAGTGGTTAAATTAAGAAAATGCCAACTTTCTAAAAGTGGTACAAAAGGGGGTGGTGATGGACAGAGCATCTGAATCAATCAAACACTCACACCCAGTCAAAAAGATCTGGGTTTAATCCATCACCATTCTTTAGTCTACTCTGCCACCCCAGTTCAGACATGGCCATATGCAAATCAGTCTGACCCTGTGCCTCATGGGAACAGTTCAGCCCGAACTGCCAAGCCATGTCTTCCCTTGACCGGAAACAAGCTATGAGGACCGGTCTCTGGCATTCCAGCCATCCCCAGCCCGGTCTGCTTGAATCCAGTGGCAAATTGAGCAAGGGACTCACGTCTGAGCATACCCTGCCACACTTATGGCAGCCAAAAGCGGTACAAAAGGGGGTGGTGATGGACGGAGCATCTGAATCAATCAAACACTCACACCCAGTCAAAAGTTCTGGGTTTAATCCATCACCGTTCTTTAGCCCACTCTGCCACCCCAGTTCAGATATGGCCATATGCAAATCAGTCTGACCCTGTGCCTCATGGGAACAGTCCAGCCCGAACTGCCAAGCCATGTCTTCCCTGGACCGGAAACAAGCTTCCGAGGACCGATCTCTGGCATTCCAGCTGTCCCCAGCCAGACCTGCTTGAATCAAGTGGCAAAGTGAGCAAGGGACTCACGTCTGAGCATTCCCTGCCACACTTATGGTGGCCAAAAGTGATACAAAAGGGGGTGGTGATGGACGGAGCATCTGAATCAATCAAACACTCACACCCAGTCAAAAGATCTGGGTTTAATCCATTACCATTCTTTAGCCCACTCTGCCTCCCCAGTTCAGACATGGCCATATGCAAATCAGTCTGACCCTGTGGCTCATGGGAACAGTCCAGCCCAAACTGCCAAGCCATGTCTTCCCTGGACCGGAAACAAGCTTCCGAGGACCGGTCTCTGGCATTCCAGCCGTCCCCAGACCGGCCTGCTTGAATCCAGTGGCAAAGTGAGCAAGGGACTCACGTCTGAGCATACCCTGCCACACTTATGGCAGCCAAAAGCGGTACAAAAGGGGGTGGTGATGGACGGAGCATCTGACTCAATCAAACACTCACACCCAGTCAAAAGATCTGTTTTTAATCAATCACTGTTCTTTAGCCCACTCTGCCACCCCAGTTCAGACATGGCCATATGCAAATCAGTCTGACCCTTTGCCTCATGGGAACAGTCCAGCCCGAACTGCCAAGCCATGTCTTCCCTGGACCGGAAACAAGCTTCCGAGGACCGGTCTCTGGCATTCCAGCCGTCCCCAGCCCGGCCTGCTTGAATCCAGTGGCAAATTGAGCAAGGGACTCACGTCTGAGCATATCCTGCCACACTTATGGCGGCCAAAAGCGGTACAAAAGGGGGTGGTGATGGACGGAGCATCTGAATCAATCAAACACTCACACCCAGTCTAAAGATCTGGGTTTAATCCATCACCGTTCTTTAGCCCACTCTGCCACCCCAGTTCAGACATGGCCATATGCAAATCAGTCTGACCCTGTGCCTCATGGGAACAGCCCAGCCCGAACTGCCAAACCATGTCTTCCCTGGACCGGAAACAAGCTTCCGAGGACCGGTCTCTGGCATTCCAGCCGTCCCCAGCCCGGCCTGCTTTAATCCAGTGGCAAAGTGAGCAAGGGACTCACGTCTGAGCATACCCTGCCACACTTATGGCAGCCAAAAGCGGTACAAAAGGGGGTGGTGATGGGCGGAGCATCTGAATCAATCAAACACTCACACCCAGTCAAAAGATCTGGGTTTAATCCATCACTGTTCTTTAGCCCACTCTGCCACCCCAGTTCAGACATGGCCATATGCAAATCAGTCTGACCCTTTGCCTCATGGGAAAAGTCCAGCCCGAACTGCCAAGCCATGTCTTCGCTGGACCGGAAACATGCTTCCGAGGACCGGTCTCTAGCATTCCAGCCGTCCCCAGCCCGGCCTGCTTGAATCCAGTGGCAAAGTGAGCAAGGGACTCACGTCTGAGCATACCCTGCCACACTTATGGCGGCCAAAAGCGGTACAAAAGGTGGTGGTGATGGACGGAGCATCTGAATCAATCAAACACTCACACCCAGTCAAAAGATCTGGGTTTAAACCATCACCGTTCTTTAGCCCACTCTGCCACCCCAGTTCAGACATGGCCATATGCAAATCAGTCTGACCCTGTGCCTCATGGGAACAGTCCAGCCTGATCTGCCAAGCCATGTCTTCCCTGGACCGGAAACAAGCTTCCGAGGACCGGTCTCTGGCATTCCAGCCGTCCCCAGCCCGGCCTGCTTGAATCCAGTGGCAAAGTGAGCAAGGGACTCACGTCTGAGCATACCCTGCCACACTTATGGTGGCCATGATAATAAAGTTCACACCAAACCACTGCATATTATGACTTGGATGAATCCATATGTATTTGATGCATACTTAACAGATCTATATATGTCCTATCAAATCAAGCCCTGTAGAAGTTCTAAATGAAATCAGAAAGAAACGCGTCTGCTGGATGTTGTTGAAATTGGATAAAGAAGAAAAAGAAGAAACATCATATTTGGAATATATACTTAGGATGTTTTCTGGACCAAAAATCTCTTGCTTGTGCACCTTTACATTTCTTATCAAATTTGAAAATCTTACTTAATCAGTACATTCTGGAAGAAGAGAGTGAAGAGGATAACCAACTCCCAAAAGGCCAAGTACATAACAATTATCTGGAGCTAAGCTCAGTCAGGTTGTAACATAGCCACAAGCACCAATCCTGGAATGTTTAGGATTCAACATTCACATTTCTCAAGTTCATGAACTTACCACCACTGCCACATTTTGGAGGGTGGGTGTTTACCTTCTGCTATACATATTATGGATTTACATTTATGCCCTCTATTTTCCAATGTCTATATATTACTTCTTCCATCCCCTTGCTTACATATCGCCTTGAATTTTAATAATATTACAATTATGGAAGGAGATAGAATTTCTATTGGATTCAGTTCACCTGAAGAAATATGTTTTGTTGATGCTACATCACTTCATGTTTATGTGCCATTGCAGGTGGTAGTAATGAACATTGCTACTGCTAATACCACTGTCTTAAGTAAGACACCCTGCAGATGGTATGGTGAAGGCGAAATGAGTTGATATTTATAGGAGAGAGAAATAAATTCTGTGACTTTCAGTGATGAATAGATCTGGCTTTCAAGGCAATTTGCAAAAATGCTAATTGTGAAACAAAAGTGTGAATAATTATCATATCATAAAATACTTTATAGTGTAATTTACAACCATAAATGTTCATAAGACATAAAGAGTTGACAAAAACAAAAAAGCAGCACAATCAACCTGATTTGATTCTCTTCCACAATCAGTTCCAAAACCAAAAACAGATAAATCTTATAATAATGTAAAAAGCATAGCTAAATTTAATGTAAGAATACAAGAAATAAAAGCAGCATAATTTTTGCAATATATTGTCTAGTCCTGTGCACGACAATCCATTAAATGTATCCTGAGAATTACTATACATTACACGAAATGCAAGTAACAGGGAAATTAATACATTTATATGGATAATAATATGAAAAGAACATGGCCACTAACCAAACTGTGTTACAAACAATCTAAATATGTAGATCTAGGTATCAGGGAATGGTTAGGGCTCTCTAGTCAAATGTGCCAGCAGAAAATGTGGCACAGTCAAAGCGTAATAGTGTTTAGAGTGTATACGCAAAATACCATGAGGAATTTGCTAAAAGCATTAGTCACATTCCGGAGAAGAAAAAGAGACAAAGTCATAGAAATAGGTCTAACCTGGCATACATACATAAAATTCATAAAGTCATTACTACTAACTAGAGGACAGACACAACGAGGCATATTACCAAGCAATAGCGATAATTATCGCTATTGCTTGGTTAGAGACAAAAATTTATCGCAGACCTGCGGCGATTTTTATCGCATCTAAATCTTGGTATTACCAAGGTTTATTGCAAATGCGATAAAAATCGGCTGCAATGCATGAATATCGCTGAAAAGTCAGCGATATTCAGGCATTACCGAGCTAATGCTCTTAGCCATGTTATCCTCCTCTCATTGGATAACATGGCTAAGAACTGCTCAGGGCAGGTGGTAGCTTTTGGAGATATTCGCGCTTAGCGCGAATATCTCCAAAAGTTGGTAATAGGAGATAGCGATGTTAGTGACTGTTTCCAGTCGCTAATATCTTGGCACGCCCACTTTGCATGTCATTAGTGATAAATTTCTCTGACATGCAAAGTGGGGCCCAAGATGGTCGCTATCTCCTACTAGCTGTCGCTAACTGGTGTTAGCGACAGCTAGGTAATAGGGAGATAATTGTATCTCCGCTTTCTTGGCTTTTAAAGCCAAAAAAGCGGAGATAAACCCCCTTGATAATATGCCCCCAAGACTCCAGGCTGGCTTAAAGAGAAAGGAGCTAAAACCATTGACTTACTTCTAATACACCAGCTCCAGTGTCGATATTTAAAAACTGCACAGATGATAGGCTGCCAGGACTCTGTGCAAAGAAGCCTCAAGGCTACCTGGAGTTGTCTACACTCAAGCTGTTTGCACATAGGGATAATCCAAGCTTTCTGAGGGCGAGCATAGCCAAGTAGAAGAAGATTAAATGAACCAAAGATTCCTCTGTCAGTGTAGCTATCATAGTTCACTATACTTAAGCCGTCTGGAATCTATTAGATATTGGAACATTGGAATGGAGTGCTCTGGGCTTCTACGGGCCGGTAGAAGCCCGTAGAGCGACATTCCAATGTTTTATTTGTTCACAGATGCTGCCTTTGGCTCGGGCCTTTAACGCTGGAACAGGCCTTTAATGTCCGGTAGAGCCCACTAGGTCGGGCTCTAAGGCTATAGTAATTGCCCCTCTTCATTGTATCTATCTGTTGCTTTCATCAAGAGTGGCCTGTTAATTCTAACAGGACCAGTAACAAGAGTCAAGAGCTGTGTTTAAATTACAAGGTCCATGTATATTCCACGGGCCTTTTTTTATTCATGAGAGGACTGCACCTGCTAAAAACAGTCATAGGCCCTCATTCGGAGTTCCCCGTTATCTCTGCTGGCAGATACCAAGGCTAGAATGAACAACTCCGGCCTGCATTGCCTGTAAATTATTAGGAATTACGAGTAGGTTCTCAGGATTGTAAATAATATTCAAAACCCAATAGGGCCAGGTCCGGTTCACCGGGTTTTCCCCCTTCTGGAGAGACTTAGGGCCATGTGTATCATAGTTCCGTTTTGCGAATTCCAAATAGTGAATTTTAAGGAATCGCTATTTGGAATTCGCAAAACGGTATGTATGTACAAAATCGCTGTTTCATAGCGATTCCTTACCATTCCTAATTTGCGAATAGCAAATAGCTAATCGCAAATTACCCATTCATTTCTACGGGCCAGGAGGCCCATAGGAATGAAGGAGGAATTTGCGATTAGCAATTTGCTAATCGCAAATTAGGAATATTTTCAAGGGTGCAGGGGTGTCTCAAGAACACCCTGCTGCACACCTGAAAATGACATTTGGGGGCATATGGCGCACATACCATGTATGAGCATCATATGGCACCTTTGGTTTTTTTGAAAAAAGCTTTTTTAAAAGAATTCGCAATTTACCACCAACTAGAAGTTGGTGGTAATTTGTGAATCCTTAATGGCATTTTTGGAATATTTTTTCTTTGATACATTGCATTTAAGGAATCACAAAATTTGCGATTCCTTAAGTGCAATCGCAAAATAAGGAATAGCTAATTTTGCGATTCCTTATTTTGCATCAAACATGTTACATACATACCATTTAGCTAATTAGCATTCGCAAAGGCCTTTGCGAATGCTAATTAACTTGATACATATGGCCCTTAGGGCCTAACCTGTCACAAATCTGCGAATAGTGCTCCAAGTAGGGGGTAAATGCTCCAGGGACTTTTTCTATTGGCCGTGGGCAGGGATCACCTAGTAGACCAGATTTGTACAGTTCATTTGTAAAGTATCAATAGGCTTCATTTTATAAAAATGTAGTGTATTGATGTGTTATAATAAAAGGAATTGCTCTATTTTTAAAAACATATTGATTATTTGTAAGATGTTACAGCCATTGTAAAGAGCAAAGTCTGTCAGCATGTGATGGGCCTATTTTAAGAGAAGTGAGAAACAAAAGCTCTGTTTAAAACATTTGAGAAGTATTATTTACAGCTCTTTCTCCGAGTACAATATATATTTACGAATTTATGCTGTGGGAGGAGCAGATAACTCTTAAAATCTATCTATTTTCGATAGAACGTTATTTCTAATTCGGATCAAAATTTTTAATAACGCAGCTCTGGTGATTACCTCATTTGTGAATCTAACATCAACATTTGAATTACAATCAATTTTCTTCCCACTAGTGACCTTTTGATTCTTTTTTACCTTGGACAATTTTGTGGCTGTGTAAAATATATTATTTGTTTGCAAACGAATTATATGTAGTGGAAAGTGCAAATGTACAAACATAGTGGGAATTGCTTGCAACAAAAATGAACATGCTCAACAGTTGCAAATAAGTTGCTTCAACTGCAAAGTAAAGTGCAGTCACACTGAAATGGGCAGGTTGAAATAAACGAATTTCCTTCCAGATAATAACACATTACTTCTTTGTAGACGCTTCATCAGCACACTCCATACAAACTGAAATGCAGTTTGTATCATGGAGACAAGTAATCAATTGGCCTCCTAAAAGTTTTAAAGAAAAATAAACCCTCCAGGCTGCTCGGTGTATATGCATATTACTGATTCTCTAAGAGCTGCCTCCAATCGGGAGCAAACTTTAGGATTGGAAATGTATAGGTAATCCCAGTTTACCGACTCTTAAATACCGAATCATACCGATTCGGTATTTAAGAACAGGTAAATGTAGGTAATTTTTCGTTAAAAATTACCGAATTGGTAAGTTTCGGTAATTACCGAATCGGTATTTACCAATACCGATTCGGTAATTGCCATTCATTCCTATGGGCCAGGAGGCCATTAGGAATGAATGTCAATTACCGAATCGGTAAATACCGATTCGGTAAAAGGGGAAAACATTGAACGGTGGCAGGGTGTCACTTTGACACCCTGTTGCACCCCTCAATTGGGTATGGGTGCACATGTTGCAGACATACATGCCAAGGGCATGTATGTCTGCAACATGGCACTATTGGCACTGTTTACATTGGTGGTAAATTATGAAAACTTTTGAAAAAGCTTTTTTTTTGCTTTTCCAACATGTTGACCTGGGGTATGCCATTTTATACGAGTGGGCGTTCATTGTGTAGGTCTGTAGTGATTGCTGGAAATCTGCTGTGCTTCACTATATTTTACATGATAGGTTGAAATCTTCCCTAAAGAACTGTTTTTCTCCACTTAGGCCTACAGGGTCTAGCCAGATACCACATTTCCTGAACAGTATGCACCCCAATAACCTAATTATTCATCTTATGGGACTGTAAGATCTGTCATATTTATCTGGCTCAGCTCATAATCAGATTTCAGACCTTTGCCCCCATGACTGGGCCAAGTTTATTATTCTGCTGCCCAGCAGAGGTATCAAAGGGCTCCCCACACAAAAGTGCAATGAAGAGTGTTTGCCCCAGTTCCTTGCAAAGTAAAGTGTGGGGAGAAAAACTGCATCTGCTAATTAGCTTGTCATGCTGCATCTGGGCTGGGACATCCCATGCCCACTGGAACAAAGAGGTAGCTCAGAACTACAGAAGCAACACATGAGGGGTTTGCCTTCGTGGAAAGAGATCATGCAGCTCTGGCATCAAGGGGCACAGCTGAGGCTCTAGGGGGGAGCTCTTACCAGAGACAACTTGAAGTCACATTTTGGATTATCCAATAATGCTCTGCAGAAGGGATGATGCAACATCCTAGGATTGGTTCTTGGTGACTGGTTCCTAAAACTTCCCACTCACAATTAACAACACCTGGACAAGGGAAAAACTGATGAGACCCTGGAACTGGGAGCAACAATGGCCAAAGCAAGCCCAGCAAGAAGGAGAAGCCACCTGATGAACTGGAATGATGGACTTTCAGACTTTGACTCCAGCTGATCTCCAGGACTTAGGTGGGTCTCCCCAGGACTAGTGGCACTAGACCTCTTATGCCCCCTTAAGAACAGTCGAGGAAACTGACCTGCTTAGGGCTCTGCAAGGTTCGTCTTTCGACTTCTGTGTACTGGACCTGGTCTCAACTGACACCTGGGTGCCCCTCGAGAAGCCAGAAGACTTGGGGTCTTTAGAAAATTGGCAAAGAGTATATTTGTGGGCTGATTGTGGAGGAGTTTCTCAAGAGTCCCCCATCAGCAGGGGAAAGGCACCAGAAGTTAGTGAGATGACAGGTCTGGATCATGGCACAGAAAATCCAGCTCCATACAAAATATGCCCCTACAGAGTCCACGAGGCCTGAAGCACATGCTCCTGCAGACCAGCAGGAGCAAAAGAAGCAGCAAATTATTATCAAAACCATCTTCAAAGAGTTTGCCTGCTTATAGAAAAAGAAAATATTCGAGCCTGTGGTGTTCCACTGGTATCTTGTAAAATACCCCAAGGATGGGCCAGGACCTGAGGGTCAGCGCAATGCTCATATTTTGGCTTAGGTTCCATGGTAGAGTAGGCATTTGTGTAGCTACAGCCAAGGCATCAGTAAAGTGTCTAGGGACCTCATACCCCAGACCAAAATTGTCAAACCTAAGCCAGGTGCATTACCAACTTTCCTTTCTTTTGTCTGTGGAGGGGGGGGTGGGAGTGAGCGCAGTGAATTTTTGCTTCCCTGCCCAACGGCGGGGTAGCGGAATCTGTGCAGCTCCTGCCCATGGCAGGAATTAGAAAGAAAGGCTGCTTCCTTCCGACAGGAGCACAAAGATATATTGCCAGTTCTTGTTTGACCCCAGAAGACAGGGGCTTCCTGCAGGGAGCTAGAGGGATAAGGGGTATTAGAGTTTCCCACACAGCCATCATCAATGTCCTGATTCTGCAGGTACCATGTTTTGGACTCGGGCAGGCAAAACAAAACCAAAAGCAGGAGAAAAGTATTGTGATATACCGCATCACACAGTGGTACGCCACTCATTCCATATATGTCTTCCATTAGGATGCACCCCAAAATGCCCTGCAAGGGGGTTAATTTGCAGATCTTGCTCCTCTGTGTTGATCATCAAGTCCTCGCCCAAAAGTAGGGATTGCGTCCACACATTATACGCTTTAATTTACTGGGCTAGGACTCGGTGATCAAGCATGCCACATTGAAGTGTATGGGTGAGAGTGTGTTAACAAAAGGCCCACACCTTCAACCTCCCCTTTCCTAGGAAGCTCCCTCTCCTTCAGTTTTGATTGATTTTCCAGTGGGGATTTAAGGTATCCTTCCTACTAGTATATTCTCCTTTTTTAATTGGATTACACTTAAAAGACACCTGGGGATAACAGATCACTCAACGCAGTGCAACAGACAAATTGCTGCACTGTGTTGTGTGAAGAGGAGACAGCCGAACTCTGCCACATTTACATAGATATGGTGCTGTTCAGCTCTCTCCCTGCGCTGGTGCACTTGTGACTGCTTAGCATGAATGGAGGCACCCTTGCACCATGCGCAAAAGTACCTGTGTTGTGGACAAGATTGCTTGCAGGAAGGAATGCCTTCCTGCCCAAAAACAATGCTTAGTGGCTTATTACTCTTTGTATGTTTGCCGCAAAATGCAGTATACATGAAAGAAGTTGTAATAATGAAAAAGTAAGATATTATTTCTCATTACCCCCAGGTCAGGAATGTGCACCATATTTTGGTACAAACCCAGGTTTACTGACTTTAGTGAATCTGAATTTGCATCAAAATATAGGGTGGATGCATGGGAAAGCCACTGCTCCACCCATATAATCCCTCCCTCACGGAGGGTAACTCCAGGCAGTTCAAGACACTGTGCTGCATTACTTTGCAGGGAAAAAGTGACACAAAGGCACACAAATATTGATTTGCGTGACTTTCTAAATTTCACTTAAGCACTTCTGTTGCCTAACACCTACCTGCGTGTCCCAAGGAGAAAGCAAGTGCTTAGTAAATCTGGGCTTTAGTTCTTGTCAAGCTGCCAATGCTTAATTTGAGCCAGTGGTTTCTGGTGCTCAGCCCCGGCTCTTAATTGTCAACGTCGACACTTATGATAGTCTGCCTTATTGTGGTTCTGCTTTAAGTGCACAACAACAGTTCTTTATTAAATCAATACACTTTAAAAATGACTAATACCTGCAGTCCAAGCCATTAATATAGCCTTGAGGACCTGAAATAGTCTGAAATGTTACACTTAGAGGAACGTGATGCTTGGTAGCTGTATTAGTACTGTCATTGTCAGCCCCGGCAGGGGGATTGGGTGGTGCAAACTGCACTGGCCTGACAAGGACCCTGGCACCTATTGTTTCACAAATTAAGCCCTGGAAGCTGCCAGAGTTTAGTGTCAACAGAAACTGGCCAATTTCAGCTCGCTGAATATGAATCAGGAGGAGGTGATTTAAAGCAGGCTTGATTCTGCCTCAGCACGGGCTCCTAATGCACAATCATATTTAGAAACAGCCATACAAAATAATAAAGACAATAACAGATCAATATTCAGTAGATTAGGGGCCAGATGTAGGTCGCCCAATACCGGTCGGTAACGGCCAAAATGACCGAATTTCGTCCGTTACCGACCGGTATTGGGCTTTTCAGATGTAGGTGGCATTTTTTGTAGGATTCGGTATTTTACCGAATCAGTAATTTAAGGATTCGGAAAAATACTGAATTCTCAACATACCGATTCGGTAAATTACTGAATCAAGGATGTAGAGAGCACTCAAGTTAGTGCATTCCTCAGTTAAGGATTCGTTATTTACCACCAACTAGAAGTTGCATGCAGCCTACATGGAGAAAATGGCTTCCCCATAGGCGATTGACTGGTCGGCGCCCCGACCAAATACAATGCCGCCATTGCAGCATTGTGATTTGCTTAGAAAAGGTAGGCTGCCTGCTACCTGTTTTTGCCGGAGAGCAGGAGAGGCGCAGATGACGAAGGGCCGGGCTGGCAAAGGTAAGGTAACTTTTTTTTTCTTAATTTAAAATTAAATTAATATGGGCAAATCACTTACAGGCACATGCATCAAAGCCTTTTGCGATCGCAAACGGTGCGATTCGCAAAAATCGGCCATTTGCGATCTCAAAATTAGCTTTTCCGATGCATCAAGGTTCAAGGCCCGCGCAATTTTGGATATTCGCAATTAATTGCTAGTTCTCAAATTGCGATTGCATTTAAGGAATCGCATGTTGCGATTCCTTAAATGCAATGAATGAAAGTTAAAAAATCAGCGATTTCGCTAATAGGGGAAGCAAATTACCATGAAGTTGACCTTCATGGTAATTTGCAAAAACTTTGAAAAATGCACTTTTGTGAATTTTTCAAAGTTTAACGTTGCTTGCACACATGCCCTTAGGGCATGTGTGTTGCCAACATATGTGCACTGATAAATTTCAGGGGTGCAACAGGGTGTCCTTTTGACACCCTGGCACCTTTGAAAATGCATTCTCAATTTGCGATTCTCTAATTGAGAATCGCAAATTGAGAATGTCTTCCCATTCATTCCTATGGGCCTCTAGGCCCATAGGAATGAATGGGGAGTTATTCCTTAATTGCGACTCTCAGTGTGCGACTCGCAATTAAGGAATGTTTAGAAATCGCTATTTTTTGAGCGACTTCTACATGAATTGGCTTTTTCGATTCCTTAATTACGATTCCCTAAAAATCGCAATTAAGGAATTGCAAAAGCCAATATTGATGCATGTGCCTAATAATCTCCACGTGCCTAACAAAAATGATTGTGTCCTCAAGTAACGCAAAAGGTGCTTGTGTAAAGCGCTCTGATACCTGATACCTTTGGGTCAAGTTCGCGGAATATAAAACTGTTAAAAAAAACATAGACATATATAGTGTATCAAGAAGCTTCTTATTTTTTATCAACTTTTATCATTTTTCAAAAACGTATTCATTTTTTTAGAAACTTTTAATAAAAGCCATTTTTTTATACAGGCTGTCCCTCTTTACTGTAAGAGATGTAGGTGACACACAATTCAGGTGCCATATCATTTCTACATATGCACTCGGAACTTACAGCTAGATGAATCAAGCGAAATATGTTATGTTATGTTAATTGAATTTTTGAGCGCACAGCTGCCCCAGCAAAGTGGCGTCCCGGCGCTATATCAGGAAAGGTAACATAACTAACAACACAGACAAAGTAGGGGGTAATTAATAAGACAGATGAAAAAGATAAGTTTTAACAGCTTTCCTGAAGGCCAAAAGGTCTTCTAAAGAGCGAATGTAGACAGGGAGTGCGTTCCACAATTTGGAGGCCAACACCGTAAACGATCGGCCACCTGGTCTACATTTTTGGAAACGAGGAACAAGTGCCAGATTTTGGCCGGCAGAACGAAGGCTGCGCGAAGGGGTGTATGAAGTCAGAAGGTGCTGGTGGGAGTGTCAGTTTTAAGAATTTTAAACGCAAAGCAAAGGGTCTTAAACTCTATGCGTCTAATTACTGGCAGCCAGTGCAATTTGAAGATTGTACTGCGGGCTGAGTAGAAGCGCGGCAAGCCCACCAGGGCCCTGGCTGCCGCATTCTGCACCCGTTGGAGTCGCAGGACTTCCGCCTGGTTGGCGCCCAAAAACAGTGAGCTCGCGTAATCGAGCCTCGATAATACGCTAGCTTGGATCACCATCTGGCGAGTGGGGGCATCAAAAAATTTGAGGATAGGCCTCAAACCACGCAAAATGCCGAAGCACATAGATGCCACCTTCTTAGTATGAAACGAGAAGGTTAGTTTGGAATCTAACCAGACGCCAAGATTTTTAAGTTCGGAAACAGGTTTTGGGGGAGGTCCCAGCTCCTTAGGCCACCAGCTAGCACCCCACAGATCAGGATGTTTCCCCAGTACCATCACCTCAGTTTTGAGGGCGTTGAGTTGTACTGTTAATCAACAGGGGGGAGGGGGGATCACTTGTCCTGTATAACCTGGGTACAGTTCTAACTAGAATGACCCTTGTTTAAAAGACCCTCATACACGTGCAATTATGGTGGTATGGGCGGTGTATCTTGATTCTCCGCCTTTGTTTACACGTCTGTGCAGAATCACGGGGTCAGTTGGTATGCACCCTCCACCCGGAGGAGAACACCCTAGGTTAAAACAGTAGTGATCAGTGATTATTGGTGAGGTGACAGTGCTCTACTTAAAAACAATCCAATCTTGCCGGGAGTGAGATAATTTTATTAACCGGGATTGAATTGGCAATGGAGGATATGGTTGAATACGTGTAAGAGGAATTATCAGGATTCATACATATTCAATCCTCCTGTGTACAAAGATGGTCGACATGTTTCAGCCTTTTTCGCCCAGAGGGTCGGTGCGGCTTTCTTCAGGACCAGGTGAGTTCGGGGAAGAGAGTGGCTGAGGCCTACTCTCTATTGACGGTCAAAATTGGACCTATGAGTGAAAGAAAGGTAATGTTGCTAGGGTGTGGGTCATGGCAATTAATGCAAAAAAAGGGAAATTTTAACATGGTTATTTTAAAAGGGTTTTAGGAACTCCGCTGTCAGACTCCCTGTCTCAGGGGGACGTGAACCACCTACTCAGTACTGGCAAAACAAGTCAAGATTGGGAGCCTTAAATGCTACTTTTATGAGAAGTAAACGTTAATTTTTTAAAAGGAAGAAAAAGGGGGAGTACATGCTACTTCCCTTTGGTACATTGAGACATAAGTAATTCAGTAAGATACATAAAGATCTCCGTAAAGAAGGCAGCTACTGTAAATTCCCTGCAAAAGTAGGAGGTATGCGGGAAGTTGTTATTATTGAGGAACGCTGTTTTTATACAACCCCAAGAAAGCGATAAAACACTCCTTTTCAAACACATACCTTCCGTTAGTTTTTGCAACTCTTCACGGGTACCCAGAGGCTTGAAGGAGGGGCTCCTACAGATATATAAGGAGATTAAAATCTTTGGGAGCCAAACGGATACTTATCTCTGTTAAGTCGCTCGAGCCTTCGTTCTAAACACGCCGTACCTTGTTGCTCCACTCGTAAACCTGCAGCTTGTGCTGTCTCTGCCTCTCGCGGTCCCGGATGCGGCTGTAGCCTGCGTTGCCGGGTTAAATGGTCGTATTCCGCGTAGAGGTGGAAAAAAGACTATCGAAAATTACTTGGTCAAACATTAATACAACTTAATGGATGTAAACATCAATGTGGTGTTTGTTCACGAGGATGGGATGTTTTTTCATAGTTTACCTAAGGTAATGGGCGGTAATTAAAAGTAGGGAATGTCACTTATAGAAAAAAGAAAAAAGACTTCCGTGTTGGGGTCTATCTGAAGTGTAAAAGGTACGGTGAAAAGGGGGTGTTCTTGGTTGGTCCTCTGTTTATCAGAGTTAACCAATAATTCTAGTACCCTGATTACTTTCTTAATCTATGGAGGCTACGTTTCTAATGTGAAAGGTATGGTAAAAAGGAGGTGTTCTTGGTTGATACACTGATTGGTGGAATTAACCATTAGTAGTGATATCTGGGTTACATTCATTTGGTTCTTGATCTGTTATTGAAATCTTTTAGAGGCATAAGTTATCTGTAGAGGCTCAACCATGGGACACCATCGTTCAGTCCCCACTGGTCTGTTTTTAGACGGTGAACCCACCTCTGTTCTTTCTCGAACAAGATGCGCTCAGCATTGTGGTCTTTGGTGGTCAGTGTTTCTAAAATGACCCATTTGAGGTCTTCCACAGTGTGTCCTTTTTCCAAATAGTGGCTGGCCATCTTGGTTGTTGCCTTCATGCATTTGATATTGCTTCTGTGTTCACAGATTCTTTGCCGTATCTTCCTGCATGTTGAGTTGTAAACAGTTGGCCGTAAGCCAACTAGCAACAGCCCTCAGACCAGCCGCAAAGTTTGATGCCAGTTGGTCAGAGTCCCCGTTGAGAGCCACCGCCAACTGGGTATCATCGGCGTATGATACCATAGTGAGACCCCAACTCTTCGCAACCTCCGTCAAAGGTTGAACGTAGAGGTTGAAGAGAGTGGGGCTCAACGCCGAGCCCTGCGGGACTCCTTGGGTGATGGCATGAGGCTTAGATCTGAACGGTGGCACTACAACCTGAAAGGATCGTTCGAAAGGAACGATTGGAACCAATCCAACGCCCTGCCTGAGATACCTGCCTCACCAAGCCTTCGAATAAGAATGGTGTGGGATACAGTGTCAAAGGCGTCACTGAGGTCCAAGAGGACCAGTGCCGCCGTTTGACCTGCATCTAGTACTGAGCGGAGATGTTCAACCATATATAGGAGTGCCGTCTCTGTACTATGTCCAGGTCTAAAACCATTCTGTGTAGGATCCAATAGGTGTGCAGAAGCCAGATGTTTTGTTAAGATGTTATTCACATGGGCCTCTATGATCTTTGCCACCCAAGGAAGGAGGGAGATAGGTCGATAGCTCTCCGGCTTCAACTGATCCAATCCTGGTTTCTTTATGATGGGCATGACACAGGCAGCCTTCCAGCTAGGTGGTACTGAACCGGTGGTAAGGGATTGCTCCACCAGATGGCGGATAGGAGGAAGGCAAAAGGACGCCGAGTCCAAGAACTGGGCCGGTCTCAAAGGGTCATCTGGTGAGCCAGACTTGACCTTGGCCGCTAGGAGATTAAACTCCTGTTCCGATGGTATGGGAAGAGAGGCCAAGCACTGAGAAGTACGCAATGTTAAGGTCGTACTGTCAGGGTCAGCTTTGGGAAAAGAGCAATAGATGGCCTTTACTTTTTCCACAAAGAAGCTGGCTAACGACTCACAGTGGGCAAGGGAACAAATCTCCGTAATAGGAAGTCTGTTCACTGTGAGCTCCTTCAAGACTTTGAAAACCAGTTTGGACGGGTTAGAGCTCGCCTGGAACTCCCGTGCATAGTAGTCAGCTCGGGCCCGGCAGACAGCTCTATGGTATGTCTTTACCTTATCCAGGTAGCATACTTTTAGGTCTTCATCGTAATTCTTCCTCCATGCTCTTTCGGCTTGTCGGCAGGAAGCTTTAATACACCTAAGTGCCTCCGAGTACCAGGGATTAGGCTGAGAAGATCGATTCCTACTCCAGCTGGCCGGGATTATTACGTCAAGCGCTTGAACAATCCAAGCGCAAAAGATGTTATACCCAGTTGCAACGTCATCCGTGTGAGCCAGAGGAGTAGTGATCAGAAGACGATGGAAATCCTCCAATTTGAGCTTTTTCCAGGGTCGCCTGAAAGATGTTTTATCGGGCTTCCCAGTAGAATGTGTCACCATTGTGATAAAGAGCTCAATGAGGTAGTGATCACTCCATCCCATGGGTCTAGGGGGTGAGACCTCGGTCAGTTGAAGGTTTGTAAAGACCGGATCAAGAATATGACCGCCCTCATGGGTCGGATGACGGACCAGTTGGGGTAGCTGTACTGCTTCAAGATCGTCCAGCAGACCTCTAACCACTGGTATCTCCATGGCATCAAAGTGTATATTAAGATCGCCGATGATGGTAATGTTGGAGGAGAACAGAGAAAGAGAGCTTACCAGCTCAGGAAGAGCTTTTCTGAAAGCTCTGTCACTCCCTGGAGGGCGGTATATCAGAAGACCTGACAGTATTTGATGCTGACTAATGCTGATGGAAAAATGGGCGCACTCTGCGCCAGACAAGTCCATAGGCTTCCAGGTACAGGTGAAGCAAGTTTTAAAAGCCACAGCTATGCCTCCACCTCTCCCCTTGCGATTTAGTGTATGGATTGCGTAGCCCGGGGGGAGGGCCAGATTAATAATGGCCGCATCCTCATCGCCTAGCCAGGTCTCCGTCATAAAGAAGACATCAGGGCCTTCTAAAGAGATAAGTTCATAAATATCTCGATGATGTTTCGACAGGGATCTGACATTATGGTGCCAGAGTTTAATGGCACTAGGAGGAGGAGGTTCCTTCTTACGATGTAACAGTGCCTGGCTAGGGGCCATCGTCGGTGCCGATAGTTCCCACCAACCACATGGGCAGGTACGGGGACCGCACAGGGGATGCTGAGCCGAGTGCGAACAAGAGGGCAGACTTCGTCTGATCAAGCGAAGAGCCTGACTAGAGTACTGATGGATCATGCTTGCGACACGATAGTGTCCTGCCACGGCCCGCGCGTCCTTAGCGCGGACGGGCGCAGACGGGCAGACTCTGGCTTGACTCAGGCGCGAGTCAGGCGCTACCGCTGCGCGTCACCGCTGCGCGAGTGGTGTGAGCTTTAAATAGAAGCTCACCTGGACTCCTGAGAAGCGCTAGAGCGCTCAGGCAAGTGGCGCGTTAAGCAGTAACCACCCCCAAAATGGCGACCAGGCGCCACGAGCAGGCAGCAAAGAAGGCAACAAACTCCGCTCAAAACGCGGTGAGGGCACAATTATGGTGCAAGTGTGGGGGCACAGCGGAAATATTATTAAAAACAAGGGAATACAAAATTAAAGGAACCAAGATAGAAAAATGGTAATTTTAAAATGGTAATAAGCGCAGCGCGCTTGAATTCACAGCAGCAAAGTGCGCGTAATGGCACCTTTCCCAAGGCCGAGCAACTAAAGTGCTCGCCTTAAATAGAAGCTCACCTGGACTCCTGAGAAGCGCTAGAGCGCTCAGGCAAGTGGCGCGTTAAGCAGTAACCACCCCCAAGATGGCGACCAGGCGCCACGAGCAGGCAGCAAAGAAGGCAACAAACTCCGCTCAAAACGCGGTGAGGGCACAATTATGGTGCAAGTGTGGGGGCACAGCGGAAATATTATTAAAAACAAGGGAATACAAAATTAAAGGAACCAAGATAGAAAAATGGTAATTTTAAAATAGTAATAAGCGCAGCGCGCTTGAATTCACAGCAGCAAAGTGCGCGTAATGGCACCTTTGCCAAATGGGCAGATTCTCAGAATCTGCCCCTCTGCGACCGGTATTTATGCATTTGGGATGCATCATCCCAAATGCATAAATTGCTATTTGCGATTTTATTTAAGGAATCTCAAATTGAGATTCCTTAAATGCAATGCATGAATGTAAAATAGCTAGAGATTTCGCTGATAGGGGTCGCTATTTACCGTGAAATCAAACTTCATGGTGAATAGCGAAAACTGTGAAAAATGCACTAAAGTGCATCTTTCAAAGTTGTATGTTACACACACACATGTCCTTGGGACATGTGTGTGTGCAATGCCAGTGTCCAGGTCAATTTAAGGGGTGCAACAGGGTGTCCTTTGGGCACCCGTCACCCTTGAGATTGCATTCTCAAATTGTGATTAGCTAATTGCTAATCGCAAATTGAGAATTCCTCCCCATTCATTCCTATGGGACTCTTGACCCATAGGAATCAATTAGATGTCCAGGTAGATGCATCAAGCGAAATACCGTTTGCAAAGGGGCAGATTCTCAGAAGCTGCACCTCTGCGACCGGTATTTATGCATTTGGGATGCATCATCCCAAATACACAAATCGCTATTTGCATGTGCATTAAAGGAATCTCAAATTGAGATTCCTTAAATGCAATGCATGAATGTAAAATAGCTAGCGATTTTGCTGATAGGGGTCGCTATTTACAGTGAAATCAAACTTCATGGTAAATAGCGAAAACTGTGAAAAATGCACTAAAGTGCATCTTTCAAAGTTGTATGTTACACACAATACCAGTGTCCAGGTCAATTTAAGGGGTGCAACAGGGTGTCCTTTGGACACCCATCACCCTTGAAATTGCATTCTCAAATTGCGATTAGCTAATTGCTAATCGCAAATTGAGAATTCATCCCCATTCATTCCTATGGGCCTCTTGGCCCATAGGAATTGATGAGATGTCATTCCTTTTTTGCGAATCGCACCATGCGAGTAGCTGATAAGGAATATTTAGGAATTGCTAATATTTTACCAAATCCTACATGCATCTGATTTTGCGAGGCCCTAAATGCAAATCCTTAAACTTTGCAATTAAGGACTCGCAAAATTGAACGTTGATGCATCTAGCAGATCTTTCCTTATTTGCGAATCGCACCATGCGAGTCGCAGATAAGGAATATTTAGGAATTGCTAATATTTTAGCAAATCTTACATGCATCTGATTTTGCGAGTCCCTAAATGCGAATCCTTAAACTTCGCAATTAAGGACTCGCAAAATGGAACGTTGATGCATCTAGCAGTTAGTGTGCCTTTACCAGGTCTATTTCATGAATATGTGATAAATGTGTAAAGCTCAAATGAATCGTTTTTTTGCAATGATTATCTTAAAATGTGCTTTTAATGCAGCCTGGCCATTGTAGTCGTATTTTATAAAAGTTTGAATTTAAAATTATTTTCCTCTGTATATATCTGAAAAACTTGCCTTTCAGTTTTGTACACACTAGTCCTGACACGTCTGACCTTTAGTAGAGCTCATCAGAAAAGTAGAGTGATAATGATGCTAGTGGGTATGGTGTATTCAAAAATCAAGTGCTAGTGCCAAATAACTGTATTTTTCGGCCAGCTGTTTTAAGTAAGTGTGTCTCATTCTGCAGTTTCACTGTGCTGTAGAAGTGGAAAGCTATGTACTAGTAAAAAGACAACAATTGTATATTATCCTCTACTACCAACAAAAATTAACTACCGAAATAGACTGAACACAAAGGTTCAAATAATCAAACAAAATTGCTCTTGACTAGAAAAAGAAATATTCACAGAAAAAGGAAGCTGCCAACTTGGTGGCCATCCTTGAATCATTTTTTTTTAGAAAAAGAATTTCAAAACTGTCAGCTGTGCTTGTGTGCACATGCTTGGTGTCCTCTTCTAATGGTTTAAAAAAAGAAAAAGAACAATATTTTCAAAATGGCCACTGTGCACGCACATGCATATAGTGTGGCAGATTTTTATTGTGCTTTAAGAAAAATCTGTGCCACCACACATACATGTGCAGGTACTGGAGTCATTTAAGGGTTGGCACATGCAATGGGATTCGCGGGTGAGACTACTTGGCTTTGGTATTGGTTGTTTGGTTACTTGGTTGATGTGGCTTGAGTTGTAAAATGAACATGAACTGTATGTTCAAATGGCTTTGATCCCTGGGACTTAAATTCAAGTCTGTATTTCATGGGTTTTTAAAAGACTGCTTGTAACAGACACAGAATGATTACAGAACACCTAATTAAGGTGCTGTACCTGTATCTCAAAAACATGACCTAATTGGAAAATTACAGATAGTGATTTTTGGAAACTAATCACAATCAATCCTATTTCATCAGCAAATGTTTTACTTTGATGATTATCTAAAATTATAATCTAACATCGTAATACATTTTTCTCCGAATCATCAGAAGCATTAATGGAGCCATTACTTTTAACTGTTAATGATTAAATGACAGTGCAGAATTATATCCATTAGCTGCAAAGTACAGTTGGCACGCCAAAATTGACATTTTAATATGGATAATAAGACAGCATTATTTTCACCTGAAATTGACTTTTCCGGTGAGGCTCATAATACTCCTTCTCTGGAGTCATTTGTGTCTGTCCTCCTGTGCCTTCTGCTTGGCTTGGCTGCAATTGAAATGCTCTCGTTTATGGGTTTGGTCTGTTTTTTTTCTTCTTGCAGTTTTTCAGCAGTGCCTCCTCCAAACACTGACCTTAAGTGCTAACTTTCAACACTTACCTTATCAACTACCAGTTTAGATGACTCTACTGGTTATGGGTTTCTTCTCTAACTTGCAAAATTGCAAGTTTGTTCAGCATAAAGACCCCCTTTCGGTTAGCCATTTATAACATTGTCATGCAGGAGGATCACTGGAGAATTTTTGATGGGCACGCATGTGTGCACAGGTGACCTGCATAATCCTGGAATTACTCTCACTCATTCTCAGTTGGCCAGTGTTGCCCCATCCGGTTTTCCCAGGTATTGAAACACCGGATTGGATTATATCTGCCAGCAATTCTGCTCAGTAACATTGCAGGAGTCTTTGGATCATCCAAGACTCTTTTCCTGTTTTTTTTCTGGCAGGGGTAGCAAACAATTCTCCCCTTTGCTAACACGCACCTTGCCTTTCACTGCCTTACTCTGAGTGCTTAATTTGAGCCGGTGGGTTTGATGCTCGGCACGGTACCTATTAGTCAACACCGGCTCTATGGCAGTCGGCAAAACGATGGTGTTGTTGGCCTAATGTAGAGATGAGCACAACAACATTTATGTATTCATTCATTACACATTACAAATGGCTAATGTCTGTTGCCCACATCATCCTTAAAGCTTTGGGGACCTGGAATAGCCCTAACTGTCCCCCTTGTAGGAGTGTGATGGTTAGTAGTTGTGTTGGTTGTCATTTGCAGTGCTCGGGAGGTAATGATTGGTGCAGGCTCCAGTGGGCTCCTGACAAGAGCACTGGCATTTATTTATTTAGAAATTAATCGCTGCTTACTCTCATACACCCCACATTCTCACTCCATACAGAGGTCCCTGCAAGCATTTACCACTGGCTAAAGAAGGTGGAAAATGTATGCAATAAATCCTGGGGAATTGGTGATCTGTGTGGTTTTATGACCAGGAAATCCCAGTAGCGACTGCAACAGGGCATAAGTGGTCGGGAGGAGAGCTAAAAAGAAAAGACAAAACAAGAAAATTTAAATTTACCTTACTTTCGCCCGCCTCTCCTCTGTCCTTCTTGCCACAACGCATGAACAGGAAGCACCCAGGCTTCCAGACTCCTCTAGCCAATTATGACGCTGCTGATAGCAGCGGCGTGAGATGGGGACTGGGAGCCTGTGCATGTTCTCCACCCAGGCTGGGCATTACAGCCGGTGGCGAACATGCAAAGTGTGCATGACTGTTTGGCCGGCCCAAGACGATCAGCCAAACCGACATGCTCACTTGGAGAGTGCCTACCATTCCTCCCCCGCTCTGTGGGCAGCCCAGCCCAGCACCTACATAGCCGCTAGGGAAAAATAAAATTATAATAACATGGCATTATTATCTTTTTATTTCTCTTGTGGGGCAACGCTCCACCACCTTAGCGGAGGAGTCGCCCCTGGTAATCCAGTCCCAAATGCTATTCCTGTTCAATGGGGTTTAAATCATAATTGCACAGAACTGGCAAGTGGAGTTTGCTTCAAGCCAGTACTGTGAACCTCGTAATCAAGGCATACATCTCAAGAAGGTAGGTGGCCAATCCCTGCCTTTTTCAATGAAGAATAGATCATCACTCATTGGATAAAATTTGGTGTCCTACAACCATTTCATCAGTGCTGCGCTCGGGAGGAGGGATTTACAGAAGGGCCCATCAGTCCTCCAGCCCATATTCAGAAGCTATGCTAAAAAATGTATTTCCTGCCTGAGAGCAGAAGGTCCTCCTTTTATTAACTTTGCTGCAACAGTTTTCTAGGGAGTCTGCGGAAAACTCGATGAACCATGAAACCTTGACTAGAAATCTGTTTTATTTCAACAGCGAAGGAAAATTACCTTTCCTCTTTTCCACTTCTGGATAGCAAGCACAGTTAGAACTAAGGCATGTTTTATCACAAGTATCACATTACTATTATAATCTATACTCTACATAAATACGTATTCTTAGAGATCCCATTTCTTATTGAATATTATATTATATTTGTGATTGCTAAAACCCTGAAAAACGTCTTTTCATGTCCCAAGAAGGGAGAATCATTGAGTTTCCACTTAGCTTCATACACCTTGAACCAGTGTGTAATTTAATGCACATATATATATATATATAAAACAAAAGCAATTTTTCATCACAAACCACCGGCAAGGCAGCTGAGCAGAAAAACCACGCGAGTCCCAATCTTCATTTGGCAATATTTAATGGAAAGGCAAGTTCATCAAATCTGACGTGTTTCGGGCGTCCGCCCTTGGTCACAGATCGCCAGGCAAGTAAAAGAACATCCCTTTTAAAGGGTCCATTGCACAAATTACAATTACCATTTTTTTTCTTTTTGCAACACCATGTGATTAGAAGCATTAAAACTGAGAACATACTACATATATTAGACATAGCTAGTCTGTTTTCCAAACCATCATTTGATATATGTATATATACAGGTGAATAAAAGGAGGTATTGATGAATTATTTACATTTTGTTGCCAAAGTTTACACTGACATTAACATTTTTATGAAATTGTAAAATTGTTGTCGTTATTTTAGAATTCAATATCAAACAAATATTGATAACGCCCATTTGTGGTGGCGCATGATACATATATATGATATATATACTTACCCATTTTAATATCTAGAATACAAAAATAGAATGAAATTATCAATAGAATGATTGATTGAATGACTAAGAAAAAAGTGAATATCTTGGTATTGGAATTTATGCAACTCTTTCATTATTTTGTGTTTTTCAGTACACCATAAAAGTGCTTTCACTATTAGACACTTGGCATGTTATAACATATAGTATCAGTACCAGAATTTGATTTTGTGTTTTCATACCTAGTTGATGTGAGTTATTAAATATGAAATAAGATCAAATCATTCCTTATTATTTAGATGTTTTAGTTTTTCACCCTTTGCGAAGGTGTTTTTTGGTTGCTTGATTTCCAGATGATTTAGAGAAGTATCTAAGAACCAGTGTCCAACTTGAATCACTGCATATCAGTTACTTGTTTTTTCAGATATATTGTTGTATGTTTTATAAGAACCCTGGCTATACATGGAATATATATCTCTTTTTTGAGCATGTCAATTATATGAAAATAAAACATATCAATAAAGATCATAACTAGAGACATACCAGTATATGTTAACCCCTCTTAAAAATGTACTCTGAGTAGGGGGCCTCCGCTCACTGGGCCCGATTCACAGAATGAATTTAAGACTCAATCCTAAACGTACTCCTATTTTGGTATTCACAGAATGCACTTACTACTTTTGGCATTCACAGAATGAACTTACTACTTTTGGTATTCACAGAAGTTAGGATTTTGTCTTAAGTCTGTCTTAAGTCTGTCTTAAGTTTGTCTTAAGACAAAATTCTAACTTCTGTGAATATCAAAAGTAGTAAGTTCATTCTGTGAATGCCAAAAGTAGTAAGTGCATTCTGTGAATACCCAAATAGTAGTAAGTTTAGGATTGAGTCTTAAGTTCATTCTGTGAATCGGGCCTACTATTTTTACTAAATTGACCCATCGTGCGGGTCATCGGTGTATTGTGAGAGCCCAAGAACTAGGCCTAATTGTCATGAAGTATCTTTTACAGGCCATCACTTTTGCATTTCTAGCCACTGAATTGCTTTGGTATAGCATTTATATAGCAGTTCCAGCCCTGTTTAGGTGTTGACATGCTTTGCACATGAGCTACTTAGTCATTTGTCATGCATATTGAATAGTAATTTGTCAAGCTGTTTATCATGCTTTTGTCATATAGTTTGCAAACACCTTGCCATGCACTTTTGTTATGCAATGTTATATTAAGCTTTGACAAACTGCAACACAATCTGTCATACTAGGTGTCCACACAATAAGAGTGTATGCAGTCTGCTGCGCTGGGAGTCATTCAGGTGATCGTGCATGCAGTTGTGTACATCTCATTAAGGCAGTCCTGCGGCGCCATATCATACAAAAATGTACCTGCCAATGACAATAGTTGTAACAGTAAAATGTTAATGGAGTTACCCTAGTAGCAACAGAATGCCAGATGCTGGAGGTAGCACTAAGCCACCAGGCAGAACAACATAGAGTCAACCAAGGAATGAGAGAATCCCTTCCCCTGTTGCAGTGTTAAACCACCAGGAGGTACCATGAGGTCTAGATGAGGAAAGCAGAGACAGCATGGTAGCTGATCAGAAGTACTGAGTTAATAGGGAGTCACAGTTGCATGCTGAGGTGACATCTTGTCACTGTATGAGGAATGTTTTAGGTTGAGTAAAGAGATATCTAGGGAGTAAGGGGTGAAAGGACAGGAGTCATGAAAAAGCCTGCAGGGGCTGTAGCCTAATGCCCAGCTTTTAAATGACATTCACCACTTTTCTTGTGAATGTCTGGCATTGCTTGGCAGAGTGTAGAGTTCAGACATTCTTGTTAGGAGCGAATGAGAGGAGTTGCCCGTGGCATTCTCTTTTTACAGATAGGCAGCTACGAAGCTAAACACAGTCACCAGGAGAGACTGAGTAACAGCAAATGGTTTGCATTGGTTAAGGGCGCCACACAAAAACACACTGGGTCCACCCAAGAGAGAAAAAATGAATTTTTGGTCTATAAAGTAACATAGAGTGGGTGTGTGTGTAATAGAAGGGATGTTTTGCTTTGTCAGACCATTTCTATGTGGGTTGAAGATGGTGGGGCGTTATCATTATTGATGAAAGTAGTGGAACTTGCACATGAAAGAGCAGTGTTTCCGGTCCAAGGCCCGAACAGGCCACATTCGGGGGGCCATATACTGAGTCCCTATTTTTGTTGCTTTTCTGTTCTTCCTTTGTATTCTGGCCTTTTTGAAATACATGCAGAACTCTGGGTGTTTCTGTTAAGAGTAGGACTTCAATCCTGGACCTGTAATGACATCTGAGGAGCCTCTCCGCTAACCAAGCACTAAAAATGTGCAACTATTTTCTAAAACCGAAAAAAGAGCCTCTGTCCTGCCAAATGAACCAACCAATTAAGCTTAAAAGTCACATATCGCATTAAATTGATTTAATGGAATTTATTTGGCAGCAAAAATACCTGCCTGTATGGCATAACTTTTTAAGATCCTATTAAAATCCACATTTGTATTTGGATCCAGTTTTAAATGCCTGGATTATAGTTTTAGATAAGTCATACATTTGTCATCAAGGCAGGCGTTTTGGCTAGTGACCAGCCTATGATTAGGCATTGCTAGGTCTCCCTTCCCTTGAAGTAAGGAGCAGGAGAGCAGTCCGTTATTCTACTCTTAAAACTAGGGGATGCTCTTAAGCCGAGCAGTAATGGAAATCGTCTGTTGCCTGAGAGCACCTCACAGTGAATCATTTGTTGTCTTAAGACAACGCCTTAGTAGGGATTTAAACAACCTATTTTGAACACAATGAGGAAAAGGCCTCTAAAATTCTCTAGATATTAACCAGTAGTTAATGGGTGACGCTTAGCAAATACATTAGTATTTAGGTGGGTCATTCCAAAGAGTGCTTTTAAGGACTGAGAATTCTTTCAAGAAAAAAATGGGGACATTCTTTGGCATGGCAGTAAAAAAAGCAGATAAGCTTTTACATTGATCTTAAAACTAAGATTAACCCACTGGAAACCTTGTGCCAACCTGCAAAGAAAAGCAACAGTTAACAACTTTGCTGCCCCATCCCTTCTAATGGAGATTTCTCTTCCCAATTGAGGGGTCTCTATCAGGGGCTGCTCTCGTATACATGGAAGAAGTAACCTAGTTGGTAAAGATACTGATAAGGAAATAGAGAGGGCATGAAGTTAGTACCAATCTCTATTGGAGCTATGTCTAATCCAAGTCTGGACCATTGAACATCCAGCACTAGATTCACTTCTGTAGCATTTAGGCATGCGCACCCTACCACAACCATGAGCATCATGTGGTAGTCAATACCAGTGTTCTTATCTCAAGGCCTGATTCATAAAGGTAAACGTACACTTTTGCGTACGAATTCTTTGATATTCCAAAGAGATTTAAGAGTATATCTTTACGAGTGTGGAGTTTCCGCACGTAAAAAGATAGGTCTTTTCATGTGCAGAGACTTCTCACTTGCAAAGATGCTTCGTGTAAATTCCTTTGTGAGTAGCAAGCAATTGCAAATTTACACAACAGTATAAATATACCTTTGTAAATCAGCCCTCAGTGTCTGAGTCAGGTCAAACCACACAAATCTCTGAAACCTTTGTGTGTGGCAATTTATTTTCACAACGACTGCGAGCACTGGAATCTCAGTAACTGCTCATTTTAGCTAAAGTTCACACAAAAGAAAAATATGTCATAAAACACTGCTCTCCATGAGAGGTACAATGTGAATGTATATGCCATCCAGCAGAGAAGAATATGAGGTACATGAACTATTGACAAGGCTAATTCGGTATTTATCGGTGCTTTACTTCCTTATGAACCTGCTTGATGTCAATCGACTTCCAACTACAGCAAATGCGTACCTGGTCTATCATTACAGTTATATGTTATCAGATGTGCACATAATTGGTTGTTTTTGTACTCCTAAATGCATACACCATGGAAAAGTAATGAATACATATGGGCTGCTGAAAGTGACTTTTAGTACAATCAACAAAGTTATTCTGTCTCATTGTTCTCTACTTATCGGTGCCTCAGATATTGCTGTTGCATGTTTTTTTGTATTCATCTTCTATTATTTAACTATATTTTGCCTTCAAATTGTTGAAGTTTCCGTATTGCATTTTGATTTGACTTCTGCATGTTTTTGCTGTCACATATGGTGCATAATATCATTGCCTACAATGCGGCCAATGCTTAATTTTTTCTCGATTGTTCTGAGTTTAAAAAAAAAGTTATACTTCTTAGTACATATTTTGAGAACATATGCTCATCAGTACTCTGCTCGGGGTCAAAATTTCCCCTGTCACATTAAATGTCAGTTGCATGTTAAAATATGGTCTACAGAAAGTAACAGAAATATTGTGTCCTAATTATAATTTGGGAAAATGTTGTTCCAATGGGTGTAGATTTTATTTTATTAACTCCAATGGAGTGATATTTTTGTAAACAATATTGAAGACACATTTTTTATGTCAGGCAACATTCTGCTAATGATTCTCTGCTACCATGCCTAAATGGTTACTGGTTCGTGTATTTCATGGGAGAGTAGCCAGGGTATTTTCTGAGATGTTTTTGTTTGATCCAGATTTATTACCTGCTGAGGCCCAATAAGTCAGCAGACATCTACTATTTAGGGTGTAGTTGGGCTGTGTAATATGTTAGATTTAGTTGCTGAGCACTGAGAGATATCTAAGAAAATATATATTGTGTGTAGGTTTGTGTTGTATAGAATTGTAGCATCCTACCCCAGCCCAGGTACATGCAAACGATCACTCCATACCCAGGACTTGGTATTGCACGTCTTTATTCCTCAGCATGTAACCGTTAACTGAACATTCTACATCATGAATTCCATCATGCACATCCATGCACTTATGTCACTGCTCTGCGGAGTCTATCAGGAACCAAAAGGGTCCTGTCATCTTTAACTCACTAAACACTACATCTTTGTTAAATAAAAAGTACCAATAATACTTATATACCTTACAACTCTTCAATAAGTCATTTTGGTGTTCAAATCAATCACCCAGATCTGGTCATGTGAGGCTGCAGAGATACTGAAGAAGTGTCCATGACTGGCACTGGCGACAGAGACATAAGTATAGTCATTGGGCTCTCAGATGCTCAGGTGGACACGTCTCACACCTGATATCTGGAGGTCATGAAGGTAGAGGCAGATGCTTTAAATGTTAGGAATCTCACGTAATGGACTTTCCAGGACAGTGAGCAGTCACCATGTGTCCTTCACTAGTTACAACCCTTAGTGGGTCAGCATCAAAAAGAGTATTAGACTTGTATTTCCTTTCTGCCTGATGATGACTTGGACTCCTCTGTTGAAAACAGTGCTTCGAGCCCAATGGCGTCTGCCCACATAGGTCTTCATTTTGTGTGAGACGAATCAGTTGTTCGAAATTTATCAAAGTCAAAAGATCTCTCAGTAATCCATTGTGGCAAATTGGTTCCCATGTCTCTCTGAAATATTAAGGCCGCAGGGCTCTCACCCATGGTATAATGGGAAGTTGACCTGAAGTGCGAACTGAAGAACTGATTAGAGTTCAAACTTTTCCAATGCAGTGCATTGAACGGTCTCCTTGAGGATACTCATACATTTCTTGACCACACCATTTGCCTTTGGCCAGAGAGGTGTACTCTTCGGATGCTTGACATTTAAATGAGAGAGACAATCTTTAAATTCCCTCCTGTTGAAAGGCAGGCATTTGTCAGATTTCAAAATAGATGGAATACCCCATGTTGCAAAAATACTTTCTAATCTTCCAAGGACTCTGTCATGAGTAGTCGATAGAGTGCCTCAAGGCGCTAAATGTGTAAGCACAAGTACAAATAAAAGAAGAACCTTAATAATTCACGTTGAGAATCAATAGGAATTATTAGGAAGCCCTCACTCACCACCCTGGGTGAGTAGCGGCTTTGTTTTTTGCATAGGTTTTTTTTACCCTTTTCACCTCTCATCAGGTTTCGATTGCCTTTAATGTTTCTTTATGTCAGGAATGCCTCTGCTTTTAGCACTTCCTGGCATTCTGCAATTATTGCCTTAAGTGCTTCTCTGCACCTGGTTGTCGCTGCCTTCAGCGTTGTCATCCTGTGTGACTGACGACTCTGTGTCACGTTGTGGCACAGTACCTTTTGTCTCAACTTTGTCAGCAAATTTCTCGAGGATGACAGATAAACTTTCTGCAAGGACTTCACTTTCTTCACAGACCTTGCATAGGCTGCAGTATGACTTCGACTCTAAATACACCAGCCGTCGATTTTCCCTTATTTTGAGGCACACATGGCACGCTCAAGCAGTTTGCTGGACCAGGGCAAACTATCTAAGAGCTCTTGGTTCTCCGAGCCTTGGGGTGTACATAATCCCTTATCTCATCACAGTTGTAGCGTCCTAAACCAGCCTGGGTATATGCAAATGAACATGTCACACCCGGAGTTTGATATTACACATCTTTATTCTTCAGTGTGTAAACATTAACTAAATATTCTACATAATGCATTCCATCACCCACACACTTATGTCATTACTCTATGCAGTCCATCAGGAACCAAAAGGGTCCAGTCATCTCTAACCCATAAGACACTACAAGCATGTTATAAAAACTCTTGATGGTAAATAGCATCAGAAAGAATACAATTTCCTGTAATATTTCGAATTTTGCTACTCTTGACAGGAGTTGTTTGATCCCCCACTGGAATTAAAATAGCTCTGGCTAAGGGAGGTTACTATTAGTTTGCTTATGTGTGAACTCTCTGTAATCTAGCAAAGAGTTTGATGTTCCGGCATCTAGGGTCTGTCTTGCGACCATTAGAGAGTTACAATGCCTAGCATATGGTCCACAGTTATAGGTACTCATGGGGATGTGTTTTGATAACTATTCTCAGGCAGAGAAAGGCACAGTCGTACTTAGATGAACTAGTACTTGCATTTAAACTGGACTTTTGGGGCAAGTAAATGCAGGTATAGTGGAATAATTATTAGTGGCTATTTCTAAACCACAGAAAGACCTCAGATCATATTACTTATTGTTTACTGCTCTCTGAAGCAAATAGCAACTGTGACTACAGAATTGAACTAGCTGAGTAAAGAGAAATTACAAGATGTTGGGACTGAAATCTGGCTCCCCAGTTCAATAGTCGGCAGCTCTAGCCACAAGATCACATTTCCGACCTAGAATAAAGTGGGTCTATATGATATTGAAGTTAGAGAGTCCTTTCTGTCTGATCTGTCATTTCAATGTCATGATATTGTTTTTAGAGCAAAAGGAATACGGAGTAGGGCTGAGTTTTCTCTTCTGTGTTCAACACAACCACACCCACATTTCAGAATTAGTTGTGTAGGCCACCAGAAGAGAACTCACAAAGGTGTATGGCACTTGCACTTTCAAAGAGTTAATGACCTTTTCCTAAAGGGATACAAAAGGGGATGATGGACGGCACAGGGTCAAGGCTGATTTGCATATGGCCATGTCTGAACTGGGGTGGTGTGGAGTGCAAAAAAACGATGGATTTAGGCCCAGATCTCTGTACTGGGGTGAATGTATGACATTGTTCTGCATTCTGTCCATCAATTGTTGTTTTTGCACTTTTCCTAAAGGGTCATTTTAACCACATTGAGGTATTCATGTCAACAACCACCATAACGTATACCCTTATGTGAGAGGTGTGAATTATGGTAACTGTGCATTGAAACACTATTAAACAAAGAATGCTTGGATAGTCATGCCTATTGATGACTCTGGTGTCCATGAAAACACAGAAAGTTTCACCAGTACTTGGGCGAGTGTGAGATATGACCACAGGGGCAGCAAATTGTTGGGGATCTGTTTCATTCAGTATGGGCCTGAAAATAGAACTTATCTGGACAAGGCCAACACAATTATTTGATTTAAGTATGTTGTTTAATTGAAATGCAAACATTAGCCACAAATTTCCAAAGGAAACTTTATGGTTTTTGGTACCTAGTTATAAAAATATTGTTTGTTTGTGAAAATCCATTTTAAAAGGCAATTTAATATCTATAAGTCATCCTGGTGAAATGGAGAGTAAATAATATAAAATAATAAATAGAAGAATGGATATTCATATTCCGACAGTTGTAAATGTACATAGTGATGATTTGCTGCATGGTAACCAGTAAGTGGGTTTGTTTAATAGTGGTTTTAAAGTGCAGATTACTCTTCTTTAAAGATAGCCACTGCATGAGATATCAGAAGGTGACTTTAACATAGTAAGGGTTCCATTTCAAAATTGAACCTCTATACTCGAGTGTTTCAGCTGTCTGCTAAACCGGTATTCATAATCAATTTGAAAACAGTAATGCTTGCATTATAACCATAGCTCATCGAAAAACAAAGTGATGGCTGGAATGCTTGAATTAATGTCAGCCACTGGTAATCGCTCAGGGACGGAACTCAAATCTATAATTTTTCACCCACCATGCCACCTCAGATTGAACCCATCCATATGCAATCAGCCTTGACCTTACTCCCATGGGAACAGTCCAGTCCAAAGTGCCAGGCTTGGTCCTCATGGAACCGGAGCAAAATACCACATCAGGGTGGACCCAGCTTTATGCAAATCAGTCTTGCCCCTATTTCAATTGGAACAGTCCAGTCCGAATTGCCAAGCCAGGCCCTCCCTGTACCAGAACACAAGCAACTCAGAATCATTTTCACCCTTATTATGGGCTTATTACCCAGGTATAGCTTGATTCCAGAGGGACAATGAGCACAGGACCCATATCTGGGCCTACCCCTAACACTTAGGGCATCATAAAACAAAGTGATGGATGGAATGGTTGAATTCATCTCAGCCACTGGGTAAGTGATTGGGCCACACTCAATCTATCATTTTTAGCCAATAGCTGCAAATATTTCAAGCATTCTATCCATCACTTTTTTATATACTTCAGTTCATCGCCCTCAGTAGGATGGGTATACCCAAGTGTGGGTCCCATGCACATTGTGTCAGTGGAACCAAGCTTTATCTGGTTGGCGATCCCAAGACTAGGGTGAAACTGGTCAAGGTTTAGTTGTGTTCCAGGCCAGGGAGGATCTGGCTTAGCAGCAGTTAAAACTGGACTGTTGCAATTGGAGCAGGGTTAAGACTGATTTGCGTATAGCTGGGTCTAAACTGAGGTGGAATAATGTGCAAAATCAGGATGGAATGGGATGCTGCCTGAGTACATACCAGTGGCTGGGAGTAATTCAAGGATTCCATCCATCGCTTTTTTGTATACCGCATTACAAACATGAGCACGACTGAAAAACATATTCAGCCTAATTCCCAAATCCCAATGTAAAAAAGTTGAAGTCAGTCCTTGTGGTTACCATTGGAAATTTGCCCTTCTTGCATGGTTACTCCAGATTATTGCCTTCTTTTGCTAAACACATTGTTGTGGGCCATAGGACTTTGTGCAATTTCTTCCTGCTAACCAGTAGTAAAGTGCTTGTGATTTAATTTTGAACATTGTAAAATTTACATATTCCTAATTGGTCCATTTAATTTACTTATATGTTCATTGTATGTGGTCTACATGTATCAAATGCCTGTAAATTAAATGCTATTAGTGAGCTTTAGCACTAATTGTACCACTCACTAAAGTAGCATTGTAAAACATGTCTCCAGGCCTTCCACTGCAGTCTGAGTGGGCCATTTTAAAGTCCCATTTGACCTGGAAAAATAAACCTTTGCGAAGCCTGAGCTTTCTTTTTTTAAAGTATTTACAGATCACGCCTAATGCAGGCCCTAAGTGCTCATTGTGCAGGGTGCTTGATAAATCAAAAGTTGGGCATGTATATATTACGTTTTACATGTTTCCAATAGGAAACACAGGGTTACGTTATAACAACTTAAAAGTTTAATTATGTTTTGGGAGTAGCTAGAGACACAATTCATGGGTTTATTTTAATAGTAATTTAAAATCCAATTTAATAGTAAATTCAGTTTTTATATTACTATTTTGAAAACTAAACTTTTGGAAAGTTGTAATTTTCCTGCTTAAGCCAAATGTGCCTTTCTGCCAGAGTCACCTGACTGGTGAATGGCTCCCTTCTGGTGGGATGTGGATTGCTCCCAGACAGTGGACTAAGGGTTTGGGTGTGGAGAGGTGTTTTATTTCCTTGAGCAGTATTGTCAGGGGGTTGTGCCCAAGTGTTCCTGAGCATCAACTAGTGCCTACCTTGTCACTGGCAGATGTAGCTCAAACCTAGGCCTGTCTCCCTTTGTTGAACTACTCAGTTTGGCTCACTGGGAGGGGGGAGCTGCCCCAGAACTGGTTTTGAGTGACCACAATTGAGGATCTGCTCATTATCCTAACAATACCTCTGGAAGGACACAGGGAGCTTTAACCCTGAAATAATGTGTTTTCTGACATGTTGGATTTAGGTAGAGAGGGGCATTCTGGGATAGTTTTCAGTAAAATATCACGTAAGGTTCTGCAAACGTGGGCAGGGTTACTCCTGGGATCTTTTACATCATTGGTTAGGGAATGGTCACAGGCAGGCGTTGGCCAAATGCGGAAACCCCAATAACCTCCTAGGAACATTCCTGGGCCTCTGAAGATCTGAAGAATGACAGGCCTGCTGCCTAAATCCTGAAGGTAGGCTAGTCCTGCTTGCCTTGAACCCAGGACCCTCCGAAGAGACTCAAAGGGTACGTTGTCTGACCTCCTGTTTGAGCTACAGGGCTAGAACAAACTTCCAGAGACCTTTCCTGCCACTGCTCAGCTGACCAGTTCCAATTGGATCCACTCTAGATCCTGCTGGTGGCCTCTGCAGGAATGAGCACTGACCCCCCCCCTCCCACAATGTTCTGGAACCTTCGCTGATGCAATAGTGTACTCCTCGTAAAGTTTCCTAAAACTTAGACTTAGAAACGCTTTGAGAACCAACTGGAACCAGAAATAACCTAACAAGACAATGTGACAAAGGTGCATCACTGGGCTTAGTGCCGCTTCTCAGCAGCAAATCCAACCCAGAGGGACTTCGTGGAGAAAGATTCCCCTTTTGTGCAGCCCTCCTCCACTGCATCATACAGCCTTGCCATGCTGTAAGAATCCGAGCTCCCAAAAATTGGCTAAGGGTCTGTATATGAGATTGGTGGTGTGGGGGGGGTGGCTGCACTCCAGCTCTTCATACCCACACTGCCTAACAACACTGCTGCCTGCCCGATGGATTACAAATTGTAATCCGGGCCGACAGTCCTGTGGATGCTGGCCATTGGCGCTACCTTTCAAAGGCCCATAGGAGAACCTTAGAAAGGCAATGCTGTGGGACCACCACAGCACGTTCCAGAATCACATTTACTTTAAAGTCCATGCCGTACAGGAACTGGGGTGGCAGAAAGACTGGGGGGCACACCATGTGCCTTACGGCATACAACCCCATGCACCAAGGCACCAGGGGGCCCTGTAGAGCCCCCATAGTTTCTTCACCACCACCCTTTTCATGGCAGGCTAATCTGCATGAAAAGGAGAGCAGTGAGGAAACGCATGATATGCTTGCAGTGCCGCATCTGACTGCCATGGATCGTGGATCCTTGGTGGTAGCAGCGGTCCTATGGCAACCACAATGGTTGCTGCACTGACACCGTGGGTTTAGCGGTCCATTGGACCGCCAAACTTATAATCAGGCCATAGGTCCCAACGCAGAATTGTTCACCAGGAGAGGGGGTGAAATTCCACTGTCTGTTGAGGTATCTTCTCTAAGCACTAAATTCAATTTTTCTAGCTCAGGGTTTTCACCCTAAGCATCAGCAGCTTCACCAAGACCTTATCCAGAGGCTATACAATGATGTGGAGATCTTTTCAGCCACAGCCTAGTGCCTAATGCTACTGATGTTTTTTGACTTCCATTCCAGGGATTAAGGGCCTGATTTAGAACTCAGCGGATGGGTTACTACAACACAATAGTGATGGAAATCCCTTCTGCCGAAATATAAATCCCATAGGATATAATGGGGTTTATATTTCAGCGGACGGGATATCCATCACCATTGTAACGGAGAAAGCTGTCTGCTAAGATCTAAATCAAGCTCTGAGTCTGAAGGTAAAAAATGTCATCGGCATGAACCTGGACCCTGTATAAGACCCATGCTCCATCGTGGTAAGCCTTAACTTTTGACGTTGTCCTGATCTAGAGTAACCAGAGAACTGCGGTTGGTGTTTAAGGCTTTTTGCCACTAATTTAAAATTCAGATTTTAAAAAAATCATAATGCTGGCTCTACTGATTGAAGAGTTGTCATTTTATTTATTACACTGTCCTCAATTTTCCTAAATTGGTTTGGGAATTTTCTTTTGGAGCGTTTTTACTCTATTACTGTTTGAGTGCTGTATAACTAAGTTAAGCCTGACTGCTATTGTGCTGAGCTACTGGAGGGTTAAGCACAGGTAAATGTAATGACTTTGGTGGTTTACCCTGACAATGATTGTGAGTATTATTCAAGGAGGGGTTTCCATTCCGCAGTTACTCCTACATTTGCTGTAGATTTTATTGCATTCTTAACGAATTTCAGAAGTATTAAGTACACTCAAATATGTCCAGGATAATTTTCAGCAGGTTTAAATTTCTTTAGGCTTGTCTGATACATTAATGTGCTTTAGTAGTTGTATTTTGTTCCATGGAATGATACCTGCTTTTAAATCAGACATAAAAATGTGTCTACAAGGTGAAAAACTGTTTGCAAAAAGAATGCAAGGCAGGAATGGTGAGCTATAATATACTGAATTATATCATGGGTAAGTGTCAATATTGGGTAAAAAATTGGTAGAGTGCTATCACTGTCAACTCAATAAACCCACTCTGCTTAACTCCAAATAGCTATGGCACAAGAAGCAGGCAATACCCAAGGAAGTGCATGCTAAGTTTAAGGAGCCCAATAATTAAAAAATAAAGAGCACAACACAAAAATAGTCAAACACAGCTTGATATGGGGTTGCATGTATTCGGTCAAGGGCGATCAGTAAACAAAATAATATGGTGGGTTTACAATCATGATTTGGGTCATTAGAAAATGTCTGCCCTTTGTGTGTCTATAACTTTCTCTATTTAACTTACAACATCAATGTCTGTTTAAAAAATGTAAACTGTACTTTTATGGCCATAATGTGGCCGAATAAAGTTTTTAATTGATTAATTGATAGTCAAACACCATTTCGGAAAAACAGAGAAAAACGTAATGACAAAATACCTACAAGATCATCAAAGTAGGATATGGGAAATAGAGATATGAATGCTTAAAGTTTTGGGGTCAAAAAAACCTAGACATGACTCCGTCTTCACTGTGATGGAGAGAAATCAGATACTCCAAGAGGGGCATTCATATCAAAGATTTTGCATTCTTCCATAATCTTTTTTATGGAAGTTGAAACCTTCCACAAAGGGTATGGACCAAGGCTCTGGCTAGTGAGGGTCCCTCAAAGTCAGTCACATTGTCTTTCCATTGAATCCATAGGTTTTGGAGCCAAAAGCTACGAGTAAAAACACACCAACATTTTGTAACTGATGAGCGCACTTTGCAGGTCAGACAATTGCCACTTCCCCCCAGTCCAAAGTTTTACCTGTGGATTAACTTCAGTCTTTTGGAAGTCATAAACCTCCAGTGGGGCAAAGCTGGAAGCTGAGGCCAGACTGGGCTCCCTGAGATTTGACACTTTCATCAAGAGGTCCAAGTGAGTCAGTTTTCAGTATGTCAAAATGAATATGGGGTTTACCTGTGTAGGCACACTTCAGCACCATGTTCCAGTCCTTCAGAGTTGGGAAAAAGGACTAGGGACCTGATTTAGAGTGTGACATGTGAGTTACTCTATCACAAATCTGCTGGATAACCCATTTATCAAATTATCAGTGCACTATATTATATGGCACTTGTAATAAGGCAGATGGCATATCCATCAAGTTTGTGAAGGATTATCTGTCCACCAGACCCTAAATCAGACCCTAGGTACTAACTTTTTCAAAGTTCTGGACAAGATCCTCATTATCAGTCCTTCAGATCACAGCTCCCCCATGTAGGCTTCTATGAATCAAGTCCTTTTCCAGTCAGGACTCCAGCAGCATCAGTCCTCAGTGGTCGGCTGGACCTTCTAGCCCTCAGGATTTCTTCTGCAGGAAAACAGTAGGCCAACCATTGATCCTTATAACATTGTGCGTGCTGCATCGCAATCGGCGATGCAGTGTGCGCAATGTAATTCATTTTGTTTTTTTATTTACTTAACTCAGTTCAGCCATGTGCCGGAGTTTACTACTCTCCACCCTGCCCCTCCCCCGCACCGCCTAACCACCCTGCAGCACTCCCTCGAGGAGCCACCACTGCTTACTCCATCTGTTTAGAGCTGGCCATATTATTCTTCAAGTCAGACATATTGCTATGAGGTTCAAGCAGGTTTTCAGAAATACCTTTATTAGTGTTTTCAACTTTTCATAATTGCATACATACAGGTATAACTGAGACATGTTATAGTACCAAGTGCAACATTTGTATCATTAATTACATCAACATATCTTGTGATACTCACAATTTTGTCTTCATCCTCTTTTTCAAAACAATATATTGGTACAATTTTACTTTCAAATTATTGATCCTGTTTTAAAGTAACACTATATACTCTGGGGAGTCTCATATTTCTTCTCATCTAATAACCATATCTTGTTTTATACTAATAAACAAACTGTCCCACTTTCTAGGAAACCATTTAACTTAACGTTGCCCAGTGGTGCCTCCAAAATTCAGTTTTGAGTTTTTTAAAGGTTTGCATTGTATATTTATTTTACTCTATTTACTGTCGTGGGGGGTTAGGGGGTTGTGGGTTTGTCAGCAGGGAAATCTCTCTCCTTCAATATCTACTCGTACTTTCCCATTTATGATTTTATGGAGGTGTCACTATCATTCTCTAAAGCTCAAGCAGGTTTATATGAATGAAATGCATTGAGCTCATTATGCCTAACACGAAGGAGGAAGGATTCATTAATCTTTCATTCTGAGAGAGGAGATATCTTGGCTAAAGAGTTGCCTCAGCTCATTGAATATGAATACTGCATTTAGCCCACAGTGCTTTATTCCCATCTTGCAACTCTGAGCAAGATGGAAGGAAGATATTTTTATCTGTGGAAACACCCATTCCTGCAAACTCTAGGCTTTTCGGAGACAGTGGGTCTTCCCTTTCCCCGAGTTCTTATGGAGTAAATCATGTTCAGGGTGGGAATGGTTTGGAAAGAAATGTGTGATTGCTTACAAACAGAGATGTGAGAAATTCGCCTAATTTGCTATTGTGTAAATGTACAAAATGTCTGCTAAATTAGGCAAAGTTATGCATAATTATGCAATATGCAAATCCATCATCTAGTGCTATATTTTAGAGCGACATGCATCTCTATGTCAATTTGTGATGCAAGAACGCATTTCAAGCAGAAAAATTATCCAATAAAACAAAAGCACTGCGAACAACGGCCATGTGTGTTCTTCTGTTCCTATTTGTTTGCAGTGCATTTTTACTACAAATGGCACATTTACTGTAAATTATTTCCGCGGATGGTGTGTAATTACTCAAAGGTGGGTAATGACATAATTTGGGAAACTGAAAATATCAACAAGAGAGAAAGGGCAAGAGTAGGCACTCCTGTACCCCAATCAATATATCATAAACAACTAAGGAGTGACTAAATGTAAATGTAAATGTAAATTGATACTTGTATAGCGCACTACTCACCCGCAAGGGTCTCAAGGCGCTTGTACGAATACCGCTGTGGAACCCGTCCTGGCTTTCCCTGTGAGGCGTCCACTCCTGGGCACCCCCAGGGTGAAGGTCAGGCATCCTTAGTGTTGTGGGGGCCGTTGTGGAGATTAAGCAGTGAAAAAGGATAAAGAAACAAAATTATTTTAGTTTTATTTGGTTGATAATACCCCCAAAAGCAAAGGTGAATCCAATGAAGGAAACAACCACTAGAGGCAACCTATGACCCTATGTGTTTATAAAAAAAGGGAAAGACAAGTCTTTCTCTTTATAAAAGGACCCTCACTCACCACTAGTTGGTGACATGTTTCATCATCGGGTCCCCGCTGGGGTGGCCGTGTGCCTCCCCAGCATGCTACAACGCCTGAATTACAGTGGAGCAGGAAGTTGTTGGGAAACATCACTTACAAACAAAACACAAATTTCCAAAACTACGTGAATTACGCTAGCGTAATGTAAATTTCGCCCAGGCCCCTTTATGAACAAGTATGTTTGTTTATTGATCACAAAAATTCAGCCTATTCCCGCCAATACTCTCTCGCAACCCATGTGAGTACCTTTACTGATACAAAAATATTTGTGTGGATTATTTCTTTATAAGTATGTAAAACTAATTTTTAGAAATTCAATGGTGCTTTCACATTACTAAAATGGCTATTTGTGCATATAAGTTAAATTTACACTTGCTGAGAGCGTTACCTGACTGAATGACTACATTTGTAAAGCGTGCATTAGCCTGACAGATTTTTTGGTATGAGTCTGGCAAAAACATAGCCTCTGAAATTTGGAAAATAAAGGCTTCAGGGCCTTCCTGAAAGAGATCTGGGAATCAGCAAATTAGCCTAGCACAGCTGTATGGAAAGTGACTTCGAACACTTTTGACCTAGCAGGAAAACGTAGCCCCTTCGGTGAGATGTTTAATCTATGAGTAATATGTGAAGAGAAGATTCATTTTTAAAAGATCTCTAAAAGAAAAATGGATGTAAATACATTTATAAATGTATGATGGAGCTAGACAATGAAGAAATTTAAATGCCATTATCCTATTTCTTTGACCCACTAGTGGATCTCCTGGCTGCCATATTCTCATCATTTTAGTCCTAGATCAAGGCCCACCACTGCATATTGTATCCTAAGAAGGCGAAGGATATGGGAGGCTAAATAACACAAAGAGAGTGTGTTGCAATAGTCTAGGTGGACATTCACAGCTCTACCTAGCCTCATTGCTCTATTATGGATGGAAAGGAATGGGAGGATGTGTTTTACTGTACTCATTTTGAAGAAACACTGACCTAATTGCTCAAGGACATGTTGCCATTGAAGGCTGATGGGGAAAAGGAATTGTCGGCTTAAGTGATTCCTTTATGCCCTACATAGAGTAAGCTCCACCTGGGAGCTGTTCATCCGGGAAATCGTTTGGCACACCCATCTTTTAATCCCACAAAGACCTGTCTATAAATCTCTTATGGATGTAGAGTCTTTGGAGAAACTGACATATGCCAGGGTGTCATCCGTAAGGGGCAGCATCAATAAGGATGTCAAACAGAGGAGCAAGGTATACGTCAAAAACAGTGTATGATAGAGTAAAGTCCCAAAGAACAGATGAGAGGAAACTTTCTTAGATGTAAAAGATCCTATATTCACTGTCAGAGACCTAGCCAAAACCACACTACAGTTTTGTTATCTGCTTCTGCTACTGTAGTCATCTAGTTTATTAAGCCAGGATAGTCCACAGTGTTGAAGATTGCAGAGTGATCCAACATTACCCGTAAAGGAGCCATACCTTTATCAGCAACGTAAAGGATGTAATCTGTCAATCTCAAGAGGGTTTTCCTGAAACTCTGATTCTGTGGGAGACAATGAATTATGATTTTTCAGATACTTTTGAAGCTGTTGACCTACAATGTTTCCTGGAAACTTGGCTAATCATGGCAAGCTAAAAACTGACCTTAATTTAGGTAAAGTGGTTGTTTCTAAGTTATGTTACTTCTGGATTCGGGCAATATTATTTTTCTTGAGTTATGCTGGATGCTATCTCTCTAGGATGTCCCGGTTTACAAAGGGAGGATGCAACTACGGCTAGGAGTGTCTTTCTCAAAAGTACAAGACATAGCTCATCATGGGAGTTGTGGACTCGAGAGTCCCCCATGCACTCTCTATCTTCTCTACAGGGACAATGCAGGAGGGAGGGTGGCTTCTGAAAAGAAAAGTCGCACACATCTCCTTCCATGCGGTCTTAGTTTTATTGATGAAATTGCCCTTCAACTGATCAGAAAAGCACTGGATAGGTCAAAACTGATTATTTTCTAGGTGGAATATAAGCCGAAGAAAAATATTTTGAGGCTCCCAAAAGCAAGGTCATCAGTCTTTTCTAGCCTTTGGTCTAAAACGATATTTTTTGTTTGAGTTATAGCTGCTTCATATAGTTCAGAGCAAAAACTAGTCTTACTTATCTTGCCCTCTCTGACGTTTCTGTCGCTTTACTTAACTTTTTGATTGTTTTATTTATGCTTTCCCACTCGAATATATATCAAGAGGTTGAGTGAGATTGTTTCCTAGAATTAAAATGGGGATCAGCTTAGTGACAACGTGATAATGAAGTACTAAAAGGCACCATAGTCATCTAAACAAGAAGAGTATTTATTGATGAAGACCGTTTTGGAGGTATAGGATGTGACAAACTAAAGGATGAAGAGGACCTTTAGAGCAAGAGAATATTGATTTTATGTACATGGTTGCATGGACCTACATATTGGAAATCAAAACAGATACAAATTTGAGCGAATTTAGGGATATATATTCACAAGAACGTGTGATAACTACCGCAAGAGTAGCGTAACGCAATTTCCAACATCGCAGCCTATCGCGGGAAAATAACTCAGTGTCAACGTGGAATTCACAACGCGGCGGTAAAATGAGATGGACACCAGATATCGTTGCAAATGTACTCGTGAAAATAAACTTCACGCCGCAAAAATGCTTTATGCGAATGCATAGAAAATGCGATGAGGCCAACTGTGGTACAAAAAGTAGCAAAAAACAGCCACAACGGGGTCGGGGAAGGCCAAGGAGAAGAGGGAGAGTAAGACAGGGTGCAGACCGCAGGAAAACAAGACCAGCGTCACGGAGGTGACAGAACTCTTCCAGCAACTGTCCCACAAGCAGACCACCTGGAATGAAGTCAGAGTGCAGAGGAGGCCAATCCAGGAGGCCAATAGGCGCCGGCATGAAGTGACTACCTAAACCAGGCACCAACCCACTGCCAACAGGAAGGCAGCAACAGCATCAGGAGGTGGCAATCCGTGCCACCGGAGGAGTTGGAGGAAACCCAGGCCCCAGTCATCTGTGTGAAGACGGTGCAAGGAGTAGGGTGAACAGACACAGCTCGCAAGGACCTGACACAACATCAACAGGGGGTGCAGCGAACAGGGACTGGGATGACGGGGGGAGATGGGCACAATGGCAAACATGCACAACGAGGTGTAACACACTGCACACCCACAATCACCCAGGATCATGTCTCAGATCCCCTTGGCGACTGCAGCACACACACATAGCACGAACAGCACACCCACATTGTCAACAATGTGGAACAACGTGCATAGCCAACACTGCAAAACAAAGGACACAACTGGCTCCGCACATGTACAGAAACATGCCTACTACATCTGAAAGTACCCGGAAAATGTGAAATGGAAATGTACATGTACAACCTCACATCTGTCATGTAGTCCAAATGTACACTATCTCGCAGAAGAATCCAGCACCCCCCAAACAGTCACAATGTACATTGCCATACAGTCTCCATGAAAACCAGCACAATGCGCCAACATACATGTCAACACAAAGTCAACATTCATCTCCCCTTCACATCACAAAGGGGCACACAACATATTCAGCAGAGCACAGGATACGACACATCAGTGATGCCGGAGAGGACCACCACACCATGGACACCAACGCCCTACAACAGCCCATGGATATCTCCTCAACCCCCCACCACAACCCGGCCAGCCAAGCTAGTCAGGGGTAACACCAAGCCTGCAACAGACCACAAAGCAGGAGGCACCCGCAAGCACAGCTGGCTCACAACACCTCACCCACCCACACATGGCACCCCAATGCCATGTGTCAGCCCGCCAAAAGGAGGTAGCCCAACAGTTGTGGGTGGGGACCAAACCCATGGAAGGCGAATAAGGACACATATGTAGGTGCCTATCACCCTTCAGGGCCCACTCACACCCCAATAAGGAGCCCCACACTGCTAAAAGAGACACATGCAAATGCACATTAACAGTACAGAACCAAGCCCAGGGGCGCTCACATAGCAGTCACACACCTATGTTGGCTCTGTGTATGACGGCCCTGGCCACTCCCCTTACGAATTGAGTGGGTGAGAACAAAGCTACATGTCGAAGCTCTAAACCGATGCCTGCGGTGACATGTCTGCATCCGATGTACACAGCGCAATGTAATGTCGTAGGGCCCAGGGCCCCCATGCATACAACAAGACCACAAGGACACAAGCAGATATCAGGTTGAACTGGCTACGGGCACTTGCGCATGGCCCCTTTATTGGCAGGGCCACATGTATAGTGACTCCTGTGCTGGATGTGTGTGCCATTCCGCATGGAATGTCTGGTGCTGGCAACCACTTGAACATTAGTCACCAGTGCAATGGAAACAGAAAACACATGCATAACATAGTCAACTGCCGAGCAACATGGAGTGAGCCGGAGAAAGTCCAGAGGACAGCCAACATGCAAACAGAAGTGTCCATGAGTTGCAGGGCACTGGGTTTGGGACACTAGAGATGAGCATGCTCATGTGAAGAAAAAGTATCGGATTGTGTCTCTTCAATATATTCCTGATGCAGATGCACTGGAGTGTGTGAAACCTCCATCATCTCCCCAATCAACGTCTCAAGGCCCCCACACTCTTTGAGGTGACATAGCTGCACAACCGCTCCACAGCACAAAACACAATCAGCAACGGATAATGGCCTGCAGTGCACTGAGTCACTGGCACCTGGAGTGCTGAGCAGGGTATCAGGCCGATGATGGCATCCACGACAGGTCTGAGCAACTCCGTAAGTCTGTCAGGACCACCGTTTCGACTCTGGTAGATGGCACTTGGAGGTGGTCCTTGCGGTGGTGGTCTGTGCCTCCTGCGGTGATGCGACACCCGGGCCGGTCTGGCCTCGCTTTGGTGTGTGAGCCCTGGTGGGATGCATTTTGGCCCGGAAGCTACGTACAGCGCAAGGCCACAGACAAATGGCGTTGATGACCTGAGCTACAGGGACCATCCAATGTCCCTGGAGAAGGGGTCTCGGACCTGACCAGCACAGAGTTTGTCACCCCGGATGCACTGCGTCCTGCACAGGCACCCAGCCACTGGACGGTCACTTGCGGTGCAGTCAGATGGGCCATGCGACCTGAGCGGGTCCCCATCAATGTACGGGGTGTATGTTGTGGAGGGTTTCGTGGGACAGTGGAAGGTATCCTCCAGGGCATTACGCCGAAAGGTTTGATTTTATCCAGAAGCAGCAAATGGAGGAGTGGAATGCGACAGCCTTGTTGCCACCACCAATTCGGTATCAGCTACATGAGGATGAAAACTGCCCTCTAGTCCATAGGCTCAGACGCCACCAAAGTTCGACCAGAGAGTGTCCATGAATGTCGGGGAATAGACTTAGTGGCACCGGGGCTGAGAGGGGATACAGTCTGCGATGATGCCGGTACATTGATATGAACGCATCCATTGCTCAATAATGCTTCTGTGACCTACTGGACCGCAGTGTAGGCTGGAGCAGTGGGCAGCAGTGGCCCACAGCCACGTGTTGCTGGCTTGAGATGCACAGTGCTAGTGACACCCGGGCAGTTGTCGGTAGTGTACGAACACCTCCGTAACGATGATCCTTTTCTCACCGCCAAGATGTAAGGTGTCATCTCTTGCGCCTCTCCTAGCGTGCAATGATATCTAATCTGCCTTTGCATACTCGATGATCAGTTCCAAATCTGTGACTTACTGTAGCACAGCCTAGGCCTTAAGCAGCGTAGGCTGGAGGGAGCAGTCAGCGCGGGCCATTCACTGAGTGTCGCTGGCATAGGCTGGTGGCCCCACAGGCCTGCATAGTTCATGTTCAGTGGCACCACGTGTTCAGTCACCTCCATGACTATGACTTGGCTTTTGTCTGAACTGAGGCGCATCTTCCTCTAACTCCCTTCTGTGCAGCGACTGTTGTAGACACTGCCATGCGTGATTCACGACTAGGTGCTGGATGTGAGACATACTTGTCCACAGGGTAGTCCTGGTCCCTCATCCACGTGTTGCCGGCTGGCGATGTACAGGGTTTGTGGCACCACGTGTAGCCGGCTGGCATTGAACAGGGTTTGTGGCATCATGTGTCGCAAGAAGCCCATATGGAGCTATGCCTCACTGATCGGGGGTTCTGGTGCTGTGGCCGCTGGCCCGGATTTGGGGTCACTGCCATTCAGGAGCCAGGACACAGTTTCACATATGGAACCTACTGGGCCGCAGAGGATGCCGGTGGAATATGTAAATGAGGAAGGAGTAATGTGGGCCAGCATCGGGGGCAGCGATGGTCTGAGAGGCTGGCAGGGTAGCGGGCCTCGTGCTTGGAGCTTACAAAGGCACGTGGTGGGCCTTCCTTGACACACGCCGGGGTCAGCTGGTGATCAGTGTGGCCTGGCTGCGCAGTATTGGGTCTGACAGCTTCGTGGTCCAGTGGGCCAGGGTACGGCAGGCGCACAGGTTCACAGGCAACTCCGCTATCGAGGACAGGGTGGGAGGCACCGCCCTGAAGAGACGTTGGGCTTTCCGGAAGAGGACCACGCCCAGGGCTACGTACTTTTCATTCACACCCCTACGCTGGCCTGGCATACACTCGCCTTCCCACTCTGCTCACGCTTACAAGGGGCGTGACAGTCAACATTTCCACGAGGATCCTCACTGGCTGGGGTGACATGGTTGTGTCCACTGTCCACTGCACTCCATACACCAGAGGTATTTGTCACCTGGATATGGGTGTGTTCTGCATACTGAGGTCTGTCCAGCACATCGCCGCCGCTCTTGGCATTGTGTACTTTCCCAATCATGGTTCTACTGCATCCTTCACACATGCCTGATTGCCATTCTCCCCACATTTGTCTATTGTGTTGCTGAGGTGCCATGCTATTGATTGGTCATGTTCACGGCTTGCCCAGGTTACCATTGTAAGTTGTTCTATCGTGTCTGATGGGTGGGCATGTTGTTGTGCATGTTGGTTGTGATTTTGTGACGTGTGCATTGCCAGAGTTGTGGATTGCATGGTTGTGGAGTTGAGGTGAGTGGGGTGTTAATTTGGCACTTGCCAAGGGGCTGTGCATTTCCCTTGGTGCCATCCTGGAAACGCTGTTTGCTGATGCACTTTCGGAGGGTGAAGGGATCATGCACACTGGCTGTGTATTTGGAGCCGACATTGGTGAAGGTCCCACGGTGTTCTGATGTTGCCTGTACTTTGATGTGTGACGTGTGCTTCCTGTCGCGCTGATTGTGTGCTTTGTCACCAGGGGGCACACATGGGACATGGGTGCAGAGGATTGCCCCCAACACTTGCGTGCATCCGGCTATGGCGTATGGTCCTTGCTTGGACTCCAGCGGTTCCTTTACATTGTGTGGGGACTGGGGTGCCAGGGTGATGGTGATGTCCAGGGGGGGTACTTGGATGTGGCTGGCTGTGAGACTCCGCTGACTCTGGCGGGTGTTGGCTGGGGTGTGCCAGGGGCCAACAGGTGCAGCACAGCCAGCAGCTTAGTGTGGGGTGGGATGTTGGTTGTCCGCTGTGTTAGTGCCGTAGGCCTGTTAGTCAATGATGGCCTGGATGTGTAGGATGGTTGTCCCTTTCAGTCTGTAGTGGACAGTGAAATTGTCAGATGTTGGGCCTGTGAGGCAAGTGCGTTTCCTGGGGGCCACTGTCTTTGTCTGCACTGCCTCTGTGGTGGTCCATGGGGGGTGGGGTGTGCCGGGTGGGTGTTGTGGCCCTCTTGGGTTTCCGGGCTGAACGATGAGTGGCTCCATGGCATCTGTTGCCCTTCCGATGACGCCCTGGGCTGGGCTCCCTTTTGTGGTGCAGGCTGCCGTCCGACTTTACATCAGGCCAGAGCAGGTGTTAATTTCCTGCTGCTAACGCGCCTTATCCCGTGTTTTGTGTTCTTATCGGTAATTTGGCTGGTCCTTGTGAATATTGAGGTGTCGTGTTGTTGTGGCTTTGTGCACGGGAACGCCTACTCTGCAACTCATTAGCGATAGTTGAGGGTGTCCTCTGTGGCAATGTTTTTTGCGGCTGGGGTGGTAAATTTATCACGACTTTGGCTGCGATAAAATGTGCCGTTAATTCGGCTATAGTTCTTTGTGAATATGCCCCTTAGTGTGCTGTTAGCTATCTCATTTTGGTAAACATGGCATCGAGTTTATGATCCTTTTGTTGGTGTTGGGGGTTAAAAGTTGTTCTAAAAATACCTTTTTCATTTTAACACATGGTGTAGATGAGGGTGATGTATATAAAAAAACGTATTGTTGCTATAATTGACACTCACTGGCCTGTGGTAATACCTATTATTTCTTTCGAGTGATTAAATGGAGCACTAATTTGCACACAAGTTCTGTAAAAAAAAGACTGTTTTATTTTTCAGCCATACAAACTGTGAAAAACAAAATGAAGAAAATGGACTATAATAAAATAGTATCTGTCTAGAAAGGTGCAATTAATAAGCATACTCTTAATGAATGAATAGTGCCATAAAGTAAAAGTGGGTACCACAATCATGAGTAATTGGAATAACGCACCTGTGACTATCAGCGGAAGGAATGTGAATTCATTGTGGCTTGCTAATTGCTAGTATATCCTCTCTAGTGAACACAGCGTAATTACTGCCTACGCTTAGATTTGTAGTGCTGATCAGATATGCACATCTCTCAAGAAATTGATGCAAGAAATTGATGCTTGAACTGAAGGCTTGTTGGCAGATAAGCCACAGCTAATGAACAAAAAAGATCCAGAAGGGCCTGGATTGACATAACTGTCCGCTCATCACAGTGTAACAACTAGCAGACATGCAGCCTTTAATTAACTGTGAGAAAGTGGAACATTTCCTGAACTGTGTTGCACAGTAAAACAACATGTTTGATGTATTTTGATGTATACTCTGTGCAGCCCTTACAATTCTTAGGTGTTTGATCTAATGATCAAGTCCACTGTGGAAACCAGTTGTTCTTAAATTGTTTAAGGACTCGCCGGATCAGTGTGTCCATTGTGTCATTAACCTGGGTCCCTGTATAAATAACAGAGGGGCATATTATCAAGGGGGTTTATCTCCGCTTTTTTGGCTTTAAAAGCCAAGAAAGCGGAGATAAAATTATCTCCCTATTACCTAGCTGTCGCTAACACCAGTTAGCGACAGCTAGTAGGAGATAGCAACCATCTTGGGCCCCACTTTGCATGTCAGTGATATTTATCACTAATGACATGCAAAGTGGGCGTGCCAAGATGTTAGCGACTGAAAACAGTCACTAACATCGCTATCTCCTAGTACCAACTTTTAGAGATATTCGCGCTAAGCGCGAATATCTCCAAAAGCTAACACCTACCCTGAGCAGTTCTTAGCCATGTTATCCAATGGGAGGTGGATAACATGGCTAAGAGCATTAGCTCGGTAATGCATGAATATCGCTGACTTTTCAGCGATATTCATGCATTGCGGTGATTTTTATCGCATTTGAGATAAACCTTGGTAATACCAAGGTTTATTTGCGGTAAAAATTGCCGCAGCTCAGCGGTAAATTTTTCACGCTAACCAAGCAATAGCGATAATTATCGCTACTGCTTGGTAATATGCCCCAAGGTGCCCAGTGCAGCTTCCATGCGGCACTAGGTCGCTCGGACTTTCTGTATTTCTATCTTTCTCGAACTCTCATTTTATTCCTCTCTTTTTCTCTGACCGGGCACTTTGGTTCAGGCTTTCTTTCTCTTTCATCCGCACTTCTCTCTCTTATTTCCTGGTCGCTTATTACTCTATCAGTTGTGCTTGTCTTCCTTGCTCTCCCTTCCCACCTTACCCTTCTGTATATTCTTCAGTCACCAGTGTGTGCACTGTGAGGGGTGCAGGATTTGTCAGGGTATGGGCCCCTGTGAAAGCGTCCACTGTTGTCAGCTCCCAAATTTCGCCACTCACTATGCATTGAATGTCCAGTCGTCTGCTCCCTCGTGGTTCCAACTGGGCACTCTCCTGGGATACGTCTGCTGTATTCTAATTTCACACAATCACCAACGTATTTCCTTGTCCATCTGGACACAATAACACAATCACCATTTTGTGATGATAATATTCTTGATGTTATGTTATGCAGATATGTAGAGCTCAGGTAGGGTTATTGTTGCTGAGCATGTCTGAGTGTAGGTCTGAGTGTAGGTCCACCTAGGGCCTAGTGGGACTCCTCGAAAATCCTGGTCTTCAGCTTCGTGCGGATTTCAAAAAGTGAGGAGGAGGCGGCTCTTATGTGTAGCGGCAGGGCTTTGCACACTTTACAAGCGATGTAAGAGAAGTCTGGCCACCGGATCTGGTTTTAGATATGCGTGAGAATTACGCAAGTAGGAGTACGGACAGGTGGCAGTATTTTAAAAGTTTTGGAAACACGTGCTATTGTTGGGGTCTGCTGGGCCAGTGTTATGCGATTTCTTGAAAGTGTGGGTGAGGAGGTTGAATTGTGCCTGTTTATAAATGGGGAGTGTGTGAAATTGCAGTGTTGGTGTTGGGGGGGTTGAAACCCTACTCAAGTAACAGACACAATTACGGTCAAGGTGAACCACTGAAAGTTGCTCAATTATCCTTTGCTTAACCCTCTGGTAGCTTGGCACAAAAGCAGTCAGGCTTAACTTAGAGGTAACGTTTAAAATATTTAGTCAGCTCACCAATTTAGAAAAACTGAGAGTTAGACCTGGCACCATTGTCGAGGGTCTCCCCTGCATTTTTTGCCTTTGCCTCCTGTGTTTTTGCTGTATGATGGACTCCGTTTTGGTAGTCTAGATGCTCTGGGCACTTTGCTGCTGCTGTTCAGTGCCAAAGTGCAAGTGCTCCCTTTGTAACTTAGTGTTATGGATTGGTGTTTCCATGATTGGCTATTTGATTTACTAGTCAGTCCCTAGTACAGTGAACCATGTTTGCCTGGGCCTGTAAATCAAATGCTGCTGGTGGGCTTGCAGCGCTGATTGTGCCACCCACAGAAGCAGCCTGTATATGTAACTCTGGCCTGCCATTGCAGAGCCTGCGTGCAGTCTGGTACTGCCATGTCGACTTGGCAGGTGCACCCACTTGCTAGGCCCCAACTTTCCCTTTTCTTACATGTCAGACACCCCTAAGGTCGGCCCAAGAGACCCCAGTGAGAAGGGTGCAGTGTATGTGAAAGGTAGGACATGCCCTGGTGTGTGTGGCATGTCCAGATAGTGAATTACTGCAATTTCGTTTTTCACTATTGCAAGGCTACCTGTTCCTTATAAACATAACTGGCCCTGGGAACAAGGTAGGGAAATAAACGGCCTGATTCATCATTGGGCCGTTTTGCGAGTCTGAAATAGCGATTCATAAGGAATCTCTATTCCAGACTCGCAAAACGGTATTCATGTAGGAATCGCAAAAAAAAATGCGATTCCTACACATTCCTTATTTGCGATTAGCAAATTGCTAATCGCAAATAAGGAAAAACTCCCCTTTCATTCCTATGGGCCAAAAGGCCCATAGAAATGAATGGGGAGTATTCCTTATTTGTGATTAGCAATTTGCTAATCTCAAATAAGATAGCGATTTGAAGGGTGCCAGGGGTGTCCTCAAATGCACATTTGAACAGGTGTTGCGCACACACATGTCCAAAGGACATGTGTGTGTGTAACATGCAAAAGAAAAAAATGCACTAAAGTGCTTTTTACTCTTTTTTCGCAATTTACCACCAAGTCAGACTTGGTGGTAAATTGCGACCAAATATTGCGATTTCGCAATTTCTAATTGGTTGATGAATTGCATTTAAGGAATCTCTATTAGAGATTCCTTAAATCCAATTCCTCGCAAATATGCGATTTCGGTAATAGCGATTTTTGCATTTGGGATGATGAATCCCAAATGCAAAAATCGCACTCGCAAAGGGCCAGATTCTCAGAATCTGGCCCTTTGCGAGCGCAATTACCTTTGATGAATCAGGCTGAATGATTAGTATGCCTGAACTCAGAATGTTAAAGTGCATCTTTTAGTGTGGGTGATTTTTACATTCTGTGTTTGAAAATACCACATTTAGAAAGTAGGTATTTTCTTGCCAAACCATCCAGTGTGCCTCTGGTAGGTTTGTGTATTGCATGTCTGGCTTTTGGATGACAGGGGCTGGAGAGGGGTAGTGGATCCAGAAGTCTGATGGGTCCGGTCTGGGCTGAATAGACATGGGCTGCACTTAGAGTAGGGGGAGGAGATTTCCTTTCACCTGGTCTGGCCTGGTGTGCCTTCAACAATGCTGTCTCCGTCTCCCACCAGAATCTGCACCAGTGAGTACAGAACTGGTTTTGACTGGGTACAGACACTATCTGCCTTCAGATAACAAAGGATTTTTGTGTATAAAAAGAGGAGCCCAGACCCCAGACTTTTAGATCACTTCTGGGAATCAACAGGAACCTTTGCCAAGGAGAAGAGCCAGAGAAGCTGAAGATGAATACTGTCCCTGCGCTGTTTGCTGTCAGGGGTTGGCCTGCAATGGCTACTTGCTGCCAAGGAAAGGTAAAAAGGACTTTGCTGTTTGCTTTGTCACCTGCTTTAAAGAAGATCTCCAAGGGCTTGAAACTGAGCTTGCCTCCTGTTCTGAAATCTCAGGGACACAAAGACTTCAACACTAGCTCGTCTGAATTTTGTTGCTGGGAATTCTAACTTGCAAAGATGTGCCTGCTATCATTCTGGACCTCTAGAGACTGTTTTCCGCCAGGAGCAGGAAAATAGACGCATTTTCAAAGAAGTGAGGCGCATCTGCACCTGTTTCCAATGCATCGCCGAGGAAACCGTTGCAGCGCCTGCCACGGCTCGAGAAATCGCTGCATGCCCCATTGAGTGCACCGATCTCCAAAGTCCGAGATCATCGCACAGAGCTCGACACAAGGCCTGCTGTGGGGCTGCACGAGTACACGCATCATCACTAGATCGTCGAATTACGGTGCCAAGTCTGTCGCATTGTTGGAGGACACAGAAAGAAACCGACGCATCACCTCCCCGCGCAGTAAGAAACTGACGCATCACCTCTTCTTTGGTAAGGAACCGATGCATCTCATCCCATGCACGACAGTAAGATCCGATGCATCACCTCCCTCAAAGCAAGGAACTGAGGCATCACCTTCCCTGAGTGTAAGGAACCGACGCATCACCTTTCCTGTGGCACATTTGTTTTGTTTGCGTGACACATTCCAAGTACTTTGTGAGAAAAGTGTTGCATCTGCAATTTGATTTGAACTGAATTATTTCTACCTTCTGAAAGTCATATTTGTATTACTGTATTGTGGATTTTTGTTGTTTGGTCTTATTTTGGTTTAGATAAAGATTACTTATTAAACTGGTGTGGTGTCCATTTGTAGTGTTTAAACTGTATTACTGTATGTGTTCACAAATGCTTTACACACTCCCTCTGAGATAATCCTGTCTGCTCATGCCAAGCTGCCAAGAGGGTGAGCAGGGTTTATTTTAGGAGTGTATCCCCCTTTCCCTGACTAAAAGCAAGGGTCCCTATTTGGACAAAGGTACCTACCACTGCTAACTAGAGACCCCCATTTGTAACACAGAGTAACATGTAATAAATATTTTTTACACCAAAATGACAAAACTCCAATCAGTAGTACCAGAGATATGCAATTACAAGATTTTTGTTTAGGTGTTGCACCTTAAAAGAACACAGTGTCATTCACGGTTATCTGGTCTTGCGAGACTGGGTGAAAGTCACAAGTTCAGGCAGACCATCATAGAGTGCAGGCTGGATACAGAGACCAGGTTACTTACCTTCTAAAGTCTAGGGCGAAGGGTTCCATTTGCGGTGAAGGTGGATGGTCGTTGCATTAGGACGAAGATCCTTTGGATGGCATTAATGGTGGTTGCTGGAGATTCGCATTGGTGGTCACTGCAACTTGTCAATGTTGTAGCGAAGAGCAGATCTTGTGCTGGTTAGTAGTGGTAAAGTGCACAGAGTCCTAAGGTCAGCAAAAACAAGATAGGCAAAAAGGGAGGAGGAAGGTAAAAATGTTGGGTGAAGACAGGCCAAACAGCATGCCTCGGTTTTTACTATTGGGCAGCATGATTAGGTCAGCCTTTAATATTTCTTCTAGTCAATCATGAAATGTGAGTCTGCTCCACACTGACATCTTGCTTTCATATGTATTCAATCAATCAATCTATTAGATTTTTATTGAGCAAATTAGAACAGCTACAAACTTACGTACAGTATCATATAAAATAGAATTCAAATGCAATAAAAAAATGGCATAAAAGAGAAAATTACATGTCAAAAAAGTTAAAAGGAGGCAGCTCCACCACTTCCCTGAGTCACAACTAGCACACAATAATCTCCTGAGATATGCCCCCCCTTATGTGAGATACAACATTAAACAAACATGGGGGTCTTGAAGTGAAAACATGTAACTCAGTGCAGTTTTATGATCTCTGACATTCATAGCAAGAAATGGCACAAAAGACCGAGATTACATAAAACGAAAGGTTTCAATTAGCAGCCCACCACTTCCCCGAATCACAGCTAGCACACAATACGTTTCCTGAGATATAAGGCCCCTCTTATATAAAGTGCATCATTAAAATAAGCATGGGGGGGTCTTGAAGTGCAAACAATAGCTCAGTGCAGTTTTATAATCTCTATTATTCCGAGCAAGGAGAATTGTTTTAAGGTGATAACTCCTTAAATATTAGTAAAAACCATAGAACAGCATAAAGTGCTAGGGGTTTTGCTTAGACTGGTCATTGCAGGGACAAAGAAATTAGTTCAGCGGACAAACCCTCATTTCTGGAAAGACAACCAAATGATGAACTATGCCTGCATGTAGTCTTATTAGGACAAAATGCTGCTGAATATCATTAACAAGGGACAAATAGGGCTGGCAACCCTCCTGAGGATTGGTTAACATATAAAGGCAACAGTTGGCTTCCTCATGTCCTCACTCATTCTAAGGTCATGCCTATGCTAAAAAAAAAGTTGCTTTAATAAAAACTTTACTAAGCGATATACCGTTGAGAGGGTTTTGTAGAACAGGCATGTTGAATAAGATACTAAAAGATGTAGAAATAAAAGAAAGCCAGGGGATGTTGGAGGCATGGTCCAGGGTAAGACAGTCCAAAAAGGGACTGATTTTGGAATTACAGAGCACAGCACAACATAATATATCTCAAAGCAAACTAGCAACACAAGACATAATAGAGCATAACCACAAAACTGTGAACAAATATAATAATGCAACATCGTAAACACATTACAGTAAATCAACAGCACGGTGTAATGATGCATCACAAAATCACAACAGCACACAAAACACAGCATGTCACCACCACAACACAATGCAACACAAACAAAATGTCATTACGCATGACCACCTCCTCAAACTTGCTTTCATTATACTGCGGTAAAAGTTGTTTGCACCAATCACTGCCCCACTTACCACTAAGGACATGAAATAGCCCAGTTGAACCGGCCCCATTTGTAACAGATCCCTAGAACTGTTTTTCCAATTTCATGGATAGGCAGCATAGCTAAGGGACATATTACCAAGCATAAGCGATAATTATCGCTATGCTTGGTTAGCGGCAATAATTTTATCGCCGTGCTTCGCCTATTTCTATCGCTTAGGAGCCTTGCTATTATCAAGGTTTATCTCCTAAGCGATAAAAATCGGCCGAAATGCATGAATATCGCTGAAAAGTCAGTGATATTCATGCATTACCGAGCTAATGCTCTTAGCCATGTTATCCACCTACCATTGGATAACATGGCTAAGAACTGCTCTGGCCAGGCGTTAGCTTTTGGAGATATTTGCGCTTAGCTTGAATATTTCCAAAAGTTGGTAATAGGAGATAGCGATGTTAGCGACTGTTTTCAGTCGCTAACATCTTGGCACGCCCACTTTGCATGTCATTAGCGATAATTATCGCTGACCTGCAAAGTGGGCCCCTAAATGCCCGCTATCACCAACAAGCTGTTGCTAACTGGTGTTAGCGACAGCTTAGTAATACAGGGATTAAATTATCGCCGCATTAGCAGGAAAAAGTCCCGCTAATGCGGCGATAATGGCCCTTGGTAATATGCCCCTAAATGTTCTGGAACTCAGTCACCCCATGAGAAGGAACGTTTTTACCTTTCCTGCGGGACATCTCGTGGGTGTCTATGACGATCTCCGACCTAGCAACAGTAACAGAACAAAACACTGCTGGGTATTTTTTCTTTTCTCTCCTTCCCACGTAGTTAATCGCTCATTATTTCACTGCCTAGAAACTCTTTTACTCAGTCAAATACAAGCTGATTGTGCAGCAGCAGGTTAAAGAAGCACAGTATTTCCTATTGTATCTCAAACTGGGAGGCGAACATTTCCAATTGCTGTGGTTGCTGCTGCTAATCAATAAAAACAGCTAAAGGTCACTCAAAATAAAGCCCGTGTTGCATTCTCGCCAGTGTGACATTTGAATAATTATGTAAGAGTCTCTGCTAATTTTAACAGTTTAAAAAAAAAAAAAAAAATTCTAACCTATGCATCTCAAAAATAGCTGTACATCTTTGTTTGTGTTACTTTTTCCTGTCAAGAAGAAAACGGATGTATGACATTACAACGCATACTTTTACCACGCATGCCTTTACAATGCGGTTTTTAAATCGCAAACCTTTACAACGCATAGCGCTTTGGGGTGCTGGATAGTGAAAAGTTTAATTTACTATTCCAACTCCAGTCCCCGTGGACACTAGGAAGGTGTTGGATAGTAAATTAAACGTATTCCCTATCCTAGAGCGCCCCCGCGCAATGCGTTGTAATGGTTTTCATTGTAAATACCGCGTTGTAAAGGTACTGCGTTGTAAAAGTTTCGCTGTAAAGGTTGTTCACCGAAGAAAACATAGCTTCTTTTCGAAAAAAATTGTCCAAAGTGGAAGCGTTCCTTGACTTCTGATGCAGCAGGGCAGAAATGCACTTATAGTGTTAGCCTGTCACTCCTATGATCTTAAAGGCGCAGTCCTGCCTCAGCATCAGCTCCAGGTCCCCGGACTAGAGGGGAAAAATACTAACTTGGCACGTCTATGGTTGGTGGTAAACGCTTGGCCCACCAGGCGTGCACTGTTTACAGTACTTAATTTGTGTAAGAATGAGTGCTAATGCCCAATCTCCCCATGACGCAGGCATCCTTGCACCATGGTTCAAGGGTGACTGTGCCAGCACATGGCAGCAGTTTGTGCACCAGCTCAGGGGGAAGCACAGAGATGAGACATATTGTTGTAAATTTGTCACAGTCCTGTGCTTTGAGAGTGACTCAGTGCAGCGCAGCCAAATGGCTCACAGCACGCAATGAGTCACTATTCTTATAAATATGCCCCTTGACTTTTTAGATTGTTCATAACATTGGTGTAAAATGTTCTGTTAGAGGGGATGGGCCTTTAATGGAAAGCAGCCTTTACAATGACAGCGGAACCTTACATGCCTATACCTCGCAGGCTTAACCACACATACATATTTGTCCCGCAGGATTTTACAATGATTATGCCTTTACCATGCGTTCCTTTACAGCCAATTTCATTGCAAAGACATGAATGGTAAAGGCATATGTGTGGTAAAAGTTTTACATATAAATGAAAGTATTTTACAGGTAAGTATATAGTCTTTAAAACAAATTATACATCTATATTATATATATACTACTATTATAAAGAGAGAACTGTGTCCTTTGAGCCAGGTAAACTCGAAAAGTACACCACCAATCCAAACACCCAATACATCTTTGAAAACGTCAGGGCAAGCAGAAGGACATAGGCTATACAATAAAAAAATATATAAGTTAGAAGGGAAAAGTAATTTTTAAGGAAAAGTAGTCCCTTAGAAGTAGCGCCAGCTAACGACGTGGGTGCTGATGCGTGCTGACATCACGGGGGAGCACGGAAGCCAGAAGCAACACCCTGCGAGGAGTGGACAGGAGAAAGGAAGCAACACCCTCCATGGTCCGGAGCGGGTAGAGGAGCGTCGACATGCCCAGGGGAGCGCGGAGTAAGAGGGGACAGGAGCGTCGGCAGAAGCGGCCAGGACCAAGAAAACGAGTGCGGAGAAACAGCGGACACAAGCGTGGGAAGAAGCGGCCAGGACCAACAAAACGGGAGCAAGGAAACACACTAAGTACGCTCTGCTGCTCCCGGCCGCTCGGCTGCCCCTCTACTGCTGCAATGCTGCTCCCAGCCCCCTTCTGCCCCGGGCAACGCCGGGGCGGGCTGCTAGTATTTATATATACACAGCATATCACAGTTTGATTAAGAAACTATAATCAAAGAAACAAGTGGTAGCAATTGAAATGATGAACATTGTTACATCAGAAGCAATTGGGAGGGTTTTGGTAATGTCTAGACAGTGTTCCATCTGGAATTACCGGAGTGGAGAAATTCAGGGCTGCTAACCCAAGACAAATACCTTTATTTGAGAAATTACTTTAAAAATACCAGTTATGTATCTCATACCAATGATACACAAAGACTCAGCACAACCTCCAGCAAGGCCCATTTTTTCAGCCAATGGCAGTTTATTTGAGAACACTTAGAGATATTTTGATCATTTCCTGCAGGAATATGTGCGCAATTACCCTCCTTCATCAAAGACACTGGTGATTTTTTTACAAACACTTTATGACCTCCCTTGGAGTGAGGATTACCTATTGATTACTCTTGGTGTGACCTAGCAATATACAAGTATCAATTACAATGATGGAATTCCCACCATTGAATATTTTTTTAAAAGTAGGCCTACAAAGTTGTACAAGCACACAATGATGTTGTTGTCTATGGTCAAGTGGTGTCTTGAAAAGAACTACATTCTCTTCAACAATCACATTTTCAACCAGTTACGTGATACACTATGGGCACCTGCTTCACCTCCAGCTATGCTTTTTTGCATATGGGCTGGTGGGAAGAGCAGGTGCTCATCAACGCCATACAGTGTTAAATGGGGTAAGCACATGGTCTGTTGGTTGAGCTTTACAGATGCCTTATTTGTCATATGGTGGGGTTGCAACGAACTTCTACAATTTCCAAAGAGACAATCAACTGCAACAACCTGGATTTACTCTTTACAGGCCATATCAGTGCAACCCAAAATGATTTGTTTGATTTACAGGTTTCTGTGAGTAATAACTGGATAGAAACTAGATTCTTCAGGAAGAAGAACTCAGGGAATTCCACCCTACATGCATGCAGCTTCCACCCCTGTCATTTGACATCCAGCATCCTCTATGGGGAGATACTGAGATTGAGGAGGAATTGAATATTACCAGATAACCCCTTATCACATTGCAGAGAGCATTCTCTATGAGGGACAACTTAGTAAGAAGTAGTCCAGTAGTCACCAGGCAAGGAAATTGGCCAATGGTTTCCACAAATGCCACAAGTGCATGGCATGTGTACACGGAGTCAATACATTCAAATACCTTACACTTTTCACCAGCTAACCATCCAATATCAGGGGCTCATTTAATTGTAGGATAGAATTTGCAGTATGTGTACTGTCATGTGACTGTGGCCTGCAGTATGTGAGCAGTACGATTCTACATGTAAACAAGCAAATCCTCCAACATCTGATGACAGTGAAGAATATAGAGTGGTCATATCCAGTGGCACAGCATGTTAAGAGAGTTGAAGAGTAGGTACATTGTTAATTTAAACCCTAAGGGGCTGAGTATGATGTCGTTTAGACACCCCTGTGGACTGGAACCACCAGACCATAGGTCAGCGGTTCCAACCCTAGAATTTGGGCCTGCCAGAAACAAAAAATTTTCAGTGGCAGCTTGTGCGGTGGGTGGAAAGGCCCACAGCACAAGCTGCCATTGAAAAATGTCTGTCTGTAAACATCCCTGCACAGTGCCTGCCACACGGTGCAGAGATTTTCAGGTGTCCTCAGGCCCTGTAAGGGGGGGGCTAGGGTGGAAGGAGGCCCTGCTAAGGGAACCAAAGTCACTTCCATGTCAGAAAGGCCAACATAGAAAAGCTGTGTAAAAGAGACATCCTAATCCAGACAGGGGAGCTGAGGCTGGCTCTTCCATCGTTATGGGATTATGATGCCCTCCCACGCTCTGATGGCTCCTTACAATCTGGTGTCATCAATATACAAGCTGTTGCATGGTTTTCCACCTGACATCGTAATCAGGCCCTTACATCTCCTGTTGGTTTAAACATAGAAGATGAGCTGAATTAATTTTTACAACAATACAGGTAGGATATCACAAACTTATAAGGTCAAAACTAATTTAGATATAAAGAGACAAGTCTCACATAAAGAAAACTGTAAGAAATTGGATCATTAGTTGTTCCTTGGGTGAGAGCCCCACCCAAGTAACATTTGTTGTGAAGAGTTGTGTTCACTGTGGAGGAAGCATCAAATAGGAGACTTTTGGCACAAATAGAAGGTCAAGAATCGTGGACGCCCATTGCTGTAGCATGAAGAACCGTTCATCAGTGGAGTTTATGTTGGTGGATCAAAATGAACTATCTATGACAGTGTGAAATGTATGTCCTGCATTGCCAGTCGTTATAGGCAGTCGCTGTTGGCACCAAAAAGCATGTCTCGCCAGAACTTCAAGATGGCTTTTGTTGTAGGAGGCAGGGCCGGGCGCAAATTAACCATTTTGCCGTTGAGAAGAAACCAATCTTTAGACTTTTCACATTTTTTGGTGGAGGAGTTCTTACTGATGCCAACCAAGGGTCCAGAACCTAGGTCCAACTTGTGGAGGTCAGGACTCACTGAAGCAGAGGCCAGCAGCAGGCTAGGCAGGTTTGGGCAGGTCCAATTGCAGCTGGTCAGCTAAGCAGATGCAGAGAGGCTCTGGAAGCTTGTTGTGTCTCTGTAGCTTACAAAGGAGGCTAGCTGACTATTCCTTGGAGTGAATCTGGTGGTCCTCAGAGCTATTCCATACTTCCTTCCTCAGACAGCAGGGCAATAACACAGTCCTTCGAACAGCAAGACAGCATGGCAGTACTTATTCGGAATCCACAGGTCCATAAGTGATCTGAAGTGGGGATTGGCGGCCACATTTTATCCCCAGTGCCAGTCTTTCTTTGAGAAGCAACTAAAACTAGTTCTGACCAGTTGCCCTGTCTTTCCTGGGTTTGGCTCCCAATTGCCTGGGGTGACAAAATCAAGGGCATGCCTGGTGTCATGTTCCTTGGTGTGCGCTGTAGGCAAAGACCTTTGAAATGTAAGTGGGGCCTAGGTACAGATGCACTGCAGCCATCCTTTCAGGATGGCCCTTTCTGTCCACCCCTATAACCCTTTTGCATCGCTAGACCTAACATCCTTGGCATGGTATTCCCCAAACATTTTGCCTTCACTCCTTGTGTTTGCAGAATTTGTTTTTGTTGACATTAGGACTCTGGGCACTTTACCACTTCTAACCAGTACTACTGTGCTTGTGCTCTCTCCTTCAAACATGGTAAAATCATTGGCACATTTAATTTACTTGTAGGTACTACATGTACCCAAGACTTGTAAATTAAATGCTACTAGTGGGTCTGCAGTGCCTATTGTACCGCCCACTGACGTAGCCTTTTCCCTATTTACTTCCAATCTGATGTTAGCAACTATTAAAAATGAATAAGTGAACCCAATATTAGCCTATACTAGAGAGAGAACTTACAACAGTGAAACACGACTTTACAAGGTTTTTTCACTGCCATGGCATGTTAAACTTAAATCCACATCTCCTCATTTTTAAATACTATGAACCTTGCCTTAGGAGATTTAAGGTCCTAACTTAGGGATGACTTTTAAGTATTAAATAGGAAAGTTTAAGCCTGCCAAAGGGTTTATTTTGCCAGGTTGTGATAGTAATATATAACGACCCTACAGACTGCAGTGACAGCCATAAGATATGTTTTAAAGGCCTACTTTAGTGGGTGGCATTATGATTGTTGCAGACCCACAAGTAGTATTTAATTTACAGTGCCTGTGTAACTGTTGTGCCAACTACTAGGTACTTACAAGTAAATTAAAGGTGGCAATTAGGGGGGGGGGGCAATCGTACCATGTTTTAGGGAGAGAGCAAAAGCAATGTAGCACTGGTTAGCAGGCTAAAGTGCAGAGAGTCCTAAACCCCATTACAAATAGGTTCAGCTCACCCTGCAAAGTCGGCCAGGTCAACAAAGACATTTGGTATTAGGGTTGAAAAGTTGTAGCAAAAACAAACTATATTTTATAAAAAGAAATATATTTAAACATTTTAATGGTATTCTATGAGTTATTTAAGGTCAGGACATTGGCACTTTTTTCAACTGACTTATAAGTGAGCAGAACAGGGTTAAAATACATGGTACATCCTGGTCAATAGTTTTACATTCTGATTGAGAAACATTTCTAGAGCTCAATAATTTTTAGTGTGGCAAGTCTGAAAAGGGCAGCCAGGATGGCCCGCACAAGGTCAGCTCATCTTAGCAACTGTACAGAAATCTTGGCTTTCAGAGAAGAAAAAAAATGAAGTTGCTAAGTTGTGTCTATTTCAAATGTGGTTTTCGCACTTGTCATCATGCTCAGGAGATGAACATTTCTAAGCCCAAAAATGTTGAGAAGTGTTTTATAATACATCTACCATGATGGGGGTCTCTCCAACTCTTCAGGCCATTTTCTTCAAAACCAAGTTTACTATTTATAGTTGCATGAACTTTACCAAAGCTCTTACTTTAGGTTCAAAGCAGCGTTACTGTTTTAACAGATTCTCTGGATTTTTCTGTAGCAACAATGGCATGCTCTGTCTGCTTGACCATATGCATCCTTCAGCCATAGGCATCGCTTACATTTGTAACAAAATAGGTGTTAGGGCTTTCTGTAGGAGGCCTCTGCAGCTTGCACCACCCATAGACCTTGCCAGAGTTTCTAATGAGAGTACCAACACAACTACTACCCATCCTCAAGTGGGCCAATTCAGGCTATTCCAGGACCACCAAAACTTTAAGAATGGCATGGGTGAAAGGTATCAGCAATTTTTAATGCATGCTAAATTAATAAACAGCTGTTGTTGTGCTCATCTGTAAATTATCAAACAGTGCCACCATGTGAAAGATGTCTTAAGTGCCTATGAAAACAATTATGTGCCGATGTAGAGCACCAGGAACAAACAGCTCAAATTAAGCGCTGGCTATAGGAGGGAACCTCTGCAATGACATTCAGATGTCGTAATTGTAACTGGTCCATTGGTTTTCTTCCAGGGAGACAACCAGCTTCTGTGTGACAAGGTATTATGTACCCTCCAGCAACAGAACAAAAGTTATGCAGGGGCAGTAGGGCCTCACTGGCATGACTGAGACCCCTTTATCTCTATTGATCAGCAGTGGGATAAGAACCCCTGGTCCTGGACAAAGTATTGAATCCCGAGGTTCAGGTAAAAAGTAAGCAAAACCTTTCTCCAATTCCTGGAAAGGTATGAAAGGACACTCTATTTAAACTTCATTTGGTCTCAGCAATTTTCTCTTTTCAGTTGTGTATTTTACTGTGTGAAAACCAGACAACTTTTGTTCATTGTCTCAGAATCAATGGCTTTAAGATGGCTTGTGAGCACAAATGTAGTGCGGTCCATTTTGTATCCTGTAAATTTGCCTTTTGAGGAAAAAAGCTGTGTTACAATGCCATGCCTCACAGACATCACGAAAGTGACTGTAGAGAGCTCTCTTCATGATTTAACCACCACTGACTTTGTCAGTTCAGCCCACTGAACTACAAAGGAAATTGTCCAATACCTACCAATTCGCACCTGGGTCTCCATCTGAATTTGACTTTGGTGCACGGCCACTTCCATATGGTTTAAAAGGCTAAATAACAAAAGCTATCCAGCGGAGGAAGACGCAAGAAAGAGTGGGTGCGGTGAGGTAAGTGGAGCTGGTGCCAGGTATGGGGGTTGTTTGTTATAGGTTGGGGGTAGTTTTCAGTGTTGGGGTAGGGGTTGTTGTCAGGGCGGGGGACACTGGGTCGTTTTCAGGGCTATGGCCTGGGTCGTTTTCAGGGCAGGTGGGTTAGGGTAATTTTCTGGGCTGGCAGGGGTGTTGGCATTGTTTTCAGAGCTGAGGGTGTGTTTTCAGGGATCAGGTCATTTTCAGGGTTGGGGGTTGAGGGTCGTTTTCAGGGCTGGGGGGTCAGGGGTAGTTTTTAGGGTTTAGACTCTTTGGCATATATTTACAAATGTAAATATACATGAGTAAATGTACACACCTGTAAATGTAATCTTACAAGTTGTAGTACATTCACTACTTTTAGGTATTCACTGTTGTTAGGTGTGAATTTACTACAAAGTGTACACTTAGATGTCTCCACCCCCTGAAATGAAGAATGGAGCCAAATTTAAAGTGTAAAGTAACTACTAACCACTTTCAACATGTAGGTGAAGTTCTCCCCCACCGAGCAGAGGTTCCCCTGTGGCATTTATAAAGTTTATTACGCTTTAAAAAAAGCTGTAAGACTATTTTTAGGTTACGTTTAATGTAAATTAATTGCATACATTTATTTTAAATACACAAACAAAAAATAGTAAAGCACTTATGAGTTAATGTTTAATTAAATATGTATTTAACTTAATTATGTTAAATTAAAATAACATTAATTCTTTAAAGTTTTATATAAAAAAATCCCACCAGAGGTAAAATGTTTTTTAATTATTTATCTTGCATTAACAATTAACAAAAGGTCCTTGTCGGGGGGCCCTCCAACCCCTGGCACTCTTCCTTTTGGCCTGCCAGTCTTGGCAACCCCCCTTGCCCCGCCAACTCAGCAAAAAGTCTGGGAGTTGTCATAAGCAACGATCTATCTATGACACCCCAGATCAGCGCTGTAGTCTCCTCTAGCCATTTCCAGCTCAGGAAAATTCGCAAAATCTCCCGCCTACTGACCACTGATGCCCTCATCTTGGCCTTGCTTGCGTTAGTCATGTCTAGGCTTGACTACGCAAATGCACTATACGTAGGCATTCCTGCATACCAACTTAGGAGACTCCAGCTGATCCAAAATCAAGCTGCTCGCTTGATTTACCATCAACCCAGGGATCAGCATGTTCAACCTCTTCTTAAGAGTCTCCATTGGCTTCCGGTCTCTGCTCGCTGTAAATTTAAGCTTGGTTGCATCATCTTTAAATCCCTCACTGGTCAAGGCCCCTCCTTCATTTCCTCTTTGCTCCACCCTTATGTCCCTTCTCGCACCCTTCGGTCATCCCAACTGGCTTTACTTTCTGTCCCTAGATTCAAGCGGAATAAACAAGGTGGCCTTAGGTTCTCTTTCCTAGCTCCGTCTTTTTGGAATTCCCTACCTCTCCCTCTTAGGTTATCCTCCCCCTACCCCACGTTCAGATCGTCCCTCAAAACGCACTTGTTCACTATAGCTTACCACTAGTTGTTCTTCCTTAGTTCTGGTTTTCTTTTTGTCTCACTTCCCTGCTCCCTCTGAACAGCGCCAAGAAACCTAATGGTGTTAGCGCGCTCTACAAATTAATTTAACATAGCATAACATCACATAACAATGATTTGAAAAAGATAACATTGCCCTTATTTTAAAATGCAAAACAATTATTAAAATATAGTATCACAAAATAATGGTTTATATTTATTTATAATTTTTAAATATTAAATTAAATATACATATATTTTTTAAATGTAAAAGGAATTTTATTTATTTTAACATTAACTCATAACTTGTTCTATTTGAAATTCCTGTCTCCATTATGTTGTATAGGAGGATGTTGCCTTACCAATGGGTGGCCATGTGTGGTACTGTGGGTGGTGGTGAGATGAAGTACATTCACTTCTTTTTTGGGTCGTTTTTGGCTGTAGTAAATTTAGAAGTGTGTTATCTGAATAGCAATTGACATGCTCCTCATTGGTTGGATGATTTAGCCATCACCACCCCCCTCTTCTTGCACCACTCTATACCCCTTCCATTTAGTAGTATTTTCCATTTTCTCATCACTCCCCTTGGTCCTGCCCACATTTACTACTAAATAGTAAACTTTCATGTGTGAGGATCTCCCCATATAAAACTGCATTTTGTAGTAAACAATACTACTGTAGTACTGTGTTACGTACAACAAAGTGCAGTTTGTGTATTTGGACATTATATGTGATAATACATGCTATTGAAAATTGTATATTTCCATTAAATCTAACCATGCCACTGCTTTTCTGAGTCAGATAACGTAGAAGCTGCACATTTAGAGGCCGATTCCGATCCTGGAAAAAAAGCGTCCGTACGATTTGTATCCAGAGCCCTCTCCGTACGAATCATACCCGTCTGTGTGAGTCGCGTAGTGCAATCCGTATTTCGTCAATCGCTCCGAATCATCGCGATCCGTACGTATTGCAAGGCTGAAACCGTGAACCGCACGACTAGTACACATGGCATACGACCCGACGAGTACGATCCGGACCGGGGTATGAGGACGCGATTCGTACGGTCCACGTCAGTTAAGGGCGATTTGTACGGAAAAGCACAGAATCACATACACGCCGTATGGTGCGTACACCCCATGATCGCAGGGGTACGGTGCGTACCCCTGCGATTATGGGGTGTAGGCACCATACCCCCCGATCGCATGGTGTATGCACCGTACACCCAGCGAACATGGGGACAGTGAGTACACCCCATGATCGCGGGGTACGGTGCATACACCCCATGATCACAGGGGTATGGTGCGTACCCCTGTGCTCATGGGGTGTACGCACCATATCCGGGGGGGCGTTCCGTACCTGTTTCGAGGCAAACTCTGCTTCTCCGGATGTTTTTGGCTCCCGTAGAAAAAGCGTTTTACGGTGAGTACCCCACACAAATTGTACATGCCAGGTCGGAAAGCAGCCGCGAACCGTATGGATGGCGCGTACAGCGGGTTCTGAGGGAGATTCGTACAGGGATTTGATTCGTAGGGTCTCCGTATGATTCGTACGGAGTCCAGCTCCTGGTACGAATCATACTTCATCGTACATACAGGGGACGCTGCAGGGTACGATTCGTATGGTAAATAAAACGCTCCGTACGGCTATTCGGAGCGGTATTTCCTGAATCGGAATCAACCCCTTAGTTTGCTAGCATTTTCCTATCAAAGGACACCAAATAAAGGTTTATATACATGTTTAAAATAGGAAATATATATGCATTGTTTTATAGCTACAGCAAACACTTACTTCTCATGTACATGTTATGTTTTAGGCGATGCTGGGAAATTATTTCTTAATCTGTGAAGGAAATCTGAGCACAGGCTTTTAATTTATCAGATTGCCAGTTTTAATAATTTGAAATAAAAAAAGGTGACCATTTAAAAAGAGCATGGGTGGATGAGGGCTTTTTCACTGCAGAGGTCAAAAACACCAGAGCAAAAACAACGAAGGAACAAAACCAAAAATTATACAGATAATCTGAACCTATTTTTTCTGTCGGTTAATAAGAAAACTCTGTGCGTGTATTTCTCTTTATCCAGATTAGGGGTCATCATTAGTATTTCCTTTCTATCATTTATGAATGAGTATTTGTTATTGTGGGATATCTGTTGCTCACTTCCTCAGCCCTTCATTTGTTAACAGATTCAAAATATTATATATGATGTGCCACTATTTAATTAAACGTGGAACCACACAACACAAATATCTTCTTCTGTAGTCTGTCATCTGATATTTTATATTCTATAAAATAACTGTTGTCTGTAAAATATAATTAATAAATTATGTGCACGCTTGAACAAAGGGGGTTCACGCACAATTACACATTAGTCCACAATGCTGTTTTCGTAGGTATCAAATACGATAAAAAGATGGATTACCTTTTGATGTAGCCATCATTGAGTCATCTGAAGGGAATACATGTAAAATATTTGCCTGCATCAGTCTCCTTAGATGCACATAAATATAGAAAAATAACACTGATTTATAAAATATGGATTGACAAATATATCTACTCAGATTGAGAAAAGCAATTTTGGAAATGTTGTCCTTTATTCACTGTTAGCAGACTGGATTCTCAGAAGGTAAAGGAGCAAGAACACCCTGTCACTTCACTATTTTGCATTGAATATGGTACCCGGTAAAAGCAAAAGGCAATCAAATCGAATGAGCTATCCTTTTCTAAGAAACAATTCAGATTTTAATGTTGCAGAAGCTTTTACAGTAAAATAATGAAAATGCATCTTCATCCCGTGTGGGGATAGATGATGCCAGTGAGTTAGAGAAAAAGGTTGACTATCAAATATCGACTGCCAGTCATTAGGGGCAAATTCACTAATATTTCATTTAGTGCAGCAAGCAAAGTTTCTCTCCTGTATTGCATAAGACAGAGAGAGCAGAACAGTGCTATGTCTACTAGGATATGTCTTGTTTACTCTCAAATGTAGGCATGCAATTAGACTGCCTAGTAACATTAAAAACCCATTTCACTATAGTACCAAAGTGTGAGTTATGTCTAGCGTAGGTTTTGTTCTGAAGGATACTCTTCTAATGCAAAATACTATTCACAGATAAACTCTAAAACCTTTCCATTTTTGTATCTGTTCTGTAAAGTGCAGCACACATGTAAAGCTTGAACTGATTGGTGACAGAACATTTCTCCTACAGGGCCGGACTGGCCGTAGCGGGCACCGGGCAATCCCCTGGTGTGCCGCACGGTTGGGTGGGCCGGTTAGGGGCCCCTGGAGGCCGTTTTTGTTACAGGGCTGTTTTTGCAGTATACCGGCCTTGGCAAAGAGCTCAGCAGCACCCACAACCCCCGGTTTTAGTTCCCAGTCCGGCCCTGTTCTCCTGCTTTGTGTCTGTCTAAAGGAGGTGCAATATTCTGCTGCAAAGCCCTGTCTATAAATGTTAATAGATATGGTTGTGTGATCATGACAAGCACAGCTCATCATGAGCACAGCGCCACCGTGCAGCGTGACGAACCAAGCTCGTCACAAGCACCGTGGCACTGCGCGCGCCCCCCCCCTACCTCCCCCAGAGCCGCTGGGGAATTAGCCCCGTGGTGAAGGGGTTAAACATGTCTCAAGCCTGCCGTTGCAGAACCTCTGTGTGAAGTTTAAACTGGTATGTCAACTTGGCAAGTTAACCCTCTTTCAAGGTACAAATCTTACTTTTTAATACATATAAGTCACCCTAAGGTAGGCCCTGGACAACCCCAAGGTCAGAGTGCAGGGTATTTGAAAAGTTGGACATGTACTTTTGAAGTTTTACCTGTCCAGGCAGTGTAAAACTCTTAAATTCATTTTTCATTATTGCAAGGCATATGTCTCCCATAGTTTGACATTGGGATTAACTTATTACATTTTGTTGTTGTTAATGGAAAAAACCATTCATTATTGAAGAGGAAGGTAATAAAAACAGCATCACAATGAATAATTAAGCATGAAAGTAATGGCACTTTCCCGGAGTGTGAAACAGCAGAAATAAAAGTTGAAATCAATCTGTTCATCTATCTCTAACTGTTTTCTTAATCCAACCTCCATTTCAATGTCTTTCCTTGCCATGTACGTCTATGTCCTAAGTTTCTTTCAGCGGCAAGGTCGAACACTGACCTCAGCAAGAATGTCCACTAGTTTCTGTTTCTAATGTTGGTCCTGGAGCTGCCTCAAATGAGAGCGTTCAAAGCCAAAAGGGACTTGTGGCCAAATATTGATAACTGTTACACTGGTTGCATCCATCATATTTTACTTATCATCTATGCCCATGCAGAGCAAAAAGAAATATAATAATGGAACCTTATTACATTTTATAAGTGTAATTTCCAATCGGGGAAACATACATGTTTTGAGTTTGGTATCTCGAGTCACAATCTAAAATCATAGCTTATGATAAAGTTTGATTTTTTAAGTCTAAACAATATACTTTTTAAAAGTTGCCATTTTCTTACTTTAACAAATCTGTGCCTCTGCCTGTCTCTGAATACACGTCTGGAGTGGGTGACAGCCACATACAAAGAGAGCATAGGTGTGTCTGATGGACTACTCACATCCTGATGTGCCATCCTGGGCAGGATGGGGAGAAGGAGCTGATATTGCACCTGAATAGGGCTGTGCCTGTCCGCACACAAGGAGCTGCAACCCCCCTGTAGTGAGCCAGGGACCTTGTACACTTCAAGGGCCTCTCTTCGTAGTCTCCCCCACCTCAAAGGATCAACTGGGTATAAGTACTTGACCCCTGACACCACCAATTTAGTATACTTCTGGGCCTGAGGGCATTCTGCAGGAAGAAGGACTGCTGTGCTTCTGAAATAACTGTCATTCTGCTGGAATTTGCTCGACTCCTGCTTTGCTGTGCCTGCTCTGCTTCTCTTCTTGCCTGGGACTTTAAACACTTCAAACAACCCTCCAGCGGCCTCTTAATCTACCTGTTATTAAAGACTATTCTGCACAGGCATGCTTTATAATTAATGATTTGTTATCTACCTTAGAAACCTAATTTATTTTGTACTTGAAAAGTTCAATGTAGATATACTTTCCCTGGTGAAAACCTGAAAGACTGCTCACAAATAACACCATTCTTGATGATCTAACCCTATAAAATAAAAAATAAAAACAAGCCGAATTGATGGTGGATGAACATGTGGTAAGGAAGTAGGAGATATGGAATACAAATAGAACATTACAGCCTATCAGACAAAGATTTTAAAAAAATGATGGTCTTCCACATGGCAGGAAAGGAGCAGACATAGAGTAAAAAGAGAACATGGCTGCCTGCCTTGGAACCAAATCCTGCCCACTCCACCAACATACAGCTTGCTGGGAAAGGATTGTACAAATAGATACCCGAAATATGCACATTCAGAGGTTTTTAGACTACCAGTAAAGGAGCAATAAGATTGTAAAAAAATGACTAAGAAGGAAAATTATACCTGCATGGAAATATGAAAACTGAAAAAGGTTTTCAAAGTACTTTTTTTTAGTTGATTATTGGTGCCCAGCATTAAAAAAAAACTTTTCATGTTTTTTTTCGCTCACCTTCTCCTCATGCTCCTGTGATAGAAATTTTACCTGAACAAAATCTTGTTTAAGCAAAGAGGTATAAGGGCATATTCTCAGGTGTTAATTTCACATTAGGAACATGAAATATTGAAATTATGTAAGATTATGTAGGCGTTAAGTAATTTACGCTTGGCTTCATATCTGAAGTGAGGTTGTTTTTGGATAATATCACGCAGATAAGTACTTTGCATTGCTCTTAAATATCATATCTTCAGTGTGTACTTCTTTGGATTCCTACTTCTCTATTGTTTGCATTGCAGATAGGTGAACTAAATGTATTTTCCACCTCTATGGGGACATTGTGTTTATTTATTTTTTGTAATACATGATTGTTCCACTGAGCCGCACCTAACCACATCCATATACAATGGAGTCTTGGCAAACATCTTAGTGTACGATGTGCAATGCTACAGAATCTGCCAAAATAAATAAACTATGAATGGCACGATATGTTTTCTCATGTTGCGCAGCCAGTTCCTAAAACAGGAAATGGAATTAATAACCCCCAAAACATTACATGTCCTCTTCACACAGCCACTGTATCAATCAATAGCTTTGTTGAACATCAAATATTTAAAATACACTAATATTCCTTAATCCAAAACCTGAGTACGGTATTTTTGTGTTTCACAGTTTTCTGGGTCTGAAAATGTGCCTCATTTATCTATGTAGTTGGGCGATTTCCAAGTATACCACTATGGGAGTATACCCTCAAATCACACTGATCTAGCATTAAAGAACACCCTCATCATCAGACCCAACATTAGTTTAGCAGAGTAATAAAATAGGGACTGGGACAACTCAGCATATTATCAAGGGGGTTTATCTCCGCTTTTTTGGCTTTAAAAGCCAAGAAAGCGGAGATAAAATTATCTCCCTATTACCTAGCTGTCGCTAACACCAGTTAGCGACAGCTAGTAGGGGATAGCGACCATCTTGGGCCCCACTTTGCATGTCAGTGATATTTATCACTAATGACATGCAAAGTGGGCGTGCCAAGATGTTAGCGACTGGAAACAGTCGCTAACATCGCTATCTCCTATTACCAACTTTTGGAGATATTCGCGCTAAGCGCGAATATCTCCAAAAGCTAACACCTGCCCTGAGCAGTTCTCAGCCATGTTATCCAATGGGAGGTGGATAACATGGCTAAGAGCATTAGCTCGGTAATGCATGAATATCGCTGACTTTTCAGCGATATTCATGCATTGCGGCCGATTTTTATCGCATTTGCGATAAACCTTGGTAATACCAAGGGGGCATATTACCAAGCAATAGCGATAATTATCGCTATTGCTTGGTTAGAGACAAAAATTTACCGCAGAGCTGCGGCGATTTTTATCGCAAATAAACCTTGGTATTACCAAGGTTTATTGCAAATGCAATAAAAATTGGCCGCAATGCATGAATATCGCTGAAAAGTCAGCGATATTCATGCATTACCGAGCTAATGCTCTTAGCCATGTTATCCACCTCCCACTGGATAACATGGCTAAGAACTGCTCAGGGCAGGTGTTAGCTTTTGGAAATATTCGCGCTTAGCGCAAATATCTCCAAAAGTTGGTAATAGGAGATAGCGATGTTAGCGACTGTTTCCAGTTGCTAACATCTTGGCACGCCCACTTTGCATGTCATTAGTGATAAATATCACTGACATGCAAAGCGGGGCCCAAGATGGTCGCTATCTCCTACTAGCTGTCTCTAACTGGTGTTAGCGACAGCTAGGTAATAGGGAGATAATTTTATCTCCGCTTTCTTGGCTTTTAAAGCCAAAAAAGCGGAGATAAACCCCGTTGATAATATGTCCCAAGGTTTATTTGCAATAAAAATCGCCGCAGCTTAGCGGTAAATTTTTGTCTCTAACCAAGCAATAGCGATAATTATCGCTATTGCTTGGTAAAATGCCCCACTAACTACATTCTAAATCATAGAAAGGTTAAAGGGTTTTATTACAGAGATTTCAAACTAGGTATTACAGAGAAAATTCAAAAATATGTCATAACGACTCAGATATAGAATACACAGTCAGAAACCAGAACCGTTCTAAGACCCAATAAGAAGCAAAAAAGCATAACAATAATGCACAGATACCCTGGTAGAAAAGGGAACTCATCTGGCTCACCCTCACAACCAAGAGGTTTTTCATACAGGTTTTATGAAAATTTAATATCCAAAAATCAACATTCAGCACGGCATGACTAGAGATAGCACATATTAAGCAAATCAGGAGTTAGATCATCATAAATAGACATACAATAGTAACCTATTTTAAAAGAAAGTCATACTCCAGCAGCTCTTGCTCTGTTGATGTGTGGAGATGCACAACACGATATGAAACATAGTTAAAACAAAGACCCACACAAGCGTATGCTAGCAATGTGTCGAAATTTCCTTGGAATTGAACATTCAGGAAATGAAGAAAGTTTCAATCATAATACATGCTCTTTAAGGAAAATAACCCATCACATCACAGTGTCCTGTGCCCTGGGAAGACTGTGGGGAGAAAGGACATGCGGGGGAACATTAATTGGGAGGGGTAATGAGCAGGAGCCAGATGAACAGAACAGAGCACCCAAAGAACATCATTATTAAAAAATGTCTCTCTACAAAAATGTGGCACAACTAAACAACATCATTTAACACACTTCTAAACACATAATATGAATCATTTCAAGTGCATCATTATTTAGTCACCAGTGACGACTAAATTCATCATTCATCATAAAAATCATTAGTATTCAAAACTATTTTCACTGAAAATTGCACTTTTAGAAAAAGCTTCTAAACCACAAGTCTTTATATAATAACGTTATCTATTATTACTTCAACTGCCAGAGTGGGAGTATGGGCCTGTAGTGGCCTGCCTCCCACCTGCACCAGTGTTTGTAAAGATTATTGTATAGATGCTTAACTGGCAAATAGAAATTACTAACATTTAGTGGAAACTCGACTTTTTTCTTTTTTTCCCCAAACTTTACCAATTCAACTGTTTCTCCATAGTAATCCCCCAAAATCAGGATCCATATATTTGGAAGGTAAACCTACAATACACGAAGAGCCTGGTTTATCACCAGTCTGTTTCAGGAGCAATAACGCACCGCGTTCCCAAAAAAACTCTATCCTCGCACCCCAGTATGATCACAGATGATTTCTTTGTGTCATGAAACAGCAAAACAATTTGCTCTTCTTTTACAATGGGAGGGGTTGGCTGAAGAGAAATAAACTCATCCTCCTAGGTAACCAATAGGGAGTGAGGAAACGTTTACCATTCTCCTGACAAACTTGGCAGGTTCTCTCTTCAAGCTTCTGATTTCTAGACCCTGACCACAGTCAATGTGTCCATCCACACAGCAATAATCAGAATAGGGCAGAACCCAGACCTGGAACTTTCCCATCCTGTTTTATGTGGTGGAGAAGTCCAAAATCAGAGTCATGTGGTTTGCGCTTTTAAGGCTTTTCTGCCGATAACAGCTTAACAATACATTTTGCATAATGAAAGATTCCTTTGTGATTGTGGTGTACATGTTAATATTCCAATTTTGTGTGTACATTGAGTAAGATGGCCCGTAGTAGTTGGTTGCCTCGAAATCAAGATCCACTATGCCCCAGGTCACTACATCAGAGGCACTGAATCGTAGGACATTACATTAACTTACTTATTCCTTACATTTAGCTTATTTTAACTTGCTTGTCTTTCTTGCTGTAGTGCCTCTCTAGTAAAGACCCACAATGTTCTGTAGTTGGGGTTGTACCACATTTGCAATATTCTGAATACTGTCGCAACAGAGGTAAGAATAGCAATTAGCGAGACCCACCCAATCCCCCCCTCACCACCAACCCACCCCTACACCCAAGGGGGCGCGCGTCTAGACAAAGTACACAGGGCAAATAGAAAATCACTAATACATACCACTAACTTTGGACAATGGACCACAACAATTTTCCCATATAAAAAGTGGCGCATCAGTAACACTAGGGGCTCGTAAAGTATCCCCCGCATATGCAGACTGGACTGTCACTTAGGTTACCCCCGTCCCTCTGGCTGGCATGTACTTTGTTAGCTACATAACCTCTTTATTTTGTGCAACAGTGTACTTTGGGGCCAGCCTCACCTCCTTGCCTCTCTAATAAGGGGTGTTCAGTACCTTAGAGGATTAAAATATACTGGCACACTCAGCTGGCATCGCCTTTATACATTATATATACTTTGCCGCTCTATGCAGACGTTAACAAATCAATGGGAATGCAATGGAGAGCCATTTATGAGAAAACCATTGGCAGGCATGTCAAATTAACCTGGGCATCTGATGTCCTTGAAGCTTCAGATAGTTAATCTGAGCGATGACATCAGTGTATTTGGAAAGTGCCGCAATAAAACAAATGCTTTTCCACCCGAGATAATTATGTCGTGGAAAAAAAAGGACCAAACGAGCTGGCAAACAGCATCTAATTGATGCACACTATTTTGTGCAGCTAAATTTCCCAAAGGCAGCCTTATCAAAGAGATCATTGATTATTTTCACAATTTATCCTGTCCTGAGCAGTACTTTACTGTTTTTTTGTGGGGCGCTGCTCATCTTTTACTGAGACATTATCAAGCAACGTGACGCGCAGTCGCCGAATGGTTCATTAAAAAGACTGCTAAATGCACAAATCGACCAGAGGCGTGAGACGTTTTGCAAAGGCTACAACACAATATAGATCAGTCAATTTATAGAAAAAAGGCTCATAGCATCTCCTAACACCAAAAGTTGAGGGTAGAAGGCTTGCAAAAGATTCAGCCACTAGCAATCTCACATGCCAGGTGCCAAGCCATTGTTTTCTGACCCACCGAGAGGTGTGGCGCAGCGGCCAGAATGGCTAACTCGGGAGCGCTGGGCTCACGGTTGGATCGCCAGCGGCAGGTCAGCTCAGTATCATGTGACTCTGGGCATTAGCTCACTTATACTCCCCGAAGGCCCCCAGCGCCTTGAAACCTTCAGGGGGTGATATATTCTCGCTTTACAAATGTGGATTATTATTATTATTATTATTCTTACTGCAGTAGGAAGCAAACATATGCAAATCAGTCTTGGTCTTGCTCGAATAGGAACAGTGCACAGGTAGGAAAAAAGTGAGAGCAAAGCTCTCTATAGCAAACAATTATTAAACAACTGCCCTTTACTTAATCCATGTTCAAAATTTGTCAAGCGACTATCAATCATAAGTGGACAAACCAGAATATTTTGTTATTTTTTGTTTTTATTATATATATTCTTTTGTGTATAAAAATAGTTTTTATCTCTTTTCTCATTGTTTTTTTATATATTAGTTATACAATCAGTGGTCTATAACATAAATTACATACAGTTACATATCAAATACATAAGTGAAAGAATAACAAAAACAGACACTAATATCGGTCGATGAAATACTGAGGTAGGCAATGCGGTGGAATAAAACTTCGCGCGTTTCGGCCTGTAGTCTTCGTCAGGTGACCGTCATTCACAAATTACAAACATGACAATGTGCAATGTGTAACAAGAATCTACAAAAAAAAACAAATAGGAACAGTGCACCTCAAAATAAAAGGCCACATCACCTCACAAAAAACCACTGATCAATGTCAGCCTTGTTGAGGCTCAACAGTGGAATGCAACTTGGATCCTGTGGTGCAAAGAGTACTAGATCCAGGGGCCTCATTTATGAAAAGTGACGCATCGCTGCGTGAAAACAGCGATGCGTCACTTTTCACTGCGAACTCCTTGCGACACCAATGATGCGTCATATTTAATGTATGACGCATCATGTCGCAAGGACTTACAGATACGTCAGTATTTCTGACGCATCTGTAAGCGCAAAAGTGACGCATTGCTGGAGTGTGTCAAAAAGTGACGCAACTCCAGCAATGCGTCCTTTCACATGGGGAAAGCCCCATGTGAAAGGACTTGCGTCAGTCTTACGCCTGCTGTGAGGCAGGTGCAAGATTTTGACGCAACAGCATCCTAAAAGTGACGCAGTGAAATCTCATAGATTTCACTGCATCACTATTGCGAGGCTTTTTGCGGGGGAACACCCCCTCTGCATACATTATACCTGACGCAGGTATTATGTGGCGCAGGGGTTTAAAAAGTGACGCATCTACCTAGATGCGTCACTTTTTAAATATGGCGCAACAAGGCGCATTTTTTACACCGCTGGTGCGTCACAAAAAGTGACGCACCGGCGGCGCAAAACTGACGCAAGGCCTTCATAAATAAGGCCCCAGGTCTGGGTATACCCATCAGACATAATGTCACAACGATAAAATGATGGAATGGAAGACAGCCCAATCAATTGCTGGCGGCTGCGATTTTTGAAAGCATTTTGCCCATCACCTTTTGTTGCTTTAACAGGAGTGATGTACACCCGAAGCAGAACTACCTTATTCTCTCCAACACGTGACTAGAATAGCCATTAGTGATTCAGAAGCCGCACTCCATGCCTTATCCCTTCAAGGCTAGCGAATGAACGACATTGTCGCGTCTGCATTGGGAAACTGCATGTGCTTCTGGCACTTAAGGACTGAGCGTCTTCCCTGCACCAATTGCATCTTTATTACATTTTTATGACAGGACAGTTTATATTCAAGATTTAACTTTGTGACACAGACAACACAGAAGCAATCACGAACAATAATGATTATGGACAAAGATAACCTACTGGAGAAGAAGCATGCTTAAAATTGCTTTGAAAATTATACTTGTAGATTTTAGAAACCTTGGTAAAGTCTTATCACTGTATGCAAATACCTGTGCGGATAGAAGGGAGAATCTTCCATTGGAATGGTATCATTTCGATCTGCAGGGAATGCATTTTGCACAATATTGAACTTGTTCAAAGCAAATGCTTCAACAGGGAAAAGGGGACACTTGCAAAACAATCTCAGGCTCATGGAAGTATGTTTATTCTTTAACAAAGCACAATTAATGCGCTAGTTGCTTCTAAGCACTTCATTAGCTGCCAGGTGGGGAGAGGTTACACTGACCGGCCCTATTCTTGTTATGGTGTAAGGAACAGTAGTTCCATGTACAGTGCGACCGAGGAGCATTTTTATAAAAAAAAGTCATACAATGCAGAGCAGCAAGCAAGGTTATTTTTCTGCATTGCTTGAATGAGAGAGAGCTGAAAAGCTCCTAATCTACTAAAATATGGTGCTGTTCAGCTCTCTCCTAGCGCTGGTGCACTTGTGGCTGCCTAGCTCTAGCATAGTAACACTTGCACCACGTTGCAAAGGTGCCCTCTGTAACAGACTGCATTGTTTTCATGCAGCAAGGGATACCACTCTGTACAAAAACAATGCAAAGAGGCATAATCCTCATTCCATATATGATGCAGAATACATCATGCATAGAAAGAAGAAGTAACGAGGATCAATAAACATATTTCTCTTCATTACACCTCTCTGTGGGAGGAGTACCAATTTAATGCAAATCCATTTTTTTAAACTTTAATACATCGGAAACTGCCCCAAATCCATAAGTGGATGCACGGAAACGCCCAGGCACTGTACTATGTTAGAAATTGGGTCGTTGGTTGACTGGGGTATGTACCCTGGTCAAGCAGAAACTACAAAACTAATCAGGGTAAGAAGCTGGCAAACCATAAATTAACCTGTGCTCACTCTCTGGTAGCTTGGCACAGAACAGTCAGGCTTAACTTAGAGGAAGTGTGTAAAGAATTTGTGCAACTCTTCAAACAGTAAAACACTGCAAACACCAGACAAAATAATTCCACACCAGGTTAGAACATAGCTCTGATTCTAATAAATAACACAAGACCAAAATTACAAAAATTCATTTAGTAGAACAGGAGATATTGATTTTTAAAGTTTATGCTAAAAAAGTAGCACCAAGAAGCGCTAAGTGCTATTGGGGATATCTGGTTGTGCCAGACTGGGACAAAGTCACAAGTATTTATTTATTTATTAAACTGTGCAATTACTTAAAATCGTTACAGTATAAAACACAAGGAACATCACCCCCCCCCCGGCGTGCCCTTCCTCCAGTAAAACCATATGTACAACTTTAAAATAGAATAGTGACTATTTTTGCCCCTTTTTGTACGATCAAAGTTCTATTAAAAGAAGGAAGGTTTTTGTCTATTCCTTAGCTTCGCGCCAACTAGAGTCTTGGGAAAGTGTGGAAGTTCGACATATACGTTTTCACTGCACAGCACCAAGGATGGGTTCTTCATTGGACAATTGTCCCACCCTGATATAGGTTCTGGGTCCAGTTGTTCCAGTTACTTGGCAGGAACTCCCTAAGTTAGCTGTAAACTGACAATCGTTTGGGCTCCAGATGGCGCTCCTTGCACTGTGTCGAAACCCTTGGGATCTGTGGCCTTTTGGTGGAGGTCGAGTGCCATTTTAACTTGATGGGTGAACTTGCCGACTCTAGCTAAACAGGTCGTAGTTTCTGAGAAGCACCAGTCCGAAGCCTCTCTGCATGTTCTATGGCCTAGATTCCGTAAGGCCGGGCGCAGCAAACGATGACGGTCGCTGACCAACTTTGTACAGCAGCACAGCAGGTGTAACCAAGACTCTCTGCGGTAGTTGCATAATCGACAGGCGATGGCACCATCCGTTCGTGCCCATTTTGGGTTAAAATCCGAGATCATGAGGGCCAGGAGGCGCACGCAGATACAGGATTTTCTTTCTCGCATGAGTTGTTAGTGAGTCTCGCAGGTATGGTTGGGGTTTGCCAGGAATATAAGACTTATCCAGGGCCAAAGTTAATGGGTTGTGCCGTAGCGATAGGAGATCAAGCTCGAACGAGATGGACTGGACTTGGCGCTTTACGGCTTGGGCCCAGGCTGAGTATGGAATTTCATGGAGGGGCAAGCTCTTACCCTTGATTTTCAATAGGTAAATGCCTTGTGCCACCTTAGAGTGCCATGGAGAGCCCACTTCACCAAATATAGATTTTAAGAAGTGCTTTAGGGTGTTTTCAGGCGCTTTCAGTACTCTGATGTAGTATTTTATAAGGTCCCCCAGTAGTGCCAACTCTGGTCGTTTCAGGCCTATTTCTAGCCTTAGCCTGTTCTTCCTTGCCTGTCTAAGGGCCTGTAGCACCAACTTATACGCTTTTGCCTGGGCAGCGTTAACCACTTTCTCGAATGCACCTGGATAGGCAATGTGGCCATACGTAATGGAGGGAATCAGTTTTGCCCTGAGTACTGTCAGCATCGGTACTACTGAGGGGCTGGCCAAGCGATAGCTTAAGCGTCTTAAAAACAGAATTGTTTTATCTATTCTTGGTTTTAGCTCCTTTAGATGTTTGACTGCAGTGGCCTTCGCAGACACCCAGACTCCCAGATAGTTATAGGATGAGGCAGTAGTGATTAGGTTCTCCCCCAGGGTCCATGTTGCTTCTTTTTTGTGATGATATTTGCCGAAGATTACTATCTTGGTCTTACTCACGTTTATCCGTAGGTCATTTTCCTTGTTGTATGTCGCCAGGCTATTTAAAGCTCTTTGAAGTCCCACCCTGGTGTGGTCCATGACCACCATGTCATCCGTGTACTGGAGCGTTCCCAAGACTAGCTTCCCCAATCAAAGTCACAAGTAAAGGCCAACCGTGATGGAGCGCGGGCCGACTAAAGGGACACAGTTAGGCCCGCTGAACAAAGTACCTTAAATCCTGGTTCCTGAGTGCTGTGTGGATCAGTGTATTAGATGTGCTGTGCAGCTGAGGCGATGTATCAGTTGAAAATGCGACAAGACTGCTGTGCGATGTGAAGTCCGGTGTTGAGGATGCAAGGTGCAGCAGAGGCGATGCGTCTGTTCCAATGAGGAGTTAAGCTACAATGCAGAGTTTTCAGTGGCTTGATTGAGGCTGCAGTAGACGAAGGCTGTGTGGAGCGTGCACCATAAAAAAGCATTGTGTCGTCCCAAGATGCAAGAGGCAGTGGTACTGCGAGTCTTTTTTGATGGATCTAATCCATGAAGCAGCAACAATGCATTTGTTTCGGCTCGGGAATGCATCGCTCAGCAAACAAGATGCATTCGGCTCCTCTGGCAAGTACCTTAGGCCCACTTCCAAGGGTTGGGGACTTGGGTGGCACCACTTGACCGGGTAGACTCATATATGGCAGAGTCCAGGTGCAGGGGTTGGAAGCCTGGTATGTCCCTGAGGCTTCAGATCAGGGGGCCAGCCAGCTAACCCTTAGAAACACTCTGGATTCTGGGGTCAAGTGAAGAAGCTCATGTCCTTCTCACCCAGGCAAGAGGGCAGCAGGCCACAGATCAGCACTAAAAGACAGCAGTCCGGTAGAGTGAAGTCCAGTAGAGTGGCAGTCCTTCAGCAGAACAGCAGTCCTTCTTCCTGGCAGAGTATCCACAGGCCTGGCAAAAGGTTTTATTTTGCCTGGTCAAAATGGCAGTGTCAACTGCACACAAAGGCTCTATAATGGTCGGCGTGAGACAGGGTTAAATGGCTATTTAAGTGGATGGCACAAGCGGTGTTGCATGCCCACTAGTAGCATTCAGTTTAAAGGCGCTGGGCAGAGGTAGTGCACTTTACTAGGGACTTATAAATAGATTAATTATGCCAATTGAGTATGAACCATGATTACCATGTTTGTGGGAGAGAGCATAAGCACTTTAGCACTGGTTAGCAGTGGTAAAGTGTGCAGAGTCCTAATAACAGCAAACGTATTGCCCAATTTGTTTATTTAATTTTGTGAAAGTGTATTGTTCTTCCATTAACCTGGTTGATCCTATTTACATTCTTTTTTTTCATGCTTTTAGATTTTGTGTTAGAATATGCATTCTGGCTTACGGAGGCACCTTTGCTCAGAAAAGAATGCAGGAGGACAAATATGTACAACCAGTAGATAGTAATACGATTGGTGACACAGTAACATCACATTTGATCCCCTAGTGGGTTCTGAACCACATAATCACAATTCTCTCCACCTCTATCAGTTGCAACATCGCAATATAAAGGGGTGTTGTTTTATTTCAGGCAAGCTCACTGGCTTTGTCAAGGCATCATCAAATCAATATATTAGGCAAGTCTATTGGCTTTTTGAAGGGATCCCTTCATTCACATCAAGAGTACCCACATTTTAGGACCCATCATTTCAAATAATGACATGAATAGCCATCCATTATCAATGCAAATATCTAAATAATTGTCAATTAAATTGTCAATAAAGAATGTATTTTCAACATGTGTTAGAATATTTCTTTATACTCTCAAAGACACAAAATGTACCCAAAGGACCAGCTATTAGAAGGCCCCTTGTTGGACCTGGCCCTTTTTGCAGGGTTTTCTCCAAACCATTTGCCTTCTTCTCACTATTTTTCTGACCTTCTATTTGTTGGCTTTTGGACTCTGGGCACTTTACCACTGCTAATCAGTGCTAAAGTGCAGGTGCTCTCTCCTCTAAACAAGGTCTGATTGGTTTCAACCCGTTTGGTATATTTGATTTAATTGTAGATACATTGTAAAGTGGTATACCTTTAACCCAGGGCCTGAAATAATTAAATACTAGTAGTGGGCCGGTGGCAGCACTGCTTGTACTACCCACAGACGTAGCCTTTCAAACCTGTCTCATGGCTGCCACTGCAGACCCTGTGTGAGCAATTTACTGCCACTTTGACTTGGCATTTCAAATTACTGCCAAGCCTTAAACTCACATTTTTAATAAACATAGTTCACCCCTAAGGTAGGCCCTAGGTAACCCTATTGCCAGGATGCTGTGTAAGTAAAAGGTAGAATGTGTGCCTTTATTGTGTGGCATGTCCTGGAAGTGACAAACAGCCTATTTTATTCTCTGCGAAGCCTACTCCTCTCGTAGACTAGCATTGGGAATTTCCTTATATATTTTTAAGTGGTAATTCCTGATCTGAAAGAAGTAGTGTTACCATGTTTGATATGTTTAGATTGATAGAGAGAAACCTACTTACTGGTGTAGTTGGATTTTACATTATTAATTTAGAAATGCCACTTTTAGAAAGTGGACATTTCTCTGTGCTTATGAATTTTCGGGCCTTATTATAATTTTGGCGGTCCTCCCATGGGCCACCGCGCCAGTGCCCTGCAGGAGGACCTCCCAACACCACCCGCTGGATTGAGATTGCAATCCGTGGTGGGCGGTGGCATGGCCACACTGCATTGGAGAGCCTTACATGCAGACCTCCACAGTGACAGCGTCATTTGCGAGTTCTCACATGGTGCAGCATGCTCCATGTGGTGTATACTGCACAGTGCAGGAACTGGAGTGAATAAATACAGGGGGCACAAGATGCACTGATTGCACCCCAAGGGCCTGGAGCAGCAGTTGCCTCTCGGCACCTACTTTTCGATGCTGTTGCACTGCCCTGAAAAGGTTGGCAGTGAGGCAACTCAAAATATGCTTGGCAGTGCCAGCTGCCGTACCGCCAGCATATTCTTCACAGGTATAGTCCACCAGCCCAGAGGGATCCTTGATCCAGGCAGTGCCTGTAGTCTTGTTGTAGTCCTACTATTGCAGTTGTAATACTGCAGGCAGTCCTGCAGTGCAGGGGTTGTCGGACCGCCACAGTGACTACTGCGTTCCTATGAACTGCTGTAGTCATAATAAGGCTATAGTGCTTTGTATCCTGACTCCAATCCACATCTAGGGCTGAGAGACAGCTACACTTTGAACGTACTTCCCAGACATGCATCACACAGGAAAGGCTGAGTGTGACAGCATTACATCTGCATTCATCTGCATACTGATGGTCTTTCTGGACTGAGAGAGGGCACTCACACTCTACATTTGCATAGGTTGTGTCCCGCCCTCACACCAAGGTCAGGTTTACCCTCTACTGATGTCTGGAGCCAGGGCAGGGTTAAAAGGGATTGTTGCACAATTCTAAATGTTCCCTTTGACGTTCCCGCTTGAACAAAGACATTTTTTAGTATAAATACAGGGGCTCTGACCCTATGGTTTTGAGAGACTGCATGGGACTTGTAACAAGATGCTAATGGCTCTACTTGCTGTACGTTGCCAGGGGACTGCTGTGCTGCCTGGCGAAACTACCTTTGGGACTACTTGCTTTGCTGTGTTGGCCTACTGCCTGCTAAATTGCTGGGTTGCAGGAATGACTTACATTTTGCATCTGGCCTGATTGTGCTGGCCTCTCTGGCTGCTTACCTTGCTTGGTGCCCCAGTTCTCCCCAGGGGTTTGAGGGCTGGACCCCTTGCCCCTGTCCTTGTGTGATTGCAGAGAAACCATGACCCAGCTTAGAACTGACTGTGGGACCCTGAGTACAGCCATTTTTCACTTCCCAAGATGGGCAGCACATTATGAGGGGTACCCCCAGATAGTGTGTGGTGAGTGCTGTGGTGATTGTTGTGTGAGCTCTGTCACTTGCTCCTCTTGGTACAACTTAGCATGTGGATAGAGCATGGCACTGCAGGGAACCACAAGTAATGTTTCATGCATTCATTTCCCCCTTATCACTGCCTCCCTGGCTGCAGAGAGATGCATCAGCAGTGAAGGAGGCCCAGTTTCATAGTCCCAGGGAGTTGCCTCCAGGTAGCACAGGAGCTCCGCTTTCATAATACTGTGGGTGAGGCCCAGCAAGGGAAGCCAAGCCTGCCCTTATTTTAGTGACTCCTGGACTTCATCAAAGGCTGTATGGTTGGCATAGCGGCACCCACCTTTGAAATAAGGAGGTGGGCCTGGTCCACGAGGCACACCAGTATCCCTGACAGAGTTTTCCTCCACGACTCTCTGGGGTGACGAGTGGCTGGGGAGAGCCCCTTTTATTGTAAGGTACTATCAGTCTGCGACTGCACACATGCTCATGGCGACTCCCAGTTACTTGCCACTTTAGCAGTTGTACCACACTTTAGTGGGCAGCTGCTCTTTCTCAATCCTGCTCGCGGGAAAGCCAAAGAGGTCTCCACCGGTCTTGGTGACAGTGTGTGTTGTCCCCTATCCTCCCCGTTGGGTCATACCTTGTGGAGGGCACTCAAATCACTTTGGTTCTCCGGCTGAGACCTCAACAGAGACCCCCATTTTTCGGATCTATGACCTGGCCTGAATTACCCTAATGCATGTAGTATGAATGCTGGTGTTCCTGTGCCCTACACGTGATCCCTGAATACCGAATAAGTCTTCATAAGAGCACAGGTGTGCTGCGCCCTATGGGCTTATGATGATATCATGTGATTCATGTACATAGGTTGACATATTGTGATTCATGTGCTTTTTGCTCCTAATCAAAAACTGCTTCATTTCATGCACTGATATTTTATAATGTATATCATTTTCATTCCTGCATTGTCAAAAACATGAGTACTATCTCAAGATAGTATAGCATGCACATTATTTATAATTCATCTCGTTTTGGTCTTGTCTTATGTATAATATGCCTATTATATATTTATATAATCCTCTGTGGAGTCTCTTTTGTTGTGGATTAATTGTATTTTTGTGTGAGTGTGTTGTGCAAATGCTTTACACATTGCCTCTTATGATAAGCTTGCCTGCTACCAGAGGGTGAGTACAGGTTATCTTTGGTGTGTAACTTACTTACCCTGACTAGAGCTCTGTGTTCTGCAAGGCTTCTATGCATAACCTAGCCAACCCAAAACACCATTTCTAACACCCCTGCACTCCAGAACCCAAGAAGAAATGTTCCAGTTCTGGAAGTGCTTGAATATAATCTAAAACCTCTCCGGGGGCATGAATTCAATAACTCAGGAAACTTAGCGTAAGTGTTTTATAAAATATTCTTGTGGGGCTGCAGGCCCCAATAACACCTTAAACTTACACTGATGATGATTGACTATGTGGACTTGTTGCATGTTTTTATTTTATTTTGGTGGGACCCACATGATGAGAGGAAATGAAGAGTCACACAAAGGTGTAGAATTACACCTAGGTGTAGAGGCGTACATACACATGAGTAAATAGATGTAGGTACATTTACCTTTGTGAATAGGGTATAAAGCCTGAGTTCTTTATAGTTTGCATTGTTACATCAGAAATGTGGAAGGAAATCTGAAATAGGAATAGTGCATCTAACATTATTTCACAAATTTCTCTATAATTTGGAGTTATATACTTGTTGGGACCACATGATCTCTGTTATAAAATAATGCCACCTATCTCCACACACAATCCATGAATCAAATAACATCTGTTCAATGCATGATTGGAAATTGTGAATGGCGTCCAGGAGGTCAGATGAATTTCCACAACAGGAGCACAATAGGATCCACTTCCTGGACTGCAATACATTTGATGTATATAAGTTTTTAGGATGTTATGGATATCTCTTGATTAGAAAATCATGTATTCCTTTTGATTTGCCTCTGATTAGAACTGGGATTCCTGTTAGAATACCTATCACTCTTAGGCACAGTCACCATCATAACACTGTCACAACGCAAAGATGGGAAAAACTGAGACATGCATGGCAACATGCCATCGTGACGCTGGCACCCTTAAGACTACAGAAGGAAATGGTAAACAATTGTGTAATTCCATCAAAACGAGGACACTGTTCCGGGGCAGAGTCCCAAAAGTTACCCATATGCCTCATAATAAAAAGGAAAAAGAATAAAAAAAGAATCATAAAAAGAAGTCCTAAGTCGGGTGGGCCCATAAGACGGGGAAAGAACATGTCTTGCCTCTTGTTACCCTCACACACCCCGAAAGGTGTCATGCTTCATCATCAGGCATGTGCTCCTCATTGGGCCGGGGATGCAATTCCCAACAGTTCCCCTGAAGGGCCACTTTGTTGGAGATCTTTTAAACGTGCCGGATGGTGCATGGTGTGATGTGGGACCTGTATAAGGGTAACAAAAAAATGCGTGCATAGTGAATAAAAAACTGACAAGGGATAACCTACAAGAGGTTGCAATGATCTGATAACCCTCGTGGCACTATAAAAAATCTAAATAAGAGTATCATCCCAAATGCAAATTATGCCTAAGTATCGTAAAAACAGCAAACATGTTTTGCGCCTCTGTTGCCGCTAAGGTCATTGCCGCTTCTTCAGGACCAGGATATAGGAAAAAATAGTGTAGTGCACGTGAGTAAAATGAGTCAAATATAAATACCCAGAATGCATGCCAAGGTGGGCCATTATGCTGCTCCTAATCAATACCCAGGACAAGAAAAAAGAAAAGAAATAATAAAAAAGAGTACATAGGAGAGCATTAGACTTGCTTAGTGCAACGTAGTGTGCCACAATCGTGTGCACAACATACCAATGTTAAAGAAAAAAGAAAGGAACTAGACCAAATGAGGATAGGGAACTCCCTCATTAAACTTAGCCCAGTGAGGTGTATCGTGGTGGATCTACTCATCATTGAAATCATGTTGCAGGAAGGGTGTAATATATCCCTATTTGTAAAAATGCTGCACAACCAGGTGTGAGGACACCCTTTACTCACTATAAATCAGAAGGATCAAGGTCCATCATATTAAACATTAAGGTAGACATCCAACGTGATGTTCTTACCTCCCGTAAAAACAAGAGTGGCTCCAAAGGCTATTGGAGTTAGATGCCCTCACCTCATCGGGCTAATAGAAAAAACAACAACACAGACATTACAAAGGTGAACACAATTAGATGCTGGAAGCATTCATCACATACAAAGGAGAAAGGTTCTGTGACCTACTCCCCATTATCCGTAAGATACTCACTCTTAAAGGAGGTACCAGTGCCCTTCCACCTACTGCGTCCAACCGCCAGCCAACACTGAAACAGAGGCATCAGGATGGGGGCTTAAAATAGTCATACTGTAGGTGTCTGGGACAATCCTCCTTCCGGGGTGTGCCATACGATCCAGTCTAAGAGCGCATGCGTGCAAGATCTAACCATAAACACTCATGTGCCATTTTGTAAGACATTCTCCTTCATGTGATCTCTTCCCAGACTATTCTTTTCAATGAAATTTATTTACTGATATATTTAGACTCTGGGCACTGCTTTGAGCAAGACTGTAACAGATGCATGTCTATGATATCAGCTTTTGATATGTTTGAAAGCCTACTTTGGACATTAGCTAAATCACTTAGAAATGGGACTTTCAAGCTCACAAACCTGGGTACATAAAAGCCAAAAGTAGGAGATGCCTAACCCTTTGAGTGGTGTGCGACTGCTATGAAATAGTACCAAATTCTTCATTTCCACTGCATAGGCTATGATTGTTGTTTTACTATGATGATAGTGTGTCTGTGAATAAAAAATATATTTTCCTGAAGTCTGCATGGAAAAAAGCTACAGTGATCATAGGTGCACGGTTATAATTGTAACCAGAAATCGAATTCAGTGGTGAATCTAGATTTTCGGTGACTATACTGCAACAATGATTTTTTTTTTTTTAAACATGTGTGTCTGCTTGAGAGAATGGACAGTACCAAATTCAGATCTGATGGGTTTCTACCCTAACAGTGCAAGAAATTAGTAGGGGTAGGAATAACTGGCATAATTCTCTTTAGCATAATTATTAGTAATTTCCACAAAATTACTCATAATTATGCGTCATTGTGTGGGAAGCATAATTCAGCATTTAAGGGTATTTTTTGCACCCTTGTGTCCAAAACGGGCCAGAGGATGTATTTTGCAGGCAAAATAGCACTAATTGCTGCAGAACATGAACAGCAGTTGCCAGCAGTTGCTAGCTCTCTCCTAGTGTGTTGTTCCTGTGCTCCTGCGGTAAGGTTCATGCCCCAAATTCATCTTAATTACTCTACTGGAGTAATTGCATAATTTCGTTAACCTAATTGCTGAAATCACTCCACTTACTCTGCCATAATTAAAATTTCTCCCAAACCTAATAATTATTCATTTGCGGGGGGTGTAAAAAACTATTCTTAGAACAAGACAATAGACTTGGGCCTTTTGGCAGGTAGGATGGGGGGGGGGGGATTCTCTGGCTACTTATCATTTGCATGTGGTTGAAGGAATGGACAGCAGCAGAAAACAGCTCTGATAAAAACAAATCTGGAACCTTCCAGAGTAGTTTGTTCATAGCAAACAATGCTATACCATCCGATGCCAATTTTTCCTGATGACCTTTGCACATTCGCCTGAATAGAAGAGCACTTCAGTGTCAGGGAAGATGGGCTAATACTTGAGTTTGCTAGTTCTTTTTTTCTTTACATCATCCTTTTTTTTTCTTTTTTGTGTCATTCTTTTGTGTTTAAACTATTTCATAAAGCTACAGTAGTTTAAGACCTGCAGTACCTTTTCTTTGGACCAAAAAGAGTCATATGTTCCTGTGATGTTCCTTAAAAAGAAAAAGGGCTTTGATGTTTCTAAGTGCACTGTTTCTGAAATGATAAGAGATAGCCTCTGTACTTTTGTATTAAAATTGTATGCAACTGCATACGTTATGGCATAAAGTATGGCATACATTATATTATAAATGTAATACAAGTACATGGATACAGTATTTAATTGTCATCTTTCCTTTCATTTCTTCTTTTTTTACTTTTGTGACATTTGCTTGAAATGAAAAGTTTTTATTGCTGCCAAGGCCAGACCTAATGGCTTAGCCAATGCTTATTAATAAATTAGTTTGGAAATTGTATTCCTTAGTAACTTCACAATATTATTGTTTTTTGCTTGAGAATTTCACTGGTATTTCCCTGGGTAAAAGACTCCTGAGTTGTGCCTTAGCCAGTGACAAAATCATAAGAATTAGAAACACATAAAATCTCCTTTCTCATTAACACTGTTATTTGGCCTAAAAAGATACTGTAGTAACCATTGATATGACTCCCCTCCCTCAAATAGGTAATCCAGATTCTTACACTGAGAAAGAAAGGAGTGAGTGCCTTACATTGATCCCAAAGGGGTTGGAATCACACCCACTTTAGAGTTTCAGGAGACTGGAGGTTTTTCCAGGAAAAACACGTCTTTGTGGTGCGAAAAAGGCAGTCATGCAAATGCACATTTTCACTTTATTATTTCACGCAACATGAAGGTAAGCATATTAGAGCATATTTTTGACTTTGAAGGCCTAAGATGTGTGAATTAGCCCATTTTTGTTGATAGTTTAAATTAAAGGAATGAGAACGAAGGGTGTGTGCCAAAGAAATAGCCCAGGAAAATGGGAAACATCCTTTACGACGCAACTTTTACCACGCAGTACCTTTACAACGCAGGTTTTTCAACGCAAGTCATTACAACGAATTGCGCTGGGGGGTATTCTAGGATAGGAAATAGTTTAATTTACTATCCAATACCTTCCCTACTATCCACGGGGACTGGAGTTGGAATAGTAAATTAAACTATTCACTATCCAGCACCCCCCAACGCAAGTCTTGTAACGACTTGCGTTGAAAAACCTGCGTTGTAAAGGCATGCTTGGTAAAAGCATGCGTTGTAACAACGTACATCCAGGAAAATAGCAATTTGAGTCTTAGTTTAGGTCACAGGAGTGCAATTTGCTCTTGGACTACTGGATCTACATTTTTCGTTGCCCCTATCCTAAGAACAGAGTTACACTTCCTGTAATTCATTATTACAAATACAGGATAACAATGAGAAGAAAGCATAAAATGCGGTGGTACAATTTTTGTGTGTATTTTTAATCATCTATGCAGAACCTTTTGTTGATATGACACTACTTCGGAATTTGAAATGCATTTTATCGACATATTTCCTTTTTCACATGTTTGCAATTTCCACCAATAGTTCTTTCTGTTTTTTTTATATATATTTTTCTGAAGCTGTTTCCTGAAAAGATGCTCTGGCTCAGAACAGAGCAGAGTGGCAGTTTTTTTTGCACCTGCAGTATACTAAGTGAATTGATTTGACCACTCTGAGTTAGTGAATTATTTTAGCACAGCTCATAAACAGAAAGAGGCTAATCATGATCACTGTTTCCGAGCTGTACAGTCTGAAAATCAAGCCTTAACCAGGTTCAGACTGGGAAACAAAAGCAGCCGTGGCAAAAATGCTTAAACCAGCCTAGCTCCCTTCGTTTTTTGCGAATCGCCCCACTCTCTCTTCTCCCTCGCTGATTGCTTTCTCTCTACCTTCCCCCTCCCTCTCTCTGTCTTTTTTGAAACCTCTGTGCCTGCTGAAATTAACCGTGGCAGCTGGGAAAAGTGACAGAGGCAGCAGGCGCGGCACCCTGCACTAAAAACCCACCCATTACTTAAGGTAGGGAAATGGAGAAATGCCAAGTGGAATACAAAGCCTGTCTGACCGTGGCGAGCGGCGGCTTGCTCAGGTAAGCGCGGTGGGGTGAGGCTGGGCGCAGCAGGGGGGGAGCCAATGGACGACGGAATAGGTATTATTTATTTATTTAATTATACTTTTTCTGTCGACTTCCCCCATCCCATATCCCGCCCCACCCCACCCATGGCCCGCTGCTCCGCTTCACCACGTTTACATGTGCCGGCTGGCGCTGATCGTGGCCCTAACTCCTAGAAATGTCATGTTAGATTATTTTACTTCACACACTGCAGGCTCACTAAAAAGGCGCTCAGCTCTGCACTAAGACAGAGCAGCCCTTCATCATAAAGCCCCTAATTTGAAACTGATTGTGGCAAAAATTTGCCATGAAACATAATCTTCAGCTTATCAGTTCTGGCGAATTTAAAATGAGAACCTACTGTAATTGGAAGCTTTTAAGTGATTGGCTTGCTGCAGTCTGAACCACTCAGCATTTCCATATCTGATTGGAGCTCCTGATTAGAAGAGAGTGCAGCTGCACAATAAGATGCTAGTTCAAAGTGATCTCTTCAATACAAGCGTTAGTTGTCGCTGGGCCATTTCTTAATGCTAGCAGCACCCCACCGACTGCTCTATCGTTAACAGCAACAGGTTCTGGCCATTCTGCTATTGGAGATATGTAGAAAAGTGTCTCTTCTGTAATTGAAATGCTCTCCTTTCCCTCTTTCCTGGCAGGAATCTTTAGTGGCTGAGGGTACAATGCCCTTCAAAGGTGATCTCTCACCCATGCCAATGAAACCTCTGATGAGCAATCTTGTATGAATTAGCTCCAGTGCCATTTAGTATGTGTAAGGTTTGGAAGAACAGGTGATTGGAAACTAGTAAACAGTCGAATAGGATGCATGAAAGCTAGGACCAGTACCGCTGGAATTACCCGATTCTGCGGTTGAACCATTTACAGATTAACTATGAATGTAACTAATTTGCCACATAATTTATCATCTGCAGCATAATCTGCAAATTTTACACCAAAAATGGTTTCCAGCTCAAACGGATACGAAAAACAAGGACTCATGTGTTCCAGTGGAAGGCCCTTTGCAAGGGTTAAACGATGCTCTTTCAGTTGCTTATTGATCTATTTTGGTAATAAAATGGTACTAATAAGATGAAATCTTTTTCCAGACAGAGTTATCATGTGTAAAAAGGACCACATATTAATGTAATACTATCACAAAATGTGCAGCATTATACTGCTAAATCTGATTTTTTTTGTGCTGCATAATTTAGTCAACTCTGTTGCATAATTTGGTTTTCCTTTGCCTCATAATTCCAGTAGCCTTAGTACTCCCAATAGTACAAAGGAGCAAAGGGCTTAGTGAGTGGGCTCTTGACCAGGGTGGCTGCAAAGTATTTCAGAGCATTTTTCAGTTCTAAGCACCAAAGCATTAGTGAAATTGACAGGTCAGTCCCTGGATGTAGAGGGAAAACCCCCTTAGTTTCTATTGTCTTTTTCAGCTTTGAATGTCTATGTAAGCATTACCAGTCACCCAGAACACATTTTCAGGATTACTTTAAGTCCTTTTTGTTACCTATATCACCCTAGTGATGTTGCTTGCCATGACACTTGTAGGGCTTGACCACTATGCAGTTTGTATGCCATGTTCATACAGCTGAATGACATTTCACTGTGTGAGACTACTGGCCTATGAATCAATGCAACAGAAGCAGGGGTATGGAGTGGTAATCCATAAGGAAAAAATACAGCGTTAACATGGAGCAGAACATCCTGTAACAAAAAATAAGATGTGAGACGCAATTGGGGTTGGGCGCCATCCATAACAAAAAAGAAGGTAGATCGAGGAAGCCAGCAACAACATTCTGGTTGTGGTATATTCTAAAAAAAAAATCCAACACTTCTGGAATTGTGACAGTGGGTCTTCCAATGCAAACCCATACATGCAAGCCATGATAACACCCAAAGCTTGCTCTTATGATTTTGGGAAGTCAAACAGTTTATCAGAGTTTCCAAAGTCTTAAACATAATCTGTTCTTTGAAATATGTTAAGATCCTGATTCTTTGTACTGTGATGTGCTATTCCCATTCACAGGGAGCCAGTGATGTTCATGTAGTTCTGGATTATATGCAATAGACATTTTGTGAGATGGCTCATCTAGGTTCTGTGCAAACACAACAAGATGATAGACAGACCACTCACCCCCGGTCAAGAGACCTAAATTTAATCTATTGTGTTTTTGCTCACTATGCCACCCTAGTTTGTACCCAGCCATATGCAAATCAGTCTTGACCCTGCTCCTCATTGAAACAGTCAAGCCTGAACTGCCAGGCCAGTTCTCCCTCGACTGGAAACAAGCAAACTGGGACCAGTTTTGGGGTATCGCACAGAGAACAAGGGACCCATGTCTGAACATACCCTTGGTCACTTAGGGCGATGGACGGAGTGCTGAAGCTTTCTAACCACCTCTAACCACTCACCCAGTCAAGAGGTCTGGGTTTAATCCATCGTTCTGTTCTCACTATGCCACCCCAGTTTGAACCTGGCCATATGCAAATCACTCATGACCCTGCTCCTCATGAGAACAGTCCAGGTCGAACTGCCAGGCAGATCCTCCCCGAACCAGAAACTAGCATACTGGCACCGGTTTGCGGTATCACTTCTCATAATCCAATCTAGCTTGATTCCAGTGGCACAGCGAGCAAGGGACCCATGTCTGGGCATACCCTTGGCCACTTAGGGTGAACATAGCAAACACAACAAGATGATGGACATAGCAGGAGCAGCAGAAATATCTGTTTCCTGTGGGTGGGAGCAATGATGGCTTCTGCAGCATGTGAAGTCATCAGTGATATCACCAATGATGTAATTTGAGATGTCATGAGTGATGTCATAAATGATGTAATGTGTGAGTTCATAAGCAGTGCATCGTAGGAGTGCAAGCTGTAGTTAACTCTGCTAACTATAATTGGTGCTTTTATATGGTTTGTTTAGTTCAAAACGGTAATGTTATTACTGACATATTCACCTAGCTATAACGTTACTTTAACCTTTGTTTTTTTGATTGAACTTCTAAGTTTTGTTTTTAAAGCAGATCTTTTTATTGCACCTAACTATAATGTTTCTTTAACTCTTGCTTTTTTCAGTAAATATATATATTTCTATATATATTTATATATATATATATATATATATATATATATATATATATATATATATATATATATATATATATATATATATATATATATATATATATATATAGAGAGAGAGAGAGAGAGATACATACATAGACTGATCATGTCATGAGTGATGTTAAATGTGAGGTCATAAGCAGTGCATTACGGGGGCATAAATTATAGTTGTCTCAGGTAACTATAACTGCATGACATTACACATAGGGCAAGTAAAATTAAAGAACATTCTTTATATAGCAGACTATGATTTTCTTGCAGTGTGCCATGTCTACTGGAACAAGTTGCCCACGAAATCTATATGCCTTCAAAAAAGGCTGTTCCGATACTGTAATGTGTTATCACCACTTACATATAAAACGGTGTACTCCAATCGTTTTGAGTAAATCTAATCATTTTAGTAACCCTACTAAAATATGGAACAGATGGCAACCCTTCATGCACGGTTATTGAATTGTATCAGAGCTTTAACGCCTGAACGGCTTGGTTTCATTTGTATGAAGTTGTCATACGTTGTAAATATTTTAGACATATGTTGTGGCATGGTAATTTCTCAGACAGTGCTTTTGTTAAAAAAAACAATCAACTAATGATTCAATCTACCACGTCGAGCTTCAAAATAGTGTTCCTGTCAATGTGTAAAAAACAAAATTCTTCCATATCCTTGTTTGTCCTCCGTGCCTAAAGATCTTTTGACCCACAGCCAATGGAGGCTCCATCCTTGAGTAACTACTTGCTTTATATAGCTGTGGCACAGCAAGATGATTGATACCAGTGCTAAATGTCTGCCAGTCACATCAAATTAATCTACCTTGTCCCGCAGTATTGCAGCAGCGACAATTGGCCAGTCTGAGTCAAAAAATAGAAGTTTAATCTGTTTTCTATGGGCTGCAGAGCAGACCACACACAGAGATGATTCACACTGACACAAACAAAAATTGCATCTTCATGGTGAAATTGAAAATGGGTACTATCGGGGCATGTATGAATGAAAATATAGCTGATTTAGAGCTAGATATGTATGAAATACCCATCAGGCTGAAAGGCGGGAATGAGAGATTATGGGAAGATAGATGTCAGTGGGTCAAGTCGTAGGCCGGGATTATAAGAAGAGAATGTCACACCGAAACCTGACTCAAAATAAGGATTATGAGACTGAAGGGTTTAGAGGGAAGCTTGCAGAATGCAAAGAAGGTAGTTGTACATGATTGGATACCATATAATTTAGAAGAAAGGCAAGAACGCTTTGGTGATTTTTCACTCCGGAAGAAAAAATACAAAATACAAGAATCTTAGTGGTATCTCTCAACTTCCCAGTCTGATTACAAAAGATTATGAAATTCAATTGCATGCTACATCTTTTTTATGATAGTTTCTCTGTGGTCCAGGGTTTTGATGTAAGCTTTGTACAGAGAACGATTGCAGATTTTACACACACATCAAACCTATATACATAGGGACCTAAGTACTGCGAAATGTTATCAAACCTGCCACCATAGGAAATGTCCTGGCAACGAAAATTCAGCAGGTACTACAGTCAATTAGCACTTACAAAAGTTCCTTGTTAATTAAAAATGTGCAAGGCATGCCAACAATCATACATATGTCTCTTAGCACGAAACGTTTAATTATCATCCATCAAAATATTTATCTTTGCCCAATCAGTTAATGTAATATAATTTCCCAAAAAATCTAACTTTGCTATGCTCCTGGTAATATTTAACCTGCAATAGTTTGCAAACAGTTCAGTAGTAGCAGGAAATTATGCAGCATAAATAAATAATTTGAGCTTCAAGAAAGTAAATACTTTTTATATTTAAATTAACATGGCTTAACACCGCCTTGTAAATAAGGCCCCTTTTCACGTTAGACTTAGCATGAAAGCGGTGGGAAATGGGTGTTGCAGTGAGTGTAGCGCCGCAACACCCATATTTCCAAGGATGGCATAAATATGGGGCAGCGCCAGAATTAAGACCAGGGAGAATTTGGTTTTAAGCGCGCAAAATGAGGAGAGATGCTTTATTTCTCCTAATTTTTGCTGTTTCTGTGTGTGCTGCATTGTGCAAACACACTGATTGTTTATGTGGAGGAAGGTGTCCCTTCCTGCACATAAACAATCATTAAAAAAATGACAAGTTGCAACTTCTATGTGTGCTGCATTGTGCAGCACAGATAAAAGTTAGAAAACGCCACTACTGATTGTTTGTGTGCAGGACACCTTCCTGCACATAAACAATCTTTCCCTGCAATCAGGGCCGGACTGAGAACTGAAACCGGTCCTTGGAAAGTGCTCGGCCACCTCCCCCTCACCCCCCCACGAGGAGTTGGGGGTACTGTTGAGCTCTTTGCCAGGGCCGGTTTTCGGCCGATTTTGTTACAGGGCCGATTTTGCAGCTATGCTGCAAAAACGGCCCTATAACAAAAACGGCCCCCTGTGGCCAAAACCCGCCCCCACCCATGCGGCGCACCGGGGGATTGCCCGGTGCCTGCTATGGCCAGTCCAGGCCTGCCTGCAATGCAGGCATCCTTGCACAATGGAGCACAAGGGCCTGCACTGGCGCTACACAGCTACATTTAGCACCAGCGATAAGCGAAAGGCTGGGGTGCGCTGTATTCTTGTGAATACAGTGCATCCCTGTGTATGATATCTTACAGATTGCAGAACATTTTCTTTGTCTGTCTCCAGATTCCTTTGCGTGTAGGGGGTCAATAGCCATAGTGTAACCATTTTTTTTCATATTACTGCCTTGTTGAGAGCCTCTTTTTTTACAAGTGCATCCACATCCAGGGCTGTGTTCTAACAACCATCCATCTTGTTCCCATATTGAGCAGATGTACCAACAAACTGGTGGCACCTGCAAATCCACCAAATCAAAGTGGATTCAGAAAGCAGGAAAAATGGTTTTCAATTTCAAAAAAGTATATTTGTATAGCTTTTGGTTTGCCTTTTGCTATTTTTTTTACGTCTATGATCTTATTTAATTCTCAATTTTTTATTTTTTTTGCAGTTTTTATGTAGCACAAACTCAACTCAAAGGTATTGGAATGCTTTACATGAGCACCAGTTAAACATATGTACATATATCGAAATACACTCAATGTCTGTAATGTGAAGATAATATATTGGCAAAGACGTTCAGCAAAGAATGCATTGAGACATGTATAGTACAAGTGGAGGATTAGAGTTTAACAGGTAGATTCATCAAAGACCCGTATGGCGAGTCTTTAATAGCGATTCATAAGGAATCGCTATTACAGACTCGCAAAACGGATTCATGTAGGAATCGCAAAATAAATTGCGATTCCTACACATTCCTTATTTGCGATTAGCAAATTGCTAATCGCAAATAAGGAATAACTCCCCATTCATTCCTATGGGCCTAAAGGCCCATAGGAATGAATGGGGAGTATTCCTTATTTGCGATTAGCAATTAGCTAATCGCAAATAAGATAGCGATTTCAAGGGTGCCAGGGGTGTCCAAAGGACACCCTGTAGCACCCCTGAAATGCAAATTTACACAGGTGTTGCGCACACACATGTCCAAAGGACATGTGTGTGTGTAACATGCAACAGAGAAAAATGCACTAAAGTGCTTTTTTCTATTTTTTCGCAATTTACCACGAAGTCAGACTTCGTGGTAAATAGCGACCAAATATTGCGAATTCGCTATTTCAAATTGGTTAATGAATTGCATTTAAGAAATCTCTAATAGAGATTCCTTAAATCCAATTACTCGCAAAAATGCGATTTCGCAAAAAGCGATTTTTGCATTTGGGATGATGAAACCCAAATGCAAAAATTGCACTCGCAAAGGGCCAGATTCTCAGAATCTGGCCCTTTGCGAGCGCAATTTAGCTTGATGAATCTACCTGTAAGTCCCCACAATAATTTTTTGGGGCACGATATTAATGTCTTGGTCAGTGTGTCTTTGCTGTGGAATTAGAGCTGTGCCTTGAGGATACATAACTTAAAGTTAGTTAGATTGGGTATGAAAAATCTAGATTTACTTATCTGTCCATATTTCATTTTCGATATTTTGTTCTTGATATTGTGACCCATCGATATTCTGGTTTCGATACTCAGCGTACACACCTGCTAAGCTGGTGCTCACAAGTTCAACTCACAATTTTCATTTGCACGAACCATAGACAAAGGTGAGAGAGCATACATCTCCTTCACAAGCATTAGACAGGATTGATGCTTTAATATATTGAGTTAAAAATATGTACTATCTTTTTAAACCAAGCGTAGATAAAGCGTCTTACAAAATAAATGAAAGTTTACTTTATTAATTTCTCACATTTCCATCTTTTGTAGGAATACCAGATCGATATTTTTTTTGCTCAGACCTGGACCGATAGCCGCCTTAGATTCAACAGCACTATGAAAATATTAACTCTGAACAGCAATATGGTGGGACTGATTTGGATACCAGACACCATTTTCCGGAACTCTAAAACTGCTGAAGCTCATTGGATTACAACACCCAATCAGCTGCTAAGAATATGGAATGATGGGAAAATATTGTACACATTAAGGTAAGGAGTGGTTCTGCATTAAGATAAGTTAGCTATTGTTTCCGACATTATTGCATTCTCCAACTTTCACAAAGAGTTACTCTTGTGCTACTACTGTTACTATTTATTTATTTATTTATTTATTTATTTATTGATTGATTGATTGATTGATTGATTTATTTATTTTCTTGAGTTTTATGTAGCGCTGGCAAGACCCGGAGGTATCAGAGCGCTTTACATAAGGACACAGCGAGTTACAAGTTACAAAAGTTTCACAGTAGTTACATAATGGATAAAAAAAAATGCAGGAGTAAATTAGCGAACACGAAAGCCAGGGTAGGAAAGACCAGGGACAGCAGGTAATCCACAGGGAGGTGGAAGAAAACAAGACAAATGTCCGTGATCTGGCTGGGTAGGTGACGGCCGTAGCCAGTGTGCCAGGGCCAATCTCCCCTTCAGCTGTTCCTACTCCTGCTCCTAATAATGCTGCTCTTTGAGAAGCCTGTCCCCTTGCCACTCTCATTCTATAGCCAGGGGCGGCCTTAGGCATGGGCGAGCTGTGCACCTGCACAGGGCCACCAAACCCAAGGGGCCACCACACCAATATATATCCTTAAAATAATAATCCTCTGAGGATGGATACATATTTGCGTGGTGGCCCCTGGCAGGGATTTGGCGGCCTCCGGCTCTGTTCCACTTCCAAACACACTGACCCCCCATCTTCACTGGCCTCCGCGCTCCGCCCCGCCCGGACCCCCTCTTCCGGGGCCCCCTACCTATGCTCCCTGCCCAGGGCCGCATGAGCCCAGAGCCGCCCCTGCTATAGCACGCTACACGCTGCTTTCACTCTTATGTCTCACTCTGAACAAGCAAACACAACACAAAAAAGCAGATTGTCCTCTAGGGGGCGACCTACAAGTATGTTCAACTCATAAAGGACTTTTATTTTGGAAGCGTGATTCACGCTATGGATTTTGGATTCTGAAAAGGAATTGTGTGCTGACACCTGCACCCCGTGCTGAAATGGCTGGGTGCCCTGCGGGCACATTCCAGCAGGCAGAAGACATGCTTGCAGTAATGGGGAAATTGACAGCTAAAAGACCAATTAAGAAATCATTTAAACTGACCAGCTGGTGAGCAGTCTGAGGACTCTGCAGGTGAATGTTCCATGGAAATTGTTTTCCAAATTGTTTACGAATATGATTCCAAATGAAGGCTATAGCTTAGCTAAACTACTGTTTTCTCACATAGCAAGAGTTGTGTTATTTAATGCTGCCGTTCAGATAGATTGAGTTGTACCCTGTGATTAATTTGTAAGCAAAATAAGTTCCACTGACCTTGTTCACGTTGCAATTGCTAGTACCGACGCTAGCTGCAAATCATTACAGTTCAACACATTTGAGAATTTGAGTTATTCCAAGTCACCAATGGCTTTACGAATGGCATGGGCACACAGCAGTTATTTATTTTTAATGTATATTGATTGATTTGTAAAACATACTGCTGATGTGCTATGTTTAAAAGCATAGGGAGCCCCACCGTGTCATGGAATTCTAAATAAATGAGCTGGTGTTAAGAAACTAGCACCGGTGCCGAGCCCTGGCAAGCACCAGAGTAAGTTAAGCACTGGTTGTACCCATCAATTCAGTCAACTTGCTTTCATTGTAAAAGAGGTGTACTTGGTAATTATTCAATTATTTCGAGTTCCACTGTTTCTGGTCCTAGTACTTACACAGTGAGAGGCACTCTCAATCTGAGCCTGCCACCCTCATGACAAATTCAAAACAGTCACCTTTATGGTTAAGTGAAAGACCTTTCCCAAAACACTGTCTATAAATGTGCCTTTCCTGTTTTGTCTGAATTCTGTAAAGAAAGATAGCTTCTATGCTGAGGGCCTTATAGGTAGGCAGTCTGAACACTGTAGGACCACGTCTTCCTGGAGCCCATGGAGTTGGCGGTCCAAAGACTGCCGCATTACGAGCCGACCACAGAGCTGGCAGTGTGGAGCCGGGGATCTTACAGTTGTGGTGAGTTCTTTTACAAAATATATTGATGCCTGTGTGTGCATTTTGACTGCATATGTGTTGGATGCACACATATGCATGATATTTGTGAGACAATACCATATACCTATTACAAGAGTTCGGCCCATATCTGAGCAGTCTTGGCAATGGGTACATGGTACAAAAAGGACTCAACTGAAGATCACCACACACTGGGTAGTAATCCTCAGGGTGAAGCTCCTGCTGTGAAAGGGGACCTGAAGAAAGGGATCCACATTGGAGTCTGCCTGGGAGAAGAAAAAGGGGTGAGTACCCACCCAAAATCCTTTGTCACTGTCACCTTCAAGCATGTAGTCAGACATCTGTGGCCCACTTGTGGAACAGGTAACTCTTAACACACACAGCAGTGCAGCTCCACTGTACTGCCTTATTGCGGCTGTCTTTCCCTGATCGCGAGCCCGGCGGCCTGCTGGCAGTCTCTGTGGTCCAGCACGGTCTTCGCAAAGCCTATCCGCCCAACTCGTAATACGGCGGTCAGACCACTGAGCTCACTGCGCTCAAATGCCACTACCGATGCGGCGATCCGCGGTTTCGCCAAACTCGTAAGTAGGCCCTTAGTCTTTAGTTAGGGTTAGACGTTACATGATGAGCAAATCTCAGTTTCTGATTATGTCAAAATTGTCTAGGCTGTTTTTTAGAGTGTGCGTTTGTGTTCCTTTTTCAGTTCCTGTTTTTTTTTTTGCAGTTATATGTTGTGCGGACTAGACCCAAGCACTTTACATGAGAAAGAGTTGCATTACACAAGGATACATTCATTTTTGTGTAGGCACAGGGATATTAAGGGGCATATTTATGAAAGAGTTGCATCGCCCTTGAGCCACGCACCCGGGCACCAGAATTACGCAACTCCTAATTTTGATTTATTAAGCCTTTCTCAATCATTCTGCAGCATGCATAGAAAGAGGAACATGCCTCAGGGAATTGTTTTTGTGCAGGAAGGTACCCCTCCCTGCACAAAAATAATCCTGCTTACAATACTGATTCCCTTGCACCATGGTGTAAGGGTGCCTGCATTGGTGCTAGGCAGGATATTGTGCGCCTGCGCTGGGAAATGGCAGGAATGTGTCATATATTCTTAAGTACAGTGCATTTCTGCCCTTTCCCTATCACACATCACATCAAGGTCACTTGCTGTGCTGCATGGGTATTTGTTAAATATGCCCCTAGATGGTTTGCCCAGAATCACAGTATGTTGAGCCAACCCCAAGTCTCAAATCTGGCTCACCAGTTTCAAAGTCAGCAGCTCTGGGCTGTGTGCCACATAATCTCCCTGGCTCTGTTGAAGCTGTAGCCATGTTTGACTGATGTGCTGAATTAACACAGTGATCCCAGCATCAGGACAGCTCTACTTGGTGAACGTTGCTGACCACGTCTGGGCGTGTGACAGTTCATGTTGAATTTTCTAGCTATTATGAAGATACACCTACCTGGCCACAGAGAACATGCCTCAAGGGGCAGAAACATCTCTATGAGCAAGTAGTGAGATAAGGAAGAGGGACACTGTGATAATAACAGACTGTTCACTTTGCTTTTAAGATCCTATCAGTTTTCATTCTGGTGCTTGCAGTTTTGTATTTCCCATCAAAAACCTAGTATTACAAGAAGTTCAATGCAAAATAGGGCGAGATCAAAACCTAGAGCTGACTGCACATCTAGCAACTCACATGGGTCAGAGTTTAGAGGTTACTAATGAGCATCAGGTAGGGAAATCTCTAAGCATATAACTATAAAAGAAGGCAGAGCATATCTGGGAACGGGTTTCCTATGGTTTAACCCCTTCCATGCTGGTGACGAACCCCAGCCGTCATGCACTACGGTGCTCGTGTGCTGATGACGGCTGGGGTTCGTCATGACCCGCCCCTGTTTGTTTGTTTACCGCACGGGGGCGGAATCGGGCCAGCAGGGAAGGGGTTAAAGCAATGCAGGAAGCATAATTGCTGTGCTGCATTGCATGATACATGCAGAGGATAAATGTCCCATGTCTTTCCTAAGACATGGCACTCTTCTGGTGCACAGTGTGCTGCCTAGTGCCAATGCAGGCATCCTTGCGCTTTGCGGCAAGGATGACTGCATTATGAGCAGGATTGTGTTTGGGCAGGAAGGGGTATGCAGAGAGCATCACACATAAAAAGGAAGTAACAAGGAGAAATAATGATTTTGCTGCTTATTACGCCCGAGACTAGGAGGAGAACCATTTTGGCACAATCCCAGGTTAACTGATCTTAGTAGACTTGGGATTGTGTCAAAATCCCTGGGTGGATGCATCAGATCGCCCGTGCTCACCCATGGAACACATCTCCAATACAAGGTACTTGTGTTTTTTACAGCGTAAAAAGAAGAGGTCCCGCAAATTGGCTCTCTACAAGCTTTTTGTGTCATGGTTGCACCAGAAAAGTGGCAAAGCCACAATACAAAATGTAAGTAAATCTACCCCTTTGTGTGCAACATGAATACTTTTTTCACACATGAGTGTATTTGTTTACCACAAGTAGTACATTAAAATAGGTTTAGATTTTGTTAGTTAGGTACTAAACCATCACTAAGGCAACAACAAATGTTACAATACACAGGACAAAAGGAAACAAATGACCTAACACTATAATATGAATTCAAACAAGTAGGGCGTTTTCGAATGGGATCGATGGGAGGAGACAGAAGACAATGTAGATCATATGGCAGGGTAAGATCTTTGACGAAAGTGTGATTAAAAGGTTCTTCTTGTTAGCTCCTCCGTGTAGTCCCTTTGACCAAAGGCAAGGGGCCACATGAACCTTGTAGAATCAACATTAATTTGCCCGGCAGGAACACAGAATTGGTATTGAATGTATGCATGCTGGTTGAGTACGAATGTAGTCAGAAATTCAACATAGGGAGAATAGGGATCTGACAAAACTGTAGGACCCCCTAATTGGGCAATTGAGAGGGCTGAAACATGTTGACCTACCAGTGCGGAATAATAACCTCTCCCATGCATCCTAATAATTTGTAATGATCTCACTGCGATCCAACAATTAAAAGAAGAATTTTTCTAGGGTAGGTTTTTTAGATTGTTATTCTTTCCCTTCCGGATCCTTTTCCTAACTCCCCCACAAAAGTTCTGTTTGTGAACTCTGAGATCCCACCCGACACTAGATAATTCTTTGGTGACTGCGGTTAGCTGAAGGTGAAGAATGACACCTAGAGTGGCATGTGAGGTCATTCTGTGCACTTTTTTGTAATGCTTGCGTTCTGTTATGATCTATAGTGTCACATTTGCCACTTTTAATTTTGATTTTCGAATGCTAAAAAAAATCAATAACCCCAAGTGCTTAATATGTGCTTAAAGTCCATAGGGTCAAAAATCAGTTTTAATAGATATCATAATTTTTGTGTAAATTATTCCTTAATTCTCCTTGGTTTCCACTTAATAGCAGATTCACACCCACTGATCTTGTCGGGGAAACATGATGTGAGATCAATATAGTTTTCTGATAAGCACACTACTGGCAGTGTAACTCCCTGAATATTTTGTTCTCTTTAGCACATACGTATTTTAACCATGTTCATAACAACCTAGGGCCAGATGTACGACCATTCACTTTTGCGAGTCACTAATTGCGTTGAATTGTGGCTCACAATTTGCGACTCGCAAAAGTGAATGTACAACAGTGTCTCAGATACTGATAGCGATTCCAATGGGGTTGCAAATTGTATGCCTCATTAATATGAATGAGGCAAGCACAATTTGAGATCCCATTCGGTATCGCTAGCACTACCAGGGATGGTGGCCTGCTGGGATCAACAGACCACCATGTCTGGGACTGCTTTTTAAGTAAAGCAGTTTCTTTTCTTTTTTGATTGCAGCCCATTTTCCTTAAAGGAAAGCGGGATGCATTTATAAAAGAAAAATGAAACTTTTACGTTTAAGAGTTTTTTAAGGGAAGGCAGTGTTCCCTGGGACCACTGCCAGCTCACAAAAAATATTTATGCACCTATTCACAAAGGGGATGGGGTCTGTTTTCAACTGGTTTACCACCTACTTGAAGTAGGTGCTAAACTGTGAGTGTTTTTCGGCCGCAAATGCGGTTGCAAAACAATAGTAAATGGCATTGAGTCTCGCTATTAGGAAGAGACGCCCCTTCCTAATGGCGAGTGTCGTGCAAGCTATTTTGTGAGTCAGTGACTCGCAAAATAGCATTTGTACATGGCATGACCCTTTTTTTGCGGTGGCAAACCGGCTGATATCCCATTTGTGAGCACAAAAAAGGGTCGCACATCTGGCCACTAGAATGCTTTGTGTGCCTAGTAGTGCACGCAGTTCAAAAGATTAAAAGGATTCAATGAGCAAAACATTGGCTCACATTTTAAACTTTAGCCTTAGCATCTAGGCAACCTGTAGAGTAACTGCATGTATGTGTTTTTCTTAATAAACCGGCTATAAAAATAAAATATATATTTTTTTAACGAGAAATAGAGCAAACATTTAAAACACTATGAAAACTCTCAAGCTTTTTTGCGCTCGCAAAGGGCCAGATTCTGAGAATCTGGCCCTTTGCGAGAGCGATTTTTGCATTTGGGATTCAGCATCCCAAATGTAAAAATCGCTAATTGCGATCTCGCAATTTTGCGAGGAATGACATTTAAGGAATCTCTATTTGAGATTCCTTAAATGCAATTCAACATCCTATTTAAATTTGCGAATTCGCAATTTCTAGGCGCAATTTACCGCGAGGTCAGACCTCGCAGTAAATTGCGAAAACTCAGAAAAATGCATTTAAATGCATTTTTCTGAGTTGCATGTTACACACACACATGTCTTTTGGACATGTGTGTGTGCAACACCTGTGTCACAGATCATTTGAGGGGTGCTACAGGGTGTCCTTTGGACACCCCTGGCACCCTTCAAATCGCTATCTTATTTACGATTAGCAAATTGCTAATCGCAAATAAGGAATACTCACCATTCATTCCTATGGGCCTTTTGGCCCATAGGAATGCATGGGGAGTTTTTCCTTATTTGCGATTAGCAATTTGCTAATCGCAAATAAAGAATGTGTAGGAATCGCAAAAAATATTGCGATTCCTACATGAATCCCGTTTTGCGAGTCCTTAATAGCGATTTGCTATGAATCGCTATTAGGGCCTCGCAAAACGGGAGAATGATGAATCTGGCGGTATATTAATAACTAAAAAAATATCAGTGGGGACAACTTCAATTTATCAACACCTCAGCAGGGTCAGACTGTGGTGTTTCAATGGCCAGGCACAACAGGAAGGTCAGATGGTCTAGCTTTACCCACAGGTTGATATGATTATACAGTAAGATTACTGAGTTGCTCTCAGATGGTGTTCCACCTCAGATGTCACAGAAAAGTCACACTTTGTCTTCAGCCAATGAGCACCTGAAGCTGTTGTTTTTATTCTTATGCCAGTCCATCAAACGCAATGGCCTGTGTATGTTTGTATTGCATCAGTTATTCTTTGATAGTCCTCAGCTCTAGGAGATGAGGAAATTATGGGCAAGAGGCGATGAGACAATCATGAAAGTTTAAAAAAACTCTCAGTCCTTAACTTTTATGATTGACTCGTCTCCTCCAAGTACCGTAGCTTTTACCCTGATTACTTAACCCCCAAAGCCATAAGATAAAATGTCATCCTAGTACAACCTCACCAGATCTGATTCAAGCAAGAAAATGCTGTTTTGTATTTTTTCAATGTCAGTTACTGATAAAAAAATTAAGAAATCGAAAATCCAAACCTTTCTTTAAAAATAAATTGTGAACTCGAAACTCATAAAAGTTTAAAAAAAATGTAAGAAATGTAAACTTTGGCTACATTATCTAGGCTACCTGGCAAATATTATACCCAATGAAACTCCAATTGAACCCACCTTTTGAGCACCAAAGTCAAAAACATAAATATGTTTCTTTGGATTTAAGATTCTGTAGATTTAATTGATCCATAAGGCAATCCTCAGACAAAGTATATGTTAAAAATAACTTTAAGAAACCAATGCCTGAAGGATAAAATATAAAAAGTTATCTAGGCACAGAAACAAATAACTAGAAAATCGGAGAAGGATTCAAAGGTTAATGTAATATAAAAATATTTAAAGCATAGATCAATACAAAAAGTTTGATTTAAAAAAATCAATGGAAAATCAAAACCACTGTGAAAGTGCTTCAAAATCAGACACTCTTGACTTGACATCCTGCTGGCATTTTGATAGAAATGAAATTTCATATTGGCTAGGGTATGCACCTAAGCCAGGCAGAACCCAACACTCTACTCAGGGTAAGGGAGTTACACACCCAAGATAACCCCTCCTCACCCCCATTGGTAGCTTGGCAGAGCAGTCAGGCTTTTCCCAGAGCCAATGTGTAAAACATTTGTACCCCAAACACACAGTAACAAAGTGAAAACACCACAAATGGACACCACACCAGTTTAGTAAATACATTATCATTAGCTAAACCAAACTAGACCAAAACAACAAACATCTAACATACAGATATCACAATAAAACCTTGCTAACTAGGCAATTGTCATAACATCACAGGTAATGCAATAAAGTAAATACTTAGAGGTTGCACATGTCATGTCAACACCCTATGCCATCACTGTAGATATTATGAAAATCCTGAAATTATATTTGTTATCCTATCATTGCAATTTAAAAACAACATAAATCATGGTTCCATGTTTAAATATCAATGTGAAAAATAGCGATTAAAAAAATATCGACTCCCTATACTTGAACAGGTAAGTACAATAATATTGACTCAAAAATATCGATGTAAAAAATATCGACATTAAAAAATACCATAACTTAAATTAAATTCATGAAATAATATTAATATTATTAGCAAAATTAATTAAATTTAATATATTTTAACTAATTATAACAAATAAACTTAATTTAATAAATATAAACACAAAAATATGTGTACATATACATATATTTACTTAAATACTTTTTATTAAGTATTATCTTTATTTAATTTAATGTATACACTTTTTTAATTATATAAAAATCAACACATATATATAATTTAAAATAAAATAGCATATTCTATTTTTAATTAACATATTAAACTTTTTTTTAAAAATACATACATTTAATAACAAAATAAAAACATTAGTAGTTAAAACGTTGGATAGCCGGGGGTAAAAATTACTATTCCCACTCCAGTGAGTGCAACAGTAGGGAAAGCGCGGAATAGCTTTGGGGTAAAAATTACTTTTCCTCATCCAATGAGTACAACAGTAGGGAAACCGATGGATAGCAAAGGGGTAACCTTTATTATTCCCACTCCAGTGAGTGCAACAGTAGGGAAAGCACTGGATAGCCTAGGGGTAAAAATTACTATTCCCACTCCGATGAGTGCAACAGTAGGGAAAGTGCTGGATAGCGGAGGGGTAAAATTTACTATTCCCACTCCAGTGAGTGCAACAGTAGGGAAAACGCGGGATAGCGGAGGGGTAAGAATTACTACTCCCACTCCAATGAGTGCAACAGTAGGGAAAGCGTTGAATAGCGGAGGGGTAAAAATTACTATTCCCATTCCACTGAGTGCAACAGTAGGGAAAGCGCTGGAAAGAGGAGGGGTAAAAATTACTATTCCCATTCCAATGAGTTCAACAGTAGGGAAAGCGCTGGATAGAGGAGGGGTATAAATTACTATTCCCACTCCAATGAGTGCAACAGTGGGGAAAGTGTTGGATAGCGTAGGGGTAAAAATTACTATTCCCACTCCAGTAAGTGCAACAGTAGGGAAAACGCTGGATCCCAAAACAATAAAAAACAAAAACATCAACATTTTTATTACATTTAATTTCCAATATTAACATAATTAATATATATTTAAATATATTATTATTACCAAAGATAATAAAACACAATAATTACACATTATGTAACACTATAATATCCACAACACACACCTAAAATTACATTTAATAATGACAAATTAATTAATGAAAATTAATGTATTATTATTTATTAATTAGTCAGTAAAAATAATTACTTACCAGCTTTCACACCATTGACACATCTAAACACCACAACAAACACCTAAAATTAATTAAACAATTAACATAATTAATTAATAATTGACTAATTTAAATTAATTACCAACGAATTATTAAACTATTATTAATTATTCAATTAACATATTAATTATTCAGTACATTTTATATAATTAAATTACTTCCCCTATAAACCCACAACCTGCTACGGAACTAAAAAAACAGAATTAAACTTAAACTAAATTAATAACTAGTAACATTTTAAAACATATAATAAAATGACAAACAATTCTCATTAAAAACACTAAAATACATAACATTATTATTAAATCGATATTTTTGTAAATTAGATTTTTGTAAATGATATTTATTCCAACTATATTTATGCAATCGATATTACTTACCTGTCAGTCGATATTCTCGTCAACTATATTTTTGTTGTCGCTATTTCTTCCCCACGATATTTCTGCTGCGATATTTATGTACCACGATATTTCTGGATAAAGCACCAGTTAGGTAGGAAGAGAAACACATGAATTGCCAAACATCATTGTACACAAATCTCCAAATATCACCAGTGATTGGTACGGTGCATAAATGCAGGCCAATACACAGTGAATAGGGCATACATTAGGACATGAAAGGTGACAGTAACACCTGTATCACTAAGTTTCTCCATACGCATCAAGACTTATAGGAGGCAGCGCATCTTCGTTCCTATCAGAAGCTATATGGTAATCAGTACACCCTTTAGGGTGCAGAAGCCTCTGGGCACCAACAACATACATTACGGTAGCCTCACCAACTTTCCAAAATGTGGCTAATTACCACCAGGGCTCAGGGGCCTCTGTCGAGGTTCCAGCTGCAATGTCTCCACACAAAACGAATGCCCCCAGGTATGTGGTATGGCGGGGTTGTGCCTACACAATGCAGATTTTGTTGAGGAGACCTCTCTTGGTCCCCCGCGTACAGTGTAGTACAAGGTGGTTGCCTGCGCATGTTGTACAGCCGCTGCCCCCAATGCTACCTTTTGAACTGAAAGCCGTTCTTCTGTTGCAGCGGGTGTGGGACCATCCGGGGCTTGTTGGACCGCTGTTAATAATGCAGGGAAACTGTGCCACCTGCGTCCTCTATACAGCACAGGATAGAATTGCTTTACTAGGCCCTGGGGCACCTGAGACTTGTTGCTTTTATAGTGCTGATTCCCCTGTCTCCTTTTGGCCCTCCTGGTTTCTCTAGCAACACAAGGGCAGGCAGGGAAGCCAAACTAGCAGGGGATTCCGCAGGAGGTCACACGCCTCGTATGTAGCTACCAGCTACGCACCATGAATGCGGGTCACAACAATCAGCACAGCCCCATGCTGTTTAGGGCATCAAAAAGTGTGATACATGCAGCTAAGCCCAGCAAAGATCCGGGTCTCACTCTGGCAGTCCTTCAGCCCCAGGGCCGAGAATACAGCATGAAGTGTACACCACGTGCTGTTCTCTTGGCACAAAATGGAACAGATGAAAACAAAGTGCTCATTAAGCACTTTTTTAAGGCGAAGAATAGTCCAGTCCTTCCCCTGCTCTACACAAAAGTATCAACTTGCTGGCCGGCCCACCCCACACACATCAAGGGGCAGCACTCCTCATACAACTCACTCAGCTCTCCTTTCAGGCAGGTCCCTTTTTGATCCAGAATGGATCCTTTTGAAGTCTTTGATTTACCTGAGACTTCTAACAGGAGGTAAGCTTTGGAGATCTTCTCAAGCAGGATACCACAGCAGGGTAAACAGTGTCAGTCCTTTTCCTTTGCCCACAGATAGAAGCATCAACTGCATGCCAACCCACCCCTCACACATAAAAAGGGCAGAGCTCCTCACACAGCTCTTTTTCTTGCCAAGATCCTCTTGTTTCCAGAAGTGATATATAGTTCTGGGACCAGAGCCCCAATATTTATACAATTTTTCTCTTTGAAGGCAACACAAAGAAAAGTGTCTGCTGCACACATAAACCAGTTCTGCCTTGCTCAGACTCAAGATTCAAGATAGCCTGGCTGATGAGGGGTGATGCCCCGAAACTGGCCGTAGGATGCTTGTTTCTGGTCCAGGAGAGACTGTGCTAGGCAGTTCAGGCAGGACTGTTCCCATGAGGAACAGGATCAAGACTGACTTGCATATGGCTGGGTCCAAACTGGGTTGGTGTGGTGAGCAAAAGAACAATGGATTAAACCCAGATGTTTGTGACTGAGATGAATATTTGCATTGTTCAGCATTCTGTCCATCAATTGTTCCTTTCACATTTTCTAAAAGTGGCATTTTCAAACACACAATGTAATAACCTTTACTAAAAGGTATGTTATTAAATTTAGACTTTAGAGACCCTAAACTCAATTTCTCTGTCTTGTCCCAATGGAGAGTTACACGTGTAAGATGTTACAATGCAGCTCCCATTCTAACCTGTGTGACAGACATCCTTTAAATAGGGTAAAACAAAATGCACAGTATTTCACCATCAAGACATGTAACACACACGAGTAGATGTCCTAATTTTATTATGCACTGCACCCTGCCCATGTGAGTACATTGGGCCTACCTTAGGGATGACTTTCGTGTAATTAAAGGAAAGGTTTGGACCTGTCAAGTTGGTGCACTTGCCAGGTTGACATGGCAGTTAAAAAATACATGCAAAGACACTGCAGTGACAGGTCTGAGACACATTTGAAAGGCTACTGGTGTGGATGGCACAATCAGTGTTGCAGGCTCACTAAAAGCATTTGATATACAGGCCCTGGGCACACACAGTGCACGTTACTAGGGACCTATCAGTAAATCAAATATGCCAATCATAGATAATCAATCACAATCACAATTGACACAGAGAGGATATGCACTTTAGCACTGATCAGCAATGGTAAAGGGCCCAAGGTTCTATAGTCAACAAAAAACAGGGTCAGAACAATAGTAGGCAAAAGGCAAAACTTTGGGGGATAAACCTACAAAAAGGGCCAGGGGTAACACATTTCCTTTAAGTTTCTCATAAACTGCAAGCACTCTAAATTATTTCCAATGACCATATTGGAAAGCAGACACAATCAATTATTTTTGAGCCATTACAAATACATTGTATGGAACTTTCCCTTTTCATTGATCTTCTTGAAATATTCTAGTACAAAAACAACGTGATGTATGGGATGTTGGACCAAATCTTACCCATATTGGAACCCTTCATAAAAGAGGCCTTGCAGCAAAACCAGCATGCAAATCACATACCCTACAGATTCATCCAAGGTGGCACCTAACCCAAAAACCTTTTCCAGTGCCATCACTACCATGACAATTTGTGGGCTGGCAGTCCCTCTATTTGAAAACTATCAATAGCCCAGTTACATGGTTATGTGCTAATATATTGTTTCCATAATCAAAAAGTTAAGCCTTCAGGCTTTATCAGGCTTTTCCCAATTTAAAAATGGCCTACAGTCTTTGGCAGTAGCATTTCAACAACAATTCACAAAACAATTCCATTGACTTTAACATATAATTGAAACAAATCATGTGATGAACCAGAACTGAAGCAGACATATAACATAACAATACAATAAACAAGAAGCCTCCATGGAAAGGTATGCCCATTTAATGTGGTCAGAGATAAAAAGTAAAATCATCAAATTCTTTTCATATGTCCTCTTCCTTATCAGAGCGCCAACCCATTTAGCTAGAATCTCTATATATTTTTAGGACATTGTATGCTCCAGCAAGGTTCCTGGTTGCTTGGCAACCAGAGCATATAAAATTTGAAGAGCACAATCGTGGCCTTTGATCAAGGCAAGCTTTTTTCTCTATCTCTTTTACTTCTTCAAAATCGCGGCCCAGGTGGGCATATGTTGTACCTGCAGGTGAGTTACATCTTTTTCTAATCATCGTTGTTTTACATTTACAATGAGGATTTTCCCACTTGTCCGTGAGCACTGTAAAATCTCTATCTTCTGGGCATTTGGTGACTCCTGTCAGTCGATGCCAGGTGTCAGGACAAGCTTTTGCTCACCAACACACCCTGGCAGAGGAGAACCATGCAATGAGCTATTAAATGTGCATGGTCCTTCTGCGGCCTCCTCCCACTTGACAATCTCATCTGTGGTGAGCATTGGTTTCACTGCTCCCACTCTCTCTCTGCCCCCTCTCTATTTCTATGGAAATAGGGGTCATGACAAGGAGCAGCGAATGGAGTGAGTGCTCTGGGGGGACCCTCACCTGGTGATGTGGAGTGGCATTGGTCATGTGAATTATCCTTGAAGGCTAAGAATGTCACACAGCTTGAGATGGCTCTGCTGCAACATTCCAATGTGTATCTTTCTATTTCTGTCTGCCTGTTATGAATCCAAACCATGCTCAAGTTGCAGAGTAGACTTAAGGCCTTATTACAAGCTTATTGCCGCATTGTGAGTTGGCCACGGGGGCGGTGTGGAGGGGAGGATCTTGCAGTGGTGATGAGTATATTTCACAAGTATAACGATGCCTGTGTGCGCATTTAGTCTGCTTATGTGTCAGATGCACACAAGTGCATTATATATGTGGAAAAATACCATATACCCATTACCGGCATTCAGCCCTTATGTGGGCATCCCTGACAATGGGTATATGGTTCGAAACTAACTCATCTGAAGATCGCCGCATACAGGGTTGTAATGCTGGGGTGAAGATCCAGCAGTGATGGGGTGACCTGGAGAAAGGGATCCATGTCAGAATCTGCCTGGATGAAGAAGAAAGATGTGAGTCTGCACCCTAAATCTTTTGTCACAGCTACCTTGAAGCAGGCAGTCGGCCAGCTCTCCTGTACTGCCCAATGGTGGCTGCCTTTGCCCAACCCCGAAAATAGCGATCTGCTGGTGGTCTCTGTGGTCGAGTTGCGAAAAAGTGTAGCTCAAGTTGCGGTCTTCGCTAACCTTATCCGTCCAACTCGTAATACAGCAGTCAGACTGCCGAGCTGACTGTGCTGGGACCACCAGCGTCTATACGGTGGTCCATGGGACTGACAAACTGCTATAAGGTCCTTAGGATTTCTCTGTCCACACTTAACCATTTAGAGAAATTTGACACTTGTAGGCTATATTTAAGCAAAATTAGGATTGGTGTCCTTAAAGACGAATAGGTTTGTGATCATCTTGTCTACAAATGGCAAACTGAACAGGGGAAACACTTCTACCATGAGTTTAAGTAGAAAACTAAAAAAATAATTGACTCCTTAAATCAAGAAGGATGTGGGCTGTTTCATCATTCACCAGAGTCCTCGCTAGATAAATTTTACCAACCAGAGACCTGGAAGGTATTTGTCCAAGGGATGGATTGTTAATCTTCAGTGCTGCCATGGTATTGAATTGCTGAAGCGGCCTTTAACAATGTTTTGTGTAACCTGCTGTGGTTGTCTATAAGGTTATATTACAACACTGAGATACTGGAAGCTGCACCTGAAGGGCAGAGGGCCAGTAACAGTGTTATAGACCATCTGTGCCACCATTCAATGTTTGCTTTCTGCTTCTTTTATTAAATTTACAACATTCCACTCACTCTCTGTGGATGTAATGTTCCAAAAGCTCTCTAGCTCTCACTAAGAACATAAAAATACGCATTTCTATAATTTCTTTCAAAGGGAAGCGATTAAAGACATACAGAAATGATAATGCCCTAATAACAGTTTTGGAACCACCTAACGTATACATAAATGGACCAGTTGGGTGAAGGGCAACAATCAATTTGAGATTCACAAAGTGTAAATAGGAGAGGGGTGATTATTATTAATAGTTTTTTTATGTAAAGAATAGAAACAACACAGAACAGATGTTAAATAAAAAAATACATTACCCTACGGAAGCAAAGCTGATATGACCCTCGAGCAGGGTAATTGTAATAGCTCTAGGTTTTCTTATAGTAATACCCTGTTTTTATATAGTGTTTCTGTCATTTCTAAGTCCTCTGAAGTACAGTTGCATTTAAACTCAATATATTGATATTCAATTTCCTGACCTCAGAAGAATGGAAGACTGACTTTTTTCAGGAATTCAGACTTAGAACCTGGCTATCACCGCAGTGGCCCACAGCAAGCATGTAACTCACTGAGCCATCATGCCAGCTTTTAGCCTTGCATGAATACTGTATTCATCGAATGCACATAATGTACATGTGCAGATTAGTTGATATCAAAATAGTAGGAAAATCTGTAAAATGCTAACATTTGTAATGTAACCTGTCCAATGGTTAACCAGATCTTTATCTTTTAACAGGCATTTCAGACACACTGGAAATGCCACTTAAATTGGTTCATTAATAGGTCAGAGAATTTTAGATTTCACATGCAGCTTAAACATGAGGCAGTGTCGAAAATGGAGGGCATGGACAAAATGCTGACATTCCAATGGCCAAGTACAAAGCTTATTAAAAATTGTAGGGCGAATTGTAAGTGGTCAAATAATTTTGAGCTTTTCTTTCATTGAACAGGTTACGATTGTAAAGACATGAACATGCATCGTGAATAATCTTCAGATTGTGTTATTATTATCCAACCTCAAATAATCTGTATTCAATCATTTCCCAGATGATCATAAAAGACACACATGATTTTAAACACACAAATAATAAAAAAAAAAAACAGTCAAACACTTACAGTTTTAAAATGCATCAATAGAAATAAAATACATGCTAAGCACAAAGCCATAAAAAGATATGCTCTTAAAACGTGGACTGATATAATACATGATAAGATTTGAACAAGTAATCACAAAGGCCGTACAGAAGGCACAAGTAGTGTTGACCGACCATTATTTAAAATAACATTGCTTTTCTCACATGTAAAATGCCCCCCAAAACACAGCTAATCAAATAACAGATATCTTGGTCATTTAGTTGCTTGAAAAAGAGAAAAACAGCTTGACATTTAGTAAATGTGTGCCTGCACAGCAGAGGCAATAGACATTTCCTGGTGCAGGGGAGGTAAAAGTTACAAAAGAAAACGCAATGCAATAAGGTCTGATTTGATTGCTCATCCCACGGGCAAATACAGATATCGTTTGAAGAGTTTTGTCCCAGGGGTAAACATAACATCCAGCATATTGCTCCTAACCTAAAACAAGGCAGTAAGTTCCATTTGTATACGTTGTGCACAAATAATGAGTATGGGGAGATCGCAGCTGTCATCTGAACTAAAAAATAATCACCTACAGACGGCTTCACCACTTCCACAGCCTACCTAGAGGCCTGTCTGTGTGTGTATAAGCATTCCTAGGTCCAGCTTTTTTATTTCTTGCTGATACTTTTCGGGTTCTCAAACAAGTGTGCGCAATCCAGAGCAGATTTAGTATCTCATATATACTTTAGCCAAGGGATGGTCAATCCCTGGTCACAAGCGAAACAATCTGTAACAACTGCATTGGAATTTAGAAGATTTTTCAAATTAAGCTCACCTTCCTTATTAGACCAACTGGAACACTAAAGGGCTACAGGAGTGGCACTAATGAGGTCCTGAACATACTCAAGTCCTAATTCTTGGAGTAAGGGGAAGTGAGGTGTCGAAGGAGAAACCTCCAACGGGGGGAACAAAATCTATTTTCCTCAACTTGGATAGTAGCAACATCCCTGTAACCCCATACGCACATGCCCTACGAATACGTTGCAAGTCATTTCTTTTTATAGATTTCTATTGATGGGGCCAATGGCATTCTACCAATGTAAGCAGCTAGAGAGAAAATGGTGCAGACCGCATCAGAAAATTGGGTTAATCTACTTCTAAGACACACAGACAATATGCAAGCATCATCCAATTCCAAGCCAAGATAAGGAAAAGAGGATACCCAATCTAATTTTTTCCTCCAGTTGATTTGGTACTAGTTTTGATGTTCCTAGGGCTGCACACAATAACAATTGTTGTGGTGTAATTTTATTCCAAATCAAGGCCCTTCATGAATTCCACTAAGGTATTAAGCAACATCTTCATACAGCTCGCCCTTCTAGCAAGAAGCACTGCATCATCCTCTTTTAATAAGGCGGGCACAGCTTTATCTTTTACGAGTAGCACATCTTCTCCAACAACATCTAATGTCCTCTCCAAGTCATTGATATATAATAAGAAGAGGATAGGGGCGAATAAGCAACTTTGGCATACTCCTCGATTGACTTTAAATGGGGAAGTACACACTCCAGCCTCGTCAAATCTTACTGAGGCTGTGAGATCCTGGTGTAGGAGTTTAAGAAAGGACACCAGGTCTGCCTCTAGACCCAAAAGTTCAAGGATTTACCACAGTTTTAACCTTTTTATGCAATTAAAGGTGCTCAATATCTCAATAAATGCAAGATGGATTGGGATCCCCTTCCCTATTTATATTTGGCCACGATAAAATGCAAGTTCAAATACTGCCCAATAGTTCCTAGGCCCTTCCGGAAACTATATAGTACCTGGATATGATGTTATGCCCCCTTGACCACACTATGAAATGATCTAAAACTATTCTGCCAATTATTTTAGTGGTGTAGTCAAGCAGGGAAATTGGTCGATAGCACCTAGGCTTGTTGGCATTGCCCTTTTTCAAGAAATGATCGAAAGCCTCCAAGATAGTAATATCCCTCGCTGCAAACCCCTTAAAGATAGAATTGAAGACTGGTAACCCAAATCCTGGGTCTTCCTTAAATAAGTCCATAGGCACCCCATCTGGGCCAGGCACTTTTTTTGCTTGGGCTGTCATAAATAGCTTTAAGAACTACCTCCTCCCTAAAAGACAAATTGCTACAGGGGGACTCCTTGAGCAGACCCTCATCTGTGGGCACCATTTCAGAGGAATGCACAACTGAGAAGTGGGCAAACCACACTTCTGGAGTAATAAGGACTGTAACTTTGCCTGGGGGCTGGGCTGGTGACATGCCTGCCTGCGCTACCTTCCAAATGCCTGCAGATTTGTATTCTGACAGGCTACCATTATCGCCTCCCACTTCTCATCCTGAATTGCCGATTTTCCATTTTTCAATACCAGGGCGTATTCTGTCCTACAGGCTGTAATTAAAATCTGATTTCTAGGTATTTGCTTTATGGCCTTACATAGATTTTCACTCGCCACTCTGCATTCATTATTGTTATTCAGAAATGTCATGATTTACCTGCACAAAAAAGTTAAGCTGATCTTGTCTTTGCAAAATAGCCATGCTGTGGCTCAAAGAATTGACCATCAGTGGGTATGGGCATTTGTTTTACTGCTTGGTAAAAGGTCAGAGCAAGATGATCAAATCTCATTATTTAAAACTCCAATGAGCTTCCGTTGGATGGATATTTTTTTCATTAAAAAGTCTGATTACACTGAACAAGGAAGTACACTGTGATGTTACCAGAAAATATATGGAACTTAAGACGGTTCCAACAAGTATTAACTGACATAACCAGACACAAATGTACGTTTTGTAACCACACATCTCAAAGTCTTGTCATGAAAGTAAATGGAGTGATTCTGAGCCATTGACATTGATATTTCACAAATATGGAACCATACCAGGCCTTTTAAATGTTAACACCCTGCTAAGAAATGTTTGTTACTTCATGATCCTGAATGTTAAGAAATGAGAAGACACAAGCAGTCAGGATTAGTTCAAAGGTATTGTATAAGGTATATAAGCAGTGCATACCAGTAGAAAAAGTCACACAAACCACACAAAAAAGCTAAAAAAAAAATAAAGAGAATTTTATTTTCAGTAAAATAAGACCTAAATAACAAAAATCCAGTAAGGGGAACTTAGGACATGATATTTTAGATTTTTAGGTGAAAATAGCACCAAGACGTGCAAAGCCCCAATGAAAGCCAATGATCACTGCATCCAAAAACCTAGGCATGATTTAGGCCGACCACAATCGTGCCCTGATCGGGTATACCAATTGGGTCAATCCCAGTGAAAAGCCTGGAAGTCTAAAGTTCAGAAAAGTCCCAATTGAGAAAGGGGCATTTGTCACTTTGTTGAAGAACACGATTGGAATTAATTCTATGTCCCAATGCAGAAACAGACTTTGGCATCCACTCTGAGTGGGCCACCATCGAAATCGTAGTTTCTGTTGTGGAACCGAAACTCGAGTACTTGAAGCAGGTTGGTCCCACTGTAACTCTGGATCTTTGCAGATTTCTCTTGAAAAATCTTCTAAATTCCAATGCAGAAAATACTTCGTTGTTTTTCATAAATGCTGGAAGCTTGGAGCAGAATGAAGCTGAAATTCAATCCCATACGTGAACCTGCCAGAGGGCTACTTTTTCCCATGGGTCCTGTTGGCGGAAAACATTTCAAAGATTTCCAAACTTTCTACTAGTGCCCAAACATCCACAGGAGTATACTTCTAGGGTCACCAGGACCCAAGAGGATGGCACTTAGGGTGTTAGGCAGAGGCCAACAGCAAACTCCAGTCAAGGATGAATTGCTACTGGTCAGCTGGGCATTTCCAAGAAAAGGCCTCTTTCTGCTTGTTGTGTCCCTGTCACCACACAGGTGGTCAGCCAACTCACTTTTGGGGTACTCCTCTTTGCCCTGGGTACAAGAGGAAACAAGTTCAGTCATGTAGGTCTCCTCACAGGTCATAGACAGAAGGCCCAGTCCTCTTCTTGTCTTTTGCAGGTCCGAAAGTGTTCTTAGTTTGGTGTTTTGGGGTGCCACATTTATGGCTGGTATTAGCTAGTGGCTGGGGTTGATTCATGAGTACTGCCAAATCAATTGGTTTAAAGTTCCATGGGGCAATATGTTTAGTAAAACAAAGCAGCTTTTCTCAGTGACCAGAAAGAAGATACACAATAATTGTTATCTGGCCCTGTTTGATTCCTTTCAAGAGCGCAGACTTTTTACATGTGTCTCAGACAGACCTATCAGACAAGATGTAACCCTGTTATCTAAACAGGATGACCCAATACCCCACCATGAAAATTCTGCTGAGCTTAGAAAAGTTATCCCTGTCCCTTAGGTCGATTTGTAGTTCAACTGACCATTTGTGTAGCTCCTTGGAAGAAGTTAACAGCTGAGGTGCACCTCATTAAGTTCAAGTTCAATCCAACCAGCTACCAGAGGCTAAGGCTCATTAGCCTCCTGAAGGCTCAACCAGGGAAATGGTAAATTTCTAAAAGGTAATATTCTTCAATATTTATTTTAACAAATGTCACAATTGGTTTGGATGTCAATAACTATTAAAAACAGTAGATTCATTATTTATCTAGCTGGTCCAAGTCACAAGATAACAGTATTACTATTGTATCTGCATTTCTTACCACATAGCCCAGCTAGGTCTGCCTCATTAAAAATAGCTTTTGCAGCCTTGTCATTGTAGAGACATGGTAGCATTACATTTCTACATGTCCATCTTTTAAATACCATGTACCCTGCCTTTTGCGCTACAAGGCCTACATAGGGGTGACCTACTAATATTTAATTTAAAAGGAAGGTCTATATCTGTCAAAAGGGTTATATAGGTTGCACTGCTGGTTTAACAATACGGCATTCAGGCTACAGAGAATATGCCTGAAAACCTGCTTTAAGTGCCATTGCAGTGGATGGCACAATATGTGCTGTAGTCCACTAATGGCATTTAAGTTCCAGGCCCTGGGTACACTTTCTACGCCATATACTAAGGATTTATAGGCAATCGGAATGTGACAATCAGGAATAGGCTAATTTAAAAAAGGGAGCACTAACACTTTATAATGTGGTTAGCAGAGGTAATATAAATATGATTATAAAGTCGGCAACAATATAGAGCCCATCAAAAGGTGAAGAATATTGGGTGACCACACAAAATTACAGTATTTCCAGCAACTGTCATTTGGTAGATGGAGGGGGTGAAGGATGGTACTATAAATTATGTTTATTAAGGTGAAATGAACTCCATAAGAGAAGCAATACTTTTGTCTTTCCCCTCATCACTCTTCAGTGTGGCTGGTGAAACCCAGGAGCAGAAATCTTACATCTCTTTTTCCTTCTCTTGTGCATTCTTCAGGAGACTACCCTACTGTTAGAAGCATCACTCTACATAAAGGCTGAGCCAGGAAAGTAACCTGAAAAGCATAATTGAAAGGGCAACTACCCTAAACCCAATCTGAAAGTGCAGACAGTGAATATACACCTCCTGTCTGCTTTCACAATATAACAAGGAATGGCAAGCCAATAGGTCTTTATTTTGGGACCTTTTAAGTATTTCTCCATGTAGCATATTTTCCTGGGTGCTACACCATGGTTTGTTATATACTTTTCTGTAGACTAATATGAAAGTTTGTAAACAAAATATTTGTAAAATGTATATCTAATATTTTTGTAAGTGAAACAAAAGGAAATGATGAGAAACAAAGAATTATCCTAATTATGCTAGTGAATACATTGCATTTTCTTTTTCTAGTTTGTTATGTGTTCAAACACCCATTTGGTAGCAAGAAGCATGTATGCCCTAACTGCCTGTTATTTGTAAATATTAGATGAATTGCTATTTATTTGCTAACTATTATGCTTGCACTGAGATAGAGAATATGCAATGCAATAGGTGTTCTCACACTGCTTTAGAAAGAACTTTTGCGTGTAAAACAGGAAATTTGTGAATGAAAGGTGCTATAATACAGATAATAAGCACAGAATTAAAAGCCCATTTGTGTGCATAAAATTGCAGTCCCGTGTGTAAAGTTAATCCAAAGCAATGTATCTGCCTAAATTAAATAAAAGCTATAAATGTACCATAAAGCTGTAATATAAGTTTAAAGATACATATGTCCAGGTCAAAAATATTGTTTTTATGCTGACTTGTGTAACAGGGTGAATACATCCTAGTGGATTAGCATTTGTCCAGGGGGTGGGGTTGGGTGGGGGAGAAGCCAAAAGGTCTGCTGATGTTTGAAAACTTAGCGTGTGTCCTACAGTTACGAAAGGAAACCAGGAGGAGCAAAGGAAGTAAAAAGCAGCCTTGTTATAAAGATCCTAATCTAGCCATCTACAGCAACTGGCTGACAACCCCAGACATCAGAAAGTTTCTCAACACAGTCTTTTCATTCCCAGTTTGAATCTGTTCATATGATGCGTCCCTGCTGGCACTTTGTGTGATCTTTCACACGCATAGTGCTTAGAAGAGAATGCCTTAGTAAATGGGCATATCCCCTTGCTTTACGTTGTCACTCAGTATTCCATTTTTCGAATAAACACATTTTGGAAGTCAACGAATAAACCAGAGCACTTTACGTGTGCACCAGTTGCAATACAGATGGACACATTCATTTTGTTAGGCACGGGGAGATTAAGTAACTTGCCCAGAAACACAGGATGTTAAGCATCCCTGCCTAGATTCGAACCCGGTTCCCCATGAAAAAAAGAAAATTATCTGATGCACTTCATACGATTGTATTGTTTAGGCATTGTGAAATTTCCTAGCAATATCACCCTGAGAAAAACTTCTCAGCTGAGGCTTTGTCACAGGATGTCCATGTAGGCCCTTGCAGTGGGCTTAATTGAAGCCGGTGTCTGCCGGAACGCACATTCACTTTACAAAATGCTTGTGTGCAGGCTGACAACCGGAGAGATCAGAAGGTTCTGAACATGTTCTTTTCCTTCCCAGTTTGAATCAGTTCATGTGATGCCTCCCAGCTGGCACTTTGTGTGATCTTTGGCACGCATAGTGCTTAGAAGAGAATACCTTTGTAAATGGACATATCCCCTTGCTTTACGTTAACACGCAGTATTCCATTTATCGAATAAACACATATTCAAAGTCAAGGAGTAAACCAGAGCACTTTACATGTGCACCAGTTGCATTACAGATGGACACATTCATTTTGTTAGGCAGAGGAGATTAAGTAACTTGCCTAAAAAAACAGGATGGTAAGCATCCCTGCCACGATTCGAACCCGGAACCCCAATAAAAAAAGACAAATGTCTGCTGCTCTTCATACGATTTGATTGTTTAGGCATTGTGAAGTTTCCTAGCAATATCACCCAGAGAAAAACTTCTCAGCTGAGGCTTTGTGACAGGTTGTCCATGTATGTCTCTCCAGGGGGCCTAATTGAAGCCGATATCTACCGGAACGCACATTCACTTTACAAAATGCTTGGATTGAATCAGAGCACTTTAAATGTGCACCAGTTGCAATACAGATGGACACATTCATTTTGTTAGGCACAGGAGATTAAGTAACTTGCCCAGAAACACAGGATGTTAAGCATCCCTGCCTCGATTCAAACTCTGTTCCCCATGAAAAAAAGACAAATGTCTACTGCGCTTCATGCGATTATATGGTTTAGGCATTGTGAAATTTCCTAGCAATATCACCCTGAGAAACCCTTCTCAGCTGAGAGTTTTCTTGTCACAGTTTGTCCATGTAGGACCCTGCAGGGGGCTTAATTGAAGCCGGTTTCTGTCAGAACGCACATTCACTTTACAAAATGCTTATGTGCAGGCTGACAAACGCAGAGATCAGAACGTTTCTCAACAGGGTCTTTTGCTTCCCAGTTTTAACCTGTTCATGTGTGCATCCCTGCTGGCAGTTTGTGTGGTCTTTGGCACACATAGTGCTTGGAAGAGAATACCTTAGTAAATGAACATATCCCCTTGCTTTACGTTGACACGCAGTATTCCATTTATCGAATAAACACATTTTCAAAGTCAAGGAATAAACCAGAGCACTTAAATGTGCACCAGTTGCAATACAGATGGACACATTCATTTTGTTAGACACAAGTAGATTAAGTAATATGCCCAGAAACACAGGATGTTAAGCATCCCTGCCTAGAATCAAACCCGGTTCCCCATGAAAAAAAGAAAATTGTCTGATGCACTTCATACGATTGTATTGTTTAGGCATTGTGACATTTCCTAGCAATATCACCATGAGAAATAGTTCTCAGCTGAGGCTTTGTCACAGGCTGTCCATGTAGGCCCCTGCAGGGGGATTAATTGAAGCTGGTGTCTGCTGGAACGCACATTCACTTTATAAAATGCTTGGATTGAACCAGAGCACTTTACATGTGCACCAGTTGCAATACAGATGGACGTATTCATTTTGTTAGGAATGGGGAGATTAACTAACTTGCCCAGAAACACAGGATGTCAAGCATCTCTGCCTAGATTCAAACCCGGTTCCTCATGAAAAAAAGACAAATGTCTGCTGCGTTTCAAGCTATTTTATTGTTTGGGTGGTAGTGCAAGCAGAGGAGCATGATTACAGCATCACCATGAGGGGCAAATAAATAAATTGCTGAAAAATAGAAGCAAATTCTTCAGAGCCTTAAGTAAATGCTTAAGCCAAAAATAACAGGGACTGCGTGCCAGAAATACTGATTTATATTACTAATAACAGGGACAGAGTACCAAAAATGCGATTTCTATTAGTAATAATGTGAGTGCCTAATTTAATGTTTTGGGGGAGAGCTGTATGTCACCGTGAGGGACAAATAAATACATTTTGGAAAAAAAGAACTAAAGTGTTCGGGCCTTAAGTAAATACCTAAACTAATAATAACAGGGATAAAAGAGGCAAATGAAACTGACAAAGAGGGAGGGGGAGAAGGGAGGGGGTAGTACGAGCAGAGGAGCATGATTCACAGCGATATAAGACAAACAAAAAATTAAGCTGACGAGGAGGGAGGGGGAGAAGGGAGTGGGTAGTGCAAGCAGAGGAGCCTGATTACAGCAATGGAAGACACAAATGAAGCTGACCAGGAGGGAGGAGGAGAAGGGAGGAGGTAGTGGAAGCAGAGGAGCATTATTCACACACTGTAAGGCTTAATAAGCCATTACAGAAACCCAGATGGCAGCTGTGCATGTTCACACATGCGTACCTGCACGGTTGAGGCCAGCAAAAGCCTGTGGGTATCACTTTCAAAAACCCACTTACTAAATGTCTAGCAGCGCATGCGCTGGCACAGGCGAGACCTAAAAAAGGGGCTCATTTGTTTGTTACAGTTACAGTTTCTATTTGACCTTTGAAGGGAGTTCTCAGAGGACTGTTGTGTGACCAGAGCTGGTGTCTGCCTGACAGCCAGCTTCGAGGGGTCAGGGAGCATCACCTGAAATGCTGTATTGCTAGAACATTCTATTCATATAGCAGGAGGTACCTAGAAGCCAATCTGACAGTTAAGAGCCTGCTATCCCTGCAAGTCTGAAACAGCAAGAGCTTGGTGCTGGTAGGGCTTTCCAAAAGAAGAAAGATGGAGAAGAGTAATCTGCATGCCCCAAGTTTCTATAGGTATCGGACTCTCCTGGTTCCAGAACCATGGATTCACAGCTGCTCAGTGCCCCTAAGCAAAGAACTGCAATTGTGACAGGACCTGTGCCACTATGAATTAAAGAAGTGTAGCGCCAACTTTTTCTGTGCCACTGTGACCTAAGGACTACATTGCACCACTAAACCGTAAAGTTGCACCCTGAAGTGGTACATATAAAGGGGGGTCCCCGTAAAGAGGGAAAGTGTATTGTAGGTTACATACACTGTAGTCATTCAGAAAAACATTAAAGCAATTTTTGAAACAGTTGGAAGATTGGTAATATATTATTTAATCACCAATACTACGTGATTGTACAAAAACGAAACAAAGTCATACAAATTATGAACCCCAAAGGAGGGGGAAAAAAAGGGAGGGGGGGAAAAAGAATTGTGCTCAAGGAAGTGTAAAAGGGGAATGACACAGTATCAGAAAGTACCAATACAAAATTTAAAGACGAATATCAAAACAATTATGATACAAAACCCCGAATACAGGGCAAAACTTTAGAAAACAGTTAATAGTGAGATTTCAACGGTCACATCTAATCATTAGAGCATAAAGGGTTGTGCCGGAAAATCAAACAAAAGGAAAAAACAGTCGACGTTTCGACCCCTATCCGTAGGCCAACTAAAGTCCTTTCACGGGGTCTTCATCAGGACGTCACACAAGGGGGAAAGAGATGTGGGGCCATTCTGTGTAGAAAGAATTATAATTATTTTACTATAGTTCATGAAAAGGACGCAAATCATCGTCCTATCTAAAATAATAAGAGTTCATAATTTTATGAAGACAATTACCATGGTGTACGACCCAACTGGGTTCAGTACAGGGACAAGGGAGCCACGCTGGAGGTCGTGGGTATTCTCGTGGAATGATCAACTCAGCTAAGGAAGAGACATATAGTCAATAAGAATCACAAGGAGTCCAAATAATTATTGTCACTCCAGTAGCAGCCACAAAAGGTAATAGCAAAGACAAAAACATCCTTAAATCCATAAACCAAAGTGGTTTGGATAGGATAAAAGTTATTGTAAAATCTACATAAAAACCGCATTTATGGGAAGTACCTCTTGGTCAGTGAAAGTTAGACCTTCAAGAAATATGAAGTTCTGGCGCAGTGTGTCCCAGGTTAACAGCTTCAGCAATTAAAGTGCTATGGTAAATCAGAAAGAAGGATTTAGATTACCAATTGCGCAAGTTTTAAAGTGCAACCCGAGTATGGCAAAAGCAGGTGGTATATACTTACAGCTCAAAGAGCGTAACTGCACCGTCTTTTATCGGGCAGGGGCCGATGGTTAAAAATTCACAAACCAATCAGGGGTGCAATTTCTGTTAGTACCTGCGATTATAAATAAGGAGTGTTATTAACAGATAAAGGGCAGGTTGAAAAAGATCCAGACAGGATCAAATTCTTACTTACAGAGGCCAGGTCGCCAAAGATGCGACAAGCGAGGAGAAGAAATAAACAAGTATGGCGCCTGTCTGTGTTTTAATCCTATGGTAAATCAAAAGAGAGAGAGAGAGCCGTTTAGCCGATTGCGGCAACCAAATGGCAAAACAGTAAAGTAAAAACCACAGCGGGTACTTACAGAGACAGAGGACGCAGCCGCGTCAACTCTAATCACGGCGTCAACATCAGGGGTATTTTCTTCCGGTTGACAGAATCGTAGTCCTGCGGTAAAAATCAAGCTAGTTTACCGAGTTGTCAGACTCCCGTTATAGCGCGTTTAAAAAGGCAAGGTTAACCAGAAAGGTGGCTTACAAAATAGGACGTCGGTCCAGGCGTCTCCTTGGATCCTGCACCAGAACTCCGCCGTATGTGCTACGCGGAGTTTTAGGGGTGGAGCTAAATCAAAGCTCAAAACAAATGGCATAGAAGAGTTACTACAGCCATTCTCTAGGTCGAATTCGATATCGATGCAGTAGTGCTATGGCTAAAGGAAATTATTACAACGGGATCTGTGTAAGATCTTGGAAAAGTTAAATATATAATTGCAAATGTTGTGTTGAAAAACGAGCGCATAAATCAGGGGAATTATTGTAGTGTTGGCTAAGAAGTGTGGTGCAGCTCTCACACAGGAGGCTGAAGACCAAATTGCCCAACGATCATAATGCCCTCCGACTCTTGGCACAGAAGGTCGTAGAGGGAAATACATGGTTACATAGAGTCCACAAATGTAAATCATCAAAAAACATATGTTGGTGAAATCCAGCAATATTCTACTTTTCAATAACAACACGTCATAGATATTAAAGGAAACTCACGCACTTCTCAAACATGAGGGTGAGATGAGTGTAGCTGGAACTTAATTAAAAGCAACTTTAAACACAGAAACCAGGATTACGCTAGCCGAGAGCTGCCAATTGTGCATTACTGCTATCCTGCTCATTTAGACCATTCTTAATAGAGTCCAGGAGAGACATCCATTTAGACTCTCGTGTGTTTAATATAGTGGGGAGATTGCCACCTCTTCTGCCAAGGGTTACTTTCTCAATAACAAACCAACGTAGGTCTGTTACAGCGTGACCTGCTGACCCCCAATGATCTACCAAGGGCGCCCCTGCCACTTTGCATCTTAGTCTGCTAGAGTGGGATGAAATCCTGGATTTGATTTTCTGTTGAGTTTGCCCTACATACAACTGACTGCATGGGCACCGAATAATGTAAATGACTCCACTGGAGTTGCAATTTGTGTAATGTTTTAAGGTGTAAGTTCTACCACCATGTACCAATGTTTTAGTCTGGATTGTTGTATCACATGCAGTGCACGTGCCACATCTGTGGTGCCCCACTACCGGGGGTAAGTTCCAAAGGGATGTCAAAGTCGGTTGACTTGCTGACTCCAGGTAGGAATGAACCACCATGTCCCGAATATTTTTAGCTCTCTTAAATGAGTGTAGAGGTAGTTCAGTTTGTTGGATAACGTCTGCAACCAAAGGCCAGTTTTGATTGATGATTTTTTTAAAATCATTGCTGCGTGTAGAGAAGGTGGTCACACAGATGACTCGATCAGCTGAGGTTCGTGGCACTGCCTCTGGGTTGAGGAGGGAATCACGGGGATTATACCAAGCCCGTTTTCTGGCCCGTTTCACCATCCGGGATGGATATCCTCGTGAGATTAAACGTTCACTCAGGACTTCAGATTCTTTCAGATAGTTGGCCCTAGTGGAACAATTCCTCCTGACTCGAAGGAATTGTCCAACCGGCAGGTTGTCCTTGAGGCCTCTCGGGTGATGACTCTGGTATTGCAATAATGAATTGCGTTCCGTTGGCTTTCTAAACAATGTTGTTTGTAGATGATCTACTTCCACATAGATGGAGATGTCTAGAAAAGGTATTCTTTCTTTACTGGATTCCATCGTGAACTGGATGTGGGGGTTGCGGGAATTGAGCCAGTCGTGAAATTCTTTTAGTTGATCTGGATTACCTTCCCAAATGCAAAGAACGTCGTCGATATATCTGACCCATAATTGCAGATTGGCCTTGAAAGGATTTGTTGTAGGGAAAATATGTTGTTGCTCGAAATGGTCCATATATATTATGGCCAAATTGGGGGCAAAAGTAGCCCCCATCGCTACTCCCTTGGTCTGCAAATAAAATCCTTCCTGGAAGATGAAAAAATTGTGCATCATGGCCATCTCTAGAAGCTCAATTATAAAATCAGTAGGGACCTGCATCGGTGCCGTTCTTCGATCTAGGGTCTCTTTCATGATCTCCAAAGCATCTTGTTGAGGGATGCTCGTATACAGCGATACGATATCGCAGGTGACTAAAAGGGCCTGTTCAGGGTTAAATGGTCTGTCGTCAATCAGATTGATCACCTGAGTTGTATCTCGAAGATAGGATCTGGTCTTTAGAGCGATGGGCTTAAGAAAGAAGTCCACATATTGGCAAAGAGGCTCTAACAATGATCCACAGCCGGACACGATAGGGCGTCCAGGGGGGGTGTTAAGATTCTTATGCACCTTCGGCAAAGTATAGATGGTAGCCAGTCTGGGGAATTTTTGATTGAGGAAATCAAATTCCTGTTTGCTCAAGAAACCTGCATCCAAACCTTTCTGTGTGATTCTCAAGATGGTTGTGGCCAGATCGCGTGAAGGATCGCTGGGAAGGAGGCGATAACTAATCCCATCAGATAATTGTCTCTGAATTTCTGCCTTGTAATCTGAAAGGTCCTGTACAACAATTGCACCGCCTTTATCCGCGGGTTTGATGACTACTTGTTTATTATTACGTAGATCTGTCAAGGCCGTTCTTTCCGTCTTGGCCAAATTAAGTTTGGTAAATTTGGGTTGTTGAAGTGAACGGTCTATCGAGGAGGTCACGATTTCTTCAAAAGCAAGAATCCGACTATTCATGGCATATGTAGGGGGAAAGAAGGTCGAAGGTACCCTAAGTCCTGTCGTAGAGCCTTGTTGTCTTGATGTTTGATTGCGGAAATAATATCGCAATCTTATCTTCCTGAAAAAACTGTACAGTTCTGTTTTCAACAGGAACTTGTTGACTGAAGCAGTGGGAACATATGAGAGTCCTCGGCCGAGGACCTTGAGTTCTTCCTCTTTTAGATCATATGTTGAGATGTTAATCACCGGGCTGATGGTTGGCACACAACTGATTGTAGTCGTCAGATTGGGTGTGCGATGTCCATTTACCATCTGTAGGTGTTCCGGCGGGTTGAAATCTCCCCGTGTACTTCCGGACGGAAAGTCACCCGCTTCTGCTGCTTGCCTCGGCCACCGTCCCATCCTTGCTGATTCTGTTGTTGACCTCTTGCCTGGCCCCTGGCCCAGTTGTTTCCGCGTTCCCGTGGAGGGCGCCATTGGCCCCGACCTTGGTCTAAAAAATGAGGTTGAAATTGTGGTGGGTACTGTTGGTAGCCTGGGTCTTGCAGAGGATAAGGAGGATAAGGGTATGAGGTGCTAGGTCCTGCCTCAGCGTCACTTCCGGAGCTATATGAGGAGTCGGAAAAGGTTGTGAAATTCCGTCGTCCTCTCTAGCCCCCCCGGGCACGGTTGGTGAACCGTCCTTGATTATCTTGTTTGTAATAATCCGGTTGTAAATACGGATAGACCGATTTTTTATCAAAGAGTCGGAGGTCTCTGGCTAATTTTTCAAGTTTTTTTGTTAGGTCCCTACTGATTTTATAATTGAGCTTCTAGAGATGGCCATGATGCACAATTTTTTCATCTTCCAGGAAGGATTTTATTTGCAGACCAAGGGAGTAGCGATGGGGGCTACTTTTGCCCCCAATTTGGCCATAATATATATGGACCATTTCGAGCAACAACATATTTGCCCTACAACAAATCCTTTCAAGGCCAATCTGCAATTATGGGTCAGATATATCGACGACGTTCTTTGCATTTGGGAAGGCAATCCAGATAAACTAAAAGAATTTCACGACTGGCTCAATTCCCGCAACCCTCACACCCAGTTCACGATGGAATCCAGTAAAGAAAGAATACCTTTTATAGACATCTCCATCTATGTGGAAGTAGATCATCTACAAACAACATTGTTTAGAAAGCCAACGGAACGCAATTCATTATTGCAATACCAGAGTCATCACCCGAGAGGCCTCAAGGACAACCTGCCGGTTGGACAATTCCTTCAAGTCAGGAGGAATTGTTCCACTAGGGCCAACTATCTGAAAGAATCTGAAGTCCTGAGTGAACGTTTAATCTCACGAGGATATCCATCCCGGATGGTGAAACGGGCCAGAAAACGGGCTTGGTATAATCCCCGTGATTCCCTCCTCAACCCAGAGGCAGTGCCAGGAACCTCAGCTGATCGAGTCATCTGTGTGACCACCTTCTCTACACGCAGCAATGATTTTAAAAAAATCATCAATCAAAACTGGCCTTTGGTTGCAGACGTTATCCAACAAACTGAACTACCTCTACACTCATTTAAGAGAGCTATAAATATTCGGGACATGGTGGTTCATTCCTACCTGGAGTCAGCAAGTCAACCGACTTTGACATCCCTTTGGAACTTACCCCCGGTAGTGGGGCACCACAGATGTGGCACGTGCACTGCATGTGATACAATAATCCAGACTAAAACATTGGTACATGGTGGTAGAACTTACACCTTAAAACATTACACAAATTGCAACTCCAGTGGAGTCATTTACATTATTCGGTGCCCATGCAGTCAGTTGTATGTAGGGCAAACTCAACAGAAAATCAAATCCAGGATTTCATCCCACTCTAGCAAACTAAGATGCAAAGTGGCAGGGGCGCCCTTGGTAGATCATTGGGGGTCAGCAGGTCACGCTGTAACAGACCTACGTTGGTTTGTTATTGAGAAAGTAACCCTTGGCAGAAGAGGTGGCAATCTCCCCACTATATTAAACACACGAGAGTCTAAATGGATGTCTCTCCTGGACTCTATTAAGAATGGTCTAAATGAGCAGGATAGCAGTAATGCACAATTGGCAGCTCTCGGCTAGCGTAATCCTGGTTTCTGTGTTTAAAGTTGCTTTTAATTAAGTTCCAGCTACACTCATCTCACCCTCATGTTTGAGAAGTGCGTGAGTTTCCTTTAATATCCATGACGTGTTGTTATTGAAAAGTAGAATATTGCTGGATTTCACCAACATATGTTTTTTGATGATTTACATTTGTGGACTCTATGTAACCATGTATTTCCCTCTACGACCTTCTGTGCCAAGAGTCGGAGGGCATTATGATCGTTGGGCAATTTGGTCTTCAGCCTCCTGTGTGAGAGCTGCACCACACTTCTAAGCCAACACTACAATAATTCCCCTGATTTATGCGCTCGTTTTTCAACACACCATTTGCAATTATTTATTTAACTTTTCCAAGATCTTACACAGATCCCGTTGTAATAATTTCCTTTAGCCATAGCACTACTGCATCGATATCGAATTTGACCTAGAGAATGGCTGTAGTAACTCTTCTATGCCATTTGTTTTGAGCTTTGATTTAGCTCCACCCCTAAAACTCCGCGTAGCACATACGGCGGAGTTCTGGTGCAGGATCCGAGGAGACGCCTGGACCGACGTCCTATTTTGTAAGCCACCTTTCTGGTTAACCTTGCCTTTTTAAACGCGCTATAACGGGAGTCTGACAACTCGGTAAACTAGCTTGATTTTTACCGCAGGACTACGATTCTGTCAACCGGAAGAAAATACCCCTGATGTTGACGCCGTGATTAGAGTTGACGCGGCTGCGTCCTCTGTCTCTGTAAGTACCCGCTGTGGTTTTTACTTTACTGTTTTGCCATTTGGTTGCTGCAATCGGCTAAACGGCTCTCTCTCTCTCTTTTGATTTACCATAGGATTAAAACACAGACAGGCGCCATACTTGTTTATTTCTTCTCCTCGCTTGTCGCATCTTTGGCGACCTGGCCTCTGTAAGTAAGAATTTGATCCTGTCTGGATCTTTTTCAACCTGCCCTTTATCTGTTAATAACACTCCTTATTTATAATCGTAGGTACTAACAGAAATTGCACCCCTGATTGGTTTGTGAATTTTTAACCATTGGCCCCTGCCCGATAAAAGACGGTGCAGTTACGCTCTTTGAGCTGTAAGTATATACCACCTGCTTTTGCCATACTCGGGTTGCACTTTAAAACTTGCGCAATTGGTAATCTAAATCCTTCTTTCTGATTTACCATAGCACTTTAATTGCTGAAGCTGTTAACCTGGGACACACTGCGCCAGAACTTCATATTTCTTGAAGGTCTAACTTTCACTGACCAAGAGGTACTTCCCATAAATGCGTTTTTTATGTAGATTTTACAATAACTTCTATCCTATCCAAACCACTTTGGTTTATGGATTTAAGGATGTTTTTGTCTTTGCTATTATCTTTTGTGGCTGCTACTGGAGTGACAATAATTATTTGGACTCCTTGTGATTCTTATTGACTATATGTCTCTTCCTTAGCTGAGTTGATCATTCCACGAGAATACCCACGACCTCCAGCGTGGCTCCCTTGTCCCTGTACTGAACCCAGTTGGGTCGTACACCATGGTAATTGTCTTCATAAAATTATGCACTCTTATTATTTTAGATAGGACGATGATTTGCGTCCTTTTCATGAACTATAGTAAAATAATTATAATTCTTTCTACACAGAATGGCCCCACATCTCTTTCCCCCTTGTGTGACGTCCTGATGAAGACCCCGTGAAAGGACTTTAGTTGGCCTACGGATAGGGGTCGAAACGTCGACTGTTTTTTCCTTTTGTTTGATTTTCCGGCACAACCCTTTATGCTCTAATGATTAGATGTGACCGTTGAAATCTCACTATTAACTGTTTTCTAAAGTTTTGCCCTGTATTCGGGGTTTTGTATCATAATTGTTTTGATATTCGTCTTTAAATTTTGTATTGGTACTTTCTGATACTGTGTCATTCCCCTTTTACACTTCCTTGAGCACAATTCTTTCCCCCCCTCCCTTTTTTTCCCCCTCCTTTGGGGTTCATAATTTGTATGACTTTGTTTCGTTTTTGTACAATCACGTAGTATTGGTGATTAAATAATATATTACCAATCTTCCAACTGTTTCAAAAATTGCTTTAATGTTTTTCTGAATGACTATAGTGTATGTAACCTACAATACACTTTCCCTCTTTACGGGGACCCCCCTTTATATGTATTACATTACGCCCAGGTCCCCGTTGACTGCATGGGTTCAACCCCCCCTTTTGTAACGCACCCTGAAGTGGGGCTTGAGTGAGTGAATGCATGGTATCCATAAGTTAGTGAGTGAGAACCACCTATAGATTCACTGAGACTCTAGATTACCTGAGTCTTCAACCCAAAAGGTGTCCAATGTCAGCTACCACTGCCACCCAGGACTGCAGTGTCAATGCAGCAAGAGAAGGCCATGTCTGATCTCAAGCATGCGTTCTTTCCCAAATGGATGATTGCTGGCCTACGCCCCATGCTTCGTGGACATACATTGTAGCACTGTGGTGAGAATCCAGCGGCTGGTTTTGAACTATGATAAACTGTACACATTCAGCATACTGAGGGGGGTACTTTTCTTAGCATTGTGCTGGAGGATCAGTTACTCAGCTGCTCTGTGATTGCTGAGTTTGGATCTCGAGCACCCCTTACTACTTCCCTGAGAAGTTTATGACTACTCACCATCACTAGCATTGAGAATCAACTGCCAAATGGGTTGCACTTGTCTCAGCATGCTGCCTTCTTAGGACAGACCCCAGAACTTCAGAGGCATATGGTCTTAATCCCCAAGATGTTGTGTCCAATGTTTGCCCCATGGCCCTACAAATGGGGTCTCACACAAGCAAAATAAGGGGATTGTTCCATACAGATAAATGACTCTGATTGCACAAACCCTATATTGTGCCCCCACTCACCTCACTTCTCTACCCACATACTAATAATGATCATGTGAAGCTCCCACTTCAAAGGGACAACTCTGTGAACCTAAACTCCACCTGGAAGCATAAATAAGGCGTTTTGAATTTTTAAAGTTAGTTGTAAGGAAGCAGATTATGATCTCTGGATTTTGGTATTTCTCCTTTGAGTGAACGTCTGTAATGCAGATTTCACTCAGAATACGTTTTGTTAAAATGGATTTGAGATGCACCTCTCAGTGACTACCTTTTTAAATAAGGACAGCTCTTGTGTAGGGCCCGAATAAAGTGCTCTGAACAGGTTGTGCACATCATAAGGTCATGTGTGTGCACATCCAGAGGCTGAGAGAGGGACTGCTTGTCTGACTTGTCCTGGAGTCTCCACAATATGGCAAATGGAACCCCTATTATAGTGTTTGTGGCTTGCTAAGGGTTGCATTGTTTACACCAATGTTTACACTTTGTATAAATTGTCTCCAAAATAAAGCATTTGATTAGCACAATATCAGAAAGCCAAGCCTCTAGGTCACAAACCACTATCCAGATTCAGTTTTACTCTATATAGTCTTACTTTATAAGCCTTAGCATATTAACTTTAGTCAGCAATTATGACATTTGCCGTTAGAGCTGCTGAGCCAGTTAATTGCTCTGCTTTTCAGCTCTCAGTTCAAAGTTCCTGTGGAACAATAGACCCATTCTAGTTTTATGGTTGATAGGGCCCTGATTCACAAAGATAAGCTTGAGTGTGTGATCCATTCCTATACCAAGTTGTAGCTCTCCACTTTTCAGTTGCTCACCATTTCCGAATGGAGATTTACACTTGAGTCTCCTCTCTCTCACATACGGATGTAGATTCCTATGACTAAATGTATGAGTGTAAAGTTACTATTAGTAACTTTCCACCTATTTGTGGAGATCACCACCACCAGAGCATAGATATGCCTATAGGTACATGTACAGAAATGTAAGAAAGTTTATTTTTATTAAAATTTAATAAAACTAATTTAATGTAAAACAATAATTTTAAATAATGTTAAACAAATAATATAGACATACGATTATTTTTAAAATTATACAACACACTACCTTCTAAATTTAACCATGTTCGAATGTGTAAATTGATTTAAATATATAACTTTTTTATACGGTATTTCAACAATATTTTAAAATAATTAATATCACTGACCCTTGCTCTCATTTTTACATTTATTTAATTTTTAACCAAATTCTTTCAAATGTGCTTTTTAAGTCATTTTAATAGCTTTTAGACTTTTGAGGCTAAGTTGAAATTTGTATTTAATTTATTTAAAATTTACAGGTATTATAACATTATTACACCTTTCCCATGACATTTACTTAAGTTTTGATTTTTATATAATTTTAAATTATTTGGGAGTGTGTTTGAATACCAGTGGTTGGCTAAGTGCTGTGTTTGACTTACTCCAAGGCTGGGAGGGCCGGCTTTGTCAGTATTAGGGTTCTTGTAAAATTAGAAGTGCATTTTCTTATTTTAAATTGCCTTAATCATATGTAGGTGTGTTTTATATTAGACTGTCCCTCCCTAATCCCTCCTTAAATTTCTCTCATTCATTAGCAATTATTCCCTATTTACCCAGCACATCCCCATTGACTTTTTCACATTTACTACTAAGATAAATACTTACATGTGAAGAGAAATGATAAGAGAGGTAGAGCTCTTGGGGAACAACCTTTACAACGCAACTTTTACAACGCACTACCTTTACAATGAAACCTTTACACCGCAACATCCATTACAACGCATGCCATTACAACGCAACCATTACAACGCATGTCACTACAACACATACCACTACAATGCATGTCATTACAACGCAGTCATTACAACGCATACCATTACAACGCATAGTTACACTATCCAACACTTACCCTACTGTCGCACCCCCTGGAGTTAGAATAGTAATTTTTACCCCTACACTATCCAACACTTACCCTACTGTTGCACCCCCTGGAGTTAGAATAGTAATTTTTACCCCTACACTATTCAACACTTACCCTACAGTTGCACCCCCCTGGAGTTGGAATAGTAAATTTTACCCCTACACTATCCAATACTTACCAAACAGGTATGCGTTGTAATGGTATGCATTGTAAAGGTAGTATGCATTGTAATGGAATGCGTTGTAAAGGAAGTTTTAAAAGATGCGTTGTAAAGGTGTGCGTTGTAATGGGATGCGTTGTAAAGGATGTTGCGGTGTAAAAAATGTGTTGTAAAGGTATGCAATGTAAAAGTATGCGTTGTAACGTCATACATCCAGAGCTCTTCGACTGTAGGTTTCAGAATTGCATTTTGTAATATGTGAAGTAATACTACTTTATGCTTTTTCTTTGGTGTGCACCCCTGTAATTAATTTGTGGGCTCTTTAGAGGGTCTTCCCACTTATTTCTACATGCCATATTATACATGCATGTAGTTTTATGTGCAGCATTTTGTTTCGCTTGTTATGAAGTTTTAAGTTTCTAGTCACAGCATTTTCTTTCTCCCGTTACCCTCATACTCACTTGATGAAATAAATATTTTGATCCCCAGTTTGAGAGTTCAACGAATGGGCACCTCAGAGCACTAGAAGTAAAATGCTGCATTTGTCCCATTTGCAACATTAACTCTGCTTGTTAAGGACCCTCTGACCCAGATTTCACATTCTGTTCCTGATTAAGGGCCTGGCTATGTGTTTGGTGGTCCGACTGCCTGAGAACTGCAACCCCCTCGCCAGTAGCCCACAGTTTTAGTGGTCTATAGACCGCCATATTACATTTGACCATGGGGCCAGCGGTGTGGATGCGGAGTGCTTGGTGTGTATTTTTTCAAATATATTGATGCCTGTTTGTGCATTTCAACTTCATATATGTTGAATGCACACAATATGAATGGATATTCAAATACATCATACATGTGGAAAAACATCATCTACCCATTAGCGGAGTCCTGCCCATACCTAAATACTTTGGGTACTTCTGCTTGGGGGAAGGAGCTGTGTTCAATGCTCCGGGAGGGGACACCATAGAGCGGGCATTAGTATCTGAGGTTAGCGGTCTAGCTGCGACCGCTTCGGTGTTACCCACATTTCTTACGGGACTGATGACATGGCCACGCCGCTGGCACGCTGAAGGCTCGCCTGAGGCAAGCACGTCTGTGCCCGTCTGCGCCCGTCCGTGCCCGACCGGGTCCAGGGGCCAGAACCCCTGGATCTCCTTCAAGTAGTAAGCTTTCTTACACTGCAGAGGAGTTGTACAACCTCAGAGAATCTGTGCCACATATTTGCAGGCATTACATTGAGCCAACAGACATGAGGAAAAAATTTCCTCATTGCCCTTTTGAACTGGGCCCCTTGGCCATGACCCCCACCATTAACACCTTGCCACCGCAAACGCTTTTCAAAATGTGCCTACTGAACTGTCGTTCGATGCCTAAGCATGCCATCAAACTCCGGCTTCTGTTTGACGAACAAGATCCAGATGCCCTGTTTCTTACTGAAACATGGCTTTCTAAAACATCAGATCCAGTGTTAGTCCAAGCACTGCCCCCGGATACTTGATTCAGAGACTGGACCATGAAGCAAGGCGAGGAGGGGGCCTGGCCATTATCCATGAAGACATATTCAATTGTTGTGTCGCAGCAAATGCGATTTTTGCCTGTGAATGTCTCTCCTTCACACTGGGCTTTTTCCTTACTTGTACCTTCTCGGGGGTCTTAATATATCGGCCCCCAGGAGTCATTGGCAATTTTAGCAGTGATTTATTGGAAGTTATTGCTAAGTCAGTGACCTCCCTCTCCAACTTCTCTGTTCTCGGCGATTCTAATATCGATTTTGATGTAATGGACACACCCGCTGCAGAAGAAGTAATTGATAGTTTGTGTGCGTTATCACTGAATTTGAAAGTGACCGGCCCCACCCATCAGAAAGGACATCTTCTCTACCCATTTTTCTCCAACATCGATAACCTTGAGGTTGGAGAATCCATCCATATACCTTGGTCAGACCACTACTTCATCCCCTTCGTATGGCCTCTCCAGACAACAGTCAGCCATCGAAAATGATAAAAAACTGGAGCCGGAATTGGTCTAATCTCCCGACGGAGTCCTGGGCACTAATTCTTGATAGCACTAGACCTGTGCTAGAGGGCGACCAGGAAACTGTAAAAATTATATTTAGCAACTGGCTTGAGTCCTCCTTGGATCGGCTGATTTAAAAAAAATTGATATCCAAAAAAAAGGTCCTAAAGAGAATTGCATGGTACTCTCCCTAGCTCAGGGAGCTGAATGAAAATGTAAATGCCAGTTAAGAAGCTGGAGAAAAGACTTCTCTCACAAGAAGAAAATCGAATACAGAGAGGCCATTAAAGCTTATAAACGCAAAGTCAGAATTGAACAATCATCGTATTTTGAAAAAAAGATTCTCACAGCATCCAACTCCCCCACAAAATTTTCCAGATTGCGAAATCACTTCTTAGGCCCCCACTCCAGTTCCCCCTTTGCCATCTGTTGACATCTTGGGATGATGTAATGATTTGGCTAAGTACTTCTTTAAAAAAAATTGAAGACAATTATTCCACCTTCTCCCTGATCTTAGCAGTCTCAAACACTCCCCTTTTGGAGGAACAAACTTGAATGCACGAACCCCGCCTTGAAACAATTCCCCCCCGGATCTATAATCCATAAAAAACTATTTGTGCAAACTGAAATGTGGCTCCCCCTGTGATGCAGCCCCCCCCAATATGTTGAGTCAGGTTACTGATATGGTTGCTATAACCAAATTGGATCTTATTAACCTGCCACTCTCTTCTGTATCTGTCCCTTGTCTCTGGAAACGGGCTATGGTTAAAGCCCTTTCAAAAAAACGAGTCAAGTATTTGCAAACTATCGTCCAATCTCACTCCTGCCAGGGATCTCAAAAATAGGAGAAAAGTATGTCAACTGCATTCTCTCCACTTTTCTTGAGAAGAATAAACGCCTGCACGCCTCTCAAACTGGTTTCAGACCCCAACAAGGCACAGAGACCGCTGTGCTGGTTGTGACAGAAGAAACCAGAAAATTCTGGATGTTGGTGGTTCCGTGGCATTGTCTTGCTCGACCTTAGTGCGGCCTTCGACGCGGTTAACCACCAACTGCCTTCGACACGCTTAACCACCAACTGCTGATTGCAAAACTGCGAGAGTTCGGTGTAACCGGAATTCCACTTAAGTGGTTAGAGTCCTTTCTGGGCAATAGATCCTTCCAAGTATTTGAGGACAATTTTGTCTCTGAAAGTATGCCTTTGTGATGCGGGTGCCTCAGGGCTTGTCCCTGAGCCCCACGCTTTTTAATGTTTATATGAGCCCCCTTGCCAAGATTGTACAACCCTTCATCATTCAGATTGTCACCTATGCAGATGACACCCAGTTGATTGTGTCACTGAATCAATTTGACAATGGGGGAATCCGTCTAACCAACTGCTTGGATAGGGTCTCCGCTTGGATGGATGGCTCTTTTCTAAAACTTAATGGGGCAAAAACGGAATGGATGTTCCTGGGTAACTTCTCCCCCCCCAAGATGGCAATTTATTCTGGCCCAGATGCTTGGGGCCGATGCCCCCTCCAAAGGATCAGATTAAAAGGCTTGGGATATGGCTGGCCCATAACCTTAATTTCAAGGAGCAGGCGTGAAAGGTGGCAGGTACCTGTTACGGATTATGAGGGTGATTAGAAAAATTCTCCCTCTACTGCCCTTCATTGCAAGGAAACTTTTGGTTCAAGCATTAATACACTCTAGACTTGATTATGCTAGCCTGCTGTACCTAGGCTCCCCGTGCTCAACCATTAAAATACTCCATACTGTACAAAATTGCGCAGCTCGTCTCCTTATGCGGGTCCCTAATCGGATATCCGCAAGACCATATATAGCCTCTCTCCATTGGCTTCTAGTGGCAGAACAAATGAAGTTCAAGGTACTGTGCATCGTCCACAAAATTCTCTCAGCTAAGGGCCCACTGATCCTTAGATCTATCATATCCCCCTACCATACTAAGAGATCGCTACGCTCTGAGAATAAACACCTCGCAGTAGTCCCCAGGATACACAGAATGCGGAGCAGGGGCGCATGTTTGCATATACCGCTGCAAAATGCTGGAACCAATTGGCCTACCACATACGCCTGGAGGAAAACCTTTTGGTCTTTCGTAAACTCCTGAAAACCTTTCTGTTTCCATGATTCCTATCTATTGCATGGTGATGTTTCTGCCTCTAGCGCTGGGAGGCCTTTTAGGTAGCCATGTGCTCTAGAAATGCATATTCATTCATTCATTCATGTGGCCAGTCCTGGCAATGGGTATGTGGTATGGAAATGACTCATCTGTACATTGCTGCAAACAGAGTTTTATTCCTTAGGGTCAAGATCCAACTGTGAAGGGGGGACCTGGAGAAAGGGATCCATGTCGAACTCTACCTGGAAGAACAAGAAAGGGGTGAGCACGCACCCCAAATCTTTCGTTACAGCCACCTTGAAAGAGGCAATTGGACTGCCAATGTCAGCTCATGGAAAAGCCAACGCATAATACATACAGCAGTGCAGATCCCCTGTACCTCCCTATAGCAGCTACCTTACCCCGAGGCCGGTGGCCTGCTGGCGGTCTCGGCAGTTCAGCTGTGGACTTCGCAAAGCCAATCCACCCAACTCGTAATATGGCAGCAGGACCACCAAGCGCTCCATGGTTGCCCCGCCACCACTGGTACGGCAGTCCACAGACCGCCAAATTCATGAGAAGGCCCTGAGTTAAACACACTGTTGCTCATTTTATGTCAAAAAGTCATATGAATGTTTTCTAAAAGACTCTTCTCATTTATTGATTTTGGTATTATTTGTTTGGAATGCATTGCTTTTCTTAAATTTCCTTTCAATGTATTGTTCTTAGTTCTTCTAACAGGCTTTGACCAAGGGCTCATTTTCTATTTGATAGAGGTCTTATACATTATGTTTCAAAAAGCTCTACAAGAAATAGGATTCAATGGCTGACTATTAACACAGTGCAAAGGCAGTGCCTTACTTCAGAGCAATGTCTTGGAAATTAATCTCATACCATTAAAATATGTTTGTCAAAGGTTGGGGGCTAGAACCCCACTATCATCAGAGAATACACTATTGTAATTCACATTAGAAAAAGTGGAGAATTCTTGTATGACCCATGTTATGTGGTCTCTCGCTGGAATGCAAAGATGACACCAAAGATTTTTTCATATTATTGCTTTCAGTAATACTCTTGCTTGCAAGAGAAATTCGTGGTAACACATTCTTCTTGATGGTTCTCAAATGCTGCCCACTCTACACCCAAAAGAGAGCACCAATAATCATGGCCCCACCCTGTATATATGCATGTGGGGTTTCTATAGTGCAATCATAGCCAAACTGCAGCAGATTGCTTTACAGTGCTAAAGACAAGTATAAAGTCAGTGAGTTGTGAGAGAGGTAGCTGTCTTGAGAATTGTGATGTAGTGTTCCCTACAGCACAGTGTTTCTTCTAAAACGTTTTCCTAGAGTGTAGCAGTGTTGTGGAGGTCCTGATGGATATGCAGATTTGGTTCAGATGCGGGAAAAGCTCCTGTTGTCTTGTATTTTACACTTCTTAGTATGCAGTCTGATGGTGCCCTGGCTGCAGGTGGACCAAGAACGACTACAGATGGTGAGCTTGTCAGCAAGATAAGCAGAGTGCTGGTTTTGATAGCTTAGTAAATGATGCAGCAGTTTTTTAAGATAGCAAGGGCAACCAGTTGAGTTGCTTCACAATGAGGGTGATTTTGTCCTATATATTGAGGTCCTAGGTGAGATGTGCTGTGGCTTGTTGGATGCTAGTAAGAGGTGTCAATGAGCAGTCTGGGGCCATGGAGCAGGGTGGTACCACTCCAGATGGGAAAGTAAGAGAGCTTGAACATCAGTTCTGAAATTTCTTTCGGGAATAAATTGTTTCACACTCTGTAGAAAAGAGATGGTACCAGGAATCTAGGGAAAATCCAAATGACTTTGGATTCGGTGAAAGTTGGAGCTTGAAGCTCTTAATGTTCATGTCATTACTATTTTATGAATATTGCTATTGGCAAACAACAGGAGTTCTGTCTTGGTTGGATTGAGCTTCAGGTCTCTCAACATCCAGTTCTGGAAGATGGTTAGGCCGAGTTTGAGGCACTGAACGTTCGAAAAAGAGGAGATATTCAAATAGAGTTGTGTATCATTGGAATATTGAAGACTCTTAATGCTTTAATCTGTAAACAGGGTACCAAGCAACTCATTGTAGAAGTTGAAAATGATAGGGGACAGTATGGAACTGTGTAGGACTCTGCAGGTAATGGAAATCTTTTGGGACCTGGAGGTTCAGATGTGAGCCAACTGCCATCTATTGGAAGGGTAGGTGGAGAACCAGTAAGGAACATTGCCAGTAAATATCATTCAAAACTTCAAGGTACATATGAGGGTGTGATTGTCAACTGTATTGAAAGCAGCTGAGAGGCCCAGTAATATTTGGAGGCAGGAGCCATCCTCATCTGTGGTCAGGGTGTCATTGTCTATGATGTGTAAAGTAGTGATCTCAATACTGCAGCATGATTTTAGGCCTGAGTGATAGAAATGCAGGATATGGTTAGCATTAATGTCTCTTGGAATGTAATATAAATTATTTTTTGACCAATAGATGAGCAATGTTCCCGTAGTTTTAGAGATCATCATGGTCTAGTGTATGTTCTTTAGGAATGGGGAGATCTGGCCTGTCTCCAGAGCATCTGGGAAGATGCCTTACCTGAGGAAGGCATGGTGAGTAGGGGAGAGAGACCGTCCGAAGCGAAAGCTTTGAAGTAGGGGGAGGGTAAAACATCATCATCATAATTAGTGGCTTTGAGGAATTTGAGTATGTTGGCCAGATCTGCAAGAGGTATGACTTTTGAAGGTAGACACTTTTGGGAATCCTTGTGAAGGAGTGGGCATAAGAGATAAAGCAGGCTTGGTGCTGTTGGATGTTCTGTATTTTTCACTTGCATGCGGAGTGGTCTGGCAAGGTGAGAATGCAGTGCTTGATGATCTTGAAAGGTGTCCTACTTCTGTTGGTGGCTATAATATAATTATTTGCATTAGATCATGGGCGATGTTCAGAAGACAAGGTTGAGTATATGGCCTTTGGAGTGTGCTGGTTGTATGTCCTGCTGTGCCATTTTGAGTTGCCAGTAAGGTTGAAGACAGTGTCTCTTCCTTCTTTTGAGCTTGCGCTGTCTGGGAGGTTGCAATCACACCATAGGGTGGTGTGGGTATGTCAGATGGATGAGGGGGTGAAGAGTCCTAGTAATTCATCAATTAAGTTCTTGTTCTGCCTGAGAGGCTTGGGGATGAGTTGTAAGATAGCTGTCTGAGCTGCAGAGAGTGGTAAATGGCAGTACAGAAGCTCCATGGAGCTGAGTGTTACTTTGTTACCTAAGCCATTACCAGAGCAGGAGGACCGGATGACAGTGAATACTAATCCCTTCCTATATGTAAAGTCCATATGATTGATACTGTACCTTGAGAGAAGAACAACATCACGGATGTGCAGGAATATGGGGGTGAATCATGGTCTGTGATGAAGAAGGCATCAAACTTATTATTGGTAATGAGGTCTGCAATGTCTTCTGTGTGGAGTACTGTAGACTGAACATTAATGTGCATGAGTTGAAATTTATGTTGTGTAGTTCAATGGTGTTTGTTAGTTAGGTGGGTGTGTAGAAGGCTGTGTTTGTTTACTGTACAAATGCTATGTGAGTGTCCGAGTCTTCTAGGTGTCGGTGTGGTTGAGGAGATTCACGTTATGCGGTGCGGGGTGAGCCATATGATTGTATATCACCTTGTTAGTTAAGTGGAATAAGGGTTCCGGCCAATGGCCCCCTTCTTGGCCCCAAAATTCCCAAACCATGTTTTTGTTTGCCCTCAATATACCAAAATATGCAAAACCATTGTCTGTGTCTACCCTTTATTGAGGTTACCCTAAAACGTTGATTGAAGCAGGTAAAAGGCAAGAAATTATGTCATTCCATGTACAAATTAATATTAGGAAATTATGTGACGTCACTTCCTGTACAGATGAATAATGAGGAAAATACTTACAATAAAGTTGGCCAAGTAAAAGACTTAATACTGAAGCCCACATCAATATTAAATAAGATGATTACCTACAATGGCCCCATCGCTATTTTGTCCTTGGCATCTCTCAACTGAATGAGAAGTGAGGGTGAAGTCTTAGGGCCTTATTATGAGTCTGGAGTTCAAAGGACTCACGGTGGTGGTCTCCCTACAGCCCCATTATGACTAGGGAGGTTTGGCTGCCCTGGGACGGCTGCAACTGTCGCAACTTCCAGGAAACTGTTGTTCCCAGGCATTGGACGCCAGTCCGAAGGCCACAATATCCTTGGCGGGACTGCCGCCGTCCTGCCAAGCATATCACAAGTTCACTCTCTGCCACAGTTTTCATGGTGGTGAGCCATCCATGAGAGGAAACAAAGGGGGTCCTACAAGTCCCTCTGGTGCCTCACACCATGTGAATGCACACAGCCCTGTGTGCATGCACCCAGGTACCTGCAAAGCAATGACTGCAGAAGTACTGCCTTTGACGTTCCCATTGCAGTGACTAGAGGCTCCTCCCTGGGAATATGAAAAAGACCGCCCGCACACCAGAAGAAAACTCCTAATCTGGCAGGCAGTTCGTACACAGGTTTGGTGGTGCAGTGCAATCCTGCTCCTGAACCTCCAAACTCCTAATGAGGCCCTTGGGAAACTCTTAAGCATCAATTTCTGGAGGATGCAATTCTTGCAGAAATAAACATCTGATTAAAGCTGAGAGGGACTCGATAAAAGGGGTGTAAGAAAGTGTGAAATTTCATTACAAGAAATTTCACGGAATTGCAAGAAAGTTATCCGAAATTACATAAACAGCCACAAAATTCCCTTTGCCTTATGTCATATGAAAATAGATTTCACAAAATACATCAATGGATTCCTGGTAGACATTTTCTTCGCAAACCAGTGCCTGAAGAGAAAATAAATTGTGCAAAGTTTAGCAACCACACAATTAGTGACACCTTCCGAATTTCATGTAACTGGATCATTTTCAATTTTGCATACATAATAAAAATGTGCATGTGCCTACTTAATGCACAATATCTGTTAGGACGCACACTTTCACCCTATCCACAATTTTCGTATTTGCATTGTTTGATTAAGTTGCCTGATCGAGCTGTACAGAGTTGTGTGGCATTTAATAAATTGCACACACACATACATAAACAAGCAAATAAATACTATTATCAATGTTATTTAGTAGGAGACAACATAATAACCAAAACATTCTTTTCAGCGGTAATTGGAAAGAATATTCAATACTCATTGGCCAGGCAGCGAGTTGCCAAATGATGTAGGTTTCATTTTAAATCAGAAGCTATTTTGAGTTCACAATTCCATAAACTATTTAATTAAAGTCACTTTTTTGTTGATGGTTTGGAAACTCATTCTCTGCCCTATATCATAAGATCAATCCAAGGGGTGATTAGTTCTTTTTTGCTACAAATGTCGTACATCGTGGTATTGTAGTTTTATTAAAGCTTTAAAAAGGTACACCAATGCGGTTTCACTTAAATGATTCGTTCCTCATAAACAGTTGTTAAACTATTCAAAATATGTCATGTGAAGACTGTTTTCAACTTACTCACAGCAACCTCCAGGTTTGCAAACGTATACAAAAACAAGCATTTGCAATGCAATCAGTCTCAATTTTGGGACCTTATACGTTTTTTAGCTTTGCTGGCATAGAAAACAATGAGTTTGGAAAGGGGCGACCACTCGGTCCCCCCGAACGTATGGCGGAGTGCCTCGATCCCCCCGGGAAGCCATTTTTGGGCGGGAGGCGCGTCTCGGCTGGTATGCCCGAAGCGGCGTAGCCGGGGCGCGCCTTTTCCCGCCCTAGAGTGGGCTGGCCTAGACACCGACATAGCCAGCCCCGCCCTAGGGGCAGGCAGGGGCGGGTTCTCGCCCGCCCTGAAGACGGATAAAAAGAGACGCAAGACCAGAAGACGTCCTCTTGTTCTTGTGCTCCGAAGCTGCACCTCCTCGCTACCCGTGAGCTCGGGACAGAACGAAGAGCCAATTTTGAGCGTTTTGATCTTTTTCTTTGTCTTCTAGATACTTCGTCGGAGAAATGCCAAAGAAAGTCGCAAAGAGGATGACGACCGACCAGATGGTGCGGGCCCTTTGCAAAGAGGTGTCCGACATAAAGAAACAGTTGGCGAAACGGGACGGGGAGGAGGGTTCGGGCCCTGCGCCGGCTGGAGGGAGACCTAAGAGGCCGAGAAGGGTTCCAGCCGGTGGAGACGTCCCGGTCCCCTCTGTACCGCTCGAGGCGCCGACCCCAGTACCAATGGAGGGGAATCCAATCCCCGTTGTCGTCACCCCGACATCCAAAGAAGACATGCCCCCCGAGCTGGCAGCACTGCTAGCAGCTTGGTTGGGGGATAGTAGTGATGGCGCCACGGCTGCCGAGGCACAGGCGCTGATAAAAGGGCTTCGTGAGAAGAGAGACGCAGCCAAAGTGACTGCACCGTTGGCGGGAATAGACAAGCCGCAAGCGGCCGAAGCTGCGTCCGGTGCAGGTAAGCGGCCATTGCCGATTGCAAGGGACGAGTCAGCACCCTCTCGTAGAGAGAGATTGGGACAACATGTGCCTTTAGCTATAAAAGAAAAGATCTGGGCTGGGGAATACGTGAATATTTTCTCCTTGCTTGTTGATCATTATGAGGTGGAGCATGTTAAAAGTCAGAAGGACCTAATGCATCCGAGTGTTTGGCGCGCAAAAATGGCCGCCTTTAAGGTAAATGAGAATATTGGCAACTGGGGCAATGCGTGGGGTATTTTTACATCGATTTTGGGGGAACGTAGGCCCGAGTTGCTTTCTGAATTTCCCATTTATCAATCACGAATTATGGGTTACTCGACAGCGTATCAAGGTAACCATTGGTTTTGTTATGACAATCTGTTCAGGAAAGAAAAGGAACATAACAAGGGTTTGACTTGGGATTGTTACGATTCTGTAACATGGGATAAAATGAAAGAATCAGGAATGTTAAAGATGCCATTGGTTGGGAGCAATGTCGTAGATTACTCCCGCCAAAATGTGGGGACGCCCTTTCGACCAAGTACGAGCACCGACGATCAGTCGAGGCCCGCAGGCAATACAGGAAGGAAGGGTTTCTGCTTTAATTTCAACAAAGGGAAATGTACCAGACCTCCGGGATCGTGTAAATTCAAACATGAGTGTAGTACGTGTGGGTCGTCCCATCCTGAGTCATCGTGTAGAGCCAGAACGGGTGAGAATGGGGGTAAGGGAGGCGCCAAACAGGTCTAAACTAGTCCGAGGGGCGCCTTTACCAACCCCGATTGATACCTTGGCAATGATTCCCTGGCTCAGTGAATACCCGGATCGTACTTCTGCTGGGGTGCTGCGGAACGGTTTTTCATATGGTTTCCGCATCCCGGTAGGGGACTTTCAGGGTGTAGGGATTTGTAAAAATCAACTTTCTGTTTTACAACATACATCTGTGGTGCAAGAAAAAATTCAGAAAGAGGTCAACCGGGGACGGGTCGCTGGCCCGTTTAGTGTACTCCCGGTACCGGATTTTGTTTGTTCTCCGTTAGGGGTGGTCCCCAAGAAGGACCCAGGTGAGTTTCGTTTGATCCATAATTTGTCTGCTCCACACGGCCTTTCGGTGAACGACGCAATTGATCCAGAAGTTTGTTCGGTGCGATACGCATCGTTTGATGAGGCAGTAGCCATCTTGAATCGCCTGGGGCCCGGGACGTTGATGGCGAAATCAGATATCGAGTCAGCGTTCCGGTTGCTCCCGGTACACCCAGACGATCAGCGTCTTTTGGGATTCGGGTTCCAGGGGTCATTTTACATGGATAGGTGTATGCCAATGGGATGCTCTATATCATGTGCTTATTTTGAGCAATTCAGTACTTTCCTGCAATGGGTGTTCACGAAGAAAACGGGGTTCCGAAATGTAATGCACTACCTTGACGATTTTTTGTTCCTTGGTCCCGCCGGAAATCCCGAATGTGCTCAGGCCTTAGCTGAATTCTGTGTGTTGATGGGTCATTTTGGCGTGCCATTGGCACCGGGTAAAACTATGGGTCCCACGACTTGCCTCGAGTTTTTGGGGATCGAGTTGGACTCAAGGGAGGGGTGTTTTCGTTTACCAGCTAGCAAAGTGTTAAAATTCAGGGCAGCCCTCCAAGTATGTTTGAATGCATCTAAGGTTACACTGCATCAGTTGCAACAATTAGTGGGAAAGTTGAACTTTGCCTTGAGGGTGATCCCAATGGCTCGCCCTTTTTCCCGCTCAATTGCCCAAGCGATGGTTGGCCTAAAGGAGGGTCATCATCGCACGAGGTTATCGGCTGAGGTCCGCCAGGACATGCGGATTTGGTTAGCATTTTTGGCGGACTTCAATGGCCGAGTCGTCTGGAACAAGCCAGCCGTGTCCTCAGAAGAGCTTGGGCTATGGACAGATTCAGCGGGAAGCATAGGCTTTGGCGCCATCTTCGGCACAAAGTGGTCTGCTCAAAGGTGGCCCCTATGGTGGCACGAGAAGGGGCTAACGAGTAATATTGCTTTCCTTGAACTATTTCCCATTCTGGTGGCCCTGAGAACCTGGCCAGAAGGGTTCAGAGATCATTCTGTCGTGTTCTGGTCCGACAATATGACCGTGGTAGAATGTATCAATAGTCAGGCAGCCCATTGTAAATTGATTTTGAGGCTGCTCAAAGAAATTGTCCTACTGTGTATGCAACTGAACGTGGTATTCAGAGCAAAACATGTCCCAGGGGTGATGAATCAGGCTGCTGATGCACTGTCTCGTTTTCACATGCAGGCTTTCTCGGGTTTCCTTCCTTCAGCGGACCCGGAGCCGGCACCCTTCCCCGAAGCTCTCTGGTCTCTCGGTGCCCCGAACTTCGTCACCTCGTGGGAGAGAGTCTAGCACCCAGGACAAGGAAGGCATATGAAGGGGCGTTCCAGGCCTATTTAGCCTTTTTGGGGGCAGAGAGAGGGGGACTTTGGGGTCAGGAAGAGTGGGTTCTACTTTTTCTGATGTCCTTACGTAGGGCTGGGAAATCGGTGGCTACGGCCCAAAGGCATCGTGCCGCCATTTCTTTTGTTGCCAGGGCCCATGGCATCCTGGACCCAACAGCGTCTTTTACAGTACAGAAAGCGCTGCGTGGGTGGCAACGCCTAGAGGGTCGCAGAGTAGACGTAAGACGACCGATAGGTTTAGACAGGTTGTCCCAGTTACTGGCCACACTCCCTAACACATGCTCGTCCCCTCTTGAGACCTGTTTGTTCCGGACTGCATTTACGCTGGCATTTCACGGGGCTATGAGAGTTAGTGAGCTAGTTGCAAGGAACAAACAGGATGTGACGGGGGGCTTGTGCAGGGAACATGTTCAGATCAGGGGTGATGCGATGATTGTCTCCTTTCTCAGGTCCAAGACTGACCAAGATGGGAGAGGGGACTGCACGATCATTCGCAGGAACCCCGAGTCATCCATGTGTCCGGTACAGTGCTTAGAAGATTACCTAGCACGAAGGGTGGCATCATGGGGGGGGACATTGTTGAGGCATGCAGACGCCACCCCGCTGACGAGGTTTCAATTTCAGCGGGTGCTTGCAATGGCCATTGCCGCAGCGGGCTTGGACCCGGGCGAATTTGGGACCCATTCCTTTCGAATAGGGGCTGCCACTGAAGCTACAGCCAGGGGTCTTAATGTAGAACAAGTGAAACGTGTGGGGCGCTGGTCCTCCAATTGTTATAAGAGGTATGTGCGATTGCACATGTTGTGAAGCAGTATTCATGTACTCACGCTTCTTGTCTTTTGTTTGTTTTCAGTTGCGCAAGCCTACGCGGCAGGGCGGACTGTGCAGTCGACCCAACACCCGGCCAGCGGTCGCACGTCACCGGCTGTGAGGAAGGAGGTGTGGGTCGTGGGCCACTCATTCGTGAGACGGGCCGCAGACGTATTCAAAGCAGGTGACATGATTCACGTACCTGGGGAATACGGGTACAGAGTGTCCTTCTACGGAAGGGGCGGTCTCTGTATTGACCAGTTTCAGGAATTTTTTGAGGGTTTGTTAGAGCGGATGAGGTCACCGCCGTCCATAGTCATAGTGCATTTGGGGGGCAATGATTTGGTCACCACCGGTAGACGACTTCTCCTGGAGGCTATGCTATCCACAGTAAGTTGGTTAGCGAGGAGAGTTCCGGGGTGCATAATTGCGTGGTCTCATATGATACCACGAAAAGTGTGGCGGGGGGCTATCTCGATCCCTGCTTTGAATCATTCTGTTAGAAAATTGAATAACAAAGTGAGTAGGTTGTTCCGTTCCAAGACATTACATTCGATCTCGCATAGTTGTATTAAGGATGACAGTATGTATCTGGGGGATGGTGTGCATTTGTCGAGGGTCGGGAATGAGTTACTCATAGGTGACTTCTTAGCTTGGTTAAAATCGTTAAAACATGACCTTTAGGTAGGAGTTTTGTGGGGGGTCCGGATAGCCGGTCAACTATCCGGACCTGTGGCGGTAAGGTCATGATCGGTGAGCACTAATTGGTAGATCCCTATGAGTGGGCGTCACCCAACACGGATGGGAGCGCTCGGGAGAGGTGGCCATTGGCCCCTCAATGGGGAGGCGGTCCCGTCTAAGGGCGGGTCGCCGGAAGTAAAGGAAAGGCGGTCAAGGCCCCTTCCTTTGTAGGAGGGGTTACAGCCCCCTCCTGGGGGAATTTCCCGGGGCCAGTGTCATCTGCGACGGCAGATGCGGTAAGTTGTGTGGGGTGGGGGGAAGGTCCACGATACCTTCGAGATACCACACACAAGTCTTCGAACGACCTTTAAATGGCGTCGAGTCTTAAGTGCCCCCGTCAAGTCAAGGGAAATTGTTAGTAGTTGCACTTGAGGTAAGCCTCTGTGCTGTCGCCCCTCCCAAGTGGGAGGGGTAAGTCTGGTTAGGGATCTTGACACCGGTTATGACCTTGCTGTTGGCCCTTAAACGTTAGGATGTACAATTTCAGTGTTTCTAGAGAATGTTTTTGTAGGATGCTAGTTCGGCTAGGAGAACCTCTGTATTAGAGAATATGTTAAGGTTAGCCAAACATCGCAATGTGATAATGAAATTGTACATAACATGAAACGTTTAATGTTTTAATTTTTTGTTTTAATAAATACGGCCGGGAGGGTCACTCCCTCCCACATCCAAAAACTTTAAGAACTGTTTCCGGTTTCCCTCCTTTTGGGGATTGTGTTGAGAGGGGGTGGCGGGTATCTCAGCCATGTGGAAAGGGGCGACCACTCGGTCCCCCCGAACGTATGGCGGAGTGCCTCGATCCCCCCGGGAAGCCATTTTTGGGCGGGAGGCGCGTCTCGGCTGGTATGCCCGAAGCGGCGTAGCCGGGGCGCGCCTTTTCCCGCCCTAGAGTGGGCTGGCCTAGACACCGACATAGCCAGCCCCGCCCTAGGGGCAGGCAGGGGCGGGTTCTCGCCCGCCCTGAAGACGGATAAAAAGAGACGCAAGACCAGAAGACGTCCTCTTGTTCTTGTGCTCCGAAGCTGCACCTCCTCGCTACCCGTGAGCTCGGGACAGAACGAAGAGCCAATTTTGACCCACCCACCAGCCCCTGATGACAGCAAGTCGTTGTGCAATAAAGTGAATTTTTATAAGTATGTTTTCCGTTTTGTTTACAGGCTATGAAAGTATCAGTTTGTTGTTGATCATAATAAAGTATGGTGATTATCGTGTAAGTTGTTACGATTAAAATGATTTGATGTAGTATCGCATTTTAAACATATTCTTTCGGTCGTAGCGACCAATGTTTTCTTAGGTTTGAGTAAGAATTGTCGTATTTATTTTTTGGTAGGCGGTAAGGTCATGATCGGTGAGCACTAATTGGTAGATCCCTATGAGTGGGCGTCACCCAACACGGATGGGAGCGCTCGGGAGAGGTGGCCATTGGCCCCTCAATGGGGAGGCGGTCCCGTCTAAGGGCGGGTCGCCGGAAGTAAAGGAAAGGCGGTCAAGGCCCCTTCCTTTGTAGGAGGGGTTACAGCCCCCTCCTGGGGGAATTTCCCGGGGCCAGTGTCATCTGCGACGGCAGATGCGGTAAGTTGTGTGGGGTGGGGGGAAGGTCCACGATACCTTCGAGATACCACACACAAGTCTTCGAACGACCTTTAAATGGCGTCGAGTCTTAAGTGCCCCCGTCAAGTCAAGGGAAATTGTTAGTAGTTGCACTTGAGGTAAGCCTCTGTGCTGTCGCCCCTCCCAAGTGGGAGGGGTAAGTCTGGTTAGGGATCTTGACACCGGTTATGACCTTGCTGTTGGCCCTTAAACGTTAGGATGTACAATTTCAGTGTTTCTAGAGAATGTTTTTGTAGGATGCTAGTTCGGCTAGGAGAACCTCTGTATTAGAGAATATGTTAAGGTTAGCCAAACATCGCAATGTGATAATGAAATTGTACATAACATGAAACGTTTAATGTTTTAATTTTTTGTTTTAATAAATACGGCCGGGAGGGTCACTCCCTCCCACATCCAAAAACTTTAAGAACTGTTTCCGGTTTCCCTCCTTTTGGGGATTGTGTTGAGAGGGGGTGGCGGGTATCTCAGCCATGTAAGTTCTACATTTTAGAATGCCAATGGATGCCATAACTGGTTCAGTGCGATTAACTGGTTCAGTGCGATTATGATAATTTAGTCTTAGATATTACGTGGCCTCAAAAACCATGATGCTATTAACACAAGCACAGAGAAGCAGTACATCTTCCAATTGTCCTTAGTAATATGCAACTAACAGTCATTGACAAAGCCAATAGTCCTGGCTTGTTGTAGGTGTAATGTTACTTGTTGTGTCATAGAAGTGGATGCTGACAGAATCAGCAAAATACCAGTAGTGTGACACACTATGCTAAGCACAGATTTTTAGTTTACATGTTTTAAGCTATGCCCTTTATTAAATTGGCACGCCCCTTTGAGAGACCTCCCCCCAGTTGCTTCATCTCACTAGTCAGAAGTGGGCTGAGTAAAATACATTAATGACAATCTACCTGACATTTTTCCACAATACACCAGTAAAAAAAGGTCTCCGAAATTTATGGGTATTGAAATGGGAATGCTGTGTTGTTGTGGTGTTACTATCTCACCTTGAAATAATTTCTAAAATGTGCCAATTACATACAGTTATTCCCCAAATTAAATTTTCCAGATGTAAATAAAGCAAGAAAGGGTGCTAAGGATAATATATTGATCCTTCTGTCCTTTCCGCTAAATTTACTACCCAGTTCTTAGGGCTTAGCTGTTGACTCTGACAATCGCTACTAACAGACACAAAAATGTGACTTTTATTTTAACACTGCAGCTGTTTGTAGTTGAAAGTCAAAAAAATTTAAAGAGTAGCCACAATTGGTTCTTTATTTTATGGGAGTAGACTATGGCATGCAAATAGTTTGTATCATGCTTTGGTTGAGGGTGTATGTCTTATCATCCATGTATGCTAAGTCAGCCTTTGTGGCACTCTATGCTCGAAATGTCCAATCTTATGTTGTTCTGTTGTGTTACAACTTATAAAGGGCATAGCTACCCGGAAACAGAAATGCCATTACGCCATTGAGTAACTGAAATTTGCTTTAGGTAAAAATTCTGTTATTGTACATGGGAACAACACATGAATTAGCAATATAGAATGCGTACAGCTGTATTCGTCACACACAATCCGATTTTCACTAAATAAATCGCTCTAAAAGCCAGACTGGCATTTCACGTAAGAATGCTTAATTTTATTTGTCATTTTGGTCATTGAGTGTATTTTTCACATGAGATTCGTCCAGGCCAAAGCATAACAAGGAGAAATGGGGAAATTTTCATGAATCAAGTAATGATGTCAAGCTTTGACAGATGAAACCTTCAAGACTCATGTAGTAAAATGTAAAATAATAAGTTGCAGTTCTCGTTTACATAGTTTTTAAAAAATCTTGGCTACCTTCCTTCTTTGTGTTTCTGAGGAACCTGTAACCACCATCTCCATGTGCAATCAGATGTTAATTGGTCTTCATGAAAACAAGAGGCTCAAAGAGAAGAGTAGCTTCTCAAGCGAAGGCGGGGGGGGGGGGTGTTGGCATGAGAAGTCACAGACTTCAAAAGGGGAGAGGGTAAGCCAGGTAAACAAAACTGTGGATATGACGACATGGCTATGACAAATGACGACATGGCCATCCAGAGGAGGGACTAACAAGCTGAAAACCAATCAGAATGCAGCATTTAGTATGTAAGCCAATCCAAAAGATGGGCGGAGAGTGGGCGGAGTTAAAACAAAGCTTCCCTGCTATAGTATATACTGCATGTCTCAACAAGACAGCGCAAGCACTGCCTATGCGAGGCGTAATAAACACTACTGAGTGAAACTGCATTGCATCAATTCGGTTCTCCAAAAAACAACCATTTTTCAAAAATACAAGCGCCAATGCCTGTCGCTGGACGATGCTCAACTAAGGGTCATTTTGAGAATTATGCTAGCCCATATGAAGTGCTTCCCATGGTCACATGGGATCCTGTAGAAAACCCTTTAAGTGTGTCACTAAGCCCGGGAACTCAAACTTGGTGTTTTCCAGAGCCAGCGTGAGACCTGCAAGCAGACTTTTTCATTAAAAGGAGATGTGTGTGCTACTTTGCTTTCACTTTGTATCCCATATTCAATACAATATTTCACCAGTTGTTGCAAGCATTCTGAAAGACTAAGTTCAAACAGCACCCCAGGGGTTCGTGCAGCAAAACTAATAATGACATTGCTGACTTTACTGTTTGCTAGCGAAGTTTGTCGTTGAAGCTAATCAATACAAGCATTGCCACAGAAAATGTTAACAACAAACTATGCTGTACGTTTGTGCTATTAGCCGACATTATGTGTTGACGCACACTTTAGTGTGTCTGCAAGATACCAGGCAATTATATTCGTTCCTAGGATAAGAGAAAGTACAGAGCTATATTACACATAAGAGCCAGTACATTAACCCTGAATGTCTGTGGTCTCGTGGCTCTGTTATTTATGTTTTTAATTAATGAAGAAGGGAAACAATAACATTAACAAAAAAATGAATGTGTAGCACAATAGATTCTCAGCATACCATTAGTAATTCTTCATACATTATTCTGTGAACAAAAAATATTCATTGATGTTTTACAAATCAATTAAGTTAGGTCATGAGTGGATCCCACATCAGCTGCAAAGTGATTGCGAATTCAAATAATAGATTCAATAAAAAAAGAAGTAACCACTAGATTCCATCACTTCAAGCATTCACCTTAAAACAAATGTATTTGAAAAACGTCAATAATTTTAACTGGCTGCTTGAACAGCATTCCTACTGAATTTCCTTTCTCAGATAATGTTCATGTGACTGTATGCTCTATTGTTGGCCGCACATAATAAACCCTGATTACAAACCAGGGTGTTAAATTGTAATCCCTGTGCAAACAGGGATTAACACAGGGAACGGAATTCGGAGTTGTGTGATAATAATCAAGCACCAGCTGTTTCTCCTGACAGAGTCCAGCAGGTGAAATATCTTTTACCTTTTTTTTTGTTTGGTTAAATAATTTATTCAGTTTTTCAGCGAATTACACACAAGAGATACAGTATAACTTTTCCAACCATGTTTAATACAAACAAAAGAAAAAGCAATAATGAAACAAATAACTCATTGCTCATTCCAATCCATTTCCACAAAAAACTAAAACTACCACATTGATATTCAGTTTACCGACAGGTGTCTCTAGCAGAACCAACAATTAATCAGGGAAAATACAGTGGAGTAGAATAGCATTCGAATAACATATACAACTAATCATCACACAGCCCATATTAAAAAAAGAATAGAGGGGGTAATGTCTTCTACAACCTCATAAATTCATACCAGGCCTTTCAACTGGTCTACTTTCCAGCCAGTCCAAAACAGGTGCCCAAATCGTAACACCTTCTTTTCGCAGCCATGTGCATACAAGTTCATATTCAGATGGAAAATGGAGAGTAATCTGGCCAGCCATTGATTGTAAGTAGGAGGACGTGACTGAGCCAGGGCAAAGCAATACACATCCGAGCTACTGCTATGGCCACAAACATAGACTATTGAAACTGGCTGGCTGCCTCTTGATCATCTATCCCTAGCAGGATGAGGTGTGGTGAAAGACGAATTTTGTATGTACAAAACAACATCTAGAAAGCATATAACTCTCTGTTTAAACCCCTCCAATTTAGCACAATTAAAAAAACAAATGGGCAAGATCTGCATTTTGACTTCTACATTGTGGGCAAGTTATACCTAGGGGCAGATTTATGAAGGGCTTGCGCCACGTTTACGCCGCCGTTGCGTGACGCAACGGCGCGGAAACGTGGCGCATCCCTGCGCCCTATTTACAACGTGACGCATCTAGGAGATGCGTCACGTTGTACAGCACTGCGCCATGAGGAGGCGTTCCTGCGCAGGGGGGGCGTTCCTGCGCAGGAACGCCTCTTGAAAGTGGCTGAGTGAAATCTATGAGATTTCACTCAGTCACTTTCAGGGCAATGCTGCGTCAAAACCCTGCGCCTGCTTGAAGCAGGCGTAAGGCTTGAGGCAGCATTGAAAGAATAGGCCCCCCCAGAGCATTGCTGGAGCTGCGTCGCGCTTGCGACGCAACTCCAGCAAAGCGCCACATTTCCGGCACAGATGCGTGACGCATCTGTGCCGTTTTGCCCCATGGTGCGCCGCATCATAAATGCGGCGCACCATGGGTGGCGTAGCTGTGGCGCACTGTAGCGCATGTTAACTGGCGCATCCCTCGGGATGCGCCAGTTAACATAAATCTGCCCCCTAGTGTTTTTCCATAGATCACTATTTTTTGGTGGGGTATAATAAACATTAAAAAGAGTCTCATAGTGCTGAGCCAGTAGTCCTGCAGATAGTTATACCAATTAGCCTATCTCCAAAGACTCATAAATTTGTACTTCATTAATGCCCAGTCGTAAACTCCAATTATCTGATAGTTTTACTAAGTTACAAAGCTCAAAATCCCACTGGACCTGTATTTCTTCAGTAGCAACTCAAAGTTTTCAGTGGAGTGACCGGAAACAATGTAAGAAATATATGCATGTTTCTTTATCATATTGTAGTGTATGTGAAGTGCGGCTGGGATAGATATGAGTGGTATACGAGAGGGGCTGTGTTTCCTGTGAATGAATGAGGGAGTGGATTGTGAGATGGGGTGAAAACAGTTACATATTTGATATTTATCTAAATGTACAAAGGTTTAAAAAAAATGTATAAAACGTGTTTTCTTTCTTGTGAAAATATGCATTGATATTGTAGGAATGAGAGATTATCATGTTGAAATACTTATAAACATTATTGTAGATTTGTAAATGGCAGTAAGTATTAACCTATGTAAATAATTATTAAAAAGAAATATACAAAAAGTAAAACAATATAATAAAGGAACATGCCTATGTGGTCTTAAATTGTTCCGTCAGCCCACTGAGGACTTTGGGCTGCTACTGAAGAAATGCAGGTCGAGTGGGATTCTGTACTTTGTTTTGTCTTCTTGCCGTCCCCATTATCCCAGACCTAAAAATCAACTAGTACGGTGTACCTTTTCCTTTTTTGGTGTTTTACCAAGTCGTCCTGCACTAGCTCAGCTATATGTTGATATATCTCATTGATCTTACAGTCTGATAGTTTGGCTCGAATCATCTCCCTCCCATACAGTTCCCCTGGGACATTTTAACAAAAAATCTCTAAACTGAAGATATTTAAAAACGTTACGCCTTTCATGACCAAAATCCCTTTGCATCTCCTTAAAAGATTCCAATTGGTTGAGATAATGAAAAAGTCCCCAATCTACCCATCTTCACACTGTTCCCATTTACTACAATACTTCTCATGAAAGATGGCTTAACGGGTCTGTGCTATCCACAAGAGAGTGTAATAATTGTATTGCCCAATCCTAAACTTGTGCTGGTTCTGAGGACATATCTTAAATGCAGATTGTACTCACTTGAATTTGACCTTTTTAAAGCAGCTTGGTTCCACTCTGTTTATAAATGCATTGACCTCTTCGACCATGAAAAGATCGTAAATAGGGGGGAGGTCCTCCCCCAATTGACCCCCGGCAGCTTTCCTATAACTAGAGTCCTCAAATATTGCAGGGAGGCTGCCCAATATTAGAACCTAAAATTAGATACAGCCCCTCCTCCCCTCACCCTAGGTAACATTAGATATTTAAGGACCACATACAACTACTGGCCATAGCCTTCATCCACTTGAAACAGCATTTGTCAAATTCCAAAGGGATGGCACAGAAAACATAGAGTAGTTAGAAAAAGCATTTTGATTACATTACATCACTCCACTATTGACAGATAGGCTTTATAACAAACTGGAAGGGAAAAGAAGTCACAAAGGTAGTTTTTATTCAGATTGTGTAAAATCAGTCCTGGTGAGGGCGGAGAAAAAGCTCTTGAAGAAAGTTATAAGACTGGTACATGTGAGTGAGCAAGGGATGGACTTGTCGAGGGGCCAAAACGCTCTGACAAACCATGCTGTTTTAAGTTTAAACCAAGTAAAAGTTTGCTCAGAGGGTATTCAATGTAGCAGAACTATTACACATTCAAGACAAGGAGGCCTGCAAGTGACCGTAGCAAGTGGAGGGAAGGATCTAAATTTAAGCAATCATTTTGAGTGCTTATCTGCCTCTGTATTAAGTCTAGAAGATAGTGGTGGAAGGGAGGTCTTGAGTGATCTGGATTATGGACTAGGGTCTTCACGCAGCCTGGTGGCATTGTCTTGGAATATAGTGGGCTATAGGAAGCTTTTAACCCAAAATGCTCTCGCAAAAATTCTGGAAATGTATGAGAGTATGTGTTTTCAGGAGACAGGACTGTGTGAAGCACCCAAACCATTAGATGGGTCTTAATGCTTGCTAAAGATGCTAGGCGTCTTGGCCCAGGTAGGACTTATTGATGGCTGCTTACCAAAGTCTCGATAAAAATAGCGTATAAAGTAACCATATTAAAGGTTAAAAGTCAATGGATATTGGCAGGTCCGATAGAACTTTCTAGTACCCCCCCTGGCATAGGCATATATAATTGAGATTGAAATATATTCAACCATGGAAGCCGAAGACTATGCATTGCAGTTAGAGCTTATAGAAGAAGATTTAGAGACAATATGCACAGAACAGTCTAATCGGCTGTTATTGGTTTTAGGGGATTTTAATCACAAATTCAATCCAACCTCTAATGGTCAAATCTATAGAGATCTCCTGTCCATTAGCCAGGTGCCCCTGGATATTTTCCCAAGGACATGTTCCTCAGCATGTGAAGCCGCCCTAGGAAAGGTCTGTCTATGGGCTGTTTTGTGTAAAAGGACGGGTAGACACAGATTGCCCAGCTGTTCAGACCTTTTATACAGGGAATCGGGCTGTCCAGTTGATTATGTTTTTGTTAATTCGAGCAATGTTTCCTCGGTGGAAGTGCTGCATACTGAGGAAAGTGACTAGAGGCCATTGCAGCTAGTGTTCTGTGTAGGACAGTGCAGTAAAGAGACAAAAGTATCCCATTGCTAGTCGACTACCCTAGGTGCATAACTACATGCATATTGGATGAAAACGTAAAAGTACTAAATGATTTCATGTTAGATCAAAAGGAGCCAGAGGCATTGGAGGGCCAGTGCGATTTTTTAACATGGTATGACCGAGTTGTAGGACAGGTTGTCATTTGCTTGAGGGTGAGTTTTAGTCTGTTAACTACCCGAGTGATCTATAGAGAAATGATGATGATGAGTTGGGTTCAAAGATACATTTTGAGGTGGGGATGAGAATGGGTTGAATTTCTCTCTTAAGAGGATAAAAGAGACTATTTTGTCTCTTAAGTTAACTAAGACCAAACTAAGTTAACAAAGACCAGATAACCTCTCTGCAATAATAAAAATAAAATCATGTGGATTGGTGGGCAAGTTTTTATTATGTTATTCCCAAAAGACCTTGGCCTCAAGGCATTTCCCTGAAAGTTGGAAAGGTGCAATTGTTAGGCTGGTTTATGAGAAGGGTGATTCAGTGGTGCCTAAGATTTATTAGCTAATCAGCCTACTTAATGTGGGAGAGAATGTTTTCTCCGAAGTGCTGTGAGGCCTAAGGAAGATCTGGGTCAAAGAATACAGCATTATCCCTATTGAATAAGGTTGGTTCAAAGAAGGCCACTCACCCCTCAACCACTACTTTAGTCTTTGGTCAATGGCAAGGAAATCAAAAGATTTATGGGGGAAACTGATCAGTTTGTTTGATAATTTCCATGCTGTCTCTACCTAGCTCCTTCCATAATGCCACCCACCAACGCATATATTAAATCTCCCCCTCCCCCTGATGGCGCGCAAAAGAGCGCACAGGAATAGTAGCGATCTGAATCTTCGCTCCTCACTATTAGGCTAACCCCTTCCAAGATGGCGCTCACACAAGCACATTGTTCCTTTTCCTTCTCCAAGAAGGCGCCCATATGTGCGCCCAGGAGTTGTCCCTTCTCGAATCACCACGTGATACCAAGTATGGCACCCTGCATGCTGTTTTAAAGCACAGCTGACCCATCATCCAACGTTACTGCCACCGAGCACAGAACGTAGATAGCACATCGTTGCCGCGACTCGTGAGACTTCCATAAGGTAAGCGGACCCCCGCATCTAAAGCCGCCAGCAGTGCACCAGCACCTCCTTGTTATTTTACCCTTTATCCCCCTCATTGCCCCCGCTATTTCCTTTACTCCGTAGTTCACGCAGAGCACAAACGGGTTACCCCTTGAGGGGAAGCCGGTTATACCAGAATGGTTCTGATGGACATTGCCACAGCAGCCGCGGAACGCATTGGTCCTTCCTACTTAGGACGCACAAAGGCGGTTCAGGTAATTACACGAGACGTACCAAATCACCGTGATGTCACTTTATGCCCCTGTTCGCACCCTCATTCGGTCCTTTCTCCCACCCTCCTAGGAAGCCTGACTCCCCCCCTGGAACTCCACAAATTACTTATTTGAACCAGTTGGTTGCCATAATCGGTAAGGGGCAGCTATTATATTCTGACAGGTCATTTCCCGAATCTCGGCACTGGCAACTGGGCACGTTTTGCTTAGCACGATAAATCCTACAATACCAATGCGTCGCATCCATTTTTTATATCATGCACTGCGGCACAATTTACAGTAGAAATCGCGGCAATTCGCCCACTTCTCGCCAATCTGCACATTAACTTCCCGAGACTTGTTAAGCACAAACCCCATCAAAAGACATCGTTTTGGCTCCGCATGCAAGCGTCACATCTGACAGTAGAAATTGCGGTAATTCGACCTATTCTCACCATTGTGCACAGAATTTTCACCAGACTTATTAAAGCACAAACCCCACCAAAGAAACCCGTTGGCTCCGCAGGCAAGCAGTTTATCATTTTCACTTGTCCCAACAATCGGCACCAAAGCACTACAAACTACGCAGGCATTTTTGTTGTAACCAAGGTAGCATTCTAGCTTTCACTATTTGCCTGTTTTTCCCATTGTTCCACCTCTGAATTACTGGAGGTAATAGCGCATAGCACATTATGCACTCAACGTGGTTCTGTTCGGCCGAATAAATGTTGGTTGCCATTTTTCACAATTGTTGACATGCTTCAAAGTACCGCAGTGATCCTGCTGAATCACTGTTTCTTGTTTCCCTTGTCTCCTTATTTCCACAGGCGGCAACCATAAATACCAGGCAATTGTATTAGTTGTCCTGATGATGATCCCCTTTATTAGGAGCTAGGGATCGAAACGTCGACTTTTCTTAAACAAAACCACAAGTTAACCATTGTGTATATTCATTGTGGTTTTTGTTGGTTTCAACTTGTTGTAGTACTTTACCAATTGAGTACAAGTCACCTTTTGCTCCAAGTTATTGCCTGTCTATTATCCGTCTCACATTATTTCTCTCCATCACTACCTTTTCCCCATACTAGGTACAGGACTGTGCCTTACTGTACTTCCATGTTTGTCTATTTTTTGCCCTTATTTTTACTATTAACCAAAATAATTTTCCATGTTTGGCTGGGCATGGGCAAGTTATATAGTGCTTATTTAAGTCTAAATTACTTTTTTCTCATTTCTTATACACTAAGGACCATTGTTCCTTGTAAAACTGCCTTCTACCTAGTAGGCCAACATTTATTGTAGGAAATGCTGAGGGGGCTTGGAATTCATAAGGATCTTCTTTTACTCCTCCAAGCCATATTATATACTGTAGGAACCTTATCAAAGCAAATACAGATTTGCTTGCGTCAGGGCTGTGTTTTGGCTCCTGTATTATTTTTCATGGTTTTGTCGGATTTACCAAACATGTTATATGCTGATTATGTGGTGATAATGGGCATGACAGAAGTAGGTCAACAAAAAAAACTGCATGTGTTTCATGCACAAAGAAAAAACTCAATGTTAACCTAGACAGGAAAAAGATAATGGTGCTAGGGAATGAAAGGGAGGATTTAATTGGTTCCTGGATGGGAACAAAGTGGATGTGGTTGAAAATTATAAATATTTGGGCATGTAGTTTGATACAAAGCTATATTGGAGAGGTAATATTGAATCTCTAAAAGCTACAGCATTGACTTCGGTATGGCGCTTAAAGCAGTTCAACTGAGGTATGGTGGGCCCTCCCTTCGCCCCATTTTGTCAGCCTATAATGCGATGGTCCTTCCTCAATTACAGTATGGTGTAGAAGTTCTAAACCTAGTTGGCAAACTGGATTGGAACTACAAAGACTGCAAATGTGTGAAAAGACTCCTCTCATTACCACCTTCAGCTATTGTTCAAGCTATAAGGGTAAAGATCCAGCTTACTGCTTGGAGTTATTTAGGGTATGAAGCTACACTGAGGTTTTGGCAGAGATTGACAAGAGAAAGTACTCCAAAACTATCCCACCTCTTTAAAGAAGAGGTTAAAAATAGTCTATAAAAAGCTGACGCTGGATCAGTGGAAGCAAGGGCTTCAGATACCCAAATCAGAGCAAAAACACTCACTTATAAATGTGCTAGAGAGGAGGGCCTCTGGTATTTGCGGGGGGAATCTTCCACAAAGTTCCTCTTAAAAGGTTGGATCGATGATGACTGTTTTTCATACATTGAGGCCTTACCAAACCCAAGCTCAGGGTTGTAGTATTAAAATTTAGGGTTTGGATAAATCCATGCTACATAGATAGGAGGACAACATCAGTAATGACAGATGTGCAGGGTAAGTGCACTTGTGGGATAAAAACAAAATGTAATGGGGCACACATTTTAATATATTTCATATGGTATTTAAATACGCAGAAAGTATTTGTAAAACTATTTTTTTCTTCAAAAATCGAATTGTAAATAATGATGAAGCCTTATTTTATTTTATTGGTGACCATGAGCTTTATGGATGTTACGTTTGCAAATGTGAGATTTTTAATTATGATCAAAGGGGTTTTAAAAGATTTGATAGATAACACATAGGGAATAGGTGGGTATTTACGGCCTTTACCAAATTATCTCCTTTTTTATTTAGTGTATCTATAACCTATCAGAGGTATTTTTAGCTTTCTTTCTATTTATTATCATAAAATGCATTTATGGGGGTTTTAATAGACTACGGTCTAAATAAACAACGTTTTTAAGTAATTGGCTGACTATTGATAGATGTATATTGTCCATCCACCGAAAATCCCTCTTGTATTCTGCAATACCAGGACCAAATTTAAATCCACTCACTTATCTACTTTACTCGTGATGTTAATTCCCAGATATACAGCATGCTCGGTTCTGTGGTTATCCACTACCTATACCCACTCATTAGCCAGTATCGGGCTTTTGTTCTTAGTTGAGAGTCAAGTTGTCAAACCTTAATGCCTCGCCCTCTGCTTCCCTTAATGCTATTTTGGGTTTGTGTGTACCCAACGCTATATCATCTGCATAGACTAATGCCTTTTTACTTAGGCCCTGCGAAACCATCGGAACAAGTGGCTCATTATTGACAAGACTCTTGATTAACAAATCAATATATAATGCAATAAATAGGGGTGAGCAAGGGCATCCCTTCTTTGTTCCTCTCATTATAGTAAAATCCTCTGCTTCTCTCCCCCCTATTTGCAATCTGGCTACCAGCTTGCTATACAATGCCTGTACTACTCTTATAGAACCTGAAAATTGTTTTCATCTAAGTAAGACCCACAGATAATCCCATGCCACTTGATCAAAAGCCTTTTCGGCATCAAGTAATATCAGGGACATGGAATCCCCTGTATTTCCAGCCTTGTTGAATTTTGCAATTATACTTCTAGTGTGATTGATAGTCTCCCTTCCAGGGATAAACCCATGTTGCCATGGGGATACCAACTTGCAAATTAGTTTACTCACCCAAGAGGTCAACATCTCAGCGTACAGTGTTGCATTCTCATCTATTAATGAAATGGGTCTTTAAGAACCTGACTCAGTTGAAGGCTTCCTCTTCTTCTTCAGCAGTATATTATCAGTGGGAACTTGGTATAGCGGAACTTGCAACCCACCTTGCACTTGCCTGAATAACTTGCTTAGATCAGCATAAAAAAAGTTGTAAAATTTGAGTGGAATTTTATATGGATCTGCCGCTTTCCCCAATCCAGTGCACCGCGAGCTGTTTCTATTAACTCTACTGTAGGTGCAGCATCTAAACAGGTCTTCTTATCTGCAACTAACTGACTTCCTCTAATAAGTTCAAGATATTGCCCTTATTCTCTGTACGAGTGATCTCTAAATGATCCAATTGCCTATAAAACTTATTAAATGCTCCCAATATGATTTCAAGTCAAAGTATGCTTTATTCGAGGTTTCACTCATAAAAGCAGAACATTCAACATTTTAAAAATACAAATAAATTCACAGTTAATTATGTTAAAAACGAAAGCATTCATTTTACAGTTATTTGACTTGGGTTGCAGTTCCAATTTTAGGAATTTAGAACAGTGCAAGATGAGCAATTTGTTAAAATTAATACAAAAGTTAAAATTTACCAGTTTAAAACAGTTATGTATGTAAGAACATAGGCATAGAATACAGATGAGTTAATTGGTCAGAGAATAGTCAAATGACTAGCAGTCTCTGTCTGATCGACCATGCCCATCCAAGATACTTGGCAGTAGCTATTAATAGCCATGTCAGACTATTAGTGCGTATAATAAGCAAGGCAACAGTGCTGCTAGTGGTTCCCAAGTTCTTGCACATCGGTGTTAACCAAATACGCCATTGATCAGAATAGGCTGTGCAAGAAAATAAAAAATTACCAATTGTTTCTTTGGCGATACCACAAGCAGGACAACTGTCGCTAACTCCACCATCCCATTTTGCTGTCAAAACTCTAAGGGGGAGTGCACCTGCCCTTAATTGGAAAAGGAGCTTTCTATCACCGGGCCTTGTTATGATATCCGAATAGGGTTCTAGATAGGGATAAAGTTTCGTTTCTAGGAATGTTCCGGCCATAGATCCTGTATTCGAGCTACCCCAGCCCCTAGAGGCTTCCTTCTCCCAGTAAATTTCTTTTAAGACTCTTTAGTCGGAAAAGGAGTTCCCGCTGGGTCTTCCCAAAGTGAACCCAGACCAAACTCAGTCAAAATTGCACTGAGTGATTTGCGCCACTCAATTTTGTGAAATACATCTGCCTTAATAATGTCTCAAAACCCCTCAGCATAATGGGAAAGCTCTGGGGTCGTACAAAGCCTTCGCCAATACAGAATCGGTCGAAGCCTGACCAAGTCTGTGACAGCTTTTCTGCCCAGATCATACCTCGGGGGCAGCAAGGGAGTACTTTTAGGTACACCAGTTATTGCCCGGAAGAACTTGTTTTCCGAGATTTGAAGTGCAGCTACCTTCTCAAACCCCCATAGCTCTGCACCATAAAGTGCTGAGCCGAGAGCCTTTGCTTCATATAACTGGAGAGCTGGCTTTAAAGGTTTGGTCAGGGATTTTCTATGCTCTGAACTGATAGCACCTGACAGTTGTCTGTGTCTCAGTGTGGCAAGATCTATGTGCTGTCTCCATCTGTTCTTGCTCGATATATGAATCCCTAAATATGTGAAAGCATTCACAATCTCCAGGGGGCGGCCATTCATTGTAATTTTAGATTTAAAACTGCGGTGGCATTAGAGCCTATGAGCCCATTGGTGGAAGTCCACCATTTATGCTCTGTGCGCAGAGGATTGTGGTCACTCTCGCTCCCCCACACAACCTCCATGTCACATACCAACGGCCATAGTTTCAGGCTACATAAGACATATGCTTTCTATAGTGCTACCCACTTACCCCTGCCTATTTTTAATTTCCAGAATGTTACTTTGTACCATCTTTTGTCGCATCCGAAGTGCCAGCTATTTACCCACCCTTTCACTATACTCATAGCACTTGGAACAACAGGCCTGATATTTTTCTGCTTCCTTTCCTTTGTAGATATCATTAATCCTATCTCTCTCTGCTGAGATCTTATATATTAATGTCTGTTGTGCCCCATCTACCATTGCCATTTACATACGTTGTGCCTCTAGATTGCTCAGCTAACTCTCAGCTTCTGAGCCTGAATTTTCAGTCTGCACAAACTGAATCTGAGGGTCTCCCCTCTTATTCCAGTCTTCAGGGCATCCCAGTCAACGTTACCAGGAGCACTACCCCTATTCAACTTCATAAAAGCAGTGATTCATTTCTTCATGTGATCAACATACTCTATATTTGACAACAGCCCCCTATTAAATGACCAGGTCTGCAGCTGTGGCTTTTTTGTCAAGGTCCCGATTTCAATCACTAATTTTAATGTTAAGCTATTTGTAAAGCGCAGCGTATAACCGGCGGTGTCTTGGCTCTGATTCTATGTACAACGATGAGCAGAAAGGAGGGCCTACTGATTGAAAAGACAAGTGTTCAAAAGTTTCCTGAACTGGAGCAGAGAAGGTGCAGACCTTAGGTTGAGTTGGAGGAGATTACAGGATGTGGCTGCTCTAACCGCAAAATTGCTACCACCCCATTTAGATGTTTTAAGTCTGATAGAATTTATTCTGAAGGAGCCTGCTGATCTTGGATTTTTTGTTGGAATGTATCATAAAAAAGCCTGCTTCGGAAAGGAGGGTCCTGAATTATGGAGGGCTTTATATATCAGAAAGAGGGCCTTAAACTTGATTCTGTTTTTGGCTTTCAGCCAATGAAGGTCTTTGAGAGCAGAAGAGAGAGAGTCGTTCCTAGGCAAGTCCATAAGAAGTCTGACTGCCGAATTCTGTAGAATTTGCAATTTTTTCAAATATTGAGTTTGCAGGCCAATGTAGAGGCCATTTCAATAGACGATCTTGGATAATACTAAAATGTCAATAACTGATTTCCTGACTGAGATGGGCAAAAAGATTAATATTTCTTTTAGTATTCTCAAGGTATTATACTAAGAGGAGACCACTGTGTTGAATTGATTGCCTAGAAGTAAACAATCATCAATGATGACACCTAAACTCTTGGCTTTCCTGTTATGGGCAGGAAGTGGGCCCATGTCAGCAGGCCAGCAAGGGGCAGACCAGAAGTTGAGATTATTGCCGAGTAAAATCACTTCGGTCTTTCCAGCATTGCGCTTGAGTCAGTGTTTGTTGATCAAGCCATCAATAATTTAAATGCACTCATGGATGTGAAGACAGGTGTGTTTGGCATGGTTGGAGACTGACAGCACAATTTGCATATCATCCCTATAAGACCTGCGGGAGAACCGGAAGGATTCAACCAGAGGAGCCAGATCAGCAATGTATATATGAAAAAGAGTAGGGCTAAAAGAGGAACACTGTGGAACACCACAGGGCAGGCGGAAGTGGAACGAGCTTGAAGAGAAGGCATCAGTGTTGATTATGCTTTTCCTGTTTGGCAGGAAGGATGAGACTAGTTTCAAGGCAAGATTTTTTTATACCTATTGCTTCCAGACGGTGGATCAAAGTGGAATGATCCACTGTATCAAATGCCACAGACAGGTCCCACAGGATAAGGGCAGCTGACCCCCCCCCCCCCCCCCATCCAGTATAAATCTTAGTTAATCGGTGGCCTTGATCAAGGCAGTCTCTGTACTGTGCTTGGATCTGAATCCAAATTGAGTGGGATCCAGGCAGTTAGAGTCCTTAATGAACTGATTTAATTGAACTTTCCTCACTTTTTCGACTACTTTCACAGGGAAGGAAAGTCTAGAAATAGGCCGATAATTGTCTGGATCTTCGGGATTCAGATTAGTTTTTTCAGTAAAAGCAGAATGCAAGCTTGCTTCTATTGGGATGGGAATATACCTGTTCTAAACATGTTATTGAACACATTGTAGAGATGGACTGCAATAATGTCAGGGACCAGCCTAATAACTGAGGGCGGACAATGATCATCCGGAAAACCTGACTTGGTGGTCAAGATGAGATCTTTTATTTGCGACATAGAGACAAGGAGGAGTGAATCAAAAACATTAGAGTATAAGTCATTATCGTATGGTGTTCACATTATCTTGACTGGGGGATGGCAGAAGGTTGCGAAAGTGACTGAATTTGTTAAAAATTGAATCGATTTTACATCTGAAATGCAAAGCAATCTCATCTGAATAACCCAATCCCTTTTATACGGAGGTTGTTTAGTGAGTTTATTGATGACTTGATAAAGTTCTTTAGCTGAGTTTTTGGTGGAACCGGAAGGATTCAACCAGAGGAGCCAGATCAGCAATGTATATATGAAAAAGAGTAGGGCTAAAAGAGGAACACTGTGGAACACCACAGGGCAGGTGGAACGAGCTTGAAGAGAAGGCATCAGTGTTGATTATGCTTTTCCTGTTTGGCAGGAAGGATGAGACTAGTTTCAAGGCAAGATTTTTTTATACCTATTGCTTCCAGACGGTGGATCAAAGTGGAATGATCCACTGTATCAAATGCCACAGACAGGTCCCACAGGATAAGGGCAGCTGACCCCCTCCCCCCCCCCATCCAGTATAAATCTTAGTTAATCGGTGGCCTTGATCAAGGCAGTCTCTGTACTGTGTTTGGATCTGAATCCAAATTGAGTGGGATCCAGGCAGTTAGAGTCCTTAATGAACTGATTTAATTGAACTTTCCTCACTTTTTCGACTACTTTCACAGGGAAGGAAAGTCTAGAAATAGGCCGATAATTGTCTGGATCTTCGGGATTCAGATTAGTTTTTTCAGTAAAAGCAGAATGCAAGCTTGCTTCTATTGGGATGGGAATATACCTGTTCTAAACATGTTATTGAACACATTGTAGAGATGGACTGCAATAATGTCAGGGACCAGCCTAATAACTGAGGGCGGACAATGATCATCCGGAAAACCTGACTTGGTGGTCAAGATGAGATCTTTTATTTGCGACATAGAGACAAGGAGGAGTGAATCAAAAACATTAGAGTATAAGTCATTATCGTATGGTGTTCACATTATCTTGACTGGGGGATGGCAGAAGGTTGCGAAAGTGACCGAATTTGTTAAAAATTGAATCGATTTTACATCTGAAATGCAAAGCAATCTCATCTGAATAACCCAATCCCTTTTATACGGAGGTTGTTTAGTGAGTTTATTGATGACTTGATAAAGTTCTTTAGCTGAGTTTTTGGTGGATTCAATTTGCGATGAGAAATAGGCGGCCTTTTCTGTAACCAAGAGGGCTTTATATTTAGTTAACAAGTTGTTGTACATTTCTCTCCCTTGGGAGTCATATCGGACTCTCCATTTTCTCTCTTGGCATTTGCAACATTGTTTCTCAAGCCTAAGGGCCTCTGAGAATCAGGGGGCAGATGGAAAGGTCCTGCCTAGGCCACATTTTTTTGCCTGACTAATTGAGAAAAGGCAGAGTTGAGCCAGGTGGAATAAGTCTCAGCTGCGAGTTCCGGATTTTCCACCACCGGGGGGCTTGAAATAATCAATAACTGCTCTAGTTGATTTTGAGCATTTTTTGCCTAGGGTCTGTAGTTGGCTGATATAGAGTCTTATTCTGTGCTGTGTTAGCTTTAGCGCAATTAATCTTAAAGAAGAAGGCTGAGTGATCGGACCATATCAGAGGAAGCACTTTAAGACTAGAGATATAATTGTTATTCGAGAACAGTGCATGAAGCGTGTGACCACCACTGTGTGTTTGATCGGTACTAAGAAGATTAAGGTCAAAGGCATCCATGATTTCAATTAATGAGACTGTATCCTTGTCTTCAATTTGTTCTAAGTGAAAGTTAAAATCCCTGAGGACTGTATAATTGGCATTGCAGATATCTGCCTTGAGTGAAGAGCAAATGGAGTTTAAAAAGTCGGCTTTAGGACCAGTAGGGCGATAAATGAGAGAGCCTCGACAAGTGTAAATATTTGTGAGCCCTAGTTTGAAAGACAGTTCTTCACAGTCCTGAGACTCCGTAGTAGTGAATTTGGCCCTAAAATGATCCTGGTAGGTGACCGACAAGCCCCCTCCTCTTTAAAGTGGATGGTCTTGCCCATGCAGATGGTACCCGGAAAGCGTGGCTTTGAGAAGTACTGGCAGCGAGGTATTAGTGGCCCAGGTTTCCGAGAGATAAATAAGATGTCAGATTTGTGAGAATCAATAGGATCTGCTACTTCCAGTCCGTGTTTTACTAGTGAACGAGCATTGATTAAGGTGCAGATTATACCTGTAGTTTCCTGTTTTTCAGGTGATTTCTGGCTGGGACCAAGTGAGCTGGCAAGGGTGAAAGGGCCAGAAAGAAGGAAACCACAGGTAGAGCAAATTCCCTCCCAATCCTGACAGAGAGCTAGCATGTTAAAACAGTTGCAGTTGAGATCCCGTTTATTGAAATCATGAAGCTCCTATCTTGTGAATGAAATTCCAGTCCTGGAATCTGAAGCAGTCTTGGAATCTGAGGCAAAACTGGCAGAGGGTCTGGCATTAGACGCAGTCCAGTATTGGATGGGCGCAGACAGGCTTGCCTTTGGCATGCCTTTGGAACGACAGCGGCACAGACACGATGCGCAAGTTCTTATAAAGCCCAGCATAAGAGGGGCATGATAACACACCGACACTGATCATGTTCTACAAAGCAGGTGGAAAACAAAAACAGGGGGAAAACCTGGGGCCCAGCAACCCCGATTACCCTACCCTGGATACCCTGTGGATACCCTATGTGGAAAAGGTACTGGGAACACAATATAAAATAACTCTAAAGTTTACAACAAACTCATGCAATTATTAAAAGTGGGATGATTAGCCCTTTCAAGATGGCACTCCCAATAGGAGGTGGGGTAGGGCAAGTGGAGCCAGGCAACTCCTAAAACCGGTGCAGAGAGACTAACTCTCATTGTGCCTACAAGGAAAATCAAAGTGACCAGACAGGTGAGGAAGTTAATCCTACTCACGGTTGCTCACAAAACTGCGCAGACACTCTGTGGAAGACCTCATATAGCCCAGCATATGAGGGGGCTTGATTACACACCGGCGCTGATCGCGTTCTTCCATACAGGTGGGCAACAAAAACAGTGGTTGTTATCTGACAGAGTACGAGGACATTTTTTATTTTTTGACCCTTTAGGAAGGCCGGTTGATACTAAGAAATAATCATGTCTAACATGCTTCTTATGAGGAGCTGAATAAAATATACACCCCTCGTCTGGAGCCATAAGCTGTTTCACACACACACCAACCGATGATTTGATTTAAGCACCTGTAATGTCCGAAAAATTCTAGGCTTTCTACCCTCATAACAGCCAGTAGGCTGAGCATTTGGGCAACTGTTCATATGTATGTTTAGATCATGACATATTATCACTAGAGTAGCCCAAGATGCAAGATCAATGTTAATGAAAATTAAATAAGTTTGAACCATAGATAGAGCAAACTATAACAGAGCAACCACCACCTAAACACTTTACCAAACCCCAACAACCACATTTATCTAGGAGTTTCCGAATAACCACCTTACTTTTCTATGGGCCAAAACAGCTACCCCCCTTGTAGCAATCCGCTGTGTAGTGTGTGTCAATAGCAAAGCCCCAAGGGTTTCCAAAAGATGTTTCTTTGCGACTTCTAAATGAATTTCCTGCATATAGATGACCTACAAACTTGCAATCCTTCTACTATACTCCTTTTAAGATGATCGATCATTAACGCCCCAAACATTATTTGTAGCAATTGTAGCAATCTGCAGATTTCCTACTCAAGCCATTTATACATCTTTTCAACCAACCTTATGATAGACCAACCTCTAGCAATAAATCAACTAATCCTAACTTCCTGATGCTAGTATCCTTACTTAATCTTCCCTCCTCTTGTGTGCCCCACACTCTGTGCCTGCATGCCCGCCCTTCCCACCCTTGAAAAACACTCCACCCTAAACCACCCACATGCCATCTCCTCCAACCATTCTAAGCACACAAACCAGCCCTGGTCCGAAAATGGACTGTGTGCTCCACTCCTTTTCAGCATACCACAGCAATCACACCCCCTTCAAATAAAACAGAGATAAAAAAGAAAATAAGAGCAAATGTCCTAAAAGATTAGAAACTTTCATGCCGCAAAGACAAATCGACACACCAGACATTGACTCTAAGGACTCTCAAACCCTGTGGCAGAAACCTTGTTTTATTTAGAATGTCCAACCCCTCTAAAAACCTCAGCATTTGACAACATTAAAAAATTCCTCAACCCCCTAGACCAGCCCAACCAGACAGTCTTTGGCCTTAATTTCAGAGGTAAATACCTGAGTCCCATGTTTGTCGATTATCTTTAATCATGAAGTGTTCATTGGGTACGCTTCAGTCCCTTTCCTCTGAAAAGGGCTTATACACCTGCTTAAGCCTCCAGCGTGTTTCCACCATAACATGACAGAAGTCAGGCCTCGTGAAAAAGGAAAAAGCATCATTATTCCATTTAGAGTCAGGAAAAGCCTTCTGAAATATGGCCTGTCTTAAAAATTACATTTCTTAAGTGGATAATAATTGCCCTTGGCTTTGTGGAGCCGTTACCGGTAGCCTGAGTTGGCGTCTTCAAGGAGAGTGGGAATCTATGAACCCTGTGAATCTCTACTTCACACCTTCAGCTCTCCAACTATGCAAAGGTGCCCTTAAACAATTTGACAATGAAGGACCTTACATCATTGCCCTCAACACCTTCCTCCAGCCCTAGTGTCTGTAAGTTGTTTCTCCATTGCAAGTTTTCAAAGTTTTCCATTTTCCACTGAATATCTTTAATATGGGACTCTTGCATAGAGGATTGTTTCAGCAAACCTCCTACAAGAGCTTCCAGTACTGAGTCTCAACTGCTTTTGCCAATTTCTGTGCACGCTTTGGAAATCCACTTAACCACCCCCTGAAATTTCCTTACGGTCACTCTCGCTTTTCTGCTATCCTGCTAGGTCGTCTCATGATGTTGCATCAAAGTGCGGTAAATTAGGTCAAGAGAGGGTGGCTCAGGTTCACCTTCTGGGTGAGCTACTTCACTCTGTGATGGATTCCCTGTGTTGTCATAAGATTGTTGGGTCAAGGAATAGTCCCACTTCAATTTTACAGGTCAAATATAATAAATGTTTGGAGGGGCACAGTCCTGATGGAAAACCAAAACATGCAGAATTCGGTGTTTTGAACACAAATTCTGCATGTTATGGCTCTGTTCCAATTGAAATGCAACGACTATGCAGCATTTGCTCATCCAGTATATACATCACCCTGAATGAGGTAAACACTTCATCTCCATCTGGCCCACTTGTGATCAGGCCCTAAATTAATTGAATGTTCATTGCAGTGATCTTCAAGATGCTAGTTGGAATGGTAGCAAGACTAAAGATTCAAGGTCGTTAAATTGACTACAATTACATGTGGAAATAGCAACACCTGTATATTACAGAGCTGTACAAAAACCCAAGTTAATATTATTGTTTAATTATTTTGCTTGTACCATACTCAGAGGCATCATTATACTTATTTAACGCCACAAGAAAATATCTCATGAATACTCACTTACTTTCTGACTGTGGGGACAGCAACCTTTCAAGTGCAAATTCAGTGGCAAATGCGCCTTTCTAAAATTCTTAAGTACTGACCTGTTTGAGCTTCATCTTGCTCAGCATATCTAGGTTGGGAGCCTTATAAATCTTTTAGTGCTTCTCAAACAACTTTGGGTGATGACAGGTTCTTATTGCACTGGAAAATGCACTTTCCCATCTCATAAGTCATCTGTGAGGTGTTTGTGCAGGCCTAACCATCTGCTGAACCCCTTTAGAAATATCCCACTTCGTCAAATCTGGATACTGGGCATCCCTCTCTGCACTTTCTGATTCAATTCTCTTCTATGTGCCTGTCTCAGGAGACACATACACACGTCTACAACACAGGTTAATAGTGTAATATAGTAAACAATGTAATTTCACCAGTAAAGTGAAACTCTCCCCTTGCTGTATACAGCCTTTCCAGGATGCACTGCTGTGGTCAACTTCTGCAGTGCTTGAGGGGTTACCCCGGTGCCTATATTTCCATTCAATGACAGTATTTCTTGGCTGACCCAGGTAAAATGTTCATTACATCTGCATAAACTTGGTAACTTCAGTAATTTCTAGTTATGAGAATTTGCAGAAAATACAATATTAATCAATTTTTCATAATTAAATACTTTTGGCAGCAAAAGGTTTATGCAAACTCATGGAAACAATGCAAATGGCCAAAACACGATTCACAGCTGTTTGCGGCACTTGTGTTTTTTGCACTAATTCTTTCACAACAAATATGTGAAAAATGGATGTGAGGACTTATTTCAGCTGAAATAGAGTTCATGTGTGCAATCGGATGTAATTTTGTGTATTCTGAAATTTTAGATAATAACGCGAATGCAAATTATGCAAATTTGGCACACCTCTAGCTCAAATGTAACTAACGGCTCTGTTAGCTGGGTACTCTAGTTCTTTGCTGTGCGCAAATCCTTAGGACCCTTAAGGACTTTGGGCAGCAAAGTCCTCTATACCCATTTGCTAGAAAAGTTACACATGCAGCATATGTATCATCAAAGTGATTGTCACTCTGGCCCAGTGTCATTGAGATATTTTCAATACCCAGCAGTCCCACAAGTGGTATATCCAGTTTCGATGCTCAGGTATTTTGGCCATGCCGCACATGAAATAATAGTTTCATTAATTGCGCGCAGGGCACGTGACATCATTCTCCTACTTGGGTTCACAATGGGAATGCTTGCTTGTTTAATAAGCCTATGATTATGTATGATGGTAATCTAGGAAGGTCAGTGTTGCTATAAATATGTGCTTTCCTCCAAGTATTGTTTTATTCTGGGGCAGTGCCATAGTAAATTGATTATTGTACCAAGGTCTCCACATTTCCTCCAGCACTCTGGAGTTTTGGCGGGGGTTCCATCTGTTTACCCTTGCTGGTGTGTATTATTATGAGAGTTCTGTAATTTTGTTTGTTTGAAAAAGTTTTATATAGCGCTACTAGACCCGGAGGTATCAGAGAGCTTTACATGAATACAGCAAGTTACAGGTTACATAGTTACATCACTTAAATCAAAGAGTTATAGGGGGAGGAGGAGGAGGAGGAGGAGGGAGGGAATACACAACGGGAAAAACGAGGAAAACAATGTCTGATGTCCGGCTGGGTAGGTGGCGGCTGAGGGGGTGAAACCAAGGCCAGACTCCTCTTTAGCTGCATATGACAGCTCCACCTGGTTGCTCGTGTATCGAGGTGAGTACAAACAGTTTTGACGCCCATGGGACGTCGAAAAAGGTCCAACAGAAATTCAGAGGAACGTTATTTATGAGTTATATATAGAGCTGTCTAAACCCGTAGGTATCCGAGCACTTTACATTAGGGTGCCCAATGTTACAGAAAATGAAAACAAATACACATTATGTTAAAAATTAAGCAACAAATTGGGAGAGGAGGGGGGCTCTAGAGGGCGCACTGCGGAATGGCTGACTATTGAGACAACTCCGCCGGTCAGGTTTGGTATTTGACAAAAAAGGCCGGATTGCGGATCCGAAACCGAAATGGTGATCGGAATGCTTGGGGAATAAGATGCAGGTGTTGGGAAGCCTGTAAAACATTGTTGCAGCAGGAAAAGGCATACTTGCGGTTCTGCTGTGAGGCGATGATCAAAAGACGCAAGATGGTGGCGTCCTGCAATACAATCACTCCAGTACTGATCTAACCTCAGACATACTAATGAAGGGCACAGGAGACATCTACTACTCTTGAATGACCGCATCCACGGGGAGATCGTTGACAACTCTCCATACCGGAACGCGCTGTGAGTAATCAAGCTATGAGTTAGTGTCCTAAAAGAAAGGAGAAAACAAACCGCATTTACAAAATGGCAGATTCCGATAACGGTGGCGCCGCGGTTGTTGATCTTGGCCATTAAGTAGTGCACTCTGTAAATATATGGCAGCATAGGAGTCATATGGATGAACGGTTCTATTAATGGACATACTAATGAATTGAACTAAATGCGCAGCTACGTACTATACATTACCACGGAACCTGCCCTGCCCTGTATTGAGAGCGTGCTGCAAGGATCACATTCACGGCCCCACCCTTCTAAAAATGTGGACGAGAGGTATGAAATCGCCGGGAACAGGTAACAAATGTACCTAATCAGCGCTGCTACTTTAAAAGTGTGCTAATTCCCTTAAGACCACACTGGGAGTGCTGCTGCCACCACATACGGAAAGCATGAGAGGGTAACACCTATAATCCATACCTTACAGCGGTGATGGGCCCCACTCAATAGACTGCTTCCTGCTGTCCAGAGCTACCGGATTGCTATGCTGCGTGTTTTGTGACAAGGGGAAGTTCCATATAGAGGCCCTGAGACCTGCTGATAGGGGGCTGAAGAACTTATTGGACAATCTATAAGTCTGAGGTAGTGTATTAAACCTGTGGCAATACAATATTGACTGCTGTCAACAACTACTACCACCAAAAGGCTGTGCTTTGTGGCGCAAATTATTACGGCTACTCTTCGGGCGGTGTTGAGGACTGGGGGCGCAGGGAACTGGACAGTGGAACAACAGGGCAAGATAGCACTTCAACTGAGGTATTATACGACATCCTGCGGTGAAGACGGTAGTGCTGGTTATTGTAATCATGGGCAAGCAGGACAAGCAACAATCAAAATTACCATTTGAAACGAAACGGCATGCCAGAGGTGCAACAGAGCTCTCAGACACCGAACTGGAGGTGGAAAATGCGCCGAGCAGCGGAATGGAACAAGTTCTAAAAGCGATACAACAAAGCTTGCAGGACATCAATGGCAAACTGGATTCCCTTACTCAATGAGTTGACAACATGTTGGCAAAACTAGATAAGCAAGGGGAACGTCTTGATGAGGCCGAGAAGCGTATCGCTACAGTGGTGGAAGAATCACATGCCACAGCTCGAAAGTGCACGGATATGGAGAAAGTGTTAGAGATCCTTAAAAACAAGGCGGAGGACTTGGAAGCGAGGTCCCTTCACAATAACATCAGAATTGCAGGTATTCCAGAATCCACAAACACGGGAAAGATGGAGACATATGTGGAGGACATGCTTTGTGAGGCGTTTGGTGCTAACAATTTCTCGACGGTCCTCATAGTAGAACATGCACATAGATCCTTGGCCCCAAGGCCCCCACCAGGCGCCACGCCGAGACCCATAGTTGCCCGGATCCTTAATTATAGAGATCAGGATGCCATCTTGCGAATGGCACAAGAAAAACAGCAGGTAACCTACCAGGGCAACACACTGGTGTTTTACCCGGACTTTACAATGATGGTTCAACTAGCGTGCAAGGAATTAATCCGGCAAAATAGAAACTGAGAGAACTGGGAGTGGAGTATGCAATGCTCTATCCAGCTCAGCTGAAGGTGACACATGATGGACGCTCTATGGTTCTCCAATCCCCAAAGGCAGTGCAATACTTCATTAAGAGGATGATCGGCAAGCATAAGGACGACAGCAAGCTGAACAGACCCAACATTCTGAATAAGTCCAATCTTCATACTACTCTCGATAGAGTGACGGGAATTACGATCTATAGGGTATGAACAGGTTATTTTGCGGGTACAATCCTGTCGCTTGTCCTGTATATTACACCGAAGTCAGTTGAGATGTTTGAATGATACTGACGCCAGCCAGATGGGCTCCCTGGATTTTCTCAAGACAAACAGAGGAGGTTGGTTGCACTGCGACTAGACAATATATATCTGAGGGCGAACAGAGACGCTGTGTACACCAGGGGGTAATGTATATATCATGCATATAATGTTCTTTTCTGGGTGATGGTCATGGACACTGAGCTTCTGGTTCCTTGGAGTAGTTTGCTGTGCCTCAAGTTTCTTGTTGACACTGGACACTTGCCTACTTATTCCAAAAAGTGCTACGAACTGTATCAGCCTAGGCAGATGGTCACAGGTCCTTACGATACATCATATAACGCTCAGATATGATTAGTAATTAGGCAGTATTATGATAATTGATTCATTTTTGGAAAACATTATATCTGCATAAATAACGTATATTTGACCACATCCACTTTGATATATGGAGTTGTGTGCCCTTGGCGGACCCCCCAAGCGGGTGTTCCCCAAGATGTGGTTCTGTTATGTTGTTTTCTAAACTAGGGGCTTGTCTTTGGTATGGTTGGGATGCTGAAGTGAGTGGTGGTGGGGGGGCGAAGTTAGAAACGGTTCTACAGACTGTTGTGCTTTAGAAACATCGTGGATATCCAGACTGAATTTCATATGATTGTTGTTGCTGGGATTTTACTAAGCAACATAAGATGCACGAGAAGTGGAAACTGCAAATAATTTAAAATATATTTGACTATTTAATGATGTCCGCAAATAGGCTACAGCTAACTCACTTAAATATGATTACTTGGAATGTTAGAGGGCTTAATAACCCGAATAAATCCAGCAAATATTTGCATACCTTGACAGGCTACATATTGATATCGTCCTCTTTCAGGAAACACACCTTGCTCCTAGTTCTACCAATCACATCGGGCGCAAATGGGCGGATGCAATATATAGATCAGCATACTCCTCCTCTTCCAGAGGGGTCCTCATTTTGATCAAGAAGGGGACGCAATTCTGCATAGATAGTACTATAACTGATGATCTGGGGCGCTATGTTAGGGGTCACTTAGGGGTCAGCGAATAGCGTTAATCAATACTTATGGCCCAAACGTGGACCACCCAGGCTTCTATCACACACACTGGCGTAAATGTAATGACTTGACGGATATGGCTATATTCTGGGGTGGTGATTTTAATATTGCTTTGTGTGACAGCCTTGACAGATCGAACACATCAAAAGAGCCACATCGAAGGGCAGTGGGGGTATTGCAAAATATTATGAGTGAAGCACACCTGCATGACATTTGGAGAAATCGAAATCCAGGTAGGAGGGAGGCCACACACACCACAGCGGTGCATAACAGCTGGTCACATATAGATTACTGGTTGGGTACTAATGATGCACTGTTGTGGACGCGGGATGTGAGCCACCTGCCCAGAACATTATCGGATCACAATCCAGTGTTGCTTTCGATTAACATGCCACACTATATACCGACACCTTACGCCTGGAGGTTTAATTTGAAAGCGTTGTTGGATTCAGTATACACTGACACCATTAATCAGGCTATCACTGAATATTTCGAGTTAAATAAACCCAACACTGAGGACCCTGGCTTACTCTGGGAAGCTTTTAAAGCTACAATTAGGGGAGTATGTATCAGCACCAACGCCAGTATCCTGAAGGACATACGTAACCAGCTTCACATACGGGAAACCACACTACAAACACTAGAGCGAGAATACGAGCGTACACAAATTGCAAAAATTTTAGGTGACATAAGGGTTGTGCTATCGGAATATCAATCATATGCAGAGGATGAGTTGAACTTTGTTACAAAACGACAAATGGCACGTTCGTATGGAGAAGGGGGTAGACCGGGAAGGGTATTTGCATCCAAAATTTGTACCGGTTGCCCACCACAAACAGTACTGGCGGTCAGGGATATGAATGGGGAGTTACAGCATGATGCGAAAGAAATACTGCAGGAGTTTATGAGAACATATGGGGAATTTTATGCTGCGCGGCCCACGGCCACACCTTCTGAAATCATGGAATACTTGGAGGATGTGGCAATAGCATGGCTGTCTGATACCCATTGGGAATATTTGTCCTTGCCAATAAAGGTGGAGGAGGTCACAGAAACCATGAAATAACTCCCTAACTGAAAAGCACCTGGCCCTGATGGGTTCACCTGTGAATTTTATAAGTCCTTTGTAGATCAATTAGCTCCCCATTTGGTTGAAATGTACAGGGATGTGCATGACAAACAGTTGTTGCCGCCCACGTTGAGAGATGCCATGCCCATCGCCCTTTTAAAGCCAAACAAAGATCCAGAATATTGCGAATCATATAGACCACTGTCTCTTATAAATGTAGACACTAAGATATTGGCCAAAATTCTTGCCACCAGATTGCAACCCCTGATGTCCAGACTGATATTACCAGATCAATCAGGGTTTATTCGATCTAGAGCTACTGCCCATAACACCAGAACATTATTTGCGCTCTCGCAATATTTAATCCCTAGCACGGTACACAGACAAAATATCGATTTTTAAATATCGATATACAAAAATATCGAAGTTTAAATATCGATGGGACAAAATATCGAAGGTAAGTAATATCGACAGTCTTAATATCGATATTGGTATGATATCAGTAATATCGAAGTTGTAAATATCGATGTCAATAATATCGAAATTAATAACTTTGATGTTACTAATATCAATTTTTAAATAAATTTAGTGTATATTATATTGTATTTATTATGTTTTATTATTTATTTTTTATGTAATTTAATTAAATATTGACTTTTACTACTGTAGCGGGTTGTGGGTTTATAGGGGAATAGGGTGGGAAGTAATTTAATTATGTTAAATTAAATATTAATTAGTAGGAATTATTAATTAATTAATTGAGAAATAATTTTTAATTATTTTTAATTAATTGATTAATTGATAAATATGTTCTGTAGCCGGTTATGGGTTTATAGGGGAATAGGGTGGGAAGTAATTTAATAATAATTAATTAATTGATATATGTTTGTACATATTTTAATTAATAATTAATTGGTAATTAATTTCTATTAATTAGTTAATTAATTAATATAATTTATGACATATTTATAATTATTAATTAGTTGGTAATTAATTAATATTAATTATTTAATTACATTAATTATAGTAATTTGTTTTATATATAATTTATTGTTATTCTTAATTAATTAATTGGGAAAAATAATATTAATTATTACATTAAATTAATTACAGCAAATGTGCTAATATATTTACTTTATTGTTATTGTTAATTAATAATTAATTGGTAATTAAATAATATTAATTAATTTTGGGTAAAGGAGTATTTTTAGGGTTCAGGGCCAGTTTTCAGTTTATGGGTAAAGGGGTATTTTTAGGGTTCAGGGTCAGTTTTCAGTTTTTGGGTAAAGGGGTATTTTTAGGGTTCAGGGTCAGTTTTCAGTTTTTGGGTAGAGGGGTATTTTTAGGGTTCTGGGTCAGTTTTCAGTTTTTGGGTAAAGGGGTATTTTTAGGGTTCTGGGTCAGTTTTCAGTTCATGGGTAAAGGGGTATTTTTAGGGTTCAGGGTCAGTTTTCAGTTTTTGGGTTAAGGGGTATTTTTAGGGTTTAGGGTCAGTTTTCAGTTTTTGGGTAAAGGGGTATTTTTTGGGTTCAGGGTCAGTTTTCAGTTTTTGGGTAAAGGGGTATTTTTAGGGATAAGGGTCAGTTTTCAGTTTTTGGGTAAAGGGGTATTTTTAGGTTTCAGGGTCAGTTTTGGGTTTTTGGGGTACAGGGATATTTTTAGGGTTCAGGGTCAGTTTTGGGTTTTTGGGGTACAGGCGTACAGGGTAAAAACAAAAAAAATTACATTAAATCAAATATATTACATGAAAAAAATTAAAATTACTTTAAATTATTAAGTGTTTTATTTATTTTAAATGTATATGTATTAGTTTAAATTTTGTTTTAATATTTTTATTTAATAGTTGTAAAATTATATGTATTTTAAATTTATTTTTACATTATTATTAATACATTTAAAAAAACGATATTTTTGATTCCGATATTTTTGTACTTCGATATTATTTTTTCGATATTTTTGTACTTACCTTAATGAAGATAGGATTCCGATATTTTTGCTGTCGATATTTTTGCTCCGATATTTTTGCATATCGATATTCTGTCTGTCGATATTATGTCAGACATTCCCCTAGCACTAAAGCAGCTGCGGTTCTATTAGATGCTGCAAAAGCATTTGATTCTATCGAATGGCCATATCTACATACTGTGTTACGTAGAATGGGATTCCCACCAATTTTTTTACAATGGGTGCAAATACTGTACGCCGCGCCTATAGCACGAGTTAAAGTTAAAAAATATATCAGACGCCATTCTGATTGCAAGGGGGATGAGGCAAGGTTGCCCGCTGTCCCCTTTGCTCTTTGCGATAGCACTTGAGCCACTGACTTGTAAAATTAGGCAGGGACATCACTATTCGGCACTTCAATTCCCACAGCGACCATTGCATATATCCCTTTATGCAGATGATATGATGCTATATGTGCGGGATCCCGAGAATTAATTGGCCCCTCTGCTGAGACAATATATTCGCTTCAGTCACCAATCAGGGCTTCAAATGAACTGGTCCAAATCCCTAATAATACCGTTAACAGACTCAACGCTTCCACATCAGACTGAGTTCCCGCTAGAATGGCAATCAGACCCAGTTAAGTATTTAGGTGTCTGGTATCACCGGGATCCAGAGGTAGTGATCCGTACTAATTATGGTAGGACGATTAACATCATGGAGAACAAAATAGGACGTTGGATTCAACTACCCTTAACATTAGCTGATCGTCTGGCAATCGTCAAAATGGTCATACTACCGACATTTTTATATCTTTTTATTAACATCTCTATCACTCCCCCAGCAGGGTTTTTTAAACGTCTGACTACAATGGTGACACGTCTAATATGGGCAGGTAAGCAGGCCCGCATTAAAATGCGAGATCTCACATTACCATACTCACGTGGTGGTTTCACAGTCTGGGACTTTCTGCTTTACTTCTTATGTGCGCAAGCACAATATGCACACTATTGGTATCATACTGTTCCATACACCACACATGTAGCAATCGAAGAAGGGGATGTGCTACCAATACCATTAACTGCTGTCATTAATCATTGCAGGCCCCCTCTCCATAATAGAGATATCAACACTGTAGACACTATAAACGTCGCCTGGCACAGGATGGGTTAGCAGGCAGACTCCCATTATATGTTCCGGCATTACCACTGACTCATTATCCCGAATTGTTGGTCACTCAAGAAGAGGTAGGCATGAATTTACTTAAACAGGTAGGCATAGATAAAATGTGGGACCTGTATAACAATGGTACTTTTAGAGCACCAAACGACCTAACATACATAAGTAATCAAACACTACTGTTTCGTTTCACATATTATAGACTGCAGAGGGCAATCAAACAATTATACCCATCTTACCCTGCGGAGCCACAGCAACTGTCAGCACTACAGTTGATACTTACTACACCTAACAACGCACACATGGTCTCTAAGCTATACGTTAAATTGCAGGAGGACATAGCTGACACGACGTATAACATGTTGGAAAAGTGGAATAAGGTATTAGATGACCCACTTACGGAGGAGGAATGGGCCGTAACATGCACCCTAACTGGTATGCTAACACCAAATGGTAATTTGCGTATGGTGCACTATAAATATTTACACCAAACGTACTATACACCAGCCAAACTATGTAAATATGGTTTACGCACAGATGCGAAGTGTAAACGCTGTAAGGTGGACAGGGCTGATTTTATACACCTTGCATGGTACTGCACGACAGTGAATGATTAGTGGATAAACTTTATGAAGATATTAGGGAAAATGGTGGATATTATTTTTTAATGTAGCATTCGCTCCTGTTGTTGGATCTTGTTCAAGGGGTACATGCTACTAAGTGCAAATTTTGCATAGTTGCTCTGTTGCTAGCAAAGAGTAGGATTTCAATGTGTTGGGATGGTAAAGAGATTCCAAAAGTCAGACAGTGGATTCAGGACATGACTTATTGTAAAGATGCCCTAAAAACATACGAGGAGGAGCTGCCTGCTGGGTCCAAACACAGGGACTATTGGACATATCTGATTGACTTTCTACAAACGTACCAAACTGATTAGTTGTGCACAGTAATTGTATTGAAGTAAATGTTAAGTCCTGGTAACATTGTCGAAATGTAATAACTGGATGATGGATGTTGTTGTACTACAGTCTGTCTTGCTTATTTTACCTGTATGGACATTGTATGTCTTTGAAAAGCCAATAAAAAAATTAAAGAAAAACACAAATTGGGAGAGGAAAGAAAGGTGAGACAAATAGAGAGGAGGGGGAGGGGGAAGTGTGAAGGGGGAGGATGAAGCAAAAGACGGCAGGAGAGATGAAAGGAAGTCTGCCCAAAGACCGACTGGATATGAGACGTCCGAGGAGGGAATCCACAGCCCATCACCCCAATAGCTAAACAGGTAGCTCCATCGGGCATCAGTCAGATTGCTAGGTCTCAATTGATGAGGGAAAGTTACCAGAAGAAAGTCCAGTGGATACACAGGGTGGGAACTGTGAGCAAGGATGGGTGAGGGCAAAGGTCAATAGCTGGAAAGAGGAGAAAATTAGAGAGGCGGGTGTAGGGGGTATGGTGAAGAGAAGAAGGGAGAAAAGTCCAGCAGAGAGACACAGGAAGGCCATCAACCCTGTCGCCAATCTCCACAACATCTTTGTGGGCATCCTGCAACCCAACTTTGAAGTCCTGTTGAAGAGAACTGATTTCAGATTTGATTTCCTGCAGGAAGGACGACATATAGGCCTGGGTGATTGGTACTGCCTGGATGGATGAGCCCGAGGGCCTGAGGAGGCAAGGGAATCATCCTGGGTAGACGGGGGTGCCTTGGCCCCAAGGAGGTCACTGGATTGTCATGGGAGGCTGTCGAGTCAGCGTCTTTAGTACCTCTGTGCTTAGAAAACTAGGTGATGGGGTCCCATCCGAAGAAGATACAGAGCTCTGCAGCTGGGGTAATGCCGAGGAGGTGAGCAGGTGAAAGAGCCAAGAAGAGAAGGACACACAGTGTGTAGAAGGCCTGCTCAGCCACACTCAGAATGCAGTAAGGTCTCCCAAGCATCAAGGAGAGAAGGAGGAAGACCAATGTACGTGGCTGTGTGCGAGGGAGTTGCACATATCAGATCCCCGGCTCCTTAGGACCAGCAAGGCCCCCAACCAAAGGGCAAGTTAAGTAGGAATCGGCGGGGGTGCACCACCCTGGGAGGCAAAGACAGGCATCAGGCGCACAGTGAAAGCCCCACCAGGTCTCCACCACCAGGTAAGGTGCAGCACAGGCAGATAAGGGTCCACCAGAGATGAAAGAGTGCCATAAGTTTCACAGGCCGTTGCTGCAGGAGTGCAGGTCCCAGGAGGCAAGGAATGCAGGTCAAACTCCGGCGGGGAGCCACTGGGATTGTTTGTGCCCATCCACTCTGCGCCACAAAGACAGCGCTCCAGGAGGAGGACCAAGGCAAGGCCTGTGCCGGGGATTGCCAGGTGTAGGCAGGGACAAATTGGCGGGCTGGGTCTCAAGAGGCCTGTAAAGGTCCCACGAGCATTTGAAGAGGGCCTGTGTCCTGGTACCTGTACCGCATTAGCAATGGTCCGCTGCTTTCAAAGGGTGTCTCTCCAGCAGGGATTGGCAAAGCAGCGGGGGGCACCGTCGGGCTCTGCGGCCACCGGGGGTCTTGCGGCAGGACCAGCAGCAGCCAAGGACACCAGGAGATCATGGATGTCCAGATGGCAGGGACCATGCCGCCAATATCAGCGCCGCTCACCCCCAGTCAAGTCGGACCCCAGGCTCCAGCATGGGTGTTCTAGCTACCGGGGCCCGAAATGGCAGTCGGTGGAAGACAGGTCGGCTCCAGCCGAGAAAGAGCAGCTATGGATGTCTGGGCAGCACAGGATCCCAGCAGGGTAGCGGGGGAAGCTCATCAAAGGCACAGCCGCCTTCGTCAGCTCTACTCCCCGCGTTCAAGACAGAGCATCCAGCACCAGCGGAGACCCAGTGGCAGCCAGGGCACAAGATGGGGGCCACAGCAAGTTGGGCCGGGACCGCCAGGAAAGCGCAAAGATGCTGGGCTCTCGAGGGGCTCCCGCAGCCCAGAACACAGCCCAGGAGGTCCCGAAAGGATTCTGAGTATGCCCTAGCAGCAAGCAGATTAGTGAAATAAAACTGTAATTCATAGCACTCCTATCCTTAATTGTGAGGGGCATTCTATTTCTATCTTCCATGTTTTAGGGTCTGAAGATTTGTCTGTTTGAGGTGGATGTAAGAAATGTATATACATCTGACAGTTGGCATCTGTGCCCTTTATGACGTCATTTGTCGAACGTTGTTAGCGTTCTACTAGTGTATGGATTGATTAACTTAAGTGTTATCCAGTGCCTCAATAGGATGTCCAATAACCTTTGTACCTCTGGGAGACCATAGGCAATTTTAATTTAATATGAAGAATTCAGGCCATTGTAGTAATAAAGGTTTTCTATTTTCTGGAAGCCTGCATTCTGCCATTTGGTACAAGTTTCCTAAGTCAACTCTGGGGCACAGTGTGGGTTATCTATGGTTGCTATTATTGGCAAAGGAATAGTGGTAAATCCATTCTCTAGCCACCACACCCCATGTTGTAAGTGAGGCCCTAGTGATTGGGGAAATGTATAGACCCCAAAATCTATGTTTCCTGAGCAGTAATGTGGTCTTCCAGTGTGCATTTCCATTATTAATTGGTCAATAAAATTCCACTGTTTCTCCATTTCTGCTTTATTCCATTCTACCATGTAGTGGAAATGAACCACTATATAATATTTATACAAACTTGAGATGTCCAGGCCCCCCTCCCCTGGACAGCAATGGACATACCTCCTTATCAGCCCTGGGTTTTTTTCAGCACAAGGTAAAAGCCTCCATTATATTTTGAAGTCTTTTGAGCATGCCACATTCTAGGAAAGATAATCTTTTCTACTGCCTGCCACCAGTCTTCTTGACTAAGAAAGGCCTCCGTTGTGCAAGCACATTGTGTCTTTAAGGATCCAGTGAAGGAGCTCCTTGTAATTCTTAGAGGTTGTCCTGTCTAAAGAGGACGAGATTTTTATGCCTAGGTATTGAATAATGTTTTCAGCCTAAAGCAGTAATAATCTGTTCTGCAGTGTTTTTATTTTTCAGGTAATGGTCAGATGTTTAAGATCTGTTTTTCTGTATCTGTATTTTGAAACCTAATACTATGTAAACTTTCTTATGTTCTTCTACTTGTGATGAGGAGAATGAGTCTTCTTGGATCTGCAAGCACCAGCAAGACATTATCTGCATACAAGCATATTTTGTGTATTTCTTGCCCAATTTAAATCCCTGGAATATCCTAATTGTGTCTCACCCCTTCCCTATATTTAGAGCAAAGAGTTGTAATGATAGTAGGTACCCCTATCTTATACCTCTTGTTTATAAAGTGTTTTGATACCACTCCATTCACCCTAACTTTTACAAGTGGTACTTTATATACACTTAGGGCTTTATTACGAGTATGGTGATCCATAGGACCGGCACACTTGATGTGGCAGTCTGCCCACCACCACACGGCGGGTCACCCCTAGTATTACAAGTGTGCTGGTCAGACCGCCACAGGACTGCTGCGTCTGCCTGTCATCCATGACCCTGCAGCGGTGAGGGAGCTGCAATATGCTGCGGGTGTCACAGCAGCACTGCCAAGAATATTACGAGTTACCTGTCCGCTGTCTTTTTCATGGCTTCCAGCTTGCCATGAAAAGGGTGGGGGAGAGGCAACAAAGGGCTGCTCCCAAGTCTTGGGTGCATGCGGGAGCCACAACATGTGTCCCCCTGAATTTGTACCCCCAGCTCCTGCACGGTGTGTCATGCATGCATGCCACTGCAGTTGGCACTTTCACTGCAGCGGTCTACATGATAGGCTCTCTCATGAGCCTAACAGACCACTGCAACTGCAACACCCGCCTGCAATGGATTACAATCCCAATCTGAAAGACAGACAGTCCACGGCCTTAACAGTACTCCAGCAGATGGTGATGTGGCAGTGCAGGTGGAGGACTGCCAAAGTCGTAATAAGTCCCACCGTACTCATGATCTGAATTTAGGTCCAAAGTCAAACCCATTTCACCACATGCAAACTGAGTCTCCTATTGTCACCAAAGTTCCTTTGGGTATAGATCTGGCTTCATCTGAGTCAATCAATCTGTTGGACATACTGTAACCCTTCCTTTATGTCTCCTTATCCCTGTCCCCTTTGGAATCCTTCACATACATTCTGGGGTTGTTCCTGCGTGGATATTCCAGTTGTGTCAGTTGGCCCCTGGTCAGCTGTGGAGGTGTCCGTTGCGCTGCTGGATCCAATAAACCAATTGTTTACTTACCTTATCTTGGAGCATCCAACACATCTTGTTTACAACTGTTTTTGGCGACGAGGATGGGATAATCCAGCTAATGTGGGTACAGCCTATGCACCAATATCCCTCTAAAAAACTTGACATTCTAGTTTAGCAAATAGATTGACCTATAGGAGGATCACAAAGCAAGATCATTTCTCTACTCAGAACTAAAGTTATTGATTACTCTCTCTCAAGGACTCTTACAGTGGTGTACATGCTCCAGGAGTCTTGCTGACTTACAGTCTGCAATGCCAGACATCACGTCCTGTATTTCTATGGGTTTCTTTAGAGTGTCTTCTGGAGACTTTCTAAGCTTTGGTGCCTAAGAGGCCGTGAGGTAAGATTCAAATTCCTTCCAGTATCTTTCCTTTGCTGCATGCATGCAGTTATATTTCTTGAATATTTGTGCTATTTCCTTAACTTTCTTTGTTATTACTCCATTGTGGATATTGAGGGTGACTACTCAATTTGTAGGTATTTTTCCCAGAAGTTTACCAGTCTTATTCTTACTTTCATAGTAATCAGTAGTGCATAGATTAGCATATATTCTACTCTTGCGGAATCTAGTAATTTGAACATGAGTCCTATCTGCAACTATCTTCAGCCTGTAGTGCTTTTATTTATTTTTGGGTATGCTCTACTTCCTTTACCTGACCCTATAGCTCTTCTTTCTCTGTTGGCAATATCCACTGTCGATATTTGGGTGCCCCCTCACAATTGCCTTGAGTCTTACCCATAATATACTATTGCTACTTTCGTCCTGATAATTTTAAGGTACTGTAGAATCGCTTTGTGCTCCTCTGCCTTGACTTGCTCCCTTGTATGGAGATTGTCTCAATGGGCCTGATTCACACTAGTAGTATCTTTATGGCTTTGGAATTTGGGCTCATAAAAAGATAGGACTGTCCTATCTTTTAGGTGTGGAGACTCTGCAGTCGTAGACAATCTACTAGCAAAATATCTTCATAAATAGCACAAAATCATAAACTAACATAAAAGTGCAAGTTTAGCTTCCTGCATCAGGCCTTCAGTTTCCATGTGTTGCCTGATATTCATAACTTGGGGGGGTCAGTGTTACAAAGAGCAGTGTGTGACTGCTCAGAGTTGTAATCCAAAATCTCTATGTTTGGAATTCTTTCTACTTTTCAAGGGTCCTCAGGAAGTAATTTAGCTTAGCATATGTGTGTTGGGACACAGAAAAATATGTAAAGTCTCTTGTTACTGGTTTTGGTGCATCATTTATCTGTAGGGCTATCTCTTCTAACCATGTTTTCCCCTCTTTTGAAATGGTAGCCATTTGGCCTGTCCACTTAGGTGGTCTGACTTTCATGACGTCTTTAACTATATTAGGATCGCCGACCATTAGCACTTCCCTGTCTGGTTTTCCATGATACTGGTGATTATTTTCTTCAGAAATCTTTCCTGCCCTTTACTTGGGGCGCATACCATGGCTAACATGAATGTAAAGTCTCCTAAACAGATGTGTATTGCTAGTGACAGACTACGGAATCTCCCTTAAGGGAGTTGGACATAGGAATAGCCACAGGTAATTTTTATTAGGACCGAAGATAGATATTACCTTTGGAATCATTGGGATTTTACCTAGTGGCAATCTTTTTTTTAGGTAGATCAGTTTCTTAAAGGAGGTAGATATTACTGGCCATGTCTTGCAACATTGAGAACTAAATCAATCAATTAATCAGGATTCTTATAGAGCAGGGCTAATCACCCATTAGGGTCTCCAGGCGCTGGGGAGGGGTTACAGTTCTGTCGAAGAGCGAGGTCTTGAGGTCCTTCCTGAAATGGGACAGTAAAAGTGATTGGCTGAGATGTAGAGCCAGCAAGTTCCTGGTTTTCGCAATGAGGTAGGAGAAGAATCTTTCTCCAGCTGAGGTCTTGAGGAACTGTGGGATAACAGCCAAGGCCATTTGGGCAGAACGAAAATGTCTGGTGGGTGTGTAGATGAAGAGGTTAAAGTATGCAGGTCCGGTGTTATTGAGGGCTTTGTTGGCATGCATGAGGAGCTTGAGGTTGATTCTTTTGTTGGTCGGGAGCCAACCCGACCAACAAAAGTATACTAAACGCGACGTCATCGGCTTGTCAGTGAGTGAGTGGCAACGCGAGCGCGCATAGTGACGTGTGTGGTTGGCAGCGCGCTACACGCATTTCTCTTCTGTTAGACGCGTGTGGTTGGCAGAGTGCAACTGACGTCCGCTTGAGAAATCTTGGACGCGTTACCCTGACAACGTTTGACGCGTGTGATTGGAACTCCGCCTCAGTAGTTTCAGACGCGTTACTCTGCCAACGTTTTACGCGTGTGCCGTCTGCCTGCCTAAGCCTTTTTAACGCGTGTGCCTTCTGCCTGCCTAAGCCTTTTTAAAAGCGTTATCCAGGCAACACTGCTATATATGATAAAATTGATCATTCCTGTGGATGGCAAACAAGTATCAACGTTAGGAATACGGCCAGTTTGATGTGTGAGCAAGCACCTTCACAACAATGCTGTATATTGCAAGCACCTTCACGACAATGCTGCATATTTTGGTGAACTAACAAATTCTTTCGTTATAACTGTTACAAAGTACAAAAAAAAAGAGAACAAACAAAGAGCAGTGTATATGGAACAGCGACTGGGCGAATTTAAAAGAGATTAGTGTCAAAGTCAACTAAATCTCACTTATAATTGGTACTGTCTTATAGTAATAACCAGATTCTCAAGATGCAGTCAGTTTCTCCTCCACCTCCTTTTCTGGAAACTCCTGGCAATCCACCTATATCTTGGAAAAAGTGGTTCGATGCTTTTGAGACTTATTTGGGTGCCATAGGAGCCTCAAGATATCGCGCAGAAAGGAAAAAATGCTTACTTCTACATTCCTTAGGTTTTGAGGGGAGAGAGATCTATAAACATTTACCCCCCTTGACAAGGAACAACGCGGAGGAGGATGTAGATGAATATACAGAAACCAGAATGAGACTGGAATTGAGATTTGACGTCAAACCTAGTCTAGTTGTTATTAGACACAAATTCTTCAAAAGAGAACAACTTTCTGGAGAGGATGTTGAGACTTATGTTTCTAGTCTAAGACAACTGAGCGCAGAATGCGAATTTGAGGGTTTTTGAGAGCAATTAATTAGAGATCAATATGTTTGTAAGTGTTCTGACAAGTCTATTCAACAGAAACTACTAACTTTGGGGAATCCTACGCTTGAAGAGACTATCTGCATGGCCAAGAGTATAGAGCTGTCAAAAAAAAAGAAGTAAAGGAACTTGAAAAGAAATGTGATGAGGCAGTTTCCATTGTTAGAACCAAGGAGAACAAGGACAGTAAAGTGGCCTTTGGTCAACAACGCTTTGATAGAAACAATGTTCCTGGTTCGTTTTGAGAGAAATGCTTTTTCTAGAAGTGACATTTGTTATAGATGTGGAAATCCTTCTCATAACAAGAATAACAAATTTTGCCTGCCAGGAATTCTACCTGTCGGAACTGTGGAAAGTTTGGCCATTTTGCGAAAATTTGTCAAGTCTCAAAACAGGGAAATTCTACTTTCAGCAACAAATCCCTGAGTCAGGGTAGTGTCAATGCAGTAGGGAATGTCTCAGAGTTTTATGAAAGCACTGGTAAAGACTCTGACTCTATGAACAGCATCCAAGACGATCTTAGGGACATGGTTGTGGTTGTGCGGGATGATGGTGTCATTATTGGGGATCCCTCAGATTGTGTTGATCCTTATGAAGATTTTGGTGTGGGTGACAAGATAATTACTTTGTTAGTAGACTCAGGCGCTAAAGTAACTATGATCACACAAGAATTGTTTGATGTGACTTGGCCTGAAAGGAACCTCCTACCTCCTGACAGAGCTCCTGTTTCTTACGAAGGGCGCAGGATAGCTCTTCTTGGTTTTTTTGAAGACATCATTCAGTTCAGGGGGAGGAAAATCTTTGGCAAAGTATATGTCTCATTAAAGGGCTTAAACATTTTGGGGTGGTTCCACCAGGGATTGTTTAAGATGATCCTCAGACCCGGTACTAAAGAACAGATTAGTATCGAAGAATCTTGTGACAATGTTGAGAGTTTAGCGGCCATTGTCTCAAATGACTATATCGAGAAATGAATCTCTAAGTTCCCTACTGTCTTTGGAAATAGCCTTGGTATAATTAAAGGCTTCAACCATGAGATCAGAGTTAAAGATGGAGCTATCCCCATAAAACATAAGGTCAGGAGTGTTCCTTTCAGTGTGAGGGATGATTTGGAAAAGGAGTTGATGGGGTTATGCAAGAAAGGAGTCATAGAACCTATTGAGTCGTCCTTGTGGTTGTCTCCTCTTGTTGTCGCCAGAAAAAGGAATGGAGATTTGCGCGTCTGTGTGGACCTGCGCAGTCTCAATAAAAACATCTGGATTGATTCACACCCCTTGCCAAAAATCACAGATTTATTGTCTCTTACCAGAGGAGCAAGGTGGTTCACAAAGTTGAATTTAGCCTCCGCTTACCACCAGGTGGTGTTGAGTCAATCTTCTAGACATTTGACTGCGTTTGTCTCACCTTTTGGTAGTTTTCAATACTGCAGGATGCCATTTGGCCTTGCGTCTGCGGCTGCAGTCTTCCAAAGATTGATGAGTCAAATGTTTAGAGACACTCCTGGGGTAATTGTTTTTCAGGATGATGTTTTGATTTTTGGCGAGAGCATAGCGGATCATGACTTTTCTTTGAATCAGGTTCTGGAAATCATGCAAGAAAAAGGAATTGTATTAAAGAGTGAGAAATGTGTTTTCTTAAAAGAAAAAATGGAATTTCTGGGTCATGTTGTTTCACATGAAGGTGTGGAACCACGTCCTGGTTTGGTGAAAGCCATTGTTGATGCTTCGCCTCCTGTCGATAAATCTGGTCTAAAGTCATTCATTGGGCTCAGTGAATTTTACTCCAGATTTATCAAAGATTATGCGTCAAAAGTTCAACCTTTGACTAACATGTTGAAGAAGAATGTACCTTTTGTTTGGGATAAAAACTGTCAAGAGATTTTCAAGTGGATTAAATTACAGTTAGTAGGGGACAGTATTCTCAAACCTTTTGATCCCAACAAAGAATGTGTTGTGACTGTGGATGCGAGTGGGTTTGGACTTGGGGCTGTTCTCACTCAGAGGAATGGGCAAATTGATAATACTATTGCATATGCTTCAAGAGTTTTGCGTGGGGCCGAGGTGAACTTCTCCGTCATTGAGAAGGAGCTTTTAGCTTGCTGGTGGGCGGTCAGGAAGTTTAATCCCTATCTTTGGGGTAGTCACTTTACGATTCGAACGGATCATAATCCTCTGGCCTCGATCTTGTCTGGTGAAAAGATTAAGGAGCATACCGCTAGGATTGCTAGGCTATCCACAAAGCTTCTACAGTATGATTTCGAGGTTGTTTATCTGCCTGGCTCGAAGAATGTCAGAGCCGATTATTTTTCACGTTTTCCTTTAACTGATAATGATTGTGAGGCTGAAAAGGAAGATGATCTTGAAGATTGTTTTGTTGCAGCTTTGGATCTTGAAGGTATGTGCGCTATCAGTGAAGTTGAGTGGAAGAAGGAGTTATTGAAGGATGAGGTACTTCTTCAGGTTGTGAATTATTTGAAGTCTGGATGGCCTAAAGAAAAGAATGTTTCTGGACTTTTCCAAACCTATGTCAAAGTTGCTGATGAACTCACTGTCGAAGATGGTGTTCTCATGCGGTGTGGTAGGCTTATTCCTCCAGAGAGCTTGCGGAAACGACTGGTTGATGGTGCACATGAAGGACATTTAGGGAAAACTTTCATGAAACGTAGGTTGAGGGATGTGTTTTGGTGGCCGCAAATGGACGTTTGTGTTGATACTTTAGTTGATAATTGTGTCATTTGCAAGTCCTCAGACAAAAGTCACAAGGTTAGGTCTCCCCCTTTGGAACCCATCCAATTTCCGGAAAGAGCATGGGAAAAGATTGGAGTTGATCTAGTTGGTCCTTTTTATCTTTTACCTTCTTGTTCCCGTTTCGCTATTGTTGCCATTGACTATTACTCCAAATGGCCGGAAATACGTTTTGTCAGTGAACCCTCTTCTGCTAGTGTTATTTCTTTTTTGAAAGACATTTTCTTGAGAGAGGGTTTTCCTTCAGTTGTCATGACGGACAATGGTGTCTAATTTGTCAGTTGTGAATTTGAATCTTTCCTTAAACAGGGTGGAGTGACTCACAAAAAAAGTTCCCTCTACCACCCTCAGGCCAATGGCCTTGTTGAGAGGATGAACCGTGTACTCAACAACTGTGTCCAGTGGGCCATTGCCAGTAAGTGCGTGGTTGAGAATGCTGTGCGTTCCATGTTATGGTTTTACCGTACTACTGCACATTCTTCAACTGGGGTTTCTCCCTTTGAACTCTTAAGGGGAAGAAAACCTTCTACAAAAATCTGTCCAGGTTGGATGTCTAAATGGGTGAAGATGAATGTGATGGATGGAATTGATGGTTTTGTGAGGGAAAATGTTTCTGATGCTCAGAATAAGCAAAAATTGTATTTTGATGAGAGGAAAAGATCTGTTCCTCACAATATCTGTGCTGGTGATGTTGTTCGCATCAAGAATCCTGTTCATGTTTCCAAAGGAAGAAGTAAATTCTCCGAGCCTTTAGTGGTTGATAAAGTTTGTGGGAATGCTGTGCGGGTTAATAACATGAATTGGTGGAACATTTGTAAAGTTGTTAAGATCAATAGAGATGATAATTCCTCTAATCGCCTTCCTTTAGGTTCCAGCTCTGCTTCCCACAGTGGTTGTTTAAGTCCTGTTGATAAAGGTGGGAAGGGAAGTGATTGTAGCAAAATTGATGCTTCTTCTGTGCCAGAGCCTCGCAGGAGTCTTAGGGTCTGTAAGATCCCTGCCAGGTTTAGATAGAGATAGTCTTCTTTCTAGTCATGTTCTGCTCTTCTATTGTTACCTTTCTTTTCCCTACCTTTATTTCCTTTATTTCCTTGTTTCTTTTCTTCTCTTCCTTTTCCTTTCTCCTCTGCATTATCTTCTTCCATTCTTTCCTTTCTTTTCCTTGCTTCATCTTTTGTTGTATAGAAAAGGGGATAATGTAGTATTCTTAGGGTTGTGCCTCTCAGGCACCTGTATGTAGAACCTTCATTCCCTGGATGTTCCAGTGTTCTTTGTAGAATGTGGTGTTTTGACAGTTGATCTCTGGCTCCTGCCTAATGTCGCTGTGTTTCTCCTGAGCTAAATAAACTCAGACTTTACCATCAACTGAGTCATTCCTTGACTAAATACTACAGTATTGCTAGTGACAGACTACGGAATCTCCCTTAAGGGAGTTGGACATAGGAATAGCCACAGGTAATTTTTATTAGGACCGAAGATAGATATTACCTTTGGAATCATTGGGATTTTACCTAGTGGCAATCTTTTTTTTAGGTAGATCAGTTTCTTAAAGGAGGTAGATATTACTGGCCATGTCTTGCAACATTGACAGAACTCAATCAATCAATTAATCAGGATTCTTATAGAGCAGGGCTAATCACCCATTAGGGTCTCCAGGCGCTGGGGAGGGGTTACAGTTCTGTCGAAGAGCGAGGTCTTGAGGTCCTTCCTGAAATGGGACAGTAAAAGTGATTGGCTGAGATGTAGAGCCAGCAAGTTCCTGGTTTTCGCAATGAGGTAGGAGAAGAATCTTTCTCCAGCTGAGGTCTTGAGGAACTGTGGGATAACAGCCAGGGCCATTTGGGCAGAACGAAAATGTCTGGTGGGTGTGTAGATGAAGAGGTTAAAGTATGCAGGTCCGGTGTTATTGAGGGCTTTGTTGGCATGCATGAGGAGCTTGAGGTTGATTCTTTTGTTGGTCGGGAGCCAGTGAAGGTCTCTCAGGTGACCCGAGATGTGATTGTGGTGGGGGATGTCCAGGATAAGTCTGGCGGCCCTGCTTCACCTTGTCTAGTTGAACACATTCCCTCTCCTCTTGCCTCAGTCATTTGTCTCCTTGCCCAGCCACCTCTAATAATTGCATCATTACAATAGTTCCCCCTTTATAAATACAGTACCAATTCATGTCTGGAGTCTCTAATCCATTTCTCAAAAGTTTATCAACGCTTCACCTTCTATGTTGATAATCACTTTTCTCTCCTGTGCAATTTCCTTCACCAATGGATTCAAATCTACCTTCTTGTTGGTTGCCTTACTCCAACTTTCATTAGTTTGTGTCCTGTGGGTAATGCAAGAAGTGGTTTATTATGTTCTCTAGTCTTGTTCCTCCATGAGGCCTAGAGCATGCTTAGCCTATAAGAGGGATCTTAATTGAAAGAGGTTACCGTCCCATTTAAAAATGATTCAGACGGGATTCCACATCTGTAGTTGACTCTTTTGTCTCTTAGAAAGTCTGTCACTCAGCATAAGGCTCAAAATGGCAGAAGGATGATTGCTGATAGATTCTTAAATGAACCTAGTTGGTTGCCTTCAAGGGTGCCCACTGCTGTTTTCAACACCATGATGTCCACCTGCTTCTTTAAGTAATACACATAACATAATAGGTCCGTAGAAGTGGAGTACCTAGTCTCTGCCGATTATCCTCAGTGAGTTCTATCTAGTTGGATGCCTTCCTCTTTTAAATACTGAAGGGCCTGTCAGACGAGTTTTTTGACGTATACCTTAATGTATCCATTTTCCAAGTCTCTAGGGTCTCCATGGATTCTCATGTTGTGCCTTCTAGATTGATTCTAATAGTCTTTGAGATTGCCCTCGAGTTCCACATTTTACTCTTTTATCTCCATTAGCACCTTTTTCCCAACATTCCCAGTTACTCCTCTCTAGCATCTCTCATGTCTCCAAGGGTCAATACACTATGTCCTAAGTCTTCCACACCTTGTTTAAATTGATGGACATCTCTTAATACTTCTGTCAGCAAAGAGATGTCTTCATGTAAGTTAAGAACAATTTGCGCAAATAATGGGTGCCTCCACTTTATTCGGAACTGCGCGATATGCATTTAGTTCCAGTGCAGATTTTTTTTTTTTTATCCAAGAATCAGGCTTCCTCAGTGAAACTATAGCTGAAATGTCTTTAATGAGGTATTCGGACAAAATATCAAATAAAAAATATTGTGTAACATAAATATAGTGTGAAGACTATCGTAACACATAAATGTCATTGCGTTTAATATCATTGTCAAAAATATTGCTTCAGGTTTGTATTTAATATTGATGTGTTTAGTATTGATGTATGTAAATAGTGCGTAGTATATTGTATTTTTGTTTTTATATATTTGTAATTTTTTTGTAATTGATCGTAAGTTATTTTGCCATTTTTTTTAAAATAAATATTTTTTTGTAATTTAATTTGCTATAATTTTTCTTGTTAGTTATAATTATATTTTTTATGAGCAGAATGTTGGTTTTTTAGGGGATAAGGGTAGGAAGTGTTTTAGAAACAATGTATTAGTGTACATATTGTAATGCTCATTTTTAAATTCCAAAAACTAAAATTAGGAGCGGGATGTTATGTTTATAGGGGATGAAGGTGGAAAGTATTTTATAACATTAAGTATTATTGTGTATTTTTGGATGTATATTTATTAAATTTGATCAATTAAATGTAGAAATGATTTTGGAGTGGGGTGTTGGATTAATAATGGATAAGGGTGTGGATAATGTTCCTGAATAATAAAAGTAATTCAAATGAATTATTTTAGATTTTTTTAGCTTATTTATCGAAAACTATTTAACATGTTTAAACAAAAGTTAAAATAAATTTATTTTCAAATAAGTAGTGTTATCTGATAAGAAATGTTTAATATCAGTTTAAAAAACTAATTATAAATGTTTTCAACATTTTTGAAAATGATATTAAAATAGATTTTTTAATGTAAAAATGGACAACATTATTGAAAAATGTCAACATTATAGCAAATTAGAATTTATTTTAGTTATAAAATATGCAAATATTTTGATAAATTATTTTATGGATGGCTGGGGCGGACTTGGCCCCCCAACGTTTGTCACGGTGTGAGAGGCGGGGTCAGCCCTCCTGACGCATTAATAATAATAATAATAAAGGAATCTTGTCGTGCGCAAACTTAGCCCAATGGGCGTCAAGGCGCCTAATTCAAGAACCAGCTCATAACAAAAACCCTGCAGTTCAACCTATGTAGGCTCTTGAAAAGCATCACGTTTTTAAGGCCTTTTTGAACAGATCCAGGGAGGGTAGAGTTTTGATCTCCATAGGCACGATGTTCCAGAGCTGGGGGGCAGCGACAGAGAAGGCCCTGGCTCCCCATCTGGTGAGCTTGAAACGAGGGACAACAAGCTGGAAGAGTCCCGAAGAGCGGAGATACCTTGTGGGATGGTAGCGAGTAAGCAGGGAGCTGATGGCGCCTTTAGGTCCATCCTCGAGGGCTCTATAGGTCAGGCAGAGAATTTTAAAGTAAATTCTGTGCTGGATAGGCAGCCAGTGGAGGTCTCTCCTCGCAGTAGTAGCAGAAGATGCCCTAGGAAGATCTAGGACAAAACGTGCAGCAGCATTCTGCACGATTTGCAGCCGATGTATGAGGCCCTTGTTGGACTCCATGTAGAGAGAGTTGCAGTAATCTAACCTGGAACCAACAAGGGCGACTGCAATCTGCTTACGTGCTTGAAGGGACAGATAGCTGCGAATTCTATTGAGTGTTCTGATTACTCCCCAACAGGTTGCAACCGTCCGATTCACCTGAAGGGACATCGAGAGTGACGTATCAAAAAGGCTCTCTTTACGCTTCCACAGCTGGGAAGAGCATCAGAAGCTCACCTGACTTGGCACCTTCATGTACCCTGCTGGCTGGGGTGAGACTTGGTCCCCCAGTGTTCGTCAAGGTGCGGGAGGCAGGGACAACCTTTTAAAACACTTTCAAGGCTCTCTTCACGCTCCCGCTGCTGGAAAGCGCAACAGAAGCTCACCTGACTTTCCACCTTCACGTACCATGCTGGCTGGGGTGGGACTTGGTCCCCCAGCATTAGTCACAAAAACAACAGTTGATGGGTAGAATGCAGAACAATGTCATACATTCACCCTAGTACAGAGATCTGGGAATAAATCCATAGTTTTTTTGCTCACCATGCCATTCCAGTTTGAACCCAGACATATGCAAATCAGTCTTGACCCTGTGCCTCATGGGAACAGTCCGATTCAGAAAAGGGGGTAGTGATGAACAGAGTGTCTGAATTAAGCAGACCACTCTTACCCAGTCCAAAGATCAGGGCTTGATCCATCACCGTTATTTATCTCACTGCACCATCCCAGCTAAGAACCTGGCTATATGCAAATCAGTCTGTCCCTGGCCCAGTGCATCATGGGAACAGGGCAGACTAAACTACCAAGCCAATTCTTCACCAGAAAGGAGACAAGCTACCGGGGACCGGTTTCTGGCATTTCAGCCTTCTTCGGCCCGGCTTGCTTGAATCCTGATGGTGCAGTGAGAAAGGGACTCATGTCTGAGTATACCCTGCCACACCTATAGTGGCCAAAAACGATTCAGAAAAGGGGGTGGTGATGAACAGAGTGTCTGAATTAAGCAGACCACTCTTACCCAGTCCAAAGATCAGGGCTAGATGCATCACCATTATTTATCTCACTGCACCATCCCAGCTCAGAACCTGGCTATATGCAAATCAGTCTGTCCCTGGCCCAGTGCATCATGGGAACAGGGCAGACTAAACTACACAAGCCAATTCTTCACCAGAAAGGAGACAAGCTACCGTGGACCGGTTTCTGGCATTTCAGCCTTCTTCGGCCCGGCTTGCTTGAATCCTGATGGTGCAGTGAGAAAGGTACTCATGTCTGAGTATACCCTGCCACACCTATAGTGGCCAAAAACGATTCAGAAAAGGGGGTGGTGATGAATAGAGTGTCTGAATTAAGCAGGCCACTCTTACCCAGTCCAAAGATCAGGGCTTGATCCATCACTGTTATTTATCTCACTGCACCATCCCAGCTCAGAACCTGGCTATATGCAAATCAGTCTGTCCCTGGCCCAGTGCATCATGGGAACAGGGCAGACTAAACTACCAAGCCAATTCTTCACCAGAAAGGAGACACGCTACCGGGGACCGGTTTCTGGCATTTCAGCCTTCTTCGGCCCGGCTTGCTTGAATCCTGATGGTGCAGTGAGAAAGGGACTCATGTCTGAGTATACCCTGCCACACCTATAGTGGCCAAAAACGATTCAGAAAAGGGGGTGGTGATGAAAAGAGTGTCTGAATTAAGCAGACCACTCTTACCCAGTCCAAAGATCAGGGCTTGATCCATCACCGTTATTTATCTCACTGCACCATCCCAGCTCAGAACCTGGCTATATGCAAATCAGTCTGTCCCTGGCCCAGTGCATCATGGGAACAGGGCAGACTAAACTACCAAGCCAATTCTTCACCAGAAAGGAGACAAGCTACCGGGGACCGGTTTCTGGCATTTCAGCCTTCTTCGGCCCGGCTTGCTTGAATCCTGATGGTGCAGTGAGAAAGGGACTCATGTCTGAGTATACCCTGCCACACCTATAGTGGCCAAAAACGATTCAGAAAAAGGGGTGGTGATGAACAGAGTGTCTGAATTAAGCAGACCACTCTTACCCAGTCCAAAGATCAGGGCTTGATCCATCACCGTTATTTATCTCACTGCACCATCCCAGCTCAGAACCTGGCTATATGCAAATCAGTCTGTCCCTGGCCCAGTGCATCATGGGAACAGGGCAGACTAAACTACCAAGCCAATTCTTCACCAGAAAGGAGACAAGCTACCGGGGACCGGTTTCTGGCATTTCAGCCTTCTTCGGCCCAGCTTGCTTGAATCCTGATGGTGCAGTGATAAAGGGATTCATGTCTGAGTATACCCTGCCACACCTATAGTGGCCAAAAACGATTCAGAAAAGGGGGTGGTGATGAACAGAGTGTCTGAATTAAGCTGACCACTCTTACCCAGTCCAAAGATCAGGGCTTGATCCATCACCGTTATTTATCTCACTGCACCATCCCAACTCAGAACCTGGCTATATGCAAATCAGTCTGTCCCTGGCCCAGTGCATCATGGGAACAGGGCAGACTAAACTACCAAGCCAATTCTTCACCAGAAAGGAGACAAGCTACCGGGGACCGGTTTCTGGCATTTCAGCCTTCTTCGGCCCGGCTTGCTTGAATCCTGATGGTGCAGTGAGAAAGGGACTCATGTCTGAGTATACCCTGCCACACCTATAGTGGCCAAAAACGATTCAGAAAAGGGGGTGGTGATGAACATGGGAACAGTCCAGCCTGAACTGCCAAGCCATGTTCTCCCTGGACTGGAAATAAGCATCCTAGGACCGGTTTCGTGCTTTCAGCCCTCATCAGCCAGGATAGCTTGATTCAAGTGGCATGGGGAGCACATGACCCACGTCTGAGCATGCACATCCCACTCGGGGTGACAAATGCAAAAACAACAGTTGATGGACAGAATGCAGAACAATGTCATACATTCACCCCAGTACAGAGATCTGGGCCTAAATCCATAATTGTTTTGCTCACCATGCTGTTCCAGTTTGAACCCAGCCATATGCAAATCAGTCTTGACCATGTGCCTCATGGGAACAGTCCAGCCAGAACTGCCAAGCCAGGTGCTCCGTGGACTGGAAACAAGCATCCTAGAACCGGTTTCGGGCTTTCAGCCCTCATCAGCCAGCATAACCTGATTCCATTGGCATGGAGAGCACAGGACCCACGTCTGGCCATACCCGTCCCACTCGGGGTGACAAATGCATAAACAACAGTTGATGGACAGAATGCATAACAATGTCATACATTCACCCAAGTACAGATATCTGGGTCTAAATCTATCGTTTTTTTGCTCACCATGCCGTTACAGTTTGAACCCAGCCATATGCAAATCAGTCTTGACCCTGTGCCTCATGGGCCTCATGGTCGCGGCGGGGCAGGCAGGTTCAGCCCTCCCGATGTCTTAAAGGCTCTATTCATGCTCTCACAGCTGGGAAGCGGCACAGAAGCTCACATGACTTGCTGCCTTCAAGTACCCGCGGGCACACCCGGGCTGCAGGCAGGCCCGTCTGTACCTGTCCGCGGCCAACTGAGGTCGGGCCGGGCCCACCCTCTTGGCTTCATCTTCTCTAAACCACCAGACTAAGTAAGTGCTCACAAAGTTTTACTATCCATAAACTGTTTAATTTTATATGGCCTGCTACAAAATGGTCAAAAGGATGCAAATGGGTGAAAAGGAAAGCACAACAGTAAACTTTCAAGGCGGACCTCTTGACTCCTTCCTGATGCGGGCTGTAAAGGCTATAGATTCGAACATTTCCGAGGTTGAATGACGTCTTTCATTGGACACAGGGGCTCATATTGAAACATACACAGAACCTAACCCATGTACCAGCTCCGGGGACATTGCTCCAGGTAACTCACCAGGGGCTGAAATGGCATTCAAAGCTTTGTCATCTATTCATATTCATACAAATCTCATGCACTGCCCCTTCAACCTTCTGTTATAGCTACTGGGTCTATGCCAAAAGGAAGAAAAAAGCAAACTATTTGCTACCTCCCCAAGGGACAAAGACAAGATCCAACAAGAAAACTTTTAGACACACACCAGCGGGGGAAGGAACCGCAAACCTTCCATGGTCTACTAAAAATCCTAAGGTTGTGACTTGGATCTCTGATCCCAAAATACCGTCAAGTTTTGACATGGACAATATGATGATCAGATTTAAGTGTGTATTGTCCAACAGTCTCCAATTGAGGCCATTGTGTCAACCCTGCAACAATCTATCACCAACATTAAAACGCGAGTTGAACTTGAGAAGCCCACTGATATGGAAATAAATAATTCTGAGGATGCTCATGATGTTGGGCCAAACACTCTGATTAGCAAATAAAATGGTACCACCGCACATCGTCTCCAACCGACCACTGTCAGTCATATCGGTTTTGATTTTTTGGCAGGCTCTGCCAAACTGGAGGACTGTTGCCAAGTGCCCTACCATCAGTTAGAGAGTGCATCTGGAGTGAGTCAAGGGATAGGGTCAGGGCAAAAGATATCTGTTCCACATGAAGTGAGACAGCCAGATTAAATAAAGGGCATCAAAACTCATTAGCCAACTAGACACCAACCAATTCAAACCAAGTAATCTTGGATATCCCCCTGGGTGCTGCCCATATGTGGCCGTTCTAACTAACGCCCCTGCCTCACTGACAATAGTAATGAGTCAACTATTCAATTGAAAAATAAAGTCTGTCAATGGTTATCCCGCAATACTGATTTGATGAATTTCAGTTACCATGACATCTTATTTAAAAGAAGAGTGGGATAGGTTGGCCCCTTGCGTAAATCCTTTCACAGTGAGTGTGTGGTGACTAAATTACAGACGTCCAGTTCTCGCGGAAAATCTGATCAAATGGGGGGAAGAGAAAAGTTGGCAGGACCCTGCAGAGGTGATTGGCATCATCCCTCTGAATACAGAGCCCTCAGCTGGGTAGAGACCATTCTAGCCTAATAACCAGTAATAGGTTTCAAGCATTTGCTGAATTGGACAATCCAGATTGACTCGATATGAGCAATGCCATTATAGAGAAGAGACCGGACTGAGAACTAGCCAGCTGTCCTCAGTGAGTCAGCTCTCACTTTAATAGCACAACCCCTTAACCGCATTATAGCCCAACCTCCTTGCCAGCCCATTATGGGGTGGATAAAAACATAGGGATAACTAAGGCACTGGCAGGTTATGATATACAGGAAAGCCCAAGTGACAAGCAACATATTAAGGTTCTTTCATGAAATGTTGCTAGGCTTAGGTCCAAACTAGTGGACCCAACATGGGGCAAGTAAGTAGATGAATGCCACATTTGCTGGTTTCAGGTAACCTGGGCTTTAGCGCCAGCCCACAGTATGGGGCTCACCATTTTTAGTGTGTCAGCTAGACCGTCGCCTGTAGGTAGACCTGCTGGTGGCTTATTGATCTGGATAAAGACAAGTATGGGCCAAGCAGGTTTCAATAGGTGGGACACGATTGGGATCTCGAGGGTTGGTGAACTGTAGGGGGGGACATCAATACCTTCTCAGCCCTACAGACGGAATACCAGATGCCAAAATCTGAAACTTTTAGATACCTCCAAATGTCCTATGCATTGACGGTAACTATGTCCAAGGGAACAGTACTGCCAGAGGCCTCCCCACTCGAAGATAGGGTATTGGACGATCATTTAATTACAAAAGTGACATCGCTGTTATATCGTAAACTCATAAACAATCTTCCGGACCCCTTGATAGTGTTTCGGAATTGGTGGAAGGGGGACCTGGGTGCACTGAATGATGAGGAATGGGTGGAGGTTATGGACTCCCCCAGGAAAGTGGCTAGACGCCTATGCTTCAGACTAATACAGGTCAATCTCCTACACAGGGCCTACTACGCATGTACCCTCCGGGTGAAAATGGCGATGCTCACCATGCCACTGTGCCCAAGAGGGTGTGGACAGGAGGGTACCTTCTTCCACCGGATGTAGGAGTGCCCACCCCTCCAATAATGGACAGCAACGACCATGGGGGAAGTTTATAATGTAAAGGAGAACAGACCATTGAGATTGCGTCTGTTAAATATCTGAGGAGATTCAGACCTCATTAACGCTGAGCACTAGATGTCCTGCAATTGATGGAATGGAATGGAAAACAGATTTGGACTGGTTTATGTAGGCGGAAAGGGCAGTCTACAAGAGCAGGGGATGCCCACAAAAATGGACAAAGATTTGGGGGAAATGGAATGAATAACAGGGAATGTTGTGTGGTCCGATTACTAGACAGGATCAGGAGCAAGAGACAATATAATTGAAGGTGAAACTGGGCTGGGATGGGAGGGGGAGAACTTGGAAGTTGTCAACTATTATAAGAAGATTGTTACAGACTTAGCAGTCTGTTTGAGAAATGCAAGACTATTATGATATGTATCCTGTAAAAGGATGGCTTGTTGTTGTTTTAATAAAAACATTTAATTAAAAAAACAAGTATGGGCTGCAAAACAAGCAGACTCGAAATTGGTTCATCTGATTTACTGGGCCTCGCTTTAACATTTTTAAAAGGGAAGCTTAATATAAGATTGATTTATATCTATAACCTTTTTAGCTCCCAGCAAATTATCTCTTTCTTTTGAACTCGTGGATTATGTGCAGGAGATCGGTCATGAGCAGGATATGGAAAGAGGTATTTAAAAATTGCAGATACCCTCCATCAAAAGATGCACAAGGGTGGTTAGTGTAGTTCCCATATCCCTGATAGGCTCTGCACATTGGAATAATATACACTATAGTTTTGACATAGGACTGAGGTTAGTATGTCTCTATCGAGTACATTAAACTTAATTACTTGTGTGTGCCACCTAACTCAGAGGTCACTAGAAACTTTTCGAATGAACAAGAAGGGATTAGTCTCTGACAACCGCATAAACATGACAAGTTTGTTTCCCTTAGATTCGGAACACGTCTCAGAATCGTGGAGACAATAGATAACAGCTTCACTCGGTCATTCGTGCATGCTTCGTTTCTACAGAGTTACACAGAAATAGAGAGACAGGCGTTCCAATAAAAGGGTTTATTGAACAGTCTTATTTCTCATGCAAGAGATATGAACTGCTACAATTGAAAGGCAGAATGCGAAGTATAATAGATACAGCGTTACTATTGCAGAATACTGCAATAGCATGGTCTGTAGCTATGACATATATTCATAAAAATACATACATAAATAACACTGGCTAAAATACTCTTCTGGTGCTTCTAAAATAATCCTACCCCAGTGTACCTAATCTAAGTGTAGTATGAGGGAAGAAGTAGGTGTTGTTTAGCTATAGTCTAGTTTAGCCAAGAGTTGCCAAATGTTTCTCTAGGTTCTAGTCTGCTCCATACGTTAGAATGAAAGAGGTTGTAATCTGTTTCCGGGTCTCGTTCTCTAACACCCAGCAAGGGGAGTCAGAAACACTGGAGCTGGATTCTCTGCGAGGAGGATGACAGCGTCTGGTCAGTGCGTCAGTTGGGGACTCGATCTCCTTCCGAACTTGCCGTGGCGAACCGCGTCGTGCAAGTATGCAGCCGAGATGTGCTGTACAGTGGTTTGTCAGGGCAAGTGAAGGTATATTTATATCTTGAAGGTGTTTAGGAATGCCAGTATTGACGTAAAAGTCGAGCAGAGGAACGTCATGAATGAACCCCTAAGGAATAGATGTTCATGCATAATAAATGAGTTCTTGGAGAAATCAAAATCCAAGCAAGGGTAAGTCCTAAAGTCTTAAGCGTCTGGTCTTCCAAAAATTTGTTGTAAGGTAAACGGACGGATGTCGTTGACCATGCCTGTATTTGGTTAGCATGAGCAATACCTAAATAAGGGCTGGATTTCTATGCCTAAATAAGGGCAATGTGAATTGTACCTATATAAGGGCATAAATCTGGAACTCAATATACGGTATCTAAATCGACACATAACAGGTGAGTCAACAAATACTTTCATTCACACTCTCCCCTGTGGTCCATGCTTCTGACGGGAGGATGACCTTTGACCCTGATGCATACTTCGTCTATAAAAGGGTGAATGCATAGAGTAGGATTGATTACATAATGGTTGACTTAGATTTATTGCCTAAAGTGCATGATATGGCCATCATTGATAGACAGGATAGTGACCATAATTGAGTACCCTTGTAGAGGTTTCTAGACTCAAGGCTTGCCAGCTATTCTGGCACCTACTCATTAAAGAGATAGGAAAATCATGTCTTAGAGTAGACTTTTTTATTCAGCCACAGGTATGGGAAGATCACTTCCGGAAAATATATACTGGGGATGATAGGGCAAGCAATATAAATTACATCAGGGATGAGATGGCCTCTCCCTATGAGCCAGTAGTTGAGGACCCAGTTAGCTTCAATGTGGAAGAGATTATGACAGCAATCAGTACACTGAAACCTTGGAACGCACCAGGGATTGATGGAATACCCGGTGACCTCTATGGCTCAGAGCCAAATATACAGGGCCCTTTATTTCACACAGTCTTTAATGCTATTGCACACAGGGGGACATCCCCAGGCCCTGAAGAGGTACTGAAATAATCCCCATTTTAAAAATAGGAGATAAAGGGGATCCTTCAGGCCCATTAGCCTTATAGATATAGCACAGAAAGTCTCCTTTAAAATAATCTTGATCCACGTGCAATCCTGCATAGAGGAAAATAATATGCTGTCCCATTTACAAGCCAACTTTAGGACATTCACAGGCACCTTGGAGCGGGTGTTTCACATCCTTCTGCTTACATGGAAGGAAGTCACGATTAAAAAGGGTCACCTGTATGTTGTGTTTGTGGATCTAAAAGCAGCTAAATTATGGGCTCCCCTTAGAGATCTTGGGCTTCCTAGTGGCCTACTATGACTAATTGTCCGACTAAATCACGAAAATTACACCCAAGTTAGATCGAGCCTTGGAGGAGACCTATCCAGGAGTGTAAGGGTGTCAAAAGGGGTACAACAGGGTTGTGTTTTGGCCCCAACCCTGTTTAACCTATATATGAATGGGCTTATTTATACCCTACATGATTGCAGGGGTGACCACCCAAAACCTGCTGGCAGTCCTTTCCCCTCTCTACTGTTTGCAGATGACACGCAGCTTATATCCAAAACTCTAATGGGCATCCAAAATGTTTTAAATAGGTTCCTAGCAGCTTGTACTGACCAGGGACTTGAAATTAACTGCTCCAAAACAAAGTCTTTTAACCCTCATAAATCTTTTAAAGGGAAACTGAGGCTGGGTCCAAACTTCTTAGAACAGGCTAAAGTCTTTGACTATCTGGGAGTTAGACTAATAAGTAATTTGACATGGTCTTCCCAGTTACAAACGAGCACACACACACTCCAGTATATTGATGGTGCAATAGTAAAAAAACATCATTGATCTGTGTTCCGTCCAATCTCCCCCGCTATTGGGCAAAAGGGCTGGGAGTAGCACTCTATGAATGAACTATGGAGAATGGAACAAATGAGGCAACTAGAGGTGACAGAAAATAAATTCATAAGATCAATTCTAAACCTAACGACTTATATGCCATTACTCCCGGTATGCTTAGACCTAAGGTTATTTCCCATCTCATACATTGTAGTTTTTATGGTCTCAGTGTTCTTGGTTAGATTGTGGACTAGTAATACCGAAATCCCATTAAAGGAAGCTGTTGATGAACTTCTTTCCCTTGAAAAACAAGTTGGGCTTCTGGCCTGGTTTAAGGCGGTTTAGAAGAGGAAACAAAAGGGGCCCTCCCCCTGTAACTCCGCCACTTGTGCATGCAGACATTGGGGCATAACATTTGCCCCCTCTGTGCATGCACAAGAGTTCCTGCATGGCATGGACTTTTCAGTCCTTGCTGTACACAAACCTTGTGAGGAGTTCCCATTGTGATGCTTTTTGCAAAGGAACTGCAGCCTTTGAAAGACGCACCACCCTGGGAACGCTAACCGGTCGCCTGCCAGGCTATAAATAACTTGTAATCTGGTGGGCAGGTGGCATCGAGTCTCTAGGCAGTGCTGGGGCATGGCGGTGGAGTACCGCCTGCCCTCGCGCCGCTGAAACTGGTAATCGGGTCCATAGTGTCCAACACCATTTATAACCGTATTTTCGTTTTCTATCTCTTTTTTTGCTTGACGTTCATTTACTAAGAGATCATATTTTTCAATCAAAACTGTGTTAGCAAAGTTCTTAGTACATAGTCGTTTTCAATGTATTTAACCAAATCTCAGTTTTTGCACTTTTTCATACTGTTCCAAATATATCAGAAAAATAATAAGCCAGAGCCAGTTGGCTAGTATTACATATAATAAGTGAAAAGGCCCCTATGCAATAATGAGAAGTTGAAGATTGTACCATGTTAGTGGGTCTTTCCTTAAATAAGATATTTAACCAGGCAGACCATAGACAGCGCTTTGAAAATGAGTTTTTATCTTTCAAAATCAATTCCTGGGGACTGACATATACTTTCCCATAACTGTGAAAAACAATGTACACTTGCCAAGTCCTGGCTCAGCAGTGGGACTTACCATTGGCTTATCTTCTGTTCTGCATCACAGATTATTCTAACTATCCTCCTGGTACTTCTGGTCACTGACTAGTTTAGTTTTTGCACACTTATGATAATTTTACAGGGATTGGTAACCACCTTTATTGTTCTATACTGTACCATGAGCAAAGTTAAGCACCAACTCAAGTGACAATTGCATTGCTGATAGAAAACCACCTCCTTCAAAGTATTTCTTTTCAAAATGGCCCGGCTTTAAAAGGCCCTTTCATAACCTCACACCTCCTGCCCCCCACCCAAGACTGGTCAATGAGAGTAAGTTGTGCTTAATCTAGTATCTCCTTCAGCATAGCAATGTGTCTACTATGTGTTGGCTAACAGATGTTGTAGCGCAACCGGGCCCATTTCCTTAACAAACCCTTTATCTCCTAGCACCACACTTCAGTTCATTTACTTGGTCGTCCGATGGATTTTGCTTCATGCCAAAAGGTGTCAAACATAAGGAATCCAATCCAGATATCCAACGAGTACCAGGAATTGGGTAGCTGACCTAACTCTTATAATTAGATTCATATATATATAACTCTCAAAACAAAGCTATACAAGTAAAATATTATCATGGTTAGACCAAATCTCCTGAAGAAGTTTAGTCAGACCAAAATCTAAAAAATCAATACTTCTGTTAGAGCTATGCAGAATAATAACATTAGTATCTGCTGTCCAGAGATCTCTCTATTGGAATTCACTCTAATCATTAGTAACCCAATTGAAATACACAATCAATAATAGGAGGTAAATTGTGGAGATACAGAAACAGGATTTAGTTAACCTTAAATTTTTATCAGAATTTTAAAAGCAGTGAATACATCAATATCAGGCATTTGAGGTCTAAGAGTGCGGGATAATCAAATAATGTTTTGAGGTTGCCATTAGTTACCAAGGCTCCGGGAAAGTTCAGGAAGGGACATGAACCATAACAGCTCAAAGGTACTCTCCCATGAGGGAAAGAAATCTGGGAAATATGCAAAAGGAAAACCAGCAGATTCCCCAAGGAAGTTCCAAAAAATACGAAGAAGCGATATGGAAGAGTATCTTGCTAAAGAAAAAGTGATGCCTCTCCTTCACATCAATGTATAATATAATCATCAAGTTCTGTGGTGGCACCTCCTGGGTCACCTCATCTGGTCAGACCACTCAGTTCATTGGTCAGTTAGTACAGAGTGGTTGTCATGCAGTATAAAGAAAACACATATTATAGCAAAAAGGTGGTGATTATCACGTAAGCTGATGAACCATCCAGTACGGATAACTTCCATGCTATAGTCCTTTTGCAAAAGCACATGAATGATTTCAAGAGGACAGTTTCTCATGGCAGATTTTCCCAAAGTAGCGAAATTGTTGCAAGCAGTCCTGGTATGCGAATCGGAACTCTCCCTATGAGACATAGTTTCCCTTCACATTGTAAGTTTACGAAGCCTTTCCATGAGAACAGAATCAAGCATTGTAAGGAAAATGCAGTTCTAAATTGAATTTGGGTCATGAAATACAGAATATAAAATAATTAAAATACACATTTCATTTATAACCTTTGGGACCTTATATGTTTCTTTTGACTTATATGCACTCACAGAGCATTTTAGTTCGTTGTAAATAGCATGTGCAGCTATGACATATTACTGCATTTCCAAAGGACCAATGTATAAAATAATTTCAAACATAAACTACTAATATCGTTTCTAATGATTCACATTAGTAAATGTGTGGAGAATATTCCCTAAATGTTTCAGAGCATCTGGTTTTAGTATAGGAGTGCAGCACTATTCTCTCCTTTCTCACTTGGTGCACATTTCACATATGTAAAATATGGAGTTTAGCATGAGACTCCTCAATTGCACACAGACATTATATCCTCTAGATTACATTAGTTTCATTAGTACTTCATAAGTGTTTTGACCATGTGACTTTATCATTGAAAAGATGCACCAATACTAATTAATAGAGTACAACCTATGTTATTCAAATGACTAATTCTCATCTAATTTACTCTGGCCTGCATGCTTTTCCTATGCAATAACTAAGGGGTCCATTAGGATGTCGGGCGGTGGCACCACCGTGGTGATGGCGGTGCGGAAAAACAGCTAATTCCGCCCTCGATCAGCGGAACTCACGTCCGCCACATTAGGATAGGTAAACATAGGTCATTTCCCGTCCCCCGGGGAGCGACGCGCACTGCTATCAAAGTGCGCCCGCCACCACGGCGGCAGGAGCCAATCGTGCCAAATGACGTCCGCCCCACTCGACAAATTAGGATGGCCCAAACAAGCTGACGCACCGCAGCGGAGACACCGCCCAGCCTGAGCAGGCGGAAACTCGACAGCGGAGCGAGATAGCCGGTCCTGACCGCCATGAACCCAGCCCTCCATATGCATCCGGTGATGTTCCTCCAACAACACTATTGTCAGATGGGCCGCCGCGGACGTCGCCGCAGGTACGCAAATACACATATGCAACACACAACACACAGGCTGACACAGGGTCCAATCACCACACAGACACCCTGCTGGGGGACACAACACATCCACACGGGCACCCACACATCACCCACCTCACAACAAGGCACCCCTCAGCATCCAGGACACACATCAACCGCCAACCAGCAGCAACGTCCCGGTCCCGATCATGTCACCACCGCGGTCAACACATGCGCACTATGCAGAAGGCAGGGCCACTCCAAGGCATGGGCAGGGCACAAACACCACAGGGACACACAGCCCCAACCACATAGCAACACACCCCATCAACCCACAGGCCAGGTGCCCATCCCGTTCACCCCCATGCACACCAACAAGTACTGCAACAACAAGCACAATACACACTCTCTGCACCGCACAACATACAACCAGGGAGACAGCCACTGCAGGAGTGGCGGACAAGGAACACACAACACCACTGCCACACACACTCAAGGCTCACAATCCTTGCCAGAACACACACACACAAACAAACACACACCCTGGGTGTAGCCACAAACACAACACACACACACGGATGCCTCAACCGATGCCTGCACAAGAACAACACACAAACAATACAGGAACACATACTGAACTCTAACAGAAACACACATACCCTGTCAGCCAAACTGGGGAAAATCAATGGGAGAACAAACACAACAGGAGTACACAACAACATCACTCAGGAACAAAACACACACACCTTAACACAAATCACACAAGAAGTGCATCTGGACCTACACACACAGCCACATCAAACCCATCACAGATGCACATGAAACCTCAATGAACAAACACCACAAGACAACAGGGGATGCACATCAGGCAATGCCAAGGCCACATACACACAGCACCGCATGCACGACAAGCATTGTCAGCATCACAGGCATGATTGACACAACCGCATCACACACCACAAATCAGCACTGCACAAATACAACACCATACCCAGGAACTAAAGCAATACCACACCCTACATCCACACATCCAACACAACAACTACACATGCACCACTCTGGGACACAAGAGCACAGCCACCTCCACCAGATCACTGGCCAGCACACACAGCTGAAGTGCACATGACCCCTACAGAATGACCAATAGCACAAGGACAGCGCACATAAACCATTGGGCCAATGTCCATAGTGGAACAACACTTATGGCCCAAGAACTGCACCACAAAGCACAAGCCCACATATGAAGTGATGGGGAGGCACACACACATGGAAACCAAGGGGAAAGCTGACATCTAAGTTACACAGCCTACATGTCAGTAGCAGACATGTAAGGGGTGTACCACACACCAATAGAGTGACGGAACACCCACAATGGCCAGGCACAAGTGGCACACATAGGGGATGGCCTAAAACCACACACACCATGCCATACAGGAGTACAAAAACCACCATGTGCCTGCAATGCATGACAAACACAAACACAATGCCAGTGTGGAGCAGCAGGGCCACACAGTTCACACAAAAACACCCAATACACATTGAGTATCAATCAAACACAACACTGATGTGCAAGTCACACACTTTGTACACTCTAAACTGACAAACACAACAAGGAGGAGTCACACACAACACCATGGACACACCAACAGACAGCACAGTGCACTACAAACAGCTCACACAAGTGCATACAATCCTCTACCCAGGGCAAGACAAAACAAACAACAGGCATACAACTCCTCGGTGACACATGTGTGTCTCACACAATACAGGGGCACACACACATCCACTGCAAACTGACACCCTTCACATTGCACACCTCTGCTACACCCAACACCACGCATCTCATGTAGGCCATGGCACCAGGACCAAGGCCCAACACAAGATGACCATACACATACAAGGCTGGGCACACAGAAAGCAATCAACACACATACTTCATTACATATCCCAGCCAGCTTCGAAACATTTGCACAGCATCACACCCTGTGCTGGCAGTGTCCCCCAACCAGACATGTGAACAGTGTAGACAACAACTGCAAATCACTAACAAGATGCCTGCATGCCAGGTAAATTAGCCATCACAGATCACACAATTTGCAGGCTCAGAATGGACTTAAGACCCTGTCACCCCTGCCCAAAATTATGATGGCTGCAAAGAGCCTTGCAATGTTGAAGTGATACATGGATCATGGTGCACAGTCAATCAAATGCGAACAGAAACAGAACTTAAATCAGCAAGGACACCGACAAAACACTCATCAGAAGTAACTGAATTTATTCACATATTGCACAGATGCAAAGGTACAACAATTGTAGACAACAGCAAGGCTCAAAATAAGGCAAAAATGCTATATACCATGCACAGGTGAAACACAAACAGGAAGGCCAGTGTCCATGGCAGGGGAGAGGCCAACACAGCAGAGCAACAGGGCCAGTGTCCAAGGCACAGGTAAGAGCACGACACAGCAGAGCAACAGGGCCAGTGTCCAAGGCACAGGTGAGAGCACGACACAGCAGAGCAACAGGGCCAGTGTCCATGGCAGGGGAGAGGCCAACACAGTAGAGCAACAGGGCCAGTGTTCAAGGCACAGGTGAGAGCACGGCACAGCAGAGCAACAGGGCCAGTGTCCATGGCAGGGGAGAGGCCAACATAGCAGAGCAACAGGGCCAGTGTCCAAGGCACAGGTGAGAGCACGACACAGCAGAGCAACAGGGCCAGTGTCCAAGGCACAGGTAAGAGCAAGTCACAGCAGAGCAACAGGGCCAGAGTCCAAGGCACAGGTGAGAGGCCAACACGGAAGAGCAACAGGGCCAGTGTCCATGGCAGGGGAGAGGCCAACACAGCAGAGCAACAGGGCCAGTGTCCAAGGCACAGGTGAGAGCACGACACAGCAGAGCAACAGGGCCAGTGTCCAAGGCACAGGTGAGAGCACGACACAGCAGAGCAACAGGGACATTGTCCATGGCAGGGGAGAGGCCAACACAGCAGAGCAACAGGGCCAGTGTCCAAGGCACAGGTGAGAGCACGACACAGCAGAGCAACAGGGCCAGTGTACATGGCAGGGGAGAGGCCAACACAGCAGAGCAACAGGGCCAGTGTTCAAGGCACAGGTGAGAGCACGACACAGAAGAGAAACAGGGCCAGTGTTCAAGGCACAGGTGAGAGCACGTCACAGCAGAGCAACAGGGCCAGTGCCCAAGGCACAGGTGAGAATTTTTTGGGAAGACGGTCAATTTAAAATTGAGTGGTCGCAGATCTCATGGAAGTGCACCCATGATCTTCTCATTCTAATTGTTAACACTGCTAAACGTTTAGCAGACAAACTATTGACCCGAATCCAAGCAGCAGAGGCTGCCTTGAAAACAGCGGTTCAAAATCCAGGTTTTAAAACTAAACTGGCGGAACTAAATAAAGAAATAGCCGAACACAAAGAATACCTCATGAACCAAAAAGTGACGAAATTACAAAAAGACATCAAACGGTTTTCTAAAGAAAAAGTGTATCCTTACTTGAAGGAAGACTATGTCCCCTCTGGCACTAATTATAACTCAGACCCGAGTGCTACCTCCTCTAGAAGGGGATCCAGCAGTGGATCCGAGAACAGCGGTGAATATGGGCCCCCTCAAATGCAATCAAAAGGGAAAAGAGGGAGGGGACGTGGACAACAGTCTTATCAAAACTTTCCACCCCAAGGACCTCCCCTAGGTCCTCCGATGTGGCAATACCCACAATTCCCCCACTTCCAGCCACCTTTTGCCCCACAATACCCACCCTATTATGCCCCTCAAGCCGCCGCACGCCCTCCTTTTTTAGGCAGAGGTTGGGGCAGAGGGCCAGGGCGAAAGCGAGGCAACGCTCATGAGAAAACAGTACAGTGGGAAGACACGCGCCCACAGGGGATGGACACGAGGAACACGAACCGGTCAGGACAAAGATGAGTCTGGTAGTGAATCTCTCAGACCGTCTACTAACAGAGAGAGAGGAGCAAGTTTTACAAAAGGGATTGGGTTTTGTTCCAACCCCAAAAACTGACCTCTTTCAACAAACCCGGGAAATTCAATCCTTTTTTCGAAAAATCAGATTGAAAGCCTTCTTTGATGGGAGACCGAGTGACCTGATGGAAGATTCAGGCCTCCACAACCCTTCGACTTTCACACCCCACAATGGGATGATTCCCAATGAAGTCCTCACCTACGAACAGGCTGTACTGAAAGATCTCATGATCCTGGATCAGCAAAGAAATCACTGCAATATCTCCAAAAATGAGATGGATATTCTTAAATCACTCGCTGAAGATCCCCTGATTACTATCAAACAGGCGGACAAGGGAGGTGCAACAGTGCTCATGAACACTGTGGATTATGACCAGGAATGCACCAGGCAACTCAATGATAGACGTTACTACACACCTATTCCCGGCGACCCAACAGCACGCCTACAGACTACAATTACAGGCCTGATTGACAGCGCAGAATGTGAACAATGGATTACCAAAAAAGAGGCAGACTTCCTGGCGAAGAAAGACCCCAGGGTCCCCTACTTTTACATCCTTCCCAAAACTCATAAAGAAACAAGACCAGTACCGGGGCGACCAATCATCTCAGGCATTGATTCCATTTTGGAACCACTTTCACAATTCTGTGACCATTTTCTGCAACCTCTGGTAAAACGTATCCCTTCATATATCCAAGATACTTCTGATGTGCTACGCAAACTGGACACCTTCTGTGATACTGGACAGATCAATCTCTTAATTACTCTCGATGTGGAGGCCCTATATACGAATATTCCTCAGAGGGCCACACTTGGGGTAATAGAGGAAAGACTTGGACTTGAAACATGGAATTCACCTACTCCACAGTCCTTCATCATGGAGTGTGCCACTCTCGCATTAACAGAAAATTACTTCGAGTTTAAGGGACAGTTTTATCACCAAACCCAAGGCACATCCATGGGCAGTACTTTTGCTCCTTCGGTGGCATGTCTGTACATGGCTGAATTCGAAGACAGACACATACATCACCAATCTAATCCCTTCCTAGACAACATCAGGATGTGGAGAAGATTCATAGACGATATCCTGATCCTATGGACTGGACCGCCGACCTCACACGAGGTTTTCTTCAATTGGGTGAACACTCTCAACCCTTACCTCCACTTCACCATGTCTGCTTCACCCACGGAAATTGCTTTCCTTGATCTGACGATAAGACTGAAAGAGGGCGTACTCAGTAGTACAATGTATAGAAAGCCTACTGACCGGAACAGCTTGCTCCATTACACGAGTCATCACCCAAAAGCCTTGCGGTCGAACCTCCCCTTTGGACAATTTCTCAGGGTACGCCGCAATTGCAGTGAACTAAAGGATTACAAGCAAGAATCTGCAATCCTGTTCAGGAACTTATTGGACAGAGGTTACCCAAAGAGAGAGGTCACCAGAGCTCAAAAACGAGCCAGAAATAACCACCGTGAGGCCCTTTTGGAACCACGGGAGGTGACACCTATTGAAAATCAACCAATAACTTGTGTTACAACCTTCACCCCCGGGTCCAGCAAGGTCAAAAATGTGATCAAGCGGCACTGGGGCATTTTGAACACTGGTAACCTCAACCTTACCATTCCAAGGTTTGCGTTCAAACGATCTCAGAATATAAAAGATATCTTGATAAGCACAAGACCTAAAGCACCAAAGAAGGGGGTCCAACAGACTTTATGGAACTTACCCCCAGTCAAAGGCCACTACCCATGTGGCTCCTGTGGAGTGTGCGCATTTACAGCTATACACAAGACAATCCAACTTAGTGACACCTTTAATTGGGAAATTAGGGGACACACTAACTGTAACACCTCCCACTGTATCTACATGCTAATATGCCCGTGTGGACTACAATACATTGGGATGACGACTCGCCCTATCAAAACCCGCATAATCGAACACCGCAGCAATTTTCGCTGTAAGAAGATACACACCAAAATGTGTAAACACTTTGTGGAAGCCAACCACACTGCAGATTCACTAAAATGGCTAGTGTTAGAATCCAGCCCGAATTGTTCTAAACAAGCTCTGTTCCGTAAAGAACAAAGGTGGGTTCACCGATTAACCACTGACAGCGGAGGCCTCAACGAGGATATCCCTTGGCACTCGCTCTAATACAACCTTCCGCCATCTCTATAGACCATACACTGTTAAGGAATATATGGAATGGTAAGCTACATTCCTTGGTCTTTTTCCCTTTGGCAAAGATGCCCCTCACTTTATCTCATCAATATACATATTGGACGCAAGGCACGGCCACTCCACAGCCGCTGCCCTGTCTGCTCCATCTGCGACCCTTATTGGATCTCACCTTACACATGGCAGACCTCACCATTAGATGCGGGGATGTGCACATTGTTAACCACACTTCCGCTAGGCAAAGTTGATATTTAACACACCACTCTGTAATGGCCGCCATCATGTGAGGTGACTCACTGTGTTTATTCTCGACCAATGTCCATGCACACAGATGCATATATTAAATCAGTACTGACATTCTCGATATGAGGGACTAAACATCCATCCCTATAGATATATTCTTACATACTCTGGTTGCTCCTCTAAGGCCATGGATACACTTTGCTGTTGAAATGTAACCGGATTATATCCATTACAAGATGGCGGCCGCAACATTGTGATGCACCACCTGACCTCCACGAAGGGGCGGGCCGCACGCCGTCACCAAGGGCACCCACGACTTGATATGGCGCCCGCCGCCGAGCTCCTGTATCTATCCGAGCTCGGCTGGTATGGGTAGGTCGCATTGCTAGAACACGGAGAAACCCGAGGTAAAGAGGTAGACAGCAACTCACTAGGGGAATTTACCAGCACACCCACGTGTTTACCGACCACGGCGCCACAATACTAGTGGGCCGTGCTTCACCCGCCCTGCATCCTCGTTTACTTCCCCCTTTAATCAAAAAACTTGCTTGGCGCTATAACACTGGCGGGCGGTGATCTGAGCACGATAAGACCGGTGGGTTAGGCTTCGATTGCTGTGTGATGCTCTATATTGTAATTATACCTTGGATGTTACAACACAAGTAAACTGTGGCATACCTGCTCTTTACCAGCTCACATTACCTATGGGCTGGGATCCATTGGCACACTGATCTGGGCACACTGATCTGGGCACGATAAGACCATGGGGCTAGGACTTAACTGCTGTGTGCTGCTCTCTGTTGTAAATAGACATGGGATGGTACAACACCAGTAAACTGTGGCATACCCGCTCCTCACCAGCTTACTATACTTTTGGGCTGGGATTTATAGGCACACTGTTGTCCTTTGATGAGAATATAAGCTGGGCACGACAATATCAGTGGTATTGGATTCATCTGCTGTGTTAACAACAAGGACCCCCTGATGTGGATCAATATCCTGGGACAGGGTAAACAATATATGCAAAATAACACTCCCAGGCATACATTTAAAGTAACTACACAATAGATTAAGCAAACAAACTAGTTCCGTTTAGAAAATATACATTTTTAATTTGATTAAAAAGAGATGATAAAAATCAGTGCATTGATACAAAATGATAAAATGACATTATAGTGATACATGTGTATTCACAAAAAAAGGGGTTAAAAAGAGATTAGATGGTATTCGGTCGACGCGTTTCGACATAAAGACTATGCCTTCATCAGGACTTTTACCATCAAGTTTCTGTAAAAGAGATCATAATAATGTTTTACTCTTTAAGCCTCCTACCGTGAAACATTATCACAGAACTAGTTACATGTTTGCTACAACATTCTATTGGCAGATCATTATCATCAAATTTATGATGTATCGCTTTTAGTAAAGAGAACAAATATCAAATGTCAAACACCTATGCCTATAGACAGATAAAAGAATAAGCCATGCTATGTTTCACATTTACAGGCAGCGAGATACAATGCAATAAAGTTTTTTACCAAAATACAAAATTGGCACCTTTTACTAAAATATATTTATACATTTTGATATCTGCAAGGGCTATTTTCGTGATCATAGTACCTATTCTTGAATACAAAGACTACTTCTTATTTTCCATAATACATATGTCATCAATAGTCTTAAATCATCCTCACTCGAATCATGATATTCTACATGTGAGTTTTAGGTGCTTCATCATGTTCTAACATAGAGCCTACAAAAGATTTAATTAAAAGGGTAAGGGAGGTAGAAAGATAAAAAGAAAAAGAAGAAGAAAGGAAGTGTTGTTCAAGTTATTCTTTTAAATATCTTATGCATCCGTCCCTTAAAAGATTTTTTTCTAAACAGTTTCATGACACTTCTATTGTCCCTTTGTAAATGCATATTAAATGCCTTTATAGATTTTATACTTATTACAAAAACAATATACAAGTTTTTAAACTAACCCCTATTTTGATTTGTAAAACAAACCATGTATTACTAATAACTAATTTTGCGTTCTTACCAAAATTGTACTTTTGTTCAAAGGCAATTATGTTTTCATGTAGCGGTGCTTTAGCGCCAGATCCCTAACTGGATACTATAATTAAATTTTCTAGAAGAACAAGATAAAAAGCGGGTAAGTGATTTCATGTTCATTTTACTGTATGATGTCACTAGGGAAAGGCATGTTACTGCTCACCTTGCATAAATATTTCTGTATCTGTTTCTGTATCTGTTATACGCCTCCAGTAGGATATTCAATACATGGGTTTATATAAATCCAAGAAACGATAACTCCCTATGGGCAAAAGAATTTATTTTTCACGATAAGACCATGGGGCTAGGACTTAACTGCTGTGTGCTGCTCTCTGTTGTAAATAGACATGGGATGGTACAACACCAGTAAACTGTGGCATACCCGCTCCTCACCAGCTTACTATACTTTTGGGCTGGGATTTATAGGCACACTGTTGTCCTTTGATGAGAATATAAGCTGGGCACGACAATATCAGTGGTATTGGATTCATCTGCTCCATACTTCGCCTGTATTATAATACATGCCTGTTCCTTCTGCAGCCACATCTGAAGGCTCTCTCCTGATGTTCATAAACCGCCGAACACTCATGTAGTATTTAATTCTTGACCCGAAGGTGAGATAGATGTGTGCCTGCAATGCCTTGCCTGCTATGTCACTTTTCACATTGAGTGAGCACTCGTAATAATAGACATGCACTTAAAGAAGTTAACTGAGTTTCTCATGACTATGCTGTTGTATTTTTAATTTTCCTTATTCTTTTTACTTTTACGTTAATATAAAAGTTTTTTAACGCAGAGCACCCCCTTTTCTAGCACATAAGGTTGGTGCGTTGTATTTACTGCATGCTGTCAATATGCAGCAGTGTTTCACTGAAGCTGGTGTGATTTCACCATCACTAGCATGACACACTATGTGTATTTTTGGCTTGATCAAATATATTTTTTGAATCAAAACTCATTATTATTAACCCTGTATTATTCTTTTCTGTCCTAATTTAGGCATAGGATAACACTACAGAGGTAACCAAGACACATCACACTTGCACTTTCACACATGACACTAGCATGCAGTTGAATGAATGCAACTTTTAGAATCTCCACTCCTCATAGGTCCTGATGAATCGCGGGATATTTCCTGATGCGAGAAACATGTTGACCAATCTCTTTTCCAATCTCATCTAGGGACACTGAACTTAATATAGTGATACCCAGGGAGTTGGATCCACGTTTTTAACTGTAGCGGGAGACCCCCAGAATAAAGGAGTCCTTTAGGTACTCCCTACTACATTTTAATCACCTTCCAGGCTATCTGCCCAATTCCCCACATATCCGCACTTCACCATAAGGCAGTTGGATTCAAAAGATCTCCGCTAAAGAGCCCCTCTTTGAGGTGAGCCCGTCGGGGATTGCACCGCCTCCCCGACGAGGAGCAACGCCTATGATGAAGCATGACACCCATTCGGGTGTGTGAGGCAAATACATCCAACTAAATGGATGCCCAAGGGTGCCATTTTTACACCCTCGGTCATGCCAAATACATATAATTTCTTCACTCAGGAACGGTTCAGCAACCCATTTTGTTCACAGGTGAGAGCACGTCACAGCAGAGCAACAGGGCCAGTGTCCAAGGCACAGGTGAGAGCACGGCACAGCATAGCAACAGGCCCAGTGTCCATGCTTGTGAACAATGGTCAGGACTAGCACACCTGTATGAGGCACGGGCGCATGAGGGGGATGTCAACTCACTCCTGGAAGTCATGCAGACTTGGACCTGGCTGTGTGTCGGTGACAGCAGGCCCACTTAACTGGGGTGACAGATCCCCAGGTGATGTGGGGCTAACAGTGGATTGGCAAGCTGGAGGGCTGTGTGGACCAGGTGGCATAGTGGCACGTGGAGGTGGAGTCATGCAGACTTTTGACACAGTGTGGGTGGGAGAGGTTTGGAGGGGTACCCTTCGACTTTTTGGGAATATGAATTGGCTTCCCTGTCTTGGGGTTGATGGGAAGTGTTGATGACCCAACAGGCACACTCACCAACTGTCCCACTTCAGGTGCAGACACTGGCACTACCTCTGGTGATGTGTTGGATCCTGCGGAACGCTTGGTCTGACTACGCCTCAGGACCTCCTTCCCCTCTTTGCCTGGTGTACCCCCTACAGTACCCTGCTTTGCCTTTTTGCCAGGGGTGGTCTCCACAGTGCCCTGCTTTGCCTTTGTGCCAGGGGTGGTGTCTACAGTGCCCTGCTTTGCCTTTTTGCCAGGGGTGGTGTCTATAGTGCCCTGCTTTGCCTTTTTGCCAGGGGTGGTGTCTACAGTGCCCTGCTTTGACTTTGTGCCAGGGTTGGTCTCTAGAGTGCCCTCCTCCACCTGCTTCAATGGACTTGGAATTGGCGTAGATGTGGTAGGTGGATGTGTCCCTGTGCTCTTCCTAGGTGTACCCCTGATATGCAACACCTCCTCAATGGACACAGACACTGCATGTGCAGGTCTGTGTGAAGTTTCAGTGACAGGAGAGTCTTTTGCTGGTGATGCCTCTGCGGCTTGTGAGCCTGATGTCTGCCTCATTGATCGCCTGGCCTTGATCTTCCCTGACTGGCTCTTGTCTGTGCATTGTGGGGTGGCCCTGCTCTTCAGTGGGGATGGTGTCTGTGGGCAGGAGTGCCTGGGTTGTGTCTGTTGTGTGCTTCTTGTGCTGTATCTTTTTGGTGACGCAGGCGAACCGTGGTCACTGTCACCTGATGTGGCCACTGACTGGGGGGTGGACAAAGGCACCTGAGCTGCAATGGGAGCATGTGCCTGTTGAAGGGCTGACGTCACTGTGGATAACAACGCCTGGACTGTATGGTGTAGCCCACCCACGTCAGAGTGTATGCCCTCCATGTATGCAACCACTTGGCCTAATTTCTTGTCATGGTCACTGAAGGCATTGAGCAGGGCGGTCTGGCCCACACAGAGCTGGCGCAGGAGCTCTACACACTATGCAGTTAGGGCAGCAGGGGGGACAGGTGCAGGGGCAGCGGTGCCAGGTGTGAATGTGACTCGTCCCCTCTTAGTGACACGGATACGGGCAGCACCAGAAGAAGTGGATGGGAGGCTGGGCACTGGCCGCTGGGTGGTAGATGATGATGCAGACTCCCCATCCCCTGTGCCTGCCAGCATGGATGCATCCCCGATGGCATCAGATGAAGTGGTACTCTGTGTCTCAGCCATGGATTCCTCCTGCATACTTCTGTCCCCCTCAGATGCACTGGTAGGCTCTGTATCACTGGCCTCTGCTGCAGCTGTAGTGCTACTCTCGGCACCACTGGGTTCGGGCTCATGTTCCTCCGTGGTCACTTGCGAATCTGCATGAGAGAGAAATACAGGGTTGTGTAAGTTTCATCATCTGGTCACACAAATTCAAGACAATGCACTACAGGAGGGGCCCAAATCTACATGGTAACCACCACCCCCTGCAATCACTGTGCAGCAACACACAACATAGACCACAACAGTGCCTGCAATGCTGAATATCTGCCATGAGTGAGCCATGTTGATGCCACACAGCACTACACCCTGCCCGTAGATGAAGAGTACCACACACACAACTTGGCCTTCCCACACCTTGGGACATGATGAGGGTACAACACTTGTTACCACTAACAGACCTTCAGGGAACAGGAGGGGACAACACACACACCTATCAGGACATCACAGTCCCCAATGCCACGTAGGCCATAGCAAGCACCATGTGGTAATCTGGGGCACATTATTTGCAGATGTTGGGGCACCAACGATCATGGTGCAGGCAAAGTCGTTATACATGAATTCACACTCAGCAAGTGGACACTGCTGTTCACCCCATAATAGATCACCCACACCATCCCAACGCTGAATGACCATGTGGAGCCCAACACATCTGGCAATGGGAAAGTACAGCAGGGAGTATCTGCTCAGTAAGGCCAGGGTGGCACAATACCTGATACAAGCACACATCACAGCAGCCACTCACATGAAACAGCACAGCACAGCAACACACGCACATCGCATGGCTCACCGCTGCCACAGGCCCTGAACACATGCATCCACTCCAAGCCAAAGTCACGATCCCCAGATACTCACCAGCCCTGCCTTGCTTGCCATGCGCCTTCAGACGTGCATCCAGGTCTGGATGAGTCACTGCCAAGATGCGGCCCATCACTGGAGTCATGCTGCGCCGTGCCAAACGCCCTGTGCGTGGTAGCATCCCCAATGTCATCTCAGCCACGTTTTTTGCAAGCTGACTGATGTCGTCCCACCTCTTGTGGCAGTGTGTGCATCAGCGGTTGGATACCCCCAGGGCTCGCACCTTTGCCGCAATGGCCCTCCACACAGCCTTACGCTGGTTTACCTTAAGCTGCATGTATGAGAGAAAAGAAGGGTTAATGACCAGTTCCACAATGTCAGGTACCAACATCAATCAGTACAGTAGCAAGACCCAGACTCAGGACCTATTGTAACCTCCTTCCCTTCCAAATAGGGGGACCCCTCACAAGGGCACTTAGCATGGCCCACACAGATGTGATTGCATGCACACATTGGGGCGTAGAGGGTCCAGGATAATCTCACAAATGCAGGATGCATTAACATAATATGCATCAACAGAAGTGTGTAAGTCTGCAATTACACAGGGCACAGATGTGGCATATCTAATATTCTGTGGGAAGGAACTGGTGAAAGGAACATGTAAGTCTGGTGGTGTTTTTCGTTTGTGTGGGCAGCCACTGGTCAGACTCTCTGGGTCACACTGAGTCAGACAACAGGGGCACACAGAAATACTCACACAAGCAATTACTGTTATGTTATGTTATGTTATGTTATGTTATGTTATGTTATAAAGGGATTTGTATCCCGCACTGCTACTCAAGAGTGTCCTGGCGTGTGGGGGAACAATAACATAGGAGGCAGCAAGGGCTAGATGGATTGTTTAAGCAGATGAGTTTTTAGATGCTTTTTAAAAATTTGGACAATTCCTTGGTGTGCCGAAGATCATCTGGCTGAGCATTCCACAGAGTGGCAGCCTTGACCGCAAAGGACTGCCCATCAAGGCGCGCTCTCCTAAATCTAGGGATCACCAGCCGTCTTTGCAAACCAGAGCGCAGGGGTCGGCTGGGAGTGTAAAAGGCAAACCTAGAACTGATATAGGCAGGACCCGAGCCGTGAGGTGCCTTGTGGGTCATGGAAAGAGCTTTAAAGTGCACACGCTGAGCAACGGGCAACCAATGCAGGTTGCTAAGCTGCTTACGAACGCTCATACACCTCGGGATGTTAAATAGAAGCCTAACTGCAGCATTCCGAATGACCTGCAGCTTTCCCAGGAGGTACCCAGGGATGGCGAGGTAAAGGGCATTGGCGTAATCTAGGTGCGACAAGATGAGCGCCCTGGCAACCGTCTCCCTAGCCGAGCGAGGGAGCAGGGGACAAAACCTCCTCAGGGCTTTGAGCGTGCCGAAGCACACCCCTGATAGTCTCTTGATCTGTTCGTGAAAGCCTAAATTGCCCCCAAACCAAATTCCCAGATTCTAAGCTACTCCACAGTCTCCCGTGGGGCATGGAAACCCAGGAGGCCAGAGAGACTCTCTAAAAGCCAGGAGGAAATGGCTATAGAGGAGCATCTCAGATTTCTCTTCATTGCACTTCAGGCTAGCCTGAGCTAACCAAGAGAATACCGATGACAGGCACCGATGAGCCACCTCAGTATGAAGATCCTCACCCTTCCATGTGAAGAGAAGCTGGGTGTCATCAGCGTAAGCCATAATTTTGGCACCCAGCTTCTCTGCCAAATAGATCAGGGGAGTAAGGTAGACATTGAACAATAAAGGGCTCAGTGTGGACCCCTAAAGGACACCGGTAGCCACTCTACTATTCGATGACGAGAAGGGGGGCATCCACACCTGTTGGGAGCGGTTGTCCAAGAAGGATTTGACCCATTCCCAAGCCGTGCCTGTAATACCGATGTCAGACAGGCGGGAAAGTAGCTGGCGGTGGGGTACCGTATCGAAGGCGGCAGAGAGGTCGAGCAAAATCAGAGGCGCCCTGCCGCCCGCATCCAGGCCCTCCCTAATAGCCTCCGCGATCTCCACCAGTGCAGTCTCAGTGCTAAAGGAAGTCCGAAACCCGGATTGCGCTGGGTGAAGAGCTCCCGAGGATTCCACAAATCTCTCCAGTTGTTTAAATGCCACTTTTTCACACACCTTAGCTAAGGCTGGAAGAAAGGAAATGGGGCAGTAGTTTGAAAGAAGAGTCAGATCTGCTGAAGGTTTCTTGAGGAGAGGGAGGAGTTTAGCATGTTTCCATTGCAAGGGCACTCTTCCTGATTGCAGTGAGTTATTAACCAGCACTGCAACCTCCGGATAACCTATCTCTGCCAACCCACTCAGGACCCTAGCAGGGCAGGGATCTGCAGGCGAACCTGATTTTAATGATTTTAGGATGGCTAAAACATCCCTCTCTTCTGCTGAGGTAAAATGCGAGAAGAGCTGGATGGGTGCGGTGGTGCATGGGGCAGGTGGTATGAATGAAGAGTGTTGCGCTAAGGGGGTAATCCGTAGACTGTCTTGTATCTTTTTAATTTTAGCAATAAAAAGGGTGGATCGATCGTCACACCATTGGGAGGAGATAGGCGGGGTGGAAAGTTCAGCAACGGGTGACAGGACTGTCCTGGCATCTACATGGCAAACATTCGGTGGCTCTGTATGACTGACAATGTGACACTCCCCACTCACACATACAGGTGCAGGCATGGCAAAGAGTGACATTGTGACACACACACTCCCTTGCCCTGGAGACAGCTTGTCTATCAGTGTTTGACACAACCCCACACCCTCAGGCATATACTGCAGCAGCACAACTACACATCTGACACCCCCTGCCTGACAGCTACCTTCATGGTGACTTACCACGACATTGGGACCACCAAACAGCCTTGGGTACTGTGCCAGCACCTTGTCCACAAGGACCTCTAGCTCCTATCTGATGAATGGACTGGCACAGACCTTCTCTGTCCTTGCCATCCCTGTGGACATGGAACACCTGTGGCGGAAGTGAGTGGTGAGGGGTCCCAGGCAGCAGGCTCAGGAGGCAGCAGCAGGAGAGAGTCCCAGGCAGCAGGCTCAGGAGGCAGCAGCAGGAGAGGGTCCCAGGCAGCAGGCTCAGGAGGCAACAGCAGGAGAGGGTCCCAGGCAGCAGGCTCTGTGAGCAGTGGAAATGTGAGGCTCACTCCCACAAACTCATAGCCCCCTGGAGTCATCTGTAAGCTGCAAAGCAGCACCAATTGGTTGTCTAGGTCTGCCTCTTTCAAAATCATCCAATGACCGCCTACGCGCTGGCGGAGCACACCTTCCGCGTTTTTCAAATGTGCATCATGCCACCGCGATCATCGCTCCCATTGGCTGTAGGCAATACACCATGGCGGTGATGCGCCGCGGGTGCCCGGGGTGCGCTACTGCGATGGTGCATCATTCAAATGCATCCAATGACCGCCTACGCGCTGGCGGAGCACACCTTCCGCGTTTTTCAAATGTGCATCATGCCACCGCGATCATCGCTCCGATTGGCTGTAGGCAATGCTCCATGCCGGTGATGCACTGCGGGTGCCCGGGTGCGCTACCGCGATGGTGCATCATTCAAATGCATCCAATGACCGCTTACGTGCTGGCGGAGCATGCCCACTGCCATGTACACATGTCCATATGCCAATGGCTTCAGCACTTGTGAAGGGAGTGGTGCTGGTGTCACACCGTGGGGACCGGTGGTTGGTACCGCTATTTTCATGACCATTAATGGCTATGTCAATCCTGAACACTGTATCAGTACACAGCAGCAACATGGTGAAGGGCACATCATTGTACACACAATGCCATTCTTCCATGTCATACACAGGTGGACGCACGTTCAGTGTGACACACTTTGGTCTGTGGTCCCTGCCATGTTATTATGCATTTCATGGCTGATGATGCTTGACACATTTGAGCTGGTGTTCATGATGTGGTACAAATCCATTTGTTGTGGATCTGTGATGACCTTGACAAGGCTTGTGTCACTGTATTGTATTGTATCAGACTGGTGCATTCACAACAGCTCATGCACACAACTGAATGTTTTCCTGATACTGTGAACATTGTGTTGATGGATGTGTGCAGTGTTTAGATGATGCATTGAGGTGTGACAGGTACAGCAGATGGGTGTGATACAGACATGGTAATTTCCAAAACACTGGCGGATGTTGCTGCACCTTTCCTGCACATGTGAATTGTGATCTCCAGTATGTGCGCTTTCACATTCTCCCATGTGTTTGTGGCACTTGTGTATTGACAGTGGAGAGGTGTGCCCTCTGTGTGTATCAAAAGGCCAGCCATGTAACCTGGTGTGCCTTGCATCTCTCAGGCAGTCGATGTTTTTCCATGACATCATTGATGGTATGTGCTGTGGCCATCTCATGATGGTTGTCACTGTCATTTTCAATTTTACTTCTTAACTAGGAGGAGGCCAAATCTCCTACGTCACCTGACAGTGCTGGAGGACATGGAGAATATTGCAATAATTAGGAAATTCTGCCTGGACAGACCAACACTGAAGATCCTGTGTGATCTATTGCAGCCCCACCTGCAGCCTCGCTGTCACTATCCTACGGCATTCACACCCACATACAAGGGGATGGCAGCACTCCACTTTTTTGCGACAGGTTCCTTCCAGGAGACCGTGGCTAGCGCTGGATGGATGTCACAGCCCATGTTCAGCATGGTGCTGAGGGATGTTCTTGCTGCCATGATGCTCTATCGGAATCGCTACATCCATTTCCCTAGGGGAGGGGAATTGGCTGCTGTGAACTGTGACTTCTATCCCCTTGGGCACATCCCACATGTTGTTGGTGCCATCGATTGCACCCATGTAGGTCTGGTGGCACCACAGGCGATGCAGCACATATATAGGAACCGCAAACATTATCATTCCATCAATGTTCAGGTGGTGTGCCTTGCGGACATGACCATTTCTCATGTGTGTGCGAAGTATCCTGGCTCGGCGCATGATTCGTACTTCATGAGGAACAGCATGGTGCCCCGGACGAAGGAAAATCTGCATCCCGAGCATGCTTGGATTGTGGGTGAGTATGCCTACTGATATGGTGTGCTGTGTGTTACCTGCTGCACTCTGGCTGTTCAACATTGCAATGGGTGTTTGTAATTCACAGGTGACTCTGCATATCCCAGTCGGCTATGGCTGTTGAGCCCCCTCAGGAATCCTAGGACCCCGGCTGACATCCGCTACAATGACGCCCATGGCAGGACCCGACGGGTAATCAAACGGACTTTTGGCCTGCTGAAGTCTAGATTCCCCTGCCTTGACAGGATAGGAGGTGCACTGGCATACTCGCCTGGGAAGGTATGCAAGATCGTTTTGGCATGCTGTATGCTGCACAACTTGGCCATCCACAAGGGGATCCCCCTGCTCCTGGACGATGGTGAGGAACCAAGGCCACCACCTGCTCAAGGACCTGAGTCTAGTGTTGAGGACAGTGGAGGATGAAGGAGTAGACCTGCACCAGCAGCTCATCAAACGCTACTTCACTTGAAGGTGGGTGACGAGGCACAAAGTGTACATTGTGTGGTGTGGTTGCTGTTGTTGTGAAGGGCTATGCGTGGATGTAACAGACAGGCACACATACAGTCACCTGTGTGTGATAAAAGTGACATTGACGTTCCATATGTGAACGTATGCTGGACCCTATTTGTTCACACCTGCAGCCCATTGTCTAGTATGCCTGTAGTGTCTTGTGTATGTTTTGTGTAGTGTTCTGCCTGTGATGCCACAATGAGACTAGTGACTGTTGTTCTGTTGTGTCTCCCTAAGTACTACAGACGAATCCTGCACTACATACTGTACATCATTTGGACACATCATGGACATTGTCAACATTGTAAATATTGCACTAAAAACGATACTGCACAAAATCTGGTGCATCAGGTATTTTATTTTGACAGTGGACATGTGATTTGTGTGGGAATATTTACATGACAGTGGGGAATGAGCAGTGAGTTGACAGTCCTGTTCGATGAGATGCAAGAGTAGAGTCCACATGGATGTGGTGATCCAGTCCAACAGACAGGTGCCATTGCCAAGGAAATGTGGGTAAAGACAGTCCAAACAGTCAATGCAGTAGGGAAGAGGGTTGTCATCACGGCTGGTTCCGTGACTGGCGTGTGGCAGGTGCTTTGCCTCCGGAGACTCCCAGGCTTTTCTTTGGACGCCCCCTAGATCTTTTTGGCGGTGGGGGGCCTGCTGAATGGCCAGTGGCGTGAGGGGACTCGTCCCTCTCTGTTGGCGCAGGGGAGGATGGTGCACTGTCATCCTGCGGCACAACAGGAGGGGACGGAGGTGGTGGTTGGGACACAGGCCTGTCCCTCTGAAACGCCACTTGCTGGCCCATGAGGTCCACCATCTGTCCAAGGCGGTTGTCGATGGACCTCATCAGCAGGATGAGCTCCCTTAAAAGTTCATCCGACCGTCCACTTTGTCCCTGGCCCTCTTGGTATGCCTCCACTACTCTGGTGAAGTGGTCCAGGGATGGTGTCCACTCCTCCCGAGGTCTGGTGGTGACCCTGGCCCTCCCACCTACTCTGCTGCCACAGACCTCTTGCCTCAACACTGTCGGTCCATGCACTCTCTCCCTGCCCTCCACAGTAGTTGCTGTGGGCTCGTCATTCCCTGGGACAGGGAGGGTGCTGCAGGTGGTACTGATGGTACTAGTGGTGGTGGCGGTGGCAGTGGTGATGGTGGTGGTCGTGGTGGAGGCAGAGTCCATGACAGCAGGGGTCTGCTGTGCTGTTGTTGCAGCAGGGGATGTGGTGGGGAGGATGGGGGCCTGGGACCTTTGGGTCTGTGGCACACCAGATGGGCCGGCCTGGAGCTCATCGTCCAAACTGTCCTGGGTCTCCGCATCTGAGAGTCCATGTGCCGGGGGTGGAGACTGGCTCTGCTGGTCGTTGGTGTGGTTCTCAGCAGTGAGTTCTTCATCACCTGTGGAGTAGATGGGGAATGGTCAGTGTTGGGCACTGTGCAAGTATTGTCTCAGCTGCGTGTAATGGACTGTCTGTACACTACACAAATATGAAGTCAGCAGTAGTACAATTCATGGCGACACTGTGTGTAATTTCATAGTGCAGAAGAACATCATTTACTCATACATGTTGGATGTCAATGCATTGCATGCAATTGTTGCTGCATTTCTGGATGCAGGGCTCCCACACACACATCAGGAAGAGTTAAGATAGCTACCTACCTGTTAAGTGAAGGAGAACAGTGCAATGGCTGACACATGCTTCTGGGTGGGGAGGCCTCCATGCTGCTGGAGTGTGGGCCAGGGGGCATGCTGGGAGTAGTGATTCAGGGCCTCCCACCCCCAAACAGTGCTCCAATACAAGATGGATACCGACCTGTAAGTCTGTTTGGTGAGCAGTGCAATGGCTGACACATGCTCCTGGGTGTGGGAGGCCTCCATGCTGCTGGAGTGTGGGCCAGGGGCATGCTGGGAGTACTGATTCAGGGCCACCCACCCGAAAACAGTGCTCCAATACAAGATGGATACCGACCTGTAAGTCTGTTTGGTGAACAGTGCAATGGCTGACACATGCTCCTGGGTGGGGAAGGCCTCCATGCTGCTGGAGTGTGGGCCAGGGGGCATGATGGGAGTAGTGATTCAGGGCCTCCCAGCCCCAAACAGTGTTCCAATACAAGATGGATACCGACCTGTAAGTCTGTTTGGTGAACAGTGCAATGGCTGATACATGCTCCTGGGTGGGGGAGGCCCCATGCTGCTGGAGTGTGGGCCAGGGCGTATGCTGGGAGTAGTGATTCAGGGCCTCCCACCCCCAAACAGTGCTGCAATACAAGATGGATACAGACCTGTAAGTCTGTTTGGTGAACAGTGCAATGGCTGACACATGCTTCTGGATAGGGCAGGCCTCCATGCTGCCGGAGTGTGGGCCAGGGGTCATGCTGGGAGTAGTGATTCAGGGCCTCCCACCCCCAAACAGTGCTCCAATACAAGATGGATACCGACCTGTAAGTCTTTTTGGTGAACAGTGCAATGGCTGAAACATGCTCCTGGGTGGGGGATCCCTTCATGCTGCTGGAGTGTGGGCCAGGGGGCATGCTGGGAGTAGTGATTCAGGGCCTCCCACCCCCAAACAGTGCTCCAATACAAGATGGATACCGACCTGTGAGTCTGTTTGGTGAACAGTGCAATGGCTGACACATGCTCCTGGGTGGGGAGGCCTGTATCCTGCGCAGCTGTGGGACAGGGGGCATGTTGGGAGTGGTAGTGCAGGACTCCCTCCCCCATACAGGCCTCCTAAGCAAGATGGCTAGCTACCTGTTGTGTGAGGGTGGACAGTGTAATGGTGTTTTGGTATTGCAAGGAAGTACTTCTCAGTGTGTTGTTTGGCATTTGTTTGTACTTGCCAGCCTCCGCTCCCCCGGCTACTCCTGTGAGACTCTCAGGAAGCAGTATGGCAAGCACCTTCTCCTCCCATGGTGTGAATGTTTTCTGTGGGAGGGGAGGGCCACTGCCAGTCGCGTTCGCCAGCGTCCAGTTCTTACTCCTCCTCTCCTTGACAACCCTCTTGAGATCATGCCACCGCTTCATGATCTCCTTCTTGGATCTTGGGGTGGTCCCTACTGCATTCACCCCTTGGACTATCCTTTCCCACATTTGTTTCCTCGTGGCTAATGGTGTCTGTTGGACCAGGCTACCAAACAGTTGTGACTCTACTCTTACAATCTCATTGACCATGACTGTCAACTCACTCTCGGTGAATTTGGGCATTTTTTGTGTTGTCATGATGTGTGGTGGTTGAGGTGTTTGTGGGTGCAGGGGTGTGGGTGCAGGGGTATGGTGTTGAGGTGTGAGGTGTGTTGTGTGCTGTGGGATTATTTGTGCTGGTGTAAAGGTGGTGGTGATGATGGTGGTGGATGTGTGTGTGTGCTGTGCTCTTTTGCCTCTCCTGTTAGATGTGGGGTATGGCCTTCTATTCTGGAATGTTGCCAAGGATTGTGGTTTGTGAAGGGGGTGGCTTTATACTCAGCTGTGTGGGTGTGTCCAAGTGGATTTTGGGTGTCAGGTGTGTCGTGGGAGTTGTCCAGGGTTTTTCTTTTCTTTTTGCTTTATTTGTTTTATTTGTATGTGTGTTATGTATTTGGGGGCCATGGCGGATTTTATATGTGCACTGTTTGGCATTACTGCGGTGTTTTGGCATCGTCCGCCATGTTTTTCATGTCCCATCCGCTGCGGTGTCTATGCTGCAGCTCTTTTTCCCATTCACTCCTGTGTGCGACCGCGGCGATTGGTAACAGCGGTTCCGACCACGACACCCTCTGGGTTATCTTAGTTTCCCGTGCGGTGTGTCCGCTGTCTTTGCGGCGGGTTGTCGCTTTTCCGACCGCCCCGGTCGATTTTTGGCCATCACCGCCCGCGTCGGACGGCTTTGCTTGGCCCGCTACCGCCGCGGTCGGTCTTTAGTGGTGGTTGATCCTAATGTGGCCGCAGGTGTATCCGCGGTGCAGGCGGGCGGTTGGTTTCCGCCTACATGGCGGTCGGGGTGGTTTTTCACCCGCTATCCTAATGACCCCCTAAGTCTTCAAGATTTTCTCTTGTTTTTTGTAACATATAGTTAGCAAAAATTGGTGCATGTTTGTCATCTTTTCCCTCAAATGTGTCATAATCGGTTTTATGTGCTAGTTAAGGGGTTCAGCAGTTTATCTGCTTCATCACAGACCTTTGGACTACAATATTGAAGCAAACAGGACTTGTTCCTAATCAAGCTTGTGTGCTTTATGCAATGCGTGTTTCTGAAAGCAAATGCCTCAGAAGAGGTTGAATGTCCTTTTTCTACATTACTGTATGGGTTTCAATGCTGCAATATTGTGGGTTAAGGTAATTAGTTTCCAGTTTCATTCTGGTAAAAGAAATGCTATTTTTTCGTCTCACAGATTGTTCCTTTATTTCCATTCATCATACTTGGTAACATCTGGATTGGATATAACACATTAAATAATTAAGATATCTAAAACAACGGTATCCTTGACAGGAGTGAGAAGGGCAAGTTCATTCATCTAATCAACTTCCCCTCTAAAGAATGCCATTAAATGTATTATATAATATTGATTAATTACACTAGTGCTCTTTGCATGCACTGACTGTAGAAATTCAGAAAAAGAGATTACTTTGTCTCTGCGTGTATCATTTTAATCTTCAGCTTTCCTGGTCTAACCTTGAAATAGAGAAAACTTTCATTTGAGCCTCCAAGTAAAACACCCTATTGTAGCTCCGATCTGACAATGGCCTCTCTCTCTCTCTCTCTCTCTCTCTCTCTCTCTCTCTCTGTCTGTCTCTCTTGCTCTCTCTCTCTCTTTCTCTCACACACACACACACCCACATACAAACACACACTCGGATAAACACACCCTCACATCAAGACATCTCAGAGATTCTTCCTTGTTTTCTACATATGCACTGCTTATTGAGTAAAAAGTCAAGGAACACGTGTGCTCCCATTAGGGTGCACCATTTTTAGGTTGAGCATTCGAGACCTCTTGTATATACTTTAGTATATACTTATATGTGTATGTAATTTGTGGGCTCTGGAGATCATCCCTAGGACTTGTCTGCTTCCGCTTAGGGACTTTTTTTCTGTTCAACTGCCTCTATTTAGCTGTCTTGATAGAAAACGACCAGAAAAGGTCAGTAGAATACCAGAATTGCTTTTTCTTTAGGGAGGTCCTTTTTTTAATTTTTCTGGCAACTGCCTCTATTTACCTTTCTTGATAGAAAACGACCAGCAGAGGTCAGTAAAATACCAGAATCACTTTAGCATTTCCTAGATTCCAGTCCATAGAAACTGTCTTCCAGGAGTACCCGTAGACTATAATATTTTTTTCAAATCTTGTATATTCAGAGCTATGACCACAGAAGCCCCTGATTTTATATTAAAAAACAGAGCTTTGGACTACATCATTTCCAGCTGAAAGGCAATATTTCTTTACATGTGTTACCATACTTGGCGTGTCACGCAGTTTGGTGCTTACTTTCCCTCCATGTTGAAGAACAGTAGATGTTTCAGGACCCAGGCTAATGTGCTGCATGGCTAAATACATATATGGTCCCAAAAGTGAGACGGATTGCATTGCAAATGCTTGTTTCCTTTATTACCCCTCTTTTCTGGGGCATCTAGGTAATATTTCGCATCAGCATCGGTGGAGTAGAACACGGTCAGTATTGCAAAGTCCTGGTTTTTATTTGGTAGGGGGGCGTGTTTGCACATCCCTGGGGATAACATCTGTTTTTCGATATAGCACTGCATACTGCACTGCTGAGGGTGGAGCCAAGATGGTGGCAGAGTGAGACATGTTGCTCAGTTGCTCTGGCTGCCTGCAGAGAACTTTGCCTCTTCCAACGGGGAGCGGCCCCTAGTGATATTGAAATTGGAGTGGGGGTACCCATGGGAATAACTGGAGCAACTTGCTGCAGGTGATTGTGCGGGGAGAGGCCACAGCACGGCGGCAGCCCAGGAATGATGTGGAGCTCGAACCACTCAAAATGGCGAGTGCTACGCGGTAGTGGGCAGCAGCCCAAGAAGAGGTGGCAGCTGATGCTGGTAGCCTTGGTGGCTGACTCCTATATGCTAGTCTGCGGCAGTGAGTGGGGGCAGAGGAGGAGTGGTGAAGGAGAAGGTGGAAGCGGCACATGAAGCCATGAGAGGCCATGTAGGGTGTCCAAGGTATGAAACGAGGTGCCCCTGATGGAGCCACATAGATGTCATCAATGCCGGGAGGGGAGAGACCTTGAACGGTGTCCGCACACCAGGTGGGTGCACAACTCAACTGTGGTGAGTTGGGCCCAAAGTGGAATGCTTGTGGCGGGACCTCCCAGCACACCCTGCCTCAGAGGAGGAGCAGACTTTAGAGTAAGAGAAGAGCTGCAGGACCCAAAGTCACTGACTGTGTGAGGGTGAACATTTTGGACCAAAGACGCAGGCCTAAACGGTGAGTGCCAGAACCCCTGGGTCAGAGAGGAGATCAGAGGAGGATCAGGGGAGGATCTTTCTTGAGCCATTCCTGAGGAGTTGTGGAGCATGATATCCAGGGCCACTTATGACACCTAGATTCAGGACTTATAGAGAGGACAGGGTACTGGATGGTAAACTCTCTGGGTGACTCGTGCGAAGAAATGGGCTGAGAGACAGGTGCAGAGGCTCGGGCAGTCTGAACTGAATGTATGTTGGAGTACCGTCTGAATAGTTTTGACATGGGGAGGAAAGGTCATACCCTAATAGACGAGCTCACCTGCCCATCAAATGCTCGGCTGACCTCGCCAGCAGCCCCAAAGGTGTTGTCTCGGACGGAAGAAGGGAAGGGTGAGGCCCTGCTAACATGATCATTTTTGGAGTGACTCTTTGCCTCCCTGGGTGAGGATATTCAAACCATTAAACGCAAGTGAGCACAGGACCTCAGGGTAGTCCAACATGACCTTACGGAGGTGATCTAGTGCATCTCCATGCTTGAGGACGATGAAGCAGTGAGGGCTGAGGAGCTTCAGCACCTGTGCTAGGAAGTGCTGCATCTGCAGGAACAGCAACTAAGCCTTCAGGCCCATACAGAAGATTTGGAGACCCGCTCCCTCTGGAATAATGTTAAAATCAAGGAAGTACCCTCAGGTGGAAAGGGAGCAGATATGGTGGACTTTGTGATAGCCCTCTTTTGACATGTCCTAGGCTTACCAGCAGAGGCATGAGTGCAACAGGTCAGGGTAAAAAGAGTGAATTAAGCTGGTCCAGGCAGTCCTGGTGCCTGGACATGCTTGCCTGTGTCCAGCTCAAAGAACAGCTCCTTTACAAGGCTAGAGATACCCAGCCAGTTCACTTCCACAGCCATAAGCTTTGGCTCTACCAGTACCTTCACACCCTGACCCTCCAGAAGCACAAAAAAGTCTGCCCTATTGCAGAGTTCCTTAGCAATAAAGGTATTTTGTTTGGCTGGGGACATATGTAGGAAGCTGGCTCTTTATGTGTTAATAATTGGTTATATCATGAAAATAGTCCAGAGATTACCCCAGAAGTGTGCAGGGTTCAATGTAAACCCAAAGTGCTCTATTTGTGGTAGTGTGGCTTAGTAGCTTTCGGCCTAACACAGAGGACTGTAAGACGTTTATTATACATACTGTGACTATTAAATTACACATGACTCAAAAAGGAAATCCACATCAATTTTATAAAAATAAGCTTATTTCAAGATTTATATTAAGACCAAGATGTACGTTACAAGGTAAGTACATTTTTAAATTAAAATACTTTTCACTTTGAAAAGTTCACCAATGTTAACCTATGGGAGTTAAACAAGAATGCAGTTTTGAAGGTAAATACACAACTTGCAAATCCAGTCTTCAGGTTTCAGGTCAATACCAGACAAGGTTCAAATTAGTACCAAGAGTGCACCACAAGCAGCACAGGGGCGGCCAGGTTCAGAGGTCAAATTTGGGGTTGTGGGCCCATTGTTAACCAATGCAGAATGGGGGTGGTCGAAGTTGCGCTGCTCACAGGTGAGTAAATCGGTGTCAAGGATCAATCTCTGGGAATTAGGGTAAGCACAGGGGGGGCCACACAGCAGCACCAAACTTACATCCTCAGTGGCACAGCGGCGGCCGGGTGCAGAGTGTCAACAGAGTGTCGGTCTCTCAATGCAAATCAAAGGTGTTGATCTGTTTTGAAAAGAGGGTGCAGGCTCGGGCCAGGAGAAAGAACAAAGAAAACCCACAACTGCCCAGGAAAGTTCTGATGCTAGGGGACACAGGGACACTGTTGGTCAAGCTCCCCAAGGCCCAGGGTCTTTGGGTGCAGGGGTGTCCTCTGGAAACAGTTTATCGGGTAGGTCCCTTTGGGGGGGGATCTTTGGGTTGAGACTGCAGGCATCGAGGTAGAGTCTGGCAAGGGTCATCCCATGGTGGACTTCTGGGGAACCTTCGCAGGACCGATGGGTCACTTGGACTTGGGCCGTGGGCATCGGGTGCAGAGGTAGGTCTGTAAGTGGTTTTGTGTTTCCTCAGGGCAGAGCTCCTAGGTTTTAAAGTTGGTTTCTTCTTGGATGGGTCCGCTGTCTATGGGAGTTTCTTGATCTTTACAGAAGGCAGGACATCCTCCCAGGGTTTTCGAAGTTGCTGGGCCTGCAGGAAGAGGCGACTTTTGTAGCAAGTGCGAAAGACAGCAGACAGGCTGGTAGGGCTGGCACCAAGTCAGTCACTGGTCCTCTTCTATCTTGCTGGAGTGGCTCTTCAGCGTCCGGGCTTTGTAGGTCATCAGGAATCTGATTTTAGGGTCTTGGGGTGCCATCTAAAAACTAGATTTAGAGTTTGTTACAAGGGGGTGACAGGGACCAATGGGTTCAATACCTGGGGAGTCTATACCCTCTATTATGCCACCATCCTGTGGTCTCAGAGAGCATGGGCTCTCGTCCCAGGGGTTCAATAACATGTCTGGTGGTGGCAGGATCCCTAAAGCCAGTCAGAGACCACACCAGGGTTGGTAGGTTTTCAGAGGGTACTTTGAGGTGCACTTAAGTGCATGTTTTAATAAATCCAACACTGGCATCAGAGTGGGTTTATTAACTGGACTTGTATTGTACTAAGCACTCCTGGGTTCATGGTGTTGAGGAACTCAAGTTGTCGAGTTTCCAGTCCATGTACTCTCTATGGCATGGGTACTCACAAACTTTCTCTCAGGGGCCAAATTTACAGTGTGGTTTGTGTCCGAGGGCCACACCAGTGGGGGAGGGGTCAGTTGGGGAGGGGGCGGGGCTAGAGCAACAAAAAAAACTGTGACCATAAGGTTGAACACAGGTCCCTGCAGCAGACGCCTTCGTCCACTGAGCTACCACACCCGGCATACACACATCTCTCTCTCTCTCTCTCTCTCTCTCTCTCTCTCTCTCTCTCTCTCTCTCTCTCTCTATCTCTCTCCCTCTGCCTCCCTCCCTCCATCCCTCTATCTCCCTCTCTCCCTCCCTGGTCTCCCTCTGTCTCACTCACTCTGACTGTATCACTCCCTCTCTCCTTCCCTCTCCCTCCCTCTCCCTCCCTCACCTTCCCTCACCCTCCCTCTCCCTCCCTCTTCCTTCCCTCTCCTTTCCATTCCTTTCCTCCCTCACCCTCACCCTCACTCCCCTTCCCTTCCCCTCACTCCCTTCCCCATATTCCCCCTCTCCCTCCCTCACTCCCCTTCCCCCACCCTCACTCCATCCCCTTCCCTCTCTCCCTCCCTCACTCCCCTTCCCTCTTTCCCTCCCTCACTCAATCCCCTTCCCTCACTCCCCTTCCCTCCCTCACTCCCTTCCCTTCCGTCACTCCCCTTCCCTCACTCCCCTTCCTCATCCCCTCCCTCACTCCCCTCCCTCACTCCCCTTCCCTCACTCCCTCCCTCCCTCACTCCCCTTCCCTCACTCCCTCCCTCACTTCCTCCCCTTCCCTTCCCTCACCCTCTCCCCTCACTCTCTCCCTCACTCTCCTTCCCTCACTCCCCTTCCGTCACTGCCCTGCTGTCACTCCCTTCCCTTCCCTCACTCCCTCACTCCCTTCCCTCACTCCCTCCCTCACTCCCTTCACTCACTCCCCTTCCCTCACTCCCTTTCCTCACACCCTTCCCTCACTCCCCTTCCCTCACTCCCCTTCCCTCACCCTCACCCCCTCACTCACCCACTCCCTCACTCCCTCCCCTTCCCTCACTCCCCTTCCCTCACTCCCTCCCTCACTACCCCTCACTCACTCCCTCCCTCCCCTTCCCTTCCCTCACCTCCTCCCCTCACCCCCTCCCTCACTCCCCTTCCCTCACTCCCTCCCCTTCCCTCACTCCCTTCCCTCATTCCCTTCCCTCACTCCCCTTTCGTCACTACCCTTCCCTCACTGCCCTGCTGTCACTCCCTTCCCTTCCCTCACTCCCTCACTCCCCTTCCCTCACTCCCTCACTCCCTTCCCTTACTCCCCTTCCCTCACTCCCTTTCCTCACTCCCTTCCCTCAATCCCCTTCCCTCACTCCCCTTCCCTCACCACCCTTCCCTCACCCTCTCCCTCATCCCCTCACTCACCCACTCCCTCACTCCCTCCCCTTCCCTCACTCCCCTTCCCTCCCTCCCTCACTCCCCCTCACTCACTCCATCCCCTTCCCTTCCCTCACCCCCTCCCCTCACTCCCTCCCTCACTTCCCTTCCCTCACTCCCTCCCCTTCCCTCACCACCTCCCTCACCCCCTCCCTCACTCCCTCCCCTTCCCTCACTCCCTTCCCTCATTCCCTTCCCTCACTCCCCTTCTGTCACTCCCCTTCCCTCAGTCCCTCACTCCCTTCCCTCACTTCCCGTCCCTCACTCCCCTTCCCTCACTCCCTCCCTCCCTCACTCCCCTTCCCTCACCCTCTCCCTCACCCCCTCCCTCACTCCCTCTCACTCACTCCCTCACTCCCTTCCCTCACTCCACTTCCCTCACTCCCCTTCCCTCACTCCCCTTCCCTCACTCCCCTTCCCTCCCTTCCCTCACTCCCTCCCTCACTCCACCTCGCTCACTCCCTCACTCCCTTCCCTCACTCCCCTTCCCTCACTCCCCTTCCCTCACTCCCTCACTCCCTTCCCTCACTCCCTCACTCACCTTCCCTCACTCCCTTCCCTCACTCCCCTTCCCTCACTCCCTTCCCTCACTCCATCTCCCTCACTCCCTTCCCTCACTCATCTCCCTCTCTCTGTCTCCCTCGGTCGCCCTCCTCCCTTTCTCTGTCTCCATTTCTCGGTCTCCCTCTCCCTCTGTCTCTGTCGTCCCTCCCTTTCCCTCCCTCCCTCTGTCTCTGTCCCTCTACCTCCCTCTGTCACCCTCTGTCATCTCACCCTGCCTGTGTGTCACAGGCTGAGACAGCTTCCCCAGCCAGCTTCCCCAGAGCGCACAGACACACAGCCCCCACCCGAGGACTTCTCAGGTCTTTAAAAAGACCATTTGCATGTGCATTCACCTCAGCTCCACTCTGGCCTCGCTGGATTGAATCGCCCGGCCCCCACAGAGCAGCAGAGTGTTTGCAGACCCTCTTTGAAAACACGGGTAGGATATCTCATGGTCCGCGGGCCGCCACGGAAGGCTTGCCGGGCCGCCACCGGCCCGCGGGACGTACTATGAGTACCCGTGCTCAATGGCTTCCCTGGCACTTACAATATTAAGAATACTCTTAAATATAGTAGGGGTATATCTGCTCATGCAGCTACGCCCCCACCTGGGGTACAGTGCACCCTGCCTTAGGGCTTTTAAGGCCTGCTAGAGGGGTGACTTACCTATACCTTGTGCTATGTCGACTTTGTCGTTTATGTCTGCACCAAGGCATGCAGGCTGCAGTGGCACTTAGCCTGGCCTTGGTGAGGGTTCCCTAGGGACCTTCTTCAGTCCCAATGCCTTGGTTACCAGGGGTACTATATAATAGGGTCTGAAGTTGTGCCAATCATGGTACTGTTTTAGGGAAGGAGCTCTGGCACAGGGGACCTGGTTGGCAGGGTCCCTGTGCACTTTCAATCGAAACCACATCATGTCCCAGGCCAAAAGTGGTGGGGTTAATCATGTCATAAGAGGCGCCTTTCTCACAACATGCATTCTGCTTATTCTGCTGCAGGGATGAAACTCTACATCAAGTGAAAACAGTTGCTGAAGCATAACGCCTGCTGAACCTCCCGGTAGAACTCTCCTCACCGTGTGGATCTCCCATGCGTGGAGTTGGGAAGTCACCTCCTGGTCTTTGCCCAGACCTTGAGATCATATCCCTCGGGAGGTAAGCCATACTGGACAGCCTTTCGGTGGGCCCGGAGAGCCATGGGGTAGGCTGGCTCTGATCTTGTGAGTGGTGACCCTTGGGACAACATGCACATCCTGGGAGGTCTGCTCCCTGAACATGGAACGGCCGGTGAAGGAGTTGGAGCGGGCAGGAGGCACAAGCAGATGATGACAAGTCCTCTCTCTGCCCTGGTGATAACCATTTGATGGTTTTGGATGTCACCAGCTCACACTGGACAATTTGGTTGTTTTTAAGTTAATTTTTTGGCTGTTTGGATTGTTTAAGTGGAGGGTACTCTCACTTTTTCACACTAACCTCCCTGGTCCTGGTTCCTGTACATTCCTGGGCCCACAGGAGATTCGGTTCCTGACCACAGTGCTAGTCGCCAGTCAGATGGGCAAACACTGGTATGCAAATGCACACATGCCCACCCAGCCTGAGCTAAAGGTGATCATTATTAATGTCTGCCATCTTAATAGCCCTGTTAAGCTGAAAGCAGTGCTATCCTTTCTTAAGCATAGCAAAGGTGACATTTGCCTCCACCAATAATGGGATCTGCTATCACAAGACTGGTGCAGACTCAAGTTCAGTCACTATCGCACCAACACTTTTCCTTTAACCACACTAAGACAGGAGTTGTAGCTATATCGTTTGCACGCTCCTTCACCGGAATGATTAGGGGTAAGGTGGAAGAAATGTGGTGGAGGCTCCTAGCACTCTGTGTCCAGAAAAAGAGGCTTTCTTTTACCATCGCTTCTATTTATGCCCAGAATGAGAGCCAGGAGCAATTCCTACTGTGAACAGTGCAGGACACCATGGACACCCCTGATCAGGCAGTATTAATAGGGGTGACCTTAACCTGGTCATGTGCAATGATTGGTATTGATCAGGACAAAGATATGGGCTGGCCAGGGCTCTTTCAGAGGAGGGGCCGAGATTGCTGAGAGAGGCAGGTTTTGGAGTTTTATGGTGTTCAACACACCAGCACACTACTTCTTTCTGCCCTCAATACCTATTGCTGTTTTGATTACTTCTTAGGCACACAGCCCCTACACTATGGAATGCAGAAACTATTAACCCAAGGGCTCTGTCAGACCATGCCCCCATCTGCACCATGATACCACTCAATCCCCCCCAAGTTACAAGGGGATCATGGAGGCTGCAGAATAGTCTACTACACCTCCCAGGCACCGTCACCAATGTTTAGAACATGATCCATGACTACTACCAAACCAATGAACTGGGCAATGTTTCAGTTTCAACGCTCTGGGAAACACTTAAGGCTGTGATTAGAGGGGCATTTATTGCCATCTCTGCAACCGACAATATGGTGCTTGCAGACACGTGATAGAAGCCAGAGGAGTGGGGGCTGAAGTGGGAAACTATTCACGAGCCCACTAGATCACCAAGAGTCTGGTGGCAACTCAAGTCTGCTCAGGCCAAATTACAGGGCATACATATGGGCAGAGCTAAACATGTCTCAGCCCTCTCATGCTGGACTTGGTAGACACTCACCAGGCGGGTTTTATTCCTCATAGCCACTGCAGAGACACAACTAAGATGATCCTGAACATTATAGATAAGACGGGGAGATCATGAATGGAGGTGATGCTTTGGCTATTGATGCTGAGAAGGCATTTATTAGGGTTCACTGGCCATACCTTCACGCAACCCTGATCAATTTTGGTTTCGGACATAGATTCCACAGATGGGTCCTGAACAATTACAATGACCCTGGAGCTACCGTGCACCTGCATCCTAATTGGCAAGGCTGCCCACTGTCCCCCTTGTTCTTTGCTCTCTACATGGATCACATGGCACAGAAGGTCTGTGATGCCTGAGGATTAATGGGGTTCGGTTTTGGGGAGAGTGACACACTATTACTCTCTATGATGACAATGTCTTGGTGACACTGGAAACCCCCCTGTGCTCACTCCCTCCCTTCCTAGAGGAACTGGGGCACTTTGGGAAGGCATCAAGATTTTGCATCAACCTCCAAAAGTCACAAACCCTAAACCTCACACTCTCACCAAGCACCCAAGAGCAAAATCTCCTTCCTCCACCCCATGACTTTGGCAGCCTGTTCCAATCTGTGCTTGGTGACCCAGATAACACTGAGACTCAAAGATATGGAGGACATTAACTACTGGACCGTGTTGTAACAGACTAGGACAGACTTAGCACAGTGGAGAAACTACTGCCTATCGTCGCTTGGAAGGGTGGTCACTTTAAAAATGACCCTGCTCCCCTTGGCCCTCGTCTTGTTTCAGGCCTTGCTGATTGCCCTCCAGGGGGCTATGCTCAAAACACTCCAGGCAGAGCTCCACTGTTTAAACTGGGCTGGAAAGGCCCCCACCTAGTCGTACACAGTACTATCAAGCGGCTCAGCTCTGCTTAATGATGGAATGGGGCCAATCTGATACACTGATGCATTATGGATAGTATGATAGCTGGGGGTCGATACTCCTCCCTAGTTTCCAGGGCTGCCATGGAAGTTTAGGGTAGAGTGTCCATCTTGAGGGGGCTGACGTCCTTCACCTTATGCCTGACCCCCATGTTGGGCAACCCATTTTTTCACCTGGGACTCTGTCCTTCTGAATTCACTCCCTATCAGTGGGCAGGCTGTAGATCTTTAGGTTACCTCTTTGACACTGCAGGGCCCGCACCCTTAGAACAACTGAAAACAGATTTCAATCTCCCCAAAACAGAACACCGCAGCCACCTCCTGGTACAGCTTGGGTGATGCTCCCTACTATATAGAGTAGAGACCAGCACAGCAGCCGCTATGAAAAGTGGCTTCTGACCAACGAGGGTGATAAGTGCCTCATTAGAGAGCACTATGAGCACTTGACCCAAGCTGACAGAGATGGGCAATCGCCCAACCAAAGGCACTCAGAACGGGAACTGGGGCATGCGTTCATGCCCAAGGGGTAGGGGGGACATTGATCAAAGGGTGAGGTACACAATACCTTAACACGGCAACCACTATATTTATGTACTGGCATCTCACCACTGCCGGATTACATAGAGATAATCCTGCTTGTCGGAGTCATTGCTGGTGAGGGTATGCAGTGACCTGCACATTGTTGCACCTTTGATGGAGATGTCTGAAACTCAATCGAAATTGGGATGTGGTCCTGTGTGACATTTACACATATCATGATACACAGCTTCTACGTTTCCCTGCTTACTGTATATTGAAATGTCCTAATCCACTGACGTTCCCTCTGAAATCTCGACAGGTACAGCATATTGATTTGGCGCCGGGAGCGGCACTAGAGGTGACACTCTGTCACTGGGGCACCGACAAACCCCCACACTAACGACGTGGCTCCTTTGACTTTAACACATCCTGGGCATGGAGAAACTATCCCTTGCACTGGGCTTTGATTTAGGAGCCATTTGAGACCTCTGGGACCCATACATTGCATTGCTCTTCACAGAATTTAATGAACTGATGGCTCCTGAACCTCACTCCTTAAGGCAATGGTGAGCAGGCAGGGCAGGAGAGATCTTAAGTAGACCATGGAGGAACCCCAGGAGGGGGGCCTGGGGAGGTTGACTGCAAAAGAGTAGGGGTGGGGGGACATTAGGGAGGGATGGGAAAAAGATGCATTGGCTCCATCGCATGCCATGGCACTAAGTGAAATAGCATGTCCATTTAGCGTGTTGTCTGACTATTTTATTCCCTTTTTAGCTACTGCAATCCAATAAACAGATTTAAAGTATACTGCACTTCTGAAGCACCCAAGGGCAGAAAATAACAGATGTTCCTATTACCCAGTTTATTGTGACTCAGTCTAGTGACCTTTTAGGAATGATGGGTGAGCTAGCCTTCCTGGGATATGAACTGATGATCTGCAGAACATTGCATATTTCACCAGTGAGTACTGAAGCTAAGTCATCCTGACAGCTATGAAAGCACCCTTGAAGACTTCTTGTGATTCCCCGTCAGAATGACATTGCGAGCCAGATGTGCCACCCTGTCACACAACGCAGCACAGAACACAAAGTTGCAGTGTTGCATGACAGGGAGAGAGAAGGAGACAGACATATTTACTGAGCTATGGCATTCTCCTCCCCTCTCACTAGCGCTACCGCACAAGTAGGCTGCCAAGCACCATACACACCTTTGCACCATAGTGTAAGGGTGTCCAGTGAGTGTAGCTTAGGTTTTGTACTAGAAGTGTGCCCTTCCAGTACAAAATACAATACCTAGACATACTGTAAAACTTTTCCTATTTTGTATGTGTGCTGTACATTGCAGCACAGATGCAAAGTAGAAATGAAAGGAGAAATAAAAGTATTTCTCTTTTTAACCCTTTCGATGCTCATGACGGAACGGTTCCGTCATGAGCATCGGTGGCGCTGTGCTCATGACGAAACCAGTCTGTCATGACCACACCCATTTACATTAGGGCCCAGCACCAGGGGTAAATCGGCACCGCACGGATGAGGTTAACAGCTGCTTCAAAGTGGTGTTATTATTTGGAGCAAACCCCTATCTACCATTGATAGTAGATAGGGTTTTGCATGAAAAGGCTTGCGTGGTAGCACTGAGATGCCTATGTACCACGCATGCAATACCCCTCTGATGATGACTAATGCAAAACAATGCTATGCACTGTTTTAAGTTACTTTTAGGCAACTTTCCAATGCAAAACAAACTTTGCACTTGAAAGTAAACCCAACAAAAAATATTGTACACAGGTTTGCATCATTTTTGGGACAAAAACCTAATGCAAAACGTTTGTAAGTTCGGCCCTGTGTATGTGGGAGAAAATGGTGGCAGGGGATGGCAATCCTGGCACTCTCTGAGGCTCACAGAAGCAGGCGACTCTTTAGCATCAGCAAGCTATTAAACTGCCATGAGACCCTGCAGAGGCACCAGCTAAAGCAAGGACATAAGTATAACATAACTTGCACCACTATACTGAAGTTTATGAAACCCTGCAACTCCCCGCCATAGCAACATAACAAGATGATAAACGGAGTGCTGGAACTTTTAAAAAACTCACCCCCAATCACAGATCTGGGTTAAATTCATTGTTCTTCTGCTCACCATGCCACCCAGTTTGGATCTAGACCCTCCTCCCCATGAAAACAGTCCCACTTGAACTGCCAGGCCAGGACCTCTGTGGGGTGGAAACAAGCATCCTGTGACCGATTTCGGGGTATCACCCAGTGCTGTAGCAGGGGGGGAAGGTGGTCCACCCAGGGTGCCACAAGTTTTGGGGGCAGTGGCCTCCCCCCGCTCTTAACCCGCAGCCGCCGGGCGATAAAAGCAGGGGCCGCCATGGCCGGTAAAAGGTCTTGCTACTCCACTGGTATTACCCCTGATCAACCAGGATAGCTTGAATCTAGTGGCACAGCAAGCAAGGGACCCATGCCTGGGCAAAACTCCCTGCCAGAGCCCAGCCACCGCTGCATCTGAAAGAAGACTATCTGCGTTCCTTTCAAGGGTATTATGGGATGGTGAATGATTTTAGACACAAGGGGAAAAGGGGACTCAGTTGAATAGGGGACCCAGTTAACAAATATATATTATTTGCAACTAACTTCCACAGTTGGCGGACATTAAGTGACAATGCTATCATTTAAAAATACATAAAAGCAGATGAATATTCAAAAGTTATGGCGTTGACACCTCGTCAAGCAGTACACGGCGAAGAAACAAATCCTTTATAATCTTCAATTTATATACATGAAATAACAAATTCATCTGCATAGTGCATAGCCAATAATACGCTTTTTAGGCAGCCTTTCTCTTACATGCTAAAGTAAATAAGCTGATAATATAATGGAGGTCTTAGTAATATACATCACTAAACAGGAGTACAGAAAATTGTAAGCCCTTCCTTTATTGGTTAATTATCAATACTGTACTCTTCAAAGAGCCTATCTGAGTCGAGCTTGTTAAGGTAACTCTCAAAATTGCTCATTTAAACCTTCTAATTCTTGCTTACCTCTCGTCAAAGAAAATTAACAATTGTCATTGCAGGCATGGTGGATATTTTGTCAGGATAATCAACAAAGGCCTCCAAGCTGCATCCTGCTGACATAAATTCACGCGTAGTTTCAACTAAAGCCTAGAGAGTTGATTGCCTGTTACCTAGCAGTTTATATAGTACATTGATCTTAACTGTATCCTACTGTGCAGCTGCTAGAGTAATTGCAGAGAAACAAAGCCTTGTTTCGGCAATTATATTTTTGGAGGATTATCGCAATTCTCTATTATATCTTTTTTCATTTTTCCTATACATGCTTTTTTGTTGATTCTGCTTGTAAAGTACTAAAGATGTTTTTGCTCACAGTCTGCTTTGTGACCTATTTTCACTTTGCAGTATGAGAGATATACTACTCCCACACAACAGACAATGACCGTTATTAATGATTTGGAGAATTTAAGTCCATTAATATTAAGGTGGCCGGATTCTGTTTTCACTCGTTTTTCACTGACTTCAATCTCCCCAATTTTACCCTCCTTCTATGTCTTTCCTCCATTTTCACTAGTCTTTTACTGATTTCAATCTCCCCCTTTCACTCCCCCTTTGTGTCTTTCCTCGGTTTTCACTAGTTTTTCACTGATTTTATCTCCCCCTCTCACTTTCCTTCTGTGTCTTTCCCCCACTTTTCTTGCACCTTTCACTGCCTCATTTTCATTATTTCCTCTCTCTTTGTCTTTTTCTGCCTGTTTTTCCTTGCCGCTGCTGCCCCTGCAGCCCCTCCCCCCAGTGCGACCAATGTGACCTGCCCAATCTAGCTCCCCTCCCAGCTCCCACCTCCCAGCTGTCCAGCCCTCCCAGACCCCTACTTAATGGCGGCCGCTGGCATGTTGAAGGCCCACCAAAGGCAAGCCCGTCTGTGCCCATCCATGACCAGACCGCAACCCGCGCCAGGAACCCTGGACTTCTGCAACGCGAACGCTACGACCCATTGGCACTCCACATTCTCTACCTAGGACGCAACAACACCTGCAAGCTAGCATCACCAGCTGACACCCACGGACCCTCCAGCTATCACCACTGCCGGCACACCTGCAGCACTGCCACGTCCACTGACTCTGCGCAACCCGCCCGCAAGACCACAACCCAACTGAACACCCCGCAATGCATCCTCCTCAACGTCCGATCTCTCCACAAACACGCCACCAAAATCTGAGACCTCCTCGACACCCCGGACGTATCGTTCTTGCACTGAAACATGGACCAACACCACCTTGGGACCCGACATCGCCATTGCCATTCCCCAAGGATACAAGATCTCCAGGAATGACCCACCCAGGAGGAGGAATCGCCATCGTCCACAAATCCACCCTCCACCTGAGAACACTCCCTGAAGCCCACAGACCTGAAGGAACACCTTCACTTCAAGATACTGGCCAGCCCTACCACCACCCTCCGAGGAAACCTTATCTACCAAACCCCTGGCCCCTGCAGACTTTTCGCTAACTCCATCACGGACATCATCTCCCCGCATGCCATCGCGTCCACCAACTACACCCTACTGGGAGATCTCTACTTCCACCTCGACCCCAGCACCATATCTCTCCTGGACAACTGCCACAACATTGGACTACGCCAGATCGTGACCAAACCCATGCACTCAGCAGGACACACCCTCGACCCCATCTTCACAACAGGTAAATCCATCACCTTCAGCCACACCACCGAACTCCCATGGACTGACCATCGATTTGTCCACTTTACCTTCAGAACACCCATCATCCACAGACATTTGCACCTGCTCCAACAAAGAAATTTGACCTGAATCACTGACGACCAGCTAACTTCATCACTCAGCAACTCCACCCCAACCCTCGCGGAAAACAACGACCACAACACCGCAGCCCGAACCATGCACAGATGCGCCAACATAATAACTCCCTCAAGAAAAACAACAACACCCACGCCAAGAAAGCCAGTTGGTTTACCACCGAACTTTGAAAGTCCAGACGCACTTGCCGCTGCCTCGAAAAGGCCTGGAGGAATACCATACCAACAGAAGCCCACAACAACTTCAGAGCCGCAACCAACGCCCACCACCAACTCATCAGAAAAAAAAGTGATTGAATCTCAACTCGCGCACACAACAGCAAAGAACTCCACATCATCAAGGAGTTTGCCCAACCCATCAGCGAGTCCACCGACATCCCTCCCTCACAAGACCTTTGCGACAAACTCAGCACCTTTTCCCACCACAAAATCAAGAGCATCTACGCCAACTTCGACAAAGACAACCAACACACTGAACCCTCACCAACCACCCCCGACACCCTGAAGCCAGTGATCGACAACTGGGCATTATGTAAGACACACTAAAGACGATGAAGTCAATCCACTCTGGGGCCCCCACAGACCCCTGCCCCACCACATTTTCAACAGAGCTGCCGACACCATCGCACCCATGCGCTGCCACACCATCAACCGCTCCCTGGCAACCACCACGTTCCCCGACGACTGGAAACACACCGAGGTTAACCTCCTCCTGAAGAAACCCTCAGCGGACCCAACCGATCTCAAAAACTACATACCCATCTCCAGGCTCCCGTTCGCAGTGAAAGTCATCGAGAAAGCTATCAACAGCCAACTCTCCACATTTATCAAAGAGCACAACATCCTCGACTCCTCCCAATCCGGCTTCAGAAAAAAACACAGTATAGAAACCGCCCCCCTCGCTGCAACAGACGACATCCGCACCCTACTGGACAAAGGGGAAACAGCATCCCTCATCCTCTTCGACCTCTCAGCGGCATTCGACGCAGTCTGTCTCTGCACCTTAACACGCAGACTCCATGACGCAGGGATCCAAGACAAGGCCCTCAACTGGATCCGCTCCTTCCCCTTCGGCAGAACACATGGGTCAGACTTCCCCTTTCCTCTCAGACCCTACACCTACCACATGCGGAGGCCCCCGGGGTCCTCCCTAAGCCCTATACTCTTCAACATCTACATGACTCCGCTTGTCCCCATTGTCAGAACCCATGGACTCAACATTGTGTCATACGCAGACAACACCCAACTCATCCTCTCCCTATCCAACGAACCCAGTACCCCAAGACACAATTTTTGAGAAGGCATGGAAGCCGACGCCAAGTTAATGAAAACAGCTTCCTACAACTAAACACCAACAAAACAGAAGTACTTATCATGGGCCCAAACCCCAATGCCTGGAACGACACCTGGTGGACCCAAGCCCTCGGAAGCCCAGCTACCGCCACAGACCATGCACACAACCTGGTAATCATCCTGGACTCCGAGCTCAAAATGGACCGACAGATCAACTCCGTCTCGTCTGCCTGCTTCCACATCCTCCGCCTCCTACATAAGACCTTCAAATATTTATTTTATTTATATTTCTTGTAGAGCGCAGGAATTAAATCTCTGGAGAGATATCTCCGCGCTGTGTTGTACCGAAGATAAGTAAGAACAAGAAGATTGTATGACTTGACTAGGGTTGCTGGGTGGGAAACAGGTACGTTATCAGATATTTTCTGAAGGTAGCGAGATTGGAATTTTGTCTTATGAAGGGGGGCAGTGAGTTCCACAAAGTGGGACCTCTAAATGCCAGGGCTCGGCCTCCCTGCCTTTCTCTTCTGATCCTAGGGATCTGCAGCAGGGCTTGATTTTCAGATCTTAAGGATCTACCTGGCTGGTAGAGTTGGAAGATTTCAGTGAGGTACCTAGGGCCAGTGCCATATAGGCATTTGTGGATAGTACAACAGATCTTAAATTGCACTCTCTGGCATATCGGAAGCCAATGTAGCTTGCTCAGTAAAGGATGTGAGGGATCCCCCTCGAACACAGAAAGACCGTCACTCAAGCCCTTGTCACCAGCAGACTCGACAACGGCAACGCACTCTATGCCGGAATAAACAAAAACCTCACCTGCAAGCTACAGAACATCCAGAACGCCGCCGCAAGACTAGTCCTCGACCTGCCAAGACACTGCCACATGTCCCAGCACCTGCACACACTCCACTGGCTCCCTATCGAAGCTAGAGTCACCTTCAAGATGCTCATCCACGCCCACAAGGCCCTCCAAGACACCGTACCAGCATACCTGAACAGCCGACTCAAATTCCACGCACCCCAGAGGACCCTATGATCAGCCCAGCTCTCCTACGTCATTGTTTCCCGCACCAGAAAGACCAGATCGGGAGGCCGCTCCTTCTCCTTCCTTGTGACCCGAGCCTGGAACGCCCTTCCACCCCACCTCAGACAGACAACATCGCTCCCCATCTTCACAAGAAATCTCAAAATTTGGCCTTTCGACAGACCGCCCTTGATGGACTACAGCCTGATAAGCCCCCACCTACTGCACCTTGAGACCCTTATGGGTGAGTAGTCGAGCTTAACAAATGCCTGATTGATTGATTGATTGATTGATTGAGAATACTATCAATTGCCTGGAAGTCTAAGGAAGGAGCCCTGTGAAGGAAAGCAGGCCTTCATTTCTGCCTTCACTTTCACAGAAAGCTTCCTTTGTGTTTTTTAAAGAGTCCCTTAAACGAGCATGAGCTTCAATCAAGTAATAAGCATAGCTTTAGTGCCAGAAATTGGGAAATAGGTTATGAGGGAGGGGGGACAAGAGTAATATGCTGGATTAAAAATAAAGTAACAACTAAGGGTGGGCGGAATTTGCGTAATCACATTACGCAAATCTCAGTGAAACTGTTAAAAATATCCGCAAACATGCAGAAATTCCACGAACAAGCAGAATTGCTTGTTCGCAATGCTTTTTTACTGTTCACAATCGCTGTGTGCATGCTCGGGGGGAAATATCTCGCAAACACGCATTTTGAGAACGCGAACAAGCAACAAGCAAAAAATTTCGCAAAGTCGTGGAACGCAGAACATGTGAGATGTAAGCTGGAACAACATAGTCACGTTAATACTTTTACACTTATTATTCAGATATCATTGAGTGTTTTTACCTGAAAAGTTAGAACATGACTATAGGGACCTGTTTCAATGTCCATTGCTTATATCCTTTCAAAATGTAAGCAGTATTGTTTCAAAAGAACACATACCTGAACAGAACAGAGAACCGCAGTATACATTTTATAAACTAAAATAAGGTAAACCCTTAATAAGGATAACATTAAACATTTTCCACTTTACGCATCAACCAGGTTTTGCAGTACCTCCAGGAATGGTGCACTTTTCGACCCGTGGGAAAACAAGACTGTTCAAAGATAGAGGAGAAAACGAAAGTAGCACTCCACTGGCAATCTCTATACAGTGGCGCTAATGTGTGTAATTGTGAATAAAGTCAATCTGGCCACTTTTCGTATTTTTAACCTTTTTTTTTCTCCCCGTTCTGAGGCTGCACTTTGGAACAGAAAAGTGCCAGAAAAAGACAAGATTTGCAGCCAAAGTGTTTCTTTCTGTTTTGGATCCATTTTACAGGGGGAACAAATAAAGGGAAGGAGAGGAAAGGAAAGGAAAGGAAAGAGAGGGTTGAAGTCATGGTTTTCAGCAAGTGAGCTGAGGAGCAAACCTAATGCGGTCAGTCATCCACATTGGAAAAAGTTAGCACAGCGAGCCGCCAGTTTATAACTGGAGAACGGGTGCTCATGTATACAAGTGCAAAAGAAATAATAGGAAATCTGCATAAACGGTGAAGCTCTCCCAAACTGGGGACACCTAATTGCAAAGTGAACTTAAACACTGTTTCATATTAGTGCGCAGAGCAGTCACTCTGATTATAATACAAATGTCCGCGCCGGAAAATTTTTGTGTGGTGAGCACTTACATCACTCCAATAGCTTCCGGTCAGGTCTGCTGCAAATGACTAAAGGGGTGTAAAGTTAGGTAGCAATTAAAAAAAAGAAACATAAAAGCGGGTGCCATACTAAAACATGAAGCGCTGCGCCTGTGTCCATAAAAGTTAGGTGCGTGGGAGCCTGTGAAGCGGGTACTGTGGTGATCAAATAAAAGGCGGACGGTACTAGGACCAGACACCCACAGCATAACAAGAACAGGAAATAAAACCAGGAGTCATAGTCATAGTCAAAATACTTTATTCGGTGTTACAAATAGCAAACCATAAAAGCGATATTTCAACAATAAAAAGGACAATTATATGATTAAAAATATGTACGTTAAACTTGTGCAAGTAATAAAACAGTTCCTTCGTATATTAATACAAAACAAGTTAAAAAGCTTGCATCCCAGAGGTGCACACATAAGTCTAAAATGTAGTTGATACCATGACTACGGTACAAGGTTCCGTTAGTTTGGGAGGCTTTTTCTCAGTCTCAATGCATTTTTTTTTAAAACCAACCACAAATAAAGTGCTTTCTGGGCTCAACATTTGCAGGAAGCAAAGAGCCGGATGAACCTGGGTGAAATTCATTTTTTTTAAAAGAGGTTTTAAAAAGAGTCTACGGGGAACATCATAATAATGGCAAAAGAACATAAAGTGCATTAGGTCCTGTGGAGATGAAACATCGCAGCCACAGGGCGGCAAGACCTGCCCTTTATGACTTCCCTTTGGTACAGCAAGTAGAAGGTGGTAAAGGTTAAACATGAATCTGGTGAACAGAAACCGCCCATGAGATGAAATAGGCTATGTTAGATAAGGTTCCAGCGAGGGGTGGTTTTAAGTAACATGAAGTTACAAACACTAGGTTTAACCAGTTCTGCCCCTTCTCAGGAGTCACCAGAGGGGCACATAAACACCAACATCTTAAGGAAACTGTCAGTGGCTGGTGCTCCTGAGTCAAAACGGAAGTGATGTATCAGGAGTGCCAACCAATGAGGCAGGATTACACACTGTAGAGATTACTCCTCTGGGAGGCGTAGTGATTTCACGCAATACCAGGTTTACAGACCTTTGTAAATCTGAGATTGCATGAAATCCATGGTTGGATGCATGGGAACGCACATGTTCCTCCCATGGAACGCCTCCCAGAATGAAATGCAGCGTAATGCAGTGCAAGCTGCTGCGTTGCGTTACATTATTTCTACAAAGCCACACAAGGCAGCACAAATTGGCCCTTGCATTGCTTTGTAAATATCTACTAGCATTTTGCGTCATAACTGCACCACAAAAGTGGTGCAACCATGACACAGAATGTTAATAAATCTGGCCCTTATTGTACCCAGCTAAATTGGCCAGTGGGCTAGTTGGTGCAGCTGAGTGGATGCTTAATAGAGATGTGTTAGACCTGAGATCATTGGCGTTAGTCTCCCTTCCATTTTGACGGATTGCTAATCAGTGCCACAGCACAAGTGCTCCCCATGTTAAATTGATATACTAATTGGATTCCATGATTGGGTTATTTGATTTATCTGGCAGCCCCTAGTACAGTGCACCATGTGTGCCCCGGGCTTGTAAATCAAAAGCTGCTAGTGGGCTTGCAGCACTGGTTGTGCCACCCACAGAAGCAGCTTGTAAAGTGTGTCTCAGGCCTGCCATTGCAAGGCCTATGGGCAGTCTAGCACTGCCATGTCGACTTGGCCAAGTGCATCCACTTGCCAATCCCTAAACCTTCCCTTTGCTTCATATTAGACACCCCTATGGTAGGCACAAGGGCAGGGTGCATTGTAAGTATAAGGTAGGACATGCCCTGATGTGTGTAGCATGTTCTAATAGTGAATTACAGCCATTTTCGTTTTTCACTATTGAAGGCTACCTGTTCTCATAGGCTAGAATGGGCAGTTAGATTATTACATTCTTATAATCCTAACTAACTCAGGGAAAATGGAAGAAATTCGAATTTAGTATGCCTGAACTCAGAATAATAAAATACATCTTTTAGTAAAGTTTATTTTAATATCCTGTGTTTGCAAATACCACTTTTAGAAAGCAGGTATTTGCATGCCTAACCATTTGAACCTGCCTCTGCTGTGTTGTGTATTCCTTGTCTGGGTTTGTGTGTGACAGGGCTGGGGAATTCCAGGAGACAGGCTGTGGCATCCCAGTGGTGAATAGAGAGATCTGCATCTAGATGAGAGGGAGGAGTTGCACTTGGGACCTCAATATGGCTGGGCCTTCCCTCTATCATGCAGGCCCCACCCCCTGTGGCTTGTCTGATGTTTCTGCCCTGCACTGTGAAAGTAGAGGAGGAATCATGTCAACAGAGTACTACAGAGCTGTATCTTCCCTCCCCTGTGCTGCCTCCACCTCCTGTGGGGCGGCTGATGTCTCTGCCCTGCACAGTGAAAGGAAGAAGAGAATAATTCAAACAAAAGTGCTCCGGAACTGGTTTGGACTAGGCAGAGCCCTCTCTGCATTCAGAGAACAAAGGATTTTGGGGTATAAATATTGGGACCCTGATCCCAAGAAATTAGATCACTTCTGGAACAAAAACACTTTCTGCCAAGGAGAAGAAACAAGGAAGCTGTAGGAGTTTGGGCTGCTCCTCTGCCAATGTGCTGTTTGCTGGGTTGGCCTGCAGTAGTTGCTTCATTGCCAAGAGAAAGGAGAAGGAACTTTGTAAGGACTTTCATCTATAGAATATTCTCCAAGGGCTTGAACTGTGCTTGCCTCCTGGTGAAGTCTCAGGGACAAAAAGGCTTCACCTCCAGCTCCCTCCTGAATTTCCTTGCTAGGAATTCTGACTCCAGTCACTTGAGTGCCGCTGGGAGCTGGAAGCACGACGCATCGAGAAGAAGTGTGTCGCCTACGCACCTGAAATCGTTGCAACGCTGGAGAAGCGAGCCTTCGCCGCATCTCCCTGGAAGCGCATGTTCATCGAAGCTGCCTGCTGTCGCATCACCTGTGAAGCGTGACGCCATCGAGAGAGTCACCATCGCATCACCTGAGAAGCGCATCGCAGTGCCTGTCGTGGCTCCAAAGTACAGAGTCGTCGCAAGGCTGCCAGGGCGTCATCGCATCGTCATTGCATCGCCGCATCACGGGCTCCATCTTCTCGCATCGCAACCGGATCGTCACATCGCATCAAGGCGCCATCTTGCGCCCCGCAATGGGCCCTCAGGCTGAGAATCTACGCATCACCTCCGCACCGGTAAGGCTCACGACGAGTCCCCTACTCTGCACAAGCATTGAGGAAGGACGCAACCATTCCCCCGGGTCACGGAACCGACGCATCTCCCCTTTTGCAAGCCTTTTGTTCACTTTGCGTTACGCATCAAGGTACTTTGTTGAGAACTTTGTCGCATTTACCATCAAATTGAACTAAGAGACTTTAATCATCTTTTAAGTAATCTTAAGTGTAGTATTGTTGATTTTTGTCATTTTTGGTCTTCTTTTAAGTCTATATAAAGAATACTTATTTTTATAAAACCTGTGTTGTGTCCATCTGTAGTGTTTTCACTGTATTACTGTGTATATTCATAAATGCTTAACGCACTGGCTCTGAGAGAAGCCTGTCTGCTCGTGCCAAGCTATCAAGGTGGTGAGCAGGGGTTATTAAGGAGTGTAATCCCCTTATTCTGACTTAGAAGTAAGGGTCCCCATTTGGACAAAGGTAATAACCATTGCCAACTAGAGAACCCCAGATCTAACAAGATGCATTGGAGGAAACCAGTTTGAGTATTTTAAAAACAAAATACAAATTTAAAAAACAAATTGACCTTATCCCTGTGCTCCCTTTGAGCAAGTTCCCCAAACCTTGAAAATAAACTCTTCTCAAGATGTGCCTGTCGACGTGCACTATCTGAGCTGCAATTTTCCAAATCTGGTAAACAAGATCGTGTCCTGTTTGTCTGCTTCAGCCGAGCTCCAACTCCATGCATGTAAAAGGAATTATTTTGAGGCTATCATGCTTCCCTGATGTTTCTGAGGCTCTGTTCTCCCACCCACTCCTACACAATAAAACAAATGCATAATAATGGAGGAAAAGCACCTATAAGACTATTCTGCCCCACACCACCTCACACCATCTGAGCTGCAACGCCCAAAGAAGCAAATGCTAGGGCCTTTGTCACCCATCTTGAACTATTATTATAATATTTCTTATATAGCGCCAGAATCGATCCCCGAAGGGGTATCTCCGCGCTTGCCTTGGGAACCCGTCCTGCTTTTTCCCTGTGAGATAGCCCCTACAGGGCATCCCCAAGGTGAAAGCCAGGCATCCCGCCGCAGGGGGGGCCGTTGTGGAGATTAAGCAAGCTTAATGCCCAGAGTTGCAGAGTGTGAACCCATGATTAGGTCAGGCACCGAAGCGAGAATTATTGAGTCCATGGACATTTGAGCTCAAGACCCTGCCGCGTCAGGAATTGAACGCTGGTCCCGTGTCTGACCTCTGCTTCAGGGTCTGCCTGCTCTAACCAGTGAGCCACACTTCTCCACTACTAAGCTACCAATAAACCTCTCACTCCTATTGTAGACAGAAAGCAGAGTCTTCTCTGTGTTCTTGCCAGAGAAACCTACTCCTAAACTAGTATCTAAACCCATAGATAGCTAGTCGGCTGAGTGATGTGACTTTCTCAGATTAAAGTTATTAGTTAGGACTAAACAGTCCACAGTGCTTTTGACTATCGGAAAGGAGTCAGTTTGTGGCCTGTTGGCAGGTTATGCATATCAAGGCCTTTCTGGACAGCTTGGTTAGTAGCGTTCATTGTCATCATCAAAGTATACGAGGTTAAAAGCATAAATAAATGTGCCATTAAAATAGTGTGATTCACATCACATTTTGACTTCCTCTGCTTAGGGCAAAGGTAATGGTATTTAAGGAAGACAATTTTGTGCACTACAGGAGACATCAAAATGCATAAGAGTAGAAGGGTATCTGGTGAGCTGAATGGATCCATGGGTGAGTTTGGTTGGTACTATGGTGCATACTCTATGGAAAACACATCTATGGGGCCAGGGCAATTCTGATGTGGCTGAATGAACTCACGGTGGACCCCAACCTAAGAAGTAAAGTTTAAACAGCTTTCAGAATTTCAGTTGTTCTTAGTCAAATTAGATGGTTGATGCATTCAAGAACGGGGACCTTTTTTCATGTTAACGCAAGTGTGCTGAGTTACCAATAGACTGAATCCCACTGGCCAATTTTAAGGATGTGTCTACAGGCTGGATTTACAAAAGAAACCCTCTTACAAGAAGACTGAGAGGGTCTCCAGCAGTGAGACACGTTCCTTTACAAGGTATGTGCCTGAATCTCCAATCCTATGGGCTCCATTTAACTGCCAGTCTCTCAATCAAAAGAAAAACAGAACAATTCTACATTGGACAGCAAAAACAGGTATTGCTGATTTGTTTATTTGTTTAGAAGTTTTATAATGTGCTTGGTGTAGGCAATAAGTTTCTTCAGAGTGATGGATGTAAAAAACAATTTCAGTGACAATCCTCATTCCAAGATATAAAAAACATCTGCATTCATAGGAAATCGTAAGCCATACAGCAACAAGGACTAGAAGAAGCCACCAATAAACAACAAGGGTGGCCAGGGCCGGACTGGCCTTAGCGGGCACCAGGCGTTTCCCCGGTAGGCCGATAGGGTGGGGCCGGTTTTGGGCCCCTGGGGGTCCTTTTTGTTACCGGGGTCAGCAATAACGGCCCCCTGCAACAAAATCGGCTAAAACCGGCCCTTGCAAACTGCTCAGCTGCACTCCCCCTCACCCAGGGGAAGGGCGGCTGAGCAGTTTCTGTTCCCAGTCCGGCCCTGATGGTGGCCAAAGAGGTATAATGGCACAGACACCAGAGCCCAACCCCATGATCCTTGGCCCATTAAGACTGCCTGTACTGAAATCTACATTTGTAGACAGTACACTCAACTAAACCTGCCCACACATCTGCAGCCACTGCACAAAGAGCTTTCTATTACTCTGCTGTCAGCGCCACGCTTTCACTGTGGCCTAAAATGTGCCTCATTTTGTAACATGGTAAAAGAGCAGGCAGCAACATGGTCATGTTGGTGGAACGGACCCTTCGTTATTTGGCATGGGGCATAGAGAAGGGGTGAAATAATTCAGTGGATTAGGGTTGACAGCACATGTTTGCTTACCAGGGTCCCCTGGGAGCAAGCAGTACAGTGGCGGCTGACATCAACGGGGGCAGCCGGGCGGGTGCACACACTCAAATAAAATAAAAATATATAAAAATAAGCAGGTGCACAAATGAAAATAAACTTAAAATATATTTTAAATAACCGTACCTTACGATGAGTCCTCCTGCTCCGTACCTCTCTTGACTGGAGCTTGGCTACCACTAGGAAACTCCCTAGACTCATCCTCGTGCTGCTCTCATGTTGTGACAGCAGCACTCTGATTGGAGGGAATGGCCTCACTCTGCACTGTCTAGCATCCTGGACGCCTACACTTACTCTATCCCAGCTGTTTTAAAACTGCTGGTTTAGAGGTTTCAAAGTGTGCATGACTGACTGGCCATCTCAAGTTGGCTGGCCAACGGACATGTGCACTTTGAAAAGTGCATATACTGTCCACCCTCCTCCCTGCTGCTGTCATTCAGCAGTGTCCCCGCCCCCGTCTGATGCTCGGTTCAGGACAGGAGGATGAAAAACATCATCACCACGAGGAACACGCCGTATTCGGGGCTGGGCAGACCGCCAGGCTACCATTTTGGAGAGCCAACTTGGATACTTGAAGTGGCACTACCTAGTAATTTCGTGCATTCAACTCTTGATGACATACCCACGTCTGTCCAGACTTTAAAATCGGCCCAAACCTATTGAGTACACCGCTACAGCGTGTCCATTGACTGTCTTTCCTCACCCACCGAACAATCTACAGATACCCGTACTGGGTTGGAATTATCACCAGTTCTGGGGGATTGATTTTTCATATCTATTAGGATCTTGCCCTGAAGAATTGGAGTGTACTGTACTCCAATGAAACACGTGTCGGCTGGCGCATTAAAACAACGAGATCAACCAGCGTCAACTGCTTTTTTCTTCTATTCTCACAAATTTTCATATTACATGTTTGATTGTCATGTGTGTGCACAGGTTTCCTGTATTTAATGTAGATCTATGCGCTGCATTCAAGGGGTTGTTAGGGTCACCCCTTTCCTTGTAGCACCACACTAATAGGCTTTGACCAGTGATTTTGCCAATTATCCAGCGGAGCGCAACCACTCCCTCACACTAAGAACCCTCTTCTTTGGTAGTAAACAAATAGAGATGAACCAGTGTTTTCCCTATATTGTGTTCACGGAAATAGCTTATGTCTAGAACAAAAAGCCACGCCTGTACAGAATTTTCCTTTCTGCCTAGGTTTTTTCAGGCTAGAGGGTTTGATGTAGAGGACTTCTTGTCTGCGCATGGTCATTTCTGGGTAGTTGAGCTCGCCCTGGCTGCTCCCTCTGAGCTGGGGAATGGGAGACCAGCAAAGGTTGGGGAGCAATGCTCCAATTACCGAGTGTAGTGCCAGGGAGAGATATGCAGACAATGAGGCACTGCAGCCTACCAAACGGTACAAAGAAGAGAGGGGTCCCAGTAAACAATTATTTGGCTGTAGGACAAAAATAAATTGAACTACAAATGCACATAGAGAAAAGTATAATGAACACACTGTTATTTAATCACACTGTGTTATTGCATAACTCCTTGGATATACATTGAAAATCTCATCAAATGTCAATGGTGCCCCTAGAAGTGAAGAGAGATAGCGTGCAAGTGAAAGGTAAGATTTGTGCAGAATTTTCGCAATTGTGACAAAAGAGCAAGATCATTAAAATCACAACACTAATTCCTTCCTGGCGTCAAAGGAGCCAAAATGTTAGAAGAACACCAATGTTCAATAATCATTCTAACAAGACCATGCCTAATGTACTGCAAGTAATGTCCACAATTTTAGTAGCGCAGGCTAGTTGTAGTACGGAAAGAAGTCCCCAATTGATAGTAGGTATCGATGTAACCTTAGAGCGGGGTCTTCCTCAGGACAGGGTGAAGTGGTGAAAGGGGCAAGGCAACCTTGGCAAACGTAGTACTGTGTAGGGCCAAACGGCTCCAAAAAAGGTTGGGGCGAAATATTCTTTAAGACAGACTAAAAATGCAAACTCTGGATCGGCCTGGTCGGTTCCATCTGACCGCTAGATCCGTGTTGTCCGTCATACATCACTATTAAAAGCTGTCCTTTCAATCTTGGGCATCTTGTAACAGCCGCATCCGCGGTCCGTGATGCCTGAAAGCGAAGACACCTCCGACGTATAGAAGGGTTCAGTGGCTGCCGGGTGAGTCAGGGAAAACGACGGACAGACGGCACGGAGAGTTTAAAATTACTCTCTACAGGTACATTGTATCGGGACCTCATATGATCTGGTCACTATAAACACATGATGCAGGCTGCAAGTGGTATACAGGCATCTTATATATACAGGCATCTTACAGGTTGTACAGAAAGTGCATACGCTTCTTGGAGCAATATACATGAAACACAGTGTACAGCGACACAACATTGCAAATACAGGGCCCTACCAACTGACTATAGCTACAATACATGGTACCTCACAGGCTGAAGGTACATTTTACATAGGCCTCAGCAGGAACAGGATACTGGTGCTTCAAAAGTTGTAGGTAGGGTTAATACCTTACATAGAGTAAAAATGTGTTATACTTCATTAAATGGGCTACAGCAGGTGCATTAACCCACCAACCAATTAAAACTGGTGCCCACGAATTATATGTATTTTCCACCTGAACTACCTTACATCATGGGGCACTCTGAGCGCCCACTAAGACAGCTATTCAGAATGTCACTGCTGAAGGCATGAAGCACCATAACACAAACAAAGTATTGTAAATATGCAGGACTAAAATGTGTCTGTTTCTGGGTCAATGGTGTGCCCAGTTTAGCACTGTCCCGGTGTCCCCGACACCCCCATAAAGCCCACCTTCCTGCCTGATTCACAGGAATGAACGGGTGGCACTTCCTCAGAGCCCAGGAAAGCAGCTGCCATGAGCGCGGATTCTGTCAGCTGTCGTCAAACCAAGCGCTAAAGACAAGCCCGACGTACACTGGCAGCCGCAGGACCACCCGAGCCGTGGGCCGGAAATAGGAACAATCAGGGCTGCTGCAGGGCCTCGGAGTCTGGATAACACCCCACCTCCTCTGGAGTGTAACTCTGCCTGTGCTTGCGTTTGGGGTCACTTGGGTCTTGTCTTCACCCCAGCCCTGCCTGCACTTAAAACCAAATCAGAAGTTAACGGTTGTGTGGCCGGACTGAACTATAATTGGGGGGGGGAGGTGCTCCATCTCAAATACCCCCTCCAATTGAAGATCGCCCTTGCCTGCACCCCAAATGCCAACAGCTCACATTCACAAAGTGTCAGTGGTCACTCAGAGAGAGCGTCCATTTTACAATTGGTCACTAATCCCTTGCGAGTGTTTGTATCCCAAAGAAGGTTTACGACCAGGGCTTTAAGTGGGCTTTGTCTCACCGGGGCTGAGCACCGGTAGTTTTTTAAAGGGGTGCTCGAAACGGGTCTCTATCGGGCTGCGGGGAACGAGATTTTGATATCAATTTATGATTATGATAAATTTAATAAAGAATCTCATTCATCTGTTTTGGACCGCTTATATCTGTCATTGAGGAAAGGACCACCCCTGCATTGGTTAGACAAACCCCATTAACTGACGCCACTCTGAAGGACCACTTACAACTGATGAAGTTTCAAAAGTTTATATAAAGATTAATTTGAATACGGTACAAACCACTCAGGATAAAATCTCAAAATATACAAAATACAAAATCAATTAAAATATCAGCTGCTTAAGCTTCGGTGTGAAGTGGTTCCTTCTGTGTTATCTGCAGTAAGATAAAAAATATCATCAAGTTAATCTGTCCCTACTCTATGCTATGTGACAAACCTACTTCGCAAGTTTCTTCCCTGAAAAGGTGTCAGCAGTTTGACTTCCAAAGAAGTTCAAACTCTCTTTAGCCTCTAAAGGAAATCTTAAGTTTCAGAAGCAGTACCCTATCTGCCTACCCATCCGCTCTCTAAGGGTCCTCGGCCTACTGCTCCCTTGCGCTCTGATCTCTCCGCGCATCTGCTCAAGGCATCTACCCTTGCCTTTCTCTCTCTGAGCTCCCTACTGGGCTGTTCGCTCGCCTTCGCCTATCTTATCCCCGGGGTGCTGTCCCTAAAATACACAATCACCATGTGGGTGGAACGCCCCTTGACGCCCACCACGGACTTTCCCCCCCGATGATGTCAACTTCCTGCTTCTTCCATTGGTCCACTCCTTGCGTCGTCCGTTAAGTTGACCCTTCTCCTTTGGATGTCATCTTCATCATTTCATCGTCGACATTTATCGATTCTTTCAGATCGTGTAACATATGAATTTAGACAAGGCCTTAACTCTATGTCTCTTAACTTGACCCTGCTAGGTCCTGTGAATGGTCTTGTCAAAACATAGTCTATAGTCCAAGTGTCTCTCCTCACGTTCGAGCAATAAGCTCCGTCCGGCATTGTCACCTTAAATCTAACAAGTGCTAGACTTCTCGGCTCTCATGTCCACATCAAGCTATTTACGACCTTCACAAGACCACTAAATTACATTCATGTGACTATGCTCCTTCGAACTCTTGACCAGTTAGGTTATAAACACAAATGACCTAAACTCTTCCAGCATTTCTACAAAAGCCCTCTACACAGTATAACCTTTGGCATACATTTATATATTCGTACTTTAGCAAAAGCCTTAGTTATACTTAAACATTCTATATCAAATATATACTACATAGAATACGACTGTATAGAGTATAACCTATACATTTTCCTTGGTTACATCTTTATGTAAGTTCTCTTATACATTTATCCACGTTTCTCCACGTTTACACCTTTCCACGTTATTTCTCGCCGCTTCTCCCAATGTATAGTTACACATTTTAAGGTTACACACGTACACGAATTCTACTGTGCACGTTCGATATTTCCTAAGCATTTCTACACATTTCTACATCTACCCATCATGTATACGGGCCTTCTAAATCTAATGCATGTTTAACATACGAATACACTTACATTTCCTATATTATGTTATCACTTTTCGTTGGCCTTTACGTTATAGTTGTCAACTGTACATTACGATATGCGTTTCATTCCTACGTTTATAACATATACGTCTAAATATGGTTACTATATACTATATATTCAAATTGCGCTCTCTCAGTTCCCCCCTTTGATGACTTTTAGGAGTCATCACTAAAGCAATTTGAATACCCCACTTATACCGAACTAGTTACATCTGTTCCTCTTTTTATCGATTCAAGTGTTCTCAGACTTTTATACTGTTGATCTTGTAGAACAGCTAGTCTCCTTTCTTGGTCTCTCATCGATCTTTGTAACTGGTTCGACCTATACCATTTATACAATTTTACTAGTCCTAATAATGTAATTATACAAATTACTACTATTAATACAGGCTTTAAAATGTACCAAACTATACCTTTGCCTATATTAGCAACCCAACTTCCAACCTTTCCCACTCCATTTCCTACTTTTTCCCAAACATTTACTTTTGATAAATCTTCAATTTCTTGATGAATCTGTGTAATGTTCTGTATGACTTTCTCAAGTGGTTTTGAATTATCAGGAATATAAGTACAACATTCCTGAACTTTCAAAGCCTTACAAACTCCGCCTTCTTTTGCTAATATTACATCTAAAGCAAGTCTGTTCTGTAAAACCATTGCTCTAATCGACTGCATTTCACCTTCTACTAACATTAATGATCTTGCAGTGCTGGCAGACAATCTATCCACGACTGTCGCTAACCTTCTAATCTTAACATCGTTAAGAATCAAACCTAACAATGGAAACATCGCTCCAAATACATCTCCTACTACTTCTGCATCTCCTACTTCCCTTTTCGTTCTCCTCGAAGCCTTTCCTTCTATCATTGCTAAATCCCTTGCATGATATATTTTGGGGAAGACAATTGCCAGGTAACACGAACCATACCAATTGTCTGGAAGTTTTACATAGGCATTTCTCCCACATACAAAATACACATTCGGAATAGCTTGCATCCCTTTCATAAAATCCTTTGTGTAGTACTCTAGTCTAAAAGAGTGCTCGCAACTAACTTCACCTACAAATTCACTCTCATAATACGTTTTGCTTCGAGTTAAACATAACTTTCCTTTCTGTGTTCTATCCAATGCTATTGGACCATTGCTACCTTTCTTTTTATGTGCTTTCTCTTCTTCTGTCCAGTCTATTTTCCATTGTCCTGACATTTTTAGAATCTTCTGCCGTCTGCATCGATCATCTACTTGTGCTATAAACCTTTTCTCTACTTCCGATACTTTGCAAGTCAGATTATTTCTACGTGCATATGATGTATCTAATGTATCCCAGGGAAGAAAGAATTTAGCTAGTCTATCTTCCTTTTTGTAGTAGTCCCACTTATTCATTTGCTTATAATTCGGAACTTCAGGCAGTACCGAATCATAATTTGAAAAGTAGTACTCAAACCCTTCTCTACCATAAAAAATACTAAGCAGTAAACTACATGTGATCCCATAAGTCAATGGGAGATGGTGATACCTAATGCCTTCGTCTACAGAAGCCGGCAATTGCATACAAACGTAGCAATCTTTGGCCTCCATGGCATCGATATATTCATACAATAATTTGGCATATGCATTTGACCTAAAGTTTCCCTGTGACTCGTCTATGTGTAATCTACGAGCTTCATATGTAAGTAACGCCTTTTCACGTGTAACAGTGCTCTCCTCCTTCTTTCCCACAAGAGCAGGTTTCAAGGTCGTTACAATTTTTACATTCACTATTCTTTTATCATTCTCATGTCCTGTTATGTAAGATATCGTTACTACTATGATTATGAGAAATATCACTATTGCTATAAGTGTACCTACTATACATCTAGCTTTTCTGTTTGGGTTGCCGTTCTCCATGTTATCAAAACAGCGTACCTCGTTCTCCAGCGAAAGTTCTCTTTCCAGTCTTTGGTTGCTTGTTTGCTTTCACAGTCTTTAAAGTGCTTTTTATCAACAGGTATCTTTTCACCACAATGTCTTTTTCTCTTTTCAGCAGCAGACAACCCTAGCCCTTCTCTGTCCTCTAAATGTAATCCCTAATTTTATACTTCTTTCCACTCGGCGCTAGGTTATCTTCTTCTTCATAACATATGTACAAAAGTCTTTTATGCATCAACAATTATCGTCGGACCTGCAGCTTTTACAACAATAATTAACAGTTCAAAACGAATAACTTTTTCTTCTTCTTCGGTCATTTGCTGACCAACTGTTGGAAATTGTAATCTTTTTAGCACTAGATCTTGAATTTTACTCAAACGTGGGGGTCGGGGAAGTGTGAAAGTCAGTAGCCCCTCAGTCTTGAGTCCAGGCGCCAACATCCATATCTCCACTGTCACGACTGGATCGAGAGTGGTTACTTTCACACTCTTCACTCTCCCAGATTTCTGTCCCCAATACATCTGCTAGATAAGTCCACTCTGGGGTGGCGTACCTTCTGCAGGGCACACGTACCCTTCTTGACCTTCGTGGACTCTCAGTTCCTGAATCTGTCGTCTCGTCCTCCTGATCCGATTCTTCAGCGATCGGGGCAAGGGTTCTTTCCTTCTTCCTTTCCGAACTTGGCCTTTTCCTTCTCTCCGGCCAACTGGCTTCTTCACTCTTTGTCTTTCCGCTCCTTGTTCCAGGAACTGTCTCTTGGTCACTCTCAGTTTGTCCGATATCTGTGTCGGATTCCCAATCACTTTCTTCTCCTGAGGCAACTTCGGTCCCACTCGTATCCTGACCTTCGTCGCCCTGTTCCAACACAGTTTCAGCTTCTTCGATCACCTCTACAGCTTGGCTTTCCCCCTCTATGGCTTCTCCGCTTCCCGCCGGATTTTCATCCGAGAGAGGAGCTGTGTCTTCTGGAGGTGTTTGCACTTTTCGGGTGTGTGAGGCATGTATCCAGTTTGGCAGACCTCCACACTTCACTGCAGTATTCGTTACAAGTATGACTTGAAACGGCCCTCGCCAACGCACGTCTAAGCAGTTCTTCCTGACATGCTTCTTCACCAGGACCCAGTCTCCTGGACTCAGGTCATGGCACAAGTCTTGTACTGATGGAACCTCTGCAGCCTGGACCTGGAGGGACACAGAATTAACGGCATCAGATAGTCCCTTGCAGTAGTCCAAGATCAAATCGTCTGTGATGTTCACTAGCGCTGCAGTCGGAACCGATGGCAATCTCATAGCTCTCCCCATTAGCACTTCATGTGGAGAGAGGCCTGTTCTTCTATCAGGTGTGCTACGTATACTCATAAGAACTACTGGAAGTGCGTCTGGCCAACTCAGGGATGTCGACGAACAAACTTTAGCCAGTCTGGACTTGATAGTACTATTAATTTGCTCTACGATCCCTGAAGCTTCCGGCCGATAGCTGCAGTGTAACTTCTGATCGATATTTAAAGCTGAACATAGCATCTTCACCACTTCGCTATTGAAATGAGTTCCTCTGTCTGATTCCAAAGAGGATGGCACCCCAAATCTTGGTATCAACTCTCTAAGTAACAATTTTGCTACTGTAAGTGTATCGCACCTACGTGTAGGGTAAGCCTCAACCCATCTAGAAAATATACAAACAATCACTAGCACGTATCTGAGTCTGTTGCATGGAGGCATTTCTATGAAGTCAATCTGCATCCTATTGAAAGGCCCCCCAGACCTTCCTATGTGACTCAAGGTAACTGGTGTTCTCTTTCCCACATTTAGTTGCTGACAGATTGTACATCGCTGACACACTGCTTCTGCCGCTACTCTAAATTTAGGGTTAAACCACGTTTGTCTGAATACTCTCACCATAGCATCTCTTCCTATGTGTGCTGATCCATGCAATTTCCTTGCCATTGGACTAATTAGTTCATTTGGTAAAACTGCCCTTCCATCGGCGGACACCCAGAAATTCATCTCACTCTTTTCGCACCCTGCTGTTTCCCAGCCCTTTTTCTCATCATCTGGTGCATTGTCCTGTACTGCTCTCAGTTCATCCCATGTATCCACCGTGTCTAACAACATGGTCAATTCAGTCTTTTCCTGGATTCCCCCCACTTTTGTATCAGTGTGAGAATATCCCTGCTCTGCGCAATAACGCGCTACCTCATCTGCATATTTATTTCCTAGTGATACAAAATCCGTGTTTTTGGTATGAGCTACACATTTGACCACAGCTATGGCCATTGGTTTTTGCAAAGCCTCTAACAGTAGTTTCACGAATTCTCCATTCCTAATAGGAGAACCCGAGGAGGTCATGTAACCTCTTTGAGACCACAACTGCCCGTAATCATGAACTACGCCGAATCCATACTGACTATCGGTGTATATAGTGACTCGAAGTCTATCGCCTGCTAAGCAAGCACGAGTCAAAGCCACAATTTCAGCTACCTGTGCGGAGTGTACTCCTTCCAGGCAAGCGGCTTCTATAACTCTGGTAATCGTGCATACTGCATAAGCTGCTCTCAGCTGACCGACATCGTTTCTTACGCATGAACCATCAACGAAGAAAATTTCGTCTGGGTCTGTCAATGGCTCATCTACGATATCAGGTCTCGGTTTGGTACATAGTTCAGTCACATCGAGGCAGTCATGTTCTGTACAATTTTCGTCGTCTACTTCATTCGGAAGTGGCATCAAGGTTGCAGGATTCAAGACAGAGCATCTCTTTAGGGTCACATTCTCGGCAGCCAGTATGACCTGCTCGTAGCGAGTGAGCCTGCTATTCGTCAGATGCTGAGTCTTAGTCCTGGTCATTAACAGTTCTACAGAATGTGGTACATACACTTCTAACGGATGACCCATAACTACGCTTTCAGATCTTTCAATGCTGACACCCGTTGCAGCTACGGATTTGAGACATCCGGGCAACGCTGCGGCTACTGGATCTAATGTAGCCGAAAAGTACGCCACTGGCCTGCGCGCATCTCCATGGACCTGTGCTAATACCGCTAAAGCGCATCCCTCTCTCTCGCAGCAGTAAAGCAAAAAAGGTTTCTTATAGTCTGGCATTCCTAAAGCCGGGGCACGACATAAGTCCTCCCTCAGCTGCAAAAACGCCATCAGACAATCTTTGTCCCATGGTACCGGATCACTTACTCCTTTGTGCGTCAGTTGTAATAACGGTTTTGCCTTCAGTGAGAAGTTGGCTATCCACTGTCGACAGTAACCGACCATGCCTAGAAACATCCTGACTTCTCTTCGTGTTGTAGGCGCGTTCATTTTCATAATCGCCTCTATTCTGTCTGGAGACACCTTCCGCTTTCCCTTTTCAATCCTATGGCCCAAGTATTGCACCTCAGTCTTACAATATTGCAACTTACTTGGAGACACCTTGTGCCCGTTCTCGGCCAAGTGATTTAACAAGGTGATGGTGTCTTCCTTGCAAGCTTCCTCAGTTTCTGACGCAACTAGGAGGTCGTCTATGTACTGGACCAGAACTGAATTCTTGGGCAGTACTAGACTCTCAAGATTCCGTTTCAATAACTGGTTAAAGATCGATGGGCTCTCTGTATACCCCTGAGGGATACGACACCATGTTAAAACGCGATCTTCCAGCTTGAAAGCGAAAAGATATTGGCTCTCTTCATCTAATGGTATCGAGAAGAAAGCCTGACACAAATCTATCACTGTGAACCATTCAGCTTGGAACGGTATCTGAAACAATATGACTGATGGATTCGGTACCACTGGACAACATGAGACAACAATGTTATTAATCTTCCGAAGATCTTGCACTATTCTGTATTTTCCACTAGGTTTCTGCAAACCCATGATCGGGGAGTTACATGGACTGCCCACGATCTCCTTCAGTATTCCCTGCTTAATCATAGATTCGATCACAGGTTTGATCCCTGCAATCGTCTCTGGCGTTAGTTTATACTGTGGGGTTCTTGGGTACTCAGCATGGGGTCTTACCAAGATTTTTACCGGGTCTACTCCTTTGATCAATCCAATTTCTTCCCCAGTAAAATCCCATACCTCAGCTGAGACTTTCTCTCTTAGGTCTTGCGGAAGCTCCTCCACTGTTAAGGTAGGATAAAGTTCCACACATTCCCTTGAGTTTACAACTTTGAAATCTGCGTCCTCATCATTGGTCTGCACTTCTACTCCCTCAGGTGTGCAATGTATCGTGCAATTCAGTTTGCACAGCAAATCTCTCCCTAATAAGCACACAGGACTAGAGTCGCAGATCACAAACTGGTGTTCGTCACTATAATTCCCTATCCTTACCGACACTGGTTCGGTCAAGGGATTCGTCATCCTTTTGTTCGCAACTCCTACCACCTGTACCGTTTCTCCTGACATTGGCAGACCCGGGACTACCGCAGATCTCAACGTAGATCGAGTGGCCCCTGTATCCACCAAAAAGGTTGTAGGACATCCCGCTATTTCAGCCTCTACGTATGGTCCTCTCTGATCTACTTCCAAGGCGGCTCCTAGAGTACAGTCTTCGTCCCTACTCGCCCGCTGCCCTGTAAGAGGATCAACGTAGTAACATTCCTCTCCTCCTACAAACAATGGCATCTGTCTGTAGGTTTTTCCTCCGTTCGTGATGCGAGGTGGTTGAGGAAACGGGGCCCGAGGAGTCTGAGTCCCCCCTTTGACAAGCCTGCCCTTCGGGACTACGGCTCCCTTAACCACGTTGTTCTGGACCTCTTCCTCCTCCTGCTCTAATTCCCCTGACTCAACATTGTAAGGACACTCGCGTCGCCAGTGTCCCACCTCATTACACTGATGGCATCTCGTCGTCTTTTTCAGTGTCGCGATATCCATTCTCGGTCTCGGTCTTTCTTCCTCGTCTCTGCTCTGATTATTCTGTTTCTTTGCCTGCGTTCCTGTTCCCTGCTGCCGTGGTTTATCCTTTCCAGCAGCTTGCATTTGCACTAGCATTAACTTTTCTTTAAGCTTCTTTGCTTTAGAGTCTATCTCGTCACTACAATACCTTGCATACCTCAGAATCTCGTCTAAAGGTTTGTTCTGCCAACAGATCAGATGCTGTTGGATCATTAGGCATATTTCTGGTCTTAATCCGAGGACAAACTTTGAAACAAACTGTCCTATGTCCTTGGGATCCATCACATCTAACCCGCTGTATTGCTTGAATGCTTTCAGCAATCTTTCGTAAAACTCATGCACTGTCTCTTTCGGCTCTTGGGTAGTCCGATCTATCTTTACCCAGTCTACGTCTTGTACCGGCACTTTCTCTTTTAGCCATGTTATTACTCTCTCGTACTTTTCCATGACTCTATCAGATGGACCATTCGTCCGGGTATCCCTTGATGGCTCACGAGTGGGCCATTCAACACTAAGCTTGCACGCCGTCCATAGGTCTCCGGGTACTACGATATCGAACAGTGTGTTCAAATCGACCCACAGTACCTTTGAAATCTTCACGAATCTTTCTACCTGCTTATACCACTCGACAGGATTATCTCTAAGCTTTGGGAAGGAATTGGTGAATGCCGCCAAATCCCCCCTAGTCCAAGGCACATGAACGTAACTTCCGTTCGCGATTTCTCGCAAAGGGAAAGCTTCCATTCGCATCAAGCCTGTGTCCTGGGAACCCTCAAGTACACTCCGTCTAACGGAGCCCTTTCTGGACCATCTTTCCTCCCATCTATCGAGATCTCTCCATATTCTGATACTTACGATCAATTCCCTTATGTGTACTTTCAGCGCGATCGTTCTGCGGTCATCCAAATCCTGATCTGTGCAAGTTAGCCTGTGGTTACTCTGTAAAGCCTTAGTTCGTGACAGGTCTACCATGTACCTGTTTGCTAAATTTGATAAGTTCTCATGAACTGACCTCGCTCTTCGAGTAATATCTTTGGATAGAAACAGTATCTCATCTGGTGTATACGAGTTTAATCTCTCTAATGACACTGTACCGTCAATCAATTCATCCAGATCTGCCTTCAAACTCATCACATCAAGCCGTTTCGCTTTTATTTCGGCTTTCAGCATTTCAGTTCTATGTTCCTCCCTCATATCTCTCTCACCTCCACTATGCGCCCTACGCCTGAGCACAGGTGAGTTATGAGGAGTCTTCCTTCCATCTCTTCGTTCCCACCCTTCTAGATCCCAAGCCTTTCCATCGTCCCGTGGGGTGTGGTGGAATAAGGCTCCTTCCCCCAACCCTACGTTCCGATTTTTCGACTCGGTTTCTCCAGATGTGAGATAGGATCCACCGTTCAGTTCTAATCCATTATAACTCACTTGTTGTCTGGTGTCGCTTAATAAAATGAAAGGCCCTCGCCGGTCATCCGTGTTCCCGTGATCTCTTTCGTGATCACCGGATGCATGGCGAGACGTTTCGCGACTCCCTAAATTCCCATGACTCCTTCCACTGTCCCCGGATGTATGTCGAGACGCTTCGCGACTCTCCATATTTCCGTGACTCCAATGTCTCGCATTCTCACCTGGGGCATGGTGTGTGCACCTGAAGGTATTCCGGTACTCCTGTGTCCTATGTTCCCCTTCACTGAAGGTGACACGAGGCACTTCGCCACACCCTGCACTTCTGTCTTCGCACATTAGTCTATTGCTGTTATCAGCGGGATAAGTATCTCTTCTGCTCTCTTGGCTTCCTCCCTCCCACTCGGGGCTGCTTTCGCCAGCTCCATAATGAGAGAGAATCCTGTTATCTTGCTCTCTCCACTCGGATCCCGTTTCTAAACCTTTATTCCGAGCCTCTTCGGCAGCGTCCCATTCTCTCAGGTATTCCCTTAATTCCTTATGGGTTTTCGGTTTAGGACCCCTCAAATCCATTGGTCCTCTTCGACCTCCCTGTTCTACCCTGGGACCCGTTGCGGACTCTAATGGGGTACTCCGACTTATTGGTGCTCGTATTTGTCTGTGGGAATTCATTGTGGCATTCCTATTCTCCTCTTCTGCTCTTTCATTTTCCCATCGTGCCTGTTCCTCCTGCTGGACCCCTTCTGGGTTATAGATTGACACAATAGGGCCTATGGTGACCGGGACCTGCAAAGCATCCGGCATTTGGTATGACCTAGCGCATTGCGTCTCCGGCACCTTCTGGACCACAAATCTTCCCACCACTCTCTGTTCAGGACTAGCTTGGGGTATTTCTACGGTCTTAGTAGCGTCCCACTCTGATACCGGGATCGACTTATACTCTCCCCACCTAGTTCCGTCCACTTGCGGTAATATGGGACTCGCAAGTTCACCGCTGTATGGAGGTGGTCTGTCTGTTAACAACCTGTCTATTAGATCCTCCTCCGACTCACTTTCCTCATCTTCCTGTTCTAGAGGTTTCCTTTCTCCCGTAGCCTCTATCATGGTGAACAGTTTGTCCGCTTCTATCTTTTGTACCCTCCATTTCTTAGCCTCGTCGTCCCATTTAGCATCCTGCACTGCTTTTACCGATCTTCTCACTCTTTCTTGTCGCCTCTTTACGCCCCTTTCGTGTGCTGTTCTAAACCACACACCAAGAGCTTCAAATTGTGTTGGCCTCGGTAGAGGTCTCATTGAAAGCATTGTCGCCTTCAGTTGGTTCAACACTTCTAATTTAAACGTTCCAAATCTTGGGAACGCTAGTTCTTTTTGCCCTTCTGTTAGCCTATGCCACTCGGAGATCCATAATATCGAATGTAAGCCTACATTGACTGCCATATGATATGCAGGTGTGCCTTCTGGTGGAGCTTCTTCTCCGGCATATAAATTTCTCCTTTTCTTTTTAAAGATTTTTCCTAAACCCTTAAAACACTTCATTTTGATAACGTACGATATTTCTTACTTATTTGCGTACTTGATAACACCCACCAATCCCTGTACAACTCTCGCTGACGTCACTTCTCTCTTCTTCAGCAGCTTCCCTCGTTTCTCAACTCGTCTCACGATTTCACATGCGTTTTCATTCATACATTGAAAAATGATTACTTCCGTCCAAGCGATCACTTTTCTCTGACTGTACGGCCACAGTCTAACTGTAATTGCTACCTCAACTGGCACAGCGTCTTTCCTCTTACGGTCGGACACTTGCCTTAACTGATAGGTTACTTACACGCAGTAAACGTACGACCAGCGTCCGCTACTCATTCACTCACACATACGCTCCCCCTATCATCGGTCTGTCGGGAAATCAATGGTACCTCATGACCCCCTTTCAATGGTAGACAAATTACTCTAGGTGTTCGATACACCTGAACCACTTAAGTCCTCTGGACATAAGATTTCATCCAGTTGCGCGCGCTCACAACTTTCCCTCAATCACACTACAGGCATTCAACTCCGCTTGACATTACAACACAGGAACAACATAAAACACCGCAATCTTACAACGCATGACCCTTATACTCACTCTCGACCGACTCTGCTGTTTTTCTCTCGACGCACCATCAGCACCGTCTTCGGCTGCAATTCTTCTTCTGGTCGACGACGACTAGGGACCTTGGGGTAAACTAACCTGGCCTAGGTCGTCTTCCTCAAGAAGATAACCATCCTCTGCTACCAACTGCGGGGAACGAGATTTTGATATCAATTTATGATTATGATAAATTTAATAAAGAATCTCATTCATCTGTTTTGGACCGCTTATATCTGTCATTGAGGAAAGGACCACCCCTGCATTGGTTAGACAAACCCCATTAACTGACGCCACTCTGAAGGACCACTTACAACTGATGAAGTTTCAAAAGTTTATATAAAGATTAATTTGAATACGGTACAAACCACTCAGGATAAAATCTCAAAATATACAAAATACAAAATCAATTAAAATATCAGCTGCTTAAGCTTCGGTGTGAAGTGGTTCCTTCTGTGTTATCTGCAGTAAGATAAAAAATATCATCAAGTTAATCTGTCCCTACTCTATGCTATGTGACAAACCTACTTCGCAAGTTTCTTCCCTGAAAAGGTGTCAGCAGTTTGACTTCCAAAGAAGTTCAAACTCTCTTTAGCCTCTAAAGGAAATCTTAAGTTTCAGAAGCAGTACCCTATCTGCCTACCCATCCGCTCTCTAAGGGTCCTCGGCCTACTGCTCCCTTGCGCTCTGATCTCTCCGCGCATCTGCTCAAGGCATCTACCCTTGCCTTTCTCTCTCTGAGCTCCCTACTGGGCTGTTCGCTCGCCTTCGCCTATCTTATCCCCGGGGTGCTGTCCCTAAAATACACAATCACCATGTGGGTGGAACGCCCCTTGACGCCCACCACGGACTTTCCCCCCCGATGATGTCAACTTCCTGCTTCTTCCATTGGTCCACTCCTTGCGTCGTCCGTTAAGTTGACCCTTCTCCTTTGGATGTCATCTTCATCATTTCATCGTCGACATTTATCGATTCTTTCAGATCGTGTAACATATGAATTTAGACAAGGCCTTAACTCTATGTCTCTTAACTTGACCCTGCTAGGTCCTGTGAATGGTCTTGTCAAAACATAGTCTATAGTCCAAGTGTCTCTCCTCACGTTCGAGCAATAAGCTCCGTCCGGCATTGTCACCTTAAATCTAACAAGTGCTAGACTTCTCGGCTCTCATGTCCACATCAAGCTATTTACGACCTTCACAAGACCACTAAATTACATTCATGTGACTATGCTCCTTCGAACTCTTGACCAGTTAGGTTATAAACACAAATGACCTAAACTCTTCCAGCATTTCTACAAAAGCCCTCTACACAGTATAACCTTTGGCATACATTTATATATTCGTACTTTAGCAAAAGCCTTAGTTATACTTAAACATTCTATATCAAATATATACTACATAGAATACGACTGTATAGAGTATAACCTATACATTTTCCTTGGTTACATCTTTATGTAAGTTCTCTTATACATTTATCCACGTTTCTCCACGTTTACACCTTTCCACGTTATTTCTCGCCGCTTCTCCCAATGTATAGTTACACATTTTAAGGTTACACACGTACACGAATTCTACTGTGCACGTTCGATATTTCCTAAGCATTTCTACACATTTCTACATCTACCCATCATGTATATGGGCCTTCTAAATCTAATGCATGTTTAACATACGAATACACTTACATTTCCTATATTATGTTATCACTTTTCGTTGGCCTTTACGTTATAGTTGTCAACTGTACATTACGATATGCGTTTCATTCCTACGTTTATAACATATACGTCTAAATATGGTTACTATATACTATATATTCAAATTGCGCTCTCTCAGGGCTCTGTTTTGTGCCCTGGCACAGGTGGTCCATTTCTTTCGGGACTGCAGTGACAGCAGGCACATCCATGTGTGCTGTTCACACTGCTCACTTCTCCCTAGTAGAGAAGTTACAGCATGACGTCATGCCAGAAGAGCATTGCAGGGGAAGGGAAATCGTTTAAAGAGAGTCATTTTCTCTCTGTATTTCCCTTCTCTTTTTGAAACTCAGGAGCAGCAACATTGTCGTGGTGTCCCCAGGGCTTGAAGTGGAAGCTTTTTCAATATTATATAGGTCAGAGTTGCTGCTTATTTATCTTATGTAACTAACAACCATTGTCAAAGCTAATAGTCCTGACATGTTGTAGGTATGATGTTACGTGTTGTGTCATATATCCGGATGCAATGACAGAAGCAGCAAAATACAAGTGTGGGGGGGGGGGGGGGCACACTATGCTAAGCACAGTTGTTTAGCTTACGTGTTTTTAAGCCACGCCCTTAATTACATTGGCCACGACCCTTTTTGAGAGACCCCCCCTCCAGTTTTTTTGCCCCACTTAAAGCCCTGTTTACGACCGATTGCTGTGACAAAATATTAATACACATCATTGTGATTCGAAAGAAAAGGTACGCTCCATTAATGCGTGTCTTACTTTCGACAGCAATGTGACAAACAGTGCATCTTATGAGCAGAAAAGCCATTTCCAACTCGCAATGCCCTTTTAGTAAACTTGCTTAGTCCTGGAATTCAAGAATAGTTCAAGAGTAAGTGAAACCAAAATCTTTGTGAATTAGGTTCTAGCAGGTAGATTCATCAAGCTGAAATCGGCTCGCAAAGGGCCAGATTCTGAGAATATGGCCCTTTGCGAGCGCTATTTTTGCATTTGAGATTCATCATCCCAAATGCAAAAATCTCAATTCTAGAAATCGCTAAATTGCGATTAATTGCATTTAAGGAATCTCAATTAGAGATTCCTTAAATGCAATTCATGATCCATTTTAAATTGCGAATTCGCAATCTGGGGCCGCTATTTACCGCGAAGTCTAACTACGTGGTAAATAGCAAAAACTTAGAAAAGTTGTATGTTACAAACACACATGTCAAATGTGTGTGCGCAACACCAGTGTATATTACCATTTCAGGGGTGCTACAGGGTGTCCTTTGGACACCCTGGCACCCTTGAAATTGCTTCCTTATTTTCGATTCGCTAATTGCTAATCGCAAATAAGCAATGACTCCCCATGCATTCCTATAGGCCTTTAGGCCCATAGGAATGAATGGGAAAGCCATTCCTTATTTGCGATTAGCGGTTAGCAATTAGCGAATCGCAAATAAGGAAGCAGTAGAAATCGCATAAAACATTGCGATTTCTACATGCATCCCGTTTTGCGAGTCTTTAATAGCGAATCCTTAAAATTCGCTATGAAGGACTCGCAAAACGTTACTTTGATGAATCTGGGGGTAGGTGAAGAAGAAACCTAACAGGATTGATTCATACACTTCCCACTGTGACGTGTTAACATGGCCTTGAGCTGGCCTTCTTTGCCTCCCACGCTTACAATTAATATTTTTGATTAGGTCCTTGACGCGGTCACTTTGTGTGCCACGAAAGAAGCTTGGTGACCTCACGTGAGGTTGTTTCGGAAGCTGGATAAGAGGCGACTGAAAAGTATCGAATCCTGCCGTGATTGTGTTTTCAAAATGCCCTGATGGCACGGTAAATACATCACTGCGCTTTTGTTTTGAGATTTGCTGACATTTCTGGTAATTTCTCAATAAACTGGTTGGGATTGTATCATTTTGTTCGCTTACTCTACCAACTCCTGCGGCTGTAGAGAGCTTTGAAGTGGACTAAACCCTTCTTTCCTCAGCGTTTTAGCAACAATCACTAGAAAATAAATACATTGGAAATACGTCACGGATACGTTTATTTGGTTAACTCAGCGTTGTTCCCTACTGGCACTTTCTCTGATCCATTACAATACATTATTTATTCAACGACACACATAACTACCAGACTTGGAGCTGATGGGGAAGAAAAATGTATAATGATCAAATCAGCAACTGACTTCCTCAGGGCGGGATTTTATATATAGCAACTCATAATACACAACGTAAACCGAGAACAAACTCGAGGGAAAGCTGCGGAACACAAATGGAGAAATACAGGGTTCGAAGCCTGCAGGCAAGTATTTAAAAATGTAATTCATTTGCCATCTGGATGCGGACTGCGAAAAATCCAACATCTGAAGACTTCAAGTGGAGCAAACTTCCTAACTGCGCAGTAAATACCGTTATGAGATGCAGCACACATTGTGATAATAGAAATGTGATCTCACAGAGAAGACGAGATCTATTCATCAGCAATTTATAGCGTATAATGTATTAGAAAGCAAGGGCATTTTCCTTCTGTGCTTCCTCTTTATTGGGACACCATTTTGCAATTCTCGCGTTAGCACCGGATTCAATCGGATTTTTGTGGCACTGCCGCCAGTCATCAGAATAACAGAAATAAAAATAAGATTTATTACCATGGCGTACACTGCAAACACATATCAGAAGTCATAGGCTGTAAATAAAACGTCTCTAGACATCCAACATCATCAGCGCCGTCTGCACCTCATCTAGACTTGGATGTCGGTACAAACTTTAACCATAACCGCACCGAAAGTGAGGGGCATATTTACAATCCCCTATCGCCACAGGAGCATCACTTTTTTACAACGTTGCAGTGGCGCTAGGGGCTCGCCTTATTTACAAGGCTGTGTTAAGCCACTTAATGTGGCTTAACGAATGATGACTTGTAAATAAGGCCCCTTTCACGCTATGCTTAGCGTAAAACGGGGGGGGGGGCAATGGGTGTTGCTGTAGGTGTTCCACCGCAACACCCATTGATTCTAACGCTGCCCTCTAATTTCAACGGCAGCATAAACAGGAGGCGGCACCAGAATTATGACCAGGGAAAACCTGGTCTTACCTTGGCGCAACGAGGAGAAATATTTCATTTCTCCTCGTTTTTGCTGTTTTCAATTGTGATCCGTTGTGCAGCACACATGAAAACAGCAAAAGGCAAGTGATTGTTTATGTACAGGAAGGTCCCCCTCCCTGCATATGTACAATACATTTTTTTTAAATGCCGTTTTGTAATTTCTGTGTGTGCTGCATTAAGCACGACATACATAAGTTATAAAACAGCATTTAAAGATTGTTTATGTGCATTAAGGAGGAACTTCCTGCACATCTTCCCCTGCATGCAGACACCCTTGCACAATTGTGCAAGGGTTCCAGTGTTGGCGCTAGGCTGCTAAGTGTAGCGCCAGCACAGGGGGAAATACATGGCTGCACCACATTCTTGTAAATATGGTGCAGCCCTGCATTTCTGAAGTGGCGGAGTGAGGCCTTAAGACAGGAAAGCTAACTCCTCACTCCACCACTTCCCTTGTAAATATGCCCCTGAATTACCAAAAAGAACTAGCAATAACTAATTCAAACCTGACTCAATGTCATCAACCTGGACAGATTTAATGCTCAACCTGAGACCAACGTAAGTCATTCAGATTCACCCTGGACGAAACTTGAGGGGGCCCCCCTGCAAGGTACGTGGTGGGGTCCCCTACAGTCTCAATGAGGAGTTCACCAGCCAGGGTACTGTGCTGGGGGGGACCCTATAGCTTGAGCCACCCACACTGCTGGGACTGCGGGGGTGGGCTATGTTACGCCACTGGGACCCCAAACTCACTCTCAAGGGCACATCACCGGGAAAACAAAGGATAATTGTTAGTAGTCCTCTTTGCTACAGATAGCAAAATAGTTACTTCCAGAAAACAACTGTTACTCAAGACTTTGTGCTCTCGCATTTGTATGATAGCAAGGCTTCTGAAAAAGTATGACTATATAATGCAACTGCATAGGCTCACATTGCAGGCCCACATCACCTTCAAGGCTAGCTGCATCATCAATAAAGCCATCACAGCCCACACCCTGATTTTCAGTCTCACAAGCTCACCATTTCCTCTGGCCTTCTCCATCTATGCACAATGGATCTTGAACTTCATTACCCTATCCATCATGGCAGCCCATATCCGTCTACGATTTAAAAACAACCTTACAGCACAATTCTTTATAAATCCCTAAATGGGAACACACCCCTGTCAGAACCCAGCCTTCCACCTTCATTCACGCTCTGATTGTCTCTATGCCTTCGCTTCGATACACCACCTTACTGCCTTCCAGCTATGTTAGTACTGTTAAAACATCACATGATTTCAAATAAAATCATATGTGTTAACCCTTTCCGTGCACGCCAAATTTCCGTACTGGCTAGAGTTTTCATTAGTGGACGGGGATTCGGAAGGCCAGGGGCCGTCCTAAGCATACTACGACCGCTGTCACTCGTGATGGCTTCTAGCCGTCACGAGCATGGAAGAGGTTAAAAGTCTTGTAAGAAATAGGGTTACTGGCTGAGGGGTTTGAAATTCTACTCATGCAGCAACCACAATCCTTGTCAGGGTGAATTGACAAGCAAACCCCAAATTAACCTGTGCTGTACCCTGTTGCAAGGTGTAAGTGTTATATGGGATTGCAGTGGTGCAGTACCATTTAATTCTAGCACAATACACAAAGATGGACCCTGGGTGCTCTCTCAGTACAGATTCTCTCAGTCCTTGTAGAGTGGCAAAAAGCAGACAGGCTACTTAGAGGAACATGTGTTAAGCATTTCAGATCACCAGCATGGACGATAAGTAATTGACACGACTTAAGAGAAATCTAACACCAATTTATAAATATAGCTCTGATTTTTATATACTTTTAGGCAGCAAAACGAAATCAATACATACAGTATAACTAGAGTTATCAATTTAAAGCACTAAATAAACCAATACTTTTCATTGTATAAACATTAATGTTGTAGTCAATGGGAAAAACACATATTTGCAATCAGTTACTTAGAGAGTGAGTTCAATAGAACCTACTTAGAGTTAAGATCTTGTGAGTCCCTAGCCCACTTCACAATAGCTAGCACAATTTTACTTGGGTCAGGGGAGCGGGGTGCAGAAGCGCACTTTAGCTTTCAAAGGGAGTTGTCAATCAGGCTTGTGGTATTGGAAAGTTTAGCAAAAAGATAGTTGCAGGGACACTAATGCCAGTTGTCTCCTTGGGAGCCGTTTCATTGGGGTTTGGGGGGGGTAGCGAATTGCACGTTATAGCACACTATGGGCGCAAACCTCTTTTGGCACTATATACAAAAGTGCTCCAAGAAGTGTGCCAACAGCGTAACATCATTGGCTCCAAGGTGTCGTGTTCTATGGCCCCCAAGGATTACAGGAGACCGTAATGTAGAATCAGGTATGTTTTTTCAATCTCGCTTGCGCCGTCTGGACACCTCCTACCCCTTGCCCTCGCAGTCCTCTTCTGTGTCGACCACCTCCCTTGACCAGAAGTGGTGTCCAGTGTCCACCTTTCCCCAACCCTTGACCCAGGGTCCTAGTGCCCACCGTCTGGGCACGACACAAGGTAATCATGGAAAGTGGACCCTCTATCCCATAGTTTGGTAGAGGATGGCATCTATAATTGGAGCTCCATTGGCCCCCTCATTCCCCTCAGCTCCGGTGCCGCTGCTCCTGTCTCACTTTTGATTGCTCTGTCCTTGAAGTGTGCCTACATGCACGTGGGGCTTGCTGATGTGGTCATGCAAGTGCGAACTGAAAATGAGCAACAATTTGAATAATTGTGGCTACTGAAATGTGAGTGTACGCATGCTAGGGAAACAGCACGGGGTAAGTCAATATTCATTAGATCATACAGCTACTTCTGAGTGGCACACAGAAAGAATACTGAAGGGATGCCAGGGTTACAACAACCTTGAATTACAGGGAGAGTAATTTTCTAAACGCTGAGTAGGTATATTTTGAAGATGAACAGGTCACAAGTATTTGGCACTCAGTATATGAGGAGCTTTTGCTCATTGTTTGAGTCACTTCTCATCAGGGTGGCAAGAATGTATGTGGCATTTAACGATTGCCTATTTTTTTTGTAATATGAACATTTGCAGTAGCTGACCATTGGATCTGTTATGTCTTGCAGGCAACACAATGACGGAAGAGTTAGCCGATTTTTTTAAACATTTTCACTTCCCTCTTTAGAGCACTGCCACCCACGTTTTTGCCAAGTGCATGTTTAAAATAGTGGCAACGTTTTTTAAGATATAACAAAAAATCATGTTCCACTCTAATAAATCTGAATTGTCTGCTTTTAGTCTAAGGCCCAGATGCATGAAGCTAAAAACCTCTCGCAAAGGGGCAGATTCTCAGAATCTGCCCCTTTGCGACCGGTATTTTTGCATTTTGCAAAAATCGCAAATTAAGAATTCGCTAAATTGCGATTACTTGCATTTAAGGAATCTCAAATTGAGATTTCTTAAATGAAATGCATTAAAGTTTAAGAAATAGCGATTTCGCTAATAGGGCTCGCAAATTAGCATAAAGTTCAACTTCATGGTCATTTGCAAAAACTTTGAAAAATGAACTAATGTGCATTTTTCAAAGTTTCATGTTGCGCACACACATGCCCTAAGTGCATGTGTGCGCGCAACATATGTGCACAGAACAATTTCAGGGGTGCAACAGGGTGTCTTTTGGAATCCCCTGCACCCTGGAAATCACATTCTCATTTTGCGATTCGCTAATTGCGATTCGCAAATTGAGAATGTCTTCCCATTCAGGCCAATAGGAATGAATGGGGAGGTACTCCTTAGCATCGACTCACAATTTGCGAGTCGCAATTATGGAATTTTAAGAAATCGCTATTTTTAAAGTGATTTCTTCTTGCATAGCATTTTGCTATTCCTTATTAGCGATTCCTTATTTTTTGCTAATAAGAAATCGCAAAATGGATGCTTGATGCATCTGGGGGTAAGACCCCCAAACAAGAGACTCTTGAAAAAATAAGGAAGTGGCTACAATTCGTGAATCCTATCTATAATGAAAAATGTGCAGCATTCCTCACAACAGTCTCACGATGATACGGTTCCAATCGTTCTAAAAACTCAAGTAGGAATCGTCTATGGGCACTCAACATGGAAGTAAAAGAATGCCTGCAGTTGTGGAGCAGAATCAGAGATGTTTTTAAGGCCTTTGAAAAGTTTACTTCGGGTCCAGAAATGTATTTTCATATGTTTTAAGGGAGATAGTGGGTTTGACTAAGACTAACCAAGAATACTGAAGAAAAATCATATAAAAGAGCGAGTTTACGGTTATATTCATGCTGTCAATTGACTCACCGTGATATGTAAGTGTTCTTTGACAGTAATCAATAATTTTTGGTAGACAATAAATCAAGATTTGTTCACACTATAGCCCATCCTCAGATAGCTTTAGAGAAGTTATAATAGTTGCCCTGTTAAACTGCTCTACAGTGGTTGCTGGTACCCACAGCAGGCTGGGCAGAATTGAGATTGTGCCAGCAAAATCATGCGTAATATTGTAAATTCCGTGTTACGGAAAATTTCCTGAAATTATGGCATTATGACATGCCGGACTGTGACAACAATGATCAGAAAACGAGTAGCTATTGTTTGCAGCAGATCTGCTTTTTGTGCTATTTCTTTAGCGCAAAATGTGTCCTAGCATTCAAAATGGACTCAAGGATACAGTTTGCACTAAAAAAAAATAGCACTAAATACTGCTTTAGCATTTTGCGTAATTTTCGGCAATTCTAGCCAAATGTCATATAATTATGCAAAAAACAATTACATTAATTTTGCTCACCTCTAGGCCACAGATCTCTGAAAATATATTTGATAGAGATACTTGAAAAGCAATCAGGTTTGGTGCTGGAGAAGGAAATTTAAGACCTCCACTTCAAATATTGCATAGGACTGCGTCAGTTTTGAGCCTACGTGGTCTTAGATTTCATGAAAACTATGGGCCTGATCTTACTTATAATCTGAAGGGGGTTCTGGCCTGAAGTAAACAAGGCTTATTACACCAATGAAAAGTCATCTACACATTTTTAAAACAGCCACAATTGAAGGCGCAACATTTTTCTATTGCAATTTTACACCACTGTATTTTTGCCATTGCATTTTTCTGGTGGCCTTGCTAGAGCGCGCAGGTCACCCGGGTCACCAAGGTTACCTATTCTTTACACGCACTGGGCCCTGTCGTGCAATTTTTTTAAATAATACCACACTAACAATTTGGGGCGAACCGGGTGATGATTGCTTTTATTTTCCTCCTGCACGCTTCTAGGAGCATTAAGGATTGGTTTCACCTCTGCTTACCATGCACCTGACTTACCACAGGCACAATTATTATGACAGATCTGGAGCTATCAGGGAAATAGTAGACAGGACCTAGGAACAATTACTCTTTATAATCCGTACATATTTATCCACAATTTTTGTAAAATGACCACAGACACCTGAGGATGTTCAAAACTTTATATAGAAGTTCAAAGAGAGTAGGACAAGGCAATAAGTGATATGCAAAGTAATGCGTCAAACATCAAAATCAGAACCATTAGGTAACTATGAATTAACACTAGGACCATTTAGTATATGGGAAAACTAGAGGTAGGAATTTTTAGAACAGAGCTAGTCACTGCAACTTTATACTAGGACACAGGACATGAATGGGACCTAGAACATGTACTTAACCTAAGTGCCTTAAACTATTCTTACTAGGTTCACCGCAACCATACTAAAGGAAAGGGAAAAATCGGAACATGCTAATAAAATATAACAGTTTGGTAATTCTCTAAAGGTGGGGAGAGAAGTGGAACAATTCTAATAAACAATTTTCATATAACTTGCTTTTCAAGGCGATAGAGCAATATCACAGGCGAGAGTGTTTTATAAAAAATGGAGAGAGGGAGAGATAGAGAGAGAAAGAGAGACGCAAACCCACGGGCTGATATTTACCTAGTTCAGAGAGAAGACTAACCCTGGCCACGGGTCAGTTGGAAGGACGGGGACAAGGACCCTCAGGAAGGAATGCCAGAATGCGAGCAGGTACAGCTCACGGACAGTAAGGACAGGATACCCCTCAGGATTTGGGATCAGGACTGGGCTCACCAAGGTACGACCAACACCCACAGCTCCGGAAGCAACGCCTGCGTTACCCCTTTCTGCAAGTAATCCGCCAGTAACCCCGATTGGGTTTTTCGAATTCCCCAGGCAAAGTGCTCCGCCAGCACTTAGGATTATTTCCACCCCTTAGGAGATTGTGGAAAGTATGGACAGAGTGCTCCGCAGCACTTCAGTTCGAGCACCTATAGAGTTCGTAGGGTCAGTGACAGGTCTGCTACTCGGACAAGTCGGACAATTTTCCTAAGCCAAACTAGGGTAATTATACTATTTTGGGGACCCTTAGACCACCCACCAATGTTGCAAGTGACAGTTTCTCACATTATGATTGGTCAGGAGAGGTGGTGCGGTCATTACCACCTCCTAGAATTCAACGTTCCCATCATGAATTTAAATTTTTCTTGTCCGCCCCTTAGGTTCACGTTCCCATCCATAGAATACAATAGAAAATATGAGTGCACAAGGCATTGCAACAAAGTCTTAGTTTTCAAGGTGAGTTTCATCATCTTGTGCTGGTTTCTCAGGCGCATGGGGCTTCAGGAGCCAGCTGGCTTGTTTCTGTTCCTGCGCAATGGAGTTTTTCTCCGGTCATGTGACGGTGCCCAGCAGAGCCTCAAGTATGGCTCCGCTCCCGATTTCCCAGCCCCAGAGACGCGGTACATGAAAAGTAAGCGAGAACAAATTAAGATCACATACAAAATGATCACACTGTATACCATGATAACATTTTAACCAACCCTTACTTTATAATGGCTATAGCATTATTGTTTAGTGTGAAAAGACAGATAGGCTAAAGCAGCAGTAGCAAGCAGAAAACGTGATGAGAGACAAGCGGCCATGTTTGCAACAGTGCGCATGAGCACAGATTCCCTCCAGAATGCGAGTGCGTCACATCACATGAGTATGACCGACGCATGCGCAGACTGAATTTCAGCGAAGCAGCCGTGTCTTTAGTGCAAGCTTCGTCAGTATGAGAAAGACATACAAGCAAGCATCCCGGGGACACCCGCGTGTTTGGGAAAACGCTTAATAAATGACGAACAATTGTGTTAATATGATTATACAGTTAGGCAAGGGTTTTGTATGCGAGCAGGGCGCTTTACATGCGAATCCCTGCTCCATCAATCCCCTCTTTGATGATATTTACTATCATCACCACATAAAGGGAAACAGATGCCAACTTTTCTCATTCATCCACGTCACTCATTTGGATTTCAACAAACTTATTGTTGAGTTTTCTTTCAGCTTCTCTATGAGAGTGGTGATTTTTCACCTTTTTGTATATTTCATTCTTTAACTCTTCTAATTCTAGTTCATCAATATTTCTTTTCACCCCCCTTCTATTCACGGTATATTTCTTTTTGCACTTCTGGCATTTGCAGCAGATAAAAATGATCAATACAACTACACCTATTACAACTATTGGCATCAGTATTTTCCACAAAAGATTTCTACCTAGGTTAGTAAACCAACTACCTATAGAGGAGAGACCTCCAGTTAGTCTCGTCCAGGCACTGTCAACCTCCAATGGTTTGAGTTCTTTTTCCAAATTAGTTATGTTCTTCACATATTGTTTTAATTCGATACTTTTATCAGGAATGTAAGTGCAACAATGTTGCGCTTTCAGCATTCTACAGACTCCGCCCTCTTTTGCTAATAGGGTGTCAAGGGCAAGACGGTTCTGCAAAACCATTGATCTGATCGCAACCATTTCAGTATTGATCATCAGGAATCCAGCAGCAGTGTCCGTTGATAGCCGGTCCACTACTGTAGATAATTTGCAGATTCTATGAGTGTTCAGAACTACCCCCATTCCAGGTATCAGTGCACTAAAAATATCACCTATAATTTCACCTACACTTTCACGTCTACTACGCACTAAGCCATTAGTTTCTTCATCGCTTCCAGCTGCATTGTTCACATGGTATATTTTCGGGAAGACAATACCAAAGTAGCAGCTTCCATACCAGTGATCCGGCAATTTGAAATAAGCCTTGTCCCCACATATATAATATATTCCGGGAAACACAGGTTCTGACCCATTTTTGAAACCCCAACCTCCAATTACCTTGTAATTATGTTCACACTCGCTGGAACCGATGAATACATTGTTTTAGTACTCTGTCTTTTCCCTATGGATACAAAGTTTCCCCTTTCTTTCAAAATCCAACAACAAGGCAGGACTAGCTTCGCCTTGCGAGGTGTTATCCATGTGCTCAGCCCACCTAGGGACTCTATCCTTTTCGTCATTTGCCTTCTTCTGAAACTTTTCTCTCCTTCTGTCTGCCATTTTTATAAACATCTTTTCCTGCTCTTGCAGGGAACAGGTCAGATTTGCTTGTCTTGCTTCATCTAAATCTATGTTACCTATAGTCAGAAAATATTCTCCCATATAACGGGTCACGTCACTTTTAGTATGTACAAGGTTCAGGTGTCCTCTAATGGGTAGTTCGGAAAATACTACGTCAGCATTTGAATAATAGTACTGTAAAGTGCTTCTATAAAACAAGCTAGCTAGTATACTACAGGAGATTCCATAGGTCAAAGGTAGATGGTGGTATGTCACGCCTTCAGCCACTGAGGTTGGCAGCTTCATGCAGACATAACAGTCCTCTATTTCCATAGCTTCTACGTAATGCACTAACAAGTTAGCAAAAACATTTAAATGCGTCTTGTTTCTCATTTTGTGAAAGTGTAGTCCATCCTCATCTGATGCTTCTAAATTAGGTCGTGTGTGTGTCAGTCTGACTTGTTGGTCGCGTCTTTCTAGGCTTCGTGGTGTCTCTGTAGTCTGTACAACCCCTACGTCTACTGCTTCTGGTTCAGTAGGGGATAAGTTAGGATTTTTATTTATCATAAAAGGGAGAAAAACTGTCAGTCCTATCCACATTACTATTAGCATTGCTATACTACACAAGCATATTTTACAACAGGTTTTAAGACACCCACATCTGGATCTTCCAGAGACATTCGGATCAGACATTTTTTAGCTTACAGGTGGCTTTTGCTACCCCTCTTCGTTTCTTTGCACCAAAGGCTCACTTCGGGGCTCTCTCAAGGAGGGTCTTCGTCAGTACTTCGATCAGCAATGGACTCTTCGTCACTGTTGCCACTGTGGTGTGGCTCGTCAATTTCCTCCAACACAAAGTACGTCCACTCAGGGCTCCGATACAGTCTGTTCTGTTTCTTTATTCTGTCGCTCTTTCTTAGCGATTTTCCTTGGGCTGCCTTTCTTTCACTTTCAGCCCTTTTTCGGTCTTTCAGTTTTTCTTCGACTGTCTTTAGTCTGAGCCTCAGTCTTTTGACGTATCGGGGTGCACTTCTGCCTCTGTGCCTCCCAGTAGTTGAGGAAACTTGGCCTTCTTCGTGCACTCTCTTTACTTTTTGTTGTGGCACCTCTGTTTCCCTGCCTGTCTGACTAGTTCCAGGTCTTTCATCTATTTCTTCTGCCTGGTCCCTAATCTGACCTTGCTCAGATTCAAATCGTACTTGCTTTTTATTTCTGGTTGTTTTTATTCCCGTTGTCTGAGCACGTTGATCTAATTCTATCTGTTCCTGTTCATGCTCTTCGATCTCTTCGTTTTCTTCTGCATGAACGTCAGCTCTAATTTCTAACTGTCCCTCTCCAATTTCTGGAGTTTCAGGAGGTGTTTCGATGTCTTGATCTGACCCTACTTGGCCTTCTTCCTGATCAGGTGTGTTGTGATTTTCGTTGACCTGACCTTCCTCCTCTATTTCTAGCTCACCTGGACTATCCCACTCACTATCTAAGTAGGAATATTTCCTGGTTCGTATTGGGTCATGAACCTGGTCGTCGGCGGGGAACCATTCAACGTCTCGACTTGTGCTCGGCAGTTCGATGTCAGCTAGCTCCGGACTTTCCTCCTCGGAAGCCTCTTCAGCTGAGCTGCCTTCAGCTCCAGTCGCGTTTTCTCCAGCTACCCGCTTTGTGTGGCTGGCGTGGATCCACTTCGGTACACCAGCACACTTTACAGCAGTTGTAGTGACGAGGATCACTTGTCGTGGCTTTCCCCACCTGGGTTTCAGGCAACTGTTCCGGGTGTGTTTCTTCAACGCCACCCAATCTCCAGGTTGCAGTTTGTGTGCTGGAGTCTTTGGCCACTCGTCTTCAGTCTCTCCAATCTGCTGAGAGAGAGAACGCACTTGGTCACCCAGCTGCTTGCAGTATTCTAATACCATATCATCAGAAATGCTTAGCAGTTTGTGTCCGGGTACCCATGCCTGTCGCATCACTCTTCCCATCAACACTTCATGGGGACTTAGGCCAGTTTTTCTGTTCGGGATACTTCTCAAACTCATCAGCACAAGGGGTAAAGCCTCTATCCAGTTCATCTTTGTGGAATCACACATTTTGGCCAGTCTGGATTTCAGGGTGCCATTTATTTGCTCCACTACCCCAGAAGCCTCTGGATGGTAGGGACAATGCAGTCTTTGCTTCATTTTGAATGCTTTACAGAGTTCTTCTAGGACATCGCTGGCAAAATGCCCACCTTGGTCCGTTTCGATTGTCTCGGGAATTCCGTACCTAGGTATCAACTCCCTAAGCAATAACTTGGCTGTAGTTAGGGCATCATTTTTCTTTGCGGGATATGCTTCCACCCACCTGGAGAATAGGCAAACTATGACTAAGATGTATCTATACCCTTGACATCTAGGCATTGTTATAAAGTCTGCCTGCATTCTGACAAAGGGACCTATCGCCTTTCCGATATTACTCTGTTCTACCACAGTCCTTTTTCCTGCATTGAATTGCTGACACACTAGGCACCTCTGGCAAAGCTTTTCCGCCTGGTTCCTGAACCTTGAATTACAGAACACCTTGTCAAACACCCGACACATTGCATCCCTTCCCATATGTGTTGGTTCATGTATCATTCTGACCATGGGGTCTATCAGGCTGTCAGGCAATACAGGCACCTCAGTCGAGTTTACCACCACACCATCATCTCTCAATTTGCATCCCTCTGCTGCCCACCTTCCTTTCTCTTGTCTGTCTGTTGCCTGTTGCAAATCCTTTAATTCTTCCCACGTTGACACATTCTCAAACAACATAAGTTGGCAGCTGGTTCCACCCCACAACGCAATTTGGAGGGACATTTGGTATCGGGCACAGAACTGTGCAATTTGGTCAGCGTACCTGTTACCGGCTGTCACATCGTCATTTCCTGATCGGTGAGCCGCACACTTGACCACAGCCAATTCTTTGGGCAATTGGATAGCTTCCAGTAAGTTATGCACCACTTTTCCATTTCTGATAGGGGTGCCGGAGGAAGTCATGAATTCTCTTTGCAACCACAATTAGCCGAAGTCATGAACAACCCCGTAACAGTACTGGCTGTCGGTGTAAACAGTTATTCTCTTGTTCTTACCCCTCTTACATGCTCTAGTTAACGCGATGAGCTCTGCCACTTGTGCAGATTTCACCTCGCTCAGGTAAGATGCTTCTATGGTTTCCGTCAATGTGACCACAGCATAGGCAGCACACAGACCCCTACTCTCATGTCTTAAACATGAGCCGTCCACGAACATTGTCGTATCCCCTTCAAGTAATGCTATTTCACGGATGTCAGGACGGGGCTTAGTACTGAACTCAGTTAGATCGATGCAATTATGTTCCCCTTCCTCTTCAACTTCTACATCCAGAGGAACAGGTAACAATGTCGCAGGGTTTAGGACATTGCACCGGGAAATGGTCACATTTTCAGCACCAATCAAAATTCTCTCATACTTAGTCAGTCGACTAGGTGTGAGGTACTGGGTCTTAGTTCTAGTCAGTAGGATTACAACAGAATGAGGAACATATACAGTGACATGATGTCCCATGACAATGTTCTCACTCTGTTCCAGACTGACGCAAGTAGCAGCAACTGCTTTCAGGCATCCAGGTAATCCAGCAGCCACCGGATCTAGGGTGGCCGAAAAATAGGCCACCGGTCGTCTAATTAATCCGTGTTCCTGGGTCAGGACTGAAAGAGCACAATTTTCTCTCGTGTCACAGAATAGCTCAAATTGCTTAGAGTAGTCAGGCATACCCAATGCAGGAGCAGTACATAGACAGTTTCTCAGAGTTACCCAAGCGCTCATGCTTTCGTTGTCCCAACTGACGGGGTCTTCTACTCCTTTCTTTGTCATTTTTATCAGTGGTCTTGCTAGGGCCGCAAATCCTACAATCCATTGTCTGCAGTAACCCACAACTCCTAAGAACATTCTCACCTCTTTCTGTGTTCTGGGCAGTTCCATGGCTTTAATTATTTTGATTCTTTCTGAAGTAACTTTCCTGATTCCTTTTTCTATCTGGTGCCCCAGATACTTCACTGAGTTCTTACAAAATTGTAACTTGTCAGGTGACACTTTATGTCCTCCTTTTCCTAGATGATTCAGCAAGGCAATTGTGTCAGTGACACAGTCCGTCTGGGTTTTAGATGCCACTAACAGGTCATCTATGTACTGTACCAAAACAGACTCTCTTGGCAGCACAATGGTTTCAAGGCATTTCTTTAGTATCTGGTTGAAAATCGATGGACTTTCGGTGTACCCCTGAGGGACACGATTCCAGACATAGATATGACTGTCAAATTCAAAACTGAAAAGGAACTTGCTTTCTGGATGCAATGGGATGGAAAAGAATGCATGGCACAGGTCGATGACAGTGAACCATTCTGCATTCCAGCGAATCTGATATAGTATCACTGCAGGGTTAGGCACCACAGGACAGCAAGGCACAACAATCTGGTTTACCTTGCGCAAATCTTGCACCACCCGGTACTTTCCACTAGGCTTTTTGATCCCAATGATCGGCGAATTACAGGGACTGCTCATCACTTCCTCTATTATTTCTGCTTCGAGCAGCCTGGTAATCTCAGTCGCTACTCCTGCTTTTACTTCTGCACTCATTTTGTACTGTCTCGTTTTGGGGTATACAGCATTTGTTTTTATTGCTATTTTAACTGGGTCCACATTTGCCATTAAACCTACATCCTTTCCTGTGAAATCCCACACTTCTGGAACTACTCTTAACTGTAGCTCTTCGGGTAAATCCTCAACTGTTAGAGTTTTGATATCCGAATCTTGTCTGACCAACATCAGCTTGTACAAACCATCTTCATCGGGGGTCTGAATTTCGACGCCTTTTGGTGTGCAATAGATGGTACAATGCATCTTGCACAACAAATCACGTCCTAGCAGGTTCACAGGACTAGAATCACAGACCACAAATCTGTGCATTTCTTTGAAATTTCCTATAGAAACTTCCATTGGTTCAGTTACTGGAGTACTTATTATTTGATTGGAGACACCCACTACTTGGATCGCTTCTCCCGAGAGGGGTAGGTTAGGAACATCCACTGTTCTTACAGTAGATCTGGTAGCACCAGTGTCCAACAGAAAGGTGACGTCTTTCCCTTCCACCTTTCCTTCAATGTATGGTCCAGTCTGGTCTACCGGTAAGGAGGCGCCAAGTACGCACCCCTCATCCTCCCCTCTCAGGCCCCGTCAATCTTGATCTTCACAGAGGAAAGTATAGTTTAATAAATACTGTGGAATGATTGGATTTCTTTCACTCTCGACTTCCCATACTTCCGCCCTTTCATTCTGCTGACCCTGACTCTTATAGTTCTGTCTAGGTGCGCGAGGTACTGGAGGTAATTTTACCTGTTGCTGGTTCTTTCTTGTCCCCTCTTTCGGCACCTGTGGATTTAAACCATTTACAGGGGCATTACCGGCCTGCAGGTGTGGACACTCGTCTCGCCAATGCCCTATCTGGCCGCACCCATGGCACGGAAACTTCTTCATGGCCTCTTCCCGACTCATTTTAGTTCGGGGCTTTCCTCCCCCCCCAGCAGTGGCGTTCTGAGCATTATTACTAGTAGTCAATTTATTTAGCTGTTTTTCTTGTTGTTCAGCTAATTTCACCTGTGCCCACATTACTTTCTCCTTGAGGGCTTTCTTTTTATTTTCGATTTCATCTTCGCAATATTTTGCATATTTTAGGACATCATCTATGGGTTTTCCCTGCCAACTGATTTTATTATCTCGAATCCATTGGGATATTTCAGGCCTTAATCCTAGCACAAATCTATAACTGAAATGGGTCATGTCCTTCATGTCTACATTATCGATACCACTGTAAGTTTTAAATACCTGCAGTAACCTTTCATAGAAGGAATGCACAGTTTCATCACGTTCCTGGGTGGTTCTATCTATTCGAGTCCAATCCGTCTCCTTTGCTGGCACCTTTTTCTTAAGGTACTGTATGACCTGTTCATATTTCCTCATTACTTCAGGTGCAGGAGCCCCTGTTTTCTCATCTCTGGGGAATTCCTCACTGGGCCAAGCAATTTCAATTTTACAGTCGGTCCACAAATCTACAGGGACCACAATGTCGAAAAACCCATCCAGGTCTTTCAGCAGACACTTCTGAACTTTTATGAAGCGCTCTACCTGCCTGTACCAGTCAACAGGCTTCTCCCGTAATTTCGGGAAGTCGTTTGTAAATGACACAATATCCTGTCGGGACCAAGGGACATGGACATATTTCCCTCCCGGGACCTCTCTCATGGGGCACAATTTTTCTGTTGGAGTTACTTCCTTTAACACGAATTCTGAAGCCTGAGACTTAGCCCTGCTGTCTTCCTTTTTCTTTGCCCACCGGGTTCTCCATTTTCCCACCTCTCCCCACTTTTGCAGGAGTTTCAACAATTCCTTTATTTGGATCTGTTTTTCCACCACATTCAAGCTTTCCAAATCCTTGTCTGCAAAGTCTACTCTATAAGGTTTCTGAAGGATTTTGGAACGACTAACATCAATTCCCATTTCTGTGGCTGTATCCATTATCCTTTCATGGAGCAGCCTAGCACTCCGGGTTAAATTTTTGCTGATAAACAGTAACTCTTCTTCACTGTACGAGCTTAGGCGCTCAACTCCTACATTTCCAGCCATCATTTCTTCTATTTCTATCCTTAATTTATATATCTCTAACGCTTTGGGTTGGGGAGTGGTCTCCTTCTCCAGCTCCTTTGACCATCTGTCTAATTCTTCTGGGGATACTACAGTGGCACTCCTTACCCCCGATGCACCTTCAATCACCACCTCTTTTGGTCTAGTTTGACTTCTTGCCCCCGATGTACTAGTCCTAGGCTCTCTAATGGGCAAATCCATCAGAACCACAGATTCACATTCACTCTCTTGATCCTCATCTATGAATACTTCCTTCCTCGGGGAAAGGACGCTAGGAGTAGGCAGTATTGGGGTGATAACAGGAGGACGGGGACTAGCCAGGTCATTTCCATACAGTGGGATAGCTGGACCAATGGTTACTGGAATAGTCAGGGAATCAGGATGGGGATGTATCTGGGCAATGGTTCGAACTAAATCCTCTCGCTGTCTAGCCAGGGCTTCTTTCTCTTTTTCCCGCAACGCCTTTTCTGCAGAATTATCATGCAATACCTGAGGTACCAAGGAAGGATAAATACTTGGAGCAGTCGGAGTGACCAATCGGGGTGGACCTTCTCCGAACGGCTGATAATTTGGGAGCGCGGATTTAGGTCTGCAAAACCCATCCCCGTCACTTGTTTTACTGTCTGTACCTGTTCCATCTGTATCACTATCCCTCCTACATCTGGGATATTTTGAAAAGGGATTTGGAGAATGCACAGGTTTTGACTCTGCAACATAGGGAGGTGGATTTTTCATTAACAAATCTTCCAGGTGCTCATCTTCTGAGTCCCCCACAGGCATTAGGTGATGGGTCTTTTCTTTACATTTTCCTTTCTTCTCCTCTAATACCCCCATCATAGGAAATAGTCCTTCAGTCAACATAGATTGCCTCCACTGTTTCATTTTCTGCTCTTTGGTCTGCGCTTGAACCCTCGGATACCATTTACTCACTCCCTTATCCATCCGGGGTCTATCTCGCTCTACAGCCTCAATCTCCCATTCCTCCAGGGCTTCGTACTGAGTCAACCTAGGTCTAGGGTGTAATTCGTTCATGCGGGTCCTTAAGTTAAACAGAATCCGACCATTAAATGTACCTTCAACCGGGAATGCTAGGACTCCGTCATCTGCAGTATACTTTGCCCAATTTTCTAACCAGACACAGGTGTGGTACCCTTTATCAAACAGCATGAAGGAGGCAGGGGTATTTGGCGGGGGGATGAGCACGCCTTTCCTCGTTCTAATGGGCTTGTCAGTCTTAAAAAAATTCTTTATTTTATCAGAAAGTGACAGTTTCCTTTTTACTCCATACATCATGTGCGGTCTACCTCGTATAAGTTGATCCTTATGAAATCCTAGGTGCTTTGGATTCGGTATGAAATCCGGATACCACATGCAACTCTCCAGACTCGCTTCTAACTCGGCTTGATTAATTTTGTTTACCTTTGTGCTTCCAATGCTAGCGCGACTTTTATTTCACAATATCCAATCAGGTCAGAGAATACAAAAAAACCTTAACCAATGGGTGCGCGGCCTTTTCGCAAGACAGAGTCTCACGCTTCGGCACTCACCCCTCCTTTACAAATTCAGCTTGACTACACACCCGCTGTTTTGACCAATACCAGCGCGGCACGGAGTGACGTCAGAGCAGCTCGCCGACTGACTCCCTCCTTCACAAGGTAACGGAAACTTTTTACTCTCTCTAAAGTGCAAATGCAAGTTTTAGTCAATAACACACAACGTTTGCCACTATGTCTGAGTGTTCTAAAGAGATAAAAGAATTTTCTTTCACTACTAGTAAACCACTTCTGTCTACTTTTCATTCACTCTGGATAGACTTCTTTGCCTGTCCCTTCACACTAGTAACATAGAACCCGTTATTCTTCTGACTCATCCACCTTAGTCGGGGATATGTACTGAGCCAGGATTTCACCAGCGAACTATCTTACTTACCAGACAAGCCTTGGAGACCCTACGACTCCTTCCATATGCGACCCTTACTAGGTGATATCGCAATGAAAGTTTTATAAAGGACTCGTAGCTATCATTTACTCCAGAAATAAAGGTCCTAATTAGTGCTTCCAGTTATTCTTAACCCTGCACTAATGACTCAAACCTAGTGACTTCCACAGCTAACCGGATTCTGCTCACCGTTAGCTAAATACTTCCCCGGGGATTCAGACTACACTGAACAATCACAAACAGTTTTCTTTTCGGTTAATATAACATTTATAGCAGCAATAAAAAATCATATACATTTACATATAAAACCTTAAAACATTTCAAATTATTTGAACCAATACAGTAAAAAAAAAAAATCAGCAGCACATTTTATTTTCACGGTTTGTTTGTCAACTATCCTGTCTACCTAATCTAACTAGTCCAAACCATCCTCTGGTTACCAGAAAATACTGCTAGAGCACGCAGGTCACCCGGGTCACCAAGGTTACCTATTCTTTACACGCACTGGGCCCTGTCGTGCAATTTTTTTAAATAATACCACACTAACAATTTGGGGCGAACCGGGTGATGATTGCTTTTATTTTCCTCCTGCACGCTTCTAGGAGCATTAAGGATTGGTTTCACCTCTGCTTACCATGCACCTGACTTACCACAGGCACAATTATTATGACAGATCTGGAGCTATCAGGGAAATAGTAGACAGGACCTAGGAACAATTACTCTTTATAATCCGTACATACTTATCCACAATTTTTGTAAAATGACCACAGACACCTGAGGATGTTCAAAACTTTATATAGAAGTTCAAAGAGAGTAGGACAAGGCAATAAGTGATATGCAAAGTAATGCGTCAAACATCAAAATCAGAACCATTAGGTAACTATGAATTAACACTAGGACCATTTAGTATATGGGAAAACTAGAGGTAGGAATTTTTAGAACAGAGCTAGTCACTGCAACTTTATACTAGGACACAGGACATGAATGGGACCTAGAACATGTACTTAACCTAAGTGCCTTAAACTATTCTTACTAGGTTCACCGCAACCATACTAAAGGAAAGGGAAAAATCGGAACATGCTAATAAAATATAACAGTTTGGTAATTCTCTAAAGGTGGGGAGAGAAGTGGAACAATTCTAATAAACAATTTTCATATAACTTGCTTTTCAAGGCGATAGAGCAATATCACAGGCGAGAGTGTTTTATAAAAAATGGAGAGAGGGAGAGATAGAGAGAGAAAGAGAGACGCAAACCCACGGCCTGATATTTACCTAGTTCAGAGAGAAGACTAACCCTGGCCACGGGTCAGTTGGAAGGACGGGGACAAGGACCCTCAGGAAGGAATGCCAGAATGCGAGCAGGTACAGCTCACGGACAGTAAGGACAGGATACCCCTCAGGATTTGGGATCAGGACTGGGCTCACCAAGGTACGACCAACACCCACAGCTCCGGAAGCAACGCCTGCGTTACCCCTTTCTGCAAGTAATCCGCCAGTAACCCCGATTGGGTTTTTCGAATTCCCCAGGCAAAGTGCTCCGCCAGCACTTAGGATTATTTCCACCCCTTAGGAGATTGTGGAAAGTATGGACAGAGTGCTCCGCAGCACTTCAGTTCGAGCACCTATAGAGTTCGTAGGGTCAGTGACAGGTCTGCTACTCGGACAAGTCGGACAATTTTCCTAAGCCAAACTAGGGTAATTATACTTTTTTGGGGACCCTTAGACCACCCACCAATGTTGCAAGTGACAGTTTCTCACATTATGATTGGTCAGGAGAGGTGGTGCGGTCATTACCACCTCCTAGAATTCAACGTTCCCATCATGAATTTAAATTTTTCTTGTCCGCCCCTTAGGTTCACGTTCCCATCCATAGAATACAATAGAAAATATGAGTGCACAAGGCTTTGCAACAAAGTCTTAGTTTTCAAGGTGAGTTTCATCATCTTGTGCTGGTTTCTCAGGCGCATGGGGCTTCAGGAGCCAGCTGGCTTGTTTCTGTTCCTGCGCAATGGAGTTTTTCTCCGGTCATGTGACGGTGCCCAGCAGAGCCTCAAGTATGGCTCCGCTCCCGATTTCCCAGCCCCAGAGACGCGGTACATGAAAAGTAAGCGAGAACAAATTAAGATCACATACAAAATGATCACACTGTATACCATGATAACATTTTAACCAACCCTTACTTTATAATGGCTATAGCATTATTGTTTAGTGTGAAAAGACTGATAGGCTAAAGCAGCAGTAGCAAGCAGAAAACGTGATGAGAGACAAGCGGCCATGTTTGCAAAAGTGCGCATGAGCACAGATTCCCTCCAGAATGCGAGTGCGTCACATCACATGAGTATGACCGACGCATGCGCAGACTGAATTTCAGCGAAGCAGCCGTGTCTTTAGTGCAAGCTTCGTCAGTATGAGAAAGACATACAAGCAAGCATCCCGGGGACACCCGCGTGTTTGGGAAAACGCTTAATAAATGACGAACAATTGTGTTAATATGATTATACAGTTAGGCAAGGGTTTTGTATGCGAGCAGGGCGCTTTACATGCGAATCCCTGCTCCATCAGCCTTTCCCCCTTTGTATAAATGTATGAATGTAGCTCTGCATTCATAGAAACCAAATAATGCTTTTACTGAGAGAAACAAACAAACCTCAGCGTCAAAGTTAGATCTCATGATAATTGGACAATTGTTCAGCATGCGACTTAACAATCATGGGAAAAATGCACTATGTTGAGCTCTGTATATAAATATCTTGTTTTACTATGATAATTACTTTGTCAGCAGAGGCACCATTGTATTGAATTGATTAATTTTCTTTGGTATACACTGGTATTGTGGCTATATATTTCACAGTGTTGATGCTCTGAGAAAAAAATAACATTTTGTGGCATATATCTGTTTTTTTTTAGAAGGTACTTAGGAGCACCTGAGTCTTAAATGTTCTGTGTACAAAAATGAGGCATGCATAAAACCTAGGGTTTTTTTTTGTTGCATTTTTATATAGCTCAAACTGGCCCGCACTGTTTTGGAGCACTTTTTTTCTAGGCATGCAAGGGGATTAATGGGGCTATTTAATTCTTAGCAGTAAGTATACTCCTTCACAACGTCAACCTATCCTCACTGTCAAGAATGTGGTTCGCCTACAGCATTTAGATGCAGTCAGATCTTCAGGATAACCAGGGAGGAGATTACTCTGTCTTCCCGTTATTAATTCCCTCTGACGGCTCTGGGGAGCAAGGGCCATCAGAGAAATGACTACATGTCCACCCACACAAATTGGATGGGTGGACATGTAGTAATTATTTATTGTTACTTACCACCTGGTAAAACCTGGTGGTAGAGAACAGTAAAACATTTTATTGCTCGGGCCTAAGGGAGTAGCATCTCATGGTGAGGGAGCATCACTTTTTTTCTTTACAGAAATAAAATCCAGTTTCAGGATTTTCTTTTTTTTTTTTTACAAAACAATAATGTTTGATTTAGGCTTCGTACTTCCAAGGTTGTATGTCTCCACAACGCATGCTATTGCATCTCATGCTTTACAACGCAGTTGTAACAGTGCAAGTGTTGTTACAGCGTGTTATCATTACCACGCAAACTTTAACCACGCATATAACTTTACAACGCAAACTTTAACCACGCATATAACTTTACAAAGCATGCCTTTACAACAAATGTTGTCAAAGCATGTTTTGTAAAAGTATTTGTATGGTTAAAGTTCTGATTAAAAATATATGTATTTTACAGGTAAATGTAATGCTATTTATGTATATATTATAGCCTTATATTTCCCTGTAAAATACTTATAGGGGATATTCTCAAGAACGTGTGATAATTATCGCAAAATTAGCTTAACTCAACTTTGCACCTCGTAGTCTATCACGACAAAATAACACAGTGTTAACTTTGTATTCTCAACCCCGTGGCACCATGCAATAGTCTCACAATAACATGCCAAATGACCGCGTTAAAATTAACGCAAAGCCAAAAAAATGGGAAACACGAACTCAAAAAGGTTGCGATGTCGCAAATTGCGAGAAAAAAAATCAGCAATTACCAGCGTCAGGCCTGCAAATCCCATGCGTCATGCGTAAAAATGCCCCATAAAAGTAGAACGAAAAAAAAGGCAAAAAACAAACAAACTGCGTAGCACCATGGATGCACCCGGTCCGAGTGCAGACGACAGCACAAACCCCACAAGCCCCACAGATGACCAGCAAGGAACCTCGGGGTCAGGGTAGGCCAAGGAGAAGAGGAACACGCAGTTCAGTCCACAGGATCGTTACTGAGGTGATAGAACACTACCAACAACTGTTCGTCTCCTCCAACGTGTCATTGGCAACAAAGACACAAATATGGCAGACTATCTTGGACCATCTGATTGCAGTTGCAGTGTTGAGGAGGACAATGGAAGAGGTTAAGAGGCGCTGGAATGAAGTGAAGGGCAAAACCAAGAAGAAACTCGATGCCAACATGAAAGCAGCGATAGTTGGAGGTGGGGGTCCAGCGGTACACCAGGAGCTGGATGACATGGAGAAAATGGTGGCCACAGTCATCAGTTTGGATACAGTGCCAGGACTTGTGGATCCGGACACTGCTCAATAAGACCTGACACAACATCAACAGGGTGAGTACGGACCAGGGACTGGGCGGAGGGGGAAGATGGGCACAATGGCACACATGCACAATTAAGTAGAGCACACTGCACACCCACAATGACTCTGGATCATGTCCCTTATCCCCATGGCTCACTGCAGCACACATACTAACACCAAGTAGGCCCCCATACCCCATGTCGCCAAAGGGGTCCTATCCCACACATCACCAATCTCACCATCAACACATTCACACGTGCAAAACCCAGCAAAGATACATATTTGTGAGCCACACTGACACTGCAAGTAACACTACATGATGATTAGTATGGCTGCAGTCCAATTATCATGAAATTGTGCACGCCACAACACTGAGGTGGCTAAGTGTGAACCACATCCATAAAGGAGCAGGTCACACTCTGACACATCCACGTGCACAAACAACCCCTGATGTCTACCGCACATCTGCAGACAAACCTTGCCCAAGAGTCACAACTTGACCAAGAGCCCAATTCACCCAAGTCCATACATCTCAGCTCTGTAGAAGCACAGAAGTCAAAGGCACAGTGCCTGAAAGGGATAAGGGGCACCCACAGTGCAGCACACACACATAAGAACAAGAGCACCTCAACATTAACAGCAATGTGGTACAAACTGCAACACTTTCACAACAGAACACAGGACACAACTGGTGCTGCATGTGTGCCCAAAATGGCCAATCACATCTGGCATAGCAGCAAACTGTGAGATGGCAATGTAAGAGTACAACCTCACATACCTGATGTAGTACAAATGTCCACTGTCCCGCATTAAATAGGCATCTCCTCACAAACAGTCACAATGTACATTGTCATGCAGTATGTATGTAAACTTCGCCAATACGTCAACATACATGGCACACACTGTGAAACTGCATCTACCCTTTACATTGCAGAGGGACAATCAACACCTCTTGCAGAGCAGACCCTACATCACGTCAGTGATGAGGGAGACGACCCCCAGGACATCGACCTAGATGAACACCAACAGTTCATGGACACCCTCCGCACCCCACCTCCAGTAGCAGGTCAGCCCAGCACCATTGAGGAGAGCCCACCCCCTGCACAGACCACACAGCAGGAAGCACCCAGCACTACAACTTGCTCCCAGCACCTCACCAAAGAACATATGGCGCTCCAACGCCATGTGGTAGACTGTGTATGTATGTGTATGTCATAGTACTTATAGAGCGCACTGTCACCAGACGGTCACCTTACGGTGTCGCCTATTCGGCTTCCTGGCGCTGATCATACCGCTGTGGAACCCCTCCTGGCTTTCCCTGTGAAGTGTCCACTCCTGGGCAGTCCCAGGGTGAAACCAGGCATCCTTAGCGCTGTTGGGGCCGGTGTGGAGGCTAAGCAAGCTATTGCCCAGAGTTGCAGCGTGTGGTCCGTGATTAGAATAGGCACCGAGGCGAGAATTAACAGGTCCGAGGAAATTGAGCCTGAGTCCCCTCCGAGGTGGGAATCGAACCCTGGTCCCTGGCCAGAACTCTGCATCAGGGTCTGCCGCTCTAACCATTGAGCCACACTCCTCCACTGCCAGAAGGAGCTGGCTGAATAGGTGCAGGTGGGGTTCAAACTCATGGCAGCCAAACTAGATGCCATACATGGGTGTCTAAGTGCCGTTAGGGACTACTTACACTCCCTAACGGACACCCACAGTCCACCCCATGCCCCCCAACAATCCATGGCTGGTGTCGCTGGAGTCATGACTCAGAGACAACAGCCATTTAGTCAGAGTGGCTACAGCAATGTCATCCGTGATTGGGAAACATAAGGAGGGTCTTGGAGAACATGGAGCGGATGCAGGCGCAAAGAATGGCTAACACGGCTGCACACGAGAAAGCTGTAGATGGGATTTTCCATGCCCTGCAGATCCTCATCATGGGAGTGATGCCACAAAAAATTGTGCAGAGGAAAGCTGCTGCTACTTCTACCTCCACATTTCCGGCTCCTAATGTGTCAGTGTCACACAGTGCTGCAGACCAAACACAACCATCAACATGTGAGGCACATGAAACGTCAGAGGCCGAAGATGAGGATGAATCTGCCTTAGTGGTAAGTAGTAAGCAGTAGTATACATCTCCGCCATATGGCTTCTTTCTGCTTGGTTCTGCCCTCTGTATCATGCCCTGGAATAACACCTTCCACTGTCACCCGATATTGTTTGCATAACAATGACAAACCAATCAGTCTGCGGACTGGACTCTTCCCCTTCCGAATATCTTGTCGATCCCTAAAGGAGTCTGCTAGCCCTCCACGGGTCACTACTGTAAAGTGTTTTCCGCATGGCCCAGTACTAAGACAACTTCAATACTCCACTGAACGTAAATAATACACACTAATAAACAAAGAGGTGTCATGTTTATGGTTAATCAAGTATGAAAGCATGCACAAATGTAGGGGCATTGATTCCCCTTATGTCCATGTTGCTCATGTTGTGGGACTTGAGTCACAGGGTGCATCCCTGCATCATGGCGGTACATATCTGACCCCAAAAGAAGCTCTGTGTCAATTCTAGGTCACAAACGACAGCCTATATGTAATGATTTGGGACACATGTGAAACGCTGATGAATGGGATTCTGTACTATCTTTGATGCACAGAAATGGCATTTGGAATACGTGACACCCCAAACAGCCTCTCTGTACAGATGTGACACACAACCTCCATCTATTTTCAATTTGTTTGATTGTTGGCACTACATGTTGCACTTACAAATGTCAGAGTGATGTGCTTGTACAGAGGAGTGACATGCACTCAGGGAATGTGTGTTGGAATCAATGTATTTGCACTTGCTGTGCCTGTGGTTATTTTGAACTGTCCCATGATCGCTAAGGACTGTGACAATGTAACGTGCTCATGTGAAGAAATTGTCAATGATGATGTTTCTACGGGCTATTCCTGCTGCAGCTGCAGTGGGGTGTTGTCCATCTGCCTCAACTTCCTCATCATCGTCCGGTGCATCTGGCACTTGTAGCCATGGGGCATTGGTGCGTACACATATGTGGTGCAACACACAACATGCAACGATCATCTTGCACACGATGTCTGGGCTATCCAGGAGCCTTCCACCTGTGATGTCCATGCACCTGAAAAGTAACTTCAACACGCCAAATGTGTGTTCCATATTGCCCCTGGTGCGTTTGTGGGCTGTATTGTACTGCCTCAGGGCCTGTGTGTTTGGGGCTCGGAGGGGTGTCATTAGCGAAGGGCACAGTGCATATCCTTGGTCACCTGTGACAGTGCAGAGAGACATAAGTCAATAGTTTTTTTTTTTTTTTTTTGATTTTTCAAAAACCTTTATTGAGTGATTTCAGAATAACACATTACATAGTGCATCAGATCAGAGTAATACGCACAATAGGTTCCATGTCAATCTCATATATGTAAGACACTCGTACCTGCTAGACAACAGTTCCGATTTGGTCTTGTGCAATCAAAACAGACACTGAAGTGAGGTCCCCCTCTCCACAGGAGGCAAAAAGCAGGGCTGCAGTGACACCGGACAATGCAGCTGACTAGGAACAGGACGGGAGGGGGCAGGCAATCACTAACCTACACCGGCAGCTAGAGAGGCAGCGCCGCTAGAAGGGGCTCAGGAGTGGAGGAATGTCACTAGGGTTCCCCATATGTCCACAGGTCGAGATCTTGCGGGCAGTAAGTCCCATAATTCCGACAGCAAGGTCTGGCACCTCGAAGCATCCTCCAAATAGTGATCAAACTTGGGTGCCAATTTGCGACCCCAGCACATAGCCACCCTACGCCTAGCAAGGACCAGCAGATTGTGATCAGGCGGCGAGAGGCCTCAGGGCATAATTTTAAAAAAACAGGTACCGGGGGTCAGGCTGCACCGTGGTGGAGGTGATTTCGAAAATGGCGAGCACACTGCCTGGCAAAAATCAGACACCTTGGGGCACAGCCAGGCTAAATGAGCGAAGTCCGCGGCAGGGGCGGCACAGCACATACAGGCATCACTAGGTATAAGTCCAAGTTTGTGAAGCTGGGTGGGAGTGTGGTACATCCTGTGTAAATATTCGAAATGTATAAGACGAGGACGATAATTTGGTGACAGTTTCTTCGTCTGATTGCAGCAATAGAGCCAGTCAGCCTGCGCAATATCCATGCCGAGGTCTGCGCCCCACGCCACACGCGCCCGATCCGTAGAGATGGAAGCAGTCAACAAGATGATGGCATGTAATTTAGTGACTATCTTGTGTGGGGTCGGAGATGTATATATAAAATCAAGAGCAGGCATCGTCGGCGGGGGCTGAGGGAAAGTAGCATGGAGTGACCTGCAGACAGCACGCAACTGATAAAACACCAGTGTGTCCAGCGGCCCAGAAGAGTCAGAGAGAGAATAGAAGGAGTTCCCCAGATATAAATCCACCACTGTCAGCAATCCCAGACACGATGTATGTTTGGACATGCCGGAAGTCTGAAAGGGGGGAAAATCAGGATGACAGACAATCGGCATGGCATTGGTTGAGAGCAACGGAAGAGTAGAGAAACGGCGTAAGCCAGACCAGGCCCAGCGCAGTGTCTCAACTGTATCCACCTCTGCACGCGGATGCACCACCGGGGCAAATAGCGCAATGGTCAGCGGACAAGAGGAAGCAATGTCCGTCTCCACTGCCACATGTGGCTGGTAGGGAGAGGGGGTAGATCCAAAAGTGCAGGAAGCTGGCTTAAGCACAGAGGACATAAAGCTTAAAATCAGGGGCACCCATACCCCCGACCGACATAGGGAGCGTAAGGATCTCGTATGCAAATCTTGCTTGCCTGCCGGCCCAAACAAGTGAGATTATTAAGGAGCGTATCTTGTGGAAAAAATGAGCAGTCAAAAGAATAGGAATGTTCAGAAACAAATATAGGAACTTCGGCAGTACCACCATCTTGGCGATGGCCGGCCAGCCAGAGATAACGGGAGACGGCTCCAATGAGGAATCTTGAACTCCAGCCAGTCCACTGCACGCCCAAAGTTGGATCTCCAAAGTCCATCTAGTTCCCTGCTCAGCCAGATGCCCAGATACCGGGTAGGACCCGAGGCCCACATGAAGGGAAAGTCTGGCGTTAACAGCTTAGTAGCATCAGTTAGCGGGATCAGCACAGACTTGCTCCAGTTCACCTGTATGCCCAAAAACCCGCCAAATTGTATGATCTTGTGCACAAGAGGACTGAGGTTGTCTTGGGGATGGCGGACATACAGGGTTATGTCATCCGCATACTAGGAGACAAGGAGGGAACGCGCTGAGAAACCAATACCCCTCTAAATGTGGTGCTGTCGGAGTCTAGCCGTGAGAGGTTCCATCGCAAAAGCAAAAAGCATGAGTAACAGGGGGCACCCTTGCCAAGTGCCGCGTTTGATATAGATGGGATCTGAGATCTGTCCGTTTATACGGAGGCAGCCTGAAGGGTTGGAATAGAGAAGCAAAGCCTTACAAATCAACGTGGTGCTGAAGCCCATATGAGGCAGAAGGAAGAATAGAAAAGGCGACTCAAGCCTGTCAAACGCCTTTGTAGTGTCCAACAGAGCAGCCACTGCAGGGAGGCTAGGATTAATTTGGTGGAGCACCAAGAAGAGAGTGCGGAGGTTATGCAAGGTGGTCTTGCCTGGGATGAAGCTAGATTGGTCCATAAGAGCAATGAGGGGCATAAGTAATAGGAGACGAGAGGAGATTAACTTAGCAAAAATGTTATTATCTGGGTTAATAAGGGAAAGGGGTCAATAGGAGTCGCGACGGTGAGCTGGCTTGTCAGGCTTAAGCAGTAGCGTTAACATGGCCTCCCGTAGATACTGAGGGAAGACGCCATTGTCAAATGATTTTTTATACATGGCCGTCAGATGTGGCTCTAATAGAGAAGAGTACATTTTATAAAAAGAGGCAGGGAGACCATCCAGGCCAGGGGCCTTGTCACTGGGCAAGCCACTGATAGCAGCAAGTATCTCCTCCTTAGGGAATGGCTCATCCAAAAATTTGCAATGGTAGTCCTCCAGCCAGACCAGTGAGATGGTATCAAAATATTGTTCGAAGGCCTCACCAGTGGGGGGCAACCAGCGGTATATAACTGTGAGTAAAAGTCCATAAAATGGGTCTGGATTTCGTCCGGGGAAGTGGTTCTGGCAGGTCCCCCCATCACTAAGAGCTGTGATGTATGACGCTGCTGGAGGGGGCGCAAAAGGTTGCCAGAGTCCCACCAGGCCAGTACCCCTCCCCAAATCGTCACGCCCGGCCCTCTATACCAAGAAAAGCGAGTTCTCTGTCAGCTTCTTCGGTGAATTATGTGTATTTCTGTTGTAAGACTGCGAGGGTTTCAGTCCTGGGGTTAGCAGCCTGGGCTGCATCAAGAGTCTTAAGTTTAGAGATGCACTCACCTTGAATAACAGTTTTGAAGCCTTTCCAGAGTACAGAGGCAGAGTCAACTGAACCATCATTTAGTTCAAAATAATTAGTAATGGCCGTCTGAATGTTCGCTTAGAAGACTGAGTCACGGAGCGCGTTTGGAGGGAGTCGCCACGAGAAAGCACGCTGAGGAGAGTGGGAGCGACAGAGGCTAATTTGAACCGGTGCATGGTTCGAGAACGTACGCGCCATATGAGCCGCGTCCGTAAGCCAGGTGAGAACGTCCCAGGAGGCGAGCCAAAAATCAATGCGTGACCAGCAACCCCTGGCACCGGAGACACAGGTGTCCTCGCAGGCACCAGGCCGCACATGACGCCAGGCATCATGGAGTGAATTGTCAGTGAGTATGGACTGAAGCACAGCTGTAGCATGCGGATGAGAGGAGTGAGGACTAGATCAATCAAGCATTGCCGAAACAGTGATATTGAAATACCCCACCCTCCCCCCCATATAAAAGCAGCCAGACCGAAAGGAGAGACCAGGTGCCAAATGTGATTAAAAAAATCTGGATCATTGGAGTTTGGACCATAAACCGCCACAATGGTAATGAGCTGAGACTGCAGAGAAGCATGCAAAATTGCATATCTACCGTTAAGGTCAATGAGCGTCTGAGAAGTCTCCCAGGGAAGACCCCTACGAATCAACACGGAGACCCTCCTTGCATAAGAAGGGTAAACCTAGGAATAAGATTCCCCCCAGTAACGTGCCCACAGTCTAGAGAGGGACCTAGACATAAGGTGCATCTCCTGTAGGAGACACAAGTCAACCCGGTGGTGCAGTAAATGAGAATGTATGAGCCTAGCCTTCCGGTGGTCATTCAAACCACGTACATTCCAGGTCCAACAAATGATGTCAGTCATGTTGCAGTGGGACTGAGGGAAATGTGTTACAGCTGGAGCAAGAGATAATGCCGGTGGACATGGGTAGAGCGCAGCAGCGCAATGGCGTCCCCAGACAGAGGTACAGTGGGAGCGCCTCCAGATAGTGAAGTGACGGATAAGGAACCCGCCAACAGGGCGAACCAGGTGGCAGCGGGGACCTCCAATGGGCAAGAGCCAGGGAAATAAATCAGAACCGAGGGGGGAGAGACCGACAGGTCTATCAGTACAAGGCTAAGTGACATCAGCAGGCACAGTACAAGTAAAGGTAAGGAACACAGTGCAGTGTCGTAATCTGAGCATTTGAAAGAAGATGCAGGTTGACCCAATAAAAGCACAACCGAAACACAACACAACAAAGAGTGCATAACCCCCTGAAAGCCCCCCCCCAACCCCAGCCCAACCCCACTCCCCCCAACCCCAACACAGCGAGGGATGCAGTAAACTCAACATGACCACAACCCCGACCAACCCCATTACCCATAGGGATGATTTGATATGACATAGCGCGAAGTGATCAAAAGTTGACAAAAACGGTCCCCAAACCCTGGCCCCCGACTACCCCGCCAACCAGAACATCCCAAGAAGAGTAGATAAATGCCCACCCACTCCAACCCCCAATCAGGCTGAGCAACCTACCCACCCCACTCCACCCCAGGAACCCACAATTTGGAAAAAAGAGGAAAATAGCAAGATAGGGTATCATCCCATGGGGGCATGGCAGGGCTAGGCGTACTCCCCTGCAGCAAAGCAGGGTGGCCAAGCTTAGGCAGTGTTAGGCATCATTCAGAACAAGGATAAGTACAACCAATTAAAGCACTTCAATCATTGTCACTGAGGCGATCTCAAACATTGTCGCTGAGGCGAAGAGAGTTAAAGAAGCCATAATGTCTGGACTGTCAATCGTTGTCGCTGAGACAGTCTGTGTTGTTGGGCTGAGATTTAGTTCAGACAGGCCGAAAGTTGGTCCAGCTGGGTCGTGATGCCAGTTACCGTCGACTTGACGTCCAGCATGATGGCCTTGAGATCGTCCTCCCGAGTAGAGGGGGCCTCCATGGTGGCAGGGGAGTCGGCACCCTCGGAACCGGCACCATCCTGGCGAGAGGTCCTTCGGAGCTCAAAAGCAATCTTGGGCTGTTTGGGGTCGGTTTTCCACATGATGAGACACCTTGGTAGCAGAGAAGGGGCCTATACGAGGCAAAAGACAGTCTATACAGCCAGGGGCACACAGACCCTCAGCAGCTGGCAGCAGGAGGCAGTGGAAGTCAAACAGGACCCACCTGATGGGGGCCACCAAAATGCAGAGGAGAGGCACCTGGAGGAATATGAGAAACAATCTATAGCAGGATAAGGAGGTAAAGTGACTGACAATAATGCTGCAAGAACAGGCGCCCGCTGTGGCGACAGGTGAGTGAGAAAGGCAAGCAGGAGCCACGGCCGGCGTCAAGCTGGCGCAACACAAGCAGACCCCTTGATCCACAGGGCAGCGATAAGAAAGGCAGGTAAGGACACAGCAGAGCAGACAGTCAATGCGTCCATAGGAGGAACAAGAGTGGCTGCCCAACACGCACCCAGCCACCAGTCCGGGCCACGGCACGCCGAGGGCAGTGAGCAAACAGGGCGCACCACTAGCCATAGGGAGCAAGGCCAAGCCAGGGAGGCACCTCCAGGTGCCAGGTGGAACTGCAGGTGGGGCCAGAGACCAATTCATCCCCAGGAGCCCGCAAGGGCCACATCGCTGAACTACAGAGAAGCCGGAGAGTCCCAAGCTGCAGCTCACGTGGGCGAGCCTAGATGGCGGCAACCCGAAATGATGCCGGTATGGGGCAATGTTGCCAGATTCCGGCGGTGACCCTGATTGAGGGCAATGCTGCTTTCCTAGGCTGCCTTCCTCCGCAGGTTGTCAGGGGTACGGAGGCATCCGGCAGCACATGCAGGAGGTGGGACAATTAAGGCATAGGTGAGAGCTGGATCCAGAGGCCCCACACGCCGTTGCGGGCAGGAGAGCCCAAGCAGGTCCAAGGAGCAGCTCGCCACACCACCGTCGCATGAGCGGGAGGGCATTCCAGCCCCGGTCCGCCTCAGTGGGGAGACGCGGGGGCGCGCAGCCAGCGCCGCCAGGCCCAGGCCCTGAGAACGGCAGCAACCGTAACAGAGACAGCAGGGGGAGAAGAAGGCGGCTGCGCCCCTGGGCCCAAGCCAGGCAGCCTGCCGCAAACGCCCCCAACCCCGCCACGGAGGTCCCAGGCCGCGGGACACACTCCCCGGTGGCAGCAGGCAGTAGTACTACTCTCCAGCCGCACACCATTCCAGGCAGCCCCGCCAGCAGCAGTATCCGGGCGACAGGGATCCCGCAGGGCCGCGAGTCACGGGCCCAGCACCGGCAACAGGCAGCATCCAGACTTCCGCGGCAGACAAAAACAGCTCTAAGGGGTGCCCCAGGCGAGGAGGAGGCAAGGGATACCGGTTGTGGCAGATTATTGTGCCGTTATCTGCAGGATGATAAAGGATCCTAGGCTTGGCCGGCAGAGCTCACTTAAAGTGCAGCCATCTTGCAGCCAGCCAAATCACGCCCCGACATGAGTCAATAGTTGGTTCTGCATGATGTGTTGGCCAGCTCACAGGTTCATTTATGTGTGATATGTGTGACTTAGGGATTCCTGTTTGACATGTACTGCTTGTAGCAAATGAGCGGCATCAATGTGTATTACATAGCCTCACTGCTGCTCCTCCCTCCCCCCGAGCTTATTAACTAGTGTGTGAAGCACAGTTGCATCTCTTGCACTCCTACGGCACACCATTGTGATGCCTGTCTGCACATGTCCACAAGCCTGACAACGACACTGTGCTGTTGTGCATTGAAGGTGGGTGGCCATGTGTGTGTAGGCCTATGGCAAGGATAGGGCGTACACAGATGTAGAGTTCATGGCTGACTGAACTCATGATGCGGTTGAGGGTAGGTGCTGCGGTAATAGCAACACACACAACAGTTGCGCTCCCTCATTTACCCCTTCGTCCGAGCCCGCCCTCCGGGGGCATGCTTCATTGCAAAATTGTCCATTGTGGGACGGGTGGCGCCGACACTACAACAGAGACACACGTATTAGCTACTTCCTTGTCCAGGCCAAAACTTAACCACGCCCAGAGTCTCGGGTTGATTAACCACACCCCTATGCTGGACTGACGTACACCAGTCCACTCAGCTTACGCTTACAGGGGGGTACGACACAGCTTGATGTCCCAGGTCCACCCCACTACCTGAGGTGACATGGTTGCGTCCGCTGTACACAACACAATGTTATTTGGTTGGTCCTGGGGCCTTCACGCATACATAAATGACCACACGGACACACTTAGATAGTTTGTGGAACAGGCACGTGCGCCTGGCCACTTTTATTGCCAGGGTCACATGTTCAGTGAAGCCTGTGCTGGATGGGTGTAGGGGGAGTGTAAGTTAGCCCTCAGGGAGTGGTTGGTGCTGGCAAAAACTACAACAGGGATCAGACAATGAAAGTTCAAAGTTCAAAGTTCAAACAGCAAGGGTCCATGCCTTTAGCTGCACAGAGTTAGTGGCACTGCGGCCGGCACAGTCTCACCGCAACGGGACAGTGACTTATGGTGCACTGAGGTAGGGCCAAGAGAGCTGAGCGGGTCCACGTTTATGTCGAAGGTAAATGTCGCAGAGCGTTTTGGGGGACAGTGGAAGGTGTCCTTCGAAGGCATGATGCAGAGGGCAGAACCAAGCAGAAACAGGCAAATTGGAGGAGATGAATGCTACAGACTAATTTTTAACACCAAGTCAGTATCAGCTACATAATGATGAAGACAGCCCCCATGCCATATACTCAGACGCCACCAAAGTTCAACCAGAGAGTGTCCTTAATTTTCGGGGCACAGAGTTAGTGGCACCAGAGCTGAAAGGGGATATAGTCTGCAACAAGGCCTGTAGAATGATATCAACTCCCCCATAAAGAAATCAAGGCTCAGTTCCAAATGTGTGACATACTTGACCACAGTGTAGGCCGGAGGCAGCAGTAAGCAGGGGCCCATATCCACGTGTCATTGGCTTGTGATGCACAGAGTTTGTGGCACCAGAGCAGTTGTTGGTAGTGTTCAATCACCTCCATGACGATGATCCTTTTTTCCTCCGGGCTGAAACGCATCTTGCTCTCTTTGCATACAATGATATGAACTCTGCCATAAAGAAATCAAGACCCATTTTTAAATGTGTGACCTACTTGACCGCAGTGTAGGCTAAAGGCAGTAGTGAGCAAGGGACCACATACACGTGTTGTTGGAATGCTATGCACAGAGTTGGTGGCAACACATCGAAGGGAGTACAGTGATATCAAACGTCCCATTAACATATGTACTCGGCCATCATGATATCAAGACTCAGTTCCAAATGTGTGACCTACTAGACCGCAGTGTAGGCCTGAGGCAGTGGTGCAGTACGTCAACGAGAACGGAGTGCTGGGAACCTGTGTCACGATGGTCAGCGATGGTCTGAGGAGGCTGCCACGGTCGCGGGCCTCAGGCTTGGAGCTTGCATCAGCACGTGGTGGGCCCTCTTTGACACACGCGGGTGTTGGCAGGTGAGCAGTGAGTCCTAGGTGCACAGGGGGGGCCAAGACAGGTCTGGGGATCAGCAGCCTGGGGTGCAGCAGGTGCACAGGATCACAGGCAACACTGCTCACGACGTCAGCCTCGTGGCGGGGTGAGAGGCGCCGCCCTGGCAGACACGTTGGCCATTCTGGAAGAGAACCACACCCAGAGCTACGTTCTTTTTATTCACACCCCTATGCTAGCCAGGCATCTGCCGTGCCAGCCCTCTCTGCTCACGCTTACCGAGGAGACGTAAGAAGCAATATTTCCACAATCTTCCTCACAGGGTCCAGGAGCCCTCGTGCTCCTGGACCTGTCCGCCGCGTTCGACACGGTGGACCACAACATTCTCCTCCACCGTGTCAGACAGGCAGGCTTTCATGGTCCCGCTCTCAAGTGGATTGAGTCCTTCCTTACAGGCAGAACCCAGGCGGTTCGTCTGGGCCCTTACACGGCAGATAAAACCCCCACGACATGCAGAGTCCCTCAGGGCTCCTCCCTTTCACCGCTTCTATTTAACTTATACCTCCAGCCTTTGATCCACTCCTTCCAGAAATGGGACATCATCGTCTATAACTACGCCGACGACCTGCAGCTCATTCTCCCGCTCAATTCACCCTCTGCCATCAAAACTTTTCACGCAGTTATGATCCATATCCAGCACTGGATGAACCAAAACCAACTGAAGTTAAATCCTGGGAAAACCGAGCTCCTCCTCCCTGGTCTCAGTCATGCCCATTGGGGCCCACAGTTCTGGCCTGCGGAGCTCGGTCCCCCCCCAGTTCCGGCAAAATCAGTGAAGAGTCTGGGAGTGATTATTGACGCAGAACTGTCCCTTAAAGCCCAAGTGGGTGCAGTAATCTCATCCTGCATGTATCAGCTCCGGAAGCTCTGCAAAGTCCGCCACTTACTTCCCTCCACCGCACTTACCCAAGTTGTCATTTCACTTGTGCTTTCCCGGCTGGACTTCTCCAACTCCCTCTACCACGGTCTTCCACAATCCCTGTTACACCGCCTTCAGGTAGTTCAGAACCAAGCGGCCCGACTCATTCACAGTACCCCCAGATGGCAATCGGCCAAACCTTTACTTCACCGATTGCACTGGCTTCCAATCGGCCAGAGGGCAGCTTTCAAAGTGGCCTGCCTCACATTCAAGGCCCTCCAGTGTCCTGGTCCTGCGTTCCTCAAATCTCTAATCACTCCTCATCAACCAATTCGCAATCTTCGATCAGCCCACTGTCATCTTCTAGTCACCCCCAAAGTCAAAACCAAGAAATTTGGTGGTCGCTGCTTCTCCCACCTCGCTCCTGGACTTTGGAATCTCCTCCCTCTATCCATCAAATCCACCCTCTCTCTCCTCAACTTCAGGAAATTGCTTAAAACCCACCTCTTCCCCCCTCTTGGTTAAAACCCTGCCACTCACGTCTCTCCTTCACTCACTCTGTCTCACAGCGCCAGGAAACCTCCGGTGTCAGTGCGCTCTATAAATGGCACATAACATAACATAACATAACATAACTGGCTGAGGTAACATGGTTGTGTCCACTGTCCACTACACTCCAAACACCAGCAGTGTATGTCGACATGGATATATCTGTGGTCTGCATTCTACAGTCTGGCCAGTACATCCACGCCACACTTGGCATTGTGTGCATTCTCATTCATGCTCACTTGCCTCCTTTGCACATGCCTGGTTCCCACCTCTCCCCACAATCTGTTATTGTGTGGCTGACGTGCCATGCCAATGATGGCGAATGTACATGGCTAGCCCAGATTACCACAGTAAGTTGTGCTGTCATGTCTGGTAGGTGGGCATGTTGTTTGGCATGTTGTATGTGAGTTTGTAACATGTACATTCCCAGAGTTATGAGTTGCATGATTGTGGAGTTGAGGTGTGTGGTGTGTTCTTTTGGTACTTACCAACGAGCAATGCATTTCCGTAGGTGCCAGCCTCAAAACGCTGGTTGATGATGGTCTGTCGTAAGATGAAGGAATCATGCACACTGCCTGGGTAGTTGGCGGCAACATTGGTGAAGAGTCCCCGGTGGTCCACTATTGCCTGCACATTGATGGAATGTGTGTGCTTTCTGTTGCGGAAATTGTGTGCAGTGTCGGCAGGGGGCACAAGTAGGACATGTGTGCAGTCAATTGCCCTCAACACATGTGGGAAGGCAGCTATGGTGTAGAAGCGTTGCTTGGTCTCCAGCTGTTCGGGCGCAGTGTGGTGGAAGGGAAGGTGCTGGGGTACCAAGCTGATGATGGCACCCAAGACAGGTGTAAGGAACTTTGATAGGGCTGACTGACTCCTCCGACTCTGGCGTTTTTTGGTTGGAAGGTACCAGAGGCCAACAGGTGCAGCATAGCCAGCAGCTTTATCTGCGGAGGGATGTTGGTTGTCTGCTGTGTTGGTACCATCAGCCTGTGGGGAATGATGGTAAGGATGCGGAGGATGGTTGTCCTTTTGAGCATGTAGTGGGCAATGACAACCTCTGGTGTTAAGTCTGTGAGGCTGGTGTGTTTTCTGAAGGTCTGCTGTCTTTGTCTGTGCTACCTCTGTGGTAGTCTGGGGGGGGGGGGCAGGAGGGGCCCGGGAAGGTGGCAGGGCTGCGGGTGGTAGTGGTGGGCGTTGTGGCCCTCTTGGGTGTCTGAGCTGCATGATCAGTAGCTCCATGGCATCTGTTGTTCTTCAGGTGTGGCTCTGGGCTGGGCTCCCTTTTATGGTGTAGGTTGTCATCCGACTTGATAACAGTTAAGAACAGGTGTTAAATCTCTGCTGCTAATGCGCCTTATCACAGGTTTTGGGATCTTATAGCCGATCTGGCTGGTTGTTGAGAATGTTGCGAAGTGGTATTTTTGTGGCTTTTTGGACGGGAACGCCTACTCTGCATCTCATTAGTGTTAGTTGCCGGTGCGATCCGTGACAATGTTTTTTGCGGCTGCTATCGGCGGAAAACTGGCGATGTCGGCTGTTAGCACCAGCTTGTGAATAGTGTGATAAATCTATTGCCACTTTGGCTGCGATAAAAGTGCAGCTAACTCTGTGATAAGTCCTTGAGAATATGCCCCTCAATTTCTTAGTAATGACATGCATGGTAATGCATGAAAATATATGTAAAACGAAAATAATGTACTTACTTTTATATATATTTTTATATATTACACACACAATGATGTCTGTTGAAATATAAAAAAACATATAAAGCCATCAGCCCCTCAAACCCCACCCACCCTTAAATTACCCATGCCACTCCCAAACCCCTAACCACCCTAAACCCTAAAACTACCCTTGCCACCCCAAATACCCTACCCACTGTAAACCCTAAAACTACTCTTGCCACCCCAAAACCCCTACCCACAATAAACCTTAAAACTTCCCTTGCCACCCAAAACCTATACCCACCATAAACCCTAAAATTAGCCTTGTCACCCCAAAACTCATACCCATCCTAAACCCTAAAATTACCCCTGCCACTCCAAAACCCATACTCACCCTAAACCCTAAAATTACTTACCCTTGCCACACCAAAACCCATAGACAACATAAACCTTAATATTACCCATGCCACCCCAAAACCAATACCCGCCATAAACCCTAAAATTGCCTCTGTCACCCCAAAACCCATACATACCTTCAACCCCAAAATTACCCTTGCCAGCCCAAAACCTCTACCCACTACAAATTCGAAAATTGACCATGCCCCCTAAAACCCCTACCCACAATAAACCTTAAAACTACCCTTGCCACCCAAAACCTATACCCACACTAAACCCTAAAATTACCCTTGTCACCACAAAACTCATACCCATCCTAAACCCTAAAATTACCCCTGCCACTCCAAAACCCATACTCACCCTAAACCCTAAAATTAGTTACTCTTGCCACACCAAACCCATAGACAAAAATAAACCCTAATATTACCCATGCCACCCCAAAACCAATACCCGCCATAAACCCTAAAATTGCCCCTGTCACCCCAAAACCCATACACACCTTCAACCCTAAAATTACCCTTGCCAGCCCAAAACCTCTACCCACCACAAATTCGAAAATTGACCATGCCCCCTAAAACCCCTACCCACAATAAACCTTAAAACTACCCTTGCCACCCAAAACCTATACCCACACTAAACCCTAAAATTACCCTTGTCACCACAAAACTCATACCCATCCTAAACCCTAAAATTACCCCTGCCACTCCAAAACCCATACTCACCCTAAACCCTAAAATTAGTTACTCTTGCCACACCAAACCCATAGACAAAAATAAACCCTAATATTACCCATGCCACCCCAAAACCAATGCCCGCCATAAACCCTAAAATTGCCCCTGTCACCCCAAAACCCATACACACCTTCAACCCTAAAATTACCCTTGCCAGCCCAAATCCTCTACCCACCACAAATTCTAAAATTGACCATTCCCCCTAAAACCCCAACCCACCCAGAGCACTAAAATTACCCATGCCACCCCAAAATCCCTACCCACCCTAAACCCCAAAATTACCCATGTCACCCCAAACACCATAGCCACCCTAAACTCTAAAGTTACCCTTGCCACCCCAAAATACATACCCACCCCAAACCCTAAAATTACCCTTGCCACCCCAAAACCCATATCCACCCTAAACCTTAAAATTACCCTTGCCACCCCGATACCCATAGCCACACTAAACCCTAAAATTACCCTTGCCACCCCAAAACCTGTTGCCACCCTAAACCCTAAAATTACCCCTGCCACCCCAAAGCCCATACCCACCCTAAACCTTAAAGTTACCCATGCCACCCCACAACCCATACCCACCCTAAACCTTTAAATTACCCATGCCACCTCAAAACCCATAGCCCACTCTAAGATTACCCTTGCCACTCCACAACCCATACCCACCCCAAACCTTATAACTACCCTTGCCACCCCAAAACCCATACCCACCCTAAACCCCAAAGTAACCCATGCCACATCAAAAGCCATACCCACACCAAACCCTAAAATTACACATATACCCCCCAAACCCATACTTGTCTAATACTAACATTTGAAAAGCATATCCCTTTACCATGCATGCCTTTACCATGAAATTCGTTGTAAAGACATGCATTGTTAAGGCCTATGCATTGTAAAAAATTGTGTTGTGATTGTCATGCGTTGTTACTACGCATGCGTTGTAACGTTTGCATTGTAAAGGAATGCGGGGTAACAGCCACAATGTATTGGCTGTTCATCAATTCCAACACAGGCTTGTAACAAACAGTAAAATGCATTGACAGGAGCTGCCGTGATAGCGGTTCGGGCCAATGTCTTTATAAATGACTGCCAGCTAGGAGGTCATTTATACATTTGGTGGGCTTAGTAGTCTTGACAGATGTAAAGACCTCTGTCAGGCCAATTGTGAGAAGTTGGCCTGGTATATAATGCTCACTAATTCTAGTGATCACTTTGTACCATGCCAAGCAACCCTTATGATGATTGGTTGTAATTCAACCTTGTAGACCAGTTATCCTAGTGGTAACGTGGACAAAGCAGTCTTAGGCTAAACTCTGAAAGGCATGTGAAGCCAGCTGTTATATCATACACAACCCCCTTGAATACCAAATGAAAGGGACACCACACAGATATATATTGAAAATATATATTGATTTATTAACTATAAAATCCCCTGGACTCTTTATGAGCACAGAAGCACAAGCGTTAAATCACAAGACAGTTTAAAATACACAAAAGTTGCACAATATGGATGAGCCCTAGGGGCCACCTAAACCATATACTAAGAAGTGGTATAAGAGATACCAATAGGAAAGGGAACAGGCCTAGGGCCTTGGGAATCGCTGGAGCTATTCGAGACTAGCAGTGACTAAGTCGGGAAAGGCCCGCGGGACTCGGGTGCAGTGTTCAAAGTGCACGCACTTTCCAATGTAAAGTCTATGATGCGTAAAAAGTACACAAAGTTAGTTTAAAGGCACTTCCGCTGAACCTAGAGGAACAAAACTTAAGACACAGACCCTAGAGGTGTGTACCAGTGTAGGGACACCGGCGTTGCAATGTTACCTCACCCACAGGAAGTGGGTGCACCGGGTCGAAGTGGCGTCGGGTTTTGACACGCAGGTTCTTGGCGCTTGAAGCTGAAAATGCTGCAGGCGATGTGAAGGAGAAGTGTCCGGTGGATCCAAGGGTGGATCTGAAGTGGTGAAGACCTGAAAGCAGAGGGGACAATGTTCAAAGTCACTGACCAGTGACCACCGTGGAACCAGATTGGAACCAGGCAAAGTCGGGTGCAAACAGGTGATGAGGTGTTGCTTCTCTCTGCAGCCACGTGGACACGAAGAGGTCAAGGACGTCCAGGAGTCGATCACGAGCTGTCCCTCAAAGGCTCTAGCTGATGGCGGTGTCGGCAACATGATTGAAGCAAACAAGCCTTGGCTAATGCAAGCCACGGGGAAAGTAAAAAAGGCTTATTACTCGGACCAGCAAGATCAGAGCGGGTACTCCTTTCTACAGGAGCGAGGGCAGGTCTGGAGCAACCAGACCCACAGTGTAAATTGTAGGTTTCGTCGCCAAGATGGCCGCTGACCACGTGACAAGCGGCCGGGATGGCAAGTCGAGTGGCACAAAGCAAAAGGGCTCCACGCAGATCGTGGAGATGCTGGAGGGCTGATCTTTGGTGCAAATGCTGCTCGGTTGTGGGGCTTCTTAAACCCCAAAGCACAGAGTCGAGGGTGCCTTGGGTGCTGCGCAGTCAGCGTCTCGGGGGTCTTTCAAGATGTCTGCTCCCACGTCTCTCGGTGCCTCCACGGGTCCCTTCTTTGCAGGGACTGTGGATCGGGCTGAGAGAAGTCTGGGAAGCTGGGTCTTGTCAGGCTCTGCACTCGGGCTCCGGCGGGAGGCAGCGGCAAAGCAGACGTCGAGGTGCTGGGTGATGCCTGTATTCACAGGGTGGCCACTCCTAGGCCACAAGGGAGATTCTCTTCAGTCTTCTGAGCAGCAGAATGTCGAAGTCCAGTCTTCTTCTTTGTTTAAAGTTGATTTCAGGATGATCTGCTGTGCAAATGCACTGCTCCCACTCTTATTCCCAATCTGAGGGGTGGATCACCTACTAGGTCCCTCCTCTGGGTGGGACCAGGAAGGGGAGTGGTTACACCCCCTCTCCTTTGTCCAGCTCCTCGCCAGGACTGGGGCTGGAAAGCCCCAGAACCGGTTTGGGCTGGCTTATGCACAGGGACACCTTGTGTGCCCCAGGCATGTCTCAATCTATTCAGCCCTGTCCTACCCAATACACAAAACCCTGTCTGGGGTGGTGCTCGCACCTCCCCAGGCAGGAAACCCTTTGTCCAGGCCCTCCTCGCTGGAAGGACTCCCAGCAGCAGGAGGTCAGACATGTGTCTGTGGTGGCAGCATCCATTTTGTGATGCTGAGGCTCTGGTTAACTTTAACCGGGGTTAAGGCTACACACATGTCGTGTCCCTCTAGAAGGGTGGAATGCTATCCCCGTCGCCAGAATTGGCGAGGGGATAGTATTCCAATTCGTATGACACCTTACTCGACATGTTTTGATAAAGCCAAACCAAAGATAGCAAATAACCGCGAGGATTATAATGCACTTAAGAGTATATGGTATGGCAATATCCCGGAACAGCTTAGGGAGTGGTTCCCGACAGCTGCAGACAGGCTCAGCTCATGCTAGAGCACCATCTCACATATTTCCAAGCACTCTGCCTCCAGGATTGATGAGGCCTTCCATAGGAGTGGCTGATAGGAACATATGTGTCCAGTTTAGGGTTAGGCACAGACATACTGTACCTAAGTAAGAGGTGATTACACCAACTTACCCCAGCTGAGTGATCAGCCAGTTGTGTCAAATATGGAGGCCAGGCCAGGGGTGGCATAATACATGCTGCAGCCCCTGGTAGGCCTTGGCTACACCTATGCCCTGGGTACCTATGGTAAACTGTTACAGGGGCCTATAAGGTGAACCAATTCCAATTGTTTTATGCACCTAAGGTACATGGAGTCCATTTTAAGGAGAGAGCAATCGGCCTGGGGCCCTGAATAGCAGGATCCCAGGCCAACTAAGTCAAAAACCAGCTAAACACCAGGCAAAAAGTTTGGGGGTAACCATAGTCAGATATCCACCTTCCTACATAACCCCCCCAAACGAAAGGAGATAAGGCTATCCTTGACCAGGTAAGCCTATATTGCCTAAGTGGCCATATAAGGAAGTACCAGCTCTGGCTTGGTAACCCCCTGTCTCATGGTCCACTAAGCAATCCCTCACCCTAAGGGTATCTGAGGGTCTCTACCATAGGGAATCTCTACCTGTGGTGTGTCTTTGCAAAGTCAAAGGCTGGTGTTGAGATGGAGTACTGAAGTGAGTCTCCTCTGTAGGTCTCAGCTTCCTCCAATCACTCTCCACCATGTGTGCCTTTCTTTCTTTGACTGAGTTGCACTGTGCTCTCAGGGTCAACCTCTGGCTACCTAAAGCTGGAGGCTGAGTCCCTCTGTTTGGCTTACTGGAGGGACAGTTCAGGTTTGGGCCCTTAGGGTCCCAGGTTTGGCTGTGCCCAACAATATCCATCTGGGGGAGGTCCCTAACCACTTTTAAGGGGGATCCCTCAGGAGTTTTTAAAGCTTGCACCTCACTAGGGCTACTAGTTTCGGTGCCCCTAATCTGCTGATGGGGGTGCTTTATTTGACAGGGGGCCCTTTGGGTCTCACTGTCCTTCTTGTCCTCTGCAGCCCTGGGCTGAGTAAGGCAAGGTAGAGAGGGGCAGGTTACCTGCTCCAGACTGGGTCCCACCTGAGAAGGGTCCACTGCCATCAGAGGCTCTGTCAGGCCAGGCCTAACAACCTCTGGGACAGTTCCTTCATCAGGGGTAAGATCAGTTCCCTGAGGAGGCTGATCCTTTCCTAAAGTCTGGTGGGAGGGAGATTTCTCTTCCTCCTCAATGCTCTCTGTTTGGGTGGAGTGATCCATCATTTCAGGCTTCACTACCCATGTATCAGTTTGAGTTTGGGCTGTGGCCATCACAGCCCCACCAACCTTTTCAGGAGGAGACTCAGTTTGGGTATGGGCTGTTACTAGTACAGCCCTGCTACTCTTTCCAGGAGGGAAGTTATCTAAAGATGGGGCTGAGGTTTGCTCAGCCCTCCCAACCTTTTCAGGAAGGACATCTTGAATTGGGGCTGTAGCCATTATAGCCCCACTAACCTTTCCATGGATATTCACCATTCTAGTATGGGTTTGCTGTTCAACCTCAGCCCAGGCTGAGATTTCCAAATCATTACCCAGTAGGCAATCTACAGGCAAGTTTGCTGACACTGCCACCCTCTTTGGGCCAGTGACACCACCCCAGCTAAGATTGACTACTGCCATGGGATGATTGGTTTCTATGCCATCAATGTTTGTCACCTGATATTTGGCATCAGGTAAAAGTTGCCTTGAGGGGACTAGACATTCAGCCACCATGGTGATGCTAGCCCCTGTGTCTCTGAAGGCCTCAACTTTCAAGCCATTGATGAGGGGCTCCTGTCTATACTTGCTCAAAGTGTTTGGGCAAGCAGTGAAATTGGCAAACCCCATGCCAGTCTCATAGACAAGAGTATCTGAGTTAGGGGACCTGGATAGGCCAGAGTCCACCTGTCCTCCAAAAGTAAACCCACCCAAATTCTTGGGGGTGCTCCCACCACCTGGGTGACCACTGCTAACAGTGACAGGAGGTGTTGGAGCCTTACCTGGAGGTATATTCTCCTTATTGCCATTCTTGGGACAACAGCTATCTGTTTTGTAATGCCCCACCTGTTTACAGGTATGACAATAAGGCCTTTTCTGGGTTGTAGAAGTGTCTTGGGACCCACCCCCATTCTTGGAGTTTTGGGGCCCTGGGGAAGTCTTTTCCTTACTTTTATCCCCACCCTTCTCTTGAGGCTTGGTAGTCTCTTTCTTTTGGTCACCACCCTGGTTCTTAGGCCTGATCCTGGTTCTGACCCATTTGTCTGCCCTCCTACCCAATTCTTGTGGGGAGGTCAGATCAGAGTCAACCAGGTGCTGATGTAGAAGCTGATTTTGACAATTACTTAAGATTTGCTCTCTCATAATTAAATTATACAATCCTGTATAGTCAGTAACCTTACTTCCCAGCAACCAGCCCTCCAGAGCCTTAGTGGCACATTCAACAAATTCAGACCAGTCCTGAGTCTGTGTCTTCTGGGTATCTCTGAACATTAACCTGTACTGTTCAGTGGTTAAGCCTAACCCATCAATCAGAGCACTCTTCAGGACCATGTAGTTTCTAGAATCCTCATCACTAACTGTGAGGAGTCTGTCTCTGCCTCTACCTTCAAAGGAGAGCCACAAGATTGCTGCCCACTGCTCCTGAGGGATCTGCTGTACCATGCAGGCTCTCTCAAGTGCAGTCATCCATTTGTGGATATCATCCCCATCTTTGTAGGGGGGCACAACCTTACTCAGGTTTCTTGTATCAAAGGACCTGTCTTTATCCTTCTGGATAGTGCTGCCACCAGTGGATCCTAATCCACTCTCTCTAGGCTGTCTTGCTCTAGCAAGTCTCTCTTGGACCAGGGCAACCTCTAGTTCTCGCTTCTGGATCCTAAGCTCAGCCTCTCTCATTTTGGCCTCATGTTCCCTTCTCTGAGGGCTAGCCATCTCCCTTCTGGAGTGACCATGAGAACCTCTAGAAGCATGGGAGTTGTCAGAGTCACCTGAGTGAGTCCTTCTCCTCCTAGGCTTCTGGTTAAGTCCACCTGGGGGTCTGAATGGGTTGTTACCTGATTCATTCCCAAGTAAGCTTAAGTTAGCCTGGTTCAGTCTACTGACCAGCACCTGACTATTTCTGTCATCATCTGACCCACTGCTTTCCACCTCTTCCTCTTCCTCCTCCTCTTCATCTACCTGAGGAGCTCCAGTGATGGGGGCTTCCTCATCTACTAGGATGATAGGACCAGGGGTGTCTACAGTGTCATCCTCTGAAGGATGGCCTCCTTCAGCATTCCCAGTGGGGTCTGCCTTAGAGGTCTTTAGAGTCTCAGACTGATCCAAGATCTCTCTTAGGTGGTCTGTAGTAGGGGAAGGCCCTGTCTTCAGACCCCTTAAGACACAAAGCTGTCTTAATTCCTTAAAGGAAAAAATAGCAAATTTGGATGGTGCCCTTGGAGGGTCACTCTCAACAGGGATGTTCCCAGTGGAACCCTCTGCTCCAGACATTGCTCTAGGGTGGGTGGATGTGTTGCCATCTACCTACACTGGTGTTTACCTACTAAACCTATCTAGTAGTTGTAGCTAGGGTGTGCTACTCCCTTTGCTCTACAACAACTAAGTTCAGTAGAACTTAAGTATACTAGTCTTGTTTTATATGTACCTAGCAGGTACCTGTATGATCTTGCAAATGATAATCTCAAAGATTGTAATGGTAAAACAACAGCAAGCTCAGATCCCAATCCGCTGCTCACCAATGTGAGAAGTTGGCCTGGTATATAATGCTCACTAATTCTAGTGATCACTTTGTACCATGCCAAGCAACCCTTATGATGATTGGTTGTAATTCAACCTTGTAGACCAGTTATCCTAGTGGTAACGTGGACAAAGCAGTCTTAGGCTAAACTCTGAAAGGCATGTGAAGACAGCTGTTATACCATACACAACCCCCTTGAATACCAAATGAAAGGGACACCACACAGATATATATTGAAAATATATATTGATTTATTAACTATAAAATCCCCTGGACTCTTTATGAGCACAGAAGCACAAGCGTTAAATCACAAGACAGTTTAAAATACACAAAAGTTGCACAATATGGATGAGCCCTAGGGGCCACCTAAACCATATACTAAGAAAGTGGTATAAGAGATACCAATAGGAAAGGGAACAGGCCTAGGGCCTTGGGAATCGCTGGAGCTATTCGAGACTAGCAGTGACTAAGTCAGGAAAGGCCCGCGGGACTCGGGTGCAGTGTTCAAAGTGCACGCACTTTCCAATGTAAAGTCTATGATGCGTAAAAAGTACACAAAGTTAGTTTAAAGGCACTTCCGCTGAACCTAGAGGAACAAAACTTAAGACACAGACCCTAGAGGTGTGTACCAGTGTAGGGTCACCGGCGTTGCAATGTTACCTCACCCACAGGAAGTGGGTGCACCGGGTCGAAGTGGCGTCGGGTTTTGACACGCAGGTTCTTGGCGCTTGAAGCTGAAAATGCTGCAGGCGATGTGAAGGAGAAGTGTCCGGTGGATCCAAGGGTGGATCTGAAGTGGTGAAGACCTGAAAGCAGAGGGGACAATGTTCAAAGTCACTGACCAGTGACCACCGTGGAACCAGATTGGAACCAGGCAAAGTCGGGTGCAAACAGGTGATGAGGTGTTGCTTCTCTCTGCAGCCACGTGGACACGAAGAGGTCAAGGACGTCCAGGAGTCAATCACGAGCTGTCCCTGGAAGGCTCTAGCTGATGGCGGTGTCGGCAACATGATTGAAGCAAACAAGCCTTGGCTAATGCAAGCCACGGGGAAAGTGAAAAAGGCTTATTACTCGGACCAGCAAGATCAGAGCGGGTACTCCTTTCTACAGGAGCGAGGGCAGGTCTGGAGCAACCAGACCCACAGTGTAAATCGTAGGTTTCGTTGCCAAGATGGCCGCTGACCACGTGACAAGCGGCCGGGATGGCAAGTCGAGTGGCACAAAGCAAAAGGGCCCCACGCAGATCGTGGAGATGCTGGAGGGCTGATCTTTGGTGCAAATGCTGCTCGGTTGTGAGGCTTCTGAAACCCTAAAGCACAGAGTCGAGGGTGCCTTGGGTGCTGCGCAGTCAGCGTCTCGGGGGTCTTTCAAGATGTCTGCTCCCACGTCTCTCGGTGCCTCCACGGGTCCCTTCTTTGCAGGGACTGTGGATCGGGCTGAGAAAAGTCTGGGAAGCTGGGTCTTGTCAGGCTCTGCACTCGGGCTCCGGCGGGAGGCGGCGGCAAAGCAGACATCGAGGTGCTGGGTGATGCCTGTATTCACAGGGTGGCCACTCCTAGGCCACAAGGGAGATTCTCTTCAGTCTTCTGAGCAGCAGAATGTCGAAGTCCAGTCTTCTTCTTTGTTTAAAGTTGATTTCAGGATGATCTGCTGTGCAAATGCACTGCTCCCACTCTTATTCCCAATCTGAGGGGTGGATCACCTACTAGGTCCCTCCTCTGGGTGGGACCAGGAAGGGGAGTGGTTACACCCCCTCTCCTTTGTCCAGCTCCTCACCAGGACTGGGGCTGGAAAGCCCCAGAACCGGTTTGGGCTGGCTTATGCACAGGGACACCTTGTGTGCCCCAGGCATGTCTCAATCTATTCAGCCCTGTCCTACCCAATACACAAAACCCTGTCTGGGGTGGTGCTCGCACCTCCCCAGGCAGGAAACCCTTTGTCCAGGCCCTCCTCGCTGGAAGGACTCCCAGCAGCAGGAGGTCAGACATGTGTCTGTGGTGGCAGCATCCATTTTGTGATGCTGAGGCTCTGGTTAACTTTAACCGGGGTTAAGGCTACACACATGTCGTGTCCCTCTAGAAGGGTGGAATGCTATCCCCGTCGCCAGAATTGGCGAGGGGATAGTATTCCAATTCGTATGACACCTTACTCGACATGTTTTGATAAAGCCAAACCAAAGATAGCAAATAACCGCGAGGATTATAATGCACTTAAGAGTATATGGTATGGCAATATCCCGGAACAGCTTAGGGAGTGGTTCCCGACAGCTGCAGACAGGCTCAGCTCATGCTAGAGCACCATCTCACATATTTCCAAACACTCTGCCTCCAGGATTGATGAGGCCTTCCATAGGAGTGGCTGATAGGAACATATGTGTCCAGTTTAGGGTTAGGCACAGACATACTGTACCTAAGTAAGAGGTGATTACACCAACTTACCCCAGCTGAGTGATCAGCCAGTTGTGTCAAATATGGAGGCCAGGCCAGGGGTGGCATAATACATGCTGCAGCCCCTGGTAGGCCTTGGCTACACCTATGCCCTGGGTACCTATGGTACACTGTTACAGGGGCCTATAAGGTGAACCAATTCCAATTGTTTTATGCACCTAAGGTACATGGAGTCCATTTTAAGGAGAGAGCAATCGGCCTGGGGCCCTGAATAGCAGGATCCCAGGCCAACTAAGTAAAAAACCAGCTAAACACCAGGCAAAAAGTTTGGGGGTAACCATAGTCAGATATCCACCTTCCTACACCAATGGTGACTACACTGTCTACCAGAAATTAAATCGGGCCCTAAGGGATTTGCTCAGAACCACAGGATATTGAGCTGACACAGAAACTCAAACCTGGTTCTGAAGTTATGAAGTCTGCAGATCTGGCTATAGTGCCGCATCCTCTTTTTATGGATGAGACACTTTAAACCTTTCGTAACCCTCTTCCATTGATTCTTATTTGGCTTTTGAGACAGTCTGGACATCCTTAAAAGTAGGGCTGGGGATTGTCAATCAAGTCATATAACTCACTTTTGAAGAGTCTGGCACTGAATATAGATCAGTTTTATGCTCTCCATATAACTTGGAAAGACCACCCCTCACCCACTTAATAGCAAAACTGTCCTATCCATTTACATGGATATGCCAAAAAGGTTTAGCTCTATTAAGAACTGGACAGCAATATATATATAATAAATATATCTGCTTTATTGAGCGTAGAAGAAGCGACCCCTGATGTACATCCAGCTTCTAGATCCGCCACTCCCTGTCCCTGGATTCTACACTCCAGAATCCAGTGACATAGCCCACAGATGCTGAGAGTAAGTTTCCTAGACAAGAGAACTCGGGACATAAATAACAATAATAATAAAACATAGCAAGCTCCATACCAGACCTTCAGCTTCAGATATGTGTTGGCTCGACTTTTAAGGGAACATGACCACATTTTGGAACTTTCCTACAAAACCCCATAGGCAAAAAGTTAAAAATTCCAGTTGAGACAATTCTAATATGTTATATTACACACAGACTTTTATAATTAGGAAACTCCTCATGTTTTGGGTTATCAGAAGCTCAAGTAAATATCTCCAGGTCCTGGACATATTCAGCATGGAAAAGAATAATGACATAAAACATTACTTGTGCTTTTTTCTTTCTTTTTGTGTTCAAAATATTTTTTACTGAATTTATGATAAATACAGTAGACCAAACAAAAACAAGCACTGATAGGCTACATAGAAATTTACAGTATTTCATAAATATAATGCATTGTACCTACACAGCGATAACTACAATGTAAAATATACTAAAATTAAACATAAAAGGGGGGGCAACAGCTAGTTTTAGCAAGTATATTATGAAAGAGCTACATAATATAATCTAACAAACTTTACTTATTATATAATATGAAAATGTTAATGATATATCGCTATATAATTGTCAATTGATTTCCAAAACAACTGATAAGAAGATGTGTTGTGTACAACACTGAACAAATTCAAATCAGCTCCTTTTTTGGTAAAAATAATCATATGAACCTGGAACCAATATACAGTGCCAACAATTAGGTGAATTTAATAGCTTTGTATTATACATTTTTAATGGAGTCCATAATTAATTAAATTGTATGAAAAAATGAGTTCCATATGAAGATGCGGGTAACCATCCAGAGACGCTATTTAAACATATTTACCCCCATACGTCTTGAGAAAACGTTAATTATTCCAAAAAGAAGAAATAAAATCAATGTTATTTTTATCAAAAGTATTACATTTTTTATAATAGAATGACACAGCATGAGAGGAAGTAGCTATTGTTTGAATATACTTATCTGAATCCGATATGTTTTCAATTGGAAAATGGCTGAGAAATCAATCAGGAATAGAATTACATAAATAATTGTATTTAGATATGTGATGGAGGTAAGATACATTTTTGTTGCAGTTCTTCAAAAGATAAAAAAGTATTATTACAATATATACCTTTTAAATAAAAAATACCTGCTTTTATCCAAAATTGCCAATATTGCATATTTCGAGTACGTTTTAACAACAGGACTATCCCATAAGGATATATTTAAGGTATGAGAAATAGGTATTTTAAAAAGAGAATCTAAATCTTGCAATATTAATTTTGTAAAATTTAGTATTGCAGATCTTTGTAATAAAGAGTTAGACGAGGATATGGTAATTAACGTGGGCAGCGAAAACAGTGCGATCAAACCTTTTTCAATGAGAAGCCATGAAGGTGTATTGTTAAATCCAGTATTAGTGAACCAAAAGGGGCTTTGTTTTAAAATAAATGCTTTATGATAGTTAAAAAACATGGTCAACCAAAACCGCCATTATATTTTGCAATTTTCAATTTTCTATAGCTTATACGGGGTGTTTTATTATTCCAAATTAATTTTGATATTAGAGTGTTTAAAGATTTAATAAACTTGGGTGGAAGTTGAGTAGGTATCATAGATTAACATATAACATATTTTTTGAGAGATAACCAATTTAACAGAGTCAATTTCCCCTCACCAGGATAAATGTAAAGCAGACAACTTAATCAGTTTGTCATTAATACTGTTAAGAATATATTCCCAAATCAATGTAATAGATTGTTTAATAGTATGAGAGAATAAACTACCAAGACATATACGTTTGTCCTTTTGCCATATTAATTTGTTATTGTGGAGCATATCAGGGGTACAAAACACATTTAAGGGAAAACATTTGGTCTTGTTAGTATTTAGAGTATAACCAGAAATCTGGGAATATGTTTGAATTACATTTAATATGGGAGGAATGGAAGAATCAGGAAAATTAATATATATTAATACATCAGCGTAAGGTGAGGCTTCAACAGTAACATCATTGATAGTAATACCTTTTTTCTTCAAGGAGGAGTTCCACTGATGACACACCAAGGCTACTTGACATAAGGGGTACTTCTTGAGGATCAGGAACTCACTCCAGATGAGGCCGGAAGAGCTCCATCCAGTCCAGTTGTAGACCTAGGCCAGTGCAGCAGGTGGGTGTGCACACAGAATATAAAGGGGCTGATTACGATGGCGGGCAGAAAGGCAGGCAGAGACTGGCTTAGGGGCCCATTGCGGGCCCCCAGGGGGGTCAGCTGTGCAGAGGGGGGTACCCCCTCCATTTCCATGCACAAGGTGGCAGGCACCGACCGGTTCCTACAATGTTGTGCAAGGAAATGCACAACACGGCCATTTGACATTGTGACGGGTGCTGCAGAAAGCAGCACCCACCACAATGTTCAATCACCAGATGAGACCACCCCAGGGTCGGTTGCATCATAATTAGGGTGGCGGGACCCCCGTATGGCAGGCGGGCGGTCCCGTGCCGCTAGGATGGCGGGCGGAATGACCTCCAGAGTTGCAAATGTCAAACTACAGAACTATCGAGTCCTAAATATCATGAGTCAGAAATATCGACAGCAAGAATTTTGTGGTCATGAATATCGATTTTAAGGTAAAAGAAACATCGTTTTGAAAAATATAGAAGTCATTAATATCATTTGCAAAGATAGAGTTGTTTAAAATATCGATTTTTTAGAATAGTTTTATGCATTTTAGTATATATTTTAAATGTATGTGCTGTATTTTTTCCATAAGAATTGTTTATGTTTTTTAATCTATGTGTTAAAGTTTTAGTAGTTATCAATTTTATTTTAATTACATTTTGCGTTTTTAACTTCCATAGCGGGTTGTGGATTTATAGGGAAATAAGGTGGAAAGTAATTTAATTATAATAAAGTAATGATTATTTTTTATTTATTCATATTTATTTAATTGAGATTATATGGTGTTAATTGTGGTACGTGATGTATTAATAATTAAAAGTTTATTGGTGGTAAATCAATAATACCAAATTAATTGCTAATTAATTATGGTAATTGTGAAATTGTTTTAGGGAAGGGTTGTGGGGCTTATAGGGGTAAAAGGTGGGAAGGCATTTACTACATTAATACGTTGTTAATTAGTATTCATTATTTAATTAGGAATTACATATGGAATTTGTGTAATTAATTTTAGGTGCAGGTTGTGGGGTTTATTGGGTTGATGGGTGGGAAGTAATTTATATTAAATAATAATTAGTTGTTCATTTATATCAATTCATTTTTTGAAAATGTATTATAGAAATTGTGTAATTAATTTTAGCTGCTGGTTTTGGTGTTTATAGCGGTTAAGAGTGTGAAGTAATTTATTTCTCATCAATTAATATTCAGTTCCTAATTAATATTACTTAATTAATTAATTGAACATTACATATGGAAATTGTGTGATTAGTTTTAGGTGTGGGTTGTAGGGGTTATAGGGGTAAAGGGTGGGAAGTAATTTATGTTTAAATAGTTAATTAATAATTAGTTGATCATAAATACTAATTAATTCATTGATATTTAATTAGGGTAATTGTTTATGTTTGTTTGTGTGTGGGTTTTACTTTTATAGGGGTAAACAGTAGGGAGTACATTATTTGTAATTCGTTTTTAATTTGTTGTTAAATATTATTAGTTTTCTAATTGAAAATAAGTTTTAATTGTGTAACTAATTTTTTTACAGTTTAAATTTAGCTGTGGTTTGTGGGGATTAGAGAGGTTAGGATTGGGAAGTTTATTAAAGTTTATGAGTTTACATTTTTTTAAAAATATTAATATTTCTGTAATTGGTAATTAAATATGTTAATTATGTAAGTAATTTTTCTAAATAGTTTCTAATTAAAAATATGTATTTGTTTGAATTTTTATTTTTATTTTATTTAATATAATATTTGTAGGTAAGTGTCATATGCATTTAACATTATAAAATGTTTTTTTAAAATTTATAATATTACATATATTTTATTGTAATTGGCAACATATTTCTTTTTTTTTATAAAATATTTTTGCTGTTGTTAATTTTTTCGGCATAAAAGGGGGTGGTGATGGACGGAGCATCTGAACCAATCAAACACTCACACCCAGTCAACAGATCTGAGTTTAATCCATCACCGTTCTTTAGCCCACTCTGCCACCCCAGTACAGACATGGCCATATGCAAATCAGTCTGACCCTGTGCCTCATGGGAACAGTCCAGCCCGAACTGCCAAGCCATGCCTTCCCTGGACCGGAAACAAGCTTCCTATGACCGGTTGCTGGCATTGCAGCCGTCTTCAGCCCGGCTTGCTTGAATCCAGTGGCAAAGTGAGCAAGGGACTCACGTCTGAGCATACCCTGCCAACTTATGGCAAACAAAGCGATACAAAAGGGGGTGGTGATGGACGGAGCATCTGAACCAATCAAACACTCACACCCAGTCAACAGATCAGGGTTTAATCCATCAACGTTCTTTAACCCACTCTGCCACCCCAGTTCAGACATGGCCATATGCAAATCAGTCTGACCCTGTGCCTCATGGGAACAGTCCAGCCCGAACTGCCAAGCCATGCCGTCCCTGGACCGGAAACAAGCTTCCGAGGACCAGTTTCTGGCATTACAGCCGTCTTCAGCCCGGCTTGCTTGAATCCAGTGGCAAAGTGAGCAAGGGACTCACCTCTGCATACCCTGCCAACTTATGGCGAACAAAGCAGTACAAAAGGGGGTGGTGATGGACGGAGCATCTGAACCAATTAAACACTCACACCCAGTCAACAGATCTGGGTTTAATCCATCACCGTTCTTTAGCCCACTCTTCCACCCCAGTTCATACATGGCCATATGCAAATCAGTCTGACCCTGTGCCTCATGGGAACAGTCCAGCCCGAACTGCCAAGCCATGCCTTCCCTGGACCGGAAACAAGCTTCCGAGGACCGGTTTCTGGCATTACAGCCGCCTTCAGCCCGGCTTGCTGAATCCAGTGGCAAAGTGAGCAAGGGACTCACGTCTGAGCATACCCTGCCAACTTATGGCGAAGAAAGCGGCACAAAAGGGGGTGGTGATGGACGGAGCATTTGAACCAACCAAACACTCACACCCAGTCAACAGATCTGGGTTTAATCCATCACTGTTCTTTAGCACACTCTGCCACCCCAGTTCAGACATGGCCATATGCAAATCATTCTGACCCTGTGCCTCATGGGAACAGTCCGCCCGAACTGCCAAGCCATGCCATTCCTGGGCCGGAAACAAGCTTCCGAGGACCGGTTTCTGGCATTACAGCCGTCTTCAGCCCGGCTTGCTTGAATCCAGTGGCAAAGTGAGCAAGGGACTCACGTCTGAGCATACCCTGCCAACTTATGGTGAACAAAGCGGTACAAAAGGGGGTGGTGATGGTTAATTTTTTGTTTGTTTTTAATTTTGAACTGACTGGAGTGAGAATATTAATTGTTACCCATCGGTCATCCAACACTTTCTCTACTGTTGCACTGATTGGAGTAGAAATAGTAATTATTACCCCTCCGTTATCCAATACTCTAACAACTGTAGCACTCATTGGAGTGGAAATAATACTTTTTACCCCTCCGCTATCCAACACTTTCCCTACTCTTACAAATATTGGAGTGGGAATAGTATATTTTATCTCTCTGCAATCCAACAATATGCACTCACTGGAGTGAGAATAGTAATTTTTACCCCTCCGCTATCTAACACTTTTACTACTGTCGCACTCATTGGAGTGGTAATAGTAATTTCAACTCTCCACTATCCAACACTTTCCCCACTGTTACACTTATAGGAGAGGGAATAGTAATTTTTACCCATCAGCTATCCAACACTTTCCCTACTGTTACACTCACTGGAGTAGGAATAGTAAATTTTACCCCTCCGCTATCCAACACTTTGCATATTGTTGCACTTACTGGAGTGGGAATAGTAATTTTTACCCTTCTGCTATCCAACACTTTACCTACTGGTGCACTGACTGTAGTGGTAAATATAAGTTTAAAGATTTATATATAGTTTAATGTTTTGATTATTATAGAATGTTTTATAAAATAGATTGGTTAATATATATATATGTACATTTTTATATAATTGTATAATTATAATATAAATTAAAATGTATAGTTTAATAATTGTTTTAAAGTAAACATATATTTATTATTATGTATGTGTTTAACTTTTAATTAAGTTTATTTGTTATATTTGTTAAATTGTATATTACATTTACTTTATTTAAAAAAAAACAATACTTGTATTATTTCATATATTTAATAATGTATTTTAGATATATGAGATATAGATCGGCAGGCTCTTTTAAACAAAATTGATCTCCTGAATGAGTAACTTAATAAATTACCGGAGCAAGAGGCAATTGGGAAAATGCATGCTGAAATGCGGGAAAGAGTAAAGAAATAGGAACAGGTCATCAATAAGACCGAAAGGCTACCAAATTCAGGCGTGACAAGCAGGATTATCAGCGCAGGCAAATCTTCACATTCTCAAAGAGATTTGAAGGGATCAGGCAAGAGAAGCTGTCTCAGAGCATGCACAAAAATAAATTGCCTATTAATGAGAAAACTGGTTCAGAAGTAAGTTCGGAAGTGGATACAGATAACAAGGAGGGGAGACAACAGATTGACAAAATACCAACAGTAGAAGATGAGCTCAGTTTTTTACGGTGGGACAGAAATATAAACCTCAGAGCATTGGCATGCCAGGAAAGAACATATCGAGGAGGGGGAAGAGGCAGAGGAAAACAGGCAGTCATGAAGGACAAATGTCCAACAAGGGAGTAGAGAAGAACACCAAATGATGTTGGGCACTCCTGATTGCATTGTCATAAATCTAACCGATCTGGCATTAAATACTGGAGAAAATAATATTATTTCATGTGGATTATCTGTTTGTGTGTCAGAGAATATGAACTATGGGCAAACAAGAATTGATTGTTTTAGATTTACACGCAAATTATGGTTGGCTACATTTTATGCAAACAACAAGAGAATGGGACTGTTGCAGCAAGAAACATCAATTGGTGGTGGTGGTTTGGAAGTTTCAGATTTAGTTTTGTTACATGACCTGGATAGTTTATCCAGGGATGGTGTAACTGAACTAATGGATAATGTTTTGGCCAGGGAGCAGGATTTGGATGTGTATGGTAGACCAGTCACTCCATTCAAACCCTGGTACCAAAAGACTCCATTGACACATTTTTTGATCTGGTAGTTCAGGACCTCAAGAAACTCTAAACACATTTTGAGGTATAAGAAAAATCTGACCAATCCAAAAGAAATTATATGAGTCTGGTTAAAAAGTAACAATCCCTTCCTGATGTTATGTTATGTTATGTTAGTGGCTTTTATGTAGAGCATGACTCACCCGGGGGCATCTTAGTGCTTACCAGAGGGGGTACTGCAGTCGGAGGATACCGGATGGATGTCGTTGTAGTGGTGAGACAAGCAGACAAGGGGGCAATGTTGTTCTCTGGCTGCTTACCATGTAACAGGAGGAGGCATTAAGCCAGCTCAAAGACCACTTGTGCTACATAAGAGTCGACAAGAATACCTTACAGAAGATAACCGCTAGTTTCCACCCTGATTTAAATCATTGGAGAGCAGTGGGTCTCCTTTCGCAAGCAGAGTTTAAATTCCTCAAAGTAGAGAATCCTATTACAACGGTTCTCTACCTGATACCGAAATGGAATAAAAACATTGAGGTACCTCCTGGCCGGCCGAATATTTCGGCCATAGGGAGTCTTTCCTAAAACATCCCTAAGTATTTTGACTACTTCCTCCAGGTTACAGTGAAAAAGCTACAATCGTACACAAAGAACACTGGAGACATTTTTAAAAGATATATGATATAGGGTTGCAGGAAGATTACATCATGATCACACTAGATGTGACCTCTCTATAGACGAGTATTTTGCTTCAAGATGGGTTGCAGGCAGCACAATATTTTTTAAACTCACGGCCAATAACATTATATAGCATATGATATGCTATTAAGAATGTTGAAATGGTGCCTATTTAATAACATCTTTTTACCAACAGATGAGGGGAACAGCCATGGGCACCTGCTTCGCTCCCAGCTATGTAAATTTCCATATGGGCCTGTCGGAGGAGTAGGTGCTGGCAATAAAATATCTCAATACCATAGAGCCACCCAATATTCCCGTAGGGACTGGGTATATTCAATAACAAAATGCAAATGTCCCTAAAGGAATTATTTTAACTATCTTGTAATTTTTCAAGTTACGTCACAATCGTGAGCATCACTGAACAAGTAGGAGGAAGTACCTGAGCTTAAATCAAATACCCCAATATATCAAAACATTAGATATTTATTTATAACCATCACAAAGCTGATAATTCAATTCTCATTAGCAGCAATGTAAAACACCTTTTGCTAAGATAACGGATAATTAGATCACCATTATAAATGACAGTTCATCAAATTATTTCATCTAATACATCAACTCTTAAATCAGATGAATATGCAAAACGGTGCTAAATGTTTGTGATTGTGACGTAACTTGAAAAATTACAAAAAATAATTCCTTTAGGGACATTTGCATTTTGTTATAGGCAATAAAATATGCTACTGAAATGTCCAATAATGTGATCCTGTGGTCGCGTTATATAGACGATTTGTTTGTTATATGGTGTGGCGGCAGGACATCAGCCATGGATTTCATTGAGAAACTGATTGACAGTGAGAAAGAGGTGGAGTTTCTCAATTTAAGTATTTATGTGGCTGAAGGGACTCTGCAAACCAGGACATTTAGAAAGAGCACGGCAGGAAACACAGTGCTTCATGCCAGTAGATTCCATCTGGCAAAGCTGAAAAATAGTATACCCTATGCGGAGAATCTCTGCATGCGGAGAAATTGCAGTGAACTTGAGCAGCTTCAATTGTCACAAAGAGAACTAACAGGGAGGTTCACCAGGAGAGGGTACAACAAAGCTACTTTAGAGACAGCCAGGATAAGGGCCAATCGAAACCCTAAGCTTATATTTGCAGAGAACAATCAAAGAAAGACACAGACAGATCAGAAGCAACCCATAAGATTCTTCACAGGTTTAAATAAGCAACATCAGGAAATACGAGGTATTTTCCAAAAGCATTGGCACCTTATTTGCAGTGACTTGATTTTGGGTCCTAATATACACAAAAAAACCTTGCTGACATTACGGAAAGCCAGGTAGATGAGACAAGATCTAGTAAACACATTTTTTTTACATTATCTTTATTGATTTTCAACAAAACAGTATATCACAAATGCTTTTACAGAAGCAATTGGCACATTACTAGCATGTTGAACTTACAGTGCTCCATTTCTGTTGGTATATGACAGTATGGTATGTTATGACACAATATGTTTTCCATTCACAATCTTTTGAACAGCTTATATTACAGTAGAAAAGTAAATATGACATCGTAATAACAGTCAATGCTGGGCATTCAGTTCACATTTTATAGTTAGGGCTATGATGTGATCGCGCTGTTACAGTGGTTTGCAAACGCATGAGTGTCGTGGCATAACAGGGCTTTAGGAAGGGCATTTTACCTATGGGGATAGTAGTCAAACAATACCTGAGGTATAATTACAAACATTGCATGGGCATATTGCATCGGGGCAGCCCTAGGGTGCATTCGTCCAAGGTTCGGCATCCTGGCTATTGCGCGGGTGCATTAAAAGGTAACCCGTCAGGGGTCCCCAGATATCTCTGGGCCTGGAGGTCCTAGGTAATAGCTCCGCATAAGTAGATAGTTGCTCCTGACAGAACACCAAGTCATTAAGCCAATCCTTGAACGTATGCGCCCTCCCCTACCCTATTGACCAGCCACATGTCTCTTGGCCGACAGCAATGTGAGGGCAATGTATTTGCGGTGTGTTGCCGGTAGTGGCTTGATGAAGCCCATCAAGGCCACCAACGGTGTTTGCTTGATGTGGGCTGCTGTCATATTGTCTAGGGCTTCAATGACTTAATTCCAGTAATCATGTACTCTTGGGCATTTCCAGGCCAGGTGTAAAAAGTCGGCACTCGAGGCCTGGCATCTATCACAGCTGTCTGAGTCCCTTAATTGTTATTTATGCATCTTAACTGGGGTGTAATAGAATGTGTTATGCGTAATCTGCTGCCTGTCCAAACCTGCTCAGTCTGCGAGCAGCAGTATTCCCATCGTTCGTCTGATAGTTCATGGCCTAGCTCCGCATCGCAGCGTGTGCATGATAGTGTAGATGGTTCCATCCTTTGCATGTGTACTGTGTGATATATCGTGGAGACTAGGTTACCTGCAGACGTATTTTTTTAGCATCAACTGTAGTGAAGTAAGCACTGGGGGTTCATTCGGAAATTCCGGGGTAAGCGAGCGAACACCCTGTCTGAGTAGTATATATAAAAAGACATCCAGTGGAGACCACTGGAGACCTTGAAATATGTGCTTGGGCGTACATAATTGTCCATTGTGGTAGAGGTCCCCCCAGTTTTTTATGTGAGTCCAGTCCCTTAATTTATGAAATGCTATCCCTTGAAGGAGGGGCATGTTGGGGTGATTCGTGAGTGGCGGTGATGAGGAATAGAGCAGGGGAGTTTCCAGCATGCGACCAATGCGATGCCATGTTGTATTTGTACATGTGACAGTAGTTGGGGTTATTTCCAAAGGGCCAGGGGTAGCCTATAGTGCACCATCGATGGGGATGGGGTCTGCCAGCCACTGCTCTGCCGCCACTTGTGGCATATATCGTGGCTGATGCACCCAGTAGTAGGCGTAATGGGCCTGTGCACTTATATAGTACAATTCGAAGTCTGGTATATCAAACCCTCCTTCTGAATATGGTCTGGAGTGTATATTCCACTTCAGTCTCAGCTGCTTGCCTCCCCATACTAAGCGTGTCTGTTCAGACCTACGTGTTTTAAAATAATAACCCCCAGGATGGAGCAGAATGTTTAAAAAGAGGTCAAGTAGTTGAGGAAGTATCACCATCTTAATTAGGGACGCCCTTTCCGCCATTGAGAGGGGAAGAGTAAACCATTGGGTAATGAAATCTGTTATGCAATTCAGGGCTGTGCCATAATTAAGGTGCATCAGTTCCTCTCTATCCCTAGTAATATGAATGCTCAAGTAGCGCAGATCCTCATCACACCACTCTAACGGGTACTCCAAAGGAAAGCGGGCTGTTTCTGTTGTTAATTTGTATTCCCGATAGTTTCCCAAAGACAATGAATGCTCTGAGAATTGAATTTAAATTTTGTTGCGGGTTGCGAATATATAAAGTAATATAATCGGCATATAAAGATATAAGGATGAATGAATGAATGAATGAATGAAAAATATTTATAGAGCGCACGATGGCCAAAACGGCTTCCTGGCGCTGGGAGCTCTGAAGAACCGAACAGACAGGGCCAGGAGGTTTAGCAGGGGTAGGCCAGGGCAAACAGAAAAGTTTTCAGCGCTTTACGGAAATGAGAAAAAATAGGGATCAAACGCATAGAAAGAGGAAGGGAGTTCCAGAACCGGGGAGCAAGAACAGAAAAACGGGTTCCACCAGTGCGAGATTTGTGAAAGCGGGGAACAGTGAGGAGGGCAGAAGATGATGAACGGAGAGTGCGGGCAGGGGTGTGGCGGGAAATCAAAGAATTGATGAAAGCCGGTGCAGAGTGATCAAGGGCCCGATAAACAAGGCACCCTAGTTTAAACAGAGATCTCTGCAAAATGGGCAGCCAGTGAAGGGATTTGAGGACGGGAGTGATGTGATGGGTTTTGGGCAAGTGAAAGATAAGACGGGCGGCCTGATTCTGGATAGCTTGTAATCGGCGGGTTTCATAGGCAGGGATGCCAGCGAACAAGCTATTGCCATAATCAAGGCGGGAAGTGATAAGGGCAGAAATAATGATTTTAAGGGAGTCAAGAGAAAAGAATCGAGAGATTTTCCGGATCATTCGGAGGGAAAGAAAACAGGAGGACACCACGGCGCTGACCTGGCCATGCATGGACAGGTCCTGTCTGACCTTGATGCCCAAAGTTTTAACAGAGGGAACGGGGGTGGGAGGGGGGCCAAGGATGGGAGGCCAGAAAGCAGAGGACCAGGGACTGGATGAGCCGCCAACCAGGACAAGCTCAGTCTTATCTGGGTTGAGCTTGAGGTGGTTGGCGCTCATCCACCCAGAGATAAAGACCATGGTGGAGTGAAAAAAGGATAGAGAATGAGAAGAAGAGGAAAGATCAAAGACGAGCTGGAGGTCGTCAGCGTAGTTATACACAGAGACCCCCAGCTCAAGAAGGGAAGAGATAAGAGGGTGAATATAGAGATTGAAAAGAAGGGGAGAGAGAGAGGAACCTTGGGGGACCCCACAGGGCACCGGGAGGGGAGAAGCAGAGAAGCCGGGAAGGTGGACGGCTTGAGAACGCCCTGTCAGGAAGGAGGTGATCCAGGAGAAGGCAGAACCTCGTATGCCCGCTGAGCTGACACGGTCCAAAAGAATGTTATGGTCGACCGTGTCAAACGCAGCGGACAAGTCGAGGAGGATCAAAGCTTGGGGGGAGTTGACGTCGGCCTTGGCCTTAAGCTCGTCGAGGACGGCTAACACCACGGTTTCGGTCGAATGACCCGAACGGAAACCAGCTTGGTGAGAAGCCAGGAGCTGGTTCCGTTCAACATAAACAGAGAGACAGGAAGTAACGTAGGATTCAAGAATTTTAGCAAGATAAGGCAGAAGAGAGATAGGTCTGAAATTAGAGGGAAGAGAAGAGTCGAGACCAGGCTTTTTAAGAATGGGAGAGACAATAGCAGATTTAAATGAAGAAGGGACCAATCCAGTGGAAAGAGAGGCATTGAGAAAGGAGAGAGGGGTATCAGGACAGGACGAAAAAAGGGTTTTAAGAATACGGGCAGGGGCACAGTCAGTGGGAGAACCAGACTTGATTTTGGTGAGCAGAGCTAGGAAAGAGTCCAAAGGGAGGGGGGGAAAAGAGGAGAAAGAGGATTTAGGCGCAGAGGGAACAGAGTGAGGAAGAGTAAAAGGAGTGACCAAGATGTTAGATTTAATTTTTACAATCTTCTCGATAAAGAAGTTGTTAAGAGAAGAGCAGAGGGCCTGGGAGGGAGTGAAGTGAGGGCAAGCACGATCAGAGGTGGCCAAGTTGTTTACCAGAGAGAAAATTTCTTTAGCTTTGTTGGCCGAGAGCGCCACTTGTTCAGAGAAGTACTTGGTCTTAGTGGCCAAAATGGCCTGCTTGTACTCCTTAAGAAGGATTTTGTATTTGGCCTTGTGGTCAGGGCAGTAGCTACGGCGCCAAAGGCGCTCTGAGCGTCTAAGCTCCAGTTTAAGAGTCTTGAGCTCCGGGCTAAACCAACGGTGAGCCTCGTGAGGGCGGATGGATTTAACTAGCTTGAGGGGGGCTACTAAGTCACATGCAGAAGAGAGCCAGTTACCAACTGCAGCGGCCTGTGAGTCAAGGGGAATACCAGTGAGGTCTGGGGAAGAAGAAGCAAGGGAGTGAGAGAGGGAGGCCAAGTCAGCACGATTCCAGCTACGGGAGAAAACATTCTTGGGGCGAAGGGGCTTGTGAGGGGAGCCAGTGGTGATAGAGAAGGAGATGAGGGAATGATCAGACCAAGTACATGGGAGGATACTGGGGGGGGAGACTATGTCCTGGGATGACCAGACTTGGTCACAGACCCTGATAGTAACACCCATCTTAAAAACAGAGAGACACATACAGACTATATGGACACAGCGAACGCATATTACAACGGAGGGCTTTATCATTATACTGTTGTCTCAGTTTGGCCGCTAAGGGTGCAATCGCAAGCGCAAAGAGTAAGGGGGATAGGGTACATCCCTGACGGGTGCCTCTGGTGATTGGAAAGGCCTGAGAAATGCGGCCCTTTATTAGAACCTTAGCAGTAGGCAGGTGGTATATTAGCCGGATCCAGGAGAAAAAGAGGGGTGGGAAGCCCATGAGCAGCATCACTCCAAAGATATAGTTCCACTCAACTGATTCAAAAGCCTTAGTGGCGTCCAAAAAAAAACGCCGCCAAGAGCAGCTCAGGGGAAACGTTATTTATTTAGAGTGGTAAACAGAGTTCTTCAATTGTGTAAGGTGGCCCTCCCGGGTACGAAACCAGATTGGTCGGGTAGAATCAGTTTCTCCATTAGTAGACTAAGATGATTTGCTATAAGCTTGGCCAGTATTTTAGCGTCACAATTAAGGAGGGACAGCAGCCTATAGGAGTCACACTGAAGGGACGATTTTCCCAGCTTGAGAAGGGAGATTATGAGTTCCTCCCTCATGGATGATGGGAGAATCCTCATACACCTCGCGCAGTATATGGGCCATCTGGTCTACGTACATTTTGTAAAATTCTATAGGAATGCCATCCATATCAGCAGCTTTCCAGGACTGCATTTGCATGATAGAACTCCCTCTGCACATCTCCCAGCCATCCCAATGCAACATCTTGCAACGACTTCTCAAGATCCAAGTAGTCTTTCCTATTTGTGGTGTAAAGTTGGGCGTAGTGACTTGTAAAGGCATTAAGTATATTTGCGGTGTCTCGGTAGACCACTTCGTGGGACCCTGTTAGCCCCAGCACATAGTTGGGATAGCGAGGTTTTCAAATTGTGTCTGCCAATGCCTTACCCAGCCGTTCTCCCTCCTCATTACGGCGGGCTGCCCAATATTTACCCCTACCCCGCGTCTCTTGGTTCGCTGTGTCCATATAGTCTGTATGTGTCTCTCTGTTTTTAAGATGGGTGTTACTATCAGGGTCTGTGGTCAATTGTACTTCTAGTGTCCTGAGCTCTGCTTCTAATTTACACAGTGTATCAGTGATGTCTCTGAGTACTCCTGAACTCCTGATATGCAGATCCCCCGGAGTATAACTTTGATTGCTTCCCAAATAGTTTACACACTGTCCAACGAATTCTTCTTTCATATAAAAAAATCCTGTATTTCCTCCCCCAAATCTGTCTGAAAGGCCGTGTCTAGTAGGATAGGGGCACGCAGTCCTTAGCTGTTGCAAGGGGGGCCAGAGTCTGAAGAGGATAATGTGAGTTTAACTGGAGAGTGATCCGAGTAGGTTCTGGCCAAGTGCTGCACCTTAACTATAGCTGGTCCCAGACCCCGTGACAGAAACGAGTAACCTAGTCGCGCCCACAATGCTGCTTGCACGGTATAATGTGTGCCTTCCAGCTTATGGGGATGCGCATGTCTCCAGGCGTCAACAGCTGATAAATTGTTAGAGTGTCCTGAAGAACCGCGTGTGCTGTAGTGTAGTGGTGGGGGGCGGGGTGGAACCTATCCACAGCTGGGTAATATGTGACATTAAAATCACCTCCCCAAATTATATGATTGGAGCCTATGTCTAAAATCTTAGTCCAGAGCGATGTGTAAAATTCTGGGGTATCGACGTCTGGACCATAGCAGAATGCTAAAGTGACTGAGTCAGACCCTAGTCTCCCCCAAACAAAACAATGCCTTCCTTGTGTGTCCCAGGATGCACCTGCTAAACTAAAAGTTTTTTTTTTTCATAAGTATGGCCGTGCGTCTAGCATAGGATGAGTTAGAGGAAAAGATTCTATGTTCAGCCCACTTGCTAGCAAAATTATTGACATTCTGGGGATGAAAATGCGTTTCCTGCAACATAGCTATGTGAACTTGGTGCCTATCTAAATAAGCCGATATTTGGCATTTTTTCTGTGAATCGCCTAGTCCCCTGATATTCCATGTAATAATACTTAGTTTCTCGGAGGCGCTGTCAATCATGTAGAAGATCTATTAAACAACATGCCTGCATCGAGAACACAACAAAGTTGTCTCAGTAATAGCAAAGGCTTTCGACGCTGCCATAAATGCAAGGCATGCCAATATGGGGTCAATACCACAGAGATTCATTGCCGTTTTCTGGCAACAATTGGCGAATAATGAAACCATTAACTTGTAAAAGCGAATATGTGGTTTATGCTCTGCAATGCAGTTGTCATGAACTATACATAGGTAGCACTATTTTAAAAGCAACTCTACGCATCCTTCAACATATTCAGGCCATCAAACATAAAGGCCAATCGTACCCTGTCGCTCGACACTTTGAACAAATAAATAACAGTGATAGTAGTAATTCGAATATTTTGTTCTGGATCAAGTGCCAATAAGACCAGGGGGTGGAAACAGAGAGAGGTATTTGAGACAACTAGAATCCCAGTACATTCTAAGATTCAACACAAAGATCCCACTGGGCCTTAATACTGAAGAGTATTTACATGTTCACCTGTAACATCGCAATGGGTTATTGAATATGACTTTAAATGTTGCTTATAATGGCTCTTTGGTGAGACAAGTAAACTCTGGATGGTGGTAGAGGACAAGATATTAATTAATTTTATATCACATGATTTGATATTTACAAGAGTGACATTTTTGAATGAATTTGTTGTTTTAATCCTGTTTCTCTTTTTCCCCTCTTTTATAATCCAGACTATGTAAAATGCATTGTACATAGGCGTTCTCACAGAGGTTTTTAAGCAAGGGTAAATATGTGATTACTTTTGATTTTATTAGAGTTGTATAGCCGCTGACGCAATTGTAACTCAACATGGACAAAAGCAGTATTATTAAAAAGAACTGCGTAGCTGCGGTAATCATTAGTCACTTTATAGGGTAAGCACTGTGTCACTTTAAATGCCAAAATGCTGATTTATGCACTGTTACTTTATGGAAAGACCCTGGTACATGTATACATAGTAACAAAAATGGCAACCACAATTTGTTTGAGAAAGGCAGCTGCGACTGCTGAAACCTGTTACAGTTATTTTATTGCCAATAAACCCATACTCACAGAGAACCCGAGTGTGCTGGAGTCTGTCTAAATCTACTGGCAGGCATTTGGAGTGGATATATGTAAATATCTGTATATCTATATATCTATATATCTATATATCTATATCTATATCTATATATATCTATATATATATATATATATATATATATATATTTATATATTTATATATATATATACACACACATATACACACACACACATATATATATAAAATCTGAAGGTGCAAAACCAAAGAGAGGGCAAAGGCGCAGGTGCTAGAAGACAACATCATCATTAATTTGTCCACAGTTACTCTGAGTAAAGCCGAAAATCAACTTCTGGCCCTTGGGCTTTCATTTTGCCCAGAAGGTAACTTTAGCTACAGCAAAACAAGGGTGGACTTTTTTTATATATAAGAAAATTAAAACAAAAAATATTCTTTACCATCAAAGACAGCTCCACACATCAGACCAATGTTAATGATGCCTCAAGAAAAAATGACTCTACTGGTAATTTGGAAGCATCAGACGCTGGGATGTTGGCCACTATGCATGATTTAAGGGTGCATAATACCACCTTGCTTGAGAATACAGATATCATTTCAACACAAGAAAGAGTCAATACATTGAATCTTATAGAGTCTAGTGCGGGTATGAGTCTGTTCAAGAACAAATCAACATTTTGCTCTATGATGCCAAAGGACACAATTGATATCTTCCACAAAAGAACAGTTGAAGATCTCAAAGTCCTATACCACTGGGTAAATAGCAAGCATAAAAAGCACAAGATAAAACATTGTGAGAAGGAATATGAGAAGCTTATCACCAAACTCAAAAACAACCAAGAAATTATAATAAACAAATCAGGCAAAGGGGGTAATTTGGTGATTTGGCCCCGCAGTGACTACAAAAAGGAAGTTCTACCTCAATTAAGTGACACTACCTGGTATGTCAAATCTTCGCTAACAGTGTATACCAAAGCAAAAGACACTGTGAATAAAATGTTAATGAACTACAAAAGGCAGGGACTCATTTCCTACCAGGAATATAGCTTTCTCTATAAAGAATTCCCTGTGATGCCCATTATGTATCTGATCCCCAAGATACATAAGGAGACTTTTCCTGTGCCCGGAAGACCAATCATAACGGCTACAGGAGGAATGTGTCAAAATATTAGTTGTTACATAGACTATTTTCTCCAATCTCATGTTTTGAAGCTTCCTACTTTTATTAAAGACACAGGAGACTTTTTGCAAAAATCGAAACTTAAAACATGGAAAGAAGAATACCTACTGATTGTTTTAGACATTGAATATCTTTATACGATCATAGAGCGCCAAAGAGGATTGGAAGCTGTCAAACATGTTTTAGATACAAGGTTGTTGAACTGTTACAATCATAACATCATGTTGTTGGAATTAATCAAATGGTGCCTTTTTAATAACGTTTTTATGTTTGACAGATAAGTCTATAAACAGTCGAGAGGAGTTGCCATGGGAGCCTGCTTCTCCCCCAGCTACGCGTGTTTACACGTGGGTTGGTGGGAGGAGCAGGCTTTCAGGGGGCAATACAAACAGAAGGTGGACACACATGTAGTCAATTGGTATCGTTATATTGACAATGTTTTTATTGTTTGGGATGGAGATATCAACAGTGCAGAACTGTTTATTTCACAATTCTACACTAATGACAGCAATTTGAAGTTCACATCACATATAGACAGGGTCAGTGTTGATTTCTTAGATACCACAGTATACATAGCGGCCAATGTAATACACACAACACTACATAGAAAGCCAACAGCAGGTAATAGTACCCTGCATGCCATCAGCTTCCATCCACATCTAATTGCATGCATTTAATATGGAGAGCTCCTGCAGTTAAACAGAATTTGCAGCGTGGACAAGGAATATGGAAAATGTGCACAGGCTGCCTTAGAAAGATTCAAAATGAGGGGGTATAATGACACATTACTCAAGGAAGCAACTCATAAGGCCACACTATGGTCAAGAGATTCCCTTTTAGACAAAAGACTAACAGTACAAGACAGCAATGAAAATAGCAAGGAAGACACCACTGCACCCAGACTAATTACCACCTACAGTCAACAACAAAGACAGGTACATGCCATAATCAAGAAAAACTGGCCCATTTTGCGGACAGATGGGGTGTTATCACTGTTTTTACCTACAGCTTCTACATTAACATTTAGGAAAGCTAAATCCATGAGGACAGAACTAGTAAAGAATAGCCCAGAACTCATTATGGCTACCACCTGGTTAAAGCCCAAGAGAGTTTTTTTTAAAATGTTCTGCATGTAGAGCATGTAAATTTGGCAGCAACACCACTCAATATACTGTCCCATTTAGCACACAATTCCATCACCACCCCCCTTTTTCTGAACCATTTAGCATACAGCCACGAGAAATAAGAGGGCACTTTACCTACCGCACAGAGTTCGAAGTATATGTTCTTACATGTACTTACAATCTTTACTACATAGGGAGCACAAAACTCCCGTTATACACACGGATTTTACAGCATTTGTGGGCTATTGTAAATAATGATAACAACTATCCAGTAGCACACCATTTCAAGGCCACACACAACAATGACCTGAGCTGTTTAAAATACTATGTGGTAGCCGCAATTCCTGTACTCTCTTGTGGCGGTGATAGAGAACTCAAATTGAGACAACAAGAAACACATATGATAATGGAGTTCGACAGCAAGTCCCCTAATGGTCTTAATACTATGGAAGACTTGCATTATTATCTTTTATGATCAATCAGATATATTTCCCCTACCATTACTATCTATCCAGACACTCAATGAAATACATACAAAGTCAAAGGGTACATTAGACACATTAATCAGTCTCAGTCTCATGATCTACATTGACAATACATATACCACCTAAAGATCACTAATATGAATATTATTTTTAATGAAAACTTTCTTTTTTTTTACATAAACATACAGTTTTATTAGGAGTGTTTTATAGAAGTGATTTTTAAACTAAATATGGGTATTTATGTTTTAACACTTATTGCACTTTTTTAATTCATCGCTTTGCACTTTCTATTGCTTAATTTGAACAATGTACAGGGCTTTGCACTGATTCAACAAGGCTATAACATTACAGCTATATACAATGAAAACCTATTTTTCTATAGTCCATCTATCACAATCAAGAACCCTATGAGTTGTAATGGTTCCATCATGACAATACTATTATATCAGACTGGCAACCACTAGATTTAGAAGTAGATATAAAATGGGTAATGGTTGGACACAGAAATCAGAGGCATTTGATGCCAGTATACAAGACTAGCCATATCCACCCAGGACTTCGTGAAACATACACTATAGTTATGTTTTTTCACATAACTTGCCACTCTAGGATATTAGAGGAAATAGTATTGACACCTGACAATTCAACTGCTAACACTGTAGTTTTGTGTTTTTTTTTACTGCATACATAGTAGCTACTGTAAGATCAATACGATGTAGTGAGCACATGAGTAGTTTAAGGCATTTAAGCTTCCAATATGGGAAACAATCTTTACAACGCAACTTTTACAACACAACATCCATTACATCGCATGCCATTATAACGCAACCATCACAACGCATGATACTACAACACATACCACTACAACGCATGTCATTACAACGCGTAGTACCCTTACACTATCCAACACTTACCCTACTGTTGCACCCCCTGGAGTTTGAATAGTAATTTCTACCCATACACTATCCAACACTTACCCTACTATTGCACCCCCCTCGAGTTAGAATAGTAATTTTTACACCTACACTATCCAACACTTACCCTACTGTTGCACCCCCCTGGAGTTAGAATAGTAATTTTTACCCCTACACTATCCAACAATTACCCTACTATTGCACCCTCCTGGAGTTAGAATAGTAATTTTTACCCCTACACTATCCAACACTTACCCTACTGTTGCACCCCCCTGGAGTTAGAATAGTATTTTTTACCCCTACACAATCCAACACTTACCCTACTGTTGCACCCCCTGGAGTTAGAATAGTAATTTTTACCCCTACACTATCCAACATATACCCTACTATTCCACCCCCCTGCAGTTAGAATAGTAATTTTTAGCCCTACACTATACAACACTTACCCTACTGTTGCACCCCCCTGGAGTTAGAATAGTAATTTTTACCCCTACACTATCCAAAACTTACCATACATGCAATGTAATGTTATGCATTGTAATGGTATGGGTTGTGAAGGTAGTATGCGTTGTAATGGAATGCGTTGTAAATGTAGTTTTTAAAAATTCGTTGTAATGGCATGCATTGTAATGGAATGCGTTGTAATGGATGTTGCGTTGTAAAAAATGTGTTGTAAAGGTATGCGTTGTAAAAGTATGCGTTGTAACGTCATACATCCTTCCAATATCGATGATGTATGCAACTCAGGGGCAATTCAAGTAGTCACTGTGATTGTCAACGCATTTATGCTGGCATTTAATACTTACATAGGAGACTATAGATAAACATCGTAGTGACAATGTTTTCGTCAAACATGATGAAGAAAATGTCCTCTGTTGCTTTAAGAATGTATTCTTAACATTGATTTATAGCAGGATCAAATATAATACCGGCTGGTGTATAATTTTGCTTATAAGATGTTGTTAGCAATCACAAGCCTATTTATACATTTGTGCGTATGTATTTATTTATTTATTCAACGATGTATACTAACACTCAGCACTTTGGAAGTATGTCTTCCATGTCTATGGGGGGTCACGTGAGGCCATGGGTAGTACTTAAAACTATGGTAAACAAACATTCCACTATGTGATCAAGGTTACTAAGCCAGCCGAAACGCGTTGTGACAGTTCTTGGTGAACAATAAAAACATACTTTGCCAACCTGAAGCAGAGTTTGTGCTGGTGCTTCATCGCCGTGTGGAGGTTGGAGGCAGCAAACTGGTTGTCATATATATATTTTGTGGGGTCCCTGAATAAAGAAACCTGTGGATCTTGATCCGTTCCTCCAGAGTGCTGTTATTTTTCGTGAAGCGAAAAATCTGAGCAGAATATATATATATCAAAGTTCCCTCTCCAACGGAAAGCGGGAATAACAACACCATGTGTAAAATAGTTAAAATGAATAAAAGAGAGAATCATGTAAAAACGTTTAAGCAAGGTGGGTTTATTAAAACCTCATCCCAAGTACAGCCTACAGCAACTGACTCAGTCAGAACCTAAGACAGAGTCTGTTCTAAGAACATAGAACACAGGTAAAGAACATGGAGACTTAAAGGGGAAGGGTAGCAAGACATCACACATCTCCCTTCTATACAGAAAGAAAAGAACAAAGCTTTAAACATAGTCTTTCAAATAAGAGGGAGCTCTACGAGTTCTTTGACTTCTCTTAGGTGGATGCAAAGACCTATTTACAGAAGAGTAAGAATCAAAGTGGAAATTATTGCATGAATTATCAGCAACATTAGAAAAAGGCAAATCAGGATTAACAACAACTACACGACTCTTATTCCAAATTCTCCCATCATCAGTCTTGACAGCATTTCTAAAGATTTTAATAACAGTCCTAATGTTGGTGTATTTCGACCACGGTTTACGTCCCACAGGAGCCTTAATTTTAACAAGATCACCTATTTTGACCTCATGAGGAGAAACGCTTTTCTTAAGATCAAAATATGTCTTGCGAGCATCCTGTTTGAGTAACTCCCTGGTTCTCCAATCACCAACATCATTATTGACAAGACCCTTGTTCAGACACATCCACCCTGGACACATCAAAGTGTTAGGAGCTCTTCCTTTGAAAAGCTCAAACGGGGACCTTCCAGTAGTAGAATGCGGGGCAAAACGATAAATGTTAATCCTGTCCTGGAGAGTGGACTTCCAATCTAAACCAGAAGATCAAGCCAGTTGTATAGATTCTTTTAGAGTCTTATTGACTCTTTCTACAGCACCATTAGTTTCAGGATGGTAAAGTGAACACCTTTTGTGAACAATTCCACATTTCCTTAGGAAGTCAGTAAACATAGAAGAACAAAACTGAGGACCATTGTCAGACAGAAGACTATTTGGAAAGCTTTCCTTATTAAATACAGGCTCCAGAAACTTAATAACTGAATTAGATGTAATTTCCCTGACAGCAGAAACCTCGATCCACCTAGAGTATAAATCAATCAACACAATGAGATAAGGGGTATCAGAAACACCAGAGAGAGGACCAAAAATGTCAATAGCGACCTCATCCCACGGATGACCAGGTAAAATCCTCTTCACCATAGGCATTTGTCTTGTTTTTAAAATTTTGTCACTGGAACAGCATTCAGGACATTCACGTACCATTCTCTCAATTTCTAGGTCCATGCCAGGCCACCAAAACTGCATGCGAAGAAACTCTTTTGTCTTGACAATGCCTAAATGTCCACAATGAGCAAGGGACAACAACTTACACCTTAGAGAGGCAGGGGGAACAAGTTTGGTACCACGAGTTAAAAGTCCATCACACACAGACAGTTCATCAGAAACCAACGACCAAGGCTTATCCAAGCGAGAATTATTCTTCAAGGAAAGAATAACCTTCAAAATATCTTCATCCTTCTCCAGCTCAGATCTCCATTCAGACTCAGGAATTGCACCATCAGTCACTTCACACACATTCACAAACTCTTCTGGATCAGGCAAATCATCTTCTTCAGAGCACTCTGTATCAACTAGCCTTGATAAGCAATCCGCAGACCTGTTGGCTATGCCAGGAATATACTCAACCTCGAACTCAAATTCTTGTAAAGAAACAATCCATTTTCTTATCCTTGATGAGATGGCATCCAAACCTTTCTTTGAAAAGACTTCTTTCAGAGGTTTATGATCCAACAAAACACAGACTTTTGTCCCCCAAATCAAATTTTTAAACTTTCTTAAACCCCAAAAAATTGCTAAAGATTCCTTTTCTATTACAGAGTAATTTAACTCTGAACCTCTGAGACAACGAGAGGAACAACAGATCAAAGAATCTTTACCATCCTTTTTTTGAACGAGACCAGACCTAAACCCTTATCACTTGCATCTGTAAACATGACAGTGGGAAGACCAGGGACAAAAGCATGAAGAGAAGGTGCTTTGCTCAGATCCTTCTTGATGCTTAAGAATTCAGATTTACAAATAGGGGACCAATTGAAAGTTGCATTTTTTACCGTAAGTTTTCTTAAGTTATGTGTCTTATTTGCAAAATTAACAATGAATTTACTATAAAATTCTACCATACCCAAAAATGAGAGGAGCTCATCTTTGCAGGTAGGTTCTTTTACTTTATCTATAGCTTCAACTAACTCCTTCTTGGGAAAAACTCCATTACAAGTGATGCGATGACCCAAGTAATTAACCTCTTGTACTCTAAATTTACATTTTGCTCTCTTCAGAGTCATGCCTGCTCCTTCTAGACGTCTCAGAACCAAAGAAACTCGACTATCATGCTCACCAACATTGCTACCATAAATTAACAAGTCATCTTGATAGCACTTTACACCAATTAATCCCTTCAAAATTCTTGACATGATTCTCTGAAAAACAGAGGCTGCAGAAACGAGGCCAAAGGGCATTCTTCTGAACTTAAATGTACCCATAGGTGTTATAAAAGCAGTTAAGTCTTGTGATGAATCATCTAGCACTACCTGATGATAGGCAGAAGCCAAATCAAGAGTGGTAAAGTATTTTGCCCCTTCTAGAGTGCAAACCATTTCATCTATATTAGGAAGGGGAAACCTATCAACTATGACCTCCTTATATAAGGATCTCAAATCAATGCAAAGGCGAATTTCGCCGGTGGGTTTCTTCGCTATCACAACAGGAGCAAGCCATTCTGTTGCTTCAACTGGAACAATTATGTTGTTCTTGATAAGCTTATCTAACTCCTCCTGTACCTTAGCCTGTTCAACAAGTGGAATTCTCCTTACTTTAGCTACAACTGGGAGCGCGTTAACTTTCAATTTTAGGAGATGTTTGTAGCCAAGTAAACACCCCAATTCATCTTTGAAAACATTAGGAAATTTCTTTGCCAAGGACAAGGATAAGTTTTCATCACTCACAGTATTAGGTGTATCAGTTATTTCATGAATTTGAACTTGAGGAGAAGCATTGGGATCAAGGGTAACCCCTAACTGTCGTTGATGAAACCAACCCAACAAAGCATCACCTTTCTTGGATACATAAACTTTTCCCACAATTATGCGAGAACCAAGTTCAATTACAGCCATGAAATATCCCAACATTGAAATAGGTTTGTCACTATAACCTAAGGGTAAAATATCGCATCTATGCATTTTCACGTTTTTTGCAAACAATTCATTAAACATTTTCTCATCAATGATGGTTATCTTAGAGCAAGAATCAAATTTAAAGTTTACTAAGGAATTTTCTACCTTGACAATGAAAGAAGGATGATCAGATTTATCATCATTCACCTCAAAACAAATTGATCTTACTTGAGGTTGAGGCCATCTTCTCCTTGAATTATCACTGTTTTGAGCTTTCGACCTGCAAAATTTAGCATAGTGACCTTTTTTGTTGCATAAGTTACATGTTGTCTTAAGGGCAGGACAAATAGGAGAATTGGCTAAATGATTACTCTGACCACATCTGAAACATGAAAATCTAACATTTGAAGAATACATATTTCTCTTCACTTTCTCTTCCGAATTTACACCATCAGTTTTTTTTATCAAACAAACAGTCTCATCGACTTTTATTTCCTCTTTTGACTCAGAAGTAGAGGGTTTATCTTTTTCTTTTTTAAGTTCTCCAACACATTTTGTCATGTGTTCAACTTGCTTCGCAATTGTCAAAACTTCTTCGAGAGGTGGTTCATCTTTTAACCAAAGTTCCTTCCTTATTTCATCATGTCCACATCTTAAAACAAATTGATCTCGAATTCTCTCATCAAGGGTTTGTCCAAAATTACATGAGGATGCAAGTTTCCTTAAAGAAGAAACGTAATCTTCTACTGATTCATCTTTCTTTTGTTCTCTCAGACCAAAATGATATCTTTCCATGATTGTGCTGAGCCTAGGTAAGTAGTGTCTATCCAGTTGTAGTATTGCTATTTCGTATTCATTTAGATTTCTTTGTTCCGCAGCTGAAAGATCTGGTAAGTGCTCAAGAACATCTTGACCTTCGCCTCCTAAACAATGCAAGAGAAGTGAATGCTTTCTTTCCGCACTCAAATTTGTTCCGCATACTCTTGCATAATTAGCAAAAATCTTTTTCCACTTTTTCCATTTCACGTTTGGTTCACCTGGGCTCGTTAGAAAGAAAGCTGGCTGAGTTACGTTTTGCATGTTATATTTATTTACTGTGTTAGATGAAGAGAAAATAAAATGAGTCTTTTGATGAAGAGAAAAAAAAATAATAAAAAAATGAGACTCCTGAAAAGGTAAGTTGAGTTTTGTTTAAAATCAAATTGTCATTTTCTTTTATGCACTGACATATGCTTATTTATCCTTTAAAGTCCTTTAAAGAATGTGTATAACTATCCTTGTTTTATTAGAAGGATGAATTTATCAATGGTGTCTTTCTAGAATAGTACTGAGAACTTATCTTTGTTGTGATAATTCTAATTTAGTTAATTTTCTTTTATTTTTTTTTTAGAATGTGGATGAGTTTGACAATGGTGTCCTTCCACTATTGTACTGACAATGCTTCCTTAGTACAATAATGGGATAAGAATGTAGAACGATTGAACAAACAGGTTGTTCTAACTTTGAGAGTGTTTTCCACTCGTAGAACGTGCAGCGTTTATTGGAATGGCTGACACGCAAAGTTCCAATGTTAATTCTTTTGATGCGCAGCGTTCAATTACGTTGGAACGCACTGTTGACACGCAGCGTAGATGAGAGGCTGGACGCAAGGCTCACGTGTGAGCAGCGTCAGCATGAGCAGCGCAGAACCTAAGACAGAGTCTGTTCTAAGAACATAGAACACAGGTAAAGAACATGGAGACTTAAAGGGGAAGGGTAGCAAGACATCACACCATGTCTTGGATGTATAAAGAGTTTATTTGTCAGCTGCTGTACGCGTTTCGCCTGTCCTGCAGGCTTGTCCACCAACAGTGTGAAATAAAGTTAAACACCATTTTAAACACTGCAAACACTTGTCACATAATTAAACTACACAATCAGTGTATTGAACAAAAGACTTGTATTTCTCATTTGCCCAGCTTTGAAATGCGCTAAGTTTCAAATTGGTTAACACAATGCCCACATAATATAAAAGCTTTTGAAATTTAAGAATCCATTCATTTCATTGCGCTTTGCCGTGTCAGCCCAAAGTTGATTACCAATCGCTAAATGCGGGGGATCAAGCAATGTAAAGTTGACTACTTCCACAGGTCATTGAACAACAGACTCGTTGTTTAAAATAGCCCGACTTGAAATTGTGGAAAAATTCAACCTAATATCCGTAATGCATCCTCAAAGGAAACTTATTTATCTACAAGGAGCATTATAAGAGTTACAAATTACACGCATTACATGTTTGCAGTGTCGGCATAAAAATAAGTAACCTACGCTCGACACCCGAGTTCACACAAAATGTACGCGTAATAACGCAAAGCAGATATTACACAATTATGGGCTAGTGCCTCAATTTACATGTTAAGCAACTCATTAAATGGCCACTACAAAGATGCAAAGCCAATTATGGTAATTAAACAACCGTCCCCTAGTTACATCTGCATTGACAACAGTATAAATGTGTACAGTCCAAGTGGGCATCTCATACATGCTGACTAGGACATAATGTATTGAAAAATATTAAACTATTACTCCAGTGACAAGTATAATGTGCTTAAAAATCCCACTACCACCTAAAATTGTGAATTTTCATGATCATAAAAACAAACAGTTCGGCAGGAAGCAATATGTAGCACAACATTTACAGGTCAGTATGCAGATCTTCCTCCATGTTCAAACCAGCTGGTGTCTACCAGTTTAGTTTGATTATGTATGTTGATTCTAGTCTTCTCAGACATTTCTCACGGTTGCCTCCTCTCTCTTTCATCTTGACTGAGTCTATAACAAAGTAAGATAGACCGGCTATATTTTTCTGATGGCATCGTTCAAAGAGGCGTGCCACTGGATGATTTTTATCCCCGGTTTTAATCGCCCTTAGGTGTGCCAACTAGCCCACCTGGAACCTCCAGTATGCGCCAGGGGGCTGCATTGCAGAGGTGTAATGAGGCTATGCCCCTTGTTACACCTCTCTGCAACGCAGCCCCCTGCCGCGTTTGCAGAGGGGGAACTAATTCCCCTTGCATACTGGGGGTCCCTGGGGGCCAACTAGCCCACCAGGAGCCTCCAGTATGCGCCAGGGGGCTGCATTGCACATAGGTGTAATGAGGCTATGCCCCTTTTTACACCTCTCTGCAACGCAGGCCACTGGCGCATTTGCAGAGGGGGGACTAATTCCCCTTGCATACTGGGGGTCCCTGGGTCATATCTGCCTAAACACCGATATTCCGAACGATTGAAAATGACTTTTCTTGAGAAACATTTGGATTTGGATTATCATGTCCTATACTTTGGAATTTTTGAAAGACTGACTTTGAGGATGCCATAAATTACTCAAGTCTGCCCGAATTGTGTGGGTAAAATCGATACCTAGTCACTTTGAATAAGAATGGACTTACGTCTCGTCTAACATTTGGAAGAAATATCTAGTTATATGACAACAGGATACAGACATAACTTGAAGGAAATAAGAACGCCCTGAAGAAGTTCTGTTGTACAGAACGACACATTTCCGCTGGCTGTGGTACATAAACTGAAGGAAAATAAAAGCATTTGAATATACACCAAGATTCAGCGCTTCAATAAGGACTCTAAGTGATAAGATTTGATTGGACTTATTGTGCAAGTTTTGCTGTGCCAAACTTTGGATTATTCTCCACTACTCTCTACTACTTACTCTCTCCTACTCCACTACTCTCTAATACTCACTCTCTACTACTCATTCTCTACTACTCTACTACTCTCTCTCTACTACTCACTCCCTACTACTCACTATCTACTACTCTCTACTACTCACTCTCTACTACTCTCTACTACTCACTCTCTACTACTCTCTCTCTACTACTCACTCTTTACTACTCACTCTCTACTACTCTCTACTACTCACTCGCTACTTCTCACTCTCTACTACTCTCTACTACTCACTCTCTACTACTCTCTCTCTACCTACTACTCTCTACTACTCACTCTCTACTACTCACTCTACTACTCACTCTCTACTACTCTCTACTACTCACTCTCTACTACTCTCTCTCTACTAGTCTCTACTACCTACTCTACTACTCACTCTCTACTACTCTCTACTATTCTCTCTCTCTGCTACTCACTCTCTACTACTCTCTACTACTCACTCTCTACTACTCACACTCTACTACTCTCTACTACTCACTCTTTACTACTCTCTACTACTCACTCTCTACTTCTCTCTACTACTCACTCTACTACTTACTCTCTACTACTCACTCTCTACTACTCACTCTCTACTACTCTCTACTACTCACTCTACTATTCACTCTACTACTCTCTACTACTCACTCTCTGCTACTCTCTCTACTACTCACTCTCTACTCTCTATTACTCATTATCTACTCTCTACCTCTCTCTACTTCTATCTCTACTAGTCTCTACCTCTCTACCGCTACCTCTCTACCTCTACCTCTACCTCTCTACCTCTACCTCTCTACCTCTCTCTACAAGCACACATATACACATATATATATGCATATGCATTTATATATATGTATGTGTATATATATATATATATCTATATATACATACATATATAAACATATATAATCTGTATATCTATATAAACACAAATATAAATGCATGCATACATATACATATATGCATACATATGCATGTTATTTACATGAAAGTTTAAAAAACACTAATAAAGGCAAAGCAAAAAAGCCACCTCATTACAAACAGAATGGCTTTAACTTAAACGAGGGCGAGATCTATTGCATTTTCAATGCTTGTTTACTTTGGTTCCATCAAGAAGGCATTCAGATGTGTCACACATTTGCCATAAATTATGAATGTTAGCACTCTAGTTGCTCATCAGATCACTGTAGTAAAGCTACTGCTCACGAGGGAAGTCTGCTGCTGGTATTCAAAGTGCATGTGTCAGAATTTTTTTAATGAAATAGAAGAGGATTTGAGAAGTCACTCAAAATGTGCCCTAATTTTTCTTTCGGAAGCACTAATCATACTTTCTATGGCAAAATGAACCCCCTCATTTTGTTCCTTTTTAAATTAAATGTTTCCAAACTTACCACTTCATTCCAATCAAGATGGCTTCTGGTGTGCCATACTTTTGTCATAAGTAAGACTGTCAGCGCTCTAGTTGTTCTTTAGAACACTCTGGGACATTCTGTCATTGGGCTATACTTGGGCCACATATGGGTGATATTTGGGCTACATTTTGGCTCTTTTGTCTCTGGTGGCCATCTTGGGAGACTTATTTGTTATGAAGTTTCCTAATTTTTTCATTTACTACACATTTGCGCAATGGTGAAGGAAGGGGCAGGGTCTGAAGTGATATGTGTGCAAACACACCCTATGGCGCATTTTAATTTGGTGAATTCATTTGTCTTCAATCCTGAGGGTCCCTGGGGGCCAACTAACCCACCAGGTACCTCCAGTATGCGCCAGGGAGCTGCTTTGTAGAGAGGTGTTCAGAGGCCATGGTCCTTTTTACAACACTCTGCAACGCAGCTCCGTGGTGCTTACTGGAGGTACCTGGTGGGCTAGTTGACCCCAAGGGACCCTATGGATTGAAGAGGAATTAATTCTCCAACTTAAACCGCGCCACAGGTTGTGTTTGCACACATGTCAACTCAGGCCCGCCCCCTCCCTTCACCACTGTGCAAACGCACCCCGTGGAGCGTTTTAAGTTTGGGGATGAATTCCCCTTGAATCCTGAGAGTCCCTGCGGTACAACTAGCCCACCAGCTACCTCCACTAAGTGCCACAGAGCTGCGTTGCAGATTGACCCCAGGACTTGCCCCCCCCGGGCTAATTAACAACGAAGCGCAGGAGCCCGCGCTTCATTTAGTTTTGCTGCAGCGGGATGTGTGGATCCTACGTGAATCCAGCTATTTTTTAAAAAACAAAATTAATTTGAGGGGCCTTGGCGGTCCTTGTGGGACCCCCTGAGCAGGCAGAGGGGGTCAGGGTGTTTATACCCTGCCCCCTTTGCGTGTTTTGCGTGGTTTCTTTCACTGCTTTCTTGTGCCTTGGTTCTACGCAGGCACAAGATGGCAGAAACACTTCCTGGTTTGAAGTGTTGACAGCCGAATATCATAAAGCTGGTGCTCGGGAGGATCCGCGGCCTAGATATATATATGTTTTTACTTTTGAATTTCTCAGCAACCACTGAACGGATTTACACCATTTAACAAAAAGGCACGACTCTGAACCAAGGGCTACCTTTTTGCCAAATTTGGTGTAGTTCCGTTCAGCAGTTCGGGCTGTAGCTGCAACTAAAGGTTCCTACGGGAAATTGCATGGGGAAAACACGTTTTGGGACCCCCTTTTTTCTCGGCCCCCGCTTGATGAATCACTGTGAAGCTTTCAGGATAAAAGCGGGCCGAAGCTGAAAATTTAGCGAAGATTCGTCAATCGGCGCCAACGTTATTGGGAATAGAATGTTGCGGATTTCCTATGGAAAATAGGTCTTAACTATAACTACCTACTGGCGACCGCCAGTAGGTAATATATACCCATGAGCAAGGCGGCCACGCCGAAACGCGTTGGGTATTTGTTTGGCATAAGATGCATTAAATCTTTCTATGGAGGAACGATACTTTGTTGGTGATTCTGCAGGCGAGGAGTGAACGTGTGCTTGTGTACACGGTGAGCGAAAGTGTTAAACCGGGCGACCTGGGACACGGAGGTACACCGCAGCTGTTAGTTGTCCCGGCAGTTTTTGGAGGTTGGAGAAACGCGTATATATATATATATATATATATATATATATATATATATATATATATATATATATATATATATTCATCTCAAATGATCCCGTCGCAGAGGGAACTGCTTATGTCGGTGCCAGCGTTTAAGACCGGGAGCGTGTCTCAGTTTATTTCAAAACAAAAAGGATCGCGCGGCACTCTTCTTGGCAGTAGATTTATTTCACAGGTCTCTTGCAAAAACTCAGAAACATCACTAATCACCTGCAGCAATGTGATACAAATATCTAGTATCATCATAGTACCTGTAGCAAGAGTGGTACTGGGGAGACTGTGAACTGACACAGAGCTTTGCCATGAGCTTGACACATATATTTCTCTACAGCTGCAGAGATTAGACAGTAAGACAGGCGGGTATTGTAATGAAATACAAGTACTACCGGCGAGGATACTCCAGCAACACATCATCATGGGGAACATCGTTTTCAACAAAACTTTTACCACGCACTACCATTACAACGCAGGAATTACAACGAAAGTCGTTACAACGACTTTCGCTGGAGGGCGCTGTTGGATTGGGAATAGTTTAATTTTCTATCAAACACCTTCCCTATTATCCACGGAGACTGGAGTTGGAATAGAAAATTAAACTATTCCACTATCCAGCACCCCCCCAACTCAAGTTGTTGTAACGACATGCGTTGTAATACCTGCGTTGTAAAGGCATGCATGGTAAAAGCATGCGTTGAAACGTCATACAACCCATCATCATTTTCCTGACAACCAAGATGAGAGCAGTGAATTCAGGGCTGAGCTGCAGGATCACACTACTCCACCCTCCTTCTCTCCCAGCCTGTTAAGGATGAAATAGCAACATAGGTGGGTAGGAATACAGGTGGGTTGGGAGCCTATAAACATGCCACTACATATAACTCATTTTCTTTTTCCAACCTGAATAAGCTGACCTATCAGCAGAAGCCTTTTTACGTCTCGGCTAGAGAAACGCGCAAAGCGCATTCTCGCCAGAGAACTATAGCGATCATTTCACCCTAGAAAATCCGACAAAACGAGACAAGAGCTGTGCACGCGTGCAGCATTGTGAATGGGAGAGGGAGCGACAAGAGCTCGCCATGCGCAGATTTGGAAGCGCCCACAATCACGGCGCCAGCGTCTCCGCCACGTGCCGATAACTGCTCTCTTCCTGGCCGGCTTTACGGAAGGCAGCATGGCGTGCGGTGCCACTCTGAAGCGGCCCATGGATTTCGAGTCCCTGCTTAGCCCCCAGTCCCAGTCCCCTAAGCGCAGGAGGTGTGCCCCGCTGCCTGGGTCCCCTGGGGGACATTCCCCGCAGCGGTTCGGTCTGATGTCCCACGGCAAAGAACAGCCTCACGGAACACCACCGCATCTGCCTTTCGTTGGGGAGCGACGCCTCACCCCAGGTAACTGCAGAGGAGGCTCAGGCCGGGTGGCACAGGGAAAGCAACGACATGGGTGTTATCCGGGGACAGTGATCTGATGATGCACCTCGGGCACGGGGCTGACGCAGTTATTCACACAGCTCTGATGATGCACCTCGGGCACGCGGCTGACGCGGTTATTCACACAGCTCTGATGATGCACCTTGTGCACGGGGCTGACGCAGGTATTCACACAGCTCTGATGATGCACCTCGAGCACGGGGCCGACGCAGGTATTCACACAGCTTTGATGATGCACCTCAGGCACGGGGCCAACGCAGTTATTCACACAGCTCTGATGATGCACCTCGGGCATGGGGCCGACGCAATTATTCACAGAGCTCTGATGATGCACCTCAGGCACGGGGCCGACGCAGTTATTATTCACACAGCTCTGATGATGCACCTCGGGCACGGGGCTGAGGCAGTTATTCACACAGCTCTGATGCTGCACCTCGGGCACAGGGCTGACACAGTTATTCACACAGCTCTGATGATGCACCTCAGACACGGGGCTGACGCAGTTATTCACACAGCTCTGATGATGCACCTCGGGCACGGGGCTGACACAGTTATTCACACAGCTTTGATAATGCACCTCAGGCACGGGCTGACACAGTTATTCACACAGCTCTGATGATGCACCTCGGGCACGGGGCCGACGCAGTTATTCACACAGCTCTGATGATGCACCTCAGGCAAGGGGCCAATGCAGTTATTCACACAGCTCTGATAATGCACCTCAGGCACGGGGCTGACGCAGTTATTCACACAGCTCTGATTATGCACCTCGGGCACGGGGCTGACGCAGTTATTCACACAGCTTTGGTAATGCACCTCAGGCACGGGGTCGACATAGTTATTCACACAGCTCTGATGATGCACCTCAGGCACGGGGCCGACGCAGTTATTCACACAGCTCTGATGATGCACCTCGGGCACGGGGCCGATGCAGTTATTCACACAGCTCTGATGATGCACCTCGTGCACGTGGCCGACGCAGTTGTTCACACAGCTCTGATGATGCACCTCAGGCACAAGGCTGATGCAGTTATTCACAGAGCTCTGATGATGCACCTCGGGCACGGGGCTGACGCAGTTATTCACACAGATCTGATGATGCACCTCGGGCACGGGGCTGACGCAGTTATTCACACAGCTCTGATGATGCACCGCAGTTATTCACACAGCTCTGATAATGCACCTCAGGCAGGTGCTCACAGCTGTTATTATTCACACAACTCTGATGATGCACCTCAGGCACGGGGCTGACGCAGTTATTATTCACACAGCTCTGATGATGCAAATCAGGCAGGTGCTCACAGCTGTTATTATTCACACAGCTCTGATGATGCACCTCAGGCACGGGCTCACAGCTGTTATTATTCACACAGCTCTGTTGCGCTCTTTAATACTCTTTACTAATAACTCTCTCCTAACCACTATCGACTTCTCACTGTAGTACTTACTGTGTGTGTGGGTGCTAATGCAATAGGTCTCGCATATGTACGTGATGAAGCTATTGGCAATGTAAATGTCAATGCCATTTATTTATGATTTAAAAAATAAAATAATAATGAGCAATGCCAATAGCTCTACCTTTATTGCTGCAGAGACCATTGCATTGTTAATGCTTGTTTTTAAAGGTAAGATTTTCATAAGAATCACCTTCTTCTTTTTTCCCAGACCTGCACGTATGTTTTTTGTTTTAAATAAGGATGATACCCTTAACTATTTGAGGCAATTAGTGTAATTTCTTTTGCATTCTGGGGCTAACAATTTGGAATTAAAATGTTTTGCTCTGCGGCTAAAAATCACTGCAATGTAAAGTACTGTTCTTTAAATAGTCTAGTCAAAATTGACACATCACTTATGTGCCATTTGTCAGCTAGAAAACAATGCATTATAAGAATAAAATACAGCTAAGCGGGATATTCCAGGTAACATTCAAATAATGGGATTGTCTAAAAATTCACTCCCTGGTATTTCGTGCTTCAGTAGGGTCATCGGGCTCCACGATGACTTTGCATTTCCCCAGAAAAAATATTTAGGGTACATCATTAAGCAATAACTGTCTACCATCTGTACCAAATAGTCTTATTACAGTATGGGGGCCGAACACTGTTTGGTAGGAGTCTCATTGTTCACTTAGGGAGCCCGTGTTAACCTTTTCAGGCAATTCAGGTAGCTAAAAAAGTGGCCTACATCTGCAAATCAAGTCAGTTTTTAGCTTCTAAAGACACACTGCATGGGTATTTTGTACGGTATGGGAGACTGCATGTATTTTTATTAGCTAAAGGCAATGTTTGAGGTAACATAAGGGAAATCAAGAGTAAAACTGGCCCACCTGGCCATAAACTGCTGAAAACAACCGCCCACACACTGACTTGTCAAACCAGACGATCAGGCAGTACCTGATTGCCCTTTCGGCCATTCCAACCCTGCGTACACTTAAGCATAACATAACATTTAGGCCTTCAACGTGACAGCTGAGGTTGGAGAGAGACAGATATGCAATAACACCACTCACAAGGGCATTTCTCTTGGGAGAAGTTTCGCAATTTTGAAAATTTAAGAAACTGAACACAAAATGCCCCCGTTGTGAATATAAAAAGAGAGAGCCCATGTGTATGTTGCTGTTAAACTGTTCTAGAGATATGCAGGAAGTTTCTGTCACCAGACCTTTGCCACCTACAAATCGCCAACTTGCAATGATGCAGTAGACGCTTGCTTTAACAGCTCAGGCGGCTTTTTATTCAGCAACTTTGTCGAAATGAATAATGTAATATATAAATGGTTAGAAAAGCAATATGAAGTATGCCAAGACAGCACAATTTACATTGACTATTACCAGGATTACATTTTTTTTTATTGTGAAAATAGCATAAATTAATCCAAGATCAATGTTTGCCGTACTTTAACTTTTGTTTAATTCTATTAATTTACGAGAAAATAACTGTTAAACAGTCCAACTGTTTAATTACATTTGTATATATTAATTTGGTTTTAATCAACTGTCAATAAATCATTCATTCTCTCACAAAGGGCACTATGTAATATAAGGAAAAAAGGCCCACTTATTGTACTGCAAGTTGTCTATGTGCTCCTCGACCTTACCAAAGCATTCGACCTACACCCTCCTACTCCTATTTGGTCGTATAATTCCTAATATTCTGATTGGATATAGTTTGGTATACTTTATCCGATACTATACAATTCATCTGTTGCAATGAAACTGTGCACTACAGCACATTCTATACGAGAGTGTTCAACAATTTAGAATTATTGCCAATAAATCGCTTGTTAAAATTTCTCCGCAAAATATCTAAACTCGATAATATGAAACGCATTTTTCTTTCCGACTTGTTTTCCCATATGTGATGAACGTGCTTCTAGTCAAATTGAGTGTTACAACAGACGTCTGAAAAATGCAGGCATAAGGCACTTTGGTAATATGCTTCTGTTGCACACTGCACACTTTTTCACAGGGGAAGCAACTCTGTTGCCCTCATATTATGTGGAAAGAGTAGTTAAGTGGAATTTCTGCCTCACTGTGCATATATTTCATTATGCCTATATCTGACTATGTAATGGTTTGATGTCTCCCTACAGGCTTACCATCAATGCGGAATGCCAGCTGCAGCTACACAACTTTCCGATGGATGAGCACTCCTGTCCTCTTATATTCTCCAGTTGTAAGTCCCTCTCCAGTGCATTTGTAAGCTGTGGAATATGTTTGGTTAAGATTTGTTTCTGGCATCCTAGTGACATAGAATACCAGACCTATTGACTTCTTCATGGAGCTGCATAACAATTTAAGGTCTGAATTCTGATCCCTGTGCAAAACAAGAGTTTGCTTGTTGATCAGAATTATGAGTTGTGTGCTAATTATCACACCTTGTAGTTTGTATTACTCTTAAATTCCGTGGGTCAAACCTGCTGCAAGTTTGTGAGGGAAGAAGGCCCAGAGAAGGAGGAAAAACATGAACAATTTGGTGATTCTGCTTGTTATGCCTCATTTTAATGTTGAAAACTCAGACTAGGGGATATTTACCACACACTTTAATTACATCACCTTGGATAATTGGTATTTACCTCATGTAAAGACCTCACCATATGCTGATCAACTTGGGGAAGGGCTTTAGAAGTATAATTAACATGCTTCTTGTACAGTGTATATCAGAGAGTAGCTGATTGTGTTTACATATTCAACCTACATATTAATTAGAGATGTTTCTATTGTAACGTCCTATTTGTATTGAAATATTCATGTTTGTTTATGCAGGAAACCAGAGGATTATTATAGAATGCAGGGTTCAATTTTAAGCAAAACTTGTGTAAAAGGTGCACAACTACTCAACTGTGTTTAAATACTTCCTTGGGTTTCATTACTTTTTTGTAATAAAATGATCATGTAAACACATCGATTGTCATAGGTAGCCCTACATGTTTTTAGGTGTTGTCCTTTGTCATTGTACAACTCTTTTGGGGACACGTTTATCACCCAGTAAGGTAGATAACAGGGTTTCTCTGTTGACCATTTAGCATAAAATAACAATTTTGTGGGGATTTTGATCTGAGTTCAAATGTTGAGAGGTGTCTGCCTTTTTCGTTCACTTTGCAGGTTTCAGTGTTGGTGGTGATAATCTTCCTCGTGGTCTCAATCACCTTTTCAGTGATCCAAAGTTAAACTTTTTTACTGCAGTATAGAGCATTAATTGTGTGGGGGAAACATCCTTTACAATGCAACTTTTACAACGCACTACCATTACGACGCAACTTTTACAACGCAAGTCATTACAATGAATTGCGCTGGAGGGCGCTCTAGGATAGGGAATAGTTTAATTACTATCCAACTCCTTCCTTACTATCCACGGGGACTGGAGTTGGAATAGTAAATTAAACTATTCACTATCCAGCGCCCCCAATGCAAGTCGTTGTAACGACTTGCGTTGTAAAAGTTGCGTCGTAATGGCATGCGTTGTAAAAGCATGCGTTGTAATGACATACATCCATTGTGTAGCATGTGTGTTCCTTTTTTACAACTTTCAAACATAACAAGTGGTATTTCGGCATCAAAGATTGTACAAGAGAGAAACATTTGGCTCAGGCAAATTCCATAAAATATCTAATCAAGTAGAAAGATGTGGAAAACCCACCAGCACCACAAATAGTGATTTTACAAACTTTGTGCCAGGACTGCTTATTTTATTTACACTAAAAACTCAAGCATTACTTTTGCACACATACCCAGTGGAAAGTGTGGTGTTGGTATTTACTTTGCAATGCAATCCAAGGTTTGTTTTGGAAAGTTGGCCAAAGTTCCACACAGTAGCGCCCCCAATAGAAGGCCCCCTTCCAGTACAAAACCTATGCTTGACAGATTACACATATCCTTGTACTATGGTAAAAATAATTTTAATAATATTAATTCTACTTTTGTAAAGCGTAAACTTATTACCCCTGAGGTATCTAAGGGTATCGAGGCGCTGGAGGCCAATAGGGAAATTTAGGGGTCCATTAGGGTGGCGGGCGGATTTTCCCCACCAGGCTGGCGGTAGCCACCGCCAGTCTGGTGGGGGCAATCTGCCCGCCATCCTTCCCTGTATTCCCCCGCGCCATATTAGAATGGCCGGGGGGGACCAGGGCGGAGCAAAACACTGCCCGCCACTTTTCCGCCCTGGTCACATTGTTGCGGCCGGGGTGGAAAATGATTAATATGGTGGCGGTGTCAAGCAGACACTGCCAGCCATATTATGATGGGCTGAGGGTGATGCCTTTCCGTGGCGGCATCGAAAGGCACGCGGTCCAGAGTGAAGTAGGGGGGTATTGCACATGGGGGGGTACCTGTGGTACCCCCCTTCATTTGCATTAACAAAGCGGCAGGCACCGTGCGGTGCCAGCCACTTTGGTAATGCAAATGCAGAAATGCATTTCTAGCATTGTGGCGGGCGGTGCTCTCAGCACGCCCGCCACAATGCTAGAAATGCAGGATGTGCCCGCCACTGTGGCGGGCACATCCTAATGCTGGCTTCGGGACCCCCGCCCTTAAGGCGGGCAGTCCCGTTTACCGATAGGGTGGCATCCTAATGGCCCCCTAAGTGAGGTATTGCCCAGAGTAACACGATGCTGCCGCCGGCGATCGAACTATGAGCCCCGGTGGCAGCTGCTCTGGCTGCTGTGCCACACCGCTCCCTAGCAAGGGTCTCTGTATTGGCACAGGGCAGCCTAACGTGCACCAGATCTGGACGAGAGAAACAGAACCATATATTAGCAGATCTGGAGCTGTTTTTCACTTTCCCTTTGACGCAACTCACCACAGCAAGTTTGGTTGTTGTGCTGCGTTATAGTTCAGTCAATTTTCCCCACAATTTGCTGCTCTCCCCTGGTAAGCCGCACACATAAAGTTGTATTATGTTGTGTCATTACAAGATTTTAGATACGTTTATAACATTATCAGAGGTCTGCAATTCAAACCTGTTGTCATCCACTGCCTTTGAGTTGTATAGGAGGAATGGTCGCCTAGAACTGATGAGTCACAGCCAAAGGCATAACAAGATATTGCTCCGTTTTTACAAACATATCAAGTTTTATAGTTGCTGATATCAATGTTTTTATTGCAACAATCAACTGCATGCTTGTGTATGAATTAACATGTTATGTTAAAAGGTTTCTAAAGCGCTCGAATACCCATAGGTGTCTTGGCGCTATAACATGAGTAGTTTCAATGTACATACTCTGTGGTTGGCACTTCTTAGATATAGGCATGGGACTGAGTGTGACAAAATATGGTTGCATCTTAGGTTTTTATTCTACTGAGATGAATACGTCAACTGTTTTGTTTCCATGTATTTAAGAATCTTATTCGTGAGAGTTATATTTATACTATGGTGCCATTTTTATTGTTTTTCTAATCAAAGTTTTTGATGCCATCGAAAAGCTCCGTTTGTTGCATAAATTGTTGGATTATTTCGGTTCTGACCTTTTTGTTCTATTGTAATATAAAGTCTTAACAGTTTTACGAAATTGAGAATTTCGAGCCATCGAACTTCTACCCGATTATATAAAGGAACGGCCGGTACGTGTTAGGCGCTAGCTGTCGTAGCATAAAGCCAAATGCAGTGTTAGACTGCGGAGACAGGTTTCAGTTGTCCATTACTGTGCATATATGGAGAGCTCTGCTGTGACAGAGGAGGGGGCTGCCCTCTAAAATGGGCTTCATACCTCAAGTCATGTCTCAAGCAAAGCAACCACAACTGGCAATTAGATGTGACATGTCCTGTTCAAGCTAATGACCTTTCCGTTTTGAGTTCTTTCTGCCTGTATTTCCCTGTAATGACTGATTCTGAAACTGACATCTTCAGCTGTAAAATGTCTGCTACCCTGTACCTTTTATATATTATATACCATGATTTTGGGACTGCATTGTCAGCGAGTTGTCACTCATGCATATTTTTTGCCGTACATACCATACTGTGGTGAGGTAATTGTCATGGCCCTTTCTAATTGCCCATATCTAAATTTAACCTCTATATGTTTGTGCATTCCTTGTGGGAGATTCCACACAGCTGTGCTGGACAAGCCTTTCCTTCCATCGGGCATTTCCCCGGTGGGTTGGATTCCTTGCAGGCTAGTTTTTAAAGCCCAAGGCCGTTGCTGGGGCCTCTGTCCCCTTCTGCAGGTTAATTGCAAAAGGCAAAGGGGCTGCAAGAGAGAGGGGGAGGGAAAAAGAGTGATAGAGAGTGTGAGATATGTGAGAGGGAACAGAGAGGCAGGAAAGAAGCAGAGAGAGAGAGAGAGAATGGATGGATGGAAACCGAGAGATAGAGCGACAAAAGGGAGGGAGCTAGAATGGTTTGAGCATTTGTTCCAGGGCTGTTTTAGGGATTTAATATGACACCGAGCTAGCGTCCACACTGTATACTGCAATATTTTATTATGTGCGTGAAGCCAAAACAGTAACAATCAATTAAACCCGGCATGGAACTCCCTGAGGCAATAGTAAAACCGAGTGAAAACTATTTTGAACAACAAGTATGCGTCCACAGCAGGAAACAACCATTAACACAAGAACTAATGATTATCAACCAGTATAGGTACAATGTTCCCGAGTAAGATTAGCATGTAGAGGCCTTTAGCATCAACAGTCTCCAGAAATAAGTAAATTGCTCCCTATACACAAGAGGTACTTTACATGTCAGTATGTATTAGACCTTGCCTTAATGTTTTTGCTGCACAGTTGGCTTCCGTGCTAACCATAGCACGGAATTAGTCATGTTATCAATCCTAGATGAACTAAGAACTCGGGCTGATGTAAAAACACCGAGCGCCCTGGTACTACTGGATCTCTCCGCGGCTTTTGATACCGTGTGTCATGAACAGCTCTTGTCGCGGTTGAGATCTTTTTGTATGAGGGGAACAGCACTTGCATGGCTTACATCATTCCTGCAGGGCAGGACACAAAGAGTACAGTTGGGAGATTTACTTTCCACTTCTGCTCCCATCACCTGCGGGGTTCCAAAGGGATCTGCCTTGTCACCCCTACTCTTTAATATCTACCTGCAGCCATTAATCGCACTCCTGAACAGGATGGACTGCCTAGTATACAACTATGCTGATGATACCCAGATAATCATCCGGCTGGATGATGGCCCGGGAGCGTCCACCAGGTTGCAGGATATACTTAAAGCCACGGTCAACTGGATGTCCGAGAACTCCTTGAAAATCAACCCGGATAAGACGGAAGTGTTGCCCATCTCCATCACGATTATGGTAGAAGAAGTGAGCGACCCAGTAAACCTTTGGGGGCTTGGGTAAAAATGTGATAGGATGGGTAAAATTGCCTCCAAAGGAGTTTGTTGTACTAAAGAAGTTGGTTTAGTTATATAACTACATTGAATGGTAGGTAACTCAATTATCCTGGGTGAAATTAATTTAAACAACTACAATGAACATTCATAAACTTAACTAGACATCACAATACTTGACATAGAGACAAAAACGAATAGACATGTGTATAGGCAAAAAAGTGAATTTTATCAAAATTAAATCATAAAGGGAAAAATACAAAGCATAAGGAATGTGCAAAACAGGAATACAGGATAAATATCACGAAACAAATCAATAATCTCTGTAAAGCCTGTGAGCGGCCTATCCAAAATAAGGTTTTAAAAGAATTTTCCTTTGGATAAGGCTGAGGGTCGACGTTTCGGTCTTTATGGATTAATCTTCAAGACCATCATCAGGACAGTAGACAATTAATATTGTAAATCCCTAATAAAAATAAAATAGAACAATATAACTATAACATAATAACTGAATTAGACATTCATCAATGCGCTATACACATATACAAAAACAGAAAACATCTGACCTAGCTAAAATATAATCTTTATCATATATGACCTATACTAAAAGATTCAACAAGAAAGTGACAATTGGACAGTAGTTATAATGACAACACAAACAGTGAAAAAATTCTGTACAGGAATAGCACTTAAGCTTATTTACAATGTATCAGCTCATTGCAACATATGGTTTGACTTGAAGCTTATTTACAATGTATCAACTCATTGAAATATGTGGTTTGTCTTGCGCCTCGCATTCAATCTGAATTAAAATACAGTTAAAAAAGTTACCCACATTGATAGCAGTTTAACACAGATAAAGCAATTAGCCTATGATACATTAATTTGAAAAATTAATTTGAAAATTTCAACACACAATGAAACTATCGTGTGCCTAGAACTCATAGGACATTTTGAAAAATTAATTTGAAAATTTCAACACACACGGAAACTATCGTGTGCCTAGAACTCATAGGACATTTTTCTAAATATATCCGGATGTATCTTTCATGGCTTGGTTACTATAATTCGATTGGTACCTTGAAACGGTAGCCTTAATACCGCGTGGTGGTAGAAGATGAGCCGGGACAGCGGAAAATCTGTAACATTTAATCAATGGGGGTTGTCAAAATCCGCTACTATGCCATTAAACAAGATACTTTGACGTTTAGCCTAGTTATCTTATTACCTCTAGACTCACGAAGAATTAAGCGCCACGACAAGTCCTAAATGCTAAATTCTTCGTGAGTCTAGAGGTAATAAGATAACTAGGCTAAACATCAAAGTATCTTGTTTAATGGCATAGTAGCGGATTTTGACAACCCCCATTGATTAAATGTTACAGATTTTCCGCTGTCCCGGCTCATCTTCTACCACCACGCGGTATTAAGGCTACCGTTTCAAGGTACCGATTGAATTATAGTAACCAAGCCATGAAAGATACATCCGGATATATTTAGAAAAATGTCCTATGAGTTCTAGGCACAGGATAGTTTCCGTGTGTGTTGAAATTTTCAAATTAATTTTTCAAAATGTCCTATGAGTTCTAGGCACACGATAGTTTCCGTGTGTGTTGAAATTTTCAAATTAATTTTTCAAATTAATGTATCATAGGCTAATTGCTTTATCTGTGTTAAACTGCTATCAATGTGGGTAACTTTTTTAACTGTATTTTAATTCAGATTGAATGCGAGGCGCAAGACAAACCACATATTTCAATGAGTTGATACATTGTAAATAAGCTTCAAGTCAAACCATATGTTGCAATGAGCTGATACATTGTAAATAAGCTTAAGTGCTATTCCTGTACAGAATTTTTTCACTGTTTGTGTTGTCATTATAACTACTGTCCAATTGTCACTTTCTTGTTGAATCTTTTAGTATAGGCCATATATGATAAAGATTATATTTTAGCTAGGTCAGATGTTTTCTGTTTTTGTATATGTGTATAGCGCATTGATGAATGTCTAATTCAGTTATTATGTTATAGTTATATTGTTCTATTTTATTTTTATTAGGGATTTACAATATTAATTGTCTACTGTCCTGATGATGGTCTTGAAGATTAATCCATAAAGACCGAAACGTCGACCCTCAGCCTTATCCAAAGGAAAATTCTTTTAAAACCTTATTTTGGATAGGCCGCTCACAGGCTTTACAGAGATTATTGATTTGTTTCGTGATATTTATCCTGTATTCCTGTTTTGCACATTCCTTATGCTTTGTATTTTTCCCTTTATGATTTAATTTTGATAAAATTCACTTTTTTGCCTATACACATGTCTATTCGTTTTTGTCTCTATGTCAAGTATCGTGATGTCTAGTTAAGTTTATGAATGTTCATTGTAGTTGTTTAAATTAATTTCACCCAGGATAATTGAGTTACCTACATTCAATTTAGTTATATAACTAAACCAACTTCTTTAGTACAACAAACTCCTTTGGAGGCAATTTTACCCATCCTATCACATCTCCATCACGGGCAACCCCTGGAGTGAGAAATTTTGGCCTGTGGAGCTGGGTGCGCCACCGAAACCGGCGACTGCAGTTAAAAGTCTAGGCCTATATGTGGATGACAAACTATCCATGAAAAAGCAAGTCACTACGGTAGTGGGTACTTGTATAGGCCTGATACGACAATTAAGGAAGATCTCTGCATTACTTTCATTCTCTACCTTGAGACACGTGGTCTCAGCCACAATCCTGGCTAGGCTGGACTACGGGAACTCCCTGTATATAGGTTTACCCCAGGGGCTGCTGGATAAACTACAGGGAGTTATGAATGATGCAGCCAGGTTGATTTACAAGAAACCCAGGACTGCCCACTCTTCCCCCCTGATGCAGGAGCTACATTGGCTTCCGATTCGGCAGAGGGTTGTATTTAAAGGCCTGTGCATCGTACACAAGGCGCTGTATGGTAAAGCACCAAGATATTTGAAATCCCGCCTATTCCCATACATACCGGGCAGGACTTTGCGCTCGTCGGACGCTACCCTCTTGTCCCAATCCCGTTACAAACTGGCCACGGTGGGGGGACGTGCTTTCTCCAACACACTCCCAGCTTTGTGGAACAAACTGGCCCCAGAACTTAGGAAGGAAAGCAATTTGCTATCCTTCAGAAAAAAATTAAAAACTGTACTTTTTAAGCAAGCATGGAGCAGACCCTAGGCGCTCTACTGGGGTCAAGTGAATGCCTACCTCACTACGTAATCTGGACAAAACAGCGCTTAGAGACCCCGGTGGTTATAACGCGCTATATAAATTAAATAAATAAATAAATAAATAAATAAATATCCGGCTGCGGAAAATGATCTTGTAGCAAAGTGCTGGGAGTTATGAGTTTCCAACTAAGGTGGCATTGTTTCAGTCTGCAAAGAGGTTTCTCAGTATTTGCAGTGCTATAATGTACCGGGCCCAACGTTTTCCTCAGAAGCCCATGGCCAGAACTATCGAAAGTCAAGGTGCCCATTATCCAGTGTCTGTAGTCTTGATTCCGTCCTATGTAGGGGTGGGAGACGAATTCCGCTCTGTCGGTGGAGTTCATGGAGTTTTGTCCACTCTGCGAGGGAGTTTTGAATAACTCAGTGAAGCACAGTTTTCCCTATCACACGGCTCACCAACGTTAAGTTGGCAAGCGCGAGTAGCAAAAATCATATGACCTCCATTTGAGATTTATCAACATTGGCACGCGCTCGCATTGAGAAACCTACCGCTCGTGTGGAGGAAGCTGCCTCTAGAGATGAATATCTGCTTGAGCAGCAGAAAGAAGCAGCGACCTGTTGTGCTGCACAGCGCGGGACATACACCTGGAGCTAAAAACTAGTGCGAGCGGCAGGACTTACCGCACGTTGCTGTTCGCGGAATTCTTAGTAGTGCAGGCCAAGTTTATCGGCAATTCGCTGACTTTCGCGTAGCTAAATACTGTGAACTCCACCCAGGCCTAACCTTATGTCTCTTTAATACATACCAGATACTTTGTGTCACTTAGTCTCACTCCTACACTTTCCTACTGTCTATCCTTGCCACCATTTGTTTCCCCATTCTCTTCCTCCTTCTTTACTGCTTAGTCTTTTTCACTGTCTTACTCTGGATTTAGAGTTTGATGAGGGAAAATAAGTGGCAGTCCCAAACAAGCATTTGTAAATGCAATAGGTTTCGCCTATTTTTATTAATAATAACCTGAATATTGATGTAAGTTGCAGCTTGGAGAGCAGTTGTGCAATATAAGTTACTGAAACTCCGTTAAAGTCTTATGACCAGTTTATTGAGAATGGCAACATATTGTGCTTTTACCGGTGGTACTATGAAGCAGGGAGATTAGGTAACGGGAGGAGGACAAAGAGAAAAAAACATGCCCCAGACAAGCATGCTTAAAACAGCTGCAGTTATGGAGAGATTAGGTAAAGGGTTGGATAAAAACAAAGAAGCGCAGCGAAAGAGCTATGCAGGCAAAACCTAAAGCCAAGTCCCTTCTGACACTGTTTAATATCAATACACCCTCATAGGAATATGACAAAAGGTTTAAAACCTCACTGGTATTTCTGTGCACATCAGGCAAATGCAGTCATGCCTCTTAGAATGCAGCACAAAAGGGTCCTGAGGAAATTGGAAAAGCATGTGGAGATAAAAATCACTCTCAAATGGATTCAAACACGCCCTGCACTCTGTAGATGCCACAGAGCTGCAAGCCACCCTCTCAAGAGAGACGATTCACCTAGAAGGGGAGCTGGCCAAGCCTGATGTGTAGGAAGCAGCCTGGGACCCACATGCTAACACTGTCTCAATCGTATGAACCATATGCAAGTCGAGGCTGGTTAAACCATGGAGCAGCTAAGTGACCTGACCCGAGCGAGATGAGATGAGTGCACAACAGCCTGCATAGCCACCCCTAGCATAGGCAGGAGGCACAGGGCTGCCATTATCTTCATGCTTCAGTGCCAGCCCCATCTCTGACAGAAGGGCTGACAGCTCAATATCAACACGAGGAGACAAGACAGGTGTGCAGGAAAAGCAACAGAAGGGAGAGCAGAGGCGTTGGAGGAGGGCTCCCCAGAAAGCAGAAGAGTCAGGCGTATGGAGGGGACCTATGAGAGACCTTAACATTTATCCAAAACAGAGGGGAACAGATCCTCAGAGAAGAGCAATGCATTTAATTGGGTATGCAACGGTTACCACGCATTTTTTACAACGCGGTACCGTTAGCACGCTACTTTTACCACGCAGGTCACTACAACGAAATGCGCTGGGGGGCGCTCCAGGATAGTAAATACTTTAATTTACTATCCAACTCCTTTCCCTAGAGTCCACGGGGACTGGAGTTGGAATAGTAAATTAAATAATTTACTATCCAGCGCCCCTCCACGCAAGTCGTTGTAACGACTTGCGTGGTAAAAGTAGCGTGGTAACGGTACGCGTTGTAAAAGTACGCGTGGTACCGTCATACATCCATTTAATTGCTTAGCTAGCAAGTAATATCTGCAGCCTAACACATTGTTGCTATTGTTTCACATGAGAACTCGTTGAATGAAGGGATTAAAGCTCTACAACGGCAGAACAATGGCATGAGTCCGTTGTATACTGTATACACACACTCTAGCCTGAGACAGTCTGTACTTTATGTTTTATATTTAATTGTATAACCTGAAAGAGGCTCCTCAGTCCATGTAAGCTCTGTTTAGTCTGGTGTACTAAGCTCAGACCCAGTCACAAAGCAAAAGCCCTCAACTCATAACAATACCCGTGTCGAATCGCAGCCCTAGTGTAAAAAGTCCAAGCAAGATAAAGGGGGTTTGCAAGTTGCGGCGGTGTAGTGTGGGGGCGAAGTGCGGCGGCAAAGTGACCCAGCCATGTTTGCTGAAGAAAGGGGAGCCGCACTGAGGGAGGTTCCTGCAATGAGGCATAATACAATTGTGAAAATTGGAAACCACTTTTACAATTAAAGATAGGTGAGTACACCACACTGCTGCCTCTCTATGGAAAACTGCCCGTGGCTTTAAGCCAGAAAGAAACATAATTACACTGAAGCGCAGGCCATCAGGAAGGCAGCATTCCCTGTCAGATTAATTTCTTCCTAGGAAGCAGTGAACTCAAAGCCTGTTGATAAAGATGACCCTCAGGGATAGACTAAAGGTTAGAAGGCTTCTCTTCAGTCCAGGGTCAGAAGCGCTTCTGGAAGACACAGTAGTAGACAACAAACTTCCGCCATAACCATCCTTGATACCAGTTTTAACTGGGGTAAAGTCAAACTGCAAACCTGAAGCAGCCTCAGACTCGAGAACCCAAGCTTCTTCTCAAGATCAATTGAAATTTGGGTGGTTTATTTTGGTTTTGTTAATGTGGTGTTGTGTATCCTTAGCGACATCAAACATTCGCTGTTTGAGTGTGGGAGGTCACAGTGCTTTCACATCAGCTCTTCAAGGTTCAGCTTGCACCGGGTGAAAGATCGCGACTGATTTGAAAAAAGGCTGGGCTAGTGTAAAAAGTCCAAGAAAGTTGAAGAGGTTTGACAGGTGTGGCGGTGAAGTGCGGCAGTGAAGTGACCCCGCCGTGAATGCAGAAGGAAGGGGGGCACGCTGAGGAATATTTCAGTAATTTGGCATGATACAGCAAACTGCCTCTGGATCGGCACTCTGGGACAGTTAGCCAGCATTAGTCTCTGCAGGGTGGTGACCAAGCCTTGCATGAGCGAGTTTGCCCAGCTTGCTGCAAGTATCTGCAATTTCTTATGAGTTCCGAAAATGCGGGCAGCTCTATGACACACACATGTCTGAGAGACCTCTGGGAGGGCGTGGCTTTACTGCAGGCTCTTGGATATGCGCACATTTTCGGAAAGGCATGTATATGTGAGCTCAAATTGTGTTGTTATACACTGGATCTGGATACAAGAGCATCATTCTGTGCTGGGAGCCTTGTGGTTAAACAGCACTTGCTGTGCTGGCAAAACATTAAAAAAAGTTCCTCAAAAGCAGATGAATTAGTACTTGGGCCATGGGACACCAGTATAAGAAACACAGAGGAACAACAGGAAATAGTAATGCTACACCCAACAGAAAAGTAAGTGGCAAGCACAGGAACCAATGAAAACCGAGGGTGGGATGTAAGTCCCTTTTAAGAGTTATATTAAATACAATAGATTTCACAAATGTGCAAGCACTGTGCAGGCAAAACCTAAAAATGAGTGTCTGTGGGCAACAGCTGTGTCAAAAATGAATTTCTGAAAGGCTGGTTGTGTTATTCTATAATAGCTCGTAAATCAGTTTTCTCCCTGTTGCACTCTCCATCCCTTATCATATTTGCTGTCTCCTTTTCATATCTCATGAAAGGTTTTTCCCAATTGGAACAAACTTTGAGTACATTGTGCATATTTCTTCATTATATCATATTCGAAGTGGTCTAGTGCACATTGATTGGTGCTTTTAAACCTGAGTGGTTTAACTATCACCAAAAGCACAACTGACAGATCCATAAGTACCTTTAGACCAATTTGTTCATTGTGTGAACTATCAATAGAGATTGCCTCTCTGGGCCTAACACGCAAATGTAATCGTATAATTTTGTGTAAGTTTATGATTGGTTACTTTTCACTGTATTTTACGAGTAGTATCTTTATGAGTGTGGAGTCTCCTCACATAAAAAGAAAGGACAGTCCTACTTTTTTATCGGCTGAGACTCCACAGTCATAAATATACTACTTTTAAAATAGAAAACAATCCTAAACACACGCAGACGTGCAAGTTTACATTTGTAAATCAGGTCCTCTTACTCTAACTGGCTGGCCAAACAGCTCTTTCAGCAAATCTATGGGTGCTATTGTCAATCACTCCTTTTCTCACCGCCTCACACACACTCACGTACTCATTGCTAATCCAGATTAACAAAATAAGTCTCTGTGGGACAGTATTGCACGCAAATATAAAGTACACATTGGAAAATCTGTACCTACGAAGAAGGCTCTTCAACAGTCATAGCTTTCTGGTAAGGGAAGGACCAGGGCAGATCTCACAAGAAGAGCAACAGTTTAGCTTTTGGGATTGTTTTGAACAACCGCAAAATTGTACATTTGTGGGTCTATAGGACCTCTCCCAATAGTTTCCATAACCAATTTGGTTCTGTAAATTTAGTTTAAGAAATAATCTTGAATATGTGTGTACAAAAAGATATTTTTTGTGTGAAACGCATCCGCACCCCAAAAACTGTTTCACTGATGATATCGGCGACCAGGCTGCTCGGAGCTCACAAAGGGCCCGATGTAGGTAATTCTAATTTACCATTTCTTAAATACCGAATCATACCGATTCGGTATTTAAGAAGTGGTAAATTAGAGGGGGGGAAATGTAGGTAAATCAGAATCGGTAAATACCGAATCGGTAAGATTCGGTATTTACTGATTCTGTAAATACCGAATCGGTATCACCCATTGATTCCTCTGGGCCTTGAAGCCCATAGGAATCAATGTGGAATACCGAATCGGTATTTACCGATTCGGTAAATTCCGATTTTTGCAAGGGTGCAGGGGGTGTCACTTTGACACCCTCTGGCACCCCAATTCCGGACTTGTGTGCCATGTGGCACACAGACATGCCCTAAGGGCATGTCTGTGTGTCACATTGCACAGGTGTGCATGCACAGATGTGCATGCACACCTGTATTCGGTATTTTACCACCCAATAGGATTGGGTGGTAAAATACCAAATCTGACTGGCCTTCGGGACTCAGAAGAGTCCCACCTACATATGGAAGTTACCGAATCGGTAAAAATACTGATTCAGTATTTTACAGATTCGGTAAATTTATTGAATCGGTAAAATAGTCCACCTAGATCAGGAATGACCATTTACCGGTCGATAACGGCCGAAATCGGCCGTTACCAGTCGGTAAATGGCCACCTACATCTAGCCCATAGTGCTCAGCTTTCTTAGCGCTCTTGTACTTTTACTGATTATCGTCTCTGTGTGATTTTAAGACACCTGATGATTATGTAATTTTAAAATTGTATTGCTCTGTGTGATTTAAGACACTTGATGTAATACTGTTTTACTGGCCTAAATAACGTTACTTACCTGCTTGCTCCTACTGCTCCTGACCCCGTCCTACCTCAGCTGTGTGCCGATCGAGCGGAGGGTCTCCTCGTGAGCAACACGCCCACACCACTACCTGCCTGCCACACTCTCCACGCAGGTTAGCGTGCTAGTTGCTGTGAAGTTTAGGTCATATTTAGGAGCGAGTTCTGTGCTCCCATTGATGATAGCGGTGACCAGGCTGCTCGGAGCTCACATAGCGCTCAGCTTTCTTAGCGCTCTTGTACTTTTACTGATTATCGTCTCCGTGTGATTTTAAGACAACTGATGATTATGTTATTTTAAAATTGTATTGCTCTGTGTGATTTAAGACACTTGATTTAATACTGTTTTTTGGGCCTAAATAACGCTACTTACCTGCTTGCTCCTCCTGCTCCTGACCCCGTCTCGCCGCGGCTGTGTGCCGATCGAGCGGAGGGTCTCCTCTTGAGCAACACGCCCACACCACTTCCTGTCTGCCACACTCTCCACGCAGGTTAGCGTGCTAGTTGCTGTGAAGTTTACGTTATATTTAGGAGCGAGTTCTGTGCTCTCATTGATGATAGTGGCGACCAGGCTGCTCGGAGCTCACATAGCGCTCAGCTTTCTTAGCGCTCTTGTACTTTTACTGATTATCGTCTCCGTGTGATTTTAAGACGCCTGATGATTATGTTATTTTAAAATTGTATTGCTCTGTGTGATTTAAGACACTTGATTTAATACTGTTTTACTGGCCTAAATAATGCTACTTACCTGCTTGCTCCTCCTGCTCCTGACCCTGTTCAGCCGCGGCTGTGTGCCGATCGAGCGGAGGGTCTCCTCGTGAGCAACACGCCCACACCACTTCCTGCCTGCCACACTCTCCACGCAGGTTAGCGTGCTAGTTGTTCCCTCCCCTTGACGTATATCAGATGGGGACCTGGCGGAAGCGCAGCGGACGTGCACAGCGGGCGCGCCGTATTCGCGCCGAAGTTGCGCCAAAGTTAAGCCCGTCTGTGCCGGTCCGCGGCCGGCCGCGCCTGCGGCCAAGCACTCTGCCCAGCTGACTACCTATCCCTCTGCGGACCTCCTCGCCCTCCAACACTCCGGGCCCCTGCATTCTCGTGCAGTCGGTGCCGCTCAAAACTGTGGTATCTTTATCTCCCAGGGCTCCCCACAAGATATCCCCGACTTGAGCATCCTGACACCTCATTGTGATTCTGTTTTAATCCTACCTAGCGCAGGGTCCTTTGGACCACAATCTTTGGTGGTCGTTTATCTCAACACTCGCTCGTTGGTGAGACACCAGCTTGAAATATTTCAGTTGCTGGACGATGATAAGGTGGATATCCTTCTTCTCTCTGAGACTTGGCTGACCGAGGATTCTGCCCCGGATATCCTTGCCGCTATCCCCCCAGGCTATTATATCTTACAATCTAATTGGGCTGGTGGGAGAGCAGGAGGGGGGGTTGCAGCTATCATTCGTTCCCAGCATAAGTTCACTACCCTTGAAACTTTTACTCCGGCCAAAACTGACTGTCTTACCTCCTCTCCTAGGTTTTCCTTTATTTGTGTCCTTATTTACCATCCTCCTGACCGCATGCCCCTTTTCTCCCAACAGTTCGGGGAACTTGTCTCCCGGCTAGTTATTAACTCCGCCAAAATCCTCATTATTGGCAATTTTAATTATTGGCCGGTGGACCCCCGTGAGAGTAATCTCTCTGAGGATTTCACCGACCTCTTACTTGGTCTGAACTGCAGTCAGTATATTACAGTAGCTACTCATAGCAAGGGTCATATTCTTGACCAAGTTTGGATGGCCAACCTTGACATTTCCCTCCCCCTCAGTGTATCCCTGTTCTTGGTCCGATCATTCTTTTATTTCGTTCTCTATCAACCTCTCTCTGCCTGTTCACTCTAGTCCCACTACTAATTTCACTGCCCGTAATTGGAAGCATGCCAACCTTGAGGAATTCCATGCCACCTTAGCCTCCACAGCCCCTAGGGACCAGGCCTCGTTGTCTGACCAAGCCTGTCAACTCGAGCAGTGGCTGGTATTTGCCAGTGATAAAGTGGCCCCGCTAAAAACTATAAAATCTAAACGTCCTCATGACTCTCAGCGGTGGTTCACTGATCAATTGAAACTGGATAAACTGTCCCTCCGTCAAGCCGAGCGCAGATGGAGGCGTAACTACGATCCAACATCTAAAACTGAGTATGTTAATCTACTGAAACAGTATAAAAAATCTATCTTATTGGCTAAAACCTCTTACTTTTCTCAGAAGATCATGGACTCAGCCTCCAAGTCTAAGGACATCTTTTCTATTGTTGAGGAGCTCACCCTGCCGGATCGTGTCACTGTTCAACCTCTACCTACTCAAGCTCTTTGTGATTCTTTGAATTCATATTTTACTGAAAAAATTGTCACCATCAAGAACAACATTTCCCTTCCTTCCTCCCCATCCCTCCATCTTTACCTCCCATGAATCCCTGTTGCTTGGATGTTTTCCCTCCCATTTCTCCGACCGAGTTCATTTCCTTGCTAAACTGAGTCAGTAATGATTGCTGCCCCCCTCAAATCCTCAAAGAAGCTTTTTTGGCCTGTCCTGATCCCCCGCTGTTACTGCTTAACAACTCCCCCTCGAGAGATCTTCGGTCCATCTCCCACAACCTTTTGATGGTCCCAAGGTACAAACGCAAAAAGCATGGAGGCTTGTGCTTTTCCTTTCTGGCCCCCACTTTGTGGAATTCCCTCCCTACTTCTCTTAGACTTTGCCCCAGCTATGCTCATTTTCGTAAACTACTCAAAACTCACTTCTTCCAGCTAGCCTAATGAGTTACTCTGCTGCACTGTTGACCCGCAATTGTCTGTGAGCGCCATGAAACCATTTTGGTGACCAAGCGCGGTATAAATATTTTTAACATAACATAACATGCATTTTGTGCTAAAATATATCATTAAATATACATAATTTTGAATAATTTTACTGAAATATGGCATAATTATACAAAAGCCAATTATGTGAATTTGGCACACCTCTAGTTTTGTATCTTCCGACCTGAATAATTAGGTATCAGGTGTAAATCAGACGTCGTTATAATTTGAAGTTTGATGAAGCTGGAGTTGGCATGATAAAGTCATTTACTACTACCCACATTGCATTGAGTTGGCTCTGGGCAAAAGCTACCGTACATCATTTACTACCTCCCTTCTTTCTGGCTCGTGGCCTCGCACTAAATTTTTGTATCAGAAAGTCCTCTGTTTTTGCAGCTGTATGCACGAAATCATGTCCATCAAACTGGGCAATCGAGGATGGAAGAATGTCAGCTGTATATACAGCATCATTTTACTATAACCCCTTTCGCTGCGGCCGCGATTTTACCGCTGTGCGGTAAACAAAAGAACAGGGCGGGGCTGTGACGAACCCCAGCCGTCATCAGCACATGCCCACCGCGGGGCGTGACGGCTGGACTACTTCTATTGAGCAAATCGCCACTTTGCTTTGCTCAACAAATGATCCCCCTGACTCCCATCCTAATGTTAACCCAGGGCCAGATGCCATGCTGACAATCTTCATTCTGGGATGGCCCATCTGTTGTTCCTTGCTTGCTGGATCCCACCAATAGATTTTCCCCCCTGGCGACCCTTGATGCTTGTGATTGACTGGAAAAGAATACTTTTGGTAAATGCTTAAACCCCACCTTTGTCAGGAGAGGTTGTGAATCATTTATTGATTTTGTCTTTGTTTCAGCAACACTTGTTTCCTGTATTACCAGGACAGAGATACCCATGACCCCCTTTAGTGATCACAATCCTGTGTGTGTTTATATGCTGGTCCCCATTGGCTCAAGAGCATCCTGTATGGGCTGGCGGAGCTGTCACAACCACATCGCAAGGTACGAGACTGAAGTGGCCACAGGTAGAGCCTAAAATCTCCTATCAGCCATTGTACTCTCATGTGAATGAATTTAGCGTCTGCCTTAAGATTAGCAGCACATCTCGTGAAATTCTGGAGGCCTTTGCAGTGATCTCTAACACTGTGTTCACCTTCTTGCAGGCTTCAGCTGCACGGGGCTCTAGTTGCTGGACGGATGGTTTGATAAGTGATGTACCATCGTACGTATGCAACTCATGCAGGTTGAATAGTAAGCCCATGGATACAGTCTTAGTAAAGAATAGTTGCATGCTGTATAAAAAGGAGTTGGCGAGGTGCAAGAACGTTCTAAGTGACGCAATCTGGGAAGACTTACTTGAAGCAAGCACTCAAGTAGCTCCAAATTCTGGGGAATTGTTAACGGTTCATTCCTGGCCCCACAAACTGCAAAGTCACTAGGATCTCATATTACAGAGGGTAGTTGGGTCTCCTATTTTGAGGACTTCTACAAGATCTTACACCCCAGTGCTGCAGGGCGGGAGAGGATGGTGGTAGGATACTCAAACCTTTTTTTTCCCTTGAGGAATTCAAGAGGGGCATATCTGGTTTAACAAAGAGTAAGGCCCCAGGACTGGATGAAATACCTCCCGATCTATATATCTGTGATGCAGAGGTATGAGGCCCAGCCTTGACTTCTCTTATAAATGTGGTGGTACGGAAAGAACCGTCAAAGTAATGGGCCTCCTCCATCATTGTCCCTGGCTTCAAAAAAGGAGACCAAGATAATCCTTCATGTTATAGGCCCATCTCGTTGCTTGATTCTGTTGTGGCAGTAGTAGGGCGAATGCTCCTAGATGACCTAGGCACGTGGACCGAGCAATATGACATCCTACCCAAAGTGCAGTACAATTTCCTCTCCAGGAGGTCTACAGTGGACCAGTGTATGAATCTTCATATGGTCCTAGGCAAATATACCATGGCCCGCCCTGGTTCAATACATTTGGGATTCATAGATATTTCCTTGGCGTTTGACTGAGTTAAGAAGAAAAATTGTGGGAGATCATGTTATCCATGAGGGTGGGCCATGATATCTTCCTATTTTTGAGAGTTCTTTGCATGTTCTCCACCCAGGTTGTGTTACTACCTAGGTAGAGAACATGCTCAGGCTCCCAGTCCCCGTTTGAGTGCCGCACCACAGCGCTCAGACAAATCACAATGCTGCATTGCAACATTGTGATTGGCTTAGGGGAGCTTGGCTGCTTCCTGTTTCCGACCCGATGGGAGAGACAGCGGGGGAGAGAATCAGTGATAATGTAAGTTTGTTTTTATTGTTTTTACTCCCCCCACCTCGCCACACCCAATCAGTGCCAGCAACCACTGTGAGAAAGACTATAACCTATAAGATCAGCCGCAGTCACTGCAGATAAGAGCGGTGGGGCCGGGGGGGGGGGAGGGGGGTTTGAGAGACGAGAGTGTCTCCAAATGCCCCCCAGCCCGCCCCACTGCTCTTACCTGCAGCGGCCGCGGCTGCATAAGATACATTTTCTTCAAGCAAATAAAGCATTGCCATTTGGCAACATGGACATGCAGTATCATATGATAGCAAATGGGGTATAGAATGACACTGTGCCCATTAAGCTAGACTGGAAAAGAAAGTTCCTAAAAGAAACGAATAGAGGAGTGCTGTTTTATTTATAGCTGTATGGAATCTCTACTGAAAACCTCAAAATAAGAACAAAAGCGAGAGAAAAAGCAAAAAAAAATTCGAAATTCTTTTCTGCATGGAGTGCCATTCATAACCATCCCGAAATGTTATCCAAGTGGGTTCTGGCCTGAGAAAATAACTCCTTTTCAGCCCAGCCAAGTTTCCCAGATCCAGGCATGACCAGACGCTCCTGCACAGGGTTTTTTCTTTGAAATCTGGTATTTGTAGTCTTAGTGATTCCACTATAAAGCCAGCACTCGAAGTCCCAGAATGCAAACAAAAAACAGGGACTGGAGCACCTCATCACGCATGGACCTGTATCAGAACACGAGGTTGCAGGGCTACTGATTGGACTACAATCCGATTGTGGTCAAAGCTGGAAACCTGCCTGGAAAAATACCTTGGGACAACCGAAAAGTGCTGCTGCGGCACATGAATGAATGAATGATTACATTTATATACACAGAGCTGCTAATAGGTCATCGCTTAGCTGGCTAGCAAAAAGAGACCTTGGAAAGTTAGATGGAACAGTTGGAAAGGAAAAGCTATGGGGAGATTTGACTCCCTGTTCAGTTGCGAAGCTAAGGATGACAAGTGGAAGTCTGTTTCATCACTTAACGTTACATTAATAGTAGGTTTAGACTATAAAAAAGCTAAATAACAATACTTAAACTTCTATGAGTACGAGGATGTCCTTGTTGAAAAGTCGGTTTAGTGAGAAACCGCTAAGTAAAGCAGGAAAGGTTAGGAGTGCAAATACATCTTTTGGATACAGTAAAGTATTTGAAGTGAATTGTGTTAGTAGCCAACGCAGATGTCTCAGCACAGGCCAAATATAGTCAAGTGCTGCAGTTCTGACAGCAGGCACACAGCCATTGGCTGCAAAATGTGCAATCTGGGCAAGACATTATTGGCAGCATGGATATAAATGACATTGCAGTTGTCCCTTTTTGCAGTTACTGTTAGGCAACTCACTTTAGTAAATGCTTCTTTTAACAAAAGCGCTTGATTAGTTTCCCTAATTAAATTCTGGCACAATAAATATTTTCGATTTTAGAGAGATCTGGTTAACTCTTAAGATGTTCGAGTTGCAATACTCCTCAGGGAATAGTCAAAGCAAATATTCATATTTTCTAGCACAACAACGTATCTCAATTGTTAATTACACACGTAGAATTGAAGGACTTCGGTGTTCATAATGCCAGCTGCTTAACTGAAACGAAGCCCAGACTGCCTAGGCTCGAAGACAAGAACTATGAGCCTAATGTATTAAGTAATCTAGCGGTCGTGTACTAAACCCTTTTTGCAATTTGTAAAACTTTTTCCATATCGAAAAAATAGGATTTGAAACATGCTTAATTTGTAAGAACATAAGTGCCAGGGCCCTTGTCAAGAGGCCACTAGTGATTGCATCACCCATTGTCCCTCCCAGAGCCCCTCCCAGTGTAAGAAATTGGTTATTGGTTGAGGGGGGTAAACCTTTCTCAGGCAACAACCACGATTCTTCTCAGAGTGAAGTCTCAAGCAAACCCTAAAATAACCTCACGGGTAGCTTGGCAGTGCTTAACTTGAGACGGTGGGTTCCCGTGCTTAATTGTTGGCACCTGCACTTAACTTTTCACACTGGCACTTATCAGAGCCGGCACATGGTGGCACTGTTTGTATAAATTAGAGATGAGCAGAAGAGCAATTGTTTATTAATTCAGTGCACATTAAAAACAACTAATACCTGCCGCCCAAGCTATTTTTATAGCTTTTGGGGGCCTGGAATAGGCTGAATTGGCACACTTGTAGTGTGTCGGTTAGTAGTAGTTGTGAAGATACTGTCATTGGCAACAACAGCAGTGGCAGTGGGTGGTGCAAGCTGCAGAGGCCTGCTGTCTAGAGCTCAGGCACATATTATTTTTCAAATTAAGCACTGCCAAAGAGCCATCAGGCTTAACTCAGAGGCAATGTGTAAAATATTTGTGCAACACATCAGACATTAACACTGTGAAAGCACACCACAGACGGAGGCCACAACAGTAAGAAAAAACAGAGTAGTGTTCAACAAACATCCAGTTAGTAGAACCAATTAGTAGTACCAGAGTTAATGAATTTACATTTTTTAGTGAAAATAGCTACAAAAAGCATAAAGTGCCAACTGTGTAAAACGTAGTTGCGGTGGACCAGGACAAACCCATAATTTCAGGCCAATGATGATGGAACTTGACTCAGGTAGGCCCTTTGAACAAAGGTACTTTCAATCCTGGTTTGCAGAATGTTGCGTGGATCCAGGTTAAAGGAGCATTGACAAGCCGAATCGCAGCGGTGGTTCCAAGATGCAGTGTGAGGACCTGCATCATTGTCCAGCATCCAGTCAAAGGGGCTTGTGAAGTCGGGCGTCAAGAGAGCAGCGCGCAGTCGGCGGTGATGCGTTTATTCTGAAGAGCTGCGGGGCTGCGATGCAAAGTCTGTTGTTGAGTCTGCCATTGGCACAGGATGCGAGGTCCTCTGTTGAGGATGCGTCGTGCAGTCAGGATGATGCAGCAATTCTAAAGAGCTGCGAAGCAATGCAGGTCTTTACAGTAGGTCCAATGCATGCAGTGGCAGGGTTGTGCAGCACAGTAGAGGAGGTGCGCCATTTCTGCTGAATCTACAGGGACTGAAAAAGCCCCTTAAACGCACTTACAAGGGTCCAGGACAGGGGTGGCACCACTTGGCAGGGGAGACTTACAAATGACAGAGTCCAGGTGGAGATGCAAGGTGGTTTGAAGCCTGTTATGTCCCTTAGGCTTCAAATCAGGAGGCCAGACAACTAGCCTTTTAGTCACTCTGGAACCTGGGTTCAAGAGATGCAGTTCCAGTCGTTCTCCTCACACAGTCAAGTGAGCAGCAGGTCAGCACATCAGGGCAGCAGTTCCTTCAGAGCAGCAGTTCAGCAGACTGTCAGTCCTTGGAGCAGCACAGCAGTCCTTCTTGCTGGCAGAGTATCCACAGGTCCAGAAGTGCACTGAAGCTTTATTGTCTGAGGTTCAGTATTTACACCCAGTTGTGTCTTTTAAGTGGGGGAGAAGCTTCTTGAGGTTTTCCTTTGAAGTCCCTAGGCATCCTGCCTTCCCTTCCCTCGCTACAGACTAACTACAGTGGGTATGCAGCCCTGTGTGTGGAGGCAGGACACAGCCTCTTCAGGTGTAAATGTGGCTGTGCCCTGCTCCTCCATCCCATTTGGCCTGCGGTGGCCCACCCAGGCATGCCTAAGTTCCATATTGTGAGTGGCTGTCGAGGAGGAATACTAAAAGCACAACTGCCAGCTACTCCCAGTTATGTGACCAGGGACAGGCTACAACCACTAAATGGCTAAGGCAAGAAAATGTCAACTTTCAGAAAGTGGCATTTTCAGAATTGCAATTTAAACTTCAACTTCACCACAAGTAAGGATTTGACATTGTGATTCCAGAGACACCAAACATGAACTGGTTATTTCTTTCCATTTAGAAATTGCAATTATAAAATGTAGTAAGGCAACTCCAATGATATTCAATGGGAGAGATTGGCTTTTCAGTAGTAAAAAACGAATTTAAGACTTTTGAACTAGCAGGACATGCAAAACTTAATAGAACATGTCGTACCTTTTGAATACCTTGCACCCTGCCCTCTGTGCTGACCAGGGCCTACCCTAGGGGTGACTTATATCGAATAAAAAGGATAGTTTGGCCCCGGCAAAAGGTTTGTTTTTACAGGACGAAATTGCAGTTAAAAACTCCATACACAGGCTCTGCAGTGCGAGGCCTGAGACATATTTAAAGGGCTACCTAATTGGGTTGTACATTCAGTGCTGCAGGCCCACTAGTCTGGTCCAGGGAAGGCATGGCTTGGCAGTTCGGGCTGGACTGTTCCCATGAGGCACAGGGTCAGACTGATTTGTATATGGCCATGTCTGAACTGGGGTGGCAGAGTGGGCTAAAGAACGGTGATGGATTAAACCCAGATCTTTTGACTGGGTGTGAGTGTTTGTTTGGTTCAGATGCTCCGTCCATCACCACCCCCTTTTGTACCACTTTTGGCCGCCATAAGTGTGGCAGGGTATGCTGAGACGTGAGTCCCTTGCTCATTTTGCCACTGGATTCAAGCAAGCCGGGCTGAAGACGGCTGGAATGCCAGAAACCGGTCCTCGGAAGCTTGTTTCCGGTCCAGGGAAGACATGGCTTGGCAGTTCGGGCTGGACTGTTCCCATGAGGCACAGGGTCAGACTGATTTGCATATAGCCATGTCTGAACTGGGGTGGCAGAGTGGGCTAAAGAACGGTTATGGATTAAACCCAGATCTTTTGACTGGGTGTGAGTGTTTGATTGATTGAAATGCTCCGTCCATCACCACCCCCTTTTGTACTGCAGGCCCACTAGCAGGATTTAATTTAAAGGCCCAGGGTACATGTAGTACCATTTGACTAGAGCATTATAAGTAAATTAAATATGCCCACTGGGGATAAGCCAATAGTACCGTTTTTAGAGAGAGTACAAGCACTTTAGCATTGGTTAGCAGTGGTAAAGTTCAGAGTCCTAAGGCCACCAAACATGAGATCAGGATAAAAATGGAGAAGGAAGGCAAAATGTTGTGGGATAGACCACCCTAAGGCTGTCAGGTCTACCAAGTACCAACACAACTAACGATCACAGTCCTACAAGCGTGTCACACCATACTTTCAACAAACATTAAAAATTACTATTGCCTGTCGCTTAGCTATTTTTATAGCTTTGGGTGGCAGATATTAGTTATTTTAATGTATATTGAATTATTAAACAACTGTTGTTGTGCTCATCACAAAATTAGACAAACTGCACCACCAAGTGGCAGGCTTTCATAAGTGCCAGTTTTGACAGCAAAGTATCAGTGTCTAGCACCGGAAGCCACTGGCTCAAATTAAGAACTGTTTAAAACCCTTTGGAGTCCTTCCCCTTCTGGAGGGTTTCCGAAATGTAAAACATTTTTCTTGTTTTTAATGCAGCCAGGTTTCCTTTAAAGAACTTGGGCTACTTTGAAAAAACAAACTTTTCGGTTTTGGAAAGCAGTCTCAGGGATGGTGGTCTGCTGTCCCTTGCAGGCCACCATCTCTGTTAATGTAGTAAAAAACAGAAGGTCGCAAATTACAACCTGCGTAATCAGACAGATCATTCTGCAAACATGTGATTTGGTAGTTTGTGAACTAATCCTAACTTATTTGTGCATAGGTCGGTTCGCAAAATCAGGTTGAATGCTCAAAAATTTGATGTGCAATTTGAGATCATTTTTTGTGAATGTAATCTTTGTTCATCAGACACCATGATCTATGTCTAGCACTGCTAGATATCAACATAGTAGTTCAGCTGTACGCTTGTCAGTATTTCACCAAGCAGCTGCAGGTCCGTCATCAACATAAAGGTTTGTTATGGCTCTATATATTACACACTAGGAGCCTTATAAATGGTGCACCAGTGCACATTTAGCACCAACAACCGCAGCAATTATAGAGGCACTTACAGCTAATTACATTACCAGCTAGTCTTTCAGTATGTTCAGGAGTAAGGACTAGACTGCCAAAGTCCCATAACGGAAGATCGGCAATTTAGTGTTTTTATTGCAATTCAGTTTATGACCATAACATGGCTGCTAATTGACCATTTTCTCCTGAACAAGTGAGAAAGAAGCGGAAACATTGTGTGAGGTAGCTGGAATTACCATGGCACCACGAGTCTCGGGCTGGGAGATTGTCCCTGCCTTACTGGTTTTAAGAAGGTGGCTGTGGCAGGGAGCTGCCTCAGTAGTGCCAGGCTTGCTTGTGGGAGATGTGGTGCATATAAACCTGAGCCTGACCTTACTGCTGTATCGAAATGATGATGAGGGGGATTCTGAAAATCATGGACACATTGGCTGCTGATCATTAGGTAATGTGGCCCCTATTTTTCTACTTCCATATAGCGAGAATGTGAACACTTCACGTGAAAACCAGATATTATTTGACAATGATATATATATATATATATATATATATATATATATATATATATATATATATATATATATATATATATATATATATATATATATATATATATATATATATATATACCAACACATTTTCCAATCCTTTGCTGCCACTGGAGACAGTGAGATGGTGGAAGGGATAGGAGTGCCTGTAAATTTGTTTATTCAAAGTTGACTTTCAGGTCTGCCACATGATCAGCCTTTCTCCCTGATGTATGAGAAGGACAACTTTATTTATTATTTCTATGCAAAATCAAATTAAACTATACAATCCTTAGTAATACATTTTTTATAGTTATAAAGTAAAGTTATAATTTCTGCTTTGACCAAAACTTTCTATAACTCATGCACCTTCGTACAGAGCGTTCTAATCTTGCTAGGCAGACTAAATCAACTATAACTCGGCCATCTACCATGCATAGTGTTGTCATAAATAATGTCATTTGAGATTGCATGGGTGTTGTTATGAATGCTAAGATTTAACCTGCTATAAGAAATATAACATGAATAGGCATAAGCAGTCCGGGCCCTTCTGTTTAAAAGCATGGTAAACAGTGCTTTTTTTTAAATGGTGCTGCAGTTCCTCTGTTTATCCGCAGCTCTGATTAAAACAAATAAAATAAGAGGGTCCCTGTGGCACACTCCCACCAAGCTTAGGGGAAAGGGTATCTGTATTCTTCCCACTATATATTATTTTTGTTTTTCTACAGGACAGATTATTGAGTCCCCAAGTCCTATCATGGCTGCGCAAATATCTTTGTTTATGTGGTGACAGTCAACCAGTTCTTATCTTATGATCTGTCTGTTGTTTTATTTTTTATTTTGCCAGTCCCGGGGTACTCCTAAGAGACTACTCAGGAACCACTCTAGCTCCCGTGGGAGTGCTGCAGAACCACAACGAACCCAAACAAATGTTTTCTTTTTAATTTGGCCCCATAAGGGCTAAGGGGTCATAGTATCCCTACATATATTGTTTTTTACATCATTTTGTAAGGCTCAGGGACCAAACCAATCAGAGCTCTCGGTCCAACGGGACCTATCTTGGTCCCATGGGTCCAGCCACTCAGAAGGCTTTATGTTGACTTCTGGTACCGTGGGACTCCCAAAAGAGTCTGACTTCACCTAATATCTCTATTTCTTTTAACCTTAATTTCAGTGATGGCTTCAATGTCCATACTCATTACTGGTTCATTGTTTATATTGTATTGCTTGAGAAACTTAATTTCTCAAAAATGGCTGAACAGGTTTACAACAAATCACACAAGCATGCTTTCTGACTAAAGATCTAGCTTTCTGCCTAAATTGGTGTAATTTTGTTCAGCTGTTTTTTCTATATTATTATTAAAAATAATTCCCTCAGGAAATTGCATGGGGGAAAAAAGTGTTTTGGGACCACAACACTTTATTCTCAGTCCTCACTTGACAGATCACCCCAAAACTTTTTAGGTTGGGCTGAGTTGGTTGACATTTTCTATTTTAAGTGTCATCACAATTCATCAAACGGCACCAAAGTTATTAGCAAAACAAAAAATGCTCTTCCTATGGAAACTCTGATTAATGTATAACTACGCTGTGGTGACCATCAACGTCTAAGATTTATTTACATATCATAATCAGTTCTTACACTTACAATTATTTCACTCTTACATCATGCAATCTCCTATACAGAAAAAGCATACAGTGAAATTATAGAGTTAGTTAATTTGAGGTAAAATTATTTGACAAGGCATTTCTTTAATTCTGTCACAACAATCCTTAAACAAAGAGCATGCATGACAGATCATTCAATTGCTTCATCCAACCTGCAGCACAATCATTAACTACGCAATATTCACAAGGAAAATCATGCACTTGACATAAACCAAAATATTATTTCTGCCACACTTGCTATTACAGTAATGACTGTAAAACATTTGTCATTCAGTTTCTAATTATAAGTACATGTCTATTGATACTTTGGGAATACATATCATTAAATAGGTTATAGTTGCTATTTTGATTAAAGTGCATGACAGGAATACTAATTAGCACTTAACAATCATTAAGGAAATGATACGACGGTAACATGCCTCTTACGAATACTCAAAGATCCCTCTCATTTGAACAATTATGAAAACATTCATCTTCTGACCGAGCAACTCCATGGTGGATTTGAAATGATAATTTAGTAAACAACCATTAAGAGTGATCTCTTTATTTATTTATTTTATTTATGTTCTCATATAGCGCCGGACTCGACCCCCGGAGGGGTATCTCCGCGCTTGTGCTTCTACCAAATACAGTCTAGTCAAAGAGTTTACGCTGTGATATAGCTGATCTTTTCCTTTTTTTCTTTTAGAGTGTGGAGAAGAGATGGGTTTTTAGAAGTTTCCTAAAAGACAGATGGTTGATGGTTTGTTTAAGGGCAAGAGGGAGTGTGTTCCAAAGAATGGGGCCTTTATAAGAGAGAGCTCGACCTCCTTGTCTGGCTCTCTTTATTCTGGGAACCTCTAGTAGCTGCTGGATACTGGAACGCAAAGAGCGTCCTGGGCAATAGAGGTTACATTTTTTGGTCAAATATTTGGGACCGGTGCCAAACAGACACCTGTGTATTGTGCGGTAAATTTTGAATTGAACACGTTTTTGAATTGGTAGCCAGTGGAGTTTGGTCAGAAGTGGACGTGATGGGGTCCTAGGTTGGGCATTGAGAATGAGTCTCGCCGCAGTATTTTGCACCACTTGTAATGTATTTAGTTGTTCTTCATTGGCTGAGATGTACAAGCCATTGCAATAATCAAGTCTACTGATGACTAAGGTCTGAACCAGTGTCTTCCTATAGTAGTCGGGCAGGAATGGGAAAACTCAAAGTAAGAGTACAATGATTCGGAAGCAGGATCCAGCAACTTGATTAGTGTGCTCTTTCAACAGTAGTGCCTGGTCTAACCGTACTCCGAGGTTTTTTACTGACTGTTTTGGTTTTGGTGCAGGTCCAAGATCTGAGGGCCACCATTCTGGAGACCATAAAAGAGTGCCGTCTCCGAACAGCATCACCTTAGTCTTGTTTACATTACACTGGAGGCAATTTGATGCCATCCAGTCCGCTACTGCCCTCAGTAGACTTGATTATTGCAATGGCTTGTACATCTCAGCCAATGAAGAACAACTAAATACATTACAAGTGGTGCAAAATACTGCGGCGAGACTCGTTCTCAATGCCCAACCTAGGACCCCATCACGTCCACTTCTGACCAAACTCCACTCCAGTGCCATGCCTATCTGGCGACCGTGTCTAGATTTTAGGGAAAATGTGAGTGGATTTGGAAGACCAAGCAATGCATAAGCAGGGAAGTGTGGAAGTTAGGTACCCAGGTGGCTGTCTATATCGTCTATTGCCTGTGACCAATATTGTTGAAGCTGAGGACAATCCCAAGTGTGTCAAAGTCCCCTCCCTCCAAAGCTCCACCAGAACTCTGCACTTTGTGTGGGCTTGATTCTATGTAGTCTCACCAGAGTGTAATACCAATGTGTAGCTATTTTGGTCAGGGTTTCGGTAACAGCCATTCTGTTGGTTGTGTGACGAGCCCTGTATGAGATGTTCTCCCATTCTTTGGCGCACTCAGGGTTCCTCCTCCCATCTACCTTGCCCCGCCTTAAATGTGTGATTACGAGTTTGGAGCATGAGAGCGTATAGCTCGGTAATAAGGCTTTTACCCGATGTTTTGGCCAATCCAGAGTTCTTTAAACGTGACCCCATAGTCCTTTTGCAAACAAGGTGGTTGACTCCGTAGCAGCAATATAAATTAGACCAGCGATTCCAGGCAGTACCCACAGTAGGAACATGCCCCACAGTTTTGCTAGTCTCCCAAAGCCTACATTAAAAGGGAGGGTATTACTTTGTGCCAAGAAGAAAAGCTTTTTCTGTGATGACATTGTGTTCATAGATGCATAGCTGGCCCTCTGTGTTTCATTTTGAAAAGCTCGGACTACACTACGTTTTTCCTTGATTCCAACTTTAGATTGATGTGTAACATTCTTCTCTCATATAAGAACTGCTTCAACAAAGTGTTAGTTAGATTTTTGGTGAGGTTGGTTACATCTGTTATGTTATGTTATTTATACTTTTGTATAGCGCAACGGTTACTCAAAAAGAGTGTCCCGGCGCTTTGGGTAAGGAGAACTAATTCACAATAACATAACACATTAAAAACAACAGAAAGCACACAAGACAGAAGAGGGGACTGCTAACAGGACTATTGAGTGAACAACCAGGTCTTAAGACCTCTCCTAAACTCAAGCAGACTTGAAGCCCCCCTAAGAGGGAGCGGGAGCGAATTCCACATCTGTGGGGCCAGCAGGCTGAAGGAACGGCCACCCAGGCGCGCTCTCTTAACACGAGGAACAGCCGCCAAGAGCAAAGATTCTGATCTCAGAGAACGAGCAGGATGGTAAAAAGCCAGTCTCTTTTGAAGATACCTTGCTCCCACCGCATGGAGAGCCTTGTATGCCAGAGTCAAAGCCTTAAAGGCGATCCGTTTGCGGATGGGTGCATCCAACAAGTGTTCCAAGTTTAGACTTGAAAGGGTTTTGCACAAATTAGTAATGATTGGGTGCTTGAAGTTTATATCATTTTTCCAAGCTATGTCTATCAGGTGGCTTTATAAACTGAACTGTGTCTTGATGGTGTGAAGATAGACAGATTTGCTGCTCTATCATATGTTGGTGCATGACATGTATCTACTTTCAGGGCAATGGCTGTTGTTCATTGATAAATATTGTGCCCCATATTTTTAGAAAAATGTTTGCCAGTATTTTTCTATTGTAACTGCTCATTTTTATTTTTGCTATATGCTAGAAGAATTGAGAAGTCTGTGTACAATAGGAGCAGAATGTTTATGTTGTTCATATGTGGGACATCTGGAGTGCCTCTAATGAGTTTGGTATATCTTTCATTTGTGTAGATGCTAAATCAAAGTGGGGCAAATATGCATGCTGGCTTGACTCCTCTGTGGTGAAGATGTTTGTCCTTGTGCTATTTATACGTTTCCTGGTGTAGGGTTTTGTATCATCTTAGAGGCCTTCAGTTATTCTTGGAAGAGGTAATGGCAGACTAATACTATTAAATTTAGCCCGCAGCAGTTGGTGACTGAACAGATTGAATGCTTGGGTGAAATCCAGAAAGCATTTTACACGAGAATCTTCCTTTAGAGAAATCTGGTCTATTGTTAAAAAGTCGGGCTTCTGAAGCCACCAGTTTGATGTTTAAGATGTTTTTCTTTTTAGACTAGTAATTTAGAAGAAATGTACTTATATGGTTTAGAAGATACAACAAGCACAGATGTGCAGGCAGGCCCTGGATGTAGGAATAATGTAGGGTATCCAGCAGATGAAAATCAGTATTACCTTATTGCACTCTTGCCTCTCTCAGTGACACTCTCATGGCTGCCCTGCAGTTCTCCTCTCTGCAGCCTCATTTATGCCTACGTCTATGCTCTTAAACCTCCTGTTTCCCTGTTTCTCCCCCATTAATGCAATTTGGTCTCGAGCCTTCGAGCTTGGACTTGGGCTCAGGTTTTTATATTAATGCTTAATGTTTTAGCTTAATGTTAACATTTTACCTTACATGTAGCATATATTTAGCTTTTTGAACTTTGACAATTTGTGCTTCTTTCTATTTAGCACTATGATGGGCTTTGATGGACTCTCCAATTCATCATAATCCTGGAAATTCTGCCTTCATGTGCCCACGAATCCCTTTGAGATGATGGTGTTGGTGGTATCGTACCAAAATAAAAATAATCAGAGGAGTGAGGAATGCAGCTGTGCCAGTGGCCATTTCCAGCTTGCTCCCAGTGGGCTATCAACGGTCCCACACTGTCAGGGTCGAGAGTGAATGTGAACTTGTCAGGGCAAGGCAAGGCCTGAACCAAGAAAGGACTTGAGACCTTGGTTGATCCTTGGTCAATATGGACCAGACTTGGCTCTGACACAGAGAGAGAGCACGAGGACCAAGCATTTCAGTTGCTACTCCGCAAGCTTTCACCATCTGTGCGCACCCTCCTCTGACGGCAGAGAACCTAGCATATAGACTATTTTTCCACCTCACTTTGAGAGGTGAGGAGAGAAGGATGCTTTTGTACATTAAGTACCTTTTAATTACAGATGGTGGTACAGCTGGAAATAAGTTAAGGGAGTAACTCAGAGCTAAGCTCAAAACTGTACTATTCACCCAGTAAGTTATTCCGCTCCGGTAGTTTCCAATAAGCATCAGCTCCTCAGCGCGGGGACACGCCGCTGTGCGTCACCAAGAGCTTTACAAAACCCCCTAAATAGAAATAGAAATAGAAACTGAATATTATCTTATACATAATATCTTAATATACAGTGTTCTCAATAGTTATAACACAATGTTTAACTTGTCTTCTTGATCTTAATTTCTACAATACACTGAGTGGAAGTGGTCCTCCAAGGTTTAGACCTTAAATGACAGTTGTCCCTCACAATCACATTGGTGAATCTGGCTGTCAATCTTGTGTTTCACCCTAGACAAAAGACTTAATTTCCTAACCCCTTCAGCATAGAAAAAAAAATTGAGCTACTTCTTAAACTTATCCGGGTGATCAAACTGTCCTCAGCTGCGCACTACTTGAAAGTAGAGGTTCAGGCCTTGGTCCCATCTTTTATGGACTATGGCAACTCTGTCTTAGCTGGAATTCCCAAGACACACCTAACTCTGATGAAGGCATAGCTACATACTACTGCTCACCAAGTTTTAGGGGTTGTCGGGTTTGCTGAGTCACTCCTATAGTTTCTTCCCTTGTTTGGCTGATTACTGGAGGTAATTCCATGCTTAAAGTTCCCTGTCCAGTTCACAAAATTTGATACACAATCCATTTTGTAAATCATGTCTTCCACACATTCTCCCCCCTACCTCAAAGATCCTATACCTGTTTTTTACTAATGGAATGTAGAATACATACCTGACCTCTTCTGCTCAAAAAAGATAACACATCTAGACAAAATAAATTTTCCTGTCAGCTCCTAAATCTGAGCAACTCACTCCCTCCTCAAGATACTAAATTTGGATCCAAAATTGCTGTTCATGGGAAAAATAAATAATAGAGCTGTTGCATCCCAACTCCTCAACCTTATCATGAATAGCAGCTTCTTAACACCATCGGTGCGGCGCATTTTCCCGCTGTGCGCTGAAGATTCGCAAATCCCGCGGTTCATGACGAGCTCAGCTCGTCATGAGCATACGAGAGGTGTACTTCATGACGAGCTGAGCTCGTCATCAGCGTAGAAGGGGTTAAACCCAATTTAATCAGGTTTGAACTCTAAATTTAGAACAGAAACAGATGGCATTCAAATACTATGCACTTAAAATCTTACATGATGGAGGTGCATTCCTAATGTTTCTTTTAGATCTCTCTGCGGTATATGATAACTTCAACTCCAGAAAAGAAATGGAGGAAACTGTACTACTACATATTGGTCAATTTAAATATAACCGAATAATGTAGTTAAGTGTAATGTAGTTTGTTGTGTATCAATTTGACTTTAGTTAGTTCTCTGATTTCTCTAATTCCCAAGATAAAAAAAATATATAACTTTTCGCACAGTTCTTCAGAAGGGGTGTATTTTGGAGAGGCATTTCTGCCAAAGAAAGTTCATTTACAATACCAAAAACCTTTTTCTGAATGTTGGAGACTTCAGTTATTCTATTGCTATATTAGCAGTTTTTACACTCAAAAATTACATCTATTATACTTCATGCCTTGTTTAAATATTTCCTTGTTTATTTCAGCATATTTCGTTTGCCATTGGCGTTTGAGATGGCATAATTCAGATTTTGCTTCTTTCAGCTCCTTAAAGAGTCCCCTACTGGCTAGCACATCTAGAGCACTGACTCTTCAAAAGGGTGCTGAAAAATGTCAAGCAGGAAGCATTTGAATTTTCATTTCTCTCTGGATAGAACAGCGCCTATTTAAACGGTCCAAAGTTTTCCAATCCATTGGTACAGTTTTGTAAAAAGAAATGCTAAAATCCGAAATCAATAATAATCAGTGGTAAAATACAGAAGACTGTGCTCTTTATCCACCTCAGTCAACCACATACAAATAATATGGCTCAAGTGGGCAGCCAGCTTATTTAAAGAGTCCCCCACTGGCTGGCATGTCCAGAGTACTGACTCTCCAAAATGGCACTAGAGCATGTCAAGCAGGACCTCTCTCTGCTTAGAAAGGAGCTTAGAATTGCCACTTTTCCAACAGTAAAATACCAGCCATTTATTGTTGGTTCAAGAGTCTGCAAAGTCCCGGACATGATACTAAATTGGACTTAAAACAAATTGTTAGAAATGGGGGGTCTCTTGTTGGCAGAGGTAGGTACCTTTGCCCAAGTTGGGACCCTTCTTCCTAGTCAGGGTAAAGGGGAATGCACTTCTAAAATAACTCCTACTCACCCCTTTGGTAACTTCGCATGAGTAGACAGGCTTATCTCAGAGGCAGTGTGTAAAGCATTTGTGGACACATACAGTATTACAGCTAAAACACTTCCAATAGACACCACACCCGTTTAGAAAAATAAGTAATCTTTATCTAAACCAAAACAAAACCAAAATGACAAAAATCCACAGAACAGGAGGCACGCTAAGTTTCAATCCCCTGGATATCTTCCTCAAGCAGGGGACACAGCAAACAGCAAAGTTCTTTTCCCTTTTGTAGGCAGAAAGTAGACACTGCCAGCCAACCCCAGACAGCAGCAACAGAGGGGCAGTATTCCTCCTCAGTTACTCCAGCTCTTCTCCTTGGCAAAGGTTCCTCTTGATTTCCCAGAAGTGACCTTAAAGTCTGGGGTTTGGGCCCCTCTTTTATACAGAAAAATTCTTTGTTCTCTGGTGGCATAGAAGCCCTGTGCTCAGTCAAAAACTGTTTTGTCCTCTATGGTGCAGCTTCCTGAAAGGAGGCGTAGACAGCACTGTGGAAGGCAAACCAGGCCCGTTCAGGTGAAAGGAAATCTCCTCCCCCTACTCTAAATGCAGCCCTGGTCTATTCCGCCCAGCCCCGACTCATCCAGACTATCTGGAGCCACTGCACGTACCCAGACCCTGTCACTCCAAAACCAGACAGTCAATACACATCCCAGCAGAGGCACACTGGATGTCTAAGCAAGAAATACCTACTTTTTAAAAGTGGTATTCTTAAACACAGAATGTAAAAATCAACCTTACTAAAAGATGCATTTAAGCATTCTGAGTTCAGGCATACTGAACTTTATTTTCCTACCTTGTTCCCCAGGGGAAGTTATGTTTATAAGATTTTAAAAGCAAACTTCCCATTCTAGCCTATAGGAACAGGTAGCCTTGCAATAGTATACAACGAAATTGGCAATATTTCACTATCAGGACATGCCACTCACATCAGGCATAGCCTACCTTTCACATACAGTACACACTGCCCACAGGTGTACCTTGGGCCTACCTTAGGGGTGACTAACGGTGAACAACCTTTACAACGCAACTTTTACCACGCAGTGCCATTACAACGCGGTATTTACAACGCAAACCATTACAACGCATTGCGCTGGGGGCGCTCTAGGATAGGGAATACGTTTAATTTACTATCCAACACCTTCCCTAGTGTCCACTGGGACTCGTGTTGGAATAGTAAATTAAACTTTTCACTATCCAGCACCCCAAAGCGCTATGCGTTGTAATGGTTTGCGATGTAAAAACCGCGTTGTAAAGGCATGCGTGGTAAAAGCATGCATTGTAATGTCATACATCCGTGACTAACATGTAAGAAAAGGGAAGGTTAGGGCCTGGCAAGTGGGTGCACTTGCCATGTTGACATGGCAGTACTAGACTGCACACAGGCTCTGCAATGGTAGGCCTGAGTTACATTTACAGGGCGCTTATGTGGGTGGAGCAATCAGTGCTGAAACCCACTAGCAGCATTTGATTTACAGGCCCTGGGCACACATGGTGCACTGCAATAGGGACTGGCTAGTAAATCAAATGTGCCAATCATGAATTCACCAATCCACAACAATAATTTGCAAAGGGAGCACCTGCACTTTAGAGCACTGAACAGAAGAGGCAAAGAGCCCAAAGCATCTAGACCAGCAAAGCGAAGTGCAACACAGAGCAAAAACACATGAGGTAAAGGCAAAAATTCAGGGGAAACCCACGCCAATGATGGCAGGTCTAGCACAAAATAAAGTGTATTCTATTGTAACAAGACCATTCTGCCTTTGTTTACTTTATTTATTAGTCAGGGAACCATAATGCAGATCTAAAACACATTTAAAAGGTTTTTTATTTCTATTTGCTGTTTTAAGTATGTACACATGAGGGTTTTAATTGCCTGTTTTAGGTGACTTTGCTTAATTCTGTACCAGCCAGGACATTCAAATACCATAGCTGCCAGTATAAAACCGGCATGGTGGCAACCCTAATGGTTCCCCTTCAACAGTTCAATAGAGTTCCAAATAAAAGTTGAGCCACCCACATAATTCTCTCACCAGAAGAAATATTAAAATCCAAAATCACTAATAACATAGCCTTACATTCTGCTGCCGAGTCAGTGGGTGGAATATTCTAATACACTTATAACCCCTTTGCCTCTGGCTACACTGGTTGTTAAAGGCCCTCTCTCTCTCGTTACAGACCCTCTCCTGTAGCTCGGGCCTGTAACATGGGTTGATGGCCTTTAGCAACCAGTCGAGCCCTCGGAAATGGGCTGTAAGGCGATAGTAAAATACACAAGACACTGTTCTGCATCCATCTCAGTCCAAAGAATCATTTATCATTAACCTTTTAAATCATTCCTCTCCTCCAGATCTCAATTCATGAAACTCAACTCTTTTGATTCTCCCTCAATTCCAGAGAAATATGGTGTGAAACAAGGATCAATCCTATCACCTCTCCTGTTTAACATCTATATGGAAGTCTAGCAGCAATTCTTAAATAAAATATCATCTCCATTTGGAAGTATAGTGATGTCATCCAGTTGTACCTACGACTGTCAGAGCTAACAAAAATATTAACTCTCAGGTCCTTCCTTTGTATTTTTGCACATGCAATTACTCTCAATAAAACTGAGTCCTCAAAAAACCAAATTCCTTCTCCCATTCTCAACTGAAAAACCTCCCCCTGTTTAGAATTGGTTTTCCTCTCTTCACCTTTTAGGGATCTATCCGTACTTGGTTCCATGTGTGGTCACTCGGGTACATTTAACACATGAACGACATCCCAAATGACAATATCAATAAGCTAACTAAATCCGTATCTTATGAACTCCACCTCCTCGGAAAACAAAAATCTACCAACCTCTCTACAGAATTCTGATCCGCAGAGCATCACTAGGAAGGGTGGTCCAGTGGACTCAATCAGCTGGAGTTCACTAGCTGAGTGACAGCAAACTTTTCTCTTCCATCTTGCATCACTTTAGTCAAAGGTTCAAGATAGCTGTTGTGCATATATTGTGATGCTTGGCAACTACTTTTGGGTTACCACACTAGCTTGGCAGATGGTCAATTTAGAATGTTATACAAAACTTTTTTTAAGGAGGGAATGAAAATTAAGTTCCTGCCAACACAAAAAAATGATACTGAGTGGCCTGCAGCACTTTGTAGCAGATGGGCTTTTATAAAATAAATACATATATACAAATGATTTCAAATGGGGCACATTACCAGGAAGCCCTTGAGAAGTAGAGGAAGGGAATTAGGAAAACAGTGTGTGGGGTAGGTTAAGGAGGAAGCGGAAGAAAGAAGAAACACATTAATTCCCCGGAGCATTCAATGCAGAAGAAAAAAAAGAGTCCTCTCAAGTCATCGCACCACAAGAATACACTGGCACTGAAATACCACCTGCGATGTGAACAAAAGAATAGGGAAAAATGTACCAATTCAAGAGCAGACACCTAGGATAGGGATAACAGCAATTCAATCATGAGCTATGGGCTGCCCCAAAGCTCTCTCTCTAAATATGTGTCATTTGTTAGAAACAATAGGATTGCCACCAGACAGTTAAATCTGTCTGTAGCTGAGACTTAAAAAAAAAGACTCTGGCTTGAACATGTTTGCCAGGGATGCTTCTGGCTTCTAGTCATGCCATGAAAAGTAGCATACAGGGTCAGGATTGACAAAATCTAATCAACATGATTATTTGTGCAGCGGCTGCACCTCCACAAAGGCGGAGGAGATCGCCCCACTGCTTTAAAGCAGTGCGAAGGGAAAATAAAATGATAATATTGGAACACTATTAAAATTTTCATTTTTAGTATTGCAGTTGTAGTCAGGTTAGGGTGGCTGGGCTGGGCTCCCCTGACCCAGAGGGAGGAGGAGTGGTAACGGCTGCACATTAAGTGTGCTTGAGATTGCATGTTTTCCCCTGGCTGCAATGCACAGCCTGGGTGGAGAACAGTACCTCTCTGAGCGCTGAACCACGGCACTCAGACCAATCCCAATGCTGCTGTAAGACAGCGTCTTGATTGGCCACTGGAGTCTGGGAACCTGTGTGCTTCCTGGTTCAAACGTTGGAGGAGCGGCGGTGGCTGGTGACCAGCAGGTAAGTTTTCTTTTTTCTTTTTTCCTATTCCCCCACCCCTCACCACCATTCCCTACCAGCCGCCACTGTGTTTTGGTCCTCACTAACAAGCAACAATACCACCAAGCCCTTGTATTAATGATAACAGAAAGAAACATGCAGAGACATGAGTACGGAAATAGATTATGATAAAAATCCTCAAGAAACAATGTTCATTGTATGTGTAAAAAAACATAAAAGTAAAGACGAAAACAGAGGCAAGGCAAGCTCGGCTGGTTAAATTACTGAAGAAAGCAGGGTCAGAAATCAAATAGGTAAAATATCCAGGAAACAGAAGTCACTCAAACTCTGGAATTGCTAGGCGTTGCTACGAGTTAGTGTAACAAAATAACTTTCTACAACTCATCGGATATCTTTTTTTAACCATAACATTAGAAACAATAAAAGTAAAATTCCAAGTCCAGCAGCTTAAGACAAAATGCTTAGATTGAGACAATGTTGGATACCTTGAGGGCTTCCCTTTGGGAAGTATTAATAGACAGAGGCGGTTTGAGTTTTCTCACCTAAACATCTGATTCTCGAAAGCTGAGGCATGCTGCTTCTGGCCATGGAAATAATTACTAACAAACAGCAAAACGTACAAAAAAAGCCTTATTTACTGCAAGAGTATTTGACATAAATGGTTTTCAGTTCTATTACTAGTAATTGCGAAGAAATACAGCAACAGTGGAGGTATTTGGGGCGACTTCGCCTGGACGGCTAAGCTCTAGGAATTGAATTACAGGTAGACATTGGTTTAATGGCCTCAATGTTTTCATTTTATATTCTACTGGTGGAGTTGAGGATGTACACTAAGTGCGTGGTGGTCCCAATGCAATAAATACTAGTATGTTTGGAATTATCTTCATGTAAGAGCAGTGGAGTTCAGGGAGCATAAGTGTAAGCCCGCAGACTGCAGATATTGATTACAGCACTCCATCTTAACTTGTGGCTAATTGGGAGAATTAAATTCTCTACTGTGAGCCCGCGTACCCTAAGAAAGGGGCTATTAGGCAATTAGCGTTGGCTCAGTGTCATAGAAACGTATTTTTAATTAGATTTCGTTCATAGCATCCCTCTTTCAGGGAAGTGCTTAATTTGAGCCGTGGTTTGTGGTGCTCGGAACGCACTTACATTTCAACACTGGCACTCACAACAGTTTTCACATGATGGCGCTATTTTTCTAATTTAGAGATGAGCACAACAAAAGCTGTCATTAATTCAATATATACATTAAAAAACTATTGATACCTGGTGATCGTACCATTCTCATAGTTTTGGGGGCCTGGAAAAGTTGAAACTATCAAACCTGTAGGAGTGTGGTAGTTAGTAGTTGTGTTGCACTATCATTGGTAGCGCTAGGAGGGGAAATGGGTGGTGCAAGCTGCAGTGACCTCCTGAAAAGGGCCCTGCCACAAATGTTTACAAATTATGCACTGTTCCAGGATAGATATCTCTATGTCACCAAACTAATAACAGAAAGGCATCCCATTATATTGATCCTAATTGAGAGTCAAGCTCAAGAACTTCTGTAGTTCCTGCCTGACAAGCAGGCAATTATAATGTCAGGAGCCCAGACCTCAGCTCCCCAAAATGCTTTTCGCAGTGGTGGGGACACATTTCAAGATGCTGGGGATGGAGGTTGACAGGCTTTATTCAAAGGGAATAGATTATTTTGATCATGGTAGACAATCCTATTGGTGCCAAGGAGAATGCCAAAAGTGCTTAGCTAAGATTTTCATTCTTTCTAAAATCACAAAAACTGTTTTTAGTTTAAATTGATGTCTTTTAACTTGTAAAATGTACTTTTAGATGCTAATCAATGGGGGTCATCAATGCCCTCTGGGTTGCTATAGATCCTTTAGAGGCTAATCAATGAGCTCGTGACTTGGCTAGGGAGCATCAGTGCCAGTATTCTAGCTAGAGTAATGTAGAGCTTTCAAACTGAAAATCCAAGCTGGCATGACTTCGGAGCCTTCTAAGACCAGACTCAGGGGAGGTCCTTCTTATGCCTGACCAATATCACAGAGGAAACTTATAAGACTCTGCCAGATGGAATGAAGCTAAACAGCATAGGACATTCAAGGCGCAAATGCAGTCTGGCCTTTCCACTTTCCGCAAAGTGCGCCATTTTAATATGAGAGTGCTGTTGGGCCAAATGGAAACACAGGGCAAAATGGCTGGTCTTAACATGGGAGGTGGTTTTGCAGGGTACTGCAGGTCTGCCTATCCCTACTCCTGAGGCAGGAGGTTTGATGGTCAGGGCCAGATTTAGGGCACTGCAAATGCTGCAGAATTTGGTAGGGAGCTCTGTGTTTAAAAGATAACTCTGATCCTATTTTGTCTATTGGCAGTTTTCACTTATGATAAAGTAGTGCGGGTGGTTAGTGTGCCTGCTGAAAAGAATGTGCGCCATGCAGATTACTGAACTGAGTGAACTGTGAGTAGATGTATAAAAAATGAAATGTATATCAGAGAGAGGTTATGGAGAGATAAACTCATGCAGACTGGGCCGCAGAGTCTGCTCGGTTACCGTGTGTATAGGTATGTTTTTAGCTTCTTCCTGAAGCTGGGTTCAGATGGCTCTAGGCGAAGGTCCAGAGGTAAGGCATTCCAGCTCTTCGCCGCCAGGTAGCGAAAAGATCTACCTACCATGAGAGCCCTTCTTATCCTAGGGACCTTTAATAGGCCTCCATAGGAGGAGCGAAGGGCGAACGTGGGCACGTATCTGGTGACCAGGTTCTGGAGCGGTGCTGGTGCCTTCCCAGCAAGGATGCGATGGCAAGTGCAAAGGGCCTTAAACTCGACCCTACTCCTTACTGGGAGCCAGTGAAGGGTCTGAAGGGCAGCTTTGGAGGCCGATATTTTGGGAAATTTTAGAATGAGGCGAGCTGCCGCATTCTGCAACACCTGGAGGCGATTTATTGCCTTACTGGTTGCTCCCAGATACAGCAAATTGCCGTAGTCCAGGCGCGATGTGACGAGGGCATGCACCAGCATCCTTCGGGCTGACGTAGGAAGGAGATCTAAGACCTTCCACAGACTTTTTAGGAAGCTGAAGCAGACACCCACCATACGGCCTATCTGAGGTCCAAAGGACAGGTCAGCTTCAAACAAGACTCCAAAGTTCCTAGCTTCTTGACAGGGTGTTGGGACCTCGCCTAAGCATGGAGGCCACCACGCCGACAACCAGATAGATGGGTTACCCCCCCACCACGAGCACCTCGGTCTTACTGCCATTTAATTTGAGGCAGTTGGTGGACATACAGGCTGCAAGATTTTGCATGCAGGCTCTGAAACTGTCCACCGCAAGACCGGGCGCATGTGAAAGGGAGATAACCAGCTGCGTGTCGTCAGCGTAGGACACTATGTGCAGACCATGGCACTCAGCAATAGGGGCCACTGGGGAGACATATAGATTAAATAGGGTGGGGCTCAGGGATGAGCCCTGGGGCACGCCCTGGCCCTAGTCGATTTCCCTAGAATAACATTCGCCCTGGCGGACCTGAAAACCTCTACCCGTCAGGAAGGACTGGATCCATTCGAGTGCAGCTCCAGATATCCCTCTACTATTCAGACACTGTAGCAAGGTGGTATGAGCTACAGTGTTGAATGCTGCACTCAGGTCCAATAGGATGAGGGCCATAGTCTGACCCTCATCCACCCCCTGACGTAGGGTCTCCACAGCCATCAGAAGCGCTGATTCCGTTGAGTGGCGGGGACGGAAACCAAACTGGGTGTCGTGTAGGAGGGCAGCCTCTTCCACGAAATCCATCAGTTGCACGTTTACCGTTTTTTCCGCCACTTTGGCCAGGTAGGGCATAAGGGAGATAGGTCGGAGGTTTTCTAGCTTTTCAAAGCTGATGTTGGGTTTCTTCCTAAGAGGTAGGAACACTGCCTGTTTCCAGTCTCTGGGCACGGTCTTAGTTCTAAATGACATGTCCAGTAGGTGTCTGATATATGGTTCCAGCACCGGTAAGCTATCAACTAGACGTTTCGGCATGGTGGGGTCCTGTGGGGAGCCCGACTTGATGGATCTACAGATTTTTAGAAGGTCCTCTGGGGGCGGGGTGACAAAGTTGGTCAGTATGTGTCTGTCCCCCCATTCCCTCGGGCTTTCCATAAATTCCATCCCTGCAATGGGGTGACTAGGAAATGCAGAGTAAATTTTAGCTATCTTTTCGGCGAAAAATTCCGCGATCCTATCACAGGATTCCACCGAACAGTCGTCTGGAGCAATGGCTGGTTTCCCACTCGAGAGGGTTTTGTAGAGCGAAAAAAGCTCCTTCGTGGAATTACCAGCTTCACTAATTCTGATAGTATAGTATGCTGCTTTGGACGTCCTGATTAGTCCGTGATAGACTCGCCTCTCAATTAGGTAGGCCTCCCTAGTTTCCTTAGAAAGAGCCCCTCGCCACTGCCTCTCGACTCGTTTCAATGCTGCTTTCGCAACTCGTAGTTCATCGCTATACCACGGGGCAGTTTTTTGAATGCGGCCACCCCATTTGGCGCGGGAGTGGAGTCGTGCAATCGAGCGCCTCGTTGATACGTTTACATAGGTTGGTGTTAGCCATGTCCGCATCATCCCCCCCAGGGCTCCCTCCTCTGGTAAGTGCCACACAGAATTTAGCCTAGGAAAAGGTGGCCCATCTCTGCCTGGGGTGGTACAATGTTGCTTGCTCTGGAGATCTTGCCCCTGGAATGCGTATGGAGAATGGTACCAGGTGGTGATCCGACCAGGGGATAGGAATGGGAGTCATGGCTTCTACTTCCCCCCAATTGGCGAATATGGGGTCTAGCAGGTGTCCCAACTGGCGAGTGGGACCACTTACTAACTGATTCAGCTGGAGGGCTCCTAGCGCCTGGCAGAAGTCCCTGCTGGCGTTGTCCGTGAGGTTGTTCAGATGTAAATTAAGATCCCCCAGTACCAGGAATTTATCTTTGCGCAGCGCAGCCTCCATTATGCCTTCTACCAGACTCTCCCCAAACCTGGCCATAGGGCCTGGGAGTCTATAGATTAGAATGTCCTTCAGCGTGCAGCCTTCTTTTACTTTGATGGTAAAGCTCCCTGCCTCACTGTCCAGGATGGGAGAGTGGTCTAGTTGGCATCGTAGACTTTTCCTGGCTACAATAGCGATGCCCCCTCCTCTACCAGTGGGTCTGTCCTGCCTAAGCATTATGTAGCCCTCTGGTAGTGCCTCTAAGGCATCAGGGGTAGAGCCTTCATCTAGCCAGTGAGAAATACAAGATCTCACTGTTTCTCAGTGAGTAGGTCGTATAGATCTAGTTTGTGTTTCCGTAGAGAGCGGACGTTGAGCAGGCCACAGTCCAGGATATAATCTCTAGGGGACACATCCCTGCCAGGATCATAGGAGAAGTGGCAGTATTTGCAGCCCATATTATCCTCCACTCGCAAGTTATGCAGGCATGGGCTGGAAATGGTACTGCGGAAAGCCATCAGCTCCTGCCGGCTCCACGGTATATGTCCCTCCCAAGGGACATAAGATATGGCCCTGGATCGCGTACGATCGCGGACGGGCGCAGACGGGCTTGCCTTAGGCACGCCTTCGGCGTGCTGACAGCGCGCCCGCTGCGCGTCCGGGAAGTGCTAATTTATATAGGGAGATGGGAGGCGTGGCCTCAAAAAGTGGGCGTGGCCCGGTGTTTGAGCGCGCGATGGCGGCGCTGTAGTCCCCTCCCTGTAGCAGCGCTAAGGTCCGCTGTGCCAAGGATTTAGCAGCAACTTCCAGGGAGAAGTGCTCTGGGTGAGTGGGGCGTGAGTTAAAACACACAAAAATACAATTCAATATTTTTAAAAGCAACGAGCAGTCTCTCCCGGCTTCCGTCTCAGGAGTAGGTCAATATCTTTTGGCGCGCTAGTGATTCAGCGCCATTAGGGGCACTGTTGAAGAATGGTAGTGAGGGACTATATGGAGGAGGTCTTGGGGTGGGGAGGAGCCAAAAAAGACTAAAGCCATCCCTGTTGATGGTTCCACCCTTTGCTGGGGATAGGCTCCAAAAGATCCATGCATGGGACATATAAAATGCCCCTCTCTACTCAGCAATGTTTTGTGGCACCCTGCTGAGGACCTGGGTAACATTACCAGAGTAATTAAAGAGCATGACAGTCTGTCAATTTTATTGACTGAACAGGCACACTGTGGACTTGTTTCTTAATCCCACTCTATCTGCCTTTACCTCATAAGTTTAACCATTCTTGCATGCACGGATATTGAGTAATGTGGGCCAATATGTTTGAAAACTTGGACTTGAGTTTGCATATGCAAATTATGGTTGTCATATGAAGGGGAGGTCATGGTATAAGCCCTGTTTCTGAGCAGTTAAAGCTATTACTAAGAGATTGATAGCTGTTCTCCTGGTCTTTGATGGTTATTTTCCTGGTCAGTGATAGCTGTTCTCCTAGTCTAGGCTGCTGGCTTTTATGGGAGAGCCCCTAGAACATCATCACACCAGCCTAATTAATTTTGCTGATAACAAAAGCACAATTGTATCTATTAAAATATAAATTTGTTGTTTTTTAATATCACATACTGTAGGCTTTATTTTGATCACTTTCTGTGATGTCACTTTTGTCCCAGAATAGGCACACAGATTTCCTGTTCTTGCACTCAGATTTAACTGGAGAAAAACCATTTGGTTGGAAATTGTGTGTGAACAGCAGGGGCCGGAACAGGTAAGCGCGGTGGGGCAGTGCAGGGCGTGACAGGGGGAAGTTGATGGATGACGGAGTAGGTATTATTTATTTATTTAGTTATACCTAGTCCGTCATCTGTCGACTTACCCCCAAACCACCCCGCCCTGCCCCCGCCCTGCCCCCGCCTCACCGCATTTACCTGTACCTGCCACCACTGTGTGTGAACAGAGTGACTCCGTTTTTTGTTGGGTATATATATTTGCTCTTTGGGCACAGCAGATGCATTCTGTACGCAGTATAGTTCCTATAAATAAACCTTAAACATATGTATCAACCAGGGTCAGCCGCTGATTAATGGTTATGTTTTTATGAGTCAGCACATTCAAATTGGGTTTTGCCTGGCATCTACGGGCTTTGCCATGACACATGGAGAGTCTGCCTTGGGACTTTTGTTATTAACGCAAGAGTCAATGATTGAGTAACATCACTTTCTGTGAAATCACCAAGGTCAGGCCACTAGGGTCAACCGATGTAATATCACTTGCGCTATCCCTGGCATTTGGAGAATTGATGTCCATGGTCATTTTGTCTTAGCATTCATTTTTGTGACAAAGATCCATGAAAAATAACATTTGTGTTAAATTGCAGGAGATTGCTTTATCAGTCGGATTAACCAAGCTTGATATAGGTGACTCCGTATTCACCAGTAGCTAAAAGTAATATAATGAGAGTGCATCAAGGCAGTAGCATAGCAAGGATGCCAGGGGCCCTTTTGCACGCAAGCAAAATGGCCTCTTTGACTGCTGTTGGGGTAGTAAAGAACTGCAATTACCATGAATTATTGAGCTCCCGTGCCATTGCACCTGCTCCACCAATTGTATTTACCACCACACTCCCACAGCCCTAAGCGGAAGAGACTGTCAATAGATCTGAAAACATTTTGATTGCATGCAATCTAATGAAGACTTTCTGCAATAAAAAAAGAGCATTGGGGGAAAAATCCACCAATTATTGGATGATGTGGTAAAGCAACCATCAGCAGCATTATGTTTACCCTGTTTCAGTATGATTGTAGTAATTCTCTCATCATGATCCCACTGTTTAGAAGGGATTTGACAGATTTTAAATTACTGCACACTGCCAAGTCTGGTGTTGATTTTCAAATAGCCTCTTGAGACTATTGTCACATCTATAGATTCAATCAACTAAAGGGGTCATTCAGAAAGTGCAAGCATTGGAAATCTGCCATAAATGGGTGAGATTCAAATGGTCACTCCACCATTGGAAACTCCTTCACCATGGCCAATCCATCCACAACCGTCAACTATGCAGTGCCAGGTGAACCGCTGTATTAAGGGGAAGTCTTGTGATGCTGTTTGCTGTTCACACCTGGTGCAGCATGCAAGGTGGTCACCAACAGGAAACATTGCAATGACCCCCACACTCTCGGAGAAAACTCCCAGTGCAACTAAGGGAATATTACATTTATTTTAGGGAAACAATCCCCCCTTAGGCATTTTAGAAAGCCACAAACAATGGAGTCAGGCCATCAGGACCTAGTGACTCTCCACAGCACTGCATTATTATTGAATGAGTGTTTAATGCGCAGGCAGTGGCATCTTTAATGACACATTCCCACCGACTCAGCAGATGTGTAAATGATGTGGATGGACCTTGGCTGGGGGGGCAAATCATGTGCCTTCTCTCATGCAGCACATGGCTGACAACCGCACAGAGCTCTTAATGAGCTTCTAAATGAGTTTATTTGATGTTCAAATAAATTCTATTTAATCATATCTGATACATGAGTTGTCTGGCATGTTTTGGTATGACAATGCTGCTTAAATGTCAAGTGCCATCACTGTATTTCTAGAAGAACTGCACTTCTATTGACAGGGCTGAATATAGGATAAGGCAATAGCAGGCTGTCAAGTGGGGGCACCAGCAGGGTCTGCTAGTGAGGGTAATAACTGATAATTCTGCTACTACTAATAGGAAGGATACTAATAATAATATATTATATGTAGTCCGTCAGATTTATAAGTGCTGTAGGTGATAGATATGACTAGTATAAATGTAAAGACACACAATTTGCCAACTTTAGGAGGATTGATGGCTGAGATGGCATTGCCAGGATTCAAACGTGTGACCTGCAGATCGTAATAGGTGCCCCAGATGATTGTTCGACCCTTACTGTAAAACTGATAGTGCTGGCACACGGAGCGCTATCAAGAGAGAGTGTTACCTCATTTGCATTGGGGTGTGACCTACACAGAATTAATGACGTGGGCAGAGAGGCAAACATGCCATTTGGAGGCACATTGAAAGTGCACCACCAAAAGGTGGCACATTGTCAGTGCACCCCCTGAGGGCAGCCCTCTTGAGGGGTGAAATGGGATCACATGGATTCCCTAGACACCCTCCTGCAGGCGGGTGCAGTCACTCACTGAGACCACCTGCAGGGGAATCTCGAATTACCTTTTGAAAGCACAGACGAGTTGCTGCCTTGTGAGTAATGGAGCCGGATTTGAAGTAGCTGTGCCGTATTTTACTTGGATGCATTTAAACCAGGGCAGTGCAAGTTTGTGGCCCTTCAGCATATTGAAGCACACTCTCCCTGTTTGCGCCTAGTGCACCTTTTGAAAGGTGCACCCTGGCGCAAATGGGGAAATTGCGCCATGTGACTAATATTGCCCCAGATGTCAGGAGCTAACTCTTTAGCCCCTTCCGTGTGGGGCTGTTTCCCCCCACTGTGCTGTGGGGCAGGGGGCGCGCACCGCGCGCACGGTGCCCCGGTGCTCATGACGAGCTCAGCTTGTCATGAGTCACGGCGCTCCGGTGCTTATGACGAGCTGAGCTCGTCATGACCACACCGGTTCCAATGGAACGCTCAGCACAGCAGGGGAATCAGCCCAGCGTGCGAGCGTTCCATTTAACGGGCGCGGTCATGACGAGCTAAGCTCGTCATGAGCCCTCAAGGGGTTAACCCACCTATTCACTCTTGTCAAATCAACAAACAAATGTCGGCAGTACACTAAGGATGAGAGGCGGGGCCAGCTGACAGGCATGTATCTCATTGAGGCAGTCATCGTTGCCCTTTACCTGTCAATGACTGTTGCGAGCACATATGGGGAGTTGTCCAGGGCATTTCAGGGTATCAGACAGCACAAACAGCATGAGCTTCTAATGCACAGAACTCTTATTTTAGTACTTTATTATAATTATTATCAAGTAGGTGGACCCATTAATGCTGCATTGCGTGTGTGTGTTATTAATTTCACAGCTCATTGAGTATTTATTTACTTCCTGATTAAATGTTCCTACAAAGCGCAGGAGGCTTAGAAAGAAACATCAAAAAAGTAATAATTTGACAATAAAATTATCAGCACCAGCTATGCATATAAATAGGCACAATGACATAAACAGCAAAGTCAGACAGCAGTAAAATACAACAGTAAAATGTCATGTGAAGATGAAAAGCCTCTTACAACACATTCAATTGCAATGGATTTTCGAAAGGTCAAGAAGTTTTCAAAAGTATGAAGTTAAAATGACTGATCTGAAAAGAAAGAAGTAGAACGAGTCCGAGCATTGGTATCATGAGAAGCATTACCGAGCAGGCACAACTTTTGAGATGGGCTCTACCATAATAGTTATCAATCAGATAAGTTAGATTTGCACGTGAAATTGTTGTTGGAATAGTTAAAAAAATACAAATGCTCATGTTCAAATTAGAGGGCCAAATTGATTTCAAGACAGTCGGCACATTCAGATTTTTAACCCCTTCACTGCGGCGGCAATTCCGCCGCAGTGCTAGGGGGTGGGGGGGGTCGCACGGCTCACATGCGCTTGTGACGGAACCGCTCCGTCACGTGCCTCGGGTGATCTGTGCTAGTGACGGAACGGTTCCGTCACGAACGCGCCCGCTCAATAGACCGCGCCGCGCAGGCACGTCGAACGGGCCGTGACGGAACCGTTCCGTCACTAGCACAGCTCACCCGAGGCGCGTGACGGAACGGTTCCGTCATAAGCGCTGAACGGGTTAAATACCATCTGTCAGTCTAATGACTTTTCAGAGTAAAGCCCAGATTCAATCAGTTTTTCAATGCAGCGCAGGACAGCAAAACAAATTGCTGCACAGGCTGGTGAAGTGGGGGAAACCGCACTGAGCAATTTCTATTAAGATTGGCCTACTGCCATACCCTGCGCTGGTGCTCCTAAAGGCTCACTTATGTGACATATAGCCTGGCAGAGAGGAGTATGCTCTGTCTAGCAAATGATTTGTAATGGTATCAAACCCTTCCAGCATAAATTCCTAGGTCTGGACAAACACAGAAGGATCCCACGCACAGGATATGTGCTGTGTGATTCATCACACATGCTATGTGTGTTTTTTTGAAAGAAATGAAAACATTTCTCCTTGTTAGCACCTGCTTCAAAGAGGCATTCGTTTTTAACGCTTAGCCTTGTCTGATATCTTAGGAGTTATGGCTTTGCATCAAAACCTTTGGGCATTTGCATTGATCCACAACAATAATACCTCAATAACACCCCATTAGATGCAACTCAGTGCAAAGGAGGCTTTACACTGAAACAAAGAACAGCTTTCTAACCCAAACCATGTTTTCAGTTTGATAGTAAAGACCCCTGTAAGACTTTGAGTCACTTTGGGTCGATGTGCTCAGTTTGTGCCTGTGCACTGCTTTAGTAAATCTAGGTCTGGATGGAATGCGTGCCTCTTTTGAAAAATGGAAGACATTTCTTATCAGTGCCTTCTCCAAAGAGGCATTAGTTTTTGATGCAAAACCAGTCTGGCAATCTTAGTTTATTGGGCAGTGCTTAATTTGAGCTGTTGTTTGCCAGTGAGTATTACTTTCACTCATTTATGAGGACTGGCATTTATTTTTCCTCTTCAAGTTTTCCTGAGAGCAAGAGAGGGAAAATATACAAAGGAGAAAGAAGGAGAAAAATAAAGACACACAAACCGTCACAAAGGGAGAAAGCATGAACCTGAATAGTTATATAAAGAGGCTGGGAGTTTGTGGTAGTGGATCAAAGAGCACTGGGGTAAATTCAAGAATATGCAGCCTTGGTATTTGGTGTGCTGTATAGTCATTGGCTTCTGAACAGATCTTTAGGCATCAGCACTCATTATGTTAGAAATTAACCACTGAGTTTGGGTTTTGCCTTGATCTGCCCCGGTAACACGCCTATGACATAAAGCAATGCAGAGAAGCACAAAGCGATTTTTCTGCTTAGTAAAAGGCCCCTTTCCAGCTTAAAACAACATTTGTGCTGTTACTGTTGCAAAATCTTGTGTTCTTTTGCATTGATTTGCATCACTTTGCGCTGGTGCGGAGCTGTAATAAATCTGTATGTACCTAAATGGAGGTATTGAAGGTCAAGACTGGAAATGCATTAATAAGAGTGACCTGCAGAATTCAAATCATACAAACTGACAGCTGGTGTAACAATGGTAACATAATGTTTAAGTAGCAATGACGTAGACTTGTTCTTCAATTTTTACTTATCAAAACCACAACCCAAGTGGACACTTAAAAAGGTAACAGTCAAACATCACACTAAGAGATATAGGGCCCGATGTAGGTAAATCGTTTTTTCCGATTTCAAAATACCGAGGCGCACCGAATCAGTATACTGAAATCGGAAAACGAGATGTAGGAAAAAAAAACCCGAAAAAATACCGATTCGTTCGTCATCGGTATTGTGATTCGATACGTACCGAATCGGCACGGACCGAATCGGAATGTACCGGATCGGCTACCACCGAATCGGATATTTCCGAATCGGCAAATACCGATTCGGCAATTACCGATTCGGAGGTCGAAATACACCCCCATGGCCAAAATGCCCATAGGAATGCATTGAACAATCCGATTCGGCAAAACCCGATTTGTTAGAATCCGATTCGGTAAAATCCGAATCGGTAAAATCCGAAACAGCCAATGAGGTGGATCCACCCTCCCCCACCCAAGCAGGGAGTGGCTACCCAGGCAGGTGCAGCTCATTAAGAACTTTCTGGAGAGGCAGCCTGAGCTGAACACTTACAGTGAGCAGCAGTGAGAGCAGGAGCCTGAGCCCTGTGATAGCAAGATGGCAAGCAGCAGTGAGAGCCAGAAGGCTGGCCACAAGAGAAAGCCCAAGTTGAGTACCATGGAGCTGCAGGTGTTGGTGGAGGAGGTGGTGAGGGTGCACAGGCAGCTCTTTGGGAGGCTGTCCCTCACTGTGCCGGACAGCACGAAGAGGAGGCTCTGGAGCGAGATTGCTGAGAAGGTCAACTCAGTTGGTGTCACCACCAGGACCCTTGATGACCTAAAAAAACGATTTTATGACATCCGCAGCCTGACGAAACGCAAAATGGCTGAGCTGCAGAGGCAAGCTGCACTGACTGGTGGAGGCAGGAATCCGGCGCCACCCCTCACTGAGCTGGAGGAACTGGTGTCCAGCACCATCGAGAGGGAGAGTGTGACAGGAATCGGGACCCTGGATAGCTCAGCCAGAGCTACAGCTACAGGTAAGAAGCATGCGCATCATGACACACCCTAGCAGACACCTCCCCTTTAGACACAATGCACAGCCAAACCCCAGCCCAGTACTGTAACCAACATACAAGAGAAAAGCATCATGGTAAATGTAGTCAGCAGAAGTTGGCAAAATATGGCAGTGCAGAACCACAATATAGAAAACAGTGGAACACATTCAAAGGATATGCAAGGACATGTGCAATGCTTTAATTGTAGTGACTGTAATACATCGGCACTCAATTCACAAATGCTTCTTTATACCTAGGGGCACCATCAGGCGGAGGAGCACAAGCTACTGAGGCACCAGCACCAACTTCCAGTGCGGTGGCAGGGCCTAGCACAAGTCAGGCTGCCCTGGAGGAGGAGGAGGAGGAGGAGGAGGAGGACAACACCATTGGCCAGAGAAATGAGGGAGACCTGGTACTTGACTACGCATTCCTTCACTCCCCACAAATGTCTGGCACACCCCCATTGCTGTTCTCCCCTGAGAACTCTCCAACAACGGCCCACCCTGCACCTACCACATCTCCAGCCAGGAGTATGGTTGTGGCTCCACTCAACCCTATCCAGGGAGCAGCGGGTCAGGCCCCAGCCACCACCACAACAACACCAGTGGCACCCCAGCCCACACAGCAGGGCGGCAGCAGCAGTTCCCGGAGGCGTGCCATTTCCAGCACTGCACCTCCGGCACGGCACGGGAGGGCAGCGTCTTCCAGGGGCTTGAAGGCAGCATGGTCAAAATACAGCGCATGCAGGCAAAGTCCATCATGGCCTGCCAGCGCCAGCTCCACCAGCACAACCTGCAGATGGGCGAGATGGTGCAAGGGTTTAAGGCTTTTGTTGACACAAATAAGGAAGTTGCTGCAGGTCTTGGCAGGCTGACCAAATATAAATTTGTTGTTTTTTAATATCACATACTGTAGGCTTTATTTTGATCACTTTCTGTGATGTCACTTTTGTCCCAGAATAGGCACACAGATTTCCTGTTCTTGCACTCAGATTTAACTGGAGAAAAACCATTTGGTTGGAAATTGTGTGTGAACAGCAGGGGCCGGAACAGGTAAGCGCGGTGGGGCAGTGCAGGGCGTGACAGGGGGAAGTTGATGGATGACGGAGTAGGTATTATTTATTTATTTAGTTATACCTAGTCCGTCATCTGTCGACTTACCCCCAAACCACCCCGCCCTGCCCCCGCCCTGCCCCCGCCTCACCGCATTTACCTGTACCTGCCACCACTGTGTGTGAACAGAGTGACTCCGTTTTTTGTTGGGTATATATATTTGCTCTTTGGGCACAGCAGATGCATTCTGTACGCAGTATAGTTCCTATAAATAAACCTTAAACATATGTATCAACCAGGGTCAGCCGCTGATTAATGGTTATGTTTTTGTGAGTCAGCACATTCAAATTGGGTTTTGCCTGGCATCTACGGGCTTTGCCATGACACATGGAGAGTCTGCCTTGGGACTTTTGTTATTAACGCAAGAGTCAATGATTGAGTAACATCACTTTCTGTGAAATCACCAAGGTCAGGCCACTAGGGTCAACCGATGTAATATCACTTGCGCTATCCCTGGCATTTGGAGAATTGATGTCCATGGTCATTTTGTCTTAGCATTCATTTTTGTGACAAAGATCCATGAAAAATAACATTTGTGTTAAATTGCAGGAGATTGCTTTATCAGTCGGATTAACCAAGCTTGATATAGGTGACTCCGTATTCACCAGTAGCTAAAAGTAATATAATGAGAGTGCATCAAGGCAGTAGCATAGCAAGGATGCCAGGGGCCCTTTTGCACGCAAGCAAAATGGCCTCTTTGACTGCTGTTGGGGTAGTAAAGAACTGCAATTACCATGAATTATTGAGCTCCCGTGCCATTGCACCTGCTCCACCAATTGTATTTACCACCACACTCCCACAGCCCTAAGCGGAAGAGACTGTCAATAGATCTGAAAACATTTTGATTGCATGCAATCTAATGAAGACTTTCTGCAATAAAAAAAGAGCATTGGGGGAAAAATCCACCAATTATTGGATGATGTGGTAAAGCAACCATCAGCAGCATTATGTTTACCCTGTTTCAGTATGATTGTAGTAATTCTCTCATCATGATCCCACTGTTTAGAAGGGATTTGACAGATTTTAAATTACTGCACACTGCCAAGTCTGGTGTTGATTTTCAAATAGCCTCTTGAGACTATTGTCACATCTATAGATTCAATCAACTAAAGGGGTCATTCAGAAAGTGCAAGCATTGGAAATCTGCCATAAATGGGTGAGATTCAAATGGTCACTCCACCATTGGAAACTCCTTCACCATGGCCAATCCATCCACAACCGTCAACTATGCAGTGCCAGGTGAACCGCTGTATTAAGGGGAAGTCTTGTGATGCTGTTTGCTGTTCACACCTGGTGCAGCATGCAAGGTGGTCACCAACAGGAAACATTGCAATGACCCCCACACTCTCGGAGAAAACTCCCAGTGCAACTAAGGGAATATTACATTTATTTTAGGGAAACAATCCCCCCTTAGGCATTTTAGAAAGCCACAAACAATGGAGTCAGGCCATCAGGACCTAGTGACTCTCCACAGCACTGCATTATTATTGAATGAGTGTTTAATGCGCAGGCAGTGGCATCTTTAATGACACATTCCCACCGACTCAGCAGATGTGTAAATGATGTGGATGGACCTTGGCTGGGGGGGCAAATCATGTGCCTTCTCTCATGCAGCACATGGCTGACAACCGCACAGAGCTCTTAATGAGCTTCTAAATGAGTTTATTTGATGTTCAAATAAATTCTGTTTAATCATATCTGATACATGAGTTGTCTGGCATGTTTTGGTATGACAATGCTGCTTAAATGTCAAGTGCCATCACTGTATTTCTAGAAGAACTGCACTTCTATTGACAGGGCTGAATATAGGATAAGGCAATAGCAGGCTGTCAAGTGGGGGCACCAGCAGGGTCTGCTAGTGAGGGTAATAACTGATAATTCTGCTACTACTAATAGGAAGGATACTAATAATAATATATTATATGTAGTCCGTCAGATTTATAAGTGCTGTAGGTGATAGATATGACTAGTATAAATGTAAAGACACACAATTTGCCAACTTTAGGAGGATTGATGGCTGAGATGGCATTGCCAGGATTCAAACGTGTGACCTGCAGATCGTAATAGGTGCCCCAGATGATTGTTCGACCCTTACTGTAAAACTGATAGTGCTGGCACACGGAGCGCTATCAAGAGAGAGTGTTACCTCATTTGCATTGGGGTGTGACCTACACAGAATTAATGACGTGGGCAGAGAGGCAAACATGCCATTTGGAGGCACATTGAAAGTGCACCACCAAAAGGTGGCACATTGTCAGTGCACCCCCTGAGGGCAGCCCTCTTGAGGGGTGAAATGGGATCACATGGATTCCCTAGACACCCTCCTGCAGGCGGGTGCAGTCACTCACTGAGACCACCTGCAGGGGAATCTCGAATTACCTTTTGAAAGCACAGACGAGTTGCTGCCTTGTGAGTAATGGAGCCGGATTTGAAGTAGCTGTGCCGTATTTTACTTGGATGCATTTAAACCAGGGCAGTGCAAGTTTGTGGCCCTTCAGCATATTGAAGCACACTCTCCCTGTTTGCGCCTAGTGCACCTTTTGAAAGGTGCACCCTGGCGCAAATGGGGAAATTGCGCCATGTGACTAATATTGCCCCAGATGTCAGGAGCTAACTCTTTAGCCCCTTCCGTGTGGGGCTGTTTCCCCCCACTGTGCTGTGGGGCAGGGGGCGCGCACCGCGCGCACGGTGCCCCGGTGCTCATGACGAGCTCAGCTTGTCATGAGTCACGGCGCTCCGGTGCTTATGACGAGCTGAGCTCGTCATGACCACACCGGTTCCAATGGAACGCTCAGCACAGCAGGGGAATCAGCCCAGCGTGCGAGCGTTCCATTTAACGGGCGCGGTCATGACGAGCTAAGCTCGTCATGAGCCCTCAAGGGGTTAACCCACCTATTCACTCTTGTCAAATCAACAAACAAATGTCGGCAGTACACTAAGGATGAGAGGCGGGGCCAGCTGACAGGCATGTATCTCATTGAGGCAGTCATCGTTGCCCTTTACCTGTCAATGACTGTTGCGAGCACATATGGGGAGTTGTCCAGGGCATTTCAGGGTATCAGACAGCACAAACAGCATGAGCTTCTAATGCACAGAACTCTTATTTTAGTACTTTATTATAATTATTATCAAGTAGGTGGACCCATTAATGCTGCATTGCGTGTGTGTGTTATTAATTTCACAGCTCATTGAGTATTTATTTACTTCCTGATTAAATGTTCCTACAAAGCGCAGGAGGCTTAGAAAGAAACATCAAAAAAGTAATAATTTGACAATAAAATTATCAGCACCAGCTATGCATATAAATAGGCACAATGACATAAACAGCAAAGTCAGACAGCAGTAAAATACAACAGTAAAATGTCATGTGAAGATGAAAAGCCTCTTACAACACATTCAATTGCAATGGATTTTCGAAAGGTCAAGAAGTTTTCAAAAGTATGAAGTTAAAATGACTGATCTGAAAAGAAAGAAGTAGAACGAGTCCGAGCATTGGTATCATGAGAAGCATTACCGAGCAGGCACAACTTTTGAGATGGGCTCTACCATAATAGTTATCAATCAGATAAGTTAGATTTGCACGTGAAATTGTTGTTGGAATAGTTAAAAAAATACAAATGCTCATGTTCAAATTAGAGGGCCAAATTGATTTCAAGACAGTCGGCACATTCAGATTTTTAACCCCTTCACTGCGGCGGCAATTCCGCCGCAGTGCTAGGGGGTGGGGGGGGTCGCACGGCTCACATGCGCTTGTGACGGAACCGCTCCGTCACGTGCCTCGGGTGATCTGTGCTAGTGACGGAACGGTTCCGTCACGAACGCGCCCGCTCAATAGACCGCGCCGCGCAGGCACGTCGAACGGGCCGTGACGGAACCGTTCCGTCACTAGCACAGCTCACCCGAGGCGCGTGACGGAACGGTTCCGTCATAAGCGCTGAACGGGTTAAATACCATCTGTCAGTCTAATGACTTTTCAGAGTAAAGCCCAGATTCAATCAGTTTTTCAATGCAGCGCAGGACAGCAAAACAAATTGCTGCACAGGCTGGTGAAGTGGGGGAAACCGCACTGAGCAATTTCTATTAAGATTGGCCTACTGCCATACCCTGCGCTGGTGCTCCTAAAGGCTCACTTATGTGACATATAGCCTGGCAGAGAGGAGTATGCTCTGTCTAGCAAATGATTTGTAATGGTATCAAACCCTTCCAGCATAAATTCCTAGGTCTGGACAAACACAGAAGGATCCCACGCACAGGATATGTGCTGTGTGATTCATCACACATGCTATGTGTGTTTTTTTGAAAGAAATGAAAACATTTCTCCTTGTTAGCACCTGCTTCAAAGAGGCATTCGTTTTTAACGCTTAGCCTTGTCTGATATCTTAGGAGTTATGGCTTTGCATCAAAACCTTTGGGCATTTGCATTGATCCACAACAATAATACCTCAATAACACCCCATTAGATGCAACTCAGTGCAAAGGAGGCTTTACACTGAAACAAAGAACAGCTTTCTAACCCAAACCATGTTTTCAGTTTGATAGTAAAGACCCCTGTAAGACTTTGAGTCACTTTGGGTCGATGTGCTCAGTTTGTGCCTGTGCACTGCTTTAGTAAATCTAGGTCTGGATGGAATGCGTGCCTCTTTTGAAAAATGGAAGACATTTCTTATCAGTGCCTTCTCCAAAGAGGCATTAGTTTTTGATGCAAAACCAGTCTGGCAATCTTAGTTTATTGGGCAGTGCTTAATTTGAGCTGTTGTTTGCCAGTGAGTATTACTTTCACTCATTTATGAGGACTGGCATTTATTTTTCCTCTTCAAGTTTTCCTGAGAGCAAGAGAGGGAAAATATACAAAGGAGAAAGAAGGAGAAAAATAAAGACACACAAACCGTCACAAAGGGAGAAAGCATGAACCTGAATAGTTATATAAAGAGGCTGGGAGTTTGTGGTAGTGGATCAAAGAGTACTGGGGTAAATTCAAGAATATGCAGCCTTGGTATTTGGTGTGCTGTATAGTCATTGGCTTCTGAACAGATCTTTAGGCATCAGCACTCATTATGTTAGAAATTAACCACTGAGTTTGGGTTTTGCCTTGATCTGCCCCGGTAACACGCCTATGACATAAAGCAATGCAGAGAAGCACAAAGCGATTTTTCTGCTTAGTAAAAGGCCCCTTTCCAGCTTAAAACAACATTTGTGCTGTTACTGTTGCAAAATCTTGTGTTCTTTTGCATTGATTTGCATCACTTTGCGCTGGTGCGGAGCTGTAATAAATCTGTATGTACCTAAATGGAGGTATTGAAGGTCAAGACTGGAAATGCATTAATAAGAGTGACCTGCAGAATTCAAATCATACAAACTGACAGCTGGTGTAACAATGGTAACATAATGTTTAAGTAGCAATGACGTAGACTTGTTCTTCAATTTTTACTTATCAAAACCACAACCCAAGTGGACACTTAAAAAGGTAACAGTCAAACATCACACTAAGAGATATAGGGCCCGATGTAGGTAAATCGTTTTTTCCGATTTCAAAATACCGAGGCGCACCGAATCAGTATACTGAAATCGGAAAACGAGATGTAGGAAAAAAAAACCCGAAAAAATACCGATTCGTTCGTCATCGGTATTGTGATTCGATACGTACCGAATCGGCACGGACCGAATCGGAATGTACCGGATCGGCTACCACCGAATCGGATATTTCCGAATCGGCAAATACCGATTCGGCAATTACCGATTCGGAGGTCGAAATACACCCCCATGGCCAAAATGCCCATAGGAATGCATTGAACAATCCGATTCGGCAAAACCCGATTTGTTAGAATCCGATTCGGTAAAATCCGAATCGGTAAAATCCGAAACAGCCAATGAGGTGGATCCACCCTCCCCCACCCAAGCAGGGAGTGGCTACCCAGGCAGGTGCAGCTCATTAAGAACTTTCTGGAGAGGCAGCCTGAGCTGAACACTTACAGTGAGCAGCAGTGAGAGCAGGAGCCTGAGCCCTGTGATAGCAAGATGGCAAGCAGCAGTGAGAGCCAGAAGGCTGGCCACAAGAGAAAGCCCAAGTTGAGTACCATGGAGCTGCAGGTGTTGGTGGAGGAGGTGGTGAGGGTGCACAGGCAGCTCTTTGGGAGGCTGTCCCTCACTGTGCCGGACAGCACGAAGAGGAGGCTCTGGAGCGAGATTGCTGAGAAGGTCAACTCAGTTGGTGTCACCACCAGGACCCTTGATGACCTAAAAAAACGATTTTATGACATCCGCAGCCTGACGAAACGCAAAATGGCTGAGCTGCAGAGGCAAGCTGCACTGACTGGTGGAGGCAGGAATCCGGCGCCACCCCTCACTGAGCTGGAGGAACTGGTGTCCAGCACCATCGAGAGGGAGAGTGTGACAGGAATCGGGACCCTGGATAGCTCAGCCAGAGCTACAGCTACAGGTAAGAAGCATGCGCATCATGACACACCCTAGCAGACACCTCCCCTTTAGACACAATGCACAGCCAAACCCCAGCCCAGTACTGTAACCAACATACAAGAGAAAAGCATCATGGTAAATGTAGTCAGCAGAAGTTGGCAAAATATGGCAGTGCAGAACCACAATATAGAAAACAGTGGAACACATTCAAAGGATATGCAAGGACATGTGCAATGCTTTAATTGTAGTGACTGTAATACATCGGCACTCAATTCACAAATGCTTCTTTATACCTAGGGGCACCATCAGGCGGAGGAGCACAAGCTACTGAGGCACCAGCACCAACTTCCAGTGCGGTGGCAGGGCCTAGCACAAGTCAGGCTGCCCTGGAGGAGGAGGAGGAGGAGGAGGAGGAGGACAACACCATTGGCCAGAGAAATGAGGGAGACCTGGTACTTGACTACGCATTCCTTCACTCCCCACAAATGTCTGGCACACCCCCATTGCTGTTCTCCCCTGAGAACTCTCCAACAACGGCCCACCCTGCACCTACCACATCTCCAGCCAGGAGTATGGTTGTGGCTCCACTCAACCCTATCCAGGGAGCAGCGGGTCAGGCCCCAGCCACCACCACAACAACACCAGTGGCACCCCAGCCCACACAGCAGGGCGGCAGCAGCAGTTCCCGGAGGCGTGCCATTTCCAGCACTGCACCTCCGGCACGGGAGGGCAGCGTCTTCCAGGGGCTTGAAGGCAGCATGGTCAAAATACAGCGCATGCAGGCAAAGTCCATCATGGCCTGCCAGCGCCAGCTCCACCAGCACAACCTGCAGATGGGCGAGATGGTGCAAGGGTTTAAGGCTTTTGTTGACACAAATAAGGAAGTTGCTGCAGGTCTTGGCAGGCTGACCACAGCCATCACACAGCTATGCGGCAGACTTGACGAGCACGAGCACTCGCGCAGGCGGGATGCCCGCATGCACAACTGATCTATTAGCCGCCTTGCTGCTGCTACCGCGCAACTGTGCCAACGTGGGGCTAATATGGAGGCAAGCTTGACACAGAACACCGCTGAGGTCACCAGGGGAATGGCCCGCATAACAACAGCCATGGAGGCAATGATCATCTCCAACACTGCGGCCAATCCAGCCCTGGACCTGGGGGAGGCTGGGGACAGCAGCAGCCGCAGCAGCCCGGCCAGCGCTGTGTCGGAGCCGCGCCGGAGCACCAGGCGCTCTGCAGAAGCCGCTGGACATGCGGAAGGGGGTGAGGCACACCCCAGTGGGGCTGCTAAGCGCACCAAAAAGTAGGCTTGCCAGGGCGGGTGAGGCAACCCGGACCTTTGACATTTGTTTTCTTTACATTGACATTTTCTTTTGTTGCACATCAGTGCAGTAACGGTGTTGCAACATTATTAAAATTTGCTTTTCCTCACAACCATTTACCTGTCTGTGCATCTGTACTCACTCAGAAATAGTTTTCTGTAATCTCCTCACGTCTGTATCTGCCATCACTTGGCATAGACACCCCAGCAGGTTGTGTTTGTGGCACAGCATCATCGTCGTCATGGTCCTCGTAGTCAGACAACTCAACCTCAGTGCCCTTCTTCACCGCAAGGTTGTGCAACATTGCACAGACAGCTATGATCTTGCAGCAGGTGATGGGGGTATACTGCCTTGCACCTCCACTCTTGTGCAGGCATCTGAATCTACTTTTCCAGATGCCAAAGGTCCGTTCAACTACATTCCTTGTGCTTTTGTGGGCCCGGTTATACCTCCTTTGGCTGGGTGTGGAGGGGTTGAGGTAGGGGGTGAGTATGAATGAGCGGAGGGCATATGCACTGTCGCCTAGAGGGAAAAGGGGTAACATTACTCACATGCATACATGTATTACACTTAGCTACTTTGTGTTATGGGGGTCTGATGATGTGTCTCACCTAGGAGGTATCCTTCACCAAATTCGCCAGCCATCAGCCGTGCATAGATGCCGCTCTGTTGAAAAATGTAGGAGTCGTGGGTACTCCCTGGGAATTTTGCTACCAGGTCTGTGATGGTGCACTTCGCATTGCAGATCACCTGAACGTTGATGGTGTGCGTAGACTTCCGATTGTGGTATATGTATTCTGTGTCAGCTGGGGGGCAAATCGGAATGTGCGTGCCATCTATGCAGCCAATGATTTGGGGAAATTGTGCCATCTGGTAGAAGTCAGCTTTAGTTTGTACCAGTTCTGCGTGGGTTGCAGGGAACGAGATGTATTGGTCCATCCTGTGTATCATGGCGTCAAGGAATTTGTGGAAAAACCTTGACAGGCTGCTCTGGGTCACCCCTCCTACCGCTGCAACTCCACTTTGATAGCTGCCAGACGCAAGCAGGTGTAAGCTGCATAGCACCTGGACGTGCGCTGGGATGGCGTGTGCCCTTGGGGTGGGGTGGTCCAACAGTGGTTTGAGGTCCCTGATGAGCTCCAGAATGGTGTCTGAGTCCAGCCTGTACCTCTGTAGGATCTCTGCCTCTGTGAGCATGAACAGGGTGATCCTCTGTCTGTAGACCTGTTCCTCTCTTTGCCATTCCCTCTGTCCTTCCTGCTGTAGCCGTAGCCGCCTTGCAATGACATAAAAAGCTGCCATCCTGCAAGTTGCAATGCATTTTGGGTCTATTTTTATGGGTTGGAGTTGGTTACCACCTGATTGTAATCCATGGTAAATACCGAGTGAAAAATACCGATTTAGAGCCAAAATCGGTATTTCTGTGCTTCCCTACATCTGCCTATCTGTCCGAATCGGGGATTTTCCCATTCGGTGATTCTACCGATTCAGTAGGTTATCCGAATCGGCTTATTTCCGATTCGCTGTCTCTACCGAATCGATACATGGACCGAATCGGAATAATTCCGATTCGGTGTCACTACCGATTCGGTACATGATCCGATTCGGATATTTTCCGATTCGGTGTCACTACCGATTTGGTACATGGACCGAATCGGATATTTTCCGATTCAGTGTCACTACCGATTCGTTACATTTCCGGATCGGGGTATGTACGTATCGGATTATTTTCGATTCGGTAGTCATTCCGAATCGGTATTTGTACCGATTTGGACGTTTTTCTTTGCCCTACATCTCGATGGCAGTATACCGATCGGTAAGGGCCCAAAATCGGTATTTTCGGCCGTTACCGATCGGTAACGGCCTACCTACATCGGGCCCATAATACATTAGTTGAGGTGGTAATAAATAAGTGTACATTTGGCAAAATATATTTTGGTTTGTAGTAAACTTTATTGGTGTGGCTAAAATTGACTCAGTTTGCTGTCCAATTCATGGTAGTTTCTCAGAAACATACAAGATAATGCAACCTCAATAAATGAAATTGACAGATAGTGCAACCTCATCAATTAAAGGAGCATTGGATACTGGCGTCTTTATCACCAGGCAGGACCTACTGCTGCATTACTTTAAGCTTGTCAGTAAGGAGTTGATGTTCCTGTTGCTGAAACTCCCTTGTCTGCGGGAGTCTCCACCACTTATTGCCACTCGGCACCATATTTCAGTCACACAGCAATGGCGCATTCAACTCACCACTCCAGTGATGAATACTAATTTCATACTATGGAGCCAGTGCTGTGAGAGCTACCGCTATGCACATGTTGACCAGCGTTCTGAATTTTGAATGTATGATTTTGAACACAGTGGATGGTGTCAGAGTGGCACCATCCACATTTGATGAAGGTTATCATCCGGGATATTAAGAATAGTGTGGTGAACTGTGATACTATACATTCTGAGGTCCATAATCCTACTCACTGCTCTATAGTACAGTTCCCTGAGCTGGATGAGCTGAGCCTAGAGCAGCTAATGGGGAAAACTAAATCTGGTTCCCCAGCGGACCCATGTCCCCCGAGTATCTTCCGTGTGGCACGCCCGCTATTGGAAGCTCGGATCATCTCTCTCCTTAATAGGTCCCTAGAAACAGGGTATTTACCTGGTGACCTTAAGGAGGCGCGAGTTAGACCTCTGCTGAAGAAGCCAGGCGCAGATCCGGCTGTCCTGAAGAACTATAGGCCGATTTCCCAGCTGCCTTTCTTTGCAAAGGTCCTAGAGCAACACGTGCTGAAGTCCCTGTCACTGTACCTCGAATCCCATGGCTTACTGCATGAGCGACAGGCAGGGTTTCGAGCGCACCACAACACCGAGCTAGTAATGCTCTCGTTGTTAGACGAACTGAGAGGCATGGCTGACGGCAAAAAACCGAGCGCCCTGATTTTATTAGACCTGTCAGCGGCGTTCGATACCGTCAGCCATGACCTGCTCCTGGGAAGACTGGAGGCCTTTGGGATCAAAGGCTTGGCCCTCAAGTGGCTGCAATCCTTCCTTTTAGGAAGGACTCAGAGGATACAACTTGGGGAGTCAATATCTGAAGTGGGCCTCTTAGAGTGCGGAGTTCCACAGGGCTCCGCACTGTCCCCACTTCTGTTCAATCTTTACCTGCAGCCTTTGATTGCATCCCTGGCCGAGTTGGGCTGCAGAGTCTACAACTATGCTGACGATACTCAGCTAGTGCTGAGTATCAATAACACAGGGACAGCACAAACCCAAGCTCAAAATATCCTGAGGTACACCGTAGGGTGGATGACGAAAAACCTACTAAAGATCAACCCGGATAAGACCGAGTTATTGGTAATTCCATCTACCACCTCACCGTGGAGTGATCTGTATTGGCCTGCTGAGCTTGGATCAGCCCCAAAACCTAGTGCCAACGTAAAGAGTCTGGGGATTAAATTAGATTGTGACCTATCAATGTGCAGTCAAATTTCCGCTGTTGTTGGAACCTGCACGAACATCATCAGACAATTGAGAAAGTTAGCTCCCTTCCTTTCTCATTCTATGATACGCTCATTTGTAGCAGCAACTGTCATTTCACGGATCGATTATGGGAATGCCCTGTATCTTGGCCTCCCAAAAATGTTGACAAACAGACTCCAGGTCGTAATGAATGACGCCGCACGGCTAATCTTCGGAGTGCCCAGACGAACAAAGGCCTCCCCTCTTCTCCAAAACCTTCATTGGCTCCCTGTTAAGGAGAGGGTTGAGTTTAAGAGCCTCTGTATAGCGCACAAGGCGATCTACGGCCATGCGCCGGCCTACATCAAAGCTCGCCTGGAAGTATACAACCCGAAGAGAACACTCAGATCATCGGACTCTCAGTTATTGGTCTGCCCCCGCTACAAATTAGTGACTAAGGGAGGGAGAGCCTTCTCTGTTCTGGCCCCCCAATTATGGAACAAGCTGCCTGAGGGGCTACGCAGGGAGATGAATCTCCTACAGTTCAGGAAATCACTGAAAACCCTGCTGTTTAGAAGAGCCTTGATCGCAATGTAGTCCTGTAGCTGCGTCTCTCTCAGGAGTGAACCAAGTTATTGTAATGACATCGATTTCCAAGCGCTTAGAGGCCTGCAGGTGATTGGGCGCGCTATAAATCTAAACTAACAATAACAATAACAATAGTGGTGTTTACAATGGGGAGCAACTTTTGCACTCTATGTTCTCACTCTTTGTTCTTGTATACTTTGTTTAACTAGCACTTAGGTCACACATGACCCTACATGTGCTTGAAATGTATCAGTGTGAATCCCACAAGAATCAAAGGCCAATAGTAGCTCACGATAAGCATTATGTGAATTGTCACATTAGGAAAACATTTACATAGTCTCCAAGTGTTAGCTTACTTCTGTTAATACCAACCTGTTCATCAAAAGGCTCGTTTGATATTTTAAGTAGAGGAGCAATAATAAAGTTAACAAAGGAAATAAGAGAGCTTGCGCACATTAACCCTTCCACTATACTGGCAAAATAATTCAAACCACATTCTCACACAAAAACAGAGAAGCAACGGTAATGAACATGGGTCTCTCCGGAAATAGTGCTTCAATTGATGTAAAATGGGGAAATATTTCAACTGTGGGGAGTTGAACTACAAAAGATTTATCTTACCCAGGCCCATTGCTTCTGCACATGTGAAAGATACTAACTGACAGACCACTCACCACAGCTGGATGTCTTTTGGTCTTGAGGGGCGGCGTTGGGCGCTAATCCGGTTCCGATTCAAAGAATCACAATAGTGCAAGATCAAGGTGCCGGCCACAACAGACAGGATCTGCGGCACTAGAAAAACCTCATAGTGGAAAGAAATCAGGCTGGATCATGGCCCCTCGCCATCAAGGTATCAATTGGTATTGATGCAAACATCTCAGCGACAGAACCGGACCTTATTAATATCTGCACCTGAACACCCACTGCTACGAGAACCTGTTGCATGATGGAGATGCATTGTCATTTCTACCAAAGCTTCACATAATTACAATCCAGGTAACCTGGAGTTTAGAACCAACACTAATTGTTAGTTACGTGAAACATTGTACCCCAGCTGAGAAGTTCTCCAACCACGGGAACCCCAAGGAGAGGGCCTGTCCATGTAAGGATAAGTAATTAGGTTAAATAATAAAAGAAGCAGACCCCTGCAAAGTCACTTATTATTATGAATATCTACAGTCAACCATGCAAGACGAAGACAGAGGGAAAAATGATAATCTTCTTCAATCTATTAAAGACCTTACAGAGTTAATACCGGCAATCAATCTTTAGCATCTCTGGGGATTTTAATACAAACCTAAGTCAGATCAGTAAAATTCGGGGTAACTAATTTTGTTGCACCAGGCTACAAAAGCAATTTGGGAAAAGTGGGCCTAAAGATCTTGAACGGTAATACCAAGGGCAACTCCCTGGCATCCATTACCTTCCTTAGTGGCAGAGTAAGATCTACTATTAACTACCGGCTAATAAGCGAGGAAGCCGTGCCGCTGGGGAGTCAATTCCTAATCAGTACCCACATGGAGAGTGATTATTTCCCACAAATCCTAAGGATAGACTGCAAGCACCACTAGCTGAGTCCAACAAATGATCTAATACCTACTCCAGTTACCTATAACCTAAAAAGATTTAAATGGGGCAGACCAGGGACAGAGAAGACAATGTCCGAAATATATTGTTGTGCAGGAACTCTAGAAGAGGTAAAGAGAGAAACAGGAAATCCGGTTAAAGCAAAATCTGCAGCAAGGCAATGCAAATAAGCATGGGCAACATTCATTTCTACCCATTCTCGACTGGATCCCAATCACAAAAAAACAAAGAATGTATGAGCGGAAGAGGGGAAATAGGAAGGGCAAGCTGGTGCACTAATGGGTTATGCAGTTAAAGACGCAAATATCAAGATCAGTGAGAGAACTAACAGCAGATAGAAAGAAAGGGAAGAAGGTCGAAAAATCCTGACTGTGAATCCTTGGAATTAAACAAATGCTGGACAGCAAAAAGGAAATGTCAAGATGAAATCTGAAATAAGCTTTTATGACCAGCTAAAAACTAAACAGTAAGGAAGTTTGGCAAGTGATCAATATACTGGTAACAGGAAAGGCATAACACCAAAATGTGGGGGTATCGGAGGAAGCCATGGAAGTCTATATTTGAAGAAAAGTATGCCTTACCAGCCACTAATGGGGAGGACAACGTTTGCCAAAATAATGCAGTTCGTGCCCTATCTGGTGAAAAAGAAACCTGAATGAATGGATAGCAGATCAGGCAACTTAACACAACCAACTGGACCCTGCAGAAACTGAGAGCTCCAGGAGAAACAGCAAGAGCAATGTGGCTTCGATAGTAAATATCAAAAACTAGAAAACATCTTAAAGAAACGGAAGCCAGAAGGGGCAGCAGGCCTGAATGGTCCCCCTAATGCACATTTTAAGCAGGACATGCTATTTAGCTCACATCTTTGAGCTAATTTTTCACACCTTTATCATCCCAGGATCATGGAAAGGTAAGGTATACCATCTCATCTACAAAAATGGGTGACTAAGCTCACCAAGTAACTACAACCTTATAGCCCTTATAGACGTTGAAGCAAAACTATACGAATTGTGTTTACTTCAAAACTTACAAGCATGGGTCAATGAAAACAGTTTGATACCACAAATACACAGTGGGATTAGAACAGGTATGGGGGCTCTTACAAATCTAACAGCACTCACCAGCCTGGCAAAAACAGCATAAAACTCATCTGTTTGCATGTTTTGTCAACCTTAAATCAGCTTTCAACTGGGTCCATAATGGCCGCTTGTGGGCAAATCTTGATGAATGGGGTATCCCAAGAGGGATGATAAAGGCAATCACAATGCTGCATACAGAAACCTGTGCCCAGGTTAAAATAGGAGACAGGACTAGAGACACAAAAATAATTGCCACAAAGAATGGGGAAACATTGTTAACATCGCAGTCAGTACACCGTGATGCTGTTACATCACGGTCATTAAAACGACTGCAATGTTACCACGCTATGCCATTACAACGCAAGTCTTTACATCGACTTGCGCTAGATTGCGTGCTAACATTACTAATAGAGTAGTTTACTATCCCAACACCTTCTCTGCTATTAAATGTACTGGAGTTGGAATAGAAAATTACACTTTTCTAATGTTAGCACGCCATCTAGCGCAAATTGATGTAAAGACTTGCGTTGTAAAGGCATAGCGTGGTAACACCGCAGTCGTTGTAACGACTGTGATGTAACGGCACGAGTTGTACTGCCTTGCGTGGTAACGTCATACATCCCAAAGAATGGCCTCAAGAGGGCTGTGTGTTAGCCCTGAGCCTCTTCAACTTATACTTAGTAGACCTTGCACGTTGTCTTCCCCAAGAAGGAAGCCATCCTCCAATTTTGCAACAGAAAAAATAGGATGCTTGCAGTATGTGGACAACATTGTTTTCTTGAGCCAAACACCAATAGGTCTTTAACGCAGCATGAATGCTTTAAAAATCTATGTGGACCAGCAAGGCTTAGGCCTAAACCTAAACAAAACCAAAGAGGTGAGACTGGTTGACACCAAATATAAGTCATTCACCTGGTTCATACAGGATAAAAAAGTTGAGGTGGTCAACACATATAACATTCTAGGCATCAACGTGGAACATCAAATGGCTTCAAACACCATCCCGCAGCCATACAGGAAAAAGCACATTCATTAATCTCTGGATTCAAACAGCTAAAAAAGAACCTGGGCTGCCTGTCACTCAAGCATTTTTAAACAGTAATGACATTGCAGTTCATGCCCACAGTGGCATATGGCATGGAAATGATGCACGGTCGAGAATCAGTAATGCTCAACCAGCTCCAAACAAAAATTTACAGATCTGTGTTTTCCGTACCAAAAACAGCTCAGGTCCGACTTGAATTTGGATAAGAAATACTAAACATTACAGAGCCTGAATTCCTTTGACAAATTCTGCTGGAGACTGCATGCTTCTGAGAGTGGTTCAATTAACTATCTATTGTGAAGGAAATAGAGGAACAACAGAGGAACCCTCATAAACACTACTGGGGAGAATACCTAGGCCGCCAATAGAGGAACTAGGAATCCAAGATGCATGTGCCAGCAGCAGGGGAAAAGCTGCTTTTTATCAAGTAATCAACTCCTTAACCCATTCGCTGCGGGGGATATTCCCCCGCTGGGCTGGGGGGGAGGGGGGCGCGCACAGCGCTCACATGCTCATGACGAGCTGAGCTCGTCATGAGGCACGGCGCTCCTGTGCTCATGACGAGCTCAGCTCATCAAGGCCACATCCGTTCCCGTGGAACGCTCAGCACTGCAGAGGAATTATCCCCGCATGCGAGCGTTCCACGGCTCATGACGAGCACAGGAACGCCGTGGCTTATGACGAGTTCAGCTCGTCATGAGCTTTAAAGGGGTTAACCCACCTTCTTTCTATTTTACATGGCAAAAACTACTTTACAAAGGGTAGGCCTGCCTGGACAGTAATCAGCTCATAGAAAAACTTGAGACCCCAGGAGTACATCAGCCTATTTTTTCCCTGCTTTAAACCAGCAGTTCATGTTATTTTGATTGGGGTTTGTAGGCACCAAATACTTTATTCCAGCCTGGAAAAGTCTACCAGAAGACTTAAGATATTGCCTATGTGTATACAAATGAGAGACATTAGCAAATATCTTTTGTGTATGCCTGGAGGTTATGACTCAAAGGAAAATTTTTCTAAAGCCAAGCTTCCTAAACCTGCAAATTCATCCATGCAGGCAAACTGTAACTACCTGGGTAAGAGGCACTTCAATTCCCCTAGCTTGCCAGGTATCAAACGTTTTAAAACCTATTATGAACAAGCTTAGCGGTACAGGACTAGAGATACATTAAGGCTTAGAAGCCCTTTTAGTAGTTTTGCATAAGCTGTATGCATCTTATTAGTTGAAATAAGGGATGCATTCTTTGCACTAGTCAAGCACTTTACAAATGAGCAAGCTTAGGGATACCGATCTAGAGAAAAGTTAAGGCTAGGAAGCCCATTTAGGAGCAGTTATGCACAAACAGAATGCACTTTATTACTTGAAGAAGGGGTGCATATTTGCACAAGTCACGGGCATTCCACAAGTAAAGTCTAACTGCTTATATCTCTCAAATGTGGCACCCACAGGCAAGCAGAAATTACTGGCTAAGTGCCTCCCTGACCCCCCTAGTCTGCCAGGGACCAGGTTTTTCATATCTGATCCTATAAAACACCAGAGGTCCGGGCCCAGAGACAGCCTAAGATTAGTTAGTATTCTAGGAGCAGTCTCGCTTAAGCAGTACGCATGTTACACCTGAAACAAGGGGAGCACCTTCTGTACCAGCCGTATGCACTTTCCGACTGAATTAAGTGGATAAACTTGTACAGAGAGATGCTGCTCCTCAAGATTTACAAATTCGCATTTATTTTCCTTGTGTTTCATTGGGGGATGGCCTGAACGTGTTAAACAAGAAATTATGTTTACACAGGAGTAAATTAGCAAAGCAATTTTTATTTAACGGATAATAACAGAGAACATGTTTTATGCAGTGGCGGCCGATACAGGTACGAGCGGTAGGGAGTAAGTACCTGTGCCGGCCGCCACTAATTTTATGTATTTTTATGAAGTAAAATTGTGATGATATTATACGGAATGGTTTTATCTGCAACTGTATGTAGTTGTTTTACTTAACTATGCAAATAAATAAACTTTGAACTTTGTGTTAGCGTATTTTCAAGGCTGGAATGGCCATTGATTTTTTTTCAAAGAGGCACATAATTAGTCAATGTAACGAGACATGTTAGTGAAGTTATACCACAAAGTACCATTGGAAACTTAAGAAAGGATATGAAGGGGCCTGTGGCCTCAATTTACAGCACCCGCCTCGTGCCATATATGAGTTTTGGTGGGCTTCCGAAACCTTTGAGTGTGTGTTTGTGTGTATGGGTTTTTGTGTGTGTGTACATGCTAGATTAATATACATAATTCCTTTGCACACTTAGGCTCTTATTCTTCACACCTGGACAACATGCACTCCATGATTGATTAATATTTATGCCCAGTGCATTTTTTTCTGCCTTGTGAAGTCTTTTTTCAGAATTCATGGGAACTTCGATTCTCTTGGGGTTTTCTCAGTAGAGAAATCTTTTTTCTGTTTATTATCTGAAGCCTGATCCCCATGTGTAAAACAGGTACATAGGGCCAGATTCATAAAAGTAATCTAAGACAAAATCCTAAATTTTACTTAAGTTAAACCTACGACCAAAACTTAAGTTTAACTGAGTCAAAATCCTAACTTTACTACACCTAAATGCGTTGTGGATACCGAAAGTCGTAAAGTTAGGATTTTGTCTTAGTTAAACTTAAGTTTTAGAAGATTAACTGGGTCAAAATCCATACTTTACTACTCCTAAATGCACTTTGTGAATACTAAACGTCGTAAAGTTAGGATTTTGTCTCAGATTACTTTTGTGAATCTGGCCCATATTGTTTGACTTAAAAGTAATTCAATGGTGCTTGTATATATTTCTTGGCTAGAAGGAATTTAAAAACAAATACAATGCATGGAAACAGTGAGTCCAATGAAAAAAAGTGTTGTGTATAGAGCTGTCTCTGAATGGTTCAGCTAGTGGAAAAAGTATGTCGGCCAATGCCATATTGATAAAACTTTTAGGGGTTGATTTTAAGACTTGTCTGCTTCTGAAATGTAACACGTCTGTCTTCACGCTGTGCTTAATGGCTCAACTATATTTTTAGTAGCTGTAATGCCTAAACAGAAGACAAGCAGTGCTACATTTCCTAGCATAGTGCTGCACCATCTTCTGCTGTGGTAATAGTACCTAACAATGGGGTCGTTTGGAACTCAATTAATGATTGCATGTTATTTAACCCCTTCCATGCTCATGGCAAGGTCAGCTCGTCATGGGTTTTACCTGCCCTGTGCTTATGACGAGTTGACCTTGTCATGAACACAGGTAAATCTGGGAATCCAGCACCGGGGGGGGGGGAGGGGGGGGGGAACCCCTTAGCAGCCAAGGTGTTAAGAATCAGACTGTGGCATTAAATATGGAACAGGATTTCTTTGTAAATAGCAGTTCTTAGTGCATTTCATATTCATACTATAGACTGCAGGTGTTGCTTTCACAGGCTAGCCATTTCTTTAAAATCTGTGTCTTTCAATTTGAGGCACAAAGGCGGGTGTTGTAATCTGGAACTAAAAATGTCCTGCATCAGATGGAAAATGTAGACAAGTTTGGGAATTTCCAATAGACTGGTGAAGAACTGGGAAGACTTGATGGACCTCTTGTGTTGAGCCTCCCCGTATGTTTTCCAACTGGCTCTATGCTCACTGGAACCAGCTCTGGGGGGACCTGCACAAGAATCTAAATGTATAAACAAATGTTGCCCTGGAAATTCACTTTCTTAGTACGAGTTGCATCTTTTCATTAGCTTCTTTTTACTGTAAACTGATTTGCAAATATTAGAACACTGAGAGTTCAAAGGTAATCTGTCTCATTTAATACAACAACAACATCGTCCCACTCTAAGTTTTTTAATTTCCGCAAAAATAAATTAAATGGCACAGGAGTCTGACTTCGAGCCTTTCTTGCAAAAATACAGTCTGCCAGCTCGATCCAGTGAGTCAAATTACCTCCCAAAAATGTGTCAAAATCCTAATGTGAAAAATTGACCCAGTCTTATGTCCTTTTATGAGTCTGAAGGTCCATGGACTGCCAGACTCGCAGGGGCGTGGCGTTGGCAGTCCAGCCATTGCTGCACCGGTCGTCCAACCACTGTATTATAACTTTGGTAGTTGGACAACCATTAGACCACTGCACCCACGAGGGAACCACATTTCCTGGTGGTTGCATGGCTGTCAGGGGCTCAAAATACGCTGGTGGTGCTGCTGCGGCACCTCCATGCATATTTTGGGTTTCACTACAACCAGCCTTACATGCCGGACAGCACCGCCATGGAAAAGCTGGTGGTGGGGAAACAAAGGGGTACCTGCAGGGCCCTCCTTGCCCCATGCAGGTAGATGCATGCAGGGGTGAACATGTTGTGCCCCCTGTGTGCAAGCAACTCCCCAGTTCCAGCATGGCATGAACTTTGCAGTCCATGACATGCTGGAATGTGCCGTGGTGGTCCCACGGTGGGCAGTATTAAAGGCTCATTGAGCCTTATTACTGCACTGCAGCGGGGACGCCAGGTTGCTTGCCCCAGTTCTGATCAAAATCTGGTGGGTGGGCAGCATTCAGTTTTGGCGGTGCGGGAGTGGGGTGGTGGTGAACCGCCCTGCTCCTGCACTGCCAAACTCGTAATGAGGCCCTTAACATATATACTCAGGGCAAAGCATGTCTTCAGTCTTAAATTTGCTCTTTAGATCTCTTTCGGTCTTCCATCAAAGCAACAATTGGATATTCTTTAAATTCCCAAAGCTCCTTATTCACTTATTTCAGATTTTGTTGCATCATACTAATTAATTGTTTATCTTTTTATCTTAAAATTGTTTCAACAAATAAAGTCTTTAATTATTTATTGTTTGTTGAATTACAAAGTCCATTACACACCTTTCTCAGAAGGATTGTCTTGTTGCTTATACAAGGATGCATTCTGGAATACTCGATTTGCCTTGAAAGTTTTTCCATTTCAGAAGTGGGGAGGGGGGGTAGGGTGTGGGGGATCAGTCGCAGTTCAGATCAAATCTATGGTCTCGTTTTTCCGTAGACTACCAGTCAGATTCCCAAACCTACTACTGCTGAAAATCCAACATACTAATTGGCTTGATAATTCGGTCATATTTCACTGACTCTTTGTCAGAAGAACATACACTGAGGGAAAATGTGGGTTATCCTTGAGGGTACTTGTGTTTTTTTTTTCTTCGGGGAACTCAGTTACACTTCACATCGTCTGTAGGCTCTATTTTTCACTGCCAGTCAGTTTGCTTACACTTACTATGATGAAAATCCATTGTATGTACAAACTTTTCATTATGCAAAGTTCTTTCTGAGGGTTTAATTTTATTCTGACCCTATTATGCCACCTGCAATCACAGATAAATATGTGCTTAACATTTTTGACAGAAAGTTGCAAAATATATTTGCAATCAAATCAATGATGATGCGGATGAGATACTAAAGAAAATCCAAGGACAAAGCTGATATAATCTACTTAAGAATCTTAAGATGCAACATTTGTATTCAATGTACTTAATTAAAAGGGGTGTGGGAAAGTAATACATTATGAAGAAAAATTTCTAATAAAAACATTGGAATACAATTTCGCTTTCCTAGCATAATTTAATTTAATGTAATTTACTTTGCCTTTGCTTGTCTACAACAGTTCACTGACTTCATTTATAAGGATCTTTCTCTTCATTAGAATTGAGTGGAATAAAACAAAGCAAGCATTGCCATTTGAAATAATGAACAGGTTTCTGACTGGTTGGCACTAGGCTAGATTCTTTGCTTTGTGGTAAATGAGGAAAAATGTGAAATTATGTATATGATTAGTGAATGATATTATGCCTCGTTCACTTAAAACAAGAGATATTGAGGTTGTTTCTCGTTACCAACTTTTTATCAGCTTTTATATTATTACATTTGTTGATAACGTTTTAGAAAAATTATGTTTAAACTAACAAAACAGTTGAAATATTTCTGCAAATCTGAATGTATACAAACAGCAGGAAAGAGTAGGATTTTGAAATGATCATATGAATGAGAAAATATATAAAAAATGATAGAGATGTAAGCTGTAGGTTGCATAAAGCATAGTGTCTTTGCCAACACCAACTCCATTAATTCGAATGGTTCTCAAGATTCTCAGAGGGTCAGAGGGAATCTCACCTTGTTTAAGTGAGTGTGGCTTCCTTTTGTGGCTCTACTTCTCCATGAAATGCAATATCTGTATTGGGAGGAACCAGTTCACAGAAAAAACTAGGCCCTGCTGAAATTTTTAATATGCATATATAGAGATAGATTGGATGAAGACAAGTGGTAAAATGAGTTACTCTGGGCTGTAGGAAACACATTCTCAAACAATACCCTGGACTCACAGAGTCACTTTCCTATGTACCCAAATGTACATTTGTGTACAGATTGACCTTACGTGGATCTTCAGTTTGGTCTTTAACCCTCTGGTTGATTCAATATTCTGTGATGACATTCAACATACCCCATATATAACGTTTGAAGCACACAATACCTCTGCACCTTTGCCCTGGCAGTATATTCAAGCATGAAAACAATGGGAGAGGTAGGGAAGGTCAAGGACACTCTCTCAGTCCCCGGTTAGATATAGTTAAACAAAAAAAGAGAGGTACGGTCAGTCACAGTACTGCCACGGAAATAGGAGCGAGATGGATGATCACACACTCACTTCGGGTGAATAGGAAAGCCCTCACACACCGACCTAGTCAGTGTCATGCTTCATCACTGGGCCCCACCACAGAGGCCGAATGCCTCTATGGTGTGCTGCAACGCCAGAAAGACTGCGGAGCTGGTTGTGTGAAGAGGGATGTGTTGTGAGGGTAGTTAAGGTTAAAAGTGTCTAAAATGGTATAAAAAAAAAGAAATTTAATATGTGATCCCTACGACACAAATATGAGGTATTATGTGTCTGAATTTAGATGCCAATGTTTAGGAATGGTTAAATTCAGAGAATACAGTCAGTCAACATGTTTCTGCCTTAAGGGTGGTTTAAATTTACCTAGGCATTCGTCAGGACTATACCCCGGCGGTATGGACACTCTAATAGTCCACCCTAACCTGGGGGCGTGAAAGTGAAAAGAAGGTGAAAAAGTGCTTAAAAGAAAAGGAAGAGCGGGTCGCTCATTCCAAAAAATGCTCCAAAATCAGGAGTATTCCAGCACCTGTGGGGTGAAATACACAGACAAACACAACCAAACAATTAACATAATTAGTTAATGTAATGCGTAGCATTTCATAGCCGTGCTCCTTAAATGTGGCCTAAATGGTGTTCCCAAAGTAAACACTAGTTTTTAACACCATCCGCGTAACCCTATGGGGATGATATCGGTAACTCTGGGAAGTGAAGTGAAACGGTGTTTAAAAACCTACTAGAGGTGGGGAAGAGTTTAAAAACATAGGGGCATATTACCAACAACTAGCGATAATTTTTGTCTCTAACTTGTTTAGAGGCAAAAGTTATCGCCGCACATCGGCGATTTTTATTGCAGATAAACCTTGCTATTAGCAAGGTTTATCGCAAATGCGATAAAAAACGGCCGCAATGCATGAATATCGCTGAAAAGTCAGCGATATTCATGCATTATCGAGCAAATGCTCTTAGCCATGTTATCCACCTCCCATTGGATAACATGGCTAAGAACTGCTCAGGGCAGGTGTTAGCTTTTGGAGATATTCGCGCTTAGCGCGAATATCTCCAAAAGTTGGTAATAGGAGATAGCGATGTTAGGGACTGTTTCCAGTCGCTAACATCTTGGCACGCCCACTTTGCATGTCATTAGTGATAAATATCCCTGACTTACAAAGCGGGGCCCAAGATGGTCGCTATCTCCTATTAGCTGTCACTAACTGGTGTTAGCGACAGCTTGGTAATAGGGAGATAATTTTATCTCCGCTTTCTTGGCTTTTAAAGCCAAAAAAGCGGAGATAAACCCCCTTGATAATATGCCCCATAATATATGTACTCCTTATGAAGGGATCAATGGACCAAAGGTCAGTGACCCCCTAGGATGGTAATCAGGATTCATATCTCACTTTAAAAATGGGCGCTACTAGCACCAGTCTAGTCTCGGGAGGGGGGTTGAAGCGTACCTGGCACATCCTGTGAAAGAAAGAGGTTAGGTGTTTACTTTGGGAACACCATTTAGGCCACATTTAAGGAGCACGGCTATGAAATGCTACACATTACATTAACTAATTATGTTAATTGTTTGTTTGTGTTTGTCTGTGTATTTCACCCCACAGGTGCTGGAATACTCCTGATTTTGGAGCATTTTTTGGAATGAGCGACCCGCTCTTCCTTTTCTTTCAAGCACTTTTTCACCTTCTTTTCACTTTCACGCCCCCAGGTTAGGGTGGACTATTAGAGTGTCCATACCGCCGGGATATAGTCCTGGCGAATGCCTAGGTACATTTAAACCACCCTTAAGGCAGAAACATGTTGACTGACTGTATTCTCTGAATTTAACCATTCCTAAACCTTGGCATCTAAATTCAGACACATAATACCTCATATTCGTGTCGTAGGGATCACATATTACATTTCTTTTTTTTTTATACCCTTTTAGACACTTTTAACCTTAACTACCCTCACAACACATCCCTCTTCACACAACCAGCTCCGCAGTCTTTCTGGCGTTGCAGCACACCATAGAGGCATTCGGCCTCTGTGGTGGGGCCCAGTGATGAAGCATGACACTGACTAGGTCGGTGTGTGAGGGCTTTCCTATTCACCCGAAGTGAGTGTGTGATCATCCATCTCGCTCCTATTTCCGTGGCAGTATATTCAAACAGCCATTGATTATGCAACGATGTGCATAATCAAATAATCAATTAACCTACGATTAATATAGGTCTTAATGTGTATCCACCTGTGGAAGTGGAAAAGGATCAACTACAAGCATTTTTTGTGGCACTAGAAACCATGAAATGAATCAACTAGCAGAACTTCCTCAACTCACTCCATTACCACCCTTCACACATTGAATGTACAATCAATTGTCCTCTCTCTTCTGCATGTATCACTGCTCATCAATATCAAATCCTCAGTAACCGTTAACAATCTTCCTGTGTAATTCATGTTAAAGATCGCAGAGATCATTACTTCCAACCTCCTGGGTGTAAATTCTCATGTTCTATCCCAACTCACTAAACATTTCTACTACTTTCTTCTCCCTGGTATCTACCCATCCTTTTTTGAGTCTTTTAAAGTCCTCCCCCACCCTAACCAGCCCATGGTCTACTCTTCATCTCATGTCAACAATGATACAGTCGCTCCACTCTAGTTTCCCTCTAAAACTATCAAATGCCTTATCTTCAATAAATGTACTCTCTAGCTCGCCTCAGAGAATTTACTAAATCTCTTTTGACCTGGGTTCCATGCACTCCACTGCAGTGGGGCTGTGATAACTCATGTCATCAGTTTCCAAACCTGATCCAGCTACAGTCTCCTCTGTTTTATTCTGATTTTCCTTAATCCCGCAGTTTTATTTGCTATGGTTGCTACAATCTCCATCCCAGCATTATTGGTCCTACACATGAATGGTTCTTCTCCTTCATCGTATCTTGGTGCTTAACTCAATCCCTAAATAGCCCTCACTGTGGACATCCCCCAAGTCTCAGTCCAAAGCAAGACACTCCTTACTCTGTACAGGTCCTCTTTGGTGAAATCATCTCCTCTCGTGCCTTTTTCCATCACCTCTTTGCAGACAAGACCCAACTTTTCTCCTATTTCTCTATTTGCATGCTACCAACTTTTGTCTCAAGTCTTAGACTTTGTCACTATCAGCCAACTCTGAATGGTTAACAGATACATCACACCAACCTTACCCAAAACTGAGTTTATAAACCTACCTGTCTAAACCTTCATCTCCATTAGCCCATTTTTTAGCTATTAAAATCTACAGACGGCGCCCTTACTTCCCCTGCCAGACAGCTGGGATATAGCAGCTTCATCTTCAGTGGCATCCTATGAAATTAATTTTCCTTATTTAAAAAATTAGAAATGTTGCATCATTAACTGTTTCAGTCTAAAGCCTTCGAACTGGGCACTCTATACACTCATTCTGTTATTCAATATAATCCATAGCATCTGCTAACTTTCTCAAAATCTTAACCATAAGTCTCCCACCAAGGCATTGCACTCTACCACCCACCATCTCATAACTAATATTAAATGGTCGAAGGACACATAGCATTTTCAAAATGTGCACTTTTTGGCTTCACTAAACAGGTCCTCGCCGCACCAGCAGAAGTGTGTGCTAATAGAATTTTTTGAAAGTATGTACTGAAACTGTGCTGCAGGGTCGGACTGGGACAGGAAATAGGCCAGGACACCAAAATGAAAGTGGCCCCATTAGAAAATTAGATAGCTAAATAAGTGACCAATAGTTGTAAATTGTGGCCATTTTGAACTTGCAAAGTCAGGGGAACATATGCAAAACCCATATGCTGACCTTTCAGACCAGCTCTTTTGGGACTGCCAGATTGTGCTATATGCCAGTCAGACCCTCCTGTTCTCAATACACCCATTAGAAAACCAGTAAAAGCATTTAATTGGAGCAAGACAAACATACGATTTGATACAGTGGTGAACATTAAAAAGAATCAGCAACCTTTTAAAAAAAGGTAAAAGAGGAAGTGGCAGTCGCCAGTTTCCTTTACGAACCTATCATATTAACATAACTGTGTGACATTAAGCTATTATCTATATTATATTATAAAATGAAGTGAATTAAAAGAAGCACATGGGAGTGAAGATGATTTTAGTTACCTGGAAGTAGTCAGCTAGTACGATCTGATGCAAATACTTGATTTCTTACAACAGTCTCTGGTTTTAAGCCCAAATCAGAATTATTTTTTATAGTTGAAGTTTTTGTGAGGTCCGCAAAATGCTGTATGCTGCCCCAGAATACTTGTGACAGTAACACAGGTGTTAATAAAGAGAGTAAAGCTGGAAGAATCGTTTATAGTCCATTCAGGGTGGATATAATGGTAAAGTGTGGTGGACAACAGCAATCCTCAAGCTCTTTTTATTTCACTTGGACAAAAGGCGGCCTTGTACAACACAATTTCACTTTCTTTTTAATTGAGAAGAAAATGATTATCTCCTGTAGAAGAAACACTTCTCTCCTTGCAGTCAATCTGCTACTTTTCATCTGAAGTGGATGTTTAAATGCCACTGAGGTTCCAGATGCCTAATTAGAAAAACTCCACTATTCGAGAGATGCCAAAAAAGGGAACAAAGCACTTTGCGAGAGAGGAGAAGGGATACTAAAGAGCTGCAATCAATAAGAGGTGGAAAAAGAAGTGGAGGTTGGTGAACATTATGTAAGGCACTAGCTTCAAACTTAGTTAATGGAGATGGTTCTCTGAGTGAATAGGGAGTCAGCTATTGCACACATGGATGTACTCGACTTGCAGTATTGTATTTATATAAGCTTTAATACAATATATTTTACCAAGTTCAGAATATATGTAAAGAGCAAGGACAAAGGAGTCTAATTAATGCTAATGCTTAATGATAGTTTATTGTGGGTGAGATCTGATGTAATGTTGAGTAATGTTCATAATATGTAGTATGTTTGTGTTGCCTTATTGGCACAATATAACACGAATGCAATTAAATTGAAACTTACATAAGCTTGTAGTAAAAAGTGCTCCAATCAGCAGTCATTGCTGCTGTCTTTGCAATAGAATGGAGTTGTCATTTGTTCATCAATCTACGGTGTTTTTTTTAAATATCACTTTGTCAAACACTTCTTACCACTGACAGATTTCCACCTCGTGCTCCAAATCCAGACAATGTCCAGAACAGGTTAAGCAATGCTTGTCTTAAATGAGTTACCATTTTATCACTAACAGGGCTGTCCTCCATTCTGCAACTCACCACTGGGCCTCAAAGTTCAATTACTCGCCCCAGTATGAGGAAACTGCATTGGTTCCTCCATAAAAGTTAGCAACATATTTGAATTGAGCTGCATAACTTTCATGGTCATTTTGACTGCCAAGCCAAATCACCTACGACCCACCCAATAAACTTCAGGGGGAAACCAACTTCTCAGAAGCACATACATTCTAAGGTTGGAATCCAAAAACCTAAAAACTCATGCGGCAAGTTCGCATTAATCCGTGGACCAGCAGCATCCCTCTGGAACTCATGTCCACCAAACATAAAATGCCATGAAGATACCTGACATTTCAGAAGAAACTATTCATTTTTATAGTCAATTGCGATTTGAAATGGTTGGTTCTCTGAAATCATTTTGCCGCCTTTGGTCTTTCAACCACAAACACCCTCTGCATAGCAGTCATTCCTCTCTTCTCAAAATGCCCCCTTCTTTTTTCCTACTTCTTTAACTTCTCTCACGATTCACCCTATTCCCCTTCCTCTCATCCCCTTCCTCCTTTTTTCTTTCCATACCCTTCCTCAACTCTTTTTTTTCTACCAGTCTTTCTAATTGAAGGATGTGAAATGCCAAATTTGTGCTTTGTTTTAGTCCTGCTCTGTTTCAATATAATTTGAAACTCTTGCCTTCCTAGTTATGATACACAGTGAAGAACACCGTCACCTCTGGGTATAGAGACACTACAAAAAACTGTGGCACAAACTAAATACAATAAATGGTAATAGTGGGAAGGCGGAGAATATTTGAAAAACACGTTTCAGATATTAAATCGAAAGAGGCAAGATAGAAAGGCGGTATGAGAAAAACGGAATGAGGTAAGTGATAAATTAGGGAAGAAGGCATCATGCAATATTGGGAACATGTAGTGGTAAGGTGAGAAGAGGAGACAGGTGAGAGAGCAAGAAGATACAATGACTAGGGAAGTGAGGAAAAAATAACATAAACTAAATATAACAAAACGCAATAGAAAATCATCAGTAGCTGTAGTCAATTGAAGACACCTATAAATACAAATGGAAGAGGTGGTAGAAGCTTTATGTGCTGCACCTAAGCATCCACAAAATTAAATTCTGCTATTACCCCAGGTCCCTCCTGACCCCGTCCCATTCCTTAAAATAGGGAGATAACCATCTCCACGACAGAAAAAAGAAAAGGAGCATGCTGGGATACCCTACCTGCTCCCTCCCACTGGGAGTACATAAGCAGTACCAACCCAGCATGCAGCCTGTTCTTTTTTCTGTCTCCGACAGAATGGATTGTTCGTGTGTGCTGTGTTTCCTTACCTGGATTCTTCTTCCGGACGGCGCCCGCTCCTGCTGGGCTGGGGTGGCGTGCTGGTCCTTCTCTACTCCCCCTGCCCGGCTGCCTGGCTTCGCGGGCAGGGGTGCTGTTCCTGGTGGTCTGCATCCCGGTCTGCCTGGCTTGCTGGGTTGCGAGGCTTCTTTCTGGCTACTGTTCCGGATTACCGTCCCTTTGCGGCTGGTGCGCCGTCTCCCGATGGAGCTTCCGGGTCGCCTGTGCACGTCTCCCCGAGCTTGGCCGGGTGGGAGACGCGCTGCTCCTGCTGTTGGTGCCAAGGCGCTGGATTTGTTTTGTGGATTCTGGTGCCTGCTGGGTGTGTGGGGGCCTGGTTCGTGGTGCTGCGGCCCCCACTCCGGGTGAGTCCCGCTTTGCGGTGTTGGCTTTCTCTGTGCCCTGCGGGCGTCTTCCGTGGTGTGTGCTGTGCTACCCATGGAGCTTTGGCTCGATGGTGAGTCTTGTGCCTTTGGTGTGGCCTGCCCTCACAGACCAGGGTTCGAGTCCTGCCACTGCTGTTGAAATATCCGAAGGTGGGAAATTTTCAGACAGTGATTTTCTCGATGCCGGCCACTTTCACGGGCGCCTAGGCTTCTTTCCTGGTTCAGCCTGGGCTTTCCTGCTCTGTCGGCCACCGTGCCCTGCTTCCGATGGGTGTGTTTGCCTGGCTGATGCTGGGTCTGGTGGCTCAGCGGACTGATGCACCTGCTGCAGTGGACTGTGTTCGACCTCATGGTCACAGGTTCGTGTCCCGGCGGGTCCACTTGGACTTTCTTCCATCTGAGGTCGATGATGTTTTTCAGCGCCATGTCTCCCGTGGGGGTGACCGTGCGCATTACGACTGCGCATGTTGTGTTGGCGCATTTCGACTGCACATGTTGTGTTGGTTTCCACCTTTCTTCCCCAGGTGTTTTCCGCTGATGTCGCGGTGGTGTCGTCTGCTCTGCCTGGCGCTGTTGTCCTGGAGGGCGCCTGGGCAGTTTCTTGGGGGGCGATGAGCTGTTGGGGCGCTCCTCCTGCCCTCCTGGTGAGTACCGCATAGCGGTCCCTCTTTGTGGGTTTTTTGTTGCCCGCTTTTTCCCGCTGTCTTTCTTTTGCAGGTTTCCTCCTGGCCTGGTCCTTGGCTCCCTGCCTGTGGCCACTGTGGGTCTTGCTGTGGCCTCGGCAGGACGGACTTCTCTGCCCGGCGCTGGGTTCTGGTGGGCGCCTGGACAGTCTGTTGGGGATATGGGGGGGTGGGGGGGGGGGTGCTGTTGTGGCCCTCTTCCTGACCTCCTGGTGAGTGCCGCGTAGCGGTTCCTGTTTCCTGCCTTTTTTTCCTGTGTCCTGTGTTTCCTGCTGTCTTTCCTTTGCAGGATCCTCCTGGGCCTGGCCTGGGCTCCCTCCCTGCGGCCGGTGTGGTTCTTGCTGTGGCCTCTTCAGGGGGGGGGGGACTTCTCTGCCCTGCGCTGTGTTCTGGTGGGCGCCTGGGCTCCCTGTTGGGGGAAGGGGGGGTGTTTTGGGGCCCTCTTCCTGCCTTCCTGGTGAGTACCGTGTGTGGTACGCCCCTATTTCCTTCCTGTTCCCTGACCTTCTTTGCGGTGTAGCGGTTGGGCTGGGTATGGGCGGGTTGGCCTTGATGGGCTTGGTTCCGTCTCTTGGCCTGTTGTCCATGGCTGTTGCTGGTGGGTGTCGTCCTTTGGGCGTCTCTCTGCCGGTCCTGTTGGGTGGATGCTGTTTTCCTCAGTTTCCTCCTCTCGTTTCCGCCTTGGTTTGCCTTCCCCGTGCCTCCTCCGCTGGTTGGGTTCTGTTGGTCGAGGCTGTGGGCTGGGGGTGCGTTATTCCTGCCTCCTTGCTCTCCTTTCTCCTCCTCTGGAGTTTCGGCTTTGGAGTGGCCCTGGGTTTGGGTGGGCCTCCTCCTTTTGGCTCTCTCGGGGGTTCTCCGGCCCTTCTTTCTTGCCGGGGGGGGGGGGGGGGCGTCCGCCTGTTGCTTGGACTCCCCTGCTCTGCTGTTGTTCTGCCCCTGGTGTGGTGCGCTTGTGCCTTCTCCTGCTGCTGCGGTTCCCTCTGCTTTCTGGTTCCAGGGTTCTTGCTGCTTTGCTTTGCCGTTTCTGTCTGGCCTGCTGGGGCTTGTCCCTTGGTGTTGGTCGTTTGCCGCTTGTCCTCTGCGGCTGTGTTGCCTTGTGGCTTTGGCTTCTGGTCCTCCTGGCCGTCCCTGGTGGGGGGTCTTCCTGCGGGGCCGGGGCTTGCTTTCTGGGGCCTGCTGCCCTTTGGTTCCTGGCGTTCCTATGGGTTCGGTCCTGGGGCGTGCCTGTCGGGTTCCTGCGGTTTTCCGCTGCTGGTTGCTTCTTGCTCCCTCTGGGTTCCCTTGCTTGGGCTCTGCTCCGGGCTTCTGGCTTTCGGCGGGTTCCTGTGTCCTCCCCTGGTTTCCTTGTCGGGGTGTTGTTGGGCCCTTCCTCTGTCCTGGGGGCGCCTTGTCCTTGTTCGGCTGTTGCCTCCGGACCGGCCGGCTTGGGCTCTTGTTGGGTCCTGTTGTTGGGGGTTTTTCCTCTCCCCTTCTGCTTGCTGGGGTTTGGTTTCCGGTTGTGGTTGCCTTCTCCCCTCTTGTCTCTCCGGCTGGTTTGTGCTTTGGGGCTTTGCTTGGCTGGCCGCTCTTGCCTCCGGTGGTGGCTGGGTTGTGGCTCTGCCTTGGGTGGACGCTTGTTCTTCGTCTGCCTGGCTCCGGTGCCCCGTTCTGTTTACCGGTTCTGCCTGGACTGTGCCCTTTCCCTGCTGGTGGGTTTTTGGGTGTTGGTCTCCCCGGGTGTGTGGCCTTTCTGCTGCCTTCTGGTGGTCCCTCCCCCCCCCCTCGGGTTTCTAAGGGGGGGGGGGGGTTTGTGGGGCCCTTCCTCGGTGCTGGTGGGCCTAGGCCTTTTTTTGCTGGTGTTGGCTGTTTCCCTCTGGTGGGGGCTGGGATTTGTTGGTCGTCCTTGGCTTTTGCTTTGGGTGGCCTCTTGTTCTTGGTTTGTTCGACTCTTGTACCCTGGCTTTTGGCCGTGCCTTGTCCCTGCTTGTGGGGTTGGGTGTCTGCCTTTCCGGGTTTATGGGCCTTTGCTCTCTTGTCGGTGCTGGGGTGTTCCTTCGCGCTCCCTTCTTGAGTGGTGCGCCTTGGGCTTCTCGGGGCTCCTCTCCTTTGCTTTCAGGTGCAGGGGTTTTTTTCCCCGTGTGCTCTGGTGGCCGGGGCTCTGCCTCTGTGTTTTTGCCTCACGGTCTCCGTTTTGCCTTCCCGTCCGCTTTGCGGTCGGGTCGCTGGTGCTCTTCCTTGGTGGTGTTGAGCTTTGTGCTGTGTGGCCCTTCTTTGCTTGGGGTCCTTTTTTGGTCCCTGCTGGGGTTCTTTCCTGGCTGCTCCTTCTCTTGGGCTTTGTCGCGGTCCTGGGGTGTTCTTCGGTCCCTTCGGGGTCCGCTCCCTTCGGTTGGCTTTGGCTCTGGGTCCGTTTTGTGGCCTCTGGGCTCCCACCTTCGTTTTCTGTTTTCTGGGGCGGGCTGGCTCTGGTTGGCTGTTGTGCTTTCCTGGCCTCCTTCCTGGTGGGCGGTTCCTTTGTGGCTCTCCGTCTGGGTCCTGGTGGTCCACTGTTGTGTGCCTCCTGGCTGGCTGGCCTGCCTCTTCTGCGGCTGGTTTCTTGGGGTTGGGCTGTGGGCCTTGTTGTTGGTCCTCAGCTTTTGGGGTTTCGCCTTCGGTGGTTCCGTGGTGTCCCCCTTTTCCTCCTGGGGGTCGGTGCCTCCTTTTCCGGTTCTGGGGTTTTGGTTTCCCTGGTTCCGTGTGGTCCTTTGTTGTATTTCTTGGTTGTGCCCTAGGTTTTTCCGGGTCTGTTTTTGGTTGGGCTTTTTGCTCTCCCTGCCCTCTGTTGTGGTGGTTGCTGGTTCTGCTGGGGTTGGCCTTTGGTCGTCCCTGCCCTGTGGCCTGGTTCCTTTGTGGTTCCTTGTTGCTGCCCTCTTTCGGTTCTGCTGGGGGCCTCCCCTGCTGTGTGGGGGTCGTTCTTCTGCTTTGTTCCTTCCTGGTCCTTCGGCTTCTCCGCCCTGTGTGGGCTGTTCTTTCTGCCTTTGCCCTTTGGGCTGGGTTGGCCTGTTGGTCTCTGGTTGTTTGGCGGCCTGGGGGGCCTGGTTCCGGGGGCTGCGCCCTTGGGGGTTTCTCGCGGGTTGGTTGCCTTTTCCTGGCTCCTTTCTCCGTTGGGTCGCGCGCTCTTCTCCTGGCCTTCCGTTGGTCGGGGGGGGGTCCTTGGTTTTGGCCCCCTCTGCTTGCTCCCTTGGGGGCTTGGCTCTGCTTCTGTGCCTTCCTTCCGGCTTGCCGGTTTGGTGGTTTTTGTTTTCCTGGCGGTCCCTTTCTGACCTTTGGAGGTCTTGGTTCGGGTCTGTGGGGTTCTGTTTTTTGGTCTGGTGCCCTTGTTGTTGGTGGGGTTCCGGAAGGCCGGCTTCTCTGCTTTGGTATTCTCCCTATTTTAAGGAATGGGACGGGGTCAGGAGGGACCTGGGGGTAATGTCCTATTACTTACCGGTAATCTTCATTACTCCTGGTCCCGTTGACCCCGTCCCATTCCTTACTTCCCTCCCTCCCTCCCTTGCGGCCGGCCTTCCTGTTGTTGGCTTGGTGTTTTTCAGGCTGCATGCTGGGTTGGTACTGCTTATGTACTCCCAGTGGGAGGGAGCAGGTAGGGTATCCCAGCATGCTCCTTTTCTTTTTTCTGTCGTGGAGATGGTTATCTCCCTATTTTAAGGAATGGGACGGGGTCAACGGGACCAGGAGTAATGAAGATTACCGGTAAGTAATAGGACATTAACACATAAATGTAAATAAAGGTTCCCTGCTCTGGTCTTGACTTTCCATTTGTTCGTTTGGAGTCGACTAAGGTCGGTCCTTTACATAGGAAGAGGTATTGGCATTTACAACACGCCCAAGATAAAACCATACAGACATCAACACGTTAGAGCCAACTAAAGTGAGACAGAAGCATAGTAAACATTTACTATCTATGTACTACCAAAGGCTGTGCGTGAAAATAGTGCACATTTGTAAGGACCTACTAAAGTTCATAGTGGTAGTAAATTGCTCAAAAATTATCATCAGGTGTCCATATTTTTAGGAAATAATATAAAGGAAGAAGCCTGGCATTATGTGGGGCAGACGCAGAAGGTAAAACCAACCCAAGAAATTCTTCTTGCACTTGAAAGATTTTCTGGGACTCAGTTATCTCAATATTGATCAGCAAACCACAGTCATGGGTCAGCTTTGTGGTAGGTCAGGATTGTAGAAGATGATGTTTAAAGTGGAAGCAGATGCCGAGACCTTAGATTTCAATGGTGCTCTCTCCTTCAGTTAGTCTAATGATAATCTTTGCAAGTAATAAATATTTCACCAGTTGTTAATTGTCTATAGATTTGTGGGGTAATAGGGCGCTCAATCACTGTGATGGGAGCCCTCGGTAAAGAAATAGAAATGAAAGGTTTTTCAACATAAGTCTTCCTTTAGGTGACAGACACACTGAAGTATTTCTTCGGAGAACCCTGCCAAATGTTAAATCCCTCCATAGTGCCTGAACTAGAGCATTTATGATTGATGGTTTCTTGGTGTTGCTTTTGTGTTTTTGCTCAAGTGCCTTGAGACAACAGCTCAGGCTTTTTGATCTGTTTTAGATCCCTTCATCATAAACCTCAGAGAATGAGTGGATATAATCTTTCTTTCCTCGTCATTTGATGGACGGGAGGAGACACAATCAGGTGATATTGAACATATTCTTGCACTTGACAACTATGAAACAGGTCAGTCCATGACTACAGCAATGAGATAAAAGCATCACGCTAGATCCTGAGATCAGTGAAGGTGCAGGAAAACCTTTTGTAGAAGTTCCTTTTCAGCGCTAGCAAATGGGTTACAACCCCTGTTAAATTGGTGGTAAAGTATTACTGTTTTGCTACCTGAATTCAGTTTGAAAAACAGTAATACACACCATGCTGATTCAGTATTAGGAAGGGGAGCCCTACACAATGATTTGGTAGCATGTTACTGAATAGGAATTTGGGATTGATACTGTTAGAATTGGGGGTCTCTAGTTGGCAGAGGTAGGTACCATTGACCAAATAGGTACCCTTGTTTCTACTCAGGGTAAGGGGGATACACACTTTAGATAACCCCTGCTCACCCCCTTGGTAGTTTGGCACGAGCAGACAGGCTTATCCCAAATGCAATGTGTAAAGTATTTGTAACAACACTCATAGTAACACAGTGAAAACACCACAAATGGACACCACACCAGTTTAGAAAAATAAAATATCTTTATCTAGACTAAACAAGACCAAAACAACAAAAATCCAACATATAGATACTCAGTAGAATGTCTTTAAAAAGGGTTGTTGCAAAAATACACTTGTAGACGGTAAATGCACCACTTTTCTCTCAAAGTATCTTTGATGCGTAACGCAGAACAAACAAAAGGCTTGCAGAGAAGGCGATTCGTCGACTCTTCCCGCGCTCCGGTTCCAATGCGACAAGATGGCGCCTCGATGAATTGCGACGATCTGGTGTGAAGTGATAAAATAGCATCTCTGATGCGATGCGACAACGTGGATGCGATGCGTGCACACCCGACGGCCGTGTGGCGAGATTGGTAATTTCTTGAACTGCAAAAGGTCCTGCAACACGCACCTCCGGTGATGCGATGGCGATCAGCGGCAGTGGCAACATGCTTCCTCAGCGATGCAATGGCGGCTGCTGCGGCAGCGTCGCATTTCTCCCTTGTTGTTCCAGCTCCCAGCAGCAAGGGCCTCACACACAGTTACAGGCACCTTAGGGCAGGTCAGAACATCTATCAAGTAAGGCAAGGGCCCCAAACCTATTGAGGCGACTTCAAAATTACCTATCACAAAACTACCTAGTTTTGCAAGGGGCGGACATCTAGGGAAGCCTACCAAACCCACACAATTTTTGAAAACTAGACACCCTAGGGAGTCCAGCAAGGTACGGCTTATGTGGTACCCCAACATTTGCCTACCGAGAATCCCCTACAAACCTCAACTTGAGCTGAAAAAAATCCCTTTTTTCTCAAATTTCTGTGTGGGAAAGATTTGGAATCTGTGTGGGTCCACAAATTTCCTACCATCCAGCCTTTCCCCCAGCTAAATTTAAGGTTTGTAGGCCATTCTGGGTAGGAAAATGTTGGGGACCCACACAAGCCTCTCAGGACTCTCACGGGTGTCTAGTTATCAGAAATGTGTGAGCTTTGTAGGTTTCCCAAGAATGCCGCTGAGCCCGGGGACAAAAACCCAGTTGACCCCCCCTTGCAAAACCAGGTTGTTTTGTGACAGGTCATTTTGATGCTTCCTCAACACGTTTTGGGCCCTTGCCTGTCGTGGTACTTGACTCACCCAAGCAAGTGAGGTGCCATTTTTATCTGGAGACCTGGGGAAACGCTGGGTGGTAGGAAATTGTGGGTCCACATAGATTACAGAACTTACCCACACAGAAATTTGAGAAAAAAGTGTTTTATTTATCAAAGTTTGAGTTTTGCAGGGAATTCTGGGTAGGAAACCTTTAGGGTACCCACGCAAGTCATACCTCCCTGGACTCCTTTGGTAGGTTTCTCTAGATGTCTGCCGACTCGCGACCAAAAACTCCGATGTATCCGAAAACGACCTGGTTTTGCAAGTAGGGGTCCCATGAGTGTTTGGCCCCGGGCTCGGCAGCCATCTAGAGAAACCTACCAAACCCACACATTTTTGAAAACTAGAGACCCAGGGGAGTAGAGGGAGGTATGGCTTGCGTGGGTCCCCCAACATTTTTCTACCCAAAATGCCCTGCAAACCTCAAATTTAGCTGAAAAAAATCCCTTTTTTCTTACATTTCTGTGTGGGAAAGTTCTGGAATCTATGTGGATCCACAAATTTCCTACCACCCAGCATTCCCCCAGGTCTCTTGATAAAAAAGATACCTAACTCGCGTGGGTGGGTCAAGTACCCGCAACAGGCAAAGGCCCAAAACGTATTGAAGAGACATCAAAATATCCTATCACTAAACAACCTGGTTTTGAAAGGGGGTCACCTGGGTTTTTGGCCCCGGAATTGGTGGCCATTTTAAAAAACTACAAAAATCACACATTTTTGAAAACTAGACACCTGGGGGAGTCCAGCTAGGTATAGCTTGTGTGGGCCCCCAAATGTTTTCTTACCCAGAACTCCCTGCAAACTTCAAATTTTGCAGAAAGTAATCACTTTTTTCTCAAATATCTGTGTGGGAAAGTTCTGGAATCTATGTGGATCCACAAATTTCTTACACTCAGCATTCCCCCACGTCTCCCGATAAAAATTATACCTCACTTGCATGGGTGGGTCAAGTACCACCCACAGGCAAGGGCCCAAAAGTTATTGAGGAGACATCAAAATGACCTATCACAAACCACCCTGGTTTTGCAGGGGGGGTGACCTGAGTTTTTGGTCCCGGGTTCTGTGGCCACCTTGGAAAACTACCAAACTCACACATTTCTGAAAACTAGACAACTGTGGGAGTCCAGCGAGGTATGGCTTGCATGGATCCCCCAACATTTCCTACCCAGTATGCCCCGCAAACCTTTAATTTAGCTGAAAAAAATCACTTTTTTCTCAAATTTCTGTATTGTAAAGTTCTGGAATCTACGTGGATCCTTAAATTTCCTACCACCCAGCATTCCCACGGGGTCCCGATGAAAATGCTACCTCACTCCTGTGGGTGGGTCAAGTACCCGCAACAGGCAAGGGCCCAAAATGTATTGAGGAGACATCAAAATGAGCTATCACAAAACAACCTGTTTTTGCAAGAGGGCTCACCTGGGTTTTTGGCCCTGGGCTCAACGGCCAACATGGAACACTACAAAACCCACACATTTCTGAAAACTAGACACCTAGGGGAGTCCAGCGAGGTATGCCTTGCGTGAATCCCCCAACGTTTTCCTACCCAGAATGCCCTGCAAACTTCAAATTTAGCTGAAAAAAACACATTTTCCACATATTTTTGGGTGGAATCACCAAGGCGGCACAAACGCCCTACACCACAGCATTCCTCTCAGTCTCCTGAGCAAAATGTTACCTCACTTGTGTGGGTGAGGCAAGGGCCTGTGACTGGGAAGAGCCCAAAACATAGGGAATAAGGGTATAGCACGTGAATTCTAAGCGCTACAGTTTTTTAAAAAATATGTTTTTAGCCAATTCTGCATTGGACACCCACATTTGGGCTATTATTTTAATCGGGACACTAAGAAGAACAGTGTGGGGTAGGACATTTATGCCGCCACAGTGATTCCACACAAAAATATGTAGAAAATGTGTTTTTCCAGCTAATTGTGAGGTTTGCAGAGGATTCTGGGTGGGGAAACGTTGGGGATCCACGCAAGCCATACTTCATTGGACTCCCCAGGGTGTCTAGTTTTCAGAAATGTGTGGGCTTGGTAGGTTTCCCTAGGTGGTGGCGAGCCCGGGACCAAAACCCCAGGTCCCCCTCAAACCAGGTAGTTTTGTAATAGGTAATTTTGAAGTTGCCACAGTACGAATTGGGCTGTTTCCTGTTGCAGCCACTATGCCTACCCACACAAGTAAGGTACCATTTTTATCGAGAGACCCGGGGAAACGCTGGGTGGTGGATAATTTGGGTCGGCCCAGTGATCTTACAACTTTGCCTCACAGAAATGTTAGAAAAAATAGATTTCTTTTAACAAAATTTGAGGTTTGCAGGGGATTCTGGGTAGGGAAATGTTGGGGGACCGATGCATGCCATACCTTGCTGAATTCCCAAGGGTGTCTCGTTTTCAGAAATGTATGGTTTTGGTAGGTTTCCCTAGGTGGCCGCCGAGCCCGGGGCCAAAAACCTATGGGACCCCCTTGCAAAACCAGGTTGTTTTGGGCTAGGTCATTTTGATGTCTCCACAATACGTTTTGGGCCCTTGCCTGTCGCGGGTACTTGACCCACCCACACAAGGGGGGTACCATTTTTATCAGGAGACCTGGGGGAATGCTGTATAGTAGAACATTTGTGGATCCATGCAGATTTCAGAACTTTCCCACACAGTAATTTGAGAAAAAAGTGATTTTGTCAGCTAAATTTGAGGTTTGCTGGGGATTCTCTGCAGGGAAATTTTGAGGGACCCAGGGTGTCTAGTTTTCAGAAATGTGTGGATTTGGTAGGTTTCCCTAGATGGCTGCCGTGCCTGGGGCCAAAATCTCATGGGCCCCCCCCCCTTGCAAAACCAGGTTGCTTTGTGATAGGTAATTTTGAAGTCGCCTCAATAGGTTTTGAGCCCTTGCCTGTCGCAGGTACTTGACCCACCCACACAAGTGAGGTACCATTTTTCTATGAAGACTTTGGGGAATGCGAGCTGGGTGGAATTTTGTGGGTCCACACAGATTCCTGAACTTTCCACCACAGAATTGTTAGGAAAATGTGTTTCTTTTTTCCAAAGTTTGCAAGGGATCCTGGGTAACAGAACCTGGTGAAAGCCAGACAAGTCACCCCATACTAGATTCCCTGGGGTGTTTAGTTTTAAAAAATGTATAGATTTGCTGGGTTTTCCTAGGTGCTGGCAGAGCTAGGGTTCAAAATCTACAGCTAGATACTTTGTAACAAAGGGTCAACTTTCACTGAGAAAAAGTAGTGTGTCCACCTTATGTTTTGGGCTGTTTCCTGTCATGGGCACTAGGCCTACCCACACAAGTGATGTACCATTCTTCCCGGAAGACTTTGGGGAATGCGTGGTGGGTGGAACTTTGTGGATGTGCGCATATTCCAAAGCTTTCCACAACAGAAATGTGAGGGAAATGTGTGATTTTTTTACACATTTTGAGGTTCCCAAGGGATTCTGGTTAACAGAACATGGTGAGAGCCTGAAAAGTCACCCCATTCTGAATTCCCCTGGGTGGCTAGTTTTCAAAAATTAATAGCTTTGCTAGGTTTCCCTAGGTGCCGGCAAAGCTAGGGTTCAAAATCTCCAGTAAGACACTTTGCAAAAAAGGGTCAGTTTTCACTGTGAAAATGTGGTGTGACCATTTCCTGTCATGTATAAAGATAATACAATATCCCAAAAGGTATGATTCAAAAGACAATTAATGTTGCATGCACAGGGCATTACACAGGTCAGAAAAGGAGACACTTATTCAGATGATTTAAAGCCAAAATACATTTTTGTATTTTAGACATTCAAACAGGGAAGGGGAAATTAATGTTAGAACAGTCTGTACAGCACAAAATTAGACAATTCAAATGACAACCGATAAGACTTGGTGCTCAATATGTGCAAGTGATGTGTGGCAACGCAAGTGAGAGAGTGAACAGCGATAAACGGCGCAAGGTGAACAAGGTGAAGTATTTACAGTGGGTAGCTCAACATGTGACACAGAGTCAGTGAATTTTTTACACAATTCGTAGTTTCAATGGAGCCACAAAAAAGATGCGCCTATGCTTGCGCTGTGGAGTCGATGGCGTTTCGGTCCTTAACCAATGCGGACCATCTTCAGGTCAAGGTTATCTCGTTTTCAATGCTGTGAGAAGGCGAAGTCTCGAACCCGGTCCGGAGGATCCGGCGAGATTTGTTTGGCCGCCCAGAGACTGAATCGTCTGGAGCGCAGGCTAGCGCGTTGATCAACACGCTAGCCACAGGCTACCTAACCCTCAGCTGGTGTGCCTGCTCCGATTCATTTCCATCCCAGTTCCTGTATTTTTCCAGGTCCCTGGCTGCCGGATCTTTTACTGCCACGATCTGGCTGTGACGCCCCCGCCTGCCCTCCAGACAATTCAGTCTCTGGGCGGCCAAACGAATCTCGCCGGATCCTCTGGACCGGGTTCGAGACTTCACCTTCTCACAGCACTGAAAACGAGATAACCTTGTCCTGAAGATGGTCTGCATTGGTTAAGGACCGAAACGTCGTCGACTCCACAGTGCAAGCATAGGCACATCTTTTTTGTGGCTCCATTGAAACTACGAAATGTGTAAAAAAATCACAGACTCTGTGTCACATGTTGAGCTACCCACTGTAAATACTTCATCTTTTTCACCTTGCGCCGTTTATCGCTGTTCACTCTCTCACTTGCGTTGCCACACATCACTTGTACATATTGAGCACCAAGTCTTATCGGTTGTCATTTGAATTGTCTAATTTTGTGCTGTACAGAACTGTTCTAACATGAATTTCCCCTTCCCTGTTTGAATATCTAAAATACAAAAATTAATTTTGACTTTAAATCATCTGAATAAGTGTCTCCTTTTCTGACCTGTGTCATGCCCTGTGCATGCAACATAAATTGTCTTTTGAATCATAACTTTTGGGATATTGAATTATCTTTATACCTTCGAACCCTAATCCCGATTGGTTTATGGGTCACACTCCTGTTTCTCTTACAACATTTCCTGTCATGGGCACTAGGCCTACCCACACAAGTGAGGTACTATTCTTATTGGAAGACTTTGAGGAAGGTGCGGTGGGTGGAATTTTGTGTATCCACTCAGATCCCGGAATTTTGAATCACAGAAATTTGAGAAAAATGTGCTTTTTTAAACTAAGTTTGAGGTTTGAAAGGGATTCTGGGTAACAGAACCTGGAGAGAGGTACACAAGTCACCCCACCCTGGATTCCCCTGGATGTCTAGTTTTTAAAAATGTACAGGTTTGCTAGGTTTCCTTATGTGGCGACTGCGCTAGGGCCCAAAATCTACAGGTAGGCACATTGCTAAAAAAAAGGCTTTGCATAGTGGGCTTTCTGCCGCCCTGCAGGATATATCGGTGGGGGGTTTCCCCGATATGCCCCAAGGGGGAAGAAATACTGTGGCTATTAGTTTGGGGGGTGGGGGCATTGGTATGCCCATTCTACCCATAAAAAAGTCTGCTTAATCGCTGGTGCTTAGTGTGCTCTCTGATGCCCCCTGAGGGGCAGGTCAGGGGCGACTGCCCAAATCTGTCTCCTAGGCTAGGGGGAAGCAAGACTCTGGAATTTATCGGGGCATGGTGGGGGCATTGGCATGGGGATTATGGGCAGCCCACACCCCTGAATTAAAAAAAAAATATATTCCCTGATGCCTATTGGTATTTCTGACCCCCGTCATGGAGGCAGATAAGGGGCTTATGCCCCTAGCTGCCTCCGGGGTGGGGCAGAAAGACTGTGGTTTTTTGGGGGTAGGTGCATTGGCATGCCCATTCTGGGCAGCCCCACCCTATACTTTGAACAAAAAAAATCCCTGGTGGCTAGTGGGCTTTCTGCCCCCACCCGGGGGCAGATAAGGGGCTATTGCCCCATCTGTCGTTCAGGTGAGGCAGAAAGACTGTACCATTTGGGTGTGGGCATAGGCATGCCCATTCTTGGCAGCCCCCACCGCAACGTAAATATTAAAAAACAATCCCTGGGGCCTAGTGAGCTTTCGGTACCCCCAGGGGGAAGATTAGGGCTATTGCCCCATCTGCATTCTGGGGGGGAGGCAGAACATCTTGTGCCTTCTTTGGGGGGTTAGGGTGGGGGCATTGGCATGCCCATTATGGGCAGCCCCCACCCCTAGTATATAAAAAAAATCCCTGGTGCCTAAGGTGCTTTCTGCCCCCTTGGGGGGCAGATTGGAGACTGCTGCCCCTATCTGCCCCCTGGGGGGCAGAAAGGCTGTATTGCATAATTGCATATGGGGGAGAACAGGCCCTTGCCCAAGGGGCCGTTCCCCCTCCCTGGTGGCTAGTGGGTGAATCCCTGTTTGGGGATCGCCCTCCTTGGGTGATCCCAAAGCAGGGATCCACTAGGGAAGGAAAGGGGAGATTCTCCCCTTTCTAAAAAAACATCTCCCATGTTTTTCGGTGCTTGGGCGGCTGAGGTAGCCCCACAAGCAGCGAAACTATAAAACTGAAACTAAGTTTCAGTTTTGTTTTCATTGTAAAGACGACACCGCTCCTTGTTAGCGATCGTCATTACAATGAAAACACCTAGTATGCTTTGGGAGGTTGGGGAAGCTCTTCCCCACCCCCCAAAGCAAAAAAAAATTGGAAATCCCTCTGCTGTTACAGCAGAGGGACTTTTTTAATATGTGCTCATGACGAAATGGTTCCGTCATGAGCACACTGCCACTTAGGCTCATGCGGAACCATTCCGTCATGAGCATAGAAGGGGTTAAAAAGGGTTGTTGCAAAAATAAACTTGTAGATGGTAAATGCAACACTTTTCTCTCATATTACCTTAGATGCTTAACGCAGACAAAAGAAAGGGTCGCAGAGAAGGCGAAGCATCGACTCTTCCTGCGCTCCGGTTGCAATGTGACAAGATGGCACCTCAATGTGTTGAGACGATCTGGTGTGATGTGATAAAATCGCGTCTCTGATGCGATGGGACAACGTGGATGCAATGCGTGCACGCCCAATGGCCATGCAGTGAAATCGGTGGTTTCTTGAGCCACCACAGGCCCTGTGACACACTTCTCAGGTGATGCACTGGCAATCAGCTGCAACGGCGACACGCTTCTTTAGTGATGTGACTGTCCAGCGACACGCTTCTCTGGCGATGCGACGACGAACAGCGGCAGCAGCGACTCCATTTTTTTTATTGTTTATTGTAAGCCTATGTCACAAAAATAAAAATAATAATTCATGTTGCCACCTACACATTAGCCACAGACTGGTGAGACTCAAAGGCATGACTAAAAATACGTTTCAGCCCGTTGGCTGTTAATAATAACTATACCTCAGAAACTGCATGATTTGTAATAATGTACTGTGGAGTTTTTGTTTCTCAAATTATCGAACAATTAATGAAATCATCTTTTAAGGGAACAATTCTAAAGCTAATAATTATGCTTACTATATTTAGTATCGACATTTCCCCCATTGCTTATGTTTGTGGCACAGTAAACATGGCAAAGGTCTTTAGAAATAGGTACATCCCTAGTGGTTTTTTGGATCTGTTTAATATGCATTTCCCATGGAAATTGTCAATCTCAGATTATTCCAGAGCAGACTCCAAGAAGATTCAGCTCAATATCCCTCACAGCAAATGTTTGAATATATAAGTGCTGTGCTGGCTGCAGTCATGTTTGTGCATGCTGGAGTATACTTATGTAAATTGTTATATTGTGTCCCTGCGGACAAACAGAACTGTACTGAGTGTGTTTGTGTTGAATATAACCATGTTGTCAGGATGAATTCAAATAAGAATATGGAAAACATGAGTGTTTTATATTCTCTTTACAGTGAGAAAAACAAATCATCAGTAATTTTTTTTTGCTTTGGACCATGAAATTTTAATGTAGTTTTAATGATGTTTTGGCAATAGAAATCTTTACTTAGAGAGTAGGACAAAAAAATGTCTATGTTAGTCACTTTAACAAATAAAATGCAGATTCAAAAAGTTGATCCACTATTAAAACAACATTGCTTCTACGTAGTGCTCTGCAACCATAATGGTTAGGTTCTCGGAGAGAAAGTACTTGAATCAATGTAAAAGTATTTTCCAAATGTGTGTGGCACTTTCAAAAACGGAATGCATTGTTCTTTCACAAAGTACTCAAACATGCAAGTTTAACTTATGCATGGGAAGTTCATAACAGATGCACGTGTTGACTTAATGATGATTCACAAAGGTAGACAATTTTAGGGTACATAAACCAAGGTGTCATCTGAATATGTACAATTTACAGACAGTATGCATGAATGTGGCACTATTACATTTTATTTAGCAGTGAGCATTCCCAGTGAATACCAGAGAAGAGGTCAGGAAAATGTAGTGGAAAGAGGCAAGTCCTAAAGTCAAAATGTGTCCATAGTCATAGACCTTTGCCACAGGAATTTACACACATTAACCGCATCCGTGCGGCGCGAATTCCCCGCCCATGCTGACTCCGCCTTGTGCGGGCGGAGTCATGACGGAACGGTTCCGTCATCAGCACAGCTCAGACGATGCTGATGACGGAACCGTTCTGTCATCAGCATCGAAGGGGTTAATTGAAAGTTACCTTTGAATGAGCCTGGTGTATGTGCCGCAGAAGGTGCGCAAACGAGAAGCATTATTCGTTATATTTAACTGTGGCCCAGAGACAGCTATAGCCATCTCATTAAATTCATGTAATTTAAAATAAATAAAAAACATACATATACTAATATATAGAAGGTCTTTGGATCAGTTTTCTTAAGCCAATGGCCCATCCAACTTTCAGTCACAATTTCCTTCTGGCCACCAAACCAAACAGCATGGGTCAATGTGTTGTTCCTATTCAGTCATTGACTCTCTTGAACTGTGAGCAATGCCATTTGTTCCTCTGAGCATCTGTACATCAGCCTGAAAAGCAGTGAATGCTACTGCCAGGGTTGACTGGCCAATATTATGCCAATGCATTTTCCTTTCCATTCTTTATCCTTTCAACTTTTTTGCATATTTGTGTTTTCAAACTATGGGCCTATTTATAAAGGCATTTTGGAGCTTGTAAAGTATTACTCTTTTAGTACTAGTTTACGTATTCTATGTGCCTTTGTGAATTAGCCTCAAAACATATAAAATGGAAATATTAAGAGAATATTCATATACAATTAGTGCTACGAGAAATTAGTGTGCCCTCTTTGCAAGTATACTAATAGGAAAGTGGACACTTCAAGCCAATTCATAAGGTCATGCAAGAGTCCTTAAACGAGTAATTATACGTGGATGGTATTTTTAAATGTTTTTATAGTACATAGCCACCATCCCAAGGGGTGAGAAGACCTATTTGTTTGCCAATGCTTGTTATAGGTTGTGTGCTGGAAAAAAAAGGCATTGGAAATTAATAAGCAATTAGTTGGAAGGCGTGAATTCCACCATTTTCATATCCATTTGTAGTTAAGGCCTGGGTGAAATTGCATGTATACTTTTTGGCTGCAGTCATTGTAATGCCTACCTTGATAAAACCCAGTCATGATTGCTCCGCATTTTCCCAAAGGCTCATTTGATCACCTATGCTCTGGAAACTTTAGTGTTGGTATTAGTTGTATTATGGCTCCTGACCAGGTGCCTACATTGTTATGCCTCAGTGATATAATAAAAATGAGGTCTTACTGGCTCAATACATTAGCACTATGCAAATATGTGATCAGGATGATTAGTTTTGGGTAAGGTTGCTGAACTTGAGGTCAATGCAATGGTACATTTTACTTAAACCTTACTTAGAATATGTAGTGGTTGGCTATCAAATAGTGGTGATGTAGCGGTAGGGTGTCATAATGGCGGGCAATATTGTAGCATACAACCCTTTAAAGGCAATCTTAAACTCCTGAGTCTTCACTTTTTCCTCATCTCTCTGGCATACATTGACAAAACAATACACATAGTGGTAGTTAATATGATAGTAGAATGAGTGAAACATAAACCCAAAGAATGATAGTGACTGGAGCGGAAGGGAGGGAGTTCATTAGTGGTTTTGAACATATAGAGGCCATTACCTAAGTGGCAAGAGTAGACCAGGCTCTAACAAATCCTACAACACAGTATTGCATGAAGCTGGTTTGGTCACTAATGATTCATGATGTCCGTGGCACTGGGGTCACCCTTTTCCAAAGTACAGAAGCAAAGCACATTATGATAATGGTCATATTCCCTATCCCCTCATGTGGTTCTCCTGTCCTCAGAAAATTCTGGAGAAGGCCTGCAGAGCAAAAAAACCCAAAAGGGCATCATTTTGACCTCGCCCAATATGAAGGATTTTTTATTCTGTGGGCTAAAAAACATTGGCAACCAAATCCAAGTGTACTTTGCTGTTTAAATCTAGAAATATAATACCTTTGAAAGCTGTATTTCTGAGCTACATTAAGTTCAAAGCCTCAGAAGGGCAAGTGGGGCACCTGTCATCAGTCCTGCATGGCTCATGGTAACAGTTTGCTACACGAGTATTCTACAGAGAAAATGAAAGACAGTGGCCTATGATTCTGATGTGCCCCATCACACAGGCTGAGTAAGAGCTGTTCAGAAATTGGTCATTTGCATATCAGCTGATCAGGTGTTTATTAGTGACTGATAATGTGCTGGCTGAAAATTAACAACACCATCAACATAAACAAAATGCACTTTATGTTCTGTGAGATCATCAATGCTATTTACGAAAAATGCTATGTCTTCTGAGGCGTCTCAGATATTACATCAATGTATAGGCCCGCTAGATATTTTGTGGTCGAATGCCACTAGAATAAATATGTTTGGTCATTTTTGGTCCTTTTTTTGCAACAGTCAAGTGCTGTAATTCTCAACCAGAATGCAATACTTAAAAAGTTCAAATGTAACTACTGCGTTTACAATCAAGTCTACATTCTTGGGCAGTACTGCAGTCTTTTTTTTTTTTTTAGTTTGAAGTTTATTAAAGTATAAAGAAGCAAAGACAGAAAATAAAGAGACAATCATAAGTTATAAAAAACAAGAAATCTCTCTTACAAAAAAGTAAATCTGATTGATAAATCGATACAGAAAAATATGGCAAACGATAATGCTTATGAAAACAGAAGGAATGAGGTATAACCTGTAGAATAAAACACATAAGTGATATGAAAAAACATTAAATGCAAGTAAGAAAATGCAATCACGGTGGTTTCGGACCTCAACAGTGCGGACTTGAGAAGTAGGTGGGATTGTGACAACTCTGGATAAAAACTCAGTAAGGGGAAGCCATAAAAGATCACGTTTGATTGCAAGGGAAATGGGGGAAACAAAGTTAGTATCTAGACGGTGATTAAAACAGACTGCATTCCACCAAGCACTGAAGGAAACATCATTAGCTTGCTTCCAATGAGATGTAATATGGTGTAAGGCAATGGCTATCAAAAGGTCAATTCATTTATGTTTGTGGGACGAATTGGCAAAAATAGGAGAAAGAGAACCTAGAAAAATGTTAACAATGGAGAAGGAAAAATGAAAATTTAAAATCTTTTTAAACTGGGACCAAACCAATGCCAAAAACGAAAAATGGGAGGACAATCGAACAACATATGCTTCAAATCAGCTGAAGAGCAGGGACAGGACCAACAAGTGGAGGGAGTGTCTGAGGAAAACGATGACAAAAGTAATGGAGTAAATAATGTACGATTATAAACAAAAAATATGGTTTGGATAGTGTTAGCAGCTCTGGAGGTACTATGAATTTTTGACCAAATTTTATCCCATAAAGTGAAGGACCAAACTTGAGATAAATCTTTTTCCCAAGCCAACTCAACCTTAGATTTGATACGATCAGTAGAAGATTGAATTGATTTATAGAGAAAAGAAGCAGAAGGGGAATGATCAAGCGCATTGGAAACAGGAAGATATGCAATAGGGATAGAATTTGTAGCAGGGAGTGAAGAAAGATATTGGGTAAGAGAGGGAAGAAGTGATATATATTGTGTACGAGAAGAGGAGGGCAACGAGAATTGATGTTGGAGGTCCTGAAAAGGAAGAGGTTGATTACCCGAAAGTAGTTGAGAGATCCATTTTAAACCAAGAGAATGCCAGGTTTTCCAATATAATGAGCGATTACGGATTTTGAGGTGTTTATTATGCCAAATAGGTTGGATATGGGTGGAGGAAGCAGATGGGTAAGAGGATGGTAAGTATGGTTGAAGAAGAGAACGAGAACGGGAGATGATGGGGGAGCGAAGAGACGTTACGTTAGAAGTGAAGGAAAGAACTTCGCTAAAATCAAAAGGATGAAGGAAGGAAGATTCTAACTTTAGCCAAAGAGGAGGATAAAAAGGGAGGTCAGAAGAGAGCCAACGCAAATCTTGCTTTAATGAAAAAGCATTATGATAAGATTTGAAATTAGGAAATTTAACCCCTCCTAGTGATTTATCTTTTTTTAAAGCAGAGAGAGCTATTCGAGATTTTTTCACCCTTCCACAAAAATTTGAGCAGAATAGAATCTATCGACTTGAAGTAATAGTCTGGAATGTGAATGGGAATCATTGAGATGGAATAGAGTACTAGAGGTGCCAACATCATTTTGATGGAGTCAAGACGGCCCCACCATGAAAGGAAAAGAGGATTCCAGCGAGTAATTGCCGCATTTAGTTTTGCAGAAAGTGAATCGAAATTAAACTTAAGAGTATATGAGAGACGAGGAGCAAACCAAATACCCAAATATTTAATCTTAGAAGGTTGCCAGGAGAAGCCAGAAGTATCAAAGAGATGTTTTTGACAGAGAGGGTTTAAGGGTAAGATTTCACATTTATCAATATTAGGACGGTAACCAGAAACATTAGAAAAAGAGGAAACTTGATTTAAAAAGAAAGGTAAAGTGGATTGTGGGTCCGAACAGTATAATAAAATATCATCATCATAGACTGATAATTTAACTTGTTGTTGGGAACCAAAATGAAAACCAGAAATATTTTCATCAAGTCTGATCTTAGTCAAAAAGGGTTCTAAAGCTAAAACAAACAAAAGAGGGGATAAGGGGCAACCTTGACGTACACCCCTTTTAAGAGGAAAATAATCGGAAGCCATACCATTTGCAAAAATTGAAGCATGAGGGCTAGAATAAAGTAAAGAAATAAGAGAAATGAATTTAGATGAAAAACCGATCCAACGAAGAGCTTGAAACATGAAGTCCCATCCTATTCTATCGAAAGCCTTTTCGGCATCAAGAGAGATGGCAGACAATGGATAAGAAAGTGAGGGGGCTTTACTCAAAATATCAAAGAAAACACGGGAGTTATCTGACGATAGACGACCTTTAACGAAACCTGATTGTTCTGGGCCAATAATATTTGGTAATAGGGGATCTAATCGGAGAGCTAAAGAGCTAAAATTTTGGAGAACATTTTATAATCTGTATTTACGAGGGAAATGGGGCGAAAATTTTTACATAAGTTGTGATCCTTGTCTGGTTTGGGAATTAAACAAATTAGTGCCTCCTGAAAGGTTCCCCGGGAAGATCCAGAATCGACAAAAGATTGAAATAACAGGAGTAGTTTAGGAAGGAGAAGGGAGGAAAAATGATTGTAGAATTCAATAGTGAAACCATCAGGCCCAGGCGCCTTACCACGACATAGGACAGAAACAGCATGTGAAATTTCGGAGAGGGTGATATCTGAATCAAGTGAGTGAAAATCAACATGAGAAGAAAGAGGGGAAGGAATGTCTTGAAAATAAGTAAGAAGATCAGTGGGATCAGGACTGGATTCAGGAGTATATAAAGTTTGATAGAAAGAAACAAATTCATTTAATATGTCCTTATCTTTAAACGGAGAAATTCCAGCTGGGCCTTGTAGAGATTCAATCTTTGTCCTGTCTTTTCGTATTTTAAGATAGTTAGCTAGTAATTTACCCATTTTGTTTTGGCCTCCATAATAACGAGAGTTGCATTTAAGTAGAGAATTAGAGGCAGCATTTGTGGTAAATTTATTAAAATCGAATTTGGCTGTAATGAGCTCGCGAAGGGAGTTTTCAGAGCCAGAATTATAATAAGCATATTCTAACTTCTTAATTTTATCCAAAAGTTGAGTTGACTTAGAAATCGACTTCTTTTTCTTTTGAGAAACATAATTAATGACAAAACCCCTAACAGCTGCTTTAAAAGAGTCCCACACCATTACAAAGGAAGATTCAGGGAGATGATTAAGCGTAAAAAATTCAGTGGCCAAAACAGTGAATTGAGTGCAAAAATCAGAGTCAAGGAGTAAAGAATTATTAAATCTCCAATGTCCTGAGTGAGGAGAGAAGGGGATAAGGTCAATATCAACAAAAACGGGAGCGTGGTCTGAAATTAAAATAGAACCAATGTCTCAGTGAAGGACATGTTGAGCTAAGGATTTGCTAAGAAAAAGGTAATCAATACGAGATTGGGAGTGGTGGGTAGGGGAGTAAAAAGTGTACTCTCTAAGGTCAGGGTTACATAGTCTCCAAATGTCTACTAATGCGTTATTCTGAATAGATGCAGTAAATTGGGAGTGCATTTTGGAGGTAACAAATTTAACCTTAGAATTCCTGTCTAAAATGGGGTCTAGTACTTGATTGCAGTCACCACCGAAAATAACATATTGTTCATCAAGCGTAACAAGTTTTTCAGAAATAGCAGGCCAAAACAATTTATCAACACCTGTGGGAGCATAAACATTAAAAATAACTATTGGTATCTTGTCTATGAGTAGATTTACAAGAACCCAACGACCAATAACATCACATTCTTGGGATATAACAGAAACAGTTACCTTTTTATGACACAATATAACAGAACCATTTTTCTTACCCAAGGCAGGAGAAAGAAAAACATGTCCCACCCAGCAACGTTTGAGTTTTAAAGCCTCCTTTTCCGAAAGGTGGGATTCTTGGAGGAGGGCTACATCAGCTTTAAGCCTAGTCAAATGCGTCAGAACTCGTTGACGTTTAATGGGGTTATTCAACCCCTTAACGTTCCAAGTGACTACTCGGAATGTAAATCAAAAATAGAATGATATGGAAAAGGAGATAGAATAGAAAAAATGAGATGATGAAATAAGAGAATGGTAAAGGAAATGTAGATAAAAAGTAGGTAAGAGAAATAAACAAAGAGAAAATAGTGAGAATACAATGAGAAAGAAGGAGAGAAAAGAGCAAAGAAAAGAGATAGTAAAAGAGAACAGTAGAAAGAACAGAGCAATATAAGAAGAACATAGAAACATACCAACAGATACAGAACGAAGAATGGGGGTGACGACGCCAGAAGATGACGACATCGACAACCGAACACACGCCACCGAACACCTGAGGAACCAGCAGAGGACTGAATTGGACGGATGAATGAATAACACCGGGGTGAAGAAAAGGGAGGAGCATCTGTAATAAGACGAAAAATAAGAAGAATATTAGAGATACATACGAAATACAAAATACAAAATACTAGGGCATGACAAAATCAGCAGAGAAGAAGGAACAAAAATATGACACGATAGGATAACGAAAAGGCAAACAGTTCAGTCATGCGTGATTAAACAGCTCTTGCAGTGTCCATGACGTCGGTTCCTTGCTGACGAAGAAATTCTTGAAGGACTAGTGGATCATCAAAAGTTGTTGTCTTATCCTTATAGGTCACCTTGAAGAGACATGGGTGAAGCAGACCGAACCTGGCGTTAAGAGCTCGTAGTTGTGGTCTCAAATCAAGGAACTGTTTTCGACGGTCTGCTGTCACTTTAGCCACATCCTGGGATAGATATAACCGATGGCCTTCCCACATAACTTGTTTTTTAGCTTTTGCTGCTGAAAGAACCTGCAGGAGATCAGTATATTGTAAGAACAGCATGATGACTCCGCGGGGTTTGGTGGAAACTTTAGGACCAAGTCTATGCGCACGTTGTATGTTAAGTGAAAAGGAAGGAGGAAGGTCCAAAATTTTCGGCAGAAAGGTTTGAAAGAATGCTGTTGGATTGGATCCCTCTGTATGTTCAGGAAGTCCATAAATTCGTAGGTTATTTCTGCGATTACGATTTTCCAACTCCTCTGTCTGCCTCCTCAGGAGAGATACATCTTTTTCCAAAAGTGAAATCCTAGAACATGAGGCCTGGAGGGACTCCGTGGATTGTTCCACCAAAAGAACACGTGATTCAAGAGTGGACCATTTGTCGTGGAGAAATTGCAATGTCTTAGTAGTCTCAGCCATGAAGGGTTTGAGCGCACGAATTTCCTCAAGAATAAGATCCATAGACGCAGAATGCGATGAGGAGCCTGGGGAGGGTGGATCCTTTTTCAGGCGTTTTGTCGAAGCAGGTTGCAAAAGTTTACTTGAGGAAATTGTTTTTGGGATTGCCCCAGGAGCTAAGTCCGGCTTATGAGAAGCCGGATCTTCCATATTTGGAGTCGTAGAGTCAGAATCCGAGGAATGACGTGGTTTGAGCGTAGAAGAAGTAAGCTTGAGGGTACGCAATTTCCCCATGTAAAAATAGGAGGATAGATACTAGTACTACCACAGACCTCAGGAAAAACTCTGTAGAAGTAGCGTGCAAGGGAAAAACACTGTGGCACAGCAATATTGAATGCGTACAGGAGATGCGGTCAAAAAAGGCGCCAAACAGGAACAGCAAGGCTGAGGAGACGCAGGATTACTCAATATGGCATCTGTGTTTCACAATCTTCATCTTCAGGAAAACCTCCATAGACGTTTTGCGCAAAGAAAACACTGTGGTAAATCAACAAGCAGTGTATGTGCATACAAGCGGTGGAAAAAAGGTGTCAAACAGAGACAGCAACGTCGAGGACACGCAGTTCACCCAATATGGTAATAGTACATTAGAACCATGTTCTTTAAGAAAACCGCTGTAGCATCATTGCGCAAAGAAAAACACTGTGGCACACCAATAAGCAAAGCGCATAATAAATGCGGTCGAAAAAGGCGCCAACCAGGAATTTGAAAATTGAAGAGAAGAGCAGAGTTATTGAAAATGACGTCTGTAGGTCATAATGGGAAAAGAAGTAAACTGCAACTGAAGATGCATTCCGCAGTGATTAGGAGGCTGATGAGAGAGGAGGCAGACAACAAAAGCATTGTAGATAGGTGAAACTAGGCAGTTATGAGGCAGTTACCACTCGTAGAAAATCGCGGCAAAAAGAAAATGGCGGCCGCGGTAAAAGCAGACCGCGTCACAGCAAAAAGTAGCGCATGTCGCTGGATTTAGCAGATAAGGAGCAGAGGTATTTGCTCACCTCATGCTCCCACACGCAATTCAGGGCTTGTCAACCGTGGAAGTCCGGTGAATGCGCAGGAATCCGCCGGTTCCGGTGCTCGTTTAGCGGAGCTCCGACGCTAAGCCGCCATCTTGTGCGGCGCTCAAGCCACGCCCCCTCGTACTGCAGTCTTTTTAATCCTACTCGGGTGTGGGGAGGAAACAATTGAAATCCTAGGCCCACAAGCATGGGGGGCTTTAAAGCAATTGTAGTGCCCGCTGTGATGCTAGGGCTTTCAGCAGTACTCATTCACTACAACTATAATACAGAGGTGTGAGACTGTGCCTCGTTGAAATGGTCTGCCGTCTGCAGTACCTAAGTGGTAGAAAAAACCCTTCTGCTTCAGAGAGATGTTCTGGAAGGTGGTGTATTTTTTGTAAAATGTCTGAAAAATCATTCATAACATATCTGTAACAGCATGTATAGACTTTATTATGTAAATACTAGGGGTTTGATTACTTTAGGATTCTATGTATCACTTAGAAGGAGGCGATTGAAGGAACTCTCTTCAGTGTATGATTCAAATCAAAGTGAAATGTAAATATGCAGTGGCAGGTCCTCCGCTAAGGCGGAGGCGTGTCGCCCCACTGCTTCAGCTCTAAGCTCAATATTAAAAATAAAATGATAATAACGTTCCGTTATTATAATTTTCTTTTTTGTATTGAAGTTTCCGTTAAAGTGGTGGGGCCGGGCTCCCTGAGTCACAGGAGTGGTGGCTGCACCTTAAGTCTGCGCATGGTAGTTTGGCCGGACAAACCGGCATGCGTACTTTACAGCTTGGGTGGAGAACATGCCCAGGCTCCCATTCCCCATCTGAGCGCCAACCCACTGCCCTCAGACCAATCACAAAGCTGCAATGCGGCATTGTGATTGACTGGAAGCCTAGGTGCTTGCTTCCTGTGTGGAGGAAAGACGGCAGCTGGCGAACGGAACGACCAGAAAGTAAGTTTCTTTTTTCTTTTCTAATTTTTAGCCCCCGTTGCCCCCGCCACCGTTCCCTACCAGCCGCCCCTGTAAGTATGTGAAAGTATGCTGAGCTCACTTCATGAACAACGTCTTACACAGGTGCACTAGGCGAATGGAAGATTAATCTCACTATGATGCTCATTATCATTCTCTGTTATGTGTTATTTTTCTCTCGTTCTTACAGGAAAAAAATACAACCTCCAAGAAGTGATTTGAATAACAAGGAAGTAGGTACAATAGTGGGTTTTAAAAGAGCCATCTGCAAAGAAGAGGACATTAGAGAAAAGCTCTTTCATACACTTGTCAAAAGAAGAAGGGACTCAGTCTTTTACAGGATTTCTAGAATTTGTGTGAAAGTGGCGAGGCAGTGGGAACAACCTGGAGAGCAAGGCTTGTTTTGAAAGGAGAGACCTCCAACCAAGCAGGTGCCAGTGCGTCAGGAGGAACAAAAGACAGCATTGGTAGTTCCAACTTACATGGATGGCCTGACGGTTTTGAAGCAGGACCTTCGAGCACCATTGAATAGTGTGACCTTTCCCTGCTCTGCACAGGAGACGCAGCGTTTGAACTTCACGCGCTGCTCGACTGCTCGATGCTTTGGCGGGAAATTCTCAATCGACATTATTTCACTCAATCCGGTTCGGTGCGACAGCATGTGGGAGGTGGTGGTGTGTCCTGGACAGTAGGGGAAAAGCACCATCGAGCGTTGAATGTGGAAAAATACATTATTGACAGCTTGTAGGTGCAAGCGCTAAAAAGCTAAATTCAATAAAAATGCATTTGAAAGTACTGAAAAATACCGCTGAAGATAAGATGTGTTCCTCACTTTAATCTTGATTTTTTTTCAAATTTGAAATAAAAGTCCATTGAATAGTTTAGGAGACACAAGAAATGTGTTTGACTGCGACATAACTGGAGGTTGCAGTTGGTTGCAACCCATGTAACTTTCTTGAAATCAATTTGCTTTTCACATTCTGGCTTCTGATTTTTCCACATTGGCATACATGTATAGTTTGCTACATTTAGTGTGTGGTGGCCTAAGTTTCGTACCATCATTTTGCTGAAACATGATGTTATTACCACCGTCATTATATTAATTCAACATATGTCAGAGTACTAAAACGGTATGTGATGTCACGTTTGTGTGCATTTTCTAGTCAAAGGCCCTCTTATCGTTTTGCCTGTGATGGCACTGTGGTAAAGTGTGTGTGGTGTGACTTCAGCTTACCATATGATTTCCTAGAGGAAACTACGTCGCTGTTAATATGAAAATATTTCTTAATGCACCATAAATAATTCTATGCCATTAAATGACTCCCTATTCGTTTTTTTATTTAAAAGGCTGCAAAGGGCAAATCATACAGGCCTGAGGTCATAAATGTTAAATTATCGAACTGATGGTCGAATCATTCTTTAAACAGTTTACTCAATATTTTACTCTTTGAAGTGGGGGGATTCAAAACTTAATTTTCACTGTTTTTCAATATTTTAGACATGCATTTAATAGATGCCCCCATATGTTTCCTTGTGCCTTCTCAGTAGGAACTTTAAAGGCATGGGATTTGCCAGTGCTGTCCCTCCTTTGTAGCCATGAGACTAAAGTACGGGTTATTTTGTGGTCGATCAGATATGGCGACTCCAGTGTGTAACGTAAATTTCTAACTAGAGCACTTTGTCAGACAGTGCCAACGAAAGGAGGAGAACCCACAACCTCCAAACAGGACCAAGATCCACAAACAAGTTATACAACGGGGATCTGTGCACACGCCTACTTATTACAGTATAAATGCTGTAAATTAATGTACAACAACACAACAGTAAATGAAGAGAACACTTTGATTGATGTATTCCTTCAATTCAGATTCATTCCAGATGCCCAGCCAACACGTGTTTCGTCAGGGTGGTTACCCAAGACTTCATCAGGGCTCCAATGGGCAGTTGCTCAAAATTCTCGCCGAAATGGCTATAAGCTCTCCGCCGGTTATACTTCCGTCACAGCTTTAGGGTGGTGTAGGTAGTCTTGCTCAAAATTGTAGCAGATTCGTAGGGTGGTCAGTACGAGTTCATAAGGAGAACCGTTAGCGTACTCTCCAGAGATGCAGCTTGAGTCCCGCTGCCATCCAGCGCGTCCGCGTGTGTTTGTAGTCATATCCCATAATTTTCAATATCATATGGAGTCTGTTTTAGCCAAGGTAAGCCTTGGCATGTATTCATGAGTATGTATTTGCATTGCATGAGGCTATAGAAATGTAGTGCTGCACGTGGCTTTAAGGGGACAGAGGAGATCTCCCAATGAAGGGGATTGAATGAGAAGAGATCACAGGCAATAATAAGATGGGATGGGAGGGGTGGAATCATGCTGCTGGGGGAGATGTCAGAACCGCAGGGATGGTAAAGAGGCACTCCTTGAATATAAGTGCATTAAGTGTCTTTCTGAACTGTCTAATCCTCGGAGACCAGAGATATTGCTGGTTTCAGAAAATGGAGATCTGCCATCTCCTTGTGCTAATTTGACACACCGGGGGGAGGGGGGGGGGGGGGGTTAGCCAGCTATGATGGTGCACAGGTAATGCTGCAGATGTTGAAGTGATTCAAATTTGGATGGGCGGCTTGTGCATATCCTTTAGCATTGATGTGCCGTAGTGACATTTTCACTCCTTTCATGAAATGGGTAGCAGCGCGGAGTACACTTTTCAGAGGGTGTAGGGATGCCAGTCAAGAAGGGCATTCCCAAAATACAAGAAGGACATTGCTATAACTCAAGAAGGACATTGCCATAATGCAAGCAGGGCATTTAATGCAAGAAGGACGTTGCTATAACACAAGATATGCATTGCCATAGTATAAGGAGGACATTGCCACAGTACAAGAAGGACATTTAATACAAGAACATTGGCATTATACAAGAAGGATATTGCCATAATGCAGGAAGGATATTGCTATTACACAAGAAGAACATTGCCATAATTCAATTGCATTCAATTGCATTTTTTAGTCCTGTGTACTTCAAGATGTCCCTGATACACCCTTACCAAGGTGATATCCAGAGTTTCCCAGACCAAAAACATGTTTAAAATATGTCAGTTGTCGTCCTTCCCCAATGTATTCCTCAATAGTGCTGCCCAGTGTTTTAATGGATGAATGGTATTGAATATTTCTTCCTATTCTCATAGAGGACATTCGTATTCAGCTGCTATTGCATGCACATAGTGGGGCTTCAAAAAGTAGTATCCCTAGGAGTGAATTTTTCCAGTGTTTATTTAATTTACTATTGAAATAGAATGGTGTTATAATTGCATTCATTCCAGTCCAGACCTTCAGAACCTCATTATCCCATGAATTATACCATTGCAATCAGTTCCTTCACATCCTAAAAGAAACACCCAGGCTTCAGTCTGTTGCAAAAATTAGGTAGTCAGATGGTTTCTTTGAGGTGCAATTGTCTCCAGCACGGCACACAGCTGGAGGTGTGATTATTGGACTGATTCTCTTTTCCAGGTATTGCTGTGAAATGTCTCAATTTGTGCATTGTTCCTGGTAATTACAGGTTTCACGACACGCAGTGGGTTCATAGTGAAATGTGCTGCAAATTGTTTTTCGGCTACCAGCTATCCCAGTCTCTTTCTTCTCATCAAGGAAGAGCCACCCCCGGTGCATGGCCTTACATGATGCAAACAATTAACTGATAGCCAGGGTTCCTCAGGAGTGTGGTTTCCCTTTGCGAGTTGCAAAACTATATTTGTTCCTTCTTTCTGTTTGCAAATGAACTCATGGTGGTAGACCAGTGCCACCATTCACTAGTACCAGGACATTGATTAGAGCGTACACCAGGGCCGTTTCCCTGCACAAAAAGCTACACTCTGTGTTTCACATTCTTTGCAACAGCCTTCTATCTTACTTTGCACACTGTTAATTTTTTTATGTTTTTATAAAAGTTGTTTTGGCTTAGAGAGGGTCAACATCGACATATTTGCATATGAAGAAGCATTTGCTTTCATCAGCTGTTGAATGCTGGTCTTTATTTTCCCTAAATAGTGCCTTGGATATCTAAAGTGTCATAGAATGTACGTCACATGAACCTAGCTTGCTATCTGGTAATGAGAGGCGCTATGGCTTAAAGAAGTTCCCTGAGTATCAGCTCCAAGCCCACCCTGTATGCTTGCAGATGCAAACTGTCTATGCATACACCTGTCCTCACCTGTAGTGGCATTCTCAAGTAGCATCATTGGTCACTGCTTTTAGAACCTGTACTAGTTGATTCCACACTGCCTTTGATTGAGCTGCAGTGGATTCCCAAGAGAAAGAGTGCTGTCAAAGACTTTACTTTCCATGCAGTGGTTCTCTGCCCATATCACGGGCTGTTGCCCAGCACAAAAATGTAGACACATAAATCAGGGTTCTAGGTTATTACTGTAAGTGTCAATGCTGGTGACTCCTGTCTGTACCCAGTGAGGATCTGCGGGCTCAATTGAGGAGGTTGAGCCATTTGCCAGCAAGATCCATCAGCATTTGGATAATCCCTAGTTTGAGGCTCATCTCCAAAGTCCCTTGCCTGTTGCTGCTCCTTTCTAGGAGGCCAATTTGAGACCTACACATTGTAGACCACTTGAGATTGTGAGCTTCTCCAATGGATCTTTGCTCTCCAAATTAGATTAATAATTACCAGGAGTTCCCCTTGTCTGGTCACATCAGGGTGATCTTCCCCTTCTGGCATAACATAATAACATTTTTTAGAAGTGTACTGACATGATATGTGGGAGAAATCGGGTTGCTGGTTGATTGGGGTGTGAGCCCTGATCAAGCAGCAACCACAATCCTAGTCAAGGTGAGTCACAAACCAACCCTAAATGAACCTGTGCTCAACCCTCTGGTTGCTTGGCACAGAGCAGTCAGGCTTAAATTAGAGGCAATGTGTAAAGTATTTCTAAAAAAAAATAAATTGTAATAAAGTGAAAAACACCACACAAAAAGGGGTTTACACCAAGATAGGAAAATTGTGTTATTTTTAATAAATCAACCAAGATGAAAACTACAAAAATCAAATCAGTAGAACCAGAGACTTGCATGTATTACGATTTCAGTGAAAATAGTGCCAAAAACCACAAAGCCCCAACTATTGATATCTGGTTGTGTTGGACTAGGACAAAGTCAGAAAATCAGGCCGACTACGATGGAGCATGGGCCGTCTTCAGGGACTCAATTAGGCCTGCTGACCAAAGTACCATAAATCCTGGTTTGCAGAGATTTGCAACAATCTGTGTTGAAGATGCGTTCCTGCTTTGCACATTGCTGTCGGGTGAACATGACACAAATACGTTTTCATTCGGGACTACTTCTGTATTAAGGCATTGATTCACACTTGTGGTTTACTCTCACATCGTATTGAAAAAGCGTGTCAATAGAAGCAGCCCTAAAATTGATTGTATCGTTATATGGGTCTATATTTGTTTTACCCCCAAAAAGGCACTCATTGTGTTGAAAAAGCCTGTTGTTTGCTTAATTAGAGATTATTGAAAAATCAGGTGCTTCATATAATATATCAATTGATACCATGCCAGGCAACTGATCCTCAGTCCTAATAATGAGCCCATATTTTTACGGGATTGACATACACTCTGTCCCGTTACACTATGCTTTGTAGTATCTTTGTTTTGGATGCAGTTGTGTTTGCTTTTAAAAAGAAGTGACCTAAAGATGTTATAAAAATGTGGGTCACTGTTTGCTTGCCTGAATACGTCTATATGTTTTTGTTGTCAGTTTTCCACATCTAGTTTTCTGTGCATTATTTTTTGTGCTCGTTGTTTATTTCAGTTCTTTCAGTTCTTTGTATGTTTGCTCTCTTTATCTTTGTTTTTTTAATTATTCCGGCTGGGGTAATTCAAATTTTTGTTCGAATTGTAGTAATAAAATTGAAAATTCTGAATCTGTGTATGGAACTGATGTATGTATCCAGAACAACTGTATTTTTGATTTTTTGTTAAGGGGCAGTTATCTCTCGAATTACTCAAGTACCCTTGCTCCCTTATAATCTTTAGGTTTCACTTGTGTACATATACTGCCAAGAATTGTGAAAAACAAGGACCCCCTGAATATTAGAGTAAACTAAACTCCTAGGACAGGGATAACAATGTATGGAAAAAAATTCCTAGGCAGTACCGCACTGGAAAATATAAGGCATAAAATGACAGCAAAAACAGACCAAAAGGAGAAAGCTAAAATAGAACGTAAATTTAATAAACACATTTAAAAATCATACAGTTTATTACACAATATAAGCTCTATGATAAGAGAGGAATAAAATCAGAAATTATACATATGAATAAAAACAATAATCATCAACATATAAACATTCTAACAGTTTCTGTCCATAGAAACAAGACAGGAAGTGGCGAATAAAGTAGACGTGCGTTTCGGCGTGGGACACGTCTTCTTCAGGAGCCACAAAAATTGTAATTATAATAATCTGAAACATACATAAAAAGAAAAGAAAAACCATCACAAATTATTTATTTACAATGCTACATTCTAACGTGCACTTAATACTTTCTAAATTCACATAATACATTAGTGTATTTATAAAAGAGAACAGAGCTTTCAGCTGTCATTTCATTTTCCTATATATTTCATATTGTTTTCCAAACAACATTTATTGTAACATCATAATATAAAGGCAATGAGTGCCCACAGATTTAGACATGGAATCAAAAAATTAAGGGGGGGAGGGAAAAGGTAGAAAAGGAATGAAAAAGGGGGGATAAAACAAATGATAAAAGACATGAATAATTCAAAAAATCGAAACAACATTATATTACAGTATATTATTGACGAACACAATAAGTCTCAAATAAAATACCGGCCACTAAACAATTCAATAGGTTGTGCTTTGATGGCCCAACTAGTCCCTAATAACAAGAGGTAACTAGAAGGTATAACAATTAATAACAATTTCATATGAAAATTAAAAGAGTGAGAGACTTACTCTTATCTAAAAAATCATTCCATATAGCGGTGCCCTCAATATGAATCCATGGATTGGAGGAAAGCAGGAAACGGTAAGCTCCTAATTCTATAACAGATATAATGTTACAAATAAATATTTCCTATCCTCACAACTATTCATCACGAGTCAGCAAATAAACAATTTAAACATCAGATGCCCCGTGAATGCCCTGTTCCGTGTGGACAAACAGATTATATTGAGGGCTGCTACCAATATAACTCGATAAATATCTCCACAATGGCGTGATCGAGCCAGATAGAAAAAACACCCTTAACAACATCCTCAATGTTACTTTCCAATATATGGGTTCTAAGTATCCACCTAGGGATACAGTTAAAGCACGACGATGGAGCAGAGAATATCTAATACTAAGGTGCAATGGACCCATCAAATAAAATATTGTGTGGTCCCTGTGAAGCGGCACTCCATAAACTGCAGAACAGAGGGACAATGATGCCACAATCGACAGATACTGTGTCGTTATCGAGAGCAACAAAGATGTAACAATGATGAGGACCAATCATATTGCAAATATGTAGCAATTGTGTACCTTAATGTCATCCTATGGCGTAATGGGGGCAAAAAGGAGAAAAGCGAACAATATTCAAAATAAGCCCACCTTAAAAAGTTCTTCATAAAGGTGTTTATTTCCTGGTGGGTCAAGACAATAGATATTGGACGCTCGATATCGGGTATAAAGCGCTGTAGGAGATTACAAACCGGTTCCTGAAAGGATATAATAATTAAAAGCAAACCCATTTTACCCAAACGGGATTCAATGAACGATAGCAATAATAGTTTGGCGAGGGTTATTACCTTCGAGAGGCTGGGCTCTCTTTCCTCCAAATGAACGCGGTACAACCAATAACTGATGCATATACTGCGAAGATGCATCATGCAGTCAAACCAATGCATCAGTTTCAAGTTGCAGCGAGACAGTAATATGAGGTCCTGCGTCATCGTTGAGGTTCCTGTTAATGGCGGCTTGCGATGTGAAGTCCAGTGTTGATGATGCGGGTCTACGATGAGGAGTCTGGCATCGTAATTGAGGCAGGCATCGATTAGGGATATTAGGGCCTGTGCCAAGTATGTATCATGCAGTGGTGGTACCAATTGGGTAACAGGCTGTGATGCGATGCAGGTCTTTGGCTTGGGTCTGAACCACTCATCAGCTGTGATTCTTTTGCTCTGCTAGGGGTTGGACTGAGCAACAGAGGAGATTTGTTGGTTCGGCTGCTTTACAGAGGCTGGTAGAGCACCTTAGGCCCACTTCCAAGGGCCAGGACTGGGGTAGCACCACTTGGGAAAGTAGACTCACTGATAGCAAAGTCCAGGTATCGTGGTCAAGGCTATGGGAGCCTTCTGTCACTTAGGCTCAAGTCAGAAGACTAGACAACTAGCCCTTGGGGTCACTCTGGTGGTCCTGGGTTCAACAAATGCAAGACCTGTCCTTTTCACCCAGGCAAGAGGGCAGCAGGTCAGCATTTCAGGGCAGCAGACCTTTAGAGCAGCAGTCCAGCAGAGTGCCAATGCTTTCAGCAGCACAGCAGTCCTTCTTCCTGCCAGAGTATCCACAGGCCGAAAAGTGTGCTGAAGTGTTGGTGTCTGAAGTCCAACATTTATACCTGGTGCCCTTCCTCTGGAAGGCAGGGGAAGCTTTTTGAAATTACAAATTCTCTAAGAAGTTCACAGGCTTCCTGTGCTCCCTGCTGCGGCTCCAGACTCACTACATGGGGTATGCAACCCTTTGTGTGGAGGCAGGATACAGCTTTTTCAAGTGTAAATAATTCTGTGCCCCCCTCCGCCCTCTCATCCTGTCAGTAATGGCCTATCCAGGCCTGTGTATTGTGAGTGCTGTCTAGGAAAAAACACAAAATGCCCCACTGTCATCTACAACCGCAATTTTACCCAGAGAAAGACCACAGGCACTAAATGGCTAAGGCGTGAAATAACTTCCTAAAAGTGGCATTTTCAAAATTATAATGTAAAATCCAACTTTGCCGTGAGAGAAGATTTTACATTACAACTCCAAAGATACCAATCATGACCTGACTACCTGCTCTCATTTGGAAATCATAGCTTAATAAATATAATAAGGTATCTCCAATATTGTCCTATGACAGAGGTAAGCCTTGCAGGAGTGAAAAATGACTTTAGGAGTGTTTCACTACCTGTAAATAGAAAATCTAAAAGTACATGTCCAACTTTTTAAATTCAAATATTTCCTGTCTTGTGGGCTGTTTTAGGGCATACCCTAGAGGTGACATATGTATTAAATAGTAACGTTTGGGCCTGGCAAAAGGCTTATTTTGCCTGGTCAAATGACAGTTTTTTTGCCGCACACACAAGCTGCAATAGCATGCCTCAGAGATGTTGAAGGTGCTACTTAAGTGAGAATCACAATGATTGCTGCAGGCCCACTAGTAGCATTTCATTTACATGCCCTGGGCGCAGGTAGATCCACTTTAGTAGGGACTTACAAGAAAATTAAATATGCCAATTTGGTGTGAGACAATTCTACTGTGTTTAAGAGTCTTAAAAGCTAACAAAAGCTGGTTCAGAAAACAGGAGGATTATGGTAAAGAGTCTAGGAATGATCTTGCAGAAAGAGCCTAGTCCAACAGTAGGGTGTAATCTTACATACTATCAATTGTTATTGTTGTTCAGAAATGAAATAATGACTTGATTGCTCTTCCTTTTTCATTTGTTTCTTTATACTACCAGATAATATGCTGCAAAATTTGCATTTTTTACCACCTAATTTATATAACTTGTCCGAAGTTATAATTAGGAGAAAATGACAGTTAAAACATTATATTTAAACTAAAAAACCCTGAAAATCATCAGTTAAGTGAAGTAACTATAACAAATGACCCCACCATGAACATGAACATTTCATCAATGAGATAATTTCAGATGTTGCATTAATGCTATAAATGATGTCATAGAACATGTCATGAATAATGTAAGCTGTGAGATAATAAGCAGGGCATTTTGAGTGTGCAAGATAAAATTACTCCAGTTAACACATTAACATAGATCCAAAAACAAAGGTTGAAGTGGCTATAGATATATAAACTATTTGTAGGAAGTGCTAGAGTCACATTGATGTAACAAGTAAGTCTATTTGTTAAAATAGAGACCGCATTGGAGGAGCATACTATACTGGCAACAGCTCACAGACAACTGCTACAGTCAATCGTGGCCCCTCACATCCTATTCCAGAACATCGTAACAGCATGACATCATGCACCTGAAATACTACATCATCTTTCTCTAAATAAAGTCAGGCAATAAAATGGTGCAATCAATGGCTACATTTAATATAGAAAGGAATAAAAAAAGGAAATCATTATAAACACTGCATGAAAAAATATGTTTGAGAAACTTAGATTGTTGAACTACAACAATAATACTTCTGAAAACAACCACATTACTGTCAATAGACTTTCTTGAGTCAGTCATAAGATTCTTAGTGCAAACTACACTAGTATCTATGACCTTTACCACTTTCCCAACATTCCATTAATTTTGCTTGTAGACTCTAAATGCATTACCACACACTTTATCAATAACCAATGGGTCAGTATCTTTAATCTCCCCTTTTTTTTAATGAACAGAAACCTCGACCCTTATCACATCACCCACTTCCAACTGATGTGCAAGTACTCTCTTTCTTGAGTTGAGAGATTAGTTTCCAGCCTCTCAATAACTCAAATGGTGAACCTTTGCTAGATTAATGTGGAGTGATACGACAGAACCATAGCATGGACCATACAGCATTTTGTACAACACATTTATTTCTGTAAAGATCTATATTACTTGAAGCTGAATTTTCATATTGTTTGAGTGGCATTGTAAGTGGGCAGTGATTTTGAAATTGATATTTTTACCAAAGACGTTTTTAACTGTACACTTTGCACTTTATTTTTCTGTCTCATCTGTCAGAGTGAGCGAATCGCTGGTCACCATTTTTTTATAGAGTTTTATATAGCGTGAACTTGACCCGAATCGGCTATCAGAGAGCTTTACATAGCACCAGTTGCATTACAGGAGGATACATAGATTTTTGTTAGGCACAGGGAGATAAAGTGATTTGGCCAGAATCACAGGATGTTCAGCTGTCATTGCCGAGGCTCGAACCCAATTCCCCAGATTGAAGGGCGACAGCCCTAGCCGTTAGGCCAACTCCTCTCCCCTAATTTTGGTAGCTGGTCTAGTCTTTTTCAGCACAGAGACTACAAAAGATTAATGCTGGCGTGACCACGCAGCATTAACTAAAGACCTGTATTACTTGAAGCTGTGTTTGCACATTGTTTGGAGAGCATTGTAGTTAGGCACAGATTTTAAACTGATTTTTTAACGTTATATGTTTTCTAACTGAGTACTTACATTTTGAGTTATTCTTGCAAATTGCATACTTTTGATTACTGTATGTTGGTCTTTTATCATTTTGGGTCTTATTTTCACAGATAAATATTGGTTATTTTTCTAAAATTGGCGTGGTGTCTTTTTGTAGTGTTTTTATTGTATTACTGTATGTTTTGTGCAAATGCTTCACCCACTGCATCTGGGAAAACCTGACTGCTTGTGCCAAACTACCAAGGGGGTGAACAGGGGTCAATTCAGTGGTGGATCCTTCTTATCCTGACAAGGAAGAAGGATCAATACTTGGACAGGGTAACAACCTGCCAACTAGAGACCCCTCATTTCTAACACCCATTGAGAGTAGATTCTGCATACTTGCAAATGTATTGATCCCTGACTAGTTGTTCAGTAAATACTTCAATTTGGCATTCTGCAACTAGCCTTCTTAGTACTGAAATGTGCGTGTCAAATTCTTCACCACACCTTTCTTCTACTTTAAAAAACAGGTGTCTGATTATGACCAGACTGGTTTGAATGTCAAACCTGAGTTCCATTTTCTTCTTGTTTCCATACATTTGTCAACTTCCTCACCCTCATTAATTGCAAGTGGTGGCAAGTGTTTATATGCAGGCCTTCCATCAAACCCCAACAAATGAAAGGAGCAGAGTTTTTTTTGTTTCAGGGTGATGACATGACACTCCAATCGCTCCTAAGTACATTACAAAAACATCACAGCAGTTTTTCCACGAAATTGGCAGTACTTCCAAAAATGAAGATGGTGTTGTAGCTGATTGCATTCCACAGGTGGCTTGATTGTGTTATTGACTCAATAGTCACCTTAAAAGATAAAAATATATTGTGGATTGAAGTATTCCCGCTATGTGCCTCACAACGTTAAAAAATGAGACAATACCTATGTTTTAAAATGCCACAATTAAAATTTCAAGTCACTGTATTTTACACTACCAGAGAATTAAACAGGTGTGCACTTCAACACAACTAGTAAACTAGCAAAGGCGATGGAGATGCTTTCCTCCTTATTAACAAATGTGCGCACACCGTAACGCCCAACTATTCTAAAATAGTTGAGACAACATATACACCACTTAGATTGGAATGTTACCATAACATCAGCGAAGTGCCTGTGTTGGCATGAAGTACTTCAGCCGCAGTACTTGTCAGGTGTGCGCATCACAGTTATGCACACAAAGACTGCGACACGCTTTGTGAACCACGCAACTGTGAAAGTAAGTTATTCACCCCTGCACTCTTAATGTAATGGAGCAATTCAAAGAGGATAGCATGCTAAGTAAATGATGCTCAGCTGCGTGCTATGTTGTTGCTGTACTGCTCTTGAAATATTTGCAAAATGGTAGTACATCAATGCCCGCGGCACCATGTACCACATTTCAAATGAACTTGCCTGTCGCTACCGAAATGCTTTCACTTTGACAACACTACAAGCTTCCTCAACTGCGCATTGAGAAGCCTTGCACATGTGCACCAACCCCTTTGCCCCTTTTCTTACTCTTGGGAAAAATTGCTTATATAATTTCTCAGCTGGCTGCCAATGCTGACAACTTCCTATGCAATTCGATATCAGGAGGTTTTAAACTTGGAGGTTGAGAACAGTCAAAGAGATTGGCCAGTAATGATGTTCACACTCCCGATGCACCCGACATGGGTTTTGCAGTCTCTGACAGCAACTCACCAACAATCATATTGTAGAAAGTTCTAAAGTCACATGGATGCAACAGGTAATTTTATTTGTTAAAATAAAGACCCCACTGTAGGAACATCCTGTACTGGCAAAAGCTCATGGACAGCTGTCGTTACTCAGTCAAGTGACCCCTCACATTCTATTCCAGAACATCATGACAGAATGCACCTGGAACACTACACTATTGTTCTAAAACAAAACACTGAAATCCACGAATTAGAGTTTAGTGAACTAACTATAGCTTGTGTCCCCCACCATGCACTGTCTATGACCTCGCAAATTACTTCACTCATTACATTTTTTATTGCATCATTGATGACATCACTGTTAATATCTTAAATGACATAATTGATGACATCAGGGATGGCATCACTTATGACACCATCAAATGAATGTGACATTTTGGTATACAATTATCATACCAGAAGGTATTCAGCAAGCTACATCTGGATCTAATTTTCTATAGCCTCTTTACTAATGATGAGTATAGGCCTTTGCAACATGCTTGACCTCCTAATAGGTCTTGGATGTGTGAAAGGAGTGAGTTCTCCATGAATGGTTGTGCACAGGATGAACATCATGTGCGGTAGAGACTTGCCGACTCATCTCTCTTTGATTTCCCACATTAGTTTGGCTATCTGTAAATATTTTGCTATAGGGAAAAGGTTGTACATAGTAGGCGCTTACCCCCTAATGGGCTGTGATTGTCTGTAGGAAGTGGGCTTTGCATGAGAAGTACTGCATTGGAGTGAAGATTGTAAGCATCAGGTACTTACCCACACATGTGTGCTTGATTACCCACAAGATATCAGCTATCTGCAGAGTATTCGGTAAAGGGTTAAGGCTGTGCGTAGTAGGGCCTTGACCACTAAAGGTGCCCTGGGTGTCTACAGGGAGTGGGCTCTCCAAGGAGGAGTTCTGCACAAGTCAAAGATTGTTCACAGTAGGTACATTTCTACCCATGTCTAGTACAGCACCTTCGAGAGGTTCAGGTAGTTCAGTACAGGGCAAAGGCTGTGTGTAATATTGGCTTAGCTACCTTATGTGGTTTGGATGACTAGAGGGGGTGGGTTACCCATGAAGAGCTGTTCACTGTGTGCAGCATGGGCTTGCCCACCTGTGTCTTGTTGATTTTCCACATGGGTTTGGCTATCCATAAAAGGGTTTGGTACAGTGTGAAGCTCTGTGTAGGAGGAGCTTGGTTCACCTAAGTGGGCTTGTGTGTCTGAAAAGTAATTTATGCTTTACATGATTCTACACCATTTAGAAATTACTTTCATACCTGAAATTCTTTACTGGTTTATAGAGTAATTTGAGCATTAGTAGGTTGGATGATGCCATCAATGATGTTGTCAATTTAGTTTCCAGAGCTTGCGTTCATCTCCTTGAGAGAGGCCAACCCCTGCCATACACAGCCTTCAGCCATGAACCACACAACCTCCTGCAGGCAGCTGACCCCCATCATTCAGACGAAACTCCCCCTTGGACCCACCCCATAAGTGTTTTTTAATTTGCTTCAACTGTATTCCTGCAAGACTACGGCAGGTCCTGCAGCAGTGCTGTGGGACCACACAGGGGTCCATGTTGGATCCCATGAGAGTCTTGTGGTACTGCATGACCTGCAGCCCAAAAACAAAATTATTTTGAGAGAGGGATCCCTATAAGAATTCCTCACAAATGGATGGGTTTGAAGTGCCCCTACCCTGTTGCTGCCAGTACATCCGATTGCTTCTTCACGCAGGACCTGGACTGGTACATGGGACTGAGACACCAGAGAGGAAAAACAGCCCCTCTTCACCAATCAGAACACTTTTTATATTGCGATCCATCAGGGGTCCCACTGGATTCCCATGGGACCAACTGTCAATATATCCCTTACTTTTGAACCTTAATGTCTCAAAAGTGTCGAACATATTTACATCAGATCACAAACAGCATAATTTCCAGGAAAGGATTTAGCATTTCTGCCAACTTTGGTGTAATTCTGTTCATATACATTAACAACAAGAGAGAGAGGTAAACAAATGGAGCCACTCTTGGTAATTCTGTTCAACTATTTTTTTCTGTATGATTGTTTAAAATTCCTACAGGAGATTGCATGGGAAAAGCAAGTTTTTGGAACCCACCCCTTTTCCCAGTCCTTTCTTGATGGATCACCCTGAAACCTTCTACCAAGGTGCTGCGGTGGATAAACGCTTTGGGAAAGTTTCATGAAGATTAGTTGAATTGTGCTGAAGCTATTAGCAAATCATAAAATGCTCTTTCTACTGAAAATCTGACCTAACTATAACTAAACAGTGGTGACTGACACTGTGTGATATATTTATATATATATATATATATATATATATATATATATATATATATATATATATATATATATAACACCTCAACGAGTAGACAAACCACACGCTGGCGAGACCGCTGGTCAGGCGAAACGCGTCCAGGGCTCTGACAAATAAAATATAATTTGTCTGGTACACGGTCTCGCCAGCGTGTGGTTTGTCTACTCGTTGAGGTGTTGTTCTAAAAGACCCGGCAGCGGAGGTCTTTGTTACAGGCGAGACACCCGTTGGTTTGGCAGGCGGTGACTACTTCCGAGGCAAGGAGTGGAGAGGATATATATATATATATATATATATATATATATATATATAATGCGTCTAAAGATTCAGGTGTTTGTTCCGTAGGCATTTTTATCTCAAAGATCCCCTTGTAATGATGTATCACATACCTAACTACCTAGAACGTTTCAGGTTTCAGAGATGAAGCAGAACGGTGATACAAAACATATTTCCTAATGAACTGTGAGAATTATCCCAACTGATGCATTTTAAGGCATCATCTGAATCATTACTTTCCTGATTTATGGTGCACTCGTATTTAGACTAGTATTAATCTCCAACATGCCATTATCAATTATACAGATATTTACGTACTTAGGATAAACTGTTCTAAAAATTAGAAATATAGTTCTATTTTCAATGAGAGCATGTGGTATTATGATCCTTTGTAGGCTTTCCTTTCATGTGGTTAGCTTCCCTTAGGCTGGAACGTTATTATCATTCGACTAAATGTATCTCTACTTTTAGCACAGGGCTAAGCCCTCAGTGAAGAGAATTTGTCTGTACACACCATGGATCCCTTCTTTTCCATTATGTTTATTGTAACACAGAAGAAGGCCACAGCTTCCCTCAGAGTTCTAAGTTTAATGGACTGAGCACCAAAATGAAAACACACAACCATACATGTTAGTTCACATTTATACTCTTCTCATAGTGTCTGCACTTGAATATATGTCTTTACTACGCATACTTTACATCGCATGCCATTACAATGTGGTCGTTACAACAACCGAGTTGTTACATCACAAACCATTACATCGCAAGTCGCTACAACGACTTGCTGTAGGGGGCGCCCTGGACCTAGGAATAGTATAATTTACTATTCCTACTCCAGTTTGTGCAACAGCAGGAAAGGTGTTGGATTGTAAATCCAACACTTTCTGCCCCCTACAGCAGATGGTTGTAACGACTTGCGATATAATGGTTAGTGGTGTAACAACGTGGTCATTGTAACGACCGTATAGTAATGGCATGCAATGTAAAGCATGCAATGTAAACGCTGTTTCCCTCTGCACTTCAGCGTTAATTCGTTTACATTGAGGGCTGCAGGTCTCAACACAACATACACTCTCATAAATAATACTCCTTCAAAATGTGGGTTGTGTGTAACCATTCTGTAACTTTCATTTAAATTATACTCCATTTAACTTTTGTATGATTTGGTACATCATCTGTAGTACAATCGTTCCAAATGAATTTCTCATAAAATATGAATTAGCACATAGTGAAATTCAACATTTTGTGGATTTCTTTACAAAAAGATCCACTTCTAACCTGTAAGTGGTTCTTTGGTACTTCCGAGCAATGTGAATTATTAAACAAGCAATTTGCTCTTGGCATAACATTCCCTTCCTAATTCATACACTGAAACTGATGTACCTTTCAGTCAAGAAAATGTTCCATAAATTACACCATCACAATATACAATTCCCTTTGTTTTCAGACAACTCCCCCTAACATTTGTTGCACCTCATGGGTACACTGGTCAGCATTTCTTTGGATACCTGAACCTTTCACAGCTTGATTCAAATGTGTTATAACTTGCATAATCAATTTGTGGTGATGTACTTGGTCAGCCACACCATTTAATAAATCTCCCCTCATTATTGTGGCCAGCATGTTGAAGAAGTATCATACATCCTCATTGCTTGATTATTAATGAGTTTTACCTTTAAGGATGACCTCCTTCTTTATTATGTCTGTGAAGGCAAATATAAAATATCAAAATCACTGAATGTAATGGTTTTACGAAACTTGAATGTAATGGCTTTAGTAAACTCACCCTTTTTCAAATTGTGGATGTCCAAAGATCTAGCACGGCATTTTTTGTGACATGGTATTCAACTTCCTAGAACCTCCTGACAAGAATAACTCACTAACCTGTATTAAGGAGAGGGGTGCCTCTCTCACCCATTCACACTGACAGCCTCCTGACCTACAAGAGTTCTCTCCACTGGGGCAATATTTCAATGTTGTTGGTTAACACAGCTTTGCCTAATTGGATCATTGGGCCTGCATACTCTTTAGTTGTGTGAGCATCCGCCTGTCACACAGCCTCAGTAATGTCAAGGTCAAAGGCCCCATCACTCAAGGGCATTTGATCAAATAAGCCATGCCATGTTATTTGAGGAAGGGGGTCAACCCCAATGTGAAAATCTGCTCATCAGTTACGCTTGGAATTCAATTCCACAAAGCCTGAACTCTGGAAATGCACAGACTATCTCCTCATTCCTTTTTCTGACTCTCTGTCACTCTCATTTCAACTCTGATTAAAAAAGTCCTGCAATCCATAACATTCTAAATTGGTGCTGATCAGCAACCTCGTCAGAATTCAGCTATTCTGAACAATAGAGCAGCAGTACCCTATATTCAAAGCACTATGGGGCAAATTTATGAGTTCTGGCGCATCTCTGCAAATCAGCAGGGATGCGCCAGAACTGATGCGTCACGCAATTCCCTCCTTGCGGCACCACAGATGCGCCGCATTTACAATGCGGTGCACCATGGTGCAAGGAAGGGCAGATGCGTGACGCATCTTGTGGTGTACGGGCGGCGCATTGCTGGAGTAGCGTCGCAAGTGCGACGCAACTCCTGCAATGTACAGAGGCCACCCATACATAACGTGGTGCGTCACTCCTTACGCCTGCTTCAAGCAGGCATAAGGATTTGACGCAGCAGCCTCGCAAAACTGACTCAGTGAAATCTTGTAGATTTCACTGCGTCAGTTTTACGGGGCTTTCCTACGAGGGAACGCCCACCCTGCGACAGAACGCCCACATGAAACCTGACGCAGGTTTCATGTGGCGCAGGGCTTTACAACGTGACGCATCTGCCTAGATGCGTCACGTTGTAAATAGGTCGCAGGGATGCGCCACGTTTCCGCGCCGTTGTGTCACGCAACGGCGGCGTAAACGTTGCGCAAGTCTGTCATAAATCTGCCCCTATATTTGTAGTAGCCTAAACAAGAAGTAATTTAGGCTCACACTGCTGTAGCTCAGAGGAGGAATACTGTTTTCTCAGGTAACATCTACTGACTGCTGTATGGAGGCACAAGGATGACATTAGCATAATAATTAAAGCCAAGACTTTAAATTTTCTCCACTTGATAAGTAGACAATTTTAACATTTGGAAAGCTGAGAACATTCAAGTTTTCCTCTCGTTTGGAACTGTACAGTCCAGTCCGCTTGTCTTACATCTAAAATGCCTCAGTTTCACCTGTGGACCATTCAAAAAAGAATGGAACCATGATATCCTTTGCTTCGACTTTGAGGACCACTAATTCTCCATCTTTTTGTCTGGTTATTTCTTTTTGTAGATATTTTGTTTTTTAAATAGTTTCGGGAATTTTGGTGTATTTTGGTGGTTTTGTCCTTAGTCATCCAGACTAGTGAAATTCCAAGAAACATTGCATGCCTCAGCAAAAAAAGACTAGTTTCTACCTGCACAATCTTAGGGCTACTCTTTGGACACTTTTTCTGGTGACAGTGTAGGCAATATACCTGCAACCACCTCGCGTTCCTCTACCATTCACAGTCAATATTTTTTAGTGCGACACAGGGCTGTAGAGAAGGCAAGGCGCCCGGTGTCAGCTTGTAGCTTGATGGTTACCTAGACTCTGTTGCTTTACAACATCTACCAGACCTCTCATCATGTTCTGTGCGTCACAGACTTAAAATAGAAATATGTTTTTCCATTCCTTCGTTCGGACAATAACTGCAGAGCGCTTTGACATTCAGGAGGGAGTGTTACAACTGTGAAGTCTGATGATTTAAAATAATTTAGTTCTCACATATCTTGAAGAAATGCACTCAGGTAGGTAGTGTTTTTTCCGGTTTCACATTTTTTATATATTGCTCTCACGACAGCAGGATGTTATGATGTTAGACATTAAAAGCTTACCAGCTGAGTTTTGACAAACTTTGCATGTGTTGTTTTTTTCGGTGAAATGTACAGCTAACTGTTCTCATTTCGAAACGGATTGCCATGCAAAGTATACATTTAAATTAGACTGGAGCAAAATCCATCAGCAGTTTAAACACTGATGCATTGCTTCTTTTCTGCTTGCTGTTCCTTTTTGAATATGGAATTTATATAGCGTACAACTGGCCAAAAAAATGGAGGCACTTCTGGCAACGAGTGTACAGTTTGCAGCAATGCGTCTAAATTGTAACGACAGCAACGGTGTTTCAGACTGACAGTGATGGAAATGGAAAAGGTGACTTTTATTTACATTTTTACTAGAGGTGATAAGTCGATAGTTGTGGGCATGCCCCTTTTTTCTCCTACATTGTACTTTAACAATCAGCCAGGGAGAGGTTGCTGGCCATCTGGAGCAAGCCAGCCTTCTCGCCTCTACCCATTTTGATATTGTTTCCTGAATCTATGAAGCTGATATCGGGTGCTGGAAGGTTGACATATGGTCGCTGTTTCTCCAAAAGATGCTACGGTGCAAAATACAATGTTTAAAGGTTGCGATTTAAAGGGTTATTAATGGGGAGGCCCAGAGATGTAAAATATATAATTTGGGGATTTTATTGATACATCTTTGCTTTGCAGCTAGAATTGATTATTAGCAATTCCCAGGTCCAGCCCCTTTATGTGGAAAGAGTTGGATGGTAGTTTAGAGGTCAATATGATGAGGTTAATTGATCACAAACCCATCAGATCTGTAAAAAGTGATAAAGATGCTATCTGGATTTAACTGGGATTATTTGGCCATGGTAAATCCTTCAAGCATCAATATTTAAAAAGGAGAATTTAAGTAAAAGAGGGTAAACAGAAGGATATTAAAAACTTCTCTAAGAGTAGAAAACAATCAGCAGGGTTTCAATATAGGATGGTATTCTGTACTAGGGACAGTTTCTTTCTGTCCAAATCTTTCAGCCAGCAAGGGAGTTAATTTGTAATCTGGCTTCTAGGCGTAGCTGTGTGCTCCCTACTGTGTTATCCCTTAGCCTGTAGTGACATTCACGCACGCTTCCATTGACCCTAGATCAATAGTAAATGATCTGAAAGCAGAAACATGAACAGTTGTATTATCATTATTATTATTATTGTTAGTGTTATCATTATTTTTCTTCGTCTTGTTATTATTATATCATCTTTATCATGATTACATGTTTATGTAACTTCTCTCGACGCTACCTAAGCACTGTCAATAACTATAAAACCTATGTAATGATACCCTGTGTACCATATTCTGTATGTTTTCTTGGTGTTGGCAAGAAAGAATGCAAGCACATGAACAGTTCCAATTGAAATATGTATTCTAAGAACAATATTAAGCAAGAAACCTAGCTCAATCAGTTATACATAAGTAAAAATGTATACAATTATACTCTCTTCAACATTGAAAACTAAAAAGCACCAATCACCAATGGCCAGATTTCCTAAGGACTTGCGTTGCCCTAGCATGATGCAAGTCACCGCAAGGCAACACAAGACCTTTGTGTGATTTACTAAGCCACCTTGTGTGGAACTGTATGGTTTAGTAAAACCAAAGTAACAGCTGTCTTGCATTACCTTGCAGTAGAAGTATGAAAGGGCCCTCTTTTTGCATAGTCACCCCTACTTTTTGCCAAACTGTTGATGTACTTTCACTGAGTGTGCCCTGGGTTCATGCCAACCAGGTACCTAGGGCCTGTATTCTTTCCCTAAAATGCATTAAAACAAAACCCAATTGACACTCTTTGGCCACATGTCAGTCCCTTGTAACTGGTACCATAGGTACCAAGGGCACTGAGCCTCTAAGGGCTGCAGCACTTATTGAGCCACCCTTGGAGGCCTGTACCTTTACACACACACATTGCCCTTGCAGGCTGCATGTTTTGGTGCAGAACAATGTGAAGAGTCAACATGACACGAATCCATGTGTGCCATGCCTATAATCCTCTGCCCTGGCACAGGAAAGCCACCCCTCTAGCTGGGTGCACTAAACCAGTGGTGAGGGTACAGGGTGCATGAGCCCTGTACCCCTAAAGTGTCTAAGCCAATTCTTAGACATTGGAAGTGCAGTAATTGCATTAGGAGTATATGGTGTTGGGAGTTTGCAATTTTGAATTCCACAGCACCATAATGGCTTTACTGAAAACTGGGAAGTTTGGTATCAAACCTCTCAGCACATTAAACCCACACTGATGCCAGTGTGGGTTTTAATTCAAAATTGCACTCAGAGGGCATCTTAGAGATGCCCCCTGAAAAATGACCTACCTCTAGTGTACTGGCTGAGTGGTAGCTCGCCAGCTGCCACCACTAGACATGTTTCTGGACCCCTGGGACGAGAGCCTGCTGCTCTTGGGGGTCTGGAACAATGTACATCCTGCGACGAGGTGCCAAGCCTCCTCCCCCAGGATGGACAGGTTCCACAAAGGGGAAGCTTCAAAGGCTGGTCGCCTTTGTGACCTACCCCAGCCATTTGCTTCTTCTAGCAACTGGGCCCTACCGGTTCTGACCCCACTTTGGTTGGGAGAATCAGCTGGAAAATCAAGTGAGGAAGGGAGGTGTGCCAACCCTACCTCTCAGGTGGGGGAGGTGAGGTGAAGCACAATTCTCAGTCCCAGCCATCTTTCAGATGGGGGATCGCAGTCAACCAGAGAGGGGCCCTCCCACTGGAGGGTGGTATAATAGGGGGTGCACCCACCCCAAGGAAGGGACCCATTGGTCCCGGCCTCTACCTACCTGTAATGCCCCTAAACCTAGTATCTAGGGGCAACCCTGAACCTTGCCTTGGCAGACAAGAACTACCAGAAGAAGAGAAGTAAAGTAAAAGGACTGAAGAAACTGTGCTGAACTAAGAAGAGGAGGACGCCCACTGACTTGGCCCCCAGCCCTACTTGCCTGTCCACACCTCGAACCTGCTCCAGCGAAATCCTGTGCATTGCAGCCAGAAGCCCTGAAGAACCCAAAGGTCCTGTCCTGCCTTCCAAAACCAAGACTTTGACTCCTGTGAGCACCGTATTTGCTCAACAACAGACTCTGGCCAAAACAGCGAGTCTGCACCACTCAGCACCTGACACCCAAGGCCTGAGTTCGAGTGGCCCAACCCCACGAGGTCTCCCTTGTGATCCTGACCTAAGATCTGGTGATCTTTTACCTGCCCCGAATCTCCAATCAATGCCTGCAGCCCCTTTCTGGAGGATCCCTGACCAGAGCTGGTAGGCCAACCCAATGCCTAAAGACACCCCTGCACTCGATGTCTCATGGCCATGGGTGGCCCAACCAATGGTGTCTCAGCATCCCCAGGCATCCAATCTTACCTCTTCAACTGGTTCCAGTGACCGTTGTCTCCGAGCATGCAGAGTTTGTTGCAACCGGAGAATCCTAATTGAAATCAACAGGGCACTCAATGCCAAGACAGCACCCTGCACCCAGCTACCCCTGTGCCGCTGCGGGCGTAATTTTCATGCTACCTCAGATCCCCAGTTGCCCTGAGACTAACACCAGGATTTTTGCTCCTACAACCTTGTGGTCTGCTCGTGAGCAGCCACCAACCGGAGGCCCCCTATTCCCCAATGGATAACATTGGGCCTCACCACTCTGCACCTCGCTGCCCTAATGCAGCTCAGGGTGTTCTAAGAGTACATCCTCGACTCTGGGGGAACCCTGGTTTTAACCCCAGAATACAAAATCCCACAAATAAGTACTTACCTGGTTGCATTGACTGCTTTTCTTAAAAATGTGTGGAGTTGGTTTGTATGGAAACTTGAAAAACTGCAAATGTACTAAACGTGAATTACTTACCTTTTGTCTAGTAAATGTCTCAGTGTGATTTCTAGGCATATCACACTGATTCGCAAAAGTAATCTAAAAAGTAACATGCCCAGTAATCTGTAAAGTAACTGAAAAGTAATTTCGAACTGTTGACATATCTGTAATTCAACAACTAAATTTGAACCTGCATTTAACTGTAAATCAGTGCATACGATTTTGCAAAGTATTATTTCACTTACCTGCACCAGGCAGGGCTGGGTTCTAGAAATAAAATAAATAAACAATATTTCTTAAACAAACAAATTGGTCTGAGTTCAGTCTTTGAGTGAGTGACATAATTTGCTGCCTGAGTGTGTACAACCAATGCTTAACACTACCCTCTGATAAAACCTTACTGCTTGCCCACACTACCATACATTGAGAGTAAGGTGCTATCTACTTTTACCTCTGCCTACCTTTGGCATTGCACTGGGCTATACCTCATTTTGGTATAGTATATAGATTTTGGCGCATTCCCAGATTTATAAAGAGTTGTAAACCTGGGAATGTGTCAAAAAATTACACTTCCCAGGCCCTGGCGTAAGGTGGAGAAATATCTTTAGTTCTTCCTGTTTCTTCCTTTTTCTATTTGTAAGGCATTCCACAACACACAGAGAAAAAGGAAAATACCTTTAAGGATTGTTATTGTGGAGGAAGGCACGTAGTGCAAGGAGGCAGCCAAAATTCTCCATATCTTTGTAAATGTGGAACATTTCTGATATCTCCTTTTCAACCAATGCATATTAGTAAATCTGGCCCCTAGTCAGTTGTTTATATTTGCATCACTATGATACATTTTCTGCCTTCAGTGTGCACAAAAGTTCGTTCGGAATCAAGTTCTTCTAGCAAACAACTATATTCATGTTGATAAAACATGTTCTTACTAGACAGTACAAAAATAAGCCATGGTCTGTCCACATGATTCCATTTAATTTGCCAGAATCATACATAAAGGTCTTGTTAACTGCTTAACCGCGGCGTGAATTCCGCCACAGTGTGGCGGTTTTAATGAGTGGGCGGGGCCACGTCGGCCAACGGACGTGCGCAGCACTGCAGAGGTAGTGCCCGCGACGGCTGTTGGCCGACGGGAGCACCCAAGGGGTTAATTAACTTGGATACTGAACTCTGTTCATCTGAAAATAAACAGTACGGTGAGTTGCATGCATCTGCTTTCAAAACATGATTTCTTGTGTAATATTGAATAATTGTAGGAATAGCTGAACATATGTTTACATTTTTCCTTGGCTCAATGAACTGACAACACGTTTTAGTTTTATATTAACTGCAACGTATTTATTTGAATTAGAAATTGAAATGACAGATATCAAAAAGAAACCTTCTCTGCCTTATCTTTCCTTTGTTGCAACATGTTAAAAACAATGATTTAATTTAGAGCTGAATTTGAAACTTTGCAAATTTTAAACAAACTTCTGAAGCGTTCATGTGCGTGACTTTTTAACAGCTGCATTTAAGCGATTAAAATTGAAGTGCTGATAGAGGGATGCAATATGCCTTATAATAGAAGGTCAATACTTCTGTCCAACATTTAAGACTTCCGGTCTGCATTCCTGCCATATCGAACCTGACTCCCCCCCTCTCACCCACGTAAGCCCCCCCACCACCTCAAGTCCCCTGGTTGTTTGGAGGAACCCGAAAATAATTCGTTTTCTTTAAGGCATTCCTCGAATGCCAATGTGACTTTTAGTGGGTTGAATATACCTCCATAATTACTCTATAAGAAGGATACTTATTGTAGGATCAAAAAAATATGTATGTTGGACGGCAGACATTTGAAAGTTAACCCTTAATTATCCTTCCTAGGTGAGCTAAAGATTGCCTTATTACTAAGTGGGTATACATTGCAACCTATAGTTGGAGGTGAGGTAGGGATACTATATTAGCTGTGTTACTTCATTGGGAGATTTTGGGGAATTAGGCTTGTTCAGGTCTGGGCATAGACAAATCTGTCTCTGAGCACTTCAAACATTGGTTCTTTTCTAGCGATCTCATACAACATTTACATCCACAACAAGCATTGACAATGTCGATAGGTCTGGCTCTGTAAGAATATTGTATGGTAATGTGAAGCATTATAAGTGACTTGCATGGTAATGAATATTTATTTGTGTGAAAGCAAAGAACTGTAAAATCATATTGGTGTAGGTTAAAAGGTCACGTAACAGTTGCACTGTCAAGCTAGACCTAAAACCATGTAGCTTAAAGACTGCTCTCCTGCCATCTGTGCTGCTGCCAGAGAAAAACAATGTAAATTATCTGGTTATCTAAGACAGTTTAATAGCATTACAAGCCTTGCATGCCCCTGAAAGTTCAAACTCAGGCAGCTGGATAAAGAAACAAAACGATCACAGCTGTGTGGAGGGCAAACACTTTTTTCTGGAAGAACACGACTTTCGCCCAATCAAATCCTGTAGCCCTGGCTCCCAACATGTTGTCAAAGCCAAACCCCTCTCTAGTGATGCTCACGTAATTGTCTGGCGACAGCTGCCTCGTCAAGTCAGACCACAAAAACTAGAACCAATCTCCATGAAAGGGAAGGACAAAATGATGTTGAGTGAATATCAGAATCTCTTACAGCAACGTTATCAGAGCCCCAAATGCAGAACATTTGAATATGGTGCTAATAACTCATAAGAACACAGCTTTTTAGACTGATCAAACAATGTAGATTTCTTAAGCTCCACAAGTATCATGACTGGGCAGATAAAACAATATTTTAAATAATCCTCTACTATAAACAAGCAAACTGTTTGAAGCCTCGGATGTGATAAATGCCCTATTTTCCATCTTTCCTCTCTCATGACTCGGCCCTTTACATCTTATGGGGTGCGCTAAAGATTGACTTGCAATGAAGGAAGATGCAATTTTACTAATCACCCCAAGGCACTCTAGGATTGAAACTGAGGTGAGCTAGGGTTCTGGTAAGGGGGATTTCAAAACATGTACCAGTGGCTTAAGAATGTGTACTTACTAAAAACTAAAAATGTTGAGTCCTATTATTTATCATGTACAATACAATGGTACAAAGAACATTTTTGGCTCTCTTTTTTTGTATGTTCAAAATGTTTTCAGTGTCCTGAGCGTTAACAGTATTCCACAATGTCTAGTTTCAACTTCAAGTCCGTAAAGAAACCAGTTAGTTTCTTATTGTTTCTTGTATGGGCACGAGTGGCATCAGAGACATTTCATGTGTCCATTTGCAGTATTGAAGGAGCCTAATGTGACCTTGAAACAGCAACTTTTTTTACCTGCTGGCATGAAAAATTTGCAATTCAATGCCTCAATGTTTTGATGCCAGTTGCTTGCAGAAAAAAAATGGTGATATACAAATTCAGGATTTAGAAATCCTTTAAATATACAAATCTTACATAACCAGGATTAATATATTTCACATCGATTCTATTGCCCGGGGGTGTTCTGTTGTGCAAATAGGCCCTTGCAGTGTGGCTTGTGTTTACACAAATGGTAGAGAATTCTGCACTCTGCTTAGTGATGCAAGCAGGCCCAAATATCAGGACTGATGGCAAATGAACAGTCATCAGAAAACGAATGTTATAATTTATGATTCTGTTGGTTATCCATAAAATGTATAAACATATAATGTCCATGATCGTAATATATATGGCTACAGTATCTTTCTGTGTTTCCGCAGCCTTCAATATATGATTATTGATGGTACAAGAATAAAGGGATTAGCTGTGAACGTTTTCTCCAATGAATGTTACTTTTACCTTTGCTAACTAAGTATGACATGTAGGGTTCCTTCAAGTTGGTGGCTAAAGTGGGATCGTCAAAATGTTGGTTATCACTGGAATGTGCTTCATTTACCTCAAATGTGATTTGCATTTTGAAGGTCTTTGTTTATTTGATTATGAGTGCTATTTAATTGGCTAAACAGAACTACCCACAAAGGTAAATTCGTTCATTTTGTTTAGCCATTGTGATATTTCACTCTCTTTACTAACCTGAGGGGGATGACATAGTGAACTGGACTTGCCAGGGATTCAGACTCTGTAACAGTAGAACTGATCAGGCTCCAGTGGTAATCATTTAAAACAGTGAAAAATGAAATTTGACTATCAGTTGCAAAGCAACATTGACAGAAAATTCATCTAGTCTTGTCAGGAGGTCGTAGGACAGCCAGATTACAAAAACAAAAAACATTTTCCCTGAAGTGCAGACTTTTTTCTCCCTGAGGCTAGCGTTATAAATTGTGGGCCATATTATCAAGGGGGTTTATCTCCGCTTTTTTGGCTTTAAAAGCCAAGAAAGCGGAGATAAAATTATCTCCCTATTACCTAGCTGCCGCTAACACCAGTTGGAACAGCTAGTAGGAGATAGCGACCATCTTGGGCCCCACTTTGCATGTCAGTGATATTTATCACTAATGAGATGCAAAGTGGGTGTGCCAAGATGTTAGAGACTGAAAACAGTCGCTAACATCGCTATCTCCTATTACCAACTTTTGGAGATATTCGCGCTAAGCGGGAATATCTCCAAAAGCTAACACCTGCCCTGAGCAGTTCTTAGCCATGTTATCCAATGGGAGGTGGATAACATGGCTAAGAGCATTAGCTCGCTAATGCATGAATATCGCTGACTTTTCAGCGATATTCATGCTTTGCGGCGATTTTTACCGCATTTGCGTTAAACCTTGGTAATACCAAGGTTTATTTGCGGTAAAAATCGCCGCAGCGCTGCGGTAAAGTTTTGTCTCTAACCAAGCAATAGCGATAATTATCGCTATTGCTTGGTAATATGCCCCCGAGTTCCCTGCTCGTGAATGCCATGTCTCCACATTTAAGAATCCAAAGCATCACTGTACTGTCCTTCTGAGCATTTAGAATGATCGATACCTAGAACTGTATAACAGAAAAGGTGCTTTTGCAATATTATTTGACATATCTGTTTTTTAGACTCTTATTAGTAGACATTACTAGCGAGAATGTCAAATGCAGGGAAAGTAACCAAAAAGGCCTGGGCTGAGTTACTATTTTCTTAAAGATTAAAGGCGAAAAGTGAAATCTATTTAACAGTTCTTGTCTCCAGCCCTAAGAAAGTTTGGAGTCAGATATGGAGCTTCGTTTTTCATAAATTTATCAGATATAGAGTGAAGCTGATTCATGCATTCAGACTTCAATTTAATGTGTAAACAGAAAAAAACAATTGTAATTGGAAAAGTTAATTAAGTAGAGGTAAAAACAACACAGCACAGTACACCAAACATCTAAAATTGCATGAATTCATCTGGTTTTACCCTGAAGGATTTACATTGGAAATAGCTCCTTAAAGACCAATCCTTAGGAAGAGAGCACTTGGCTACCTGCCGACCTTACTTGGGAATAAGGGAACACAATCCAGGACCTGTGAATAATATGTGCAAAGACTAGTCACCCCAGCCTGACATTAAACATTAAGTATGTACCAACCTAGAAAGGTCCTAAGAAAGACCGCATTAATATAATTTGATATGAGCAGACTGTCTACACTTTGGTAAATACTGAAGTTTTTAAGATCACATCTGACCAGTCTTGCAGTTCTTCCTGGACTGCAGGTGAGTAAATAAACAAACTGCAATGGATCTTCCACTGGCACACCCCTTCCTCGCACCAGATCCAAAACAATCAGTGGGTGGCATATCTAACTTTATGAAAGACCCCAAACATAAACTTGCAACTTCTGTTTCAAGAGAAACAGCCTGAGCAAGGTATTAAACACAATGTGGTGCAAGAGCGACGCAACTCAGAATTTAGAATCATGAAGGTGCTCAAGGCCAGACGTCATAAATCCCAGGCGAAGCAACCCAGAACAAATCTCTGCATTGTATTACTTTGTACAAGGGAGACATTCCATGGGTGTTGCCTGGGTGTTCCCACACAACATTCATGGATTTAGACACATTGGCAAATTTACCAGAAGTGGTAGACCTGGTGATGAGCCAAAAACCTAGACCTGCCCAGGTGAGGCGTAATGAGGAGAAATGTCTTTATTCCTCCTCATTACTACCTCGTTCTATTAGTGTTGCACTCTACAGCACACATAGATGCCTCAGGTGATAGTTTCTTTGTGTGGAGGAAGGTGTACAAAACAATCCACATTACAATGCATGCACCCTTGTACCATGGTGTAAGAGTGCCTGCGTTGGTGCTAGGCAGACAAAATGGCACCAGTGCAGTGGAAAAGGCAGGAATGTGCTGTATTCTTTTAAATACAATGCATTAATGCCCTTTCCCTGTCATGCGCTGCACTTCATGACAATCTCATAAATCTGGCCCTTAGTGATCAACTGTGGGCCATATACACAACGGTATATGAAATGTTTGTTAACAACTAAATTTACCTTTTTTATGCCTCAAAGAGGCATAAAACACAGAGAATCCTGGCAGACATAAATGCATGTACTACTGAGGACATCTCTACCATGAATACAGAAACCCCACAATAGTAAATCCCACTCAAGGGGTGGAAACTGGGCCTTTCAAGGTGTGATTTGACTTGGAAATTTCGGATCACCCACAAACGTGTACATTTCTGGGCATTCCCAAATTCCCATGCAACCCTTTGTACCTGGAAATGTATGGAAATTTACTCTGCCCAAGTACTGGAATAATTTCCTTCTTTGAAAAGACATAGTGACTGTGAGTGTAGGGTAATGTCTTTCTTTACAACCAAATATATTTTCCATGTGAAATTTAAAAAAAGTGAATTTGCAATGAAGATTCCTTTTTCTGTACTGTGGCGATCACTCCAAAGTAGAGAAACTTGCACAAGGCCTTTTGGAAAAGTCACATGACATTCCAGGTAGTACACCTAGGGCCGTATTATACAAGGCCCCCGGGGGAGCAATGGGCGTTTGCGCCTGCTTTGCTCATGGGGCACTTTGGTATTACAGGAGGGGCTGCAGACGCTTGTGCAGCCCCTTCTCTAATACCGATAGCGCTGGTGCACATAAAGCACCAGCGATATTATCAGAGGGCGTTTCCTCATTTGCATGGGGGCTTGCCCCATTCAAATGAGGGAATCTCTTTTTTTCTCTGTGCCCGTACCGTATTACAGACGTGGGCACAGTGGCACAGAAGCTTTCATGTGACACACTGACATTGCACCATCCGAAGGGTAGCACTTGGTCAGTGTGCCCCCTGATGGCAGCCCTCTGCAGGGAGTAAAGGGGGTCCTAAGTACCCCACAAACATCACCTTGTATGTGGCTGCAGTCACTCACTGCTCCTGCCTGCAAAGGGATTTCAATTACCCCTTCAAAGTGCAGGCGGGTTGCCTCCTGCACTGTGAAAACACAGAGCAGCTTTAAAGCAGCCACTCCGTTTTTCAACCAAATGCGCTGCCCTCAGGGCAGCAGGAGATCGCAGCTGCCATGGGGGCAGCGCATTCATCATGATACTGGGCATTTTTATTGTTTGTGCTGGGTGCACCTTTTAATGACTCACTGAGTATCACCACAAAATAATCATTATGCTCTACAGGAAGGCCTTGATAGAATGTAGAATATAACTAGTGAGGCTAATTTTCTAGTGTCCACCAGCTCAGCAATTGAATATTGACTACCCTTTTGTTGTTCTCAAGTTTCTCTAACCTGTCTCCAACATTGAAGCTGGTAGTGATAGCACAGTGATAAAATGTTATGGCAAATGCATTGGTAACCCATTTGTTAGCAGAAAAGGTTTCAAAATGCATGTCATTTTCCAATTCGATTCAAATTCAGTTGAGACTCACGTGTACATGGCTTCCAACCTGTCCTCTAACCAGTTACCCTGAACTTAAGCCCATTGACTTATTTTACAGAGGATCTCCAGAAAATCATCAACACTTTTTCACTCTTGGGGTAATCAACAGTAGTATAGCCACCTGTGATTTCCTCTGTTACAACTACCACAGTTAGAATTGGGTTTATGGAAAAAATATACAGCCATTATGAATTAAGTCTTCACCTACTTTGCTGATCATGTCTCCTTTCTATTTGTTGGTAACTCTTGTATTATTTGCCCATATATGTTTCATCAATTAGTGAGGAAAGGTGGTAATTGGTTTTTCTGATCTTCTCTTATCTTTCACAAAGTAATGTCCACTATATGCAACCAGATATCTACCATCCAAAGACTGCCCACGCTAAAGGGGTAGGTGGGGCTGTAAGTCCTCAGGCATGCAGCAGTTCCAGGGAGTTACCCTAAATAGCAGAAAGTCTGACCCTGCAAAGCCTCGTCCTTGCGGAATTAATGCTGCACCTACGTGTTTATATGCAGAAGATCCCGTAATATGCAATTTAATTCAAGACAATCTGGAACAGCCAGGTAGTGCTCGCGATGGCCAACGGCCGACGGGAGCACTTAAGGGGTTATATGAGACACATAATGTATTTCTGATGGCCGCTTCTTAAAAACAAATTACTGATATGACTAAACTAAATCATTAATGTACATTAAACTAAGGGAAATTGGAACGTACCTCTTTCCAACTTTTCCAAGAGTGATTCCATATAAAATCACCAATAAAATTGAAGCTAAATGCATTTCAGCTCAAAACAGAAACGTTAGATTTCTTTTAAACCTAGGTTGACAAAGCTGTCAAAGATAAGAAGGAATGGCAATTTAGAATCTTAAATTCTTGATACGTCTGAAACAATCTCTAGTGTTTTACATGTAATTTCTTATATCTGGTTCTTTATCGAAATTTGAAAAATTATTTTTGGTAGCTTGGTCTTTGTTTCCTTGGTGTAAATTGTATATTCTTTTTTTGTATTTTGTATATTCAATATTTTGTTATGTGGATCTCCATCGGAGGTCCGAATCATAATAAATACATTTAATTGAATTCAATCAGACAATCAATCAGGGACTTTTAAAGAGCAGCAACTCACCTGTGAGGATCTAAAGGCTCTGGGGGAGGGAGGGCTGCTGGTCGTACTTGGTGGAAGATCATTCGATTAGCCAGGTCCTGAGGTCTTTCCTGAATTGAGTCAGCAAAGCAGATGGCCTGAGGTGTAGTGGCAGGGTGTTCCAGGTCTTGGTGGTGAGGTAGAAGAACAACTTCGCTCCGGTTCTGGTCTTGTGCATCCTGGGGACAGAGGTGAGGGCGAGATCGGAGGATCAGAGATGTCTGGTGGGTATGTGGAATGTGAGGTTGCGGTTCAGGTTTGATGGTCCTTCCTCGAGCTTAGTAGTCCCTCCCACATTTACTACTAAATATAGGTGTACATGTGCGTAGATCTTCGCTTTAGGGGTGGAGATCTAAGAACAGGAAAGATAGGAGCGACGGAGGAGATGAACTCTGCACTTAGGTTTGTGAGTAGCATTTTGTGGTGGATGAATAGGACTATTGTATTACTACTAAACTTGCTGCAAAGTGGAGGTTGTGAGAAGGTCCATAGTGTTTGAAGCATCACCATACAACATCATAAAGGCACAAATGCGAGGACGTAGGAGATAAAAACTATTACTCCTAAAACCAAGGGCTCTTGAACAAACTACATATAAACATAAGATCACTAGACTTTACTGTTATCTGTTCTCTTAAATAGTAGCTCATGACTATGGCTTATTTTTCACATTCTATAAATGATTTCTGTTATTGTCGCTTTATGCCTATCAAAGATCATACATAAACTACAGAAGTTATTAACTATCTCATTGCAGATTACAGCTTTGCTCATATGCTTGATAATGTACCACCATTTAAACAAAATTATCCAATAAGGATTTCATTACTATACGGAAGGTATTATGGCTAATAAAATTACAACGTTTTGTGTGATGTTATAGAGAACACCTGATGACCCCAAGCCAATGCTAGTGACATTTTAATGTTAAATGTATAAAACAAAAAAAAACAATACACTGAACTTTATTTCACATTATCTGAGAATTGAAACAAACCATCCAAGATAAAGATTAAGGGCCATATGTATGAACAGATTTTCCCATAGACACAGAATGGGTAAAACCCTTTGATACATCTGGCCCTAATTCACAAATAGGACACTTGAAAAACATAACATATAATACAAGCTATAATACTACCATATAGTAAGTAATTTTTATATCATTGTATTACTTTTATGGGGTTCATATTGTCCTGTTAAATAAAAATGTGAAGTTCCATCAATATAGTTCTCCAGGTACAATAACATCCCTGATTCTCCAAAGAAATGCTGAAATCCAGTTAGGAAACGCTTGCGTCAGAAATATGAAAACTCATGTTGGGCCTGAACAAAAGCTTTACTTGCTAAGATGCACTCCTGGTATAATTATCTGCTCACACTGATGTACTAAAATGTTTGCAGCCAGGGGTGCCAGAAAATTAGCTACTGCTATTTTAAACATCAGAGCATTTCGCTTCTTGCCAAGTCTTCGCTTGCCTGTATAAAAAAAGAAGAAGTAAAAGAAAACCAATCATTTATAAATGCTCTGATGCCAATCTTGAAAGGTTACTGTAGGGAAGTGCATTATTATTTGGGGTGGGGGGCTGCCCGTCTCAAGGAATAATAATGGTCCTTGTTGGAGTAAGCTCTCAAAGTCACTAAAACAAAATGAGCTCAACCTCTCGGTTAACTATTTTACAGAGCAGACATGCTTTACTTAGAGCAAGGTGTAAAGTGTTTTTGCAGCATCAAAACAGTACTAAAGTCAAACCACCATACAATAAAATACCAGCCTGAATTAGAAAAATAGTGTTAACCTTCATAAACAAATTGGGACCAAAGTGATAAAATAGGAACAGGAACTGGACAAACGAATTTTTAAAGTTTTGAGATAAAAAAAGCATCAAGTTGCCACAAAGCACAATTGATAGTCTATGGAACGATAGACCTTGACCTAGGTGCGATTTCAAACCACTGCAAGGGAACCCAGGTTGGAAACACAAAGTGGATTGGTCCCAGAGAAAGTATGGAAATCAAAAAGTTCAAAAAGGGTCTAAGATCCATTTAGAAAGGAACTTTGTCACTTTTTTGAAGAAGAATATTGAAATGACTTTTTATGGAAAATAAAAGTCCTCCCCGAGTTGGACGACGCTGAAACTGTAGCCAGCACCTTGAAACCAAAGGCTAGATATCTCGAGCTTTGGGGATATCATGGTCAAACATTTCTAGGTCCCAATATAAATTGGGACTTTGTCACTTTTCAGAGGTGCAGGGATCTTTGAGTGGGTCACAATGACATCCAATTCAAAGCTGTGGAGGTGCCAGTTTGAGAATATTTCCATCTGGAGCTCTGAAGATTCATACCTTTCCCCTGGTGCCCAAACAAATGCACTTCATAGGCCTCTAGGACCGCAGAGGAAGATACTTAAAGACTTGCAGAGTTTCAGGCAGAGATTGACAGCAAATCCCAGTCTAAGTCCAGTTGTCACTGATCAGCTACAGGGAAAAGGCCTCCAGGCATGCAGGACGTGAACATACTGACCTTTGGAGTATACTTCTTAGTCCTGGGTGCATAAGGGAGCAGTTCCAGTTCTTCAGCGGCCCTCTCAGGTCACTGACAACAGGTTCAGTCCTCTACTGCGGGCCTAGGCATTGTTTTGAGGATGGTGAATTGGGGTGCCACATTAATGCCTTGTACCAGCTAGTGGGTGGGGTGATTCTTGGCACTAGTGTAACTATCTGAATCAAAATTCCCTGGGGTAGTCCTACCCATTTTTGCAGCAGTTCCCCTTTTCCTACTATAAACAATCCCACAGTGCAGTCTTAGAGCACCAGGCAGGGAAAACACAACTTTCTAAAAGTTACTTTACCTAAATATTTAAATTCACTATTGAATTGGGCATTTAATATATATTAAAAGGAGTGGTTGAAATATTTTTATAACTCATATCAAACTTGAAATACAAAGTAAATATTTTAATCTGTATCCTGTTATACGTATAGGACAGCCAGGCCTGCCAAAGTGAAAGAACTTTTAGGTCCTGTTCACTGTTCACTGTACGTACATGGTAACATTAATTTTCTACATATATTTGAAATACTTTTCACCATACCTTTAGGGGAACAAACCCTACGGACGTGGTAACATTAGTATTAAAAAAGAAAGTCTTTCCCTGTCAAAATGTGTTATTATAACAGGTCACCCTGCCGGTTGTCAACTGCGGCAATCAGGCTACAGTGGTAGGCCTAAAGTTATGTTTTGTAGGCTCAATCTATGGAATGCAACAAGGTGCTCCAGTCCAGACATTTAACAACTAGGCCCTCTGTGCATTTCCTACACCACATACAAGGGACTTATAGTTAAGTTAATGTTTTAGTTAAGTTAAATATCTCAATCAGGGGTCTGTCAGTTCCACAATGTTCATTTGGCAGCACAGGCATTTAATCCTGGTTAGCATATTAAAAGTGCACTAAGTTCTAAGTCTAACAAAACTAGAGTCCCAAGACAACAGATATGGGTTGACTATGCAGAAAATGTCAATTTCCTTCACAAATAAATTATAGAGAAAGTATTTGTTGAAGTTTATTTACCTTTCCTTCATGAAACAAAAAATAAAATTTTAGCACAGACTAATCTTCTGAACCTGATTTTGTAAAATGCATATTGATATTGGATCCTAATTACATGTTTAATAAGGTCTACTGCATCATTTATGTTTGCCAAGCATTTTGAGGAAATTATAAGAATTGCATTTATTCTGGATTGAAAGTGTTTCCATAAGAGACAATGTACATACCAAACCAATAGTACCTACGAAATTCTAGGTGGATGGTTACATACACCAGTATCATAAGAATGTCAATGACAATTCATGACAGTGAAGACAAAACATAAAATATGATTATGCACAATAACAATCTATACCTTACATACTGGCATTCCACAGTGCAGGTGTCAGGGATATAGCCAGGGAGGAAGGGGGGACAGAAAGAGCAGGGAAAACACATAATAATGTTCAGCATATCAGATAACAGAGCCTCACAATTAAGAAGTGGAGTTTTTAGTGCAACCTTGAAGGCAGATAGGTGATGTGAAGCCCTGAGATCACAGTCAAGGCATTTCATGGAAGTGCGTAGAAGTCAATTTATAGGATGTATTTTGGGGACAATGATTTACCACCAGCATGAAGCTTTGGGCCACAATGAAGCTCAAATGAAGAATTGTTTGAGCCCGAACAAATATTTTGGTTCTGCTATTCTCCAAACCATTAAACTTGGTGGTAAAGCCTGGTGCAAGCCTGCTCAAAAGTAAATTGTATCACAAGGGGGTTAGGTTCAATTTGGCACCCTATGTAACAATCCTTTATTTATAGACTACTCAACATGGTGTTAATGCATTTTAGTCATGTGCTATACTATATAAATCATAATAACACATAATAGCACAATTGAGAAACTTGTATTACATCAGATGGAAGTGGGGGGTTCATAGTAATATCCACGATAGTCGGTTTTTTCAGGAGGCATTTTTATACCTTCACCATAAAAACATTGGCAATTTGATATTTATGTTTCAGATATTTTAGTATACCATGTTCATTTAGACCGAAAGGCCCAACATATAAAGTAACTTCCTTTCATTTCATATCAATTCATGTATTTTTCTTGGAAAAAACATTTTTTTAGTATCTAGTCTCTGGTGTATGAGATTCAAGGAGACAAGACACATTCAATGGTTAGAGCGGCAGACCCTGATGCAGTAGTCTGGCTGGGACCAGGGTTCAATTCCCGCCTTGGCGGGTCTCGGGCTCAATTTCCTCTGGACCTGATAATTCTCGTTTCTGTGCCTATTCGAATCATGAGTCCCACTCTGCATCTCTGGGCAATAGCTTGCTTAATCTCTACAACGGCCCCAACAATGCTGAGGATGCCTGACTTCACCTTGGGGGTGCCCAGGAGTGGGCTCCTCAAAGGGAAAGCCCAGGAAGGGTTCCTCGGCAGTATTCGTACAAGCGCTGAGATGCCTACGGGTAGTTGTGCGCTATACAAGTGCGTAATCATTTCATTTAATTTCATTTTATGAGTAAAAATGTGTTTAGTATCTAGTGTACACACACACACTCGCATTCACAAACACACACACAAACTCACACAAATGTTCAAACTGAATTGAATCAGGACATGAAAATAATTCCCACAGTATCTATGATCAACCAAACATGGCCTGAGGTTTTCTCTCTGCACTTTTTGTGCTTATTCTTGGAATTCATATTTTAATTTCATTTGGAAATATCTGCCATCCCAGGACCCAACCTCAATTAATTTGGGATAAATTATATTACTACAGATGGCTCAATGATTCTGAAGCTATTATTTTTTCTGTGATAATATAGCTTGGATGATTGCTCATAGGAGGCTGGCATTGGCTTTATCTAATTTTAGACAGAGGCTGACTTAGGAAAAGTAGGAAATATAAATTATTCCAGACAGAAGTACGCTTGCTAGTCTTACTGACTTCTGAATGTGCTCAAAATTGGGGGTGGGTTACATTTATTGAGTTTGATGTCTTAAAATAACCCTCAAAGAGTTTTTCTTAGTTGCCCAGCATAAACAAAGTTTGTCTGCTGTAAATCAGAGAGAGTAGTTGTGAAGACTGAGGGTTACTCTGGAAGAAATGAAAGGCAGTCTGAGAATGGTAAACTTTATAAGCAATGCAGAGAACTCTAGATTAGAGACAGGTATCCAAGAATGAGTGCGTTTTGCAAAGGAGTTGTACTTTCTGCCACCTTCCAGCTTTGAGAGCTGATGAGCTTCAACATTCTAAACACAAGCACTGAGAAGAGGCAAACATGGGCAATACTCCTAACCAGCCCAATTTCAGACAAAGAGCAGATGGCAGTGGAATAGAGAATGCTCTCATATACCTTAATGTATATGAATCATGTCTTTACCATGGTGCTGATGATCTGTGGCTTTTGGTAGGTGCTTCTAACACCAGAGAGTCTAGGAGTAAATTGTGCACACAGTTAGGAGATTTTCAACATGAGCTAGAAGAAAGGCAGAAGATTGAACCTAATCTACTCACTCCTAATTTCGTACCTGACAATAACCACTAGCCCACCAAGCCACAATACTCAAGTAACAAAGTAGCAAACAGGAAGCAGCTAAAAGAATAGGGAAAAAGTAACTTTAAGATAATGTTTTATTCTTCTCAAAGTAATTGAACTGGACTCCCTCACCACTAAAGGATCTTCAGCAATATTTGCCCATTCCTTGTGTTTTATCAGTGCCTGTTTGTAGTCTGTCTCTACTTCTTCACCCAGTGTTCATTTCTCTAAAACCAATTGTATCACCCGATTTCCCCAAATATGATCTACATCTCTCCTGCTTGAACAGATATGCAAGAGGACTATCGTAGGCTCCGAAAAGGTCACAGAGATAGGAAAGTGTATTACAAGGTCAAGGAAAGTCATTCGTCATGTGCCAGGTATCAACCACTCTCCATGTACCCTATAATGCTCAGATCTCTCATTTAGCCACAAGAAGTGGTTTGCTCATTTTGATCTTAATCATACACATTAAATTTATCCTCACTGATACATTTGTCACATAAACATGTATATTTCTCACATCCACTGAGATCCACGTTGAACACATACCTCATAGAAACACCTACTTGTGCCTTATTCATTTATTTTTTATGATCTTTCTATTGAGTTTTGTAAAGTGGGAACAGAAACAGAGCATGGTAATAAGTTTGCATTCTTATTGTCATCCGTTTATAAATCTGTGGAAGGGAATAAACTTGTTAGCTGTGCAGGCCCTTCATATTAGGGCAGCAATGCCTTACAATAGGTAGTAGGGCCGCTGAAGATTGGCGTTATGACCAGTAGTAATTTCAGCAATGAGTATATTTAAAGATCTGTACAATGGGGATTTTAGGGGTATTGAATTATCAAGATGACAGTCTTAGAGCTTATAGGTGGAGTGGGTGTCAGGGAGTGAGGCGGGGTGTTGGTTCATGGTTTAGCTAATGCTGATGGCTCTTGGGATATGGCATGAAGGCCAGTGAGAGTGCCAATCATCATGGGTACATTATTGTGGATAGTAGTCAGATGGAGAGCGTGGAAGTTTGTAGTGGGGATGTCGTTGCTATCTCAGGGGTGGTGTATTGGACTGGAGTGTGCGGGGTCCGAGTCAGTAATATCAGAGGGGTCAAATAATCTGGAAAGCAGCTGCACTCAAGCTCATCCTCATGGCCATGGTGCTTTCGTGCCTTGACTATGGGAACGTCATTTACAACGGTGCGCCGGCCTACCTGCTTCGTCGGCTCCAACAGATTCAAAATCAGGCGGCTCGCCTGATTTACGGACTCCCCAGGTTCAATCACACGACACCCCTGTTGCAGTCTCTCCATTGGCTCCCAGTGAGGGAGAGGGCCCTTTTCAAGCTTGGATGCATCACCTACCAGGCCAGATCAGGGACCGCCCCCGTTTTCTTGTGCGAAGCCATTTCCCCTTACCTACCTTCCCGAGAACTCCGTTCCACTCATTTGGCCCTTCTGTCAGTCCCTCGTTTTAGAAAACAGAAGTCCGGTGGGGCCAGATTTGCAGTGCTGGCTCCTTCCTTCTGGAACTCACTCCCTTTTACTCTTAGGTCGTCATCTTCCTACCAGGAATTTCGCAAGCATCTTAAGACCTTCTTGTTTTCCAGATCTGTAGCTGTATAGCCCTCTTACCCGCATCCACTGGTCTTCTGCTATTTAGCGCCATGAAACCGATTCTGGTATAAGAGCGCTTTATAAATATTTTAAAATTCAAATTCAAATCTCCCAATCTTGGGATTCTGGGGCACTGGTTCAACCCTCTTCCCTGTCTAGGGCTATGGCCTTAGGCCAGCAAGAGAGCACACCTATCCAAGCCGCTGTGACAGCACTTCTATCACATGGTTATAGTCTTTTTGGCCAGGATGAGGACAGGATCTAAAAAGTGTGCGGCCGTTTTATATCTGCAAGATCTGTTGAAAATGCTCAGGGCCTCCACTTCCCAGGAATCTAAACCCACTATGGCTGTGACCCACTCCAGCCTCATCAATACTCTTCCCCAGTAAGGCCAGAGTTGAGGTTATTCCCACAGTTTATCCTTCAGGGCCACCTCCGAACTGCTGCACTGGCACACGAGTCCCAGGTCTGGGTAAAATCTGGGTGCATCTCTAGAGGAAGAGAAAGGCCCTATGTAAAATATAGAACTGGATCAATTTTAGGTGGCATTCTATGAAACCCCTCCAGATACGCCAGCACCCTTGCCCATTGCTTGTTATGAAGTGGTCTGCAAAACTCAGTCCCCCATGTATTTCTCAGGAACTGCAGTGAGGTTTGCTTTTGATCAACTAGGGAACCAGTTGATCAGTGTGTGGCCACCTCCCATTGTATGTAAAGTTTACCTGAGTTGGTGCATGGTCAGGTATGTGTTCTTGGCCTTCTACTTGTCCCTAATGACCCCTTTCTAGGAGGTGACCAAATCTCCTATTGTGGCAAGCCTATCCTGGTCTTCCGCTTGCAATTTTTGCCCAGTTACATGGCCTCTATGAGTCTGGGACGATAAGTGATTAGTGAGTCTTAATGCCTTTGGGTCAAGCCCTCGAGGTCAGAAGCCTCAGGAAATCCCCAACTGGAGAGTGAAAGGTTTTGTAAGCCCCATCATGGAGCCCCCAGATGGATTTAGAGGGCCATGCATAGGGGGCTGGGTCTGCTTGCCTCCCCACTGGTGAGATACTTTAGGGTATGACAGCACAAATAGCCTGGATGCACCAGGAACCTGGCCCTTCCTTTTGTAAAGTCTGGATGTGCACTGAGCTGGTGTCCACTGCGGAGGGCATTATGGGTCTGGCCAGATGCCCTGTGCATCTATCTTGGGTAGGCCACCATTCATGGGGGCACCTGAGAGGGATCCAGTCTGTGACAGAAGATAGCAAGGGGGGTTGTTGCCATCTCCATTAGACAGCAGAGGGCAGGGTCACCCAACATAGTTAGGGGAGGGCCAGCAGGCATAGTGAACCACCTCCGCCACCGCAGGTGCTTTCCGGATGGTTTCCTGGCTCTTCTCAATCAATCTCCAGAGGCGAGGTAGCCTGATTTAGGATTATGAAGGCCTTTGCTGAGGTATGAGCTGGAAGCACTCGATTGAAGTGAATGCTATGTTGGTAATCCAGGCCATACCTCCCTAACTGGCACCTTAATGACACATAAAATGAGTGGTTCCTTTCAAATTCACAATTTTACCCAAGCATAAACTGTCATTAACATTCCTCAGCTCCTTAGAAGCCCTCATATAATAGTCATTTACTGACAGTCACTTCCTATTGCATTTATATCTCCAGGTTGCAACTTCTTTTCCTTTCATGGTTTTTTCAACTGCATGACAACAATGTTCTTACTCTTGAAACCATTTTTCTCCGGGACTTTGAAATCTTTATGAATCCCAACAATAACAATTCTAAAGGAGACTTGTTGATGTCCTCAACCTGATGGAGATATCAAACAAAGAACCTGCTTCACACACATCAAGGGCCTGATTTATAACTTGGCAGGCGGGGTTAACTCTGTCAGGGCAGCGGATCATATTAATCCCTTGCCCTGACAGAGTCCCCGCCCAATCATTTTTAGAAATGACCTCCAAGTCAGCGGTCATTTCTAAAGGATTGACAAGAACAGCTGTCACTGCAAATCCTTTCAATGCTTTTTAAGCTTGATGCACGACTATCAACATGACGTAGCCATTCGTCAAGCTTTTTACATTTTATTTAGGAAATGAAAATCCTGCTTCTGATTTTCTTTTTGGAAATAAAAAAATGCTGTCCTCACTATGAGCATTATCTTTCATAGCAAGGAAGACTGTAATGATTTGGGTTTTTGGTTTAGGGGGTTGTGAGCCCTTCTCAAAAAACTGCCACAATCCTTGTCAGTAGATTGACCTATGCTTAACACTCTGGTAGCGTGACACAAAAGCAGTCATGCTTAACTTAGAGGCAAAGTGTAAAGTATTAATGCAGCACACAAAAACATAAAAAAAATCCCACAACAATTTAGAAAAATAGAGTAAAAGTTAATAAATTATTTGACAACAAAACTACAAAAATCTAATCAGTAGAACCCGATATATGCAACTTCAAGATTTTAGGGGAAGTATACAAAATTATAAGGCTCCACCTGCGGTCATCTGGTCGCACTTGACTAGAAGAAAGTCACAAGTTTAGACTGGCCACGATAAAGTGTGGGCCTGTTAGAAGTACCAGGTTAATCCCACTGAGATTGGTACCTTTATGTCCTTGGTGCTGGGTGTGAAGTTGTGCTGTGTCTGTTCCAATGAGGGGCTACGAGGGCTATTATTTGAAGTCCTGCATCAATTTGAGTCACTCAGTGTTGATATTGTTGAACTGCGTTGGTTCTGGAACCCAAAATAGGGCCAGGAGGATTGCACTCTGGAGCCAGCCAACATTCGAGGACCTGAGGGCACCTCTTGGGGATCAGGACTCACTCCAACAGAGGCCAGCAGTAGAGTGAGTCTCGGCAGCTGAGCAGATGCTGGAGAGGTATTTGGGGCGTGTTGTCCCTGTAGCTCAGAAAAAGAGGCCACTTAGATAGCCCTTGGAGTCTCTCTGGCGGTTCTAGGATCAAGGAGCAAGGCAGTCTTCCTTCCTTAGGCTGCAGGGAGTCCTTCTTGAACCAAGTGAGCAGTGCAGCAGGGCAATCCTTTTAAAAGCAGGGCAGCAGAGTAAACCTTCTTCTAAGTGTTCCACAGGTCCAAGGTTCATCCGAAGGGTTGGTTTGAGCATTTCATTTTTATACCCAGTGCTAGCTATGAAATAGGAGAAGTTTCTGCAGTATTCCTCCCATAAAGGTGTTTGGAATTTCCTGCCTCCCTTTCATGGTCCCAACCTGTCTTCTGTCACAATAAGATATGTGAAACTCTTTGTGCATGAGCTGAGGCAGTGTATTTGAAGTGCAAGTGTTACTGGTGAAAGCTCCGCTCCCTCATTGAGTCAGGATGGTCCAGCCTGCCAATGCCCAGACCCTCTATTTGGTGGCTGTCCAGGAGGAATACACAAGGGCCAACTGCCAACTACACCTAGTCATGTGACCCAGGAAACAGGCTGTGGCCTTCAAATGTTTTGACAAGAAGATGTCAACTTTTTAAAGTGACATTTTCAGAATTGCGACTTAGAATCTGGCTTCACCATTCAAAGAGAGTTTTCAATTACAATTCCTTGGACACCAAACATGATATTTCTACTTGCTCCCAAACAAAACTTATCATTTATTAAATGTAATAAGGTATCCCAATGTTATTGTATGGAAGAGTTAGACCTCATAGTAGAGTAAAAACTATTTGTTGAGATATATAAAAATTAAAAGCACATGTCCAACTTTTGAAATAAAATGCACTCTGCCGTAAGGGCTGTTTAGGCCTATCTAGCTGTGACTTATATGTATCAAAAAAAGAGCTTTAGGTTTGGCAAAACGTTGATTTTTTTCAAGTCGAATTGGCAGTTTAAAACTGCATATATGCTGAAATTGAAGACCTTAGACATGTTTATAAAGGCTACTTAAGTAGGTGGCACAATAGGTACAGCAGGCCACTAGTAGCATTTAATTATCAAGACCTGGGTACATGTTGTACTACTTTTTTAGGAACTTATAAATAAATCAAATGTGCCAATTGGGTGTAGACCAATTTTACCATGTTTAGAGGAGACAGCATGAGCACTTTAGCACTGGTTAGCAGTGGTAAACTGCACAGAGTCCTAAAAACCAACAGAAAATAAGAGGGTCAAAGGCAAAATGTTTGTTGCTGGCCCTGAATAGAGAGGACTAGGTCCAACAGGGTTTTTCTGATGGTGATATACAATAGAGAAAGGCTATATGTCCAACCATCCAAATTAGGTAGGTAGACATATAGCCAAGTCTCCAAAATCCATCAGGCATTCTGAGAATTTTGGCCACAGAAGAGACCGAGTAGTCTTTGCTGTGGCCAAACTATGGTTTGCCCGATGTTCAAGTCCATTGCAATGAAGTATCCTTATCGCCAAGATATAACTCTGGCCCAAAGTCATGGATCTGTTCAGTTTTCTCCACAGCATCCAATTCCACACTCTAAAACCTTTTGAAAGGGAATATAACCTTGCTATCTATTTTGCATTCCATTCTATACATCAGCCATCCAAAACACACCAGGCATCTCCCTTCGTTTCTCAAGTACTTTTCTCTTAAGCCACATCACCAAGCCCAATAACCAGTGCAACTGCCGCACCTCATATGTGACAAATTGTTTCCTTGCTAGAAACACTCAATCTCATCCTCAAAATAAACAAAAAATCTAGAGCTATCAGGCCCAAAAGCTTTAAAAAACAGTACAGACACACGAATATTGAAAGTAAAAGAACCTGTTGGCAGTAACAAAATACTTTGAAGTAAAATACATTCTGATATGTACAAATGCACCTAAAAAAACCATAGCACCATAGCACCAGAAAAAAAAGTATTCAAAACTATGCAATGCTAAACCCCAGCACAGACTCGATGAGATTAGAGCTTTTCTCATAGCTTTTGAAAGTATTGGTAAAATCTGCTGTTTCCCAAATGTTTCATATGCAAACTACAAAACTTTCATTGATAAAAACAACAAACCTCGACTACACATTGATTTGTAAACTAAGCGTACCTGTGTTTTCCATTACTTCTGGATTCATGAATAGCTAGAACATCACATTATTTTATACATAAACAAGTTCCAGGTTCTCACATTTAAGGTCCATGTTATTATTAATTTAATTACTGTCTGCAATGAAACGTCTATTTCTGGTTCCTAGTCTCCACTTGGACAACATAAAATTTTGAAATTGGCAAATAATGGGACAAAGGATCCTTTATGCTTGTTGCAAAGGCTGTTTGTGAAATGCTTATTGAGCCCAAGGTCATCCAGAACTGATTAAATCAATGTGAGTCACTCTCTAATTTACATCAAATGCCTGCCAAGCTTCTAAGATGGTCTGGTGTGATGGCTGTGAAATGCACAAAATAGCTGCCTATATACATATGTTTGTTAGTTGTGGTTTTGGGACCAAATATTCATATGCATGGGTAAAGCGCTATGCAGAACTATTGCAATGGATACTTAAATCATAATCCTAATGTCTCCGATAGGGTTGTAGGTAAGTAGATCCCAGTTAAAATATGGTCACGCTAAGAATATAGTTACTGTTCCTAGCTTCTTGTTAACTTTCCTAGACACTTACCTAAATATACAATGTAATTTAGTACGGTCAACATAGTGTAGTGTATATCCTATTTTCCCAATAGGCTCTGCGCATTGGAATAACATAAACAACAATTTAGATGTAGGACTGAGGTCGACTAGGTCTCTATTGAATATGTTAGACTTAATTAGGTTTGCCAGCTAGCTCAGAGGTCACTAGAAACGTTCTCGAATTAACAGGGAGGAGTTAACTTCCCTGATTAGACAAGAAGGGATTAGCTTCTGACACCGCATAAACATGACAACATTGCTCCCCCAGAATAAGGAGTATATCTCCAGAGTCGTGTGAAAACAATAGATAGCTATTTCACAAAGTCAATCATGCATACTTAGTTTCACCAGAGTGCAGAGAAATAGAGAGACGGGCGTTTTCAGTAAAAGGTGTCATTTATTAAGCAGTCTTCTTTCTCATGCAAGAGAAGTGAATTGCTACAATTGCAATACTTGTCATGAAGTAAAGTGCGTACAGTAAAAGGAGTATTATGAAATAATACTGTAAAAGCATTGATATGGTTTCTGAGCCATATGATACTTAAAATGTATAAAATATGTACAATTACATACAATGATAAAATTTGACTAAACGTACTCAACTGATGTTTCTAAATACGCCTACCCCAGTGTACCTAACCTAAGCCTAGTACGTGGGAAGGAGTAAAGGAGTTTTTAAGTTAAGTTAGTTTTGCCAAGAATCTGACTCAAAAATTCTCTAAGGATCTAATCAGCTCCGTACCTTGGTTTTAGAATGAAGGAGGTCTTGTATCTCGATCTCAGGACTCGATCTCCCAGTAACCCGCAAGGGTGACTGGAAACACTGGAGCTGTATTTTCTCGGCATGAGAAAAAGACAGCGTCTTTCTCAGTGCGTGAAATGGGAGGGACGGCTTCCTTCAGCACTCGCATCAGCTGGGCTTCGGATAAGTAGATAGCCGCTCTGCTCCAAACCACTGTGTGTTGCTTAAGGCAAACGCTGGTATATTTATACCTGGAAGGTGCCGTGTTTGACGTAAGGTTGGATATAAGACGTCAATAAAAGATGTCACTATGAACTGGCCGTTCTTTCGGACTCGCAGGAGTTCTAGGACAAATCAAAACAAAAGCAAGGGGAATTCCCAGGTTGGTGGAGGTTTGGTTTGTTGAAAGAATTTGTTGTACTTTCTAGGAGTCTAAGGAAGTAGCTTTGCCGTATTTGGACTGCATTGGCTATGACTAAATATGGATAAGATTCTTATGCCTTTATAAGGATATTATTTATTATAACCACATAAGGGCATAAATCAGGAATATTTAATTAGGGTCCTAGATACGTTCACAACAATAGTTGAAGCAATATTTTAGTAGGGCAATATTTCGAATGAAATATAGTTGTAGAACACCCTCTAATAGTCTGTGGCAAAGCTTCTTCTTTGTTTGAGATTTCATTCTTTCTCTTAAAGGGATATATAAAAACCCCCCTACTTATTTTGAGAGGTAGAAATAAAGATTGTTTTATATTCTGAGAAAATGAAAACCGAGATTCATTCTTGGTTCCAGAAGCCCTCTCTTGTATTGAGAAATTCCTCCCATGCTCTAAATCATAGCTCATGAATGGTTTTCACGCAGTGCTTGATCTCCTCCTTTTTAGGTTAAGCTTACAGCGCCGGTGCTGCCGGATGATCTGTTGTATGTACTTTGTGGGCTCTGGAGTATTGGTGCAGGACTAGTCTGCTTCAGCTTTTTACTTAAGGACTTTTTTTACACAGCATCCTGCCCATGCTCTTCGTTGTGTTACAATATGTTTTTTCACAGCTCCTGGTAAATAGCTGTTTCGTTTCCCTCAATTTCCTTGTGCAGTGCTGCCAAGTGCCTTGCACACAGCGCACATCCATTTTCGCTATGGCGATCCTCAGACATGCCTTTTGACATTTACTCTGCTCCGGATGACACAAGCATGACTTAGTGCCCCCAGGGCACAATCAGGTACCCATTTGAATGTTTTATTTAGCTTAGTTTAAACCTTCTTTCAGACTCTTGCATGTGCTGACGCAGAGCCTCATACCTGGTTCACCGGTTCCAAAGTGAGCAGCTCTGGAGGTTACGCCACAATTTACTACTCCAGGGCACCAGCGTCAGTGTGTTTGGCTGCAAATTTCTTAATTTATTTTTTACTTGTTGAAAGAGCTGTTACTGATGTTATCATTTCCCTAATTTTGCCCCGAAAGTGGAAGACGGACTACATGGCAACCAGCTTTCTGCATTGCAAAAACATGGCGGGCATTTAATAGGTTGTCGCGGAATGTGTGAAGTTAGGATGGCTCAATATAGCCTGGGCAGCTGGATGTCAGTTTATTATCAAAAATAGTCCTCAAGTTTTTTTGGAGATGGCGCAACTATGCATGTGCTGGGTGGATGTTACAGTGATTCGCCTCTGAGTCACAGTTGGGCTCAGTGATGTCACGATAGTAGGCGTGGCGATTTTATGAATGGCTTCTACTTGGGCATTGGCTGATGTGACCCAAGGCAGGATAAGTACAGCAGAGGGACAGGCAGGACAAGGCATGCTGCCGGCCGAGGCACCTGCCTGGCCAGCCCACACCTCCCGCCCCCTTCAGGGGCAGAGACTCTTATTGGAGTCCCCCCCACTCCTGCCTGGTGGTGGCAGGGCACGAGGGGCGTCACTTCCTAAGTGCCCAGGATTTGGGGGAATTGGGGGGCTTGGGGCCATTAGTCTAGTAGCGGGTGCCTGAGGGCGCTGGCACGCCGCTCTGTGAGCATGGAAAGGCACCACGGGTTCCAACATGGCCGCTGGTGGAGCCCATCACAAATTTGGCGAGACTGGGCACCACACCTCCCCCCCTTACCTAGAGGATTGCCAGTTTGGGGGCCGAGGCCCTCCGGAGTTGCTGGTTCGCATAGGTTGAGGGCGGCGGTCACCGTGTGTTTCCCTCGCCGTGGCTGAGCAGTTGTCCCGGCTACCTTGTCTTGCGGGGGGAGGTTGCTGCGGGTCACTCGGGTGGCAGCCGGGTGGGAGGTATTGTCAACACATCGGGCGGCCGGGGCTTTTGGGGTTGAAGCTCGGTTTATGCCTTCCGGTAGCCGGAGCATGTGAGCGGCGCCGACCGTGATCACGGCCTCTCAGTCCCATGTGTCTTTGCAGCTGGCAGGTAGTTGAGTGGCCCCCGGGACCCCGAAAGGCACTGTCCTCCCTTTTGAAAGTAAGCCTGTTTCCAGGCACAAGTAGTGAGTAGTGCACCTCTTGGATGCGTCACCGGGACGTGGGTTTGGCAGTGGGAGGTCGGTTTGGGCCTTGTAGCTTTTGCTCTTTTCTTTTGCTCTCTGAACGGATCCTGCCACCCCCTATTGTGAACTGAATAATAAGGGAAGCTTATAAAGCGCTTGGTTACGCAGAAGCTTGTCCCCGCGCTACAACTGAAGAACTCAGGGCAGTGTTAAGGAGTGAGCCCAATTATCTGGAAAACAAGTATGTTTTTAAGTTCTTACGAAAGCTGGTTTCAGATGGGTCTAGACGGAGGTAAAGAGGCAAGGAGTTCCAGCTCTTCGCTGCCAGATGGCGACAGGAGCGTCCGCACATGCGGGCCCTTTTAACTCTAGGAACCTTAAGTAGGCCTTCATGTGAGGAGCGCAAAACGCGTGATGGTGTATACCTGGTCACTAGGTTCTGGAGTGGAATTGGCGTTTTCCTAGCAAGGATGCGGTGACAGGTACAGAGGGCTTTGAATTCCACTCTGCTTTTTACTGGCAGCCAATGGAGGGTTTTTAAGAGCGGCCTTGGTATCCGATCTTTTTGGGAGTTTTAGGATGAGACGGGCTGCCGCTTTCTGTAATACCTGGAGGCGATTTATAGCCTTACAGGTGGCTCCCAGGTACAGTAGGTTGCCGTAATCTAGGCGTGATGTCACAAGGGCATGTACCAATGTTCTCCGTGCGGACATAGGAAGGAGGTCAAGGACCTTCCGTAGAGTTTTTAAAATGCTAAAGCAGACACCCGCCACTCGGTCTATTTGGGGTCCGAAAGACAGGTCAACATCGAGCCATACGCCAAGGTTTTTGACTCCCTGGTGGGGTATAGGAGCCTCACCCAGGCATGGGGGCCACCACGCCGATGACCAAACAGATGGATTCCCCCCCACAACGAGCACCTCGGTCTTGTTGCCGTTTAATTTGAGGCAGTTGGTGGACATCTAGGTTGCAAGATCTTGCATGCAGACCCTGAAGCTGTCCATCGCAAGACCGGGTGCACGCGAGAGGGAGATAACCAGCTGCGTGTCATCGGCGTATGACACAATGTTTAATCCATGACTCACGGCAATCGAAGCCACTGGAGAGACATAGAAATTAAACAAGGTTGGGCTCAGGGACGAACCCTGGGGAACGCCCTGTCCCAAACCTATGTCTCTAGAGTAGTAATCGCCCTGGCGGACTTGAAAGCTTCTCCCAGTCAGGAAGGATTGTAACCATTGGAGTGCAGCTTCAGATATTCCTCCGTTATTCAGACACTGCAGCAAGTTGGCGTGCGCTACAGTGTCGAATGCTGCACTCAGGTCCAATAGGATGAGGGCCATGGTATGACCCTCATCCGCCCCCTGACGTAGGGTCTCCACCGCTGTTAGGAGTGCAGACTCCGTTGAATGGCGGGGACGGAAGCCGAATTGAGTGTCGTGTAATAAGGCAGCCTTTTCCACGAAGTCCATCAATTGCATATTGACCGTTTTTTCAGCTGCTTTGGCCAGATAGGGTAGGAGTGAGATTGGACGGAGGTTCTCTAGTTTCTCAAAACTGATGGTTGGTTTCTTCCTTAGAGGTAGAACCACTGCCTTTTTCCAATCTCTAGGTACTGTCATGGTGCTAAAAGACACTTCTAGTAGATGTCTGATGTAGGGTTCCAGTACCTCCAGACTATCTGCCAGGCGTTTGGGTGTGGTAGGGTCCCGTGGAGAGCCCTACTTCACAGATCTACAAATTTTTAGAAGATCTTCTGGGGACGGGGTAACAAAGTTGGTCAGTCTATGTTTATCTCCCCATTCCCTAGGGCTTTCAACAAATTCTGCCCCGGTTATGGGTTGCGTTGGGAATGCTGAGTAGATTTTTGTTATTTTTTCTGCAAAAAAGTCTGTGATTTTATCACACAATTCCGGCGAACAGTCGTCAGGGATAGAGGCAGATTTTCCGCTCTAAAGAGTTTTGTAGAGCGAAAACAGCTCTTTCGCCGAATTACCTGCTTCGATGATAGTGGACGTATAATATGCTGTTTTAGACTTTCTGATTAGGCCATGGTAAAATCGCCTCTCAGTCAGGTAAGTGATTCTAGTTTCTTTAGAGAAAGTCTTGCGCCATTCTCTTTCGGTTCTCTTCAGTGCGGTTTTCAGGACTCTTAGTTCATCGTTGAACCATGGGGCAGTTTTTTTTGCACGGCCCCCAGATTTAGCTTTTAAAAGAGGAGCTGTGTTGTCTAGTGCCTCATTAATGCGTATGCAAAGGTTAGCATTGGCTGTATCAGCATCATCCCCCCCGGGGCTCCCCCCTTTAGTCAATGCTTCGCAGAATTTAGACTGGGAGAAAGTAGCCCATTTCCGCTTAAGATGATACATGACTGTTGGTTGCGGGGGCCTACTTCCGGGAATTCGTATGATAAAAGGGACTAGATAATGGTCCGACCAGGGAATGGGTATAGGGGTCATTGCTTCTACTTCCCGCCAATTGACAAATATGGGATCCAACAGATGACCCAACTGATGGGTAGGGCCGCTGACAATTTGACTCATATGGAGGGCTCTTAATGCCTGACTAAAATTCTTACTAACGCTGTCGGAGGGGTTATCAAGATGTAAATTAAGGTCACCAAGTACCAAAAACTTGTCTCTGCATAGTGCAGTCTCCATAATGCCTTCAACCAGACTCTCCTCAAACCTGGCTATAGGGCCTGGGGGTCTGTAAATTAGCATGCCATTTAGCGTATAGTTATTGTTCACTTTAACAGTGAAGCTCCCTGCCTCACTGTCCAGGATGGGAGAACTGTCTAGTTGGCATCGCAAGCTTTCTCGAGCTATAATTGCGATGCCCCCTCCTCTACCTATGGGTCTGTCCTATGTATTGTATATCCTACTGGGAGTGCCTCAAGGGCATCAGATGTGGACTCATTATCTAACCATGTCTCTGTTAAAAACACAAGATCCCATTGCTTCTCAGTAAGTAGATCATATAGGTCAAACCTATGTTTTCTTAACGATCGTACATTAAGCAGTCCGCAGTGTAAAGTATGGCCCGTACTCATTGTGTTCTTACCAAGGGCTATAGGAGAAGTGACAGTGTTTGCAGCCCATATTATCTTCCACGCATAGATTATGCCTGCAGGGCTCACCGATAGTGCGGCGTAAATTAAGTAATTCCTGCTTGCTCCACCGTATGTGGTCATCTAGCGGAGCATGGGGTATGGCCCTGGACCGCGTACGATCGCGGACGGGCGCAGACGGGCTTGACTTAGGTGCGACTTCGGCAAGATGCCGGCGAGCCCGCTGCGCTCGCCCGCTGCGCGTCCGGGGAGGATTCATTGATATAGTGGCGGAGGGCGTGGCCTCTAAGTGGGCGTGGTTTGAGGGTCGAGCGCGCGAAGGCGTCAGCGCGGTTCCCCACCGGCAAACAGCGCTAGAATCCGCTGTGCAAGTGCTTCCCCAGCAGTAAACAGGTTAGAAGGGGCTCAAGAGGTGCAAGTGCTTTTTAAAATACACAGAAATAAAGTGACACAATTTTTAAAATCTCGAGCACAATCTCCCGGCTTTCCGCCTCAGGAGTGCTTCAAGTTGTTTAGGCGCGCTAGTACGTCAGCGCGACTAAATAGGTCAGGGGAGTGGGCGTGGTTTGAGGGTCGAGCGCGCGAAGGCGTCAGCGCGGTTCCCCACCGGCAAACAACGCTAGAATCCGCTGTTCAAGTGCTTCCCCAGCAGTAAACAGGTTAGAAGGGGCTCAAGAGGTGCAAGTGCTTTTTAAAATACACAGAAATAAAGTGACACAATTTTTAAATCTCGAGCACAATCTCCCGGCTTTCCGCCTCAGGAGTGCTTCAAGTTGTTGAAGCGACTCTTGTCGGGCCGCACGTCGTGGCAGTGGAGCCTGTATTTTGGGGGTGGTGGCAGTTGGAGTGGTTTCTATCTGTGATCCCTTGTCTCCCTCTTTTGTGTTTTCTTCCTTGGCAGCAGGTATGGTTGCAGCGCTTCACTTCAGGCAGCCGCCTACTTCAATTGCGAAGGTTCTGTCTCTGTGGGGCTCCAATTCCAATCACATGGCGGGTGAAATTACCTTCGGGGTTCGGCCCTGTGAGCCTGACTAGAGCCTGCACGGTGCCCTCTTCTTTGTAGGTCCTTGCTGCAACCAGCTGAGTGTGAGGAGGGCTTGCCTGTCCCTGGTGGGGCCATAGATCTCTTCGTGGAGGAGCACTGGCTTTTTCACCTGATTGTTTGACACGCACTGCGAGCACTGTGAGGACAACATATCTGTAGCGAATGATGCTTGCCCAGTACAGGAACCTTGGTGACACCCGCAATCGCCGACAGCCTTATGAGATGGCTGATCGAGTCAGCTGCATACCACCTTGCAGGAGGGCTCAACTTATACCATTCTTACACACTGGGTGAACCTTGACTTATGGGGGCTCCGGTGGAATTGCTGGGAAGGCTCTAAAGTGAGCCCCTTCTGTTATGCATTGCTTGGATCCGTGAAATGGAATGACATTTTGCCCACCGAGGCGGATGGTTCCTCCCTCCTCCGCTGCATCTAGTTCCTTTGGTTGTTGCAAGGAGCATGCTGTGTGGTGGCAGTGAGGCGAGCTGCCTAGTTTCCCCACCACTCCTCTCACCCAACCCCCCCCACTCGGGGACTGTCCCAGCATCATTTGGCTCCCCCCCTTTTCATTACTCTGGCAGGCACCACACAGGGGAATACAAGGGCTGGAGCGGTCAATACTGGTAACAGGGTTTGAATCAAGGCAGGGCGGCGCTACATCCGTGATGCTGGGCAAATCACTTAATCTCTCTGTGCCCAACAAAATGAAGATATGAGCCCATCGGCGACGCAATTGGTGGTCATGTATAACGCGCAGAATTTTACCTCATTGATTTATTAGCGGGCGATCATGATTTGCTGTACAGCAGTTCTGCAGATTAAGTGATGTATTTTTACACTCTAACAGTAGTCCCCTTCAACACTAGACATAAATACATACATGTCTTTTACGCTTTTGGTGCTCATGTAAGCATTTGTGGTGTTCATGCAAAGCGCCCAGATACCCAGTTTGCTGAGGGAGCAAGCTGGGGCGCCTTCAAGCTGATGTCCTGATTGGAAAACGAAATACCAGGTGGATGCCAGAACTAGTCACCATGGTGGGGATATGCTGGACTAATAATCATATGAATGTGGATTGGGGGGCAAATGTACAACTGCAGTTTCCCCAATGTTAGTGGAATCACAAATGTGGCACTCAGAGCGATGGAAACAGTAGTGCGATGAGCAAAGGGTAAGGGCCCATAGTGCGGGCATCCCTCGAGCGTGAACGATAACAAGGGGTACAGCACCAGCACTCCTAATTAAGCCTGACTGCTCTGTGCTATGCTGCCAGATGGTAACAGGTGGAACATTGTGGCAGGGTTAAAAAGCACATGCTTCACCTGGGTTATGATGTGAGGGGTATCTTACAGCTTGATGCAATGGCAGAAGCAGCATTTATCAAGTTGGCTGGCTCACCTGCTAGCCACAATCTCGAGGTTTTGGGCGGTGGTTGCTGCCCCCTGATGCCTGTTTGCCTTGCCTCACCCGCACTTTCTTTCTTTTTAAGCTGCTCCAATCGCTCCCCCTGAGGCACTTCGCTAGGCACTAGGGGATAAGTGCAGGCCCGCACAGTTAAAGACGTGGTTTAAGGTAACAAGGATTTGGTACACAGAGGTTTAGGGGTCCTCCTGGGAGTAAAGACACAACTAGGCTTTATCCAGCATCAATTTTGCCTGTGCTATACCTGACCGGACTATTGATTAATTCCATACACACGTAAATCACTATTGCGTGCTGCTCAAGCCATCCTTATAGCTTTGGGGGCCAGGAATAGCTTGAAGTGTCACTCTTACACAAGTGTTAGGATCAATAGTTGTGAATTACTATGTTTGGCAGCACCGCAGGAGCAACATAGGAGCTGACTGAAGTGGCCGCAGGAGGTGTATCCTGGCATATAGTTGCACAACTGTCAGGGTTAGTAGTTGTAATGTTACTATGATTGGCAGTAGAAAGATGTGGCGCAAACTGAAGGGGCCGCCTGCATCAGTCCGGACATACAGTTTTCAACCAATTAAGAACTAAAGTGTGAATTCTGTGAGGTTGTGGGGCACAGCTGAGCCCCTGTCAGATCATCAGCAGAAGTACATACATCCTCCAGTTGCATATTACCTGTCTTGTGTTCCTCAACTCCTCACCTCAGACATTTAAGGGTATGCCCATGGTTCATGGAGTGGCGAGTTATTGTTTTCTTGACATACAAACACCCATTGCTTACGGCTTCATGCTCCCAAATGCATTAGTCCTTGGGCAGGGCGGACCATGGTGGGGACAGTGCTAACGTAAAACGGTCCCTTCACTTAAGACATATTCACCCATGCTTACCCAGGGCAGAAGATGAGTGGTGGTAGTTGTCACCTTACAGTGTGCGACGGTGCAAAAAAGTTTTGTAAACACTGCGTTAGAGCAATATGGCGACATGGTATTATAGACCATGTGGTATTCACAATATTCAGGAAAGGGTCGGTATTTGCACATAATGCTCCCCTCTGGTTCCCACAGACTTGTCGGCCCGGGTTATCCTTCTATGGGCTTGAACCAGAGACGGGAAGGGGCGTCTTCTGCGACCTGTGTTCCTAGCACGTTCATAGACAACGCTGGGGTAGATGTACCATGAAGGGCATGGTTACTACTTAAGTTGTCTCAAAGTTTTGGGGTCAAGCTGGGTTTGAGCAGCAAGTCTACAGTCCTTAGGTAGCATCCAGCAATCCTTCAATCCAAGTAAGGGCAGTTAGCGATAGAAAAGTATCAGTGAGTGGGTAGCATACATTGGCCATGCAGCGAACGCACGCCCTGGGGGCATGCACGCTTCACAAATACACAGAGCTGCAACCAGAATGGTGCAAAGTGGAAAACACCAGTAAGGAGGTTTAGGATATGTGTGTCTCTGCCATTACAGCTGGGTGGAGCCAGTCCCATTTAGAGGTACACCCAGGAGACAATGGTGTGATCCTTAAGGTTCCTATGATCTATGCAGTGTGTGGCATCTCCCACAACAAATGTTAGGAACCATATTACAGACAGGGCGCCCTGTATCGAATCAGACAGTTCTCTAAGAGGGTATGCCTTTACGCAAACAAAAAATTGTGTTGTGTGTTTATTTCTGGGAAATTTTATATTATGTTGGAGGGGTGGAAAAGGATGCCAATGACGATACTAGGTCAACGTAGATTGTGTCAACCGCATAACTGATAGAGCAGTCTCCACCCTCTCTTTGGTTTAGTTGCTGTGAGAGGATACGCTGAAGGAAGAGTCATGCAGCAACTTTTGTGCCCATGGAATGTCTAACAAGTGCAGGAGTTTGCTGCTGAACGGGAAACTTGGATTAGACGGTCAACGATTTACATTGTCACACCCCCTTCATTCCCTTGCTGATGATGATCAAACAGTGGGAGAGCGCTATAAGAACCTTGCGTCACTTTTAAGACCGGCTGAAGTCTGCCCTTCTGACACCAGGCTCTGGATGACTTACTAACTGGGAACACGCCAGCAGTGCATGACTGGCACTGTGGCAGCTTGGACTCCAGGAGAGGTGTGCATGTCCATTTGAAGTCAGATGAGAAATTCCTTTATCACTATGTGACGCCTCCCTTATTGCCCACAATCTGAAACTGAATAGAAGGCCTAATGTTACTGACTGTTGACAAAAGCCCAATTTTTTTTACTTTATAAGCAATTATTAAGGTTTGAAATACAATTTTCAAGAAACAGCAACTCATCTCTATGTCCTATGTTAGAACGCGGAAATGTAAAGTGATCTCATGATACCTGCAATACCTTATTTATAGCAGGCTGCTCAACCATGGGCATTCTGCGTATTTGGGCTTTGTATTTCATTTTTTTAATAACCATAAGTCAACAAGTCCCAGAATGCAATATGTTTCAAGTTTGGGAAAAAGAGCAGAATAAAGACTTTTTCTTTTTTTTACAATTTACTGCTGGCTGGCAACTTGAATATAATAGGTCTCCCCACAAAACTACCCCCGTCATTGATTACAGTTCTGATGTACTAGCAAGCTGCACAGATTACCTTGATGTCACCAGCAATGTTGACTGAGATTCGTTGAGGAGTCCCAACATCAATGTAAATTAGGAGTTGGCAACTAATGGAAGATATGTGACAAATGAGGTTGTTATGGCTGATGTGTGTATGTCACAGGGTCCTCTTGTTTCCAGAAGTGATCTTACGTATTGGGGTTTTAGATTCAATACTTATACACAATTTTCTCATTGTTCTCTTTATGGCAAGGGTCTCCGAGCCCAGTCCTGACCTCCTTGGTCCAGCTTGACCACAGGAGATGGGGATAACAGTGTGAAAAGGAGACACAGCCTATTTTGGTTCTAGTGAAACCCCTCCTACCACTCTAAATGCAGGTAATGTCTATTTAGCCTGGATATAAGTTGCCCACGCAAGGCAGGACATACATGGGCATACCTCAAACCCCTTTGTGACTGTCTAGTGTGAATGCACAACCCCAGCGCCTGTCACTCGAAAAACCAGATGGTCAATACACAAATAGGCAGGGCCCTCAGGATGGTTAAACAAGTAAATGCCCACTTTCTAAAAGTGGCACTTTCAAACACACAATTTAAAAACCACCTTTACTGAAAGGTATTTTATTATATTTGGGTTCCGAGAGCCTAAACTCCAATTTTGTATCTTGTCCCAATGGCAAGTTACACTTGTAAAATGTATGGGACAGACAGCCTTCTAGCAGTGAAAGAAATGACATACCTAGTATTTCACTATCAGGGCCTGTAAAATACAGCAGTAAATGTTCTACCATTCACCTACAATGCATCCTGCCCATGGGAGTACCTTGGGCCTACCGAGGGGTGCCTTATGTGTAAGGAAAGGGAAGGTTTGGGCCTGGCAAGTGGGTACACTTGCCTGGTCAACATGCAGTTTGAAACTGCATGCACAGACACTGTGGTGGCAGGTCTTAGCTATATTTACATGGCTACTCATGTGGGTGGCACAACCAGTGCTGCAAGCCCACTAATAGCATTTGATTAACAGGCCCTGGCACTCTCAATGCACTCTGCTAGGGACTTACCAGTAAATCAAATATGCCAATCTATTTATTTTATTTATTTATTTATTTCATTTGTAAAGCGCTCTATCACCTTACGGCATCCTGCCGCTGGGAAACTCAAAGTGCACGGTAGGGAACAGACAACAAAAAGGTACTAGCAACTAATAGAGAGCAGTGCAACAACTAAACATTGGGAAATAACAACGTTTTTTAGCTTTTAGCCATTTCCTAAAGGGTAAGAGATCACTAATGTGTCTTACTTCCAGGGGCAATCCATTCCACAGTTTGGCCGCAGCAACCGCAAAAGTTCTGCCGCCGGTTCTTGCCTTCCTCAACCTAGCTACCTTAACCAATCTAGCTGAAGCAGAGCGAAGATTTCTAACTGGGCCATACCACTCAAAGTTTCTCTGTAGAGCGATTGGGCCCATCCCGTGCAAAGCTTTGAATACAAGACAGAGAGATTTAAACTTAATTCTCTGTCCCACCGGCAGCCAGTGGAGTTCTGCAAGGGCCCTGGAGGACGAGGAACGTCTCGGCCATCCCAGAGCAAGTTTAGCTGCGGCGGAGTGGATTCTCAACAATCTGTCCAACAGGGACTTAGGAGATTCAAGCAAGAGGGCGTTACAGTAGTCCAGTCTACTCAAAACTGTACTCTGTACAACAAGGGCCCGCACTTGAGATGGTAATAGAGGAAGAATTTTGCGTAGCGATCTAATGATTGCCGAGCAATTTCCCACCGTTTTAGTGACTTGGGCTTCCATGTTCAGCTTGTTACTAAACACAATGCCCAAGTTGCAAACCTTCTCCACTGGTCCCACTTCAATTGACATTTCACTAGGCCAGAAGTTACTAGGCAGTGCTGAGGGAATTCTATCAACAGGACAGAAAAGAATCTCTGTCTTCCCAGCATTGAATTGTAATGAGTTGACTTTCAGCCACTGGGCTGTGTTACGCAGACAGCAATGAAACTCTTCAATAGAAGTAGATTGCTCCCCCTCCAATGAGAGGATGAGCTGCGTGTCATCAGCATAGTTTGTGATGTTGATCCTATGCTCTTTAACGTCCGCAATCAAAGGTTTCATATAAATATTGAAGAGTATCAGGCTGATGGCCCAGCCCTGAGGTACCCCATGAGTGATGCTAATCTGTTTAGTCCGGTAAGGGGGAAGGGACACAGCCTGCGTCCGATCCGTAAGAAAGGACATTCTGTCACTCTGGATAATTAATCATAATCACAATTTTCACAGGGGGCTCTTGCACTTTTACACTAATCAGCAGCTGCAAAGTGCCCAAAGCAGCTAGACCAGCAAAAACAAAATCTTGTACACATGAAAAAATTCTGGAGGTAGATGCAAAAGTCAGGGGATACCACGCCAAGGATGCCAAGTCTAACATGAAGCGACCAGCATGTGTAGAGATAAGATTGTTTATTCAAACTGGAGCTGTGAAGGACATTCTGAGCTGATGGGGAACATTGCACTCACCAATGAACCCTTTAGTGAGAAGGGGCTCTTGTATTGAAGAGGGGGGCATACTGTTCAGGGGGTTCTGTGCTGAGCAATGAGCCCTGTTAATTGCTGAGTGGAGAGCTCTGAACGCAGCATGTGGCATGTACTGAACAGATAGACTGCCCTTTGTGCCAGGACGTTTCTGCTTGAGCAGCTGTTTTGAACTTTAAAATCCACTTCATTCATTCATCCTAGCAAAGTATTTCTATACTGAGTATCTGAGAATGTGAGCTTTATCCTAAATAGAGCTCTGCACTCTAATAAGTATGGATGAAGATTTGTTTTCAGAAGGGTGTCCTGCCATGAGGGCATAGTATTTTTCAAAGCAGTACTATGCCATTGGTGTCTTTTGACTTGTTTCTTGTGAAATTTCTTGAACCTTGTGTTGTAAAATGTACCAACCAAGTTTTCTTGATATGTATGTTGTAATTGCAATGCACCATTTGAACCTTTTTTATTCTTGCTGGGGGAGTCATTTTTTGCTGGTGGAGGGCCCACTCGGGTAGGCCAACCCCGAACACTCTTTTGTGTGCTTGTTGTACTCACTTTTTCCATCAAGTTTGATGTCAGCTACTCACCTCACCACTTTAAGGATCCTCCAGTCTCCACTGGGCATGGGCAGTAGGCCCTTGACGTGATTGCAGCTGACTGAGTCTGGAGTGTGGGAGGCCCCTCCATGTTCTTTGCAGGGGGGGTCCCCTTAAGTTTTGTTACGACATTGAGCCTTCCAATGATGTGTGCCTATCATTGAAAGGAGAGTAATTTTTGAGCACTTAGGGAGCCAGTCATGACTCATCGAGGCACTCATACCGGTGCTGGGGTTTTCACGCATTTGCATAAGGGCAGGATGCTCCTATCAGTTGGCAGGAATTAACATTACTCACGACAGAATGTCCACGATGGAGAATGTGGCTAGGAAAAAAACTGGATTCTTATTGATATATATGCAGTAATCAATTGATGTGATACAGCATACATTGATACTTTGTAGACAGCAGACTTACACTTCACAAAAGCAACATCATTCTACTTGTGAGAAGAATCAGCTATCAGCATATTTACAAATGCAGCTTATTGCAAGTGCTGGGTGTTTCTCCTTGTCCTCTACGAGAGTACTACATAGTGTGTAAGCAGACTATATTTATGATTGACAGGTGGGGAATAAAGCTGAGCCTGTATACTAAAGAAAATGTGTGTTGCACGCCTCAGCGTCACCAAAACACAGTTCCCTGGGCCCCCCCTTCCCTCCCTCCAGAGACCAAATGGTCTGTACACGCCATTGGGTGCTGCTGACTGAATCGCTGCTAATGTATGTCACGAATAATCTGTTTAAATAAGGAGTGTCAAAACGGTGGAATCCCATCGCCCATGTGAAATACCAAACATTTCATCTTGTTTAGATAATCCCTTTGGAATTTTTGGAGTAAGCGTTTCTGTAGTTCGTCCCTTTCTCCAGCTACATTTAATTTTTGGTTTCTGCTTCATGCACTGTGAGAAAGCAGTGGGGCGAAGCTCCTCCCCCCACATGGAGGAGCCGCCCCTGCATAGCATCTAAACCACATCAATGCTTCTGTGCCCTACCTACTATGGTTTCAACAGTTGTGGTGCCTAGAGCACGGTGACCCCTCATAGCTCCCTTGTTGATCTGTGTGAGCCTGAGTCTGCCTGGTGAAGTGTGTACTGGGATACTCTGACAATAACTACACTGCCAACAGGCAATAAATATTTAAAGATTTACAAATGATATCATGAGCATTTCTTGACAGTTACAGAGTGCATACTAAATTAGCTTCATATTATATTAACTCAAGGAACTTGCTGTATTGTTTTCAACAGGATAATTACCTCTGACTGGGGAGATAACTCAGGAGAAAATGATGTGGCCGTTGAAGGCTCAATGTGCAAAAGGCTGTTCGATAGAAAGTACAAAGCTGCTGCAAAAGTGTCTCAAGACAGATCCTCAGGATAACCTGCACAAAAGAGATTTACAACTCTAAGGGAGCAGGAAGCTTGGACGCTCAACCTGCCAGACAGACAGGCAGACTTTCCCAAATTAGAGTTAAATCTATCAGAAAGGAAAATAACCTCAGTTTCACAGCATGAAAAAAACACTTTTTGCAGTAGAGAACACTAGGGTTTGGCCGGGGAAACTGACCATGTTTTCATAGACGTAAACTTAAGAATTGATTTCATGTTGCTTGTGCATTGTACTTATGCTGTTAGTGTGGCATCTTGCATTGTGTCTCATGAGACTTGGGTTGATTTGTACCAGCCCAAGCCTGATCAGTGAAAGTGATATAAGAAATGATTTCCACTCAAAATTGTCTTTACAGAGCTCCCATTGCAACACTTTTGTTTTGGGTTTGAATACTCTAGGGCACCAATCATTGTAACATTTTGAAAATATATATGTAGAATGTGTCCAGTTTTTATTGTTTTATTACTTTTGTTTTGTTGTGGACATCTTTTCTATCTTTCGTACCATCTCTTACACCTCTCTCTCACTCACTCGTCACTCACCGTACTTGTGCCTCACGCTGCTCTTTTCCTCAGTCTCTGTTCTTTTGCTTGATACTGCTCTTCTCCTTACTCTCTTGCCTTGTGCCTCACACTACTCTTATCCTCCTGACTCTTCTTCCTTGTGTCTCAAGTTGCTCTTTTCCTCACTCTCCTTCTGTGTGCTTCATTCTGCTCTTCTCCTACTCACTCTCTGTCCTTGTGCCTCACGCTGCTCTTCTCATCCCACTATGTTCTTGTGCCTCATGCTGCTCTTCTCCTCACTCTCCTTCGTTGTGTCTCACACTGCTGTTCTCTCTCTGCTTCCTTGTGCCTCACGCTGCTCTTCTCTTCCTCACTCTCCAACCTTGTGCCTAATGCTGCTCTTCTCCTCACACTCCATCTTTGTGCCTCACGCTGCTCTTCTCCTCACTCTGCTTCCTTGTGCCTCATGCTGCTCTTCTCTTCCTCACTCTCCAACCTTTTTCCTCATGCATGCTGCTCTTCTCCAAACTCTTCTTCCTTGTGCCTCATGCTGCACTTTATCTTTAAGTATGGGGGCTACACCTTTCTTTTGTTCTTGCTCCCTCCAATTTTTAATTATTTTGAAGATACTTTAACATATTTTCACTCAGCTCAGAGACTGTTCCAGAAGTGCCATGATTCATCTACTTGTCCTTGGTTTTTATGGATTTCCTCCTCCTGTTTCATGACAGGAGCTCTCCCCCACACTCCAAGCACAAGCACGGCGTTTCCCTCCCCCATGCCCTCTCTTTTCCTGGGACATTGAGTGAGGCAGCAACATGCCCAGGCACCCACTCAGCACAACACCACCTCAGCATCAATTCAGCACCAACATAGCACAACTTCTGCATCAGTGCAGCACCATCTCAGCACAACACCAACTCAGCATCACACAGCACCACCTGAGCACCAGCTCAGCACCACCATCTTAGCATGACTCAGCACGACTTCGCACAACCTCGGTATCACTCAGCATCTCCTGAGTACTACCACACCACCACCTCAGCACAGGGCGTTCTCAGCATTACCACAGCACCACCTTGTTATCAGTGCACCATCACCAGTGCAGCACTAACTCAGCATCAGAGCCGCACCACCTCACCCCCAGTGCAGCACCAGCTCAGCACCAGCGCAGAACCACCTCAACATCAGAACAGCACCATCTCAGCATCATTACAGTGCCACCTCTGCATCAGTGCACCACCACTAGCGCAGCCCCACCTCAGCAACAGCACAGCCCCTGCTAAGCATCAGTGCGGCCCCACTTCAGTAGCAGTTCAGCACCAATGCAGTACCACTTTAGCATCATGCAGCACCATCTCAGCACCAGTGCAACATCACCTCAGCACAGCACCAACTGAACATCACTCAGCAACACCTGATCACCTACTCAGCACCACCTAAGGGCCAGTGCAGCACCACCACCTTAGTAAGACTCAGCATCACTCAGCACCACCTCATCATCACTCAGCACCACCACAGTATCACTCAGCATCACCTAGGCATCCCCTCTGCACAAGTACACCACCGTTTCAGCATCACTCAGCACCACCTCAGTCTGCCCTTGGAATATGGTATCTGTTGATTCTCCCCTGGTGTCCGTCCACTGCTCAAATTGTATTTGTGGTACAATTTCCCAACCTCCACTCTCCTGTTGTATTCTACAGTATATGAAGAACTCATTGACCCAATACACATACCACGGAGACAATCTTTGAAAAATTTCAATCGTTATTTTTTGTTTATGTTTTTGATATAAAATGCATACAAATACATATACATAGACAATTGCAACACAAACACTTACACAACAAAAACTCAAGTAACCATACCTGTGTTACAATTATTCTGAGGTACCATTACCCAAATTTCTTCTCATAGTCAGTGTTCACACATTTAATCTGGGCAATACACTGCGAGGTAGTCCTCTATGCACATGAGGTTATAACACCTCTACATTCATCTATCTAGTGTGCCTTCACCAACTACAATAATAATTTTTGTGTTCAACACAGACTCCTCCTGTCAAAACTGTTGACGCAGATGCGTTTCGGTCCCCAATTTGTTCCGGGCCTCCTCAGGACGCGGGTAAGGAAACCAACCGGCTAAGTTAACCCCAAAAAATATATATACACGTATTGGTACATAAACTTTAAAAGCTGTCCTCTTAATCACACTGGGCATGCTGGGTCAAGGCCATGCAGGGGAACCAAATAAACAAAGTGAAAGATAAATCTGTGTTGTGACTGCAAAACTTCAATAGGTGAGGTAACACCCCACCGTGGTGGTTAGAAATCCTACTACGATTTAAAATAGAATGTTTATAGTGAAACAAAATGCTCACAAGTACTCCCAAAAGCTAAATGAAAAAATAATAAAGTGCAGAGATAAATCAAAAGAAAAAGTGCATAAAGCTGAAACTTACATCACGTGAAAAAGCACTCACATTACATCAACCGAATAATGATTATCAGGCGTGCTCCAGGCCAGCAGGGTCTCTCGGTAAGCAGATTAAAGTGCACCGTAAGGCAGGATATCTGTGAGGGATAGTTCGTGTGGTCAGGTCGTAATGGAACAAAACTGTGTTTGTTATCACTAAACTAGAGATAATAATAATAACGGCACACGGGGAATATATCTCCCTTATATACCTCTCAGGACCCCAGAGAGATCTCTATTACATGTTCCGATCCTGGCGAGTATTGTTTACTGAAACGAGTCCATCTTAGCTGTGGGGTGAGACAAGAGCCTATTGTAACAAAGCTATCTAAAAGAAAGTAGTCAGCGCAGCGGCTCCCAGTAGGCTGCCATTCTTACCTTCCACTCCCTTCGCAGGCCGTAAACATTACGAGCAGCAAAAAGTCCAAGCTTCTAAAACAGGTCAATCCTAGCTGTGAGGGGAGACGACAGCCTTTGTCACAAAGGTTATTTGGCATAAAGTAGTCAACGCAATGGCTCCCAGCACGCTGCATTCTTACCTTACACTCCCTTCAAAGGCTGTAAAACCACGAGCGGTAAAAGTTCAAACTTCAACGAGTTTCCCACACTGTGGGACCACAGTAATGAGTACTCCAACGGGTTCCTCGTACCGGCTCTCTGGAAATTCAAACCACCCTGGGATTTCCTGTTTACGTAAGCGTGTATCGGCTACATAACGAAACTACAAACAGGGAAAACGAACTATCCGCAATGTGTATGCCTGTTGTCCAGGGGACCCGGACCCACACGAATTGGGGAATGTCAGTTATTGCCAGGGTCTAAGCCTACTCAATAGTGGGAAGACAAATTATATAATGGGGACGCTAAAACAAAAGGGAGTACAAAATAAAACCAAAACTATGTTTTATATTATATACAATGGAGGGGGTCAGAATAACCCATATCCCAAGCAATCGATATACAGCATGTCCAAACAGCTTCCCCAGCATGACCAATGAGATCTGGACTTACAATCTATTTTATGCCGGTGTACAAAACAAAACATAAAACATACAAATTAGTATTGCAAAATACCAAACAACCTAGAAACCAATGTGTGTCACAGTTAGCAAATGTTACATACCTATGTCCAGTCACCCCGATTTCTCCCTACAATGGGTATAGGAAAACCTCAATTTTCTGTGTTCAAGTGACCAAGTATTTAGGAGAAAGCTCTTTAAATTATATCAACGCCCAGATCTTGTCACGGTCATTAAGACAATTCATCGCTGTCTGGTATTTTTCTATCATTCAAGCTCCGAGTCGATTCAGGTTTGTTTGTAAGCTCGCTATATTTAGTGATTTCGCCACCAGTAGCACTGACCAGCTTATGTCATTTTCATTATGAAAACCTTCTACAAAGTGTTGGACTAGAGGTGCTCCCTGTGTCTTGCAGCGTATTCTGGATTTATGTTGCCGCACCCGCATTTTTACTGCCTGGGTGGTCTGCCCAATGTAGAACTTGCCACACAGGCATGTGAGAGAGTACACAACATTTTTAGCATTGTAATTCGAAAAGCAATATTGATGTGCCTCTTGTTGTTCAACATGACAAATTTGGAATCATTAGTCTGAGGACATGCAGCTTAATTATTGCGTCTGAAATTACCTATTATGGGTGGTAAGCCCAACATACTTCTCAAGTCCTTCCTAGTCTGTTGTATGCGTGAGGCCTTCACTAGATATTGCCGTAAGTTTTATCCTCTTGGAACGAAAAAAGTGACTTTGGATTATTTAGATGCTCCACCAGCCTCCAATTTCGTAGAATGATTTGCTTGACTTTGTTGGCCTTAAGATTATATGTAAGTACACGTCATTGGGTTGCAGTCATGTTTGGCCTTCGTAGTCAAAAGGACTTCTCGTGGCGTGAACCAGGCACGTTTAAGTGCTGCTCGGACCAGTTTCTTATGCTCTGAGTGGAACCACATAAAACATCCTACACACTGATCTCCACCTTCTTTCCTGTTATGCTGGAAAATTCTGTGAAGCCAGATAGCAGCTTTGGTTGGGCTTTGTGTTTTTTTAAGTGCATGTTTGTGTATGTGCGTGAGTGTGTGTGTAGGAAATCCACCTTTTTTGCATGGCCTGGTCAATTTTTTCTAATTTTTTGGACCCTATTTTTGCTGGCTTTAGAACTCTGTGCACTTTACAGGTGCTAACCAGGAGTAAAGTACATGTGTGCCTCCTTTAAACATGGATAAAGTAGCTTATTCCTTACTGACCAATTTATCTTACCTACAAGTCCTTACTATATGGTGTGGGATATGCACCCAGGGCCTAGAAGTTAAATGCCACCTGTGGGCTGCAGCTCTTATTGTGCCATTCATTTGGTTGGCACATCAAATATGGTGTCAGGCCTACCATTGTAGCCTGACTGCTACAGTGTAAAGACCTACAGTGCAACCCGTCAATATAATCATTTGTGACAGGTAAATTCCTCATTTTTAATTATTAATAAGTGACTCATTTGAATGTGTTATATATCACAAAGAAGGGAACATGGCATTTTAAATTGGGGCATGTAGTAAATTAATGTCACAATGTCCCTACTGTGGTGAGCTATCAAAAGCTACTTGAGCTATAGCAGGCTTGGCTGTGCTTTATAGAAAACTGGAGTACAGTTTAACATATTAATATTGCTCTCTTGGGTTTGGGTCCACCTAGAAAAAATATATAATTACTATTTTAATAGTTATAAAAATCCAATTCAATGGTGAAGTCAAATTTGTAATACATTTTAACTAGAGGCACTTTCAAAAGTTGGAATTTCCTTGCTTGAAGCTCCTGGAGCCTAATCTGCTTTACCTCCCCAGAAACTGTTAATCAAGTGCTTGATTGTAATGAGGTGTGAAAACTGCTCTCAGAGCAGGAACAATAAATAACCTGATTGTAGGAAGGTGTTTTTCTTCCCTAGCTGGAAGACCAGTTGTGGTTGGCCCAGGAACTTAATTATCTTTAAAGAAGCTATCACTGTCACATGTAAATATCAGAAGACACCAGGAAAGGCCATTGTTTCCCTAATCAGTCTGGCAGCAGCCCCAGTGGCAGTAAAGCTACTCCTAGAGCCGATTTTGACTGATTACAGAAAAGGGGACTGCTCATTAATCTGGCTACACTGTGCTAGGCACACAGGCTTTGCACAATCAGCAATATCTGGCTTCAGATATTAACACTATCAAATCAAGCAGTTAAAGTTTTTGGATACATTCCACTAATTAAACATATAAAGGTCTTTGGGGGACTGGTATCACAGCATACTGACTGATCAAGTGAGAGTTTCAGTTGAGAACTATTCTTATAATGTTGTCTAGCTGAAAAATCATCTATTATCTAGTACTGCTCCCAGTGGGGTAAATTCACTAAAGGAAGTTTGTGATTTAGCATATGAATGTTTTTAATGTACACAACTGAGATGATTGGAGAATGCATAAAACACAAAAGAGAATCTAGTTGTATGAAACTCCATGTGGCTCCATAGACAGGACATTTACTTTAGTATACAAATCAGCTAACTTGCTACAGCCAGGCGATGGAATTATCATATTCAACCACCATTAGGTGAATAATACTGATCTGTAGAACTAAGCTTTTTTTGTCAGGTCAAAAGGTATTGATTCTGATGTAAAGGCATACACAAATTGGTTCTCCCCTCTGCACTGGAGACCCCATCCCTTGGGGCCCAAATCTAAGGGGAGTTGGGTGTGCAGCCCCCAAGCCTTAATATGCCACAGGGACCCCCATTCCCCAGAGCTTAAAATAATTTTTTTTTAAAGGGGAGGGGGCTGAGTGGCCCCCTCCGTGAGCCTCATTATGCCTTGAGGACCCCATCATCAAAGGCCCGGGTTTCCACCAGGGGCACCCACCAATCAACACATTAAGGACTGCAGGTGGTGGCCCAGGGCCTCCCCGGTCCTCGTCATCTCCCTGCATGGCGCGGGAGTCGGCATTGCTGCAGCCGAGAGGTAGCAGCTGTATTCTGCTTGCTCCCTCTGGGTGGGAGCAATATGTGTTTTGTTTCCTAACTCGCAGAAATGCAGTCAGGGAAAAAGAGCATAAACCTACTACCACTAGGTGGGAGCTTTATTTAGTCTCTCACCAGGTGGGAGCAGACTTAGTGTTTGCTCCCATTTAAACATGTAGTGCAGGCAGGGAAACTTCAATGTCCTGCAGGTGGGCTCCACGGGACATGGTAAATGAGCCACACCCTGGGGATGGGACACGAGGCCATTAATATCTCAGAGAGGGCTGTTGCATGCCCCCCTCCCCTTTTCTAAATTTCAGCCCCAGGGGATGAGGTCCTGGGAGCCTAAGCTGGCTCAGGGAGATGGCTCTGCTGCCCCCTCTTTTTTAATGTCAGTCACGGCCATGCGGATGGGGTCCCCAGGGTCTTTTTAAGGATCAGAGAGGGGGCCTGCATTGCACCTCACATTTTTTACACTTTGCCCCCAGGGATGGGTCTTACGGTGCTGAAGATGTCGTTTTAACAACATAGGCCACAAAGTCCTCCCTTTTTTTTATTGGTTGTTTCTAAATAAAGCAGTACATACAATACTTCAAATTAGGGACATACGGAATAAACATGCGAAAATAAACAATAAGAATAAGACAAAAACTAAATGGCCAGCAGATGTCACTGGTAAACAGATTGATATGGCAATAAATCACAGTTTAAACACATGTAGTATTAGTGTAGTATCACATAGGCGATTGAGCCGATTATTGATGACATGAGGAGTATCCAATGGTCTGCAGGGAGAGCTCTAGTTCATAGTACAGAACACGTAGGAAACTGTCTTAGCTAATGGGCACTAGAGCACTGGCACAAGTCTGGAGAAGCGAACACTAGTGTAAGTAGACCGTGGGGGGGATTAGTTTATTACTTTTGGTGTGGTTCATGGTGGTTTGTGTGAGCTAAAGTAGAGATCAAGGATATCCCACATATGTCTGGTAGAAGATTTCCACGGCGAGTTCTGAAGACTTACGTTATCAGCCCCTCTTAGGTTGGTGACCCAGTTTAACCAGCAATTATAGAAAGCTTTGCGTGTTTTCTTCCAATTGCTGAGTATAATATTGACCACTGCTATTAGAAGTAGGTCTAGGAGTGCCCTATCTTTTTCATTCAGTGACTCTGCTCTAAGGAAACCGAATGCTAGTGTTGCTAGATCCCTACTAGGGGAATATGAGAAGAGTTTAGATATGAATTCGAAGACCTTATCCCAGAAAGGTATCACACATTTGCACTGGATTAATAAGTGTACTAGGTCACCTAATTTGTCATTGCAGTTCCAACAGACAGTATCCTCCCTGATTTTGTGTGAGTGGAGTCGGGCTGGTGTCCAAAAGGCCATATGTAGTAACCAGAACTTCGAGTGGGAGAGTGCTGGGTTGATCTTATTTCTCATGGTTGAGTTCCAAGTTTTGGTCCAGTCCCACTCTGAGATCGGAGAAGAGGAGTGTGACTCCCAGAATGATGTAAGCTTCATATTGAGGGCAGATTGTTGTGGGTGTATTAGCTTATAATTCCAGGACACCTGGTGACCTAACTTTTGTAGTTTTGATAGATATCTCGGGAGGGAAGGGAATAGGGGTAATAGTTTCGCTTTAGTTACTACTGACTTTATTTTCAAGAAGTTATAGAATTCAAGTGAGTCAAGGTTGTATTTAGACAGTATTTCTTTGAAGGAAAGAGGGTAGGCACCGTTGAAGAGTTGCTGGGGTAAATAGATACCTTTGTTGACCCATGAGTCGTTATATAGGGGTATCCCTTTATAAAGTGTTTTATGATTGTTCCAAAGGGATTCAAGATTGGACCATTTAATGCTAATGTCTAATAGTTTGTCTATCTTCAATATAGCAGATTTTGTGTTCTTGAATAGGGGCTTTGAGCAGGTGACCACAGTGAGATTTGCAATCAGAAGGGCCGCTGGGGTAAGATTCATAAGAAGTGATTTCTCAATGTCTATCCATACAGGGGTGTAATTGTCTGGTGGCACGAGCCAGTATGTGCCTTGTTTTGAGAAAGATGCAGTCTGCTAGAGTTTAAAGTCAGCCAGGTTGACCCCTCCCAATTATTTATCTAGTCTAAGTTCTTTCAAAGTAATTCTTGCTTTTTTCCCCTTCCATAAAAATGTGAGAGTAGAATGTTCAGCTTATGGTGGAAGTCCTCAGAAAGCATGAGGGGGAGCATTGTAATTAGATAGTTCACCAGGGGGAAGATCATCATCTTGAGGGCCTCAATCCTACCCCTAACCAAAAGAAGGTACGTTGTTCCTATACTGGGTCATAGAAAAACAGGCTGGGGAAGGGGGAGCTGTGTACAAGGTACACCATGGTTACAGGTTGTCCTATCGATGTTAACCTGCAGGCGAATAATTCCCTTTGGAGCTTGGGCCCTCACACACCCAGCCAGCAGGTGTCATGCTTCATCATTGGGCCTGCTCCAAGTCGGGTCGGCGCTACAATACCCGACAGGCACCCAATGAGGGGCTCTTTGGGGGAGATCTTTTGTTCCATGTCGTTTCGTGTCATGGGGGTGAGGGGCCTCTCAAGTGTAGATGTGCTGTGCAGGTCAGTGCAAAAGTAAAACAGGTCAGGAAGTCCAAAGAGCGACCTTTATTCTAATAGGGCTCCCTGCCTGATTAAAATTAAAACAAAGAGTGTGTGACGGTTAAATAACCCTATTAGATAAAGGGTTTTGCGCCCCACTCTGGTTTGAAGGGTCAACATGTTTCTTGCCCAAAGGCAATTCGTCAGGACCTTAGTGAACACTATCTACACAATGTGATAAGGTGAAAACACTACCTACCGCATAAAAAACACACAGGGGAAGTTCCTGCAGTTAAAAAGGACAATCTGAAAGAGAAAAAATAATTATTCAGACTCAACTAAATTAGTAACTGTATACATATAGTAGGCGTAATACACTCTCTCAACACCATAGACTGTATGACTATAACCCATAATATGCAAAGGTGTGCATCATTACATCACTCAACTGTAGGAATGTCAACAACAATCAGCTATAATAATGATTTAAGCTGAAAGGTTTAAAAGACACTAACAAATGTCATAAAATGGGACTCACAAGATTCACATGGTTGGCAAAAGAGGGTTGGCAACAGGACTCTCCCAGTCTTATGTAAAAGGAATACCTCAGCGGATGCCGCCTGGTCAGGGACACACATACTGAAGTGTCCTAAGGAAGTGAATGGTGGAACAAATCAGATGAATAAATGTATCACTATGGGTCACATTACACTCTCTTGCTCAAGACCCATAATAGGTAGTTGGCGGGAAGAAAGGTGGTCACCTAACCTAACACTCGTAACCACATGGAGAATAAGTAGTTCATTTAATGTAATCTGCCGAGTACCAGAACAATGGAGTACAATTATGTCCCCAAAAGGCTCATGAAGGAAAACCAAAACTTAATCCTGGTGGCCAAGGGAAATTCATGTCTCCATGCTACAACCGAACAGCAGATAGCTGGCTCCATGTGAATTAAGGTGCCGGTTCTAAGGATTACCACCCCACAAACCATCCATTAACCTCTAATGTCATCAAAACAACGGGCTCGTATTAACCCAAGTCTCACCTTAGTTCCTTGAGGTTCTCAATCCTACCCCACCATGTTATAAATCTTGGAGACCATGCGTCGAGAAGAGTTTTAGTTTTCTCTAGGGTGCTAGTTTCGTTACGCTGGAGTGTCTCTAATATTGTGCTACCGAATTCAATCCCTAGGTACTTGATGTAACCTGGCTGCCATGCGAGGCCAGAGTCACTTAGCATTTCCCGAGTACCAAAAATATTCAGTGGCATGACTTTGGACTTATCACGGTTTAATTTGTATCCGGAGTGTCTAGAGTATCTTTCTATGGTGGTCATGAGTTCCTTGATGGAATCGCCAGGGTTCTCTGTAACCATGAGGATATCATCTGCGTATACGACTAGTTTCACTTGAGTTTCACCGAATTCTACTCCCATTATTTCGTTGTTGCATTTGATATCCGGGATAAGTGGTTCTAAGGCCAAGAGAAACAGTGCAGGAGAGAGAGGGCAGCCCTGCATGGTGCCTTGTTTTAAATGGAATGACTCCGACAGGGTTCCATTAATAGCAATTTGGGCAGTAAGGTCTGAATATAGTGCCAACACCATGTTGATATATGCATCACCAAGATTAAAAGATAACATGCATTGTTTTAGGAATGACCATGATACCATGTTGAACGCTTTTTCTGCATCCAGGGTAATGGCAATAGAGGGGACAGCCGTTATTTTAGCTTTCTCTAGAATGACACAGTAATCTAGTGTTGCCATTAGACATGCGATATTTGAGGAAACCCACCTGCGAGTTACTGATCAATTTTGGAAGGATCGCATTTAGTCTATTGACTAGAGTTTTTGCATAAATCTTGCAGTCCAAGTTGATGTGCGAGATTGGTCTATCGTTTTTTGTTAAGAGAGGGTGTTTCCCTTCTTTCGGAATGGCAATAATATTGGCTTCTCCCATCAATTTGGAGACACAGCCCTCTTTAGCTAAAGAGTTAAATCATTTTAGTAAGGTAGGTTTTAGCGGCCTATCAAACTCCTTGTAAAAGGAGGCCGAGAAGCCTTCTGGGCCTGGGGCTTTATTGTTTTTGAGGGATTTGATGGCGATCGAGAGTTCCTTTCGAGAAATGGGGGTCCCTAGCGCTGATCTATCAGCTTCTGTTAGTTTTTGTAGGTTCAGTGACTCTAGGTAGGTAGTGCAGCCATCAGTATAATTTGTTTGTTTATTTTTATATAGCTCCTCGTAGAAGGCTTAGAATGCTCTTAGTATCTCATTTTGTCTGGTTAGGATGATATTCTGGGAGTCTTTAATGAAGAAAATAGTAAATTGCCTCTGTTTGTGTTTGAGATATGATGCTAGTAATTTGCCTGCCTTGTTCCACTCACATAACTTGAGTGCCTTGAATTTATTAATCCACACTCCAGCGCGTTTGCTCACTATTTTATTGTATTCGTATTTCCTCTTAATAAGATGATCAAGGGCGTATTTGTTATCTATATTCTCAGAGTGTGTTATTTCGAGTGATTTGATTTCTTCCTCAAGCGATTCGAGTTCTAAATTTCGTTTTTTGTTGATCTGTGCTTTAATACCGATAATGACTCCTCTAATGGTCGCATTAAGTGCATCCCATAAAGTGGAGGTGCTCATATCAGGGGGGTGATTTACTTTAATGTATTCCTTGATTGCAGTTTCAATCTTCAGTTTGTTTGCCGGATCAGAGAGTATGTCATCTTTAAAGCGCCATCTTTTTGGGGGTAGGATGGGATGGGTATCTGCGAGTTTAGTGCTGATGCAGGAGTGATCGGAGACTAGTTTGGGAGCTATATCTGTTTCATCTATAAGATGTGTGAATGAACTTGAGAATAGGATGTAGTCTATCCTAGAGTAGGAGTTATGTGGGGCTGAATAAAATGTGTAGTCCCTCGTCTCTGGGTGTTGGAGGCGCCTTGAGTCCCTTAGATTAAACTTGAAGCAGATTCTTTTGAGGATCTCATGTGAACAGGAGGGTTGGTATTTGCATTTAGATTGATGGTCTTTATGAGGATCCAACTGTAAGTTGAAGTCTCTGCCAGCTATAATGAGATCTTCCTGAGGGAGGCTCTCAAGAGTATTTGAGATCTTCTCTCAGAAATCAGGTTCATCAGCCTTAGGGACATAGATGTTGACTACATGAATGGGGTCATCTCCTCTCTGCAGGTGCATGACTAAAAGTCTTCCATCATCATCGTGAGTGTGTGAGATAGTAGTGATGTTTGATTTTTTGGCAATGAGGGTAATCACACCTTTTTTCTTATGGTCTGCCGGGGAGCATAAAATATGAGAGATCGAGTTGTGTTTCATGAACCCTACATCGTCTTATGAAAGTTTTGTTTCCTGGAAAAGGATGATGTCTCCCTTTTTTTTCTGCGCTTCACCGGGTGATTAAGGCCTTTAACATTCAGAGATACAATATTAAGGTTTTCTGCTAAGGCTTTATTCTGTGCCATCTAAGGTTCTGCTGTCGTTATAGGTGTGATGAGCCCTACGGAAAATATATGCGTGGAAATGTTGTCCCTGGTTAGTTTATGGTGGGTGAATCGTATATATCGGATCCTGGCCTGCAGCATTAGAGAGACACTTTTCATGTTGGTGAACAAGTGGGTTCTGTCTCTGAGCAAATATACTATATAGAGCATACCTGATACTACAGCAACATTTGAGTGGCAGACAAGACATACATAGATTAAAAACATAAAGGAAACAGCGAAAATTGCATTTACCCCCTGTCCCTGTCCCCCCCTCCTCCCCTTGCCCTCCCTTCCCTGATATACTAAAACGCAGGAGCTGCGACAGCAGATCCGTCTGAAGGCAACACAGAGGGATTTAATTAATCATTGTCTCATCAGGAGAAACATTTGTGAAAAAACCATGAGAGATAACTTTAATAAGAGAGTTGTGACTACGACTGTACACAGGAAAAATATTGTGTGGCACATGGTTAATTGTAGGTGGTTGAATTCCGCTATTTTGACCTATGTAGGATTAACAGAGCGTATATGAACGTATTTGAACTGCGTAACTGGTAGACCCACAGAGCCTCTTGCGAACAGTGAAGCGTTTTCTATAGAATGATTATCAGGGTCTTAGGAATGCACAGCATTATCTTAAAATGTGTTCGTTACCCTTTCAACGATAGCAATAACATTCTTAAAAGGTAAAAAGTGTTATATTAACATATGAGTATGATTAACTGTGAAGCTGCACCTATTGTGAAACTTCTCTGGGTAATCAAATATGCAAGAGCTAATGCAATGAGGTAAGAGTGGTATGGCAAGGAGCACAGTTCAAAGGATATCAAGTTTTCAGTTTGTTGGAGGATCCTCCAGAGAGGTCCATCTTCTGGGTGGGAGTTTCCTCCAGGTGTCCTCCTCCCTTTTAAAACTAACATCATCCAAATGGACCTTTACAGACTCTGGGAGGGGGATCACACACTCCCCCTGCCCTTACTTAAGTATACAAGGCCCCAGGATTGGGGTCGCAGGACCCTAAATGGGCTAGAGGACGGGGACCCTACTAATGTCCCCCTTAGCCAAATATTGAAATAAAGTGGCAGGCCACCATTTCATTTTTTTTGCCACTATCCAGCAAGACACCCACGGGATCGCAGCAAAAGTTGCCAATTTTTTTAACACTTTGGCCCCAGGGTTCCCCCCAACAGGCCTGTGAACCCCTATATTATTTCTTTTTTTACCTTCTGGACAGGGAACCAGAGTACTGCAATGACTGCCAGCAGCATTTTTCTTATGTTGCTGGCAGGCAACCAAAGAGCTTGCTCCTGCAGCAGTATGGGCGCCATGGGAGCAAAGTGTCCCAAGGAAAAAAAAACTCCCTGTACCAATTAGAATTGTCTATTTTTTTAATTGGGGTTGAGGGACTCTTGGAGGTTTCCCTCAAACCCAACGCCCCAGATATACAAATCATTTTTGAGCTTAATATCTCATAACTGCTGAACAGATTTGCACCAAAGCACAGACACATAATATGTAAATAAAGAAGTAACTTTCTGCCAAATGTGGTGTAATTCCGTTCAGCAGTTTTTGCTGTAGCCCGTCTTAAAGAACTCTATGGTAAATACATAGGTAAATTTGCCTTTGGGAGCCTCCTTTTTTCTTGGCCCCCCTCTTGACGGAGAACCCTGAATCTCTGCAGCAGAAACTAAAGTGACCTTGCTTTTTTTAAAGTTTTGTAAAGAGTCGTCAAATGGTGGCAAAGTTATTAGGAAACCAAAAAATTCCATGTCTATGGAAAAGCAATCCTAACTATAACTATCCAGTGGCAACCGCCACTGGATAATATACATATATATATATACATAACTATAAAATCACTATATATATATATATGTATATATAGAGACATTATAGTTAGGTATGATGATAAAGAAAAAATCATTGGATCAAAACAAATCAAAGGTTAAAGGGACATTATATACTTAGGTGATAATATCTAGCAATGTATAACTCAAGAAGGTATTTTTGGACCGAGTCCACTTTGAGAGACCTACCAAAACAGTGACATTAAAAAACGTAGACAGCAGGGGTTCTTGGTACCCCCCTGCCAAAAACGAAAGTTTCTCTCCCTGATTTTATAATGGGACTTTTATGGAGCAGCAGCAAGTTGAGATTAGTGTAATATACAGAGTATATGAGTAAATCTGGTTATAGAAATAATATAACCTGAGAACAGATTGAAAACCTACTGCAGTCATGTTTTCACTGCAAAATTCCTACAGAAAGACCATTAGAGCAAAATGGGGTCCATGGGGATTATAAATAGTGTGTTGAACATATGCAATGAGTATCTAAATAAATCCAGTTCATAACTGTACACATAACATTAAATGAGGAGATACATTTTCATATCACACTTTTAAGAGAACATTCTTCTTTATTAGACTTGTTCCAATAATACAAATGCTATTCAGAATAAATATTGTGATTACATTTGTGTCCCTTCAGAACTTCTCAGCCTGGCCTGGGTGGAGTTCCCAGAGTTTTACTCCAAGAAAATCTCCAGTTCCAGAAAACTCCACCGCACTCCACGGAGCTTTGCCAGCAGCAGAGTGTGTTGAGTCGCACTGCTCGCACTGATTTCTACACCAGGAGTATGTCCTGCGCTGCAAAAACAGTATGAACAGCATCACAAATCACACCAAATGCAGCTGCTGCTTTCTGCCGCTTAAGTAAATATTCAACCTGAGCGGCAGCTTCCTCAATGCGAGTGGCAGATTTCTCAACAGGCGCAGTCGCGACCTGCCTCAACCGCCCACAGTGAGACATCTCGCTGTGATGAGGTCTAGTGCATGATTTCTTTCTCACAAGCACTCACCAACTTAATGTTGGCAAGCAACTTAATAGAAAAAACTCCACTCCTCGTCACTTCACAGAGTTTTTCAGAACTCCGCACGGTGTGCAGAGTGGGCAAAGCTTTGCAAAGCCCGCCGGCGGAGGGGAATTCTTCACCCACCCCAATTCTTGGCTCCATGATTCCCATTTCCTGTGTTCTAATTTTATTTGAGATTTGGCCATGCAATTGCTATTCAATAAACACTCATCATAGAGCAGAACAGGAGCTGGCCCTCCTTAACCCGGTGCCAATGCATTTTATCCCCTCTTTCAATAGACATGGATGCAAATTTTGCAGCTAATAATGGCAAATTTGCAACTTTTAGCCATCTATCTAGTCCTGACTTGCCGTCATTCCAATTCTTCATTCAATATGTTAGGAACACCTCAAAAACAGAAGCAACCAACATAAAACTATGCCAGAGGGATTCAGAATGTATGCCGTTCTATGATGGTATTATGTGCTTTGGATGGTAATTGTAATTATGTCAAGGTAACGGTCTTTAATGTAAACTCATCATGAAGCACAAACCTGTTAAGACAATTTAGTGTACCTTGACTCATTTAGAGTGTCCCAGTAAACTTATAATGTACCACTATGCAAGAGATTACAGATAACCTAGGTTAAAATTCTTTCTGGGTTCATTGTTTCTCTATCATTAGGAATCCTACAGGACCGAATAGGGCTTACAAAGTAACCTCATGGGCCCTACTCATAAAGGCATTTTGGAGTACGCAGAGTGGTACTCATTAATCATTTTTCACATACTATTACATGCCTTTGTGAAATGTCCCCAAGACATTTAAAATGAGAATACAATGGGTATAAAATGTGAATCTGAATATACAGTTATCACAAACAGAAAGAACTGTGCCTTCTTTGCACTTTTATTAATAGGAAAATGGAAGTGCTGGACCAATTTACAAATCCATATATGAGTATGCAAAAGAGTACTCATGTAGTATAACTTCCTGTAGACATAAACGCTTTTGTAAATTTGCCTGCACCACCCCAATGTATCTGCAGTTGCAAAACTGGGCTATTGCATTTTTCCCAGCACTCATTTCACCAGATGTTACTTGGCAAAATCTGCGCAAGGAAAGCAACTGGGTGTGTGCTGTAATCTTGCACGAGTTGTAATTCTGATTCAGACATAAAATCCTATTTGTTAATGGCTCTGATATTTTGAAATGATAAGCAATTCCAGATTTGAGCAAACTTTTAGTAGCCAGAATCTGGACCAATCTTCACATGGCCCTTTCATTATCTTTGATTTTTGACACTGTTCATTACCAAGCATTAAGCAGATAGGAAAGAATCCCATTGGTTTCTTACCTGCATTTAAAATGTTATGCTGCCAATACTTTGTGAGAGTGAAAGAGAAATACTAAACTTTGAGAGAAGATAGGGAAGAGAGACAGAGACGTGCATGATGTACATTTTGACATTTCACACATTAAAAAGTGTTAGTTTGATCGAACACATTTTGCTTTCTTTAGATCTGTGAAATTGATGTTTGAGCTGAAATATAGTAGGCCACCCAGGAAAACACATAGTCCAACTAAAGTCACAACGCACCTGCTAAGGTTTTGTTGTTCACTTCTGAGTGAACATTGTGACTTTTTGGCAAAATTAATGTTACACACATATCCTTATCTAAGACTCTCAAAATGATTCTAAACAAGTCATACTTCATAGAACAGAGTATTTTTGCCCATGGGTCTCCTCAGAATCCCAAAGCTCGGAAAACCTTTCTTGACAAAAGAAATGTATTCGCCCCCCTAGCTATGGTGCAACCAATACATTTCTGTTGTGGAATGTAAATGCAGGATGCTTCGCTAGGGACAGCAAAACCTTGAACTAAGGTGAATAGTTCTGATTAAAGAGCCATAAACATGCACACCTTTTTAATGATGAATAATCCTGGTAGTGGATTCATAGCGCCCCGGGGAACCAGTAATGGCCCATCAGCTAAGCAATGATGTGGTCCCATCTGCTCGTGTCACAGTCTCAAACTAAAATAGCATTTCCAATAAATTAATGACTATAAGAATGCTCTTCGGGAAACTTAAAACACCTCTTTCATTTAGATGACAAATGTTGCAAACTAAAGACCTGTAAATGTTTTAATTCCCTCAGAAATGCCCTAACACATATTCTCCTCGTTTGGTTACTTTTGCAAATTAAAGCGATCCGAACTATTACTCCATAGAGGAATGTTTAGGGACATAAATAACACTGTTTGTGGTCCAAACTAAACACGATACCACTGTTTCCAAATACATACTTTTGGATCCTCTCTGTCACTTGGTAGAATATTTCTTCTATGTTACATTTACACCTCCAGTGTTTATGTGTCACCTACAGGTAGCTTTAGATGTACTGGCAATAATTCATGCCTCCATAGAACATTCACCGCACACACACACACACACACATACAAAAACATACACACACAAGCACCCAAGCACACGGACCGACACACACATACAAAAACATACACATACACACAAACACATTAAAATACAAATATTATATACAAAATGATGGCAGTGGTTTCAGAGAAAACAGCCAGCACCTCTGTAGAGTTTGCAAACGTAAACACTCAATATGTCTTTTAGCGTGCTCAATGCAAGCACTGTGCCACCCATGTTCGACTCATTTCATATTTTTATTGTTCTTAACACATGGCCAATGCCTGTAAAATGTTACAGGGCTGCTCACTAACTATACTTTTACTGGCTATAATTCATTTTGATACCATTTTGACTTGGCCCTTGATTATGTTTGGAAAGGTAAAGTGAAACAGCTACCAGAACATCATGAGGCCTGCATGTGCATGCATTATGGCACATACGCTGTGATACAGGTGCATGCAAGTTGTACATTCATGACCATATTGGAGTGGTTGACTTAGAAACCATCATGAGACTACATGATCCATGGGGAAGGATCAAAAACCACCTGAAATGTCAGTTCCCCAGTATGGGTTGCCATTTTTCCTGCCTGGTTCGATCTGGGATGTGAGAAGGGGAAAGAAGGTCCCTCTTTATAACAAGCACTGGCGTTGCCAATAGGTCTCGCAGTAGGAAAGTTGGAGCTATTACAATTGCAAATAACAATGCCTTTTATTTTTGTTTTCATTTTAAAAACATAAAGGGCTTTGTCATTTACAAAACCAATAGCTCCAACTTTCCTATTGCGAGACCTATTGGCAACGCCAGTGCTTGTTAATCATTGCAGCCTTGAAAAAGTTGAGTTTAAATGAAACAGGTACCGGCTGCAGATGTTGTACAAATTCAGAATCAAGATCTGTGTGAAAATTTTGGACAATTTGGAAATAAACTAATGGAGCTTATGAGCCAATTTTGTAACAACTCTTCATGTAACCACATAGACTACACTTTGTGTACGCTTCGGTATCATTTGTTTTGTGTTGTTGGATTGTGAACTTTCTAGTTCATGATCAGCTTACACCCTATTGGTAGCAGGCTGCAGGATACCATGTGTGCACAGTTACTTTGTTACTGACTGTTTGTTGGAATTTGTTACTTGACCCCAACGTTGGTTTGTTTGGGATGTGCGATTGTTTAACCATGGGTGCCTACGTTTTTGCATCTGGTTTCTGATATAGGAGGTTTTGAACATCTAGGGAACTTCAGTTGCTATTATTTATTTGATTCAGTTGGGATTTTTTAAACAAGTGCCATTTCCCCTGTTCTATTATTACACATTATTATTATTATTACACATTATGATAAATAACTCGGGGCAGTTCTTCATGAACAAAGATGTACTTTACTTCCAGGAGGCAGCGCAGACACCCAACCGGCAGGGCCAGGCAACCTGACAACTGCCAATTGTCGTTAGATGGAACATAGAGCACGAGAGCATGGAACGCAAGCGATGTCCCATACCACGAGCCCGGAGGCGAGCTACCACTAAGAGACATAAAACATAACACACATATATAGTCAGATATCCAGAAATGGCTAGGGCACATGATGATCTGTGAGAAACTTTTTATAACTGATCAAAGCAATTCCAAACGGGATAGCTTGCATGCATAGTGTAAAAACGTAATCAAAATCATTCTAGACAAACCATTTTTCACTCCAATTACAAGGCCATTTAACAAAAAGAATTATAATACATTTTGGTCGTATTTGAAACTCAGTTTTCAAACATAGATTTCGCATCAAATTGTGATTGTTAGATATGAATATTGGCTAGGCGTGGCAACAAATTTTTGATTAGAGCTTCAGAGTAGCAGTATGACTATAAAACAGCACAGAGCACTTTGGAATCACTCAGGGAAAGTACTGCAACCCTTGTAATGTTCTGGTTCACCAAAGCGACAGGTGTCTCCTTGTAACCCGGAATGTGTAGCTCTCTAAAAGCTCACGCTGTGCCACTGCACTCTCCTGAACAAATGAGCAGTCAAAGGGGAGAACAGATTGTCCTTCCTCTCGTCAATGCGGAAGGTCAGCAAAGAGTACGGCAGGTCAGAGGAACAAAAAGGTACAAACAAATGCGCTTCGTGGACAAATGAACACACTTGTTTGCGGTCGGCTGCGCCGGGCGAATGCTAAACAATTGTGGTAGGGAGACGAAAAAAAATATGGTGTCCTTGTGACACCCCCTACAATAAGTTGTGAGCGCCGCTGTCTGGCGCCCTCCCTCTCTAGCACTTCGCTACACATTAATGAAAACAAAGAGGGACTCCTGCATTGTAACCATGCGCCGGGGTTAAGCACGTGACCCCAAAGTATGGCGCGCTTCTGCTGTGCGGAAAGCGTCCTCCTAATATAAACAAGAATTACTGCTGTTGGAGAAAGGGGAGACAATTAAAAACAACCTAGGACGCTTGTTGTACAGCTGTTACCGTTGCGGCTCCAAATGACCTCGGAAGACGGTGCTTGCTTGTTTTTTTTGGCCGAGGCATTTCGCTAAGCCGAGCTGACATTTTACTTATTGCGTTCGATCCTCCGTTTCAAGCGGGGAGCAGGCTTTCTCATTTTTAGAGTGCAGGGTTAGTGGAAAGTGGGAGCGGTGGTTTTGGGGCAGGGGTTGGAGAAGTGGTGGGGTGTGCGAGGAGAGCGAAAGTGGGGTAGCTAGGAATGGTAGGAGAGGGGGTCGGGTGGCGAGATGTATCGAGCGCCAAGAAGCAGTGGTTAGGAGCGCTACACATTAATGAAAACAAAGAGGGACTCCTGCATTGTAACCATGCGCCGGGGTTAAGCACGTGACCCCGAAGTATGGCGCGCTTCTGCTGGGTGGAAAGCATCCTCCTAATATAAACAAGAATTACTGCTGTTGGAGAAAGGGGAGACAATTAAAAACAACCTAGGACGCTTGTTGTACAGCTGTTACCGTTGCGGCTCCAAATGACCTCGGAAGACGGTGCTTGCTTGTTTTTTTTTTGGCCGAGGCATTTCGATAAGCCGAGCTGACATTTTACTTATTGCGTTCGATACTCCGTTTCAAGCGGGGAGCAGGCTTTCTCATTTTTAGAGTGCGGGGTTAGTGGAAAGTGGGAGCGGTGGTTTTGGGGCAGGGGTTGGAGAAGTGGTGGGGTGTGCGAGGAGAGCGAAAGTGGGGTAGCTAGGAATGGTAGGAGAGGGGGTCGGGTGGCGAGATGTATCGAGCGCCAAGAAGCAGTGGTTAGGAGCGCTACACATTAATGAAAACAAAGAGGGACTCCTGCATTGTAACCATGCGCCGGGGTTAAGCACGTGACCCCGAAGTATGGCGCGCTTCTGCTGGGTGGAAAGCGTCCTCCTAATATAAACAAGAATTACTGCTGTTGGAGAAAGGGGAGACAATTAAAAACAACCTAGGACGCTTGTTGTACAGCTGTTACCGTTGTGGCTCCAAATGACCTCAGAAGACGGTGCTTGCTTGTTTTTTTTGGCCGAGGCATTTCGCTATGCAGAGCTGACATTTTACTTATTGCGTTCGATACTCCGTTTCAAGCGGGGAGCAGGCTTTCTCATTTTTAGAGTGCGGGGTTAGTGGAAAGTGGGAGCGGTGGTTTTGCTAAGCCGAGCTGACCTTTTACTTATTGCGTTCGATACTCCGTTTCAAGCGGGGAGCAGGCTTTCTCATTTTTAGAGTGCGGGGTTAGTGGAAAGTGGGAGCGGTGGTTTTGGGGCAGGGGTTGGAGAAGTGGTGGGGTGTGCGAGGAGAGCGAAAGTGGGGTAGCTAGGAATGGTAGGAGAGGGGGTCTGGTGGCGAGATGTATCGAGCGCCAAAAAGCAGTGGTTAGGAGAGGTGGTGGAAGAAGAGCAAAGCAGAAGCCATGTGACGGAGCTGGGTTGTGTTGTTGGGACAGGCTCGGCAGTGCGGCAAGGCTGTGATTGCGTGGAGAGAGAGGGGAGGTGCTGGGGTGGGAGGGGGGAGGTGCTGGTGGGGGAGGTGCTGGTGTGGGAGGAGTGCTGCTAGGGAAAGGCTGTGATTGCGTGGAGAGAGAGGGGAGGTGCTGGTGTGGGAGGGGGGAGGTGCTGGTGTGGGAGAGGGCAAGGCTGTGTTTGCGGGGAGAGAGAGGGGAGGTGCTGGTGTGGGAGGGGGAAGTTGCTGGTGTGGGAGGAGTGCTGCTAGGGGAGGAGAAGCCTGGAGGGGGGAGTTGCTGGTGTGGGAGGAGTGCTGCTAGGGGAGGAGAAGCCTGATGCCGGATGGGGCGGGAGAGCCTGGGAATGCGAGAGGCTGGGCTTGCGAGAGGCTGGGCTTGCATGCGATGCGCGTGCATGTACACGTGAACTGCATGAAAACCGCGGGGCTGAAAGCCCTTTGGTTTGACGATGTTTTCGCCACTTGAATTCTCGCTCCGCTCGATGCGCTTGCGCACATCGATAGGTCGCGAGACCTAAAAATGGTAGGGCATCCTGGGAACTTAGGGGCATATTACCAACGTTAAGCAATAGTTATCGCTAACGATGCTTAGCAACAAATTTTTTAACGCTAAGCATCACCGGAAATTATCGCAGAGATAACTTGCTATTAACAAGGTTTATCTCAGAAGTGATAAAAATCCTCACGCTACCTGCCAAATGAGAGATTATCTCTGGAAAACCAACGATAAACTCTCAAAGTTTGGTGTTAGCTTGATGATAGGGGCTCACAAACCTAGCCATGATATTCACCTTCCATAGGATATCATGGCTAAGTCCGGAAAATACCAGGTGTAAAAAAAGGAGTGCTAACCGCGGTTAGCGCTGCTTTTTTTTATCACTAACAGGGTTAGCGAAAACCTTGATAATAGGAGAAATGTCGCTTAACAACATTTCTCCTATTATTTTTCTCTGGAACGCCCCCTTTGCATCTCATTAGAGATGCAAGGGGAAGCGTAGAGAAAAAGGGTGCTAACATGCGAATTTGCGTGTTAGCACCCTGTTGCTGATAGGGAGATGATTTTATCTCCGCTTTCTTGGCTTTTAAAGCCAAAAAAGCGGAGATAAATCCCTTGATAATATGCCCCTTATTTATTTATTTGAGTTTTTTATAGCGCTGGCTAGACCCGGAGGTATCAGAGCGCTTTACATAAGGTTTCACAAAGTTACAAAATTACATCCGTTACCAATTACATCAGTTACTAGAAAAACATTTCAAGAGTGTCAAGGCGAAATAGAAAGGAGCTAAGAAGGGAGAGGGGGTAGGGTAAAGAGAAAGAAGGGAAGTAGGATAGAGAGACGAGTGTGAGTCTGCCCAAAGTCCGGCTGGGTAGGTGACGGCCGAGGGGGAAGTCCATAGCCCATCTCTTCTATAGCTATCAGGTAGCTCCACCGGGCATCGGTCAGATAGCTAGGTCTCTACAGACGAGGGAAAGTTCACAGAGAGGACAAGAGCTGGAAAGAAGAGAAGAGTAGAGCAGATAGGGGTAGGGTGCAGGGAGAGGAGGGAGATAAAATCAGGCGAGACAAAGGAGAGTTTGCCCAAAGACTGGCTGGGTAGGTGACAGCCAAGGAGGGAATCCATGGCCCATCTCCCCTATAGCTAGCGGGGTAGCTCCACCGAGCATCAATGAAAATAGCTAGGTCTCAAAACAACCAATAACAGGCCTGCAGAAAGCAAAGAGGTGTGACATCTGTCTAGGTCCTCCAACTGGGTGCAGAAGAACAGCCACATGGACCAGTTAGCCATGGAACCTTCCATATATAGAAATTCATTACAAATTCTTGGTGGAGAAGCAGTAGGGCTGGAGGAAGAGTGATACACCCCTCTTCTTGTTCATAGTCAAGGAGACGTAATTGGAGCCAGGGAATGGATATGTCAAAAGGAAGAAAGGTGGTAGACAGAGATTGGGGACCAAACAGGGAGGAAGAATCTCCAGTCCTGGGTGGAGGTGTGATATGTTCCTTGTTCTTTTTCAAATGTCTAACTTGAAGGACAATGTAAGTCACAGATTGTGAATAGAGGAAAAGTCTGAAGAAATAAAGGAGAATCTGGAGAGATAACCGCCCCCATAGAGCACCCATATTCACCATTCTGCAATATAAAGAACAGGAGACAGTTATTAATGGATTAGCAAGAATAACGAGCACATTAATCAAACTATCCAGTTAAAGGGGCATTGTTCCTTCAAACAACATTACACATGGGATTTTTAATTTCTGGTTTCCTAGAGCCTCTGTACTATGTATTCTCCAACTGAGGATCACGTCCCCTATTTAGCATTTGACAATCAGGTTAGCAAAGCAGAGCAATCCAAGGCTGCATCATGGAGGTCACCTCGCAGCTGAATAGCATCAGGGGAAACTCATTATCCAGGGAAGCTGAGTGTTAGACCTGGCACCTTGGTGTGGGTCTCCCTTCCATTTTTGCTGTTGCCTCATGTGTTTTTGCTGGTGTTAGATGCTTTGGGCACTGTGCCACTGCTGTCCAGTGCCACACTGCAAGCGCTCCCTATTGTAAATTGATGTATGGATTAGTGATTCCATGATTGGCTTATTTGGTTTACTGGTCAGACTCTAGTACAGTGCACTGAGTGTGCCCAGGGCTTGTGAACTAAATGCTGCTAGTGGGCTTGCAGCACTGGTTGTGCCACACAGAGAAGCAGCCTGTAAAAGTGTGTCTCAGGTCTGCCATTGTAGAGCCTATGTGCAGTCTGGTACTGCCATGTTGACTGGGCACGTACCCCTCTCTATCACGACAAATATCTTACTGGGGGGTCTAAGGGATAATTTTACAGACCTGCAGGGTGAATATCCCCTATTTACATGTATACTCAATACAGAACACCCTGGGTCTACACAGAAGAGTGAGAGAGAAGTGAGTCAACCAAACGAAGCAAAGACTAGGGTACCAGTGTTCCGAGTGGGAGCGAGATATCCTTCTACCAAGACCCATCAATCACCCAATGTGATGTCTCATCATCTGGGTTTAGGTACCATCCTATCAAGGAAAACCGATCTATGAATTGATCGGAAAAAACCTTGACTAATAGGAAGACTACGGGATGACTGGTCACCCTACATAGTACTTGCTCACATCCAGAGACTCACTTAAGAAGGTGAGAGGATCAGAAGGGTATAGGTAGAGAATGTGATATGTGCAGCTTAAAATAAAGTGAAAAAGGTGGTGTTCTAAAAGTGACTAAGGAGTACTTATAACAACTTTATTCATCAAGTCCCCTTGCCATTGTTAAAAAGCAGAATGCTGACGCTTGATATTTCCAAGACGTCAAACAGTGTGAAAGGTCGACATGTTTCTGCCCTCGCTGGGATCTAACTGTATCGGGGCATTCTTCAGGACCAAGCTATAAACAAATACAGCTGCTGCTACAAAAAGTGAAAAGTATAATAGTGCAAAAATATTGTACATATACTCCACCGGTAATGTCCAACTTGAATGATTTAAGGATACATTAACCGGAACCTGTAATAGACAAAACATCATGTGTATGTCAAACAATGCTCCATAATTGCACTCACTCTTACTCACTCTGTACTTGCGTCAAAGAACGCTTACGCATTTCTAATTATGTGGTGATACTCAAAAATGGTTTATCACTTACCCATAACAATTGGGTGTCGCCCTCACCTCTACCTGGCACATTACTCAGGGAAGGGGACCCGCTCTAAAATAAGGACAAAAAAACAGTCAGTGATGTGCCTACATCACGACTAAAACGTCTTATGTTTACTACACTCGCGCCTGGCTAGGGCCAATAAATAGCACAGCGCCTCAGGTCCAGTCCACAAAGGGTACCCATCATTAAATTGAATGGAGCCACCACTAGTCAAAGGTTGTCACGTGGTGTTCTCTCCAAGGTAGCGCACATTTACCCACATCACCCCTCTCAGTGTCTCATAAACCCTCTCTGTCTAAGGTAACCTCCTGTTAATTAAAAGCAAGTAAACACAGTTTTAAGAAGACAGAGAGAAGTACAGGCTGAATCCTGGCTGGATTACTAATTGGGCATCATGTTCCCCGCCAATGATCCAGCGTGCGCCTGCTCGATCAATAAAGTCTAAGTATCTCTTGTAACCAAGACTCACCTATCCGTCGGTACCCCGGGCCATCAGGAGTAATGACCGGAGGTACCGACGTTCTATTCTACAGTGTTTTTAAGTAGGCTGGCGGGCTTTCCCGCGTCGCGGGGTCCTATTCCCACAGAACGTCCGCGGCTATGCCTGCAGTGCTCCCGTTGTCACCGCGCATGCGCGTGGCGACATGCGCTACACCTGATATGCTCAGCCGACGTCGCGCATGCGCAAGGCGACACACACTGCACCGGACATGCTCAGTAGGAGGAAACAAACCTGCCTAACACTGAGCATGCCCGAGTCCGTGCTAGTGTTCTCTTCATGTCTTAGGATATTATTTCTTATATCGGTGTCAACTCGCTGCAAGAGTGTGGGCAAGATCAGCGAGAGTGGGACAGGGATTCCTTTCCCTAATCAGAGCAAAATATTCAAACAGCACTCACTTCTCTATTGAGAGGTCGTTGTCATTGTGTGGGTACCTATTGGATTCGCTCACTCTCATTCTAGTATGTAGGGGTTTTGCCTGGTGTTAACATACAATCTGAAAATAATGAAAACACTGTTTGTACCATATGGGATTGAATGGTAAGTCATGAGTGTTAAAAAGGTGTCAAGTATCTGGTGGAGATCTGGCACTCGGTAAAATGGCAGCCTATTTAGTCTGCAATGGGTGCTAAACGTCTCTCTATTGTAAAAGGCGCTATTCCTTAAGGTTATTATAAGGACTCGCGATCCCTACCAAGAGGCCCCATATTGTATCACTCCTAAATGTAAGGAGTATACTTCTTAGCATAGGGATATGCATCAGGTTTTGTTACTCACTGGTTAGAGGCGGCAGACCCGAGAGCAGAGGACGGCCCGGGACCAGGGTTCGATTCCCGGCGCGGCAGGTTTCTGGACCAGGGTCAGCGGACTCGATAATTCTCTCGCCTCGGTGCCCACTCTGATCAGCGATCACACTCGGCAACTCTGGGCATTAGCTTGCCTCATCTTCACTAATGGCCCCACCAGACCGCCGGGGATGCCTGGTCTCACCCTGGAGATACCCATTAAGGGACCATCTCTCAGGGAAGCCAGGAAGGGTTTCGCAGCGGTCGAAGCGCCTTGGGACCCTACGGGTAAGTAGTGCGCTATATAAATGCCTATACATTTACATTTACATTTACATTTACTCCTTAGCATGGGGACATACACCAGATTACCTCCCCTTCTCATGACATGACAATGTTGTACCCAGGAGGTTACTATATGTGAATACCACCACAGTTGATATTATTCAGATACCATGTGGATGTATGCAGGTACTGTATTTTCTGAGGTATAATGGTGTTGTTTATTGTAATGCCAGCCACGGAATCTCTTCGTTGAGCCCATCCACATCAGTATGTAGTCGGAACACCCAGCGCTGTTCACGCTGTAAGAGAAATTTCTGAATATCCGTGATATGAGTAGGAATAAACGGTTTCTCTAAAATCACCCAGTGAAGTTCTGTATCAGAGTGTCCTGCCTCTATATAGTGATTAGTAAGTTTGGTGGCACTTTTTTTGCACCGAACAGTACTACGGTGTTCGGAAATTCTCACCTTGATCTTTCTAGATGTCATCCCTATATACCTCTTTTTACAGGGACAAGTGATGAGGTAGATGACCCTCTCAGTGTTACAGTTTGTGTGTTTGTTTAGGGTCCAGGGCCTGGCAGTCCCTATGTCTACCTCAGTGGTATGACTGGTCAGTGGGCAAACTGAGCAGTTGCCACATGGGAAGTGACCCATCACAGGTCGCAATCCCCATATTCCTGGTTCCGTGGAGTCAGGTTTGGGTTCGCGTGGTCTGGTATGTACCAACCGATCTTTGACATTCATACTTCTTTTGAATGCAAACAACGGAGGGGGTAATGTCTTCCCTCCAATTTCCAAAATCTTCCAATGTTTAAGAATACTCTTCTTCACGGCATTTGAATGTCCTGAGAAGGTGGTTACGCACGTCATCCTTTGTGTACCTGTCTCATCATTGGGTGTTAATCTGGGTTCCAGTAGCGCATCTCTATTATTATTGGACGCTCTTTTCAATGAGGCTTTGATTGTCTTCTTCGGGTACTGCCGTTCCTGCAATTGTCCAGAGAGTGCTGCTGCATGCTCCTTGTATTTTGCACTGTCAGAACAGTTCCGCCGAACTCTCAGAAACTGTCCAAAGGGCAGATTTTCACGAAGTGCCTGGGGGTGATAACTCTGAAAATGTAATAGTGAGTTCCTCGCCATTGGTTTTCTATACAGTTCAGTGCTCAGATACCCATTCTGAGAGTAGATGTTAACATCCAGAAATGGGAGATTTTCCTTGGAGAATTCACAGGTGAAATTCAGGAATTGATTCCGATGGTTTAACCAGTTGTGAAATTCATTTATAGTCTCAGCTGTTCCTCTCCAGATGACTAAAACGTCATCTATGTAACGTTTCCAGGTCACAATGTGGCTCAGAAATACGTTAGTGTTACAAAATATATGGGTCTGCTCGAAGTGATGAACATAGAGGTTCGCCAGCGATGGAGCAAAAACACTGCCCATGGATGTGCCAGATACTTGGAGAAACAGGTCTTTACCAAACTGAAAAAAGTTCTCTTTCATGGCTATGGATGCACATGCCATAATAAAACTGACCGGAGTCATGCTGTCCAAATCAGTCTGTAGCAGGAGTGTTTCTATCACAGAGAGAGTTTCGTCCTGTAGTATACATGTATACAAGGACTCCACGTCGAAAGATACGAGGAAGTCCTGGTCTTCATCATATTGCATGGTCGTTAGTAAACGTAATAGATCTTTGGTGTCCTGAATGTACGTTGGCATTTGTTTTAATAGGGGTTTCAGGAAAAAATCCACAAATGTGGATAGGGGTTCCAATAAGGAGCCTATCCCCGAGATAATAGGCCTTCCAGGTGGAGGTGTAACTCCTTTGTGTATCTTGGGTAAGATGTAAAAATACGGAACCACAGGGTGTGTGGTAACCAGATATGCTGCCTCCTGATCCGTAATCCAATCCTCCTCTTTGGCTTCTTCTGCCATTCTCTTGATAACAGCACTGAGCCTATGAGTGGGGTCCATTTTTAAAGGACGATAGAATTTCTTATTGTCCAATTGTCTCTTGCACTCATTATTGTATGTGTCCGTGTCAAGAATCACGGTCGCTCCCCCCTTGTCGGCGGGTTTAATGACAATTGACTTGTCATTGGCCAAAGTTGATAGTGCTAGGTGTTCACGTTTTGAAAGATTGTTGTATTGTTGATGGATAGTGTGGAAGATCCGTTCTGTGTCATTAAGTACTGCTCTTTCAAAAGTCAGAACCTCAGGTGGAGTGAGACTCTGCGGCGGATTGAATGTTGACTTATTACGTAGACCGGTATTCTTATCCTTGGTTTGGTCATCGTCTTTGGCCGTCTCATCTTTGAAAAAGGCACGCAGTCTAATTTTCCGAAAGAAGGCAGCCAGCTCAAGTCTGGTCTCAAAAGCATCGCCTTTATGTGTAGGCACAAATCCGAGTCCTTTCTCTAGGACCTGGGTCTCATCTGTTGTCAAGACGCGTTGGCTCAGATTAACTATTAGACTCATGCCGTGCTCGGTCCCGGTGGAGCCGATTCCTGTTGGTTGCTCCTGGTTCGTGAAGACGGTGGGGGGCTCCAGTGTACATTGGCCTGTGTTGGTCGTCTCCTGCCTCTGGAGCGGCGTTGGCCCTGGCCTAAAAAATGCTGCTGTTGTGGGTAGTTGGTGAATGGTTGGTAGGGATACATTTGTCCCGGAAACGGTGAATGAGCAAAATCATATGTACCAGGTGGCCACCATTGTGGTGGAGGAGGTTGTTGAAACTGGTTTCCTCTTCTTGATCCTCGCGATCGACGATTCCCACCCCTCCATTGGTTGTTAGCAGAGGAGTCAGAGTCTGTAGAATTCCCATCACTCCCAGTAGAGTAGTTTGAACCTGGTCTCCTACCTTGCTGGTTGTACACTGGTGGAACATAATTCTCGCTGGTATATGGATATACCTTTTCCATTGTAAACTTTGCCAGGTCCTTCTTGAATTTGGTAATCTTTGTTGCCAAAATGTTATCCCTGAACTCCTTACTGGTTTTATCGTTCTCCTTGGATTGTTTATTATAAACAGTTGTAGTAACTATCACTGATTTAATTTGTGCCTCTAGCGTTTGAATTTCTATAAGAATGTTATCAGCTATCCTTTTGGCCATAGTGATTATCAGAATCAGCCAGTCCCTAGTGCATCGCCATGTAACTAGGGACCAGTCTTTGAGGAAAGCTTTATCTTCGAGGAATAACCTCGGGGCATTTGTTACAATCAGGCCCGTTGGTGCACAGTCAGCCCTTAGATATTCTGTCATGATCGCACCGTGTACCTGGGTACGTGAGTGTGAGCGTTTTAGAATAAGTACTTTATTCCAATCATCGGTGTTAGTTGTGCTCTGGTTGGTGGTGTTGTCAATAATGCTAGGTGTGGTCAATATGTCCACAGCTACTGCATCATCAAAGGCTAGACCTTGCCTCTCCGCCATGATCTTAGTAAGGGCGGGATAGAGTCTACCCGGAATGTGTACCTACTGTAAAGGTTCTCAGGTCCTAAAATGTGCCTGAATTGATATAATTAGGGTGGCTATAGAGATGACAACGGACTAGTTCAGAGAGCGCCGCGCCATATCAAAAGGCCAAGCCCTTTGTGGACTGGGCCTGAGGCGCTGTGCTATTTATTGGCCCTAGCCAGGGGCGAGTGTAGTAAATATAAGACGTTTTAGTCGTGATGTAGGCACATCACTGACTGTTTTTTTGTCCTTATTTTAGAGCGGGCCCTCTTCCCTGAGTAATGTGCCAGGTAGAGGTGAGGGCGACACCCAATTGTTATGGGTAAGTGATAAACCATTTTTGAGTATCACCACATAATTAGAAATGCGTAAGCGTTCTTTGACGCAAGTACAGAGTGAGTAATTGTGATTATGGAGCATTGTTTGACATACACATGATGTTTTGTCTATTACAGGTTCCGGTTAATGTATCCTTAAATCATTCAAGTTGGACATTACCGGTGGAGTATATGTACAATATTTTTGCACTGTTATACTTTTCACTTTTTGTTGCAGCAGCTGTATTTGTTTATAGCTTGGTCCTGAAGAATGCCCCGATACAGTTAGATCCCAGCGAGGGCAGAAACATGTCGACCTTTCACACTGTTTGACGTCTTGGAAATATCAAGCGTCAGCATTCTGCTTTTTAACAATGGCAAGGGGACTTGATGAATAAAGTTGTTATAAGTACTCCTTAGTCACTTTTAGAACACCACCTTTTTCACTTTATTTTGCGCTGCACATATCACATTCTCTACCTATACCCTTCTGATCCTCTCACCTTCTTAAGTGAGTCTCTGGATGTGAGCAAGTACTATGTAGGGTGACCAGTCATCCCGTAGTCTTCCTATTAGTCAAGGTTTTTTCCGATCAGTTCATAGATCGGTTTTCCTTGATAGGATGGTACCTAAACCAAGATGATGAGACATCACATTGGGTGATTGATGGGTCTTGGTAGAAGGATATCTCGCTCCCACTCGGAACACTGGTACCCTAGTCTTTGCTTCGTTTGGTTGACTCACTTCTCTCTCACTCATCTGTGTAGACCCAGGGTGTTCTGTATTGAGTATACATGTAGACTGGGCACGTACACCCACTTGCCAGTCCCTAAACCTTCCCTTTTCTTTATGTCAGACATTCCTATGGTAGGCCCAAGGGAAGGGTGCATTGTAAGTATAAGGTAGGACAAGCCCTGATGTGTGTGTCATGTCCTAATAGTGAATTACAGCCATTTTCGTGTTTCACTATTGCAAGGCTATCTATTCCCCATATGCCGCCGGCTCACTGGGACTGTTGTCGCAGGGCCTGTCGCGGCTTGCATCGTTGTCGAAGCACTGCGCATCGCCGGAGAAGAGGATCGACGTTGCATCGTAGCAGACGCCACCATATCACCGGAAAGCGTGTAGCAAGGCCTGTCGCAGTTTGTATCAAGAAGAAGACGACATCTTTATTTCTTTGCAGAACGGCAGGAGACGTCCCGGTGCACGATCGCGCCGTGGAGTCGCGATCGTGCACCGGGACGTCTCCTGCCGTTCTACCAAGAACGAAGGAACCCAACTCAGCCCATCTGATAGCTGATTGCACGGGTGCCCCCATCTAGCTTTCCCTTGGACCCCCCGCCGGTTCCAATCTATCCGTCCTACCAGCGACCGTGCCTCTCCTTAACTAACGCCGCAACGCTGGTCACCCTAAGACCCACGCCGCAACTCCTACGAGACCTCGCCCACAGCTGGAGCAATTCCACGATCCTCGCATAGTTGTTGCAATACCATTATCCCCAGACTACTCGCAAACCTGGTGCCCAGTCCACTGCTCCAATCAATCCCAGGGCACTCGGCACTAGCGCATCGGCGCACCGCGGCTAGTTAGCCCTGACCCAGTCCCCCCTAGCCCATCTGGACTCCAAGTGGCAGCTCAACTTCTCCTCGCCCTGATGCTTTAATTCAGGCAGACAATGGTTGTCCTGATGATGATCCACTATCTCTGAATGGATCGAAACGCCGTCGACATGATATGTGGGCGTAACACTAGTTCACTATTATGTGCATAATCTGTTTTGTTCTCCACATATGTGAAGCAAGTGCATTATAGAGGTTCCCTTTCTTGCTCCATTTTCACATGCCTGATACACCTTATATGTTTGTATTGTCTCCAAGTTTGTATAAGCATTGTGGATACAGGACTGTGTCCCACTGTTTTATTGCTTCCTTCAAATTGGTTTACTGAATTATTGAATACATTTGTAAGTCTGGCTGGACTTTTTTTCATGGCATTATAGTGCACATTGTGGCCTATAATTATTATAACTTTCTATTTTTGTGTCAAGGACCATTGTTTTTCTTGCAACTGATACCCCAGGTCCTTGCCTACCTAGCGGGTTCCCTTGTTCTTTATAGTACCATGGATGACTTTAGTCATAATACATTTCACCTGAAGGAGCAAAAATAGAGTTGAAGACGGAAGAAAGAGAAAATGTGTTGTTAACCAAACAAATACATCAACAAACACAAATGTTATATTTGGGGGACGTTAAATAATTTGCAGCCACACACATTTTCTGTGAGTTCAAAATACAGTATCATTGGCATACAATAGGAAAGAAACCAAATCCACATCTACCCTTGATACGCCACAATGTAACTCTTTGGGTTCACAGAACATTAAGAAGTAAGTTCAAAAGAAAAGGAGCAAGGGTACATCGTCAGCAGATGCTTAGGGCCTAATAAATATGTCGGGCAAACAACATCGTATCTTCTGGAACTGCTTGACCATACGTCAGCAGATTCGGCATCCCAATTTGGATGAAACCGCCCATAGAGTGGTCGGAAACATCCATTTTATTATGGCAGCATGTGCAGCAGGCAGAAAAGGCCCTGCCACACACTGCAGTGATATGTAGGGGGGCACTAAGTTGCCCCCAAGGACCCATAGCACAGGGCCAGGTGCAAGGGGGCCCTGCTAGGTCCCCAATGTCACTTTGCAACAGCCTAGGCTGACTTGAAATGGCTTTCAGAAACTGACATTATAATCCTGATGACGGAGCAGCCGCCATTAAGGGATTACGCTGTCTTTACAACTCATCGACGGAGTGCATCGGAGATGTTGCGGTGATCCCTCCGCCTGATGCTTCTGCCCGCTGCATCGTAATGCGGTGGGCGGACCACAGAGGCAGATGTCAGTGGGTCCAACACTAGTGGGATCTACGGTGTTGGACCCACTGACATCATCATCAGCTCTCTGGTTAAGTTCCCATCAGTATCAAAATAAATACAAGCAGTTCAATGAGCCCTAGTTTCCAACACAGCACATTCAAAAGTGCCAACAACTTAGTTTTGTCTACTTCATACACTGACACTGACACTGACAAAGCCAGAAGTACTGGCTTTGTCAAGGTGTTCATAATTAATTCAGACCTCAGACCTCTAGCCATTGGCAATACATGTAACATTCAATTCTGTAAGCCTACTGACTTGAAGATGAGAAGTACAACTATAATCACTACCTGTAAACTGGCTTAGTCAAATTTTTTTATAAACAATACGCTCTATTGAAAATTACTAACACAAGAATGCTATTCAGAATCCACAAAAGAAAAGATGGAACAGCCCCCTGGGGCACACCAAATGGCTTAACCCTAGTGGGAGATTGCTAAGGAATCCAATTTCACATTGTGTCACTCATACTCACCATAGGAGACATGGAAATTTCCCCATTACATTGGGGCTTGAGGGGGTAACTACAGCTTCAGGTGGTCACACAACCATTATACACTACTTGGACACCTCTGTCATTCCAGCATCATCCACCAAAATATTCACTTTTTAAGAATGAATGCCTTATGTGACATGCCTTTAGCATGAGTCACTTTTTCTTTAAGTACTGATAGGCTTCATTTTGATGCCTCTGCTCTTCTGTGAAGCATGTGATACACGCCTGCACCTGATCACGTTTCAGACTCTTTGAGCCATGTGGTTAGGCTATATTGTTTCACCTGTCTCCTCTTTCTCTAAATAAGCAAGTTGCTTTTGTTTGATATAGCAGGAAGGTGGGTGCAGAAAGAAGAGCGAGAACTTGGATTGTGCTGGCTTAGCAGGGAGGCTCCCATTTGAAAGGAATATGCTCTACTGAATCTCTACCACCTGTACCACACCCTGGTGCTCCTCTTACATTTAGTGAAGATGGCCCCACTGCCTTGGATCCTCAAGGGGAAAGGTTGCTCTGTAATGCAGCAGAAAGTCTGTGGAAATTTAAGGCAGATACAGGGTCATGCAAGGCCCATCCTCCTTTGGACCAGTCTGGGTGGTAATGACGCAATGCATTTAATAATTGATAGTGCCAGTTTGTGCCCATTACCCTCAGGGGGCCAACTCAGAGAGGTACCCTTGTGTAGTGACCAAGAAGGATGATATTATACGCCCACTCCGCCAATTTGTGTGGAGTTCAAAGTGTTGCGTTTCAAGTTGGGTGATCTAGCCACAGAGAGCAAAGAACCCCTCTCCTGAAACACAGAATTTTCTACAATGGTTTGCCTTCAACAGCCTCTGGCATTACTTCTTTCTCCTGATTAGCAGACGCTTGGCACGGGGGACCTAGACCTGTTCAACCCTGCTTGTCTTCTTACCTAGCGAATCCCAGGCAGAAGCTTCTGAAGGCCATTCACAGCAAACCTCCTTCCATTGCCTCTGGTCTATAGTCAACTGTGTCTTCTGACATTTGAAGCACATCTGTGTGCCCAGCAATGATTGAAGTGCCTACTCCTGGTGTAGCCACAACAGGATCATCCCACAAACAATTAGAGGACCGCTTCTTAAGGATCCCAAGCAAGATCACCCTCTACTGGCCTACTGGCCGTGAGCAGGAATTAGGGAGCTGGTGCACCGTTTTTTTGTTCGGGTTCTCAAAAGTCCAGAGTAAAAGCCAGGAGACTCTAAACTCGTAACATGGGAACATCAGCCCAGGCTTTTACTTCTTTCATCTTTTGCAGTTCTCAGCTCATCTAGCTCTTGGAGGGTATGCAATAATTTAAAAACATGAGACAGGGTTCTGTTTCATTGGCGGTTACAATCACCTATCTCTAATGGGTGTCGATTCACCAAAATGGCACGGGTAGCCGAAGTGACATCACATACCATTTGACCATTTGACCTTTATGACATCACAGGAAGTGACAGCATATGACACTTGACCTTGATTTTCTTCCAGGAAGGCATGTCACATGACCCTCACATCACAACAACTGTCAGTTGCTCAAGTTTCAAAATAACTGTATGATTGGTATTATGACATAACGCAGATAAATATCTGTTTTACATGCCATCTACATTGTGATGCTGACTTGATCTTTTCAATTTCTATAGCATAATACTTGCTCTGAATTGAGTAAGCTAGACTTCTTCTAGGGGGCGTCTCTAAATTTGCAAAATGCCATAGGTGCTGAAACCGCACTCAAAAAATATTGAATTCCTTTCATGGTTTGCCTAATTAATGAACCCCAGGAGATCACCCCATTGTTTTCAAAATGTGCTATGAGTGGCCCAATACTTCAAATATTACCTCCATTGTGCAAAGGCTAGCATTTTGTCATGGGTGCTCCTTTATATCCAAAATGACATATAATATGCTAGTGCCAGAAATTAGTAATTTATACCATTATACCATAGGGGATTGTTATGTCAAAAATTACTTCTGTATTTCCGGGTGACCATTTTGCCAAGGCTGCCAACCTCCCATATACCAGGTTGCCCAACGTTATGCAAAGAATACTTCCAGTATAGTAGTACCAGCATTTTCCACTGATGTCCACATGCCAAGAATTACATGAAGTATGCCAGCACATTTTCCAAAGGCTCCCTATATGCCATGAACTACCTTTATTGTGCCACTGTACTCTTGTTTTCCTTTAGGCCACAAATTACACGAGTATGTCGGTGCCAGTATTTTGCCATGGGTGTCTCTATAAGACAATAAATAAATTCAGCCTTCCACGGCCAATGACAAAATAACAAGCATCACATCACATTCTCACCAACAATCACTCATTGACACTTATTCTCTCATGTACACTCATTAATTCTCCCTCATACTCTCTTACACCCCTATACACTCATTGTTAAGTCTCACTCTTGCATTCACTCTTAATCTCACTCACTCATACTTACACTCGATCTAACACAATCTTTCTCACTACCTGTCACTATCGCTTGCTCACTTTCACTTCTACACGTGCTTAACATACATACACACATATTCACACATACACGTGTGTTCTCACCCACAAACCGGCACACAACACACATTTAAAACCATTTTTACATACCACTGCTGCCACCAATAGTCCAGTGTGCTTCATTTTTCTATTACATTATTAGTGAGGATTAAAATATTATTCACTATTGCTATAGTGACAAAAGAGCAGTTAGTAAGGATTCTTACCAATGATTTGGCCACCTCTGAGGCCAGAGCTAGTAATGGGCTAGTCAGGTGTGGTAGCTTGCACCCCTGGGGACCCCTAAATGATGCTCACGCAAACCTGGTGGTACCATATCATTTCTGCATGTCATTTCTGTATTGCTGATGTCAATCATAGGACCCAGCTTCTCCCTAAACAACACCTCTTTTACATTCTGGGAAGGTTTCAAAATGGAAACGTCTTTCAATGTTGAAGCACATATGCAAGAGTAACCAAGATGGCCAAATATTTTTTGTGCTCCCTCTGTGTTTTTTTCCCCAACTAACTGTGGCCACCTTAATAACACCTTTCACATATATTAATTGCAAGTTGGCTATGTGGCTACTCGGAAAGTCACCCTTTCTTCAGACAGGGACCTTCTTAGTGTCTGTTTTATGACATAACTGCAGAGTTCCAGAAACTAGAGGTCCAAAAGCAAAAAACGGGGATAGAATTTGCTTTCTTTCACATAGTTAATGCTTTAAGTGGGTTTTCTGCATGTCTTTCAAGACCATGCCATCCCTGTAAGCAAATATGAGTTTGGAGTCAAATATAGCGGCCGATTATGATGGCGGACGGACCTGAGTCCGTCCGCCACCATAGAGTAGGAGGGACCGTCCGCAGGGGCTGCGGCGGTCCTCCGTGCAGATTAGGATGTGACCGCCAGGGTGGCGGTCACATCCTCAATCTTTAACATTGCGGCGGGTGCAGCTTCAAGCTACACCCGCCGCAATGTTAAAAATGCATTCACAGCATTTGCGTGCACAAAGCAGCAGGCACCGCACGGTGCCTTCCGCTTTGCCCACGCAAATGCAGGGGGGTACCACAGGTACCCCCCATGTGCACCCCCCACCCCCCGTCACCAAGGGGGCCCGCAACGGGCCCCCAAAGTCAATGTCCGTATGCTTTTCCACGGTGGAAAAGCCGCCGTTGAAAAGCATATGATTTCCGCTATCCTAATATGGCTGGCGGTGTCTGATAGACACCGCCAGCCATGTTAGAGCTTTTCCGCCGCGGTCGGAAGGCAATCGCGGCGGAATAGCTGCGGACGGATTTTGAGACCCACCGCCATCCTAATTTGGCGGTGGGTCTTTTGTGCCTCCGAAGCGGTTTTCCCGCATCCTCCGGGCCGGCGGTGGCTTCCGCCGGCCCTGAGGATGTGGGAAAACCGCGATCCTAATCGAGCCCTTAATTTGTATTGAGCAATCCTCAGTACTCTATTGAGCGATCCTGGTTGAGGATGGGACTCTTGGAGTAACTGTGACACAAGGTTTGACAGTACATTATGAATTATGGAGAGAAGAAGGCACATGCTAATCACACAAGCATCTTGCATTGCTCACACCTCAAATTTAGATTTACGAACAGGGGAGTGTGATGTGTTGTGTCAAGGCATATCTACTGTCTACAATCTAAAAGTGAGAGATTGGAACAATCCCCTGGTAAACTTAGTTTTCTTCCTCTTGTTACAATTTATTCCCATCAAAAATGTTTTTTGTATTTTCTAATATGCTTACTTTGTTTTTTTTTTACTTTGCTATGTTATTGTACACCTGCTCCTGTTTTGACAGACTCTGCTATGCCTTGTCTCTTTTCTTTGGCCTGCATCTTGCCAGTCAGACATGTCCATGCGGAACGAGTACGGCAGGGCCAGATCGTTAAGAATATTCACCTCGTAAACAGGTATCCATGTACATAGATGGAAAGGAGGGAGATCTATTTTTAATAATAAAATTGTCCCATCAACTGGGTAACATTTAGAGAACAAAGGGCCAGATGTCCAATGGTTTTTTACGGGCGCAAAAAGGGTAGTAGACCAGTTTACGCCCGCGAAACACATGTGGCCCATGTACTAATCCTATTTTGCGAGTCGCAAATTGATTAGCTACTCCCTAAATGGGGCTAGCGACTCTCTATTAGGAAGTGGCATTCCAAGGACGTCCCTTCCTAATAGCGACTCCACAAGGTATGTATGAATGTTTTGCAACCGCAATTGTAGTCGCAAAACACTCACAGTTTACCACCCTTCTTAGAAGGGTAGTAAAGCACTCGCAAATGGGAAGGTGTCCCCAGGGGACTGCTTCCCCTTTGTGAATGCATGCAAAAATGTTTTTTATGGGCATGCAGTGGTCCCAGGCCTTATAAAATAAATATGAAAAGTTTCATTTTTATTTTTCAAAGACATCCCATTCTCCTTTAAGGAAAACGCGCTGCATTTAAAAAAAACTGCTTTATTTAAAAGAAGCCCTAGACATGGAGGTCTGCTGACCCCAGCCGACCACCATCCCTGGGAGTGCCAGCCTTTCCCAATTGGGTGCGAAATTGTGACAGCCTCATTAATATGCATGAGGCCTGCAATTTGCAACCACATTGGGAATGGCAAACAGTGTCTCAGACACTGTTGTGCATCCCAGATAGCGAGTTGCACATTGCGAGTCGCAAATGCAACGCAGTTTGCGACTCGCTAATTGGCAGGTCATGCATCTGGTCCAAAGGCCCTTAAGCATCAACACAATATGAAAAGTAAACCTTAACTGCAAAGATTTCTTGTCACAAGGCATTTTTTCGAGTACACTGACATGGGGTTTATGTTGGCCACCCACGCTCTTCCTACCCTCCATGAATCCATGTCACAAAGCGTGCAAGCTGATTATACAGGAGAAGTATTCAATTTACAACCTACACATAGTCTGAGAGAATCGCCTCCACCGGACTTGCTTGTAAAATGCATGACAATAATGAGGGTTATGAAAGAACTATGAAAGCTTCAACATCTGCAGCTGTGACATTATGATTTCTCCTTTGATTGAAATGATTGCTCAGGCGTTAGAACATGCTGCAAACCAACAGGCCAGATGACATGTTGCAATAAAACAGCAGGCCAGTGCTTATTTTGGAAAAAATATAAGTGCCAGGTCTCTTCTCAGAAGGCCACTGTAGCTTTCACCACCCATTGTCCCTGCCAGCACTGCCAATGGCAGTTCCAATGCAACTACTAACCATCACAGTCCAACAAATTTGTCAATTCAGAATATTTCAGGCCTTAAAGCTTTAAAAATGGCTTGGGTGGCAGGTATTAGTCATCTTTAATGAGTACTGAAAAAACAACTGCTGTTGTGCTCTTCTCTAAATTAGACAGACGTTGCCACCATGTGGCAGATGTCATAAGTGTCGGTGTTGATAATTAAGTTCTGGTGCCGAGCACCGGAGCCACCGGCTTAAATTAGGTACTGCAGCAGCCCCGGCATTCAGGGGCCGATTCACAGAACTAACTTAAGACAAAATCATATACTTACTACTTTTGGTATTCACAGAGGGCATTTAGTAGTCTTAAGTTAGGATACTGTCTTAAATTACAATTTTGTCTTAAATTAGGATTTTGTCTTAAATTAGGACTTTGTCTTAAATTAGGATTGTGTCTTAAATGAGGATTTTGTCTTAAATTACGATTTTGTCTCAAGTTAAATTAAGTTTAACTTAAGTTTGTCTTAAGTTTAACTTAAGACAAAATCGTAATTTAAGACAAAACCCTAACTTAAGACAAAATCCTAACTTAAGACAAAACCGTAACTTAAGACAAAATCCTAACTACTAAATGCCTTCTGTGAATACCAAAAGTAGTAAGTTTATGATGTTGTCCTATGTTAGTTCTGTGAATAGGCCCCTCAGTGCACAAAACGGCTGAGAAAATAATTTCTGCACTCCTCTTAACTGCCATCCATTATTAATGCAAGGAATGCTGTGCAATCACAAACACGACTATTTGAATATGATGTTGACCTACTGAGGTCAAGGGATTTTATACTTTTTCTCACTCAAGGCTTTTCCCACTTCTCCTCTTGTGGCATCATTGTTGCATTCAATGAGGAACACACCATTTAACCCTGCGCCATGACAGCAAAAGATACAGTAACTCGAATGTCCCTACGGGTTTGGTTAAATATTTACTAAGACTTTGCAACAGTAATGCAAAACTGGTGCAAAGTGTAGAGTTTGCATTCACTTTCCAGAACAAAGTAACCCCAATTAGCCCTGTGTGCTTCTTTGCATCAAGGAGGCATGCCATGGGTGGCATATGGGCATTTCCGTACAACCACTCATGGATTTTAGACACAAAGTCCAAGCTACTAAAAAAAAAACAGACATAGTTTTAAGCCAAAAAATGTGCACCTCTTTGAGGCAGGCATAACAAAAAAGTTTTCTTTTCTCAAAACATTTCCAATGTTGCATGTGTGCTGTACTTTACAGGACGCATACAAATGTGGACATGCTTTAAACTATGTCTAGAAATAGTACTTCGTACTGAAAGGGTAACCCTCCTGAACAAAGCCTATGCTACACATCAGGAACACAACATGGCACCAAAGTGCAAGGGTGTGTATCTGACGCAAGACAGACTACAGCGCAGGGAGGGAGAGAGAGAAAGATATAGCGAGCAATGGGGCATATTATCAAGGGGGTTTATCTCCGCTTTTTTGGCTATAAAAGCCATTGTTATTATATATGGCTCTGTTTTGCTGTTTTTTTCTCATTCAATGCTGCACAGCACAACAACTTTGGTTACCGTGCCTCGTTGGTGAAGAATTAGTCAATTTGTACCTTGGTTCACAAGCACACATTTTGCGTTTAGATAGTAGCTAATAGCAACTCAAAAATGTGAAAAAAATGCAATAATGTTGTTCACACAACTTGATTGGCATTTATTTGCACACCGATGTAAATCAGGGGGGTAACACCCAGCGGTTATGTAGTCACTGCTACAGGGTATTACCATCCAAATGATGCTGAAACTTGTTGTCTGATTTTAATTATATTTTAGGAATCAAAAAAGAATATTTTTTTGTTGTGTTGAAGAAACTTCATCTTAAAACAGCTAGTCTTCTTATTGAAATGCCTGCTAAATTCCACTTTATGGGAACGGAATTACAAATAAAACCCAGAACTTAACAATTCTGTATAGCAGTATTTAAAATATTACATAATCAGAGGCATTTTGTAGGTATGAGGGAATGAATGAATGACCAAAATAATGACTTTTATGATGTAGTTTTCCAAAGTAATTCAACTTTAGATAATGCCAGAGTGAAGGGGTTAAGAGAGGTGGTAATTCAGAAAATGCAGTTTTTATAATGCTTGCTGATCTGAAAGAAGGTGGCAGGTTTCTGTTTGAGTAATTAGAGTGAGCTGGGGCTCTTGACCTGCAGAATATATACCTTTGTTAGCGCCCAAAATTTAAGCAGTTCCAGAAACTCTGACAATATCCCCAACAAGTTGCAATAGGATCTGTTAATTAAATCAAGGAAAATTAATCACAGCAGTAGCTATGATCAACTGTAGGAGAAAGTCTCCCCGCAAATCATCAGGGTGAAAGGAAATCATGTTAGCAGTAGCACACAGCAATCTGGGTAAGAATAATGGAAAAATAATGCATAAAGCATCGAGGGTAAGATGGTATGGAAAGGAAGAATGGTGTAGCCTCTCTAACCAGGAGCACATACATATGAAAACGTAAAAATTTGCAACAGTCAGCACGGTGGAATCATCTTCATTCAATTTAAATGGGACTTCTGATGGCCTGTAGTCTCTCCGTCATTTCCCACTTTAAACATTCACGCTGGTGAGCAGATGTCTAAAAGTTTCTAATATGTCTTGCACACGATACATGAGTGAAGGTTCTCATGAGAACCTTTGCAGGTTTATTCTGTTAACTGTTTTCAATATCCCATTGTGTGGACAAAGGTCATCTGTAAGTCTTGATGAGACCATGCAAAACAATATCTTCAGTAAGCTTAACTTTGCTAATACTCTATTCATTATGAAATATAGCAGAATGCATTGTTTAGTGAAAGGAGGAAATCATGTGGGCTGAGCAGCACATTTTAAAGTGATGACGGATTTTACAGTCAGCGGATTAGATCAGCAGTTCTAAAAGTAAATTTTAAAAAAATGTCAAGTAGAAGTAAAAAAATACTTTCAGTCCTATTCATAGAAGCACATTAGGTGTGAGAGCCTACTACATATTTAAGCTGCAAGTTTATTTTTACACATTTAAGAAAGCGTCTTCTCCTGCAGTTTAAAGCTACACGATTTATTTATCACATGTTAACCCCTTCCATGCTGATGACGAACCCCAGCCGTCATGCACTACGGTGCTCGTGTGCTGATGACGGCTGGGGTTTGTCACGGCCCGCCCCTGTTCGTGCTGTTTACAGCACACCAGGAGAATCGCGGCCGCATGGAAAGGGTTAAAGAAGCAGTTCCATGTTTTCTCATTCTCTACTATGGTTAAGGTAAAGTTGAACATATTTTCTAAAATCAAGCACATTTTCTTCAACTTTAATCCGAAGTACATTTTTATGAAAAATTTAGACTTTACACCTTCTTTTGAGGGGTAGCATGTTAAGAAAATATTGATTATGTTTGTCTTGAAACAGAGCAGGGAGAATTTGTAGTAACTGGTTTATTTTGGAATTTTTCAATTGGTGAATTTACGAGCCCTGTAGATAACCTGGAGGTTTGACAGATGTGCAGTCATGTTTGGGATTGTACAATCAAGGGGGTAGGCTTACAACACATTACATAAGTCCGTTTTGAATCTATTATGGCTTTTAAACAACTATTGTCATTCACAGTTCATCAGTGGGTACCCAGATTTATATAAACCATTGTTAGCTGTTAGCTGTTGGTTATGCATAGATAGATTTAAGGGTAGTTAGCATTGGAGTGATTGAGGGAGCTGTTTTCAGAGTTAGTCTTCCACAGGCTAGGAGATGGCAGGTCAAAAGCATAGATGAAAATAACAACAACTTGCAGGACACAAAAAAAATCTGATGGGCTTTGAAGAGGAGGACACCTAGTTGGAATTACTAAGATGGCTGAAGAGGACTGCATGACCAGTGAAGCAAATATAGTTAGAGAGCCCCTAGCTCTGAAGGAACGTAGTAGCAATACCCTATGGTCTATAGATTAGATGCACTTCTAAGGCATAGTGATAGTAAAAGGAATGCCTAAGATTCTTTAGTTGCTATTAAAAGTTTTCTTGTGAGTCAAAGCCTACGGGATATCACTATCTTTTGTCCAAAATGTGTGGGCTGAGTGCATAGGCACAGAAATTACATTTATGTATTGCTTGGTGAATGGTCGAGGCATGGTCTCCCCAAGACAGATCATGAATGTCATAAAGGGGAGGTCAGGTCTCTTTAGGGTAGTGCAGCACTGCAATGCAGGTGTGGTTAGGGATACAGACAGCTGTCCAAGGTGTAACCAAGGTCCGGCAGATCTAACTCATATGTTTTATTCTTGCCAAAATCTTAAACCTGTTTTAACTGAAATGGAGAAGTTTTTATCGGGGCTGCTAGAGTGCCAAATTTCTCTATCCCCAAGTACTGTTTTGATTGGCAGGGATGAAAATCTTAAAGTTGAACAGGAAGCCGAAGCTTTTATTTTTCTGTGTGTTGCAGTGTTTAGAATTCTAATAGCGGCGGCCTGGAAAGATCCGGTAGCCCCCACATTTCAGATGTGGCTAACGAGACTGCTTGGGACCCATAATATTGAGGAATGTTTATATAATTTTAAGGGCAAAAAGAAGAAAGAGTATGGCAAAAAAATATGGGCTCCTCTTAGTAACTGGAGGGAAATTAGATTATTAAAGTAAAGAGTCCCTGTCCTATATGTAACGTACGTAAAGGTAATGTCCTCTTACAATGTCAAATGTATTCTTTTTTTAAGCTAATCGACGTAAGCTGCATAAGAAATATTTATATCTGCATATGTGTTTTAATTCTTTGTATTTTGTCATGTTGCTTTTATCCAGCTGATATCTTAATTGTATATGTTATCTTTTTTGTGATTCTGATCCATCTCAATAAAAAAAATTTAAAAAAAAAGCAATGCAGGTGTGGTAAAAATGTGCCCAATAATTGTAAGTGTTTGTGAAATATGTTTATTTAACATACAGTAAGTCAAGCATAAACTCAAGTCCATCTATGAATGCAGGTAAATGCCATCACTCATTTAGAACTTTGGCAGCCACTGCATTTAATTAGGACAATACCACGAGTATAATAGAGAGGGGAAACAGTTAATGTACATACATTTCGCTCTAAGATGGGAAAAGTAGAAGCAAAGCATTTATAACATATCTCCCTCCTTAACAATAAAAATGGAAAAAAAGAGAATTACTCTTGGAGAACTCTATATAATGAGTGTCCTATTCTTGCAGAGTTTTTTTTACACATCCAGCAATAAAACCATCACTCTCAAAGTCATTCATTAAGAAACTCAGGGACCATAAGGAATTTGAGCACTGTAACCCTCACAACCTGGGTCAAGGCATCCTTTTTGATTGACTTTGGCATGCTCAAATCCAGTGAGTGGACCCAAGGCATCATGCTCACCTTCAATGGTGAAATTACTGTTATCTCTACAGCTCACACAAACTAAGGCTCATTTGGAAATTGTGCCGATATTCCAGCACATACCATCTTGTGTAATAATACTTCTTTTGGTAATTTTCACCACTTTGAATGGTGGGAAAACTTTGAAGCTCCTTTCTCCTTATGCGATGATAGGCGAATTCTAACAAGATATCCTATGAAAATCATGCTAAGCTTAACTTTGTAAGTGTTATCATACTACTCTTTACATCTTTTCTGTCAGCTTTCTACAAAGGACCTGACTTCCTGAAGATTGAATTTAGTATCAAGAAACTTTTCAGGAGGATTCTTACACTTAAGCCACCACGGCATTTGTCTGAAGAAGGAAGTCTTTAGTTCAAGAGTTGGAACGGACTCACACTCATGATAGAATTTCGAGAAATTCTGTAGACACATAATCTTTCACTGCAACTAATAAAAAGGGAATCTTGCCTTTGCATGCAAGCTGTACACTGTATTTAAGACCACAATCCTTTCGCAGACAACACATACCTCATGTTCTCTCTCTCTGACAAAACCACCAAACCCAACGGAAGTTCATCAACAGCATCTCAGAAGTCATAAACTGGGTGATGACCAATTGCCTGAAACTCAACTATGACAAAACAGAAGTGGCTCTTTTCTGAATAGACACCTTCCTCTGGTCTACAGCCTGGTAGCCATCAGAACTTGGACTAACCCACTCCCCATAAAATACAGCAAGAAACCTTAGGATTGAATCATGATCAACAAGCAATTCTAAATGGCTAACTAGGTGTACACCTCCACCTGTTTTTACACCCATAAACCCCTGCCGAAGGTTTCAGATTCCCACTAAACACCCAAAGACTACAGTAATGCCCTCTAGGTCAGAATCACACCACAACTCAATAAAATACTTCAGATCATTCAAAATGCTGCCGCAAGACTCACTTTCAACCTCCCAAGCAGCACTCCTATATCCAAACACTTCAGAGACCTCTACTGGCGCCCCATTCAAAAACATGCCCTCTTCAAACTCTTCACCATCACCTACAGAGCACTATACAATCAAAGCCCCACATGCCTGAACACAAGCACTAACTTCCAGATCTCAAACAGATGCATCCACTCTGTTGACCTCCTACTTGCTCATGTTCCACACATCTGAACTATCTGTCAAAGCCGGAGGTCACATCTTCTCTTATCTACCTCCTAAAGCATGGAATAATCCACTCCTGACTAGTAGCCTCAACACGGTTGACCAGCATCTCATGGTCAACTGTGTAAAAAGCAGATGAGAGATCAAGGACCTACCTCATGTAGGTCATCCACCACTGAGAGGATGACCGCCTCAGTAGAGTGTGCTGGCCGAAATGGCAGGCAGCTCACACATAATGACTGAGTTGCTGTCTTCCATAGATGTTGCTGGGAAGGAGGTCTAAAAGGAATACTGACTCAAATTGTCGTGAACTTCTGAATAAAAATGAATTGAGGGCCTCACATAGGTTCTGAGTGGGTGTAATCGTAGCAGTCACTCTGTCAGGATTTGACAGTTCAACCACATTTCAAATATTTCCTTAGACTTGTTAGTCAGTGTTATCAAGGACGATGTTTATTGCATAATGAGTCTTTTGTATTGTTTACGATGTGACAGATAGGCTTATTTTTGTTGAAATAATAATTGTTCTGACAATTGCATTCGGCTTGACGCATTTCAAGTTTTGCTGATTTGGAGTCTTCTGAAAATCATTTTGATGCATTGTTGAGCCTTGCAGTAGTTAAAAACGAATTTAAGAGTTTTTCCCTACCAAGACATGAAAAACTTAAAAGTACATATCCCACTTTTTAGATACATTGAACAAAACCCGCTATGTTGTCTAAGGCCAACCCTAGGGGTGACATATGATTTTTAAAAGGAATGTTTGGGTATGTAAAAAAGGTTTACTTTGCCATGTCAAAATTAAAGATACACAGGCTGCAATGGCAGGCTTGAGACATGTTTAAAGGGATATTTAAGTGGGTGAGACAATCAGAGCTGCAAACTCACTAGTAGCATTACATTTGCAGGCCCTGAGTATATGTAGTACCACTTTACTAGGGACTTATAAGTAAATTAAATATTCCAATTAGGAATAAGACAATCTTACCTTGTTTTAAGAAGAGAGAATGAGCACTTTAACACTGGTTAGTAGTGATAAAGTGTGTAGTCCAAAGGTCATCAAAAACGAGGTTATCAAAAATAGGAGATCTAAAGGCAAACAGGGGAAAACCACACCAATGCCAGTTCTAAAAATTGTCAGTCCACCGTATTTCCTTTTCCAACATCATATCCTGAGACATGCTTGGATTATTCATACCAGCAACCACATTCACTTTTTATTCAGATATTTCATATTCATCCCTGTTCGGACAAGGCAAGCATGACAAACAGTCAGTTGTTTTTTTCCAGCAACATAGGATACCTCAAAACAATATTCCTGAATTTTTCAACATAGGTGAGCAATGTGGGCAGAAGGTGTTAGGACCAATGTGGACCAATGGTTTGTGATCAGTCTGTAACAAAGGTTTTTTACCACTAGTAAAATTACAAAAGTGGTATTAGCCCTTACACAAGTTAAATGTTCACAGTGTATTTACTTTCTATTTCATTTATAGTTCTTGAAGTGTAAGAAATTATGTATTCTCACTGCTCAGTCCCCATTGCTCTGAACGAAAGACAGCTCCAAGCCCATAAAAACAAGCATCCACCACGACACTGAGCTCACACACAACTTTCCAAAAGAAAACAGCTTCAAGATTGGGTCTTTACCAATATGTTCTCTAACTGATGGTCTGCTTCCAATTTAAAGTCCTTTCATTTATGTAAGAGTTATCTTAACAGTTCCTTGGGAGTAGCAATATTTTCAACAAATGTTCAATAATACTCACACAATTCTGTGAATGACATTTGTTTCCCCTTCTTATTAGGTGGAAGTGCTTCTTTAATTGTTCTAACTAGAGATTTCTTTGAAACAAGCACTTGAGCAGAAAGGATGTGTCCCAAGTACTCACTCTGTTCTTGGAAGAGATTATATTTTTCAGGTGACAGTGTCAAGACTCTCTCCATGAACGAAGAGCATACATTATGCAGGATCTCAATATATTGCTTTTCATTCTTTGTGAAAATCACAATGGCAGCCTGGAAGCACTTTTCACAGAGAGTGGTACTCCTGTCAACTTTTGCCTGATAGTTTGAGAATCATCTCAGAGTTTTATATAACTACATTCCCATTAAGCTTTCCCTAACTTGTTGTTGGGTATGCATTAATGATTTTGAGGCCCAAACCTGATTTAGTGGTGGCTATCACAGAGTCAGATGTTGAAGGGTTAACAACTTCAGCGCAGCGCAAATTTTCGCGCTGTGCTGAAGGTTCTAAATAACGGGCGTGGTCGTGACGGAACGGTTCCGTCAGAAGCACAGCCCAACCAGCCAGTATTTTGCCTCCCGTATATTCTTGCCTAGCTTCTTCGTGGTCCATGATGCCAGCTGACACTGCAAGAACAATGTATCACCATTGACACAATGGCAACAGATTGTCCTGCCGCTTTTCCAGATCCTTCAGTGGCACATCAAACCGTGGAATAATTACACCACTCTTGTTTAGTCTGCCCAGTTGGTTCACAACAATTTACCAAGATTGGTGATATGTTTCATCTGCACTGTTAAGAAACTTACGATCACTTTGGAGCATGGCCAGATCAGAATCTAGGGGCCGATTACAATTGAGGAAGGCCCGTAACTACCAGCCATGCGGTGGCGGTCCTTCCACAATCGAACCGCGATTTCCCCTGCCATATTACGATGGCGGAGGCAATCGCATTTGTACTGTGGCGGACGCAAAGACCGCCTGCCATGGAACCACCACAGGCAATTGTTGTGATTGCCTGGCAGAGCGGTCTGCATCAATGAAATGGTAGCGGTGCCTAGCAGGCACCGTCTGCCAGAGCAAGATGCTATCTCCTTTTAGCCTTTCCATGGCGGATTACCGCCATTGAAAGGCTGGTGAAGATTGGTTTTGGGGCCAGTTGCGTGCCCCTCTTGTGTTGGGGGGAGGTGTGGGTGCACTGGGGGGTTTTCACTGCACCAAGTGACAGGCACTGTGTGGTGCTGCCATGTAGTTCAGTGAAATGCCAACATGCCATTTTAACTTTGCGGCGGGTGCTGCTGTCAGCAGCACCCGCCGCAATGTTAAAATGTAAGATGTGACCGCCATGGTGGCGGTCGCATCCTGATTTGGTGTGCGGGACCGCCGCATGTATTGTGGATGGTCCAGGTCTCCACCACAATAGCTGACGGACTTCAGTTCGTCCGCCACCGTAATCGGCCTCCTAGTGTTTTTCCTGTTTATCTGCATTGATGAGGCTGTTCAGAGCATCTGCAAGAACATTCATGCACACAGTCCTGCATTATGGTGGAAAGAGAAACAATGCCAGCAGAAAAATTAAAGGTGGAAAAATGTGCAAAGTGTGAGCAGAAGAAAGAAAAAAAAATATTTCCTTCTTCTAAATGTATTTAATCAGAATTATATCCTGTCAACATAAGGTGATTACCTTGTGGGTATTGAAGTCAAAGTATGGACACAAATATTACAGGTACATAGTTTCTATGTGACTATAGTTTGAAATTGTACATACTCATCGCAGGCTTGGCAGTAACAGTTAATTTGAGATGAACATCACACTAACATGTTATTGGACTGATAAATCCCATTAAATCATTGAAGTAAGCAATTTTTAAAATAGATGCCTTCTTTGATGGGTGTGAAACGTCATAAGGAAGTAGACATGGTGCAGCTCCTCACAAAGATCTAGTAATGCTTGTATGGCACTGAACATGAAAGGTTGAGGCAGCAGGTTGCTTTTGGGCAACTCCACCCTGGGGCTGGCCAATATTTGGCACTAGAAACAGTTACCAGGAAGCAGCAGTTCATCACACCCAGAGGCAGTCCTACATAGATACAAATCAAGGGTATGCTGGATCATCGCCACTGCACAAGATCCAGAGTATGCCAATGTCCCAAAATGCTCACTTTAGGAGAGCAGCATAGCAGGCAGTTATTCCAACGAATATTTTTCTAAGGTGCATGCTGTTACATATTCCCAAATGCAAGGGGTTCAACATCTTCCCCACCAAGGATTTAGAAATAACAAAGTACCACAATTCAGTCTGGGCATTCGTTTCACTGTACAGTATTTTTATTGAATAGTGTCTGGCTTTTAGGCTATTTGTGAGATACAAAAATAAATGTGAACAATGTTTCACCTTTTTAAAAGAGTTGACTACCTTCTGTTATCTAGCTCAGTTAGTAAGCAACAGGTTTTTCTTTTATCTTTATGTGTTTGGTGCTATACTACAAGACTGTAACTTGTTGAGGGTTTCTTCAACAGATGCAAGATTTCACAGCTGATTTAGAGCTATTTCTGTTCCATATGATAGTTGAGTGAGATGAAAAATGGGTTGAGCAAAGATGGCTTTTCTCTCTTTTTTTTAGGATTTTTGTGGGTATCATTTTGCTGAGTCGGGCACTTTATGTCTTACACTACGATATGATAGCCATGGTCAAATTTGGGGAGAATAGTGAATGGATCAGTTCCTTTGATGCAGCATGGGTCTGCATATGGGGTGCAACAGCGGTGCATTCTGGCCCCGATTCTTTTATATTTTACATCAATGATCTCAATGTCAGGCTCATTAAAAAAGGGCTGGACATGCCAATCATTAAGAGTAAGCCCATACCTGTTTTATTATATTCTGACAATGCAGGCTCTTATCTGGAACCCTCAATGGCCTAAAAAAATGTATTGATGCATTTTTGATTTTGTGTGGATCAGCAGAATCAAACATCTCTAAAACATTCACCACAGCCTGCAGTCCCAACAGCCCGAGGATTCTAGGTTTTTCTAAATCAAGGGAAACCCCATACAAAGGATTTATCAGTTTCCTTACCATGAGTGGCTTCTTAAGGAAATCAATAGAAGGAGGTGTCTCCCTTATTTGACATATGGAGCTGGAATTTGGGGCTATGAGGATGTGAGCAGTTTACAGAGTGAAGAAAATAAAGTATGTCAGTAGCTCATACTGTACAGTTCATGAAGAGCTCAGACTTGGTTATGTGGAGGACCAAATCAAAGTAGCACTGCTGCTATTGTAGTGTTCCGTTTAGTGCAACAAACGTTCCTCTTTAAATAAATCTATAATAAAAGATTGGCTGGTATGTGACTATGATCTGAAGATCCCCTGGATTTCATATATAAAGTTAGGTACTGAGAAATTGGGAAGACCTTCAGTATTTTTAAATCCTTCTGCAATGACATTATGAGATAAAATATGGGTTAAAGCATGTTTTTTTGGGAACAAAGAAGGTGAAAGTTAAAACGCCATCTAAACAGCATGTTATGACTCTCTAGATCCGAACCTTACCGAAGTCATGCATTCTTGAGAACACTCGCTCCTTAGTAGGTTTAGATTCCCTTAAACTAATATGATACAACATCTATATATAACTGCACGTGTTATTAAACCTCTCTAGAGACTCACCTTCATTTAGTATTTTTGAGGAATTTTATGGTATATATTCTCACATGTTTATTTATGATTTTAAGGAAAATGGGCTTTGATAAATGCAGACCTACCTTCATTTTTTGCAGTTGCATTCCTCCTCTGATGTGTCATATATATTTTTTAAATAAAATTTGCCCTTGAGCATAGAAAGAGCCAGATGGTTTGAATATAAGTAACCTATAATAATAGACTGCATTTTACTAGAGGTCTTAGATAACTTTTTATTATGATCCTAAATAATTGTATATGCGAGTTGTGTTGTTATTTTGTAAGTATTATCATTGTTTTTTTTAGGTATATAAATATCTATTGTATTTATGTGTCTTTATGTGTATTGTGTTAATTTAAGATTGAAACTTAACAGTTTTATAAAGATTGATTTAATTTCTTTGAGTAAGGTACTTATGCTGAATACATGCTTTGCTATTATGAGAGAGAAGTTGTGGTGTGATTACTGGCTTGTTTCCTCTATTTGTATTATGAGTTTGTACTTAAGGAGTGATTTTATGATCAATTAAATGTTTATGTAGGGCTTTCCAATTTGGTGAGTGTTTATGGTTTGTGCTGTGAAGTTTTCCCTTGATTGCATTTCTTGGTGGACAAGTTGTGCTGCCGCATAAACATTTGACTATGTACCTAAATCACTTGTGCTTTCACCTTGGCATGTCAAATGGGACACTAGTACGACCAATATATGCTTCAGCACTCTTAAGAATGTGAGATCTCATTAGCACTGACTGCTGATAATAATCTATACTGTGATTGTACTACTGAATATCAAATAAAAAAAATAAAAAACTTACAAAAATATTGAGGCCAAAATATAGTTTACCAAAATATCATGAACCCTATACTTATAAATAAAATAACACAAATATTGATATCAAAATATTGTCCTACAAAAATCTCTAAAGTTAAAAAATATCTACTTCAAAAATGTAGCTCACAATAATCCCTCATTTACATTAAAATGACCATACATCTAAAAAACAATGACGTATAAAAATATCAATAACATATTAAAACAACTAAATATATTTCATTAAAATTATTTTTGAACATGGAAAACTGCAATAATTGTATATAACATATTTAACATAATCAAAAATAATCTAGTTTGCATTAATTCTTTACAAATATTTATCTTAAATTACAGTAATTAAAAAATGTAACTTTTTATATTACACTTTTTTGTGAACATCTATTTATCTCAAAATTAAAATTAAGCATATTTATAAATACAATTACAAAATATAAAATTATTTCCTTTTTAATTTACGAAAATGTAAAACGATTGTTAAAAACATTTGATGTTAGAAATGATCAAATAAGCACAAATGTTTAACCTAAAGTAACAAAACCTTTATAACTATTTTAAACAATTTCTTTCAAAATGAATAAAACAAAAATAACTATATGTAAAACTAAGAAAAGTAATACCAAAATCTAAACTAAACATAAAATATCATCTAAAACATAACTACTTAATAAATATTTTTTAAACATAGCCAAAAAATAACCTTTGGGCCCGATTTACAAATAGCCTCTGCACTGGTGGTGGAAGTCCCGCAGTCATGTTAGGAACTCTGCACTGCTGTTACACAATCATAGGCTCCCACCACAAGTGCGGGGCCCCCACTATCACTGCAGGGCCTCTGCCAGGAGTGCTGAGGCCCTTGGTGAATGGGTCCATTTATTTTTCATAATTGCACGCTAAACCAACTATAATTAAGTCAAATCAGTATGTTAGGAGGAGGTATAAAATATACTGTTAACACTCCAAGCTAAGCAACATTGAGAAAAATGTTGGACTTTGGGTGAGTCGGATCAGGTATCCCCACTCCTGCCCACTTCAGCATAAACAGCAGGACGCAGAGTGTTGGGTTTGGCGAGAAAACATTGGAGTTTAGAAGGGTCAGGTATACTATTCCCACAACAACCTATGGAGCATTAAGGAAAGTGTTGGACTATGGAGGGATCAGATTTATTATTACCGCCCCAACATAAGCATCAGTAGGGAAAGTGTTGGACATTGGAGGAGTCAGATCTACTATTTCCACTCCAACCTAAGCAATAGCAGGGAAAGGTTTTGGAGCTGTCAAATTTAGTATTCTGATTCTAAACTTAAAAATAGTGGAGAATGTGGACTCGATACAATGACCCCAACTCTACTGCCCTTATAGACTACCTCACCAACCTCGGACTCAGACAACTCATCACAACACCCACCTACTCCGCCTGCCACATGCTAGACCCCATCTTCTCAGGAAGCTCCCACGTCTTCTTCAACCACACCACGGAACTCCACTGGACCGACCACTGCTGCATCCACTTCACCTTCCAGAAGCCTGCCACACACCACTGCACCCAGCAGATGCCTCGCCGATGCTGGAGCAAAGTCACCATGGAACAGCTAACCACCACCCTCGCCCGAAGCCCTCCAACAGACCCGACCGACCCTGACGCCGCAGCCCGCAAACCTCATACAATGGATCGCTGACTGCGCCAACACCCTTGCCCCGCTCAGGAAATCCTGTGACAGCCACACCAGAAAGAAAGCAAGCTGGTTCTCCAAAGACTTCCAGACATCAAGCAAACCTTCCGAAAGCTAGGGAAGAACTGGATCCGTAAACGCACACTAAAAAGCAATGCAGCCCACAAGAACGCCACCCGCAGACACCACCACCTCAACAGATCTGCCAAAAAATCCTCCTTCAAAGACTGCCTAGACAACAACGCACACAAGAGCAAAGAGCTCTTCAACATCATGAAGGAACTCTCCAACCCCAGGTCCAACACCAACGACTTCCCACCCTCACAAGACCTGTGCGACTCTCTGGCCATCTTCTTCCACTGCAAGATCACAGACATCCACGACAACTTCAATACCGCAACCACCCCCACAACCGCCCCGGCAACCACTAAAGCCTCCACCCCCACGACCACTACCCGCACCAACCACCTGATCTCCTGGACCCACATCAATGACGAGGACACTATTGAGATCATGAACTCCCTCCACTCCGGATCCCCGTCAGACTCATGCCCACACCACATCTTCAACAAAGCCAGCACCACCATCGCACCCCATCTCCGGAAAGCCATCAACATCTCCTTCGAGACAGCTACCTTCCCGGAGAGATGGAAGCACGCCGAGATCATCGCCTTACTCAAGAAACCCAAGGCGGACCCCAAGGACCTCAAGAACTCCCGACCCATCTCCCGGCAAATGTCATCGAGAAGGCCATCAACAAATAACTGCCCAGATTCCTCGAGGAGAAGAGCATCCTGGACCCATCCCAGTCCGGGATCCGCGCAACCACAGCACCGAAACTGCCCTCATCACAGCCACCGATGACATCAAGACCCTGCTAGATAACAGAGAAACCGCAGCCCTCATCCTCCTGGACCTGTCAGCCGCCTTCGACTCCAAAGACCCCCACACCACCAAAACTAACCTCCATGAGGGAATGAAGGTCGTCGTCGAGTGGATGAGAAAAAGCCGACTGAAACTGAACTCAGACAAGAGGGAGGTACTTATCCTCGGATCCACCCCCTCTGCCTGGGATGACCCTGGTGGCTGACCGCACTAGGAACAGCCCCAACGCCCACTGACCACACACGCAACCTAGGGGTCATCCGCGACTCCACCCTCTCCATGACGAAACAGGTCAACACCGTCTCTTCCTCCTGCTTCAACACCCTCTGCATGCTCCGCAGGATCTACAAGTGGATCCCCACCAAAACGAGAAGGACTGTCACCCAGGCCCTCATCAGCAGCAGACTGGACTATGGTAACGCCCTCTATGCAGGAGCCTCGGCCAAACTCATGGAGTTCGGCTGCAACGCATCCAGAACGCCTCCGCACGCCTGATCCTCAGCATCCATCGCCGCAGCCGCATCTCACCCCACCTGAAAGACCTGCACTGGCTCCCCGTCAACAAGAGGATAACCTTCAAGATCCTCACCAATGCACACAAGGCACTCCACAACACCGAAACAGCATACCTCAAAAGCCGACTCAGTTTCTACACCCCCAGCTCAGCTCCACCGACCACTCCCTCGCCACTGTCCCCCCGCATCCAAAGAGTGACCACCGGCAGCAGACCATTCTCCCACCTCGCCGCCAAGACATGGAACACCCTCCCCATCTGCCTCCGGCAGACCCAAGACCTACTGACCTTCAGAAGACTCCTCAAGACCTGGCTCTTCGAACAGTAGCAGCATCCCCCCACCCCTTAGCGCCTTGAGAACCTCACGGGTAGTAGCGCGCTTTACAAATGTTCTGATTGATTGATTGATTGATTGATTGATTGATGCATCATATTTACTATTTCCCCAAAACTGAGGAAGGTGTATGTGGTTTTTAAGCAGTATTTCGATTGCAGCCTATATTACATAGTGTTGCATAGAATGTTTCAGTATCCTAGCTACCAAGGAGCCCTGTATTATGTATATTGTAGCCCTTGGAATGTGTTGGGCAAAGGTTGAGTCAGTTGGTGCTTATTTTCTGTGCCTTCATTACAGGTATCCTGCTGTATGTCTTAAATACAATAAATAACTTGGAAAACTCGAAGGCTGTTGAAGTATTCCTAATAATGTTACAATTTGGAGGAGTAAGATGTACTAGTCCTAGTCAAAATTAATGAACAATAGATATAAAAATGGGGATTAAAAAACACATTACTGAATATATAAAAAATGACATTCTAAAAATAATAACCAATACTAATTAGCAGACAATGCAAAAAATAAAATATACATAGAAATGTATGCTAAACATATATTTTCTTACACATAAAAATAATCCATAGCTATAATAATAATTCCATCTTGAATATATAGAAATAAACACATTATATTAAACTTTCAATTTTTACAAATTATTAAACAAAAAAATTAATTTGCAAAAATATAACAAAACGTCATGATTTGAAATAAAAAATGTAATGATTTTTAACTGAAAGAAAGAGAAGAATAAAAGTAACAGACGCAAACAAAAAATATAAAGTTTTAAACACACGTTTTAAAATAACAATAACATATAAAGATTTAAAATAAAATACTTACATAACACAACATGTAAAACATGATCATTCAATAAAATGATATAGACCTATATGTGTATATGTGGTGACAAGGCAGATTTGATGTGATTTGGTGTCAGAGACAGCTATGTTGAATCAGGCATGCAGACATTGTCACAACCACCAATCCCCTGCACAGCAGCTTCATGTCAGACAAGCAAAGTTTGCTCAGCACACTTTGGGTAAGTGTTTGGCTGGCCACTCATTCAGGTGCCAGGCTAGCCACTCATTCAGGTCTGCCACTTGCTCAGATTATATATGTAGGGTACCACAGTTTCACAGAACACTTTGTCAGTGCAGAGGATCCAGGTATGAATCTGTGTATGCCACAGTCATGCCAACCACAACTTCTGTGCATGCATTGGGTGCCACAAGGAAACAACAATCCCTTCTTCAGTCAGGTAGGCTAATCTGGTAAACTCTGGCAAGTGCCACATCTGTGATTATGGAGGTGATGGCAGGAGCCGATCTAGCCTGTACTGGAAGAGCTGTGGCTTCTCAATGGGTTTGGTGTCCCGCTCCTGGTTAACAGAACCTTACAGTCTTGCTTGTTGAGAATCACTGGTAGACGGATCACAGCATCCGGAACAAATACTTTTGTCCATAAATAAAGTTAGCTCCTTCTGTTGGGAGGCTTTCCCTCTCACTCAATCAGGACTCCTCTGGCATTTCTAGGACAAGACAGGCACTCCTTCCATCTTCCGGTTCTGTCTCTAGGTTATATCCCCTCACCTCTGTCAGCTGACAAACTTTATTTGCTCGGTAGTCCTCAGGGTACTCTGTAGACCACCACCTCCTTGGTTAGGAGAAACTTGGAACTGGTACTAAAAGTGACTTAAAATCTTTCACTCTTATACAGGGATAGCTGACGGAATGTGGATTCTCTGTCTGTACTTCCTAGTTTGGGTTAGTTTTCCATTCATGTGTTCTTCTCAGTCTGTCTTCCAAACTCAGCTTTAGTTTACAGTTCAGAGTGATGCTCTTTACATCAGAATCATCTCCAGGCTGGAACACCCACAACAGAGACACAAAAAGGTGTGAGGAGTCTGCATCTGACCACAAACAGCCATGTCTGACAGTAATCAGGGAAAGAGACATAGGACTATCTCCTTTCTAAAGAATCCTTCATCCTCTCAGACAGCAACTGCAGTCCCACCCTTCACTCCTACCATTCGCCAAATGGCAGGTGCAGGAAGACTAGTTTTCTGCTGCTAACGCAGCGATAATTGTATGGCCTGTCTTGATAATATGCCCCCAGGTCCCTATTTAACCTTCATTGATGGCCCTGTCCCTATTCAGTCCATCAGCTGCCTCCACAGAAACATTTAACCGATGAAGAGGCAGAATCACCATTGTCAACAGCAATTGGTGACTAGTGCCACCTGTACAGGGTCCGCTTTAGAACAAAGGGTTTATTTAAAAACACATACAAATAAATCGCAGACAGGCCTGGACGATTTCTTCGGTACAGACGAAAGCCAATTACCAGACAATCTGTTTTCAAGATTGAAAGCATTTCTCTTCTACCATGGACTGATACACATTAAGGGCGCATTAAAAGCATTGTTTAGCAGTGTCCCGCTTTCCTCTTCAATAGATCTGTTAGAAACTATGTCTCAGCGGTTCAGTCAATCTTCTTCCCTTAACGCTTTCAATATATGTATGTTCACACTCCGCAGATAACTCAATGTTCCTTCTCGACCGATCATGCACATACTTTGGCAGAGAGAAAATTAAGTAAACAAGCAACAGTAAGACAAGCTACTGTGTTTATCCTACTGTTTCTCGCAAACTACTTACTGCACAAACAGGATAAAAAAAGAAACTAGTTTCGACTGCTGATAAAAGTTCATCTAACAATGATAGTTCACAAATGGTAATGTTTTGATGGAGTAAATATTAGAACATACTGGTTTGATTCTTCTGAAAATAGATATTTAGGGGTGTTATCATGATGTGTGCAAGCAGGGGTGTAGCACTAGGATGTGCAGCGGCGCAGGACTGCCCCCCCCCCCCCCAAACTTTTTTGTCTTGGATGACTCAGGAGCCACTCGAATGCGTACAGCTTGGGGTTCGACTCAGCACTGAATTTTTCCCAGTAATTGGTGCTGGAAATGCAAATATCTTGTGGGAATAATGCACCTGCAGCAATCATCTTTGTGGACCCAGCACATTTCAAGTGATAACAGCGAGAAGATAGCTCTGGTGGTTAGTGCACTTCCTGGAAGATCTGTGTTCGGACTAGACGCAGCTTCGACTCACCAGCATAGAGGGCTAATGTGCCTGCTGCAAAGCACAGTGTGTTACAGATAGGACACAGATTTGTATTTTAGGTCAGTAGCTCAGTGGGTGACTTCTTGTGGAGCATAGATCCTGGTGCGACCAGCAGGTTCTTGCCCTATAGCTTAGTGAGTTATGAACTCACATTAATGAATGGCAACTGCAAAGATATTTATTTCATGTATTTATAAATTTTTTATTTTATGCATTTGTAGAGCGCTGCTGTTACCAAAAGAGGTGTCCTGGCGCTAAAGATATGCTTTACTTTATTTATTCTCAATCTTTCATTATTCTGAGGTTTCTAAAAATGCTTCATTTGGCAGTGATAGAGACTTTTTAGACTTTTTACTAATTGCTATTATTGGTTATCAGTTTAATTACTCGTAAAGACGTATGATGTTTTTCCCAGTACATGCCATATCTCTTACACAGAAGAACAGCTTGGAAATTCCAAACTTTTCACCCAAATGTTAGTGGCCTTCTATTTCAGGGGATTTAAAGAAGTTTCAGTGACTTTTGTTTTAGAGTTTCTCATCGCTCAAAAGGGTATAATTTATTATATATCTTTCTTTACATGTACTTCAGTGCTTGGTTTTACTCATGAGAATGGTTCACTTGAAGTGTCACAAATTTGGTAGTGGAATGTTACTCATACGTACGCATTATTAAGCCATGGAAATGTCACACATCAGCAATTTGAAAACTTTGCCTCTATGAAGTGGCTTAATGGCCAGTGTTGCAGATCTTGAAACTAAAGAAATCTGCTTTAGTCCTGACCTTGGCTCAACATCCTGTGATTCTGTGCGAATTATTTAATCTCCCCATAACTAAGAATTGAAGGGCTGATTCACAGAGGTAATTTACATTTTTAAATACCTTTACACTTTTGAGTAAGTTCACTAGTATTTGGTATTCACAAACTGCACTTTGTAGTAACTTACGCTTTTGGAGTAAGTACAGCACTACACATGGCCAAACACTCGTACTGCAACACCCTCCCACAGAAAATAATGGAGGCAGGGACTTACTAGTGAAGTGAGTTTTTACAAAAGTACAGTTCGTGAAAACAAAAAGTAGTAAAAAACGTACTCAAAAGTATAAGCTACCACATAAAATACAGTTTGTGAATAGCACTTTGTGGTACATTTTGCAGTACAACTGTAGTAGAAAATAAGTATTACAAAGTTTAGTTTGCGAATCAGGCTATATGTGTAATGTAATCTGATGCTCATGTAAAGCACTGTATTGGCCTAGGGCCTAAATTGCATTATATGGAACTACCAAAAATAAAATGTACATTCACAATTTTTTTTAATTCATTAACTTTTTTCAGGTTATGCATGGACAGTATTCCGAGAAAAGTTTGTGAATTCACCTGCACAGATATATAAATGTACATTAAAGTATGCAAGAAAAATCTGGCCATGTGCAAATGCACTTGCTAACGTCCATAATTTTTTTACGCAGCCAATATATTTTTCCTATGGAGTAAACCTTTGCCTCATACACCCAACATTTTTACCAGATTTCCTTCTTCTCACCCTGGAAAGTGTTTTATTCAGGCTCTTCATATGATTAAATCTGTGACTTTTCCAGGATAGGAAGGGATTGCTGGGAATGTGTAAATATACACAAATGAGTATTGTCAGGTTCCTCAGTAGAAAGTCTTCTACAAGCAGAACGAAAGGAAGACCTGTGTCTCCAGATCTTGACGGTCCTTGTATGCCAAAAATAAGGGAGACCCCTCCTGGTAGCCATGATGCCGCCGACACTGGTATGTCAAAGCAAATAGTGCCCTCCAGAAGGAGTCCCCAATAGCAAAATACCCAAAGGGAAAAATGTCTGATGGCAAAAGGAGACGTCAGAAGGCCAGGCAAGAACTGGAACTGGGGGCATCGAAACCCGGACTGCCGCAAAGACAGGAGCAGACAAGTTGGAAGCCTAAGACATCAAAGAAGCACTGAAGATTTCCTGGAAGAAGGATCAACGTGAGCATGGAAACACCAACAAGAGTGAAGAGTGTTGCAGCACAAAGAGGAAGGCAGCTCTGCTCCTTCTATACCCAAAAACAGGAAGTGACATCGAGGAAGAAGCAAGGCTAACAAGCTGGATTGGGGAATGCTGGCACAAATGCATGATAGAGCATCCATGATTGATAGGAATAATGAAACCTTTTCCCAGGAATTCTGGGAAGGTGAATTATAGAAATTCACAATATGGTCCTGAAGGAGAGGAATGTTGCAAGCCCACCAAGTGGGCCAGGTGATGAATAACCCCCAAGGCCTGCCAAAGTACTTCCCAGACTTCAGACAATTGTAAGAAGCATTCCGCTGTGTCTAGCAGGATGTAAAGGAGAAGTGCGGGTGCACCATGGGTAGCACTTTGACCTGCAGGCAAGTGCAGGCAGCATACCACTGTGTCAAGAGGGATGCGAGAAAGGTATTTGGGCATGCTGCGGACCACGCTGTGCCCCTCAGGCAAGTGCAGGCAGAATCTCGCTGTGTCGAGCAGGAAACGAGGGAGGAAGTTGGGCGAGCCTCAGGCCGCGTTGCGACCTTTGGCATGACAGGTAAGGTAGTAGGTGTACTCAAATTCAAGCTATTTCAGCCCTCTAACAATCACTCCAATGCATATTCCCGAACTCTGGTGGTCATATAGTTACTCACACATAACTGTAAAATGTGAGTAAATATATTTATGTGTGCAAAAACAATATTTTTTATTTTCCTAAATAAGACTCTTTGCTCACACAAGTCTGACTTACAAGTACAAGTAATTTTGTGAATCGGTCTGCATGTCAGCAGAACTTAAACTAACTCACAGGCTTATGGCATTAGTCAACACACTGGACTGAGAGCAAACAACAATTATCAGCAAAGCCAATAGGTATGACTTTTAAAATGCTAACTGTTAGAAATGGGATCTCTGATTGGCTAAGGCTTGCGCCAAAGCCAGGCAGAGACCTTGAAATCTCAGATCCTGGGGGTGTCGGGCATTTGCTTTGGCATCCTTAGGATGCTGCGGAGGTTCCTTCCTCTGTTATCCGTGGAACATAGGACGCTGACAGTCCAGGCTCTGATTGGGTCCAGGTTGGATTATTCCAACATTCTTTACCTGGGCCTTCCAGAGTACTTGCTGCGGCGGCTTCAAGTGGTGCAGAACGCCGCTGCCAGGGCAATCTTCGGCCTTAGTAGGCGCTCCAGTGCCTCGGGCCTGTTGGCAACTTTACATTGGCTGCCCATCCGCAAGAGGATCGCCTTTAAGGCGCGGACCTTGGCCTATAAAGCTCTTCACAAGGGGGGAGCTAAGTACCTCCAAAAGAGACTGGTCTTTTATCATCCGACCAGGTCTCTGAGGTCGGAATCCCTGCACCTTGCTGTTGTCCCTCGGGTAAAGAAAGCGCGCCTTGGAGGCCGCTCTTTTGGATTGCTGGCATCTCAGCTGTGGAACTCTTTGCCACTGGCCCTGCGGGGAGCCACTAGCTTGCTGGCTTTTAGGAAAGGCCTTAAAACTTGGCTGTTTACTCAGTAGCCGGTCTCTCTTGAATCCTTGGCTCACTTTTCTTTTAGTCTTTTATTTGGTGTTATGTTAGTATGTCGCAGCTTTTTTTTCTTTCTCCAATAAAGCGCCGGGACACTCTTTTTGAGTAGCCGTGCGCTATAGAAATGAATAATTAACATAACATAACATAACATAACTCTAGTCAGGGCAAGGAAGTTACACGCCAAGATAACCCCTGCTCACCCCCTTGGTAGCTTGGCACGATCAGTCAGGCTTATCCCGCAGGCAATGTGTAAAGCGTTTGCGCAACACACACAGAACAGCAGCAACACACTATTCACCACAAAAAGGAACTCCACACAAGGTTATATCAAAAATAGCCTTTGTATTATCATAAACACATTAGAGTAGTAATCACACAATATACACTGTGCCAACTGGCACTGGGCAGTATCTTCAGGGGATTATATACCCATGACAGGGCCAATTGGGCCACTGTCAGAACAATCACAAAGGGGAAATAGCAAATGTAGGACTTATAACAAATGTAGTACAAATACTAGATGTAGAACACTATCAGTAATTACTGGCAACTACTATACTCAGTGTTATCCTACAACAGAAATCATAGTATGCACAAATCTTATAATCATAAACCCCTGCAGAGGCATAATTCATGGTGCATAAACACAGCACATAACTTACATGTCCTGTGCACCTACATAAATCACAGTATGCACAAATCACCTTGCGCAAGAATCACATTAGGCATAAATCACATTACGCGATAGGCCTCACTAGCTCTGATAAAGTGCACACAGCACTTTACCAACTAACCCCAGGCCAGCTGGCCTTTCACTGGGCTCCAATGCCCAATGTCCAGACAGTCAGGGCTCAGGGGGGACCTCTCAAATGGCCCCCCTGGCTGCCTCAGCAGCCAACACCAAGTGCACAATTGCTTAATCCTAAACGTGGCAGCTGCCCACTAATTGCTGGGCAGCTGTGCAAAGGAGCCCTGGCACTAGCGTGCCTCCTGAGACGCTCCTTGTCACCCAAGCAAGTGTCACAGTCCAGCGCAGTCAGAATTCAGTTGCAAATACAGCGGTCACCAAAGGGCGTAATGGGCTGGGGGGCCCCTCACCCCTTTCAGGCTTGAACCACTAATGCCCCCAAGTCCCACTTCAGGACTTCTAGAGATGATCTGGCCCCCAAACATGAAATGACACTGGCACCATGGTCCACACTGCAGCCCCAATCTGGGACTCTAAAAATAGAAGATGAGGTGACACCCAAAGGTTGCAGCTGCCAGCTACGGCGTGCAGCTGGATGAACCAAACAAGCACTGGCACCCTCCATGCCTAGGGAGAGTGTCTCCAGGGGGGGAAGGACCGACAATGTGCCTCGATCACACCCCCCATATACACAACCCAGCCCCACTCACCGGGGCTGTTCAGGATGCTTCTGCTCTCCCCTGGTGCCACCTCTGTCACTCTTCAGCGTTGTGGGGCCTGTGACTGCAGACTCTCCACCCATGCGGGGCTCTCCTTTGTTTACGGGGAGCCCCCCCCTACGGAGCGAAGTCTCCGTCGTCGTCTGCAGGGTTGCCTGGCCGGGGTAGGCTACCACCTGGCTTTGTCTGCTGAAGCGAGGATCTCACCGACACGAGAGCCTTGCTGGTCCTGATGCGCATGTCCCAGCGAAGGGGAGGCTCCCGCCTGGGTCTTCTGGCTTCCTGGAACACAGGCACGGCTCCGCCTGTGTTCTGACCAGCGCTTTCCTTCTGGCCTCCTGGGCCTTTCTCTCGCCTACAACCAGGCACACCAGGTGCCTGACTTCTGGTTCCTTCTGCCGCGGCTGCACACTCCCTCACGTAAGCGCGGGTTGGGCTCCCGCCTTACGATTCAGCACCGTTGCGGGGTGGGCTCCCACTTGCAATACAAATTCAGTGGCAGCATAAACAGCGGGGTGGGCACCCTCTCTCAGGAATAAACAAATACCGCAATGCAGGGTGGGCTCCCACCACCGGACACCGCAATGCAGGGTGGGTACCCGCCTCCAAGGTACAGATGCAGGGTAGGATCCTTCTCGGATTTCACAGGGCACAGATGCAGGGTGGGCACCTGCTTGATAAATGGCAATTGCGGGGGAATCCCTATGTCGGGGTTCCCTCAGTAGATGAGGCAGCTCAGCGATGCAGTGCCCATGTGCTCCTTGGGCAAGAAAAGCCCTCTGCACCAAAAATGAAGCACTTTCAAGGCACTAGGATTGACAGTCCCACAAAGTCCAGGGAAAAGTCCTTTAGGAGGAGAACTGGCAAGGGCTGGACCCAGGCAGGCCAGCTCATAGGGCCCTCCAGCAGGGAGGCAGTCCCTAGTGGCGGTTCCTCCTGGATCCGAGCAGCAGCAGCAGGCCCCCCTTAAATTAAAACAGCACAACAGAGAACCAACTCATGGGGTCACAGCCCCTTCATTTCATTTATACACATGTCCTCTTTGTGTCACAGCACAGGGCTGGGGGGAAAACCAGATGCAAAGGGTTTGGGGGCGCTTTGGAGCACTTTGTTGTGCTCAGCTCCTCTCTCCTTTGTCAGGTGGGGCTAGGTGCTTAGACGCACCACAGGGGGCGGAGCCAGCATTGTGGAGGGAAGGCACAGCCCTATTCAGGTCCCAGGTGCAACTCCTCCCTCCCATCTACATGCAGATCTCCCTATTCACCACTGGGCAGACTCATCCTGGCTCCTGGAGCCAACCACACCATCCAGCACCTGTCAATCACAAGCCAGACATGCAATTCACATCAGACAGGCAGACACACTGCACATAGAAATGCCAACTTCTAAAAGTGTCATTTCTTCACCAGTCACCATACATCTGCGCACACCATTGCGCAGCATTTATTCTCACGAGTTCACATATACTAAACTCGCCCTGCACTCCTCTCATACCAGGAATTACCAGGGACACACATATCCACCCATTCCTATGGGAGGGCAGGCCAATCTCACCACACTCACTCAGAGAGCGCACGCACTTTACACTGGGCCACAGTGCTAAAGTGCGCAGAGGCCAAAAACTACTAATATCAGGTCACATAAAAGACAAAAAGTTTAGGGGTGAACCTGCCAAAAGGGCCAAGTCCAACACTAACATAAACACAGGCATGCACAGGTGAACATTTGTTCAAACTTGTGTTGGGCATGCTTGCCTTTGTATGTCTTAGCATTTTAAAGCCAGTCCTATTTGCATACTACCCACAGATGGGGAAGGGAATGATGCCATGTGGGTGGAGAAAATCAGAAGGAGTGAAGAGGTTGATGTGAAAGTGCTGAGAAGATACTGGAGAGATGGAGTTGATAAGAATGAGTTAAAAGGAGGACCTAATGAGGTGGAAAGGGAGATCGGTGTGGTCCAAACCCATAGTTAAATTCAGTATGCAACCTTCGAGTAGGGAGCTAGTTAGAATTCACTTGAATTAGCAGGAATTGTCTCACTTGAACCGCTCATCTGTGAAATCAATATGTAATGATTTTGTTGCTGATAGAAAATAATGCTTCAAAAAGTTTCAAAAAGTAGCACAAAATGGCTGGGGGGATCAATACAAACAATCAATACAAGTCGGGGTTGGTTAATTCCCAAACTAACGGAAAGCAATTCTAGTCGGTGTTGGTTAATTCCCAAACTAACGGAAAGCAATTCATTTACAATTTATTTAGCACATTACTATACAATGATCACAAAGCTGGTCATCATCATGATTACTAATTTTATTTATAGTAATCTGTACTTCAAAATTGATAGTACTATTTTTAACAAATCATATTCAATGTTATATCAAATGTACAAATATACAAATATCTGTAATCACCGGAAAAACCTATATCTACAGAACAATTTCGAAATAGCAAACAGCATAAATATATTACATAAATCAGGAAAAAAGTGCATAAAACAATTCCATTTTCACCCCACAAAAATAAGAATCATGGGCAGTGTCCCCCTATTCAATCATGAGGTCCACTAAGAGGAAGCCTTGTACAAATACAATTGGTTCAAGGAAAATATATGAACCTGCCTTCAAACTTGTGTTTAACCAAACTAATACTCAGGTACACAGTATCCACAAACTCCTCTTGTCGAGAATCAACTGTCGACGCGGACGCGTTTCAGCCTCCAGGAATCTTGGCCTCCTCAGGACAAGGGTGAATAGGCAACTTCATATGATGCTGGCAAAATAAACCCATGTTCCTGATAACAAACTGCTGTATTCATTGAGGCCGATACAACTTTCTTCCCCATGCCAATGTAATGTTTTAAATTGTGATTACATTTATATAGCACATACTACCCTGATGAGGCATTCAACTCCTTTACAGCGAGTAGCATGCTTCTCCAGGACCCAATATGTACACCATAAAAGAGACTATACATGTGATTATATAAAAATATTTTTCTGTATTGTATATAAACTGGTGTGAAAGTGTTGCATAAACGCTTTACACATTACCTCTGGAGATAAGCCTGACTGCTCTGTGCCAAACTACCAAGGGGAAACAACAGTTTATCTTTGGAGTGTAACTTACTTGCCCTGACTAGAGTGGTGTGTTCTGTCTGGCTTAGGTCCTTCCCCCATCCAACCAGGAAGGTCCTTCCTAACAGAGGGCCGACAGCTAGGCAAGCCTAATTGCCAGGGAGCCTGCTTGCCTGAAAGAAATGTGAATCCGAGCTATGAGTTAATCTGCAAATGTAAGAGATGTTTGGAATCCAGTACGGCACTTTAATTAATCGAATCGCTGGAAGCTCTTTGATGACAAAGAATTAACATTTTTGAGTGGTAGTGTTAACAGTTAACAACTGAGGTGTGAAGAGCATGCCTTTAATTGTAATAGTATTTGGAATGGAATGGAATGGAATGGAATGAGATTTTTAAAGCGCATGGCTGCCCAAGAGCGTCCCAGCGCTGACAGAAAATCCAAGTAGTCAAGTCAGGCGGAAGCAAGAAGAAGGTCAAGGGAACTGCCACGTCTTCAAGGATTTACGGAAGGACAGAAGGTTAGGTTGGGCACGGAGGTCCAATGGGAGAACATTCCACATCTTGGACGCCTGGTAGGAAAACCGCTGGCCTCCAGAGAGTGTTTTCTTAATCCTTGGTATTTGAGTGAGGTGGACATTAGAGGATCGGAGGGTTCTGTTCGTGATATAAGGAATCACGAGATCTTTAAGGACAGGCGGGGCGTTTCGTGGAGGATTCTGTGAGTTAAGCACATGGCCTTAAACTGCACCCTTTGCTCCACCGGAAGCCAATGGAGTGCTCTGATCGCTGGTTTGGCAGAGCAACGATTTTTTGTGCCCGTGAGAATCCGGGCGGCCGCGTTTTGCACCACCTGCAGCCTGGCTATAACTTTTTTAGGTGAACCGAGGTAAAGGGCATTGCCGTAATCCAGTCTTGACAGGATAAGGCACTGTAGGAGAAGTTTTTTTGACTGGAAAGGAAGCAGGGGGAGGATCTTGCGGGTGGTGCGTTGTAGGCCAAAGCATGTTCCCGCTGTTTTTCTGGCCTGGGTGCTAAGGGTTAGATTATGATCCAACCAAATCCCCAAGCTTTTGATGTCAGTACCCTGATGAGGCATTCAACTCCTTTACAGCTAGTAGGATGCTTCTCCAGGACCCAATATGTAAAGAAATGTGAATCCGAGCTATGAGTTAATCTGCAAATGTAAGAGATGTTTGGAAGCCAGTACGGCACTTTAATTAATCGAATCGCTGGAAGCTCTGTGATGACAAAGAATTAACATTTTTGAGTGGTAGTGTGAACAGTTAACAACTGAGGTGTGAAGAGCATGCCTTTAATTGTAATAATATTTAGAATGGAATGAGATTTTTAAAGCGCATGAGGCATTCAACTCCTTTACAGCGAGTAGCATGCTTCTCCGGGACCCAATATGTACACCATAAAAGAGACTATACATGTGATTATATAAAAATATTTTTCTTTATTGTATATAAACTGGTGTGAAAGTGTGGCATAAACGCTTTACACATTACCTCCGGAGATAAGCCTGACTGCTCTGTGCCAAACTACCAGGGGGAAACAACAGCTTATCTTTGGAGTGTAACTTACTTGCCCTGACTAGAGTGGTGTGTTCTGTCTGGGTTAGGTCATTCCCCCATCCAACCAGGAAGGTCCTTCCTAACAGAGGGCTGACAGCTAGACAAGCCTAATTGCCAGGGAGCCTGTTTGCCTGAAAGAAATGTGAATCCGAGCTATGAGTTAATCTGCAAATGTAAGAGTTGTTTGGAAGCCAGTACGGCACTTTAATTAATCGAATCGCTGGAAGCTCTGTGATGACAAAGAATTAACATTTTTGAGTGGTAGTGTGAACAGTTAACAACTGAGGTGTGAAGAGCATGCCTTTAATTGTAATAATATTTATATAGCGCTTACTACATCCGAGGACATGTTGAAGGGACAGTTGTGTAAAAATATTGTACTATAAACTTTCTGGGTATTACTAAAATCTATATTTTAGAAGCACCATTTGATCTTAAAAAGTTTTGCGCATTTTGTAGCAGTCTATTATATACTCTGTGTAATGCAAGTTTTAAATAATAACTTACATATTCACAGTGCTTTCTGTCACAGGCTGAGACCTTGTAGCACTAAAAGTACACAGATCTTATCTCTGGCAGATAATGCTTTCCATTGGCACCGACAAAGGTATTGTCCTGTTCTTAAGGGATCTCCACAGTGATACTAAAGCTGTAGTCCGTTACTCTAAAGACCTTTTTTGTGACCCGCAATTTCCCCATGCATGGTGGGGTGCATCAGGGATGTATTTTGGCTCCCTTTCTTTTTAATTTGTATATTATTATTTGGTACAGGCCCTCCTGAATCTAAAAACTGACTTTCCTCAGGTAGGCAAGCAAAGTTTGCCGGTCCTTTTGTATGCTGATGACGCTGTCATCGTGGCAAGGATAGCAAGGGGCTTACAACTTCTGTTGAACTGCTTTTTACACTTCTTTGAGGACCAGGAACTGTTGGGCAATCACAGTAAATAATTTGTAATGCAGGTGGGTCCTAAACCAGCCAAGTTTTATACTTTCATAATTGGGGTGACTCTGATCCCCAAGACTGATGTGTTTTCTTATCTGGGGGGAGTGTTTGACTTGGCTTTGAACTGCCGCCCTTTGATACATCGAAAGAAAGGGGATCTGGCTAGGGTGGCCGCCGGCGTTTTTAACTTTGCTACTAGACTAGGAAGCAGACTGACTGGGGCACTCCTGCAGTTTTACAAAGCTAAATGCATCTCGAAGGTCGCGTATGGGAGTGAGATCTGGGGCTATACCGAGCAGGGTACATTATAACTTGTCGAAAATACTTTCCTGAGATGGATGCTCTTCCTTTGTAGTGCACGTAGAACTAGGGTTGGGCTTTCTCTCTGATGTGTTGTCTTTTTCTCCCATATGGCTGTGGATGAAAATTTGGACCAAGAAGGAAAACGCCCTTAGTAAGGATATCTTAAGAGACTATCTTTACCTTGATCATATTAACCGCATCTGTTGGCTCAAGTATGTCAGAGAATGTTTAATCAGTATGGGTAGGGCAGACTTATTTGAGCACCCAGAGGACATTTGTTGTAGGGATTTGATCAAGGGGAAGGAAGAATTTTTTTTTAAATGGTAGGGGGGCCAGAGAAGAAGTGGAGCTAAGGAAGTGTAGTGTGCATAGGTACCTTTCTTTGAAAACGGTGTCATCTACTGAACCTTATCTCGTTTGATTTAAAAGTATACATGACTGTTTTCTATTGACAAGATTTCAATTGGACCTCTTTCACTATCTTTTAGCCCAGCCTTGTGGTGCACAAAGAGGGCAGTGCCTCCCACTTTGTGGCTGCAATGGACAATCTCCACAGGATATGACGCATGTTTTAATGTTTTGTAGTATTTACGAGGCACCTTAAATGTCTTTTATCATTCCTATTCTTTAAAAAGCGGGTTTTAGGCATGGTTGACCTGCTTTTATCTTTTTGCAACAGCTTTCAGGCTATTCATTCCTGATTGTTCTTAGCTATTTAAGGGTTGCTATAAGTCTTAGGTCTAGCTGTGATTAGCCTTTATGGACACTTACTTGACATTGTGATAACATGAATTTGGTTGCAATATGATTTGTGCATATATCCTTGTATTTTAGGGAACTGTGATGGATGTTTTCATTGCATTTGAAAACATTCTTACCACTATTATTGTATTTTAATGGTGTCCGGTGATGCCCACACATATATTGGACTCCTCGACCCTTGCCATAGCACCTGATTACTACCCCTGCGCATATGGGCCAATGACTGCCAAATTGCATTGTTGTCTTATGTATCAGATGGAGATTCTTTTAACTGTGTTTGTTTACTTTTATGATTTTCTTCGTAAAACCCAAATAAAGTATTAACTGACTGACTGACTGAAGTAGCTGTTTCAAAGAATGTAGATGATTTAAGGGAAGAACAAATTAGGCATAATGAAATTGTAATTAAACTTCTGTCAAGTACCCAAGTCATTAGTTTCAACTACACCAACCAAGATTTAATTCTGTGGCTCTCTAGTTACACACAGATCTCTACAGTGCATTAAATAATGGAGGTCTCATACTGCACTATAGTGCATTTCTTACTGAGTAATACCTTTTTGTATTCATCATATAAGCTGCACATTATTTTATAAGTAGCTACCTGACGGTGAAAGACCACAAAAACTTCCAGAATATTTTTTAGCCACACATTCAACTCTGACCCCACGCTCACTGAGCCCGCCACCATTGCATGCAGCATCACAGTTCTAATGCATTTTTTTAATGTACTTCGACCGCTGAAGAGGACCTCGAGCTGAGCACCTGGCTCGTACTTGGTGCGGCCTTTAAGTGGCTCGCCCAGAAGGGGTGTGTTTTCAAATAGAACAAAGCAAACCAATCAACACTTTTAGTTTTGTCGCAGCTCCTGTTCCTTGTAACCACTGTGACTGATTTTACCAACTCTAGATTTGGTTACATTTCAGCATGCAAATAAAAATGTGAGAAACTGGTGCCAACCACGGGGGTCAACAAGTCGTTCACCACCTTATCGGGACCTCTCCTGTGGGAAGCCCAGACCATGTTCAGCCTCCAGTCATGTGATCCATTCTCTGCACTTATTGGACAGATTGTTGTTCTGATATGGGAAATGCAGGTGAGTAGGCCTGCCACTAGCTCCTCAAGCTCAAATGTTGCACTTGGAAGATGCTGAAATTCTTTGAGAATTTTAAAATGTCTGATTTTTATTTTTAAACGGAAGCAGAGTGATAACAATAAAATAAATCTGAAGTTAAAAATAAAGAAATGCTGCATAGATTTCCCAGCCACTGGAATTCCAACATCCCAGAGCCAAGAAGAATGAAGATGAGAGCTATCAGCAGCGAGGAAGGACTATTCTTAGATCCAGTCACATGGTGGGGATCATAAATAAAATTTACTTTCTACGAAATTGTTGGGACCATAAACAGATGCAAACAATAGTATCACAACAAACAGTTTTTTCCTCAAAAGGAGCAGAGTTACACTTATAAACTATTTTGAACTTCGAAAGAAAGAAGAGTTTGCATAGCTCCAATGGGCACTAGTAACAACCTCTATGAGCTAACAATAAAAAAAGCCAGGAAGCAAGGACTCGAGGAAGGGCCACTGCAAAGCGCAGTATGGTAGCACTATTTCAGGGAGGTGGTGGGGTTGGAACGTTTTGACCACTGGGTGCTCTAAAAGAGAAAGGAGCAACCTATTGGTAATATGTAAGAGAAGAATAGGATGGAAGCAAATGTGAAGGGACAGCACAAACTATTTTAATTAATGTTCGCCTATAGAATCTGTCTCTGGAAAATGTTTACATATGCCAAATGCTGCGGGTTAACCGAAAGTATAACGATACCCCAACAAGGCTGTGCTTGTAGAGGGCTTACTCAAACTTGCCAATGACTGAAGACAGCAGGACCAAAAGCTCATTTCTGTATGTATTGTTGTGTGCATGCGTATATGTGTGTTTTGTATGGTGTAAAGTGTTGACAATAGGCTTGTGGACAGACAGCTAAAGCTGCCTGAAGCTTGACCTAATTGGCTCCCGATTTGGCTTCTTGGGGCCAGATAATCGATCATTCCATTTTGTCACAAATTGTGCGGTTTTGCGACTCTCAATTTGCAACTCACAAAATGAGACATTGTTTGCCATTCCTAATGGGGTCGCTAAGGACCCACCTCATTAAAATAATGAGGTAGTTCGCAGTTTGTGACCCCCTTAGGAACTCGCATGTCACTGGGATGGAGGCCTGCTGGGGACAGCAGACCACCATGTCTGTGTTTGCTTTTTTAAATAAAGCTACTCTTTTTTTGCAAAGCAGCCCGTTTCCATGAAAAAGAGAAAATGAAAAGTTTTGTTTTTCAGGGCAGGCAGGTCATTGCCTGCTCCTAAAAATATTTTTGCATACATTCAAAAAGGGGAAGGGACCCCCTGGTGACCCCTTCCCATTTGGAAGTGGCTTACCACCTACTTGAAGTGGGTGGTAATCGCGATTGTTTTGCGACTGCAAAATAATCATGCATACCAGTGAGACTCCCTTTTATAAAGGGAGCTCCTCAGCATGCCCCTTCCTAATAGTTACTTGCAAATCCTATTTTGCAAGTCGGTAATAGGTTACTGACTCACAAAATAGGGTTTGTACATGCCACAACCCTTTTTTAGCAGTCGCAAACGGTCCAATTTCCCGTTTGCGACTGCTAAAAAGGGTCGTACATCTGGCCTTTGGTGCTTTAGGACATACCGGCATGATCTAGACCGACACACTATTGTGTAGTAGCGCATGATGAACAAAAACATACCTTTATTGCAGTTCATCAGTTGAAAATCGAGACTGGAAAATGCAGTCGCCAAATATACTCTACACTGGTCAGAGCATGTCCATACGCGGAAGAGCTGGCCAGAGAACAAGATGTTGCTTCAATTTGGTAAGTGGTGTAAACGCATCCCTCTGCAGATCAAAGGCTCTCTCATGTACGCACTCATAAGCCATCGAGTTTCCATCTGCAGATGCTCTTCCCTCAGTGAGTGCGACAGAAAATTAAATTCCGGCTCTCTTCTGATCCTACTTGTACAAAGGAGAGGTACATCAAAGATGGTTTTCCCGCGCTCGTGTCTATTTCGGTTCTTGACTGCAATCATGAAACGTCCACAAATTACCCCCTTTCGCTTGTGCAGGAGATTGATGTTCGTGATCCTTGCAGGCCATCACCGACTTACAGAAACATGTCACATAGAAGCATTAGTCTGAAGTTTAAAGTTCAATAAAACTTCTTATTGAAATATGTTTTCAGATTAAATGAATGATTACATGTCTCAATTGTCACAATTCCACAAAACCTTTATCAAGCACATGCTTATGTGAAACCACTTTAGGTGTTGCTTAATATTGTCTTACTATATATTTTACCTGCTCCTTTTTCTTTTTTCTTTATTGTACCCCGGTGAGATGTTCACCTGGGGAGAGTGGGGAAGAAAGGAAGTGGATTGGAAGGCACAAAACTGGCCTCTAACCTTTAGCAATCTAGGGGCATATTACCAACAAGTAGCGGTATTTATCGCTAATTAGGCTTAGCGACGGTTTTTTTTATCGCTGCCTATCGCTGGATATTTTAGCGGAGAAAACATCCTATTAGCAACGTTTTTCTCCTTTGTGCTAAAATATCCAGCGATAGCGGCGAAATGCGTGAATATCGATGAGAATACAGCGATATTCACGCATTAGCGATGAAATGTTCTTAGCCATGTTATCCACCTCCCATTGGATAACATGGCTAAGAACTGGTCTCGGCAGGTGTTAGTATTTGGAGATATTTGCGCTCAGCGCGAATATTTCCAACGCTACGCCTGCCTTGCTAATAGGTGATAGCGACGTTAGCGACTGCTTTCAGTCGCTAACTGGTTGCGTACGCCCACTTTGCATGTTATTAGCGATAAACATCGCTGACATGCAAAGCGGGCCCCAAACCGCTCACTATCGTGTAAAAACAGTTGCTAACATCAGTTAGCGACAGCTTGCTAATAGGGCGATAGAATTATTGCCGCTTAGCAGCTGAAAATGGCCGCTAAATTGGTGATAATTGCCTATCGCCCCCCTTGGTAATATGCCTCCTAGTTCTCTGCAAAATCTCCATGGAGCATCAACCTTCAGCTAGTCATCCATAATCAACTACAAAACATTCATTGAATGCATATTCATTACAAAGGTTTTAGTTATCTTAGTAAGCTAACTTATTTATCTAATCAGATCCTATATTCCAAACCACATTATCTTATGTTCAAAGGATCCTTTCCGGGCAGCCACAGTTTTTAAAGATCCCACTTGCTTCTGGTACATTAGTCCTCCACTGACTGAATGACACTTCCTTAATGCGAAGGTTTTTTTTGGGCACCTTGTTATGAGCTGTAAATTGTGTCCTTCTCCAGCTGCTAGGATATCTCCCTCTGAGGTGCACACCGCTCATTAATAACACCACGGGCTGTGAAATTTCCCCAGGTTTCGGCACTCCTGGTGAGATATTTGGCATGATTTCTAGATACACTCTGCATTTTGGAGATAATGAACATAACAATGTCAAATTTTGCAAACAGGGACAGCAGGGACTCCACAATGACATCCTGTCCTAGTGTTAGTGCTGTAGTGTTCTGTTGATCAATCTAGCACTATCAAATCGGTGTTTTCTTGGGTATGTTGATTGTTAAGCTGAGCCTTATAACTGCTTTAGGCATTGAGACCCTCTTCAACTTGGAAACAAAGCCAACTGGGTCAATAACTGAGATGTCTCCCACCTTCTTTGTTAAGAAGGCCACCACCTTCATAAAATGAGCGGGCAAGAGAATGTCTGATAGGATCATATTGAAAGGGGGTTGCTGATCTTAGTATCTTTCCAGTGCCTATCCACACCTTGTCCATGCACACCCGACATCATGAACACGTCAGAGCAATTAATAGCCTTATTGGAACTGGGGAGACAGGAGAGACAGGGAGCTGATTGAAATATTTGACAAGTGGACAACTGATTGCATAATCCTGCTTGTGCCTGACTACTGCCATGTTCCCAGCCACACCAGTCGTATGAAAAATCTGATAAGCCACATGTAGCAAATGAAAAGAAGGTGATTCTTGAGACAGAGGGAGTTATTTGACAAGGATATTACCAGTGTCAAAATCAAGCTAGTGCTTGTTCCCAGTCTGTTCCCATTTCCAGTCACTATAGGGAAGGCACTCAACCTGAGAGGATAAGAGGCTGGAAACAGATGAGGCCATTTGGCAAGGGGAACCCCTGTTCCCTCTCATGATGGTTCAATAGAAATTTGCAAGGGCAATCTGCATGGAAAATGGTAGATCTGTACACTACTGCGGTGCGAGAAATCAATATCAATGCAAGTATTGACACAAATCTTACAATACCCAATATGCAGAACTTTACACCTGTGGTTGAATTGTCAACAAGCCCTTTGAATAACTCCAGCATGCAAATCCCAAGCAGTGAATAACGTTTATTAAAACATTGGAGTGTCGAGAGTTCTATTGAAGGCAATGGAGCAGCAGCGGTCTATAAAGCTGGCGCTGCTCTCAACATTACAATGTCCTAATTCATAGCCTCTGCCTCTGTCTTTCCCCTGCCTCTCCAAAATATATTAGTTGGGCAGAGGAAAGCGAGAGGCAAAGCCGGTGGAGCATGGCACACAACAGCCTTCTCCTGTAGCTCACAGTGTCACTGGAGCATTGGAAGGAGGTTAGGGTGAGTCTGCTCAGCTGCTGGGTCTTCCTGTCTCAGCTAAACAAGGAAAGCATGTTATCTGAGTGCAGGGATAGCCAGGGACTGACTTCAGGCTCCTTTCACAGCTATTGATCTCAGTGTTCTACAGTTATTCAGCTGTGGTGCTATACGCGGCTGCTTACTGTTGAACATTCACAGCAACAGCTGTGAAACAAAGGCTTTGGAGCAGCATGAGGTTCAACCCGCTCGGGCTCTGAGATGCTTTTTTTAAATTAGAACATTCTGCCCTCACAGGGCAGAATGTTCTAACAGTCATATAGCCCACCAAAGCTGCCTAGTCCAGCCATTTAATGCCCATTCATATGTTAAAGTCCCTCGCCTTTGACTCGGCCTTTAACTCAGGAGCGGTCATTTAATGGCCAATATAGCCTGCCACGACAGGCTATAAGCCTATAGTGGCCGAAAAATATCTCTATCCAAGGTACAACAGTTTTGTAAACACCCTCAAATGGCAGAATTGAGAAGTCTTTCCTTCTATTGCCTCTGGTGAATATGAAGTTGCCCCTATTGATTGCCTACATTATCAAAGCTTAAACAAATCTTGAGAATCAGCAAAATATGAAATATTGGCCTCCTAGTTTAATTGATTTATTTTATGAATGCATTGACTGGAAACAAGTTAGATAAATTTGGCCAAATTAACATACCATGTTTTTATCATTTGTAAACCGTATAACAATTTGTCTGAGAACACATCAACATTCATGAGTCAAGAAATGCCACAACACTGTGTAACAACCCTTCTTCTCCTACTATCACTAATGTTAGTTTCCATGGCTTTGCTGAATAAAGCCTATTAATCACCAGATCTTCATAGAGGTTATAAATGATATGCCAGTCCTAATTAATTTGCAAAACTATTAGCACATAGCACATCAGCTAGGTATGCTCCCATATGTGCTTCCAATGTGTTTTCCTGTTGTAAAATGAGTAAATACAAAAATTATATACTGTCAGCCAGATTCTACTGCATATGATCACTTTCCTTTCACCTTGTTGAATCTGTGCCCAGCCTAGTTAACAAAGTTATCCACTGAATTATTTTAGTAAAGACCTTGTTATCAAATATCCTAGGATGCATTACTGCTGCTTAAACATATATTTCAGGATCCAGGGTCTACTCTTTTTCCTCCAAAAGATATGATGACGTTGTTGGCAATTGAGCAGCAGAATGACTAGTGTTGGCTTGTGGAGCCTTAAATACAGTGCATCAACACAAGAGCTAAAAAATCAAACATAGATTACGGCAACCCATGGGCACAAGGTATAGGGATCATTTAAAGAATGGAGTAAGTTCAATCTAGAAAACATACAAGTCTCTGACACACACACATTTGCTTCCTCCAGAAGACTCACCCTTTTAAAATCATGATTATTGGATAGTCGTCCTCGATCACTCCAGTCTTCTTACAAATGTAGGGGCATATTATCAAGGGGGTTTATCTCCGCTTTTTTGGCTTTAAAAGCCAAGAAAGCGGAGATAAAATTATCTCCCTATTACCTAGCTGTCGCTAACACCAGTTAGCGACAGCTAGTAGGAGATAGCGACCATCATGGGCCCCACTTTGCATGTCAGTGATATTTATCACTAATGACATGCAAAGTGGGCGTGCCAAGATGTTAGCGACTGAAAACAGTCGCTAACATCGCTATCTCCTATTACCAACTTTTGGAGATATTCACGCTAAAGCGAATATCTCCAAATGCTAACACCTGCCCTGAGCAGTTCTTAGCCATGTTATCCAATGGGAGGTGGATAACATGGCTAAGGGCATTAGCTCGGTAATGCATGAATATCGCTGACTTTTCAGCGATATTCATGCATTGCGGCGATTTTTATCGCATTTGCGATAAACCTTGGTAATACCAAGGTTTATTTGCGTTAAAAATCGCCGCAGCTCAGCGGTAAATTTTTGTCTCTAACCAAGCAATAGCGATAATTATAGCTATTGCTTGGTAATATGCCCTGTAGGTCCTTATTGATGAATTCTTCTTTTCTTCATTTAACTATAATCTTTTCTGATATTTTGAGGGACAGGCACAGTAAAAATACCACAGAAAAACACCCCACATTAGCTATCAGTATCCAATTACATAAAATTAAATCCTCCAACATTGTTATCAATATTACACAGCCACACAATATTTGGATATGTTAAAGATAACACTTTTGCTTAAGCTGAAATTACATAACGTTGATCAACTTCAAGTACATTCCTTACACGTGTAACAAGACAATTTCCTGTCACTTTGCAGTCATTTCTTACCGATTTAGTAAGGCATGGCTGTTGTTACTTTATTACAGCGCTTGCACCGGTAATGCTCCCTGGAGGCTCTCTATACCAACTACCTGTCAACTCCCAAAAGCGGTAGTTGATTCAGGAAAAATAGCATGATATTTCTTCTAGTTCTGTGATCAATGTGAATTAGTAATATATATATAGGCAATACATTAGGATGTAAGCCCCTTAAATAACATGAATGTGAGCCTTTCCTCAGGCGATAATCCTTATCCCCATAACAAGACCACTAATCAAGAGAGCTTTTATGGTTTTATCTAAAGGTGAGGTTTAGTAATTAACGGTTCAACAATAATATATTTTGGTACTGAGAGGTTTTTCAGCCAATACAGAGGGTTCAGCACCCCTGAGATTTTGATTAAGTCCTATTTTAAAACACAATGAAGCAGGTGTAGTTGGAGTCATTTCCTAAATTAAGAAGGCACAGACCAAGGACTGGTTCCTACTTTAAAGGAGCTAGAAACCATTGAAGACATTTTGAATGGATGAGAATGGACGTTCTAAGCTTTAAAGTTGGCTTTAGAACATATCCTTCCATACCATTCAGTCAGTCCTCCACACCACTAAGCCAAATTGAAGCTCTACAGATGGCTGCTACCGGACTGCTACCGGACGGGGGTGGTAGGGTCGGGAGAGGAGGAATGAAATAAAAAAGGGACTTGCCTGAAATGGCCGGCTGCGGCCTCTCTCCTGTCCGCCTCCTCTTCCTTCTTCCTGTCTGGGCCAGCAGAAGGAAGCACCAGGGCACACAGGCTCCCCTGAGCCAATCACAACGCTGTATGTAGCGTTGTTATTGAACTGAGTGCCATGGTTCGGTGCTCAGATGGGGACAGGGAGCCAGGGCATGTTTCTCACAGGGCTGTGATGCAGCCTGGTGGGAAACATGCAAAGTCACATGAACTGTTTGGTCAAACCAAGAGGACTGGCCAAACAGTTCATTCGCACTTAGGGAGTGCAAACCACTCCTCCCCCTGCTCTGGCAGCCCTGCCCCTCCTCGCCACTGACTGCAATAGGAAAAATAAAATAATAATAATTCAGAATACAATTGCATATCTCAAAAAAGTCCTGCCCTGCAAAATGTGTCGATAACGATCCGGAAGTAGATGGTCACGTTACGGAAGGTGCAAGCACTGGTTTGTCATTAAAATTACCAGCTGGATCAGAATTCTTTTCAAACCTTTCCTACTTTGTGAGAAAGTAATGAACACTCTGCGAGAGTCAATGAATGTTCCTTTATTCGTGTACGCAACAAAAACAAAATTCAAAACTAAAATGAAAGTGTCGAAACCCAGGAGTACTTTATGCTCACCATTGTTAATAAGACACCTGGAAAGAAAGCAAGCTTGTCACTCTGAATGCAAAATATACAGTTGAAGGTCCATTAAGGAACACAAATTTGCAGTATATCTGATCTCCTATTGTATTGTTCAGTCTTGCAAATTATTCTTAGATTGATTTTTGTGTCTTTTATGAAGCAAGCATAATTCACTGTCATTATCTAGGTGTAATAAAAACACAGAGTCCAGCCAGGAATATGATAGTGGCATAACAGTTGTCCTACACTATTAATTATGTTCTTCAGTCACTGCTTAAAGGTGCCACGTACATAAATGAAAATGCCATCTCTGGATTACATCATCATTGACATAGCATAGATAAGTCAAATGCAGTAGTCTGTGTAATGGTGCAGCCGCAGAGTTAGAGGGTTCCCTCATTAGCATGAGGCCACATCAAAGTGCCTTTTGCACAGGCAGGGATCTGTATTAAAGAAGATCTGTTTTTAAATTGTAAGTCCAGAGACACCAAACTCCAATTTTTATCTGCTCTCAATTAGGAGTTACACTTCTAAAGTGGTACAAGGCAGCTCCAATGCTGTAGTGAAAAACTAATTTAACAGTTTTTCACTAACAGGACATGTAAAACTCAAAAACACATGTCCTACCCGTTAACTACACTGCACCCTGCCCATGGAGCTGACGAGGGCCTATTGTAGGGGTGCTCTACAAGTAATAAAAGGGAAGGTTTGGGCCTAGCAAGCGGGTGAACTTGTCAGGTCGACATGGCAGTTTAAAGCTGCACATTCAGGCTCTGCAGTGGCAGGCCTGAGACATGTTTGAAGAGCTACTCATGTGTGTGGCACAATTAGAGCTGCAGGCCCACTAGTGCATTTGATTTAGAGGCCATGGGCAAATGTAGTGCACTGTACTAAGAACTTACAGGTAAATCAAATATGCCAATCATGGAGAAACCAAATGCTATTACTTTTTAGACACAGAGCACATGCCTGTTAGCACTGATCAGCAGTGGTAAAGTGCCTAGAATCCTAAGGCCAACAAAAAGGTCAGACATATAGATAGGGAAGACAAAACATTTGAGGATAACCCTGCAAAAAGGGCCAGGTCCAACACTCCCAATAAACTTAATCCAGAAAAATGTTGTAGAAATGCACCAAAATCAGACAGCAAGTATTTTAGAAATAATAGTATTTACATTGCCACACATTACATATTATATAGAGGGAAGGAGGGATTAATGCACTTTAAAGCAATGATAGTTAAAGTAGAGCTATGGGTCGAACTTATGGGGCTGAAGTAAATGTAAGTGGCCTTAATGGATTTGAAGGAATGTGGTGCACCTAGTGACATTGTCTTAAAACTGTTTAACATGCCATACAAAGCATGTAATACAGATATGTTTCTAGTCCACCCAAATAGTGTTGGCAGGGGAAATCAATCTATCTATCTATCTATCTATCTATCTATCTATCTATCTATCTATCTATCTATCTATCTATCTATCTATCTGTCTGTCTGTCTGTCTGTCTGTCTGTCTGTCTGTCTGTCTGTCAATGCAGACCTGAGAGGGCAAAATCCATAGCATTTTTTTAGGATAACTACTGTCTGAGTAAATGAGTTCCATTTAGATTAAATTATTATAAATGCATCTTGGGCAGAAATCCTGAAAATCGCACATATCCTAAAATTAGGAAAGAATTCCAATGGATCCAGGCTCGCATTCGTTTAACCTCAAAGAGCTGGCCAGCCAATCAATGGGAACAGAAAGTCCCTGTGACAGCTCAGTCCCATGAAGGCTGTGTTTAGAAGAGAGATGATGGTAAAAATACCTAGAAAAAATGCTCACACGATATGGGCCAACATATCAAGCAAACAAACACCTCTGAATTGGTGCTTTTACCATAACATGACACAATAACCACAAAGCCGTAAACGAAGGCTGGTTCTTGAAGCTTTTCAGAAACAGCAAGCTGCATAATATGGTAGTGCGTCAACAGAGGACCCCTCGTTCCTGCATAGCCCTAGCAAAGATTACCAAACCATATAAACATAAAACTGCGATTAAGGCGTGACACTTAATCCATAGTAGGAATAACTGTTTAACAGAGTGAATCGACAGGATGTGAATAAAAAGTATTACTTTATGCAAATTATGAGGTTCTCTCTGGAAGAATTTGAGAAACTTCTGCAAGCTAAGTGGAACAGTTGATAAAAGTAAGCACTGAGTCAGTAGTTAATAGAAATGAAAGATACTATTAGGGAAAGTCTACACTGTTCCCAGAATCACTTTCATTAAGCCAACATGAAACGAGCTGCATTCGATGGACGGCTTGGCATTCAGTCAAATTCCACTGAATGCTGGGCTCGCACTTCCATAGGACGAAAAGGGGCAGTGGGCCAACGTCAGCACATAACAGTGGTGTAAATGGCTTTTTAATCTTTTTGAAAGGTATTGCAGCAGGAACACTTCTTTTTCATCAGAATAACTGAAAATTCTTTACCTGTTCCCGACTTCACGGGCCGCCTGGGGCGTGCAGCATTAACTTTAACATATCAAACCTACGAACATCATAAAAGTCACGCAAATTATAAACAAATACGGCATAAAAATGGGATCAAAAAATGGAAACATCGATCTACCTACTTTGAAAAGTAAGGCGCACAAACCTTGCAATTCAAACCATTAACTGGGACTCACAATGAAAGGGAATTGGAGACGTGAGTGATTAAAACAATACTCATTACATTTTTATCTATTTCAAAGCCATACTAGTATGGAAAAAAGACGATTCACTTTTTTCAATCAGCAAGATCAAGCAAACCTTGGTACTTCACTGATGTCACCTTCATAGACATCACTCCAGGATAAAATACAAATATAATTACAATAAAAAAAGGCTACAGTTCATAGTTTCTCATTGATGTCCTTTCTGGGCCAAACAGATCATAATGTTGGATGGATTTATCCTTCAGTCACCAGCTGTAATGTAATCACTTTTACTGTCTCAATATTTCATTTTCATTCGTTTCAGGGACTTCAGAACTTTTAGTCAATCATCTGTCAGGCATAACTTCTTTTACCATGCAGGCATCTAAATTCGTTGACACTTCCATGGTCCCAGTTTTAACACTTTGGGAACATTCATTGTTATGATATTTCGGGTTTGTAGGATCAGGTTTTTAATATTTATTTTCCACATCAGGAATTCGTACCTTTCTCTCTAACACTCAATGACTTCTCTGTACCAAGGCACGGCTGGGGACACAATAGCTGTATTCTCTTGTTGATTACATGTTTTCATTCAATAGCCATTTTGGAAATAGCCTGGCATAAAGTGCAGCCAACAGAAAACTCTTTGTTTCTTGCACTGCAGGTTTTTTATTGCTGGATTCCAAGAGGCATTGAACTGTATGTTAGACTATATAAAGCATAATTTGTCAGAGGATACTTTGCATGAAGAATTGGGGAGAATGACTTGGTAACTGTTTGGACCTTTCTTTGTTGGTAATAGTTCAAACTTCCTTATTTTGCCTATGATATTTGAATTGATATCCTACTAGGTTAGGGTGACCACCTCCCTCCTGGTCATCACAGTCACTGACTACAATCCTGAACTTTTCACATATAAATCATTGATTTCATGTGTGTTAGTCTAAGTAGTTCAATGAAAACAAGGCAGAAGTACAACACCCAGAATGCTTTAGGCTATCACCCAACCATCTAGGACTGGAAACATGCTCTGTATGGAATGGAGGTAGTTCACCATATTCTAAGCTCCATTTAATGCTTGTTTTGTTTTGGCTGAGCAATTCTAATAACAAGATTAATGTCTTAGAATTTCAATAAAAACTGAGACATTTATTGAAACTCTTTAATTCTGTCAATTGTCATCTAGTATTGTTTGCATATGAGGCTTGCTATCTTTGAAGATTTCGGAAATGAAATCAGTAAATTAAGCTCGGAGTCCGCAATCATCTGTTCACATCCCCTATTGAGAGAATTTTTGACTGCTGACTTTCTTTAAGTGTCTGTTCTTGCATTTTTCCTACTTCTCGTCTTTTTTTTTTACAATTTATCTCTACCTCTGAGACACCCAACCACTTGGTAAGAAACACTATCTATAATCATCCCAATCACTAATGGAGGAGCCGTCGTGGATGTATGGCTGGGAGGATTCTGAACTATTGTGTATTCCCACCACTGGTAGGGTCTTCAACTAGTTGAAATCAGCCTCGGCTAATTGCAGGTAATGGAGGATTTACAATACGTGCAACTTTGTAATCCAAAATGCAGATATTTTCCATTCATTTATGACACCTGGTGTAAATGGACAGGGTGGTCTTCGTGCCTCCATAGTGCCAGAATTCCTTTCTCGGTACTTGCCTTGAAATTGATTGCAGGGCTTCAATTTACAGCTTTGCCTAACTGGATTTCAGAAAGAGACACATCATTATGTCTCTGGGAGTTTTATACTTTTCAGACACCTGCTTCTTTGGTTGTTTGGCCGTGATCATGTTGTGATTACAACATGAGGCGGAGACTTTGTTCTGAAAGACAGGCTTTATTCTGTAAACAACAGGACATCAGTGCGCCCGCCGCCTTCCGCCAGCTGAAATGCACTGACTCGTCAGCGTGCGGCGGCGCTCCACTTAGAACCTTCGGGAACCCAACATTCCACCGTGGCGCGCGGAGCGTGGCCACGGTGTCAATCAAGTCACAACACACCTCCCTTTCCTCTACACGCAGGTAGAGTATAAACAGAAGAAAGGACAGTGGTAGGTAAAGCAACGGGAGGTAGGAACAAGGAACATAACAGGAAGTTATCCCACAATGAAATCATGCAAATGTTGTGGCTGTCTCCTGGCCCTTAAGGGCCTTTGATGAAGTTGAGCTCTCTGGTGATCGTGAGACTCATTATTAATGTCAAAAGCTCTTTGCCCAGCACTCAAGTTATCCCCGCCAGGACCTGGTACCCACACTTCAGCACCAGTGCGAGCACTGTTAAGCAATTGTCGATCAGGGGCTAACATATAACCAGAACATGAATTCCTTGAGTCAGCATTACTTATGGATGTTCTAGGAACACTGTTGCGTGAGCAATACTTTGCTACCCTACGTCGGTTCCATTTTTCTCCATTTTCTAACACCACATAAGAAGGGTAAACCTCCTTGACCCTGAAGGGTCCTCGAAATTTGCACAAGCCTCTTACCCATCGTCCGGACCGGACTTTGACCCAGTCATCAACACTTATATTCTGCGAGGTCTTTTGCTCGCTGCATGCACGCCTGGACACATTCACAGGAACGCTCACCTCACAACCACCACCGTTCTTTCCATCCACTAATTCTCTGATCCACGGAGGCACCAGTTTGGAAGCTGGCTTTCTGCCTCGCATAGCAGTAAAGGGAACAACTCCGGTAGTGGAGTTCTCCGTGGTGCGATAGGCCCATACTAACTCATTCAAAGTCTCTTCTATGTCAAGGTCATTGCTGATTGCCAGACTAATCGCGCCTTTAATCATGCGATTTGCTCTCTCAACAATCCCGTTGGATTGTGGGTTGTACAAAGTGGTGAACGAATGTTTAATGCCACACTCACTCAAAAATTCTCTCATCTCTGTGGAAGTTAATTGTGTCCCATTATCTGTAATGAGGACCGTGGGGTGACCCTCCTCTTTGAAAATCATGCGGAGTACTTTAATGGTAACTCGAGTTGTTATTTCGGGGAGTAGGTGAACTATGAGCCAGCGGGTATGGACATCCATTACCACTAAGCCAAATCTTTTGCTGGGGTGAACACCCGGCATAGGCCCAATAAAGTCAAGGCATATGCTGTGCCACACTACACCTGGGTCATGGATGGAACTTGGGACAGATTGGGGTCCCACCTTGAGTCTCTTTTCGCATTCACGGCACTCACTGCACCTCTCCACCCAACTGACCACCTCACCATCCATTCCGGGCCACCAAAATTCATTTCTCAACCGTCTTCTTGTGACTGTTTGACCCAGGTGCCCTTCGTGCGCTAAGTCAAAGAGCCGCTTGCGAATTTCAAATGGGGGAATAATCTTATCACCACGCATGATGACCTGATCAGTGACGATAGACAATTCGTGAATGATCGCGTTAAAAGGCCTAACGCTGATTGGCAAGGTGCTTTCTCTACGTCTACCCTTGGAGATGAGGTTCATAACATTCTTTAAGACTTCATCACGAGACATTGCTTCTCCCCACTCTTTCTTACTGACTGCTCCACAACTCCACTGAATCACATCCTCAACGCAAGAGATCGCTCCTTCACTCTCTTTTTTCGATACTCCGGTCTTGTCCACATCCTCCCATTTTAAGGATAAACGTGACATACAATCGGCCTGCACGTTGCGCCAGCCTGAAATGAATTCAACATCAAAATTGTATTCTTGTATCCTGGAGGCTAACCTAGCCAGTCTTGCTGACCCCTTTCCTGTTCCACCTGGTGAGAGAATTTTCAACAAAGGCTTATGGTCGGTGCGAAGCTTAAACCTACGCCCCCACACATACATTCTGAAATATTCTACACCCCAAGCGGCTGCCAGGGTTTCTTTTTCAATTACAGAGTAACAGCGTTCGGTGGCAGTTAAAGTGCGAGATGAAAATGCCACCGTTTTCTCATTTGTGCCATCGCTCTGTGATAACACAGCTCCTATGCCAGTTTCGCTCGCATCCACAGTGATAACAGTTTTTTCATGTACATCAAATGGAACTAAAATTCCTGCATTGCATATCTCCCTCTTAATATTGACAAAGCATGTTTCTTGCTCCTCCCCCCAACAAAACTTGACTCCTTTCCTCAAGAGCATTTTAAGTGGCTCTGTCTTGCTTGCAAAGTTTTCCACAAATTTTGCATAATACTCAATTAGCCCAATAAATGAGCGTACTTTGTCTCTGTCAGTTGGAACGGGAGCCAATTTTATAGATGCCAATAAGTCTCTTTTAGGTCTGACACCCTCAGACGAGATAGAATGTCCCAAATATTCCACCTCCGTTGCCAAAAAGGAACACTTTTCCCTGCGCAATGTCAACCCTGACTCTAATATTCTCGCAAGGGCATTTTTCAGGGCAGAGTTATGTTCACTTACACTCTCGCCAAAAACCAAAATATCGTCCTGGAAATAAATTACGTTTCTCATACCCTTGAAAACCTCTGTGACCATTCTTTGGAAGACACTTGCAGCTGAACATAACCCAAAGGGCATTCTTGTAAATTGGAATATCCCTTCATTGGTGATAAAAGCTGTCAAGTGTTTAGAAGATTCATGCAAACGAATCTGATGGTAAGCATGACGAAGGTCAAGTTTGGAGAAGTATTTCGCCCCTTTAAGCAACACCATCATTTCGTTTATGTTAGGCAGGGGAAAAGTGTCGGGGATCACATTCTGGTTTAAACTTCTTAAATCAACACAGAAGCGAAGGTTACCGTCAGCTTTCTGTGAAATTACAACTGGAGAAATCCATGATGAGCATTCGATAGGTTCTATGACCCCATTAGACAACATCTCGTTCAACATTTTCTTAACTTCACCTCTTACCATGAAGGGAACCTTTCTTAGTTTGTGTTGTACAGGGACAGCATTACTCTTCAACTTTATCTTGTGCACATATCCCTCAAGGTTGCCCAGTTGATCTCTAAAAACACCTTTACCACCCTCTAAGATGTCTTCCACTGAGAGATCATCTACCACCATGACCTGTTCAACAGCGTGTGGGTCAATTTTGATGTGGAGATCAAATTGGTGATACCATCCCAAAATAGGGGGTCCTGATTCTGCCACGTACACTTTGCCCCTCACAGATCTTCCCTTAAATACAATGTCAGTTGCCATAAAACCAAGAATATCTATTTGTTCACCTTGATACCCCCCTGGATTTATATCTTTGGGCATCAGTTTCTTGCTAGGCCACTCCTGTTTGAAAATCTTCTTGGGTATGATAGTATATAGTGACCCTGAGTCAACCATCAAATCCACATTTTTCCCTCCAATCACAAATCCAGCCTTAGGTCTGTTTCTCCGCCTATCATCTGATTTGTGTGATTCAGTGAGAAGAATTTCTCTCTCCTCACTATTATCGACCAACGAAGGTTCAACACACAAGATTCTATCAGGTCGGTAGGGGTATTCATGCACAGAAGATTCATCAGATAACATGGCTACCTTACCCTTGTTTGTATCCCTACACATTCTTTCAAAATGACCTTTCCGGCCACACTTTCTGCATTCCTTACCAATGGCCCAACACCTCTTTGAGTCAGTGGTGTGGTAAGCACTGCCACACTTCCCACAAATTTTGTTTCCATATCTACTGGGATATGCTCTACCCCCAGAATTGTTCTTTGCACCCTTGAACCTGGTAGATGCAGCTACCTCCCCTTCGCAACCCTCTACAACAGATGTTTCACCCTCATTAGACATGTTGACCTTTGCATCCCTACGATCCATCTCTTTCATGCAAGAGTCTGACTCCTCTATTATTTTTGCAATGTCAATAGCATCCTTTAGGGAAGGATCTTTGGCAGCCCATAAACGTTCTTGGGTTTTCCTACTTCTGCATTGAACAATGAGTTGGTCTCTGATCATTTCCTCAGTCATGGGACCAAATTTACACTTCAATGAGAGCTCACGAAGTCTCGTTACAAAATCATCAATTGACTCCCCAACCTTCTGCGGCTGGGTATAAAACTTGTATCTCCTCAACGCTATGTTTGTCTCTTTGGCAAATCTTAATTCTAACCTCTTGCGTGCCTCATTGAAAACATCACCAATAGGCTGACCACGCTCGTCGTTGGCCACAGGCAAATATTTAAAAATATGCTGTCCTTCCTTTCCTAAATTGGTGAGTAAAATCGCTTTTTTTCTGTTGCTAGCGAAGTCTTGCGCATCCAAGGCTTCCAAGTAGTTGTCGAACATCTCAATCCATTCATCCCATTCTATGTTTGGATTCCCGGGTTGACTGAGAAAGTGAGGAGGACTGGACACAGCAGATACGTCAAGCGCACTTATATCCATGTTGATTTAGAGTATACCACCAGCCAGCTTAATGTTAACCTGCAAGTAATGCCAATAGTATTAGTCTAACTCAAGCTCTTCTTTATGATCATAAACGTGAACGTTAACACTGGCCTCAGGTCTTATATATGTATGCTTCTCAACTGCGCTAGTTGTAGCCCTCCTAGATAATAATTTTCAAGAACAGATGAAAAAAATATATATATATTCCGCTTAGTGCCCTTAGATGGCAGTGTTGTATCATGAGCCACCACAAGTTAAACACGTCTCCTTCACAGTGCGTCTATTTCAGATGCTTTTCCCACACTTTTGATGTTCTCTCAGTCACGAAGAACGGACGCCTTACTACTGCCATGAACCACCTTTCATGTGACACTTCTCACACCAGTCAAGTTCTATTGTTTTCCTCACTAGCGCCTGACGCCCTCGGCGAATTTCTTTTATCTCCGTCGATTTATCCGCTCGCTCCCTCACACTGCTGACACCTTTGACGCCACTTTCACGTCTTCCAGACTCGTCAGCCTCTTCATTTAAACACCGCTCTGGGTATGTTTCTCCTCACCGGCATTCATTTCAGCGCCCCACTCATCTGCTTTAATCAGCTGTTACTTTATTTTCTTGCTGGCTGTCACTTCAGCGCTCCGCATCTACTTTAAGTAAGCAATGTTTCTCCGCTCGTTGTGGAGTTTCATTCACTCTCTTGCCTCGTATTTCACACAGCAAATGCCACAGATGTCATTCCTTACTTATGGATGTCTGCGCTGGGGCATCATTCACTTCTTTTGCGCGCCGCCTCTTACTCGGTATTTGTGCTGACGATGAATTCATTCACTCGCACCGGAGAAGTCCTCTGGCTGCGCATCTTCACGCGTAGATTTTCCACTGTATGTCCCGTTGTCCGCCGACAGAAGACCACCTCGTCGCCAAGAACATGTTGTGATTACAACATGAGGCGGAGACTTTGTTCTGAAAGACAGGCTTTATTCTGTAAACAACAGGACATCAGTGCGCCCGCCGCCTTCCGCCAGCTGAAATGCACTGACTCGTCAGCGTGCGGCGGCGCTCCACTTAGAACCTTCGGGAACCCAACATTCCACCGTGGCGCGCGGAGCGTGGCCACGGTGTCAATCAAGTCACAACAGATCACTTTTTTGGTTCTTTGTTTTAGATCTACCTGTCTGTGGCAGCTCTAGTATTGATAGAGTTATACTTAAGGTTTTTAGAGGTAAACAAGTTCCTAATGGTTGTGTGGAGGTTCTTTGTGTGCTCTTGTAGTCCCTTTGATGGTAGATTGTCGAGCTGAGAAAGATGTGAATAAGTATGTATATGTTATTTCTTTAGAACAAGAGAAGCCAAAAGGCAGTGGAGGGCTGTAAATGGTCAAAGGTAAGTTTAAAGTCAGCAGGTTATAGGAGAGGAAGCTGAGTTGTGGACATTAAAGCCATTGTGATATAGTGTGCTTCAAAGAGGGAGTCATCAACTCTTTCCTAAATTGGAACAGCGTTGGGGCAGTCTTGATGGATACAGGGATGCTGTTCCAGATCCTGGGTACACAGATAGAAAATATCTATTATCTTGTTTAGCTGTTTTATACTTTTTAGTCAGCACTCTGATGGTGACCAGAGTGCAGACTGTGTGAGAACCACCAGACATAGTGAAGTTATCTGCAAAAATGCATGGGTGTCCATTGTTATATTGTAAATGATGCATCTGGTTTTGAAGATGATGTGTACTGGCAAGGGAAGTCAATAGCATTCCATTAGGATGGGGATGATGTGATAATATTTCTTCACACCCTGGATGAGACATGCTGAGGCAGATAGGATGACACTGTAGGATGCCAGTGCAGAGTCTCAAAGCCGTGGAGTAGGTCATTACCACCACGCAGATACATTAATATAAGAGCTGAAGTCACTTTCCGGAAGAAATGTTTCACTTTCTATAAGAAAGAAAGCTAGTCCCTGGCGGTCTTTGTTTTTTTTCGGCAATTTGTTTCTTGAGGGAGAGATTGGTGTCCAGGAGTGAATCAATGTGATTTGGTATTCAGTGAGAATAGGGGATCGGGGTGATCAAAGTTCATGTCATTGAGCCATTGAGCCAGGTTTGTACTGTATCTTGCTCATTGTTCTTGGGTAAATAATAGGAATTCTGTCTTGGTTATTTTAAAATCCAGGTAGGCACTGGACATCCAGGTCTGGATGATGTGCATGTAGAGTGTGAAGTGTTGGATGTCTGAAGCAGAGAAGACCTTCCCATAGAGTTGTCCATCATTGGCATATTGATTGATCTTGATGCTGTTGTCTGTGAGTAGAGCACCAAATGGCTCCATGTAAATATTGAAGATGACAGGAGATGATGTGGAACTTTGGGGGACCCTGCACATGGTAGGGATCTTTAATGACCTAGAGGTGTCCATGTGAGCAAAAATCTTTAAACAATACATGTTTTACTGACATAGTGGAAGGGAAGAAACCAAGGAGACAAATATATCAACATCAGTCCTTCACCGTCTTTGCTTTCTCTTCCCATCACCTCTTCTGCCAACCTTTTACCACCCCCTTTTATTTGCTATAACTCACAGATGTTCACCCACAAGCTAGTGCTCAGATGTTCCTAAGGAGATCCTCCCTGCATACTGTACATCAGACCTAGTCCTTGCAGCAGTGGTTCATGTGAAATCAATGCAACATTGTTGCTCACCCACAAGCTAGTGCTCAGATGTTCCTAAGGAGATCCTCCCTGCTTACTGTACATCAGACCTAGTCCATACAGCAGTGGTTCATGTGAAATCATGGCAACATTGTTGCATTATTATGTGGCATCTGCCAATAGTGCTTCCAGTACAAACATAGCTGAAAAAATACATGCATTAGAGCATTGCCACAGTTATGGCGACTTTAAGGTAGCATTCATAAGTCACAAGCAGCAAGCTCCACATGAATGTTGTCTGCATGCCCATTACTTACATACATGTGGCCACTTCTGATGATGAATAACAGCCTAATTTATATAGTTTGACCGGTTCACTTTCAAGAGGACAGCAAGAGCAGTGGTACTAGCTCACTGCCACAGTAACAGCCCACTACCAAATTTATAGTGTGCTGTGGATTTGTCAGTCCTTTTTTACTCAAACGTTTCCCACCACCATGATGGGATCAGTTTTGGTAAACATTAAGCTGCCTGGTACACCTTTCCATGGTGGTACAGCAGGAGGATCGGATTTTGCTTTCCAAACACCCAAAGTGAGATTTTGGTTTTGGTAAACAGCAAAAGAATCAATGCTCTGTGGACACCGTATGGATGATTATGTCCTACTGTGCATCAATGTGGAGGAATGTCAAACGCTATGTTAGCCAAAGTTGTCATTTCCAGTGCGAGAGCCAGCTATTTCTCTGCTATCAGAAACAGAGCACTTCCCTCACCTTCACATAAGGTTGGGATACCCTAAGTAGGGTAGACAGGACATCCTTTTTCTGATGAATGTTCCATTTCAACCCATGTGTAAATGAGCCTCTAGGTACTAAGGCATACCAGCTCCATTAAGTTCATTTCTCCAATTTCAGAAGATGCTCTACTGGGTTAAAGTATGCTATGAATCTGTGTTTAAGTTTATTTTTTCTGGCATGAACCCATATCCCTCCAGTTTACAGAAGGTATGATTGAACCAGTGCATTACTGATGACTTTAAAATAGTTTATTTAAAAAGTTGCTTACTTGTAAATTGCTTGAGTACTTTAGTCGTGATTTCCTCATCTCCTGCCTCCGCCACTCACTCATCCCTCAAGACCTAGCTCTATTTCAGTCAGGTGAACAGAAGAGAAGTGGTAGCCTTCCGCTTAGCCCATCTGAAAATTACTATACTCCAAGGTTTCCATATTGTCATTGCCTGACATTGCACTGAGGGAGCCGACTATACCCTCTACCTACCTACAAAGTTATGATCTGTACAGAAGAGAGCTTAACCATGAACTGGAAGGCAATTCTCCTGCTTGGCTCTGATCTTTAGTAGTTAGGTTGGACTTTTTTTTGTGCACATACATGCAAATTCATTCTGCTGATGTGTCTTCTCTAAGGGAGACTGGTTTATGCACTAGATAGTTTGTTTAAACAAATGTGCTTACTTCTCAGTGTTATTTGTGTACTGCACTCGTGTATTGCATCTGATTATCTCAAAGTCCCTTGTTTTCTCTCTCAATCCTTCCTCACCTCCTCCCACTCTTCCCCTGAGACCAATCCCAGTCCGGCTTCTGTCCTCGCTACAGTACAGAGTCAGCTCTAATGGAGGTAGCAGATTTCATCAAACTGGCTGTGGATCAAACTGCATTATTACTTGACTTATTCGCAGCCTTCTGCACGGTGTCTCATTATATCCTTTTTTAACGCTTGGAAAATATAGGAGTACATGGCTCTGCGTTGGCCTGGATTAGCTCTTTTCTTGCCGATAGAGGCCAATCGGTCTGGATGCCACAATTTGCATCTGAACCTAAGCTGATAAGGTTTGGCGTCCTGCCTGATGGCTGTCTTTCAATGGATGCAGAGTAGCAATTTACAGTGCAATGCTAGTAAAACTGAGATTTAGCTTTTTGGCTCTCCCTCTCCTATTAGAGATGGGTATTACTGGCCAACCTATATTACTACTCTTCCCCAGCCACTACAGTAGTCCGTAACTTAAGGGTTAAGATTGAAAGTCCGCTATCTTTTGGTCCACAGGTGGCGTGTGTGGTGGGCTCTTGTTTTGGACTTTTAAAGTTGATGGAATCTACTCCTTATGCAGGCTCAAAAAATGTCCTACATGTTCTTGTTACCCCTCGTCTTGCTTATGCAAACACTCTATACATGGGAATTACTGCCAGCAGGAAGCTCCAGCTGGCCACAAACAATGCTGCTTGGCTACTATAAAAAATTCCTAGGCAGATGCACATTTGCCCTTGTTCAAAGGAACTTCACTGTCTACCCATCAAGGAGAGAATTCGATATTAATGTCACCCCCTAGCACATCGAGCTTTTCACCAGAAAGGCCCTAGCTATCTTTCATCCATTACCACCCTGCAAGAACCCTCTGTTCTTCTGGTGCAGAGTTAGCCGCAGTATCAAGAATTAGGAGAAAGAGATGAAGTGGTCTATCTTTCTCCTTTCGTCTAGCCCAGGTTTGGAATGCCCTTCCTCTGAACTTGCGGGTGTTGAGGGATAAAAATTCGTTTAGGTGCAATCTTAATTTGAGTGCTATAGATTTCAAGTGACCACACTTATCGTACGTAATCTTTCCTCTTAGGGCATCCAGCCTTGGCATCCAGGAAAAGTGCAGAACATTAAGGGCATCATTTCTGTTTAGGTCTCTTAGTGCCTGAAAAGAGGCCTGGGCCAGAACCTCTTCCTCACTTAGTCCAGTATGTCTTATGTGGCAAATACAATCCTTGTTCTAACCCCAGATCTAGAATCTTGCCAAGCTTGCAGACAGACGTGCTGCAGTTGGCTCCATCATCTTCCTTTGAGCAACTTCATCTCCATTCCTTGGCAGGTCCCAAAGATCCACAACTGGTGACTCTGTGGTGTTTCTTAGGACAGCCTCATCCCTGCTATGGAATATAACTAATAAGGCAATTATTGTTGGCTCTCTGTTTTTCCCTAGGACAGCTTAACCTTCACTACTGGACAGAATTCATAGACCTTCTACTGTTTGGTCTGTGGTTTTCCTCAGGATACATTCTTCTCTGATACTGATACTGATACTGGCAGACCACATTAGGAACAGCATCTCCTCCTTATAGGCTGACTTCATTAGTTGACTACAGCCAGTATTGAAGTTTCCTTTGTAGATCCTCACCACTACTTAAAAAACTCACTACTGTTGGATCTCTGTTTGCTATGTAACTCTTATAAACAGCTTCCACTTTTATGGAGAAGAGGCTTACAGAACAAGCACCTAGAGAGCATTATCCTCACAGTAAATAGGAAACACAAAAGGAATAGCTGCAGCAAATGACTCAAACATTTTTTGTGAGCTTCTGTTGTTAATTGGGCCATCACTGCTCTAGATCAATTGGTGTTATCACAAGCCTCAGTATTCCTATTAACCAACTATACTTAACATATTGCACAAGATATTTTTAATGGCAAAAATGTTACTATCCAAAGCCTGTCACTCATCATGAACATGGAACGCTCCCACTTTTGTTAACATTATGTAAAGGGATACTCCTCTCCATGCTCCATATTTTCATAATTTTATACAGCAACTACATCCCAACAAATGCCTCCTCCTACAATACATTCCTCCTTCATCCAACCATATGTTTTTCTGCATTGATCCAGCCTGCTTGTATTGTTTCCTGCCATCCCTCTACTAATTTTCCAAACCTTCCTCTACCCACTGCCTCTAATACAGCAATGACTCTTTGCCTAACTCTATCTAATACTGCTCACATTGAACATTATTTCTGTTTACACACCTCCTCTTGATACTAAGCCTCCTCTTAACCATTTCCATTTAAGAAGTCTTTATTCGATTATTTCATCTTAAAAGACGTACATACAAAATATACATGATAAAATAACAAATTCATATAAAATCAGTTGTAACCAACATTCTTATAATGGGTACAAAACATTAATTCATTGTGGCATTAAAAAAGTATTAAATCAGTTATAACAGACATTCTTATAATGGGTACATAACAATAATTAGTGATACAATGTAAAAACCTGGAAGACCTAGATCTACAATTAAAAGTCACATTTAAATGTTCAAAGGCAAGCCTAGCGCTGGCTGTTTTTTAAATACCTAGTTCTAATCACCCACGCCCATCAAAGGAATGTTGCCACACCAATAACAATAAGAGGCGTTAGGTTGGTTCTTAAGATTCTGCTAGCCTCAATAGCTGAGCGAGTACCCAGGGATCTGCAAACTGGGCTAAGCCATTTGGACCTTGGAGCAGCATACAGTGGGCAAACAAACAAAAAGTGATCAACACTTTCGCTCAGAACTTGACAGTGAGGACAACATTCAGACCCACTTGAACACCATTTGTTGGTAAATACCCTTAAAGGGAGCGTACCACATCTAAGTTGATGGAACAATTTACGATCCAATGGTTTGGTGATTAGCTCCCAATATTTTTCAAGCTTGGGGGCATCTTTGAGGTCAATGAACTTACTAGAAAGGTTATTGGCAGGCAATCTCTGATGACGGTTTGAGGTCACCCAGTCCCAATACAGTGCTTTTAATATTTTCTTTGTGGGGAAGACTGCCGATTCAGGAGCCACCCAAAGATTACATAACCCCAGGGCATAAAGTGACGATTTAAAATCTCTAAACCAACTTATATTCGATGAACCAGGGGTAGTTCTAACATTTAGACAGGCCCTGGCATACAGGTTGAGTTCTGGCGTCGTCCATAGGCGCCTCCAGAACGCCAATGGGCGGAATCTAGCCTGCTCCTCAACCGGAAGACACCCTAAATCATACATAAGTGGGATCCTTGGGGTTGACTGCGGCAGACCTGAGGCCACCCTGAGAAATTTGTTTTAGGCTAATCTCAACGGGTCCAAGTTACTATACCCCCAAAGTTCCGCCCCATAAAGAACAGAGGGAAGAACCTTGGATCCATAGATCTTAATAAGGGGCGAGATAGGCCGAGTGAAGGAGCGTTTGTGCTCTTTAATCAGCGCACCTCCAATCTGCAGATGTTTCAAGGCCATAAGCTCAATCTGGGGGGTCCAGCTTAGGGAGTCACTAAATGTAACTCCTAAATATGTAAACAACTTCAATTGTTCTAAGGGCAAACCCCCCATTGTGACCCTTGCGGAGATCTGATTGTGGCATCTTAAGACCATACATGTAGTCTTAGAAACGTTTACCTCCAACTCATGTTCGTGACAGAATAGCTCAAACCTAGAGAGGGCCTGCTGAAGACCCTGTCTGGTTTTAGATATTAAAAGGGTATCGTCAGCGAACATGAGTAGAGGTATTTTCATTCCTGCTAATGAAGGGGCATCTGTGGGGTGATTAGCAAAGTAGTTGACAACCCTATTAATATATAAAGAAAAAAGGGTAGGGGCTAAAACACAGCCTTGCCTAACACCTTTAGCCACAGAAAACCTATCAGTCACCTCCCCAGGTTTGCCCCAACGCACCTAGGCATAGGTATTCCTATGTAAGCTAATTAACAGATTGACAATAGGGGCTGGCATGCCCATATCTAAAAGGCACTTCCATAAACCAGCCCTCGGTACAAGGTCAAAAGCTGACCTGAGATCTACAAATGCTGCATATAGGTTGCCCTTGCCTAAAAAGACCGTCTTCCAGAAAAGTAACATAAAACGATAGGCCTGATCTAGAGTGCTTACATGGGACCTAAATCCAGCCTCCTCTTAACTTATCTTGTGTTCCTATCTAACCACACTGCCCTGACACACCATCCCACTCTCTGCTCAACTCTACCCCTGTACTGTCACACACCAACTGTTAGCTAGGTATCTCATTATTCATTTCCTTGGTCTCCCACCCCAAAAAATAACAATCGAATTTCAGTGACTTTGAGTCACCTCTCTGACTTGATGTCCTTGCGGTATGACTGTCATAACAGAAAAAGGCCTGGCTGAAATACATTTTATCTTGCTCCTCCAGCTCCGATCCCTTCTCCCACCCCATCCTATGAATTCATACTCTCTTTCATACATCCCCCAAGACATACCTCGCAACTATCTGTCAATTGTTTTGACTGAGCCCTCCCACTACACACCTAATTCTATTCTCTCAAAGATTCTAGAGAATCATGTTCCTCATTCTGAACCCAAACAAATCACTGATCAGCCTCTTTGAACATCCAAACAGACAATACTTTTATGCTCAAACACAACCTCTCCTAACAGTCAGACGAAAGGAGCAACACACAGGGAGCCCATCTCAGGGCCATTCACTGGGCTAGCCAGCAGATATCAAAATAAACAAGAGGGGGAGGGTAGAGGTGTATCAGATAGAATCAACCTCCAGTACAAGTTTTTATAAATACCCCTCACACACTACGAATCGCATAGTGTCATGCTTCATCATGGGGGTCTTCCCGTCCCTCTACGGGGCGGGGCGTGCTACTACCTACGGAATACATGGGAGAATGTATTTCTCACCCCCTACCCCTCACATTCTTTTCACAACACACATAGCTTGACTCCACAACAACAAGTGCTCCCGCGTGTTCCGTAGGTGGCAGGGCAGACATGGGGGAGGTCACGGGCGGGGGACAAATATGAAAAGAAAATGTACCTTGCCCGAGAGGGCCGACCAAACAGTTATTGCGTAGCACTAGGAGTGGGCAAACCACTCCCCCCCTGCAATGCTACGAGAGCAGAGCAGCCTCACCCACCCGCCTACATGTCCGCCCGCTCGAAAAGCAGCACAAAGCATAAAATGATAAAGCAAAGTTATTATAAATTTATGTTTCTACTGTGTACGCACTGCTTAAAAGTAATTCCCCACTGTGCTGCACGTCTGGAACACATCTTTGGTTTTTATGCATGAGAACAAAACATACCACACTTAGTTGACTCTGGAACCACTATCTTCTCTAAATCATACACAGCAAATGGAGTAGCTCCTTACTCAACATACAATAAAGCATGAAGGGACTCCATGAAGCGACAGGAAAGTGCTATAGTAATGCCACAGTAAAATACGACACAATAGCTACAATACAATGACTGTGTTTAGAGAAGTGTGAGACAATGCTGATGTCTTTAAAGGCAGGAATTTCGTAACAGCATAAAACATTTTCCACAGGTTATTCCCCACACTTTCTGGACAAGCTCTAGTTATTGCAAAAAATGAAAAATATATTATGAATATTTCTTATATTGTTAATACTGGATCAGCTATTTCCACACACATAAGAGCCATTGTGTTTTGATGCACCACAAGAACCACCACCTTAGCTTGTGTTGATGTGTTTCATTTCTTAACAGTTTCAGGGAGTTTGAATTAGTTTTACCAGCGAAAAATTGTCTAACACATATGTTACCGTGTAGCTTACAATTGGTGAAACAGTACTATGGATATAAAACCGGTTTTATCCATAATTTGCGTTTATGCTTCACTTTAAATGAACTCTTAAAAGTTTACTCATCTGATTTGATTCTTTCTTTGCAACATTATTAATCATTTTCCTTGATTGAAAATAGGTTCAAGTGGCAGCAAAATGAAAAATGAAAAGGATTGATAAATGTGTTGAAATATGAATGTTACGATTAAAGACACCTGGAGGCTGCTTAAAAACATTTTATATGTAAATACATGATAATAGGTTTTGGAAGATTTGTTGATCAAAGCCAAGATTTTGAAGGCATGCTGCGATGACATTGTAAAGTATGAGACTATAAATATGAACTTCCCTGGAACAAAATATTTTTCTTTATCATGGTTGTATCATGATTTCATCCGTCTTCTGTGCAAGGTTATGTAGTCCAAGCACAAAAGCGATGTTCTCTTTTACAGGAAATAATCAGCAACCCACGTACAATAAATAGATGTGACTCATTTTTATTTTTGAAGGCATCAAATCTAGTTTTCCTGTGCAGGTAAAGAATGCTCAAACTACCAAGTAAAAACAGAAAAACATTTATTTGGTGGGAGGAAAGACAGTGCAATGAACATTAGTTTATTGGACTTTGCTGGTACTATTATATAATTATTTAGGTCTATACATTGATTTCTAATGTTAGTGGCAACTGGTGTAAAAAAATGGGTGAACATTGGCCTTTAAATCACTCTACTCCATGCTGCTCCACTATATGCCCCTCACTCTATGTCACTGACACTGTACACCACTAAACTCAACGTTATTCTACTCTACATGACTCCAGTGTATGCTACTCCACTGTATGCTACTCTATTCGACGCCTCTCATCTCTACGTCACTACACTCTACGTTATTACACAATACGCAAATTCACTCTGCAACACTCCACTTTACGCCACACTACTCTACTACACTACACTCTAAACTACTCCATTCTCTTCAACTTCACTCTACACTAGTCCACTATATGCTATTCCACTCTACGCAACTCCACTGTACACTATTCCACTCTACTCTATGCCACTCCAATGTATGGCACCCCACTATGTGTTATTCCACTGTGTGCTGCTCCACTCTACCCTATGTGACTCTATGCCACTCCACACCACTCTACTGTACGTCAACTGCAGTCACTGACACTTAGCTCTACACTATTTAAATCTATGCCATTTCAGTGCATGCTAGTCTAGTGTACTCCATTCTATGCCAGTCAATTTTACTCTATTCCATTGGACCCCACTCCAGTCTATGGCACTTCACTGTATAGTATTACTCTCTACCCCATTACACTGTATATGACTGCAGTCTACTGCACTACAATGTACGCCTCTGCACTGTACTCCAATATACGCTATTCCACTCTACTCTACTCCAATGTACCACACTCCACTCTATGGCATTCCACTGTATGCCCCTACACTGTATGCTACTCCACTATCCATTATACCACTTTATGTCACTAGACTGTATGCCACTACACTCTATACTATTCCACTGTTTGCTAGTCCACTGTACAACACTGCAGTGAATGCTATTCCACTTTATGCCACTCCACTCTTCCCTTCGCAACACACTATTCTACTGTACGCTATTGCACTGTATGCTACTCCACTGTGCGGTACTCCACAGCATGCCAATACTGTGTACACTACTCCACTCTATGCCACTCCACTGTACAACACTCTCCCACACCCTTTATAACTCCAACCTATAAACCTCTACTACGCTTTATGCACACTATGGCACTCTACAACCCTAACCTCTACCCTAAACTTGCACACTCCATTGTAGAGCACCCTATTACACTATATGACACTTTTGAATACTTTACGACACAGCACTTCATTCTCCTATATGAGATGCCACTCCAATTTATACCAGTTTGTGCGACTCAACACTACGCGACTAAGCTGTACTCCACATCCACTCCATGCCACTATACTCTATGACAAGCTTATGCACTCTATTATACTTTACTTCAGACAATACACTACTCCACTCAACTCTGTTCCACTGTACAAGACTGTACGTCTCTTTATGCCACTGAATAGCAATCCACTCTACAAAGCTCCACTGTACGACACAGTAGTGTCTTCTGTTCAACTCCATGCTACTACATTATACCTCACTGCATGAAACTCTGACACTTTACTCCACTCTATACCTCTACACTCCACTGTACAACACTCTACTCTCCTATATGCCACTGTACAACACTCTGCTCCACTGTGTGCTGCTGAGCGCTACTCTCGTCTACTATACCACCCTAAACACGCTCTTTTTATGCCACTGTAGCCCAATTTAGTCCACTGTACTCTTTGACACAGTACCTCTCACTACTCCACTCTACTCCACTACTCCAATATATGCCACTCCACTCTACAACTCTGTATTCCATCATACTCTATTATGCTGCATGCCCTACACTCTATGCCACTCTAAAGCTCTCTACTCCACTCTATGCAAATTCACTGTACACCACTGTAGTACACTTTATGACATTCAATGTCATGCCACTCAACTATATAACACACCACTCCACCGTATGACCCTCCCCTCCAGTGTACTCTACTACACTCTCTTAACAGTCCTTCACAGTACAACACCATATTCCAGCCTTCTTCACTCTATGCCACTCTTCTCTACAACACTCTACTCCACTCTATGACAGCCTACGACATACTGCTTTACTGTATGACACACCACTCCACTCAAGAACAGGTCGCTCCACTCTAAAATACTCCACTTTACTATATGACACACCACGTCACTCTCACCTTCTCCATGCACTGGTTATACCCTTACATATTTAATCAGTTATACCATGTGAAATCATAGCATTCATAACAACACTTATGACATTGCAAATGACATCATTTGTCTGAACACAGAGCATGCTAAAGTGGTGAGTTATAGTTAATGTAGTTTGGGGACTGCTGGTACTGGAGGTGCACGACTTACAGTAACTTCACTGAGTTTTCATAGTTTATAAAAACTCAGTGACTATTTCCATTCTAGACCAAATGAGCAACGATCAGTTAGAAATAATGGTCTTTAGCATGAATCTGCATCACAACTTTAATTGGAAAGGAGCCATAGTCTCTCTCGCCCACCAGGACCTCTAACCAATACCACCTCACAGCTTATCGAATTTATTGCCCCACACTTCATTTCTTCCAGAAATGTCCTTCTCATTGGAGATTTCAACATACATAGTGAAATCCTAGACAATCTGGAAGCCTCATTCTTTCTCACTGAACTGGCTGCACTCAACCTTACTGCTATAAATAAAGATCCTACTCACCAGGCAGGGCAAACGCTAGATATCATCTTAACTAACTCGCCTGATATATTCTACACTGCCACGACTCCTCTGACCTGGTCTGACCATTCTATGGTTGAATTTTGGATTCACAGCCACAAGGATCCCCCGCCCCTAAATGCTACACAAATAAAAACTACAGAAGGTGGAATTTGATCACACCAGAACATTTCTCGGATACATTTTGTCCTCCTCATCACAAGGACTCAGATAAGGTTGAAAACGCCTAGCCTCGTTTAACGTTAGTGATAGAGCGCACTAGCTTACTTGCTACTTTTGACAGTTTAGCGCCCCTGAAACAATGCCCTACTACCGTAAAATGACGCCATGCACCATGGTACTCGCCCCCCCTACGACTTGAAAAAGGCTTTTGTGAAAGACTTGAACGCCAATTGCACCGCTCTCAAAACCCTACTGATAAAGAAAAATATAAGGAGGCTCTGAACCATTACCATCGTAATTTAAAAAATGCTAGGAACTCCCATATCACCGCCACCCTTTTACAAGCTGGGAGCTCTCAGAAATGCCTCTATTATATCTTAAAAACCTTCACCAGTCCTTCAGCCTGTGACACGACATCGGTACCATCCCAAACATTGTGTGATGACATTGCTAGTCACTTCACATTGAAAATAGATACAATCTATAATAAAATCACTTCCACTATAAATCCCCAATCCTAATTCAGATATTGAGTTCCAACACACCCCTACAGCTACGAGTTCATTAAGAAATTTTCCACAACTCACTACAGAAGATACAGAAGCTTACTTGAAAAGCGCCAAGTCAGGGTCCCTTCTAGACCTGATCCCTGCTAAACTGACTGCCACCCTGGCTAAACAGCTCGCCAAACCCATTTGCAAAATTCTGACCAGCTCCCTGATGGAAGGAGCTCTCCCCCTGGCCTGGAAAGTGGTGCAGATCCTTCCAATCAAAAAGAATCTGAAAATACCACCAGAAGACGTAATAAACTATCGTCCAATTTCGCTCCTTCCCCTCCACACCAAAATCTTAGAAAAACACATCAAAACACATCTCTCCAATTAAATTGAATCCACCAACAGCCTAGGTTCCTCACAATCTGTATTTCACCCAAGATACAGCACTGAGTCATCTCTAATAGCACTGACGGATAACATCAGGATGCTGTTGGATAAAGGTCAGGCAGTGCTTCTGGTGCTGCTTGACCTTTCCGCAGCATTCAACACCATATCGCACCAAGTCTTACTCAGAAGACTGAGTGACATAGCTATTTCAGGTCAAGCTCTGAAATGGTTAACCAATTTCTTATCCGACAGAACTCAGACCGTTAACCTAGGCTCCTACCACTCTAAGACCTCTAAAGTCACCAAGGGAGTACCTTAGGGCGCCTGCTTGAGCCCTACCCTTTTTAACGTTTACGTTGCCCCCCTGTAATGGCCGGATTTTCTGTTTAGATGGGATCAGCCCCCAGGGGCCCCTGTGACCCAGCCAAAACGTACTCACCTTCCCTCCTTAGATCGTATTCACAATGAGTAGATATACAGATACATATACAGGTCGCACCTAAGGATGGGGAATGACAATATACATATACGGATTTTCTACAATATCTTATTCACATTAGTTGGTCTCGCGGCCACCCTGACCCAGACCGTTCTACCCTAGGGCAGATCTGACACACAATCCGGTGTGTCTACACATGGGCCTGCAGAACCCAATGCTCCCTTTTCCAAACTGTTCGCAATCCTGCGAAACTAAGCGCCAGTATCCTCCCTGGCGTTCTCACTTATTCAAGCCACAATCCAGTGGGTATCGGCACTGGTCTCCCACCCAGTGTTCTCATTAACGCCGCATATCAACGACGACCACATTCCTATGAACCATTATTGGGGATGATATCTCAACAATCTACTCGGGACAAAACTAAAATAATAACTTTGAATATGGTTCCAGATTGTATAGTGTACTCCCTGCTCTTGGCATCAAAGGTCCACTCACTCCCTCTTTATTCGATCACCATTTACCTGATCGGGATTTCTCATCCGTTCACCTAAACAGCTTTCAACTAGAAGTGCGGTTTACCTAGATTGAACATGAACACCAGGTACACAATAATTCTATATGAATTAGGGTATTTATTAACAATAGACATAAATCACATTACTATGCAGCATAACATTTGCAAGAAAAAGGTAAAGATTAGAGTGCACAATCTATGAGCAATGGACGGACATCACCTGGTTAATATGAAGTCTGGACTCGGCAGTCATCTAGGTTCCCTTCTCGTCTCTGTGTCCTGGCTCGCCTTGCAGTCAGTCACCCTCAGCCGTCACAAGTACACGTCTGCACCGCTAGGCTCAATCTCGTCTGCTTCCCCTCAGGACCTCGGAACCTTGCTGATTATTAGCTACCGTCTCTCTCTCTCTCTGTATCAGTGCGCTCCGCGCTACTTCTCGTTCAGTCTATCTCAGAGAGTTTCGGTCTTAAATCTTTCTCGGACTTCAAAGATGGCGACTTGTCCACCATGAGAATGAATAATAGCAGAGATGCTAACGGCTAGATGCCGCCTACGGACTAACTGACAAACTGACTAACACCTTCGCTAATATCAAAGCCCGTTCCGTCATGGAAATTCACGGCCAGTAACCTGCCGCCCACCAAATTCTTGTACCTCCCCGTACCAAGGACACTTTCCCAGCCGGCCGGCCTGAAGTTGTGTCTTCGGAGTGGAGAAAAATACATTCCTTCGATAAGGGTCAGCCTGAACCGGTTCTCTCCAAGCGAACAACAGCTTGACACTAAAACATTACACTTGACCTAGAAGGCCTTCTCGAGCTACCGGGCAGAAAGCAAAATGGAGTCTGTCTCGTTTAAGGCCTACGGAGCCCATAATATGCATAGCTCCATGAAAAACAGCTCAGCATGTTAGCAAATGAGCAAATCATGACTACTATTTATATATCTATCCCCTAACTTAAATTCATAAGCCTTACTCTAAGAAAAATGGTACGAAAATGCCCTTATATATGTAAGACAGGGTCCCTGTCTATCGGCCTAATCCCTATGCTATGGGGGTGATAGGCTGGAGTCACTCTCCATCATTCTCCTTCTCCAAGGAGCTAGCAAAAAGACAGCCATAACATTACACCCCTTGACTCCAGTCTATTAACCACAAACTAAATGGAGCTAACGTCAGTAGACGAATAATATGAAACAAAATTAACTGATCTACGACCCTTACTAAGTCTAAAAAATTGTAGCAGGGAAGGGATACACTGAATAAAGCAGCAAATAGCTATCAGAACACAAATAGTAAGAATAACCCCCCCTAAAATTTGCCGCATGAAATGCATGTCAGGGAGCCAGTTAAAAAGCCAGTCAAAGAAACCCTGATCTATATGTTCTCTAATTTCAGCAGTCAAGTCGTGGAGTTTGTTAATATGGGATTGGATAGCTTTAGAATGGTCAGACAAATTAAAACAGCATAGACCTTCAAAATCGGAGCACGTATGCCCATGTTTCAACAATAAGTAATCGATAGCTGCACGGTTTTGCAAAATAGCTCTACGTTCACCTTGGGAATCTAATAATAAATCTGATAAAACAGTAGATGTTTGATTAATCGATTTGACCATCCAGCAGGCCATTTTGCCGATTGTTTTGGCATTATAAACGGCCAATGCAGGCACTCCAATAATAGAAAAAGCTAAACCAAGGTACTCTGATCTAGAATAGAGATGAACAGAGGAGTCAGAATCTTCATGTAATGACATTGAATCACGTACAATACGGGAATGTGGAGTAGGATGTGAGGAAAACATTAGCAAACTTAATCTAGTGATGGCACATGGACCACCAGAAATATTCGCTGGAATATAGGACCAAGATAAATTCCCACAGGAAAAGAGCCATCCAGCTGGCAATAACATTGGACGATAGTGACTGGTGGCTACTACTAAACGTTTACAAGTCATATTATTCTTAACTGAAAGACATGAATCCGGAAGTCTCTTTAAACATAACAAACGTTGATGAAATGAAAAGGTAGTAGCGGCTTGGAGCTTCAGCCGCAGACACTCGGTAATAGCTTTAGGGTTGCAGGTCATTATGAAACAAAGATCTCCAGGGGTAATATTAAAAGTAGTAATTCTGGAATTAACAGAAACATCAAGGTCTGGAATAAGAGTACATGAGGGACAAAATTCATGTGCTGCAAAGTCCCCCAGAATAACATTAGGTCGGGCATTGGAAAAATTAAAAATATGGTGGAGTGTCTCAGTGGATGCAGGGACAGCTACCAGACAGGTCGCTAAAATGTCAGTAACGCTCTTCATTGGAGTAAGGCAGAAATGCGGAGAGTTCGTCACCCGCTTCGCGAGTGTGATCCAAAAGTTGGAGGACTTCTCCCACGCAGACCGCGGGGCTCTTATTATCCCATCAACCGGCGTCGGTGGATCCTCTCCTCTCCCGGCGTAGCAAGCCAAAAGGAGTCCAGCGCCGACACATCCTGCAGCAGCAATCCAAAGAATGATCTGAAAGAATACAAACAAAGGCCTTAATCATTCTCGTAAGTAACATTTATCAGCTGGGACAGCTTCCCAGCCATCTTTCCCTGGCTTCATCACCAAAACGGTGTTGTCATGACCGGTCGCAATAATATCAGCCTGTTCAGGAGGATTTTTAGGCGATTGCACCCATATTTTAGCTCCAGGAAGATCAGACGATCCGAAGCCTTTTTGTCCTCGCACAGTTAGCAACGTTGGGGCAGAGCCTTTTTTGATCTCACCACTGAAGACAGGCATAATCAGTAACTGAGCAACACGGTCAGACTTTTTAATGAACAAATCCGTCTCGCTGCTATTAAGCAGGAGAACCTTAATCTCTCCCTGATAATCACTGTCGATCACTCCTCCGAGTACTTGTACACCTTTCAGGGCCAGGCCAGATCTAGGGGCAATTAATCCAAAACTACCGGCAGGTATAGAAACACCAATGCCAGTTTCAACAATGATTCGATCCTTTCCTGGAAATTGTGCATCATTTAATGCATGCAGGTCGAGGCCTGCAGAACCTGGGGTCGCTCTACATGGAGCCAAAGCACCGGGGGTAATTTCCCAATACATAACCGTGTTCGATATAGAATTTGGTTTTGCATCAACATGTGGAGGAAACAAACGCATTAAAGGAGATTCAGCATGTAACAAAGGACGATTATTTAAAATTAACAAAGCTTGAAGTAGAACATCTCTCCACTGGCTGTAACGATCATCAGTCAACTTGCGCAACTGTTCTTTCAACAAGCCATTCATTCTCTCAATCAATCCTGAAGCTTGTGGATAATATGGAATATGAAACACCCAGTCAATATTGTGTTCCGTACAGAATTCCTGCACCAATCTTCCACGAAAGTGGGATGCATTGTCTGATTGAATCTGGAATGGGACACCATAATACAGAATAATGAGCTTCAGGGTTTTAATTGTGTTCACTTGGGTAGCGTTCTTGCAAGGGAAAGCGACCAAAAGGCCACTATAAGTATCAACCACTGTGCAAATATATTGACAATTCCTGCTCATAGGGAGCGGACCAATATAGTCAATCTGCCAAATTTGGGCGGGCAATTTACCTCGATGTAAGTGGCCTCGAACAATCTGAGGCACCTCTTTTTTCCTAGAATGCTGGCAAATGGGACAATGTAGAATGACATCTTTAATTAAAGAAAAGGGAATATGAATTCCTCTATCGGCAGCCCACCTGCTAGTGGCTTTCTCTCCAAAATGTCCTGCTTTCTGATGGGCCCACTTCGCCAATCCCGCCAAATCAGAATCTTGCATGTCAACCACTGCCTCAGAAATTTTAGATTGTTCATCTGCAATATTATGAAAAAATTTGTCAAGGGAGTCAATTGGAGTATGAGCATCCACGTGAAAGATTGTTACAGTACTCCGCGGGAGCAATTCCCAAATTTCTTGCCATAACTCTTTACCCCATAGCTCCTTGGAATGCAATTCCCAATTATGAGAATGCCATGTTGGTAACCACACCGCTAGTCCATTTGCAGTGGACCAGGAATCAGTGAAAATATGACATGTACCTGGTAACTCCTGTTTCAAAACTTGGTAAACCGCATAGAGTTCAGCATATTGACTACTCTTACCGTCTCCAGTTGTGCTTAACAATTTTTGTGTAATCGGATTGTAAGAAACTGCTTTCCAATGTCTTTTGTCACCAATGAACTTTGCAGAACCATCCGTAAACCACACATGTTTTCTATCCTCCGCGGACAGATCATCAAATGATTTACCCCACTTCACGGGAGACTCCTGCACTACGGGAACCGAACACTCACTTTCAGCCTCATTGGAGGGCGCCTGCGCCACTCGCTCATGTAAAACCGCCACACCTTTCGGACCCACACGTGCCCTGTCCTGAATGTACCATTTCCATTTAATCACACTAGCCTCCTGAGCATGTCCAATTCGATGGGACTTAGGTGAACTCAAAACCCACTGCATAATGGGAATTTCAGGCCTCAAAATCACAGCATGGCCTAGGGTCAACTGCTCGGTATCCACCAGAGCCCAATAACAAGCAAGCAACTGTTTTTCAAAAGGTGAGTAACACTCACCAGCCTCTGGTAACTTTTTGGTCCAAAAACCTAATGGCACTTTTTGTCTGCCCTGCTTTTGCCACAAACTCCAATTGGCATACAAGCCTTCCACGGACACATTCAAATCCACATCACCTTCACTCACGGGCCACAAATCCAAAGCATACTGAATAGCTTCTTTAGCCAAATTAAAAGCAGTCTGTTGAGGTTCACCCCATTCAAACGCATTCTTTTTACGAGTAACTCGATACAGTGGAGCCAAGATTTGACTCAAATGGGGAATATGCTGACGCCAAAATCCAAACAATCCAATAAAGCATTGCGCTTCTTTCCTGTTCCTGGGAACAGCAAAATCAAGAATTTTTCGTTTAACCTGTGGAATCACCTCTCTGTGACCCTCATGCCAATTAATTCCTAAAAATTTTACAGCTTGGGATGGAGTTTGTAATTTATCAGGATTAATTTCCCAACCTTTCGCTCGCAAACAGTCAATGATTTGATCTAAATGGGACTGTACCTGGTCTTGCGTTTCACCTTGAATCAAAATGTCGTCAATATAATGACAAATCTGAACTTGTGGATTCGTGGGTACTTCGGACAAATGTTCCGCCACCAGCCGGTGACAGATCGTAGGACTATGTACATAGCCTTGAGGAAGACTCCGGAACGTCATTTGACGTCCATTCCATGTAAAACTGAATTGTTCCTGACATTCGGGGGCAATCGGAATTGAAAAGAACGCATTAGCAATATCAATGGAAGCATACCACGTACCTGGATGCTTTTGAATTCTCTGAATCAGTGTGACAATGTCAGGCACTGCAACAGTCAATTTAGGTGTATGTTTATTCAATTCTCGATAATCAACAGTCATGCGCCAAGAGTTGTCACTTTTGCGCACGGGCCAAACGGGATTATTCCAAGCAGATGTGACCGGAGTAATGACTCCTGCGTCAACCAAATCCTGAATCGTAGCGGTAATTTCTTCATGACCACCAGGGATGCGATATTGCTTTTGAGAAATCACTTTCGTTGCTAAAGGTATTTTAATAGGTGGCATGCGTAAACGGCCAACCCGTACGGGTCTGGTCGAAATATACTGTCGTGTACCAAATTGATAGTATCCATCATCCAAATGCAAAGTCATACCTTTCAAAATGTCAATTCCAATAATGTATTCCAAAAGTGGCACAACCAACACAGAGTATTCTCTACGAGGAATTCTACCAATTTTAATTTCAAGTGCAGTTTGAACTGCGGGTGTCTCTTTACCACCCAGACCGGTAATTGTGAAAGACTGTCCATTAAACTTTCTCGACTTACCATGAATTAAAGTGGCCTCCGCCCCAGTATCAACCAACGCTCGGGCCCTTTGGATATTACGATGTTTCCAAAAAATCTCAATATCTACATAAGGTCTGTAATCTCTGTGGGCCCACTTGCGTACCGGAGCTTGACCTATTTCCTAGTCATTTTTCCTGCGTTCTGTCAACCAAGACAAATCAGGGTAAATGTTCTCAGTTTTCTTGGGTATTAGAATTTCTTGTTCATATCCGTCTCCAGTACGAAACGGATTAGTGTCAGATTCAAAAAGTTATGAGTTACGGTCAGAGAGCCTGTTACGATCCTCCCTCTTTCTTACGTCAGGGGAATAACTCCTTGCATCTCGTCGTCTGCTAGAACCACGATCATCTCTTCCCCTCTCACGATCATCCTCTCTCCCCCTCCCATCATTACGACGGGGGGATCCATCACGTTCATGGCGCCGATCATCACGGCGATCAGAATTCACACGTCTTCTCTCATCACCACTGTCATCCGAACCACGATCATACTCATTCTTTCGCACACGACGGGCACCCTCCTTTCGATCCAAACCACGCTTACGAAACATGTCCCATAAGCGATTATTAGGCTCGCCATCAATTTCTTCCCTTTTGACACCATCAGCAATGAGAGCAAGAAACATGTCACGTCTAGAGAACTTATAGTCCCCACCAGTACGACCCTCAGGTCGAGATTGTCTTTCAGGTTTAAACCATTCACCCAGCTCACCAAGCTGACGAACAGACTCAAGCACAACAGACAAAGGGTTGCCAGTTTGGTTAATCAATAATGTCATCATGACCTGCTTGTAAGCAACAGGAGAAGCACGGATTATGCGATTACGCACAGAAGATGTTAAAAGACCATCCAATAACTTGTCAGCAGTACTAAGGAAGATACACGTTTTCATGACTTCCTCTTTCAAACGTTGCGACGCATCGCGCAGAGTGTACCAAGGTTTTTCATCAGTAGGCCAATCAGATTCAGTTGGATATTTATGATTACAGCCGTCAGACGCAAGCTGGAGCAAAGAAATTTGACCAGCACCAGCGTAATTCCGAAAATGATCCTGAATCGTAGAATCAGAACTCAAAGAGCAAAATCGTAAGCAATCAACAGCATCGAGCATAATACCGGCAGCGCCAAGCTCATAAAGACGCACCATCCAGGTAAGCAAGGCTTCACCAGGCCGTTGTCTAAATCGTTGCAGAATGTCACTGACCTCCTGCTGAGTAAAATCTTCAATACAATCAAGAGCTATACCATCCGGATTACCAGGGGCCTGTTGTAATTTTCGTCGAAAAATCGGGTGAGCAGAAACTGCGGGAAGAGCTTCCGAGGAAGCCCGCATCTTAGATTTAACAGCACAATCAGGGCAAGCTACATCATCCGCACGGGAAGAACGAGCACGGTCACAATCGGGAGTCGAATAAGTACATGAAGCAGATTTACAATCACGTCCGGAGCGAGAAGACTCGCGCTTACCACCCTCCTCTGCCGAGGAGTCAGAAGTATGAGAATCCCAGATATTACCGTCCCACTCATCGGGGTTCCAATCCATTCCAGCTTTTGCTACAACCATACGCACTTTGCGGGAAGACACACGTCCACGACGATGTTTATATTTGTATCGTGCAATACGGACCGCAGCTCTTTCGGCAATGGTCTGATATGTTTCAAGTTTATCGGCAAGCAATTTATTTTGACAACGCAACAAAGTGTGCGCATTTTGCAACTCGACACACTGTCCTTCCGAATCTTTAAACTGTTTCTGTAGTTGAACAAACCTCTCATGCAATATTCTGTATGCATTAAGAACAATCCACCCTCTGCGTCCTAAAATAGGAAGCTCATCACCCTTCACTACTGGCGCTTTCTGTAGGCACGAAACCACATCAGCAGGCTCCGCCTGCTCCAAGCATGAAGACCAATTTTCACTTAAACCAGTAGAATCAGCCCACTCACGGGCCAAAGCTTCGTAAGGCGTAGACTCCCAGCCGGGAATCTGGATCGGTAATTTGAAAACCGACGAAGATTTTTTCGCAAACATAATGACACAAAAAAAAATTATATACACAATTATAAACAAATTTTATACGTACAAGCCGAGCGCAAACCAACGAGATTAAAACAACACAATGCACACAGGCTTCGTAAACAGTTCGTGATGCCAGATGTAATGGCCGGATTTTCTGTTTAGATGGGATCAGCCCCCAGGGGCCCCTGTGACCCAGCCAAAACGTACTCACCTTCCCTCCTTAGATCGTATTCACAATGAGTAGATATACAGATACATATACAGGTCGCACCTAAGGATGGGGAATGACAATATACATATACGGATTTTCTACAATATCTTATTCACATTAGTTGGTCTCGCGGCCACCCTGACCCAGACCGTTCTACCCTAGGGCAGATCTGACACACAATCCGGTGTGTCTACACATGGGCCTGCAGAACCCAATGCTCCCTTTTCCAAACTGTTCGCAATCCTGCGAAACTAAGCGCCAGTATCCTCCCTGGCGTTCTCACTTATTCAAGCCACAATCCAGTGGGTATCGGCACTGGTCTCCCACCCAGTGTTCTCATTAACGCCGCATATCAACGACGACCACATTCCTATGAACCATTATTGGGGATGATATCTCAACAATCTACTCGGGACAAAACTAAAATAATAACTTTGAATATGGTTCCAGATTGTATAGTGTACTCCCTGCTCTTGGCATCAAAGGTCCACTCACTCCCTCTTTATTCGATCACCATTTACCTGATCGGGATTTCTCATCCGTTCACCTAAACAGCTTTCAACTAGAAGTGCGGTTTACCTAGATTGAACATGAACACCAGGTACACAATAATTCTATATGAATTAGGGTATTTATTAACAATAGACATAAATCACATTACTATGCAGCATAACATTTGCAAGAAAAAGGTAAAGATTAGAGTGCACAATCTATGAGCAATGGACGGACATCACCTGGTTAATATGAAGTCTGGACTCGGCAGTCATCTAGGTTCCCTTCTCGTCTCTGTGTCCTGGCTCGCCTTGCAGTCAGTCACCCTCAGCCGTCACAAGTACACGTCTGCACCGCTAGGCTCAATCTCGTCTGCTTCCCCTCAGGACCTCGGAACCTTGCTGATTATTAGCTACCGTCTCTCTCTCTCTCTGTATCAGTGCGCTCCGCGCTACTTCTCGTTCAGTCTATCTCAGAGAGTTTCGGTCTTAAATCTTTCTCGGACTTCAAAGATGGCGACTTGTCCACCATGAGAATGAATAATAGCAGAGATGCTAACGGCTAGATGCCGCCTACGGACTAACTGACAAACTGACTAACACCTTCGCTAATATCAAAGCCCGTTCCGTCATGGAAATTCACGGCCAGTAACCTGCCGCCCACCAAATTCTTGTACCTCCCCGTACCAAGGACACTTTCCCAGCCGGCCGGCCTGAAGTTGTGTCTTCGGAGTGGAGAAAAATACATTCCTTCGATAAGGGTCAGCCTGAACCGGTTCTCTCCAAGCGAACAACAGCTTGACACTAAAACATTACACTTGACCTAGAAGGCCTTCTCGAGCTACCGGGCAGAAAGCAAAATGGAGTCTGTCTCGTTTAAGGCCTACGGAGCCCATAATATGCATAGCTCCATGAAAAACAGCTCAGCATGTTAGCAAATGAGCAAATCATGACTACTATTTATATATCTATCCCCTAACTTAAATTCATAAGCCTTACTCTAAGAAAAATGGTACGAAAATGCCCTTATATATGTAAGACAGGGTCCCTGTCTATCGGCCTAATCCCTATGCTATGGGGGTGATAGGCTGGAGTCACTCTCCATCATTCTCCTTCTCCAAGGAGCTAGCAAAAAGACAGCCATAACACCCCCTGGCGAAACTGTTGAGGAAACTGGGCTTCATCCCCATATCTTATGCGGATGATACCCAGCTACTCCTTCCACTTGACAAATCCAACCCTAATTTTCAAGCCATCTTTTGTGAAGGAATGAAATCTATAGCGGATTGGATGAAAAGAAACGTTCTCCAACTGAACGCTACCAAGTCAGAGATATCGCTTTTTGGCGATGCCACCATGGTATGGTCACCCTCTTGGTGGCCAGAGGAACTGGGCCCCACCCCTTGCCCTAAATCAGTGGTGAAAAACCTTGGAGTCCGCCTGGACCAAAAACTCACCTTGAGAGATCATGTCTCCGCTACCATCGGAGCCTGCTTTCACAGCCTCAGCATGCTCAGAAGAGTATTCCCTTTCCTAACACTGTCCTCAGGAAAAACCTTGATTCAGGCACTAATTTTAAGCCGCTTTGACTACTGTAATGAGCTGCTGATCACAGCCAATGAAAGGGACATAAACAGATTGCAAGTGGTCCAAAACACTGCGGCTCGCCTAGTGGCCAATGCCACCCCCCTAGTACAGCTTCCCTCCCTTTGCTTAAGAAATTACATTGGCTACCCATACGATAAAGGATTCCCTTCAAAATCTGTTGTATGGCCTACAAAGCTGTACACAGATTAGGCCCTAGTTATCTTAATGACAAATTTGTTAACAATGTGCCCCTTAGACCCCTCCGTTCAGGAGACAAAGCCCTGATTTCTGTTCCACGCATTAGGAAAGCCCAACAAGGGTGGACACGTGGAGGAGTGTGGCTCAATGGTTAGAGCAGCAGACCCTGATGCAGAGGTCTGGCCCGGGACCAGGGTTCAATTCCCGACGCGGTAGGGTCTTGGGCTCATTTGTCTGCGGACTCAATAATTCTCGCCTCTGTGCCTACTCTAATCATGGGGTCCCACGCTGCAACTCTGGGCAATAGCTTGCTTAATCTCCACAATGGCCCCTACAACACTGGGATGCCAGGCTTCACCTTGGGAGTGCCCAGGAGGGGCATCTCACAGGGAGAGCCAGGAAGGGTTCCACAGCGTTATACAGCACCGGGACGCCCCGGTGATGGGCAGCTGTGCGCTTTACAAGTATCCTACATGTAAGGCCTTTTACCATCTTGGCCCCCGTCTTTGGAACGATCTCCCCATTCACCTATGACAATGCACAGACTACCTGACCTTTAGAGAGAGAGAGTCCTACTTCTTTGTTTGGTTCGTTCTGGTTATTGCCTTTCAAAATCTGGTCTCTATGCAATGGGGGACCCTCCGTTTTGTGTTGCAGCTGGTCCATACGTTATGTATGCAAAATCTGGGGTGAACAATCCAATCAACGTCCTCACAGGAGCTGTCCTAACTGTGTCAGATGGTGGGCGAGGATACCTCATCTGCATACCCGCCAACTTGCAGAACAATCTCAGTGTGAGGAGGGGTGGGCCTTGAAAGAGGTGGGGCCTAGTAGTGCCGAGAAGTACCTCCGAGGCTTTTTGAAACCCCACCCAGCCCTCAATCCCCTCCTCCCAAACAAAACAAATAGCTTGCTGGGGCTGGTGTGGAAGTCCTGGGGTGTTTTCACACCCCTTACTGGACGTGGGCAGTTCAAAGTTTCGGAAAACGAGCTGGAAAACCACCAGTTACAGTCGTTTTACCTGCCAGTGAGTGCTATCGGTTCCTCACTGGGAAACCCTGTGATGGGATCTGATATTGGTGGCACCATGTGAGTTGGCAGCTATGCATTTGGACCCAGCAGAGATAAACAAACCGGCTGCTAGACATAGCTGCCAGAATGCTTTGTACTTGGTCATAAATTAAATTGGGGCCCACAGCGCACATCTTGGAAATGCATCTTTGATTAAACAGATGACACCTAACCATGTTCAGGGCTTCCAGGGAATCGTTGCAATGAAACACGCCGTCATTCCTTTGTCGATAAGGAGACAGCTCCTAATTAAGACACTGAAGTTATACCATTTGTGCCACTGAGCTCAAGGAACTCCCCCTTGCTAATTCTGGGCTGCTAAACAGATTAGCGTAATCTTCCTTTGAGATCTGAGCTCAGTTTGACATCTTGGTAGCTGCATGTTCAAATCTGAAAATATTGATTAGAAAAGTTGGATTCTTTATTTTTAAGCGATCTTTCAAAAGTTCGCCAGCACCAGGAGACAACGATTATTTTGAAAATAATAATTAGACATTTCTATACAATGTAGCAGCTTCCCTAATTTCTGAAAAACCGCAGCTACACTAATACGCTCCTCTTTCCTGCCAAAGTAGCTGAGCAGCAAATCCTGTGCTAGCAAATTACAAACTACATTTAAACAGGCAATATGCTGTCGTTTGGAGCATCTGGCCTCCCTAATAGGGCTGAAGGCTATTTCATCTTTTTCTAAAAGCGTCCAATTATCAAATTATGCTTTTACACATATGGTTCACAAAAACGAGTCCATCTCGCTAAGCTGTACACATCAGCGTACGCCTATCTGAATATTAATCACAGCTGTCTGGTCGCATTAGGCCAGTTAGGGTAGTGCGTTCCTGCTGGCATGTGTTGGACGTTTGTGCTTCTACAGTAACCAGCAGACCTGCATATATGAAGCTGGGATTTCATTTCAGATGTTGCAGCACTTTTTAAAATGGTGTAAACACGCTATTGATTAATAGTAAGTGTGTTGCACGAAATGTAATCAGGATGGACGCTCTCTTTTTTTTTTTTACTTTGGATTTTTTGTTTTAATCATACAGATCCACAAGAAAACAAATACACGTCACACAATCAGTCATGGCACTCATGTGAATCTATTCCCAGCTAAGGATAGTTTCAGTTCAATGAACATAAACCAAAGTACACACTGGAGTAATGTCTTTCTACACAGGCCAGATCATCCCAGCTGTACATCCAAATCTGTCTATATCCAAGTGAAATGTTACCCCATGCCAGATGTAACAAATCAACCTATGCAAGCATGTGGATTGACGGTCGGCCACTCGTTCTTGCAAAGTGTGTTGTCAGTTTCATTGAGGTGCAATAAGTAATAGATGAACCACTGTCCAGCTTGACTTCAGCCCCTTCTTGGCCCCTCCCTGCTCCTCCTGGTCCCTGCCGTGTGGCAACCCAAGGACCCTATGTATGCACTTCATCTATCCAGCCTGAAGCTGAGTTCTGACATCTCGCTCGTTTGGTACCCATGCTGTAAGGCATCCCAAGGGCGCATCACATCTACTCTGTCTCTGGCTGATTGACACTCTTGGCTCCCTCAGTGCTCATGCCATGAGGCATCCCAAGATCACTGTGTGAGCCTTCCTTCTGCCTCTAGTAATGTATCTCTTTTTGTTATCTTTCTAGGGTTTCTTCCACTTCACCTCTACCCCTGGGGCTGCCACGCCCGCCTTTTTGTGGGTGGGTGGGACTCCTTACTTCTGCACAAACGAGGGGGAGGGTGATCTTTGTGGGTCTTTTGCCCCATTTTTATCCCCCCTCATGGCTCGCCCCCCGGATTGGGGGTGCTGTAGCTTGCCCTGGGGCGACCAATCCTGGTTGCCCATTTTGCAGGCTTGGGAGCTGAGGGGGGGAGGGGTTCCCACCTCCAGGCGGCATTTGTCGCGGGCTCCCATTGGGTCCGGCTTCGCCTACCCTGGTCCGGGCTCAATGCCACCATCATCGATCCCTTCTTCAGAGCCAGCCTGTTGCAGTTTAACTCATCAACATTTCTCCTAAGTTAAGCCTGCCTGTTCTGTGTCTTTTTTGTGCTATAGCAACCACAGTTTGGGCTCAGTTTTGCATTATTGAGAGCTAACAGGACCTGGAAAGAGATTGTGACATTGTTACTTGGTGAGAACTCACATTCACTCCAATTAATAATCCACTTTTTCACAAACTGCCTTCTATCACCATTTATGTCGGACCCTTCCACCCATTCTGATCCCACGCAAATCCAACTCTATTTGTTTTATATTATAATTTGTCACTAAGGTCTACCCTTTAGTATATCTTAATATTCAAGAGTCTAGTAATTAGTATGTTTACTAACTTCCCACAAGACTGCCTAAAGCCCTTTGTTTGGGTCTCTGTCCATGACTCTGATGCACAATGACACAGAAGTGCCAATTTGAGCAGTTGCCCACCTCAGTATTTCACAAATTTAACTATATTAGGGGACTATGTTGATTTACAGAACATAACAATGCCATGTATTGCCACTAAAATGGTAAGATCTGTGAATCTACATTCCTATATAGCTGGCTGAGTACTGGTATCTAAGCTGTATGAGCATAGAAGCTTCCAGAAAGCCCAGCACTGTCTAGTTAGCATCTGCAAAAACCCTAGATGTCCAAGCACCACTGTAGCTCTGAACACTTCCAGGAAATCTGCCTCTTACAGTGATATCGAGAACAGTAGCCTGAATAAAAATAAATGTTTCAGGCAGTTTGGGCAGATCAACTATGTTTGGGTAGATAATTAAAATGAATGAGCTTAAAACAAGCATTTCTAGCAACTTGGTAATTTAACTATTGCTTTTGTTCACATAATTTAACTTCCTCACAACATTCACCATTTATTTCTAAGCTTCAACAATGGTTCATAAACTTGCTCAACATTTTACCGCAGAGAATTTAGACCCTCTTCGGCCTGTTCCCACAGACAGCAATTCTGCCAATAGCTTCTGCATTGCCAAATTCACCATTCCTGGCTCCATAGAGAGCCTGGCTGTCAGGTTCAGGGGTCATATGATAGAAATTGACCAACAAGAAAGACAGTCATCTCTAAATACATCAAATAATTGAGTTCCGGACTTACACATATAATTCTTCATAAGGACAAAAGCTCTTATAGAAAGCAGTTTCCATTCTGGCCTCCGCCTCAGCAAATCTAGGCAGATTCCAAAGAGGCAGAGTAAGTGCATATGCATCTTGCTGCCTGTTATCTCCAACCATCTATTCAGCATCAAGTGGGGCACTGTTCCAAATTTTAGGTAGATCATTTGAGGCTCCAGAATGAAGGGCGGTATGGGATACGTATGCTAATTCATAGATGCCTATTGAATCATTAAGAGAGACATTTTAGTATGGTTAGGATTCTGAATAAAGAAACAAAAAATCCAAGGTCTTGGATAAGGAACCTAGCTGGTAGAGTAGATTGCCATCATTGATAGATGTAATCTTGAAAGGAAAAATGTCCACTCTTGAGTCCGCTCACTCACCGGAGTTTCCTCACGGTGACATGCTTCATCATAGGGGCCATCTGAACTCACTGCAGGTTGAGGCGTGCTGCGACTTGCGAACATACGTAGGAGCACCTGTAGTGAGGAACTAAGTGTGGTGCGGTACTGTGTGTGGAGTGGCACAATTAATGAATGACAGTTCAGGAGAGTGATCAGAAGGAAATCAGTCTTAAGGGGGATACACTTGAGATGATGGTGTTTCATCCAGAACTAAATTTAAGCTAAAACTGGGGGCATATTTTCCAATTCCTTGATGGAGGTAATAGTCCTGTGCAGCTGTGTGTCATGTGAATAGAAATGGTAAGAGTACTGGAATGCTTACACTTGGATGCATGAGTTCCATATAGAATTTAAAGAGGGTAGGACAAAGAATGGAGACTTGAAGGCCTCTTTTTTGGAGAGTGGATGGGTGAGACAGAGAGTTTACCAAATGTATGTATTAGTAAGTGATGATATATATACCAGGAAAATTGATAGCAACATCATTTAGCTCTATTCTTTCTTATGATGTGTTGATGAGAGTTGTATGATTTACAGTGTCGAATGCTACTGACAGGTCAAGTAGTATGAGGAGACAGAAGACTCCTTTATTAGCGTGTGCAGTGCATCATCGGCTATTTTTAGAACAGCTGTTTCTGTGCTGGAGCCTACCCTAAAGTCTGATTAAGGATTGAGCGGTAGGTCATTTTTCTCAATGAAAAGTTTGAGCTAAGCTTCAACACAGCTTCCAGTTATTTTCCACATGAGAGGCAAGTTGGACTCCAGGCAGTACTTGCACACATGCTCTAGATCAGCCTTTGTTTTTCGTGGGAAGAACCTTTGCCGATTTTGACAGTCTGCCACTGGGCAGTATGATAGAGAGGAATTTATGATGATAATCCAGAAGGGAGAAAGATCTGAGCATATATTGGTGAGCAGCATTGATGGGAAAGGTTCTAGGAAGTGAAAGTAAAATCTGGTTTTAGCAGTGGGGGATTGTATTTCTGTTGATATGACTGTTTTGAAGAAATACTTTCAAGCTTTGGAATTTAGGATAGTGTCTGGTTGATTTCGGTCTGTGTGCTTATGAATGAGACTTCAACATTTTTCACTTTTCTATTAAAAAGGAAACCGTTTCACATTTTTAAATGGAGTGGTCAATATTATCACTTTTACCATGTGAAAAAGTTTTTTAAGCCAGTTTCTAGAGAGATCAAGCTCTGATCTTATAAAGTATTTTTGACTTGAATTGTGAAAAGTAGATTTAGAGTCTAAAGTATCTCCTATGTAGATCTTCCTTTCTTCACTGAGACCCAACATATTCACTATCAAAAAAAGTTGTCGACATGTGTGTCCAGATTTTTGGAGTGTTTTTCTTTCCTTATTCATATATTTTGGGTACCATTGCACTGAATTTTTGTGGCTAAATTCACTTCAGTATTTTGGCGGCAGGCATAGCCCTGATCTTGGTCATGGGTTTAAAATGTTGGGTTATAAGGACATTAGTGTCTCCAGCTAATGGAACAAACCAACGAACCAAATTTGCTGCTATGGCATTTAGCTCTGCATTTTGTAGATCTCTGACCCATTCTTTCGGTGTTCCAGGTTGACAGGTGGTTTCAACTTTAGTGGGGCTAGAAAGATGTGGATGAGGAAGATATGACATAGGTCTACCAGAATCACAGTCTCACATTTAAGTGACCTCTAGTATGCTATAATAAGGTGTAAGATGGATCCTTTAGAATAACAGATGAGAGGGGTTGATAGTTTGCCAAAAACTGGAAAGCTATGTACCACTGAATCTTTAGGGTGTTCCCAGTGTTTAGTGACAGGTGACATGATCTGTAAAATCATCTATGGTTTCTAATTGCATGTTGTCTTTATTGCTTGTTCAGTGGCCCTCATGGAGTGTCTGTGTGTCATACTCACAATTGAATGATGTTCTCCTCTTTCATTATTTATCATCTAAAAAGCCAGGAATTTCCTCTCTCTAAAGCTCATGTATTCCCCACTCTTTATCTACTTATTTGCCGATAGGGAGCATGAGCTCTGCCAATGAGATGGGGCTGTTTCCTTAACTAAGTCTCCATTCTCTTCAAGCATGGTCCTTATTTCCTGTCTTTCTGCCCACCACTGTATCGATAAGTGTGCATGACAAGATTGGTCGTAGGAACATTTACATTAGCAAATTAAAAGTAACATAAGTCTGTGCACATCAAAGAGTGTGTTTGCTTTCTGCTGTGATGTTAGCATGCTCCTGCCCCAAAACTGCGAGAAGAACAGCATCTCCTTCCAGTGGTGTCTTGGCAGATAGATTTTTTATCTTATTTTATTCTCATTTAGGTTATGTTCCAGTCCATTTAGGTTCCGTTGTTAGTCCAGTTTTGCTTCCTGTACCTGCTCAGTGCCATTTTTCCCCGCTTCCAAACCCGCTTCCTGACACCTGCTTCCCAATGCCCACCTCCACAGTGCCCCTCCCAGAAGCAACTTAATGAAGGCGACACCGCAACTTCATTGAACAGGTCCTCACCAGGTCCCCCTTGCTGCTTGCCAACTGCCTCCCTCCTCCATTTGCTTTACCTGCTGGACTGCTGCTAGGCTACACCTGCCCTGGGGGGTTTAGGACTTGGTAGCCAGTCTTGTCTGCCAGCTTTTTAGCTTATTTTTTCTCTCTTTGTTTAGTTTCCAGGCCATTTAGATGCAGTTTCTATTCCTGTTCTGCCTTCCTGTGCCCACACAGTTCAGTGTTTTCCCCGCTTCCCAATGCCTGCCTCCCCAGCGCCCCTCCGAGGACCTACTTAATGGAGGTCACAGCAGTGCTGAAGGAGCACTAACGGCAAGCCCATCTGTGCCTGCCTGCAACTGGGTCGCGCCCAGCACCATGAACCCTGGCCCTTTGGGCACCCACAGGTACTACATCGCAAATCTCTCAGCCCTGGAGCCTGTATGGCACAACAACTGCAGCCTCACATTTTCTCACTCCACGGCAGGACCGTTCACCTGCCAATTCTGTTGCTTCATCTGAAACGTAGCACTTCCTGCCCTCACTGAAACCAGCTCCACATCCACTCCGCTGAACCAGACCACCCTGCATCCACTCCGATTCCTCCTGATCAGCACCAGATCACTCTATAAATATACCACCGAAGTCTGGGACACCATCTCCGCCCTTGCCCCTGACGTGACCTTTATCACAGAGACCTGGCTCAACCCCTCCTCCGTCCCTGATATTGTCACTGCAAGACCAAGAAGATGACACACCTCGGCTGCACCAACAGACACGGAAGGGGCATCGCCATCATCCACAAAGAATCCATCTGCTGCACCCCCACCAAAGATGACACCACACCGATCATGGAACACCTTTAATTTCCAATTCAAAACCTACAACAAAACCATCAAAGCCACCCTCGTCTACAGACCCCAGTACCATTCACCTGCCTCTGCAACGCCATTACAGACTTCATTGCTCTGCTTGCCATTGAATCCAAGCACTACATCTTCCTCAGAGACCTCAACTTCCGCCTGGACAACCTCACAGGCACTAACTTGCCATCCTCCTGGAATGAATGGACTACATCAGCCTCACCCAGTCGTTTACATACCCCAAAAACAGAGCAAGATACTCACTGGACTTAATCTTCACCCATGACACAGAACTCAACTGGACCGACCACTCCATCATCCACCTCACCAACACAGGATCACCTAGCACCACCTCCAACCCTTCCAGCACCTCCTTCCACAGCTGGAACAAAGTGGCACAGACCTAATGATGGACGCCTTCAACACCCCTCAGCCTTGCGCTCCCACCAACCTATCATAAGCAGTCTAGAACTTCAAGACCTGGATCACCAACGCTGCCAACTGAGTTACCCTCATGAAAACCAGCCTAAACCTGCAGATCCACTAAACAAGCCAGAAGCTGCACAGTGGAACTCAGTACGCTAAAACATGGCTGCAAACAGCTGGAGAGTAGGTTTGGCACAACAGAAGAGACGATACAGAATGAGCCACCTTCAAGTCAGCCCTTAAAAATTACCACCAATGACTCAATGATGCTAAAATGGATGCCCTTGCAGACCGCATTGAGGCAAGCACCAACCACATGAAGAAACTCTTCACCATTGTCAGAGAGTTCCTCCATCCAACAGCCACCGAGAACATGATTCCTCCTTCACATGAACTCTACAACACTCTAGCAAATAACTTCCACAACAAGATATCCATCATCTACAGTAACTTCAAGCCACAGCCCTCTGCCCTACTCAGCCTCCTTAAATGGAACTTCCCTCACCCAACATCTCACCACATCAGAACAGCTCACCACACCAGACAGCACAACCATCATAAACTCCATCCACTCTGAAGCACCCACTGACCCCTGGCCCGAGCCTATTCAACCTAGGAAGCAACAAGATTAACCACCAACTCACCACCATCCTCAGTGCATTCATCATCACAGACATGTTTGCCGATGCATGGAAAGACAGAGAAGTTAGACCTATCCTCAAGAAACTATCTGCAGACCCTAGCAAACTCCAGAACTACCACCCCATCTCAATGCTCCCTTTTCCTGCCAAAATCCTGGAGATGGCCATCAACCAACAGCTCACCGAACACCTGGAGAAAAACAAGCAGCTGGACACCTCCCAATCCAGTTTCTGCACCAACCATAGCACCTAGACCGCTCTGACCACCACCATGCACAGCATCCACACCCTACTCAACAGAGGATATTCTGCAGCACTGATCCTCCTCAACCTCTCCGCAGCTTTTGACACCATATCCCACCACTCATACATCCAATGACTGCACCACATCGGGATCAAGGGAGGATGCACTCAGATGGATTGCATCATTACTCACAAGACATACAGAAATAATCCGCCTTCCTCTCATCACCTTGGCACCATCTCCAGCGTCCCTCAAGGTACATTCCTCAGCCCCACCCACTTCAAACCCTACATGATGCCACTTACATCATCAGAACCCCCGATATCAATATCATACCCTACGCCGAAGACACCCAGCTCATCCTCTTACTCTCAGCAGACCCCACCACCACTAAGACCAACTTCCACAACTGCATGAAGAATGTCACAGCCTGGATGAAGGACAACTGTCTAAAGCTCAACACAGACAAGACCAAAGTGCTGATCTTTGGCAACCACGCCTCCCTCTAGAATGACACCTTGTGGCTCACTGAACTTAGATCCACCCGCACACCAAAAGACCACACCTGCTACCTCGGCATCACTCTGGACAGAAAACTCACCATGAAATGACAGATAAACACAGTCACTTTTGCCTGCTTCCACACTCTCCATATGCTTAGAAGAATCTTCAAATGGCTTCCCATAAGCACTAAAAAGTTGTTATGCAAGCCCTAATCACTATCACGTTGGATTATGGTAATGCATCAAATGCAGGAACCACCACAGCACTCATGAGAAGGCTCCAGATGATACAGAACTCAGCTGCCAGACTGATCCTCAACTTGCCCAAATTGACCCACATCACCCAACACCTGAGGAACTTCCACTGGTTTCCCGTCCAGACAAGATGCCGATTCAAGCTACTAACACACCTACAAAACCCTCCATGACCAGGACCAGAATACACGAACCACCACCTGAACTTCCACTAACTATACAAAAACCTTTGCTCCACCTTCCTCACCCTTGCATAGACACACTGCATACCCATAGCCACTGCAGAGGCCACTCATTCTCCCACCTCCCCACCAAGTCCTGGAAGACCCTCCCTTTCCACCTCCAAGAATCGCCTTTCATGATGGACTTCAGGAAGAGACTCAAGACCTGGCTTTTCAACCCAGCACCTGGATACCCTTATGGGTGATAAGCCTCTCTCTAGAATTACTGATTGATTGCCACTGTATCGCTCTTCAAAAACAAAACAGATACAGGGCAATGAGAGAGCAGCTTTACCATGACAAATTATCGTCAACATCCTCAGCTGTGTCAGCCTGGGCAAACAATGGTGGAATAGTGAAGTGCTTGACTTCAATATGAATGGGATTGATTCATTGTGGTCGTATTCCCAGTTGTTAAGTGTATTTGGGAGGTCTTAGAGGGGACTCTGTTAGGAATACGTGAGTATATAACACTTTGGTCCATTGAGGAAAATACTGGGGAGCAGTAGAAATCAGCATTTTATGGTATTAGTCCTTCCAATAATCATAGCTTTTCACGGCTAATTGTGTGACAAACAAATTCACATATATTAGTTTGGTTTGTGTGAGCATATATTTCTTTGCTGGTGTAGAGGCAAGTTTGGTATATAAAAAAAAAATCAAGTCCAATGCATTGTGTTCAGAAAAATATGTGAATGTATCCTTATCTGTTTCAGAGCTCCCTTTGGGGGAGTAGGACAATGTTCATATTGTGTATAGTCAAAAAGTGTACATTGAACACTAGCTCTATGTAAATAATGAAGTCCATAAGTCCATAAACATTTCACCATAATTAGCAGACTGTAGATACAGCTCCTCAGATTTGAAAACAGAGCAGTATACCATCTCTGAGAGAATGGAGTTTACAATATCAACATCCCAATCATCAGAATGTAACCCAGGTAAAATAACATCGCTGATAGAAACCCTTAACCCCTTAAGAGCTGCCCACGTTCACCGGCAGACGGCACCAATACCACCGTAGTGCTGCTGTCGGCCGTTGAACGTTCGAACTGCACCTGCGCAATGGAACGTCCAGCACTGGAGCTGGACGTTCCATAGCAGTTATGAGGTTAAAACATAAAGAATCTGCAGAATTTTTGTAGCTCTGAAGATGTTATAAGGTACCTTATCCCAAACAATTTCCATCAGTTACTGGAACAGCTGAAATGTTCACAAGGAACAAATCTCTTTTTAGCTTACGTGAAGGTGAGTGAGGCGTTAACACCTTGTCGACATTAAACTGGTGCAGTTTTTGGATATTTTGAAAACTCTTGTAACTGATTAATGTAGTGTAATGAGTGAACTGGGGAGGGGGAGAGGGTCCTGGCACGTGATTCTAGGCTGTATTAATTCCGGTATTTTTTAGGCAAAGTTATACGAGCTAGAAAACTGCAAGGTCAGGCTGCTAGGGTTCTCTTTAGTCCCTACCCCGCCATGTTAAGGTAATAATTTACTCAATCTTGCACCTTTGTCATGCATATTAGCTCAGTTTTAAAGCATAGTCTTGTATATAGGTATCATATTTGACTGAAAACCATTGTCCACTTAGCATAGTACCTATTCTCCCTGCTTGAATTTGCACACAAGCACTTTAACACCCATAGTAGTGTTTGTGTGAGAATGATACATGGCAGTGCTTCAAATTTGGTGCTGCTAGGGTTCCCTATAGTGGCTGTTCCCTACCTTGTCTTATTAAGGCAATCATTTTACTTACCTTGGCACTTTTGTCTTGCACTTTGACTTTTTCAAAGCACAGTCTCGTACTTGGGTACCATATTTGATTGAAAACCATTGTCAACTTAGCATAGCACCTACTGCAGCTGCTTGAATTTGCACTTAAGCACTTTAACTCCTATAGTGGTGTTTTAGGATAACGTTAATCAGCAGTACTAAAGTTTTGTTGTGACTTGATCAAATCATTGCGAGACTTTTGTTTCCTGTATGGGGCACTTTTTTTCTAATTGATAGGAAAGGCTGAAGGAAAATATAAAGGCCCATAAATATGAGCTTTTATGACTGCAGTGGATCTATGATGTATTTGTCTTTTTCCTCTTATTGTTTGATATTGAGTATTTTGCTATGTTTATGGTACTAATTGACTAATAAACAATATATATACCTGGTCGGCCAGTTCTGTGGCAGAGCATTCTGGACGGTAATAGCCAATAATGAACAAGAAAAAAATAGTCCCAAATCCAATCCAAAGACAAAGAAAAACCAAGGTAAGTGTTATCCAAACATATATCTAAGAAGGGACCGGATACGTGAGTTTCAGCCATGAAAGGAAAACACAGGCCAATGTAGGGCGGAGTGTTTTAAACAGAGTAACTGTTAAAAGAGTCAGATGAAAAGTCATGTGTCCCCATATAATATTCAGAAGCAGTTCGTTGAAAAATAGGAGCCACAGGTACAAGTAAAGCGCGGATGGATTCCACACGGGGTGTATCAGTATAAAGGACACCAGCTGCAGAAGATGCAGTAGTAAATACAGTACTCACTTCCGTCATGTGGCTGGAATTTGTAGCGGTGTTGGTAATTAACTGAAATGTATTCTATGACCCCCCCCCCCCCGAACCCCAAACCCCAGCTGGGGAGAAACAGCTTAGATGGTGCTCAAAATCTGCAGAGGAATTTTCTGTATGCTAGCAAAAGAGTTAGGGAACTAGCAAGGACTCCTCATGGCCTACTATTTACATCAGCCATATCATGTAAACTTGATGTACTCAATAGAAACATAACAATTGTCTTTAGAACCAGCAAAAAGTGGTAATTTTACAGTTCTTCTTGTGCCTTGAATGCCAAGGACTGGCACCAGTGCATGGTATGATGGGTCAAATGTATTCTTTACCACAATCCTTTCTCGAACAAGATACTCAACTTGTGGAATCCAGCTGGAAGCTGCTGGTTGTTCCTTGATTCCTACAGAGGCAGGCATCTTCAACTGCTCTTTGGATTGGCTGTGACAGACGTTTTGTAAGTCCTGCAAGACAGCACAATGATCAACTACTTCAAAGGGCATGGCTCCACAGTGGTGGAATTGGGTATGGATAGTGTCCCCTTTGTTCTGCACATGCACCACTCTACAAGGTACCATGATATGAGAGTGAGGGGGGAGATTTGTGGTCTCGCCTCTCTTATCTCAGACAATGAAGATATATACATTACCCCCTATTCTGCCTGGGACCTACTTACACCCAGCCACTTCTAGACAATCTTGTTTTTATCAACGTTGCTATCCTGTCTTGCGTATTCTTTATATGAAAAATTGATTAAACATTTTTTTCTCCAAAGGGTATGGCTGACGCCAAGGTGTCTGGACCATCAAGACCTTGAACATACATATTTATGCCAAAGAAGACCCTGTATGGTATCCGACCACCCAGAGCTCTTTTAGGGAGATTGTGAAGTACCCCATACAGGTGATGGATCCAACTAAGCCCAGTACCTAATACTCCAGCTGTTAAGGACTGCTTCAAGTCAGGGTACTTCCTCTCCACAACAGAATTGCCCTCAGGCTGATATGGAGAAGAGTAATGCATCTCTACACCCAGGGAAGTCATAGAATTCCTATACCTTTTTGAGGCAAAAGCAAGGCCCTGGTCTGAGTGGAATTTAGTGCATGCATATGTTCTGATAAAGATTTGCAAATCTTTAATAACAGTGCAGGTATCAGCCAAATGTTGTAGCCACACACAGAGGAACCTTGAGCAAGAATCAACAGCAAGTAGGATACATTTAAAAGCTCCATCCGAATTAAGAGGACCACGGTGGTCCAAATAAATGCAGGGAAAAGGTTTGTTGGTAATCAACAGGTGTGTTTACAGTGGGCCATCTATGGTAGAAGTTTTAATTCATTGGCAAATGTCACAACAAAGGACATAGTTATTGGCCTGCCTATATAAACCATGCCACCAATAACACTGTTGTAGCAGAAAAAGTGTGGCCACCCCACCTGCATGTGCAGAAGCAAAATCTTCATACACACCCATTACTAAGGCTAGCCTGTGGTCTTGGTTGGGAATCAGACAATCACCAACTTCTGTAATTGTTACAAAGAGAACATTTTGTTCACTTAAATGATCTGTACATTTAGCCAGAAAACCTCTAGACAAAGGGGTGCCATCATGTGTAACATTAACAGCAGCAACTATATCATTTTCTACCTTTATGAGAAAGACAGCTACTGTTGCAGTGGCAGTGGCAGTTGCAGATATGGCCCCTGCATCTGCCAAGGAATTCCCTACAATATGTGGTCCCACAAGTTGATGACAAAATGTATGAATAATATGAGCCTGTTCCAAACTATTTTTAAGGTATGCCACCTTCACTGCAAGCAATTTCCGCAAGCAATTTCCGCAAGCAATTTATGCTTTATTATGTAGCCTTTACAATCTTTGGATACATTTGGTACTAATAATGCCAATTGTCATTAAGAGACTGGGCACAATAATACAAACCACACACAATAAGTGTGGGGAATTCTGGGTTTGTATGCTCCAGTGCTAGTAACAAGGATTTTAGTTCAGCCAACTGCGCAGGGTAGTCCCCTAAGGACTATTTGCAAGTTTTGTATGGCTGGAATTTTCCATTCAACATCATGACAGTGGTGCAAGCTGCTGAATATTGATGCTTGGTATTTATATTGAACCATCTGTATAACCAATGTATTCATACTGCTCAAGAGGCAGAACACTGCTAGGCAAGCGATAAACATGCTCATCTTGAGGAAATTATTGTGTGTGTAAAGATGGGTGAAAGACAAATTGTACATCAACAGCTGTTAAGAATGTTGACCATTGTATCCATCTAGGATGGAGAGCCTTAGCTTTAGGAACTCTAGCCTTGGTACCTGCTTCTAAGGCCAGAACAGGAGTAGATTGTGCAAGTTGCCACTCTTTAAGTATAGCCATCTGCACTGCAATTAGTATTTTTTCAGTGGATGCCAAACGTACTTCAGCATTGGAATATAAATGTGACTTATATGCATTTGGCACTGTTTCACCTTTGTTAAAGGTGACATAGGTAAACCCAATGGCACCAGCCGTTATACAGATGACCAGGTTTGTTGTATTTACAAATGTGTGTAAGTGATGTGTTGCAAGCGAATCAGATTGTAGTGATCGTAGTATGTCTGTTCGGATGTCGAATGAGAACTGAAAAAATCAGGATCAATCAATTCATACAATAATCTAATGCATTGTGCATAATTAGGTATGCAGGTTCTGCTAAAACCAAGAAAGCATCACAAAAGTGTTTGGAGGCTGCATTAGAGCACACTTGTCTTGGAAGTGTGATGCAAGGCTTTTTCATTCATGTGTAAGATCATAACCCAAAAATAGGAGTCTTAGAAATGCTATATTAGATTTCTTAAAGTTGAACTTGTCGCCAGATTTGATGAATATCAATATTATGGGCTCCACTCTGGTAAAATGTGTGTTTAATTAATCATTCAGCAAATAGACATCATGTACATAGAACAATGCATCTGAGACAATATCTTGCAAAATTGACACTACGTGGCAGCACACAGCCCAGGATTGCACTTATACCCCATAGGAAGTGAAGAAAAACGATGCTGAAAGCCAAGCACTGAGAAGGCAGTCCAATCTCGGCTTCCAGCAGCTATATTTTGGCAAAAAAAAACATTGGAAATTGACTATTTATAAGTGCCATAATGCGTGGATTTTGAATGGCAAATGTGTGTATGATTGTTTAAATGTCTGTAGTCTAAGAATATGCAATATGAGCGATCTGGTTTTAAAACAGGAAGAAGGGGATCATTCATTTGAGAGAGACAGGGTTGAATTATTCCCTGGTACTCCAACTGGGAGAGTATTTCACAAACAGGTGCTTTAGCCTTCCGTTTTCTGGGATATTGTGGTTGCACTTGTAAGCTGCACTATATGCATATTAAATGATAAGTGGAGTCATTATCTCAGCTGACATGGTTGCGATATAAAGCTGAGGTCAGTGCAGGAGCCCATTCTGCAGCATAAGCGTGTTAGACTTCGTCAGGGACAAGTGCAGAAAAGATTGGAGCATTACATCCTCATCCTGTGGAAATGTTTGGACAAACTGCGGGGCCAATCAATCTTTGCCAAAGGAATTTCATATGATAATGTTACATTTTCCCAGAATATTACTTCAACAGTGCGTTGTATGAACCCCTCAATTTGTATATCCAAATTACATAATCTGTCTTGAGGGGCTACGCGCCTGTCTGGGGTTTCAACTCTAACAAAATTATCAGTTGCTGTAGCTGCTAGAAGCTTCTAGAGATTCTGGGGCACTATAGTGACCTATGCCGTGCTGTCAAGGAGAGCCACTGCCCACCTCCTGTTCAGAGGGAGAGTTCTTAGTGTTTGTGGCATAGTTTGGAGTTACAGCCACAGCTTCCTTTTTTTTAAATTGGGGCTTAAAATGAGGAGGCTTCTCTTCCTTTTTGTCTTCATATCAGGCAAGCTTTGTGAGCCGTCTTTGGTTACACATACTCTTCCTGTCAGCAGTAAGAACACCCTCCTCTATCATATTGCTTTTCTGCTGAGTCCTGAAAGGAATGAAAAGGATGAGCACTAGAAAGCTGATACCTGTAGGGTGCTTTTATTTGTGCGCAATCATGCAAATTATAGCATCTGTCAGAGGTTTCCAGAGGTGGAGATCCTCTTCAAGATTTAGCATTTTCTTTTGAGTTTGTCCCATCATTTTTTAACAAACACCAGGTTCTGCTTGGTAGTTTACTTGTCAGAAGTAAGTTTGCTAAGCTGTGGGTTACTGGGTCTGGTTCCCAAATTATTGCTTCCTGTAGAAGTATACACTTCAGTAATAATTATAGGTCACTCATTCCTGGTTGCCTGCAGCAAACTGCGCAAGCTGCTGGCATATAGCCAGATAAGCTGATTCACCTTTAATGTCGGACAGAACCATTACGGAGACTACGGGAACATTTCCCATTAGTGTCATGCACAGATTCAGGGCAACAGCAGCCTGTCTTCATTCTGTATTTGTTTTAACACCCATGGAAAGACTGACATTTAGGGAGTACCTTGTGTGATGGTATATACAGCAGCAAAGACTGTGCTCCATGTGGCGCAGTCATCTATAACGGGAACCATCCCATGGGGTAAGCACATAGTCAATATTCTGTGCTTTTCTTGAGGTCCCATAATGGGAAACATGACTTCTAGTTGATCAATGGTTTTGGAGAACCAACAAGGAATTTATTCACGATTTGTGGGAATTTTACCCATAACTGAATGAACAATTACAGGACTTATGGTTGGCACTGCAGAAAACTGAGCTTGCTCTGGGATAGCCAGCAAGATGCACAAAGCATACTGAGTTAAGCATCAATATGGTCTAACTAGCCAGTGGTACAATTGTTGCAGCTTATTAACATTAACACCTTGTAAATTAGGGAATGGTGTATAACTAGCTTATACTGGCTAGGTGACCCCTTCATTACTAAGGGGACCCATGCGTACAGGCGCAAGTACATGTGAAAGTGTACCTCATACCAATTTTCATGTTCCCAATGTGAAAACGGAATTTCTGAGAAAAATACACTGAATATTGTTGCAGTGGGTTAACATTCGTGTATTCATGAAATGTGTCGATATTAGCATCCACAGTTGGAAAACGGACCCAGGAATAAAAGACTTCGAAGTCATAGCCGTCGTGGGCATCAAACATGAAGATAAAGTCACTGCCTGCAATGCCAACACCATGCAAAGGTACATGTGCAAAGACTGCAGGTGTGTAATTGTCAGCAATTGGTATAGGCTTCTCCTGTGCCATTATGAAAATAGTAATGAAAACAATGTGAAGACACAAATGTGGGTCATCATTTTAAAGGAAAATAAATTGGTGTTCTATAAAATTCTGTGGAGTATATATCCCCAAAACCAGGGACATCTCCGGTGGGAGCTTTAAGGGTCCTACGGACACGCACAAGCTCCACTCAGGAGACCTGCTGAATAAGTACCGGCCCATTGTTGTTGGTGCCATTTTGCAGGGATTTTGCTGGGAAGCAGAACTGTGCCTTGGGATAACAGGAAATTAGAATGTAGGGACTGAGTCTCTCTATCACATCAGGACCTATAGGCCCAGATCTGACTAGCTCACAGTGCCTCACCTAAACTTTTAACATTACCAGAATAGCAGGCAATTTCGATAAAACCTGGAACATGACTTCTAGTCCCCAAGGAACCATGGAAACAGATCATCCCCTTTCGTTTCTCACTCATGCATGTCCATAGTAAACAAAGAAAGACACAAAGGAAGTTTACAATATATTTATTGGAACTATCATAGTCTATTTTGAAGCATGTGCACTGCAATAAGTGAACAAATATAACTGAGTAATGTAATCAAAATTACTAGCAGGCTGCAAACAATAAAGAGCCCAACCATGGCAACTACTATATCTATGTAGGCCTTCCTTCATTATGTGAGAACAGGGATATATTAGTGATCTCTGGGATCAGCACCGGACCCCATACCTGGTGTGTGTGTTTAGGTGGTCTGCATCATAGGTGTAAACTCACTTTACAGGACCGGTCTCTCTGCTGGAATTCTCCTCTCTGCTCCCCATGGGGGTGAGATACGGTTGATATGATAAAAACTACTGTGTTGGAAAACTGCAGTTCTGCTACCATGTTATGTCTAAAAACGTTAGGAGATGTTGCTGACCTGACATAGGAAAACAATACACCTTGTGGTTTAACCTTGTACAACATGTTCAGACTGAATTCAAGAACAGTCACTGAATAACTAATAAAATGTGCAGCGCATCTGTAAAATAATATCAAGTCACAAAAACAAATGTATTATGTGGGACTGTGCAAAGCAAAAACAGCCTAAAATTATTAATATCTGCTACTAAGGGAGAACAAAAGTGGGCTCAAAAGGGAAATCACAATATCAAAACATATGTGCAACAGCTCAGGGATGTGTCCCCATAACAACAGTTTTTTAAAGCCAGGGTCAAACAGCATATGCACTATTATCTACAGGAGTAAAGTTCTGTAAAAATGATTGTATTAATAAAATATGATATATTATATGGGTATAGGGCTGTTTACTACCTAAAAGGCATGCATCTTCAAGTTCTCCTCTATCTAGCCGTTCATAAAGCGCACAATGTTGGAACAAATATGAATCGTAATTACTGCTTCGGAAGTGTGCCACAAGGACTGTTCTGAGACACTCAAAGTTACATACTACCTGCAGGATTATTAAATGCAGTTTTTCCTATTCCTAAACAGATATTCTATCTTTATCGATGTACATTTTGATAGGTGGGTACCGGCAACCACTTGTGGAAATGGTACAGTATGGTGTAAATCCGCCTTGATGTTATGCAATTCTCCTGGTATATTAGTGCATTTTGTTTTATTTCAACTGCCACAGTAACTATGCCATGGTAGCTACTTGACAAGGAGCACAAGACCTGCATGTAAATAAGTGTGAAAGGCTTAACTTCTGTAATTGTGTCGCTCCTAAACAATGGGTTGACTTAATTAATCAACTTCTAATATTACACACCTTTTGATTATTTGCTGTGAATCTCCTCCTTTGTCGGATGAAAGAATACAACTTTGACTCTAAAAAAATCTGTTCAGTCTCTTTTGTCACATCTGCTGTACTGGACAAATCTTAATTCTCACCATTACATCTAGAACTGCCATCTTAGAAAAAGCAGATGCATTACGTGCCCTTTTTATATATTGTTCCTGGTTACTACCTGTTCTCCCCAGATTGTTATTTGTAAGTAGAAATTGCTGATTTTGTGTCATTTCACAATTTGTGAATCTATAATAGATTTCTTTTGTAAACTGGAATTTGAAAACTACAGATTTGTAATGTTGCTAAATTGCACATTCACAATGTACCTGTTCGCTAAGCTATGTTTGTGAATCAGACCTTTAAGAGGTTTAGTACATCTCATCATCTTGTTTTTGCAACTGGTTTGCAAATCACACAACATTTTTCCATACAGCCTAGACTTCCACAAATGTCATGTTGTGCACTATGTTAAATATCTTAGAGGTTCGTGAATACTTCTCCTAATTGTGTTTTTTTTTTACCCTTTCTGCCTACATAGGAGTTCAGAGATTTTTTAAAACCCCTAAAACTGGCACAATTGGGTGTACACTATATCTCAGAATGTTTGAGCCAGAGAAAGGTATATAGATGGGCTATCTGTTAGACCATCAGTGCTATTTTGAAATTAGTCCTCTGATGCAAACATCTCGCAAAATCTGCCACATTGTCTCAGCTTCTGGAACGTTTGGCAACTTTGGTCCAGATGTATCAAAGTTTTGCCCATTCTGTGTCTACGGGAAAATGTGTTAATACATATGGCCCTAATATCTCTTCTTTGCAGTTTTTCAATTGAATTAATGATGTTTTTTATTGTTTCTAGTATACTTTTGCTGGTCAGCGCAGCCACCTTTTTTGTTGAGCTGGTACTCACAGGTACTAAGTACCAGCACTTAATGTTATGCTCCTGAGTACTGGGACTTTTTCACTTCCTAGGAGAGTACTGGAACTCATGCCAGGTAGGCTCAGTGGTACTACTGCTGCTAAGGATGAGGCTGTCAGAGTGGAGCCTGTCTGAATGCCACTCTGGCAGTCACAGTGCCAAAGTAGTCCAGTGCGTGCCACTACTGAATTATTCAGCAGCGGCTCCTTTGTATTATGTGAGGGTGTCCACATGCTAGAAATCTCAGTAACATACTATGATTGACAGATTTAGGTCCAATCAGGCCCTGCACTGTAAATCACAGGTGTGAAGTTTTGCATGCACTGGACATCCAGGCAGCCGGCTTAGATTTGGAAAGAAGAAAGCTGTGGGAGCTTTTTGTGTGAGTGAATGTCTGCTTTTGTGTAAGAGAGAGGGGAAGCAACTGAGAGGGAATCTGACATTCTCTGAAGGTATTTTTAAGAAAGTATGAGGAATGCTTTATGTGTGCATGTCTGCTTGTTCTATGTGTGAGCATGCTTGCATGTGCAAGAGAATATGTGAGGGTTGGGCCTATTACAAATAATAACAGAAGCGGCAAATATCACAAAATGAAGAAATTATAACATAATATATTACTTTGTCTTCATTTGATTCTTTTGTAAGGAGTTAGCCAGTTTATGTCAATACATTTATCATGTGTTTGGTATGTGGTGCAACTGTCTTTTAATGGCTGACCATTAACATAATAGTGCTATTGCTGGAGTGGCTGCACTGAAGGTAAAGAGATTCCTTCTCTTCTGGGTTGGGTCCTCTTCCCTGCAGGTCTTCTCACCCCTCTCTATTAGCATATCTTAAGTTTATCATTCTCCATGTCACTGTGTAGACAAGGGTTGGGCCATAAAAGGCTTTTTTCACACAGTATTCATAGTATACACCTACATCTTCTTGGAACAGTTTGGTCCACCCTTACAGGGTTCTTTCAAATCAACAACTAGGAAACCAGAGATTCACTTTAAGTCAACGGCGATAAAATAACTAACCGGTTATGTGGCAAGTTCAAAGCAATCACTGATCTAATCAGTGCATCTGGCTAATTGAAAAGCTTCTCTGTCTCAGGGATACATATGCCTCGATATCTGGTGCAAAATTAACTTATTTTATCACTCTATGTATGCTTGGTATACAGCGATGGACTGGAATTTTTCACGTTTATATATATGTTGTCTATAGAAAGTCATTGGATAGAAAATGTGCACAAACAGTAAGTATAATAACTCTACATTTGGAATTCACTGCGAAAGAACAAAGGCTCTCTTCAAATTGATGAGTTGTGCCACGTAATTAAACCGGAGCTTCTCAGCATTTAATGAGATCACTGATAACTCCTGGTACATAATGTTGCTGTTTAAAACACACACAGCAATGAACCGAGCTGGACCAGTCCATCTAAATACACTGCAAGGCTAAGATCATGCAGCGTTAAGGCAGTATAATACAGTGCACATCTGGTATTTCAAAGCACATTCCCATTATGAAACAGCGCTCGTCCAATATACATCGATGGCCCATCTTCCCACACCATCTCACCAATGCCCAATATCCCAAAGTCCTACGGCCACATATGCTGGCCTACAACTTTGGGAATGATGATAAATCTACACAAACTTAAATTTATCAAATTCATTCTGAAAATCCTTTGTCATTGTCTCATATGGCCCATCCATAGACATACACTGAACTGCATGAATATGCTCAGCATGTACAAGAGGATGCGAGGATGTAGCCCTTCAAATTAATGATTACTTGAAAACAGAGCCCATTGTAGAGACATGCATTTCAATACTTTTCTTTTCAAGTTAGCTTTCTTCAGAATAAAGTGGAAAGTATGAGAAAGTTAAAATATACGTTTAAGTTGAAAATTCCCCACCTATGTAATTAGTTTTGTCATTACTGAGTAAGGGCCTCATCACAATGTCGGTGGGACTGCCAACTACAGGCTTTCGGCAGTGGTCCCACCGAGAGACAGTCCTTTGGTTCGACAGCCCCATTATGATGTAGGAGGTCGGACCAAAAACATTGGGGGGAGATCACCATCTCCAACAGGATCTACAATCTCGTCGGGCGGCAGTCGGAATCGTATCCCTTGAATGGCGGCAGTGCCAAGGCAGGCAACGCCATTGGGATTATGATTTTAGAACAGAACAAAGGCCAATGCTGAGACTGACTGCTTCCTTATTTGTTAACCGAATTCATGAACAAAACATGAAATTCTGCTTTAGAAATTGCACCTTAGTCAAAAGGTACACTTTTCAATCTTCATTTATTTTTTCAAAGAACGACAAAATTTGTTGTGCATTTTAGTACAAAACGAACATGGACACTACAATGAGACAAAATTTGGAATGTTCACAACACACCCTATCAATATATATCCCATACACTTGGCCAAATTTACATTCATTTCACATTCACACAAACATCCATCCTAAAAAACAAAGGTCCCTAATTCACATTATCATGTATATTAAAGCAACAAGAATACAACCATTTAAGTTAATCAACCCTTTTCTCCAAAATAATTGTTTTCCTATATACAATATTAACTTCTAGGTGACCAGGGACCAGGTCGGTCGACGCGTTTCGAACCCCGACTGTTAAAGGGTTCTCCTCAGGACCAACAACTTTCTTCAGTTATACAGAATATGGTTGAAATCCATGTACACCACACTCCAAACGTCATGTACAGAAATAACCTATTAGCGCTGTGCGAACGGGTCCAAGTTGGAAAAGACAGCCGCGGGTCTGCGTGATCCACAGTTGTATCTGTAAAATGTAGCAATTGTCGTGATCAATTGATTGTCTACTGCCTTTTGATTTGTTCCACCAACAAGCGTACAAGTGTCCTCAACACCCCGTGTCACTGTAACAGCCGATTCCTCACACTTGCTCGCAGCGTCCGCTGCTTCCAAAACGGGTCTTCCTTGCTATCTGGTTTTCGGAGGCTTCTGAATTCGTTCTGGCGGCAATTCCTTCCCCGCTGTTCGACTGTTGGGATTATGATGTCCCTTTCTGACAGCCTTTTCATTCTGGTCTGACCGCCTTGAAAGGGTTGCCAGAAAGGGAATTTGGGGGGCTCCTTCCCTCGTGGACCACTGCAAAGTGGGCCTGGGGGCACATGTAGTGCCCCCATGAACATTCACACACCCTGTGCCATGCACAAAATGGGGCATTGCACACAATGCATGGATGTCCACAAAGTGCTTTTTTACTCTGCGGGTTATGTGGTCCAGTTCCAGGGCCACAGCATAGGCCACTGCGTTAAAGGTCACTTTCCAACCACCAGCATGGCAGTCCTATAGTAATTGGGCAGTCGGACTGCAGCCTGCTTGTCAGGCAGCCTCCTGATTGCCATGATAACAGACAGTAGTCCAACTGCCCACTTTCATAATCGGACCCTAAGGGCGGCTCTCTGCGCTTATCTTTTCATAGGCTGTGCCTCTATGGGGAAGAAAAGTCTGAAATGACTGACCAAAACCCCACAGCACTGCAATAAGATAGAATATCTGTGGTCCAGTACCACCTAGTATTAGCCTAAATCAAAGGCTAAATATCAGGCCAAGATTTTCACTTGGCCCATAGGGACATTGTTGTTTTTCACTACTTAGCATGAGCGTGTTGCAGCTTGCCTACTGCTTTGCAGATGTTAATGCGCATCTTTTATTTTTTGCAATATTTTCAAAGACTGCTTTCACGTGAGAACTCATGGATGTGTTCACTCTCTGCATGTTCCTGGGATTTTGACTTAACATTATGTACAAGGTCGAACAGCAGTGCCACTTGTTATTTTGCTCTGGCCAGTACTTAACCCTTGGACAAAACATACCAATGCAGCTGTTGTTTGGACAGCGTTCCTGGGTTTTTAGTGGAGTGCACAAATATGTGACACACATTTGGAGAGGGACCTTTCCAGGGAGAAGAGCACCCATGATGTAGATCTACAATTTATAGGCTATGGTATGGGGTCTGCTGATAAAGCTCAGAGATCTTCTATTATATAATAATGCTTCCTAGCAAGGGGAGGGAGGTTAGGCACTTTAGTCCTTTCTCCTTTGTCTTTCTTTGATGACATCTCCCTTCATGATTTATGGATTGACTGCTATGCTGACAATATTTGTGCTGTGCATTTTTCTGCATTTTGTGGCATGTATACTGCATGTTAGTGCACGTTAGTTAATATAAATATTTTGAACTGTTTTGTGTCTCTGTCAGATCTTATTATGGACAATTACAAGAGAGTGAGCAAAAGGGTGTGTCTTGTTACCACGATTCCTGAGAGATCTGGGATTGTTGTGTTCTGGGGTACCTAATCATTTGTTTCACTGTGAGTGAGTAGGATAGCAACAGAGGCACTATAGCTAGTCGGTACTGGTTTTGTGTGTACTAAGGTGGTGGGAAGACTCGGTCCCTATATACCAAGGTCCTATATTCTGCACATTTTTCTGTATTTGTGCGGAACTCCTGCAATGGGATGGTTAAAAATCACAGTGTTGAGCCAAGAACACACATTACTTGCCGAAGAGCGTACCCCATCACACAGTACTGAACGAAGATCAGACAATGCTGGATCAACATCACACAGAGCTTAGCTAAGATCACATACTGGTGGTCAAAAGAACAGAAAAAATCACGCATGACTGAGTCAAGGTCACGCATCACTGATTCAAGACAACATAGTGCTGGCTCAGTATTGCCTGTTGCTGACCCAATGTTACTCAACACAAGCACAAGATCATTCATATCTGGCTTAACAATGCACAGCGCTGCCAAAGAATCAAACACTAATGGTTCAAGATCAAAAAGCGAGGACCCAACAGCAATGGCCCAAGATCAAACAGTACATGGCCAAGGTCACAGCTTGCCTAATATCACACTGTGCAGGTTTTATGCACAGTTCTCAACCTAGTAAACTTGTACTGAAAATCTTGTGGCATAGAATGCATAGCCCAAACATAACTTGGCTCTTTAAATGCAATGGGATGCTTACACATTTGAGAGGGTATTAGTAGGAGACAGCTATTGATTGTCTTTATACGCTATGTGCCACATTTGCAGAGGGAATTTGCCTATACAGAAATTGGAGACTATTAACAAGAGTAATGCAAGGGCAAATGAATACTTGACAGATGGAAGGTGTCATTATATAATTATGTCGTGCCCCTACCCCATCTCTTGTCCCGCCCGCTAGATCACATTGTTGAGTATCTGCAAAAAAAAAATGTGCATTCAATGCACTGCTTAAAAGTTATATTTTAAAATTTTAATAGCAGTTCTGTGGATTATTGACAGCTCATAATATGTACAAAGATATTTTATATGGCGCGTGCAATTCTATCCTTTTATATGTTTTGCCTATTTAAAAGAGTTGCGATCTGATCTGCGCACATCTTCATTATTATTATGGTCTTCGGGTGCCACTGTATCGACTTTTAAATATCGACCTACAACAAAATTGATTGCAAGGTATTTTCTTGCACAATATTGTTACAGTAATTAAATGCAGAGTTACCCTGACCTCAACTCAGGATGCTTACCTTAACGATCTTAATTAACCAAGTCGATATTGTGTGTCTCGTACTGCTGGAGGTCAATATTTTTGTATTTAATAGTTTGACATACAACTAAGAGCTCTTTCTGGCACTTGGAAGGACAGCCGCAAATCCCAAGCACGCTGAGTTCATGAGATTCAATACATATTGTAGGATAATTTTTACCCTTACTTGCATTCCGAGAGACATTTGATTGTCAGATCTACTCTTAGCCTTTGTATGGATGCAAAAAAGCCTCCGAGAACACCCCACAAGCTTAGAACCGACAATCACTATTACAGCAAGCCTGGGACTTAATGCGAGAACCAGGAGTGTTTTAATGACCATGGTGCTGTTTGGAAGCTGTCACCAAGGCATTAAACACAGTGTGACGCCAGAGGTTTTGAAGTACATTGACGTTGCACAGAGCCACTAAGCAGAAGTAATAACACCTTGCTTTGTAGCAGGTGTCCAAAATCTGCTACTCTGAGTACTCAGCACTAAAGCGTAAAGGTCACAGTATAAAAAACATACATGAGTTGGATGTTCCAGTCAATCTGCTCTCTCAGAGAGAGTTTAAAGAGCAAAAGTGCAAGAGGTCATAACTGAAGAAATTCAGGAAGTGCTTTGTTCGATCAGTGGAGTACAAAAGTGTGCCTCAGCGCCTTGCAGTCGGACTCAGTCACAGAAAAGATTTTTATATTCGAGCTCTCGTCTTTATTTTCTTTTTCATCGTTCTTATGTCTCCTTTAGTTACTTGGTCAACAAATGTCCCAAATGTAAGCTACCACATTAAGTCGGAAAATCTAACAAAATACTGAGGCAATTAATCTTCTCCTTCAGTCGTCTTTTTGGCCTAATGGCCTCGATATAGCAGCTTCTTCTCAACTGTGTTTAAATATTTTTGCTGATGCTGGTAATAGCCGTACCCTTATTCCAACCTCCAAACATTTTCAAGGATGTTTGATGTTTCAGACCATTATTTTTTTTTAACCACTTCTATTTTTAGTTAATGTTTTTCTCAATGAAAAAGAATGTCAAAATAGCTTTTGCTCTGCAAGGCTCCAACAATTCTTGGTATGTGAATTGTTTTTGTCTGTGATTTTTGTTTTAATTTTCAGTGTCCTTTGGACGTATGTGCAAGTGTACAAATGGCACAAATTGGGGGGCAGATGTATCAATGAGTTGGTCGCTTTTGCGCCATGAAAGGGTGTGCAAGGAAGACACACCTACTCAGAATTTTCGAGGCTCGTAAGGCCATCTTGCGTGGCCCTGCATGGCTTGATCAAACTAGAGTAACACAACATAGCGCAAAGATTTGTGATGTGTTACTCTGCCCAAGGTAAGTGATTCATGGTGTGAATTTGTGTCCTGGGAACACGTTAAAATGCTAACTTTCCCCAGGTGAGGAATAACGAGAAGAAATGTCTTTATTTCTCCTCGTTTTTTCCTCCTTCTGCAGCACACATAGAAAGAGGAAAATGACTCGGAGGATTGTTTTGTGCAGGAAGGTGTCCCTTCCTGCACAAACAAAAATCCTGTCTGCAACACAGGCGCCATTACACAGTGTGCCTGCTTGGCGCTAGGCAGTCCATTGTGCACCAGTGCAGGGAAAGGACAGAAATGCGCAGTAGGATGTTAAATACAATGCATCCCTGCCCTTTCCCTTTCACGCAGCGCAGAAAGGTGTCTTGCTGTGCTGTGTGAGATATTGATGAGTCCGCCCCTAAATTTGAGTTCGTAGATTAGGCCTATGCTCGCTTGTGTTTTGCACCCACTATTCCCATCAGTGTTTTATTATTCGTTAGAGTGAGCATGGATCGTGTACAGTAGAATAATAACATGCACACCATGGGGAAAAATAGCTGCACATAGTATTCCCTATTGTGTTGTACACATCAGTAAACCTGTGGTAAAATAATTCACCCAGAAAAGATGCTGTTTACACCCCAAAGTTACTGGTGAGGTTTCTCTTCTTTACCCCGCTAGTGATCAGAGTAGAGTTGTGTAGTAAAGGAAGATACGCAGTCCAGCTGTATAGTTAGATAATCCTTTATTGTAGATTCCTTCTAGGATAGATGAGTAGGAGAAGATAGGAAGTATAGTAGTTTACTACAAGTTGTTTAACAGAACATTTTGTTTTCTCCTTTTAAAGCACAATTAGAAATTAGCGGCAATTTTCCTAGGTGGACACATAAAGAAGCCTGCTAAGACATTCAGAATCAAACCCAAAAATGCCACCAGCAGTATATATAATTATATTCACAATAACCAATAACAGGCTGTTTTCATTGTTGCTCAAAAGTCAATCCGAACTACTGGCACTTATGAGCAACCAATGTACTTTACTAAGTGCTCATCTCACCTTCCTATACAGAAATTTGGCTAGCTTGCATAAACAAAAGGTGTGTTGTGTTTTTTACTAAGGGTTTCCAATTGTGTCATAGACAATGTTAGTGCAGCATGTATTGCCTTTGTCAAACTTAGAACAACAAGGGGTAAAACAGAGACCCCACTACCCTGTGCCATTTCTTTCTCCTGAACTGCTTCTGAGATGATCATTGATGTATATTATATACTTATTGTTATATATATAGGGCCAGATGTAGGTGGCCGTTTGAGGCCATTTACAGAGCGGTAATGGCCGATTTTGTCCGTTACCGATCGGTAAATGGGTGACAGTTATGTAGGGGGCATTATTTTACCGAATCGGTAAAATTACCTAATCAGTAATTTTAACGATTCGGTAAAATAAAAATTCGGTAATTTTACAGATTCTGAGGCATCCAGATGCAGGTGGGACTCTTCAGAGTCCCAGAGGCCTTACCGAATCGGTATTTTACCATCAAATAGAATTTGATGGTAAAATACCGATTCCGGTGTGCATGCACATGTGTGCATGCACACCTATGCCATGTGACAGGCAGACCTGCCCTTAGAGCATGTATGCCTGCCACATGGCACCCAAGCCTGTTTTGGGGGTGCCAGAGGGTGTCAAAGTGACACCCCCTGCACCCTTGTGAAAATCGGTATTTACCGATTCGGTAAATACCGAATCGGTAATGCCCATTCATTCCTAGGGGCTTCAAAGTCCATAGGAATGAATGGGCATTACCGATTCGGTATTTACCGAATCGGTAAATACCGAATTCTTCCGAATCGGTATTCCAGCACATCTGGGATACCTACATATCCACCCCTTAGATTTACTGATTTTTAATTACCGAATCGGTAAAATTCGGTAATTAAAAATCGGTAAATCTATTTTACCTACATCTGGCCCATAATCATTTGTGAATAATACTTGGGACTTGATACGAGTCAGACATGTCAGATGCATTATTACATCTGATAAAAATCTGATTCTGAAGTGTTTGTAATATATTTCTGCAACAATTGCAGCATATTCTAAATATTTGGAGAACATGGGGATTTTGATAATTACCGCATCAAAATTCAAATGCCCTGGGGAATACTAGGTCTTTTACCCTTGTAAAATTACAGCACATGTGCCTGCCTAATTTTAATAAATTGTAAGGTGTGCAGTCATTGCACCACTTGCAACTCGTAATTTAATGGACTACTTTTAGTCATGCCCTTCATGTCTTCACTTCTCTGGCCCACTTACCAAAATACTACGTCTGCTTTGCATTTAATAACATACATACTGGCATAACAACCAGCCCTCCACATCCCTTAGTACTCCCATCGTCTCCTTAATTTAAGAATAAAATCTGGATTCCTGTGAAGCCTTTCCTACACTCCTTAGTAAATTTTAAAAATACTACCCAGCATACAGAATCATTCAACACTTCCCTCACGTTTCCCATTCTACCCTATATTATAGGTACCTGACATAAGTCACTACCTCTCTCAAATCCCTTGTTCTTTTTTCAGCTCCCTCTTTGAACATGGTGAAAGATGTGACTGCATGCAATAGTAGCATGTCTGTTACAATAACAGAGTTGATATTCCTGAGTGCAACCTCTTTTTCTCCAATCCCCCTGTCTTTAGAGATTAAAGGGAGGTTGCAAAGACAGAGGAAAAGTCAGCCTAGCATGACCTCTTTCCCTTCTTGAGATGGAAAGGATGGATGGAGGGACCTTTACCACCTACTCTTTTTCTGGCTCTTAGGTTCCGGACAACAGAGAGCTGGATGTGGGGTGTGCAGCATCCACCCCCCCCCCCCAGCCTGGGTACCTGCCAATTACTATGCTACACGCAGAGCTTAATGTTACACGTCTTTATTGGTATATGTATAACGATGAACTCACTATTCTAAAACAAGCTTTCATTGCATTCTGCTCTGACACCTAACATCACAGCTCCCCATGTTAATTTCTTTATTTATATATCTATATATATATTTATGTATGTGTGTGTGTACAATTACATCTCTTCAATCAACCTTCTTCAGTGTCAGAAATATTTAAAGATGGTGAAAAGGAACAGCAGTCACGGAGTTTTGAGGTTCAGTCATTCCTTTACCCTCAGATCACAAGATCACCATATGCCCCTTGATGGACACTACGTAGAAAGGTTCAACATTATAGGGAGCCTCAGATTTCCTTTTTCACATTTGTTGGATGATCTCTAGATCTCCTCTCTTAAACAAGTTGTTTGCATGTCACCTCTTGTCTGCATAAGCTTCCATTTTATAATTGTTAACCAAGTCCTTTGTACGAGTTGTGTTCTCATTTTCTTCTCTTAAGTTGGTCCATTCGAGGTAACTTTGCTGTCTTTGCTCTACTGAACATGAAAGTCACAGGACTTTTGCCTGTGGTTTAATGAAGTGTTGCACGATAAGTGTGTAGGGTAGAATTCAATACCGCTTTTGAACTGATTTAATCAAGGATTGCATGCTGCACTGATTTTTTTAGCATGGTCATAAAATGCTCAATGAGTCCATTGGCCTGTGGTCATAAAGGTGTACTCTTTTGATGTTTTATGTTCAGATGCTATAGGAAATCCTTGAATTATCAACTGTTAAAAGGTGGGCCATTATCAGAATTCAAAATAGCTGGAAAGCCCCATGTTGTAAAGATGCAATCTAGTCTCTCAATGACTCGCTCGTGAGTTGTGGATGAGAGATCTGTGATTAATGGAAAACGTGAGTAGTTGGCTGCAATAACCATTATATGATGTCCATTATCAAGTGGACCAAATACATCGATGGCTATTCTCTCCCATACAGACTTAGGACATTCTGACATATTAAGATTATGTTGAGTAATATTTGTAGAAAGGCAGTTGCATAGACGACCGGCCTTGGGTTCCTTTGCAACCCTTTCATCTAAATATGGTAGTCAAACTCAGCAACAATATCACAATGTCCTTTGTGAGATACTTCAATTATTTTCTGTCGCAAACGTTCTGTAATTAGTATTTTCAACCCTTGCACTGTAACTCCTTCCTAGGTTATGGACAATTTATCTTTAACACTTTTTTTTTTTGGGTATTCACCATCACTGGTGAGAGGTCTAGTGTGTTGGTCCCATGACTGATGTGTAATTATATCTTTGAACTTCAGCATGTCAATATCATGGCAGCAATGCTCTGGGCTAAAGATATATTTTTGATTTTACAATGAAATTAATGCAGGCTTTAGCCATCTTGAATGGAGTACCTTGACCTTGTATAGGCATTCTGGAAAAGTGGTCCACATGGTTTTGAACCTTCCCTGGATAATGCACATTAGTATAATTATACTTTTGTAATGGTAGTCCCCATCATTCAATGCGAGGAGGCATCTTGGCTTTTGGATTGGCAAAGATAGTCAGTAAAGCTTGATGATCAGTTACCAGAGTAATAAACCTTGAGTTGTTATAAGCGTGGATGCTGCCCATGTGTACACTTTCATTTTCGATGGCATAAGACGTGGCAATGGAGACAATTCATTGTATCCATCTTCAGCATTATGTTTATCGATGCACTGCTGTTGATGATGAACGGTATTAAGCAACTATTTATTTTCAATGTAAACTTTGGACAATGTTTGTTATGACTTTGGTGCTTTGGCATGTTGACTTTTCTTTGAGTGACAATTTTTCCTCACATGCAGCCAGTCCGACATACACATGTTTCTGTAAGGTAAACATCGTCATGGCACAACCATCTGCCTCATTTACACTTCATATTGAGGCCGAAAAACTGTTTGACGATGATTTAGATGACGATTGACTTCGTTCATTGTTGATTTGCCTCAATTGATGTCACTACTTGGTCTTTTGGGTGTGTGTTGAACGTTGCTTCTGGAATGTTCTGGTGGCCATTTTGTGTTTGTACAGTGAGCACTTACTTTTTACTTCTATTTACAAACCAGCATAACATGGTTCTCTTTTCCAGAGCCTTTTTATATCTGTCCTATGGTGGAACATTTACCTTTACATGGAAACAAAAATCCACATCTAAAACATAATTATTTTTTATGTGTAGACATCAATTTGTGTCCTTCAATCTTTTGCTTTGGCTTACTTTTTATACTTAGGATTGATCCACTCTGGGCACCTTCAGCCTCCATGTCAGCAGGTTGACTTTCAGCATGCTCCTTAGCTCTAGCAGCCATTAAGACTCACTCCAGATTAAGAGTTTTTCTCAGGATTTGTTGTCTGAATGAATCTGTCAAGCATCCATCATTAACTCTATGACACATAGCTTCTTCATCATTAAATTCTTGAACTTACAGTGTTTGATGAGTGTATTGATCCTCTACACAAATTCATCAATGGTTTTACCAACTTTTTGGCGTTCTTGTCTGAAAATGTATCTTTCATAATCAATGTTTGTTACTAGATTGAACTTGAGATTCAACGTTTCATTAATCAGACAGTATGTGATTTCTTCGCCAGTTTGCAGCATTTTCTTTATGACTTCTTTAACACCATCACCAGCAAGACTTTTGAGATACTTGATAATATTTTTGTTATGGGTCTCCAGTGCATCAATTAAATCATCAAATATCTCTATCCAAGCAGTCCATCTATCACCAAAATGTTGTTTTTTGGTGGTATCGAAAGGTGGTGGTGGTTTCAGGAATGCAGCAGCATCGCACACCAGAGTGGAATTTACTGACACTGCTGGTGGATAACTGTGACTTGGTTTAGGCAACTCATCAGTGAGACCTTGCAATGTGTTGGCCTCTGATTTATCTTTAATGATAGATGGAAACATGACTTTCTTCACTGCCATCTGAAAAATTTGACAATTACCATATTCGCTCTTGGCTTTTTATTCTTTGCAGACTTGTGAAGTTGTTCTGAGCCCCACTCACCAACTCTGTGAATGAACCGTTTAGGGTAAGGACGGATCCATAAGCACAACCTGTGCACTTCTCCTTGAGCCTACTCCACTAAGTGCTGTGATAGGATGACTCTCTTTAGTGTATTCATTGCGTCATTTTTTTCTTCTCTTCTAAATGTCAGTTTGCTTTGTCTGACACCTGGTTGATCTGCGCCTTGCAGCAAGTTCTAATTATCAGCAGTCATGCTTCATAAACCGGGTTGAATACTTCTTCAGCATTAACACTCTGTATAATGTATAACTTAATCTTGTGTAGGATTTTGGTACTTTTATGTATGGTCTAACCAGCAGGTTCTCGGCCATCAACGTACAGATTCTTTGGAACGCTCTATAGTCTTCACCTGCTTTACAGCAGATGTAGTTTTGCTTTGACACCACATGCATGAAGCATCAATTCAGTGTTTTGACAGCAACACATGTGGCATGCATGAGCAGTTTGCTAGGACCACAACAAAAGAAGAGCAAGGTTGTTCTTCAGGTTACTGATCCCCTATCTCACCGCCAGTTGTAGCGTCCTCCCTGGCTAGGTGCCCACCAATGACTACACCACACACAGAGCTTAATATTATGCAGTTTTATTCCTCTGCATGTAACTGAAAACTCAACATTCTAAAACAATCTTTCATTGGATTCTACTCTAATACATATGCCACAGCTCTACGGAGTCCATTAGGAGACAAAAGGTTCCATCATAAAACTCAACAAAACACTATAATGCGGATGAAAAATAAAACAGAATCTAGTGATCCAGGAGAAAGCAGGAGTAAATGTTAGTTTTCAACTTTGTGAAGCAATAGTGATGAGTAATAACATCTTTGTTATAACAGCACTGCACAACAGCACGCTGCCCTGAACCCTAGATTTCACTAAAAGAATAGACAACTATACACAACGGAAATATGCTTAAACACTTTAATAATGCTATTCTGGTCTAGCTTTTCATTACACCAGTCTGAAAGGAGATGAAAAGTATGTCTTCCCTTGCAATTTTTGTTCAGCAGCTCAAAAGAGAATATCCAGTGCAAACTAGCTTATTGGGATTCTTGCAGGCAGAGAACATCACCCTCTTAATCAAGACATTTTTTTCCAGTCACGGGAAAGATGTTCCACAGGGCTGAGCAGATTTCACTAGAAAGAATGAGAACCAGGTAACCTGATGAGTCAACAGTAGACTGGCCCCACCATTCCAGTCAACTCCCCATGTATACATATTTTCTCAAAGAAGCCATAATCAAAACAGCTGATTTGGAGAAAATGCTGCAGTGATTTGGGAACCTAAATCCTGTTTCAGGAGTGTCTGCTTCCAAAAGCAACTTTTTCTTTGTGTCATGATTCCTGCACAGCGTGTAGCTGAGTGTACCTGTTGAGCTAATTCATAAACATCAATGCTTTACAGATCCTAAATGTGAAATTCTACAATTCGAGTGAATTGCTCTCCAGAACTGTTTCCAAGTTCATAGGTGTTGGAAATTGGGCTATTATTTGTGCTGCCTGCACAAGTAATAGGTGCGCAATTGTCCTTACCAGGAACCAAGAACCCCATGGTAGCACTTGGCTCTCACAGAGTCACGAAGCAGAGCAGTCCAAGGCCTACTCAAGGGAGGTGGTGTGTTGTCTAGTAATCCCCATTCACTGGCATGCAATATTAGCACTGAATAGATGATTGTCCACTCAGTATTTGTATTTAAAAAAATAAGTACATTTATTACATACATACACCTCTAAATACTATGCAATAATTTACAAATATATACATTGTTATATGGAAAATACCATATATGATATTTTGTAATCACCTGTGACCCCCCTAAAGGGGTCACACTGTCATACCAAGTGAGTCAATCGGTTTTGTTAAACTTTAAGAGCAACTAACCACATGTTGAAGCATCATTGTGTATTTAAATGCAATTGTCAAAATAATAACCCTGCATGAAAACACTAACTAAGGCAAAACAAACATATATATATAGTGAGCAGCAATTATTGTCAAAACATGTGTTTTTTTACTTTTTATAAATCCTTCACCCTCAAACTGCAATCAGAAGCATAGCCCTTAAAGGGCATCACATTCACATAATACTGCATTTCACCCATACACTTATCCTATAGAGCACACTTCAATGCCAGTATTATAATTAACCACCTTTAGGCCTTAGAGGTTGTGAGAAGCTGGCCTGGCATATGAAGTTCACTGATGTAAGTGGGCACCTTGCACCAGTCCAGACAACTCTTATGATGATTTAAGAGGTCTCAGACAACCTTAGAAAGCTGCCCAAGTGGTAGCTGTGGAGAACAGCCTTCAGACCTTGTCTTGAAGGAGAGTAAAGCAGCTTGTTTTACCAGAATCCAATCCTTTAGTATGGATTAAATTAAAATGAACCACACAAAGTATTTATAAAAATATGTATTTATTATATAACACTATCTAGTATGATACAGTATCTCCCACATGGAAATAGACACAAAGCAGGCAAAGCAAAGAAATCACACTAAATAGCACTAATACCCATTGGCCCCCCAGGGGGGACCAAACCATATACTAGGAAAATGGTATAAGAGCCCCAACTCGAGTCAAGACAATGTTGAGAGGGCGTAGAATTTCTGGAGACCCACTGAACCACCCAAGGTAAGTAGAAAGGGACCACACGGAGAGTGTGGAGAGTGTGCATAGTGTGAACACAACTGCATGGGAGTCAGGGCAGGCCCGAGCAATCAGGGGAGCCCAAAGACAACAAAGGTGACCCTCAAATTGACCCGCCGGCCGGAGGCACAGGAGTTGCAAGAGGACCCCAAACAGCTCTCCAAAAGATGCAAGCCACGATGCACACAATGTGGTGTGGCCAAAGCTTCTGGTCACTGGTGGTGCTTGAGGTTGGGGCTACTTGGAGCCCAAACAACGTCTTACAAAATGTCAACAAGCCTTTGCAACTGCAAAGGAAAAGCAGTAGTCAGGGGTTAGGTTACGAGGACTACTGGACTCAAACTTGGTGAGAGGGTAGAGCAGGCCTTGGGTGCTGGGGAAAACAACCACCTGTGTTGCAGAGCCCACGGAGTCCGGAGGAGCTCAGGATCAGCAGACAGGTCCACTTATTTGCGGTGCCTGGGAATGCAGGGGAGGGACTCCTTCACTCCAAGGGAGATTACTTGGTACTCCTTTATGCTTCACGGGTCTTGGAAGGTTCCTGTATGATTCACAGGCACTGATTTATTTATTTATTATTTATTTTTAGAGTTTTCTATAGCGCGAACTTGAACCGATTAGGTTATCAGAGCGCTTTACATAGCACCAGTTCCGTTACATGTTATCACAGCAGTTTACATAGAATCAGTTACGTTGCACATTTCAGGATCTTGAACCGATTAGGTTATCAAAGCGCTTTACATAGGACAGCCTTCGATGTCCAGTGCCCTCCTCCGCCGTGTAGCGGGGGACCTCTTCCAGCCCTCCGAATTCGTCGAGCTGTCGGTACTAGGCTCCTGGAATTTCAGCTGCCCCTTTACAACTAATTCTAGGGGTCACATAGGGGTGGTATAGAATACATAGGTCCACTGCAAACACTAGTGATAAGGGTCAATTACGTACACATAGGAAGGGATATGACTGGCCAAACTCTAGAAGACGCATAGGGGTGGTATATGGTGTAAGGACTTCAGCGAATACCAAAGCTTAACATTATTGCAATCGGTCAAAGGTCTACTGCATACACTAATGATTAGAGTCATCTCTACACACATAGGGAGGGGATATGACTGGATAAACTCCAAGAGTCACATAGGCATGGTATATGGTGCTAGGTCTAAAGCAGATACCATTAACTAGAGTCACTACACAAGACAAAGCAGAGTTCCATGAGTGTGGATGCAGCCACAGCACAAAGGGAGGGTGGGAGGGATGCAAGGGCATGGAGAGAAGGAAACATTTGAGGGTCATCCACAGTGAGAAGGGCTAAGGCCAGGGGCATGGTAGGGGGCCAGAGCCCAGCGAAACTGTCTGAGAACAGCAGCAAAGTGTCGGTCAGAACAGAGCAAAAGTCAAGAAGTCCAGCAGAGAAGGTGGGAGCCCAGGTGAGGGATGACGCCGGAGGCCAGCCGCAGGCACGTCGCCATCCTGGAGAGCCTGCAGCCATCCGGCTCGGTGGGCGTGAGAGAGCGCAAGGTGGCGAAGGTGCAGGTGCGATCACGCGTTGTCCGTGAGGTGCTGCCACGGCAGCTGGTGGGCCGTGCGTGGATACAGCCGCCCTGGAAGATGTGTGGCCTCCGGGAGACACGAGCAGCCCATTCAGCACCGGAGCCATTGGTGCCATGCTGCAGGGGGATACAGCCGCTCTGGAAGATGTGTGGCCTCCGGGAGACACGAGCAGCCCATTCAGCACCGGAGCCATTGGTGCCATGCTGCAGGGGGGGAGGGGGGAGCGATCCAGGAGATCCAGCTCCTGCTGCAGGACCACGGGGCAAAACGGAAGTGGCAGAGGCCCCCAAAGCAACAGCGGGACGGGTGGCAGGCCCGACAGCCAGGAAGAGGGCCGCAGGAGAGGCAAGAGGCTGGGGGGAAGTTCGGGCGAGCCAGAAGAAGCGGCGATCGCCATCCGAGGGTCGCCGCCGGCCGCCATCTTGAAGTCAGGCAGGCACTGGGAGGATTCCCTCGCTGGGGGACACCGCCGAGTTGGGGCTAGACGGAGCCAGGACCCGTTGGCTGCTGCGAACAATTGGTGCGAGACTGGGCAAGCCGGGGGAGCGCAGGTCGCAATCCTACCTCCCAGCGGCGGCTGCAGACGGCGGAGTCCACGGCGAGATGCCGCCCGCCATTTTGAGCGCGGCCGCACCTCTCCTCCTTTTCCTCGGGAGACCGGACCCGTCCGCCAAGCCAGGATCCACTGCCGCAGCCCAGCAAATGCCCCAATTGCTCCTCCACATGTAAGTAACAAGGGGGGATCCGAAGAAGGGCCAGATCAGCCCAGAGCCGGGTTCGTGCAGCTCGTGACCCAGGAGCCGAGGCATCAAGAAACAAATGGCTGCACTAATATGTATTGATGATGAAGCAGACTGGAAGGAAGATGAAGCCAGCCAAAAGCAAAAATCAGAGTGCCCAGAATGTAGAAGTGCAATGGTTTCAATTCTGAAACTTATCCCAAGAAGAATCTAGGGACCTACACCCAGGTAAGCCCTTTAGTACCCTAAGAAAAGGGTTGGGAAAACTCAGGGGATCCTCCGAGGGGAGGATCTGGACATGGGGGAGGTTACTCCCATGTCCTTTGTCCAGTTTCGAGTGGGAGCCAACGGCTCCTAGGACTGGTTTGAATTGGACTATGCACAGGGACACCAAATGTACCCCTCATGCAGACTTTCAGGCACTGGCAAACACACCCACCCAGCCCTAATACACTAAATCTTGTCTGGGGGTGGTCACACCTCCCTGTGACAGGATGCCTATTGTTCTGTCTTCCTCTGCTCAAGCTTGGCTCAGCAGCAGTAGGGCAGAAATGTATCTCTGGTCAGCAGCAGCAATTTTCTGTTGTGCAGGACTAGAAGGCTGGTACCAGGAACACTATGCTCTTCAAGTGCTTGAACTCATACATCCCACACTGTTGATGGATTCAACCCAAGATCTGTGATTGGGGGTTGAGTGTCTGAAAAGTTTCAGCACTCTGTCCATCATCTCTTTGTGCTTGCTTTATTCACCCTAAGTTGGCTGGGTATGCCCAGATGAAGGCAATAGAAGCAGGGGTACTCCAAATTTTTGTTTGCGGTCCAGAGGTGGGAGTAGCAAGTAGCAAAAGAAAGCAGGAACAAAACCTCTTACAGTGACCTAAAAGTATTCAACAATTTTTGGGCAATTAAGTCAGTTATTTATACATAGGGTGCATCTGATGACACATTAGACTTCTCTCATATTTATTGTTTTTTTATTTATTCTTCAATATACAAAAATATATATACTTTTTTGATTTTTCTGCAGTTTTCATTTACATGACATACATAAATATTACATTTAAATGACAGTTGACATACATTTGTTCAATTGCGTCATATTTACTGAAATTGATGTTCTAGATATAACCCCTTATATACAAGTGTAAGCATTCATTCCAGCATACATACACACACTTTCTCACATACAAACAACAGTGACAAAATACATAAAAATTTGCAGGCTTTATGATGAAGTATTATTGTTGTCCAATACAAGACTCCTCGTAATGTAGTATCAATCTGTCAGAAATCAGGAAGCAGTACATGTAGGATTGTTATGATCTCTATTTAAATTATTTTCCACGTTACAGTTTTTATGTTATTTCAATTTGTCGTTTCCGAGGGTCTTTGTATGCGTACAGCCTACGTACGTTTCGGTGATATTAAATTCGGATTCACCTTCTTCAGGGCCAATTAGGACTAAACCAATGTATGCAATGGTCATAACCTGCGGGGTTCTCTTTGGTCTTAATGTATAAGGCAGTACAGTAGAATGAAATCTACTGTGGCTTTGATGAGGCGCCTAGTTTTATCAGTTGATGGAAGTTCTTAAAATGGCACAGTCATATAGCTATGAAGTCTATTGACATATAGGTAAGTTGTGATAATTAGCTCCTAACCCGATTTCAAGGAGTTGTCCTATGATGGTCTTATATAAGAGGAGTGAAAAAGAACAGGAGTGAAACCCATAGACCAGACTGGGACTGGGTATGAAGGATATATAGGAAACAATGTCCCACTAGGTATCAATAACAGAGACAGTTTGAAAATTGCATACAGTACGTATTGCAGAGAAGGAACACAAGGAGTCTCAGTACATTTGTGAAAAGGTTATTAATCACCAATTTTCATGGAAATGGGAAGCACAGTTAAAAAGCAGCACTGTACATGAAGGACATTCATGGAGCAACCCAAATGGCACTTGGTGACAAGGTGATAACAAAGTGAAGGTGACGACGCAAGTGAACGTGGTGAACAGCGTGGTCGGCGCAAAGTGATAAAGAACAATCAAACATAGGCTTCACATTGAGTCTACAGAATTAAAATGTTCAAATTCGGCACAGTTATGAGCCTATTGATAATGCGCCGTAAAATTGCGCTGTGTTTGTCGACGGCGTTTCGATCCTCTATCATTTGGGATCCTCTTCAGGACAGGGTTGACGTTGATTTGGAGTGCTGAAGTCAGGGAGCGCTGACAGGGGAGGTCAGTCGTCCAATGGTAGTGGGCCCAGGCGATCAGAGGAGAAGCAGTGATCTGAGCTGGGGGATCCAGGTCTCGGCGAGTCGAGCCGGTAAAGCACCTCACATACGGCAAAACATGTTTAACCAGAAATCATTGAGCAAGTTAGTCTTCCGACTACTGGATCAGTACCACCTGGAACCAGGTATGTCAGATTTTTGTTTTTCACTGAGATAGCGTCACTATGCAAAAGCATCTGAGTGAACGACGAAGTATTCAAAATTGTTTGTGCTATTTGGGGTCTAATTTTTCTTCATTTCTAAACTCCTAAACTGAGAAGCGATTTTTATGGGCTCAGAACACACTGTTTCATAACGATATATCTTTGTTAAAGTGCCCTTGTTCTGCTCCTTAATCTTCTCTTCGCTCCAATATCTTTTTCAAGGTCCCTTCTATTTATGGCATTCTTCAAGTTCCAAGATTATGCTTCTGTACTTTAAGGTAGAGAAAAGCACCAGGCAAGTAGCTCAATGGTAAATAAATGAAAGCAATAAACATTATAAAGCTAGAAAAAGAACTTCATTCATTTTTCTTGCCAGGTGCCACCTAGGAGCTGTACAATATGGAGTTACATTTTGGAGAAATTTGATGTGCTTCCTCTGAAGGTGGTCACAGAGAAGCTAGCAGCCAGATTCATCAATGTCCCGATTTGCGAGTCCTTAATAGCGATTATTAAGGAATCACTATTAAGGACTCGCAAAACGGGATTCATGTAGAAATCGCAATATTATTTGCGATTTCTACAGCTTCCTTATTTGCAATTAGCAAATTGCTAATTGCAAATAAGGAATGACTCCCCATTCATTCCTACGGGCCTAAAGGCAAATAAGGATGCGATTTCAAGGGTGCCAGGGGTGTCCAAAGGACACCCTGTAGCACCCCTGAAATGTAAATGCAGACTGATGTTGCGCACACACATGTCCAAAGGACATGTGTGTGTGTAACATACAACTTAGAAAAATGCACTAAAGTGCATTTTTCTAAGTTTTCGCTATTTACCACGTAGTCAGACTTCACTGTAAATAGCGGCCAAAAATAGCGATTTCGCAATTCTAAAATGGTTCATGAATTGCATTTAAGGAATCTCAAATAGAGATTCCTTAAATGCAATTCCTCGCAATTTACCGATTTCGCAATTTGCGATTTTTGCATTTGGGGGGATGAAACCCAAATGCAAAAATTGCGCTCGCAAAGGGCCAGATTCTCAGAATATGTTCGGTTTAACCCAATTTTTTCAACACATGTTTTCTGAAGCTCCTATCAAGACATACCTCTTCGTAAAGTGAAAACTGAAAACTGATTTGACATGTTTGGATAGCCAAGTGGTTATGTGTCATGTTAGCTGAGATAAGCAAAAAACCTTCGGCCAATTCATTTTGAAAATATAATGCAGAATGTTGAACAAAATAGGATTTCTTTTTTTCTGTAGAATATTGATAAATTTTCCACATAGGTCAAATTAAAACACAAAATATATTGCAAGACTTTGAAAGTGTGTGTGAAATAAATGTTGTTAAATTAATTATTTACCTGTGAGCAGATAGATCTTTTTTGATGTCTGATCCTACTTCTGACAGAAATCATCTCAATGCCACAGAGTATGTTAAACTTTCACATACAATAGGAATAAGGTTCAAGTGTTTTGTTTTCGGCAAGTTTTGTGTCAGGGAATGCGTAGACAAATGAATGACAATTTCTTTGTAATTGCTAGTATATTCCATTACATGTGTGCACTTTTCATCAATCAAATGAATTCTGTGTGTGTGCACACTTAAGAGCCTGTGTGTGTTTGGGTGGGTGAGTGTTGTGAAAAAGTGAAGTACCGGTGGAGCAAGGGGATTGTAAATAAGCCCCAAAGTTGTTATAAATAAAACCCACTTAAAATATAATCAGGCTTAATTGTTGGTATAGAACGATGAATTGATGCTAGAAATTAGCATATGAAAGCACAGATGAAGGGCACGCCATTACATTGGCGATGGATTTCTAAGATACTTATGTGATATGGAGGAATTGCTGCCTATCTACATGGATACTGGAAATATTTCCTGAAATCAACAATCTATTGCCACTTTTCAGGTGTCACTGCAAAGTGGATGATTTTCCCCTTCCATAATGTCAGGTGGTAAATCAGCCAGTTAATCTTTCAAAATGTTCAGCTGCTTCATCACCACTCCATTAGGGACACAATAGGGGAGCCTTGCAAGTCTGTACCACTGGGCCATCTGTCTTTTAACAGAACATCTAACAAGGTGTGTGCTGATTTCCTATGTAATCTCTAATACTGCCTTCCCTAAATCTCGAGCTTCCCTAACGCCTACATGGCTAATCTGTGTCTACGCAGTTCAAAATTAGTGGTTTGAGAAACAATGTAGATTTTAAATTATAGCCTGCATGATTCTCAGGAGAACTATCTGCTTTAAGCATACTACACACAATATCCGGGTCTGTGTGGAAATTAAATATCAGAGAAGCCTTGTGAGATACCCCCTCCAAGGAATGCTCATCAATTCTCTGTAAATTCTGCTGTGAATGGTGCTTTCAAAGCATATGCAGCCACTTCACACATCCAGCTTCATGACACTGCAAGATATTTCTATTCATGCCAAGCCTCCTCCAAGAGAGAGATACTTGGTCTGCATAAATGTAAGAAAAACAAGAAGTTGTGCAAGCTATAGGTAGCTCCAAAACCTACACAAGATCATGAACACGTCAACAAAATCAAGCACAGACCTGATCACAAAGCAAGTTAAAATACTTCCACAGCCTGGTTTTGGTTGTTCTACATTTCTCCAGGCCTGGCTGTGAGCCATTGGAGTAGGCTTAGGAAACTCAGAAACTGTAAATAAACAAGGAAATATTTATGCAACCTGTGGATTTAAGAAATAGTATGTTCTTCAGACAAGAATGGAATATAACACCAGAAAGAAAGATATATTTATGAAAATATACTTTAATTTACAATACAATAACTTGCATATACGCGTGGAGAAAATTAGAAAAATAGGTATTGAATAAGATTTTGTTTTGGGAAATGATTGTACCAGGTTAGGAAGGAACCAGGGAAAATGTTCTGACACCAGTCAAAACAGGAACATAAATACAAAGTTTTATTTGATGAGCAGAAACTGGTTCCTGCATCTCAAAGTTGTAACTAAGTGACCCAGACCCGCCCAGGTAAAAGGAAATTAGATTTCGACAGGAGACAAGGTACCTGATTCAGGTAGTGGCTGTTTGTAGTGTGATGCTTTGCAAACAGCCTCCACTTTTGTGTAGCAAAGAGCTAACTAATGCTTTAATGTACAGTGTGCAGAGAGAATGGCAAAAACTGCCAACTTCATTAATACTGAAGAGGCATGTATTGTGTACACCGTTCGTTACACAAAGAAGTTAATCTAGTGACAGATAATTGCAAGGTATCAACGGCAGCTCCTCCACTACGGCGGAGCATCTTCGCCCCCCGCCATCGCTTTAAAAAATGCAAAATTAAAACGGGTTTTAAACCCATTTTATTATTGTTTTATTTAGGTTGGGGTGGGCCTAGGGGGTACTAGGCTTATGATTGGCTGGAGGGGACTGGTGGGATCTACCTACACTGTGCATGTGGTTTTTAGCTGGCGGTCTTAGGCCAGCCAAAAAACATATGTGCAGTGACCTCTCTCCAACCCCAGCTGTATTGCTGGAGTTGGAGAGAGCAGGCACAGACTCCCAGTCTGTCCTGAAGCGCACATCACCAGCACTCAGGCCAATCCAGCCTGCAGCTGCGGAGAGGAGTGGAAGAGCAAAATACCATGCTGGATGGCAGCAGGTAAGTTTTCTTTTTTCCTTTTTATGTATTTGTTTTCCTCCTTCCCCATCCCTGCCTCTTCTGTACAATTTGTTTTATTTCCGTTGTGTCCCGTTACCCCCCAGCCCCTGTAGTGTAGTTCCTATTTTCCCTATAGGCCCTGCGCATTGGAATAACATAAACAGCAGTGTAGATGTAGAAGTGCGGTCTTCTAGGTCTCTACTGACTATGTTAGACTTAATTGGGTTTGTACCAACTAACTCAGAAGTCACTGGAAACTTTCTTGACTGAATAGGAAGTGATCAGCTCCCCTGGCTCAGACAAGAAGGGATTCAGTTTTCCAACAACCGCATAAACATGACAACTTTGCTCCTTAGAATAAGAGTCAATCTCTAGACTCGTGTGAAACAATAGACAGCTATTTCACTCAGTCAGTTGTGCAGATTACTTTCACCAGTATGCAGAGACTAGAGAGACGGGCGTTTTCAATAAAAGGTATTATTTATTGAACAGTCTTTCTTCTCATGCAAGAGAAATGAATTGCCACAATTGCAAGACTTGTTATTATAAAAAGTGCGTACAGTTAAAGGAGGATTGTGAAATAATACTGTAAAAGCATTGATATGGTTTCTTAGCCATACGATAGTTAAAACGAGTAAAATATATACATTCATATATACATTTAGCTAACATCCTCAACTGGTGCTTCTAACTACGCCTACCCCGGCGTACCTGACCTAAGCCTAATACATAGGAGGGAGTAAGTAAGTAGCAGTTTAAGTTAAGTTGGTTTTGCCAAGGGTTTGCTTCAAGAATTCTCTCTAAGGGTTTAGTCAACACCGTACCTCTGGAATAGAATGTTGGAGGTCTGGTATCTCCTCTCAGGACTCGATATCCCAGTTACCCGCAAGGGTAGGCTTGAAACGCCGGAGCTGGATTTTCTCAGCAGGAGAAAAGACAGCGTCTTTCTCAGCACGTCAAGGAGGAGGAGGGCCAGCGTCCGTGGGCTTCTCGCATCTGCTGGGCTCTGCAAGGGACAGCTGTTCTGCTCCTGTATTCTCTACCACCATCGCTGTGTTTGCTTAAGGCAACGTTGGTATTATTTATACCTGGAAGGTGCCTTGTTTGACGTAAGTTTTTGGACATAAGACGTCAATAAAGATGTCACTAAGAACCGGTTGTTCTTACAGTGCTCATTAGAGTTCTATTACCTTTCAAAACATAGCAAGCGGGGCTTTCCCAGGTTGCTGGGGGTTTTATCTGTTGAAAGAACTCGGTGTGTAATCTAGGAATTTAAGATAGTGGCTTCTGCTGTGTCATATACTGTACTGAGCTGCAGAGGCGAGTTTCTGAAATATGATGCTTTTAAAAACAAATGTGTGCCTTCCTGCAGGATCAATCTAGCTGGCTGCCTTGTTTTGACTGGCCATATTACCTGTAGGTAACTGCAATCCCTTGTTAGCATTAAACAATGACCCTACACTCAAAGTCCCTATGGGCTGTTGTAGAAGGAGAAATAATAGAAATGGTGGCTAGAATTACAGGTGTGCAAAGCTCTTATTGCAAATGTAGAAGTGCATAATTCCTGGTTATTGGCTGTCAAACGTTTTTCAGAGTTTTTGGATTTTCTTTTCACTTTCAAAGCATACATGAAATAAAACATGCACCAAATAACAAAGTAAGAAAATAACTCTTCTTTCACATTGCTCATCTAAAAGTAAATAGATGGAAACTTGAAGACCGATTTTTTGCGAGTGAAAGCAAAACTTATGTGGCTTTGCTTCAAGTGAGACTCAACATTCGTGAGCGAAACCCATCCTGAACTGCACTTTCGTTAAGGGCTAACAGGACTTATGCCCCCCTTTTACTGATTAATGATACACATAGGCAATCTATGTTCCCACTGTCAAGTTGAATTTTGGATTAGTGCATCGAAAACACATTACTAAAATGTTATTGTAATTAATCCGAAGATTATTTTCAATAATCTGAAGATTACTTTCAATGTTGTATGCATGTAATTGTTTCAATTGTCATGGCAGATCATGCTGCGTAATAGAGAGCATAACTAGGTTGCAGCGTAAGCTAAATATGGGACTTGAATGTTGGCTAACTTTGGTGCATCTCTCTTATTATGTCTTACTAGTTCTGATAAATCATCTAAATAAAGAGAAAGAAAGCAATTGGGCTAAACTGTATCCTTGTTTCAAGGCGTTGTCCATTCTTATTTTGGAGTCATGCCCCTCCAGACAGATAACTTTCTGTGGAGTGAGGATTTGCTGTGTAACTGGCCTCTTAAATGCAGTAGGAATGACCCAATCCCCATTAAGCTAATTTAACCCAAAGTCATTGTCTCTTTACTTTATCAACTACATTTGAATAGTATATATAACATGCAGCTATATTTTTTGTGTTGGATGCATGTGCCTTTTATGCTATGGTGGTTAAGGTGGCAATATTGTCAACAGCCGTGCATTCACATCTGAATCCTGTCTGATGGAAAGATATTATATTCATGCCTTCTGCCCATTTTGCCAAGAATGCTATCAAATGTTTTGTAAAACGTTTTCAAACAATATACCAATGCGATTAGATGATAACTACTGGGGATGATTTTTGGTTTACTTTTTATATAGGTTGTAGTAGTGAGCCTTTCCACAAAGTGATGCCTGGCCACTATTTATATAATGAAATAGAAAAATTAGGATTAACAAATAACTCCAGTTTTCTGTGTCAAATTTCGTGATGGCAATCGGTGTTCCACTGGGGCTTGGTGAGTGTGTAATATTACTCTCCGTAATTAGCTTTCTTGTTTCAACTTGTGTGATACGATAATAGCTCACGTCCCAATTGTATTCTATGCAGTTTGTTTGAAGTTCATCCTTTTCATGCAGATTTGATAAGAAATCCTTCCAGGACTTACAGGAAATATGATAAACCTTCAATTTTGTTTAAGCATTATTACAAAATCAGATGAGGGACTAAAATCCACATGTATTTTTAGATAGCATGGATGACTGTAGTTCTTTCCAGGCAGTTTCCTACTTATTTTGAATCTGTCAGACTCCTTCTCTAAATTATTTTTCAGTTGTTGATTGTTCATTTCTCTGGTAAATGATGGTTCTGCCTTCAAACATTGTGGTAGTTTTTTTTGTATACTATGTTTTGCTTTGTATGGACATAAAACATTGATCTTTGAGTGGTTTGATGAAAATGTTTTAGGATTAACTGCTGATGACAAAATGTTTAATATAACGCTGAGCATCAGAGTACATTTAGTTGTTTCCAAAGTCACATAAGAGTTTTGATTCTCTGGTTTTATCAGATCAATTAGGTCTGGTTGTTTTTATGAATTGTTTCTAGGATACAAAAAAGTATGATCTTCCTGAGTCCTCATAGTTATTGTCTTTCATGGTCTGTAATAGGCTGTTGTTAAAACCCCTTGTTGATACTGGTATTTTGTGTTCATTCAATCATAGTTTCAATTAGATTTTTTTATAGGGAGATGTTTTGTTCTCTCTACCGAATATCAGGATGTGATGTATACATGCAGTTAGAAGTTCTCATAGAAATTCAGTAACGCTGTGCTGATGTTATTGAGTTAGATGTAACTCTACAGTTTATCAGATCTACATTATTATAAATTATTGGTGGCCCACTAGGCCTTCCCACTTGATCTTTAATAGCTGGTATGTCAAAACGTATAAACCTTTGGGAATCAGAATTGGCTTCAAATAATGTGAGAGGTGTTTATCACATTATTTAGTTCAGAATTATTTAAATGTTGATCTAGGCCTGCAGTGCTCCAGAGATTATCTTTATGCTATCTTTAAGGCAAACAGTCTAGGGACACCAAATAACAGGAGTGTAGAGTGAAAAAAAGCTGTATTTACGGAGAGATTCCAATTTCGTGTTTGCGGTTTTATTTGCACATTTTATAAAATCTTATGGCAAATGTATGCTCCTTCCTATATCATGTTCATTTGTTACAATTATTTACAACTTATTTACTTCATTAGATGCCACTTTATCGGGACTTTAAAAAATACAGAGTGATTCAGGTTCATTGGATCCAAGCAGTGCTTGGTATCCTTATCAAAAAGTTATGATTTTTCAATCTATTATTTTCAATTAATTTCTCAGTCAGATCATTCTTTACATGTGTTTAGTATTATTGAGTACTAAGTGTTTGTGGACCAGGTGCTGTGAATGAATTTTTACTGTGTCTTTTGTCAGGTAAAAATATAATCATTTCTTGTGAACCAGCTTGTAACACTTCCTTAAATCGGTGCAATATTTTAAGCATAATATGTGTATTTAGAATATCATTCTTAATCATAGCTAGGACAGAAATCAATTTGGGTAGAGTCTTGCTGTCATCCAATTTTGCTCGGTCAAGTGATGAATCATATTCCCAAGAGTCCTTGTTTATCGGGTTACAATTGGTGTTTGATACACGTATGTTATTATTATTTCTAATAAATTGATTGGTCTTGATATTGGATGTTGTTTGCCTCCTATGGTTCCCGTTACTATTGACAGTTGTTAGAGCTATTATTGTTTTCTTTATTATACTCGCTGTTTTTTTGCTCTTATTAACCTCTGTTCTTGGAAAGATTTTAGTAGAGCCTCAATTCCATTCTATAGTTTAGTCATGATGTTGGAAATGTTTTGAAAATTTGCAGGTTCGTGTTGTATCTCAGTGGCTGCTGGTGACCATTGAAAGTGGTGGGCATAATACTTGGCTTGAATTCCAGTGAGCGAGACAGACTCACTTACTTGAAGGGTTTGAGGGAGGCTTGCTCACACTTGCTTGCATTCATTCTATTCTCTCACTTATTCTCACTTGATCTTAGTCATTTACTTTCATTTGTCCTTTTAGTCACTTGTATTTACTCAATCTCACTCATTCTTAATCATTATTCCTGTCATACTCATTCTGATTCACTTTGACTCACTCTTACTCAGCAAGATTCACCCATTCAAACTCATTCTGACTCAAACTCACTCAGACACAATCATTCTCACTTAGTTTGACTTAATCAGTCTCACTGACTCTCACACTGACTCCCTCTGTCTCACTCATTCTTTGACTCAAAAGAATCACTCAGACTTGACTCACTCAGTCTCACACACAGTAACATTCAGTTGCACTCCCTTTCATTCTCCCTCCATCACTCGTTCATTCTCCCTTGTACTAACTCTTCTTATACCTCATTTTCCTCACTTTGACTCCCTCCTTCACTGACACTCTCGCTTTTACTCACACATACACGCATAGGCATACAGACATATTCACATATACACAAACTCTCATGGACACACACTCTCACACATACACAGTATTTAAAAAGGTTTTACTTATGTTACTGTCTGTGCAGGTCCTATTTGCTGCTGCTTCTTTCAGCTTCAGGCACCTGAAACTGTCCCTTTCCCAAATTCGTGATGAGATGGGAAGGGTGGTTTGACTGGCATGTAGCCACGGGCACTGCAGGGCTTAAGCCTACAATGCCCATGTCTAACATTTTCAGGGCAGCTTTACCACATTACACATTAGGAGGCACTGAGGCGTTCAGGGGGCCCGAGGCCATGGCTGGGGGTTTCTCCAGTCCTGGATAATCTCTGATGGCTGGTGCAGGTTCCTTCTGGCATCTGTGCCAGACTTTAGACATTCTCTCTAGCAAAGCTGTCTTAGGTGGCTGCTAGACAGCATTTTCTTTTTATACCAAGAGTGAATAAAATATAATTATTTACTCTTGGTACAAAAAGGGGGGCTTATCCCGGGAGCCCTAATGGGAAAACCGCCACTGTTGTATCTGCTTTGACAGCTGATATACTTATACCTCTAGATGTTGAAGTAGTGACATTACCAGAGGTGCCCAGTGATTCCTATCAAAAAAAGCTCTTTCCATGGTAATGGTGGTTGTTTCTTGATAGTCATTATTTTGTCTTTTGAATGTGGTCGGAGGTATTGAAGTATTGAATGAAACATTTGATACATCAATAGTTCCAAGATTTCCAGGATATCCAAACTTAATTATTTCCACTGTGTTAATTGGTCTTTCATAGTGCTTGTTGAATTTTCTATTGTGCTTGATTCTTGAGATGTTAAGACACTGGGTATGAGAGAATTAGAAATACATTTTGCTGGCAAATCCTTTCCATGAAATTAAATGTTTTGAATTAGTGTATTGGATAAGACTTTTGTTTTGATGGCTCTTCTTTAGAGATATTTTCCTTGTTTTATTGTTAGAAATTGGTATCTGGTTGGCAGAGTTTTGCACTCTGTCCAAGAAGGAAGACAATCCTATTCAGGTTAAGTGAGTTACACACCATTAATTAACCTTTGGTTTCCCTAGATTGACACAGAGCAGTCACACTTAACTTAAGAGGCAATGTGTAAAGTAATTGTGCAACACTCCAAACAGTAAGACAGTGAAAACACCATGCAAAAAGATACCTCACATGGTTTGAAAAATCGTGCTTAATTTAATGAACAAAACAAGACCAAAACTACAAATATTCAATAAATATTCCTTAAGTCATGAATTTTAAGTGAGTTACACACCATTAATTAACCTTTGGTCTCCCTAGATTGACACAGAGCAGTCACATTTAACTTAAGAGGCAATGTGTAAAGTAATTGTGCAACACTCCAAACAGTAAGACAGTGAAAACACCATGCAAAAAGATACCTCACATGGAATTGAGAAATCGTGCTTAATTTAATGAACAAAACAAGACCAAAACTACAAATATTCAATAAATATTCCTTAAGTCATGAATTTTCAAAGAATAAACAGAAATATAGTGTTTAAAAAGCATAAAGTGCAAACTGAGGCTATCTGGTTTTGCTAGACTGGGTCAAATCCAAAAGTTGATGGAGTGAGGGTTGGATACAGGGACCAGCCTTGGCCCACAGCAAAGTAACATAGTTGTGCATTTGTTGGAGCTGAGATGTCCAAAGCAAAGTAAATGGTTCATCATCCAACTACAGGAGGAAGGGGATGCGCTGGTTACGGAAAGTCGAGCATGCATTGGTAATGAAGGCAATGCACAGTCAGTGATGTTCTAGTTTTTTGTGGCAGAGGCAGTGAGTCATCATTGAGGGAGATGCGCTGATTAACAGTGTGGCAACGACATTTAAGTGTGGATTTCTTCAGCAGCAGCACTTTATGTCCACTTCCAAGGGTTCAGGACTGGATTGGCACCAATTAAAAGGGCAAGACTCACAGATGGCAGAGTCTAGGTGTGTAGAAGGGTGGGTTGAAGTCTTTGATGTCCCTGGCAGGCAAGCTAGCAAGCCCCTGATATCACTCTTGGTTCAAATAAGGCAGGTACAGTCCTTCTCAACCAGGCAAGAAGGGTAGAGGGCAGAAGGCAGGTCAGCAAACCAGAAAACCAATTCTTCTAGATCAGTAGTCCAGCAGAATTGCAGTCCTTCAGCAGCACAGCAGTCCTTTTTCATGGCAGAGTATCCACAGGTCCAGAAATGTACTGAGTTGATGGTGCCAGAGGTCTAGTACTTATACCCAGCTGTGCAGTTGAAGTTGGGGAGACTTCAAAGAGGGGCTTTGAAGTGCACAGAGGTCCTCCCTTCCGACTCTGGTGGCAGACTCACTACAGGTAGTTAAGCTGTCCTTTGTGTGGGGACAGGGCACAGTCTTTTTAGGTGTAAGTGTAAGGCTGGGTCCAGATCCTCATTCCCATCCTGCCCTGGATGGCCTTTCAGGTTCTGGGCAGAGCATCAGTCCCACCAAACAGCTCACTGAATGTATTGAACAGAACCTCCTATTCAACAGATCACAATCAGGATTTCATGCCAACCACAGCAACCAGACAGCTTTGATCGCTGCCACAGACAACATCAGAACCCTCCTCAGAGAAACTGTGGCCCTGATCCTCTTAGACTTCTGCTGCTTTCAACACCATCTCCCACCACACACTTATCCACATACTCTACAATATCGGCACACAGCAAGACGCCCTCAAATGGTTCACCTCTTTCCTTATAGGACACACACAGAGCATCCAACTGCCTCCCTTCACCTCCGCACCCAAGAACATCATATGCAGCATATCCCAAGGATCATCCCTCAGCTCCACCCCATTCAATATCTACATAACCCCCCTTGCAGGGTATTGTTGATCCTACAGAATCATCATAATTGCCACCAAGACCTGGAGTGACCTGTCTCTCCACCTTAGAAATATCACCCTCCATGGTGGATTTCAGAAAGAAACTCAAGGCCTTGATTTTCTACAGAGACATGGCCCCCTCAGTGCCCAGATACTCCCTGTGGTGACAATACTGAGCTATACAAATGCTGATTGACTGATTGGCCTAAGCTCCTTTTGTGTGTGGCTTTCTAGAAGGAATGCACAAGGCCCAGCTGTCACTCACCAAAGACGTGTATTGGAGACAAGAAGCAGGCGCACAGGGCTAAGGGCAGAAAAATGTCTTCTTTCTAAAAGTGGTATTTCCAAAATTGTAATGATAAATTTGATTTTACCATTAAAGAGGATTTATCATTAGAATTCCATAGGCACTAAACATGAAACCTCTACGTCCTTCCAAGTGGGAATTACACTTATTAGATTTATCAAGGAACCCCAAATGTTAACCTGTGGGAGAAGTAGACTTCACAGTAGTGAAAAATGAGTTTGGGAATTTTTCACTACCAGGACATCTAATACTTAAAGGTATATGTGGTACTTTCTACTTACCCAGCACCCTGCCATATGGGCTACCTAGGGTCCACCTTAGCAGTGACTTATATGTAATGAAAGGGGATTTTAAGGCTTGACACAGGGTTTTAATTTACATGGAAGTGTAAACTGTGCACACAGACTCTGCAGAGGCAGGCCTGAGATATGTTTTAAAGAGCTACCTAATTGGGTGACACAATCAGTACTGCAGGCCCACGCGTATCATTTAATTTACAGGCCCTGAGCACATATATGGCACTTTACTGGGCATTTATAAGTAAATTAAATATGCTAATTGTGGATGAGTCAATCAAACCATGTTTAGGGGGAGAGCACATGCACATTAGCACTGGTTAGCAATGGTAAAGTGGCCAGAGTCCTAAAACCAACCAAGTAATATGTGCAGCATTGGAGGAAAACAGGCAAAACCTTTGGGGGAAGGCCACCCGAAAGCTGACAGTTCTACTTTCATATTACTAAGTTTGTATTTATTGTCCTTAGTATTTTTTCACCACCTTTCACTTATGATTTGTTGAACATTATCAGTTTGTCAGACTACAGTTGTAACTGTAAGTGTTGGGCTATTTGGTCTATCTTGGTTGCCTGTGACAGGCCTAAAGTCAGTTGAATCCTTCGGCTCCAGTAAGTCTAGATCTTTTGTTTAAGGGAGACTATTTCTTGGAGGAGTAATCTTTTTTCCTATGATAATAGGATTATCATCCTGAGGAATCCTTATTCTTTGTCTTGCCTGCTGGCTCTGTTTGAGTAACAGGTAGGATTGCCTTAAAATGTTTGTTAGCATCTATGAACCATTTATTTATAGTAAGGTCTTGTACTGAATTTGGTCCCTACATTTTGCCACTAATTTAGTTGTAAAGTCAATGAAATTATCAATTTGAAAGAATTGTAGACCTTGAAAATATTATCTTTAAAAAAGTGCCTGGTTCTTTCTTTTGTTTGTGCGATTCTCTGGGAACCTGTGTTTTTAAGGAGATTTCCTATAATAGTGGTTTTTGGTTGGTCAATGAGACAGATTGTGTGATTAGCAAGTCTAAGGCTAAAGTGCTGCTTATTGCACACACTACAGAAAGTAATGGGTATATAGGAGCAACATTTGTATCATTTGAATTCATTGCTGCCTTCTTAGATTATGTTTCAGTTATTATTGTTGGAGAGAGGCACCGATGAATCACCTGTTTGAACCATTATGTCCAGAGCATTAATTAAGTCTATATCACCTAGGAAATTGCCTATAGATTTATGAAAACTAACAGTACTACTAGCTAAGTTGGCTTCTTGACAATATTTCCTCCTATAGATGAATCTATTGCCAAATTCACCATAATTTTGTACAGATGAATGTGAATGCCAAGCCATACTTATTGGGTAGTAACATTTATTCGATTGACTGAAAATGGTTATTTATGGGTTCAGAGGTTCTTACCCATAGGCCTGGTGGGGCAAAGCAGGATACAATGGTTTGTTGTTTCAAGTAGATATCTTCAGGGGAATGTCAAAATATTTTCAAGGATCTCAAGGCCCACGTACTTACCAAATATGGCCTGATACTTAAGGTAATTCAAGAGCTGAAGTTCTATGAACTGAGGAATATGCCCTAAGTCTTAGCAGTCAGTTTGTTACTTCTCTGCACCTTGCCGTTTGATAGCATATGTAGAAAAATAGTATTCCAGGTAAATTATCAAGATTGTGGCTTTATCGGTCCCAAAAACATTCATATTGCACTTTGTTGTTGTCTCCTAGTTTCTCAGGATCAATTTAAAAAAAAAAAAAGTAATAATAGTTGGAAGTGGACTCAGCTACTGTCTTTGATGGTGTCAGCAATCTCAACTCAGCTCCCAGGCTGGTCAGCCAGCTTGTGCTGGAGGATCCACCTTTGTCCTCTTTCACCGCCTCATTTGATACCTAAAGCAAATTTTGCTGCCAGGTTTCCCTACTGTTAGACCTGACATCATTGGCTTGAGTCTCTCCTCCATTTTTTCTGTTTGCCTTCACTGTTTTTCGATGTTTTGCTGGTATACGCTTTGGGCGCTGTGCCACTGCTGATCAGTGCCACAGCGCAAGTGCTCCCTATGTTAAATTGATGTATCTATTGTATCCATGTTTGGCCTATTTGGTTTACTGTCAGTCCCTAGTCTAGTGCACCAGGAGTGCCGGGGCTTGTAAATACAAATGCCGCTCGTGGGCTTGCAGCACGTGTTGTGCCACCCACAAGAGCGGCCTCGTAAAAGAATGTCTATGGGTCGGTCATTGCGAGACCCACGTGCAGCCTAGTGCTGTCACGCAGGCTGCGCAAGTATACCTACTTGCCAGCCCCTCAAACCTTCCCTTGACTGCATGTTAGTCACCCCTATGGTAGGCCCACGGGCAGGGTGCATTGTAAGTATAAGGTAGGACACGCCTGACCAAGTTGGCCTAATAGTCCTAATAGTGAATTACAGCCATCTTCGTTCTTCACTATTGCGAGGTAGCCTGCTCTCCATTACTTAGAATGGGCCGCCGGGATTATTAATGCTATGATCCTAGCTGGCTCGGGGAGCATGGTGCAATGTCGAGTTTGGTATCCCTGAGCTCGGGGTTTAATTACGCATCCGTTGGTGTGGATGGTTTTTGGACTCTGGGTTCGAAAATAGCACTTTTAGAAAGTGTCTATTTTCGTGTCTAACCATTTCTGCTTTCTGCTGGGCTTGCGTGTGTGTGACAGGAGCTGGGTGGCTCCACAGGTCTGGATTAGTCAGTGTGGGATGAGTGGGACATTTACGTTGAGAGTAGGGGGAGAGTAGTTGTTGATAGCCTGCCCGGCCTGATACAATGCCGGCTCCACCTCCTGCCAAGCGGCTGATGGCTCTGTGCCTGCCATGGACGATCCTAGCCCCACCTCCTGCCAGGAGGCCGATAGCTCTGCTCCTGCCAGTGTCAATGCTGGCTCCACCTCCTGCTGGGCGTCTGAGGACCCAGCCCTGCGCAATGAATAGGCCAGGTGCTACTGCCTGGCTCCACCCACAACAGAGCCAGGATGTTGGGAAATTCCCCTGCATGGACAAAGGGATCAAAGCCGAAAAGGGGTATAAGAGAAGGACCCCTGAACTAAGAAATCAGATCACTTCTGACAAGGAACCCTGTAACCAAGGACAAGAGGCCTGCTGATCTGAGGACTTGCCTACCCCTTCTGCCAGTGTGCTGTTTGCTGGGGGGAATCCTGCAGTGCTTCTTTATTTTTGCCGAGGAACCAGGAGAGAGGAACTGTGTGTGTACTCTCACTCTTGCTAAGAAAATCTCCAAGGACTGGAAGAGTGCCAGTCTCCTGCTGAAGTCACAGGGCTAAAGGACTTCATCTGCTTAAAGTGCTATTTGCTGGAACCTGTGAATCCAGCACCTCTGAAAGAGCCAGCAACCTCGACGCCGACGGACGTCGCCGAATCCAGCTCGACGTAGTGGGTAACGGCCCCAGTGTCCCGCTTCCTCGACGACCGGCCGCCGGGCCCGACCGACGCCAGCAGCACCGCCAGTGAGTGGGAGTACGGCTCCAGCTCCAAGGGACCTCGTGTCTGCACCGCTGCTGATCGCATCGACTGCGTGCCCTCTCGACGCCGTGAGCGCTGCTCACTCTGTGCAACCGCATCATCGACAACGACGCCTGCTGAGGCCTGATCGACACCGAAGACGCGACGCCGGATTGCTCGACACCGCTGATCATCGTGTGCTTCATTTTCCAAAGGTACTGTGTTGTTGGGAGTCCGTGTGTGACTCCGGGCTCGACGTAGCGCTCCTCGCGGTCGACGCCGAACCTTTGGATTAACTTTGCCTCGACGTCGTGTAGCCCCCGTGTGGGCTACCTTGTTGCTAAGAACTGTGTTTCCAAGAAGAAGATTTGCTTTGATACTAAAGACTTTGTGCTAAAGAAGAAACTACCTTGAACTATTTTTCCCTTCCCGGAGTATTTATTAAGATTGTGTACATTTTTGTTGTTATTTGGTCTTGTGCTAAGCCTTATATAAAAATACTTATTTTTATAATACTACTGTGTCGTGTCCATTTGTAGTGTATTCACTTTATTACTGTATGTGGTCATAATTGCTTAACACACAGCCTCTGAGATAAGCCTGTCTGCTCTGCCAAGCTACTAAGGGGGTGAGCAGGGGTTATTGAAGGGTGTGATCCCCTTGCCCTGACTAGAAAAGGTGTGTCCCTATTTGTCAGAAGTGTATACCTCTGCCAACTAGAGACAGCCGGTTCTAACACCTACCTTTTCTCCCGGCTTTCAGATGTGTGCACCAGCTTCCCACCGATCAAGACCAAACCCTCTGACATGTTACCTAAGTGATAGTCACTGTCTAAGTTAAGCCGTTGCATGCTTGTGACGGAACGGCTCCGTCACAAGCCACGGGTGAGCTGTGCTTGTGACGGAACGGTTCCGTCACGTCCCGCTCGCCACGCCTGCGCAGCGCGAATTTCGCGCCTGCGCTGACTAATTAATGGGCGGGGGGGGTTTGTGACGGAACCGTTCAGTCACAAGCACAGCTCACCCGCGAGCCGTGACGGAGCGGATCCGTCACAAGCACGGGACCGCCGCGCAACCGCCCCCCCCTTAGCGCTGCGGCGGAATAGCCGCCGCAGCGAAGGGGTTTAAGATAAATTAGCATTTTTGTTTGCTTCCCACGACTCCCTTTTACACAATCTATGCTATTGTGTGCAACCCGAAACCCCAACAGCTTGCATTAAGCACTTAATAAACAGTGTTGCATTTGTTTCTTAGATGAAATCAGCTCTGACATATCAGTGCCACATCTCCCCCAGGATGTTTCTCCAAATTGTGCAATGTTGTTTCCTCAAATTGTTGAGTTTTTAACATGCCTCGGGTGAAATGGAAACAACTCCGACTCAGCAGCAAATACATTAACACACGCAGCAGCTAGCAGACAAAGTTTGAAACGATACAGAGTCCAAAATGCAAAAATTACAGCAAATGTCATGTCCGAAGCCCTTGTGGCTTATGGTTTGAATAAAAGTTAAAGGATATAGTAGTGGGTATATACATGTCCTGCGGTTACTTGATATGCTTATTTTTCTCTATGATAATGAATGTATTCTTAATTACAGACTTTATATGCACAATGTCACATGATCAGGCTTTGATTTGCAGGAAGGGATGCACGTGTGTAGCATATGTTATTAGGAAGAATGTTGACATTTCAGCTCTCTTAGGTATTCTGCCGCACAACACCCTAATCCTTTTCATTATCTAAATGAGTGCCACAGGGACAAACTACTCTCCCCTCCCGTATACATTTGCATAGCATCACAATAGGAATGCTGGTGATGGGGGGTGCAGCAATAGGAGGCAGACAACGTTTGGAGTCCATTGGTTAGGTTTGCTTGGGTTGATTATACATTTGGTGAAGAAGGAAGTTCTTTGAAAATGTTATATTGTTACTTTGGGTGGTGTTTGATCTAGTCCCTAAATTGTTAAATCTAAATCTGAGATGACTGGGTTCTAAATTCTCCTAAGCATTTGACTGAAATCTTATTTTATACCGGGTAAATTACTTTATCCTGCCCTGCTAGTAATTATTATTCACACCATGTACCTGTTTAATGTAAAAAAACATTTAAAAAAAACTCTAGGGGGTTATGTATAGCATTATTCTAATTGTATCTTAATCCCCTTCAGCATAACTTAATCTGATTTTAACCAGACCCTATTTAGTATAAAACTTCACACTTGAAATGCTCCTGGGATAATACATATGTTTTTATAAATAACTGAAAATTACTCTATTTGCCCCATTCAAATAAAGCAGCCTTGCATGGAAAATGAGATCTCATTATGAGCGAGACAGTCTGATGAGAACTAACACTGTCCCAACAAAAGTGTATGAATACTATTAATAAGTTCTTGCCCTGTTCGTACATTGTGTTCAATGGTGCGCCTTGTCTTGTGGCGTTACGATGCAAAGGATCCTACGCTTCTTTCTACTTCAGGTAAATCAGGACAGTTGTTCTGTTAGAAGGCTAATTTGTGTGGGTGGGTGCAACTTTATAACTCTGGTTACAAGCGTGCTGTTATGATGTATGAGTGAATTGGTGTGTGAAAGTGTTACATTGTGTGGATTCTTATAGGTTCATGTATACATGGCACTCATTTTGTGCCTCTGAGTCTATGCAATATATAATGTCAAACATTTACCTTTGTTGGTCCTGGTTTCAAATTCTATATCGCCGGGAACAGGTGTTGACATTCTGATATGGAGTAATAACATATCATAATGTTAGAGACTTTTGTTTGGTATAAGTTGCAGGAGGGACAAGTTGGTGGGTAGACACCATGAGATTTCCACAGGTGATGGGAGAGAAAAGGATTCCATAAGGCAGAAGGGTAATGTGGGTCAAAAAGAAAAGGGACACCAAAGTCACATCGACATTCATTCCCAGAAAAGATGGCATATAAGGTAAATTAGTGATAGAACAACAGAGTAACCATGGCTCCTTGCACTTCAAATACTGAAAAGAGTAGAGAAAGCTGAAATGCAGCACTTAGGTACTCCAACTCCCTCAAAGAAAAGCGGCCATTAAAGTAGGTGACAATGACAGAAGGGAAGGGTGTAAAAGAGACATACGGCGGAAGATAGGCACTACCTGTAGACAATACACATCAGGGAATGGGAGTGAAAGAGTCAATTCAATTCATAAACTTTATTTGACAATTAAGTCATAAAAGCACATAAAATCCACAGGTTTTCAATATAAAATCCATTAAAAGCAATACAATAAATATTAAGAAAGGATTAAACTATTATAAACTGTTGCCGAATATCAATTATTTGATAAAATCTTTCAAAAAAGAAAATCCATCAATTTTCATACAGAACCAGGTAATATTGCACAAAACTCATATAGATGAAGCAACCCTCATATTTTCAACTAAATGAGAGCAATATGTACTTAATATTCAGGTCTCAGCAGCAATTAATCTTGTGCGAATTACCCATGACCATTTCAAAATTTGGCCAGAGCAATAGCAATTAGTGGGCTAGAGTCTGTACATAGGATTCTTAAAGCCTCTGCATATCTGCGAGTGCCAAGCAATTTACAAATTGGCTTAACCTACATTGCTCTAGGGGCAGTATACAAGGGGCAGAAAAACAGGAAATGACTTATTGTCTCTTGTTCCTCCCCACACTTAGGGCATTTATCATTACCGTTTTCTCCTGCCCATTTAGCTGTAAATGACCTTAGTGGAAGGGAGCCCACTCTAAGTTGAAAATAGAGTTTGTGGTCCTGCTGTTTCTCTATGGCATCCCAATATATTTCCAGCTTCGGCTGGGCCTTAAACTCCAGAAAACGTCCTGTTAAGTGTGAGGAGAGGCCCTTTGTACAAATATCTGCATTCACCATCTCCCAATACTTTTCTTTCAAACTTTTCCTGGAGGGGAATGCAGCATTTACCGGGTCATCCCATAATTCCCTCATTCCCAATCTATATAATAGGGTCCGAATGGCCTTCAGCCAGTGTATTTTTTGACAAACACCCTTAGCCATTATCTTCCTCAGGCCCTGCGCGTAATGCTGTAACTCATCTGTGGTCCATAAGCGGCGCCAGTACAGCAAAGGCCGCAGAAAGGCAAGATCTTGAACCGCTTTTTTCCCAAGGTTCCACATAAGAGGTGTTAACGGGGTACTTATAGGAACGCTAGCTGCTTTTCGCAGAAATTCATTTTCTGCAAGCGTCAAGTTTCCCAAATTCTGAAAACCCCAAAGTTCGGCACCATAAAGGGCCGAACGTAACACCTTCATCCCATATACTTCCAGTAATGGGCTAATGGGCTTTGTTGTTGAAGAATTAAACCTTTTCAGAAGAATGCCAGCCTGTTGGTGATGCTTTAACACTGCTATGTCTAATTGGCTGCTCCACCCCAGATCTCTCTGGAGGGTAACCCCCAGGTAGGTAAAGGCATCAACCCGCTCCAGCGGGGAACCATTCATATATATCATCCCTCTGAAAGGTCTAGCAGGCCCAGAAGATATACGGCCAGTAAGAACCATAAACTTTGTTTTTGCCGTGTTTATTTCAAGGCCTCTCTCCAGACAAAAGTCTTCAAAACGCTTTAAGGCACGCTGGAGTCCACTTGGCGTTTTTGAAATAATCAGAGTGTCGTCCGTGAACATGAGGATCGGGACCCGCTCACCACACATCACAGGGGCATCGGTCGGGACCAGGGAGAGGAACTCCGCCACCCCGTTCACAAAGAGCGAGAACAAAGTAGGCGCCATGATGCAACCTTGCCTCACTCCCGGCTCAACAGGGAAGGTTTCCGTAACCTCTCCCTGGCGACCCCACCGAACCCGAGCAAACGTATCCTCATGTAGGTGGACGATTAGGCTCAACAGCCCAGGTGCCATCTCTAGACCCACAAGAACTTGCCACAGGATATTACGTGGAACAAGGTGAAAGATTCATTACAGGAAGGGTTTGGGGGGGGACTACAATGGAAATAAATCAGAAAGCAAAATTCAGGAATTGAAGGGCACCAGAGTCAGCATCAGTGCAAGCAGATCTATGATCAGAAACCAGTAGTCAAAACACACAGCCCCTGAAGGGGGGAGCTTCCACTTCAACAAGGTTACACTCAGGATGGCCCCAAAAAAAAAAAAAAAGAAATGTGCAGAAGAAGAGGCTTACATAGAAGCAATACTAATACTTAATTGAGGTTGCATCATAAATACCGATAGGTAATAAAGAGGGCCAGGCCCTGTCATATAAAGGCTAACCATGCATGAGGTGCTGCCAGCACCATAGGATAAAGTCACATGAAAGAGAGAGAGATGGACAAAATGATCAGCTGGACTGAAATGCCAGGGAGGGACGGAAGGACGGGAAACTCCTGGTTGGCACTGTAGGTATCCAAGAGCTTCACTACAGGAAGAGTTTTAGAACCTGCAACAGCTGTAGGCTGAACCCATTGACAGTGGTATGAAGGGGGTGTTCTACAGCTGTCTAATGGTAGGCCAACAAAGCCAAAGACACAAGTATTATGGGAGGGAGTGGTGAGCTGCATTACATCAAATCTGAAAGTGGAAGCACTGGGTGTCACTCACATACAACAATATGTCATGAATTTATGCGTACAATTTGAAATCAAGATACTCGTGTTTAACCTTAACAAATATATGAGGATGATCTGCAATATATGCTCTGTTAACTAAGTGTATTATGCTGAACATCTCAATATTGCATTGGTACATGTGGTTGGAAGATAGAGCCTTAGAGCAACACACCCTGTAGGCAACAGTTAAAGATAATGTAACATGAAACAATGCAGTCACCATATCTGCATTTGGAAAAAAAGACAAGCATTGAGTGTAGAATGCCCACAAAGATCATAACTGGTATGGAGACAAGAATCTAAATGCATTTTGATTTGAGAGAAGCTATATAATTGGATATTTATTTCTACCACAGTTGTTACATTATCAAATGTATATGAACTCAGTAAGAGCATCATATTAAACATGCTGAAACCAGTTTGGCTTCAAAATGTGAAAAAATTAAATGCTACCTATGATAGGGGGGGCGAGGATATGGGTCAATTATTGATTACATATTTGTACCGAGGTTCCTCATGAGGTGGGTCACTAGCAGTGGCACCATGGTCACAGCCTTGAGCAACCATAACCCCCCCCCTATACCTGGGCTTCAGTATTCATAAGGGGGATAGTAGGGCGAGTGGCATTCCTTCCTCATCTCCAACTGTTAAGTCCCAGGGGATTCGCCTAGCACAAAGGAATGCTGACTCAGGAGCTGTGTTGAAAAACGTGTGCACTAACCACCTTCACACATTGCTCAACTGCTTAACCCACCTGGTTGACTCATGGACCATGGCTAATAGTATTGCCAAACTGGGGTTAGCTATTAGTAACCAACTAGGTCAGCCACCACAGGGCAAAGTGGTTTGATTCTTCCTGCTGAAAGGCCTCCACAAACTTGCCCTAAAGAAGAAACTTAGAGATAGCCAAAAGATCAAAGAGTACAGAGCTGCTTATAAAGCGGCCTTGTGCAGCCGGTGCAAGGAGATTAAAATGGAGTATTGGGGAGGCTGGCCAGTCTTACAGGTACAGAAAGACTTCACGACCTTTTGGAGACTGGTTAAGGATATCAGTTCCATGGGGTCTAGTCAAAAGTCAGTCATCACTACCATTAGATCAGAGGCTTGGGTGAGCCACTTTAGTGCCCTTAATTGCTTTGACAACCCTCAGGATACTCCGGGGTCTGATGTGGTTTACCCCATCCCTTTGAAATTTACCCTGGAAGAGATCCGGGAAGCCGTCATTAAGTCCTCAAAAAACAAATCTCCAGGACTGGATGGGATGCCTATGGAAATATATAAACCTGCACAGGAATTGTGGGCCCCCTTTCTTTTATAATTGCTTTAATGCCTCTACCTGTTATGGCCTTCCAAAGACATAACACACCACCACCATCATACCCATTTTTAAAAAAGGGTGACCCACAGCAAAGCGGGGCTCCATCTACCTGACCTTCATGGACCTGTCTAGCGTCTTTGACATTGTGGTTAGGACTAAGCTGTGGACCTTTTTGAGTGAATTGGGGGTGGATTCAGGTCTTGTACAATATTTGCGAGCTTTACACGGTGATCTCTCAGTGTCTGTTAGGTTTGGTCCTGCTGGCAGGTGCACCTCCAGCTTTCTGCTGGGGAATGGCATTTGTCATTGGTGTGTATTAGCCCCAATCCTCTTTCTGTTGTATATCAACGATCTTGATGAAACTTTGTCTACCTGTGCTGGGGATGTCAAGGTGGTGGGCAGGAAAAAGGTCCCTTTATGTGGATGACGCTGTCTTAATGGGGAGAACACACAAGAGTCTGAACACCCTTTTTCAGAAATGTGTTAGTTTCATGGGGTCGTTGGGCCTAACTGCAAACTGCTCGAAAACCTACACAATGCTCTGTGGGCCCAGGAGTTTTCCTTCCTGGGGGTGCTCCTTGATGCCAAGGGAAATTAGGGTCCTTGTAAGTATAAAGCCTCCCAAAGGTTTGCTAGTCCTGACGGCTTTAGCATCTCACATCGGCAGAAAGCCTATGGGCACCTTGCTGGAGGTATTTAGAAGCAAATGCCTCGTCATTCCTACTTTTGGGGCTGGCATTTGGGGTTACTCAAACACCTCCACTCTACATACCAAAGATAACAGGGTCCTGTACCGCCTCCTGGGTGGACCCCCGGCCTGTGCCGCCTACATTGTCTACCAGGTGCTTGACTTTGGGTTTGTCAAAGACTTCATTAAACTGCCCCATTGGTGCTTTGGTGCACTATCTGGGCGAATCCATATGCAGGTCTGAACAGGAAAGTGATCTTGGACTGCCTTGCTTCTGATAGAGGCCTAGCCATTCCCTGGTTGCAGTACATAAAACAAGAAACATCTGAATTAGGGAGACCTGAACTCTTTTCCTCCCCACCAGAATATCTAAGGCTGACCTAATTTGGGTCAGGAAAGCCTTCCTAACCAGGAGTAGACAATGTAGAGAGGAATGCGAATCAGTCAAAATCTATTTCAGGGCGTATGGTAACCTGCAAACCACCCCCAATATGGTACCCTACCTGTCTTGGATGCACACCATCTGGAACAGAGTCTTGTCAACTAGATTTAGGTTTGATATTGTGAGGCTGCATTTAAGCTTTCCTCTGGGTCAATTTGATTCCCACTAATGTTTTAATCTGCCCCTGTGATAAGTCCTCACCACAGAGTTTTCACCTTCTTCTGTAAGTACTACAGGGCTTACTCTAAAAGGTTTGTAGTCCCACTAATTAGAGCTTGTGTGTATTAGAAGGTGTGCAAAGGTTCTGTTGTATTGGCAATCATTGGATTCTCCAACACTCTGCTGCAGTGTTTGCTCAATTTTAAAGAGTGTCTTTGCGAAGAGAAAACAAATGGTCTTTAAATAGCCTGAAGCTGCGTGTTGCTGGTATTTTCCGAATGTTTTTATTCTGATTGTTTTATTATGTGTTTAATCACTCGCTGATTGTTTGAGACCTGGACATATTTTAATGATATTTTTAATATCTGTACTGTGCTATTATAGCGGTGTTTTACTGCCGAAATAAAGTTTTATCTTATCTTATCTTATCCGTAAGAGCCTCATAATAAACGTGCTGAAATCAGTTCCACTTCTAAATCTTTCTTGAGTTGTCAAAGCAATGAATAGCCAAATACCTTGAACTGAATGGTTACTATGTCCAGAACAATCTAATTGAATTCTTGGAGTGGGGAATGCGATAAATAGATCAACGAAGTGTTGCTACTCTTATAATGTCAGCTTCAGTAGGACTATCAGCATAGCCTCCTCTATAAACTAGCTATGAGACCAAACGTTAGAATGGAATCCTGGATGGAAAACTGGTAAAGTCCTGTGTCAATAAAGAGCAATTAAGATTGATGTTAAATGGTGCACTATAAGTATAAGAATTAGGAACCGTCTATGGTAATCTGACATTAAATGCATCAACATTTAAATAATGTCATCTTAAGTGAGAAAAGACCCGGAAGGTGAGAAAACAAAATGGCACAGATGTAAACAGGTCAACGCCGTCTCATCATCGTGCTTCAACACCCTGCGCATGCTCTGAAAGATCTTCGGATGGATCCCCACCGAAACCAGGAAGACGATCACCCAGGCACTCGTCACCAGCTGAATGGACTACGGAAACACCCTCTACGCCGGATCCACAGCCAAACTTCAGAAAAGACTCCAACGCATCCAGAACTCCTCCGCACGACTTGTCCTGGACATCCCCCGTCACAGCCACATATCCGGCCACCTTAGAGACCTGCACTGGCTCCCCGTCAACAAGAGGATCACGTTCAGACTCCTCACCCACGCACACAAAGCACTCCACGACCTGGGCCCCAAGTACCTCAACAACCGCCTGACCTTCTACACACCCACCCGCCAGCTACGATCGACCAGCCTCGCCCTCGACGCCGTTCCACGCATCCACAGAGCCACCGCCGGAGGAAATCCTTCTCCTACCTGGCAGCCAAGACATGAAACTCCCTCCCCATCCACCTTTGGCTAACCCAGGACCATCTCTCCTTCAAGAAGCAACTCAAGACCTGGCTTTTCGAGCAGTAACGGACCCCTCTCCCCCAGCGCCTTGAGACCCTTCCGGGTGAGTAGAGCGCGATACAAATGTCATGATTGATTGATTGATTGATGTTCTTGTTTTGACACCATTTAAGTAGCACAATCAGTGGGCTTGAGTGTGCAGTTCTGTAGACAGCACAGCAATGCTGAAAAAAAGAAAGGTTGAATTTTTAAGCCTCACCAAGGTTTGGGATCTTTGGGATATTATATAAGGTCGTTGGACTTAGCTATGTGAAAAATATATGGGAATGTAAAAAGACTATTGGGTGCATATGTACATTTTAAACCAGCAATAATGGGTGAAGTGTGCTACTAGGGACAAAGGAGTGGTGAGGTCTTCACTCCGGTACTCTGCTGAGATTTCGACGCCACAATTAAAAATTGTAAATAATTATTGGATTAATGCTAGGATCATCGAGCCAGTGAATAGTGAAATTCAGCAAACTTTTTTTTTGGAAGGTCCATCAAGAAGCAGCATTTATTGCTGAAAACCATTATATATATATTTCCATACATATTAATTGGAGATATATCAGACAATTCATTGGAAATACCAAGCACTCAGCTGGGGTTTACTTTTCAGAGTACTGACAATACCAGCTGTAACTTGAAGAGAAGGCAAAGCTTGACTGCTGTGAAGGTGCATGGTTTGACCTTAAGCCTCATGATAATAGGTTGAACATGCCAACCATTTATATAGAGACTCTAACGCTAAACAAGTAGCCCAGAAAGTTTTGCTTTAACTTGTCAGCTTGCTCGCAAAATATCTGATTACTGTAGCCTGGGACAAAAGGTGCTGGAGGAGAAAAGCTCCGAACAAACCTGAGAGCATGGGGAAATGATATGAGAGTTTGCATCACTCAGTGTATGTGTGTGTATTGGTGGGAGTCAGACATAATGGGCCTTATTTACAAGCCTCTTGCGCCACCAGTGCGACACTTTTAATATGGGAAAAGGTGACATACCGGCGGCTCAGGGGGCTTGTATAAAACCCTTTTGTTTCATTAATTTGGAGAAACAGTAAGGCTCTAGGCATTCAGGTTGAAGAATGATTTGAAAATGAATATGAAGCCTTAAAACCTGTGGAAATATCTTGTTATAGGAAGAGAAGCAGATCCCTTAATAGTCAATGATTGCACTAGTCAAGAAAGGATTCTTAGCCTTGATTTGTTGTATTGTGGGAATAGAGGAAAATGACACTGCAGATAACAATTCTCAGACATGAGCATTTTCTTCCAAATTCAGTTCTCCTTTTATCAACTCTCAGACTGGAGCATTTGCTTCCTTATTCTGAGCTCCTACATAAAGTTTTGGGAAAGATTCCTTTTCTACAGTTAATGATCTTAACTTGCTTTCCAAAATAAGCTGTTGTTTAACCTCACCTATAAGGAAGATCAAAGATCACTTTTCTTTCTTCATTAAAATATTTTGTCACTCATGAGGATGACATGCTTTGGAATGTGATGATTTTTTGTGAAACTGGGCTTACTGTGTCAAATAAAGGAGGGAGTTGTCACCCTCTATATTAGGTTTAAGGAGTACATTTTCTAAAGGCCTAGCTAAAAAGGACAATTAAGTATTGATACACATGTTTCCTCTTATAGTCGATTCTTTTGGCTTTGTAAATGAAGAAGCAGCATCAGTGATCTTCACTATTTGTTTACGAAAATTGTGTCAGCTTGGTCGTGGTCTTTCCTGTCATGGAGAATTATTTGGCCTTTACCAATTTACATTGCACCTTGTGGAAGCCGCTTAGATATTTCCCCTGATATCCCATCAAGATCAATCAATCTTGTTGTGGTGGTAGAGGTATGATATTGTGGGACATTCTTAACCGAGCGATTGATGTTGTGATTCTATGTTAATTCTGTCTATCTCATTCATTAGTTTGAGAAAGTGTCATGGTTACTTCCCTCATCATCACAAGAGATTTAACCACTCTCTAGGTACTTTTACCCATTGAAACATTTCACTCTGCTACCCAACAGGCCCACCATCCACCTTTTTGCACCACCAGTGTGTGGATATGACAGTGATCACTTCTCTTGTTTCTTTGCCCATAAGATGCAAAAACTTTATATTTTGCCTCTGCAAATAGAACTGTCACAACTCTTTAGAACCTGGGTAACCACATATTTTATGGGGCAATGACTCTCTCTGGGCATTGGCTTCCCTGCAGGGCCCTGGCCCCAGAATATGAGGCACCAAAACAAGAGACTGTGGATGGGCTCCAGTGACAGTCATGGAAGATGGTGAGGCAAGCTGCACCTCAACTGCTCCTGTCAAATGTGAAGGAAAACGTATGGCAAAGTGCTTTCTCTTTAAATGGATATTTACATTTTTATCCAGGTTAAAACTCTAGAATGAAGGAAGAAAACCTCTATGCCGACCTATATAATTTGACTAACGACCACAAAGGTTCTATACTGCCACAGTGCCCTCAATACTTATCAGCCATCAGTACACATTTCATAGCATTTTGTTTTGAACATCAGACATTTTATATATTTCAAAGCTTTTTATTGTACATTAAATTATTTTTGTATATTTTTCATATATAAACACATATCTCTAAAAGTTAATACAAAGATACAGAAACATTTGACATATGTGATTACTAAATTTTCACAAATATTTATTTTTATGTATCACACGGTAACATATAACATTAGACATCCCAAGATACAATAAAAAGTCACTCACATCATTCGATATCCATATTTCAATCTCATTTATTCCTCATTCTAACCATGTCACACTTCACATACAACAAACAAAACAAAATGGATTCGCCCTGTGGAGGCTACTAGAATAATATTTTGGGAAGCCTGGTTGAGTTGTTTAAAAAGGCACACAGCTTGATGGGTTGGGGTCCCAGGGACCGCTTCTACAAAAACTGTTATGGTTTACGCGCGTTTCAGTGGTATGACCACCTTCCTCAGGACCAAGATGTTTAAAATTAAATAAAGAGACGTGGGATGTCTGAAAAAGAAATTGTATCTATGAGGGTGGTAGCAATAATGATAACATGTCTAAAAAAGAGATAATTTTACATCTTTATATTGCTATAACATTTTTACTCATACTGGTACTAGTCTGAAGAATGATGGCTACAATGTTATTACTCACAAAACACAGACTCATATATGCATGCCACAGATTGAAAAAAATGTGCCAATTTGTGCACCATGATAGAGGGTGAGGAAAAGTAGAGTTTTATGCGAGAGCAAGAAATCCCCCAGTGTTGAAAGACAAACATTCAGAAAGGTGATAGAAAGTTACACCACCACAGAGTCTCAGGATATCAGACCAACCTCTGAGTTTATATAGGACAGGGCGAACTGAACCAATTACTGAGCCACCTATAGGTCAGCCGACTAACGCCAGGATTCTGCGGGTATAACATTTATTGTCATTAGGGAGGGGATTTTGGTGAGCATTGGTGTTCAAAAACTCTTTTTTGTAAAACAGATTAATGACCCCATATTCAGCGGGAGCCTCTTTTCTATAGGGGTGCAAAAGATTCTGTACGTAGAATCTCATTAAATCCTTCCGTCGTTTAATGAGCAAAAAATATTTTTACCCCATCATTGCTTCTTCTGTGGACTGTAGGAGTCCTTTAAAGAACGGTGCTGTTCTAAAAGCAACATTTAATTTAATCATCTTCGATTTTAGTAATAATCCTGTGTTAGCTTTTAAATTCGGGAATGTGACTTGAAGATATTTACCGCTACAAGGTGTTTACCTGAGACAGGAAAACTTCAGGGTGACTCATGTGATACCTGTTCTATTGTCTACAGTCGTTATAGCAAACTTGCTCTTTATGATATACTGATAGATATGAGGCTAAGCAATCAGGAATTCCTTCTAGGACCGCTCACATTGTCGATGATATGCGATAGATTATCATACTACGCAGTGGTAGCAGTACTGTTGATATATGGTTATAGGATTTAGGATGGCTACCCATCGGTGTAGATAGCCCGCGATATGTCTTTCATTAGTAGGAGGGAGGAATGAAATTATCACTGGGGCTTGCATAACTTATTTGAAATTGACTCATAGAAGCAAACAAAGTTATACTAGGCAGGAGAAATCGACTAAATGGTTGTTACAAATGGGATCAGGTAGTTTTCATCTTACCTACTGTGCGTAATTATCCTATTCCTGTTCCATTCACGTCAGAGGTTCGCGTTTGTGGGAGGGTTGATTTCTCCGAGCAGTGCGTTTATAAAGACTAGTTAGTGAGTCTCATTTCCTGAGTCTCGCAATATCTGGAGATATCTGAAGGCGGCAAGGCGGTTACACCGAAAACGGCCGCCATATTCAAATTGGTGTTGGGGCTCACCTCAAATAGTAATTCTAGCGATGTTCCCCCTTACTTTTGTTGGAGCTACCCCAAAAAATACCATGTATGATGTAGTAGTACTAGCGATGTGTGAAGAAGTCAGAACACAGCCTTCTCTATGTTACATAAAAATGCTCAAAGGCTATCTAGTATTACAGTAAGAGAAAGGAACACTATTACAGATACGAGCATGAAATCAATTGTGTGCTATACAGGGTTATAATATACGAGCGGGTATTTATCCTACCCAGTGTGTTTAATAGTAACTAGTTTAATTCTCTGTGTCACAAGATATGACACGAAGGCTAAAAGTCACAGTGAAATACGGCCACCATATTTAAATGGGAACCCCTATGAAATGCGGCAATTGTATACATTGGAAGATAGAAAACAGCACTGATATCATCCTGTATTCTGAATCACAATGCTCTAAAGGCAGATGTGAGATTTACAATGGTAGCTGTTCTAAGCACTGAGGATAGTACATGAACAGTGCAATAATAGAAATTCCTTAATTTGGTTAAGTATGGTGGATACAGAAACCCTTTACCATCTCGGGCTGGTAGTATGTATCTCTATGGGCACTACTTGATATATTGTACATCAAGATACATTAATGAGCGATATGTACAGAAGATTAAGGGGCATCATACGTTGACCCTATTGTCTTGACTCTGGGTCTGGGAGTGGCAGTGGGTCTGGGAGTGGTGTGAACCCTCCAGCCTGTGTCCTTATGTGATGATCCAGGTAATCTCCTCATTGAGACCTCTCTTACAGTGTCACAATGGATGATCCAGAAGGTTTCCCTGTTTTTTCTCACTTTTTCTATATCATAACCTGGTTTGGAGATGATTTTCTCTAAGCTGAGCCGTTTGAGATCCTGGTAACTATTGTTATTCTCCATGTAGCGTTTTACCATAGGCGCTTGTGTTTTGTGCGTCCTAAAAGCCGACTTATGCTCTGTCTCAGGCAATATTATCTGCTTGTCTCTCCTATTTACATAAGTCCACAGGGGCAGAGGATCAGGTACACTATATTACTGCTTCCGCAGTTAGTGTAACTTTTCAGCTTTCCTGATTTTGTGCCATAAGTCCATGTTTCAGTGGTAATGGCTGTTGGGCAGGCATGACAAGTACCACATCTGTGGTTAACCAGGACCGGTGGGAGTCCATCCATTGTACTTTGTTCCCAGATTTTTTAAGGTGATTTTTCTCTACTGTGGACTAACTTTTCTCTTAAGTTAAATTCCTTCTAAATGCCACTTTAGGTTTCATGAGTGCCACACTGTCTTTGTTGGTGTTGAGAATCTTCCAATTCCTATGTAGGATCTGTTGTAGTTTGTTATTGTAACTAGAGTGATTAACAACACACACAAGTCTTTCCAAAGGCTGTTCTTCCTTCCCACTGATCAAACTATCTCTGTTATAGTGCTTGGCCCATTTCATGGATTGTCTAACCAAGCGTTTGGGATATCCTCCAAGCAGTAGTCTCTTTTTAAGTTGCTCTGCATGTGTCGTGAAATCACGAATATTAGTACAATTACGCTTGAATCTCAAGAATTCCCCAAAGTGGATTGAATCTTTTTGACAAGGAGGGTAATAGCTAGTGTGTTTTAACACCTTATTTTTAGCTGTAGGTTTTCTGTACAGACTAACCTCAATGCTGTCTTCTCCACACATGATCCAAATATCTAAGCATTCTACTTTGTCACGTGAGTATGTTGTCGTAAACCTCAAATTACAGTCACTTAGGTTAAGCCATTCAATGAACTGTAACAAGTCTGACTCATCTCCTGTCCAGACGAAAAATATATTGTCTATGAATCTATTCCAGACTTCTATATTCTCATAAAAGGGAGCTACCTCAAATGCCCTTTGTTATATTTTGGTCATGTTTATGTCATAGAAAGTATTGTAGAGCTATATTCTTTTTATGTACGACATCACAAATGGGAAGTGCTCATGTATATCATAATGCATTTTTTGTGTTTTACCTGCTCATCAAATTCCTGCTTTATGCTTATGTTACAACTAAATATGAGCACACAAAGCCATGAACCAATTTCTTGAGCAAAATATTTACGATTTAAAAAAAAAGCAAAATACATAATCTTTGTAAATTTTTTAAAGTCTGCAAAGTTATTATGAAAACATAAACAGTTGAGGGTAGGTTTTGTATGGGGAAAATAACCTGCAAAAGACAATTTTTGTAGCAGTTTTTACCGGCAGATCAAGCCTTTCGAACTTCACAGACTTCAAGAAGCTTAATGGTGGTTGGGAGCAAACTGCCTCACAGTCCCAGCACAGTTCGCCCCTTTGCATCCTGGTAAATGCCGTACACAGTTCAAACTTACTTCAAAATTAGCTGGAGTTTTTCACCATTCATTATTGCATGCAAAATGTTACTGTTACCCACATTTGCTTCCAAACCCTGAGCCTTGGTGACTAAAAGAATATTTTGTAGACTTTTGTTTGTCTTTTTTTAACTCTATCTTTGCAAGAATTCCAGTTTTATGCCCATTAGCAGCTTTACACACAATTCAAAAGTAATGTAAGCACAAAAAGAGAGAAGAATTGTTGGAGACAGAGGGACTTAGCAGGGGTTTAAGGCAGGGCCAATGCAGTAACCATTCAAAGGGCCCCCAAACTCCATTCCATCAGGGGGTCCGCATTTAGTCCAGGGCCGATGTACACCTGTGACATATGTGGACTAAGGGGACACTCATCACATTCTGCGGGGGTATCATTTTGCGTTATGCCGCTGGCCTTAGTCAACCAAATATGGCTTCTGAGAAGAATGCTGACATTTGATTTAGGCCTGGAAGTTGCAGGGTACTATAATTTTTGTGTTATGGATAGAAAGCAGTCGGAACAACGCAGGCTCAGCCACACCTGTTCAGACAAAGCAAGCGCTACCACTCTTCCCTTAACCACGCAAATGCCTAAGCCCCACATATGCATGGTTAAGACAGTGCGCAGTCTAGCTGCTGCTGGGTGGAAGCATGAAGGGTCGGGAGAGCCAGAGGATGCGGTGAGGTAAGTGGGGCTAGGGCAAGAGCAGGGTTTTGGGGGGTAGTTTGTACAGGTTGGGGGTAGTTTTCAGGACTGGGGGATCAGAGTAGTTTTCAGGGCTGGGGGTCAGGTAGTTTTCAGTGCTGGGGGTTGGGCTAGTTTTCAGCGCTGGGGCAGTCGAGGTAATTCACCTGGCAGGGGAAGAGTTGTTCTCAGGGCTGGGGTTGGGGAAGTTTTTAGGGCTCAGGAGGTTTTGGTAGTTTTTAGGGCTTACGGGAGAAAGGGAGGGGAAGGGTTGGTTTTCGGGAGGGAGGGGGTAGTTTGAGGTGTTATGGTGGGTTCTTGGAGGGGCTGTTTTAGGGCTAAGGGCGGGGAGCAGGGAGCAGGGAGCAGGGATCGGGTGGTGTTTAGGGCCTAGGGGAAGGCAGAGTTGTTTTTAGGACTGGGGCAGGGACGTTTTTAGGGTTTGGAGGGGAGGGGCTGGTTTTTGGGAGGAATGGGTGTAGTAATAGGACTCAGGGCAGGGGCAGGGGTCGGGGGTTAAGACTTACCTGTCAAGTCTTACCAACGGATATGTCTTTGCCGAACATGCCTTAACAACGCATATTTAGTTGTAAAGGCATGTGTGGTATAGACATATGCGTGGTTACAACTTACATTTTTGAGACTGCTTGGAACCGGCATGCGTTGTAAAGGCATGCGTGGTTCCATCACACAACCATTATAGATGGCTGATGGTTCTCCGGCTCTTAGTCAAAGCCTTAATCTCATCCACTTCCTAGAGTGTTCTTATTTCTTTGGAATTTCAATCTTGTTTCCTAGGTTGCTGAATGTTCAGAAATACCCCAATATCACTATTATGTTGGGATCATTGTCCTACAATGTCTTCTCAGCCAAATTGTATCTCTTACTTATAGAAATAGTGAGTTCTAAAAAGTGGCATGAGTTAGGCAAAAATCATAGGATTGCGAGCTAAGAAATAGCACTATCCTGCAGAGGTTATTTTGTACTAAAGGAAATCGGTCTCCATAATTTCTCAATCTCACTCTCCTCCGCTTCTGTAAACCCCTTGTTGTCAGTTTCATCCATGGTATCCTTGCACTCCTTAAGCCACTAGAGTCAGAATCACTCCCCAATGCTCGAAGCATATTGAGACAAGCCTTCAACAAACAAAAACAGAAAACATGATAAGAATGTATTTGTTGATTAATATCAACATGCCATTTAAGATTTCACCATTGTAAAATGTTGTATTTGTGATGTATTAAACTATAATATATGTACAAGTAACAGTGGTCTGAGTGAGTTAGATTTTGTTATCTAAATACAGATTTAAATGAAGTTGTTTAGCTTGTATGGCATATACTAACTATAATTAAAACAGGCAGAAAATGCTGCCTAATTTCTTTGATAGCTATATCGTGCTTCATTCTTTATTGTATATTCATACAATTACTTTGAGCCCTTCTAAATTAATTTATGCTTTTTAAACATTTGAATAGGCTTCATTTTTATTTCACCATTCATGGTTAATTTTATAGCCCCATTTGGTTAAAATTCACAATATTTATTGAAATGCAAAATCATACGAATTCATAGACAAATTAGAAAAAGGATAACATCTTTGGCTAAAGACGGGTGTTTGTGATCGTTGTTGACTCAAATGAGAGTAAATCCACAGCTGTTAAGTAAAGGACGTCTGTGTCAGCAGGCCCGGACTGGCAGTTGCAGGCAACGGGCAATCCCCCGGTGCGCCACAAGGGTGGGGGCCGGTTTTGGGGATGTTTTTGTTACAGGGCCGTTTTTGCAGCATATTTTTATTTATTTATTTATTTATTAATTAACCTTTTAAATCGCGACAGCTACCCGAAAGAGTCTCCCGGCGCTGAGATAATGCAACTAGCAGAAGATAGAAAAAGGCCACTCAGTTATTGATCAAACAGCCAGGTCTTGACGGCCTTGCGAAAGCGAGCATAGCTGCAAAATCGGCCCTGTAACAAAATCGGCCGAAAACCGACCCCAGCAAAGAGCTCGGTCGCACCACCAGGGGGCCGGACGAGCACTTTGCCAGGGCCGGTTTTGGTTCTCAGTCCGGCCCTGTGTCAGAGTGGCTTAGGCATGGGATCTGCACACAGTAACTGATTTGTTATGGACTTACCTTTTAAAGCCCCATTTAAGAGTTTCACAGTACTGTCAAGGGTAACATTCCACACCCACAATTGCTGGTACCTTGTGGATACACTCCATTAGTGAATTGCAATTGCTAGGTAAAATTCTAGGTAGGAGGAATAACTGTTGGTTGTCAGTAAGCATGCATTCCCTCTTCTGAGGAGTTTAACATTTTAAGTGTGGCAATGGTCAATGGTACAATTTTTGTGGGGGAAGCCTGGATGGGAGGACATTTGTGGATCCCTGCAGATTCCAAAAGTTTCCATCACAGAAAGGTGAGAAAAAATTGAGTTTTTAGACAAAGCTTGATGTTGTAAGGGTGTCTGGGTAAATGAAAAGGTGGAGAGTCATGCAAATCTCACTAGGTTTGGTAGGTTTCCCTGTGTTACAGCTGTGCTAGTGCCCAAATTATGCAGCCACTATCATTGCAGAAGATGTGCGGTACCATTTGTAATGGGATACTGAGGAGAACGCTGGGTGGTAGGAAGTTTGTGACTTTCCTCAGGTTACAAATCTTTCTCTCTAAGAAATGTGTGGAAAATGTGTGCTTTTTGGCATAGTTGCAAGTTTGCAAAGGGATTCTGGTTAAAAAAAACATTGTTAGAACTACACAAGTCACACCACCTATACCCCTGGGTGTCTAGTTTCCATAGATGTCTTGGTATACTAGGTTGTCTTGGATGGTGGCTGAGCTAGGGCCCAAAATCTACAGATACATATGTTGCAAAATAAGCCTGGATTCTGCTGGTTAAATAAAATATATTACAGGACGAGTTTTGGGGTGTACTGAGTCACATGCACTCGGCAGAGCCACATTAGTGAGGTACCATTTTTATCTGGAGGTGTGTGGGGAAACAGCATAGTGCAAGATTTGTTATTTCTAATTTGACTTCTCTATTATGACTTCCAAATGTAAGCCAGTGTCCTAGAAAGAAAGCATTTTGCAAAATGACCTCTGAATCACATGCTAGTATGGGTATCCATAAATTCAGAGATGTAAAAGTAACCACTGCTGTAAACTCAGTATCTGGTGTATATTTCAGAAATATCTAGGTTTCCTTCATTCCAATTTATCACTCTTTATATTTTACCATATGAATTGCTCTATTCTTGGTACACTATGAAAAACCATAGCAAGGTGTAGCTCAGTTGTTGGCTGTGTGAACTTTAGATTCTTGTAGAACTTACAAACACTATATAGCCTATGTATTCCCAGAAACAGAAGGGTCTACCGATCCAAAAGGAGATGTAAAAGCATATTGCTTTTGTAAATTTTGCCAGATGAAAATGGTGTCACAGACGGCTGTTTTTTCATGTTCATTTTCAAACAGTTTCTTTGGGAAAACATTGAGGAACCTACGCAAATGACCGCTTGCTGAATTCAGAAATGTATAGCTTTCCGGCATCACCCATGGTTTTCACACCTGTTTTCCTTTCAAACTGGAAGAACATTGAAAGCACAAAAACTTGGCAAAAAGAGCAACCTCTTAGAAAAATGTCAAAACTGTGGTAACAGATGAGGATTTTAATACAGCAAATCTTTCACTAATGCCATTTTTAGAAAAAAAAAGAAACTTTTTTGTGGAGCACTTTTTGTCCCATTTTCCGCCAAAAACCAACAAGGTTGCTTATTTTGGCTACTTTATCAGTGCCTTCAAAGAGACTCCACAAACTCTGGGAATCCTCATGATGCTGGGATAAAAGGAGGCAAATTTGGTGTGGATACCTCCTGTGGAAAAATGTTATGGAGGCGTAAGCTGGAAGTACATCAAGTAGCCAAAAAAAGCTCAGCACTGGGGTGGACAGCCCTCAGAAGTTATGGGGTTAAAGCACAGATAAACCTCCTGCTTCAAGCATCATGATTGGGAGAAGTATCCCACATAGGAATAGCACTGTGCCCAACTTATAGTTAGCCCCTTTGAGTTACTTCCGTCATCACCAGTAAGTCTGTTAACTCCACATACAGGTATGTTATTGTACTGAAATGCAGTCCATCTGCTGGATGAAAATGTTTAATGAATGGTATGTTCATTCTGCTTCCAGTCAATGCCAAGCTTCACCAGAAGCCAGACAAAAATGAAGGCTTATGTAAGTCATGTGAGTGCATCAACTTGTAATGCTGCTGTGAGGACCATAGTTGAGATGCAAATGCAACACACTCCTCTTCTGCGTGGCTGTCATTTCCATTTCAGGATACTCCTTATCATATTATTTAGCAAGATGTTAGCACATGATGTGCAGCAATTGGGGTTCTCCATAGTGGGCACCAGGTATAAATAATGTCCCCTCAGACACAACACTTCAGTACACTCCTAGACCTGTGGAAGACTCAGAAGAAGGATTTCTGTGCTGCTTTGCTTTACAAAAGACTGCTACTCTGTTCCCCTGATGCCCTGCAGCCTGAATGAAACGGACTGGGCCTGCATCATGAACCTAGACCACCACAGTGACTCAAAGGGCTAGTTGGCCAGCCTCCTGATCATATCCTCTGGGACAGAAGAGACTCCAAATACCTTGAACCCTGCACCTGGACTCTATCTGCTGTGAGTCCTCCCCTCCAAGTGATGTCACCCCAGTTATGGACATTTAGAAGTGGGCCTGAGGGTGCTCTGCCAGCCAAGCTGTAGTCCATAGCAGTGCAACGCATAACCCCGTAGCTCCTTGGAACCTCCATTGCACAGTGCATCCTTGATACAGTACCCCGAATCGCAGCCCTGCAGCTCGTCAGAACTGACAAATCCTTGACACAGGACCTCACAAAACAGTCCCACAGCTCCTTGGAATTGCCTCTGCTCAATGCATTGTCAACACAAGACCTCGCATAGCAGTCCAAAGCTCATCATAACTGCTGCTGCCTGATGCATCCTCAATGCAGGATTGCGCAATGCTCCACAAGCAGGATTTAAGGTACTTTGCTCAGCGGAGCTAACTTGGTCCCTATATCAGGCCCATGCTCCATCATGGTCAGCCTGAAATTGTGACTTTGTCCTGGCCTGGTGCAACCAGATAACCACAATTGGCAATTGTGCTTTTAAGCCCTACTTTTACTTAACCCTTAAAATTGCATATCTCTGGTTCTACAAATTGGATTTTTGTAGCTATGCTGTCAAATAATTTACTTTTACTCTACTTTTCTAAATTGGCGTGGAATTTGTCTCGCGTAGTGTTTGCAGTTTATTGTTGTTTGTGTGCTGCATAAATGCTTGGTAAATTGCCTCTTAATTTAACCTGACTGCTTTTGTACCAGCTATCAGATGGTTGAGCACAGGTTAATTTAGTTTTTCCCTGCGTTCCACCCAGACAAGAAATGTGGTTGCTGCTTCAGTAGGGTTTCACTCTACTCAGCCACTAACCCAATTTCCTACAGAAATGGTATGAAATGTCACAGAGAATTGTTATAGGAAGACTTTTGTTAAGGTTTGTCACATCACTCAAGGATTATCACATTACCTTTGAGAGAAATGTGGTTAATTATACAGCTCCAGTCAGACAAACATTGGTTTAACATCTCTCAAGGCAAGCAAGGATTATCACAGTTACTTTGGGGGGTATTTGGTTTATTATAAAGCTTCAGTCGGACAACCATATAAAACATTATAAACCTTTGAAAAACACATCAAATCTGCTTTCCAATAGTTTTATGAGGTAAATCTAAATTAATATGAATATTTCACTTTGATCAACCCCTTTCATGCTTATGACAAGTGTTGAGAAGAAACGAGGTCCTCAAGGTTTGTAGGTTCCAGGATCAAGATTTATTGCAGATAGAGGAACAGCTTAACATCCACAGAGACTGGCAACAAGCACTGTCAGACTCCAACTGATTCACAAGGAACCTTCACGAGGAAGCTAGGTAAAACATTCTCAGTTCTAAGAAACCTGTGTGCTGGAAAGCACACAGGTAGCATACAACAACGAGCTCAGCACAGTGGAGCTGTGCGTCATAACGGTTGCGGACGGCCCAAGGGGGGCTAATTCGCCGCCTGTGCGGGCATTCCATGGGAATGGGCGGAGTCGTGACGAGCTCAGCTCGTTATGAGCACAGCTCCACTGTGCAGCATGACGAGCTGGGCTCGTTACGAGCACCGCGGCGCCGCGCACGGGCCCACCCCCCGCTCCGTGGGGGAATTAGCACCGCGTGGAAGGGGTTAACGAAATAAATATGATTCTTTTTTTCTGCTTCAGTTTAATTTCCTTTCTTTCCAGCTAAAATATTTTATATTAAACTTGATTATGTAGCCATGTGCATGTCACAAGATCGTGTATTACCCTATTTCATGCTGGGTACTATTCTGTTTACGCAAGTGGAGAAAATAAGTTTTACATTTCTAATGAACAACAGATGCAGAAATCCCTGGCTGTGGTGTGGCCGAGTTTGCCATAGCTGTGGGCAGACAGTGGTGTAACGAAACTTAAAGGGGGCCCCCTGTGAAGTACATGGAGGGGCCCCCATCAGACTCACTTAGGAACTCTTAGGGCAGGGTGCAGTGCTGAGGGGCACCCTGGAGCTCGCCCCCCGCACAGCAGGGGCTGCGGGGGCCTTTGTTACGCCACTGTGTTCAGAATGGGATGAAATTGGAATGCGAATGTCCTAGGTGTGATGCGACTCGTCTCAGTCACTGCCCTTTATTATTACCCAAATATGATTCAACTTTATGGGCATGACCTTGACATTGCTAAAGTAATTAGATGCACTGAGGGCAATAAGAGCGGTCTCCTACATTGATCTTTAATTTGACTCGTGTTTTGCAAGAAATTGATCTCACAGTGCAGACTTTTATGACCTTACTTGGCAGGAACCATTCGTATTGAAGCACTGGCAGATCAAATATAATTTAGAAAGCTATGCCATTTATTATTTCATTTTTCTGTTCCTGATACACGTTATAACGACCTAAACACACTTTATTTCTCCTCCATTCTCTGGTCCACAGTAGATATTCTGTCAAGTTACATTTCTGGAGCCTTCATTTTTATCACGTAATTGCTCCTCTACAAACACTTGAATTATGTAATTTTCTACCATGGTATAACCTTTGAAGTCTTTTTCTGACATTGACTGGGAGGAGACATCCTCATAACTCTTCTCTGTGTTTGCATTCTGATTAAATCTTGTTGCTATTATGTTTCCCTTCTGTGTACACATATTTTTTACTAAAAGGCCAAGTCATCTTTCTCTCATCTTCTATAATATTTTTGCTTTGTCTGGTAAGCCTCAGTTTTTCCATAAAGTATGCATGTAATTCTGAATGAACTGTTGCTGTTATATTAAATCACAGGTGAAGCTTCAATATGTCTTTATAATATCCTTGCCCTGGCCTATACAACTTGCCTGAAACTTTTATTAGTATCACAAATAAGAAATAAAGTTTTCCTTTTCTATGAGTAAATATGGTTGCCCTACACCTTATGCATTTAAATGCATTTTATTTTTTATTAAAGCCTACTTGTTAATTCTGCACATTAATTATAGGCGGTACTATTTAGTTGAAATTATTAAACGCTTCTTCAAGTATATTTTTATGATACTGTGGCTTAGCCACAGATACATTAATGATGTCTAATGTGATGATTCTGGGGGTCCTCGAGCTTTTAAAATTAAGGGGGTCAGCTTTACTCCTCTATACCATTCTCTATGATGCCATACAGTAGTCCATCTTTGCACACCAGGACATTCACATCCGGGTCAGGCCCTTTCCATTTCTATGCTATGCCCCTGCAGGCAATCACAAAACCCAGTTTAATAAGGGTGCTTTGAAGTCTGGTGCCTGGTATCCCCAAAAGCATGGTCTTAACCAGCATATGTACTCCGATAACCAGCACTTGCAAAAGCATCTTTAGGACCCCTGACCAGAATATGGAAATCCTGGGGTAATCCTACAGGGTGAGAAAGAAAGCACCTTCATGGCAGTAACTCCTTATACAGTCAGCAGAGGCCATTCACCAAATAAACAGAGTTTCATTAATGTAAACTGCACCCAATGTAATATTTTGATTTGAACCAGTCAAAAATGTAACTTAATCGCCATCTCGCTGGTAAGGATCAGGTCCTCTTCGTACTGCAGATCCTCAATTATGTCTAGATCTCTAGTCTATTAGGACTTATCGTTGGCCAAGCATTCTGTGGTATTGCTTGTGATTTTAAAACTGAAGAGGTGTCCTTCCTTCTGAAGTACTCCATGACTGATCTTGCTTGTTTCTCAGTGTCTCATGAACTAAAAAAGGGCACCCCCCTCCTGAGGCACTCAATTTCTACTTCCTCTCCATAGGATCAAAGCCCGGAAGAATTGCTCCTACATCTGCTCAACCCAGAGTCATGCTTGCTTTGTAAATACATGAATATATTCAGATTTTAAGATGTTAAAGTCAGCTTGTAGTTGCATAATCATTTTTTAACTTAGGTTGCCTAATGATTACCCAGCCTAGACAATCCAGTATAGTCCCATTTTGTGAACTCCTCAATTATACTAGATTACTCAGTCTGTGACCTGTGAATAATATGGGGCTTTTTCCTCCCCATTTTACATTATGTGCTTTGGGGATGATCAGATTACCACTATCTGATGATATCAGTGGTCTGGCTGGAGTGTAGGATTTGAAAAATTGTGACGGTTGCCACAGGCCAGGCTGTGTCTAGTTTTAACCCCTTCCCTGCTGGCCCGTTTCCGCCCCTGTGCGGTAAACAAATGAACAGGGGCGGGCCATGACGAACCCCAGCCGTCATCAGCACACGAGCACTGTAGTGCATGACGGCTGGGGTTCGTCATCAGCATGGAAGGGGTTAAAAGCAATGCAAAAAGCTTTGATTTGAATACATTTGCTGAGAGGCCGCCAATGTAGCTCAGTAAGAGCCCTAGAGACCAAAGCTTAGTGAGAAAGCACAAACAGGACTCTCGCAGCAGCGGTTTGAGTCATCTGTAGTTTGTGTGTACTGTGCTTGCTCCCGCTGGTAAATACAGTGTTACAGAAGTCCAGCCTAGATGCAATTAACACAGTGACCACTGTTTTCCTTAGATCAAACGGAATAAACAGAAGCAATTTGTTCATTATTTAAAGAATGAAAAACCATGCCACTGTAGTATGATTGAGTTGAGTTTTTTTGCTCACCATGCCATTCCAGTTTGAACCTAGCCATATGGAAATCAGTCTTGACCCTGTGCCCCATGGGAACAGTCCAGCCCGAACTGCCAAGCCAGGTCTTTCCTGGACTGGAAACAAGCATCCTAGGACCAGTTTCGGGCTTTCAGCCCTCATCAGCCAGGATAGCTTGATTCCAGTGGCATGGAGAGCACGGGACTCACGTCTGAGCATACCCGTCCCACTCGGGGTGATAAATGCAAGTGGGATGGGTGTGCTCAGACGTGAGTCCTGTGCTCTCCATGCCATATGAATCAAGCTATCCTGGCTGATGAGGGCTGAAAGCCCGAAACCGGTCCTAGGATGCTTGTTTCCAGTCCAGGGAGGACCTGGCTTGGCAGTACGGGCTGGACTGTTGCCATGGGGCACAGGGTCAAGACTGATTTGCATATGGCTGGGTTCAAACTGGAATGGCATGGTGAGCAAAAAAACGATGGATTCAGACCCAGATCTCTGTACTGGTGTGAATGTATGACATTGTTCTGCATGCTGTCCATCAACTGTTGTTTTAGTATTTGTCACCCCGAGTGGGACGGGTATGCTCAGACGTGAGTCCTGTGCTCTCCATGCGACTGGAATCAAGCTATCCTGGCTGATGAGGGCTGAAAGCCCGAAACTTGTCCTAGGATGCTTGTTTCCATTCCAGGGAGGACCTGGCTTGGCAGTTTGGGCTGGACTGTTCCCATGGGGTACAGGGTCAAGACTGATTTGCATATGGCTGGGTTCAAACTGGAATGGCATTGTGAGCAAAAAAACGATGGATTCAGACCTCTCTGTACTGGTGTGAATGTATGACATTTTTCTACATTCTGTCCATCAACTGTTGTTTTTGCATTTGGCCCCCACTTCAATGGCACAACTGGGTATAAGTATTGAACCTCTGACACCACCACGTAGTACACTTCTGGACCTGTGAAGACTCTGCCAGGAAGAACAACTGCTGTGCTGCTGAAGGCCTGCCACTCTGCTGGACTTCTACTTTTCCGGACTCTGCCTTGCTGTGCTGCCCTGCTGTCTGCTGTTCCACTGATTGGGTGAAAATGACTGGGACTGGATCACTTGAACTCAGAGTGACTCCAATCGCTAACTGACTGGCCTCCTAAGCTGAAGTCTTAGGGACATAGAAGACTTTCAACTTACCTGCTTCTGCACCTGGACTCTGATGTCTGTGTGTCTGCCCTGCCAAGCGGTGCCACCCCAGTCCTGGACCCTTGGAAGTGTGTCCTAAGGCGCTTGGTTCAGCAAACTCCATGCATCCTCTGTTGAACCTGTGCATTGGCTCAGTTGCATGGATCAGAACTAGCGCATCGCCACTGTTGTGTGGATTAGAACATGCGAATTGCTCCTGTTACGTGAACTGGAGTGAGTGCATTGTTCCTGTTGCATGACCAGAGCCGGCGCATCTACTTCCTGGATCGGCCCCAGCAAATCACCTTCACAACCTCCTCTGCACAAGGTCTATGCATCTCAGTCGACAGCATTTCCAACAACAAATCTCCATATCACAGCTCTGTGCTCATCAAAGCTGATGCATCGTGCTGCTGCACGGATCAGGAACAGCGCATTACTCCACTCCTTGGATCAACATTGACGCATCACTTTGGCAGCGCCCCACATCCTCGATGTCAATGCAGCCAAGATCAAGGTACTTTAGTTCTGTGGGCTTCACTGAGTCCCTGTATCTGGCCTGTGCTACATCGCACTCGGCATGAACCTTTGACTTTGTCTCAGTCATGCAACCCAGATATCCTAAGTATACACTAATTACTTCTAAGCACTATTTTACTGTATATTCGTTAAAGATTCATACCTTAAGATTTACTTATTAGATTTTTGTTGTTTTGGTCTTGTTTTAGTTAGTTTTTTTTTAAATTTTGTTTATTTGCATTTTCAATACAAAGCAATCAATGTAGTATTCCTACAGACAATGCAGGAAAAATAAATAAAAACAGAGAAAAGGGAAGGGGGGGCGCTCCAGTACAGATAGAACACATCATCATCTTGTAGCTATACAGTAAAAATAAATCTCGTTTTAGTTATTGTATTAAGTTAAATTTTTCTAACCCGGTGTGGAAACCTTTTGTACAGTGTTTTCATTATTTAACTGTTTGATGTTTTGCACTAATACTTTGCACATTGCCTCTAAGTTAAGGCTGGCTGCTCTTTGCCAAGCTACCAGAGGGTGAGCACAGGTTAATTTATGGTTTTCCTGCTTCTTACCCTGACTAGGATTGTGGTTGCTGCCTGACTTGGGTTCATACTCTAATCAATCAACAATCCAATTTCTAACTGGAACCACCTCTCACATGGAGTTTGATATCCGTGTACATGCAAAAATAAATTTCCTAATGAATCATTTGTCTAATGGTCAGGCATATTGATGTACAAATTGTTTCAACTTTCAGAATTAAAATGGCTAGTTGAAAGTAACGTATGTTAACAAATTGGAGCCTACTGGTGATCTATGGATTAGTATAGCTGTCACTGCCATATTTTCCAAAACTACTCATCTGTGTTGCAATCCTCCAGAGACCAAAGCAGTTACCAGCAACACCTCCCTTGTTTTAAAGTCTCGCACCCTGTATGATCCCCAGCATTTACCTGGGCCAACCCCTGCTCCCAGCCCTATTCTGTACAATCTGTTGTCCCTGGTTCATATACACACGTCTAACAGAAACATATAATTGCTACTCTTGATCCACAGTAAATTTAGGAGTGGTGTCTGAATATTTTGGATCTGTGTCTGCCCTCTGATTCCCTATCTGCCTACCTGTCCTGTGAGCAAGTCTGTCTGTCCAGTGTGTCTGCCAATCCTGTGAGCGCCTGCATGTCTCTCTTGGGAGTGTCTAGCTGCCTACTTTACGAAAGATGTCAGTGTGCATCTAGTTTGTTTGTGTGTGTGTGTGTGCACATGTGTCCTATATGTGAGTGTGCATCTAGATTGTATGCTTGTGTGTGTGAAACTTACACATATTCATGTGTGCATGTGACTATGTAGAATGTCTCTGTACTGGGTGTTTGTTCAAATCCTTTCTCTTAAGATGTATTAAGATGTATGCTTCTCTGGTCTGTGTGTAGGGAGTGCCTCTTGTACTGTTGCTGCCCATACTGCACCTGGTGTATGTCTGTAAAAGGTTACACTGCTGATTCTCCAGTGGTACCTGATATATACGTGCTATACGTGAGACAATCTTCTCACTATAAAAAAATCAAAATGAACAGCATTGCCTGTGCTTACCTAAGTCCATTAGTTCCCATTAGCCAGACTTAGGACCACTGGTGTGCACGTTTGCAGTCAGCTCCTGCTGGGATTTCTGATTGCTTGCCTTGCCATTTTTCGTAAAGAGGTCAGGTGTTAACTCTGGAAATGTATCACTTTTTCAAACTTCTAGGATTGGCGAGGTAACATTAATCATATTTCGGACAGATTGACTGAAGGTGGTCACTCTGCGGGTTTGGATTTAGGGCTAAAGTGCATTTAGCACTTTACTTTTAAAACCTGTTATTCTAGGAAAGCGAAATACATTTATCTGTACAGAAGAACAGTTTCTACACCATATTAAACATGTGAATGTTCCATGTCACATTCTATCTTGAACACACACTTACTGCTTCTTAACAAAGGTTACATTTTGGTGTATTTTGGTTGGGTGAAAACACATGAACCTTTTTTCTGAATATGCACACAGAGGTTTGTCTTTATTCGTGAGCCAAAAAATGTTAATTATCAACCTTGACTTATCATTTATATTCTCTCACATTAACCTTTTCTTACCCCTGCGCAGGCGCGGCCGCCACCAGTAACAGCAGTTGGGTGAGGTGGGGGGAGTCGACAGACAATTCGATAGGGAAGGAAAAATAAAAATATAAATCAAACCACTTACCTTGTGCTCGCTGCATCGCAGACTGGGCGATGCGGCAAACACAAGGTAAGTGGTTTTATTTATTTTTTATTTTACTTTCCCTATCTCATCGACTTTACCCCCTGCCCCACTCCCGCCCAACCTACACGGCGGTTACCTGTGCTGGCCACGCCTACTCCTGTGGTAATTGATTGTGTCTACGAGTAACAGAATTCTTCAAATCTTTGACTCAGGGTTTCTTTTTTTTTGCATTCAAAACATCACTTTTTATATCTTTATTCAATAGTTATGGAAATAATCAGGTTCTGAATATTCTCCTTAGTTACAACAGTTGCAGTTATTTAACAAATTGTTTAACAGACAGTCCAATGTTTCATTATATTATATCCCTTCAAAACTAAGTATGGGCGAAATTCGCGAATTCGCGTTCCGCAAATTCACGCGAAATCGAATTCGCAATCCGCAAAATCCGTGAATTCGTGCAAATTTGCGGATCTTAGTTTTTTTGCATGTTCGCGAGTTTTTTTTGCGTGTTCGCAGGGTTTTTTCCATGTTTGCGGTCCTTTTTGCATGTTCGCGAGCCGCTTGCATGGCGAAGTTACCCATGCGGTCGTGTATGGGCTCAGCACCCTCTGGTTCACCACCGCCACCCTCTGGTTCATCACTGCCAACCTCTGGTTCACCACTGCCACCCTCTGGTTCACCCCTGCCACCCTCTGGTTCAGCACTGCCACTCTCTGGTTCACCCCTGCCACCTTCTGGTTCAGCACTGTCACCCTCTGGTTCACCACTGCCACCCTCTGGTTCACGACTGCCACCCTCTGGTTCATCACAGCACCTCTGGTTCACCACTGCCACTCTCTGGTTAACCACTGTCACCCTCTGGTTCAGCACTGCCACCCTCTGGTTCACTACTGCCACCCTCTGGTTCACCCCTGCCACCATCTGGTTCACCACTGCCACCCTCTGGTTCATCACAGCACCCTCTGGTTCACGCCTGCCACCCTCTGGTGCAGCACTGTCACCCTCTGGTTCACCACTGCCACCCTCTGGTTCACCACTCCCACCCTCTAGCTCATCACAGCACCTCTGGTTCACGCCTGACACTCTCTGGTACAGCACTGTCACCCTCTGGTTCACCACTGCCACCCTCTGGTTCACGACTGCCACCCTTTGGTTCATCACAGCACCTCTGGTTCACCACTGCCACCCTCTGGTTAACCACTGCCACCCTCTGGCTCAGCACTGCCACCCTCTGGTTCAGCACTGCCACCCTCTGGTTCACCTCTGCCACCCTCTGGTTCACCACTGCCACCCTCTGGTTGATCACAGCACCCTCTGGTTCACCCCTTCCACCCTCTGGTACAGCACTGTCACCCTCTGGTTCACGGCTGCCACCCTCTGGTTCATCACAGCACCTCTGGTTCCCCACTGCCACCCTCTGGTTAACCACTGTCAACCACTGGTTCAGCACTGCCATCCTCTGGTTCACCACTGCGACTCTCTGTTTCACCACTGCCACCTTCTGGTTCACCCATGCTACCCTCTGGTTCACCACTGCCACCTTCTGGTTCACCCATGCCACCATCTGGTTCATCACTGCCACCCTCTGGTTCACCCCTGCCACCCTCTGGTTCAGCACTGCCACCCTCTGGTTCAGCACTGTCACCCTCTGGTTCACCCCTGCCACCCTCTGGTTCATCACTGTCACCCTCTGGTTCATCACTGCCACCCTCTGGTTCACCACTCTAACTCTCTACCGAGACCTTTTGTGACCCAGCGGCAGCACAAAAGATGCGCCATGGTGCTGGGTATTAACAATGTGACGCATCTGAGAGATGCGTCACGTTGTTAAGCCCTGCACCATCAGGAGGCGTTCCACCGCAGGGTAGGGCTTTCCTGCCCAGGAACGCCTCCTAAAAGTGGCTGAGTGGAATCTACAAGAATTCACTCAGTCACTTTTAGGCCAATGCTGCGTCAAAACCCTGCGCCTGCTTGAAGCAGGCGCAAGGCTTGATGCAGCTTTGGGGAGATAGGGCCCCCCAGAGCAGTGCTGGAGCTGCGTCGCAAGCTCGACGCAGCTCCAGCAATGTGCTGCTTTTAGGGCACAGATGCGTGACGCATCTGTGCCATTTTTGCCACATGGTGCGCCGCATTATAAATGCGGCGCACCATGGGTGGCGGAGCTGCGGCGCACAATAACTGGCGCATCCCTGGGGATGCACCAGTTATTGTAAATCTGCCCCTATACATTTAGCCAACGAGGGAGCACTTACTGATTAGACAGTAGAAAGTACTCCAGTTGAGTAGAGGTATTGCACAAAAAGGTGGCATCTTCGTGGACAAACACGAAGGGTGGGATTCATTCTGCCCCCTGTTAGACTCGTTTTTTGTGCCCTTCTGCCCTCTGTTAGACTCATTTTCCCCTTGTTTTTCTGCACTTCTGCCCTCTGTTAGACTCGTTTTTTTTGCCCTTCTGCCCTCTGTTATTCCCTTGTTTTTGTGCCCGTCTGCCCTTTGTTAGACTCGTTTTTTGTGCCCTTCTGCCCTCTGTTAGACTCGTTTTTCCCTTGTTTTTCTGCCCTTCTGTCCTCTGTTAGACTGTTTTTTTGTGCCCTTCTGCCCTTCGTTAGACTCGTTTTTCCCTTGTTTTTCTGCCCTTCTGCCCTTTGTTAGACTGCTTTTTGTGCCTTTCTGCCCTCTGCATACAACACATCATCACTCAGCTCTACCCCAGCATCACTCAGCACCACCACATTATCACTAAGCACCACCACATTATCACTAAGCACCACCACATTATCACTCAGCACCACCACAGCACCACTCAGTGCCACCGTAGCATCACTCAGCGCCACCACAGCATCAGTCAGCACCACCAAAGAACCACTCAACACCACCACAGCATCACTCAGCACTACCACAGCACCACTCAGCACCACCACAGCACCACTCAGCGCCACCACAGCATCACTCAGCACCACCACAGCATCACTCAGCACCACCACAGCACCACTTAACACCACCACAGCATCACTCAGCATCACTCAGCACCACGACAGCACCACTCAGCACCACTCCAGCATGACTCAGCACCATTCCAGTATCACTCAGCACCACCACAGCACCACTCAGAATCACCACAGCACAACTAAGCACCGCCACAGCACCACTCAGCGCCACCCCAGCATCAATCTGCACAACCATTCAACAACAACTGGTTCAAATATGTTCTCTCAATGTTTCAAACTTTATTACAAATGTCACAAAAAGATGTTAATATTTCACTTCTGTTCTTGGATTTTCGTCACAATAAAATACACTGAACATAATCTTCACAAAAGTTATTTACAAAAGTTTAAGCTATTGCCATTAGAAAGTAAAATCACTTTTATTTAAGTATTAATTATTTAAAAAAATTAAAAGCCATTGTAATTTGTAATATCAACATGTTTCATTACAAATGCTCTAGGTGTCGGGGGGGGGCAAGATGGCGGACTGTGAGTCCGAGTGAGGAGACGCTGGTGGAGGCTCTCGTGCGGCTCACTCTGATTTACTGGTGTTCCTTACCTAAGAACCTGTTGTCGACTCAAATGGCAGCAGGAGCGTAATCTTTGGTGTATCTGGCTTCAAGGCAGGTTGCGCTTTCAAGTGGCAACCGGGAGAGAGTGCTTCTTCGGGGGAAAAGCCGCGTGTAGTGGTGACGGTGACGGCAGTAGTAAAGTGGACGCATATCGGACTTCAGGGGTATGCGCTTGGATCCGTGGAAGAATTACACCCGAACCCTTCACTCGGCGTGGACCCGTTTGACTCCCCTTCCTTCATTACCAGCCGGGAATATTCTACGAGAGGGAGCTGGAGCTGGAGCAGGAGACGAGCTGAGGTCTCTTTCAGCGCGTCGGTATAGAGTATCAAGGGAGCAGCGTGGGTGGCATAGAAACATTGTATCAGCTTCCCGGCTTTCCTCGGCTACAATGGCGCCAAAGAACCCGACAGGAACCTTACGGCAGCAGAAGCCAAAAACAAGAGCTGACACGGCAGCAATCCAGGATGCAAACCAGTCAATAGCTGGGACAGTCGGTAATACTCAGCCTGCCACAAATGTGAGTACAAACTTCAATTCAACTGCAAATAATGAAACTTTATTACCTGTCTTAACTATGGCTGAGGGGGTGCAGCAAGTTACTCAGCAGACAAATAACCTTAATGCAACTACACCAAATGTTAATGTTGAAACTGCAATGGCTTCTGGGAGTTGTAGGACAGGAGCAATACCGAAAATTCCTGGTATGTTTAGGAGGAAATCTGCTAATCCTGACATAATTCAGAAGACCTTAGATAAACAAGTAGATGCTGAAGAACCAGCTAATGGCGTGTCTAATGGTGGAAAAAAACGTGACTTAATACAAAAGGCAGTGACCTCCGGTGATACTCGAGGTGATGATACAGAGTCCCTGGACTCAGCGGGCAATTTTTACTCTATGACTGACCTATCTCAAGCTTTGGACGCTGATAATACAGATGAGTTGGTTCAAAACAATGGGTCATTGCAGGAGGGCATAGGTCAAGAAGACCTTAGTATCTCTGAGGGCTCAGTTTCAGACCCAGAGGAGTCCCCGAATAGACTTGAGTGGGGGAGAGAGGAAGAAGCTGAGAACTTCGGTGGTAATTCTGATCCACAAAGACTAAATAGACCTAATTCACCTCAAAGGCATTTAATCTCTGGGTCTCATAATTCCTCTGATGATTCACCCGAAATAACTCTGGAAGTGCTTTATAGAGTAATGCTGCACCACAGAGAGGAGACTAAAACCGAAAATCTTCGAACCCAGGGAGCTGTAAAAAAGCTACAAAACAATTTGAGGAAAGTAGTGAAAATTTCGAATGATACAGTTATAAGAGTCACAGAGACGGAGAGCAGGATCTCACAAATGGAAGATTTTATGGCACAACAGAAAACACAGCTGGAGTCAATGGTGGGCTTGAAAGAGGAGATTAATTGGAAACTTGTGGATTTGGAAAATAGAGCTCGCCGTAATAATCTCAGAGTCCTGGGTATACCGGAAGGGAAAGAAAATACAAACCCACGACAATTTATGACTGATCTTTTTTCCGCTGCTTTCCCTGAGCTAAGTCAATGGAAGTGGGAGACCGAAATTCAAAGGGCGCATAGATTTCCATTTCAAGCAAAGCATGATACAGCCTCAGCCTCAGCCTCTAAACCAAGAGCTATTCTTATCTCATTGAACAATTTTCTTGCAAGAGAAGCTCTTTATGATTTAGCAAGACCAAATAAGAAGCGCAAGGTTCGGGACATTGAGTTCTTTGTTCGACCAGACTACTGTCATACTACGGTCTAAGTAAGATGGCAATTAAGACAACTGATTACACCATTCCAGGCAAAAGGAGCTCAAGCATTTCTATTAAATCCGGCCAAGCTTAAGGTGATACACAAGGAACGATCTACTTTCTTTACATCCGAGGCAGCGGCCAAAGAATTTTTGATGTCTCTTTGAGAAGCTCTCTGGAAATTCTCTTTCTGAATTCTGACTAAGACGCAAGGAAAACATGAATTATGAGCAAATTTAAAAGAAAAAGGGAAAATTTGAAGAAAAGGAAGGGAAAAAAAAATAATAACAATTGACATATTATATGAAGGAAAAAATTTGTTTTGAAAGAATCAGATATAATTGAGCTAATTATGGCCTTAATGATTATGAATGTAGTATAATAATCATGAGTTGAGCCACACGATGAGAATCACTTAGCACTCATCACATCATCAATACAAGGGACACTATGTCCCTTTGCCCTGACAGTACTGAGGGGTGGGGGGGGGGGTGCTCAGGGGGAGCCCAGAGAGGGGTGTGGGGTGGGTGAGGGAAAAAATGAAGTTGCAAGCAAAAACAGATTCTATATTATTATTTTGGTTTTGGTAACTTTTGTAGTTACACTTTTATGTTTGGATAGGTGGCCTGTCAGAGAGAAAAAATTGAAATCCTTTAAGGTCATACATCTATATTTTCTGATCAAGGTGATGTCTTATGTGTTGCCCTATGTGTTAAATTTACATTGCTATAAATATTGTTATAGATGGGAAAGTTACGAGTGTGTTCTTGGAATATATGCGGGTTAAATAATAGGAAGAAGAGGGGAATAGCGGCACAAATTATACAATCTATGAAAATTGATATGTTATGCATTCAGGAATCACATATAACTTGGAAGGACAGACATTTATATAAAGATTTAGGTATGCAGCTAGCGGTATGTACATCTCAAGGCTCTACAACAAAAGGTGTTGCCATTCTATTTAGAAAGGGTTTAGGTATACTAATTCGACATAAAGCAGACAAATATGGTAGATGGGCAATAGCAGAGTTTAAAATTAATAATGTATTATGGACCATTTGTGCTGTATACGCTCCAAAAGTAGATGATCCTGGTATTATAGACAGTATAAATCTTGAACTGTCTAATTGGTCTCCATTGTTGATACTTTGTGGCGACTTTAATATTCACCTAGAGTCGAATAGAGATATATCTGATATATCTTGCTATCAGGGAGTTAAAAAAAATCATTTTTGGCATTACGGTCGTTGGTATTAGATCATGGTTTAGTTGATGTAGCTTATGAAAAAAAATCTTTACCTCCTATGTATACATTCTTCTCCCATCCTTATAAAAAATTTGTACGCATAGATTATTTTTTTCTTAAAAAAACACTTATTTATGATACAAACTTTGAGTTATTTCCACGCATAATATCTGACCACAATCCAATATTGATCGAAATTAAAACTGATGAAACAATTACTCAACCGAGATCCTGGACTTTTGATTGCAAATTATTACTTGACTCTGACTATATAAATACATTGGCTTTATGGATGAAAGAATTTTTTGATATTAATAGAGGTACAGCATCAATGCAGATTGTCTGGGATACGTTTAAATCAGGGATAAGGGGAGAGACTCTTTCATATACAATTAAAAAACAGAAAATTATGCGTGAAAAGAATGAGAAGGTGTTTCAGAAAATATTATTTTGGGAGAAGGAATTAATTACAGCAATAATACATCAACGACCAACCTGGGATATAGAATCAAGGCTGGCAATTAGTAAATCTATCTGTTATGAATTCTTTGCAGAAAAATCAGCAAAACTGATGGCAAGTTATAGAACCCAGATATATGAGATAGGGGAAATACAGGGAAAATCTTGGCAAATAGAATCAGACAAAAAGAAGTATATAATACCATTAATACAATTCAGGATGAAACAGGGCAAGTGTATAACAAACAAGAGGAAATTTTGGAAGTTTTTCGTAAGTTTTATTGTAAACTATATACACAAGAGGACGATAATTACTCATCTGATATGTGTCTGAATTTTGCCATGGGAAATCTTCTGCCATCCCTCTCTCATGACCAAAAATCAGTGTTAGATGCCGCGATCACATGGGAAGAAATTGAACTCGCCTTAAAGTCATTAGCAATGGGCAAAGCAACTGGTCCGGATCTTATTCCGCTAGAGTTTTATAGGTCCTTTAGCAAACATATAAAGAATGATATGCTGTCTGTATTCTTAGAGGCACAGAAAGGTTTACCTCCAGATTCTTGGGCTGAATCAATAATTATGACGTTTTTAAAAAAGGACAAAGATCCACTTAACCCAGCCTCCTACAGGCCAATATCTTTGATTAATACTGACAGTAAAGTTTATTCAAAAATACTTGCCACAAGACTGTCAAGAATTATACCAACAATTGTTTCTCGTTGGCAACATGGTTTTATTCCCAATAGAGATACGGCGGACCATATACGCAGAATTATAGCAATGATGGACTGGTCAGAAGCCTCTAATATACCAATAGGAATCACTCTGCTAGATGCTGAAAAAGCATTTGATAGAGTGGCATGGCCCTATCTATGGGACGTGTTATCTATGAAAGGCTTTGGGCCAGGAACAATAAATGCATTTAAGACATTATATAAAAATCCAGCTTCAGTAATAAAAATAGGTCATAATAAATCTGCATTATTCCCCATCCAAAGAGGAACACGCCAAGGATGCCCGTCTTCTCCTCTTCTTTTTGCTATATATATAGATATCTTTCTTAACCAGTTAAATAGGGAGGAAAGTATAGTTCCATTACAGCTAGGAGGTATGGTATACAGAGCCCTTGCATATGCTGATGATTTAGTAGTGGTCACTAAAGATATTGAAAGAACGTTTTTGAGGATTGAAGAACTAGTGGGCATATTTGGATCTTTTTCTGGCTATAAATTAAATTTATCTAAAACACAAATATTGTTTACAGGATCAAACCCACCTCCTATTACAAATATAGTTACTGAAGCAGTTTACCTAGGTATCAGATTAACTATACCTACTTCTAAGATACCTAGTATTAATTACATTCCGATTCTTAAAAAGGCTAAATCAACTTTGGAAAGAATAAACCATTTACATTTATCTCTTCATGGTAGAAACAATGTTTTAAAGATGCTTATATTGCCGAAATTTCTTTACTTATTTAGAACAATCCCCTTGGAATTTCCTCTGAGTTTTTTTCAAGAAATTGAAAGAACCGCAATAAGATTCTTGTGGGCCTATAAAGGCATTAGAAGAGCATATAAGAAGTTGATTATACCGAAAGATAGGGGGGGATGGGCCGCACCACATTTTCTATTTTATTATTTAGCTGCCGCACTTCAATATATGTTTCCCTTAATTGTGAGCAATAAAATACCTATTATTTGGGCACAATATCCAAATATCTATGAAATGGTAGTAGGTACTGATGCGAACTATCATCTGTTAAAATTCATTGAGCCAAGCTATTATAAAAAACAAAATTTAAGATATTGCTTGCAGCATATAAAGCTTGGCGAATTATTAAAAAAGTGGTGGGAATTAGAAAAATCACTAGATATACGCCACTAAACTCAAGTCACTGTTTTCCCACTATATTTAGAGACCAGGTGATGAAAAAATGGAATGATAAGGGGATTACCGCTCTTTCTGATTTATATAATAATTCTGAAACTTTACTTTCTTTCAGCGAACTACAAAGTAACTTTAAAATTCCTTCTCATGATTATTTCAAATTCTTACAGATTCATAGTTTTTTAAATTCACCGTCCAATATAGAAAGACAGGATTTAACCCCAATCTTACTTATAGATAGTCTAAATAATAAAAGAAGAATTGGGTTTTACTATAATACTTTAATGACTTACCTTGTGGATGACTTTAATAAGTTGAGGGATAAATGGGAAGAGAAATTAGGTACAAAGGATGTACTCTTGGAAGAATCAATCAAAATGGCCACCTCTATTTTATTTTCTGGGCGTAATCGCACTCAACATTACATGATCTTGTGTGACCTATATTATAACAGGCAAAAGTTCTGAAATGGGGGAGCATTACTGGAATCAAATGCAACCGGTGTAATTTAAGAGGGGCCGACACTTTACATATGTTTTGTTCATGTGTAAAACTTAATGGATTAATTTGTGATGTTCAGAAATTTATTGAACACATTCTTTGTAAAAATATTGTTTTGTCACCTAAACTTATATTATTTGGTGTTTCTAAAGATTCAAAAGACATTGAACAAACCAACTTATTATTCATTATGATGGCTGAATTTCGTGCATGCATATCTCAGGATTGGATTAGTACAGATTCACCATCTTTCTATACATCGAGGGGACGTCTCCTTGCTAGATATAAACTTGAATCAGCAATATATGCTACCAAGGGGAAAAAAGGAAACAACTTGGGTTAAAAACTTGGTCACCAATTCAGAAATGGACTGATGAAGTAATGATATAATGAACTTTCTATATTGGTTATTCATGTATTATCCGTTTTTTGATATTCTGAATTGTTTTGCTTTATCTTTTTTTGAATTAGTTGTATAACATGTATCCTAATATCATTTCAAGAAGGAATTATGTTATAATCTGTTTAAACTTGCAACTCAAATAAAAAAAATAAAAAAAATAAAAAAAACAAATGCTATAGGTGTCACATTTGCGAAAGTTATAAATATTGGCATTGTAAATGACAAAGCTATTAATTTAGCTATTTTCAAAACCAACACATTAATAAAAAAAATTGTCATTTACAAGACCAATAGCTCAAACGTTCCTAATGCGAGACCTATTGCATTGCAAATGCTTGTTTTTATATCTGTCAGTGCTTCCTGTTGAGGTTTAATTTTCGTGACAGGCGCCTCATTGCCTACTTGAAACTATTCTCTGACCCTGCTTCAAGGGTCAGAGCAGGGTCAGAGAATAGTTGCAAGTAGGCAACGAGGCGCCAGGAAGCACTTACAGGCTTACAGCAGCAGGTGCCCAAGTTGAAGTTAATTTCTTTGTAACCCTTTTGTAAAAAGGTTACAAAAAATTAGCTTCAACTTTTGCACCTGCTCCTGTAACCCTGTAAGTTTTTGGCTGAAAATTCGTCCCCGCTGATTCACGGATTTTACCGCGATTTCGCGAGATTCGTGGATTGCGAATCACGGAAAATCCGCAAATTCCGCGAGCCGAACGAATTTTCAGCCCATGCTTATTCAAAACATCCATATTAATACAAAAATATGTTTTCAAGTCCTTTGAAGCAATTTCTTTTAGATTCAACTATACAAACACATCCAAGCTTCAATGAGTGAGCTAGCATTTAATTGTTTGGACTGGCCTTGGAACCACCGTCAGCTGTCTTGCTGATCTAATTTTTCCTCAAAAATGTATAATTGATATACACAGGGGCTTTTTGTCAGAGGGCTTAATCCATTGGCTTGTTAAATTTTCATTCACATTTTGCTGCCGCCCACCACAACAAAAAGCATGGGAATAGATCAGCCCACTTTACCTATTGGCTACCTCACCTTGAATGACTGCACAAAGCCTCTGCAGATTGTTCACATCCACCTAAAAGCAGTTCCCTTCTCTTCAGTGACGACGCTAGTGTATAAAGAATGTTTTTAATGTATTTAGTCATTTACTTTTATATTAATTTTAAATAATGTCTACTTATTTGTCACCTTTTACTTTAGGTGTCCACTTATATAGTGATATATTTTCTGTCCCCTTTGCAAAGTTATGAAGAGCTTAAGTAACATTGAAGCTGCCTGCGATTGGAATACTCGGTTCGGTGGTGATTTATTTATATCTCCTTCAAAAATAATAAAAAATAATCAAGAGCATCACCCAACTGAAAGTCACTAGTACAACAGCCACATCAGTAAATGTTTTTTAAATATTATATTTTAAATGCAGGTTTATGCAAGTCATATTTATGTGGCCCCATCTTTTCTTTTTTCACCTTTTTTTGACAATTGCTTGCGATAAAAAATTAAAAGAGTCATAACCATCACACAGCCTGTAACGCTGGACCTGTTGGCGTTGCCAGTGCTTGCTGTCAATGTAATGATAAAATCAACAGATAAGAAACTAAGATTATGTGAGAAACTTGCATTGGATATGTGGCTGTGCATAGTTATACAAACAAGGCAATGGATGCAAAAGCAATATTAACCCTTCGAGGTGATTAATCAGTGTGAGAGGAAAAAAGAGGTTGGCAATCACGTTTGCATTGACAAACTGTGCAGCACTTAGAGACTAATTGATATCTATTCAGCTAAGCATAGCTGATAATGGAAATTAGTACTACACAAATATGTATTATATTCTTACATGCTTTTGTGAATTGCCCCCAAAATATCTAACATGGAAATATAAACATTCATAATCATATACAGTTAGTACTATTAGAAAGTAGCGTCCTGTATACAATTTTAGTAATAGTGGGTTTAGCATTTCAGGTTCAATTCACAAAGGTAAGTTTACGCAAAAAGGATGACTGAAGTACAGCATCTCGTATTCTCAAATTCCTTTCTGGATGCGTCCCTTAGGGACTGAGGGCCCGATGTAGGTAAAAGCGATTTTCCGATTTCAAAATACCGAGGCGGTCCGAATCGGTATTCTGAAATCGGAAAACGAGATGTAGGGAAAAAAAAGCGAATGAATACCGATTCGGTCGGCATCGGTAATGAGAATCGGTACGTTCCGAATCGGCACGGACCGAATCGGGAAGTACCGAATCGGCTAACAACGAATCGGAAATTACCGAATCGGCTAACACCGATTCGGATAGTCCTGATTCGGCTAACACCGAATCGGTAAAAGCCGATTCGGTAAAATCCGATTCGGCAATCATAGAATCGTAGCCATGAAAACACACCCATGGCGAAAAAGCCCATAGGAATGCATTGAAGAAACCGATTCGGTAAAATACGAATCGAATAATACCGAATCGGATTTTACCGAATCGGTAATTTCCGATTCGGTAAAAGCCGATTCGGCAAAAGCCGATTCAGCCAATGAGGTGGCTCCCCCTCCCCCACCCAAACAGGGAGTGGCAACCCTGGCAGGTGCAGCTAATTAAGAAGTTTCTGGAGAGCCAGCCTGAGCTCAACACTCACAGTTAGCAGCAGTGGGAGTAGGAGGTTGTCAACTGTAGTGAAGAACATGGCAGACCAGAGCGAGAGCCAGAAGTCCTCCCAGAAGAGGAAGCCGAAGTTCACCACCACCGAGCTTCAGGTGTTGGTCGAGGAGGTGGTGAGGGTGCACCGCCAGCTGTTTGGAAAGCTGTCCCTCAATGTGCCAGACAGCACCAAGAGGAGGATCTGGGCCGAAATCGCCCAAAAGGTGAATGCTGCGGGTGTCACCCCCAGGTCCGTGGAAGAACTCAAGAAGAGATTCTACGACATCCGCAGCCTCACAAAAAGGAAGATGGCTGAGATACAGAGGCAGGCTGGAGGCACTGGAGGAGGCAGGAACCCGGCGCCACCCCTCACCGAGCTGGAGGAACTGGTCTCCAGCACCATTGAGAGGGAGAGTGTCAGTGGAATTGGGACCCTGGACAGCTCTGCGAGAGCTACAGCTACAGGTAAGAAGCATGCGCATCATGACACACCCTACCAGACACCTCCCCATTAGACACAATGCATAGGCAAACCCCAGCACAGTACTGTCACCAACATACAAGAGACAAGCATCATGGTACATGTAGTCAGCAGAAGTTAGCAAAATATGGCAGTGCAGAATCACAAGACAGGAAACAGTGTGACACAGTGTAAGGAGATGCAAGGACATGTGGAATGCTTTAATTGAACTGACTGTAATACATCGGCACTCAGTTTACAAATGCTTCTTTGTACCTAGGGGCACCATCAGGCGGACCAACATTGTCATCAGAGGGAGCAGCACCGTCTGACACTGCACTCGCAGGGCCGAGCACCAGCCAGGCTGCCCAGGAGGAGGAGGAGGATGGAAACGCCCTAGGGCTAGGTATGGAGGGAGACCTGGTGATAGACTTTGACGCACTGCACTCCCCACAAATGGCCAGCACACCCCCCTTGCAGTTCTCCCCAGAGAACTCCCCTACAAGGGACACCATTCCACCTACACCAGCTCCTGCCACAACCATGGCTTTGCCACCTGTACAACCTGTCCTGGGAGCAGGGGCTCAGGGACCGGCCAGCACCACACCCCCACCAGTGGCACCCCAGCCCACTCAGCAGGCCGGCAGCAGCAGTGCCCGGCGCCATGCCATCACCACCACTGCTGCACCAGCACGAGAGGGCAGTGTATTCCTGGGCCTCGAGGGAAAGATGGTGAAGATACAGAGGCAGCAGGCAAAATCCACGATGGCCTGCCAACGCCAGCTCCTGCAGCACAACCTGCAGATGGGAGAAATGGTAAAGGGATTTCAGGCCTTCGTGGAATTGAATAAGGAGGTGGCAGCAGGGTTAGGCAGGCTAACCACTGCCATAACCCAGTTGTGTAGCAGAATGGAGGAGCAGGACCTGGTGCGCAGGCGGGATGCCCGTGTACAGAATCGCTGCATGAGCCGCCTTGCTGCAGCGACGGCACAACTGTGCCAGCGCAGCGCAAACATGGAATCTAGCCTGAGTCAGAATACGGCAGAGCTCACAAGGGGGATGGCCCGGATCACCACTGCTATGGAGGCCATGATTATTTCGAACACAGCCTCCAATCCTGCCCTGGACCTGGGTGATGCTGGGGACAGCAGCAGCCGCAGCAGCCCGGCCAGCGCTGCGTCTGAGCCACGTAGGAGCACCAGGCGCTCCGCAGATGCTGCTGGTCATTCAGAGGGGGCTGAGGGACACCCCAGTGGGTCTAGCAAGCGGGCAAAGAAATAGCCTTGCAAGGGCGGGTGAGGCAACCTGAACCTTGGACTTTAGTTTTTTTTCCTATACACCATTTTTTGTTGCACATCAGTGCTGTAACTGTGTTGCAACAGTATTAAAATTTGTTTTTTCCCAACCACCATTTAGCTGTCTTTGCATCTGTACTCACTCAGAAATAGTTCTCAGTAATCTCCTCACGTCTGTATCTGCCATCACTTGGCGTACACACCCCAGCTGGCTGTGTCAGTGGCACAGCTTTGTCGTCGTCATGGTCCTCGTAGTCAGACAACTCCACCTCAGTGCCCTTCTTCACCGCAAGGTTGTGTAACATTGCACATACAGCTATGATCTTGCAGCAGGTGATGGGGGTATACTGCCTTGTCCCTCCACTCTTGTGCAGGCATCTGAATCTACTTTTCCAGATGCCAAAGGTCCGTTCGACAACATTCCTTGTGCGTATGTGGGCCCGGTTATACCTCCTTTGGCTGGGTGTGGAGGGGTTGAGGTAGGGGGTGAGTATGAATGAGCGGAGGGCATATGCACTGTCGCCTGGAAGACAAAGGGGTTACATTACACACATGCATACATGTATTACACCTAGCTACTATGTGTTATGGGGGTCTGATGATGTGTCTCACCTAGGAGGTATCCTTCACCAAATTCGCCAGCCATCAGCCGTGCATAGATGCCGCTCTGTTGGAAAATATAGGAGTCATGGGTACTCCCTGGAAATTTTGCTACCAGGTCTGTGATGGTGCACTTTGCATTGCAGATCACCTGCACGTTGATGGTGTGTGTAGACTTCCGATTGCGGTATATGTATTCTGTGTCCGCTGGTGGGCAAATCGGAATGTGCGTGCCATCTATGCAACCAATGATTTGGGGAAATTGTGCCATCTGGTAGAAGTCAGCTTTAGTTTGTAGCAGTTCTGCGTGGGTTGCAGGGAAAGAGATGTATTGGTCCATCCTGTGTATCATGGCGTCAAGGAATGTGTGGAAGAACCTTGACAGGCTGCTCTGGCTCACCCCTCCTGCTGCTGCAACTCCACTTTGATAGCTGCCAGACGCTAGCAGGTGTAGGCTGCATAGCACCTGGATGTGCGCAGGGATGGCGTGTGCCCTTGGGGTGTGGTGGTCCAAGAATGGTTTGAGATCCCTGATGAGCTCAAGTATGGTGTCAGAGTCCAGCCTGTATCTCTGTAGTATCTCTGCCTCTGTGAGCATGAACAGGGTTATCCTCTGTCTGTAGACCTGTTCATTTCTTAGCCATTCCCTCTGTCCTTCCTGCTGTAGCCGTAGCCGCCTCGCAATGACATAAAAAGCTGCCATCCTGCAAGTTGCAATGCATTTTGGGACTGTTTATATGGGTTGGAGTTGGTTACCACCTGATTGGAATCCATGGTAAATACCGAGTGGATTCTACCGATTTTGAGCCGATTTCGGTGTTTCTGTGCCTCCCTACATCTCCCCATCTGTCGGAATCGGGGAATTTCCCGATCGGCGATTCATACGAATCGGTATGTTTTCCGATTCGGCTCATGTCCGAATCGGTCTATCTACCGATTCGGTACATGGACCGAATCGGTTCATGTACCGATTCGGTGTCACTACCGATTCGGTACATGGACCGAATCGGTAATTTTCCGATTCGGTGTCACTACCGATTCGGTACATGGACCGAATCGGTAATTTTCCGATTCGGTGTCACTACCGATTCGGTACATGGACCGATTCGGTGTTTGCATCCGATTCGGTGTTTTACCGATTCGTTACATATCCGATTTTCGGTATGTACGTATCGGATTCTTTCCCATTCGGTACTCATTCCGAATCGGATTTCACTCCGATTATGTATGTTTTTTGTTCCCTACATCTCGATGGCTGTTTACCGATCGGTAAGGGCCAAAAATCGGTATTTTCGGCAGTTACCGATCGGTAACGGCCTACCTACATCGGGCCCTAAAAGTGCCCTCACACCAGAATTCCACGTAGAAATATGTTTTATAATGTCCTTTTCAAACCTATAATTAAATATAGAGTGGTAACACCCTAAAAGAGGATTCTGGAGGGGGGGGCAAGCATCATTGAAACAAAACTTTATAATATGCATTCTTGCTTCTAATATTCCAAATAATGTAATGGATATAAAGTTGAATGAACACTGCATACGTTTTTCAACAAACACCTCTCACAGCAGCATCCTCATGCTTCTGAGATATGCACGTGTGAAGACTATCCAATATGCACACAAATGGTGCCTATCTATGTGTGCCACAGTGAAGATATGGTTGGGCCACGGTGGTGATCCAGAAAATCCATCTCCCTAGGCAGGATAGACTTGGTGGAAATGATCTGTGTCCCTATTTCTTAACAAAGTGCCTCAACAATTATTGTACTCTGTAGAAAGTTCTTGCTGGAACACTCACTACCTACTAAGAAGCCCACAGCCATTTTAATTCTCTACCAGACACTCTCTGCCCTTTATTTCATTATTTCAGGTTCTTAATTTCTCATTTTGTGACAGTTTGGCTGTCTTTCTCTTCCTCCGTTTTTCCAATGTTTGTTTTTTTCACTCTAGTACTCAGTATATAACTCATGCAGAAAAATAAATGCTGATCCTAAAAATAAGAGCTGGTGCCCCCCTCGGGCAGCCACTGGCTCAAATTAAGCCCTGATTCTGACCACAGAGCATTGGTACTATATAACACCCCAGACTAAACTATAACCTCCCTCTGTGCATCTTTGAGAATGAAAGTCTGTTGTCACTAGAATACCTGTTGAGTAAGTTCTGGAAAAAAGTTGAAAAACAGTATTGCATGTTATTCTTTTCTGCTAAGCTGTGAATTGACTGCATGACAAGAATTTCCTTTCCTTCCCCTATGGGGACGGTATGGAATATTATTTGTTCGGTCATATGGTCCTCGCACCGCCAACTCATTTAACAGTCAATGCATAAATGCATATTTCAAAACACATTGAATTTGCAGATAAGGTGTCACTCTGATGACAAGGCCAAACTGTATACCAATCCAGCGAGAGCATAAGGAACAGAAAAATGGTTTCTCAAGATAAGGCCCATTGCAAGGTCTAAACTGGTTCCAATACTCAACTGTGCAGTATGAAAAAATATAATGTGGTGTGTGGAGTTTTGTAAACAGATGGACTTTGGCCTCTTCTCAAAATGCACTCACTGTTTTAACAAACTTACCAGAAAGAGTGCTTTAGATTAGCTTACGGCTGTGTGCTGCACACTGCAGCTGCATTCCTAAAGACTTGCTCACTGAGCTTCTGCCATCAGGCAAGTCCAATGTTGGTCGAAGCGCTGTCCATCTGCTGAAAGAAAGCCTTTTATGCATCGGTGGACTGTATGTTCACTGTGTTTCAAATGAGCATCAGAGAGACACAAAATGTCTGACAAAATGGATGCACATTTGTTGAACTGATTCATTGTGACATCAAAATATATCTAACAGAATATTGTCGACATAAATAATGTGTCCTAAATGTACCATTTGTTGACAGAGGTGTGCCAAACAGCTCTAAGACTCTCCTCTCCATTTGGTAGATTATCTGAGTCCAAGGCTAAACCCTGCAAGACCAAAGTTGTGGTGTAAGAAGTTGATTATTACTCAACACATATGTGTGATTACTCCAGAATGTGCGTAATTCTAGAATATGTAATCTACACCTATTTTTAAAAATTCTATTAAGAATCCAAGCAGCAAAGGACTATCCATCCAGTTACGACTCCAGTATCTCTTTTATACATTGTTCTTCAGGTATTGACAGCGATTCCTCATGAATTTACCTTCCCAGTGATTCATTTTTATATTGCTGAAATATCCTTGGAAAGTTGGCATTCAGTTCACTTTCTGCATGTTGACAAAATTCCCTTTATTACTGTGCAACCTTTCGTCATTTCAAATAATTTCCACTACCCTTGTTACACGAAATTTCTGAAATTTTGCCATTACACCATTATGCGACATGGCATTTGCAGGCATAATTTTAGGGCAAGAGAATGTGGAAAACGAGTGAATAGAATGGGAGCAGCTGTTGTTCACAGTCCTTTTTGGTTTTTGTGTTTAACGTGAGGTCTCATTTCGCGCTATAACAAACATAGGACAAATGCTGCTTTCGTATTATGCAAAAGAAAATAACCTGAATTTAGCACACCCCTGATTTAAATCCTAGTTCAGGCATGTTTTTGGGAAGTATCCTTGGAAATTACCTATTCATAATTTTGTGGTGTTCATTTGCACAGTTATAAAGAAAACTAAATTCTCCCCAAGATGGGCCTACCTACATTCATCTTTCCGAGTACTCTTCCTGTCTCTCCTTCATAGTTGCAATACAACAAGAAGCCAATAGGGAAAAAAGGATACCACAGGGAAAGCCCTCCACTCAATAAGCGTCAATACAAAAAAGATCCCTGTACCCTGGACATGGACTAGCATTTGTCTAAGAAGGCATTCTTATGTACTGGAAAATATACCATTAGATTCCAAAACACCCTCCTACTCTGCGCTGAGTTAGGCGTGTTCTTCACGTGCCTATCCGTCGAGTTGAAAGCAGTCCGGATTCTCCCTCTTTTATGGTAAAAAATATATACAATGTTTTGTTTTTGACGGATAGGCACGTGAAGAACACGCCTAACTCAGCGCAGAGTAGGAGGGTGTTTTGGAATCTAATGGTATATTTTCCAGTACATAAGAATGCCTTTTTAGACAAATGCTAGTCCATGTCCAGGGTACAGGGATCTCCTTCATAGTTGCCAGGGAATTTGATGGTTTCTGTATTTAAACATTTTCATAGTAGGTACTGACTTAATTTGCAAAGAAGAGAATGATTGTGTGTGCGCGTGTGCATGTGTTTTCAATTTATCATTGCACATATTTAACCCCTTCGCTGCGGCCGCGATTTTACCGCTGTGCGGTAAACAAAAGAACAGGGTGGGGCCGTGACGAACCCCAGCCGTCATCAGCACACGCCCACCGTGGGAGGGGTTAAAGGATGTACTGAACTTCATACTTTGGCATTTACAATTCTGTGCTCCAGCATTTTCCTGGGGTGGGGGAAATAAATACATTCATAATCTAGTGTTGTTCACAGGCTGAAGCAGGAAGCTGCTTTAGTTACCGAAATACAGCAGTCCAGCTAGGGGGCTCTGACATCTGATAACGAGGAGGTTGCAAAAATATTCCTTGCCCACTATAACAAAATCTATACCACTAAATATACGGTTTCACAAGAAGCCACACATCACTACTTTTCAGATATCAATTTACCGGAAATGTTAACTAATCAGACCGAGGAATTAGTGGTCGATATTATAGCACTAGAAATTTGTCAAATGGTTGCCGCAATGCCATCAGGAAAGGCCTGCTGAAACAATAGTTTACCAGTTGAGCTTTATAAATATTTTCAGGTTTCTCGTTTCTAGTGGAGCTCTTTAATGAATTGAAAAATGGTGGAGAGGTCCCCCAAATATTTAAGTAATTAATTAATGTTAGTTTTGTTAAAAAAGGGAAGAATCACCATGACTTGGAATAGCAAGGCACCCCCCTAAAAAAGAAGAGATAAATACTAGTTCTTAGATAGTTCTCACCTACTAAATCATCATCCATTCAGACACACAAACACCCACTGATTCTTCAATGCACCTTGGCCTATATATATATATATATATATATATATATATATATATATATATATATATATATATATATATATATATATATATATATATATATATATATATTTATTCAGCTTTTCCCAAAGAAAGGTTTTTCCTTGTGCACTCCCGTGTGTCAGGATCAAAAAACCACACCGGGTTTTAAGTTGATTTGCAATTTCTTTCTTTATTTGCAGCATCCAGCAAAACCTAACGCGTTTCGGTCTCTACGGAGACCTTGCTCACAGGTTAGTGTGTTGTGGGAACAGTTTGTATTTAATAAACAAAAGAGAAAAGGGGGTAGGAACCAATAAGGTTACGTCACTTCCTGTTTGTGCCACAGGCATTCTGGGACATGTAGTGTTTGTTAATTAACAAGGAGCGCAAAACGTTGATTTATATATATTAACAGATATTTAACAAAAGGACAAATCTATCACTGTTAATCATGATTGCATTTTGGGCATATTGAATTCTTACATTGCTTGTACAAAAATCATATTGGAGCCCTCAAGTGGGCAGACTCTATGTGCGCCAATTTCATTATACACATATAATACGGGAAAGAGAGTTCTTAATTTTTAAATAAATCATACGTATTCAGACATTGCATGTCAAATGAAATTATAGAAAAACCCAATTCGTAAGGCCCTCCAGTGGGCAAAGACCATTGTGCATCATCAACGTTTCACTATGCAATCTAACTGCATATTTTCACATGTCCAAGATAAAAAACAATTCTAGAAGAGTAAGTTTTTGAATTAACAAAGGGTCAGCATCAGTCATTGTCTGATAAGCATGTCAAAACCACTTTACAGGTGGCAATGCAGTTCTTCATCCTGATTGTGCCCGAACGGGCTCAAAGTTCGAAAGTTCATAATGTGTTTGGACTCTTTTTGCCTCAACACCAGTTCGCGATCTCCACCTCTTCGATTCGGTCCAACACTTTCGATTCCATAGAAACTTAAGGACTTCCAGTCACCTTTATGTTCCTTTTCCATGTGTCTAGCCATGGCATTACTGCGATCAGAGTTAATTGTTGCACGGACATGCTCCAAAATCCGAAGTTTAAGTTCTTTTTTGGTGCTTCCAATGTATTCCAATGTATTCCTGATGAGGACATGTTACAAGTTCTTTTAAATTATGAAAATTCAGAACAATAAATTAATATTTAGAAATAAAAAATTGACATATTATTCATTTGTATTTCTAATTTATGAGGTAGTAGCGAAGTGATTGTAGTATAATGTGAGACTTATAGTATAGAGTGCAACATTTTTATGTTACATAGTAAGTTTACTCATATGTACTTCCCTTCTCCCACTATATTTTCTTCAATGTGTATTTGACATCTCTTCTTCATCTCCTGCCTCCTTTCTCCCACTGTCTGTCTCTGATGCACCTATCGCCGCCATTTTGTGTAGTTACAGAAGAGAGTGAATATAATAGTTCAGAACGTGAAAAGGGGGCAGGGTAGAGTGCCCCTCACCCCCTAGTCCTTCTCAGGGGGTCCCAAAAGGATCTGTTTCTGCTTTCCTGAGAGACTATGGTAGGAGTTTCATATACCACAATAACTTGCATTACAACATGCAAGATATCTACAGAGGAGACGGTGTACATTTCGCAGATGAGGGGAACAGAGTCTTTCTCTTGAATTTTAGACTCTGCATCGGCACCTACTTGTAGGTACTTAAATCACCCACATAACACAACAGCTCTTTTTAGAGCTACACTACCTCTAAGCAATCCAAATTCTTACTTTACTTTCTGGTAAGGCAGAAAGGCAGGGAGGGGCAGGGTGGGGGGTGCTAAAAACCGGAATATGGATAATTGGAGGTAAGTAAACAATTTAATAAATAAAACACATTTGGTAGTGCGCCCTGCATTGCAAAATGCGATGCAGCTCGCTCTACGGACCCTATGCTCATCCGGCGATTTAAAAAAATTGGCCATGAGCAGGCCTAGGAGGGTCAGAGTGTGTCTACCCTGCCCCCTTTTCGCGTTTTGCAGTGATTGTTTTTGGTTTCTTGTGCCTTGGTTCTACTGAGGCACAACCTGGCTGCCAACACTTTCTGATTTTGACTGTTTACGGCCAATCAGCATGCATCTCGAGCACAGCAGGGTGCGTGCAGGCTGCACTTAGATACGAGGATCCAACGCACCCATAGATATATAAATTACTTTAACTGTCATTTTCTCAGGAACTACTGAACGGATATACCCAAAATAAGCAAAACGCACAAGTCTGAACCAAGAATTACCTCTTTGCCAAATGTGGCCATTTGGCTGTAGCTGTGGCTAAAGGTCCTATGGGAAATTGCATGGGGAAAACATGTTTTGGGACCCCCTTTTTCTCTCGGGCCCCGCTTGACCAAACACCCCCAAGTTTGGAAAATTTCACACAAATTCATCAACCAGCGCCAAAGTTATTCCATATAGAATGTTGCAGATTTCCTATGGATAATAGGTCCTAACTATAACTACCTACTGGCGACCGCCAGTAGGTAATATATATATATATATATATATATATATATATATATATATATATATATCTCTCCTCCAGTGCCGGTAGGTGCGTGGGGTTGTCCCGGCGCGGTCCTGGTTAGGCCACCGACAGGCCTCAAATGTACATCAATCCCCTCCAAATACTGAAGGAAGCCAGGACACTCAGAGTTCGTTTGCAGAATATTTAATGGCAGTAGAATACGGTGCGACGCGTTTCGCCGGAGCAAGCCTTATCGGCGAAACGCGTCGCACCGTATTCTACTGCCATTAAATATTCTGCAAACGAACTCTGAGTGTCCTGGCTTCCTTCAGTATTTGGAGGGGATTGATGTATATATATATATATATATATATATATATATATATATATATATATATATATATATATATAAGCATATATAAACTTTACAGAAACACACAGTCACTGGATGATGTTATCAGTGATGTCATTTGAGATGTCATTAGTGATGTCACTGACCATATCATGAGTGATGTAATAATGTGACGTCATCAGCAGTGCATTGCGGGGCTTGAGCTATAGTTTGCTCAACTAACGATAACAGCCACATTTCTCTGGTTTTGTACAAGTGAAATGTCCAACTAACTATAATGTCCCCGAAACCTGTGGTTTTTTTCAGTGAATTTCTATGATTTTTTAAATGCTAATTTCTAACTATAACGTCCCTGAAACCTGTGTTTTTTTCAGTGAATTTCAAAGGTTTTTTAAATGCTAATTTCTAACTATAAAAGTCCCTGAAACCTATGTTTTTTTCACTGAATTGCAAAGGTTTTTTAACCCCTTCAGTGCTGCGCGAATTCCGCTGCGGTGCTGAAGGTTCTAAAGAACCTATGGACTCATGACGGAACGGTTCCGTCATGAGCACAGGCCAACCGACGCTCATGACGGAACCGTTCCGTCATGAGCACCGAAGGGGTTAAATGCTACTTTCCAACTAGGCCCACAGAGATAGGATTTTTGCAGAAAGAGGAAGAAAGGCGCAGAAAGAAGCTAGAAAAATGCAGAAAGAGGCAACAGTAGTCCAGAAAGAGGAAGAAAGGTGCAGAAAGAAGCAAGAGATATGCAGAAAGAACCAACAGAGGTGCAGAAAGAGGCCTTGTAGCAAAGTCATCCTGTGCCCCCAACTTTTGGCTGAATTGTACTGGTGGTAACTGACTCTGACTAACCAGGCCCAGAGCCAGTGCTATGCTGAAAGACACTTAGAATAAAGTGAAAACACCTACATACACTAGGGTACACTACGGATTGGGGTACCCCTGTGATTGGCATGACCTCCCCTGTAAGGCCTTAGTACATGGGAGGGCAGGGGGATTAACATTCTCTCTAAGTGAGAGGTGCGGAAAAAGGCAAGAGAAGTGCAGAAAGAAGCAACAGAGGTGCCGAAATAAGCAAGAGAGGTGCAGAAACAGGGAATAGGAATGCAGAAAGCGGTAAGAGGGATACAGAAATGTACAAGAGATGTGCAGAAAGAAGTGCAGAAAGAAGCAAGAGAGGTGGAAAAATAAGGAAGAGGGGTGCAAAATAAGGAAGAGGGGTGCAGAAAGAGGCAACAGGGGTACAGAGATTTGCAAAAGAGGTACAAAAAGAAGCAAGAGCAGTGTGGACAGAACTAACAGAGGTGCAAAAAGAGGCAAGAGGGGTGCAGAAAGAACAAAAAGAGGTAAGAGATTTACACAAAGAGGCGAGAGAGGTACAGAAATAGGTGGGAGAGGTGCAGAAAGAAGGAAGAGAAGTACAGAAAAAAGCAACAGAGGTGCTGAAAGAGGCATGAAGGGTGCAAAAAGAGGCACGATGTGTGCAGAAAGAGGTAGGAGAGGTAAATAAAAAGGCATGAGAGGTGCAGAAACAGGCTGGAAGGGTACTTAAAGAGTAAACAGGGGTACAGAAAGAGACAAGAGGGAAAAAGAAATTTGCAAAAGAGGTGCAGAAAGAAGCAAGAGAAGTACAGAAAGAAGCAACAGAGTTGCAGAAAGAGGCAATAGATGTGCAGAAAGAAGCAAGAGAGATGCAGAAAGAAGCAAGTGAGGTACAGAGAGAGGCAAGAGAGGTGCAGAAAGAAGAGAGTGAGGTTCAGAAAGAGGCAAAAGAAGAGCAGAAAGTGGCAAGTGAGGTGCAGAAAGATGCAAGAGAGGTATAGAAAGAGGCAAGAGTAGTGCAGAAAGAGGCACTTGAGGTGCAGAAAGAGGCAGTTGAGGTGCAGAAAGAGGCAAGGGAAGTGCAGAAACAGGCAAGAAAAATGTACAAAGAGGCAAGAGAGGAGCAGAAAGAGGCAAGAGAGGTGTAGAAAGAAGCAAGAGAAGTACAGAAAGAGGCAAGAGAGGTGCAAAAAGAGGTAAGAGATCTGCAGGAAAAAGCAACAGAGATGCTGAAAGTGGCAAGTGAGGTGCAGAAAGAGGCAAGAGAGGTGCAGAAAGAGGCAAGAGATCTGCAGAAAAAAGCATCAGAGGTGCTGAAAGAGACAAGTGAGGTGTAGAAAAAGGCACGAGAGGTGCAGAAAGAGGCATGAGATATGCAGAAAAAAGCAACAGAGGTGCTGAAAGAGGCAAGTAAGGTGCAGAAAGAAGACAGTGAGGTGCTGAAAGAAGAAAGGTGCAGAAAGAAGCAAGAGGAATGCAGAAAGAGGCAAGAGAGGCACAGAAGGAAGAGAGGTTTGTGCACCATTAGTGCCAATTCAACACTCACATTTAGGAATAAGTAACACGTGACCATACAGCTTTGTAAAGGGCCTTATTACCACGCTTAGAGACCCGGCGAGGGACTACAAGTCCCTGGGAGCCTGCTGCCTGTGATTCAACTTGCTGCACCTGGGCAGGAGGAGGAAACCCAAAAAACTGCTTCCGGCACCCGCTTCGCTAGAGCTGCATAGCGCAAAATGAGGACGCTAAGAGACCTGGCGAGGGTCTGCAAGCCCCAGGGAGCCTGCTGCCTGTGATTCAACTTGCTGCACCTGGGCAGGAGAAGGAAGCCCATAAAACTGGTTGCAGCACCCGCTTCGGTGGGAGCCGCATAGCGCAAAATGAGGACGCTAAGAGACCCGGCGAGGGACTGCAAGTCCCATGGAGCCTGCTGCCAATGATTCAACTTGCAGCACCTGGGCAGGAGGAGGAAGCACATAAAACTGGTCATGGCACCCACTTCTCGGGACGTGCACGGGTGCGCACCAGGCGAAGCCAGGGTCAAGGGCGGGTCCATCTGAGCTCAACCGAGACTGAGTGAGGCTGGGCTGGGCCACCTTCCTGTTAAGTTGGTATACGTGAGTTGTCATGTTTAAGACTGTGCATTAGTTAATTTTGTTCAACTGGGGAGAGTTCTTGGGGGTTCGAAAGAGAAAAGTCCTAGGATTGTAGTATTTGAAGCATCATGGGGAGCATGTTTTTGAATAATATCTTTATTTGCATTTTTGACTGAGGAGGCTTAGCCACCAAACAAGTATGTGGAAGAGCACCCCTCCGTCTACAAGGCCACACACTAGCCAGAAAACCTCTGTGCGAACCTCTATTGCTAAACCCACAGTTATTGATAAAATGTTATAGCAGGCAATCCGGGCTGTCTCCAGTGAGATAGAACGCATTGAGAGATGCCTCTCTTTAACACCAACGATCCCAAGAACCTCACCAATTATGGAAACGGAAGTACTTTACTCTCACCAAACATTAAATCTCTCAATCAACCCTGAATCAATTTCTATTCAAGAAAATGTAGCTCTCGAAAGTTCAAGCAAAACTGACAAGGGGGGCAAAAAGGAAAGGCGCACATCGGAAACAAAAATGCCATAAGGAAGGGAAACATGTGAATCATTTTCCTGTGGTAGTACCAAAGCAACTGACAGAGGGTCATGTAGCTGGTGAAAGTGTTACAGAACTAACAGAGCCACCGATATGGGCATCATATTTGATTAAAGATCTTAAAACCTATTTTGAAAACCTTATAAAATCTGAGCTAGAAGTTGCAACGAGACATATTGAGAAGTTGACCTGACTAATAGATTCTTGGGGGAGTAAAATAGATACAATTTTAAATACTATCGAAACTATTAAATCTATGGACCAGGCTTCTGTTTCCCAACGAAACCAAGTGATCCCACCTGATTCTACTTTCCTATCTGTACTTCAAGGGCAAAACCTATTAGCACAAGCGAATGCTTTAATTGGGACTATCCCCCTACCCCAACACGTCGAAGCCCCAGTCTCTCTCCAACACAGGGCAATTCACACTATAGATATCGCCCATGGCTCTAGGGTTACGGCAACAACTTCAGGTCCGCCAGCAGAACAAAATGTACCCAGTAACTGTAAAGGAGATACTGGGAATACACGTCAACTTAATTTAAGGACAGCAAACTCTACCCTGCCATGCATAGACCTGCCCCCAGCTTCTACCCCCTATGTTGTCATACTAGCTGGAGTACCAGAGCTGGAAATAGGTCGCGGGGTGTCCTATTCTGAACTGAAAAATAAAACCATCTTTTGGTTAAACAAACACAGACCTCTCCCACCCCTAATACACAGTGAAATTCTATTTGTGCATAGGGTTAGCTGGTTGGGACAGAGGCGGAAAGAAATTTCGGGGGATTGTGTTCTGATTAACTTTAGGGACAGTAGGGTGGTTCAACACATTCTTGAATGGGGATTGCCCAGGGAGATTAGTGGTATCCAGGCACTCCCTTTAGGCTACTTCTATCCTCCCAGTCCCTTGTTAGCGAGAATGGGAAGTGTATATAAAAAGTGGGAAATGAGAGCTCCGACTGGAAACCTGCTAAACATGGGCTGGGGCCCTGTAATCACCCCGCCATTTAAAATTCCAGTTAGTAACAGATATAGTACCTTAGACTTGGCTGATTGACTGAATCCTATTGTTAAACATATGGAACGTATGGATACCCAGCCAGTTGAGCACCAAAATAGTGAAAGATCAGAGCATGTTGATCACTCTTTTGAGAAAACTCATGAGGCTATCGTGGCCGTTAGCTCCTCTGGAGCGCCTATTAATATATCAGGGGAGTTTTACAGTATTGTACAGGGACGGGCAGGGACTCTCCACCAAGTACTATATCAGGAGGGGGGCTCCTTGAACATACAGTCTGATACAATAGACAATTTACAGAATACTGTGATCTTACCCTGGAACATAGCAGGTCTCATTTCCAAAATGGACCTCCCCGATTGGGGAGAGTATATTGATACCCATGAGCTATGGCTTTTTCAGGAAACATGGTCTACTATAACATTGTATAGAGTAGGATATATTGCATACTCTATTACAGCTCTCCAGGGTCCTAGGGGGAGACCCTCAGGGGGCCTTTGCATTTGGGTTGCCATACACCTGGGTTGTACTATTAAGACACTTTTTCCCTGATATTTTGTGTATCCTCCTCTCTTTTGATAACTCCCTTAAGATAACTGTCATCAACATTTATTCTCGCCCAGTGAGACAGGGCCAAATCTCACAGACTTTAGACTCCTTGGCCTCCTTTCTCCCCTCTCTACCTGAGTATGTTCATGTAATCATTGGAGGGGATTTTAATTGTCATTTCAAACCCCTTAATGGTATAACCACCACCCATACAAGTGAGGAAGATTCTGTCTGGGCAATTCCAGAATGTAATATCTATCCAATAAGGGGGTGGACTCCCTTTGTTCTCCAAATGAACTCGCTTACATTTAGTCAAGTCAAGTCAAGTCAAAAGATTTATATAGCGCACTACATACCCGTAGGGTCTCAAGGCGCTTGAAGAGGGTGGGGAATTACTTGTCGAATATCCAAGTTTTAAGTTGCTTTCTGAATGCTAGGTGGCTCTGTGTGAGACGAAGGTGAGTGGTGAGTGAGTTCCAGGTTTTAGCTGCGAGGTAGGAGAAGGATCTACCTCCCATGGTGGTTTTGTTGATGCGAGGTACGGTAGCAAGGGCTTGGTTGGAGGATCGAAGCTGGCGGGAGGGGGTGTAGAAGGAAAGTCGTGTGTTGAGGCATTCGGTTCCAAGTTCGTAAAGTACTTTGTGTGCGTGGGTTAGGAGGCGGAAAGTGATCCTCTTATTTACGGGAAGCCAGTGGAGGTTTTTCAGGTGACTAGAGATGTGGTCTTTACGCGGGATGTCTAGTATGAGTCTGGCTGATGCGTTCTGGATGCGTTGGAGTTTTTTCTGGAGTTTTGCGGTGATACCGGCGTAAAGGGTGTTTCCGTAGTCCAGGCGGCTTGTAACCAGTGCATGGGTGACCGTTTTTCTGGTTTCGGTGGGGATCCAGCGAAATGTTTTTTTGAGCATGCGGAGAATGTTGAAGCAAGATGATGAAACGGCGTTGACTTGTCTGTTCATAGAGAGTGAGGAGTCGAGGATGACGCCCAGGTTCCGTGCGTGGTCCGTCGGGATGGGTGCTTTCCCAAGGGCCTCTGGCCACCAAGAGTCATCCCAGGAGGAGGGGGAGGTACCTAAGATAAGGACTTCTGTTTTGTCTGAGTTTAGTTTCAGACGGCTGTGCTTCATCCACTCGGCCACTTCTTTCATTCCTTCATGTAGGTTGGTTTTGGCGGTGTTAGGGTCTTTGGTGAGTGAGAGGATCAGTTGAGTGTCGTCAGCGTAGGAGATGATGTTGAGGTTGTGTTGGCGTGCGATGGACGCGAAGGGGCTCATGTATACGTTGAAGAGGGTGGGGCTGAGTGAGGATCCTTGTGGTACGCCGCAGATGACTTCAGTGGCCTCTGACTTGAATGGTGGGAGGCGGACTCTCTGGGTTCTTCCGGTGAGGAACGAGGTGATCCATTCCAGTGCTTTTCCTTGGATTCCGATGTTTCTGGGGCGCTGTAGAAGGGTGCTATGGCAGACTGTGTCGAAGGCTGCGGAGAGGTCGAAGAGGATGAGGGCGACTGTGTCTCCATTGTCCAGTAGAGTTCGAATGTCGTCTGTTGCTGCGATGAGGGCGGTCTCCGTGCTGTGTTTGGCTCAGAAGCCGGACTGTGAGGAGTCGAGGGATTAGCCATTCATTTAGGGCATGTAGTGGTCGCTTCCCCTCCGACAGCCCGGGCAACCCTACCTTTATTAAACTGGGACAGGCATCTACTATTAACAACATACTGGTTGACGTTGAGATCTGGAATAGAATTATGACCTTTTCGGTCCAATCTCGTTGTGAAAGTGATCATAATCCATTGGCTTTAGATATAGCCTACTCCCAGCCTAAGGATGACCGGGGTCTGCCAACACAATCTGTCCCACATTTAATTGCAATGGAAGGAGGTAGAAGAGTACTTTGGGGAACATTTGTAGAATCTACCGAAAAAATGGCCTCCATGTACAAACAAATTATCCCCTTTTTAGAGACCACTTTTGTCATGTCTGAAAATAGTCAAAGCTATGAATCTCTGCTGTTGTTAGGTAGGAACCACCAGCATATGTTATTAAATTTAGCGGAGTTTTTCTATAATTGCGAAAATAATCATAATACTGACCTTAAACCTAAACATCCCTGGTATAACAAAGTGTGTAGGGAAGCTAAACGGGCATTGTTACTTGGGATTAAGAGTAAGGATAACTTATGTATCAAAGAAACCAGGCTACAATCTAAAAAAACCCTGGCTAAAGCTAAAGCAGCATGGGAATCTGTAAAATGGAAAGCAATTAAGAAAGCTTTAGATAATAGAGACATGAAAGGCTTTTGGAACATAGTAAAGACTGGTAAATCCGAAGGCAACTTAGCTATCAAACCAAATTTGGGGGAAGAAGCTTGGAGATCCCATTTTAAAGTTTTATATTCAAGGCATCTAGATGGAGTTGTAGTTGATAGGGTAACAGATATCGATCAAATTCCTCTAAACACTGGTTCACCACCCTGCACATTGGGAGAACTTATCTTGGCATTGGGCATATTGCTACTAAACAAGGCACCAGGGGTGGATAGAATCCCTGGCGACCTGTTTAGAAATGAACAAGTAGTATGGGCACCCTAATTACAGACCTAATTTAACGCCATCCTTCAAGGTATGGGGCTTCCTCTGACCTGGGCTGGGGCAGAAAAAATTGCTATTGATAAAAAAGGTGCCCTGCGTAATTTGGCAAACTATCGGGCAATAAGCCTTATTGATGTTACTCAAAAGATATTTTCTTCTGTCCTCTTGGCCTGATTGCAATCATGGATGGACGAGATGAATGTATTAACTCCTCTACAAGCTGGATTTAGGTCCAAAACCTCGACCATCGACCAGATTTTTAGACTGCAATTGATCCACTGGAAAACTAATTTTGGAGGGCGGCAGTCTTTACCTAACCTTTGTGAATCTTAAGTCCGCATTCGATATGGTGCAGCGCGACCATTTATGGGGTTTACTTCATGATATGGGAGCACCACATACTTTTGCCAGCAGCTGAAGCGCTTACACGAAGACACTTATGCGAGGCTAAGATATGGTAAGAAAGGGAAATTGACAGCACCCTTCTCTGTAGAGAAAGGGGTGAGACAGGGATGCGATTTAGCGCCAAGCCTCTTTTCCCTTTTTCTAAATGGTTTAATTGAAACGGTCCTGGCAGTGAAGGACATAGATTCACCAAGGCTAGTGAACCGCAAAATAACAGCTTTAATGTTTGAAGACAATACGCTGCTCCTGTCCAAATCCCCTATGGTTATGCAACGGGTACTAGAAGAATTCAGCTCATTCTGTAGGAAGAGGAATTTGGAGATAAATCTCCAGAAAACAAAATATATGGTCTTTCATGCTAACAGTAGTAATTGCCCGCACCCCCAAATAGAAGGCAGGCCTCTAGAGAGGGTGTCAATTTTTCATTATTTGGGCCTTACACTCAATGACAAGATGGACTGGGGGACTCAAATAAAGAAAGCCAATTTAAAATTAACACAGTCAATAGGGGGAATTTTAAAAGTACATAAAAATTGTACTCAAAAAGTGGTAGACCCACCTGCAGAAATCTATAAATATATGGCGCTGATCTATGGGGCCATTGCCCGTCCAATATCTTAACTCTAACAGAGAACACCTATATAAGGCAGCTGTTGGGTCTCCCAAAAAGCACCCCTTTATGGATTTGGGTATTGGACCTATTGCCCATCTAATTGCCTCTCACCCACTCCTATTCTAACGTCGCCTATGGAGTACGCCCGATTTAGTAACTTACAGGGGGGAATTGAGGGATGTTATGTCCATACTGGGAGCAGGGAATCTACCATGGCTGTTTCATATTAGGAATACATGCCACGCACTGGGGAAAGCAAATATGTGGCTAAAACCAAAAGACACATGCCCCTCCATCTCTAAAAAGTCCTTATCCCTAGCTTTTAATAAATATCATTTTACCGTATTGTCCCAGACTATGAATTCAAGCTGCTTGACATCCAGGTTTCTGGATGTCAAGCAGCAATACAAGCTGGTGTTGGCCCTGAACAGTATTCAACCATTCATGGCAAAGAAATTGTTTCTGCAATTTAGACACGAGACGCTCCTGCTCCGTGCATTTACAAACAAATGGAAGGGAGCTACCAAATTAGATTGTTCTGGGTGCACTTTGTTGGAAGAAATAGAACTTCATGTTATACTTTTCTGTCCTGCCTATAGAAGATCTAGATCCAAGTGGGTCCTCCAACTTTGTAGAAATGTGGGGATTAGAAATTATATCGAGGTTTTTAGACTACTGAAATATGAGACACATCCACTATTTGTAGTTGCCACCTCGAAGTTTTTATAAGCGATGTGGTGTGTATGCAGAGGCATCATAAAGGGAAAAGAGACGGGTAATAATTCAACTGTGTTCTCTCACTAGATATGTTACTGTACCATATTTGTACATATCTTCACTAGGGAAATGCTTTGAAATGTTTCTTCTTGATGAGTAAATTTAATGTTTTCTTTATAAATTATTTTTAAAAAAATGTCTATATTCCAATTGTTTTAAATGTTCTTACATTTTTGCACATAAGATATCCTTGATACGTAAGGTTATTAATTACAGGGTGATGAGCAGTAGGGGGATAGCAAACTATACTATAACATTATAGCACTTTATCCCTAATCTCTCTAATGGTACTTTGTATACTTATTGTTAGCCCTTAATCGCTGTGTATTATAATCCTCCGCAATTTATCTAATTCATAATTATTTTTACTTTTATGGCTGTACAGCCGAAATGAAGCTTTTCTGACTGACTGGCAAATGAGGGAATGCTAGTTCTACTCAACTACCCTTCAAATACATTATGAACACTTCAATTGATTGCTAAAAGAAGACTAGAAGTATTCTAGAAGAATGGTATTTGAAGCTTAGTAGTATTCTGTTTATTTGCAGCTCTTGCGCTATTTCAAGAGCAAAATGAAGGCTAGTCTCTTTGATTGTGACCACTGTTTGAAGACTAGTGGTATTCTTTCAATCAATCAATCAAGACATTTGTAGAGCACACTACTTACCCGGAGGGTCTCAAGGCGCTTGGGGGGGGGGGGGGTGCTGCTACTGCTCGAACAGCCAGGTCTTGAGCTTCTTCCTGAAGGAGAGGTGGTTTTGGGTCAGGCGCAGGTCGGGAGGGAGGGAGTTCCAGGTCTTGGCGGCCAGGTAGGAGAAGGACCTTCCTCCTGTTGTCGTTCTTCAGATGCGGGGGACGTCGGCGAGGGCGTGACTGGCTGATCGGAGATGGCATTTGGGAGCGTAGAAGTTGATGCGGTTGTTGAGGTAGCTCAGGCCTTGATCGTGTAGGGCTTTGTGTGTGTGGGTGAGGAGACGGAAGGTGATTCTTTTGTTGACGGGGAGCCAATGCAGGTTTCTCAGATGTCCGGAGATGTGGCTGTGTCGTGGGATGTCGAGGATGAGTCTGGCTGAGGTGTTCTGGATCCGCTGGAGTCTCTTCTGGAGCTTGGCGGTGGTTCCGGCGTAGAGGGCGTTGCCGTAGTCCAGTCGGCTGGTGACGAGGGCCTGGGTGACCGTCTTCCTGGTCTCGGTGGGGATCCACCGGAAGATCTTCCGTAGCATGCGCAGGATGTTGAAGCACGACGAGGAGACGGCGTTGACTTGTCTGGTCATGGAGAGGGAGGAGTCCAGGATGAAGCCCAGGTTGCGTGCGTGGTCTGTCGGTTTGGGTGCGGTGCCCAGGGCGGGGGGCCACCAGGAGTCGTCCCAGGCGGAGGGCGAGGAGCCCAGGATGAGGACTTCCGTCTTGTCTGAGTTCAGTTTCAGGCGGCTGGTCGTCATCCACTCGGCTACGTTTTTCATCCCTTCGTGAAGGTCGGCTCTGGCGGCGGCGGGGTCATTGGTCAGGGAGAGGATCCGCTGGGTGTCGTCAGCGTAGGAGATGATGTTGAGGTTGTGTTGGCGTGCAATGGCTGCGAGGGGGCTCATGTAGACGTTGAAGAGGGTGGGGCTCAGCGAGGATCCTTGAGGGATGCCGCAGATGACTTCGGTGGCCTCTGACTTGTACGGTGGTAGACGGACTCTCTGTGTTCTTCCGTCGAGGAAGGAGATGATCCATTCCAGTGCCTTCTCCTGGATTACGACGTTGCTGAGGCGCTACACTAGGGTGCGGTGGCAGACAGTGTCGAATGCCGCGGAGAGGTCTAGGAGGTAGGACCGCTGTTTCTCCGTTGTCCATCAGGGCTCGGATGTCATCGGTGGCAGCGATGAGGGCGGTCTCGGTGCTGTGGTTGGCTCGGAAGCCAGACTGTGAACGGTCGAGGGATCCATTCGTCTCGAGGAAGGTGGCCAGCTGTTTGTTGACGGTCTTCTCGATGACTTTGGCTGGAAACAGGAGGAGCGAGATGGGTCGGTAATTCTTGAGTTCGGTGGGGTCCGCTGTAGGTTTCTTGAGTAGGGCGCTGAGTTCGGCGTGCTTCCAGCTCTCCGGGAAGGTGGCGGTGTCGAAGGAGGTGTTGATGCTGTCCAGCAGGTGGGGTGCGATGACAGCGTCGGCCTTGTTGAAGACGTGGTGAGGGCAGGGGTCGGTTGGAGATCCGGAGTGGATGGAGTTCATCATGCGGACGGTGTCTTCGGTGCTGATCGGAGTCCAGGCGCGGAGGGTGGTGGTGGGGGGCGGTGGTTTGGTCGTGGCGTGCGTCGGTTGAGTGCTGAAGCTGTTGTGTATGTCCACGATCATGTTGTGGAAGTAGGAGGCGAGGGAGTTGCAGAGGTCTTGCGATGGGGTGATGTCGTTGTTTCCGGCGTTGGGGTTGGAGAGCTCTTTCACGATGTTGAAGAGTTCCTTGCAGTTGTGTGCATTGTTGTCCAGCCGGTCCTTGAATGCAGTTTTCTTGGTGGCGCGGATCAGTTGGTGGTGCTTCCGGGTGGCAAGCTTGAGGGTGGTCATGTTGTCTGGTGTTGGTTCTCTTCTCCAGGCTTTCTCGAGGGCTCGGCAGTTCTTCTTGGAGCTCTTGAGTTTGTCGGTGAACCATGGGGCCTTCTTGCTGCCGGGTCTGCTGGGCGGGGTCCTCAGTGGGGCGAGTTCGTCCGCGCAGTTGCTGATCCACTTCGTGAGGTTGTCGGCGGCCTGGCTGGGGTTCGCTGAGCTGGCGGGAGGGTGCTGGCTCAGGGAAGCGGCGAGCTGGTCGGCTGTGATCTTGTTCCAGCTTCTTCGAGCAACCTGTTGCTGGTGGTGGTGGATCGTCGTTCTTTTGAAGGTGAAGTGGACGCAGCTGTGGTCCGTCCAGTGGAGTCCGGTGGCGTGGCTGAAGGCGATGTCTTTGCTGGATGAGAAGACGGCGTTGAGTGTGTGTCCAGCGAGGTGGGTGGGGATGGACACCAGCTGCTTGAGACCGAGGTTGGCGAGGTTGTCGAGCAGGGTGATGGTGTTGCGGTCGTTGTTGTTCTCCAGGTGGATGTCGATGTCCCCCAGGAGGATGTAGTCAGCGGAGGGGAGGGCATGCGGGCTGATGAAGTCGGCGATGTCCTCGCTGAATTGTGTGCGTGGTCCCGGGGGTCGGTAGATCAGGGTGCCTCTGAGGGTGGTTTTGGGGTCCGTGTGGATCTGGAAGTGCAGGTGTTCGGCGGTTGTCAGGGTGTCGTTGGTGTTGGTCTTGATGCGGATGGTGTCCCTGTAGATGATGGCGATGCCTCCTCCAGTCTGGTTGTCGCGGTCTCTTCGGGTGATCTTGTAGCCCTCTGGGACGGCAATGACGATGTCGGGCGCTGAGGAGTCGTTCATCCAGGTTTCCGTGAGGAAGGCGACGTCAGGAGCTGTGGTGTCGAGGAGGTTCCAGACTTCGATGGCGTGTCTGTGGACGGAGCGGGTGTTGAGGAGGATGCACTTCAGGTGGTTGCTGCTGGTGTTCGGCTTGGCGGGTGCTGGTGCGGGGCAGGTCCGGATGCAGGTGAACTTGCAGGCGTGGCAGCTGAAGGGTCCGTGGGTTCGTCTCGGGGTGGCTCGGTAGCATCCCGGGATTCGGCCGGTGTTGAGTGCGTTGAGGGTGGCGGCGGCGTAGGTCCGGCGGGTGGGCTGGTGTCTGCGGGGCCCAGGGGTCCTGGCACTGGGCGCGGTCCAGGCGCGGACGGGCGCAGACGGGCTTACCTTTGGCGCACCTTCGACGCTCAATCGGTGCTCCCGCTGCACGCGTCCACTGCGCGGTCGCTCTGGGGGCATCATAAGAGGGGAGCCGTGAGGGAGGGTCAGCTGGGAGGCGGGAGCGTCTATCCAATCGGCTGGCGGGGGGGCGGGTCTGCAGGCAGGCAGCAGCGGCGGGAAACCCGGATGCGGGCTTCTCTGGCGGCCCTGCGGCGGCTGGGGCGCCGGGAGCAGGCGTCGATGGAGATCGCGCGGCGCAGGCAGCAGGAGGGCACAGGAGCAGGAGCGAGGATCGTGGGGCGACCAGGCCGGTGAGGGCGCAGTGGTTGCTCCTGTGCGCAATATCTGAATACTTATGACAATGATTGTGAAGACTCAAGTATGACTAGCAGAATTTAAAGTGTATGTTAATGGAACACTATTGTGCTATTTCAAGAGCAAAATTAAGGCTAGTCTCATTTATTGTGACAGCTAATTGAAGATTAGTGGTATCTTAGTGAGCAATATCTGAAGACTAATGGCAATGACTGTCAAGAGTTAAGTAAGACTATAGCAGAATTTAAATGGAATGTTAATTGAACACAAGTCGCATTCATTCTAATTAATTTATAGCAATTTTATTCATTTGTTTGCTTGCACAAGGCTTCTTTTAGTGATGGCTTTTGGACTAAATTTTATGTGTTACATATCTTAGGAGTCAATGATTCTAATACGCCTGTTACAAACTCATTATTTATGCATTTAGAAAGCATTGTATAATTGTAGTCTGTGAAGACAAGAGCAAGAGATTGTAGGAGTAGCACAGAGCAAAGGAGCCTACCCAGACATACACAGGACTGTACCAGGGGACCCCTCCTCCTGCAAGTAGAGAGCCAGTTGAATTGTCGAGAATCTGACTGAATTCCCACTTGGTCCATGACAAGATAGGATCACCACCGTTTGTTTTCAGGTTCCCCAAAATGAGCACTTGTGCAACATTCAATTTGTTGTCAGATAAAAAAGTAATTGTTCTAATTCCTCCTGTGTTGATTGTCCACCAGACTCCATTAATGTTAGAACTTATAAAAACAATTCACTAAACATGTTTGTACAAGGCGTTTATGGCATTGACTTGTACATTTTTTTAAAGGAAATGTGGTTGGACACAAAAGTGTGTGATATGACATTTCAATGATATTTGCCTACGGAAGAGCTATTGGCTTTGCCAATGGTTTAGCCATGTTGTACACTAGTTAGTGGTGTGGAGTGTTGCAGTGTGGAATTGCGAAGAGTGAAATAGAATGTAGACTAATGCATCCACTGTAGGAGTCTATACATGACCTCACTGCAACGGGTTCAAATCCCAATCCACTCAGCCTATTATCCTGAGGTTGATAAAATGAGTACCATTGAGTTGGGTAACAATAAACATCTTTTAATCAGCCACAAGATACCTTTTCGCTGAACGTGTGTATTACAAATGTACATGTTATGTTAGGGTAAACACCAGTTTAAAACTTAAAAATAACTGAACCATTGGTGCCAGATAATCTGGGATTAACCCATTCAAAGTGGAAGGGTGGACCCTGATTGGCTGGCCACAAAAATTAGAATGTTGGGTTAGCCATCTCAACCCTCGTCCTGAAGGGGGGGGGAACAAGAAAGGCCACATAGGGGTCATGATAGGCATGCTTTTGGGACACCCCACTTTAATTCAAAACAGGTAAAAACAGAAAATAAGAAGAGTGGGTCGCAGGTACCCCGGTATCAGTGCCTTGTAAAAGGGTACCCAGCGCAGTAGCCACTGTGGTACCAATAAAACATTAAAAAATAAAGTACAAAACCCTACGGCCAATCATCACTTTGCACATGTGAAAGCCAGGCACCATCATATCATGAAAGCCAACAACAGGACAGGATATCCTACCATTATACCCAACCCAGCATTTTACCGGAGGTAGCCAACATATCATGCATGCTCACATATGGTCAAGAATGACCTTTTTTGTGACTGGGCCAAAGTTTTCCAAAGGTTGTGTATCATGCAATGGTTGCCTAGTTGCCAAGGAAAACCATTATGTGAGGGTCAGAATATCACCAGTATTGGCAATGAGAGCAACACTATTCCCTTAGGCACTTATAGAGCCTTAACTGTTTTTCTAGATTACCTTTTACTGCTGTCACAACGTCAAATGGTACTCCAGGCTGCCTTGATTTTCCCCTCACGTAGACAGCATCAGTTCCCCGATTAGTACTCCTGAGAGAAGTGGACGAGAGTCCTTTAGTAGACTGCAGGACACAACTGGGAGAGAATGACACGGCCTGGGGGAGGGTTTGAAACAGGAGAGCATGAGAGCAGCAAGCAGGAGCGGGAGTACATGAATAGCTGGACACTGTAGTGGTGAGAGACCTTGTTATGTGAAAACTGTAGGTGTGAATGAAAGCATGAGTGACTCCACACTCGTTTAAACATTTACAATCTTTCTGATAGGACCATTAGGAATAATTAAGTAAATGAGAGTGCTAGCAGCTGAGGGAGTATAAGTTAGCATACACACATCTTTTATTGGTTCATCTATTTAAACTCAATTATATTTGGTGTTAGAACTTTCTATGTTGAAGCCTCTACTCCAGTGTTGGCTGCTTTCAATAGAAAGTGGTATGGCAGCGGATATTTCAAAAAAGAAAAAAGGACTTACCTGCTGCTGTCCTGCTTCTTCCACGAGCACTGTCCAGCTCCCAGACTGCAAACCCAATCCAGAAGCTGCTCTCATGCTATTACCCAGCATGACAGCATCACCAGGATTGGCCTGAGCGGACTGGTTTAACGCTCACTAAGGCATACAAGTCTGTGGCTTTTCTCTACCTGGATAAACAACACAGCTTGGTTAGAGAAATATAAGTGTGCATGTTGGTTTGGCCGTCCTAGGTTGGCCAACAAACCAACAAGCGAACTAACAGTGCCCACCACTCCTCCTCCCTGCTAATGTTCCTAGAGGACGGCCCTGCCGTAGACTCGGGCCACTTGGCTGAGCCAAGGAAAAACAAAATAATGAATTGTTTTATTATCATTTTATTGTTCATCTGCTGGCTTTTAGCAGTGGGGGTGCCCCTTTGCCACTACGGAGGAGCAGTCACTGCTCTACTCTCTACCCTCCCAACCCCACCAGCTTCAAACCTTACCAGGAGAAAAGACAGAGGTGAAGACTAAGTAGTGTTTGAGAGATAGAGGAAACTGGGAAGACTGGGAGTCTGGGTATTTCTGTCACGTTTCTTTGGCCTTGAATATTTATGTAGTAGTGCCTGTATATATGATCTAACCTTAGGATAAGAGCAAACAAAGATCTGGTGGCATAGGATGTAAGTGGAGGAAGATATAAAATGCAAGAGAGAAGAACTATGAAAACAGTGGTCTTGATGGATGTTTCTTTGGGCATGCAGAGCAGGTGTTTACGACCAATTTTTGCATTGAGCTATTTAGCACTGTGGGTGGGACTATGGAGGATTATTAGAGCAGGGCATCCAGGTTAAGGGGGGGGGGTTGTTTGTTGCAATGACTGGATGGGTGCTCATTGTACTCATGCTTAAACCTTTCTATTTATCTAACATACATTTTCATCCATCATATCTGTAATGCATTTTAGTAATACTGGAAAGATAAAAGGCAGAGTTCTTCTCACCAGGATTAAAACTGTTCCCAAAGCTGTGGGTTTTAACTCACTGAGATATTTGTACAGGTGTAATGTCAAATAGTATTAGAAACTATCTATAAGAACACAGTAGGTTAATGTGCCTGGTGCAAATAGCCCTATCCAACATGCAAATGAGGATTTGCATTCTGGCATGTTTTATTCAGACTTTCACCCGCCCATTATAGATGAAATTTGGAACCTTTATATTTAAGAATCCTGTGTACGGAAGGGCTTAGAGGGCACTCTGTGGAAAAAAAGTTGCCAAGAATTATGGTAGTAGAAGGAAACATGGTAACTGTCCATATCTCTGCAAATATATTTTAGGCAGTTTTTCATAGCCTGAACTCAACTCGAGGGTATGGGAGTGGGATAACTACTAGTTACATTGCACAAGGTCACATTCATCTTTTTTCAGACACAGGAAGATAATGTGCCCGATTTGGATGTCGGGTGAAGAGTCTCCGCCTGACATCCTGAGGTTCCCCCCTGACGACTGTAAACAAAATACTGCAAGGGGATTGTACTCCTCTTTCATTGGTCTCTTTTACCTCTGTTCGGCCGTAGGCCGTAGATTACTACCCCCCACCCTGCTTCTCCCCGCCCGCCGCACTCCCTCCTGGAGCCGCTACTGCTGATGTACCTCACTGGGCCCTGCTGGGTCTCGCAGGAGTCATCGGTATCTGACACACACATTGTGTGTTTTTTACATTTTGGCCTTTGGTGGGGCCCCTGAGTCCTGTAATGGTCGGTAGAACATTTTCTTCTGAGTGGTGGATGTGCTCCAAGACCTGTCCGAACCCCTCAGTAATAAAACGCAACAGCAATAAAAGCTGCCTCAGCCAATCAGAGGGATTTATTTTTTTAATTACAGTACCATAAGACAACATTTCCAGATTTACCTAACTTTTTAATCCTTTAAAGCTCAACCCAAACACATATTTTAATAGACAATTCTCAAACATGACTGAACGGGTTTATAAATCATGGAAACCACTTTTCAGAGGAAAGTTCTAACTTTCTGTCAAATTTAGTGTAATAAAGTTCTGCTGTTTTATTTTGTATCAGACAGCAAAGTTTCCATTGGGAAGTAGTATGGGAAATCAACATTCATGAACCCTGAATGGAGTGCCCTGAACCTTTCCAGGAAGGACCTGAGTTGGATGACATTTTTGAAAAGCTTCAGGCAGCTTCATTAAACTGCAACTAAGTTATTAGTTAGCATCAACAACACCATTCAGAACTTGCATGTCAATCTCAGAACCAGGTGGTACTTTTTTCAACTGCAGAAGACTCTTGGACATCCCTCAAACATTCCTGTGGCTCTTTTGGACTCCAAACTCACCCACCTTAAAATAAGATTCAGAACAAGGCAGAGGGTTCACTGGCTACTCAAGGGACATAATTGTTTCCCCCAATTCAAACATAATGTATTAGTTCACACTTAGTGCAATGTAGAGCTTTACCGTTTAAGAAACGGTTGGTAGGACATGTCCCACATGGCATGGGGCACTTGGAACCAAGTTTCTGAAGGCATCACAAAGTTCTCTGTTTTAAAGCTCTAGCATGATCTGGTGACATCACGTTTCCCTAGTTGTGCTAGATTACCTCAATTTACTTTCAGCTGCAGAACTCAAAAAGGGCCTGGTTACATTACAATGGCCTACGCTACTCAGCCTGTCACCACCTGATAACATCGTTGTGTTAAGTACTACGGAACGAGAGCGGACTTTGATGATATAACAGCTTTCAATATTACGGAACCAGAGCAGCACTTGATCGCATCAGAGTTGGCTAGGGATGCTAGATCAGCCTTTGACTTCTGTGGACCCCCACCGTATCATTACTGGAATTGAGTGATTCCCACTGACTCAATATTGGAAGCCGGGAACCCCCTGCCTAAGCAATTTTTATGGTTTGAAACTCTAACCAATAAATAAATACTAAAATATTGAAAAGCATGTATTTAATTCATAATATAGAAAAGGTTTAACATTTAAATGTGCTTATTTATTTGTAAACACTTTATTAAACCTTATACTTTTTAATTATGAAAAAAGCCCTGGACCCCCTGGGTAGGCTTTCCGGGCCACAGATTAAGAGCCAATGTGCTAGATAACTTCCTGTGAACAGGCAACCAAATGCATTGTGGGTGCTCTGGTCTAGGCTCACTTCACATTGTTAAGGACAGGGAAGGGCTACCCGTCATCATAGAGCGGTCTGAGATGCGACTGGCAGTACCAGATGCCATTACGGTGCCCTCAGGGTTGGGCTCTGAGCATTTCACATCATGAACATCTTTACTTCTGACAGCAAAGTTTTGAGAGGGTGGCATAGTAGCACAAACGTTGTGGCACATGGCTTAGTGGATGAGGATGCTTCTTTACAGCCCTCCCAAAGAAAAAATGCTAGAGCCGGGCCTAGTACATGGTCAGTCTGGATGAGGAGCTGGGGTACACCGACAGGCTCAGTGAGGAGCTGGTACGTGGACAGGCTGGGTGAGGAGCTGGGGTACACGGATAGTCTGGGTAAGGAGCTGGGGTACACAGACAGGCTAGGTGAGAAGGTGGGGCACATGGACAGGCTTGATGAGGAGCTGGGGCATTCAGACAGGCTGGAGGTGGAGCTGGGGTACACGGACAGGCTCAGTGAGGAGCTGGTACACGGACAGGATGGGTGAGGAGCTGGGGTACACGGATAGGCTGGGTGAGGAGCTGGGGTACACAGACAGGCTGGGTGAGAAGGTGGGGCACATGGAATGGCTTTATGAGGAGCTGGGGCATTCAGACAGGCTGGAGGTGGAGCTGGGGTACAAGGCCAGGCTGGAGGTGGAGCTGTGGTACACAGACAGGCTAGAGGTGGAGCAGGGGTACACAGACAGGCTATGTGAGGAGCTGGAGTACAATGACAGGCTGGGGTGGAGCTTGGGTACACAGACAGGCTGAGGGTGGAGCTAGGGTACACTGACAGGCTGGGGTGGAGCCTGAGTACACGGACAGGGTGGGGGTGGAGCTGGGGTACATGGACTGGCTGGATGAGGAGCTGGGGTACATAGACAGGCTGGATTAGAAGCGACATCACGTGGACAGGTTGGATGAAAAGCTAGGGCACGTGGACACTTAACTAAGATGTCATGGAAAAGAAGGGGCACCGAAGTTAGATGAGGAGCCATAGCACATGGACAGGCTGGATTAGAAGCAAGGGCACACAGACAGGCTGGTGAGCAGGTGGGCATAAGGACAGGCTGGGTGAGGATGTGGGTACACTGGCAGGCTAGGTGAGGATATAGGCACACGGGCAGGTTGGGTGAGGAGCTGGGACATGTGACCATGCTGGGTGAGAAAGTGGGGCACACGGACAGGCTGGGTGAAGAGCTGTGACATGTGGACACTTACATGTCGGGGCAGAGAAGGGGCTGCGAGGTTGGAAGGGGAGCTGTGGCACTCGGGCAGACCAGTGAAGGAGCTGGGCAGCCAGACTAGAGGCACAGCTCTGCCCTCAGACTGGGTGAAGAGCTGTGGTGCATGCCCAGACTGGAAGAGGCGCTTGATGCGCGAGGGCTGAGGCATGGACTAGATGAGGAGCTATGAGAGACGGGCAGACTGAGGGAGGGGCCGTGCCTGATGGGCAGATGGGGTGAGGAGCGAGGGCACAAAGGCACACTGGGTGAGGACTGGAGTTAGGCCACATTGACGAGCCTGCAACCGACAGAAGATGTTCTGTTTCTTCACCCTCAAGCCTACCTTTTTGACAGCAGTGGCACCTTGAAAAGTGCCGCCTATGAGTGTCACTTAACACACAGAGCACTATTACATTGAATACGCATATACAAAATAATGGCTTATGCAACAAAAGATAACAACATGATGTTTAATTGTGAGTGCCATCCAAAATGTTTCCTGGCACTTGGATTTCTGTCACACAGTGAGACACACACAAGGAATCAAAAAGATTCACAATATTGGGGACCTCAACTAAATACACAATGACTGAAAAACGTTGCTATAAGCTCGACCAACATTTTGTCACAAAAAGTGTTTATGCAGGAGCTCAAATTAATGACAACAAAGTGCTTGGTGTAGTTAGTAATAGCAGATAGATGTTCATTTAAAAGAAAAGTCGGACACTTTTGAATAACACTGAAAACGCAATCATACTTTAAAAACACGCACGTTTTAAAAAGTGAAAAAGTACTTCTTGTGAGGTCAGCTCATTTTCCTGTGCCTCATACCGGCTATGCAGAATAATCATCTGCTGACAACAGGGAAAAAAGGAAGACAGGCTCACAGGGTTCAAGGCCTTGGGGACGTGTGCACATGCTGGTGAAACATCCGCTTGTGAAGCAATCTTGTGGCAGCAGGTCATGTGTTTGAAATGCTACCCCCACCACTCCTTGGGTGACGCCTCTGAGTGGAGCTGTTACATGCTAGGGAATATTATTTTGTCAGCCGGATGTTTAGGCAGGTGTTGTCGGGGTTGGAACCTACTCCCAGCAAGCCCACATAAATGATTGCATTAAAGCACCTCATTTTAAAGAAAGGCGTGCTCCCTCCTTCCAAACAAGGAAGAGTACCCCAAAGTGGAGGAGAGGCGGGAAATCACACCCACCTCACTTCCACGTCTCACCCACACCCCCACCAAACAAAATACCATCTAAACGGAGCAATTTTCTTCTTTCCCTCAGCCCGATCCATGTGCACACACTCCGCTGCAGCAGCACGTTAGTCTTCTCAATCGACCAAGGTCACAGAAAAACTCGGCTTCCGCTTCCGTTCCAGCCAGTGTTAAGAGCAGCTGCGGCATTGTAGCCTGGATCCTACCAAAACGAGCCCAAAGGTGGCCCATAGTGCTACTCCGAGGCAGGAGGGGCTGGTGCTATTCATGCAGCCAGGGACTACTGCATGCCTCCCAAATTGAACAGCCTACGTCCACATCAGAATCAGGGTGCAAAGGGTCTGCACATTTATGCTAAAATGTCCCAAAAATGTTATTCAATGAGTCCAATATTTCATATAGCTTATTTATCCGCAAATGGCGAGTATGTCTGTCCCAAAAATGCCAAGCAATTATAATATCATGAAAAAAACAAGTACCTAGAATAATACAAACCGTGTTAAAAGAAGTTTTGGTGCCTTTCTTATCAGGAACAAAAAACGCACAAAGCAGTACGATACCATCTATAATGCACTTTCAAAGAAGCATTGAAAATGCAATTGCTCTCGTATTTGTTTGTGATGAGCCCCGGCTTCAAGTGGGATTGAAAAACTGGGGGGAGGGAGGGGTCTCTCATAGGGGCGTGGCCGAAGTAATTAAGATCGTGGCTTAACACACTTAGGTGAAAACTCTGTAATTAGCATAGTGTGCTGCTCCACTGGTGTTTTGCTGCGTCTGTCCATTCATCCAGATATATAACACAACAAGTAACATTACACCCACAACAAGCCAGAACTATTGGCTTAGTCATTTGCTGTAATCTGCATATGATAAATAGGCAACAACTATGACTTTGTTGTATATGATATTGAATATGCTTCTGATCTTGTGGGCGAGGTTGTTGTGTAAGTCTAGAGCTGCTAACTTTAGAGCTGAGAAAGCAGCTTTGCGCCTGACTTTGGCTCAACATCCTCTGATTCAAAACATGAAAATGTCCTGGTGTTATGTAAGTGGTGCTCATACGAAGCACTCTAAGTTTGCGTTATATAAAACTGAAAAATGAGTCTCTTTGAAGTGTCATCAAAAGCAGTGATGGATGGTAATATTGCAAAGCTAAGTTTTTTCTACCCAGAGAGTAAAAATGGGGAGCCCGAGAGGGACCCATCTCGGCACCTGCTTTTAAGAACTGCTGGTGCTGAGTATCTGCAGGACCCGGCTCACTTAAAGCCCTGGTTAGAGCTATTATAAATGGCAATGTCGTTTACCTATGTGTTATGGAAGAGGAGTAAAGAAGAGTGGCGCCGAGTGGAGTGGAGTCAAGCAGAGTGGTATGGAGTAAAGCAGAGTGAAGTGGAGTAAAGCAGAGTGGTGTTGAGGGGAAATAGCCATCACATCGCATGGATTACAACGCATGAGATCACAACACGGTCATTATAACAACTGCATTGTTACATCGCAGTACCATTACAATGCAAGTCATTACAACTACTTGCTCTAGGCTGAGTGGAGTGGAGTAAAGCAGAGTGGAGTAAAGCAGAGTGGTGTTGATTGGAGTGGAGTAATGCAGAGTGGAGTGGAGTTGTGTGGAGTAAAGCAGACTGGACCTCAACACTACCCTAAGCCTTAAAACACTACCCATAGCACGACCCTCCCTCGAAACCCAGTCCGGTCCCTACACTCAAACACTATCCTGCACAACTCCCCAGCACTTCCCTAAACGCTAAAACACTACACTACACAAACACCACTAGACTACCCTAAACCCTAAAACACTACCCCCAGCACGACCCTCCCAGACCCCCAGTCCGTTGGTGGATACATTACACTTTAAGAGTATATTTGCAGTCAAAAAGTAGTAATCTTACTCAAAATGGTAAATTACTCAGAAATATAACTTACTTTTGTTAATCAGGCCTAAACAGATCGTAGAGTACTATAAAAAGTGAGTTGATGTTGAGCTTTCCAGACTGTCAACATACGAGTGTACATTTCCTTTCTGCAATTATGCATGTGAATTTATGAATCTCTCTATATACTGTACACAAGTGTTTGCTTTATTTGCATCTCAGCCGTCATTATGATGTTAATGGATGGATCACTTTAAAATTCACATGCAGAGTCCACAAGCAGCGTTTTTGTCTCATACTTTCATGTTTTCATTAGCCCATTAATGCAAATACAAATAAATACATGTTTAAAATGTGTCTAGTTGCGCTTTATGTCAAATCTGCTCGAGACACTGGAGATGCCAGAATGCCTAAACCCTCTGTTAGCCGATCCAGTAAATTTAAACACAATGTATCGCGTAGGAAGGAGTACACATTCATTGCTTCTAAATCGAGTAATAATTTGTATTTCTTTGCTTTGAAGTCAGTGTTAGCAGTCATTTGAGATTCTGTTTGTGGGTGCTGTGCACAGAGAACACAATCCTTGGGTTTATATTTTATTGTCTGAGATGCTGTGCCTGAACTGTTTATTGCCTTAGATATTCTGTGGCTTTATGTACCATGAGCTGCAAATGCATCTAAGAATGAAAGGGTTGAATAAAGAAAGCCCATTAATGCTTGGCACTATGCCTTGGCAAATCGACAGTAAAGCCTAAGGAATAAATGCTGTTCTGAGAGGACTTCATTAACAGTCATAAGAAAACAAGTTCAAATGCCAGTACGTTTGGACCAGTTATTTTTCTAAGTTAGATTTATGATTGACAAATGCAACTGGGTAATTTGCACAAAGCTATGAAGCGATTTATTGTAAAAGGTGCTCTGTTTAAAACAAAATAGTAATAACAGCAGCTTCAAATATATACAAAAAAGACACAGGCACAGCCTATTCATTCATTTGAGCCAGTGGTTTTCAGTGCTGGTCACCGGCCCTTAATTTTCAGCACCGACATTAGTGACACCACATAGTGGCGCTGTCATTTTCAGATGAGCACAACAACTCTGTTAATTAAATCAATACACATGGAAAATGAATAATACTAGCTTCTCTTGTCTTTATTATAGCTTTTTTGGGACCTAAAATACTCAGAATTGTAACACTTGTAGGAGTGCAATCGTTAGGTGTTATGTTGGAGGTGTAGGCTGCAGTGGCCTTCTGAGAAGGGCCCTAGTACTTACATTTTTACAAATTAAGCACTGGACAGCCTCACAGAGATACCAACAGCACCCATATATACAAAGACACTGACAAGCACACTGACAGTAGGTGGCTAACCACCGAGTGACTTAACGCAAAATTATGCCCCCCCCCCCCGGCTGAAAGTGATAAGAGGCCAGCGTCTCACATATTTCAGAGATATTCATTTTGTTCCACATATGGGTGGGCTGTCCCGTTCCTCACAATCAGCTGATGCAAGACACCGCATATAACTTGTTGTTGCTCACACAGGTGCCTGATGGGACACCTAGAGGGGCCTGGCAGGGTGGCACCGTCTCAATATTTCACCTGTCACGAGATATGAAAGAGGTGTCTGTCTGAGGCTGGGAGGAGGAGCAGAGGACCTGCACAATCCTGTTTCCACAACCAGATTGCCTAGAACAGGAATCTTCAAATTCAATCCTGGAGGCCCGGATCCATTCCAGATATTTAGCATATCTCCATTTAGATCAATGCAGTTATCTTAAAAATCTGGCATAGATCTGGCCCTCCAGGACTGACTTTGGAGAACCCTGGACTAGAGAGATGCTAATAGGGAAAATGAGGATCAATAGTTTAACAACCCAGAATGTATGAATGCCCTGAGCATATTCTGGGAATAAGCCCTTTGCGTTTATTTCTTCCTTTTAGCTTCCATCGAGGTGTACACATGTTGTCAGATCTTGGGAAAGAAACCAAGGGAGACCACAATTTGTTTTAATGTATAAGAATTCCCTGATTGACATAAAATTTATGTCCAAAGGTGGTGTAGACCCTCACTGTGTCTGTGTTCATTGTGTTGAGAGGTTTCAGCATTTTAATAATGTCCTACAACCACGTGCAGGTGTGAGCAGAAATGCTTTCTGCTGCTGTGCTAGAATCTGTGGTACAACTGTGGTGCTTATCATAAAAAATGAGAGCAGAAACGCCACAGAACTACCAGTGCCTGCTCTGATTGATATTGTATAGTGTCCCAGGCTTCTAATTTTTGGTGCGCTCTTGAGATCAGATGTGAAGTGCTCCCCAAAGCCTTCGCATCACTAGAGTTGTTGAGTTTGGCTGATGCAAGAACTTTCTCTCAAGTGTTCCCACATGATCAGTTTGCTCAGTCGTGACCTAGTGTGTGGGATGTCACGGAAACTATTGTGTCTGGGCCCTTTAACTGCAAGAAAGTGCTGGGTAATCATATCAGTAGTAATGCCTATGGACCATCACCCACCAAGATATAGGTATACCAGTGGGCAGCAGACGTTGTATATAATACTGATGTTCTGTGTTCACTCATGCCCTTTAGATCCTGGCAAACCCAATTAAAATTGCTGCTTGCAAATATAATGGAATATATTCCCTAAATGTTTCCTTCAGGTGTCCTAAATAGAAATGAGAACTAATAACCTTACCGGCAAGCATGACCAGAGACTCAGAAATAGACTCATTCAATAGTGTTGTTAGACCAAGGAGATAAATGCAAAATTCCAGGGACAAAGGCACAGTTGTCACAAAGAAAAGAATTGGGGTGGTGTTCAAATTACAGTTCAAGAGAAGACAGAGAAAGAATTAACACCTATGTATAATTCAGTCGCGGCTGGCATGGTTTGCCGGTAGGGGGCGGTCACGGGGGATAATCAAAAAAAGTAAAATAATAATTTAAACTTACATTGAGGCCAGGTCCCACGTCTTCTCGGCTGCTGCTCTCCTGCCTCCGAGAGGAACAGGAAGCAGGCATCCAGGCTCCCTCCCCTAAGCCAATCACAATGCTGCAAGTAGCGTTATGATTGGTCTGGATAGAACCTAACCAGGGGTTTATGGGGTGGGTATTTTCTGCTGCATGGCGAAGGGAAGAATGCCCATCACTGGTTGAGCGGCCTGGGAGGGTCCACCAAACAGTCTTTGCACACTTAGGAGTGGGCACATCGCTCCTCCCCTGCCCTGCTCGGAGAGTGGAGCAGCCCTGCCCGCCCGCCCGCAACGCAAACATAAAAAGGTAATAACTAAAAGTTATTACCATTTTATGTCTCTGCTTCTCACACTACACGAAAGTAGTGGGCCGATGCTCCTCCACCATAGAGGAAAAGCTGCCCCTGGTAGAATATCTGCCAGATGTGAGTAGTGGGAAGGAGCTGGGGAGATAACCTTTTGATAATCATCTTATCTTGGAACCAAATTGAATGAATGAATACGCATTTCTATTGCGCATGGCTACCCTATAGCATCCCAGCACATTTAGGACAGGAGAACTTTCCACTACTCAAGGAAAGAGAAAGGTCTTCAGCAATTTCCTGAAAAGGAGATGGTTAGGTTCCAGGCAAATGGGATTGGGGAGCCGATTCCACAAGTTTGCAGCATGAAAGGTGAAACGTCGGCCACCCGTGCGTGCCCGACGAATCCTGGGAACCGTCAAAAGATTTTTGGTATTAGATCTAAGTGTCCTAGGAGCCTGATAGAGTTGCAGCATAGGCATGATCACCGGGGGGCCATTCCCCGGTGATCGACTTATGCACAGTGCACATGGCCTTAAACCAAATTCTTTGTTGCACTGGAAACCAGTGCAGCTGACAAAGGGCAGACCTAGCAGAGGCCTGCCTCTGGAAATTCATCAGAAGTCCGGCAGCACAATTCTGAACCACTTGTAAAACATTGATAGTCCCCTGAGGAGTACCCAAGTAGTCCGCATTGGCGTCATCAAGCCTTGACAGAATGAGGGCCTGCACCAGCAGCCGCCTAGCGTCAAAAGGAAGGAGTGGCAGAATCTTCCTCATCAGTCTGATTAGGCCATAGCAAGTAGCGGCCACTTTGCGTGATTGTACTGAGAGACTAAGATTGGAGTCCAGCCATACACCCAAACTCTTGATTTGTTTCTTGGGCAAAGGGGGTGGGCCGAAACAACTAGGCCACCACGGGTCTAAGTTCGGGGGGGCTGTATGTCCAAGCAACATGGTTTCCATTTTGGATCCATGCAATTTGAGGAAGGAAAGATCCATCCCCTCGGCTACTTTGGTCGGACACGAGGTAAGATTTTTATCACTCGTGTCACTTTTGCTGAGCGACACCACCAGCTGGGTCTGGTCAGCATACGTGACCAGCTGGACCCCCCCAAGGAAGCACAATGTCTGCCAGGGGCTGCATATAGATGTTGAACATTGTGGGGCTTAAAGAGGATCCCTGGGGGACACCATACTGTAAGGGGGTCTGTTGTGAAAGAGCCTCCTCTTCAAAGACCATGAAGGATCTATCAGTGAGAAAAGACTGCAGCCACTTGAGAGCAGTCCCCGCCACTCCCACATCCCTCAGTCTTTGGATCAAAATACGGTGATTTACCGAATCGAAGGCTGCGCTGAGATCTAATAGAATAATCGCAGCGCAGCCTCCGGTATACACAATTTTCCTCGCCTCTTCCATCACAGCAATGAGGGCTGTCTCCGTGCCCTGCTTACTACGGAATCCCGTCTGAGCGGGATGTAGAGCATTATTATTCTCAACATAGGCAGCCGTAAAGAGTTTACATGTTTTTCAGCCAGTTTGCTGATGCCTGGCAATAAAGAGATTGGACGATAGCTAGCCCAATCCCCCGGATCTAAATTTGGCTTTTTTAAAAGTGCCTTAATTCTTGCTTGCTTCCAAAGTGGAGGAACCACTCCGGCCGCAAGCGAAGAATTAATTACATCACGAATAACTGGGGAGAAAATCCCTGAAACAGAATTAAGAATGGAAGTGGGCGCGACATCGGCCGGGATCCGGATTTAAGATTTCCTAAAAGATGCAATGCGTCGGATAGAGAGAGGGGGTGAAAATCTCCAGCCTGGCATATGGAAGGGGGGGAGAGGGTTGTGCATCAACCTCCAGTTGTGGAAATAGCGAGTAGATATTAGCGACCTTAGAGGCAAAAAAATTCTCAATCTCGTCACAGTGCTTTTGCGCATTGGTTGGATCGGGGAGGGAGCTAGGAGGGGTAACAAGGGATCTAAAGATTATAAAAATTTCCCTCGGAGAATTAGAGGCCAACCCAATCTTTTCCTGATAGTAACTGGATTGAGCCGCTTTTATTTTGTTCTTATACAACCTAAGTTCAACTATATAGTCCGCCTTACTGGAATCGGAGAAATCCTTCCTCCATTTCCGTTCGGACTGCTTGCAGGATTGCTTGAGCACTCTAAGCTTAAGCGTATACCAGGCTTTCTTGTTGTGTCCAGCACGATGAGAACATTTTTTCTTAGGAAGGATAGGGTCCAAAGAGGATTCCAACCAACTATTGAAATCATTGTTGGCTTTGATGGGGTTAGGGCAGGGTCCGTGGATGCAATTATTAAGATTGATTACCCATTCTTCCACTGGAAGTTTAGACTAAGTCCGACCCAGTTTTTTTGATTTCATAGAGAGTTGTGGTGAATCATGAGGGTCCAGAAAAAAGATAGTAATGAGTGGTCTGACCAGGGGACTGAAATGGTTTCCTTCAAGATAATATTGTCCAGGTTAGTAAAGAAAGGATCAAGCAGATGACCACATTTATGGGTAGGACCAGTTACAATTTGTCTAAATTGAAAGGCTTCAAAGCCTGCAACAAAATCTTGCACATAGGTGGAATCTAAATCGTCCAGGTGAATGTTAAAGTCACCAAGGATTGATGAATTGTGGGCAGGGCTAGCCAGATTTACGGCAGTACCTGGAAGATCATTCCAAAAATTAGCATGTCCCTCTGGGGGGCGATATAGAAGGATTCCAGAGAGAGTACAGATGGGAGAGAAGCCAATGGCAAAGGATAAGCTCTCACTATCCAACACAGAGCACATAGCTGATCTACAACTATAGATAGTTTTAAAAAATAATAGCAATTCCCCCACCACGACCATCCTCCCGATCCTGCCTGACCATAGTGTAATTAGAAGGAAGAGCTTGGACTGCATCAGGATCAGAAGCCATATTAGTCCAGGTCTCTGTAAGAAAGAGAACATCAGGACATCTCTATTCAAGCAGCAGATGGATTTCACTCGCATGCTTGGGCAGGGATCTACATTTGAGATGTAGAAGGGAAAAGGATTTAACTTCACTCATGTGTAAGGGCGGAAGCTCAGAAGGCATAAGTGAGAAAGTGCAGTGAGGACAGAGATTAGCTTCAGCATCAAATAAAATGGCATGCATACAAATATCCCCCAATGCATCTCTAACCCCCAAAAGCAGGTCCCTGCTATAGCAGATGTTGCCCGGGAAAATTCAGCCAGGGGTTCCAGCCCCTAGCCCGTCCTGGCGCGGACGGACTTGCCTCTGGCGCGCCACAGGAGTGCCATCGGCGCGCCCGCTGCGTGCTTGCATTTCCCTTGATAAATACACTGGCCAGAGAGCCCTGACCCAGCCACTAGAGCACGTCTCAAAGTGCCGCTGACTAGTGGGCAAGTGCCTGACCCTTCCTCATCCAAAATGGCGCGGCCAAAGTGTAGACTATGATTGATCCCATTAGAGCAGCGGGTGCAAGATGTAATTTTTACAGTGCGGGTAAATGGGAGTATTCAGTCTCGCAATCAGACGAAATACAGAAAAAAGTTAAAATGAGCAGACCGCTCGTGACACACAGTTTAAAACACGCAGAACACTGCAGTCTTTCTGTTAGCTTCGCGAGATCGCAGTAGGTTCTCTGTCCTAGTTTAAATTGATCAAATAACAAAAAGAACTGTGTGATTTGGTCCAGGATTTCCCCCCAATCAAGACTAGATCTGTTTATAAATACAGATTAACTTATTTCATATTGTTACAGAAACAATTTAGGAAAGCAAATTATGAAAATTGCTAAAGACACACAGTTGTGTAACAATGATATTAAAAGAAAAAGAAGAATATTTAATACACAGCTTTTAAAAATTTGAGAATATCACCGAAGTTGATGGATGAATCAGGATCCATGACAATATTGTCCTGTGATTTAAGTATACAACAGCCAAGAATAAAAGTCAATGAGGAATAATGCCTGTTTTGTAGACATAAGCTGTGTTAATGATAGCTGAAACATTATATTGCATTGCCCTTTCGACAGTGCCCTAAACCAAAACTCCAAATGTTTTCCCCCATTGGGTTCTGTGATTGGAAACCTCGTGTTCCACAGGTAGGTCTGAAAGATCTAAAAATAATAAATGTAAATCAAAATACCCAGAGAAGATGGAATCTGAACAAAATTGAACAATACAATGTCAACGAACTGGGTGATAAACAGATTCAAAGGTTGACAATAATATGGAATGGAACTTTACTCTTATACTACAATTTGAATTATAGAATGGATTTTCTCAGATCATTTGGAAACATGGCCATAATACTTAAATACAAAAAATGGTTTGTTCAAACATGTGATACCATGCCTATATTTAGAAGGCTACCATACTAATCAGGCCACAGGGAGAAGTGTCCTGATCCTCTCTTTACTGGTGAGCATCTCTGGGTCTTTGCATTCTTCCCAATTGCAGGCTGCTGGTGATGTTTTTCCCCATGTGTGCTGGTCATTTTGCTTCAGACATCTACTGTTGGGCCTGGTCCTGACACGGAGGTCAGCCCTTGAAACACTGCAGCTGACATTTCCGTGTCGCTCATCTCTGTGGAGCTAGAGTGGATGAGCCTTGTGAACTATCTGCGGTGCCAGTGGGTTGTGAAGGGGGATCCATCCAGTGGCAGAAACCAGTGTACCCATGACTAGTCACAGTACTCTCTACTATTGCTTAATTCAGTAAGATACTGTAGGTGTTTGGGCAGCGGTTACCTATAAATGAGTCTGAGATGTACCTCCACTCCCCGCCATCCACCATGTCAGCATCAATAATTGTGGTGGTAGCCAGAGAAGAGGTTGTCTGTAGGTTGCTTGTAGTTATTGAGAATTTAGAGTTGTCCGCTAGTGGCCATGCTGTAAAGCATGAGTGAGACCTGCACTGTGTCAACTGATTTCAGCGGGTATAATTTCTCCTTCATACACCCTGATGCAGGGGGTTGAATATCTGCCTGAAAACTAAATTACCTACTCAGTAGTGTGGCTTGTTAAGGCTTGTACCCTGTTATATCTCTTCTTTTTATGTCTGTCTGCCCCTTTGGGTTGTAGTATGGTCATAAGAGTAAGATGTTGAAGAAGGTGTCCTTGTTGAGTCTCTGTCGTTGGTGTAGTTGTACTTTCAGATTTTGGTTGTTCACAGGATCCTTCTTTAAGCATGCGCTATCCTGCTGATGTAACACATGAGTATGTTTGTCATCCAAAGCTGCATTTCTTTTTAGTGTAAGTCTTCCCATAGGGCTTTACAATGGCTTTTCAAATGACCATATTCTGTTTTCTCTGTTTATGGGCAAGTGGGGTTGATAGAATTGGCTGGGATTTTTTTTCTTTTCGCATTGAGTGTTAAGGTGCAGGCCTCCTTTGATCTGGCTGTACAGATCGTGTGCAATTGTAGGTCGTGTTCCCCTTCAGTAAGTGATAAGCCTGGTTTGCTATGTATAACTATAACATAATATAGCTTTTTATGTTAGTTGTGCTGTGAATAAATCAATTATGTGAACCATGTTCCTTGGGTGTTGTGACCATTTCAGTACATGTTGCTTTGTGGGTGTTCACTTTTGGGGTAGAGTGAGTGAAATATATGTGTACTTGTTAGTTAATATGCCAGATGTGTTTATACGATTCTGTTGACAGTGTATTTCGGAGCTGTGATTTGAATGCTCATACTGAATGTTTTCAGGGGTTGTACGTTGTTACAACGCATGCTTTTACCACGCATGCCTTTACAACGCAGGTTTTTCAACGCAAGTCATTACAACGACTTGCGTTGGGGGGTGCTGGATAGTGAATAGTTTAATTTACTATTCCAACTCCAGTCCCCGTGGATAGTAGGGAAGGTGTTGGATAGTAAATTAAACTATTAGCTATCCTACAGCGCCCCCCAGCACAATTCGTTGTATTGACTTGCTTTGAAAAACCTGCGTTGTAAAGGCACTGCGAGGTAAAAGTTGCGTTGTAAAGGATGTTTCCCGTTTTCAGGTGTGCCTGGTTACAGCACATTTACCAGTAGTTTAAGGATTCAGGGACTTTTCTGTTGGTTTCAGTACATTTTCTGGGCTCATCATCATCAAGACTGTTTGTCAGATATGTCTTTTACCTAATATTGGCAAACATATTCGATATATGTTCTTTGTTCGATAGGAGGAAATCTTGTTTCCCATTTGGGTTATTTGGCCTATTTTTTCCTCATATCCAGTACTTCTATTGTTTCAACACATTTAAATTGGAGATGCCCTGTGAGAAGACCCGTATAGTCAATTATTCGAAGTTCAAAAAAGTTTTAATTGCATTTGATGTGTTCCATTCAAATTACAATTTTTTTAACATTTTAGTTCTTCTTAGAGGTCAATTATCCAATATACAGCAAAACACATTATATAGCTCATTTAAAAAAATCTATTGACATTCCTGTGTGCGGGTCAAATGATTCATGCAGTAATAGGTATTTTATGTTTGGATTCTTCAGCTCATGCTTTTATGACAGTTATGAAAATTGTGTCCGAAATTACATTTTATAAAGGCAAACAAATTGAATTGTCTTATGCTCACAGATGTGCAAAATGTATTTGCAAAATCAGCCAAATGTTTCGTATTTACTATATGACATAACGCGTCTACCGCTGAATGGCTAGTGCATGGTGCATATTTGTTTACGTTAAAAGACCTTTGTAAAATCACATAATAATATCCACTCATTTATAACCTTAATGTGATTGATTTCATCATATAGATGACACAAATGTTACATTTGTCTAAATGATGAAGAAATAACAGTGCCTATTCCAGTGTGATATTCACCGTGTTAGAATTTGATAAATGACACACGTCCCATGTTCCACCAGAGAAACACTTGTTGACTCTTCCATCCTCTTCCCATGTGTGGAGATGTAACTTTGCAAAAAATAGTGATGGTTCAACCCGATGCAGAGTAGCTGATCTGCCACAGTGTCTAGTGGTGCTACTTCCAATAATGACTACATTTCAAAGAATGTTGTACTTTATTGATTCTGATAATATGCCCTTATTTTGGGGGTACATCCTATACTTTCATTATTTCTGCTGGCAGAAAAGGGCATTGTGGGAATTTCCTCACTTTCACCTGACTGCAAATTCGTGTCTGCACTTGAAGTGAACTTTAACTGTGGTGGTTTTTCTTGTCCCATCATGACACATCTGTTGTAATGGAGGATGGATGTATCATTTCATAAGCTCTATTTTAGGTCCTGTGTTTTTCTGCTAAGCAGTAAGTGTAAAAATTAGAACAAGGAACGGTATGGTTATAAATCTTTAACTACAGGCACAATGCTCATTCAACTATATGTAAGCATTATTACACTGGTTGTGATACTTAATTGGCAGTCATATACAATAGGTAGAGACCTAAAATTGTTGCTGGGAGGCCCTGATCACAAACGGGGGGATGGGTGACCCTCAAGAAACATCCTTGCCATCATCTCCTTATTAACATCCATTAATCTTCTCCGAGTTTTTTGATGAAAAGCGGTGGTTGAGCCAGAATATAGCTGTCAGTATAGCGTCTGGTATACATAGTGGGGCATATATACCAAAAAATGTTGCAGCTCTGTGTTTTGCTAAATTTGGCAACTACTTGCTCCAACATTTTTAAAGTGCAGAAGTACGCCGTATTCACAAGCATATGGTGCACTCCTGTATTTCCTCTAGCGCTGAAGCAAAAAAAAGCTGCTTAGCGCCATGCTGCAAGGGTGTCTGCACTACAAGGGCTATTGTTTATGTGTAGGAAGGGATACCTTCTGGCACATAAACAATAATTAAAGGTGATTTGCTCTTTCTATGCGTGCTGCAGAATGGAGCATACATGGAAAGAGCAAAGTACAGAATTATAGAAAAGGAAAAGCATACAGCCTTGGAGGAGCAAGATGGCGGACTGACGCGGTCTCTGGGTAGCCTGCAGAAGTGGCTGCTGAGAAGTCTGACTCCTGTGCCTTTACCTGCTTGTTATGAGGAGTTACGCTAATTTGATGGAGCGACAAGGAAAAGGGGAGTGAGAAGAAAACGCTGAAAAACATTTAAAGTGACGAAAAAGGAATTGAGCCGAGCGGAGCGGAGCGTTGGAGTGAGATTCAAAGGGAGAGCGCTTTGACTAATTAGAGCCTTTGGAATGGCCGCGTTTTCGGAATCTTTTGGAGTCTATCCATGAGCCCTTTACTTGTTTAATACTAACTTGAATTACCTGATAGCGGCCCAACAGTGCCTCGTAAAACAATTCCAGTTACAGCTCACAGGGCTGGAAACGCTGAACGCAGACACCGGATGTAGACTAGACACTGGCGAGGATCGGAGTCAGCCGTGTACCTCGACTGCTGCTCACTTACGAGGCAGCACGACTAGTCACTGGTGTGTCTCAAGCAGCATTCATTCAGGATCGGTCTCAAGGACACGTATACTTCCCCTTCTTTGCGAGAAGGCCCCCAGAAAAGAATCCAGCAAGAGGGACCCGAGCCACTAGCCGCTTACCGGTGAGTTTAGAGAAACCAGGGGGAGTAAAGGCTGAAGCAGTTGAGGGAGAGATCACGAGACAGGCGGTAAACTTGGGATGGCCGGTCTTGTGCTACCTGCATTAAAAAAAAATCAGTTGAGCTGGTGGAGACAGAGAGTGCTGCAGATCCTCTTACAAATAAAAACTTAGTGGAAATAATTACTAAATCGATCAGTCTGGATGGAGCAAGCAAACGTTAATGCTATAGACTCTAATCAAGACTGAAATCTTGAAGTAGCACACCACAGGCTGTTGGGGGGGTCAGGGCTGATGAGCTCTGTGGAGAACGGAGTAACACTAGTGGGGACTGGGATCACGAACCGTGCAGAGTTACTGAAAACAGCCCTAACATCAAAGATTGTAATAAAAGGGCATACCTTGTGAATAAGTCAGGGTGTGCTCGAGAAGGAGGCTGGGTAAGCGGATGTAAGCAGCACGTTATCTGCAGACAAAATAACTGACGAGTCCTCAGTTGTGGCAGTAGTTGCAGACAATACTACTTTTCCTGTCACTGTTGCTGCTGCTGCTACTAGAGATACTACTATTAAGGCTGCCGCAACTTCTATAATGGATAAAATGGATAAGGATTTGGCGCACGGGTCTCGTGTAACTCCTGGTGAGGCAGACCAAGGAAACTCGACTGGCGATGATGCGATGATGCTAGCAAGGTACAGCAAGCTAATGCAGACATAAGCGAGGTGCAAACGACCTCTTCTGTATTAGTGTTAAAAAAAGAAGAGCCCTAGGGTTAAAATTGGGAAGAGCATAAATAGGAGTCAGAGTATCTCCTGTGTCGGGTCTGCCAGCAAGAAAAAGAAGGAGCAAATTAAGGAGTTGTCTGCTAACAGCGCAATGCGGAGGTGGGTTCAATCAAAAGGCGGGATACAAACTGTTATGTCAAGGTTATCTGATGTAGAGTTGATCGATGAGGCTACAAATGTCGCCAGTGAACGTGGGGCAAGTTGTTCAGAAACTGACTAAGATTCAGAACCCTACATAACACCTGAGAGAAGCAGCGATTCAAGTAAAAAGGGACCACTTACATTATCTGGCTGAGGAGGATCTTTTCAATCACCACATTTGCTGAGTCCAGGGGTCCAGGGGAGGATTCACAAAGAAGGCGCTCAGAGGGATATGATGCTTTAATACTTTCCCTGATACTACAGGCCTTAAAAGAACAGAGAGAGAAAACGCTAGAGCTCTTTGCCCAGATTAGGGCAGATAATCTTAGTACTCAAGTAACAGTGAAAGTTGGGGAAATGACTGACCAGTTAATAGAACTGCAACAGAGAGTAGTCACTACCGAGGAGGTTACTGCTAAAGTAGTAGATCTAACACAACAGCATGGCGACCAGCTAGCAAGCCTTGAACTTAAAGTTGAAGAGTTGGAAAATAGACAGAGAAGGCAAAACCTAAAATTATTTGGGATCCCTGAGGGGCAAGAGGGCTCAGACGCTAGATCATTCATTGTTCAAGTGATGCAGAAGGCTTTTTTGACCTGGTGGACTGGGACTGGGACTGCCAGATCCAGAGGGCTCACGGACTTCCTCTTGTTCAACGCCGAAAGGATGATCTCTATTCAAGGCCGTTTTTTACATATTTTGGAAATTACTTGCTGAGACAAGCAGTTTCTTTAAAAGCGAGCACTCGTACCCCGGTCACTGAAGGGTCTTATTAAATTTTTTTCCTCTCTGATTTTTGTAAGGCAACGATGGACAGGGGATGGCGGTTGAGGAAGCTAATTGACCCAACTCGTTTTCTCAAATTCAAATTCAAATTTATTTAATTTATGATAACGGAACTCAATTGAGGTCCACATAAAAATTCAAAAGAAACAAACAACGATTTTCATAAGAGTACAAAAAGAAATTTACATAATATTAAGTAATCAATATAATGTTAAAAAACATTTAAAGAAATAAAACAATTTAAAGCAAAACATTTCTTCTGGAGGATTAAGCATTGCTTCAATAAAATCAAAAGCAGTAAAAATACCAAGTTGAAGGCACATAGGTCTTAACCATTTGCGTCTAAATGCAATGAGGGCCGGACAAACAAAAACAACATGGTACATATCCTGGGAATTAAAATTACAAAAATTACAGATATCTGAACCACCATACCATTTGGACAGAAGACAGTTCAGCGGAAGTAAGTTATGCCATAACAAAAGCATAAATCGCCTAACTCCATGGGGGAGATTCCAGCATATGTATGGCTGGGGTGTTTTTATTTCACAAAATTTACCAATGGGGAACATTCCCCTCACAGCTTTACTTGTCCCACTATCAACTCTAAAACTCAACTCCCAAGAGGATAACTTTAATTGGGCATCAGATAGTGAAAAAAGGCTTTGTTCGTCTAGCTGTAATAGTGTAACAGCCTGTCGGAAATTCCTTACAATAGAGGAATAAGCATTAAAGGAACCCAACAGCTCACTTTTTATTAGATATCTCAATGTGCCAGGCATTCCTCCTGCAATATTAAAAACCCAACGCACCACACTCGCAGCTGCCTGAGCCCGAGAGCTACGCAGACCGAATTCTCGTCTTAACGAAGACATAGAATTTGCAGTATTGACAGAAGTTAAATTACGTAATATTTTTCCTTCGGTAGAATCCAAAAAATTCCAACATACCATATCCACTATTTCTAGTCTGTAGATTAGGGATGCGGGGATTTTTGCTCGGAAAACCTCGAGCAATATGGAAAAATGCCTTCTGCCTGTCGCTTTGTAAAGGGAAATAAGACTCTTCCCTTGAGCAAGGGCTTTTCTGCTATTGTTCTCAGTGTGGGTTTTTTCACTTAAGTTGCTCATGACAATCTTTCCAAGAAAGGGATAAGATTTCACTACTTCTAGTCTTTCACCCCCAATGGACCAATAATAATTTTCATATTTGGATTTTCTCCTTCTCTGGAAGCACATTATTTTACTCTTTGAAATATTTATTTTCAAAAAGTGAGCCTCAGCATAGGAGGACAGAGCTTGTAAGCGATCATTCAGGCCTTTTGGGGTGAGGTCCAAAATTAAAATATCATCTGCGTACATTAAGCACGCTATTGGAGATCTCCCCAAAAGTGGTGCAATACCATTACTAGATGATAATATAGCCTTAGGGAGGTCAGCGATATATAGAGAGAACAGCAGGGGAGCCAGTAGACAGCCTTGTTTAAGTCCATTATTTGTGGGTATAACCCTGGATAGTCCTCGCTTACCACCCATTAAAACTCTGCACCAAGTGTCTGTATGTAGTGCAATGACTAATTTTAATAAACTAGGGGGCATCTCTAGTTTAATTAGCTTACTCCACAGCAAGGATCTGTCCACTTTATCAAAAGCCGTAGAGAAGTCAATAAAGGCCCCATATACACCCCCTCTACGAACTGTAACATATTTTTCCACCAGGATTTGAAGAGCAGTAAGTTGTTCAGAAACTGACTAAGATTCAGAACCCTACATAACACCTGAGAGAAGCAGCGATTCAAGTAAAAAGGGACCACTTACATTATCTGGCTGAGGAGGATCTTTTCAATCACCACATTTGCTGAGTCCAGGGGTCCAGGGGAGGATTCACAAAGAAGGCGCTCAGAGGGATATGATGCTTTAATACTTTCCCTGATACTACAGGCCTTAAAAGAACAGAGAGAGAAAACGCTAGAGCTCTTTGCCCAGATTAGGGCAGATAATCTTAGTACTCAAGTAACAGTGAAAGTTGGGGAAATGACTGACCAGTTAATAGAACTGCAACAGAGAGTAGTCACTACCGAGGAGGTTACTGCTAAAGTAGTAGATCTAACACAACAGCATGGCGACCAGCTAGCAAGCCTTGAACTTAAAGTTGAAGAGTTGGAAAATAGACAGAGAAGGCAAAACCTAAAATTATTTGGGATCCCTGAGGGGCAAGAGGGCTCAGACGCTAGATCATTCATTGTTCAAGTGATGCAGAAGGCTTTTTTGACCTGGTGGACTGGGACTGGGACTGCCAGATCCAGAGGGCTCACAGACTTCCTCTTGTTCAACGCCGAAAGGATGATCTCTATTCAAGGCCGTTTTTTACATATTTTGGAAATTACTTGCTGAGACAAGCAGTTTCTTTAAAAGCGAGCACTCGTACCCCGGTCACTGAAGGGTCTTATTAAATTTTTTTCCTCTCTGATTTTTGTAAGGCAACCATGGACAGGGGATGGCGGTTGAGGAAGCTAATTGACCCAACTCGTTTTCTCAAATTCAAATTCAAATTTATTTTATTTATGATAACGGAACTCAATTGAGGTCCACATAAAAATTCAAAAGAAACAAACAACGATTTTCATAAGAGTACAAAAAGAAATGTACATAATATTAAGTAATCAATATAATGTTAAAAAACATTTAAAGAAATAAAACAATTTAAAGCAAAACATTTCTTCTGGAGGATTAAGCATTGCTTCAATAAAATCAAAAGCAGTAAAAATACCAAGTTGAAGGCACATAGGTCTTAACCATTTGCGTCTAAATGCAATGAGGGCAGGACAAACAAAAACAACATGGTACATATCCTGGGAATTAAAATTACAAAAATTACAGATATCTGAACCACCATACCATTTGGACAGAAGACAGTTCAGCGGAAGTAAGTTATGCCATAACAAAAGCATAAATCGCCTAACTCCATGGGGGAGATTCCAGCATATGTATGGCTGGGGTGTTTTTATTTCACAAAATTTACCAATGGGGAACATTCCCCTCACAGCTTTACTTGTCCCACTATCAACTCTAAAACTCAACTCCCAAGAGGATAACTTTAATTGGGCAGCAGATAGTGAAAAAAGGCTTTGTTCGTCTAGCTGTAATAGTGTAACAGCCTGTCGGAAATTCCTTACAATAGAGGAATAAGCATTAAAGGAACCCAACAGCTCACTTTTTATTAGATATCTCAATGTGCCAGGCATTCCTCCTGCAACATTAAAAACCCAACGCACCACACTCGCAGCTGCCTGAGCCCGAGAGCTACGCAGACCGAATTCTCGTCTTAACGAAGACGTAGAATTTGCAGTATTGACAGAAGTTAAATTACGTAATATTTTTCCTTCGGTAGAATCCAAAAAATTCCAACATACCATATCCACTATTTCTAGTCTGTAGATTAGGGATGCGGGGATTTTTGCTCGGAAAACCTCGAGCAATATGGAAAAATGCCTTCTGCCTGTCGCTTTGTAAAGGGAAATAAGACTCTTCCCTTGAGCAAGGGCTTTTCTGCTATTGTTCTCAGTGTGGGTTTTTTCACTTAAGTTGCTCATGACAATCTTTCCAAGAAAGGGATAAGATTTCACTACTTCTAGTCTTTCACCCCCAATGGACCAATAATAATTTTCATATTTGGATTTTCTCCTTCTCTGGAAGCACATTATTTTACTCTTTAAAATATTTATTTTCAAAAGTGAGCCTCAGCATAGGAGGACAGAGCTTGTAAGCGATCATTCAGGCCTTTTGGGGTGAGGTCCAAAATTAAAATATCATCTGCGTACATTAAGCACGCTATTGGAGATCTCCCCAAAAGTGGTGTAATACCATTACTAGATGATAATATAGCCTTAGGGAGGTCAGCGATTTATAGAGAGAACAGCAGGGGAGCCAGTAGACAGCCTTGTTTAAGTCCATTATTTGTGGGTATAACCCTGGATAGTCCTCGCTTACCACCCATTAAAACTCTGCACCAAGTGTCTGTATGTAGTGCAATGACTAATTTTAATAAACTAGGGGGCATCTCTAGTTTAATTAGCTTACTCCACAGCAAGGATCTGTCCACTTTATCAAAAGCCGTAGAGAAGTCAATAAAGGCCCCATATACACCCCCTCTACGAACTGTAACATATTTTTCCACCAGGATTTGAAGAGCAGTAAGGTTGTCCAAAGTACCATGTTGTTTCCTAAAGCCAGTCTGTTCTAACGGAAGTATTGCAGACGCTGTTACCCAGTCATTTAAAGAGTTCAATAAACATTTAGCAAAAACCTTGCCTATGGCATCTACGAGGGCTATTTGTCTATAATTTTGAGGTAAATCTCTAGCCCCCTTTTTGTAGAGAGGGATTAATAAACTCCCCTTCCAGGAATGTGGGACGGTGCCATTAATAAAGCAAGTTTTAAAGACTGGGTATAAATTTTTCCCCCATAACGTGCTATATGATTTTAACACTGAAATCGGAATTTCGTCTGGGCCTAATGCACCAGAAGAGCGTAAAGCTTTAATTGCCGCAACTATTTCCAATTCAGAGGGAGGATCGTATGGGAGTGAATCCTCCTGCAGCTTATCAGAACAAAACTTCTCACCATTACTGTTATATAGTTGCTGAATAAAATCAACCCATGTCTGCTCATTAATAGATATTGGAGAGGGTCTAGATCTCATCCCACATCCTTCTCCAATTAATGACCAAAAGGTCTTTACCTGCCCACTCTTAGATGCCTCGCAAAGTTTAATCCAGAGGGCATCTTCTTTCTCCCGTTTTAATCTAGCCTTTATCCTTTTTCTCCTTCTTCTCAAAAGAGATATTCTTTGTCTACGTTCAGGAGTAAAGGAAAGGTACTGAGCCCTGACTAATTTATTTATTTCTGTGTTTAGATGACGAAGATCAGAAGGGATTTTAGGAATTATCTTTCTTGATGGAGGCTTTTGAACTTTAGATTTTAAAGTATGTAAAAAGGACACAAAACAGAGTAGCTCTCTACCTTCCCATAGCATTAAGTTCTCTGCTGTATGTTCTAATATATTGGACAAACTTCTAATGGACCCTGAATTCCAATAACATTTCCCTTTTTTATTATTAAGTTTCAATAAGTCATCTCCAATATTCCATAGGTCCCTTTGAGGTGATGTTGTATTTAATTTTACAAGTAAAACATTATGATCACTAAGATCAGTAACAAGTACAGAAAAATCCTTTAAAGAACCAAAGAAGGTACTATCAACTATCATATAGTCTAGGATCGAACCACCATTTCCTAACTTATGTGTAAAATGGGCGGGACTATCCGAAGGGAACCTTCCATTAATTATAATGCAATCTACTTCAGCTAAACTCTCTAAGATTAGTTTCCCTCTTTTATTTGTTTTAATGTTCTCCGGAAATATAGCTTTAGGTATCATAAATGTTTCCTCTTTTATCTTATTCCTGAATAACTCCAGGGCACTATTAGATATTTTAGCATTTAGGTCACCTAATAATAAGATATGAGGGGGGAAAGTGGATTCCTGAAGATTTAATATGAAAGAACCAATCATCTTAATACTGGAGTTATAATTTATATCTGGAGGCAAGTAAGCGTTTATTATTACGAGTGATTTCTGAGAGGCATCCTTAGCAAAATTTATTAAGGTTATTGCCTGAAATAATCTATTCGAGTCTAAATGATGGGTATAATTCCACTTAACCTTATTTGAAAAAAGACAGGCTAGCCCTCCCTTTGCTCGGCCTCTCGTAGAGGGAGTGGCATTACTCTCCAATATGTAATAATCTTTTACCGCCGGAAAATTCCTTACCAACCACGTTTCCTGCAAACAGATAATATCTGCTTTTAAAGAATGCAAAAATGACAGCTTTTCTGTGCTCTGGATTAATCCGGCAGTGTTCCACGATATTATTTTTAAATTATCGTTAAAACTCTGAATTCATTCTAGATGCAAAACCAGATTTATCTGATAGAACAGCGGGCAACCAACTCCACTCCTGATCGGCATCCTTTACCCTAGTTTGTTTAATGGGTAGCGGGTTATTTATTATCACCTGTCGCTCAGTTTTTGATAGCCGTATTTTTAACTCTTCAGTCACTGCAGAGAGGCCATCTGAAGGACCGGATTTTATGCCCTGATAGGTTAACATTTTTTGGTATTTATGACTTTCTACTTTGACCGGTATAAAAGGATCAACATCGATTCCTCTTATTTGAAATTCTTCTGCCCATTGTAAGACATGATTTGTTACCAATTTCGAATAAAATGTTGCCCGTGTTATCTTTCCGTTCTCTGAATTTATTAATGTTATTATATCTAGATCTACAGATTGGATCAATTTTAAGCTTTCTATTTTGTGAAAGCAGTTAACTAAAGCAGATCTATTTAAAATAAGATCTGGGTCAAAAATAGGTATAAAATCAAGAAAAAGGGTATCCACATTTTTTCTAATCTTAGGCACTGTCTTAGATACATGTTCAGTTGCAACAACATCTGAAAAAGAAATAGCCAGAGGGTTAAGAATTGATTTTGGTTTAGGATCTATAATTGGAATTGAATTTAGGTCCTTCACCAATTTGATCTGCTCATCAAGGTGATGTTGGTTTATATGAGGTAAGAAATCTTGTTGTGTCTCTGTGGGGATCAACTTTAAAGTTCCAGCTGGCTCATTTAACGGGTTAGAGTCGAGATCCACAGGATTAAAAATATCCAATGAAGGCTCTTGCTCACAATCAAAAATTATTTTCCTTTGCCTTTTTTTATAAAATCTACGATTTGGTTTTCTTTTTTTACATCGTTGTTTTTTAGATATTGTTATTTCCGTTTTTTTTCTCCTTTAATGGAGAAATTTTATCCGAAGAAACAGGAAGGATTGGAGTTTCTTTATTTAATTGCGGAATGAAAATGGGGAAGATAGGGGGTAAAATGTTAGTCAAATTATCCTCCGTAGGTGGTAAGGTCTCTATCTCCTGGCTAATGAAAGCTACGCAATTACTATTAATTGGATTCTCATTCCTATATACGGAAGGTTCAGAAGTAACTGCAGTATGAGTGTTAGCTTTAACCAGGGGATCTAACGGTAAAGGTACCTCAAGGGTTGTTTTTATATTTTTTACTTCCCCATTTACTTCCATACTTAAGTTTTTAGATGGAGTAATTATTTTTTGATGGAAGACACCTTCCAATCCGGTTTTATTACTCAACAGTGCCTTTAAAATCAGGGTTACTGTATCTAATACGTTATCTGATCCATTAACTAATCTTTCCAATAACTGTAAAATAGATGAGATGAGCTGCTCTAAAGAAGATAAAGAATTAGATATTACATTATCTTCTCTTATATAAGAATTTAGGGGATCTTTGTTTTGAATATGAGTGGGACTGGGAAATAAGTTCATTTCACGGGTGGAAAACTCAGAGTTTTTTGAAGGAGTACTGCTATACAGATGTAACCTAGGAGTAGTTACAATATCCTGTGGATAAGTGAAGTTCTGTGCTAATTGACCCTTTAAAAGCCATAGGGGGACAAGCTTTTTTACAGGAGCCAGCTCGCTTGAAGAATATTTGGAGTGGGCAAATGTTATCTTTTACGTCCGAGCTTGAGGCAAAAGAGGTGCTATTAAAATGGCAGAGGGAGGGGGCGGCTAAAGATTGAGAAAGGTTTAGTAGCTTTATTGACAAAGCTAAGGTTCAAATTGGTTAAGGAGGACAAGCAAGCTCCTCTTTGTACGGGGCTAGCTATTCTAATTATGTTTGATGCCCTAAAATGGGTAAAACTGGCTCTCTTTTCCTCTCCTCCCTTTCTTGCTGTGTCTGAACACAAAAGATCCTGACATCTTGCTAAGTTTCTTTAGTTTTTCTTTTCTTTTTTTTTCTTTTTTTCTCTCTCCTCTTATGCTAAATAAACCAGGGTGTCGTGAGTTCTTGGCGGCCATAGGAGCTGCAGGTTTCCAGGTAGCTGCCACAGCACTGGCAGCATTAGGAAGGGGTTGATTCCGCCTTTAGTTTGCGGGTGGGTGGAATGGGGGGTTGGCGGGGTAGGAGGGAGTGAGTGGTGTGTTAAAGGGGAAAAAGTCAACACAATTGTAGGCATAAAGGTGAGTAAAGCAAGTGCATATCTAAGATGGAAAACAAGCAAAAAAATTATCAAAAAATGTACCTATATAACAGCAAAAGCAGGGAGGAATAAATGCTAGGATGGCAGCGATAAAGTGTTTAGCATGGAACGTGGCTGTTCTCAACAGCAATATCAAGAGGCAGTTAGTTGCCGAAGAACTTAAAATGTATAACCCCCAGATTGTTATACTTTCTGAAACGCATCTCTCTCATAAGGATAGAGGTCACCTGAGACATTTAGGTTATGAGGTGATAGCTAGCTCAGCACAAACCATGTCTATTGGGGGGTAGCTATTTTAAAGTGCAAACGATTTGGAGCAGAAATTTGTAGTATACAGTCTGATAATGGTGGTAGATGGGCTATAGCGCAAGTGAAAATAGACAGTAAAAAGTATGTGTTTTGTTCACTCTATGGCCCCAATATAGACAATCCTACTTTAATAGAGGCAGTCACTTTAGAACTTTTAAATTGGGAAGGGGAGCTTTTGGTGATGGGGGATTTAAATTGTTTAATGGATTATGAGGTGGACACTACAAGGAGAGGGGCTTTTCAAAGGATGCGTTAAACACGGGCAGCTATGTGGGAAATGGGACGTTTGTTGGCAATCAAGGATGTCTGGAGGACCCAATATACCAACATTGCAGGATGCACATACTATTCTGCCCCTCATAAGTTATTTCAAGAATCGATATGGCCTGGGCTTCAGATATTATTTTATGGTCAAGCAACATGGAAAAATGCTGAGTGTTCGTCAGACCACAATCCTATTCTTCTCACATTTAAAATCTCAAACATAAAAGCCCGCAATCGTTCTCCTTTCCTGGGTATTTGCTGATGGATGAAGAGTTTAGGATTTATATTAGTTAACATCTTAAGGTGTTTTTAGAAATAATATGGGGTCAGCCTCTCCCATAGTAGTATGGGACACATTGAAGGCAACAATTAGAGGATTGGCCCAGCAGGTTATCTTGAGACAAAATAAAGATCAGAACACGAAACACGAAGCAACTGTATCAGAAATACAGAAGATAGAAAACGATCATATTGAGGCAGTTATTAGAGGCCATCAAAACCAAGACGAGCTGGGGTACAAACTAGTGGATCTTAGATCAGCATTGAAAAAGACATTTAGGGAGAGGAGCATAGCGAAAGTGAATAAGTACCGTCTTTTACAGTCTGAGTCTGGGGAAACCATAGGCAAGATTTTAGCTTTTAGAGTAGCTGATGATAGAGCCAAAACAACTATAAAGAAGATTAATGGGACTGATAATAAATTTTATGAACGCCCAAATCAAATATTAGAACAATTTGTGGCTTATTATCAAGAGCTATACACTTCGGATAATTGTCCAAAGGAAGAGGAAATATATGATTATATACAAGATAAGTCCGTGTTAAGTATCAAGGTGGAAACAACAAATTCTCTAGCTAGTGATATAACAATAGAAGAGATACGGTTAGCAATAACCTCTTTACCATCGGGCAAAGCTGCAGGAAATGATACCATTCCTTTGGAATTTTATAAGCAATTTATGGAGGAATTATTGATACCACTTAGTCAGGTTATAGGATGTATTTGTGAAGAAAGTAGGGCTCTTGACTCTTGGAAAGTAATGCAAATTATTTTTTATCTTAAAAAGAATAAAATGGCAGATGAGTGTTGGTCGTATCGGCCGATTTCACTCATAAACGCAGACACAAAGATTTTTGCAAAGATACTTCCGAATTGATTAGCTCCCGTGCTACCGAGTGTAGAGTCGCCTTACCAGCACGGTTTTATTCAAGGGAGATACACGACTGCACATGTAAATATGGCTATCTCTGCCGCATTTTTAGATGCAGGGCGCGCAACGAAATTTGTTTTTTACATTTAATTGTTTACTTACCTGCAATCATCCATATTCCGGTGTTTACTACCCCCCGCCCTGCCTGCCTGCCTCACGGAACTCCCTCCACGGGCCGCGGCTGAGTTTGTATGAATCTGCTTTGTGCTTGCTATTGTTTTGAAAATAAAAAAATATTTTAAAAAAAGGAAAGAGCAAAGTACAAGGAGTAATTAATAATTTCTTCTCGTATCACCATACTTAGACCAGGTATTCCCTGGTGTTAGTTTTTGGCATAGCCTCACTCTTGTAAATCTGAAGCTGTGTCAGTTCAGTTCCAATAACTTCATTCGATTCAATCGAATCATGAAAGTTTACATACACACATTGAATAAGAAACCTCCTATCGTTCTGCAACACATTTATACAAAATATTACAAAACCCCAAAATCATTTAAAAACTTGAATTCATTTTAAGATTCATAGCGTTTCCTAAGTAAACGTGCAGTTCTAATGAAGTAAAGCACAGCGCTGCAAATAGCAGCAGTAGACAATGACCACAAATAGTTAAAGCCCTCCTGATAGAAACAGGGTTGAATTTCCTTTAAAACCGGCTTAATAAAGCATTCCTTTGGGTCTTTATAAAGTGTGCAAAACAGCATAAAGTGCATTGTGCTCAAGAAGGAGAAGATGGGCTGATGATGTAGTTGAACTAAGAAGAGAATTCCTGTAACTGACATTTTCTTTTGGGGCTGTGTGGAATCCCATGTGAACAGTGTGAACTCGCATAATTATGCAATTAAGTACAACTAAACTTCCAGATGTTATTATAATGTTGAATATTTCACCCACATTTAGCCCACTAGCTAAGAGAGTATGATAGGCCTGATGTAATGATTTTATTTTTAAAAATATATATTTTTATTGGCATTTATTATTAGTAGCATCTAGATAAGTACATTTACAGAATTGCATAACCATCCCTTTACCTAATCCACACTTTACAAAAAGTATACTTCCTCTAGGATTTGTAAATATTTGTTCTATGCATAGCAGGTTATCTAACATGGTTAACAGGCTTAATCCATTATTCACCTATTAGACCCATTGTCTTTGGATTAACATATGGGGTGTGTACAAATGCAGTGCATTGTCCATCCATTGTATATGCACGTTTTGAAGAGGACCTAACCACGTTTTGACGAGTATCTGTAGGGATGTCTATGCTATGAGTCTCAACTATTTAACAAATGCGGGGGGAAAAATAGTTGATGATCCATAAATGGCCAGAATGGGACATGTATATAGAGCGAGTGGGTCCTAGGCTCGTATCTATTTATATATGTGTCTAAATATTTTCACCATCTACATTCATAGTTGTTTGGGGGATCTGGGGCAAAGGTGCCTCCTGTGTCCCATTCCATTTGAAAGGTGTGCTAGATTCCTCCAGTGGTGTCCCTCCTGTTCTAGGGGTCTTCTCTCCTGCCAGTTGCCCTGGCTACAAGTGTGGGCCTTGAGCTGTCAGCATCTCACCTTGGTCCTCTAACTTTCAGCTAAGTCTAATTCCAGGTGTTCCCAGGCATCAAAAACCTTCATCCACTGCTCCACTATGGGCCTGATGCAATGTTAAAAGCATTTTATAGTTTACCTTTATTACTAATAACTAATAGAGGTTTTTATGGTTTAGCTTGACTTTTATGAATTTCCTTCAAATGAACCAAACATTAAACAATATGAACGATCCTGTGGTAAGATGGCTGAGGCCTGTTGTAATACAGACGGACATTTTAATTTCGATAATGTATTTTTAATTTCAATAATTTTAATTTGCATATGGTTATCCTAGACAAATAAAACTTTCAATGTATGTGCATCTTATTAAGAAAAAACAAATCCATGTTTTGTAAAAAATAATTCTGTTTTGCAGCATTATCTTTTTCAGCTATGTCACTAAGTGGCAGGCAGGCGGTACAGATCGAGGGTAGTGGGCGGGAGTGGTGGTGTAAGAAGATGTAGAAAAGAAGAAAAATTAACTTACCTCCTCGTCGCTTCTCTCCTCTGTTGTCATCTCTCCCGGCCAGAATAGGAAACACCAAGGCTCCCCTAAGCCAATCACAATGTTATAATGCAGCATTGTGATTGGTCTGAGGCTGAGGTTCGGCGCTCAGACATGGACTGAGAGCCTGTGCATGTTCTCCACCCAGGCTGTAATGCAACCTGGGTTGGAACATGCAAAGTGCATATGGGGATTTGGTTGGCCAGAGACGGCCAGCCAAACATTCATGAGCATTTTCCTAGTGCCCACCATTTCTCCCCTTGCTTTGAGAGTAGAGCAGCCCTGCCCCGCAAAGCTGAAGCAGCAGGAAAAAATACAATTATAATAACAATGAGTAAAAATCATTTTATTTTCCCTTTCTTTTTATTCCTCGATGGACAGATGGCGTCAATCCTAATTAATGCAAATTATGGTTCATAGAAATTTCTTAGCAGGGGGAATGTGCTGGAATGGTCTTTATACAAATTCATCTATTCTGTACTCATAAGGCGCTGAGTCCCAGGAAGAGATATGTGAATACCCACATATGTACATTTCAGCGATCGTTCACCTACTTTCATTGGGGGACACACCTAGAAACCTCCATAAACCCAGCCATCCTGATGTTGGAATTTCCATATTCACGAAATCAGTTCATGCACTGACATTCTACCTGTATTTAGCCTGTGGTCAAGAACTGCAAAGCGACGTCTGCTGATTGAAAAATTGTGTGCTCACGTTCAACTTAGTAGTGCAAAGTGTTTTGAGAATCGTACCCAAAATAATTACCATTGTTTACAATACCATATGATACGTTTTTTACTACTTCCGCAAGACTTCGGTATGAAAGTAAAGAAACACAATGCTGTCAGACAATAGTAATGTAAGTTTTAGTAAGAATAGGGACCTGCAATTTGAGAGAGTGTACACATGCTCATTCCATGTGTATGTTAGCTTTATCTGTGTGCTTGGAAATGTACTCCTGACTGAATAGCTGGATGTGAAAGGTTGTAATTAACATTTCCAAGGTAATTATCAAATAGTTAATTTATGTGTCAGCTGTGTCTACACAAATGGTTTAACTCTAAAGTCTTGGGTTATGGTAAAAAATATTTGAATGCAGCAACATTCCTATGTGTTTCTATGATGTTAAAATGTTTCAACCCACTAGCCCTCTACCCATGATAGCATAACATGACTAGTGTAATGATACATATGTTTTATAGTTATATATGTATTTTTACTGTTTACAAGTTTTTGGAGAACTCTGTACATTCTACAATGTGTTTTAATTAACATCCTACAATGTACTTAATTATAATTCATGGTAAATTAGAAAATACTACAAAACTCTAAGGGGCCTATTCACACAGGCATTTTTGAGTTTGTGAAATAGTGCTACTTCCCATACTCATTAATACGAGTCACAAACCTTGAGCTGGATATCTCTGTTTCCACATTTTCTTCTATGCCGAGATCTCTATCAGAAGGTCGGAGATCGCACTGTGCATATGGGGATTTGGTTGGCCAGAGACGGCCAGCCAAACATTCATGAGCATTTTCCTAGTGCCCACCATTTCTCCCCTTGCTTTGAGAGTAGAGCAGCCCTGCCCCACAAAGCTGAAGCAGCAGGAAAAAATACAATTATAATAACAATGAGTAAAAATCATTTTATTTTCCCTTTCTTTTTATTCCTCGATGGACAGATGGTGTCAATCCTAATTAATGCAAATGATGGTTCATAGGAATTTCTTAGCAGGGGGAATGTGCTGGAATGGTCTTTATACAAATTCATCTATTCTGTACCCATAAGGCGCTGAGTCCCAGGAAGAGATATGTGAATACCCACATATGTACATTTCAGCGATCGTTCACCTACTTTCATTGGGGGACACACCTAGAAACCTCCATAAACCCAGCCATCCTGATGTTGGAATTTCCATATTCACGAAATCAGTTCATGCACTGACATTCTACCTGTATTTAGCCTGTGGTCAAGAAATGCAAAGCGACGTCTGCTGATTGAAAAATTGTGTGCTCAAGTTCAACTTAGGAGTGCAAAGTGTTTGAGAATCGTACCCAAAATAATTACCATTGTTCACAATACCATAGGATACGTTTTTTACTACTTCCGCAAGACTTCGGTATGAAAGTAAAGAAACACAATGCTGTCAGACAATAGTAATGTAAGTTTTAGTAAGGATAGGGACCTGCAATTTGAGGGAGTGTACACATGCTCATTCCATGTGTATGTTAGCTTTATTTGTGTGCTTGGAAATGTACTCCTGACTGAATAGCTGGATGTGAAAGGATGTAATTAACATTTCTAAGGTAATTATCAAATAGTTAATTTATTTGTCTGCTGTGTCTACACAAATGGTTTAACTCTAAAGTCTTAGGTTATGGTAAAAATATTTGAATGCAGCAACATCCCTATGTGTTTCCATGATGTTAAAATGTTTCAACCCACTAGCCCTCTACCCATGATAGCATAACATGACTGGTGTAATGATACATATGTCTTATAGTTATATATGTATTTTTACTGTTTACAAGTTTTTGGAGAACTCTCTACATTCTACAATGTGTTTTAATTAACATCCTACAATGTACTTAATTATAATTCATGGTAAATTAGAAAATACTACAAAACACTAAGGGGCCTATTCACACAAGCATTTTTGAGTTTGTGAAATAGTGCTACTTCCCATACTCATGAATACGAGTCACAAACCTTGAGCTGGATATCTCTGTTTCCACATTTTCTTCTATGCAGAGATCTCCACCAGAAGGGCGGAGATCGCACTGCAGGAGGTCTCTGTTTCAGGTAAGTAGGTTGGAAATTGTTGTTTAAATAAGTTTATTTGTAATGTGCTGTAAGTACATGTAATATTGGGTTAGATAGGAAGGCATGTGTGTGATGTCTGGCTATATTTGTAGGGTAAGGGAAGGACAGAGTTGCAGAAATGGTGATAGAAGAATTAGGAGTGAAAGAAAGATGTTGAATTCTTACTTGACCTTACACTAGGGTTCCCAGGAACAGGTATGCCATATTCTAGATCAGGATGTTTGGTGATGAGGTTACATTCCTTAAGGGGGCTGAAAAGAAATCAGGATATAGGTCTGCATCCAAAGAGAACATTTGCTACCTCTATTTTCAAGAAGTTATGCTTCACCCATCTCCAATTATCCTTCCAATTTGTCTTGTGTAGCCCATGGTGCTTTTCTCCACCACTAATGCATTGACATAGTTTGTCAACTCCTGCCTTGTTGCTCTCTTCTGTACACCACTAAAAGATGTATGGAAGCAAACAACGTAGTTCCTTGTAATGATCAACTTCAAAGATATTTAATAGACTGTCTCTTCCTCATAAAAGGCCCTCCTACTTTTGTGTTGGGCGGCCTGCATCTTCAAATCTGTAGGTGATGTGTGGCATCCTGTTTGCCAGTCCAAGAAGAAGAGGGCAGAGACTAGGCTATTTATTCATCTAGAATGATATTATGTGTCAGGTGTTCTTGTTTTGGATCATGGGTATGCTCTTTCCCTATTCCTTTTAATTCAGAGTTCTCCATCCCAGTGGTGGTGATCACAGCCACATTGGTGGAAATGCCAATCACTGGTTCAGAGAGCTCCTGATACATCCATATAATAGAAATCTGATTTTAAATTTATTACAAGGTCATACTCCTCCTTGTAGAAGAGGTGTGTAGAGTCAGAGATCCTACTACGAGGTGGAGATTTCCCCCTAGAAATAGTGAGTATAATCTGAGTGGCGATCTCTGTCTAGGCACACACAGAAATGCACACATGTTGAGACCTCTTCATGTACATTTCCCTTTGTAAAACCCCCCTATTTGTTTTATATAATTGTTTTGCAATTCTTTAATATATGAACTATTATGATTTGCATCTCTGTCTATTGCTTTTACTTCTTAATTTAAACTCCATATTTAAAAACATGGAGAGTGACAGGTGACAGGATTTCGCTGATATTCACTTGCATCTGGATTGTCAGATTTAAATTCGTTTTTGTAATCTTATCTAGCCTATTTAAACCTGATATTTTCAGACACTGTCTTCCTTTTGAACAATCTATCTTACAAACTGTCTTACTTTTTCTTTAGCATATACTCTGTTTCTCTTTTTATTCTCTTATTTTTCTGTGCCTTTTTTTGCCTACCTTTCAAATTTTCTACCTTAATATCTAATCACAACATTACATAAAGAGTGCACATTATTCTTAAGAGGTGTTGGAGTCCATATTGCTTCACTGTTGGTTGTGTTTGTATTATATTAAATACGCCACAAAACATAGATAGAATAGCCTAATTTATAGTATTTGTAATTTAAGATTGTGTAGATATTGTTAAGTAATCAAAGTAACTCAGAGGACAAGGAACATTATATTTTGATCTGAATATTTAATCTACTGTTGTAGACATTCACTTCTATATTAACACAAAATGTTCAGCATGTATAAACAAAATTTGTAAAAATAGAACATTTACAGAGCTGTTTATAAAATATTGAGAACTAAAAGCCTGGTCATATTTTTATAAAGACTATAGCAAGTTGACTGTACATTTGGTGTTCTCGTGGGGCAGGCCACTATGTCATCTAATCACTAAATTGAGGACACTATTGCTCAATGGCATTATATTTTATACACACATACATAGTTTGACACTTCCCAGTAAGGTTTGAAAATTAATTAAGGAAAATAAATTAAGGGTAAGTGATAAGTAAGAAAATGTAACATAAGTAACATTTAATTACATAACTAAATACTCTCTAAAAGGGGAAGATATTTAAATATATTAAAATTAACTTTTAAAAAAGCATAGAAGGGGTTTGAGGATACCGCTGATGATGCCCTCGCCAAGATGTATGAGGTGAATTATAAATTAAAGTTATTTTAAAGTGGTAATCATTTGAAAATTAAAATGTAAAGTGGTAAATTAAGATTCAGGAGGGATTACTCTGTAATGTAACATGATCTATTTTCCATAATAATAATTATGTTCATTTAAATAAACTTAGAAACTTACCTTGACGATGTTCACTTGTGTGATTTAGTGCCAAAGATGCAATCATATAAAAACATAGTGGTAGACAATGGAACTAAATACAAGCCTTTTCACATCTTAATTAATGTAGTTATAGTTATAAGCCAGGCAAAAGAGGCCATGTTAATTTGGAAACTATCTTGGATGCAGAGCGGCATATCTTCAATTTGCCTGAAGTCTCAACTAATTATTGTGAATATACAACTATGTCTCATATATTTATAATCATTTAAAGCTGGTCTTATCCTGAAATATAGTCTGCTGGTTTGAATAAACAATGAAGAAATGTGCTGTCTCCTAGAAGGTGGTCCAATTATGAAAATGGACGTCAGTTGGATATTTTTTGGAGTTGTAGTCTTTCAAACAGAGAGCTGTAAGTGTATACCTGTATTGGAACACTACAGCTCCAAAAATGTCCTATTTTCGACACTCCAGGAACATCAATCAACACAACCAATCCATCTATCGGAATTTAACTGTCATAAATTTAACCTCTCTGGAATTAACACGATTTTGCATGAAAACTATTGGTTACACATCAGGATCAAAGTATGCCATTTTAATTTACAGGGGTTTCTATGCTTGAAGTTTCTTGATAATGTTCAGTAAAGTCAACTCTAATTCTCAAGTAAAAAATCGAGAGTATTCTACTATTCCTGTGTTACCAAATTGGAATACCTTACACATTACTTGAAATCACTTGTTGGAAACAAACAGACATACAAATGTTATATGAACTCAAGTTTATTCGCTTTAACAACACCACTGGGTCTGGGCTCCCAACAGCACAGCTTGCCACAAGCTAGTAATAAACAAAAGAAGATGCACGTGCTGTTACCTAATTAGTCGCCCTAGTTCTGGCAAAACATATGAAGTGAAACAAAGTGTATTCGCAGCATAAATCTACTGGGTATGTTTTAGTTCACTTCAAACTGATTTAAGTTCCGAAAAGAATGGAATGCTAAAGAGATGAACAGTATTTCTTTGGTAGGAGCCGGAGGTATCAACTGGTGACAAAGTAATCAGAACTTTGTGACAGTGTTTGGCTGGAGCCAGTGAGACAGTGGCCGTAAAGCTTATCCTTGCAAGTTGTTATCATGCTCTTAGGACTCGCCAGTGGAAAAATACGAGTAAATGTGATCTAAACGACATGCCTGTTGGTGTTTTCCTATAATATACAGTTTGATGTTCAATAGGTAGACATTATAAATGTGTTTCAACTCTGAAAATAAGCACTTTTAAAATGTATTGGTACGATTTTCACAAAAGAGTACAGCAAACTCATAAACGATGCTTGCCAACTGAATGAATGTGCGAAAAATAAGGCTTAGTTCATTGAACGTGTACAAGCCATACACCACTAAAATGATTCTTCTCTTGGACAATTTTTCATTCCTAACTAGTTTTTCTTGTGCTCGTTAACACTGTATTTGTTGTCATTATTTCAGAATGAGAAATCTATAACTAAAGTTAAAATAATATTTAAGCAAGGTTGAGAGAAAGGAGGGCGGTTCCAATGTCATCATTGGCTGTTATAAAAAGTAATGTGATCTGCCACTAGCATTTCGGCATCTGGGATAAACACAGTTTTTAATTAAGGACATTATTTATTGGATTTTGCAGTGAGATGGGGGCAGTGGGTAGATTATTTGATTTGCCTGGTAGAGGGAGATAAATACAACAAGCAGGGTGGATAAAGGTTCTTAATGGTAAAACACATCTTGGTGTTGCAACCATGGGCACGTTAGACAATGTCCACTATCCCCTCATGGGCACAGCCATGTGCCCCAACAGTCATAATGCAAATACTTTGAAAGCTTGTGAAGGGATAATGGTCTGTTAACAATAGGCACTGATTGTAAATAAACTGTTTAGTTTTGGTTTAACTGTCACAAATAAACATTGATAAATCAATGGGCAATGCTGAGGTCCACGGCTGTATGCAATGTTATGTCTGCAGCTATAACTGCATAAATATGGATTTACTACATTTGGCACATAATTTGCAAAATGTGCAGATTTCCCGTAAATTGTTCTATGCAGTTCAGATGGAAGAAAATGGTACTGCCAGAGTATGTTTTGTTGCACTTTTGGTGCATAAATTCGATACCTTTGCTGCATAATTGAATCCCCTAATCTGCATAATTTGATGTAATACTTTTATGCAATGCCCAAAGTATCATACCGCTCAACACCTGCCATGCACAGTACACCACTATGCAAATGGCACATATGGAGCAGATGCTGTCTACAAAGAGGGAAATATCCTGGGGCAAAATAATTGCGGTGTGCTAAATTTTGGGTTTGTTCTGTGTAATTCTTTATTTTCTTGTGGCCTACTTTGTCTGTGTGCCGCAAGGGCTGGGTTCATGTATTTACCTTCAGGCAGACCCTGGCTCAACTCCAGAGGGTGGACAACCTCCAAAGTTTATGTGGAGAACATGTGATGCACATAGCCATCGGCCTTGTACTTTGGGATTGGGTGCATGGCCTTGCCGTAGGCTAAGTTCTTCATCCAACCCTCTTTAAACAGGGTTTAGGAAATTGGATTACTGGGAGAGGTGGGTGAAACCCTACTCAAACAGAAACCACAATTTCAATCAGAGGGAAACAATAGCAAAACACAAATTACCAGTGATTAACCCTCTGGTAGCTTGACACAAAGAAGTCAGACCAAACTTAGAGGCAATGTGTAAAGTAGTTATACTGTGAAGTTCAAGCAGTATTGAAGTAAAAGCACACCACAAGAAAAAATCTACATCCATTTAGAAGCATAGAGTGAAATGTAATAAATTATTTGAGAACACAACAACAAAAATCAATTATGTAGAACCGGAGATATGCAATTTTAAAAATTTCAGGCAAGTAGTACCTAAAAGCACAAAGCGCCACTTGCAGTTATTTGGTCGTGCAAGATCAGGTGAAAGTCACAAGTTCAGGGCAACCGTAATGGGGCACGGGGACTAGGTTAATTCAACTGAAAGAGTTTAGTTCAAAAGTCCACTGCGAAGAGTTTTGTTCACGGTGGAAGGAGCCACGAAGAGTGCAAGGTCCTCAACTAAGTGAGAAAAGAAGGGCAGGTATTGAGGATAGCTGTTGCTGTAGCAAAAGGATCCTTTTACCATCCTTTCACCATCACAGATGGTTGTCACTGGGCATTCATGTTGCCAGTAACTGTTGTCTGCCGATGAGGAGCCCAAATCAACTGTTGACACACCAAAGTACAGGAGGGGCATGAACACACTCTAGCAGAGGCCATCAGGTTTCAGACAAGTTCAGTTGCAAGTCTGGGCAGCAGGGCAGCTGGGCAGTTGCAGGGAGCCTCTGGAGCTTGTTATGTCCCTGTAGCTCAGGACAGAATGTCAGTTAGCTATCCTTTAGAGCAGGGGTACTCATAGTACGGCCCGTGGGCCGCAAGCGGCCCGGCAAGCCTTTCTTGGCGGCCCACGGACCTTGGAGACATGTATCAGTTTAAAAAAAAAAATTCAAGTGTGTCAGTAAACACCGCCGGTTGCAGCAGCCTGGACTTGGAGAGGCTCACCTCTATGGGGGCCTTGGGATTCCAGCCATTGAGTGGAGCTGCAGGGCCTCAGAAGAGATGAAACAGAGCAAAGCCTCATTAACACATTAATGGTCTTTTAAAGACCCGTGAAGTGCTCGGGTGTGGCTGTGTGCGCGCCAGGCAAGCTGTCTCATCTCGGGCTGCCACACAAGGGAGGGGGAGGTAAGGGGAGGGGGGGCTTGAACTCCATGGGTAATAGAAGCTGAGAGCGCAGGATGATGTTGTATTTTCCGCGTGCTAGGAAAAAGGCCTGGGTTGGCATATCAGTAGCATGAGAAGCTGTGCAAAATACCATTGCAACTTACGTGTGTTTATGAAGAATAAAAACACTTTGTGAGATCATTTTGGAGTATTTTGGAACAATTATTTTCGGAAACATGGATTATTAATACATACATTGTTGTATCGTCACGTATGCTGTCTGCACTGTAACACTCTTTTTCTTGCATAAGCAACCTTTCTGCCCTATTTACATGCTGCACCCAGCGTCTAATGGTCAAAGACTCCAAAAGCACACACGCAGGAAGTCTCATCCTAGAGGAAGAAGTTCAAGAACTATTTGGATATTATTTTCGGATGACGAATTTTTCTCAATCATGAATTCTGAGATATTTACTAAGGACTAAATCTTAAGTGACATCTTAAGAATTGTCACTCAGTATGAACAGCGTGTTGAACATCAAAAGGGAGGACGGGGTACATAGATTTTATTGCCTGGCAAAAGTTTTGATTGATGTAATAGGTGAAAAAAACGGCTTTTGAAAATGATGAGGGTATACCTTATGTCCATATTGTTGTATAGTTCCACCAGTGTATGATGGGTTAGGTAGTTTTTTGGGACTAACATGTTAATCGTGGGCTAACATCATTGGTTTAACGAAAGGGGTGGAGTTATGAAGTTCACATTTAAAGAGGGCAAAATCTGAGTTAATCAACTACGTGCCGTTTTGTTGAGAGATGAACCAGTGTGTCATTAATAATGTGCTGCAGATTTTGGGAAGGCTTGGGAAGGTGGTTCGATGTGTGCAGCAAAGAGCTCTTGCTTTTTGTGATATTTCTAACAGAATGATTACACCTCGCCTAGACAGAGATAGGGAGACAGAGATGGAGAGAGAGAGGGAGAGAGTCAGGGGAGGGCGAGGGAGGGAGACGGAGGGAGAGTCAGGGGAGGGCGAGGGAGGGAGATGGAGGGAGAGTCAGGGGAGGGCGAGGGAGGGAGAAGGAGGGAGGGAGAGAGAGGGAGGGTCAGGGGGGGTAAGTAAGTAAGTAATGAAAATGTATATTGCTCAACTTAGCCCAAGGGCATCAAGGCGCCAGAGGGTGAGGGAGGGAAAGAGTCAGGGGAGGGCGAGGGAGGGAGAGAGAGAGTATGGGGAATGTGGGAGAGTGAGGGCGAGGGAGGAGAGAGAGGGAGAGTCAGGGTAGGGGGGAGAAGGAGAGGCGGGGGCGAGGGAGGGAGAGACAGAGGGAGGGAGAGAGTCCGGGGAGGGCGAGGGAGGGAGAGAGTCAGGGGAGGGAGAGAGTCAGGGGAGGGTGGGGGAGGGTGAGAGAGGGAGGGTCAGGGGAGGGAGAGAGAGGGAGAGTGAGAGAGGGAGAAGGAGAGTCAGGGGAGGGAGAGAGAGGGAGAGTCAGGGGGGGAGGGAGGGAGAGGGAGAGTCAGGGGAGGGGTAGGGAGAGAGAGGGAGGGAGGGTGGCAGGCAGAGGCAGGGAGACAGAGAGAGACAGACAGACAGGGAGGGAGACAGATGGAGGGAGGGGGAGGGAGAGGGAGGGAGAGAGGGAGGGAGCAAGACAGAGAGAGAAAGGAAGGGAGACAGAGCGAGAGGGAGGGAGACAGAGAGAGGGGGGAGACAAAGAGAGGGAAGGAGACAGAGAGAGGGAGGGAACAGAGAGGGAGGGAGACAGAGAGAGGGAGGGAGACAGAGAGAGGGAGGGAGACAGAGAGAGGGAGGGAGACAGAGGGAGGGATGGAGACAGAGGGAGGCAGACGGAGAGAGGGAGGGAGACAGAGAGAGGGAGGGAGGGAGACAAGAGATAGGGAGGGAGACAGAGAGAGAGAGAGAGAGAGAGAGACGGAGACAGGGGAGGAAGAGGTAGGCAGCGGGAGGGGTGGAGACAGAAGGATGGAGACAGGGATGGAGACAGAGGGAGGGAGAAAGAGGGTGAGAAGGAGGGAGACAGGGTGAGAAGGAGGGAGACAGAGGGTTAGAAGGAGAGAGACAGAGGGTGAGAAGGAGAGAGACAGAGGGTGAGAGGGAGGGAGACAGAGGGTGAGAGGGAGACGGAGAGAGGGAGAGAAAGAGAGGGGGGAGGAAGGGAGTGAAAGAGAGGGAGGGAGGGAGGGAGGGAGACAGAGGGAGGAAGAGATAGAGAGGGAGGGAGACAGAGAGAGAAAGACAGAGAGAGATATGTGTGTATGCTGGTTCTGGTGGCTCAGTGGCCAAAGACGTCCGCTGCAGGGGCCTGTGATCAACCTCATGGTCACAGGTTTTTTGGGCTCTAGCCCCACCCCCTCCCTCACTGACCCCGCCCCCACCGGTGCGGCCCTCGGCCACAAACCACACTGTAAATTTGGCCCCTGAGAGAAAGTTTGTGAGTACCCATGCTTTAGAGTCACTTCAGTCTGGAAGGAAGGGTTGAGGTTCAGTATTCATTCTCAGCAAGCAGTGCAACTGGTTAGCAGAGTTGCAGGGCAGCAGGGTAGCAGTCCTTCTGGCAGCACACCAGCACAGCAGTCCCTCTCTGTAGTATCCACAGGTCTAAGAGTGCACCGCAGAGTTGGGCCTGAGGGTCTATTATCAAACCCGGTGACCACTTTGAAGGAGAATTTTCTAGAGGCTTCCACCCCCAGAGGTGGTTGAAATTTCCTGCCTCAATGCCCAGACGCCTGATGTCTAGGGGTCACAAGTGTTGTTAGTGACAGGTCCTTCCCCTCATCAAGTCAGAGATGGCTCATCCCACCATCCCTTACTCCCCTTCGTCTTACTGTCTTGGATCAATACACAAGACCAACTGCCAGCCACTCTTAGTCATGTGACCCAGAATATAGGCTACAGGCAGCAAATGGATACGAATAAAATGGCAACTTTCTAAAAGTGGCCTTTTTGGAATAGTGACATAAAAACCCACTTTACCATTAAATAAGATTTTAAATTATAGTTCTTTAGGCACCAAACTCGACATTCCTTCCTACTCTCAATTGCAAGCTATCACGTATTAAATGTAATATGTTAACCCTAAGTTACCCTATGGGAAATATAGGTCTTCAATAGTTTTTCACTACCAGGATATATTAAAGTTGAAAGTACATGTTTAGCTTTTTACATACACTGCACCCTGCCTTATGGGCTGTTTAGGGCCTACCATAGGATGACTTATGTGTATTAAAAAGCAAGGTTTGGGCCTGGCTAAAGGTTTATTTTGCAAGGTCGAAATGACAGTGTAAACTTCAAGGCTTCAATGGGAAGCCTGAGACATGTTTAGTAGGCTACTTACGTGGGTGACACATTGAGTGTGGCCCACGCACAAGTAGCTTCCAATTTACAGACCATGGGGAATATAGTACCACTTTACAAGAGACTTACAAGTAAATTAAATGTGCCAATTGGGTGAAAGGTTAACTGAAAACAGTAGTGAAATCCTGAACTATGTTGTTTGTTTGTCTGCAGTAAAGAAATAAAGTATTCAATTATGTAGTGAAAGAATAATAGATTTCTGATTTAACATTCTTAAATCTGCACCCAAAGATTGCACAGCTGCCAAGAAAATCATAACTCACACACCAAATGACATCTCTCTTGATGTCACAGACAACCTAGCTAATGACATAAATAATGTCATTAGTGATATGGGAAGCTAGTGTCCCATTAACATTAAGAATAACACTATAGGCACAGTCAGAACTATTTGTGTATATGTTATCATCTAGAGTTGTAGCATATAGTCCTTGTTACGTATTGTTATAAACACTGTAGGGTCATAAGCATAACATTTGGTGAGTGAGATATGATCTGCATCAATTTTAGTATGTCAACCCATTTTTCAGGTCATTTTCTGAGGGCAAAGTCCACCAGTTTGTACCAGGACAAATTTGTCCTTGGAAATTAACACTTTATCACCACATATGGTATTAACACGTCCTTCAAAACTAGTTTGGTATTATCACATATGGTGTTAGCACATTTACTAATACTGCAGTACCACTGTGGCCTGCAATATACTTTTTCTGCCTAGCTTTATTTTTTAAAAACATAAACACTGGGGCATACCATTTTTGTTATGAGCCTGTCACCGGTGCTGCCAAAGAGCAAGGATGGCAAATTCTAATTCTACCACATGCCTCTTTGTTCCTCGATTCACAACTTCCTGTCTCTTTATCTCACATTTGCAGATTCATTTTCCGGGCTACTTTCTTGCTTTCTCACTATTTTCCTATTCCTACATTCATTCCTATTTCTACCTGTCTCCTTTTCTCCCCCCGTGGACTTAGTGAAAGTCTGATCACTCAAAATGAGTGCCTTATAAATAAGTCCTGGTCATCCCTGCCACTGGTAACCAAGGCACAAATTGAATATTGGTTACCACCCAAAATAGTATTAAGAGAACCCTCTCGATGAGGGCAATTGGCATAGATTAAGTACAAGGATGAGAACATTGCATGTTAGACATCAGATATCTTGTATTCCCGAGAACACATGAGGCTTTGTTCAAAATATATATATACGCATGTATGTATATATATGTATGTATGTGTATATATATATATATATTTATATATATATATATATATATATATATATATATATATATATATATATATATATATATATATATATATATATATATATATATATGAAAAAATTATAGGTTTCAGGCTTGATATAGTAAGGAATTAGCATTTAAAAAACCTTTGAAATTCACTGAAAAAACAATCGGAGTTACAGGTGTTATAGTTAGCTGGACATTTCACTCATACAAAACCATTGAAATTCCTCCGATATAGTTAGTTGTACTCACTATATCTCGCTCACCTGTAATCCACTGCTGATGATGTCACATATTACATCATTCATGACATCTCAAATAACATCACTGATGTCATCACTGATGACATCATCCAGTGAACGTGGTTTGGTTTGTTATTTAAATATGTATTATATATATAGCGATTTGCATTGAAGAATGAGTGGATATATACATTTAATTTTTTCGTTTTTATTAGTCTTTATTTCGACTGAATTGATCATAAAAGACAAGAATATTTACATCAACACAGGATACATAAAACCCATTCCTTGTCAAAGGCTATACAAATAATATGATTGTGTGAGGTAAAATACATTGAATTAAAAAGATTTAAAAAAGCATTAGGGCTAAGAAGACAATTCAATTCAAGAACAGCTGGTCCCAGTTCAAATACACCGATATTCAAAATGTATAAATATTTATAAAACAGTGTAAAACAATACTAAAAATCTACTAAGCAGAGGACCCCCAAGGGCCCAAAACATTTTTTTAAATCTGCAAAATCCGCGCAGGATGCACGAATCCTGCCGATAAAAAAAAACGAAAGCGTTTCTATGATAATTAGCCCCCCGGGGGGCCAAATCCCGGGGGCATGTTTATCAAAATAAAGTGTGGGGGGCCCAATCCCCCTCACACTGCCCGGGGACCGCCACCCCTGGGGCAAAAGCATGTGCAATTGTGGGGGGCACATGCCCCCCCCGCGGCCCCGGGGACCGCCACCCTGGAGCTTAAAAGTATAATTTTGGTGCCCACCCCCGGGACACTGTAGTTTGCTATTTGGAAGAGAGAGCAGGAAACCTGCTCTCTCTTCCAAACAGTAAAGCAGATTGCTTTTCCACAGAGGGAGCAGCATGTTAGCTTCTCCCCGTATGGAAAAGTGTGGGGGGTTGGGGACCCCCCACTATCCCCAATGAAGAGGGCAAGCCCTGGGGGATGGGGTCCTCGGGGCTACAAATGGCCCCCATCAAAAGTAAAAAAAAAAAAAAATAGAATGGCAGGCCCGGGGGATGGGGTCCGTGGAGCCATAAGTAGCCCGGGAGGGGGGCCACGAGGCCCCCTCTCCAATAGTTTAAAAAATAAAGAATAAGAAGGCCATGCTCCGGGGGATGGGGTCCCCGGAGTGATTAAGGCCTCGGGAGGGGGGCCGCGTGACCCCCTTCCTCATTTTTTTATATTAAAAAAATTATAATTAGGGGCAGGCCCTGTAGGATGGGGTCCCCAGGGCACAAAAAAATTGAAAAAGAAGGGGGGCTACACAGCCCCCCTTCTTAAAAAAATAAAATAAATAAAGACTGGCATTGCGCCGGAGGCCAAGCCCCCTTCTTGCAGCACTCAATTCCACTTGAATACTTGGGGTAACTGGGGACCAACTAGCCCCCCAGGAACCTCCAGGATGCACCAGGGGGCTGCGTTGCAGAGAGGTGGTCCAAGGCCACGCCCTTTTTTGCTCCTCTGCAACGCAACTTTGTGGCACTTACTGGAGGTAGCTGGTGGGCTAGTTGCACCCCAGGGACCCTCAGTTTTCAAGGGGTGTTAAACCCCCAACTTAAAACACGCCACAGGCGCGTTTGCACAGTGGTGAAGGGAGGCGGCGAGGCCTAAGTTCACATGTGTGCAAACACACCCTGTGGTGCGTATCAAGTTGGGGAATTAATTCCTTGTCAATCCTGAGGGTCCCTGGGGCCCAACTAGCCCACCAGGTACCTCCAGTAAGCGCTACTGAGCTGCTTTGCAGAGGGTTGTAAAAAGGGGCATGGCTTCTGAACACCTCTCTGCAACGCAGCATCCTGACATACACTGGAGGTACCTGGTGGGCTAGTGATTTGAACATTTAAAAAGAAGATATTGAATGAATAAATGAAATTTCGCGCAAACATTGAACATAATTTGATTTATTGAAACATAAGCTGGATATCACAGCACATACCCAGTGTCCTGGGAGACAGCCCTACATCCGATAGGACTGCTACCTACCAGATTCAATGACTACACTCCAGGCGGGGAGTGATTCCTAGGCAGCACGGACACGTCATAAAAGTTTGGAAAAGCAGAGGTAGTGCACACCCAAAATCCTGAGCTACATTGCATCTTACCCACCAAAAGGAAGGAGCACACCCACGAAAGAGATCACAATGCAGTTTGAAGAAATAACGTTCTCCACGGAGAGCAGAGCAGACACTTTTGCATACACCGCAGAAGCCAGTGAACGGATATATTCCTTAATACAAACAGAGTCCATAGAACACACCTTGACGAAAAGCAAGGAACAACAGATTAAACACCTATTATATCTCACACGGAAGGAAATCAACCAACGGCTACATGCCAAAACCATGATTAAATATCATAAGGCACAAAGGATTCGGAGAGGCCTCCGCATATCCTTAAGACCCTCACTATGCAAAAATTCCAAACCATTCACGGAAAAATGGTTCGCCATTCTTAATAAGTGTAGCTTGGATTTAATTCTCTTAATAATAGAGGAATTATCTAAAATACTTGAGGAATTGAAGACGGACATAGACAAAACTACAAAGGATCTGGATAAAATGGTTACACCAGAGGAACTCACTAAAATAATGGAAGACATCAATAACCAACTGCTTAAACAATCACAAGAGGTAATCGAAAGAAAACTCAGAAAGTATAGGAGGAATACGCTAGATTATAAACTGGAAGAAGTGTATACCTGGGCGGAAATATACGTGAGAAGAAGACAGACCAAAACATATACATCACAGACTGATACGTCATCCACGGACAGTGAAAAAACACCCCAGGATAGAATTCGCCCACAGAAAGTAGCTACCCCACAGGAAACAGCAAGTACATCTACCACAGGGCCTTTTTTAGAGAGAGGCCCCGGAGAAAACGAAGACCCTGGAGGGGACTTGGCAAAAGAAAAGAGAGGGGACAACCACAGACCAGAAATGTGACCGCAAAGAAGGACAAAACCAAGAAAAACCAAACCTAGATGATCAAAGCAACCTAGTATTAAATATATCAGACTGTGAGTTAAGTCCACAACAGATTAATATTTTACAGAAAGGAACATCATATGTGCCAACGGCACATACCAAAACATTGGAACTTGAGGTCAGCCTCTTCAAATTGACCAGAAAAATAAGAGTGAGACACTTTTTTGATAATGTAATCTCAGAAACCCAAAGAGAAGAAATCGACCAACTAAAAGTCTTGAAAACATCCAGCACCTACATGCCACTGGTTAGCCACAAAACAATCGACCTCTTTGAGCAGTTGTGCAAAAAAAGATATAAATCAATTAATCACAAGAAGGAAATGCAAATTAAAAAACATGTTAAATTCTCTGAGCACTCAAAATATACAAGTCAAATATTCAAATTAAAGTTCGACTAAATTAATCTGATGCAGTCACAGGTTGGTAATCCAAGTGAAATCATCCACATAAGTCCATCAAATCACGGATAGTATTTTATTTCCTTTTCTGGATTCAAGCTCTCCAAATTCCATATGCAAAAGTCATTGGATTAATCAGCCAACACGTGTTTTGTCATGTTAATTATTTACACATTGACTTCGTCAGGGCGTAATCCACATAAAGCGAAAAATTCACTTTTACGAAATTCGTTTACTTTGTACTTCCAGTTATGGAGTCAAGTGACCCCCACTCTCAAAGTATTATCTGAACAGGAGTCCTCACATATTATCCACTATGGTCGTCACACTCTCGATCTATATCTAGATTCGTGTTCGTCTATCCACGAACATGCACTCTGGTCGGCGTCCTGAGCGTTGGGAATTTTAAAGAAATCATATTATCATACAAAAGTTACCAAACACTTGAAAGATGAAAACATATACATGGAGATAAACTTCAATCCGACCTCGGAGATTAAAACAACATTACAAACCATCCTACAAAAAGCCCAAGAGAGAGGGGTCATTAACGACAGAACAAGAAAGTATTTAACACAGGATCACCCAACAAGCCCCACGTTGTACATGGTACCCAAGGTACATAAGGATTTTAAAAAACCACCATGTCGTCCGATTGTATCCACAAAAAAAAGTCAACATGAATCAGTCGGGAAATTCTTGGACAGATATTTACAGACTTTGGTCATCAAAACCAAGTCACATATAAAAGAGACCACTGACTCTCTCAACAAATTAAAGTCACTTAAGAGAAAGAAACATCAGCTGATAACACTGGCCACCATAGATGTAAAAGCACTTTACACGTCAATTCCACACAGGCAAGGCTTAGAAGCGGTTGAAAAAGCTCTGTTACAAAGCGACTATACAGAAGAGTTGCAAGTGTTCTTAATGGAACTCATGGAGTTCACATTGATGCACAGCTATTTTACCTATGACAATAGATGGTTCATTCAAAAAAGTGGAACTTCCATGGGAAATTGCGCCGCACCTGCATACGCGAATCTCCATATGACAGCATTTGAAGAGGAACATATATATGAAAATGACACATGGAAAAGACATACAGAGATGTACATTCGATTCATTGATGATATGTTCATAATTTGGAGTGGCACCAAAGAATCTCTATTAGATGAAGTAGAAACGTTATACACAAAAGACGACAGGGTCCAATTTACTTGGCAAATCAAGGAAGACAGTATTCAATTTCTCGATGTAGAGATCACCAAAACCAACGAGGAATTTGCAACTAACCTCTACAGAAAACAAACTGATAGGAATAATCTTTTAAGATATGAAAGTTATCATCCTCCATCGTTGAAGAGACACCTCCCCTATTCTCAATTTCTTAGGGGCAAAAGAGTATTCTCGGAACTAGATCAACAACATCATCAAATGACAAGTATGGCAAGACGGTTTCATGAGAGAGGATACCCAGACAATATCATAGAGCAGGCACTAAACAGGACCAACACTAAAACTCGAGAAGAATTATTGAATGTCAGAACTCGTCAAACGGAACAACGAATAACATGTGTTAGCAAATATTCCAACATGAGCACCCAATTTAAGTCAATTATCAAAAAACATTGGCCTATACTAAAATTGGAACAGGAATTCAAGGGCATATTCACTACTGAACCTTTGTTCGCTTATACCAGAGCCAAAAACGTAGGTGAACTCTTAAAGCAACCAAAGGAAGGCACCGCAAAGTCCACATACCGGGGCAACACACCGTGTCTAAATTGCAATAATTGCAACAATATCATTAGAGGTAACCAGATTACACACCCCATGAAAGGTCATAACATCAATTTAAAAGTCAACGCAACATGTGATACAACAAACATAGCTTACATGTTGAAGTGCCCATGTGGCTCAGTATATGTTGGACATACAGCGAGAAAATTGAAAATACGACTAAACGAACATAAGAGCAACATACGAACAAAGGCCTTAAAATCAACTGTAGCGGTTCATTTTCATGATGCCAAACATCACATAAGCCAATTAGGAGCCTGCATCTTGGAGGAAGTTCTGAAAAAAGAAGGAATGGACAATAAGAAAAATTTATGAAAGAGAGAAAACCACTGGATCTATTATTTAAATTCGCTTAAGCCGAATGGTTTAAATGAAAGGGTTGAATTTACTTGTTATTTGTAATACATGTAACACATGGACAGAGAAATGTAATTTATCTTGAAATACCTATTTCCATATAGAAATGATGTAGCTCAACGTATTTATCTCATAGGAGTCGTGTAGCCAAAGGTATATAAACATCAGTCCATAGCCTGAAAAAGTAGCCATACAGAATTGATCTAATTTAATGTATTTATAGTACAGGAGCCGTGTAACTAATGGTATACAACATAAGCTGATAGCCTGAAAGAGTAGCCACGTTAGGCTGTTAACAACGCGCTATACATCAATAAACCTCGCACAGCGTAAAAAAAGTTCAGATCCCTCGTTTAGAATCTGCACATGCGCACGTAGTAACGTAACGTAGAGTAGAAGCGGAAATAGCCGCAGGAAGTCTACATTTTACAAATGCCGCATCGGAGAGACAGAGAGGAGTGTTCAGAGACAACGCATGCCGCAAAGGTGAGGCAAGAAACATAGAAGTGCTAAAGAAACTCGCACCAATAAGACCGCATTACAGCGTTTTAAACAAAAGGCGGAAAGGAAATACAGCAGTTATTTTATACGGTAACCGTTTACACATTATCCCTGTAACGAGTTACACGTAAGGATAGCATAAGGCACCGCGTGTAGATGAACAATCAAGAGACACCGACGTAGGGATATCCTATAATGAGCCACACGTAAAGAAAGTACAAGGCACGGCGAGTAGATCAAATATGGGCGCAGCTATAGATCGACAGTAATCAGTATTAATGGCCATAACGCAGTTTAACATCAGGAAACATAGCCATATGTAAGGATAGGTAAAGGCATGGCGTCGAGTCAACTTACTAGTAATTAAGAGCATAGCAATGAACAGATGAAGCTAGGCCTTATAGCGCAGTATATAACCAGAAAGTATAGAATGTAATAAAAGTGAACCATGGACACTGCTTTATATTAAGTGGCATAAACGGTATGTTTATATTGTAGAATATTTCCCTGATGAAGGCAAAAAAATGTCACCGAAATGCATTGGAAAGAAGAATGTATTTGTGATGCACAACAAGAAAGCTTTGTCAGTATGATATACAAGAAAAGCTAATGTGATTTGAACATTTTAAAAAGAAGATATCGAATGAATAAATGAAATTTCGCAGCAAACATTGAACATAATTTGATTTATTGAAACATAAGCTGGATATCACAGCACATACCCAGTGCCCTGGGAGACAGCCCTACATCCGATAGGACTGCTACCTAGAATTAGTAATTGTTCTCATGCACTGTCACTTTAAAAAGCCCTTCAGAACCACACGTAGTATGTCATGTGATCAAGCTTCTGGTTGAAGCGAAACGCGTCATGGCGGACGCGCTGGGCACAATAAAACTGCTTTGATTTTGCACCAGAAATTCTGGGTCTACTCTTCGTCATTAAGTTACCTGCTTAAGGGTTCTGTGTTCGGCGGTGACGACTTTGTGTATATATATATATATATATATACATATGCAGAAACAGCAGTCTTTCACCACGCCGCCACCCAGCAGCTAGAGATAGGAAAGACCACGCAAGTCCAAGCGTATTTTCGGCAAGATTTATTTCAAAGAGAGTTTACCAAATCTGACGCGTTTCGGGCGTCCGCCCTTGCTCACAGATCGTCAGGCAAATGACAAACCACCCTTTATATATGATTCAGTGCACGATTTTTTTCAGTTTCAAATTACATTTTTTTCACTTTTACGACACCATGTGATAAAAAATAAAAAGGAAAGACACACTACACATTGCTGACATATACAGTCTGTTTTCCAAACAACAAATAATGTTCAAAGAATCTAAAGGGAAGAATAGATGTAAATATCATCATTGGATGTTATAGATGAGTATGATTAATTTATAAACCAATGTCAACGGAATATAAATTACTCATAAAGCGCTGTGATGTGCAAGTTGGAGTATGTAGTTATACAGGCATAAATGCTCAAACCAAATGAACTGCTGTCAATCCAAGATGAAATGTAAACAACAATCACTTTGTGCATGAAAGTGCAAATTACGCGAATAAAGTGCATATATATATATTGTGCAAAAAGCGCAAGACAATATGTGCAAAAATGCATTGCTATATAAATATATATAAATATATATATAAATAATTTCATGGTAAAATATTATTGATCATATGTTGAAGATCAACAAGATAAAATTAGACCATAAAAAAATCATTGTCCCATTCATATCAGCAGTTTACCATATTTCTGCATAAATGCAATAATGGTTTATCTACATATTTACAGCACTGATAAGAAAAATTTCTTATGTATATAGAAAAATCATGATGCTCAAACCTCAAGATAGAGACCCACCTAGTAACTCCCAAAATCAATTAATGTTAAATGTATCAGGGAAAAGCAAACCAAAATATTGTCATAGTGTCTGTGTCCCAAAAAAGTGAGGAAAGTGGTACAAATCCTATATCCAGAGGAAAAAGGAAAAAACCAAATGTGCAAAAGATACATAGAAGGTGTGAAATTATAAAACAAAATTCAAGACATTTCATGGGTTTATGAGGCAGACCAAGATGGGAAATTGCACATTGATTGAGAGATAAGGAGGAAATCATGGTTATAAAAAAACATGTAAGTCTTCTGTTGTGTTCAATCCATTAGGGAATCTGCTGTCTAGTTCTAGGATGAATTGAGATTCTAATCTTCTCAGCATGTCACCGCCTCGCCGAGGTTTTGGGACAGAAGAAATAACAACGTTTTCCAAGCATTGTAGATTGTTGTTGTGAATAGCTTTGAAATGCCTGGCAACTGGGTATGTGCCATCATTATTGACGATGGCACGTAAATGCTGGAGAATCCTGGCATGCACCTGTAGCTTAGTGCTGCCCACATATCTAAGACCACAGGTGCATGTCAGGATGTAGACAGCAAAATCAGTCTTACAGTTATATGTGCCCTTAATATCCATCATAACCGGACTGAACGGAGTTGAATATTGGGAGGTGTTTTTCCCAAACTTGCACGCTCTGCAGGTAGAGCAACGTTTGAATCCCGGTCGGGATTTCAACCAATCCTCCTTCTTTTCAAGCTCTGGAAATTCATGACTGATCTGAGTTTTAAGGGAGGGTCCCCTCCGATAGGTGACAATTGGATTATCAGGAAGCCTAGGAGCTAAAACCAAATCAGTTTTTAAAACAGGCCTTCTCTGTTTGATAATCGATTTCATCTGTCTGGCCTGTTTACTGTAGCTGGTAATCAGCCTGGGGGTTTGTTCCTCAGTTTCACTGACTGTTATTGCCGAACTGCTGTGAGTAGTAGTTAACAAAGACTCACGAGTTCTAGCATTGGTTTTCTGGATGGCTATTTTTAAGATGGATTCTTTATAGCCTCTGCGTCTAAACCTATCCAAGGCTTCATTAGTGCAAATAGCTAAGTCACGATCAGTACTACAGATTCTCTTCAATCTGAGCAGCTCCCCAAAAGGAATGTTGTCTATAGTGTGTCGTGGATGAGCACTGCTGGCGTGAAGGATGTTATTGCCAGCAGTGCTCTTTCTGTGGAGTTTCGTGGCAAGACGACCATCATTGACAAATATTTTTACATCAAGAAATTCGGCTTCCCTGGTACTTATATTGGAGGTGAACTTCAAATTCTCCTGATTAATATTAATAGATGAAAGAAAATTGTTAGCACTTTCATAGTCCCCCCTACATACAATAAAAACATCATCTATATAGCGCATCCACTGCACGACATGTTTCTTATAGGTTGCGCCATGAGTGCGCATGAGGACCTGTTCCTCCCACCAGCCTACGTGAAGACACGCATAGCTAGGAGGGAAACAGGCCCCCTTAGTAACACCCCGTTTCTAAATATAGATATTATTGCCAAATAGGAAAAAGTTGTTATTTAGACACCATGTAGTGAGTTTAATTATCATCTTGTTGTGAACCTAACAACTAACAGGTCTTTTCCCAAGGAAATATTCCAAAGCTGCCAAACCAGTTGTATGTACAATACTGGTGTAGAGCGATTCGATGTCTAAGGGGATCAATAAGAGATCATCACTCCATGGAATGTCCTTGATTTTTCTGATAAAGTCTCCAGTGTCTTTGATATAAGTTGGCAGGTCCTTGACTAAATCCTGCAGGAAGTATTCGATGTATTCAGTGACATGTTCCGCCATTCCTGCAATGGCCGAGATGATAGGTTGACCGGGAACTGGAACAACCTTTTTGAGTACTTTAGGGAGGAGATATACTTTGGGTAATATCGGAAATTCTACATGTAGGAAGTCAAATTCTTGTTTGGAGATCATACCCTCTCTCTTCCACTTATGCAATAATTTCAATAATGAATCTTTGGTCTGATTGTAATCCTTGCCCGTGGTTTTGGTGTAGCAAGAAGAGTCATTAAGTTCAATCAATCAATCAATTCAACTTTATTCGGTCTTCGTTATGAAAGCCATAAAAGTACAAAAATGCACAATAAATATGTTAAAAAAAAAAAAAAACATTAAGTTCATACTATGTTTAAAATTAAAAACAGAACATTTGCTAAAGTTCATTTTTAAGACAAGCTGCTCTTTGTTGTTTTATAAGTTCGTGCGATGCCTGAGACATAATTTTAAATACTGTGCCATGGATTTTGACATTAAGTTGTTTTCCAGGAATTGCAACGCCAAGTAGGCAGGGCGGCACCTTCGAATCTTCATCACTTTTAGAATTGGTAATATCCACCTCCTACGAAGTGGCGTATAAAATTTGCAAAAGAAAAGAACGTGAATTGTGGACTGAGGGGAAATAAAGTCACAGGGACACACTGAAATATTGTGTGTCCAAACATTCTGAGTAGGAAATAAAACCATAAAGTGAAAAAGGTTAAACCTGAAACGAGTGAGAGGAAGTTTTTCAAATTGTGTCAGGTCGTACTGGAGATATGGTTGAATGGAGGGAACCAGTTGTATCATTAAGCAGTGTTGAACAGAAGTCTTTCCTATTTCGTTCAGCATCCGTAGTTGGGTTAAATGAGACAGACATAGTGTTTTTAGTTCTTTTTTCGTTATGTCTGTTACTGACTGCGGTTCATTGAAAAATCTCAAAAGGCCAATATCCGACAAAAAGGATTTTACATAGCACAACCATTTTATCTTTTTCATACACTCTAGTTTCATACAGTCCTCGATTATTGCTTTTGTAAGCTGGCACTCGTCCGTTGCCCAAATTCTGCGCCATAGCATTATAGGCTGGATCTTAATGATATCGGAAATATGATCCACTCCGAGTTCCAGGTGGGGACCGAAAGTAGTTGTGCTCTTTGGGACGGCCAGTAGGAATTTTAGAAAAGAGTTTTCCACTTTCTGGATTTGTTCAACGTTTGTTATTCCCCACACTCCTGCACCAAAGGTAGCTGTACTGATGCATTTTGCGTTATAGATCTTTACCATCTCAGTTGGAGGTCTTTTTCCCAGATGAAGAGAGAAAGATTTTAGAGCGCCGACTGTTCTTATGAGCGACATCTTACGGGAGGTGGTTGCTTCTTTCCAATTAAACGCCTCATCAATGGTGATGCCGAGGTATGGGTACGTTTTAATTCTTTCAAGGGGAAGATTGTCCACATAGATTGTCTTCACTTTTTTCCCCTTGGTACCAGCATGCATCACATAAGTTTTCTTGATGTTGACTTTTAAATTTAGACTTGTCATAAAAGTACAGTAGTTGTTTAGGGCCCGTTGAAGCTGGACCGGGGTTCGTGCAAGGATCACCGCATCGTCGGCATATAGCAATGCTGGGATCGGTCGCCGGCCCGCTTCTGGAAAATCTTTTACGCCCTGTAACATCGCTGCTTCAAGTCCATTAGTATAGAGCGTGAATAAGAAGGGGGCCAGCACGCACCCTTGCCTGACCCCCTTTTAGTATTGGAAAGCTATTTGTTAGTTGGCCTTCCGTCCCGTATCGTACCTTTCCTGTAGCGCCGGAATATAATTCTCGTAGAAAATCTACTATTGGTAAGTCAATCCCCATTTGCAGCATTATCGACCAAAGATTTGAATGTTCCACGCAGTCGAATGCTGCAGTGAGGTCGACGTAGACCATATGCAGGCTGGATTTTTTCGCTGTTACATATTTACCGGCCAGTAATGTTAGATTTAGCACTTGGTCCACGGTACTCAAGCCGGCCCTGAACCCGTGCTGAAGGTCTGACAGTGCCTCATGTTCTTTTGACCACTCCTGAAGTCGATCAAGCAATATCCTCCCTGCCATCTTTCCAACCGAATACAGGAGGGAGATGGGGCGATAGCAGGAAGGACTATCTCTGTTGCCTTTCTTAAAAATAGGCACCAAGATCGATGTTGACCAAGAGTTGGGGAGGTTAATTTCCTTGGCTGTATTTAGTACTTTGGTTAAAAGGGGGGACCAGAGATCTGGTAAGAATTTGTAGAGGTCCATAGGGACAGAGTCTGGTCCTGGCGCCTTGCCATTTTTTGCAGACTTTATAGCTTTCGCTGTTTCATTGATAGTGAAATGTATTTGTATTGGAAATTTCACCGGTGGGAGAGGGGGCTGGGGAGTTGTATCTCCGAGTTTGTCCTCTCCAAAGACCCCTGAGAAATGGTGCACCCAGTCCTCCGCGTTTATAGCGACGTCTAAGGAGGGACCTTCGTTGTTTTCAGCTAAGTATGGGCTCTTAACTATTTTCCAAAAGGCTGCACTGTCTTTTGAAATGCTACTGTGTAGAAGTTGAGTCCAGAGGTTACTTTGTATCTCTTTTTTCCTTTGTTTGAGTGCATGCGTATATGATTTCCTTAATTGGATTATCTCCTCTCTGTTTCTTTCTTTTTTTGCTAATGCTTTCTTTAGATCCGAATAAGCTTTTGTACAGTGCGTATTAAACCAACCTTTTCTTATTATTTTATTTTGTTTACTGGGTTTGGTTAGTTCATTGGTTATCGTTTTCACTATTGCGTTGTAGCCAGTCAAGATTTCTGTGGCCGTTGCAGAGGGGTTTAAACAGTTATCAATGTCAGTCCTGCATTTTTTAATTATACTTGCGCTGGTAGTTTCTTGATCTAGATTGCTCCATTTTAGAGTAAAGCCATTTAATCTGTTCAATGTGAGTGTTTATTGATGCAGGATACCCAGATGGTCCTTAACTTTGTTTTTTTGATGATAGGGTTCTAGATACGTTAACCTAAGTGTGTAATGATCGCTGAGTGCGTTGTTGTTCACTTCGAAGTGCTTTATGCGTGCAGCTTTATTGGTTGAAACTAAGATGTAGTCTATCAATGTTTCGACGCCTCTTCCATGAAAGGTTGGTTTAAATTGGGTCGTCGGCGTCATTATCATATTCGCAAACCCTATGTCTAACTCAAACATGATGGCCTGCAGGTTATTGCCTTCCTCCGTATGAGAGAAATGAATTAAAGGGTTTTCTTGTTCATCTGTGATCCCACAAGTAGAGGCGTTGCTTTTATTGCATATGTGAAGGTTGAAGTCTCCGCCCCAGATTATTGAGTGTGTGGCTTTAGCGTACTTGCTTTTTAAATCGTTTGTCACTTTGCAGATTTCGCTTAGAGTTTTAGTTAGCTCCGTCAGACTCATGTTGTTGTAAAAGTTTATTATCGTGTAAACTTCTTGATTGGTTATTTTAATGTTGATGATCTGATAATTATGGTGGAGCAATATAGGCGTTATTTCCTGACAGGACCAGAGGTTAGAGATATATGTAATTAGGCCTCCTTCACTTCTCCCTGAGTTAGATTTTATTGCGTGGGAGAAGAATGTTTTGTATCCCACCAGATGAATTGGATCGTTCAGCCATGTCTCCTGAAGACAGATTAGGGCATTAGTGTGAACCAGGTCTAGAAAGTTTTTTTCGAGATGTTTAGATGCTAGGCCCGCCACGTTCCAAAATAGCATATTCCTTTCAAGTTCTATACTGGTGTCAGCAGATGGCGGTAACTGGGCCACACATTCTGCGTCTGCTACTATGTTGGAGGGATCCATGATCGGAGTTGCAGCGCATATTTGTTTATTAGAGGAGGTATGTAACAAAGTCGGGGATCTAATACAAAACTTGGAACGGTGAAGATACTCTTTGGGCTGGTTACCTGCGTTTTGAGTTATAGTTTTTGGTGTATGATCATCTGTTCTAGTTTTTAGTGTGCTTTGAGCTATGTCAGACGTCTTACTCTTTAGATGATTAGCTGGAAAAGTTGAGTGTGCCCTGATTTTGGGCAGAGGGCTTGACGTGTAAGACTGTGATGATGGTCAGTCGACCATGTCTAGGCAACTATAGTGATTAAATGTTGGAATTCCGGTCCAGGGTTCTTTATACGGATGTGGATGTACTCTCCTGCCGTAGTTGTTCCAGTCACCTCGATCTCTGTGTTCGTAGCCCCAATCCCCCTGGAAATGGTCATTAAGTTGTTTCATAGCCTCTTCAATGTAGGCATCCTGAGGCCATATTACCACATTGCCTCCCTTATCGGCAGTGGTGATGATGTTTTTGTGGTCCTTGCTCACTTTGGACACCAGAGACACATAATTTTGCTCCTGCTTGCTTTTGTAACATTTTTTATGTTTGATCTTGTGATGCAGTTGTTTTAGATCTTCCACAACTACATCATGAAAAAACGTCGATCGAGTCCTTTGGCATGATAGGTATGAATTTCGATTTGGGCTTAAAGGGACTGCTGCTAGCGCCCACCTGTGCAATAGAAGCATCTCTGAGTTCATCTTGAGTGGATATGGGATTAGTCTGAGATGTGTCATTTGTCGCCAGTTGATGTAGCAAAAGAAAGGCTTTAGTGTCTTGAGCCGGTACAGTCAGATTTTTAGCAACCCTGATGGTTTTGTTAGTTTGCGTGATGCCACTCGGACCGTCCTTAATATTGAAAAACTTTTGTAATTTGAGTTTTCTAATATAGCAGTAGACGTCAATTCGGGTTTTGGCATAATTGAAGTCTGAAGTCGGGCAATAAGTAAGACCAAGGCTGAGTAGTTGTTTTTCCGCCTCGGTGAGGGTTAAAGTTGATAGATTGATGATAGCGTTATCCTCTATCGTTTTTTGCGCCAGTATTGTTTCTTTGGCTTTTGGGCGATTTTGTGCTTTTTTTCGGCGCTCCCCCCTCCTTTTGTTGCGTCTTGACTTTTTTTTCTGCTGTCTCGTTAGGGGTCTGAGTGTTTGTAGCCGGTCTGAGACTAAAAAATCCACTTCTTCTCCCAAGTCGAGAATTATGGAGTTTGGGTTTCTTGCAGTAAAATCACCATCCTCGGATGAAGGGCCACTTGTTAGTGCTTCCTCATCACTGCTGATAATATTTGGGTCGAAGGCAGCCGATGTAGTGGCTTCATTTTGGTTGATTGGTTTGGTCTGTTTGGATTGCTGTTGTGCGAGCTTATTACTTTTGGCTTTTTCAAACTTGCGTGCAAAAGTGTAAATCCGTCCCTGCGCATAATCTTCTTTGTCGCGGGCGAACTTGTATATTTTGCGCGCCTTTATTTTTTCCTCTTGTTTGGAAAGCCTTTCTTGGATTTCTTTACGTGTTTTGGTAATAATGTCATTAGGTTCGAATTTTGCCAACAGTTCATTGATTTCACCGATTTCTTCCATCAAAGTGTCTCTATCTATGGAGGCATATTTGATTAGAATTTGAACCAACTTTGCCGATGATATATATATATATATAGCTCCTCCACACGCCATAGGCGGGGCACTTCGTGGTCGGGTGCAGAAACGCGGTGGCGTACCGCGATATAAATCCAAGCTCAAAAATTTCCTTTTCTCCTTCAGGAAAGAAATAGCACTCACGAGGATTCTGTAGCTCAGCAGCAGTTTATTCAGGACAAACGCGTTTTGGATTTACATCCTTCGTCAGTGTCATAAACTCTAAATAAAATACTGGCGGCCATATTTTATTAAATTATTATAAATTTCAACAGGGAAGATCTGTTAAAGAAAAAAGAGAAGACTACCAAAGACACAGGAAAGTTCAGAATGATCACTACTTTTTCCAAGGAGTCCAACAGTATAAGGAATATTCTGAGAAGAAACTGGCATATACTAAAAACGGATGCCGTTATAGCTACAGACATTCCTATCCATCCCCTAGTGACCTTTAGGAAAGCTCGTTCCCTTAAAGACAACTTGGTCTCCAGTCATCTAGACAAGTCCCCACCTAACACTCAAAACACCCTCACGGAAATTAAAGGATTCTTTCCCTGTGGGAAATGCAAAGCCTGTGTAGCAAGCAAAAGAGTAAGATCATACAAGATAGAGGGCATGAAGCAAAACAAACAGATTAACAAATTCATGACCTGCCAAACCAGTTTGCAGTATATTGTCTTGTGTGCCCCTGCGGACTCAAGTACGTGGGTAGCACCATCAATATGGTAAAATTGAGGATATTAGAACACATGCGGGCTATAAAGAACAAGGACTTCAGCTACCCAGTAGCACGACACTTCTCAATACAACACAATAGCAATAGGGACCTGTTGCAGTATTATTGTTTGGATTATTTACCATCAAATATTAGAGGGGGAGATCGTTTGCTCAAATTGAGGAGGCTGGAGTCCCGTTATATTATCGATCTGGGAACTAAAATACCTAAAGGACTGAACGGTGGGGAGGAGTTGGCCATCCACTTGAATAAGTGAAACACTGCAATATATGAGAATGATCTGTGAGGCACTGTCTGCAACTATTTCGCTTTCTAACATGTCGCTTGAGCCGATACACGGCATAATTCTTAGTGGGTAATATTGGACTAGCAGCCTTTTTAGAAGGCTGCATTGCCGATCCACGGCTAAATTATAACTCAATGAATAGCATTCAAATTGATGATTTGTGTTAATGTTGAAATGTAACATAATCGTGGCTTCTAACCGATATCCTAAATTGGGTCCTGTTGTGAAATCATGTAAATGTCAGCCAGTATTTACTGTGTTAAAATGGCGCCCACGTTAATCATAAGGACGCCTAGTCCGTCCTTTACTCCCACAGTAGACACGTGACATGTGATGTTTTAATAAAATATGGCCGCCAGTATTTTATTTAGAGTTTATGACACTGACGAAGGATGTAAATCCGAAACGCGTTTGTCCTGAATAAACTGCTGCCGAGCTACAGAATCCTCGTGAGTGCTATTTCTTTCCTGAAGGAGAAAAGGAAATTTTTGAGCTTGGATATATATATATATATATATATATATATATATATATATATATATATATATATATATATACATATATATATATATATATTTTCCTGTTTTCAGTTTCTCTTTTTTGGTAAATTCTGGTGGGGTATTTTCAGTGAATTCAGTACCTTAAAAAACAGCGGTTATCAGTGGTTACATATTTTCGCGCCATTGAAAACAACTGAAACAGTGTTTTTCTAGTATTTAGGGAACATTTTGCTTTTATTATTATTTGCTTTGTACACTGATAGTGCATGGTATATAGACAGTGTATGTACAGTATAAAAGGGGTCCAAATACATTTTTACAGATCAAACGTATTTTACTACACTATACAATACTTCGTTAGTGATTCTTTGGTCATGTGCAATTGCTCTTTCCTTCCCATATAAACCTTTATCTGTAAAAAGGCCCTCTCAACATTGGCACTTGAGACGGGCAATGCCAAATCAGCCAGTACACAATTTGCTAACTCTGGCCACCTACATAGCTTCTCATGCCGATACTGGTACACCTGACAATTGTGATTCTTTGGGACAGGTACTGCAACCTATGCATTGAACTGGGAGCATATGCCCACAGAGTTATTGAAGTGGTCAAAAGTGAAGCAGTACTTTTCTATAATGCAGTAGAGTTTACTTTTTTTACATCATTATCAATTTGCGACCAAAGATCCTAACATTTTTTACTTTGGCATCATTACTAAGCAAAACGTCTGTGAACGGTCGCCAAATAAAATTGCATTTACAGCCTCTGGGACTGAGAAACCTTGGCTAAATGACACAGTTGGGATGAATCTTTCTTTTTTTGCCAAACAAGGCACAACATTTGAAATATTTGTGTTTTAGTTACTGTGCATAACAAACGTGTGCTCCAGAAGGGACTATAATGTCAATAGCATTCTTCATTAACTCTGAAGATTGTAAATATGCTTTCAGCATACCATAAAGCAAGTGGCAAGGATCTCTTAGAGGGAAGCACCGCATGTCAGGTATTGATTTTGACAGGTCATCACCCAACCGTTTCATAAACATAGCTGAATCACTGCAAATACAAACCATTCACTTCAATCTTTGTTAAATTTAGTAAGAACATTTTGCAGTAGCATTCCAAGTGATACTGTGTTCCATGTTTTCCAAAGGTCTGGTGCCCTGTTTTCATCACTATCTCAAATGCTTGGTGACAGCACTCTTTTTACAAATACTTGTCACTGCACCCTGCATTGAATGTTTAAAGCCTGGGGTGTTTGGCAATTCACCTACTATCAATACTGAGTCGCTAGAAATTGGGCTGATATATCAAAGGGCTTCACCCATTCTCTGCCTGTGGATAAATGTGATGGTACATATTGGGAATATTCTTATGAAACCAACCAGCCATTTTACCTAGCAGTGAAAGAATCAAACATAGCAAAGATTTCAAATATGATTTGAATATTTCCTGATACTCTCAGTTTATACAATAATCAAATATGACCTAAAATATGCTTCTAAACCCTGCAAATGTAGTCCAAAGACCACAAAACTGAAAAAGCAAATGTGACCGCCCTAAAAAGCAAAACTCAAACAGAATAGTGTTAGCCCAGCCTTTCTTTCTGCTACCTTGTATAACTAAGTTACATTGTATTGGCCCCTTCAGTAATAAATACAAATGACTCTTTCACTCTCCTTTTCCTTTCTGTAAATGGCATTTTGCTTGTTGCCCTTTCAATGGGGATTTATCAGTTATTATAGGTTTAAACCTAAAACAGGATAGCATATATATATATATATATATGTATATATATATATATATATATATATATATATATATATATATATATATATATATATATATATATATATATATATATATATATATATATATATATATACATGAATAAAGTCGCCAAATTGGTAAATGTCTTTGGGATGGGCTTTCTCCATGGCACAAAATACTTTCCTTTTGGTGAATAAAAAAAAAATATATATATATAAATGATGGTTAGAAACTGTCTCTCCAGTTGGCAGAGGTATGCACCCTGTCAAAGAAGAGACCATGATCCTAGTCAGTGTAAGTCACAACACAATACTAACTTATCCTGTGGTCTCCAGCCGGTAGCTTGGCATGGAGCAGGCACGCTAAAATTAGAAGGCAATGTGTAAAATATGTGTGCAACATCTCATAAAACAACACAGTGTATACACCACAAAATGATACTCCACATCAGGTTAGAAAAATAAAGAATCTGTGCAGGATAAAATCAAGACAACAGAAAACCAATCAGAATGTCACGAGTTATGCTTCTGTAATGGCGAGGGCAAAAAGTCAATACTTAGCACCAATGAGCCTCTCTTAGAGCAGGTACGGTAATCTTTTAAATATGCAGAAAATAGCACAAATGTGCTTCAGGACTTTTCGGAAGGCCGGAAAGGCACGCTGAGGATGGTTCAAAGAGGACACGAGGACTGCCCTCACTTTTCCAACTTGTCAGCAGCAACAGGCACACTCAGAAGGGTGCGGGAAGGAGGTGAAGCACTGAGCTCACTTCTCTGAAATGAATTGAATTGATAACAAAGTTTATTTAGACAATAGTCTATAAACCATGCATAGAACAATGGATCCACACAGTGATGAAATAGTTAAAACTGCAATTCATTTTACACATCTATAAAACTTATAAAACCATAAGACAAAAAATTGGGATACACTGTAAATTTTAAACTCTCTCACCATCCTTTGTTAACTCCATTACACATTCTCTTGTCGCTTTCAGAAACTTTCCCAACGCAATTGTAACATCCAAAAATGTCATTTCTGTAAGGAGGTCAATGACGTCAGCACGTGAGTTCACCTCATATTTTAAAAAAATTGGACGTAAAAATACTTTCTGAACTGCTAAAATCCATGTACAGTCAAGCAATATATGTAAAATATAATTTCTTACTCCTAAACCACATTTACAAGTACCGTCTGGTTGGATCAGGGCCACTCTTATTTTTCTTTCAATCTTCCATGGATTTAGGCCCACCCGAACCTTCTAGATTTAATGACTTAGCCATCTATTGGGCAACACATCCAAGTATGGGAACCGGACCTCCTTTTCCCATTCATTCTTTACCCAATTAACCGATTTTTTTAGCCTCAGATAGTCCATGTCTTGTGATCTAGAGTATTCAAGCCCTTGGTCTCTAAGCATTTTCTTAGTACAAACTATATTCAACGAAGGTGGGGAGAGGCTCAATTCAAAGTGCGCGGCTACAGACTGGAGGGTTTTCCTCACATCTCGCGCCCAGCGTAAGCTGCTTACTTGAATTTCCTCTCTGCACCAAATTGAGACCTTCTGGTCACCGCCAGACTCCTGTCGGTTCCAAAATCTTATTAAGGACATTTGAGTCTTTACATCCCAAGCTGTCAGTTCCATCTCCATTCTAATAGCTTGGATCATGGAGCTACTTGGTAAGGACAGCAGCATTTTCAGAGTCTTACCTTCTTCCCGGTCCCACCCCCTTTTACCACTTAGGTAAAGCACTTCTGCTCCATAAAGCACTTGTGGGGGGGATCATAACTTCAAAAGCCTTTAAAATCGGTCTGTGCGACATATCCCCATAGTCTTTATTAAATCTTTTCAGACCGCAGACCGAAGATTAAGCCTTTGCAGTTTGTGCCTCCAAGTGGGTATTCCACTTTAATGCGCTGTCAAACCACAGGCCTAAATATTTATATTCGCCCACTACGTCTAATTTATCCTGTCCTAAAAACCAATTAAAATTGCTTACCCTCTTTCCAAAACATAGGATCTTTGTTTTCTCGATGTTCACAGTTAAGAGCTTTTTATCACAATACTTTTTGAACGCATTTAACTTCCTTTGGAGGCCTATTTCAGTTTGGTCCAAGATCACAAGATCATCGGCATATAAGAGACATGACACTTTATTACTATTCATTCGCGGGATCGCACTTTTTTCAACTTCCAAGACCGCTGGGAGGTCTGCTAAGAAAGTTGAAAAAAGCAAGGGTGCCAGAACGCACCCTTGTCTCAGGCCGTTCCTTACTGGAATTTTAAGGGTTAATGAGCCCTTTATGTCTCTAATGACCTGGGCCCAATTACCACTATGCAATTCTTTTAAGATATTCAATATAGCCTTTGGCATTCCATAGTTCTCTAGTATTTCCCAAAGGCTATTTCGGTCCACTGTGTCAAATGCTGCCCGGAAATCAACGAAACAACAGAATAATTTGCCATTTTGTTCCATCGATTTCCTGGCCAATGCCCACGGTGCAAAACAATGATCTATCGTGGAGTGGCCTTCTTTGACCCCACCCTGTTCAACCGGCACGATAGACCTATGTTCCACCCAAACTTTTAGCTTGCTAAGAATTATCTTTGAAAAGATTTTTTCTCCTATATCTAATAAGTTAATTAGCCTATAATTCTTCAGGGCATGTACATCCCCTTTCTTATGTAACGGTCTTATTATAGCTCCCTTCCAGTTTGGGACCATGGTCGCTTGGTCTAGAATTAATGCAAACATTTTTGAGTAGAATTCCGCCCACCAGTGCTGATTTGAATTTAGTATTAGGGCTGGTAAGTTATCTGGTCCTGCAGCTCTAGTTATATTCAGTGTCTTTATTGTCCTAAGGACATTTGTTATTGAGCATTCTTGTTTTAAATCCTCTACTAGGCCTCTCCAATCCCTTGATGCCTCATTACCAATCCCACTCTCAGGGGCGTATCATTGCTGTATATAATCTGCTCACGCCCCCTCTTCCACTTCGCAAATCATAGGAGCAACCAAAGGTTCCGTAGCAGACTGATTTAGCTTCCAGAACTGACGTGTATTCTTGGATTTGATTGCTTCCAATAGTTTGCCCCAGCACATTTCTTTATAGGTCCTTATAGCATTGCGGATAGAGCGGTATATTCCCTCTTTATTTTTACTAAGTTTTCAGCCCTAGCTTGCGCAAATTTTTCCGTAGGCTGCACTCTTCTCGCCTAACTTCTCTTTTCTTTAGTAAGCAGTCCTGTTTAAACCAAGTTCCTTGCTTTACTTGTGACCTTCCATTATTCTTATGGACGCTTACATTATACCTTAATTCTACACTTATGCTTTTCACTACTTGAGTTATTTTCTCAACATACCAAGGTATGTTTTGGCCGCACAACCAACCTAATTGCACCTTTTGTTGCAGACTAGTTAGCCTCTCGACTTGCCAGCACCAACAGCCATGCTTTTGACAGTGCGGGATGAGGTGGAGCACCGCACTCACTTTTTCGACTTGCCAGCAGCAACAGGCACACTCAGGATGGTGCAAGCATGAAGTGAAGCACTGCGCTCCCTTCTCCAAGTTGCCAGTGGCAACAGACACATTCAGAACAGTGCGGAGAGGAGTTAGTTCACTGTGCTTACTTCCACGACTTGCCAGTGACAACAGGCACTCCTCAGATGGTGCAGGAATGCGGTGGAGTACAACGTTCACTTTTTCAACAGCGGCAACAGGGACGCTCAGGACGGTGCGAGGATGAGGTGGAGCACCGTGTTCACTTCTCTGGCTTATCAGTGGCAAAAGGCATGCTGAGAACGGTGCGAGGAGGAGATGAAGCACCGCTCTCACTTCTCCGCTTTGCCAGTGGCAAGACATGCTGGGACCGATGCATGGGCTGAGATGAAGCACGAAGTTTTTAATGTCTCTGAGACCTCTGAAAGAAGAGCGGACAAGCCTTTTGAGGTCACTTTGGGGAGTAGGTAGCATTCATCTCTCCCTCCACAGAGTCAGGGAGTAGTAGGCAGCAGGGCAACACACTGGAAAGCAGCCCATATGTGTCCTTTGGGAGGCACCGCAGTCCTTCTTACAGAGTTTTAATCCAAGATCCAGAAGTGTCTAATTCGGCGGAGTCAGGAAACCAGTATTTATACCCAAGTGTGCCTTTGATGTGGGGGGAACTTCATAGAGTGGTGTTGAAGTGCACCAACACCCCTTTCAAACCAGTCCTGTTTTCCAGGCTATTTGTGGGGGCCATCAGTCCTTTGTGTGGGGACAGGCCATTGCCCTTTGATGTGACAGTGTGGGCCCCTCCCTCCCATCTGCCCAGGCAGGCCATCAGAATGCAGATTTATGCAGATGTGTGCTCACTTTGTGGCTGTCTAGAGGGAATGTACAAAGAGGGACTTTCACCCAGTCCAAATATGTATTGGAGATAGGCTGCAGGACCACAGAGCAAAGTTAAGAGCAGATAAATGTCCATTTTCTAAAAGGGGCATTTCTGCCATAGTAGCATTAAATCAAATTAATTTGACCAGCAAGGAGGAGTTATCATTACTATTCCAACCATACCAAAAAGGTAAAAGCTACTTTTCTGGGATCAGGAAATACCACTTAAAAGTGTTTAAGGAAATTCCCATTGCTAGTCTACGAGAGGAGTAGGCTACACATCCGTGAAAAATGAAGCAGGCTATTTTAAACTACCAGGACATGTACAAAATGCAAGTACATATCCCACCTTTTACTTACATAGCAAATTGCCATTTGGGGTACCTAGGGCCTTAATTAGGAGTGGCATATGTGTAATAAAAGGGGAGCTTAAGGCTTGGCAAGTAGTTTGCAATGCCAAGTTGCAGTGGCAGTAAGCTGCCAACACAGGACCTGCTGTTAGGCCTGATACATGGTAAAGGGCTACTTATGTGGGTGGACCAATCAGTGCTGCAGGCCCACTAGTAGCATTTAATGTACAGGCCCTGGGCACATGTAATGCACTTTACTAGGCATTTATACATAAATTAAATATGCCGATTGGCAATAGACCAATGTCACCATGTTTTTGGGGAGAGATCACAAGAACTTTAGCACTGATTAGCAGTAGTAGAGGGCGAAGAGTCCTAATGCCAACAAAAACGGATATAGAAAAATGGAGGGAGGTAGGGAAAAGTTGGGGGAAGACCAACTTAAGGCTGTCAGGTCTAACAATGATGCATGTAGGCAATCAATCAATCATTTACCCATTTGTATAGCACGCTACTCTCCCGTGAGGGTCTCAAGGAGATGGGGGTGGGGGATGTTGCAACTTCTGATCGAACATCCAGGTCTTGAGGAGTCTTCTGAAGGTCAGCAGGTCCTGGGTCTGATGCAGGTGGATGGGGAGGGTGTTCTATGTCTTGATGGCGAGGTGGAAGAATGATTTGCCATCGGTGTTGAACGGCAGATGCATGGGACGGTGGTGAGGTCAGCGGATTGCAGTTGGCGGTTCGGGGTGTAGAAGATGAGCCGTTTGTTGAGGTATGCTGGTTCGGCATCGTGGAGTGCTTTGTGAGCGTGGGTGAGGAGCTTGAAGGTGTTCCTCTTGTGTACCGGAAGCCAGTGCAGGTCTCTTAGGTGGGTGGTGATGTGGCTATGGCAAGGGATTTTGAGGATGAGGCATGCGTTTTGTATGTGCTAGAGTCTTTTCTGGAGTTTGGCCGTGGTTCCAGCTTAGAGGGCGTTGCCATAGTCCAGCCTGCTGCTGACAAGGGCTTTGGTGACTGCTCTTCAGGTTTTGGTGGGGATACATTGCAAGATCTTGCGGAGCATGCAGAGGGTTTTGAAGCAGGAGGAGGAGACAGCGTTGACTTGTTGGGTCATGGAGAGCGTTGAGTCCAGGATGAACCCCAGGTTGCGTGCGTGGTTGGTGGGTGTTGGGGCAGCTCCCAACGAGTCCAGCCACCAGGAGTCATCCCATGCGGAGGGGGTGGGGCCGAGGATGAGGACCACTGTCTTGTCGGAATTCAGTTTCAGACAGCTGGTCTTCATCCAGTCTGTGATGGCCTTCATTCCCTCTTGGATATAGGATTTGGTGATGGCCGGGTCCTTGGTGAGGGAGAGGATCAGCTGGGTGTCGTTGGCGTATAAGATGATGCTGAGTTGGTGTGCACGGACGATGTTGGCGAGAAGTGCCATGTAGATGTTGAAAAGGGTCGGGCTGAGGGATGATCCTTGTGGTATGCCGCAGGTGATTGTGGTGGCTTTGGGTCGGAATGGGGGAGTCAGACTCTCTGGGTTCTGCCAGTGAGGAAGGAGGAGATCCAGTTCAGGGTTTTGTCATCGATCCCTGCGTTGTGGAGGCGTGTGTGCAGAATGTGATGGCAGACGGTGTCGAAGGCGGCCTTGAGGTCCAGGAGGATGAGGGCCATGGTTTTGCCGTTGTCCAGCAGGGTCCTGATGTCGTCGGTGGCAGTGATGAGGGCAGTTTCGGTGCTTGACGGCTTCGGAATCCGGATTGGGAGGAGTCTGGGATGTTGTTCTCCTCCAGGAAGAGGGTCAGTTGTCTGTTGGCTGTCTTCTCAATCACTTCCGCCGGGAGCAGGGAGATGGGTCGAAAGTTCTTGAGGTCCTTTGGGTCCGCCATGGGCTTCTTAAGTAGGGCGTTGATCTTGGCGTGTTTTCAGCCCTCCGGAAAGGTAGCTGTCTTGAAGGAGCTGTTGATGATCTTTCGGAGTTGGGATCCGATGATGGAGCTTGCTTTGTTGAAGATGTGGTTGGGGCAGGGGTCAGAAGGTGAGCCGGAGTGGATGGAGTTCATGATTTTGATGGTGTCTCGTCGTTGAAATTGTTCCAGGAGAGCAGGAGGTTGGTGTGTTGGGTAGGCGGTGTGTCAGCGGTGTCCGTGTCTGTCGTCGGTGACTGGCTGTCGAAGCAGTCATGGATGTCTGCCATCTTGCCGAGGAAGAAGGTAGCCAGGGAGTTGCAGAGTTCTTGTGATGGCGGGATGTCGTTGGAGCTGGAGCTGGGGGTGGCAAGTTCTTTAACGATGTTGAAGAGCTCTTTGCTGTTGTGTGCGTTGTTGTCGATGCGTTCCTTGAAGGAGGTTCTTTTGGCGGATGGGATGAGTTGGTGGTGCTTGCGTCTGGCGTCACAAGGGCTGCACGGTTGTCTGGTGTCTGGCCTTGGCACCACTGCTTTTCAAGTTTTCGGCAGGTCTGCTTGGGGATCTGGAGGTCGGCATTGAACCAAATGGCTCTCGTGTCGGTGAGCCTGTTTGAGGGTTTCTTGATCAGGGTGGGGGTGTTGCCGCAGTTGTTAATCCACTGTCTGAAGTTGTGGGCTGCTTCGTTGGTGTCCGGAGGTTCGGATGGAGGGTCTCGTGCGAGGGTGGTGAGGAGCTGGTCTATGGTGACTTTGTTGCAGCTGCGGTGTGAAAGTCGTTGCGGTTGGTTGTTTGTGGTGTGTTTCTCGAAGGAGAAATGGATGCACTGGTGGTCGGTCCAGTACAGTTCGGTGGTGTGGCTGAAGGTGATGTGGTTGCTGGCGGAGAAGATGGGGTCGAGCGTGTGTCCTGAGGAGTTGGTGGGTGTTGAGATGACCTGTTTGAGTCCAAGGTTGCCGAGGTTGTTGATCAGGAGGATCTAGTCTGTGGAGGCGAGGACGTGCATGCTGATGAGGTCGGCGATGGAGTTGCTAAACTGTGGTCGGGGTCCCAGGGGTCTATAGACAAGGTCTTCCTCTGAGGGTGGTGTGATTGGCATGGATCTGGAAGTGTAGGTGTTCAGCCGTGCTGAGGGAGTCTCCGGTGTTGGTTGAAATGTTGATGGTGTTCATGTGGACGATGGCGATTCCCCCTTCTGGTTTGTTGATGCAGTCCCTGCCGGTGATCGTGTAGCAGTCCGGGATGGCTATGGCTATGATGCTGCTGATGCGGCGTTCATCCAGGTCTCAATCAGGAAGGCGACATCTGGGGAGGATGAATCGAGGAGATCCCAAGGTTCGAAGGCATGCTTGTGGACTGAGCGGGTGTTGAGTAGTATGCAACTGACGTGGGTGTGGCCTGCTTTAGTGGGAAGGGCAGGTCATGCAGGTGGGCGCTGGCTGGTGTAGCTGCAGTTGTAGCAGGTGAAGGGTCCGTGTGTGAGTTTTGGGGTAGCCTGGAAGCAGGTGGAGAAGTGACTGGCTTTGAGCGAGTGGAGGGTGTTGGCATCGTAGCTGCGTCTGGCGCCATGGTGCACGCAGGGGCCAGGGGGTCTGGCACTGGGCACGGTCCAGGCGCAAACTGGCTTGCCTTAGGAATGCCAGCGGCGCAGTCACCATAAGAAGGGGAGGGGGGGCGGGAGCGGAGGCAGGGAGGCGGGGCGGAGTCTGGGGCGGGGCCGCAGGGGCAGCAGCAGCAGGAAAATGGGCGGAAAATACACACAATGAGGATACAAGGCAGCAGAAATAAGGGCAACAAAACGACGCAGCAAAACATACAGTGTTCAGAATCAGAAACAACGCAGCAATACACAAAAAAAATACAGTAATTCTGTAGTCCTAACATTGTAATTACACAACATATACAACTCGGCAGGCAATATTTCAGAATTTCAGGTGAAAACCAGAATTCACAAAAGATTTCCTGAAGTACACCTGGAAATTGTTTACTTAAATTCCTTTCCAGGCGTACTTCTGTAGCTTTTTCTGAATGCTCAAAAGTAGTAATTCTGCATCCATGCTGGGTATCTTTTTCTGTTGTACAGTCAGCTTATAATTTGGTCTTTAAAGCACAATCAGCAAATTTACTAATTAAATAAAATAAGAAAATGATGGAAACAATGTGCACTTCAGCTAGCTGAATATCAACGAATGAGGCAGAATATGGGACAAAAATATACTACTTCTGAATTATTGTGATTAATTAAACAATTAATTCACATGGCACATCCCTCTTAATCAAGTGATTAGTTCGAGGCTAACAACCTGTTCAAACATGATTAATGGCAGGACTCGGTCATCATCTGTCCAATTCACTTCCCCAGATCCAGCATAACACATTTGCTAACAAAACAACACAGGTACGTGTACAACAGAAAGAATGAAACAACGAGAACTGTATTTCGCACAGTAAACATAAAGCATAACGTGTGCACATCAGAGCTGTAAACATGTCCCCAGATTTACCATTATATTTGGGTGACACTCTGGGTGCATTTTTGAACACCCTAGTCTATGATTGATCTAAATAGAAATTCACATATTCGCTATAATAAAATCAGATAAGATTACAATGCACTAATTCCGATGTTTCTCTTGGACTCCTATTTTTGGGGAATGCACAGCTTTCCATGAGGTCAAACTCAGAAATCTCTGCCAAAAGTGCATTTCCAGTAGTAGGTCCCTCGACACTGGCACTTAACTTGTCTAGGAATGGATTTACTGTGACTTTTGATCTTTTCTGTAACATCTGGTTTTACCCAGAGGGAACATGTTTTCTTTTGTGGAGCAAACCCATCCCCAAAATATGATTGCATTAGATGCTTTCTAATTACATTACATAAGGAGCCCTGTATTTCCCGATCATAGGAAAACGTAGGTGTGGAACATGGTATGAAAAATCTTTGTAGACCCATACATTTACAACTCTGCGGTTGTCCACAGAATTTGCAGTGCCTGTCTCCCTAAAGATTTCATTCCTTCTCCCCATAAGGTAAACTTTGCTGTGGAGAAGAGCCTATGAGTTTAAGTTGGATACCTCTTTCTAATGTTTATGTTTATGTTTATGTTTACGTAATTTGTATTGCGCGACAAATACCCTGAGGTGTCTCGGCGCATTAAGAACTTCATGGGGCAAGAGCCAGCTGGTGTAATCATTGATCGAATAGCCAGGTTTTCAAGGATCTGCGGAAAGCAATGAGAGTGGGGCAGGTTTTGATGGATATGGGCAGAGAGTTCCAAAGTCTGGGAGTTGCCACCAGAAAACGTCTGTCTCCCCAAGTGGAAGTTCTGGAGCGAGGGACTGGTAGTAGGAAGGTAGAAGCCGATCACAGGGATCTTTTAGGGGCATAGATCTGGAATGCGTTCCTAAGGAAACGGGGCTCAGTCTCGTGTATAGCCTTATAGGCGATACAAAGTGCCTTAAACTTGATCCGGCTCCTGACTCGTAGCCAATGGAGATGGCTTATGACCAAGGAGGTAGAGTGATGTTTAGGGATGCCAAGCAGGACTCTGGCTGCCGCGTTTTGAATAGACTGCAGCTTGTTTAGGATTTGTTCTTGCGCATTGAGGAAAAGCGTGTTACTATAATCCATTTTGGAAAAGACCAGGGTGGTAATCAGTGTTTTACCTGCTGAGGCTGGCAAGTATGGAAGCAGCTTTTTAATTTTCCTCAGCATGTAAAAGGAGGATGGGACCACTGTGTTCACATGATGTTTAAATGACAACTTGTCGTCAAACATGACTCCCAAGTTTCTGACCTTGGCCACCGGAACTGGCGGAGGCCCCATTTGCTTGGGCCACCAAATGGGAGGCCAGTCTGGAGAGAGGGTACCGAAGGTCATAACCTCGGTTTTATCCGAATTTAGTTTCAAGCAGTTCCTCGACATCCAGGAGCAGATGGCTAACATCCCCTCCTGGATCTCGAGGCAACTATCCATACATTCTGGTCGTGTAGACAGGATTTGAAATGAGTACAAATTCTGCAGCAAATACTGTTGACTAGGGTCCCGTGGTATCTTTGAAATAGCATTTAGTATAAATAACATTAAGCAGATGCTGAACTCACAAACATCAGATATGGGTGCCAGTTAACATATAATGCATTCCTGATACCGACATACAGGGTAGATGTGACATTGTTAATATCACTGATGGCATTCCATATAAGGCAATGCTGACATTAATGATGCCAGAACTGGAGATATTACAAGCAGTACCACCAATAGATTTATCAAATCTTCACTAGTAGCTACAACATTTCTGGCCTCACTGATCAGAACACTCATGAGTGCCATCACCTTTTCATCTCAAGAACTGTAGCACCACAAGTAAGATAAATCCTCCCACCAGATCTACATTGGTTTTGCCAGAGGGAGAAGCCATGCATTTTCACTGTTCTGTTCAGACAGGGAAGTTCTGTGGTTTACCTACGCGTCCATTATCAAGTAAAGACGCTACAGCAGGAATTCACTGTATGTCCAGCATCCTTACTAAAGTAAAAAGTGTTTCAAAAGGCAGATGACTTCACATGTGACTTTTCTCTACAGCATTTTGTATAGCAGAGTGTGAGAGAATGGTGATTGGTTTATACCAACCATGAGCACAGGACTAACGCAAGGGCTTGAGGATTGATGGGGAGGTACAGCACATGAAGAGTAGATGAGCAATGGTACCTTATTTGTTTTAAAAAATAAATTACAGACTTTGTGGAAACATCCTTGTTGCTGGACATATTCAAGTTTCTTCTACAGTTCTCATCTTGACACATATGAATCCATAATCTATAGACAAAGATTTTTCACAAGAGTGTGAAGGCACCATGAAAGGTTGGAGAACGGGGAGGAAGTGCCCCCTAGGACCAGTTGAAAACAGCATCAGTAGGAAATAGCGGACCAGAGAACGGATCTAGGTGAGGAAGAGTAGGGGCCTTAAGAAGGATAGGAAGAAAGGGATAGGTGGAATTTGGGGAAGACTTGAAATAGGACCGGAGGCAAGACGACCCAATGGAGGGTAGGGTCAAATGAAGTACAGGAAAGGAGGCAAAAACTAAAAGGAGAGCAACACTGGAAAAAGTGCAAGCAGTACTGGACAAACACTTGCCCAGGGTGAAAGCAAGGGGTATTCAAAGGAGCATGACACTAGAGGAATAATGGGAATGGATGGAGCTTTTGGAGGTGCAAGAATAGAAAACATCTTATTTGTTCTGCTGTACAAGAGTAGGCAAGAATACTTGTATACGCCTCATTGCGCACCATACACAAGGATTATAATACTAATAACATTTTTATGTTTATCACTTTGTATGTAGAACCTAAAATTGTATCTTTTTTGTTGAAGATTAATATTTTACATTTTTGTTTTGTTTTCATTTTTATTTGTGTTGTTTTGTTGTTGTTTTAATGTACCTTTTTGATTTTAATTTACAGTAAATTATTATTGTAATATAATGACATTTTATGTTTTTGGCAACCTATTTTAAGTCATGCAAAAATGTAATAATTTGGTTTTTCAAATGTAATTTTTTTTTAATTTTTTTTTTTTTGAAACCTTTATTGCACATTAGCAGCAAAACAAATACGGGCCTACAACCATCCGGCCGGCCACGACACATGTTGAAGCAAGTTAGCAAGCAATACGGTAACTCGATAGTATCTGAGCACAAAATAGCAATCAGCCTAGGTTACACTGGGTATCTTCGCACTACCGAGAGACAGGAGAAGTCAAGGTTAATTTTTAGAGTTTTAGTATGTTCCAAGGTATAATCAATAGGAAGGATCAGAGTTCCAACAATCCACCAATGACATAAGAGGGCAACGTCAACCAGAAGAAATCCAAGCAACAGAAAACGTAATCAGACTAGCGGCATGAGAATAAAACGACAGGATAGTGAGAACAAATATGTTGCATGCCAGTCGCCGCCCCCCTCGCACCGAGCCACCCTACTGACCCAAGAAAGAAACAGGAAAGAAAAAGAAAACCAAAGTAAAGAGAAAAAGAAGGCCCATAGAAACTGAAACGGACAAAATAAAAACCCCACCCCCCTACCCCCACCCTACACGCATGCAGAGGCTACGGCCTACCGCCCCCTAGCAGTGTGTCTGTCGCCCAAAAAAGAGTACCCGAAATACAGATAAAGAAAAAAGGGAAGAAAAAAGGTATCACATAAGATCGGAGGAGGGCCATACACATATACTCAAAACAATCAGCTTGTGAATCCTCGGCCGCCCATCCCCGGATCCCCGAACCATAGGAAACCAATGTTCAACTCCACCGTCTATCCCCTGCAGCCCCAGCAGTATACGCTACCGCAGTCAATGATAGGGGGAACATCCTCAACCCTGGCCCCTGCGATCTGGGGTATCGACGTGGTCCAGCTGCACGGTAGCCATCTTGAACGGGAGAAGCAAACGGAGTGATCCCAGCAGGGTAGGACACTGTCCAACAGAGTCTGTCCACGCCAAAGCCATGCGTGCGACAATGATAGAAAGGGGGACAGCGCACTGTAACAGTCCACCAAAATCAGCCTGCCAAAGCAGTGGCATCCGCTTCAGGAGAAAGTTGTAAGTGTCGCCAGTAGAACACAAAGGAATAGCCAAACATGGCGTCCATGGACGACTCTCCGGCCATTGCACAAACCCACCGTCCTCAGACCACTGCACCACCTTTTCAATCAACACTGAAGTGTCATCAGGCTCACGCACCCTCAATTCCTCTAAGCACACCCGGGTAGGCACTCCACAGCAATCGGGGACAGGGTGTGGTGCAGTGTCCTGCAATCGAGAGCCAACTCTTCCCATCGGGGGCACGTAGGGAGAAGTAGCGTCCAGCCGGTCCCCTAAGTCCCGGGCATTATCCGGTAGAGCAGATCTCAAAATGCTCAAAGCGCACAGGATGTCTCCAATCTTCAGTGGTGCCATAGGAGGGAAAGGGGCAGCGGGTCCCTGCACATGGGGCTCGCGGAAGTGTTGTAGTCCTCGAGGCTGGTCTCCATCATCCCTCCCACATAGTTGGTCGCACAGTCCGGGTTCCGCATGATATGACCTGGTCTGGGCACAGGGGCAGCACAAACCATGCCGACACCATGCACGGCGCCAGTGCAATGTAAGCAATCGGACATCTCACCGGCAGCAGCCCGGAGTAAGCGCAGGAGCCGGGAGCACAACCAACAATATGGCTTCCACCGCTTCGCTGGAGGGGACAAGCGAGCCAGCAGTGCCGTATGCGGATCAGGGCGTAGACACAATGTTGCACTGTCAGTCCCAATACTTCCCAAGCGCGAAGATGAGCAAAGCTGAGCGGAGCCCCGCAGCGGTAAACACAGCGTAGCAGCTGTTCCCCGCCGGTCGCCTCTGCCCCGCTTCAATGTCCGATGAGAATGCAGACATGGCCGGCCATCTCGAGAACAAAGACCCGATCAGCTTCAGCCAGCGCCGGAAAGGAGGTGAGGGCGCCCCGGCACTTCCACCGCAGGGAGCGCTCAGAGAAACACACCGCTGGAGTCAGAATCGCCTCCCGGTCCCGAGGGTTCGATTCAAAAACAGGATTGGTAGCAGGAAAAGTCGCGGTCCGGGAGGAAAACGGAAGGATCGGCGGAGCCGAGGGATCAGGCGGCCATCATGGATGTAGGCTAGGCTCCTCCCCCTTCAAATGTAATTTTAATTGTATTGTACAACTTTACTTTTTAATTTTTTAATTGATAAATGTATAATAAATACATTTAGTTTGCTTTCTTAAATTTGTTTTAGTTGCATTAGTATTTATTTTATTTACAAGAATAACTTATTTCATTACATATTGTTGGGCATTTATTTCTTCATTTAAATGTATTTTAACTAATATTAATTTTTAAAAGTATTACCTTTATTTTTAAATGTTTAATTATTTTATTTATATATATATAATGTTCATTTGTTAAAGGTATTATAATTGATATACTTTTAAGTATTTACTCACTTCAATAATCTCGAGATTTAGTACCACAATATTTAGCAGATAATATAGATATATTTTATATTGTAAGTACATAAACTTGATATATGGGACCACTGTCAGAAATATGGTCTCTAGTTGGCAGTGGTTTGCACCCTGTCCAAGTAGGGACCCTCACTCTAGCCAGGGAAAGTGTTAGAATTGGAGCATCCTACTGATAAAAGCTATAGAAAGTAAGTTACACACTAGGAATATCCCTTGCTCACGCTCTTGGTAGCTTGGCACAGAGCAGTTTGGCTTATCCCCAGAGGAAATGTGTAAATTATTTGTACGCACACAGAGTAACACAGTGAAAATACCACAAAAGATCTCTACTCCATTTTAGGAAAATAGCCAATAGTTATATGATTACAACAAGACCAAAATGACAAATATCAAACATAGATAACTCAAGTTATGAATTTTCAAAGACTAAATAAAGTTGTAGTTCTCAAAAATCAATGGATGTGCTTGATCAATCAATCAATCAATCAGTGATCTTATAAAGTGTGACTACACGCCCATGAGGGTCTCAGGGAGTACCTTTAGGGGGGTCTGCCCTTTAGTTGAAGAACCAGGTCTTGAGGTCCTTCCTGAACTGCAGCAGAAATTGTATTTTCTGAGGTGCAGAGGCAGGGAGTTCCAGGTCTTTGCAGCGAGGTAGGAGAAGGATCTTCCTCCAACCGTGGTGGACAGTGACAGCTGGGTGGAATTAAAATGTTTGTTGGGAGTGTAGTAGGGGAGGCAGTGTTTGAGGTTTGCGGGTCCGGTGTCAGGACAAAGTACCTTAGATGCGTCAAAAATCAAAGATGACACGAGGCACAGACCAGGTGAAGTGTCAAAAAAGTAGGTGTTGTGTCAGTTCCTTACTGCTTGGCAGGGGAGATGATGTGTCTTTGTGGGCACGATACCTTGGTTGCTTAATGCAATGAAGAAATCGGCACCCTGGGACGATATGTCAAAAGTCAAGATGCGCTGCATTGAAGCAGGCGTTGCATTGTAGTCGGTGCAATATATCACAGACCTAGGTGATGTGAGGCTCGAGACTGACTCAGCAGCAGTTCTTCTGAGGTGCCTCAACAGAAAGCTGGGGCCTGCGTTGTAAGCGAATTCCAGTCCTTTCGCTCCCAGGACAGAAGCAGCCAGAAGCAGGCCAGCACAGCAAAGCAAACAGCAAAGTGGCAGTCCCTCCTGACAGCAAAACAAGCTCTTCTTTCTGGCAGGATGTCCTTGACCCATAAGTGTTCAGAGTACATGGTGTCACAGGTCCAGTACTTACACCCATTTCAACCTTTGAAGTAGGCAAACTTCAAAAGAAAGTATTTGTAGTGCACAATAACCTGCCTTTCCCTACCCTGGATCCAGGCACATCACAAGGGTGGAGACATTTGTGTGAGGATAGGCACAGACCTATTCAGATGCCAGTCTCAACTCCTCCAATCACTCTATCTCAGGAAGGCCCATCAGCCTGGCTTTGGCCATCAGGATATGCAGGACACACCTCAGCTCCCTTTTGTGACTGTCTAGATTGAATGCATCAACAGTCCAACTGTCATCCTGACCCAGATGTGTATTCAGAGACAGGCAGAGGCACAGAATGGTTAAAGTAAGAAAAAGCTCACTTTCTAAAAGTGCCATTTTCAAACCTACAATTTAAAAATGAAATTCCCGAGACACCAAACTCCAATCTTCTATCAGCTCCCTATTGGCAAATACAATTGTATGATGTTACAAGGCACCTTCAATGCTAACCTATGGAAGAGATACGCCTTGCTGTAGTGAAAACAAAATTAGCAGTATTTCACTACCAGGACATGTAAACACAACAGTACATGTCCTACCTTTTAAATACACTGCGCCCTATCCACGGGGCTACCTTGGACCTACCTTAGGGATGACTTATATGTAATAAAAAAGAAGGTTTAGGCCTGGCAAGTGGGTGCTCTTGCAGGTCGAAATAGCAGTTTAAAACTGCATACACAGACACTGCAGCGGTAGGCCTGCGACATATTTGCAGGGCAACTCATGTGGGTGGCACAATTAGTCCTGTAGGCAAACTAATAGCATTTGATTTACAAGCCCCAGGCACACACAGTGCACTGTACGAGGGACATACTAGTAAATCAAATATGCAAATCAAGGACAAACCAAATACTATTTAGAAAGGAAGCGCTGGCACTTTAGCACTGGTCAGCAGTGGTGAAGTGCCCAGAGCCCAAAAGCCAACATAAATTAAACGCAGCACAGAGTCAAAAGCAGAAGGTCAGAGGCAAAAAGACAGGACATACTAGTAAATCAAATATGCGAATCAAGGACAAACCAAATACTATTTAGAAAGGAAGCGCTGGCACTTTAGCACTGGGCAGCAGTGGTGAAGTGCCCAGGGTCCTAAAGCCAACATAAATTAAACACAGCACAGAGTTAAAAGCAGAAGGTCAGAGGCAAAAAGACAGGGGAAAGCACACCAAAAGATGCCAGGTCTAACAACCTCTGTGAACTATGCACTTAAATACACAGAAATTCAGCAAGCTTGTGAAGACCTACCTGCTGGTATGAACCTACCCGAAAGTATGTAATTGTTCTCCTCATCATATTGGAAACAGGCCATGATGTGCTAAGATGGATGAGCTCTTATACAAAAGCAAAAGATCACACCAACGTAGCCCGAGATATAGTAGTAATGAATGTGGATAATGCCCGCAACCCAAATGGTATATAATGCACCCGTAAAGATTTTTGATATCTACTGTTCTTTGTTTACAAATTCCATGCCAAGGTAAGTTAAAAATATAGTGCAAGATGCGTTTGGTATCCAATTAAAGATCTTTCAAATGTGCTCAGTAAATTGATAGGTAATTAAGGTCAACTGTACAATGCTTCATCTGTACAATGCTTCATCCAATTCCTTCTTAAATAGAACAACAGAGTGGACATTTACCAAATGTAAATGTTTTCTGCAAATTAAGGGGGTTATTAGGATTGCGGATTTTCCGCATCCTCTGGGCCGGCGGAAGCCACCGCCGGCCCAAAGATCCACCGCCACATTAGGATGGCTGGTGGGACCTGGTTTCCATCCGCAGCTTTTCCACCGCGGCTGGCTTACAACCGCGGTGGAAAAGCTCTAATATGGTGACGGTGTCTGTCAGACACCGTCCGGGGAACATCACTTACAACGCACTACCATTACATCGCAACCATTACAACGCAAACCATTACAACGCATTGCGCTGGGGGGGCGCTCTAGGATAGGGAATATATTTAATTTACTATCCAACACCTTCCCTACTATCCACGGGGACTGGAGTTGGAATAGTAAATTAAATAATTCACTATCCAGCGCCTAAAAGCACTATGCGTTGTAGTGGTATGCGATGTAAAAATCGCGTTGTAACAGCAGGCGTTGTAATAGCCTGCGTTGTAGTGACACCAATCCCACCGTCCGCCATATTAGGATGGCCTGTTTCAGATGCTTTTCCGCGGCGGGTTTTCTGCCGTGGAAAAGCATGTGTAACTTCACTGCGGGGGCCCGTTGCGGGCCCCCTAGGTGAAGGGGGGGTGGGGGGTGCACATGGGGGGTACCTATGGTACCCCCCTGCATTTGTATGCGGACAGCGGCAGGCACCGCACGGTGCTGCACTGCATACAAATGCAACACCTGCATTTTTAACATTGCCGCGGGTGCAGCTTGAAGCCGCACCCGCCGCAATGTTAAAAATAGAGGATGTGACCGCCAGGGTGGCGGTCACATCCTAATTGCACAGGAGGGAACTTCGCATGCCATGCGGAGGTTCCCTCCTGCTCTGGGGTCGCGGACGGACGCAAGTCCGTCCGCGATCCTAATGAGGCCCTAAGTACGAATTTCCATCCATCATTTTTACACATATCATTAACAAATCCTACAAACTTACTAAACATTGCTGTAGCTTTTTAAATGCCACATTATTTGTTCGCAATACGTCAATTATGTAGCTAGTGAAAACTGGATGTGTTTGTAAGAGAGGTCGTATGATATTTAATTCTTGCTGAATGTCTCCAGGCCTTAATTTAGGTTAGGCAAATGGGTTGCTTCATCGCAAATGACAAATGTGACGGATATCCCATCTACCATATTACAAGTTTCAATATATCCCATGGCACTTGTAATATGACAGCCAAACTCTAACTAAGGCTCTACGTTTCACCAATGTTTGCTCACAAAACAACATTCTTCTCCCAATGATTTACACCTATGTTTGAAGTAGATTTATGTTTTTGGGGAATTTACAAAGAATTCCCTGAATATGTTGGGAAAGCTGTAACAAGCTAGACAGTTAGGGTAAATATATGTTCAAATACTTAGCAAAAATGCCTTTGCACAAGTCAAAATATTCAAAAAATCCTATGTGGTGATGCTATTTTCTGATGCAGAAACCATACACTTCCACCAACTTTCAAATTTTCTTTGCTCAAACCCACCTGGAGGAAGGATTTTGGGGCAGATGTACAAAGGCCTTTTCCATTTCCTAACATACCCAGTGACAATTTCTGATCCTTTAAGAAATGCAAAGCAGCCTTTTCCTATGTACAAAGGCCGTTAGGGAATCACAAAATGTATTTTCTACCCAGTTGAAATCGCATTTTGTGATTCCCTAAATAGGAAGTCACAAGTAGGGATTTCCTATTTGCGATTTCTTAGCACATGCACAAAGCATTTCCTAAATGCCAAATGAGCATTTAGGAAATGCAATTACCATTGACTCAAAGTCAATGGTAAACACATGCAATTTAAAAAAGAAGCACCTCATGATGATTTTTTTAGGGTGCAATAGAGTGCAGACAAGCCCCTTGGGCATATGTGTGCTCTACATATTCATCACTATTTTTGAGGTGCAGTTTAGGGGGCCTTATGCCCATAGCCATCCTTGGTTTGGCATTTCCAGAATAGCAATTTCCTAGTCGGATATTGCTATTTTGGAAATAAAAAACCATCCCATTGGTACAAATGGCAGCTGACTTCCTTATTAGAACATTGGAATGTTGGGAGCTCCATTGAAAACAATGGAGTGCTCTGGTCTTATAATGGTTGGTATAAGCCTGGAGCTCCAACATTCTCTGTATTGCTATTAGGAAATCGATAACTACATACATATCGTTTTGCATTTCCTTAATAGCGAGTCCTATGGATTGCAAAATTGGATTTTCCTATGTCTGCCCCATACGTCTGACCGTAACATGGGTAAATCTTTGAGGTGGGAATATTCCTTGGAAAGGTTTTGCAAATACTCGTAGGTATATGGGTTTTCATTAAACTTACTTGATATTCCTACCCTTGACAAACTACTTCCAACATTTAGATTTATTGTAGCAAGAAGCAATGGAATGATCCATAGCTGCAACCTGAAGAATAAAAGAAGTATTCACCAGTATCTCTGTATGTCCACGTTCTTCAGGCATTCCACTGTTTTAATATTTCCCTGGCTAAGTTTTTCATGTCAGCCAACCCCTATTTTTAAGGAAATAACCTGGCTTGTGTGATAGCACACTGCAGTTTTTTTAAACAGAAGCACCGGAAGTAGCTACTTGAAATCCTATGTCAGATGTGAGAAAAACAGCAGGCATATTCCTGACCTAGTTTGGAAGACTGAAATCATTTGTTTCTTCCATGGAGAGGTTGCCTTGAACTCCTAGGAAACAGCCGCCTCTACTTGTCAGCCTCTTGACATTGTGTTCAAAATCGGTTTGCAATAGTTTTAGATCAAGCAACAGGCTACGCCATGCTCAATTGAAGGCTTTGTACAGTATGTGATAATAGCACAGATGCCTTGCGTTGTTAAAAACGCTGCTTTTGTAATACTGGAAGACGCAAACAAATTTAGCCACAGTCCATATATCTGAAAGTTATTTTTGCAAGAGTGAGACAAACACACTTTGGAACCATTCTAAACCTTAATAGCAATTTGTATCAAAACGATTCGAACAAAAATAAATGCCTGTGAGCAAGCTTTTATAAAAAATTAAGACGTATGGAGTACTATTTCTGCTACTCGTGACATAAAAAGTACAACAAACGAAATACTTTGACCACAATCCCATCTTTCAGATTTCAGGAATCAGTGTGTGACTTGTTTGCACTTGCTTGTAAAGAACAATGGGCCAGATGTAGGAGAGAAAATACCGGTCGGTAACGGCCGATTTCGGCCGTTACCGACCGGTATTTAGGATTTGGCATGTAGGGGCCATCATTTTACAAAATCGGTAAATTTACCGATTCGGTAAATTTACTGATTCTGTAAAATACCGAATCGGTAATTTTACCGATTCGGTAAATCCACATGTAGGTGACACTCTCAAAAGTGTCACAGGCCCTTAAGAATCGGTATTTTACCACCCAATCCAATTGGGTGGTAAAATACCGAATTCAGGGCATGTCTGTGTGCCAAGTCCGGAATTGGGATGCTAGAGGGTGTCAAAGTGACACCCCCTGCACCCTTGCAGTATTCGGTATTTACCGATTCGGTAAATACCGAATCAGTATTGCCCATTGATTCCTATGGGTAAATACCGAATCCTACCGATTCGGTAATTCTCAAATTCGAATTACCTACATCTCCCCCTTCATATTTACCGACTCGTAAATACCGAATCGGTAAAATTCGGTATTTAAGAGTCAGTAAATATGAATTACCTACATCTGGCCCAATGTGTTTATTTGCCTATTACGCTGTAATTATTGGTGATTGTGAATGTATCTATGTTTTATCATTTTTCAAATGCAGTGTTTATGTGATACACAACAACTGTCCCTTAAATAAAATCCCTGGCCCCTCATGTACACCGTTTTTTATGGAGCAAATATTCATGAGTTCATATAGGTATGTTCCTTGGGGTGTCATTGGAGACACCATGTGAACAGTATTTTACAAGCTGTGACCTAATGACGAATTTTAGATCACTACCGTCAAAATATATTTTTGTTGCTAAAGGGCTCATTCAGAATCAGCCACAGTAGTATAGCTGGTGGGATACTGCCCCACCTAAATTTGAATGGCCCAGTGTCCCTGGGACTGTGGGAAAGGCATAGGTCACGTGCAGCCCAACCTCAGCACAAGAGGAGGGCGCAAGACGCACCCCTTAAAACCTGCCTTACTTCTTGGCTCCCCCTTTACCCTATGACCCCTGAACAGCAAACCCCTGTGTCTCCCTCTTCACACATCTCGTTCATGCCCCCAAAAGTCCCTAAAAATCTGGAGGAAAATGTTAGTCTGGGTTTGCATTGTTATTTCTCTTTTAATCAATTTTTCTGTAAACGTATGGGAACATACCAGCAAAAACTGTTAATTCCCTGTCCAATGTCCTCATGCAGACTGTATGGATAATTCGGAATAAGGGCCCCAGAATATGCACCTGGGAAAATAATTATACATTTCCAAAGCAGAACGCAAGCAACACAGCAATATGCACCTCATTTGTGCACTTTATAGAACCTGATTATATTGTGCTCAAAAAACTGATATGTGTACCAACATATTTTTTTATGATGCTCTAAATGAAAATGACATAGTTGTCAGACGAAAATATTTCATCCTGTTGAAGCACTGACCAATTGTGATGTAATTACCCTGTTTGTTCCCACCTGCATTTTTAGGGGATCACTTTGTATATGTCCTGATGCCAACATTCGAGCAGTGGAGTAGCAGGGACAGGGGGATGGGAGACGGTGGCCCGTCCTGGCAGGCCCGAGTTTTGGGGCGGCAGACACCCCCCTTATCCTGGGGTGGCAAACGCACAGACCGGCCACCCTTGCTCTTTCCTGCAGCCGGCGTAGGGTGACAAATGGCCCCATCAAAACAGGTGGCAAAGCATCTACCTATGGCACCTCATTTAAGTAAACAATCGTGGGGCATATGATCAAGGCAGGCGAAATGACATTATCGGTGCTTTGCGGCCGTTTTCGGCCGTTTTCAGCCGCTAAGCGGCGAAAATGTCATCACCCTATTAGCAAGCTGTTGTTAACTGATGTTAGCGACAGCTTTTAGGCGATAGCGAGCGGTTTGGGGTCCACTTTGCATGTCAGTGTTTATCACTAATGACATGCAAAGTGGGCGTATCCAAACTGTTAGCGACTGAAAACAGTCGCTAATATCGCTATCGCCTATTATCAATGCAGGCGTAGCGATGAAAATATTCACGCTAAGCGTGAATATCTCCAAAACCGAACGCCTGCTCAGACCAGTTCTTAGCCATTATATCCAATGGGAGGTGGATATAATGGCTAAGACCCTGTTAGCGATAATGCGTGAATATCACTGTATTCTCAGCGATATTCACTGATTTCGCTGCTATCGCCAGAAATATTATCGCTTTTGAGATAAACATTGCTAATAGCATGTTATCTCAGCGATAATATCCGGCGATGCGCGGCGATAAAAAAATTGCCACTAAGCCTACTTAGCGATAAATATCGCTAGTTGTTGGTAATATGCCCCGGAGTCTGCTCTTGTGTCTGAGACACGCAACATGCATGGACCCCACACAAGAGCTGTATAGCGATTAGTGGATCTTTGGACCAATCACTAGTTTACGTTAGCTGGTGTGGTGCCTGTGAGACCTTCTATAAATGTGAGGAATAAGGTTACACTGCTCAGTTCAGTTAGGTCTGCAGATCTTTGTAGAGGGCCACAGGCTGTACTGTGTACTATGTGGGTCTGCCTTATTGTCAGGCAGCAGAGAGCTCTCTGCTCATTCTATTGTTCATTCACATGTTTGTTCAAATGTAGTATAATAGATTATTTGGATCTGAATTCTGTCTCAGTCGAAGGCTCCTTGAGGCATCTTCCATGTCCCTGTCATTGACCTTAAAAGAAAGGGGTTGCTTGGAAGGCGAAAAATGTCTGAAGTCCATCCAAGTCCGAATGATGTTAAGATCTGAAACAAGTGCAGAATTTGATTAAAGCACGAGTGAGTTGTCATTCATTATGAGAGCGTTTCCACTCCCTAACCCATGTGTCAAAGGTATAGGATCATTCGTATCCGGTGGAAATAACTGATGGAAACCCCCCTAATAATTGTGCCTTGAGGTGGATGTGTGTTTGCTCCTGGTTAAGGACATTCTGCGCAGAGGTTTTTGCACCATTTTGTCCCTGCTGGCATTCCATTTTTCGTTTTTGTGATCACTTGCCACGAGTAAAAAGTTAATAAGTAAAAGCCTATGTAAAATGCAAACAAGTGGGAATTGTGCCAGCCCGTGATCGATGCCAGGGTAAAAATTGATCTAAATAAACCTGGTAAGATTCTCTTTATATTCCGTCTCAAGATATATGTTTAATTAGAAAGAGAGAAAAATAAGAAAGAAACAAAAGATGAGCTTCCTTATGCCAGATTTTAGTGTAAGTTGTGTGGTATTGGGTTCTCCAGGCCTACATACTCCGCAAAATACCCACTACACCGTAAGAACTGTTGGCACGGAAACTAGAAAATGTAAAAGACAGGTTTATTAAGACCCCATGGGGTGGTGGTACATTCCTACAGCACCCTTCGGCAATGCAAGAAGTATCACACCGAACATCGGTGCGAGTCCTTCTTTTATACAATTTACAAACATAAAAAAGGTAGGCGGTACATGGTTACAGAGTAAAAGTACATATATGGTCATTTTTGGAACACAGCCAACTCATGGGAGGAGTTACAACACCACTGGTCAGTTTGGCGAAACATTCCTAAGGGGTGACTGGTCAATCGAAACTGCGCATGTGCGGGCTTGACCGTTACTAAAAATAGCCTGTTGCTGGGCAAACTCGAGTGGTCAGTGGCACGGACAAAGGACTAAAGGGCACGCTGACCACGAGGTAGCTCATTCTCTAAAATGGCCGCCTTAACATTCAAAATGGCGTTTTCAAGTAAGGCCAAGATAAGGGAAATAACGTGTAGCAAAGCTAAGCGCTAACCCAGTCATTGTCAAATTACGACATATGACCCTTTTAGCGTTTAGCTGAAGCTACCTCTTAATGGACATAGTCAGGATACTCATCTTCTATATCGATGGACATAATCCGGGCCACTTCTTTATGAAGCATTAATTCATTTCGGGCAAAAGCTCGCCTAGATGGAATAAAAGCTGATAAACACATAGAACATAATGCAGGGCCACATTGTATACATAAGCATAAGAAGAATAATATCCCAACTACGATACATAAGATTGTCAGTAGCTTCCAGCCCCATGTACTAAGCGTTGACCAGAACCACCCCGACAAGGTCCATGTACCATTGTCTGGATGGATCTCAGCAGCAATTTTATGCAATTTGGATATGGCATCATATACAGATGGTGAATTGTCTGGAACGTAAACACAGCAACTACTTCCGATAATTCGGCATGCCCCCCCTCGATCGGCTAGAACTACATCTAGAACCATCCGGTTCTGAAGCGTTACAATTCTAGATATTTGAAGTTCTTCAGTTATATTCCCCAATGCAAAAGCAGTATCATTAGCAACAGCTTCAACAACACGAGTTAATCGTCGTATTTTCCGACTGTTTAGAGCAGCTCCCACAAATGAAAACAAACCCAAGTTAAAATCTACATATTGTTGCAGTGCGGTATCGGTTTGATCGATATCTTCAAGAACTACTGCTCTTTTAACTCTGTTTAGCACGAAATCATGATACAGAACATAGTCATTATGGTACATTGGTGGAGCAATGAATACAGGGGGCAATACGAAAGAAATGTAACATGTGCCTAACCATCCTAACGGGAGACGATGGTAACCTTTATTGCCACATATGAAGTATGTATTTCGGGAGGCTACAAATGAAATGCCATTCGGGCTATCAAAGGTAAGTGTGGTGTTACATTCACTTCTGCCAACTGGGATTGTACCTTTATTACGTATGCAGAGATCAGCCTTTGTATCTATGGCATTAATAACATGGGAATTGGACATGTTAATGTTCCGTTGGTTAATGTAAATTCGAGGTGCAGATACGTTGTTGGGGCGGTACTCCTCCCACTCGAACCGAGTACCCTCAGCTTGTGGATAACCATCCCGATCATGGTAGCATATCTTATTTAAACGGAAAAGCAACCCCCCTTTGGTTGGCCAGCGCAAAGTGAACAGAAGAGTGTACCAGGCATTGCAAGAACCATTGTGGGAAAAAGGGAGCGGGATAAGCGGTGTGCCTCCTTTCTTCTGATGTCCAGGCAACATCCCACATACCCAACAGTTAGAAGTGTTCTTCATATTGTGAGTGTGATGCAAGATTTGAATAAAGCTATTGTTCAAGTAAGTCTGTCGGTGCCGTTCTTCATGATATGGTAAGGTGAAATGAAAATGTTCAGATGGAGCCGGGGTAGTCGGCAGCAAATGTTCTCGTACTGGTACCACAAGTTCTACTACCCAGGCTATCACAGCTATCACCACAATTGTCAATACAAACAATACAGCACCAAGAACTCTTTTGTCTCGTGATGCAGAAGACGCCATAGTTCATAAAAGTTCACAATGTCTCAAATATACAACTAAAAAATAAAAATGTGAGTGCTGAGCTCCGAGGTAGCCGTTGTTTTCTTCTCCGGGGTTAAGACGAGTGTCGCTACTCTTGGCAGAACTGATACCCCCCCCTTGAGATTCCCGGCTTCCGTTTCACAAACCTGGAGCGGTAACTCAACCAGTCTCGCACCAAAAAAAAAAAATCTTCCTCTTATCGTGGTCGCAGATTGTATCGTTGCCGTCCAGAAACAGTGTGGTCCGGGAAGGCTCCCTCCGATTCGGCCGACGTCACAGCTGGGCTCTTTTCCTCGTCCAAGATATCTCTGTAGTCAGATAGCACAGTAGGATTCACCAGGTCCGGAGAGACACGGCGGCAGTGAGTTGAATGCACCCGCCGCTTCCTGTTGGTCACCCGCACAGCCGTTCGAGTTGCGAGCAGGACCTGCTCGGGGCCACGCCACCTCGGTTCCAAGCTGTTTGTTCTCTCGAAGGATTTAACCATCACGTAATCCCCAGGACGAAGATTGTGAGCCTCTCCAATAGAGTTGTTAGGGAGCGCTTCTCGAACCTGTTGGTGAATAGAGAGTAAATCATTTGTTAATCGTGCCAAATAATCGTTCATCATTATACAAGGCACATCATGTAACAATCGAGGCTTAGGAACTCCCCATATATTCATCGGCCTTCCAAACACCACTTCATAAGGTGTGAGGCCAGTTCGAGAGTGGGGCACTGATCTAATAGAGAGTAACGCTAACGGCAAAGCATCCGGCCACTTCAAAGACGTGGATGCCACAATCTTAGCCAACTTTAGTTTCAAAGTGGCATTGTACCGTTCGACAAGACCTGCTGACTGAGGATGGAACACAGCATGAAACTTTTGCTGAATCCCCAATCCCTTCAGCACATATTCCACAATTTTCCCAACAAAATGAGGACCATTATCGCTCCACAAAAATTTGCAAACGCCATATCGAGGGAAGTACTCGTTGAGCAAAACCTTAGCTGTTGTCAAAGCTGTATTATCCTTCGTGGGGAAGGCCTCAACCCATTTGCTAAAGGCACACACCACCACTAAGACATACTTAAGGTTATTGCAACGCTCAAGCTGGATATAATCCATTTGTAATACCTCGAATGGTGCAGAAGGTGGAACGAACCCTCCTTTCGGAGTATGCGTCCCTTTTGCAGGATTGTGCTGTAAACATATCAGACAGGTCTGCACTACTCTCTTGGCCGTGTTGTCAATCTCAGGATGCTCCCAAACGCGTGTTAACAATCGAGTAATTGCAAGAGCTCCAACATGTGCCAACCCATGTGTCATCTGGACCATCGCTTGCAAGTAAGCTGCAGGCAATTTCCATCGTTCCATATCTTTGCTCCTCCAACAACCCTCATCATCCAGCACCCCCTCTGCTGCCCATATTACAAGTTCTGCTTCAGTCGCTGATTTCTGGATGTCTAATATCTCCGCTCTAGTATCATGCCATCCCTCGGCCTGCGACTTCACTACATACATGGGGGAGTCATTTCGTGACATAGCTGTTTGTCTTGCTATACTGTCTGCAAAGGCATTACCTTGTCCCACTTTGTCAGTGACCTTCTTATGTGCACTGCATTTGATTATCGCCACTTTCTTTGGACAAAGTAACACGTTTAGGAGATCACGCACTAATTCTCTGTGCATAATATGTACTCCATGCGAAGTCAAAAACCCACGCTCTCTCCAGAGTAGGCCAAAGTCATGCGCTACTCCGAAGGCGTACCGACTGTCTGTGTAGATGTTCACACATAAGCCAGCACTCAGTTCGCAGGCTCTTGTCAAAGCTATCAGCTCCGCTGCTTGGGCCGATTTCTGTGGTATTCGTGCTGTTTCTACCACCGTCTTAAATGTCGTGATCGCATATGCTGCAGAAGTTGTGCCATCTGGCAGCCTCAAACACGATCCATCAACCCACAGTTCTCCATCCACATCTGGAAGTGGCATATCCTGTAAGTCGACACGACCCTTTGTTTGTTCTTCGGTCAGGAAAACACAATCATGGTGTTCTTCCTCCTGGCCCTCAGCAACCGGATATGGCAATAAAGTGGCAGGGTTCAGGGTAGCGCATCTTTTCAGTGTGATATGTGGCACCAGAAGTGTGAGCTCATATCCTGTTAAACGTGCGCTCGTAAGATACTGTGTTTTCGTTTGATTTAACAAGGCATCTACTGCATGGGGAACTAGCACCAACAGTTTATGCGACAAAACTATTCCCTCACTCTGCCGTATAGCTACTGCTGTTGCTGCAACCGCTCGGAAACACCCAGGTAACCCTTGCGCTACAGGATCAAGAATGGCTGAGAAATACGCACATGGCCTCTGCTTATCCCCGTGTATCTGCACTAACACTGATAACGCGCACCCATCTTTCTCGTGCACGTACAACGTGAAAATCTTTGTGTAATCTGGTGTACCTAACACAGGTGCAGAGCAAAGAGCCTGTCTCAATTGATCAAAAGCATTTTGACATTCATCTGTCCATTCAAGGGGCATTGGTGTAGTTTTGAAAAATAACGCTAACAAAGGTTTGATAATGTGCAAAAACCCCATTATCCACTGTCTACAAAAGGACGTTAGTCCTATGAAAGCGCGCACATCTCTCTGAGTGCGGGGGACTGGTGTATCTAAAATTGCTTGAATTCGATCAGATGTTAATGCACGCCCCTCCTTAGACAAAAGATGACCGAGGTAGGTCACCTTTGGTCTACAGTATTGTATCTTTTTCTTAGAAACTTTATGATTATTCTGAGCCAAAAAGGAGAGCAAGGCAAGTGTACTTTCCTCACATTGTGCATAGGTATCTGCAGCCAACAGGAGGTCATCAACATATTGGATAAGGGCTACTCCAGACTGCAATTCAAATGAATCAAGCTGTCTTTTTAAAGCCTGGCTATAAATGCTAGGACTCTCTGTGTAACCTTGAGGAACACGACAAAATCTATACGATTTATTATTTAACGTGAAGCCAAATAGGTATCTGCTGTCAGGATGGATGGGAATGGAAAAGAACGCATTTTTAAGGTCGATAACAGAAAAGGTTGTTGCAGTGGGGGGGACCAAAGTGAGCAATGTAGTGATGTCAGACACCACCGGGTACTGGGGAATGACAATTTTGTTAATTTCTCTCAAATCAATAATAAATCGATAGACTTTGTCGTCAGTGTCTTTCTTAAGGATCGGAAGAATAGGGCTGTTACAAACATTGTAAGGAACTTCCTCCACTACTCCTGCAATAATCAAATCCTGAACGATGTGAGTCAGGGCAATTTCACCTTCTCTGGATATCTTATACTGCGGTACACATGGCAGAGAAACTCCCTCCTTAACAGTAATTCGAATAGGCGGGATGAGCATCTGTCCCACATCCGTATCTGACGTCGCCCATAACGTGTGTGGGAGAGAGGCTAATGCTTCAATTTCCTGCATGGTACAGAGTCTGCCTGAATCTGGGTAATTGTCATTCAAAATAACCCGCACTCCTTCGGGAGCGCAGCGTATCGTTGCTCGAAAATATTTGAGAAAATCAATGCCCATAATGTTGTCCGGAGTATGGGGTGACAACAAAAATGGACAAAAAACAAAATATTTATCAATACAAAATGCAAGAGGTCGTGATAATGGGCTTGGAGAGGGTGTGCCATCGAACCCTATACATGTAATCGTTTCGCCAGACAGGGGAGCCCTTGGAACCAAGTTTTTAGACAAAGCACTACGAGTAGCTCCTGTGTCAACTAAAAACTGATCAGTAGAACCCAAAATGCCCGCTGATACATATGGACCTCTTTGATCTACTGGCACTTCAACCGATTCCACACCCCATCCTACGCAATCCTATGCATGCACATAATCCTGACTCTCCACATTTTCACCCTCCGATATCTGATACTGATTTCGCTGATCGAAGGTGTTCCGTTCATCCTGACCACGACCCCTCGCTTCAAACCTACCACGATCACCTCCGCCACCTCTCGCTCCCGAATAACTATTCCGCGACCTTCCACCTCCTCGACCACACTGACTACGTTGCTCACGAAGCACCGGACAATCTTCAGCCCAATGCCCAAACTCTTTACAATATGCACATTGATCCTCAGCAATATCGGTACGGCCATACGACGTACCATACCCTCCTCACCTGCCTCTATCATTCCCTCTTGGCTGCGTAGCACGAACCTGAGCCAACATCACCTTTGTCTTCAATTCCTTCGCCTTCTTATCTACACTTTCCTTAGCCTCTAATTCCTGCCGCTCATAATACTGTGCCATAGTTAACAAAGACGCAGGGGTCGCCGTGGTCCAGGAACTTTCACTTGTTTTCAATCGCTTTGCAATCTCCGGTAGGAGATTAGCCACATACTTATCTACAAACAGATGCCTACCCGTATCATCTGTTAACGATTGCCCGCTGTAATCATGAAACGCTTCTTCGAAACGTGTGAAAAAGTCAGAAACCGATTCATCTAATTTGTGTTTGCACGATGCTAACATGGTCCAATCAATCTTTTTACGGGGAACAAGCGTTTTTAATTTATTCAAAATAGCTGTTGGAAGATCTAAAATCAACCGACATGGTTTGCATGCAGGCTCCCTGTCTAAATCAGCCTGGCCTATATCTCTCCAAGTTGCCCCAAACATTGCTTGATCATCGAACTTACGAATCGCTCTCCACATATCAGGGGGAAGAATTAGTCCAAAGAAAAGATCTATATCAACGAGAGTCATAACACAAGAAGAAATAGCCCCCTCCACTCCTTCATAAAAAGCTGCCGGATTTTTACGGGGATCGGGTAAAGCATTTTTCAATGCCATAACATCCGCTCTGTTCCAAGGCGTATACACCCAATTATATATAAAATACCCTTTTGCATTTACGGACGTTTTATCATCGTCTGTACCTTGCCCTTTAGGGGGAACATATAAAGGTGCAGCTTCACGCATAGGCATAACATGCACTTTAGAACTCTTATCTGCTCCAAAGATAGAACACTCTTTGGTGAACTCCATCGACCCCGGCATGGGCTTCTCTGCTGCTTTTTGTGCTTCCGGCAATCCGGACGCCTCATCCCGTAGCTGGACCAATCGTTGGAAAAAGCATCCGCATCTGAAATAGCAAATAAACCTTTACGCATACGCTCATGGTGGACTGATACATCCTTAGGTTCTAAGTCCTCTGAATTCTTACGAAATCGCTCAATAACCTCATCCGCAAAGGTATTTAAAAAACACATCTGTTCTCGTTCCGACCACTTTTTCCTTTCAGCATTAAGTTCTGACATAGTAATTCTATTCAAATTCAATTTTCTAGCAAACTCTCGTAATTCCGAAGCTCTCTCAGCAGTTAACCTCGTACTCGTCTTATCCTGACTGTCATCACCGGAATCCTCGGACGGGGCCGTAGGCTGAACATACGGAGGCGGAGACCGATCTAATAATGAAAAATCATCAACTTCATTAGTAAGGACAGGATAAAGCGGACGTCGAATAGGAAATTGACCAGTCGTTTGCAAATTACATTCCCGTGCCTCCCTCTCTTTCTTCTCCTGCAACTCCTTCTCCTCCAGCTGTAAAGCTTTATCTCGAGCAGTCTTGCGCTGCTCTTTGTCCACCAAGGCAATCTCACGCTTCATACGTTCACGCACTGCTTTCTCCCACATTCGCACACAATCAAACATATCCTGTCTAGACCTGCGCTGAAACAATCATTCCTCCACAAACTGAACCTTCCGTAAATCAAACGACCCATGTAGTGGCCATTGCAACTCGGGATCAGACTTAGTGTATTTATTCCATAATTTACTGTACAGTATAGGGGGAAGGCCAAGTTTAGCATACATTTCACGATTAGGGGTCCCCTCTGGGGGAGCCGGCTGAGATTCATTTAACCTATATGTGGTACCATTTCCAAGACAGCACATTCCTCGGACTGTGCTTAAAACAGGCATGTTCAAAAAGTATCACGAAAACGTGATACCGAAAAAAATGACACTTACGATACTCACACAAATGTGCCGCTCAGAGTACAAAACAAAGTTAGAGAAACATCTCTACATGCCTGCCTATGTGAAGTGCACTACACATATGTGTTCAAATTCACAAACTCAAATGTTAGCTAACTCAAATCATAGTCACATTCATAGAACTTCAGTAAGCGTCCGCAGACTACCTTACCAATCACAATTCTTACCCAAATCTCAAATATCCAGATTCCAACTGCCAAGGTCTTTGATCGAATCAGCCAAACAGGCACTGTACCGCAACGCAGACGAGCAGGATCTCTGTCGGAGACCGGCGCCACCTGGAAGGTCAGATCAGAAGGAAGGGAAGAAAACACCGTGGGTGCCAAGACTTGGGTCACTCGGTGGTAGCGTACGCGTCCATGGCGAGTTTCCCATCCTTCGTCACGACCTCTCCTTCGGGCATCCGAGTCGCCGATGAGTCCCTTCGTGGTCGCCAATTTGTGGTATTGGGTTCTCCAGGCCTACATACTCCGCAAAATACCCACTACACCGTAAGAACTGTTGGCACGGAAACTAGAAAATGTAAAAGACAGGTTTATTAAGACCCCATGTGGTGTTGGTACATTCCTACAGCACCCTTCGGCAATGCAAGAAGTATCACACCGAAAATCGGTGCGAGTCCTTCTTTTATACAATTTACAAACATAAAAAAGGTAGGCGGTACATGGTTACAGAGTAAAAGTACATATATGGTCATTTTTGGAACACAGCCAACTCATGGGAGGAGTTACAACACCACTGGTCAGTTTGGCGAAACATTCCTAAGGGGTGACTGGTCAATCGAAACTGCGCATGTGCAGGCTTGACCGTTACTAAAAATAGCCTGTTGCTGGGCAAACTCGAGTGGTCAGAGGCACGGACAAAGGACTAAAGGGCACGCTGACCACGAGGTAGCTCATTCTCTAAAATGGCTGCCGTAACATTCAAAATGGCGTTTTCAAGTAAGGCCAAGATAAGGGAAATAACGTGTAGCAAAGCTAAGCGCTAACCCAGTCATTGTCAAATTACGACAGTTGCATTTGCATATTCATTAGCCCATGGTGATCAGCTATTGGTTGAACGTGACTGTCATCCAACATGCACGGAATACTGCCTCTACTGTATCCATTTAATTGGTATATTAGGTGTGTGAGATATCACTGGGACACAGCTATCACTGCAGCAGGTTTTAGAGGCACCGAGCTCAGGATGTGAGCCGTCCATATCACCCCAGTTATGGATGTGTTTCCCTACCCAAATGAAGAGCACAGGGTATATTTGTATATTTTCTTTATTTATGTTAGGACTTGTGACACCTTTGCTATGCCACTTTGTCAGCATAAGGAGCGGAGGCCGGTTATTTTCATTGCACTTTGCAGTTCGGGTCACCCCCGGTTCAGAATTTCATTGGAAAGTCATTTATTTGGTTATTTGATACTGAATCACAAAGCCCTGTACTACTCCATTCACAACAGCCTCTGTTTCATAAATGCAGAGTGTGCAGAACCACACCTCAAGCAGTAAAGTGGTCACGATCAGTTACATAGGAGGAAAGATTTTGAAGGAGTGATGAGAACGCGTGAGTGCTTGTGAAAGTGGAATATTTTTATATCATTGGAATATTCGGGATAAGTGTGCTTAGCTCCAAGGCTGCTGGGCTTAGAGGCTGCAAAGGAGGAAACGCGTGTGAGTCACTGGCTGTGTTATCTCAGATAATACACAAAATCCTAGCATAATATTTGCCCAATGCATTTCCTCACATTCAAATAAAGTGTAGAGTCCCTGCTTCTCTCGTTCCTGCTGTGTGAGTTGGCACCCAGGGTATCTGTGGCGGGTAGAAGACATTTGCACAGACCCATGAAAAGAGGATTGGTGTTGGTGAAAAGACACTTCATGTGGAGGCCTTAGTCTCACAGGACTCTGATTCTGACATGGAGCATCTTGAAATATATGATCCATGCTCAGTATCCCTGGACTGTGTGGACCATGTCACAATCATATCCAGGTGTTGCACAACCTGGTAGCTCTGTGGCTACAGAACTGCAAAAGAGAACAAAAGGAGTGGAGCGAAAGAATTGCTAACCCCAAATTGCTCTGTAGTGAGGCTGAAAGTCTATTTTTATGTGTCACCATATATGTGTGTGTAGGTGTGTGTATGCATGTGTGATCAACATTAAAACACACAGAGAGTGTGAGAGTGTGCCTGATGTCTATGTTTCTCCATCCTGCTTTGACTTGACTCGTATATAAAACCACCCATGATAGCTGGACATCTTAAACCGCCACATTTACATTGTATCTAGAGATTCATAGACATAGTGGAAATGCTAGCTTTTGCGGTGCAAAAGATAGTCTTTCCTCTGTGTCTACAGGCCTATAACCACAGTACTATAACTCAGTCACACACTTATGAAGACAGGCATTCTGTTACAAGTGGCAGCTAATAGAGTGTCCAGTTGACTGGGCTAGTGCTGGAAGCAGTGAATGTAGGTTAGAGCTTATGAGCGTTCAAGAACATTTGTATCCAAAATTGTAACCAATGGTTATCCTCTGGCCACCCTGAGCTTAAGGTTGTCATCCACGATTATCAAATAAAAATCTCACATGCTTTCTCCAGAATGTCAAAAAAAATTCCTTTTTCCACTTAAAACCTAGTTTTTACTTCATGATCATAAAATGGCTGCAGTAGCACACTTGTAAATAAGCTACACTGGGTTCACCTTAGCTACATAGTTTCTCAGCTAGTGTTCCTTGCGAAACTCAGGAGATCTTCAGTGAACACAAGTGTATATTTTTCCCGTGCATTTCAAATTCTTCCGCCCTTCCTGAAACTACCTTGATGTCTAATATTAAAATCGAAAGGAGGTTGGTGTCATGATGAAGATAGGGATGGAATTTAAGGCGTGGTGTTAGTGCACTGATCCCCATTGATCTACAAAGTGCATTTGACAATCCTCGGTTTATCATTTCTGAAATTCCTAGACAGTGTTAGAATGGACTTGTGGGATCAGGCGCTAAAGAAATCATTTATCAAATGCATAATGTATCATGGCTGTTCTATGACTACAAGGCCTTGCAAGGGCAAAAACATTTCACAAATAGGAGAGGTGTAAAGTTCTAAATGTTTAGGAATATTGGTCACATAAATCAAGACACATTGGGCAGTAATGCATCTCTACTTTTTGTCATTGACTCTAAATGAAATAAAATTGTCCTTAAGCCACATTACTTTGAACTGTTCCTACAGATGTTCAATAATTAATTTATGCTATGGAAGTGTAGGACTCATGTTCATCTTCTTAGCTCCATTGAGCAGATGATCATGCGTCAGGCACAATATATAGGTATGTTAAGAAAATGATGCACATAACTTAACTCTGAAGCGCGTCATCGTTTGTGGCATCCAGAGCAAGAAAATAATTCCATGCATCAGTCATCTTTATTATTGTGTTTATTTTCCTGCTCCGAGTTATCCACAAGCATTTTATTTTACCAACACGACTGGCTGTGTTCACTTCCATTTTATCTCCCACTTAAATCACACAGCACAGCAGTTGTTCTGGAATTGAAAGGCAACCTTGGCACTCCATCAGGAGCAGGAAATTAAGGGCAGAGAAGGCAACAGGTACCCTGCAAGGCTAAAATAATTCCACAGGTGCATATAACATCAGATTCTACCTACCATTGTCAGTATAACACATTATTGAGTTGGATAATTGCAGTTTCATTATTTTGTTGTCCTTTCTGTAATTTATTAGGTGAAGCAACATGCGTTTTTATACCGGTTACCTGCAAGAAACCAATTTTAAACGGAAGCTGAATCTACCAAACATATATGTTTAGAAATAGCTTATTTAGACACAAATCGTACAAGAGAACATAACACTGAATATTGACCTGTAGCCACATCTTCCACTGGACGAATGAGGTAACATAAGCATATGGAAAATGTCAGGGGTGTCCAATGTAGGTAGAGATGAGGCTGATCCATACAATCAATCAATCAATCAATCATAGGCATTTATAGAGCGCTCTACTTACCCAGAGGGTCTCAAGGCGCTAGGGAGGGAGGGGTGCTGCTGCTACCCGAACAGCCAGGTCTTGAGCTTCTTCCTGAAGGCGAGGTGGTCTTGGGTCAGGCGCAGGTCGGTCGGGAGGGAGTTCCAGGTCTTGGCGGCCAGGTAGGAGAAGGACCTTCCTCCTGTTGTCGCTCTTCGGATGCGGGGGACGGCGGCGCGGGCGTGACTGGCTGATCGGAGGTGTCGTTTGGGAACGTAGAAGTTGATGCGGTTGTTGAGGTAGCTCGGGCCTTGGTCGTGGAGAGCTTTGTGTGCGTGGGTAAGGAGACCGAAGGTGATTCTCTTGTTGACCGGGAGCCAGTGCAGGACTCTTAGGTGTCCGGAAATGTGGCTGTGTCGTGGGATGTCGAGGATGAGTCTGGCTGAGGCGTTCTGGATCCGTTGGAGTCTCTTCTGGAGCTTGGCGGTGGTTCCGGCGTAGAGGGCGTTGCCGTAGTCCAGTCGGCTGGTGACGAGTGCCTGGGTGACAGTCTTCCTGGTCTCGATGGGGATCCACCGGAAGATCTTCCGTAGCATGCGCAGGATGTTGAAGCACGACGAGGAGACGGCGTTGACTTGTCTGGTCATGGAGAGGGAGGAGTCCAGGATGAAGCCCAGGTTGCGTGCGTGGTCTGTCGGTTTGGGTGCGGTGCCCAGGGCGGGGGGCCACCAGGAGTCGTCCCAGGCGGAGGGCGAGGATCCCAGGATGAGGACTTCCGTCTTGTCCGAGTTCAGCTTCAGGCGGCTGGTCGACATCCACTCGGCTACCTCTTTCATTCCTTCGTGAAGGTTGGCTCTGGCGGCGGCGGGGTTGTTGGTCAGGGAGAGGATCAGCTGGGTATCGTCGGTGTAGGAGATGATGTTGAGGTTGTGTTGGCGTGCGATGGCCGCGAGGGGGCTCATGTAGACGTTGAAAAGGGTTGGGCTCAGCGAGGATCCTTGAGGGATGCCGCAGATGACTTCGGTGGCCTCTGACTTGTACGGTGGTAGACGGACTCTCTGTGTTCTTCCGTCGAGGAAGGAGATGATCCATTCCAGCGCCTTCTCCTGGATTCCGACGTTGCTGAGGCGCTGCACTAGGGTGTGGTGGCAGACGGTGTCGAAGGCCGCGGAGAGGTCTAGTAGGATGAGGGCCGCTGTTTCTCCGTTGTCCATCAGGGTTCGGATGTCATCGGTGGCAGCGATGAGGGCGGTCTCGGTGCTGTGGTTGGCTCGGAAGCCAGACTGTGAGGGGCCGAGGGATCCGTTCGTCTCGAGGAAGGCGGCCAGCTGCTTGTTGACGGTCTTCTCGATGACTTTGGCTGGGAACGGGAGCAGCGAGATGGGGCGGTAATTCTTGAGTTCGGTGGGGTCCGCTGTTGGTTTCTTGAGTAGAGCGCTGAGTTCGGCATGCTTCCAGCTCTCAGGGAAGGTGGCGGTGGTGAAGGAGGTGTTGATGATGTCCCGCAGGTGGGGTGCGATGACTGCGTCGGCCTTGTTGAAGACGTGGTGAGGGCAGGGGTCGGTCGGAGATCCGGAGTGGATGGAGTTCATGATGCGGACGGTTTCTTCGGTGCAGATCGGAGTCCAGGCGCGGAGGGTGGTGGTGGGGGGCGGTGGTTCAGTCGAGTTGGACGTGGCGTTCGTCGGTTGGGTGTTGAAGCTGTTGTGTATGTCCGCGATCTTGTTGTGGAAGAAGGAGGCGAGGGAGTTGCAGAGTTCTTGTGATGGGGTGATGTCGTTGTTTCCGGCGTTGGGGTTGAAGAGTTCCTTGCTGTTGTGTGCGTTGTTATCCAACCGGTCCTTGAATGCAGTTTTCTTGGTGTCACGGATCAGTTGGTGATGCTTCCGGGTGGCAAGCTTGAGGGTGGTCATGTTGTCCGGTGTTGGCTCCCTTCTCCAGGCTCTCTCGAGGGCTCGGCAGTTCTTCTTGGAGCTCTTGAGTTCGTCGGTGAACCACGGGGCCTTCTTGCTGCCGGGTCTGCTGGGCGGGGTCCTCAGTGGGGCGAGTTCATCCGCGCAGTTGCTGATCCACTTCGTGAGGTTGTCGGCGGCCTGGCTGGGGTTCGCTGAGCTGGCGGGAGGGTGCTGGCTCAGGGAAGCGGCGAGCTGGTCGGCTGTGATCTTGATCCAGCTTCTGCGGGCGACCTGTTGCTGGTGGTGGTGGGTCGTTGTTCTTCTGAAGGTGAAGTGGACGCAGCTGTGGTCCGTCCAGTGGAGTCCTGTGGCGTGGCTGAAGGCGATGTCTTTGCTGGATGAGAAGACGGCGTCTAGTGTGTGTCTGGCGAGGTGGGTGGAGGTGGTCACCAGTTGCTTGAGTCCGAGGTTGGCGAGGTTGTCGAGCAGGGTGGTGGTGTTGCGGTCGTTGTTGTTCTCCAGGTGGAAGTTGAGGTCCCCCAGGAGGATGTAGTCTGCGGAGGGGAGGGCATGCGGGCTGACGAAGTCAGCGATGTCCTCGCTGAATTGGGTGCGTGGTCCCGGGGGTCGGTAGATCAGGGTGCCTCTGAGGGTGGTCTTCGGGTTGGTGTGGATCTGGAAGTGTAGGTGTTCGGCGGTAGTCAGGATGTCGTCGGTGTAGGTCGTGATGCGGATGGTGTCCCTGTGGATGATGGCGATGCCTCCTCCTGTCTGGTTGGCGGTGCGGTCCCTCCGGGTGATCTTGTAGCCCTCTGGGATGGCGATGGCGATGTCGGGCGCTGAGGAGGCATTCATCCAGGTCTCCGTGAGGAAGGCAACGTCAGGAGCAGTGGTGTCGATGAGGTTCCAGAGTTCGATGGCGTGTCTGTGGACTGAGCGGGTGTTGAGCAGGATGCACTTGAGGTAGTTGCTGCTGGTGTTCGTCTTGGTGGGTGCTTGTGCGATGCAGGTCCGGATGCAGGTGAACTTGCAAGCAGTACAGCAGAAGGGTCCGTGGGAGCGTCTCGGGGTGGCACGGTAGCATCCCGGGACTCGTCCGTCGTTGAGTGCCAGATTTTCAGGATACTAGAAAAACAACACGAGAGCCAATGCTGAGACAAAGTTAGCACACAAAAATGGGGGGAACAATAGGGGTTTGAAAAAAGCAAAACCACCTGCTTGATTTCTTTAACAATGTATCAAGATTTATTCTCTTTCGATTATTTTTTGCTTTGTTTTTTATGAGTGCAAGGAGAAGCAAACAGTTTCATATATACAATAAATACAAAAGTACAAAACATGAATATTTTAGACATTCAATCAAGCATGGCCGTCCAGTCATACACAAACATTCACACACAAAACAACGTAATCAGTAAACAAAAAGAAACAAGAAAATCCAAATGGAACCACGTATTGGTCGAACATAAAATGGAGAGAATCCCTCTGGATGATGCAGTTTTTACAGTCCTTTAGGTGTATTTACACGGGGAGAGTAGTTCTCACAAAAAACTCAAAGATGTTTTGTCTTTAAAACAGCAAATAAAGACCAAATACGGGGGTAGAGTGGTCGACGCGTTTCGAACCCCACTTATTAGGGGGGTTCTCCTCAGGACCAAATGGTTCTGCAAAAATAATAAAAAAGAGTGCTTAGGGGGGAGTGTTTTCATACACGATTAAAAAATGAGAGACTCAAAAACCCAGTGGGAACCACATCCTACCTTAGCCAATGGACCAAAGAGTCATCAATATTCAAAAAGCAGCAAATCAAGATGGTAGAAAGTAGAATGCTCACAGTGGCTGGAATCAAAAAGAAATACGTGTGCTGTTTTAATATCAAGCATTCGCTGTGGCTCATTCAAACTTTGTATCCCTGCGTGGAGCTCTTACCTGCGCTTTGTCCGGCTCAAGGCTTGCCGGAAAATCCCTGCTTGTCCTTCGTTCTGGAGGAACGGTGTTCAATTTTCTGAAAAAAGGACGAAGGGGGCCATAAGTCACATTGATGAATTGCACTTACGCGGGGTTGCCTAGCTATCGCGTCAGCCTGGGGACGTACCGATGGAGAACAGGCGTCTGTCCTTGTTTCCAGTGTGCGAGTGACGGAGAAATCGCTGCCGGTTGGAAATGCAACTTCCTGTTAAATAGCCCCATGTCATTATGGGACATGTAGTTTTTGGAATCGGCCGGGAACTACAAATTGGAAGAATGCCAAAGGTATCTAAACTGAGCCGAAATTGGCAAATAGATTTAGCTGGTATTTCTGTAAATTTCAGCAATCTCGTTTAGGCCCTTGGACGCTGTGTTAAATTTCATAATCAATAAAGCCTCACGTTGGGACAATCTCGCGTCCACGTCTCCTCCTCTCGGATCCTTCTCAATTTTTGAGAGTACTGTCCATTTCAGGTCAGCTTGCTCATGTTTCATCCTGGCCCAATGGTTGACCAGTGGGGCATTTTCAACCCCTTTCCTGATCCTAGATTTGTGCTGGGTGATCCTGTTTCGGACTTCCTGTGTAGTTTTACCAATATACACCAGAGGGCACGGGCAAACAATGGCGTAAACTACATTTTTGCTTTTGCAATTAGTAAACGTTTCATGTTTCCAATAGATGTTATTAATACTGAAAACAGATTCTTCAATTGTTTCATTGCAACAAGTGCAAGTTCCGCACTTGTGGTGGCCCTTGGTTGGTGGGAGTCCGAATAAGCTTTGCAAAGTTGGTGCCTTAGTTGTAGGGAGGGCAGCTCTGATTACATGATTGGCTATGCTCTTTTCTTTTTTGTAGGCGAACAGAGGGGGGGCCACGAAGTCCTCATGGAGATCTTTGAGTAAATGCCAATTAGATAGGATCAGTTTTTTGTATGGGTTGGCTGCTGGGCAGAATGTGGTAACGCAGACAAGTCTTTTGAGATCTTTTTTGACTTTCTTTTCCAATAGGGTTTCTCTAGGGGTCCACCAGGCTCTTTTGAGGGAGTTCCTTAAAAGTTTTTTGGGGTAACCCCTTTGTATGAGACGCTCTTTCAGCTCGTCAGCATGTTTGAAATATTCTTCCTTATTTGAACAGTTACGACGAATTCGTAAGAATTGTCCATAAGGAAGATTTTGTTTCAAATTGCGCGGATGGTTGCTGGTGAAATGTAACGCCTTATTTCTATCAGATGGTTTTCGAAATAGGGTAGTAGTAAGTCCCTGTGTTGTAGATTCCACTTTAACGTCCAAAAATGTTATGGACTCATTGGAAGCTGTAGCTGAAAATTGAATATCAATGGTTCTTGAGTTCAGCCATTCGATGAATTGGCTCAGTTCTTCCTGGTTGCCAGTCCAGATCAGGAACACGTCGTCAATATACCGCATATAGTTGGTGATGCGGGGACTGTAAGGATTGTTGTTGTATATGAATTTCTCTTCATATAATCCCATAAACATTATGGCCAGCTCTGGGGCAAAGGGGCAGCCCATAGCTACTCCTTTGGTTTGGAAGAAAAACTCAGAGTCGAATGTAAAAAAATTCTTCTGCAGTGCAAATCGGGATAAATCCAGTATGAATTCAGTGGGGACCCTTACTGGTCTTTCTCGACTATCCAAGAAAAAAGTCATGGTTTCCAGAGCCAGATCTTGTGGTATCTGTGTGTACAACGACACTACATCAAGGGTAACCAATAACTGGGTTCTGCGGTCGAAGGTAGTGTTGGCTAGTCGATTTAGAAATGAGGTGGTGTCTTGCAAATGAGCTGGAATCGTATCGATGAAAGGTTTTAGAAAAAAATCGATATATTTAGCCACCGGTTCAAAGAGAGAGTCGCAGCCCGATATTATGGGGCGGCCAGGTGGATTATGCTCATCTTTGTGCAGTTTTGGAAGGGCATAGAATACCGGAGTTCGAGGGTTCTTATTCTGTAGGAATGATAATTCCTTGGGTCCAACAAACCCTTCGTCAAAGCCTTTTTGGATGACTTCAAACAATTGGTTTTTAATTTCCACAGTGGGGTCCTTACCTATCCGTCTGTAACAGGCTTGGTCATTTAATTGACGATGAACCTCTTGCTTGTATTTATTCACGTCCCAAATGACGATCGCTCCGCCTTTATCGGCCTGTTTGACCACGATTGTTTCGTCTTTCTTGATTGACAAAAGTGCATCTCTCTCAGATTTAGATATATTGTACTTCACAAAGGTTTTCCTTTTTTCCAAGTCTGAGATTCCAGATAGTATGGTGTTTTCAAATGTTGTTACTTCCTTTGGAATCTTTGGGCCTTTGGGGCAGAATGTTGATTTTCTTTTTAGCCCTGTGACTTCCTCTTGTTGTTCGTCAGTAGAGTCTTGGAAAAATGTTTTAAGCCGTATCTTACGGCAAAATTCGAGTGTCTCAAGTTTCATTTTGACGTAATCCGTCGGGCGTGATGGAACGAAATTAAGGCCTTTGGTAAGTACCGATCTTTCAGCAGGTGACAGAATTCTGTCAGAGAGATTAAAAATCGGAGAAGTGGTTAATTCTTGTAGAATTTCTGACGTGTCCTCATTTCCCATGGTTGAGGTGCTCGAGTTCGACCCCGAGGTTTCGGTTGGCCCCGTCCTAAAAAAGGCTGCTGGTTTTGCCGCTGTTGCTGGTATTGACCCTGTCGGTTATCGTTCCTATTCTGGAATTGTCGATTGGTATTGTCAGGTTCACTCTCAGATGAAGAGGATGTGTCAGAGAAGGTGACGTATTTTTGGCGTGACCTTCCCTGATTGTCCTGTAGATACCGTTGAGACTCCACTCGAGTGTAAAAGTCCTTATTTAAATAAGGATAGATGGATTCTAACGAAAAGCTCTTTTTATCCACTTCAAATTTGTTGTTTTTTTGAGTGACTGTAAAGTCTTTAAATTCCAGGATCTCTTTCTCTATCTTTTCCAAAAGGGTTTTAGAGTCCGAGATGAGTTGATTATTTTCGATTTCCCTCTGTAGGGCAACTATTTCCTCAAGTTCTTTCTTGGAAATCCTATGTGCTGCTTCAATGGTAAGGACCATAAGGTCCCTACTGCATTTAGTCTCGATTCCACTGAATCCTTTTTTGTATTCCGGGTCGTCCGTGAAGACGACTGGAATGTTTCTAATGACTAGTCCTGATGGAATTGTTCCTGCACGAAGGTGCTGGAGTAAGAAATGGCCGTGAAGATCTGTACGGATCTGTTTTTTGCGGAGGCGGGTTAATTTGTCCGACTCGTTCTGTGTGTTGGCAGTGAGGCTAAGGGATGCAGAAGCAAACACTGGGGGGTCTCTCATAAGATTTCGTATATGCTCCTCGCTAAAAGCAAGCGTGTCTTCTTCAGCCATACCGGCAGCGATTTCTCCGTCACTCGCACACTGGAAACAAGGACAGACGCCTGTTCTCCATCGGTACGTCCCCAGGCTGACGCGATAGCTAGGCAACCCCGCGTAAGTGCAATTCATCAATGTGACTTATGGCCCCCTTCGTCCTTTTTTCAGAAAATTGAACACTGTTCCTCCAGAACGAAGGACAAGCAGGGATTCTCCGGCAAGCCTTGAGCCGGACGAAGCGCAGGTAAGAGCTCCATGCAGGGATACAAAGTTTGAATGAGTCACAGCGAATGCTTGATATTAAAACAGCACACGTATTTCTTTTTGATTCCAGCCACTGTGAGCATTCTACTTTCAACCATCTTGATTTGCTGCTTTTTGAATATTGATGACTCTTTGGTCCATTGGCTAAGGTAGGATGTGGTTCCCACTGGGTTTTTGAGTCTCTCATTTTTTAATCGTGTATGAAAACACTCCCCCCTAAGCACTCTTTTTTATTATTTTTGCAGAACCATTTGGTCCTGAGGAGAACCCCCCTAATAAGTGGGGTTCGAAACGCGTCGACCACTCTACCCCCGTATTTGGTCTTTATTTGCTGTTTTAAAGACAAAACATCTTTGAGTTTTTTGTGAGAACTACTCTCCCCGTTTAAATACACCTAAAGGACTGTAAAAACTGCATCATCCAGAGGGATTCTCTCCATTTTATGTTCGACCAATACGTGGTTCCATTTGGATTTTCTTGTTTCTTTTTGTTTACTGATTACGTTGTTTTGTGTGTGAATGTTTGTGTATGACTGGACGGCCATGCTTGATTGAATGTCTGAAATATTCATGTTTTGTACTTTTGTATTTATTGTATATATGAAACTGTTTGCTTCTCCTTGCACTCATAAAAAACAAAGCAAAAAATAATCGAAAGAGAATAAATCTTGATACATTGTTAAAGAAATCAAGCAGGTGGTTTTGCTTTTTTCAAACCCCTATTGTTCCCCCCATTTTTGTGTGCTAACTTTGTCTCAGCATTAGCTCTCGTGTTGTTTTTCTAGTTAATTTGGGCTCAGCCTTGCTGAGTTAGGAGTCAGGACCCTGTTTAGTTGTTTTAGATTTTCAGGATAATCACAGACAATATAAATATATCCCATTTACATTCATTATATGTAAATGTGTATTTTATTGATATCTGTTGGACCAGGCCCATTTTTCAGGGTTTCCATCATATTTTCGATTTCTGTTGCTGAACCAGTTTTTGTTGCGATTAGGACTCTGTCCTCTTTGTCACTGCTAACCCATGCTAATTTGCTTGAGCTCTCACCTTGAAACATGTTAAAATTGGCATACACCTAAGTGACAAATGTGGTTGACTGCTAAATCCTTAGTAGAGTGTACTACATCTAACCGGGACCTGTAAATTAAATGCTACTAGTGGGCCTGCACTGGACACTGTGTGCTACCCGCTAAAGTTGCCTTTTAAAACATGTTTCAGGCCTCATACTGCAGCCGGTAGTGCAGCGTTTAACTGCCATTTCAACTTGTCGAAAAAGAAACTTTTGCCAGTCCTAAACCTTCCTTTTTATAACCTAGATGACACCCTTAAGGGAGGCCCTAACCACCCATTGGGCAGGATGCATGGTATTTAAAAAGTAGGACGCGTGCTTAAGTTTTACATGTCCCGACAGTAAAAAACTCCTATAACTCTTTTTAACTGTTGAGGCCTATCTCTCCCATAAGCTGAAACTGGGTTGCCTTTTTACATGTAATAACTGCTTACTGGATTGGGAGCAGATAGAAATGTGCTCTTTACACTCAAATTAATTGTAATTTAAAAACCTCTTTAATGATTATATCAGATTTTAAGTCACAATTCTGAAAAAGGCAATTTTAGAAAATTGGCATTTTCTTGTCCCAACCATTTATGCCATCTGCCAGTGCCCTTGGCCACGTGATTGTGAATGGCTCAGCTGTTGGGGTTTGAGTATTGCTTCCAGATAGTAACAATAAGGGGTATTAGGTGCGGACAAGATGGGCCTTCCTGGCAGGATATCAGCGGAGGTACTGTACCCAGCCTCACATACACTTCAAACAGCTTTGCCTCCTGCCCTTATAATGGAACCTGACACCAGGCCTGCCATGCCTTTTGTCACCCCCAGACAGTTTGAAGCCTTGACAGGGAAGCAGAAGAGCATTCCTGAATGACCTGTGGAGGTAGAACCTGGAGCCCCACTGACACAAAGGTACCAGGTTTAAATATTAGACCTCCAGAGCCGATCATCAGAACACTCCAGGGCTTGTAGAAGTTACAGAAAAAAGAATGCCCTGCTGTTTGAAGGACCTCCTTGCTGCCTGAGAAGGAAGACTGGACCTGCTTGCCTTCATTCCAGAGTGACGTAAAAGGTCAGCTGTCAGTTGTCTGAACTCCTGTGTGATATAAAGGTACAAAGTAAGCTTCAGAGGCCTCCTTGTAACTGCCCAGCTGACCGGCTGCAACTGGACTTGCCTAAGCCCCATTAGCCTCTGCTAGAGTGAGTCCCTTTTCAGCATCCGTCCGATCTAGACGAACGCCTGTCTTGGAGGGGATACCAGTCCGGATCTAGTTCACGGAGCACCGGTGATTCGCCCCCAGGTGCCTGTGGTTAATGACCTCCTCTCTAGCTCTGAAATTCCCGAGCAGTTTGAATCTTGCCCACACGTTAAATATATAGGAGAGCTCTGATCTGGAGCACACTATGCCCGGATTTGGATAAGTTTGTGCCTCCTCTAGCGTGACGGTCTTATGTAGAGGCCTTCTACTAAATGTCGAACCGGTCTCCAAAACACCCAGTCAGACCAGATTTTCCTACGCCCTGTGCCCCCCTGTCCACTCCTGCCCTGATGAAGGTTATACCCCGGCTGGGGTCTTACACCGAAACGCACGTTGGCACCTTTACTATCTGAGAACCAACCAACAGATCTGGGAGAACATTCCAACTACCCTCATTGATCCCTGATCATTACAGTTCTGCGGAGTGACTTGCGATTGTGATTGTCACATTTATTTTGATGTGAGAAGTATGCATGTGCATGTTTGGTGAGATTAGATTGTGGTTTTGTGTGGGCCATGGCGAGGACATATTGGTTTTTTAATTGATACTACATTATCTTCCCTTTGAAGAATCATTCGCTATGCTGTGTTATTTCCCCTATCATGAATTCTATGTAACCCAGCTGTTTTTATGAAATGCATGATTTGAAAATATATTGCTTTGAAAAAGCAATTTATTAAAGAACAATAAAAAACACTATATCTTTTTATGTCACTAAGTATTATTCTCTGAATGTTCTGTGTGGCTTGAGGCTAGTGTCAATATATTTGGACCTCATCTGATGCCACTGTGTACACTGTAGGCAGGTATTCTCCTTCCTCCTTGACCTGCTTGCCTTCATTCCAGAGTGACGTAAAAGGTCAGCTGTCAGTTGTCTGAACTCCTGTGTGATATAAAGGTACAAAGTAAGCTTCAGAGGCCTCATTGTAACTGCCCAGCTGACCGGCTGCAACTGGACCTGCCTAAGCCCCATTAGCCTTTGCTAGAGTGAGTCCCTGATCCCCCAATGCATGCCTCCCCAGGTCCTGGACACTTGGCTGCCATCAGAGTCTACTCCTCCCAATGAAAAGTTGAAAGTCCTTAAGTTTGGGTTCCTCATGACCTTGAATATGATTGTTTACACCAAACCTATCTCAACCTATAATCTAATTTCTTACAATTGTCTTAAAATCTGTCTTGGAATGAGCACAGCACTACAGAACCAACACACAGGGACTATAAAGATTGTAGCTAGGTTGCCAAGTAATTCATTTAGTTTGAGTAAAATGGCCTTTAAAACGTACACAATTACAAGTCAAATGTAGTAAAAAGTGTGTTATTACTAGACAAATTTGTTACGTTTTCAATCAGAATTTCTGTCAGTGATGAAGGGTAAAAGAACAAAAGCATACTGTCCTAATAGAATTACCATGTTCCACTAGAGGGAACATGTGCTGTTACTGTGCCATCAACTGGTATGGACGACTAGATTGAGATATACCAGTGATTAGTACCGTAAATATGTTCTGAAAAGGTGGTGGATAGCACAAGCATTTTTGCATTTGGAGCCAAGGAGAAATACAAGTCGCTCAAACTATTGCCCTGGAACTCAGAACCAGCTGTCAGCTGATGCAAAGTGCCAGTAGAAAAACAGTGCCCTGGTGGCACTAACTGGCAGAGGTGTAACAACTGCCCCCGCTGATCCCACAGTGTGGGAAGGCCCCAGGCTAACCCACACTGGAGTGGGCTCCCTCAGCCACTTACTAATGTGATAGTGAGGGCCCCCTTCAGCATATTTTGCAGCGAGCCCCCCTCAGATTTTATTGTGCCACTGGTAATTGGCTAAATGGGTCACAAACACTAATGTCATAATTGGGTGCAAAAACACACCCAATGCCCTGGGCTGATGTTAATGGCGTTGCAGTGTTGTTCCTCCTGTTATAGCCTTGAGTGTCTGAATTACCCCTCCTGGAGTGTTCAAGCTCGCAGGTTAATGCTGGGGCAACTTGCATATATAAAGTGCATTTGGCATTATTCCCATATACAATTGTTTAATATTAGGAAAAGTAAACTCTTTGAGTGCTGACTGTGATAGCAAAGCAGGAATAATAATGACATAGTGTGCCTTGCTTGTTTAAGGAATGCACACATTTGTCTATAACACGTTTAACCCCCCCCATGCTCGGTATGGGTTGCAAGGTAAGAGTTTTAATGCACAATTTGCACTCATGTGGTAACCACTGCCCATTTTTCTTTAATAAAAAAGTTTCTACCTTCAATCTCCTTTCAGGATTGGACCACAGATATTCAAGATGAAAATTAGCAAGGTGAACGACAGCCGTCTGGCTCGCAATGGGACGTGGTCATCATAGTATGTCTGAGAATTATGGGCTGAAATGACAAGTATTTAGTAAAACTCATAAATCTATTAACAATATTATGCATACACAAAAATTCTGACTAGTAAAGGACTCAATAAAAATTGCAGAAAAAGTAAGGCATGTTATCCAAGTGGTTGTATTGGTGAGTGAATGGGTGTGTGAATAGCTATATGGGTGGATGAGTGGATGTGTGTGAGTGGCTCTATGGATGAGTGCATAGGTGTGTGAGTGGCTATATGGATGAGTGAGTGGGTGTATGAGAGAATGCATGGGGGTATAAGTGGGTGTGTGAGTGGTTTTGTGCAGGATGTCATCAGTGATGCCATTTGAGATGTTATCAGTACTGTCCTCAGTGAAGTCACTAATCATGGCATGAGTGATGTAATATATGAGGTCATAAGGAGTGCATCACAGGGGCCTAAGTTATGGTTAGCTCAGGTAACTATAACTGCTGAATTTCTATCGTTTCGTAAGCGTGAAATCTGAGCCTAACTATAACGTTCTTGTAAGCTTTAGTTTTTTGAGTGAATTTCTAAGGTTTATTTTTATTTTAGTTCCTAACTGTAACCTGTAACCTCTGAGAATGAGTGTCTGCGTTGCTGTATGGTTGTATGAGTGGGTGTGAGTGACTGTATGGGTCAATGAGTGAGTGTCTGAGTGGCTGTATTGGTCTGTGAGTAGGGGTGTCAGTGGCTGTATGTGTCTGTGAGTGGTTTTGTAGGTGGGTGAGTTGCTGTCTGTGTTGGTGAGTGGGTGTGTGAATGGCAGTATGGGTCTTTGAGTGGTGTTATAAGTGGCTGTATTGGTCTGTTATTGGGTGTGCTGGCGGTTTTCTGGCTGTGTGAGTGAGTGTGTGAGTGGCTGTATGGGTGAGTAACTGGGTATATGAGGGGCTGTATGGGTCTATGCATAGGCATGTAAGTGTCTTTATGGGTGTATGAGTGCATATGTGAGTAGTGTTGATTGTGTGTGTGTGGCTGTATATGTCTATGAGTGTGTGTGTGAGTAGCTGTGTAGGTGTGGGAGTGGTTCTGTGATGGCCTGTGTGGGTGTGTGAGCAGGTTTGTGAGTATCTGTATGGGTCTGTCAGTGGGTGTGTGAGTGACTGTATGAGTCTGTGAGTGGGTATGTGAGTGGTTTTGTCGATGTGTGAGTGACTGGGTCTGTGAGTGGCTATGTGCATCTGTAAGTAGATGGGAGAGTGGCAGAATGAGTGTATGAGTGGGTTTCTGAGTGTCTGTGTGAATGTGTGAGTGGTTCTCTGGGTCTCTGTGTGGCGGTATCACTGTATTTATAGAGGTGTGTGTGGGTGTGTGAGTGGATGTATGAGTCTGTGAGTGGGTGTACGAGTGACTGTATGGGTGTGTGAGTGGGTGTGTGAATGGCTGTGTGGGTCTGTGAATGTATGTGATAGTGGCTGAATGGGTATGTAAGCAGGTGCCTGAGTATCTGTGTAGGTGTGTCAGTAGCTTAGTGAGTGACTGGGCCACAACAGAGCCTCACCTGCCCCTTTATCCAACAAGATTCCACTGTTTTGCACAAAATGTCTTCCCAACTGGAGTACTTTGTTTTGGCTAATTAGTAAGTGCCACCTCGCTGGGAAAATGTCTAGTGTATAATCTACACAACAGCTGCATAATGGACCACAAGGAAATGTCTCTAGTGACCTTGTGTACATGTTATTTTGGAGATATGATTGTTCCTTGAGGTCTTGATCCACAAATCTGTGATAACATGAACCTTGTTAGAGAAAACGATGAGGCTACAAAGAGGAGAATCTCCACCCAGCAAGGGTACCTCCTCTTAACTTTATGAAGTAAATACTTCTTTGTTTTGTGGATATGTCCTTGTATTCCTCTGCATTAAGTATGCATCACCAAAATTGGTGGGAATCGTGCTTGGGGGCCCTTTTGGTAAGCTTCCGATGAACTTGGAAAAATGCAGGTAGGCCTTTGCATAATACTAAGGAAAATGGGGCAGAGCCAAATGGGTGGAGCTTGCAGATCATTTTGGGAATTTATATATTCAGGTTAATTAAAAGAGAGAACCATTGACTCTGGTCTCACCAGGAGATGACAAGAAAGAAACCACTCATCACAGTCCCTACGGATCAGATTGTGCTCCAATAGATCAACAATCCATTTACCTCTATTGAGGATTCCAACAGAGGGCCTAGGGAAATCTGGATGTTGTCAAAAAAGCCAGTAAATAATTTATCACATCGACATTTCTGCGCTACTTTAGTCAGAAGTACCTCTGTGTGATGCCCTGAAGAAGTCCTTTGGGACCAAACTGTTATTTGAATAAAAGAAAAAGTTTGAAAACATAAATAAAACAAGAACATGAATAAAGAAATCTTTTCTTTTGAACAAACATAATGGAGTATGTGCATTATGATAGTTGTGTTAAATTATGTTGATTTGAAATTCACACTGATACAATCGCTTTAAAGTTTTTAGTGCTGAGCCATCTAATTTTGGAGATTAAGTGATGGTGACACCATCCCTGTTTTTTTTATTATTTCCCCTCTAGCAGATAAATGGGAGAATGTTGTTGTTGTAGCTATATGCAGTGCTCCTATACCCAGGGGGCTGGGATAGAAGACAGGGCTAGGGACTTGTTGGTAAATGGATGCTTTGAGCTGTGTTTTCCATGTAAAACTCTGGAGAAGGGTGCCTGGTTCATCTGTTTTCCTGCCCATTTATCAGAAGACAGGAAAATAGATGAAAACGTTGCTTCCAGTGAGCTCCTACCAAGTGAAAACAAACTGCTATCTCCAGAGGGTGGCCACCGTAGGACCCTGGGGGGTGGCGGTCCTTACGGCCATTCATGGCTCCAGGAGATGACTGTGTGGCCTCCCTCCTTTTCAAATGCACAGCTTTTCCCCTGGGAGGTGGTCATATCCAGGTCTCTTAAGAACCACAAGAGTGAAGTCCGCGAGGCCCGCTCCAATTTTTGAATTAAGCCCCGGAGAGGTGGTGGCTGCCGGGGCTCTAATAAGCCTGAGGAGGGGGGTCCATGCAGCTCTCCTCCACTAGTAAGAGCTTGGATATATGGTTTCACGCACACAAAGAATTACTTCTTGCCAGTGTCAGACATTGGATTATTAGTTGAGAGGGGTGATAAGCCCTACTCAAATACTAAACACAATCCCTGTCAGGGTGAGCCACAAAAGTCACTAAATAAAGTTGTGCATAACGCTCTTGTAGCTTGGCACAAAAGCAGTCAGGCTAAATTTAGGGGCAATGAATAAAGTTTTTGTGCAGCACTCAAACAGTCAAACATTTAAAACACAAAAAATCACAAATCAATTTAGAAGAATAGAGCAAAATCTGATATAAAATGACACCAAAACTACAAAAATCCCATCGGTACATTCTGAGATTTGACGTAAAACTTTTTTAAGGTGAAAATACCGCCAAAGAATGCATCATCACTCGTGGTCATCTGGTTGCGCTGAATTGGGGGAAAGGCACAAGTTAAGTCTGACCACTCTCATTGTTAGGGGCTGCATGGAAGTTGTTCTTGGCCCGAGGAGCAGGTCAGGCACTGTGAACAGTCACTGTTGTAGCATGAACAGCTGGTCATCACTGGATCTTTGTTCTGGAGGTTGACGTGGGCAGAGCAGGGCCCACTCCAGCAGGGGCCAGCAGCAGTGCTCAAGCATATCCAGGCAGGACCAGCTGTTGCTGGTAAGGTCCGAGCAGGTCCTTCTTCAAAAGTAGGGTAGTCCTTTTTCTGAATCTTCAACAGATACCAGAGTGTTCTTATTAGAAGTTCTGAAGGTACCACTTTTATACCTGATGCCTGCCTGTGTGTGGGGAAATTCAGCTTTGCCTACCCCCAAAGCTGATTGTGGGAAAAGATAATCAGCTGAGGTAGCTTTAAAGATTGTGGTGTGCCGATATTGTCTCCACTCGGCCCGTCAAAGAAGAACAGGTATCTAGTCTCCTGTGGTCTGGGACACTATGCTTCCACAGCACACCATGTTCTTTACGACTGCCTCAGCTAATTATCTTTGACTCTACAAATTTCCATAGGACCTGAAGATATATTTTTTAAGAATCGTTGTGACTGTTGTTGCATCAAAAAGAATACAGAATAAATACTTATCACACTTTATATTGGATTTTTGCTACTTCTTTTTCTCTTTGTACTAAGAGGAATGTTACAATATGTATAAAATAACAAAAGCAGCTCGGTTTCTGTGTATGTTCATCAGTTATAGAGGACATTTACAGATCCCTGAATTCTAAACAAGGTCTTAGGTAGCTGTTCTGCCCTATTAGCTTGTATTATGCCTACCGTTTGAGATAATACCTACAGAAGCCTTTGATCTTCATTGAGAGCATGCTTAGCCAGGTATTGTTTTTTAATTTAAGGGGCTCATTCCGATCGCGGACGGACTGGAGTCTGTCCGTCATTGTGGTGGTGAACAGGACTGTCTGCCATACATGCGGCAGTTCCGCACACCAAATCAGGATGCGACCACCACCATGGCAGTCACATTTAGCATTTTAACATTAACATTGCGGCAGCGGGTGCTGCTGACAACCGCACCCGCCGCGATGTGAAAATAGCATGTTGTGCATTTCACTGCACTCTGTGGCAGGCACCAAAATCCTAACGCAAGAGCACATTTGGACTCACCAATTGGTATAAAAGGTTGCTTTTCAAATGATCAATTGGTGTAAATGTTGTCGCACAATAACTCACTGTCCACAACTTCTTGGTTAGCACGAAAGGCCAATTTATTAAAACAGGTGCAAAATAAAATCTAATCAAAACATCTTGCAATTCATTATTTAATAAAGCAAAATCCCCCCACTTATTTTAGCATCCTTATGAAAGATGAACTCCCACCAAGTTAACCCAAACAAACCAGAAGAAACTGACTCTTGTTGATACCCCCTCCTTTCCTTTTACTGCCCTTTGAGGATGGACCCACCCGCTCCAGGCTGCCCACCCCCCACAAAAACCGCCTACCAACTAAAAATGGGAACCTAAACCTGTCTTAGCGTGGCAACCAGGAAAGACAGCTTCGGCAGAACCCAAACCATAGAAAAAACAACAACCAAACAGGACCCGAAAAAGAGAGAAAAGAGGGAAAGATAGGTGAGACAAAAACCAACCTTCGCCACCCGCCTCCCACCGGCACAGTACCTTTCCCGCCCTTTCTACCCCTATTAAACCCTTTTCCCTTCACGCCTCCCTGACTAATCCCCCCACACCTGTGGCCACTTCCCTCGCGCGAACAAACCCAGGGAAGAGACCGGCTCGCGCACGGCTCCCCCTGGGTCCCTCCTTAAACTTGCTTGACAGTTTATAACTTTGTTGTACCAACATAATTTCAAACTTCACACCCAACCTCCTGTTATGTGAAATACTTTATGAGAAGATATTTCAACAAGAATATGTGAGGAATGTGAGGTGGATTATGAATCAGTTAGGGAACAATTCCAGCTATCCTAATGTTTGCCATTGTTATTATAGATATTTAGTTGGCAGGAAGAAAGGAGAAGACGCAAAATATTCTTATCGTGGTAACTGGAGTTATTTATTTATTTATTTATTTTTATCGTTAAGGACTTTCTTATTTGTCTCAGCACTGTATTGTGATATGCTCATTCTTCCTCCAGCTTTATTGTGAATATTCTATTCATAAAATCATGAGAGGGTTATGCTAGAGTCCTTTTACCGAGACTTCTCTAAGACCAACCGCTCATTGTCTTGGCTTTCCTGACAACGATCTCCATGGAGACAGCAAGCTACATTTCTCCATAAATAGAGCAACCTTTCTCTTACAGTTTCTGCTGAATTATACATTTGCCCAATGTGTTCTGGTTATGAGTCAATTAAGATTACACAAGGCCCGCAGAGCTTTTTCGTCTCTGCCATAATGTAAACCCTCTTAAATGTCCTTTTTTCTTTTTTTTTTTCAGGAAACAAACCACTTGCAAAATATACAACTTTCGGCCAGATTTTTACACTGAGATTAATATTAAATTATGCATATTTATCTAGCGCACGAGCTTCGTGAAGGCAGTGAATGGCCTCGTACTCTTAACACTCTCCAATTGGGTCATGGACAGATAATGCATTTTAGAGGGACTCGAAGAGTACAATATCCACTCTCCAATGGGCAGAGACCGTATTTCTTATAGTAACATTGAAAGGGAAAATCATCTGCCACAGCATGTTTCAATTAAAAAAGGGCAGCACTGTTAACACTATCAAGATGTTTACTGTTGTTTTGAAGATACAAGGCATACATTAAAAAAAATAAAAAAATGAAACTTTGGTTAATTTATATTGTCGGACCGCAACAAAAAGTTCTGAATGTTGGGGCATATTATCAAGGGGGTTTATCTCCGCTTTTTTGGCTTTAAAAGCCAAGAAAGCGGAGATAAAATCATCTTCCTATTACCTAGCTGTCGCTAACACCAGTTAGCGACAGCTAGTATGAGATAGCGACCATCCTGGGCCCCACTTTGCATGTCAGTGATATCTATCACTAATGATATGCAAAGTGGGCGTGCCAAGATGTTAGCGACTGAAAACAGTCGCTAACATCGCTATCTCCTGTTAGCAACTTTTGGAGATATTCACGCTGAATATCTCCAAAAGCTAACACCTGCCCTGAGCAGTTCTTAGCCATGTTATCCAATGGGAGGTGGATAACATGGCTAAGAGCATTAGCTCGGTAATGCATGAATATCGCTGACTTTTCAGCGATATTCATGCATTGCAGCGATTTTTATCGCATTTGCGATAAACCTTGGTAATACCAGGTTTATTTACGGTAAAAATCGCTGCAGCTCAGTGGTAAATTTTTGTCTCTAACCAAGCAATAGCGATAATTATCGCTATTGCTTGGTAATATGCCCTGTTGTTCTAATGGAGAAACAACGCATCTGAATGTTCAACCACACAGCAACCTCTTCAAATGGTGTTAACCTCAGGAGTTAAGTGGGAGTTGATGAACCATGGGGCACACACTATACACACACTGCCACAATCTTTGAGTCCCATGCTTCCCTTCACGAAAGCAACAAATCACAACAACTATAGGAACACCACTGCAACAACGTTACCTTTGCGTATACTCAATATCCTCAATGGGAGGTTCCAGGAGGGCAGCTTACTGCGGAGGCCTGGGAAGTGAGCTCAACTTGTTTAAACTATGATGCTCACCCTACAAAAGACCCAGGTATGGAAAGGAAACCACGAAAGAGCAGAATCATCAATTTTCAACAGAATATCTTTCAAGCCACTTCCTGCCAGTCGATCCTGGCATGGCTGTCACTTGTGTACATCTGAAATCCACAAACCCCTGCATGCTCCTTGCACGGATCCAGGATGTGAGCAATCTCCCTCCCATAGCTGCCTTTCGCTACCAAGGTCCCCAAGCAAGACCGACACATCAGAGTAAGACCCCCCCTCCAATAAAGAAAATGTTTAAACAGCTAAGTGCCCAGTAAGTAATATATTAATAGAAATGACTATGGAGAGGCAACCCATTGTATGCCACACCTGACCCCATTACACCTAACTTGTTTTAACCCGAACTGGTGTCCAGAGTGGTATTACCATAATTATGCGTTGTGACAGTTTGGGGTACAGCCAGGAAAGTAACACAGGCCCCACAGCTCCAGGGGGGCCCGTCAGCACTGCACTTCGGCTGGAGAGCTCCAGATTGTGTCCGGAGGGGGGCCCTCCAAGTACCCTGCATGGGGCCCCCTCAAGTTTCGTTACGCCACTGGGTACAGCAGCAGCAAACCCGTTTTCCTTACTACAATCAAAAGCCCCACTCTAATGTCGTCCTCAGTATAATGACAAGAGACAGCCATATGAGCTCGGAAGCAACCAGAATGCATGTATGACTATCAAAGATAACTGCAATGCACTGGTATAAGTTATTCTTTCAAACAGAAATAAACCGTCAGGGGTTCCCACTTTCTCTGCTGTTGTTCCTATTGGCCAGGAGGTTTTACTGTTCCCCAGCAGCTGTATAAAATGTTACAAATTATGTAAAATGCCCTTGACCAACTGGATTCTTCTTCCAGTCATTCAATGCCCTGCACCAGGAACAGAGCTGAGGAGGACATTATGGTATGGCGGGGATAGTCACAGGTTTTGGCGGTGTGGGTAAGGAGTAAAGGGGAAGCTCCAAAATGGCCTGGGGGGAGGGGGATGGAGAGTAGGGACTGTGATGCAGGAAGTCACATAAATATGCTGAAGTCAGAGATAGAGATGGCTGGTAGAGGACCTGCTGCCACGCACTGCAGTAGGAATGTTTTCCCACTAACATAAACTGTTGCTAAAGCAATCCCTCCGTTTTTTACACTTATGAACTTTGCAGTTGCGCATACTCTTAAAAATAAAAAAATATTGCAATGCAGAGGTCAGTGGACTCTGGAGCTTCTTACTATATTACCACACCCCCTGAAAGTACTCACTATCGTGTTGAGAATCAACCTAGGTCTGAAGAACCTTCACCCAACAGGAGAGATGACTGAGTGGCTCGAGCTGCCACTTTTGGAAACCCCAAATCTCACTTTCTAATCCCAGCTTGGGTGCTTGACTCAACATTGTTGTTATTCTGGGCACATAATTTCATTTCCCTGTATCTAAAATGTGAGTAGAATGTATTTGGGTCATGCCCACTTGATCTATATAATCTTGTTCATAGCCTCCCAAACCCTCATTTAATGTTCAGCACTCTGTTGTTTAATAGCTAGGTTAGTGCTATATAAATTCAGTGAATACATACATCAATTTGATGCTTTACTGATTACTTTGTGATGACTCTCCTTGAACTACAAAAATATCTTAAAATATTAATAGACAAAACTAACGCTCTCAAGACATTTTTGGGATACAAAATTAATTATATATGGTCTCCTACTCAAAAACACATTTCCTAATAAAAGCATTTGCTGGCAAACCGTGCACTTATCTAACAAAGGTGTCCCCTCAATATATTAAGAACCACTTTTATGGAAAACTAGAAAACTGATAATAAACTACAACTCCTATTTGGAAGACTTCGGTAGAGAATGCTACAAGAGCATTGGTTATATTGTTCAGAATACAACAAAGTACTACCGTTTAAATGATTAATGAGGACATTAATCCTGCCTCTCTAAGGACAATAGGTGCCTCTATATACAGTTGAGTAGTTTTGTTTAATAATAACTCTCTAAACAAATATCATTAGTCAACTGGATTCAAAGAATTCAATCTATATCCCAGAAAAATTGAACACTTATCAAAAAATAGCTCTTCTGAGGCTGCACAGTGATGTCAAAAGACACACAAATGATGAACCGAATGCAGAACAAATCAGACATTCACTCCCAGTCAAGAGATCTGTGTTAAATTCATCATTCTTTTGCTCACCATGCCACTCCAGGTTAGACCCAACCGTATGCAAATCAGTCTTGACCCTGCTCCTCATGGGAACACCCCAACCCGAACTGCCAAGCCAGGTCATCCCTGGACAGAAATTAGCATGCAGGGGCATCAACCAATATCAGCCAGGCTAGCTTGAATCCAGTGGCATAGTGAGCCCAGTACCTATGTCTGAGTATACCCAGCGCACTTAAAGCGAGATAGAACAAGACACACAAATGATGGATGGAATGTATAACAAACCTAAACATTCACCTCAATCAAGAGATCTGGGTTAAATCTATTGTTCTTTTGCACACCATACCACTGTGCCATGTACATTGATGTCATCAATGATGTAATTTCAGTTGTCATCATTGATGTTGTCAATGATGGCACATAACATTATTAATGTATTAGAGTGAGGTCATAAGCAGTGCATGGCAAGTATGTAAGTTATGAGAACTTCACTTAAATATTACTAGTGAATTTCAGTGTTTTTTGTGTTTAAAATGTAACATTTTAATTGAAATTGCCACCTAACTATAACGTCACTTTAACCGACCCCACCGCACTAGTGCATTGGTGTTTGGGGTGTGTGGAATATGTGGGTGTAGGTGTGTGTTTTCCTGGGTGTTAGGTTTGTTGTGTGTGTCTTGTCATCTCACTCGCAACACTACATTAACTATAACTTGCTCATTCTCCATGCCCTACCTATACCCTTGGATATTACCTAAATTATCACACGTGAAATTATTGCAGGAAATAAAGCACTTATGACATCAGAAATTATATTATTAGCCAGAACACAGTGCATGTTACAGTGGCGAGTTATAGTTAATGTCGTGTGGAGAGTGAGGTGACAAGTATGTGTACTGAAGAGCGAAGGATTATGGTGTGATTGTTTGGGATACTGCAAGAAAGTAGTAGAAGTATTTCATATGTTTAAGCATTTCTCTTTAGCTATATCTGTGGCTGCAGTAGTATCGCGGTACTCCCGAGGTACATAGCGATGACAAGTTATTAGCTGATTGGCTAATGACTGCCTATAAAAAGTTAAAGGAAGCCATCTTGTTTTCACCTTAGTTTTCCCTGTGCTCTGCGTTAAGTCTTGGATTGTAGGTAAGTATTAGGTTTGGTATTTTTCCAATACCTATTACCACTTTGTTAAAGTGGTAATAGGGAGGGAAAAATGTTTACAAGATTATAAATTGTTTTAAATAAATTACAAAGTACCCTGGTACTACCGTAAGGCTACAAAAATATAGAGAAATTTAGAAATAACAATGGTAAACTTACAAAAAAAGTTTGTGGTGCTGCGGTAGTGCTGCACAACTTCCTACTTCTATGTAAAGGAACGTATTAATATATAGCTAAACCTATTACCAGTTTAGTAAAGTCTTAATAGTTAGGACAAAAATACCAAACCAACTACTTATCTATATTCGCAGGACACATAATACGGGAAAAGTGCACCTTAAAACAACATGCCTGCCTTCAACGTTTGTGAAGGCAGTCATTAGCCAACCAGCTAATTATTTAGCATCACTATGTACCGTGCTAGTACAGCAAAATACACCCATGTTTTGCAAACCTACTGCACAAACTGATCTCACAACCTTTAAACAAAGTTATGGTTTAAAATAGTAAAACTGCTTACCTGCACTACCCAAAATGTGCACCATATTATGTACTCCAGCCAAGTTTCCACCAAATCCATAGAAAAGATTTTGCAATACAGACATTAAAATAAATGAAGCAACATGCATTGAAGACTACCAAGAAAGGGCAGAAGGCGCGCTCGGCCCAGTGGTTCTCCGAGGGCTTAGCCCAGGGGAAAGTAGCCTGTAAAATGTTGGACATAGTATGGCATCTCCACTATCTAAACGAGGATAAAGTATGTTGTAAATCGGCTTTGAATATTTACCATACAAATATTAAAAACGTGTGTTACTTTTTCTATACACAAAGTATTAGAGAGGCTGATAATGATGGCAAGGAGATTCATAAAATTGTCTCTAGTGTCACAGACTCAAAAAACAAATGCCCACTCATAGAATCCAAACATTTACTTTGTGCAGGCTTAAGTTTTTTTTAAAAGAAAAATTCTATAAAATCCAGGCCTGCATGAAGAGCTCCTACCCTTTGGCTGACAACTAAAATGTTGGTGACATTACAGGCCCATCAGCTAAGACAATGCTGACATGCTTTTTGTGACCTTCATTAGAGGACCAGAAGAAGCAGTTTGATTCTTGCAAATAAGGATCCACTTCCGCCTTATATATTGGTGGCGGTTGCAGATAACATAGCTCCGATTTATCAGGAACCATTCTTGGTCGTACATAATTCAGGCACCATCCCTGACTGTTGGAAGAGACCAATGTGGTCCCTCTTCTCAAAAAGGCTAATGCAGGGGAAATAGTGCCCACACCACCAGCGCTCGCTCCACACTGCGCACGTTAACACTTACATACCAAGGAAACTCATGAGACATATTTTTGGGAAAGCAGTGGTGCAGGTTTATTTCGCACAACAAGTAGCTGATAAGGTGGGTCATCTTACAGGCGATCCAATGCGGCAGCCCCTCGCGCAGGGTTGTCATAACGGTTAGAGCGGTCCTCCTCAAATGTGGGGAACTAAATTCAAGTCTCTGCAACAATTCTGAACATCCTGTGATTCTGGGAAAATCACTCAATCTCCCTGTGCCTTACCAAAAAATTAATGTGTCCTCATGTAACACAACTGGTGCTTTGTAAAGTGTCTGATACCCGATCCAGGTCAAGTCTGCGCTATATGAAACCCTGTAAAATAAAAAAATAAAAAATGCAGACTACTGTCTTTCGTCCTGTCTCACTACTGCCAGCAGCTGCTAAGATCTTAGAAGAATCAATAAATCAGCATCTCACTCCCTTTTTGACGGATAATAAGCTGCTACATCCCTTCCAGTCCGACTTCCACATGTGAGTTAATATGGAGACATATTTGCTAGAAATCACCGAATCACTTAAGATCAGCCTGGACTCTGGCCTCAATCTGGCACTCGTGCTGCAGAACCTGTCAGAAGAATTTGACATGGTGGACCACAGCATCTTGCAAAAAATATTAGAGCATCTGGGCCTGGCAGACTCTGCTTTAGGTTGGCTTTCTGGAAGCAAGAGAGCAGGTAGTGTGGATGAAACCCTACTATTTCACAGCAAAACAGTTGAAATCGGGGGTGCCTCAGGATTCGGCACTGAGTCCTACCCACTTCAACATTTATATGTCTGCTTTGGCATTTCTGGTTGAATCGTTTGGTATTACGATTATTTGTTCTTCGGACAATACACAGCTCATGCTCACCTATGACAGGGACTAGCTAGCGCCAAACAAACATTCACTCTTTACTTAAATGCACTACTTAATTGGATTAGGAAGAACAAATTACATTGTAATACATACAAGACGAGATCATGATATTTCAGCTCAATCCTCTTCTGGGATGGAGTGGAGCTTGGCCAATGAATGTTTCTCCCCCGCGGTCTCCGACGGAGGTGGCGAGAAACCAGTGCATCTGTTTGACTTGGTTTTTTCAGTGGTAAAATCCTGCCTTTAGATTTTCAGCCTACTTAGGAGATTTTTACATTTGATTCTTCAGGAAGCGCAGATCACTGTGGTGAGGGCTTTGATACTATCATGGCTGGAATATGTTAATGTTCTTTACCTGGGTATCCCAGAGTAATTAGCCCAGTCCTTACAGGTGGTACAAACCATGGTGGTCCGTCTACAAGCTCCCACGGGGCTCATCTGATTCACTTTTTCGCGAACAGCTCCACTGGCTCCCAGTGCATACGCGGATAACGTTTAAAGCTCTAACACTGACACATCAAGCCCTTTATAATAAAGGGCCGCTATACATGAATGAGAGGATTAATGCTTACAGCCCAAGGAGAGTTTTTATGCTCCAGCCAGGCTGGGTTGTTAACAGTGTCCCACTTTAAAAAGAAGCAGAGTGAAGGTTCCTCCTCTACAGTGTTTTCTGCTGGCTTGTGGAATCAGTTGCCTAACCAGCTGAGAATAATAAAAGAAGAAGTGAGCTTCGGAAAAAAGCCCTTCAAACATACCTCTTTAGCCTTTAGGGCAGGGTCTTAGTGGCTGAGGTCTTTTCTTCTGGTGTACAGTTGATGCTGAGTGTAGGGACACTCATGGAGTAGCTGAGCACTATATAAACGTTTTTCATTCATTCATCCATTCAAATTAACCACCTTTAGTGATCCCCACACTATTTATATATCACAGTATTATTTTGGAGAAAAAAAAATTCTATCTTACACACACTATAACGCTACATTCCTTGTCATGTCCACACACCACTTTATGCCACTCCACTGTCTGACTGTTTAGTTTACAACACTGCACTGTACAGAATTGACAGTATGCTACTCCACTTTAAGGCACTACAGTATATGCCACTATACTCTACATTAAACTATTGTACGTTACTCCACTCTACTCGACTCAACTCAAGAGGACGGTACACCATTTCAATGTACAACAGTATACTCTACGTTATTATACTGTTCACAGCTCTATTCGATTACACTTTCATGGATGACGTCCCTAACCTGTACTGCTTGCAACTCTATGCTTGTCCACTGCACCCTACTCCAATTTACACTATTCCACTACATGCTATTCCACTATCACCTAGATGACGATACACTACTGGAGTGTATGCTGTTCCAGTTTTCGCTTCTGTACGCTACACCACTGCACTGTACTGAAATGCACTATAAGCCACTGCACTGTACTACAATCAAATGATGCTATTTCACTTTACAAGAGTGCATTCTGCGTCATTCCACTAAACCACACTACACTGTATGTGACTACACTGTATGCTCCTATAATTAACCTGATTGAGTTGGACGAGACTGTACTGTATACTTCTCCACTAAATAGCATTTCACTATACGTCTAAACAGTTAATGCTACTAAACTCGACTTTATTACAGTAAACGCTACTACATTCTACAGTACTTCACGCTATCTCACTATGGTTTATGCTACTCCGCTATACTCTATTGTACTGTACTGTATGGCACTCTACCCTACTGTAGTCTACAGTATATCGCTTCACATCACTGTACTGTATACTTATCCACTGTAGAGCATTTCACTATACGTCTAAACTATTAAAGCTACTAAACTCAACTTTAATATAGTAAACACTACTAAATTCTACAGTACTTCAATCTAGTTCACGATAGTTTATGCTACTCCACTATATTGTACTGTACTGTATTACACTCTACTCCACTATAGTCTACAGTATATCTCTCCACACCACTTCACTATGCAGCACTCCAATGCACGCCACTCCATTTTATGCAATTTAAATTTGCAACACTACACTGTACCACCCTTTACTTGACATAAGCCCACTGTACACCACTGCACTTTACCCCACTCCACTCTGTAGCACTCCAGTACACCCCACTCAACTGTATGCAATTTCAGTTTATGCCACTCCACTTTACCACACTTCACTATATGCCACTCCACTGTATGCTATTTCAGTACACAATATTCCAATATAGACCCATAAACTGTAGAACACTCCAGTGTATACTCCTGTATACCATTACATTATAGGCAAATACGTTCAACAATATTTACAGGACATCAATCAACTTTACCTCACTCAACGTTATGCTATCCCACTGCATACCAGTGCACTGTACACCACTAGACTCTATGTCACCTCAAGGTTTTTCTCTCTCAAGGTTTCCAAGGTTTTTGTTTTTATTACAGATTTAGATTTGACAATGAGCTCTACAATATATATAAAATACATCAATTAATACAGCTGTGAGAAAGAGCTAATAAAAAAGGTTGTAGCACATGAATTAATTGACAGAGCAATTTATCATCTCTATAGCAGCTTTAGCAATTGTAATTCCATTTTTTATAACGGTTTAAAAAATTTCAGTTGGTAAACCCTTAAAATGGGACAGACAAATATAACATGTTTGATAGTCTGAAAACACCATTAGAACTTAAAGTGCAAATTCTTTCCTCCCAAACTACATTCTGCAATGCATCTGTCACAGTTTTTAACGGTAAAAAATGTAACATGCAAAGCATTATACACCTTCACACACTGTGTTCCAGGTTTCAGTTCAAATACACTTTAGGAACTGCTGCCTGGCATAAGTGAGTGGCCCACTGGAAGCTAGGTTTCACACTACATATAGCCACATCATTCTCTAACCATAACTTTTCCATGACAAGCTTTAAAAGGTTGTGAGATTGACATAGCTCATATTCTGAATGTCTGATCTAGTCAGGGAAAAGTTCAGATAAAACACTAGTAAAAAATGGAGTGACCTTTATAGTAGCAGAGAAGCATTACATCGTTGTAAGACTCCTTAAGCACTTCTTCTTTGCATCCAGGATACACTAGTCCTCTTATGTAAGTGCTCACCAATTCTAATTCGAGCCTTCATGCTTTTATCAAGACCATGGAATTTAAAGTGGAAATAGTACGGAAAATCTTCTACTCCACCCTATGTATACAGTGCCATTGCTTAATAATTATTGTCTCTATAGCATATAGAAGGGTTGACTGAATCTTCATTTTCTATCATTTTAGGAGATGATTAAAGTGCCTATGACCTATTGCTCCATAAATTGACTTTAGTGCATTTCCCTGATCATATGCCTTATTTGACATGTGCAATTTGTTCAGTATCAGCCAAATTTGCAGACATAATTCTTCCAAGATAAGGGAAAGATGTTACTACTTCTATGGTAGAATTATAATAAAACACCATATACTTTGAAATGGCTTGACACCCTTTTGAGAAAAACCTCATGATCTTGGTTTTGTTTGACTTAACCTTCAGGAACTGAGCACCTGAGTAAAATAACAGGATATTGAGACATTTCTGGAGGCCACTAGGAGTCAGGTCTAGCATGATGATATCATCCACATAAAGGAGAGTTCCTAAATGACAAGAGCTTATTTTTAGGGCCTCACCAGCAAGTACTCAGTACTCAGTACATCGGGCAGGTCCATATAAAGAGAAAAGAGCAGAGGTGCCAATAGGCATCCATGCTTCAAACTATTACTGGTCGGGATACTCTGAGTCATACCCCACCTGCCTCCTAAAATAATATGACCCCAGGTGGTTGTGTGGCGAGAAATATTGAGTTTTAGGAGACCCCCTGCTATTCCCAAGGCACTCAACTTTTCCCAAAGGGTCACCTATCCATGCAGTCAAAAGCAGTTGAAAAATCTATGAAGGCCACGTAGACAATCATCCTCTTTGTTTCATGTATTCTTCCAATATGAGATGGACTACCCGTATATTATCCAGGGTGTGATGCTGTGCACATGTTTGCATGCAGGCTGGGCACTGTCATGATGTATGTGTGTTATTTCTTTATGTGTTTCTTTATGTGTGCCCATCTGTGTATGTGTATGGTCATCCAGTGTCGAGTAAACAGCTCTAAACCCTGCATGCTCTAGAGGAATAATATTTTCCTTCACCCATTCTAATACATTAGATAAAACACATTTGGAGAAATCTTTCTTGTGGCATCCAACAGGGTAATCTGCCTATAATTTAAAGGTAAGTTAGAAGGTCCTGTTTTATGTAACTGCAAGATAATGCTGCCCCTTCATGACCTAAGGACCACCCCAGTAAAGTAACAATAGCAACAGAGTGCCACTAAATTAGTGGCCCATAAGTCTAGATCTAATTTTATGATACCAGTAAGTAGTTGACCTGAGCCTCTCGCCCTGGTATTCCCAGCAGCTTAAGATGGTGCAACACTCCCTGTCTGGTGAGGTAGGGGGGTTCACCTGCTGATCCCTCATTTAAGGACTCTGACACTGTTACCAGGAGTCTGTGTGTTCAAAGCATTGCGTGAAATAATATACTCTTGCCACTCCCTGCGAGTGATATTATTTATCTTAGGTTTGGAGAGAGAACCACTATTTTCATCTATAATTTTTCAAAAGGCTTTTTAATTGTTACATTTTATTGCTTCTGTTATTTTTACCCAGATGTTATCAGCACTACATCGCTTGTGGATTTTTACCCACCTAGTTCTTCTTTTTAAACGAGAAATCCACTTATATTCTTTCCTTACAATAAAAGGTGAATTGCCTTCTTTGCAATTGATTAATGAACTTGTTAAAAACAAACAATTTATTAAAATTATTTGATTGTCTTAAGGTTTTTTTTACCACTGAATTCGTAGTTAACCTCACTAATATTCCCATATCTTCTTCAAAAACATCAACGAGAAGCAAACCTGCTGGGGGAATATTGTCAGTAATTCTCCTTAATTCTCCTGAAAGTGACTGTTTATCTTTCTTGGTCCATAAGACCTTCCCATTTACTACAATTAAGTAACACGTCCTCACTCTCAGAGATCTGCCATGAATCCACATCATCAGGTTTCCTATTGATGGTAAGAAGAAGAATGTTATGATCACTCAAAATATTCTTTATCAGCTTTAAATCAAATAAATGCAAGAAAACCCCATATGAGCTAATAACATAGGACCCGATTACGATGGCGGACGGACTGAAGTCCATCTGTCATCATTTTGCATTGGGTACCACCCGTCTACAAGGCGGTTCCTCCCACAGGGCTAAATATGATGCGACAGCCACCGTGGCGGTCGCATTGCCCTTGTTTTGTATTGCAGCGGGTGCTGCGCTATTTGCTACATGCTATGCAATACAAAACAGACACCCTACACATATCCCTGCACTATGTTGCTGGCACCATGTGGTTGCTGCCACATGGTGCAGGGATATGTAGGGGGCCACCATAGGTGCCCCCCAGATCCTGTGTCTATGGGTCAGGGGATAAGAGGGTTCACAGCCATGAAAGGATCGGTGGAAAGGAACATCGTAATGCCTACGGTGGTGCCTGGTAGGCACCACCACCATTGTAGGTATTACTCTACCTTCGATGGACCGACGGGCTCAAGCCCGTTGGATACGTGGTGGCCAGTTTTTCCAACTTGCTACACAACCACTCGCCTTTCAAATGTGGCGGGCAGTAAAGTTGTTTAAAATGTTAGGGAGACCATCACCAACATGCCCTCGGTGGCCGTCTCCCCTCCATTGTAATCAGGCCCATAGTCGGTTATTGTTGCTGATTTTGCTGTATTATGGGTGCGCCACACCAAGAAACCCCAATCTACTGTATCCGAGTTCACTGTACGCCACTCCACTTTATGCAACTACACTCTATGCCACTCCGCTGTGTGGCATTCCGTTGTGGAACATTTCCACTATACCTCATTCCACATTACTCCACTTCACTATACCACAATACTGTCCAACAGCACACTTTACAACACTATCCACTACAATATTGTACCACGTTCCACTTAATAACACTCCACTCCACAAAACTAAAGTGGGTAAATATTACAAAATTGTTACTAACCATTGAAATTCACAAAACAAGCAAAGGTTACATGCCAGTTACTTTATTAAGGTTTAGTATACAAACCCAAATTATGGTCCACAAACTTTTCATCATGTATGCATCACTTACACACTTATTTCCTTCTTATTTCAATCTTAATTGCACCTTAAACTACACAAACATAAGAAATTATTTACTTACAGTAATCTTTTGAAATTATAATGTATGCACCACTTTCATATTACCATAAGTCTACTTACAACTCGCATTTATTTTACGTACCACATTTCAATTAATATCACTCGCACACTTCTGTGCACAGGCTTGCCACACTACATTAACTATACCTTGTCACTGTACCATGCACTGTGTTCTGGCTAATAATATATTTTCAGATGTTGTATTTATTGCAATAATTTAACATACTATAACTTAGGTAATATCAAACAGTACAGGCAGTTGATGGAGAAGGGATAAGGTATACTTAATGTAGGTGAGAAGACTGTGTACGGAAGTGTGCGAGTGATATTAATTAAAAGATGGGTGCATAAGTAAAAATGTGAGTTACAAATATGACATGATTATATGAAAGCAGTGCATAAATGATCATTTCAAAAGATAACTATAAGTAATTAATTTCTTATTCTTGTGTAGTTTAAAGTATGTTTTGCAAAGATAAGATAGAAATAATTGCATAAGTGGTGAATAAATGATAACAGTAAGAGACAACTATAACAGTAGAATTTCTAATGTTTGAGGAGCATAATTTGGATTTGTACACCAAACCTAAATAACGGTTTGCTAACTATAACTGCATGTATCATTTGTTTTTTATATGTTTTGTGAACATATATATATATCATTTTCTTTATGTGATGTTCCGGAAGGTGAAAAATGATGCTGGGCAGCTTGCTTCCTTTTTCACACTTCCCACGTTGCCTCTTTTTGAATAGCCACCCACATGCACTCTCTTTTCACTTCCCCCTTCCGATGCACTCAAATGTCAAATTTCAAATTTAGATTTATTCGATTTTAGACACTTAAAATCACAAAAGCATAAAAAAGCATAAAAACATTTAAAAACATTTGTTATGTTCTTTATGCAGTATCTAGTGCGTATTGTGCATTCAATTAGTTTGCATATTTACAGTGGCAGAGAAATAATCACAACCATTTAATTCATTTGAACTTTTCCTAACTCTAAAAATATTTTTCAGAAAACCAGACATAACAAAACTTGTTAAAAAGCTATCTAAAAATTGTAAATATAAAAAAGCTGGCCTGCATTGTATCAAGCCTGCTTGTTTTAGTAATGGAATGATCCATCTAATTCCTTCCCTCGTGTAAAATTTACAGAACAGTATCACATGAATGGTAGATTGAGGTGACACTTTATCGCAAGGGCAAGGGCTCAGTTCTCTGGACCAATCATTGACTTTTGGATAACTGACAAGTCAGTGAAAGCTATTAAACCTGGATCGAGTCAGGAGATATCTATTGTATCCTTTAATACAGCATACAAGATAGGGTTGAATGTTGAACGTAATCAGGGTCATTTGATGTTGAACAACCATCCCTTTATTCATTTCCAAGGCAGCTCTAAGAGACTCTAGGTGGGATCAACAGATTCTTTTGAGCTCCTTTCTGGTGATGGTACACATTTTCTCTGATGAAGAATAATAGTCAGGATGCCCTATGTCACAAAGAATTTTTTTAACATAGTTCAGCCACATCATTTTACATACGTGGTCCAGATTCAATGTGTCCATGAATATTTCTCTGTTTAAGCTGGCACTACTAGTGATCTATACACGGTGCCATAATAATACAGGTTTCATTTTTATGATATCAGAGACATACGAGATACCCAGCTCACTTTGACAGTTAAAAACCAGAAAACTAACCGGAACAGCTAAAATAAATCTTTAAAAAATTTATTCCACTTGTTGGATCAAAGAGACATCATGATAACCCCACACTCCCGACCCAAAAATCGCAATGCTAATACATTTAGCCAAGTAAATCGTAAGAAGTATTGCGGGGGGCCTACTTCCCATTTTCTTAGAAAAATTAACAACAGCAGCGGTTGATATCATGAATAGCAGGCTCCTACTCCTCACCGCCGGTCCCCATGAGCCTGAATTAGCAAATAAAACACCCAAATATGTAAAAATATTTGACGAGTCTACCCTATTGTCCCCCAGAGGAATGCTATTACATTTGTTTCTCCCCTTCCCACATGTCATAACAAATGTTTTTTTAGCATTTAATTTCAGTCCTAAGTTATCCATAAAGCAAGAATAAGTTTTGAGGGCTTTCTGCAGACCCAGCTTCGTGCGCGCCATCAGGACTGCGTCGCCTGCATAAATGAGCACAAGTATTGGGCGTTTACCGACATAGGGGGGATCCTGCGCCACTCCTTCAAGCTCCAGCTCTAAAGCGTTGGTATATAGGGTAAAAAGGAACGGCGCAAGGACACACCCCTGTCTCACCCCCCTGTCTACGGCAAACGTCATGGTGCATTTGCCGTTTGTACCGTAACGCACCTTCACGGAGGCCCCATAATATAATTGCTTTAGGAACTGAATTATGACTGGGTCAATCTTCATGTTTTGCAGTATACTCCATAATTTATTATGTATTACACAGTTGAAAGCAGCAGTTAAATCTGCAAACGCTACGTGAAGTTTCCTGCCCTTAGCCCAAGTGTATTTTCCTATTAAGAGGTTTAGGTTAAGGACTTGCTCATTTGTTCCCAACCCCTGTCTGAAGCCGTATTGTACATCACTGATTATGTTATTTTCTTTGGCCCAAGATTGTAGCTTATTCAGAGCCACTCTACTCATGACCTTCATTAGGGAGTCTAGTAGTGATATCGGGCGATAGCATGCCGGGTTATCACGTTCTCCTTTTTTAAATATAGGGATGATTACTGACTCAGACCAAGTTTTTGGGAAGCCCTTGACACAGCTGGCATGTAGTTATCAGGGGTGACCATAAGGATTGAATGGATTTAAATAAATCGATAGGTAACCCATCAGGGCCTGGGGCCTTGCCTCACTTGCTTGCATTTAAGGCCTCTAACACATCATCATGGGAAAACTGGAATTCGATAGGCTTAAAGCGAATTGAAGTTTCCTCCTGGTTGGGTAAAAGACCCTGGGGGGATTCCTCTTGTATCCTGCTACTATACACATTAGAGTAGTAATCCACCCATGTCTTTTCATCTATTGCGACCGTAATTGTCGCAGCATCATTTATTTTAAAATATGGTGCATTGACTGCCCGCCAAAATAGGGAACAGTCTTTGCTTAATGATGCTTCGTGTAGTGACTCCCATGCTTATATTTTTAACTCCTTCTTTCTATTTTTACGCGCTAAATTGTAAAGCTTCCGACACTCTCTAATTTTGTCTTGGTCCCTTGGTAACCTATGAATAGTCTCTTTTAATCGGGAGTATGCCTTAGTGCATTTTGAGTTGAACAAAACATTATTCTGGTTTCATATATTTTTAATTTTGTTTCTATTTACACCACTAAGGAGATTTTGGGTGACTGAGGTAATCTCCACAAAAGAATTTAAAATCGATTTGTGGGTGGAGGCTTCCTGCTGACAGATTAAGATAGGGTCATAGGCCCTTGTTATGATTTTTTTATTCAACTGCTTGGGGTCACAGTATGACCAACGCAAAGTGTAATCATTTTGACTGGAAAGGTGAACATCTTTAGTCCAAATCAATCTATTTATTCCTTTCTCAGGATTGGTATCTGGGCATACTATGTCAATACTTTGCGGATGATGAACACTCATAACATTTGAGTGGGTTTTAAAATTTGCTACCCAGTTTGCGTTACAGTTAGGAACTGTAATAAAATCTATTATAGATTGGTAACCTCTGCCTATAAAAGTATAATTAAAATCCACTCTTGGTGAGCATAATTGGTTTGCAAAACCAAGATTGTGGGAGAACATAAATTCATTAAACTTTTCTCCCCTTTCTGAATGATCAAAATGAATCAGTGGATCGTCTTTTACTGACTTCAAGCCACATACCCCTACGTCTGATTTAGGACATAAGTTAATAATAAGGTCCCCTCCCCAGATAGTGATCATATCAAAATCAATTGGTGAGCTTTGTTTGTTAATATCTCCGCTAAGTTGTTTTAAGATATCCCCCAAATGTTCTTTCTCTATATTATTATAGAAATTAATTATATTTAACAAGCATTTTGTAATGTAAATGTAAAACAGCTTTTGTAGAGCGCATTCTATCACTCCAAGGAGCATCTTGGCGCTGTAGTCCGTAGCCTAGATGGTGGGCCGGAAAAACTACTCACATCATATTACCTGAGTGTCATTTAGAGCCTAGACTAGCAGTTTGCTAACCGTATCTGGTAAATTAAAAATCCAGGTCTTCAGGGCTTTCCTGAATTCGCTCTCAGTGGGAATTTGCCGCAGGCTTTGTGGGAGTTTATTCCAGGCCTTGGTACCTAGAACGGCCAGGGACTTTCCTCCTTTAGTGGCCAATCTGAATCTGGGGACTGTCAGGAGACACATATCTGATGACCTAAGGTTCCGAGCTGGTATGTACGGCTTGAACCGTGAGAGCAGATATTTAGGCCCTTTTTTGTGGTATGCCCAAGCGTGATGAAATTAATGCCACTGCAACTGTCTTCCTTGCTTCCAAAGGGAGAAAGTTAAAGAACTTTCGAAGTCCACGAATGATGTTGAAGCATGATCCTGCCACTGCAACTACTTGCTGTTTAAAACAGAGTTTTTCATCAAATCTGACTCCCAGATTACGTGCAGATAATACTGTTTTTGGCGGAATTTCCTGATTTGGGGGCCACCACATCTGAGGGGAAAACAGATTTTGGGAACCCACAGGGAGAATTTCAGTCTTGCCCGTGTTGCATTTTAGATGGTTAGCCTTCATCCAATTGAAGGTTGCAGTGAGGCAATTTCCAAGATTCTCCTCTGCTCTTTTGGACTTGCTGTCTAATACTAGGATGAGCTGAGTATCATCCGCGTATGATACTGTATTGATGTTAAATGATGTTATTAGCTCGACTAAAGGTGTCATATATAGATTAAACAGCACCGGACTTAGCCTTGATCCCTGGGGCACACCTGTGGGATTTGACTTTTTAGCTGATAGATACCGTCCAAGAACAGTAATCTGTTTCCTATCCCCAAGGAGATTTTCCAGCCATGCCAAGGCAGTGCCCCCTACACCCACCGCAGCTAAACGGTTGATCAGCAACTCATGCGAGACCGCATTTTGGTTCCATATTCATAGATACTATCTGGTAGTAATTGGTATCTTTTGTGAAAACAATCTTTTGCACCACCAGTAGATTTGAAATATAGATACAGAGTCCCCTCTTATGTCTACCATATTTTGAGTAGACTGCTGGCATATGGTAGGTTTTAAAGCCTTCAACATGGAATGCCTCTAACATCCAGGTCTCCTGAAAACATAGGATTTCAAAACCATTGACAAAGTCAAACCAGGCTAGATTCTTTTCTTTAGTGCGAAGGCCAGGCACATTCCAGAAGAGAACTCTTATGACCTTCTGAGATGTTAACTCCTTGAGAGACTGAGATTCTAAGGTGGATGCTGGGTTGCTGGCCTGTTCAGGCCTCATATGTTCATCACATCTCATAAGACTAGTGTTACATGATTCTAGGGGATCAGTCAAACTACTCACTTGCTCATTCTTACAATGCTTTTGTTCCAGATACACATTTCTATATAGATTCTGGCCCTTTTTGCTGTTAGTTGTACACGCCACGTCGTACTCCATGTTGTCAGAAGAATTTACTCCCTGATCTAACAGTCAATCATTCTCATCTAAAGATTGGAGTGGTGCAAATCTATTGGAAACCCGCAACTTATAGTTCGTTTGTGAAAATAGATGCAATCTAGATTGCGGGTCGTTTTGCTGAATCATCCCATTAGATGGTAGAAGTTTCCCAAAGGGAGGATATTTATTCCCCCTTCAGTGATGTTTTTTGCCCTTGTTCTAGTCAACACCTTCCTAACCAGTTGAGGTGACCCCAGGGAAATGACAATACAGTCCCCCCGGATGTTTTTTTTTACTTGTTCCTACCCATGGTACACGTCTTATTATCTTAAAATCCCTGAACATGTCTGAGGTCAATCCCACCCTATTACCCAGGCAGTGAGTGGCCTTGTTTCTCAGAGCCATCCACGTTTCGTGTTCACCAGGTTTAAGTTTTGGAGCATTGGCCAAAATCACAGTATAGGGCGTTGCTGCTGGAGGGAAGTCAAGATTATGGACATAATGGGGACTTCCATAAGAGTTAAGTGAATTGAAAGACTGTGCAGTTGTTGTATCGCATGGAGAACTACCCCCATATTGCCCTTCCGTAATTCTATTTCCTGGCGGTTCTCTCCTGGTATTTTCATTACTGTGTGTGCTCTTAGCAATATTCTTCTGTAACCCATCATTATTAGAAATATTACTGTCCCTTACTGCAGAGTTGTTGATGAAAGCCGGAGTGTGTCGACTAGTCGTAGTTTCCAAATTACTCGAGGTACCCGGTCTACACAGGTTTCTACCTAGAGTGGCAAAGGATACGTTTTCAGTAATCTTCTCTGGGCCCATTTCAATTCTATCTAGCCTGGATTCCAGTCTACCTATGAGTAGTTTAACATAACTAGTTAATTATATAAGAGATTTTTCTAGGTTGTCCATGTCTGTTGGTGGGTATGTGCTGCTATCATTTTTTGGGCAAGAGGTGCTTACGTTTCCCTTTTGCTTCTGGGCGCTATCCTTTTTTCCCTGTTGTTTGGTCAATGTATTTTTAGACTGGCCAGTCATAAGGTGAACCTGATGAGTTTCTACTGGCGTAAGGGTGGACTTTTTTGATAGTTCTAGTTCTAAGTTACGCTGCTTCTTTGGGGAGTGATGTTTCAACATCTTGGGCATTCACTGACGCATCTTCAATTTCGTCAGTAATCAATTGGATGCAGCCATTTCTACTTTCATCCAAATTTATTAATTCAAATGGATTAATCTCAGTGGGCTCTTTGCAGATATTAATATTTAGGGTTATTTTTTCCTGCCTGATTTCTATAAGCCCCTGTGATTCCACGCTTAATGTCTCCTCCACTGAGGAGACGTGTTTTTCTATAACACCCACAGCCCCCGTTAGATAATTTAATAGGGACATTTTGGCATCTTTGTGTTAACCTGGCTGTTTGTCTGACTTGGAGCAGGGTAGTTTTCTTTTCCCCATTTTTAACGTTCAATCTGATCACAAATGGCCCAAATGGTCGAAATTCCCAAAGTCCCAAAATCACATAATTAATCACATTATGCCGATGCACTCATATGCTCCCCATCCCACTCCATTTGTTTTAATTTTCTTTTCACTTTTTTCTGTGCGTAGACCTTGCAGCTTTAAATGGTGCTAGGCTGCTTCCTCCCATTTTCACACTTTGCATTCGCCTCGTTTTCACTTTTTTTAACAGTGCTAACATGGCCATTTGCAATATTAGAATACTAAATTAAAAATGACTGCTATGTAACATGCTGCATACACCGCAAGCGTCACGACAGATGTGTTATCACACACACGTGATCATGTTTTACAATTCAAGAGTGCTTTCCCTCACCTGTCTTGGAATGGGTTTCCTTTATTAGAAAAACAATTTCAACATTGCCAGCAATGTGTCCACATATTTTTTGACAAATGAGTTTGCATACCAGTGCCAACAAGTATTGGAAAAGTCAATAGAAAGACCTTTTGAAGCCAAAACATATTGGCTTTGCTAATGCTTGTTACTTATTGCGGGGCTATAAATGGGAACTATGACAATAGGGACAAGATGTGTCAAAGGTTTGGGTGCGTGCAGAGCTTGCAATGTGCAACATTTCTGAATTAACTGAAATGTACAAAAGAGGCAATGCATGTCGCAAATTCATTTGCAATTCGCAATGTTTAAATTGCAAGTCATTACAAATTGTTTTAAAAAGGTAACAGGGAAGGATCGTGCCTACTTCTTTGAGATTAGGAAAGATAAGTATTGATGGTATTTGACTGCAGAAGTGGGCATACACATTGAAACAATGGAGATGACATACATTTGCAAAATGCAAGTGCCCGTGCAAAGGAGAGAACGCTGCGGCTAAGGGACAAACTTTTCAATTTCCCAAAGTCCCTTTGCATCCTCCCTTTGCATCACAGGCAGAATCCTGCCTCAAAAATACACATCAATCTGGATTTCTGCAAAGCTTTGTGAATAACCATCTTGTATTGCGTTGGATTGGAACATCCAAAGCAGTGCAAACGGGGATAGGATCTTGGGCCATATATATCAAAAACTAATTTTGCGAATCTCTAATTGCAATTTTTTGTGAATCGCAATTAGAGAACCGCAAAATGCAATGTAGGTAGGATTTGCAAAAAAATTTGCAAATCCTACATATTCCTTATTTGCAAATTGCAAATTGAGATTCACAAATAAGGAATACCTTCCCATTCATTCCTGTGGGTTAGGAGGCCCGTTGAATGAATGGGAAGACATTCTCAAGTTGTGATTAGCAATTAGAGAATCACAACTTGAGAATGTAATTTTAAGGTTGCACCCCTGAAATGTGCAAGTGTGCACATGTGGCGCACATACATGCACCTTGAAAAAAAAATCAAAAAAAGTGCTTTTTGAAAGGAATCGCATATTGGTAATTTGCGATTTCTTATGGCAATATCACCATTTGAGTTGCCTTGTAGCATAGCATTTAGACAATTGCAAAGTGCGATTCTCTAAATGCTTGCGCAAAATAAGGAATCACAATTTTTGAGATTCCTTATTTTGCGAGTAGGTTTAAACTTGCCTACATAGCACAAAGCTAAATTGTGATAAAAAAACGCTGAGTTTGCGAACGCAGTTTAGCTTGATACATATTGCCATGGCCCCTTATCGCAGCACTGTGCTAAGGCAGTAGCTTGTGTGCAGCTCAGCCCTTCATACATCGTACCATAAATCACTCTTTTGCAAATTATTATACTTTGGACTGAGTAATGGGCCATTTATGACATATGCTCCTAAAACAGGGTATGGACCATTTTATCTACTAGGGTTCGCCAAAGAATCAAAGAGTTCACTTTTGAATGCTTAAAACCCTTCAGTCTGTGAAACGTGGTATCGGATTGTTGTAATTTGTTCTATTTTTTAAACTGTGAAATACTTAAGACATTAATAAGCAATTTTTGTATAATATATTTTTTAAATTAGAATAATCCTTGATAACATATGGTCGATAGCACACATCTAAATAAAGCACAGATCAATGGCACTGCAAGATAACTAGAATATAAGTTGAAGTGGTACAACGGTGGCAGAATAGTATTGAAAAAGATGCCATATTATTTCTGGCAGTAAATCCGAAAAAACTGGAGGTGATCTTCAGCTTACTATGTACAATGTCTACATATGTTTTGGCAGGCAGGAGCCATACCATCATTGCCCTAGGGTCTAGGGATCACTATTACTAATAAACTTATATTATCATTACATATATGCACTTGAGTTGGAACTTCTAATATTCAAAACCAGGGAGAGATGGGGAAGTGAAAAGCTATGTACCTTTAGTGTAAGTTTCTCGACTCCCACTGATCTGATTTACCCAAGATGTTTCTACTGTGTTGGTTTCTGGACAATAATGTTTGAAACTCTACACTCCACGTTCCACACTCCATTATTTGAGCAGAATGTCATAGTTCAAAGTAGTGAATATTACAAAGAATCTCATTCATCCAGAAGCAGCAATCTGTAACCAAATTTAGGTTTTTACTGTATCTGCTTTCGGTGCTGCCTTTTCTCCTATTAGAAAAAGGAGAAAATAAATGATTGAGAAAAATGTAAGGTATGTGCAGAGTCACTAAACGAAATGTTTAGACTGTATTTAAAGCTTAGGGCCTGATTAAGATTTCAGCAGACAGGTTACTCCATCACAACTGTGAGCGATATCCTGTCTGCCAAAATATAATTCTCATAGGAAATAATGGCATTTAGATTTCGGCTGACGAAATGTTTGTCACCATTGTGATGGAGTAACCTGTCTGCCGAGATCTAAATCAGTCCCTTAGAGTTTCCACTGACATTTTCTTGTGATGTAGTTCAAGTTGGACTTGCCTCGTTAGTACGGTAATTAGTGCTTAGCAGTAATTCTATAGAGTATATGTTGCCCCACTAAGATTGAATTGTTCAAGGCAAGGGATGTGCAGATGGATCCTTGCTTATTCCATTGATTAAATTAAGAAGAAATGCAAGGTTCCGCTGGCCACAACCTACCACAGTACTCTGTGCACTGTCCTCAAGTCTTAAGGTCTTATGACACCATAAACATTTTTTCCGGCAACCAATTCAGGACTTCATTTTTAGTAGGTCTCTTGGTTCTATTTGGGCAAATTAATGATAATTATATTTCTCTGATAATCAATCATCTGTAGTATGTGGCATTCTATTTTGAGCTTAATTGTTTTTCTTGACTCACCTGTCTCATGAACTTACAAGGTCCTGACATCTGATTCTAATAAAATTTGAAGTGGGAGTATCGACTTGCACCTCTGAGATGAGCAGTAGGTTAATCTGTGTTAGATTTGAACCAATGCAATGGCAAATTCTCCAATTTTTATGTAGAGAGAATCTTGATTTCATGAAAGACATACGGAGGCTAATATTATGCAAATATTTTATTTGCTGTCCAAAATGGGCATATAACTATTTAGCTATGGTATAAAACCCAGGTTATCTTACTCATTCTGGATGGCGTTCTCCAGGGAATTCCATTGAGTGGAGTTGTTTAGGGGTCAGGGCTTCTCTTGTGCTGGTGTTTGTGTGTGCTTAGCATTGGCACATATTTGTAAACACCAGTACTTATTTGTGACCGTCTACCAAATGGTTGCGCATAATCAATGCACTTTAATGAAATCTAAACAAAGTGAGTCAGCGACATATATACCATGTTAGGTATCCTGGACAAGCATTTGGCATTGCTAGCAGGTGCAGGTCGTGGTGCAGACCACGGTGGCTTCCCAAAAAATACCTGGGGCTCTGGCAAGTTAGTCACTGTTGGGGGGTTCATCCACATTTAATCGAGTGCGATTGTAATTTGTTTTGGTCAATAGTCCCCATCTGGGCTGCTTTTAAGGCACTCGGAATCTACTGGAGTGGATGTGTTTGATTGAGTGCCCCTTTTCGCCTTGTTCCTGTAACTGTGCTTTCTTACATTAAAAATGTTTGTGTTTTGAGCTCTCTTTTAGTACCGTTTGTTCAGCTTGTCGTATCCTTCTCTAACACATTTCACAAACGGTCTGTAATCACTTCATTGAAGATGTATATACTATTGTGTACACTTCATTCACAAGTGCAAAAACCACAGTTGATGGACAGAATGAAGAACAATGTCATACATTCACCCCAGTACAGAGATCTGGGCCTAAATCCATCGTTTTTTTGCACTCCACACCACCCCAGTTCAGACATGGCCATATGCAAATCTGTCTGACCCTGTGCCTCATGGGAACAGTCCAGCCCGAACTGCCAAGTCATGCCTTCCCTGGACCGGAAACAAGCTTCCGAGGACCGGTTTCTGGCATTCCAGCCGTCTTCAACCCGGCTTGCTTGAATCCAGTGGTGTGGAGAGCATGGGACTCACATCCGAGCATACCCGTCCCACTCAGGGTGACAAAAGCAAAAACCACAGTTGATGGACAGAATGCAGAACAATGTCATACATTCACCCCAGTACAGAGATCTGGGCCTACATCCATCGTTTTTTTGCACTCCACACCACCCCAGTTCAGACATGGCCATATGCAAATCAGTCTGACCCTGTGCCTCATGGGAACAGTCCAGCCCGAACTGCCAAGCCATTCACTCCATTAGAACTCACTTCAATATATTCCAGACTTATTGATTAAGTCAATGTGTATTGACTTATCAAGCCTCCTCACGCATGATATATTCTTTCACAGGTTTTTAAATGATGCTGATGGCATCCTTATGGCATTAGGTAGAGCAGACACTACACTTATCGTAATATTCCTATTTCCCTGTATTTCCACTGAAAACATTTAAAAATTATGTATTTTCATGAGTAAGTGGATCCCAAGAGGTGGAACTTGTGAAGGTAAATTATGGCCTTTGGTCTCATTCCCCTTTGAACTTTTAGACTTAAGCAACACTTTCCTTTTATGAAACTTGCAACGCCTTTAGGTGTTTTCAGAATATTGCCCTTATTATTATCAACTCTGTGAAACGAGATGGTGATATTGCACCAAATATTACTGATCCTCAAGGGTATTACCATGCCTCTTTAAAGTCTTTACAACTTTTTCAGTTTGAAACTTGGTATTACGCACCAAGTTCAGTAAGTGATCACAAATTCAGGGCCTTCTAATTGACATGAACCCAATACTTTGAGGTGTTGGGAAATGTATGCAGGGGTACTATCTCACATCTGGCTGCCAGTTCATATTCCTGAATGAAATTAACAACCCTGCATACCAGGGAACAACGGCCTGGTCTGTATATCAGAAAGACGGGGTGATGGCAACAACTAGCCATTTAGTGGAGATTAGCCGTCTCTGAGTGAACAGGCAGAAATGTCAGCCTTAATATAACCTCTTTTGGTTTGCAGATGACAAGTGGGTCTTCTCTCATTAGAGCCTTCCTATACTTTTAGTTATTAAAACTGGTAGGAGTAAACACTAGTTTGAACCCTGACAGCGGGAAGGATTTCTCATCTAAATAGAAGAGCGGTTTATATAGAGCCATTCTTTTCCCACATTGGAAAGAAGGTTAAGCCATAGTAGACAGGAATTTTTGCAGTAAAACAAAGAGGATGTGTTGCAAAAGGAGGTGGACAATGGCCTGTGAAAAGCACACCTGAAGAAGAATACAGTGCTGGAAAAAAAATACTTCTAGTTCCTGACTCTTGAGTTTACCCTGGCTCTCAGGTACCAGAGCTGCTCTCCAAGGATCAGGTGACTGCCCTCTTGTTGGCATGCTCCATGGAGAAAATTGTAGACAGACTGCTAACTCCAGCAAAGCTAGCTGACTGTAGAGGACTTGGCCTAGCATGGGACCGGACCATGCTGGTGAAAGACCTCCTGTCTAGAAGCCTGCAATGGGGATTTGAGGTGTGCAGGAGAGACCAGAAAGCATTAAGCCCTGCAGTGGGAAACAAGTTGGTCTTAAATACTTTTTTATCATTTGGAGGGCTGGGATAATGTGAGGAATGCAGGTTATAAAAACAGATTGGTCCTTATCAGAAGTTTTGTCAAGCTGAAAATGTTTTCAGCTTGACTTTGCGGGGAAGGTATCTGAACTTGTGAAGCCCTGCATAGCTACAGTTTCCAGTCTTGTCCCACGGGAGGATAGTGGGAGTAAAAAAGTGTTTAAGTCGGAGGGTAACATTTTGGACAAAGCTGCAAATCGATCCTAGCAACAAAGACATCTGGTCAGGTTCTAAATTTAGCTCTGTGCTGCTCAAAACGTTTGGCCTCAAAACCAACTGCTTCAAATTATTTTACACAACAACATAGCTGACTTAGTAGAACCCTGACCTACTTCAGCCTTAGGCTTTGCCCCACTGAAAGATGTTGACTTCCTTAGAAAACCTAGGCTGCTTATTTAGAGTTTGATAGAAAGGAAAAGCACCTCAAATATGTTGGAGTAATCTGTCTGCAAAACTGAAGATCCTTCTGCTCTATTTAGAATCTGGCTAACCATCATGGTTCTGCCAATCGGGAGAAACCTTAGACCAGCTGGCCAACAGAATTTATGTTGTTGCTCTACGTACCTCAGACAGTCTGCCCTATTTAGAGGAGACAGTTTAATTGACCTTTTCCATGTTTGAGATCAAAAGGATTAGCATGTCAACCACTAACAGAATTTTTTTTAAATGCCCCCTGTTGGACCTAATCCTCTCCGTAGAGTCACCCCCAAACTTTTTGCCTTCTCCCATCCTGTTTTGCTGATTTTGTTTTTGTTGGCGCTAGGATTCTGCACACAGTACCACTGCAATTGATTGCCCTGTACGTTCCTAGTAAAGTGGTGTATCATAAACCCAGGGGTGATACATTAAATGCGACTTTAGGGCCTGCAACATTTATTGTGCCATCCGCTTAAGTAGCCCTTTGAAAACATTTCTCAAACCTGCCATTGCAGACTGTGGGTGAAGTTTTAAACTGCCATGTAAAAAGGGAGGTTTAGGTCTGGCAAAATGTTTATTTTGAAAGGCCTAAACACCTCCCTTTTTAGTATATGTCACCCCTAAGGTAGACCCTGAACAGCCCATGGGATAGGTTCCAGTGTATTTAAAGAGTCTGAAAAGTTTTTTAAGTTTTACATGACCTAGTAGTAAAAAAAACTCCTAAATATGTTTATCACTACAGTGCGTCCCATCTCGCTTTTGGTTGAGAGCAGGTCAGAGTATTGTGTTGGTGTCTCAGGAATTGCAATTTAAAACTCTGTTAGATGGTAAAATCAGAGTTTAGGTAGGGGTGGGTGGAAAATTCCCCTCCTCTGGTGTAGTTTGTGGAGTTTTGCCCACTCTGAGCTACGCCAGTGTGGCAGAGTTCTGGCAAAACTCTGCCAAGCACAGAGGGGCAGAGTTTTTTTCACGTGCACAGCTCACAACATTAAGTTGGTGAGCGGGAGCAAGAAACTGCATCCCTTAGCATGATTTCCGGGCACTAGAACACCTCCGAGTGAGATTTTCTCAACATAGGTTGCCCTGTCAAGTCACAGCCGAGTGCACTGAGAAAGCTGCCGCTTGAGTAGAAAATCTACTCAAGTGGCAGAAAGAAGCAGTGCTCTCTGATGCGCCACATGCTGCCATTCACAGCCCTTCTAAAAATCAGTGCCTGCAGCGTGAAGTGCAGAATACTGCCCACTCTCGAAACTCTGCAAAATCTCGCAGAGTTTTTATGTAACTCCACGAAAGTCTAAAGAGCAAAATGCTGCAAGCTTTGCCTACCCCTAATTTTAAGTCACAAGTTTGAAAATGCCTCTTTTAGAAAGTTGCCATTTTCTTGCGCTAACCATTTGGTGTCTGCAGCCTGTATCCTGGATCACACGACAAGGTGTAGTTGTCAGTTGGCCTTTGTGTATACCTCCCAGATAACCACACAATTGAGGGTCTGGGTGTTGGCAGGATGGACCATCCTAGCTTGATGAGGAGGCTGAGCTGTCACCTGTCGCACTGGCACTTCACAGACTCTGCCTTAGCTCACACGCAAAGGACTTCACACTAATGTATTGTGCATGCAGACAGGATAAGGAGGCAGGAAATTCCAGATACTTATGTGGGGGAAAACTCCAGATGTTTCTTCCACTTCAATGTGGGTGCCAGGTATGAATAGTAGGCCCTGAGACCCACTCTTCAGTACACTTCTGGACCTGTGGATACTACAGAAGAAAAACTGACCTGCTGCCAGAGAACAACCCAACTGTCAGAGAAGGAAGACTGGACCTACACCCTTCAAACCAAGCTACCTGAGTGACTCCAAGCCCTAGTTAGCCGGCCTCCTGTACTGAGCTAGAGGGACACAACAAACTCCAGCGGCCTCTCTGCAACTGCCCAACTGACCTTTATCACTGGATAAGGCTTGATCTGCATTTGGACCTGCCTAAGCCCGCTGGCTTCTGCGTTTTACTGAGCCCCAAGAGGTACCTCCCAGTCCTGGACACTTGGTGTGGCATCAGTTGAGCATCTCCTTGAAGAAAAGTAGAAATCCTAAAGTTTTGGTCTCTTTGTCACTGCAAACAGTCCCATTCATGCCAAAATCATGCCACCCATGCCGACCTCCAACGTGAATCTCCGGTGAACCTGACTCTTCACAGTAAAGCGACTGCCAGTGACAGCCAGCACAGTGAGATTTATACTTCGCGCTACAGCATCAACAGCCCCGGTGCCTGCCAATGTTATACAATGCCCGAAAGGATATTTATGCTACTGCGGCAGCCATCCACAACACTCTCCCAGTTCCTCAAGGTCCTCCCCACCCTGATGAAACTCTTCATGCTGGACTTTAGATGGTAACTTTTCCAGTGAGACTAGCCTGATTACTCTATCTGACATGTGCTTCATACAAGTCAGCCTGAACTTATGACATTTTTACCTGGTCTCGCACAACTAGATAAGCACGAGTGACGCTTTGTGCTTTTAGGTGCAATACTTACCTTAAATTTTTGAAATTGCATATATCCCATTCTACTGATTGGATTCTTTTTGTTTTGGTGTCAAATAATTTAATAAATTGTATATTTTTCGAAATTGGTGTAGGGTTCTCTTGTGTAGTGTTTTCACTTTATTGCTGTTTAAGTGCTGCATAAATACTTTACACATTGCCAGAAAGTTAAGCCTGGATGCTTTTGCACTAACCTAGCAGAGGTTTAAGCACAGGTTAATTTAGGGACTTGTTTGTGGTTCCTCTAAAAATGATTGTGGCTGTTGCTTGAATAGGGTTTCACCCACCTCAATTTTCCATACTCCTCCATACCCTGGGAGATAACTCCCATGGTGGAAGGGCCATTATTTTTTTTAATTTTTCCAAAAGAGATTCCCACTTAAAATAAAAAAAGCTTTATGAGCGGCCCCATGAAACATGGAGAATGCTCAGTAAACTCACAATGCCTGCTAGCAGCTCCCCTAAAAGCTTAGCGGTCTCCACCAAGCTGGCATATAACTTTAAATATGATAGGCTGTTGTCTGCCAGGGAAAAGGAATACATGCTTCATCCGACACTGCGGAACAGAGTACAGACCCCCAGTGCTTTCTTTGTAAAGGAAAAAGTGCTGGTGCTCAAAGCTCTACTTAGAGGCCGGCGGTCGGTGCAATTAAATGTTGGTGCACCGAATACTGAGGCTGATAGTCTTAAACCACCCCATTACCTCATTAATCAGCTACCTCCCTTCTGCAGGTCTCTGCTGCTCCATTTATGATGTTTGATTCCATCTTTCTTTCCCTCTATCTTTCTCATTTGTACCTCTTTTGCTCTCTGTAATTATCTGGTGCAGAATTATAAGTGTTTGTCCCCAAAAATAAGTGTTGATGGCCCCCACTGACAACCAACAATTACATTAAACACTGACTGTTGGAAAATGGCCCTCTCAAGACCTTTTGCCTTCCTCCTCCTCTTTCTCTGATGTTCTTTTTGTTGGCTATAGGACTCTGAGCACTTTACCACTGCTGACCAGTGCTAAAGTGCATATGCACTCTCCTCAAAACATGGTATAATTGGGGGGGCGTGGCCAAGCGCGAACTGTAATGGCCGCGTAGTAAATGAGCTCCGCAGTCAGTGAGCCCGCTCAACAATCCTGACGAACCATCCTGTGGTCCGGTGTGCCTCCCCTGGTGCCAGAGGGAAAAGGGAGCTTTGACCGCCCGCCCTGGAGTTTTCAGCGGGTTTTTTTGCTGTGCTGTGGCCGATCTCGGAAGTGGGCCGTGACTAGGCCTTAGACCGGGGCCCACAGTGAAGATTTGTGCCCGAGAACGCTGACTTCCGGTCAGCCGGACTGGAGAGGCCACAGCGGATGCCGAGCAGTGGCTGGTTTAAGGCCCCACTCTGTAGCGACGTGATGTTGCGCTCAGCTGGAGCGAGGGATCACGAATTGGGAGGGGCGGCAGAGACGGTATAACTGCGGCAGTCCTAGTGGAGGCGGACTCCGGATACACGGACGGCTGTGGAACCCGGGGAGACGGCCAGCCGCCCCTCGGAGCTATTGGTGTCTCCCCCCTCCTCGTCGGCCCCGGAGGACATTGGCTGGCCAGTGAGTGGCTTTATTGCTACTCTGACTGTGAATGGTGGCAGGGTGGTGGAGTGCTGTATTTGGCTGCGGGAGGGAGGTATGCGGTAGGACTTGCAAGTCTCTGCAGCGTCGATCCTGAGGGACACAAACTCTGAGACTGGCATGGGAGTCCAAAAGGTGGGCGCTATGGCATTTATTCCACCCACATTGACTGCACCACAGTTTCTTCGGCTGGGAGCGGTGGAGTGCCCAGTAGCTTGGCTAAGAGTGAATGACCGGCACTGCCGCTGCTGCCTCAGAGGTAGAAGACTCATGAGCCTCTGTAGAGACACAGGTGGAGACCCCCCGGTGTAGCTGCCTGTGGTGAAAGGCTGCATCTCTGGCATTGCATGATTGTGCTGTGCCGTGCGGACGATCTCATTGCCACGGATCATACTGATTACATAGCTGTGTTGGTGGTCCTAGAGTTGGTGTGCGGTGCAGGGCATTTTAATTGTCTGCCTCTTGTGGCTGGTCCCCAGCTGAGTACTGCAGCTTGAAGAATGGAACAGGTTAAAGGTGCTGGGGCCAAGGGCCTAAAATCGCTCCAGGCAAATAAATTGGATCCATACATGATCTCTAAGGACACGCAAAAAGTGAGGCTTTCTGAGGACTCGGTAAAGGGGACTCTGCCTGGGGAGGAGCCGAGCTCTCCCTAAAAGATGTCATGGACGTGATAACGGGGGTTAAAACCTTGCTTGAACACAGATGGATTCCATGGCTATTGATATCAACTTGATTTGTGCGGATATGGGGCAACTGAATGAGAAGGTGAAGCAGGTTAAGCTCACTACTTCCAGCCTTGTGGATGATATCTCCCAACTGCAAATGGTGGTCAGGGAGTTGCGAGACTCCAGTGCTGACTTCAGCCTCAAGCTTGATGATTATGAAGGCCGCCTCCACCGCAACAATCTACGCATCTTAGGAGTGCCGGAAAAGACAGAGGGTCAAGCCCCCGACCTCTTTGTGGAGGATCTTATCCTTAAACATCTGAAACCGAAGAGTCTCAGTAAGTTTTTTGTCATTGAACGGGCGCACAGGGACCCCGGGTGGCCGGCCCAGACCGGGCGCTCCCCCGCGGCATATCTTGGCCTGAGTCCTCAATTATCGAGACAGAGATGCTATCCTCCAGAGCTCGAAGGCCAATGCCCCTCTCAAATATGAGAAAGCTACCACATATCTTTCTTCCTGGATTTTATGCAAAGAGTGTAAAAGCAAAGGAAATCCTTTCTGTCGGTAAAGCGAGACCTAAGGGAGAGGGGCATGAAGTACTCAATGCTGTTCCCTGCCCGTCTCAGGGTCGAGGCGGAGGGCCGCGCATTGTTTTTCGAACAGCCGGAGGCTGTGATGGAGTGCTTCTCAGGCCCCCGAAGACAAAGGAGATGACGGCGGTGCAGACACTCAGCCTTCCTGAACAAACGGCCGGTGGGGAGTTTGAGGGGTTGCCGGGGGGCGTTGGCGGGTGGGGTGTGTATGGGTGGGGCGGGACATATCACTGATTGGTTTGATGGGTGCCGGGGATTATATATTTGTACAGGGTCAGGACTCCGGGCTTGTTATTGTTTTGGATAGGGAGCTGACCGGGGCTCATGGACGTCAACCCCCTAAGTAATTTTTTGTTCTTTCTTTTGAATGTTTAGGGGGACAGGCACTATGCGGTTTTCAAAGGGCAGTTCTAAGCCTAATGGGCAGGGCATCGGTCTGGGGGGGCAATTTGTTTCACCTGTTGGGTGGTTTGTTAGCTTTGTCAGCACATTGCACTTGATTGTTATGCAGCATACAGAGGATTGTCGAACTTTCTATGTGGATGATGGGGGTAGGGAAATCAAGCTATTAAGCTGGAACGTGAATGGGTTGGGGGACAAGATTAAGCGTAAAGTGGTCCTTCAGTATCTCAAGAGGCAATTGCCATATGTGGCTCTACTCGAGGAGACGGATCTAGTGGGGAACTGATGCAAAGCCCTGCATAGAACGGGGCTGCAGGGCACCACATTTGCAGACTTTGGGAGGCTTTTGCTTAATCTCCCAGAGGGACTCCTGATATTGGGGGGTGTCTCTGGAGTTCTTGTCAGACATACCCCGCGGGACATGGGGGGAGCTATGCGGTGGTTGACGGATTTTACGGAGGCCTTGGGACTGGTCGATGGCTGGAGACTACTTCACCCTGATCAACAGCAATACGCATTTCACTTGGGGACACACAATAGCCTTTCCAGACTTGATTACTGTTTAGTTCCTGCTTCACAAGCATCTTACATAACTGAGGTCACACACCTGGCTAGGGGCATTTTGGATCACTCTCCGCTGTGGGTCCGAATGACTATTTCTCGGGGTACGGCTGGCAAAGTAGCCCTCATTAATCCTTGGCACTTGCGCAGTCCCAAAATTCGTAAGGATCTCATTAGAGCGTTAGATGACTACTTCCTCATTAATGAGTGGTCGGTATCCTCTTCAGTGTCCCTCTGGGAGGCCTTTCAAACAGTTATTAGAGGCGAGGCCCTCTCACTTATAGCGGGCTCAAAGAAAGAAAGGAACAGGGAGTTGGTTGATCTGGAGACTGAGGTTCGTTTGCTTGAAGGGGAATTGGAACTAGGAGTGACGTAGGCCAAATTACATCTCCTGAGCCTGAAGCAGCACAACTATAAATCACTAGCAACTGATAGGGCCAAGACTCTAGGCCGGGAACAGCAGGGAAGGCTTTATGACCTGGTTGACAGAGTGGGAAAACTCATTGCGTGGTTAGACAAAAACGACTGGGCCAGCCGCCTTGTCCCTGAACTCCTCACGGAGGAGGGACCTTTGCTTACAGACCCACAAGATATAGTTGACAGGTTTGCGGCCCATTTTCAGACAGTTTATACTGTGGTCTCTGCTCGGTCGAAGGATGACTCTCATCTGTTACTCCGGGATATTCAACTCCTGTGTCTCTCCTCGGAGGATCGGGACTTCGTGGATAGTGCCGTAACCTCTGACTAGATTACGCAAGCTATTCGTTCCCTGAATTCTGGGAAAGCGCAGTGCCCAAACGGGCTCCCAATTGAACTCTACAAGCTCAAGCTGGATAAATTATCTCCCTACTTGAAATACATGTAATGTTGAGTCACGGGACAACGGGATCTTGCCTAGGGACCAGTGGTGGTAATTCATAAGGAGGGTAAGGTCAAAACTAATTGTGCCTCATACAGGCCTATTTCCTTACTTAATGCCGAACCGAAGATTTTGGCCAAGCTTTCGTCGAACAGACTGGTAAAAGTAGTGAGTGGCTTGATTCACTCTGATTAGTCGGGCTTCATGCCCCACAGAAATACGTCCGTAAATTTGCGCAGGCTACATGGGGTAATAGCTAGAGCCCATACTCTGGGTGAGCCAGCCGTAATTGCTTCACTTGATGCTACCATGGCTTTCGATACTATTGAATGGCCCTATTTGTGGGCGGTTCTGACTAAGTTCTGGTTCGGCCCCGAATTTATTAGCTGGGTGCGTCTGCTGTATTCTAAACCAATGCCCCAAATAGTTGTAAACAACGGGGTTTCAGTACCATTACTGCTCGGTCGGGGCACCCGACAGGGATGCCTCCTGTCCCCGCTCCTTTTTGTGCTGGCCCTGGAGCCGCTAGCGGCCTGGCTGTGTTGGGAACCGTCTTTTTGGGGTTTGCGATGGTCCTCGGAATGGGAGGATCGAATATCCTTATACGCAGATAATATTCTGCTTTATCTGACCTCGCCCCAGAAGGCCCTTATTGTTGTTTTTGATGTCTTGGCCTCTTTTGGCAGAAATTCAGGACTCTCCATTAATTGGGGGAAGTCCCTATTGTTTGTTATGAAGGTTGACCCTCCGGTCCCCCCTCTGAACTCCTATACAAATCAATACGGATGGGTTCAAATATTTGGGAATTTTCATTTCTCTGGACACCACGGCTAGGTATGCCCGAAACCTTCTTACCGGTTGCAGAGGCTTTGGAGCGATATTGATAACTGGAGGAGACTCCTACTTTCTCTGTTGGGTCGGGTGGCCCTCTTCAAATTGATGTCGCTGCCTCGCTTCCATTATGCCCTTCAGAACATCTTGGATGTCGTGCCGGCTAGCTATTTTCGTGAGGTCGAGGGGCTGCAGCGTAGTCTACTATGGGAGGGCAGACCCCGTATTGTGTTAACTAGGCTGACTCTTCCCTGGTACAACGGAGGCATTGCCCTCCCTGATATCAGAAAGGACTATTGAGCTTCCTAGCTGGCAGCGATTAACCACTGAAAGTACGGTCCAGTAGCTGATCCGGCCTATGCCATGGATAAATGGCTTCTCCCTGGGGGGGGTATAGCAGGGCGCTGTACTCGAGACTGACGAAACTGGATTTGACGGGGCCAACCAAGCATGCTGTTCAGATCTGGTATGATGCCACCAGTTCCTTAGGTTGGAGAGATAAACTGACCTTGGCCACTTCACTCTTTGACTCAGAGAAGCTGGGCAAGCTTTGGAGGACAAAAGGGTTCGATAAATGGGATCTAATAGGGATCTCCACCATTGGGGATGTCTGGGGTAAGGAGAGGATCAAATTGTTTGCAGAAATGCAGGCGGAATATAAATTTACAAATTCTGATTATTTTCGTTATGCACAAGTCCAGCACTCCCTCCAGGTTGCTCTGCCAGGGACGTGGAGCCCCCGGAGGACTCACCGCTTAAAGATAGAATCCTCTATGGCAACCTTCCCGAAAAAAAATGACTTCCTTGATATATAAGAAGCTAATTAATCATAGAGCTGATCCCCTTGAAGTGCTAAGGGCTAAGTGTGTTCAAGATGGGATAGAATTATACAATGAGGACTGGCAGATGGCAGTGTCCTCCCCAAAAGAGGTTGCTATTCCGGCTCGGCTGAGGCTGGTTCAACTAAAGGTACTGCATAGGGCCTATGTCACGGGACCCCGGCTGGTACATATGGGTCTGTCGGATTCTGGTCTGTGTGGATGTCAGTGTGGTCTGACTGGTTCCTTTCTCCACATCATTTGGGAATGTACACATATCACTGAATACTGGCGCAAAATTCATGACACCATGCGTAAGATGTTGGGGGTCTCTTTGATGCCGGAGGTGAGGAGGTGCCTCCTGAATATATGGGAGCCAACCGACCTAAACTCTGCATAGACACAGTGGGCTACACTGGGCTTCATGATAGCGAAAATAAATATTGCCCAGCTATAGGGAGCCGTACAACCTCCCACCTTGGAAGTCTGGGAAAACAACTTAGACTGGTGTATGTTTAGGGAAAAAACTGTCTATCTAGTGAGGGGACGTCCTCAAAAATGGTCATTGGTATGGGGCCCTTGGAATCGTTACAGAGGAGAGATTTGTGTGCCACCCTGAACTGTTGAATTCGATGTGCCCTCTTCCCCATGATGTCCCTAATCATGTGTTTAGGTATTCTTCTTTTACCCCCTGATGTACTATCGGTATTATGGCATTACCTCTGTACTGTGATTTTTGCTGATACTTTGTTTAATAAAAAGAATTATGAAAAAAAAAATGGTATAATTGGTTTACACCTGTTTGGCATATTTGATTTACTTATAATTCCCTTTTGAAGTGGTATACCATATACCCAGGGCCTGTCAACTAAATGTGATTAATAGGCATGCAGCACTGATTGTGCCATCCACAAAAGTAGCCTTTCAAACCTTTCTCAGGCCTGTCACTGGAGAGCCGGTGTGTGCAGTGTACTGCCACTTCAATTGGGCGTTTACAACTACTTGACAAGCTTGTAAGCCCACTTTTATTACACCTAAGTCAACCCTAAGGGAGGCCATATGTAGCCATAAGTGCAGGATTCTGTGTTAATGAAATTAGAACATATGAAGGGATGCTTTGCAAGTTTTGGTAGTGACAAACAGCCTATTTCTTTTTCACTACTGTAAGGCTACTCCTCCTACAGGTTAGCATTGCAAATTCTTAATACACTTTTAAGCTGTAATTCCTGATCAGAGAAGAATAGCTTTTCCACGTTTCATATGTTTGTAAGGCAATGACAAATCCTCCTTACTGGTAAATTTGTGTTTCGCATTACTATTTTAGAAATGCCACTTTCAGAACATGATCAACAAACAATGTTTTTATTCTTTAGTTTAAAAAAAAGAGAGTTTGAAATTCAATTTTTTAAGGAAATCTCATTGGTTGACACAGTAGTCCATTAGTCAATTTTTCATAGACCGCACTGAATACATGAGATGCATAACATATTACATATATTATTTATCACATATATTAGATGACACTAGACATAATGTAGACAACAAATTCATACAATTGTAAAAATGAATAAACAAGCTCAAGTTCTAAAATTTACAAGACATGAAAAATTACAAAAATGAAAAGGGAAAAAAAGGAGGGAAGGAAAAAAACCAAATAGGTTTAAAACTATTTGAGAATACTTTGTTCAACAAAGCAACTCTGGTCTGGGCAGTGATCAAACAGTGTGCCATTCAAGTAACCCAGGCAGTTTCATCAGTCATATTTCAAAATTCAATCCCAAGTACAAAGGAGGTTTAGCCTGAGAGTGAATATGTTGTCACGTATTTGGTCAAAATTGTGGTCAACGCGTTTCGAACTCCAAAAAAATTGTTTGGTGGGGTTCTCCTCAGGACCTGGAACTCAAAGGAGCTTGTTTGAGAATATCCAATCTCTGGCAAAAAGTAGGTCTTGTATTTGTCCTTGAATTTCAAACTCTCTTTTTTTTTAAACTTAAGAATAATAAAAGATGTGTTTGTTTTTTTGCGCACACAATGAGTGTCACATGTGATTGAATTGAGTAATTTGTTGATCAAGTATCAGTACTGGCAGGCGTGTTGCTGATAGCTTACTTTTAGAAAGTGGCCATTTCTCTGCACTTATAACTCTATGTTCTTTGCAGCCTGTCTTCGATACATGTCTGGGCTGGGGGACAGCTACACTTTGTGCATTCCCTCTAGACAGACACAACACCGGAAAGATAGGTGTGTCTTAGTATCCATCTACATACATCTACATTAGATGGCCTTGCCTAGGCAGGATGGAAGGAAGGGGCTAACACGTCACTTGATTAGGCAATGTTCTGTCCTATCATAAAGAACTAATTACCACCCACACATAGTCTGGCAGGTAGGTCTGGATTGAAAGGGATACCTGGGCACTTCAGAGAGCTCTTTGAAGTCACCTGCACAACAAAGGCACATTTGGGTATAAGTACTCTGTCTCTGACCCCTAAAATCAGACAGTTCTGGATCTAGAACTGAACCTCTGTCAGAAGGACTGCCATGCTGCTTACAGACTCATCTTTGGACTGCAAACTTCGAAACCCTTCTTGTATTGCCCTGCTGCTCTCTGACTCAGCTGCAGGCAAGATGGACTCGGCCTTCACTGCAAGTGATCTCCAAGGGCTTGTTAGGTTGCCTCCTGTTGCTTGAGGCTCAGGGATATCAAAGTCTCTACTCCTGCTCCTGTGCCTGGCACACTGAAAGTGGCCCAGGTACTTGCAACCCAGATTTCGACTCATCTCATGTCTCTGGGTAACTGAGCTGGTGCACTGACCCTGTTGAAGGAGTAAAATTTATGTGTCGCATCAGAACCAGAGCTTTGCCTCCAGAGATCGACGCATCAGACAGCGTATTGCTGCCGCTTCAGCTTGGTGAGATCAAGGCATCCCCTCTGCTACGTGGCAGAATCCAGTGTATCGCTCAGCGCCTCTCGACTCAGTCACCCATCTTCGGAACTGACGCATTACCTTCACTGTGTGGAGAAGATCAACACATCTTGCTGTTTGCTACCAGGAAAGGTACTTTGTTCACTGGGCCTGCTTGGGTCCTGTAGCCGACTGGCGCGCCATCGTGGTTTGACTTGGCCCTGATCCAGCGCAACTTCAAGTATGATATTCAGTGCTACCTGCTTCCAAGCACTTTACTGCATTTATTCCTTTAAAATCCAATATCGCAACTTCTACACATTGGAATTTTGTTGTTTTGTTCTTATTTTGGTTAGAATAGAACAATCTATTTTTCTAAACCTGTGTGGCATCTTTTTGTGGTGTATTCATTGTTTCATTGTGTTACTGTGTGTGTGTGTGTTATGCACAAAAGGTTTACACATTGTCTCTTGAGAGACGCCTGACTGCTCTGCGCCAAAATACCAGAGGGTGAACACTGGTTATCTTTTAGTATGTATCTAGCTTACCCTGACTAGAGTGATGGTTCCTGTCTGGCCTGGATGCATACCTCAGCCAACCAGGATATGCATTTCTAATACTGACAGACATCAAGTTCTAAATGCAACCCTTAGTCCGAGGGTAAAACCTTCAACTAGGACTACATGCCGAGTGTACATGACCTCTGCTCCATCATGGTTGCCGTGAAAGTATGCCTAATTCCGGTTAACCAGGGACCATTATTTTTGATTGGTGCTCTACTTTTTCAAGGCACTTTCTTGTCTTCAAATTACAAAAATGGTTAATATTATTTCCAGTTCTCCTTATCAATTTTAATCATGCTGATGTATTTTCTGCTCATGTAATTTTCCTTTGGTTTTCTAAATTGGTTCAGGTGTTTTAATTTGCTTCTCTCTTGACTTTAAAATTATTGAAACAGCTTGACATCCATGTGCATTTCTCCAGGAATTGACTGCTGCTTGGGCCAAAAATGCTGGGGTTTAAGCTTTAATTGCCTAATAACGGTGTTTTAGCCCAATCAAATGGTGTTTAATCAGTTAAGAGTCACCCATTCCCAAATAAATAACCCAGTTCTGACAGTAATCCTGTTAATTTGCTATCTTTTTAGTGATCATGACCAGTAGCCATTTGTAATCTTTGAGTCATTAGACTACATGCTTGCAAATATTAACTGATGACATACTGTTGAAATCCTTTTCAAAGGGCCATGGGGAAACCAGGAGCAACTGGGCCCAATGGTGAGGGTTGAGGCATTCCACTCCTAATGTTCTGCAGCCCAACTTACTATGGATCCTGAGCAAGACAATGCTTTTCGTGAGGAAGGTAGATGCAGGGTGAGCACAGGCAAAACATGTTTCATAGTAGCAATAAATGATTGTCCACTCAGTTGCTTTAATGAAAAAAAGAGTATTCATATATGAATACAAAATAAAATACAACATACATAAATAATACAGTCAATATTCTAGTGATCAATAGACATGTTCCTGAGTCCCACTTCCCTCTCTCTAATCCCACTTCCCGCTCTTTAATGGTAGTGATAATTCTCCATTCATAATAGGGGACATTCAGGTTGGGCCCTAGTAATAGTCAGAGTCTCAGGAGTACCACTCTGACTCTTCCAACGTCAAAAGTGTTCCAGAGCCTAAAGTGCTATGAGACAGAACACGTTCTCTTGGGCCCTTCAGCCCTGCAATCAATCTTACCCACTCCTCCTAGGGTTGCACAACTGGAGCTCCCTGGAGCATTCCACACTTAGACGCAGCAGAGGGCTGCAGCAGTGACTGATGTACTTTTGGCTTTGCAGTGTCAGTGACTGGTTGTCCACTATGCTTTCTCCGATGACACATTCAATTCCTCTGATCCTTCTCGCAAGGAGGGAGAATATTGCTCTACTTTGATTCTTCAGTCGGGGTTTGGGCATCTACTTTTCGCCATGCTGACCTGTCCTCTCAACACCAGCGAAACTGGGCAACGATTCTAGTTCTTCATGGTGGTCCCCTCTGGAACACAGGGTCACCAATCTTACTACGCACCCAGGCAACAGCATTATTGGCATGGAAGTAATGTACTCTTCATGGCGGTCCCTTCTGGCATGAGGGGTCGCAGACTACTCCAGACATGAGAGATGACCCAATTGGCCAGTCAGTAAGGCAATTCTCACGGCAGTCTCCTCTGGCATATGGTATTGCTGAATTTACACCACAAACGGGCAATGGCCTGCTCGTCATGGAAGTAACTCCATCTTCATGGCAACCCCCTCTGGCATACTGGGTCACTAATTTTACTCCACACATGGGCAACAGGCCTATCCACAGGGCAGTAATGTACTCTTCACAATGGCCCTCTCTTTCATATGAGGTCAGCAACTTTGCCCTGCACACAGGCAATGGCCTGATTGATGCAGCAACAGTTGTCCGTTATCTTCACTGCAACCCCCTCTGATATACAGGGTTGCAGACTTAAATCAGCACACAGGTGACAGCCCAATCAGCGCTGCAGTAACTTCCTCACACCTTGTAACAGCCGTCAACTCATCAGGGTCCCCTACTAGACTCACTTTCTCCATGCGCCCTCCTCTTCCTCACACTGGTGTTGGTAAACAGGCAGGCACTGGTGCTCTAGGCTCCAGGAGCAGGTGATGTCCCCTCACCCAGCTTTAAGACTGGCAGACTTTACCTCCCAGTCCTTGTCACAGATAGAAGTATTTCAGAGCTTCTCCTCCTCGACATCCATCCCTATAGGTTCTTTGACATGTGATACATTTGGGGGCCTTAAGCTCCTGTTTTTATAGTCCATTTTGAGACCCACAATGTGATTTTATGTCTGAGTCTTTCAAGTTTGTGTCAAGGATCTGTTTCCTTTCGGAGTGCTCACTCCTCTGCCCCACCCTTACTTTAGAGAGCATGTCAAAGCAGGTGCAACTTCATCATTAGGGATGATTACAGGTTTACACCTGAATGCCAGCCACAGTAATATGTGCATCAAAGTGCTATCCAAGGTCCCTAGTCCTACTCTTTATGATTCTCTTATCAGCCCCATCTCTTCTCTAACATCTGCCCATGCCCCTTCCCAACGACTTCTCTCCAAATCCAAGAGCACCCTTTGAAGTGTTCTGAATAGTCTGCTCTTTCTTACTCCAGGGGGTGTCCCACCCCACTCTCAGTAAAGCAGCAATCCACAAATCTATCTGAGGGGAATCCCTTACGTTTTTTGCTCCTCCATTCAGCCCTTAGTCTTCCAAAATGAAACCTAGAGTATTCCATGTTTTATACCACTCACAGACACACATACACCCAGTACATGCATGCAACAACATACTAACTTGATGTAGGCCAAGGTTGAGTTAATCGTACAGAAACTGAGGTTTACAAGAGTGGGCCTGTAGTCCTCATTCCATTGATACAAGTAAAAACACCTGTTCACTCCAACTGATCACTACACAGTATGCTGCCAACGCTGCACTCGTGCTACTTAACACCCGGCAAACACAGTCGCCTTTCACATCCGCATTGTAGTGCTTTGGGCATCCCTCCTGGTCCAACAAGACGACAGTCTGTGTGACAGGGCTACGTCATGGCAAATGCTCATGATCCGAGTTCGATCATGTAAAAAAAAATCATCATCAGTGAGCCGGATATTTTTGCAGCTTGGGAAATCAGGGCACCGGTAAGTACATAAGTAATCAACCAGCCTATATGTAGAATACACTGTGCCCCTAAAGGGTCAATGAAAAATCAACAAGGCTGGGCTAACAAATAAATATCAACAATATTAAGCCCAAAAACAATTTTCTATGTCCCACACATCCACACTCAAACTCACCACTCATTCAGAATTCACAAAATACATACACACTCAGGCGAAACTACCAATCATAAATATAACACCAACAATCAACTTCACGAGGTTACAAAATAAAAGAGGTTCCTAAACAATCAATTGATGGAAGTATAATAAGCTCTTGTGTATCTTCTTGGTTGAAGGTTGTAGTAGGTCCGGACACACAAGGTTATTCAGCGCAAACGCGCGTTTTGGTGTCTAACCCAATATGGGCTACACCTTCATCAGGGCGACACACATACAATATGTGAGACAGAGCTGGAAAGACCTTGGCGTGAGTTGTCCAAACAGATAGAGATATAAACTATTGAGACCAGCTCAACAAAAAAAACATATCAACGCTCACGATAACAAGGTGAATAAACGTCCATTCTTGGTTCCGCAGCATGTCACAAAGTCAACAGCGCCAGGGAATACTGGGGTCCAAGGTCCAAAGGTTAATAAGCTCATCAGCGCTCCATTGGGCAACTCCATTTAAATAATTCTAGGAAAAACAGCACTGTGGCAGAGGTTCCCCTGGTGATTAATGGGGCAGTTGGCTCCCAGTTTCCGATCAGGGCACGGTTGACTGTCTGTCACCAGGTGAGGGTCTTTTCCCTTCCAACATATACATTATACACTTAATTTAGGAAGGGGTCCTGATATCACTACTATACAGCACCTAACACCTGCTTTAAGTGCTAGCAGGTAGTCACCTGGTATTAGCAATGGGGTTGCAAATTGCATGCCTCATCAATATTCATGAGGTACTCGCAATTAGCGACCACTTTGGGATGGTGGCCTGCTGGTCTCAGCAGATCTCCATGTCTGGGACTGCTTTTAAATTAAGCAATTATTATTATTTTTTTAAATGCAGCCCTTTTTCCTTGAGGAAAAATGGGATGCATTTAAAAAAAAAAAGAAAATGAAACGTTTTCGTTTCATTTTTTAATGACAGGTAGTGGTCCTTGGGACCTCTGCCTGGCCCTAAAAATATTTTATTCCCATTTTCAAAGGGGAAGGGGTCCCCTGAGTACCCCTTCTCATTTGTGGGTGCATTAACACCCTCTTGAAGAGGGCTGTAATTTGGGAGTGTTTTTACAGCCGTAATTCATATATGGGGTAGAGAGTCGCAATTAGGAAGGGACGCCTTTGAAATGCCCCTTTCTAAGTCTTAATTCCTAATTAGGGAGTCTCAAAAAAATGTGACTCGCTAAATAGGAATTGTACGTGGCCCTATTCGTTTTTGCATGTGCAAACGAGTTGCTGACCTGTGTGCGCATGCACTTTAGGGTCGTGCATCTGGCCCTCAGTCACATCTTCTGTCTTGAGTTAAGCCTTGGACAAATTACTCATATTTGCCCAAATAGTCAGACGTACTTAAGTAATACATATAACCTATTATAGAATAAGCACTTTGAGTGGTGATTTCTAGGAATCTTGTGCTCTCCCCCTTTAAGATTACCCTGTTCCCCCCGAAATAACTTCCCCTTCGGAACAGTTTCTCTGTGTTGCATCCATGCTCTCAAATGCTAGGTGATTATGTTGAAAATCTTCCCCAAAATGCTTTATTAATAGAATGCAGCTATTAGGCCGTAACAGATCGGATGTAGCATAGTTTGTGAAATTCTGAAAACTTTCTGTATTCAATCCTTACAGATGTTAAACTTTTATGAATGAACTTGCCCGAAGAGACTTATATATGAACCAGTTTCTCAAGAGGTTCAGCCAAAGCCATTAAAAACCAATTCAAAATGTAATTCCAAACTGAAGTGTTAGTGCGTGGGTAATATTAGTGCAGCGAATTATAAGGAGCGAGAAAAAGAGAGTGAGACAGAATTTGAGATAGGTAGAGATTAATAGCAGAAACAGAGAGCACGGAAATGTCTTCACTGAAGCATACAAAAATCCTGCCTCAGAAACATTCTGTGACGAACCTGCACTGATTACAATTAGAAATGCTTTATGAGTTTTCACATTCAGTGGCCATTTATACCCACACCATAAAAACAGAAGAAAAACGTCATGACACAAATAACATTGGCACTTGATGTCGAGCGGGGTGTTCACCCAATTATTATGTTGCTCTAGAGAATGTGGCTCCCATTATGCACACCTTATTATGAAATCGTCACGTCACTTTTTGTCATGGGCAATCACCAGCCCACAAATGCAAGGTTGGATTTAAAGCAGTTGAAAAAAGACCTTCCTTCCAATGGTTGCAACATGCCAAACAAACATTCTTAAAATGGTAACGATGGGTCAGAGAGTCAGTTTAACCCACAGATTAGAAATGGTGTTTACAGTTTGTTTCAGGGGCGTATAAAATATGGGTTAAACAGATGCAATGGCACCCGGGCCAAGAGTCCTGAGGAGGGCTTTGATCCCTCATAGTTTCTGTATTTTACTACCCCAACAGAAGTTAAAAAGGTTCATTTTCCTTGCTTGCAATAGCGCCCGTGATATCCTTGCTCTCCAACTATTTTGTCTTTGTTTTCTATTTCAGGATTAAAGTCTCAGTATGTGCTACACACTCTTCTGCACATACATTGTGTTCCTTTACAAGTGTGCAGGGGCATGCAGTACTACGCCTGTCCAACAGGCGGCTTCAGCTGACTCCCCAGATCTAAGGTATTCAAAAAATTAGAAAAGATCGAGAAGGGAAATATGTCACTCCCTCCAGCCATTAATTATTGGCAGCCCACATTCATTGGTTGCGGGAACTGTCACTCGTAATAATTGTTACATGCTGCAATTCAAGTCTGTGTTATTTTGTGGTGCAGTGAAATCAATGCAAAACATAGGCTATGGAGCATTCATACATGTCAATGGAGGGTGCATGGATATCCTTTATGAAAAAGGAATTGATCAGCTTGCATCCATAGTTTGATCATTGTGTGACAGAGTGAGTGAGGAGCTTGGCTGCAAATAATTCTGAATGCTGTGATTGTGAAAGGAGAGATCAGGTGGGGATGCAGGATCATGCCCAATAGGAGAGTTTTAGGTTGAAGGGGAATTGGTCATTTTAGATGGATGAGTGGAAATTGCGTCATGTGCAGCCTAAAGCATGATATCTACACCTTGTATCTTCATTTCCATGGCTGCATGACCCCCTGACTTCTACACACACCTACCCCTTCATTTCCACAAACACTTGGGGCCCGATGTAGGTGTCCATTTACCGACCGGTAACGGCCGATTTCGGCCGTTACCGACCGGTAAATGGTCATTCCTGATGTAGGTGACCTATTTTACCGATTCGGTAAATTTACCGAATCAGTAAATTTACCGAATCGGTAAAATACTGAATCGGTATGTTTACCGATTCGGTAAATTGGACATGTAGGTGGGACTCTTCTGAGTCCCCCAGGCCTCACCGATTCAGTATTTTACCACCCAATCCAATTGAGTGGTAAAATACCGAATCCAGGTGTGCATGCACATGTGTGCATGCACACCAGTGCCATATGACAGACAGACATGACCTTAGGGCATGTCTGTGTGCCACATGGCACACGTGCCTGAATTCAGGGTGCTAGAGGGTGTCAAAGTGACACCCCCTGCACCCTTGCAAAAATCGGTATTTACCGAATCGGTAAATACCGATTCGGTAATGACCATTGATTCCTATGGGCTTCAATGCCCATAGGAATCAATGGGCTTTACCGATTCGGTATTTACAGAATTGATAAATACCGAATCTTAACGATTCGGTATTTACCGAATCTGAAATACCTACACCCCCCTCCCCTCCATTTTACCACTTCTTAAATACCGAATTGGTATGATTCGGTATTTAAGAAGTGGTAAAATGAACTTACCTACATCGGGCCCTTCCTCACTTATCATTTTCACTTGCCTGGTCACATGATCTCCACATGTGACTGACTCTTAACCTCCATATCAAACTGGTTTCCTTCTTCCTCTACTGTAATTTGCTCTCTAAGTCCTCTCAGACTCCACACTGGTCTCCCTTGAGGGCATCCTACTTACTGCAGTGCACCCCAAAAATGGCCTGAAGAAATGTTACCACATCATCTCCATCTTGATGGAAAGTCACTGACTAGCTGTGCCTACCCACATTGTCTTTAAAAACAGCTGCATCATTTACAAAGCCACCTATCTGGCTAACAAGACCACCATTCCCTGTGTCTCTTGGCTCACCCACTGCCAGAACACCACACACTGGAGACCGAGAAGTGTTAAAAATAAAATAAAAACAAGGCTACATGCCTTCTTTATAGGCACATTTAGGATATGGAACAACTTCATCAGGACCACCCCTATCCTGAAATTATTGAGGAAACAGCTGAAGACACTCCTCTTTAAAAAACACTAAATCACAGTGAGGTAAATTGCAACTTTTGCACCCAGAATCCAGCTACCTCCTGAGTGAATTTTTGGATGAATCTTTTCCTTGGACACTCAAAAAGACTCTTCTTCCTATTGGATAGGGTCACTCTATACTACGTAAATACATACATACAAACAGGCCTGTCATATTGGATTACACCTGCCTACATGGTTGGACCACACCAGTAACTTGTATTTTATATGTAGATAGAGCTTGGCCCTCCAGGCCAGAGAGATGTGTGCTAGGAATATAAACAAAGTTTAAGAAACTGAAGCTTGGGAAATATATTAGCCACTAGAAAGTTAGGCATGAGCACCTTATATGTTAGCTGTTTGGAAGTAAACCATGAATTATTGATAACCTCCTTAGAGAATTCCATAACAATTAGTGTGATGATCACTGGCTTGATCTTACCTTCCATATGACCTCCCTGATTCTGTGACCCTTACCTGATCGTTTCTAATTCAAGGAAGACAGTGTTTTTTTGGTTTTGCTATCCAGTGCCTTGTGATACTGTCCCAGAGGCTGCAGCTGAACTCCCTGAAAACAGAATCTCCTTTCTAGTCCTAACAATTCCAGAGTTTTCATGATTAAACATGCACCCAGGCTTTAATTCCGTAGCTCCACATTTTAAACTTGTGATCTAGTTGGCTTGTCAGTCTGCTGCATGTCCATGCCAACATTTCACTTCAAGCACCACTGGTCAGTTTTGAGATACAGGCTTATAAACCTTGATCTACCTGTGGGAATAATTAGGGCACAACAGAATTGCAAACATAGCTGAACTTTGCACACTTGTGAAATTGGCTTTGATAAGATATGCCTGTACTACTGCCTCCAAAAACCTTAAATCGGCCACCAAGCCGTCACCCCACGATATCGGGCCATCAGAGAGGCTAGGGTAACTTTTTAAATAACCACAGAAGAGAGGATATGGGAGATACGAGAGAAGGCCTTAGAGGATTTTCAAGTAGCCTCAGAACTTAGGGATTCTATGGCATTCTGGGAATTCGTCAAACACCCTTTCTTCTTTGAAGACAAGCATCATAAAATAGAATGGCATATCCCTTTGGATGTTTTGGTATACCATTCCTCAAGAATGTCTGACCAAGTAAATGTCCCTCAAGTTTTTCCAGAGGCACCTAACAACACTTTGGAGAGGGCACTTGTTTTATCCATTTCAATACATGTAAAAGATGTAGTTATGGTTAGGCACCTGGCCCTGATGGGGTTCCGATTGATGTCTTTCGACAGAATCCTACATACAAAGGTGCTTCGGCTGCTATTAAAGGCGTTAACCATAAACCCATGGAAGGAATCCATTATAGTTCCTATCTTCACAAAGGGTGATAGAAGTCAACTGTCTTGTTGCCGCCGTGGTTCCAGTTTCAAATCTTCTGTAAAGATCCTGGACAGAGTAATTCTCCAAATAGTGGAAGCTCGGTGGAAGAATTATTTTTTTCTCTGAGGTGGAATATGGTTTTCACCCAGTTGTGGGTACAGTAGAACGGTCTATAAACTTACGCCTGCTAATGGGAAGTGCTGTAAAGCCAGGGGTGGTTGTTACATGTGACATTTATGGACCTCACCAGTGCCTTTCATCTTCTGGATATTGGTAAGTTATGGGCTATAATGAGTAAGGCAGGTATTAAAAACCCTATGATAGACCTCAAATGTCTGTACTGGGGCACAACCTCACAAGTTCAATTTGGTCAAGATGAAGAATGCCCCCCCCCCCCGTTTTAGGTCTAATTTGGGGGGGTTAACCAGGGTTGCGTCGTAGAACCCTCCCTGATTCCTTTTTATATTAACTCCCTTGACCATGCACTGATGGCTAGATGGAATGTTTTTCCAATGGTTGGCAACCAATCCGTGCCTGTCCTACTTTACACCGATGATGCAGTGCTAACCTCTCACACTGTTAACGGCATACAACAATTACTTGACTCTTTTAATGAATTTACAGTGGAGCTCAATTTAAAGGTTAATCACCAGAAATCATACATTATGACTTGTGGTCCAAAAATCTCATGCTCATGAAGGTTTAATATAGGTAAGACTCCTATTATTAAGGTCCAGTATTTTAGTTATCTTGGAATTATGTAGGATGCAATTTTTAAGCTTTTAAATCATACATTTCCAAGGGCAGCAGATTACATTTTTAATTTGCTAGGAAACTTCGTCATCAGCCCATTAAGGAACTGCTCGTACTGTATAAAAGAAAATACCTATCTTTAGGTACTTATGGGGCAGATGTTTGGGGATACACTGACCTGGGGGTTTACTAGCTATGTCCTAAGTCGGCTGTTAGCAACCTCTAGGAGCATTGCAAGTTTTATCTCTCTCACAGAAGTTGGCCTCCCCTTTGTGAAAGATATGGTAAAGATTGTGATCCTCCTATTATGGTTAAAGATATGGCATTCTCCTCAGATCAAATTCTCCCGCAGTCACTGGAGAATGTATCAAACAAGATCACACTGATTCACTGATTCACTGATCACACTGATTCTATCTCTTGGTTATCTCATATGGCTATATAACTTTGGCTGAGTTCAGAATTAAAACATAGGAGACAGCACAACACAACTGAACACAACAACCATAGTATAACACAACATCATAATTTAATAATTGAACACAAAAACACAGAAGCATGAATAATAATGCAACACATCACTATAACCACCACAAAATCCACAAATCAACTATGCATATTCTTGCCTCTTGTCACAAATTTAAATACCAAAAAAATACCATTTATTCTGCTTGGAAGATTATCAAAACTTTTATGCTGCCCAGCGGTGAGCTCATGCAGCCCAGTTGGGTAACAGGGAATACCATGGGTAAATTTATAACACCTACTCGTGCAATGTGATTGAGAGAACAAACTTTGGTTGTACTTTAGAAAAAGGTAAGTGCGAAATTTTGTGTGAAATTATTTGAATAGTACGTCACAAAAAGTGTAACACACATGTGATTACGTAAGTCTATATCAGCAGAAAAGCCAACAGTATGAGTCACGATCCATCAGATCATCAGAGGTGACTCCTATTAGGAGCATAAGCCTCACCCACCAATGGTGTCATGCTTCATCATCGGGCTGACTTCTCATTGAAATGGCATCATGATGCCTTACGGGCTCCACGTGAGGGTACTTTGCCGGAGATCTTTTTGTATTACTGATCGGGCAGGTATGTACAAATTGGTAGGCTCTTCAAAGAGTGAATCAAAAATTGGTTCAAATAACATGTATATTGGTCTGAAGTTTAAAAATAACTAAATGCCCATTCTACTGGCTACTGGTCTGTTTATACCTGACCGATAGATGGAACAAAAAGATATCCAGCACAGTGCCCCCACATGGGGCCCATTGGGCATTGCAGCACCAGCTCAATGCGGAGCACAACCGAATGATGACTCATGCTACCATTGATAGGTGATGGATTGTGATCATAATAGGAGTCGCCACTGATGATCTTATGGGTGCAAACTCATACCATGGCGTTTGGAACCCTCTATTTCTACAGAACAGCAATCCTTTTTTGTCTGAGTAATTCGTTTTGGGAGAACGTGTGCTGGACCAAAACCCTCCCTGCCCTCCATAATTTTGTATATGTAAATATTAGACCTGCTAACCTTAGTGTGGTCTTTCCCCAGACATTGTGCCTTCACCCCTCCTGTTTCTGAATTTTATTTTTGTTGGCATTAGGACTCTGTGCACTTTACCACTACTAACAGCGCTAAGGTGCTTGTGTGCTCTCTCCCTAAAACATGGTACATATGGCTTACACCTGATTGGCATAGTTAGTTCACGCATAAGTCCCTAGTATTTGTAATTACGTGTACCCAGAGCCTATCTATGAAATATTACTATTAGGCCTGCAGCACTCATTGTGCGACACACACGTAAGTAGCACTTTAAAAATGCCTCAGGCCTGCTTTTGTAGCTGGAACTGCACTTCTAAAACTGCATTTTTGACCTGCCAAAATAATCTTTTGCCATGCCTAAACCCTCCTTTTCAATACATATAGTCCGCCCCTATGGTAGGGCCTAAAAACCCCATAGGGCAGGGTGCATTGTGTTTTAAAAGTAGAGCATGTGGTTTTTAGCTTTACATGTCCATGTAGTGGAAAATTCCTGAATTTGTTTTTCACTACTGTGAGGAATCAATCACTCGTTAGATAACATTGGGTTACCTCATTACATCTAATACCTGCTATCCTTTGATTGGGAGCAAGTAGAAATGTCATATTTGGACTGACTCAAATGAATTGCAATTTAAAATCCTCCTTAAAGGTAAAGTCTGACTTTAAGTCACAATTCTGAAAAAAACAATTTGGTACCTGCTGCCAGTGGCCTAGGTCACATGACTGAATAGCTCAGCTGTTGGGCTTTGTGTATTTATCTTAGACAGTAAGACAAAGGGGGTAACTGTTGGTAGGATGGTTGGGGTGGTGCTGTTCCCTGTCCCACTTATATTTCAAAGGGCTTGCCTCCAGCACACACAAATTGACCTGGCTCTGGCCTTTTCTAACCCCAGACTTCTTGGAGCCTTGGCAGGGGAAGGGAAGAAGATTCCAAAACTATATGTTGGTGTAGCCTTGAAGATTCCCATACTTCAATGGATAGCACCAGGTGTAAATATTGGACTCTCAGGACAACTCTTCAGTACACTCCTAGACCCGTGTTGAATACTTCAGAAGGGCAGCCTGGATCAGAAGAGGACTGCCCTGCTTCTCAAGGCATGCCTTCTTCCTCAGACACAGACTGCTTCCTTGCCCAACTGAAGTCTACTTTCTTCTGGATAATTTTTCAAAAATTCTTCCAAGGCCAAAGGTAAGCCATGACTGGTCTCAATCCTCCTTGTGTATCATCACAGTCAGCCTAAACTTTTGACTTTGCCCCAGTCTCACATGACCAGAAACCCATAGTTGGTGCTTGATCTTTTAGGTGCTGGATTTCACTAAAAACTTTCAAAATTCATAACTCCGTTTCTACTGTATGGATTTAAAAAAAACAATTTGTTGTCGACAATCTATATAGAAATGTTAGCAAAATGTCTTGATTTTGACTTTTCTACAAATCACTTACTAGTTCTCAAAACCATAAAATGAGGTTGCACCAACAGAAGGTGAATTCCTTTACTGCTCTCTATGCCACTGACAACAAGCTGTATATCTGTTGTGCAAGTGCTTCATAATTAAAGCTTCTATTTGGAAGTGAAAATTAGTTTTTATGAAAATTCACCCAGGCAAAAAACATTCAGATAATATTTTCCTGCCATCATGAGCCCTCAAACAATTCTCAAAGACCCTTTCAAAATATCTTCCACATCATCACAAGTTGTACACCTAGTGCCACTGAATGGCTTGCAGTGAATTTATGATGACAGTTGGACAAAAAGCATTGACAGAGGAAATAGTTCTGAACTTTTGTGAGGGTACAATATACATTTGAACATGTGATGGCTGTGATTGCTATGTCCACACATATAGTGGCACACCCTAGTTGACACTGGGGTGGGCAGAACTCGCAGAGTTTTACTCTGCGGAATTCTGGTACATAAGCAATCAATCAATCAATCAATCAATCAATCATATCATTTGTAAAGCTCACTACTCACCCGTGAGGGTCTCAAGGCGCTGGGGTGAGGAATGCTGCTACTGCTCAAAAAGCCAGGTCTTGAGGAGTTTTCTGAAGATCAGCAGGTCTTGGATCTGCCGTAGGTGGATAGGGAGGGTGTTCCAGGTCTTGGCGGTGAAGTGGGGGAACGGTCTTTGGAAGCGGGGGACTGTGGCGAGGGTGAGGTCGGCGGAGCAGAGCTGGCGGATGGGTGTGTAGAAGCGGAGTCATCTGTTGAGGTACGTTGGTCCGGTGTTGTGGAGTGCCTAGCGTGGTGGGTGAGGAGCTTGAAGGTTATCCTCTTGTTGACCAGGAGCCAGTGCAGGTCTCTCAGGTGGGGTGTGATGTGGCTGCGGCGAGGAATGTTGAGGATCAGGCGTGCAGGGATGTACCATGTTACAACGCATACCATTACAACTACCTACCATTACAACGCGACCATTACAACGCATACCATTACAACGCATAGCGCTTTGAGGTGCTGGATAGTGGTAAGTATAATTTACTATTCTAACTCCAGTCCCCGTGGACACTAGGGAAGGTGTTGGATAGTAAATTATACTTATTCCCTATCCTAGAGCGCCCCCCAGCGCAATGCGTTGAAATGGTATGCGTTGTAAAAGTTGCGTTGTAATAGTAGGTAGTTGTAAAAGTTGCGTTGTAACAGGTGTATACCGGCGTGCAGAGGCGTTCTGGATGCGTTGGAGCGGTCTCAGGAGTTTGGCCGAGGCTCCTGCATAGATGGCGTTTCCGTAGTCCAACCTGCTGCTTAAGAGGACCTGGGTGACCCTTCTTCTCGTTTCAGTGAGTATCCATTTGTAGATCCTGCAGATCATGCAGAGGGTGTTGAAGAAGAAGGAGAAGACGGCGTTGACCTGTTTAGTCATGGAGAGGGTGGAGTCGAGGATGACCCCTTGGTTGCGTGCGTGGTCGATGGGTATTGGAGCGGTTCCCAGTGCGGTCACCACCAGGAGTCATCCCAGGCCAAGTTCAGCTTCAGTCGTCTGTTCCTCATCCATTCATCGATGGCCTTCATTCCTTCGTGAAGGTTGGTTTTGGCGGTGAGGGAGAGGATCAGCTGGGTGTCATCGGCGTAGGAGATGATGTTGAGGTCGTGCCGGTGGGAGACGTGGGTGAAAGGTGCCATGTAGATGTTAAACAAAGTTGGGCTGAGGGATGAGCCCTGGGGTACACAGCAGGTGATCTTGGTGGCTTCGGAGCAGAAGGGGGAAGGCGGACGCACTGTGTTCTGCCGGAGAGGAAGGAGGTGCTCCAGTCCAGGGCCTTCTTTTGGATCCCAGAATTGTGGAGGCCTGTTCGTAATGTGTGGTGGCAGACCATGTTGAAGGCAGTTGACAGGTCCAGGAGGATGAGGGCCGCCGTTTCTCCGTTGTCCAGCAGGGACTTGAGGTCATCGGTGGCGGCGATGAGGGCAGTCTTGGTGCTGTGCTTGCTGCGGAACCCGGACTGGGAAGGGTCCAGGATGTTGTTCTCCTTGAGGTAGCGGGTCAGTTGTTTGTTGACGGTCTTCTCGATGACCTTTGCCGGGAGCGGGAGCAGGGAGATGGGTCGGATGTTCTTGAGGTCCTCAGGGTCCGCCTTGGGTTTCTTGAGTAAGGCCTTGATCTCGGGGTGCTTCCAGCTCTCCGAGATGGTTGCTGTCCTGAAGGAGGTGTTGATGACTTTCCGGACATGGGGTGCGATGGATGTGCTGGCTTTGTTGAAGATGTGGTGTGGGCATGGGTCTGACGGAGATCCGGAATGGATGGTGTTCATGATCTTGATGGTGTCGTCGTCATGGATGTTGGTCCAGGAGAGCAGGCGGTTGGTGCAGATGGTGGTCGTGGGGGCGGAGGTCTCCGTGGTTGTTGGCGTTGAAGCTGTCGTGGGTGTCTGTGATCTTGCAGTGAAAGAAGGTGGCCAGCGATTTGCACAGGTCTTGCAAGCGTGGGATGTTGTTGGTGTTGGAGCTGACGTTGGAGTGTTCCTTCATGATGTTAAAGAGCTCTTTGTTGTTGTGCGCATGTTGTCTAGGCGGTCTTTGAAGGAGGCCCTTTTGGCGGATCTGATGAGGTGATGGTGTCTGTGGGTGGCGTTCTTGTGGGCTGCGTGGCTGTCCAGTGTTTGTTCACGAAGCCAGATCTTCTCCAGCTTTCGGCTGGTTTGCTTGGAGGCTGGGAGGTCTTCAGTGAACCACCTGGCTTTCTTGTTGGTGTGACTGTTGGAGGGTTTCTTGATCGGGGCAAGGGTGTCAGCGCAATCGTTGATCCACTGTCTGCAGCGGTGTCGGAGTTGGTGGGGTCGACAGATGTATTCTGTGGAGGAAAGGGCGTCTGTGCTGACGAAGTCGGCGATGGAGTCGCTGAACTGTGGTGGGGGTCCGGGGGGTCTGTAGATGAGGGTTCCTCTGAGGGTGGTGTTGGGGTCGGTGTGGCTCTGGAAGTGCAGTTGTTCGGCGGTGCTGAAGGTGTCGTCTGTGTTGGTCGAGACTCTGAGAGTGTTCCTGTGGATGATGGCGATTCCTCCCCCTGCTCCGTTGGTGCGGTCCCTGCGGGTGATCTTGTAGCCTTCCGGGATGGCTATGGCTATGTCCGGGGGTTCAGCCAGGTCTCCACCAGGAAGGCGACATCTGGAGAGGTTGAGTTGAGTAGGTCCCAGAGTTCAACGGTGTGTTTGCGGGCGGAGCGGGTGTTGAGAAGGATGCATCTGAGGTGGTTGGGTTCTTTCCCGGACAGCAGCATGGTGGGGCGGATGCTTGCGAAGCTGCAGTTCCGGCAGGTGAAAGCTCCATGGGTGCGCTTCGGGCAGCCAGGAAGCAGGTGTGTGATCGTCCGGTGTTGAGTGCGTGGAGGGTTCTAGCATTGTAGCGATGTCGGGTGTCATGGTAGTCGCGGGGTCCAGGGGTCCTGGCGCTGAGCACAGACGGGCTTACCTTAGGCATGCCGGCTGCACAGCCTCCATCTGAGGGGATGTGGGATGGAGGAGCAGCTGGGAGGCGGAAACGGGGTGGCGTCCCTTGACCCCACTAGGGAGGTCGCTTCCCCTCCGCACAGCACCGCCTGTGTGTCCCTGCCCCAGCTGCGACTGCTGAGGAAGTTCGAGGCCCTCCACCACCCACAGGCTACCACCTGCGCCTCATCCCTGGTGGCTAGTGGCAGGCCGTAGGAAGGTTTGTTCATCCTCCGCTTTATTGCTTTTATTGTATTGCCTATATTTCATTGTTGTGTCTGTGACTGCTGTTGTTTGTCTTCCCCCGCTGCCTGTATGGGGTCCGTGGCCCTTTTTCTTCCCTCTGTTCCCCTCGCTGTCCCCGTGCTCTCTCTGCCCGGTCTTGTCTTTTGTACTCCTCGCTGCCCCCGTGTCTCTGCCCAGTTTTCCCTTCTGTTCCCCTTGCTGCCCCCATGTCTCTGCCCAGTTTTCCCTTCTGCTCCCCTTGCTGCCCATGTGTCTCTCTGCCCGTTCTGCCTTCTGTTCCTAGCTGCCCCTCTATTTCTGTTTTCTGTATTTTGCCTCTGTGCCACTCGTTTTTCTGGTATTTCTGTGCCCTTTTGCCTTCTGCCACTCGTTTTTCCCTCATTTTTGTGCCCCTTTTGCCTTCTGTTACACTCATTTTTTGTGCCTGTCTGCCTTCTGTGCCACTCATTTTTTCCCTTGTTTTTGTGCCCCTTTTGCCTTCTGTTCCACTCGATTTTTGTCCCCTTCTGCCTTCTGTTTCGCTCGTTTTTTTGTACCCTTCTGCCCTCTGTGCCACTCATTTTTTGTGCCCTTCTGCCCTCTGTTCTACTTATTTTTTTGTGCCCTTCTGCCCTCTGCGCCACTCATTTTCCCCTCGTTTCTGTGCCCCTTTTGCCTTCTGTTCAACTCGTTTTTTGTGCCCTTTTGCCTTCTGTGCCACTCATTTTTCACTCAATTTTGTGTCCCTTTTTCCTTCTGTTACCTTCGATGTCCCTCACCATCCTCGCTGCTGCGTCCCTTGTGGCCCCGCCCCCTGACGACCCACTGCTCATTTGCTGCACCCGTCTCCCACCTCCCAGCTGCTCCTCCCTCCCACCTCCCCATATATGACAAGCCTGTCTGCGCCCGTCCGTGCCTGGACCGTGCCCAGCGCCAGAACCCCTTGCCCCCGCACCCACGATGATGACTGCCGCCACTACGACGCCAGCACTCTGTATGCTCTCAACTCCGGACTGAGCCACACCTGCTTCAAGGCCGGCCAGAAACGCACAAACGTCCCCTTCACCTGCCAGAACTGCAGCTGCACCAGCCTCAGAGCCGAGGAACCACCCGCCAAGAAAGACCCCAACCACCTCCGATGCATACTACTGAACACCCGCTCCACACCCAAGCATGCCGTCGAGCTCTGGGACCTGCTCGACACAACATCCCCGGACGTCGCCTTCCCAACAGAGACCTGGTTTAATGACTCCTCCGCACCCGACATCGCCATAGCCATCCCAGACGGCTACAAGATTGCCCGCAGAGACCGCACCAACGGAGTTGGAGGAGGAATCGCCATCGTCCACAAGAACAGCATCAGGGTCTTGGCTAGCACCGACAACGCGCTCAGCACCGCCGAACACATGCATTTACAGATCCACACAGACCCTAACTCCACCCTCAGAGGTACCCTCGTCTAATGACCCCCCGGACCCCACCCCCAGTTCAGCGACTCCATCGCCGACTTGATCAGCATGCACACCCTGACCTCCACCAACCACACCCTCCTCGGAGACCTGAACTTTCACCTTGAGAACAACAACGACAACAACTCCACAACCCTGATCAATAACCTCTCCAATCTCAGACTGAAGCAACTCATCACAACGCCCACCCACTACGCCGGCCACACACTCGACCCGTCTTCTCCTCAAGCCCGCACGTCTCTGTCAGCCACACCACCGAACTCCTCTGGACCGACCACCGCTGTATCCACTTCGCCTTCCAGAAGCCCACCACACACCACCGCACCCAACAGATACCCCGTCGCTGCTGGAGCAAAATCACCGAAGACCAACTACACGCAAACCTCGCTCTCAGCCCACCCACCGAACCCTCCAACACCGACGACGCTGCCCACAGCCTCAGATGCTGGATCGAGGACTGCGCCAACACCCTCGCCCCGCTGAAGAAACCCCCCACAGAGACACCAGCAAGAGGGCCAGCTGGTTCACCCCAGAACTCCTAGCCTCCAAGCAAGCCTGCCAGTACCTAGAGAAGAAATGGCACAGTGAACAAACTCCGACAGCCACGAAGCACATCCTGCCGTCGCACGCTCTGTGCGACCCCCTCGCAACCTTCTTCCACCGCAAGATAGCAGACATCCACGACAGCTTCAACACCCAGACAGCCCCAACAGACAGCAACACAACAGACCCTCCGCACACCATCGACCACGACCCCCTGCTAGCTTGGACCAGCGTGAGCATCGATGACAACATCAAGACCATGCGCACAATCCACTCCAGCTCTCCATCAGACCCATTCCTGCACCACGTCTTCAACAGAGCAAGCAGCTCCATTGCACCCCACCTGCACAACATCATAAATCTCTCCCTTGAGACCACGACCTTCACAGAGATCTGGAAACACGCCGAGATCAACGCCCTACTCAAAAAACCTATGGTACAGCCAAGAGACCTCAAGAACTTCCGGCCCATCTCTCTGCTCCCCTTCCCAGCCAAGGTCATCGAGAAAACCGTCAACAGACAGCTAACCCGATACCTCGAAGAAAACAGAATCCTGGACCTTTAACAGTCAGGGTTCCGCAGCAACCACAGCACCGAGACTGCCTTCATCGCCACCACCGAGGACATCAGGACCCTGCTGGACAACCGCAAGACCGCAGCACTCATCCTCCTAGACCTCTCTGCCGCCTTCGACACTGTCTGCCACCACACACTTCCCGCACGCCTACTTGCTGCAGGGATCCGAGACAAGGCTCTGGATTGGACCACCTCCTTCCTCTCCGGCAGAATCCAGAGCATCTGCCTCCCCCCATTCCGTTCCAAAGCCTCCGAGATCATCTGCAGTGTACCCCAGGGATCCTCCCTCAGCCCGAATCTGTTCAACATTTACATGACCCCGCTCGCACATGTAGCCCGACAGCACAACCTCAACATAATCTCCTATGCCGACAACAATCAGCTGATCCTCTCCCTCACCAAGGACCCGATCACTGCCAAAGCCAACCTTCACGAAGGAATGAAGGCCATCGCCGACTGGATGAAGACCAGCTGTCTGAAGCTGAACTCAGACAAAACGGAGGTCCACATCCTCAGCTTCAACCCTTCAGCCTGGGACGACTCCTGGTGAGTGACGACACTGGGGGCAGCCCTAACACCCACCGACCAGGCACGCAACCTGGGAATCATCCTCAACTCAACGCTCTCAATGACCAAGCAAGTCAATGCCGTCTCCTCCTCCTGCTTCAACACCCTCTGCATGCTCCGCAAGATCTACAGATGGATCCCGACAGATACAAGAAAGACAGTCACCCAGGCCCTCGTCAGCAGCAGACTCGACTACAGAAACGCCCTCTATGCCGGAGCCCTGACTAAGTTCATCAAACGACTACAATGTATCTAAAACTCCACGGCACGACTGATCCTCGACGTACCACGCCACGGCCTCCGGCCACATCACCCCACACCTGAGAAACCTGCACTGGCTCCCGTCAACAAGAGGATATCCTTAAAGCTCCTCACCCACACACACAGGGCACTCCACAAGACTGGCCCAGCCTACCTCAACAGACGGCTCTCCTTCTACATCCCCAAATGCCAGCTACGCTCCGCCGACCTCTCACTCGCCACCGTCCCGCGCATCCGAAGAACAACCACCGGTGGGAGACCCTTCTCCCACCTCGCCTCCAAGGCATGGAACACACTCCCAATGAGCCTACGACAGACCCAAGACCTGCTGATCTTCAGGAGGATACTCAAGACCAGGCTGTTCGCTCAGTAGCGCCTCCCCAAGCGCCTTGAGACACTAGCGGGTATGTAGTCCGCTTTACAAATGATTGAGTGATTGATTGCTCACTCTTTTTAGCGGCAGGAGCTTATTCCATGCTGCAAAATTAACCATAGCATGCTGCTTTTTTCTGCCGCTCGAGTAGATTTTCTACTTGAGCAGCATCTTTCGCAACACAAACAGTAGTGGCCTGCCGTAAAACCCCGCATTGAGAAATCTCGCCTGGAGGCTTTCTAGTGCCCAAAAGTCACCATAGGGAACACAAATACTTCCTTAAACTCACCAACTTAATGTTAGTGAGCGGCTCGTGAGAAAATACTCTGCCATGTGGAGTTTCTGCGGAGTATTCTGCAGAGTATTGCCGGAACTCCACGTACCAAAGGAAACGTGGAATAGGCAAACTATGCAAACTCTGCAGGAGGAGTGGAATTTTTTGCTCACCCCTAGTTGATACATTAAGTAACTATTTTCGTAATTTTAGTGTCTTCATTTATTATTGTAGACTTTAAATCCATTGACAGCATTTGCAATGATATCATCAGTTCAGAGATCAAATTACGTCATTCTTGCAGCATCACAGTAAATGTAAATGTTTTGAGCTTATATAGCGCACAGCTACCCGCAGTGGGTTTCCCAGCGCTTGCTTAGGGAACCCGTCCTGGTATTCCCCTGTGAGATAACCCCGGCAGGGGTATCCACAAGGTGAAAGCCAGGCATCCCGCCGCAAGGGGCCGTTGTGGAGATTAAGCAAGCTATTGCCCAGAGTCGCAGAGTGTGAACCCGTGAGTCGAGAAGGCACCGGAGTGAGAATTAACGAGTCCGTGGAAATTTTAGCCCAAGACCCGCCGAGGCCAGGGCCGATCTCAGCTTCCGGGTCTGCCGCCTCTAACCCCTGAGCCACACTTCTCCGACACAGTAAGGCAAATGGTGCATGATGGTCTTTCAGCTACCACTGCGCCCACTCCCATTACCCACAATTACACACAAAGTTATTGACAAATTAATAAAGAGCAGTGTAGAAGCACGCACTGTGGAACTGTAGCATTCTATAGAAAATTCTGCAACCTTTGTAAGTTTAAAAAATCCTCTTAGAGGTTTGCTATGTAGCTATGGTCTTATTATCATTTGATGTAAAAGGATTATTTGTTCTTTAACATGAATAAAAAGCTTGCTATTTTTCGAAAAACATATTTTAGACACTTAACCATGTGTTTCATAAAAGGAGAGACTTACTACTTTTACTTTCCATTCAGCTGAAAATGCAGATGATGAATGATAACTGCTTTGATAGTCTCACCATAGTCCATCTCTATTTCCTAAGATTACAAGAAATGCTTTCATCTAAATCGAATACGCTTCCATGCAGTGACAGTAGGAAAAGTGTTGTGCTCAGCAAAATGTATTTTCAGATCTTGCTATTTCAATTATAGCAATCAGAAAATTCCAACTGAATCTAGATCATTCAGTATAATCATTCTTTTTTTAACGGTGCAAAACTACTGATCAGGGAAAATACCACTGACGGCTCGTGTCCCGACAGGGAGGAGGGGGCGTGACGGACGACAAACAACAAAGGAGACACACAAAAAAATAAAACGTACCTGCTGCATCAACGCTCTTCTGCTCAGTCCTCACCAGCACAGGCTCCCAGAATCCCCTGCAGTCAATCCTGACACTGCTCTCATGCAGCTGGCAGTATGAAAACAGCATCAGGAATGGACTTAGCGCTGATGATTCACGCTCCCAGTGAGTCTGAGAGCCTGTGCGTGCTGTCTCCAACCCAGCAAAACAGCTAGGGTTGGAGACAGCTTCAGTGCGCATGTCGGTATGGCTGTCCTGAGATGGCCAGCCAAACCAACATGTGCACTTGACAAACAGTGCCCTGCCCACCATCCCCCTCCATGATAGCCCCCAATGAGGCCCACTTCCAAGACTTAGCTATTAAAAGAAAACTAAAACGATAATAAACTCTTTTATTACCGTGCTATTATGGAGGTTTTGAGGCTGGTAGGTGGAGCAACAAATTCCTAATGGTGAACAAGCACTGGTATGTGGGGGTAACTCTACTGCACGTTTAAAATCCTTTTTGGGATAAATAAGCCTGCTTTAGCTTGATTGTGACAATAGGCAGACTTATTCCTGTTTCTACGTCTTCTTTAAATCAGAGCAACTTTTTTGGAGTGATGGCAAGATTAGAACTGACATCCATTCGCTATTATTCAGTCTCACCACATAAGGAAAGCTATATTCTAAAATGCATACTGGTGGTTGGTATTATAGATGCAGAATCTGTTAAAGAGTGTTGTTTACTTTCTTCATGCTGGGTGGACTTTTTAAAGAAAGACTAAGAAGCTGACTAGTTAGGCCTTAGGAAGACGCGTGACCACTGGAAAATCAAAACTGCCCTTTGTGAGAGGGTGTCAACATTTCGCAAAAATTTCACTGCTTGGAATGACAAAAACACCTGGGGCCTCATTTATGAAGGCCTTGCGCCACTGGTGCGCCACTTTTTCCCATTTTAAAAGTGACGCACCGGCGGCGCAAGACCTTCATAAATAAGGCCCCTGCTACGCTTTTAATACTTACAGGCCTATGGCCAGTCCATGTAAGCAAAACATGGGTGTTCCCTATTCGTGGTGTGACTTCCTGAGAACACAGTAGGTGGGATTCGGGATGAGCCACATTAGTCCGAGTTCATTTTAAACCTCACAGAATGGTTTGATATATCAGGAGTGAACAACCTGCATAGAGAACACCCTCTTCCTCGCCTGAGTTCTTCTTAGCTGACATTATTCGCTTCGTAGAAAAACACCTCCATCTGAGTGGTAATTTTCAAGATATGAGATGTTTAGAATTCTCCTCATAACTGTGGAACAAAAATAGATTGGTTCATTCATCTGGCAGAAAAATTCGTAAATCCTCATACAGATGTTTCAGTGCTCTTCCTTAATGTACAGTCATGTTAGAAAGTCACGCTACAGCCTCATGTGCATTTCCTGCTTGCTGAACACGCTTCCAATGTGAACAGCACACGAAAAGCATTTTCCCCATTTCTATATGAGATGTGTTGGTCGAGCGAAGTAAATTATACATGAAACATAGAAGCCTTTGGATATTTTTGTATTTCCTACTTTTTTTAAGGTTTTCTCCTAACGAGGGAGGAAAGTGTGTGGTTAGTCAATGTGCTAAAATATCCACAAGTGTTTATATAATTTTGGGGCATATTACCAACAACTAGCGATAATTATCGCTATGTTGGCTTAGCGGCAATATTTTTATCGCCGAGCTGCGGTGATTTTAATCGCTTAGGAACCTTGGGGCATATTATCAAGGGGGTTTATCTCCGCTTTTTTGGCTTTAAAAGCCAAGAAAGCGGAGATAAAATTATCTCCCTATTACCTAGCTGTCGCTAACACCAGTTAGCGACAGCTAGTAGGAGATAGCGACCATCTTGGGCCCCACTTTGCATGTCAGTGATATTTATCACTAATGACATGCAAAGTGGGCGTGCCAAGATGTTAGCGACTGAAAACAGTCGCTAACATCGCTATCTCCTATTACCAACTTTTGGAGATATTCGCGCTAAGCGCGAATATCTCCAAAAGCTAACACCTGCCCTGAGCAGTTCTTAGCCATGTTATCCAATGGTAGGTGGATAACATGACTAAGAGCATTAGCTCGGTAATGCATGAATATCGCTGACTTTTCAGCGATATTCATGCATTAAAGCCAAAAAAGCGGAGATAAACCCCCTTGATAATATGCCCCTTTATTATTAAAAATATGGGCCAGATGTACGAAGGTTTTTTGCATTCACACACCCTCAGTGTCAGCCAAATGCAGGTTGTGCGACGGCAAAAACCCATCTACAAATGTACTAACCCCATTTTGCAATTAGGAAACGTTTTTCCAAATCACAAAATTGGTTTAGAAATTATAACTGAATTGTAGTTTAGGAGATAATGGAGGCGTTCCTTCCAAATTGACAATCGGTACTTGGTAATCAGTAATTTCGGATGGAAACCATTAATAAGTTTCAGACTGCCCAGTGTAGTTGTAAGTAACTGATTCAACAAGGGGAAGGGGTCTCTTTTGGAGCCTTTACCCTTTGACAATCAAGACACCAGCTCCAGGGTGAGCATTGGCTGCTCTCACTGATGGTACCAAAAAGTGAAAAAAGACAATTTTAAAGCAGCAGGCCCGGTTTTTCAAAGCAACCCTATTTCCTTCAATACATATAGATATATAGATATATATATATATTTTATGGGAGGAGCAGGTCCTTAGGGTAGAGCACAAGAACGCCATGGACGAACATGTGGTGATCCATCTAAGGTACATTGATGACCTATTCTTCATTTGGAGGGGCTTTGAATCGAGTGCCATCGAATTTGTGGATAAATTGAATAGCAACTGCTTAAATTTGAACTTTACATCCACAATTGATATACAGACTATTTGTTTTCTAGACGTTGAGGTGTACATAGAGAATAATGTATTGGCAACTAGGTTAGATAGAAAGTCCACAGCGGGCAATACAGTACTGCACGCGTCGAGTCACCATCTGGAGCATTTGATACGCAGCATCCCGTTTGGGGAGATGCTGCGTGGCAAACGCATTGCTGCTCGGACGTGGAGTGTTGTGTTGCCCAGCAGGCCAGCAAAAGACGCTTCTTAGCCAGGCGATATGCCCCGGGGGTAATTGACGAAGCCATCAATAAGACCAAGTCCCTAACCAGAAGTGAAGCTTTGGTACCCAAATCACAAAAGGAGAGCAAAGTTGAAAATAAATCTGATTACCAAACTAGAATAATCCTTATCTTTAGTAGACAACATCAAGAATTACGAAGGATCTTTACCCGTAATTGGAATTTGGTACAGGGGGATCCTGTGATTGGGCATTTAGTCTCAAACAAACCAGCCTTGACTTTCAGAAAGTCACAATCGATGGGTAACAAACTGACGAGTAGCATCCCTGAAGTAATTACCCAGGGGACATGAATGTCACAGGTGAAGGGTTTTAGGAAATGCCCAAGTTTCAAGGCCTGCAAATTTGGCAGCAACAGAACGCAATACACCATTCCTTTCCATACAGAACCCATCTTGATCAATAAAAGAATGACTTGCAGGACGGACTACGCTATTTATGTGCTGGAGTGTCCATGTGGGCTAAGATACATCAGCAGTACCAAACTGCCAGCCCACAAACGGATACTCCAGCACATAAGAGCAATTACAGGAAAGGACCTAGCATACCCAGTGGCCAGACACTTTGAACAATCTCATAACAGTAACCCCAGTCTACTGCAATACTATGTAATTGACACTGTCTTTCCCATGAAGCGGGGAGGTAATCGAGAAGCAAGGCTGCGTCTCCTAGAGACAAGATATATAATTGAACTAGATTCTAAACATCCGGCAGGGCTTAACGCAAGCGAGGATTTCTATACTTGTCTTTAAATCTTGAAATTAACGATTTTCTAGCTGACACTTCAACATTATCAAGTTCTCCTACTAATTCGGATTGTTTTCTTATAAATCAATATGGGCTCATTTTGAATACGAAGGATTTTTTATTGACAACACATGTTTCAGGAATATTTTACTAATATATTGTGATTTATAGATGATTAATAGTTTTTTTGAATTGCACTTTCTCGGGGGTTGGCAGCATCAACTTTGGATAGCATTAGCTATACCAATGTTAGTTGCAGAACAACATTAAGGTATTAGGTATGCACTTTTTTGCACAAATTTACTTTTTCTTAATGTTTGTGGTATAAAGTGTTGTTACACATTAGGAGTGACGTACACAATCAACTTATGACGGTACACAGGAATCAATGCCCACTGGGGCTTTACTTTAAGAATACACATGACTCTAGCAACAATATCAGCAATTATAAAAGCAGCTAGTATGATATTGGAGAATTGTTTGCCCAGCTACAACACAATAAGTGGGTTTATACACCGGATTTCTGGTGGTTTTCAATACATACTTACGGTGAAATACGGCTCTCTATAAAATCATGAGAAAGCGCAATCATTTAGGGCTAGATGCAGGTAAATAGAATTTACCGATTTGTAAATCCCGAATTTTACAGATTCGGTATTTACGAATCGGTAAATGCTATGTAGCTAATAACTCTGTAAAAATTACGGAATCGTTAAGATTCGGTATTTACCGAATCGGTATTTACCGATTCGGTAATTGACATTCATTCCTATGGGCCTGGAATATCAATTACCGAATCGGTAAATACCGATTCGGTAAAAGGGGGAAAACATTGAAGGGTGGCAGGGTGTAACTTTGACACCCTGTTGCACGCCTCAATTGTTTATGGGTGCACATGTTGCAGACATACATGCCCTAAGGGCATGTAAGTCTGCAACATGGCACTGAAGCAATTTGCATTAAATTGCTTTTTTTTTTCTTTCGTTATTTACCACCAACTTGTAGTTGGTGGTAAATAACGAATCCTAACATGGGATAAGCACTCATTTAAGTGCTCCCTACATTAGGAAATCAGTAATTTACAGAATCTGTATTTAAGAATTCAGTAAATTACAGAATCCTTAATTTCGGCCCCCTACATAAGAAAAGCCTATTACCGGTCGGTAACAGCCAAAATTCATTAATTTTGGCAGTTACCGACCGGTAATGGGCCACCTACATCTGGACCCTGGTGAGGTGTTGTAACTGAATAGAATGAAATGATGATTTTATAAATCAAATCATTTGAAATGGTCGCTTTTTTGACACCTTGGCTGCTGTGACTTTTCCCCTCCTGTGCTGACATTCTTTGAATACCATTGTTCATGACGAGCTCAGCTCATCATAAGCACAGCTCCACTGTGCCTCATGACGAGCTGAGCTCGTCATGAGCATGGAAGGGGTTAATATTTATATATTTATTTGTGTATATATACTTATTTAAAATGTTGAATGTTTTAACTTTATTCCATGCTTGCTATATTTTGCACTTTAAGTCACTATTTTGCTGCTAAAACAATATGCTGCTATGAAAATTAATACTGTGTGTATTTTGAAAAATGTTGCACTGATATATGCTTAATTTGCACAGTTCTAAATGCATTACGCTATTCACAGTAACTTTTCACTATCTATGATGGGCTGTGCGAAGCGTAATTTCCTGTGTGTGCACTTTAAAATGCCTTCCCTGCTCTGACAACGCGTCATGTGATCAATACCCGATAAGGGGTTGAAACGCGTCATGGCAGACCGGCTGGAACACTGCCACAGCTGAAAAGCATTTTAACAAAAAAATTGTTGTGAATGCACAATGTTTGGGAATTCACAGGAGAAGAATCCCCAAAAAACAAGCATGGGCTCCCATGCTTGCATGTAAATAATCCCCCCGGGTGGGCCAGGTCCTGGGGACATACCATAAAAATAGGAGGGGAGGCATGTAGCCCCCTCCTAGGGCATACGAAAGCCCAGGGGCCCGCCACCTCCCCGAGACATTGCTTTTTATGTATACCGGGGAACCAATGAGGTACCCCTGCACACCGAGGACCCCTACCTCCCCGAAGCAAATGTACATCAAATAATGAGGGAGGCAGCGTGGCCCCTGCAGCCCTGAAAACTGCCCCCTCCCGGGAGCACTTAAAAATAGGCATGTGGATGGGCTCGCTGGGCCTGCTCGTGCCTTGTGGACCACCACCTCCCTGGGGCTAGATATCAAATTAATGGGGAGGCCTGTGGGACACCCCGCAGCTCTTGGGATTACCACCTCCCCGGGGCAATTCATTTAAATTAAGGGAACCCATGGCCCCCCACAGCCCTGGGGACCACCACCTCTCTAGGGCTAGGTACTGCAGTGGAGGGGGGCAGTGTGCCCCTCTCTTGGAGCCATAGATTGCCCTGGGGACCGCAACCCCCCCCCGGAGGAAGTTCCTGCAATGTCTGGGGATACCCACCCTTGGGACATAGCTGTTTGCAGTGGCTTGGCTGGAGCTTTAACCGCTCCTCCCAAGTCACAGCAAACATTCTGCTTTCAGTATGCAAGAGCTGCGAAAATGCTCTTGTTTGCTAGAAGCTTTTGCCTATTTACCTGCCTATTGTCAAGTGAGCAGGGAAACAGATGAATTGCTTTCACACACAGGGAGCTGCATGTTTGGGAGTTCCCTGTGTGTGAAAGCAATGTTGTTTCCCCTCAGGAGGAGGGGAGCCGACAGAGACCATGGAGGCCTTCAGGCTCACTGTGGTCCCATTGCACACTGTGGACCCTAGGGCTGAAATCGGGCCTGGGAAGAAGGGTCTCGGGCTCCCCTCCTCCATTGGAAAAAAGTTCAGTCCCTGGGGGATGAGGTTCCCAGGGCCGAAATAGGATTGACCCACATGGCATATCCTGCGGCAGGTCATGTGGCCAAATCCCCAACAGGCAGCCAACCTCACACTGTGCACAGTCTATGCTGTGCACAGCAAAGGTTGTCTTTCGTGCACCAGGGAACCCATCCAGGACCAAATACAAAACAAAAGGGGGGAGGGACCACACATCCCCCCTCAACAACCCTTATTGGGCCCCTGGGATCCCAATCTCCGGGGCGATACCAATATAAAAGGGGATGGTGCCCTTTGCTGCATGAGCAGTGACACCTGCCTTATTTATATTATATAGGCCAGACTTGCTTTAAAAGCTACAAATATATTTTACAAAATGAAAATGTGTGGGCCTATGATATAATCCCTCTTTTGCTTTTCTCTCATGTGTAAACCCAACTTTTGTAAATTGCTTGGGTTTAATATCATAAAAAGACACATGATAGCCTAATATTTTTTGTGAATCAGATCCTCAAGGCTGTAAAATGCAAGCAACATGTCTACTTATTCTCCATTTAGGTATCAGGTAAGCTGTGGACATCGGGGATTTAGAAGCTCACAATTTGCGTATTGTGATGATTGCAACTTGAATATTATTGAATCCTCAGGATGGGTGGCATCAGAGTCCATTTAGATTAGTATCCCTTCATTATGTCCCTTCCCTGTATTTATTGCTTCCTCCACGGACCATACAATGCTGAATATGATATTACTGAATCACAAGAGATAACCGACAACTACACCCACTAATATTGGAAGTGATCCATACATCGCCCCTTTCAGTGGTGGGATTTGTTGACCCCTTTATAAATAAATTGTGTGATTCTGTCCGGTGTGCACATTGTTCGCCTGTGGAACATGTTATTTGTATTCCTTATCTGTCTTGTTTACTTATTGTTTTGTATTCCTCTTTACATTATTCTCCTTCACATGAATAAGAAGAGGTGCCTCATGGCATATCCCCACTCTCAACAGTGTATGGGACTGGGAAACAAAATCCTCTATGCTTCGCCCTCTGATGGACTTTTCCATTTTCCCCCTTGAAACAGTGTGGAGTGTGCGAGTGGGTCAGAGATTTTGTAAACAATGAAACAAGTGAAAACATTATTGGCTTTGAACAAACTATCAGGACATTTCCACCCTAAAATGCTCAATTCCAAACCTTGGAAGTGGAATTATTTAAGCAAACATCTTTGTGTAACTCCTTTTATGAGTGTAAAACAACATTTGGAAAATTACAAACTGGGTATGTTTTCATACACAGGCCAAATGCTGGGGATTCCCAAGTGGGAATACATCCTCAGAAGTCAAGAAAACTAAGTCTGTACCAAACAGAGTTTTTTGCAGTGCTGGAAACAGGCTCAGTAGGAATATTTGGTAAATGTAGCGGGCCTCATGAAGCTGTACCTGGCTACAGTTAACATTCTTGCCATGCTAGGGGATTTGAGAACTGAAAACATGGCAGAGCCTGAAGATAAAATCTTGGACTGGGGTTAGGCGGCAAATCTGTTCCAGCAGCGAAGCAACTTTGTTGGCTACAGCAGTCTGTTTGTCCCACTCAGATTATTTGGTGCCAAACCCCATAGTTTAAGTGGAGACTCAGATTCATCCTCTCACCTTGCCCAACTGGAGGACGTAAAGCTCCAGAAACAAGAGTAAGGGCCTGATGCACCAAAAACTTGTTGCAATAAATTTGTCACCATTTTAAAAAAAATATTTTAATTAACAATGCTCATGAGACCATACAGTACAAAGTAGTGTCTGTATACCACATTGGGAGATATCACAAGAGTTGACAGTGAAGTAATTGTTCGGGAACAACAAGGACAATCAGCAATCCCCATCTCTCCTACCCCTCCATGAATGCTCCATTTTCTCTGTACTTTCAGCCGGGGTGCCCACACTTTCTTCCATTTTTTAGTACACCCCCTACTTTTGTATACAGTTTCTTTGGCCCTTTGGCACCAGTCGCGGTCCCGCTTCCATTCCTCCCACTGCAGGGGTGTCTTCGCCCCACCCCCTAGCAATATTTTGTTTTGCCACTCCCACTGCCAGGGCAAACCACATTTCCACATACCTAGACCATTCAGTGTCCCCTTTAATCATCAATAAAAGCCACTTCGGCTCCATCAGAACTGTCTCCCCCACCACACTAGACATGGTGTCGGTGACCTTCGTCCAGGAGGGGATGATCTCCCGACACTCCCATAAGATATGAAAGAAGGTGCCCTCCTGTTGACAGCCCCTTACGCATGACGCCGATAGACTCCTGCCCCATGCATAAAGGTGTGTGCGGGGGTAGTAGGTCTCAGCAGTGCATCCTAACAGTCTTCATCATCTATGCTTCCAAGATCTTTGGCCCAAGCTGCTCTAAGAGTGATCAGAGGGTCAGGTATGTTGTTTATCAATTTACGATAAGTTGTAGATGTGGGTTTCTCTGTTATGGGGTGAAGCAACAACCTATCTTCTATCGCGGAGTATTCCAGGATAGATGTACCACTCTGTATATGGGATTGTAGGGCATGCAGGATTCGTATATGACAGTATCTCTCTGACTGGTGTAGGTTGTATTCCCTTTGAAGTTACTCAAAGGAGCAGGGGGAATCCCCTTTCAAGACACCACCTAAGTATTCGATGCCACTCAACTTCCACCCCTTAAAACCGTTAAAGCAGTCACCTTCCGCAGTTGCTTGCCTCGCCACTGTGGTGTTCTCCCGGTCAGTGTGCCCGCCCATCCAAGGAGTTTATTAGCCTCTCTCCAACAATGCATTACTACCCTGGTGTGCTCAGGTCACACCGCCTGCGGCCTTCTGGCATAAAGAAGAGGTTCACAATTGCCCCTGGGCATAACCATCTAATCTAACCTGTAGTCAGGTTCACAACTATCCATATACACCCAGTCCTTTATCACCGGAAGCTGCGAGGCCCAGTAATATAATTTGACATCTGGAAGCGCCAGTCCTCCATCGTATACTCCCCTGTATAGCTTGTGCAACGCGATCCTAGGGGACCCTCCATCCCACAACAAGGTCTGCACCGCCTGTGATATTCATTTAGAAACGCTCCGAGGGACAGGGCATGTGTGTTCTGTAGAATGAAGAGGAGTCTCGGCAGTGTAAGCATTTTAAATAAAGCCGCCCTGCCCATGAGGGAAAGTGGAAGGGTACGCCAGTGACTTACATCGGCAGTCAGACAACTCAGTTGGGGTTCGAGATTTCTTTTAAAAAATCCTTCTTGTCTTGCGTGACGTAAACGCCTATTTATACCCCTCGATAACCACGGGGCCGAGCACCGAGATGGGAGCCGAGGGGGGGGACCCGGCAATGGGAAAATCACGGACATTGACCAGTTGATGGTGTAGCCTGAGTAGCTGCCAAACAGCTCAAAAATGTGCTGCACTTGGGCTATCGAGTGGTATGGTCTTGCCAGATATAGAACGATATCACCGGCGTAGAGGGAGATACGCACTACCCCTCAGTCGCCACCAGTCCCAAAATCGTGGAGTCCCTCCCGATCCAGTGGGCCAGTGATTCTAGTACAAGAGCAAAGAGGAGGGGAGACAGGGGCAGCCCTGCCTGGTACCTTTCCACAAAGGGAAAGCCCTATATACTGTTCCATTGACCTACACCCGTGCTGTTGGTTGTTCGTATAGGAGTCTTACCCAACTGCAGAAGATTGGACCAAAGCCCAGCCTCTGGAGTACCATGAACAAATCGGGCCATTCAATGCTATCAAAGGCCATTGAGGCGTCCAGCGCCATCAATGCCGTTTGAGTATCCCCAACATCCTCGGTCATGTGCAGCACCCCGTATAGTCGCTTATATTATGGCGGGAGCTTCTACGGGGCATAAACCATTTGTCACCATTTTTTACCTGGATTTGTGCAACCATTAAGGAATTTCACAAAATGATCTTTGTACTAATAGGCTGGTTCATAAAATGTAATTTTAGAGTGGGTCGAGCTAACTCATGAATAATAATGAGATAGATCAGAAAAAGCAAATCCCTCCAATCAGTGACCATAAAAGGCACATGGCCTGCTAGGATCAACAGACCACCATTTTGTTGACTGCCTGTAAATATAGTAAAGTGTTTTTGTTAAATGAAGACCATTTACCTCAAAGGAGATGGTACTGAATTTAAAAATGAAAGTTTAATGTTTTTAAGTTTGATTACACTACGCTTTCCATTTGTGTGTTACTTACCATCCCAATTCTGGAATCACTAAGGGGCATATTATGAAGGGTAGGCGATAAGCTTATCGCTGCTCTAGCTTCCATTTACGGGTGAAAAGCGGTGATAAGTTTATGGCGATATCCGCAAGGCCACGCTAGTGCGTGTTTTGCTGATTTTCCTCCTGTTTACAGCATGCCTAACTTCGCATCGCTAATGAGATGCAAAGTAGGCATGTCTGCGGAAACAACATGGGTAAATATCGCAAAGGCAGCTTCGCGAAATGTACAACACGGGGAAGCGATTATTTTAATTGCAATAAGTATGCATTAAGACAGGAATTTAACGTCTGTTAAATTCCTGACTAGGGCACACCTAACATGGGAGGTGGATTCATGTGATACGACCACAGGGTAATATCTTCAAGCATATCGCCATTTTACATGGAACATCGCTGGAAAACCAGCGATGTTCCATGGAAAAGGGCAATATTGCTGGAATATAAATCACCATGGCTGTAAGCATTGTTAATACAACGCTAGCCTGGCGAAATATTCCAGTGATAGAAAAAACTGCGGTTTACAAGGTCAGCGATAATTTTCACTGCATGTTGCAATTATGCCCCTCATTTTTCTGTTGTTTTGTGACAGGATTTCAGTCACAAAACATTGATACAGCTCATTTTTATTTGGAAGCGATACCTACTATAAGCCCCTTCCAAATAGTGATTTGGTATAAATCTCAAACCACTTTTAGTTGGTAAAACTGTATAGTCTCCTACAATGCCATTAGTACCTATCAAGGAAAATGCTTGTGTTCACAAACAGTGGTTATGACTGCAACCATAAAAGCATTTAGTACATCTGGCCCTAAGGTAAAGACTTTGACTGGACTGGCACGTTTGGCTTACCCGACCCCTGTTCCATCACAGTTGGCCTGAAATTCCCATTGTACCACTAACAGAACATTCAAATTGAGAAGTTGAGGGTATTTTTGCTTTTTGCCAAAACATTATAAGAATTACTATCTCTAGTTTCTCCTAACCAATTTTGAATCCTTTTTCTGTTTTCTGCCTATTACATTCACCCTCTTTTTCTAAGTTGTTTTAGAAATGATATTGCACTGATTTGTTTACATTAACTTTGTTTGGTTCTGCTTAAAATTAACACCCATTTCTCTAGGGATGTACCTGCTTCTTGTGCCACAGTGACCAGTGGTTGAACAGAAATTCTTCTATAACTGTATTGTGACCTAACTAGGGTATGTTTCTTCGGTTGGTGAGGATTCCTCCACCAAACAATTAATAAATCACTTTCTGAAATTTATCATCTCCTTATTTTTTACAGTTTCAGGACTTGTAGCTATAATTTCAGGTACCATAGAGCATTTCACCCTGATTTAGCATTTTCAAGAAACACATCGTTTCCCACTGTTGCACGCGGAAGAATAGGAACGTTTTTCCAAAGTTTTTCTTACATTATTTTGGTCTACAAGCACTTGGTTCAAAAATGTGCCTTAATATCGACAGGAAGAAGATTGATTATTTCATTGGTCAAAAGACAGTCTTTCCTAAATCATTTTAAGCTTCCTTTCTTCAGCACAACCAACATTAAAACAGTAAAAACCACAAAACGTACCCCTGCTGTTGACATTTAACATACTTTATGCTTCAGATATTCAAACTTCAGGCACCATAAATTGCTTCACTTGAAGGTTCAGCTTCATAGCTTTAAAGGCTTTGTCAGGCCATTAGAGTACATCTTATCTGTTGGGGGCACTTTAGAACATAATTCGTACTTTCAAATGTCATAACTTTACACTGGTAGCAGGTCAGTAGTCGTGCAAATATTAATCTTACTTAAACTAACTCTGTTTCTACCCCAAGTTTTTCATCATGCTAACTCTAGTTTTTTCCATTAATTTTTCAAGCCAAAGGGCAGCATACATTAAAGTGGTGACAATTTATTGATCTTCATACAAATGGACTGAATATAATGTCTTGGAAGCGTGTAGCATAAACTCCTGTGGCATAGCGCTCTCCACACGCCTCCCCGGTGCAAGTGTGAAGTACTGCTGGAAAACCGTCTCTCGGGGACAAAACCGGCCTCCACCACTGCAAAACAGGCCCTCACCCTTGCAACCTCCCCGGAAAATGCCTGATGCCTGCTGCGGCCAGCCCTGCAGAATGTGATGAGGGCCCCCAGAGTATCTCATATCTCACAGATATTCATTGGCCTTGGTCTGAGGTTAGAGGACGATGAGGATCAGGAGTGCCCCAGATTATTTCAGCACCCTTCGGCTCTGTTGCCGATTGGACAGTGGTTTTTGGCTTGGCCTCCAGCTGTGGCGCCTCTCCCTTCAGAGGGACGTGTGAGTCTTCAACCATCCCCTACAGAAGGTTTGCTTTCGCCACCTAGAATGGCTACAGAGGCTATAGCGGCTTTTGCCAGGGCTGCAGATATTTTACACTTGCAGCCCACCTCAGTCTCCTTGCCTACTGATCCATTATTGGATCTGCTCCACCAGGAGCCTGTGGAGGTGGATCCTTTGCTGCCTTTTGGCGGCTCGTTGTTTGACACCCTTCTTGGCACTTGGACACGCCCCTCCTCTGAAAACCCTGTGGATCGGGCCATTGCACACCAGCATCGCCCGGCTCCTGATGACCCTGCCTGTTTTTCCCTTCATCCTGTGGCACAGGGAATGGTCGTTCAAGTGGCTTTCGCCCAACAGCCTCACACACCTCTTCCATTGCTAGGTTCCAATAGGGAGTCTCGCTGGTTGTAGAGGTATGGCCCCAATATTTTTGTGTCCACTAGCTCGGGCATCTGTGCTATGAACACGGCTTGCGTGTTTGCATGGGCTGCCTTTGCCCTTTGGGACTCGGTCGAGCGTCTTCTTCCCCCTCTTCCAGAGGGTCCTCGTGCTGACCTGGGTTGTCTCCTTCATGATGGACGGGAAATGACACAATATACCATTCGCTCGGCCATGGACAGCACCGACTCTATGGGTCGGGCAATGGTCAGATCCGTTTCTCTGTGTCGCCATGCCTGGCTGCATGATGGCGGTTTTCCTGACAATGTTCGGGACAGTCTTCGACATTTGCGATTTGATGGCGTATCCCTTTTTGACAGTCATGCAGATTCAGCAGTCAACCGCCTCACGTCTGGGCTCCCGTGACTTTGTACTTTCTAATCCCTGTGTGGACTTTTCTTTTTATATGCAGTGTTGTCTCTACTTGTTCTGGACACTGGGTTCATGACGTTATACCCAGGCGATCTGTGCGGCTATTCCACCAATGTGCCTCCTAATTAGGGCAGCTGCACAGCTCGTTCTGTTTCTTTTCAGTCCTCTGTCTATGAGTTCGTCTCAAGAGGTACCCCTTGCTGGGGTTGAGGCTCACCCTATGTGGGTATTCGTTGGCTATTGTATAGCTTCATTCCTTCCACAGAAGGCGTGGTAGGCTCCTGCAAAGCCTTCTTACACGGGGGTTGTCCTGTAGATGAGACTGTGATCTCTTTCTACTGTTATGGACCCTCTTACCCCTTTTTTCCTTGTTGCAACCCACAGATTGGAGCCACTCTCTTGCTTCTCCGTTACAGTCTGCGGTTTGTCCGTGACCCTCCCCTACATCTGTGGATGTTCCTTTGATCCAGGTCCCGCCTCTCAGGCCACTCCCGGGAGTATCTTTCAGCCTCACTGGTTTTTCTCTTAGTCTGTGTTGGCTGGCCTTTTCGTCAGCCACTGTCCCTTGAGCCTCCTTGTTCTGTTCTGTTATGGGACAGTTCTTCCGTGCCTGACGGCCTGCCCATGGACAATGTCGGTGTAGAGCCATGTTGACGCTGTCCCCAGACACGCAGGGTTGCCATGGCATGTTTCTCCCGTGTTCTCTATGCGTTTAGTGGGTGCACCACGCTACGATCGCTGTCACAGGGTGCCTGACAGGTGGTTGATGCCACTTGTGCGTCTGGACATTGCTCTGTCCAGCTTCCCCGCAACATACCTGTTGGTACCTATGATGTATTCTGGTATTCTATGTCACACACTCCCTTCAGGTATGTGTACCTTTCTTTTTCTGTTTCTGTCTCGACTCTACACACACCCAGGGGTCACGCATACCAGGATTTTCTTGTTGCAGGGCCAGTTGTGTTGGTCTCGGCCTTCTCTTCGTAGCGAGCATTAGGTGTGTGTGTGTATCCAGCTTGCCGGGTCCCTTTCGCGGGTTGACTACATGGCACATGTGGGTCGTTTCCGCTGCCTTACTTTGTGCTGTGCATTATACGTGGTGTAGTTATAGCAGTACCCACTGACTGCGCAGGTGTACTTCTCTCCCCCACAAACATGTCTATTCTTGTAGCCATGATTATATGTCATTCTGCTGTTCACATCCGTCCTTTCACATGTCTTCTGTGGAGGAGTAATTAAGCATTGGCAGGTCTTGTGTTTATGGTAACACAGGCTTTTACTGGGAGTGGATCAGCATCCTTCCTCTGCTGTTGCCAGTACCCTAGCTGCCACAATTTCAGCAGTACTTCAGCCACTGTTGTGCAAGCTCGGCCTGTATGCTTTGCCTCTGTCATACCGTCTGATCCTCTCCTTGGGCTTTGTCTCTTAAAAGACCCCTAGGATCCCTCAGATCCTATATTGAGTTTACCCTCTTTCGTGAACGTTATATGCTCTCACATTCCGCACAAATATTTTGTTCTGTGTCTCTTCCCACCCTCTTTTCCGACCATGGATGACCGAGGGGGTTTTCACGCCGTCCCTGGACAGCTTATAGGGCCATGGCCTCCCACTGCTTCCCGCTACTACTGAGCTTCCTGGTCTGGTAATGGCTGTATGGCCATTGCTGTCCCCACTGTGTTTCATCACCTTGTAACATCTGGGTTCTCTTGGAACTCAGGGGGGTTTAGTCGCAGACCCGCCTCCAATGGGGTATGACTATGGTATCTATTCTTCAGTTAAGGAATCTGTGGTTAGATGTCTCTATCAGTTGAATGTGTTACTTACCTTCGGTACCGATGTATCTGGTAGAGACAGTCTAGCCGCAGATTCCTTAATGCCCGCCCATCCTCCCTGCTCTGTTACGACCTTTCAGGTTGGGTTTTATACACTAACATACCTCCGGGTGGCCCTTGTGTTACTGTGAGGTGACATCTTTCATCTTCCTCCTGGGCAGGCTGATTCATTCTGCTTTTTCTTGTCCTCCACCAACCATTGCCATGATTGGGCGGTGGGTTCATGTGTCTTTCCATGTCCCTACACCCTGAGTCTCTCGTGTGATGAGCCTGCTCCTGATGTTCTTCCCTCCCTGCCACCATATCCATTGCTTGACATTTCTTGCTTCTCCTACAGTCCATTCGTTGGGGTCTCTTGGGCTTTGTCTCAGTCCGTAGATCTCTTACCGGGGTTTCGGCATTCCTAAATGGTGCCGATCTGTGGTAGATTGTCGTCACTCACATGGTTCCGGTTCTGTTGCCCTTCACAGTTATACCTTGTGGTTGCAGACTTCCTTCGTCTGCCATGACATTCTTTTCACATGTTGTTTTGCCTAGGGGAGAACATAGCCTTCACTCATGAGGGGATGCTTCTTAGAGCAGTGCTCTGCTCTTTTCCTTCACTTGCTTTCAGTATACAAAGCTTGTCACTGTCATTTGTGGTCATGATTATCACCATTCCGTTCTTTGGATTTTTCATCATTTATGGTGATGATTATCATCATTCCATTCATTGGGTTTTTCATAATTTTTAGCACACTGTTCCCATATTCTGATAGTTTTGGTGGTGGCTCCGCGTTGTGACGTGGAAAAGTTTCTCTGAAGAAAACTGATGTCGCGCAGAGCTGCTGCTGCAAAAAGATTTCCAAATCAGTCGGATGCCTGGGGATATTCTAAGTTAAGGAATCTGCAACTAGACGGTGTCTCTATCAGAAACATCATTACAGAAGGTAAGTGACTTGTTCATTAGGACTATGTGCACTTTACCACTGCTAACAGTGCTAAAGTGCTTGTGCTCTCGCCCTAAAACATGGTACATATGGCTTACACCTGATTGGCATATTTAGTTCACTCGTAAGTTCCTAGTATTTGTAATTACGTGTACCGAGAGCCTATCTATTAAATGTTACTATTAGGACTGCAACACTCATTCTGCCACACACCTAAGTAGCACTTTAAAATTGCCCCAGGCATTGTATTGTAGCTGGAAGTGCACTTCTAAAACTGTATTGTATTTTTGACCTGCCAAAATAATAATTTGCCATGCCTAAACCCTCTTTTTCAATACATATAGGCTACCCCCAAGTTAGGCCCTAAAAACCCAATAGGGCAGGGTCCATTGTATTTTTAAATGTAGGACATGTGGTTTTAAGCTTTACATGTCCGGATAGTGGAACATTCCTAAATTTGTTTTTCACTACTGTGAGGAATAGATCACTCATTGGATTACACTGGGTTACCTCATTACATTTAATACCTGATATCCTTTGATTGGGAGCAAGTAGAAATATCATATTTGGACTCAAATTAATTGTAATTTAAAATCCTCCTAAAAGGTAAAGTTTGACTTTAAGTCACAATGAAAATGCCATTTGGTACCTGATGCCAGTGCCCTGGTCACATGACTGAATAGCTCAGCATAGCAAGACAGCCTGGATCAGAGGAGGCCTGCCCTGCTTCTTAAGGCATGCCTTCTTCCTCAGACACGGGATGCTTCCTTGTCCCGCTGAAGGCTACTTTCTTCTGGATAATTTTTCAAAAATTCTTACATGGCCAAAGGTAAGCCATGACTGGTCTCAATCCTCCTCGTGTATCATCACAGTCGGCCTAAACCTTTGACTTTGCCCTAGTCTGAAATGACCAGAAACCCATAGTTGGCGTTTTGATCTTTTAGGTGCTGGATTTCACTAAATCTCCGGTTCTACTGTATTGATCTAAACAATTTGTTGTCACCAATCTATTTAGAAATGTTAGCAAAATGTCTTGATTTTGACTTTTCCACAAATCACTTACTAGTTCTCAAAACAATAAAATGAGGTTGCACCAACAGAAGGTGGATTTCCTTAGTGCTCTCTATGCCACTGAAAAGCTTTTTATCTGTTGTACACTTTTTTCATAATTGAAGCTTCTTCATGGAAGTGAAAATTAATTTTTATGAAAATTCACCCAGGCAAAAAAATCAGATACTATTTTACTGCCATCATGAGCCTTCAAACAATTCTCACACACCGTTTCAAAATGTCTTCCACATTATCACAAGTTGTAAATCTAGTGCCACTGAATCGCTTGCAGTGAATTTATGATGACAGTTGGACAAAAAGCATTGACTGAGCAAAAAGTTCTGAACTTTTATGAGGGTGCATGGTACATTTGAACATGTGATGGCTGTGATTCCTCCTAGTATCCACACATATAGTGGCACACCTTAGTTGATACTGGGGTGGGTGGAACTTGCAGAGTTAGACTCCACAGAATTCTGGTACATAAATACTCTGCAAGATTCCACAGGAGGAATTCAGCACATCACATTGCTTACTCTTTTTAGTGGCAGGAGCTTATTCCACGCTGCAAAATTAACCATAGGGTGCTGCTTCTTTCTGCTGATTGAGTAGATTTTCTACTTGAGCGGCATGTTTCTCAATGCAAACAGTAGTGGCCTACCGCTACCGCCCGCATTGAGAAATCTCACCCGGAGGCTTTCTAGTGCCCAAAAATCACACTAGGGGACACAAATACCTCCTTGCACTCGCCAACTTCATGTTTGTGAGCAGCACATGAGAACATACTCTGCCATGTGGAGGTTTTGCGGAGTATTGCCGGAACTCCACTTTCCAAAGGAAATGTGGAATAGGCAAAACTCTGCAAACTCTGCTGGCTAGTGGATTTTTTTTGCCCACCCCATGTTAATACATTAAGTAACTATTTTCGTAATTTTTGTGTCTTCATTTATTATTGAAGACTTTAAATCCATTGACAGCATTTGTAGTGATATCATCAGTTCAAATGTCATATGATGTCATTCTTGCGGCAACACCGTAAGGCAAATGGTGCATGATGGTCTTTCAGCTACCACAGCGCCCACTCCCATTACCCACAATTATACACAAAGTTATTGACTAATTAATAAAGAGCAGTGTAGAAGCAGGCACTATGGAACTGTAGAATTCTAAGGAAAATTCTGCACCGTTTCTAAGTTTAAAAAATCCTCTTAGAGGTTTGCTATGTGGCTATGATCTGATTATCATTTGATGTAAAGGGATTATTTGTTCATTAACATGAATAAAAAAGCATGATGTTTTTCGAAAAAATATTTTAGAAAACCCAATAGGGCAGGGTCCATTGTATTTTAAATGTAGGACATGTTGTTTTAAGCTTTACATGTCCGAATAGTGGAACATCGCTAAATTTGTTTTTCACTACTGTGAGGAATCGATCACTCATTAGATAACACTGGGATACCTCATTACATTTAATACCTGATATGCTTTGATTGGGAGCAAGTAGAAATATCATTTTTGGACTCAAATTAATTGCAATTTAAAATCCTCCCAAAAGGTCAAGTTTGACTTTAAGTAACAATGAAAATGACATTTGGTACCTGATGCCAGTGCCCTGGTCACATGACTGAATAGCTCAGCTGTTGGGCTTTGTGTATTTATCTTAGACAGTGAGACAAAGAGGGGGGTAACTGTTGGTATGATTGTTGGGGTTGGGTTGTTCCCTGTCCCCCTTACATTTCAAAGGACTTGCCTCCAGCCCACACAAAGTGACCTGGCTCTTGCCTTTTCTAACCCCAGACGTCTTGGAGCCTTGGCTGGAGAAGGGAAGAAGATTCCAAAACTATATGTTGGTGTAGCCTTGAAGATTCCCCCATTTCAATGGATCGCACCAGGTATAAATATTGGACTCTCAGAACAACCCGTCAGTACACTCCTAGACCCGTGTTGAATACTTCAGCAGGACAGCCTGGATCAGAAGAGGCCTGCCCTGCTTCTTAAGGCATGCCTTCTTCCTCAGACACAGCCTGCTTTCTTGTCCCGCTGAAGGCTACTTTCTTCTGGAAAATTTTTCAAAAATTCTTACAAGGCCAAAGGTAAGCCATGACTGGTCTCAATCCTCCTCGTGTATCATCACAGTCGGCCTAAACCTTTGACTTTGCCCTAGTCTCAAATGACCAGAAACCCATAGTTGGTGATTTGATCTTTTAGGTGCTGGATTTCACTAAATCTCCGGTTCTACTGTATTGATCTAAACAATTTGTTGTCACCAATCTATTTAGAAATGTTAGCAAAATGTCTTGATTTTGACTTTTCTACAAATCACTTACTAGTTCTCAAAACAATAAAATGATCGTGTATTCCCTTAGTGCTCTCTATACCACTGAAAACAAGCTTTATATCTGTTGTACATTTGTTTCATAATTAAAGCATCTACTTGGAAGTGAAAATTAGTTTTTATGAAAATTCACCCAGGCAAAAAAAATCAGATAATATTTTACTGCCATCATGAGCCTTCAAACAATTCTCACAGACCGTTTCAAAATGTCTTCCACATTATCAAAAGTTGTAAATCTAGAGCCACTGAATCGCTTCCAGTGAATTTATAATGACAGTTGGACAAAAAGCATTGACAGAGCAAATAGTTCTAAACTTTTATGAGGGTGCATGGTACATTTGAACATGTGATGGCTGTGATTGATGTGTCCACACATATAGTGGCACCCCTTAGTTGATACTGGGGTGGGTGGAACTTGCAGAGTTGCACTCCGCGGAATTCTGGTACATAAAAACTCTGCAAGATTCCACGGGAGGAATTCAGCGCATCACATTGCTTACTCTTTTTAGTGGCAGGAGCCTATTCCATGCTGCAAAATTAACCATAGGGTGCTGCTTCTTTCTGCTGCTCGAGTAGATTTTCTACTTGAGTGGCATGTTTCTCAATGCAAACAGTAGTGGCCTACCGCAACCGCCCGCATTGAGAAATCTCACCCAGAGGCTTTCTAGAGCCCAAAAATCACACTAGGGGACACAAATACCTCCTTGCACTTGCCAACTTAGGGGCCGATTATGATCGCGGACGGACTTGCGTCCGTCCGCGATCATTGAGGAGGAGGGGACGTCCGCATGGGCTGCGGAGTCCTCTCCTGTGCGATTAGGATGTGACCGCCACCCTGGCGGTCACATCCTCTATTTTTAACATTGCCGCGGGTGCAGCTTCAAGCTGCACCCGCGGCAATGTTAAAAATGCACGCATTGCATTTGCATGCAGAAAGAGGCAGGCACCGCGCGGTGCCTGCCGCTTTCTGCATGCAAATGCAGGGGGGTACCATAGGTACCCCCCATGTGCACCCCCCACCCCCCCTTCACCTAGGGGGCCCGCAACGGGCCCCCTAGGTGAAGATCCGTATGCTTTTCCACGGCGGAAAACACGCCGCGGAAAAGCACTTTTAAAATCCCATCCTGATATGGCGGACGGTGTCTGAGAGACACCGTCACCATATCAGAGCTTTTCCGCCGCGGTTGTAAGCCAGCCGCGGTGGAAAAGCTGCGGACGGAAACCAGGACCCACCAGCCATCCGAATGTGGCGGTGGGTCCTTGGTCAGTCCGCTGCGGTTTTTCCGCATCCTCGGGGCAGGCGGTGGCTTCCGCCGGCCCCGAGGATGCGGAAAAAACGCAATCCTAATGACCCCCTTAATGTTTGTGAGCAGCACATGAGAACATACTCTGCCATGTGGAGGTTTTGCGGAGTATTGCCGGAACTCCACTTTCCAAAGGAAACGTGGAATAGGCAAAACTCTGCAAACTCTGCTGGCTAGTGGAATTTTTTTGCCCAACCCATGTTAATACATTAAGTAACTATTTTCGTCATTTTAGTGCCTTCATTTATTATTGAAGACTTTAAATCCATAGACAGCATTTGTAGTGATATCATCAGTTCAAATGTCATATGATGTCATTCTTGCGGCAACACCGTAAGACAAATGGGGCATGATGGTCTTTCAGCCACCACAGCGCCCACTCCCATTACCCACAATTATACACAAAGTTATTGACTAATTAATAAAGAGCAGTGTAGAAGCAGGCACTATGGAACTGTAGAATTCTAAAGAAAATTCTGCACCATTTCTAAGTTTAAATAATCCTCTTAGTGATTTGCTATGTGGCTATGATCTGATTATCATTTGATGTAAAGGGATTATTTGTTAATTACCATTTATAAAAAAAGCTTGATATTTTTCTAAAAAAAATATTTTAGACACTTAACCATGTGTTTCATGAAAGGAGAGACTTACTACTTTTACTTTCCATTCAGCTTAGAATGCAGATGATGAATGATGACTGCTTTGAAAGTCTCGCCTAAGTCTAACGCTATTTCCTAAGATTACAACAAATGCTTTCATCTAAATCGAATATTCTTCCATACTGTGACAGTAGGAAAAGTGTTGAGCTCAGCAAAATGAATTTTCAGATGTTGCTATTTCAATCATAGCAATCAGAAAATTCCAACTAAACCTAGATAATTCAGCACAATCATTCTTTTTTTATGGTTCAAAACTACTAATCAGGGAAAATACCACTGGTGGCTCATCCCCCGGCAGAGGGCGGGGAGGAGGGGGAATGATGGACGACAAACAACAAAGGAGTCACAAAAATATTAAACATACCTGCTGCATCAACACTTTTCTGCTCAGTCCTCATCAGCACAGGCTCTCAGAACACCCTGCAGTCAATCCTGACGCTGCTCTCAGGCTGCTGGCAGTATGAAAACAGCATCAGGAATGAACTGAGCACTGATGAATAATGCTCCCAGTGAGACTGGAAGCCTGTGTTTGCTCTCTCCAACCCGGCAAAACAGCTAGGGTTGGAGACAGCTTCAGTGCGCATGTCGGTATGGCCGTCCAGAGACAGTCAGCCAAACCCACATGTGCACTTGACAACAGTGCCCTGCCCACCACTCACCCTCCATGATAGCCCCCAATTAGGCCCACTTCCAAGACGTAACTATTGAAAGAAAACTAAAACGATCATAAACTCTTTTATTATCGTGCTATGATGAAGGTTTTGAGGCTGGTTGGTGGAGCAACACATTCCTAATGGTGAACAAGCACTGGTATGTGGGGGTAACTCTACTGCACGTTTAAAATCCTTTTTGGGATAAATAAGCCTGCTTTAGCTTGATTGTGACAATGGGCAGACTTATTCCTGTTTCTACGTCTTCTTTAAATCAGAGCAACTTTTTTGGAGTGATGGCAAGATTAGAACTCACATCCATTCGCTATGATTCAGTCTCACTACATAAGGGCCACTGATAGAATTACAGAGGCAATCCGGTCAGTAAAGTCGCAATAGGTCTGAAAACCCAAGAAAACATTATCAAAGAAAGCTATATTCTAAAATGCATACTGGTGGTTGGTATTATAGATGCAGAATCTGTGTTGTTTACTTTCTTCATGCTGGGTGGCCTTTTTAAAGAAAGACTAAGAAGCTGACTAGTTAGGCCTTAGGAAGAAGCGTGACCACTGGAAAATCAACAACTGCCCTTTGTGAGAGGGTGCCAACATTTCGCAAAAATCTCACTGCTTGGAATGGCAAAAACACCTGCCACGATTTTAATACTAGGGCCTATGGCCAGTCCATGTAAGCAAAACATGGGTCTTCTCTATTCGAGGTGTGACTTCCTGAGAACACAGTGGGTGGGATTCGGGATGAGCCACATTAGTCCGAGATCATTTTAAACCTCACAGAATGGTTTGCTATATCAGGAGTGAACAGCCTGCATAGAGAACACTCTCTTCCTCGCCTGAGTTCTTCTTAGCTGACATTATTCGCTTCGTAGAAATCTGAGTGGTAATTTTCAAGATATGAGATGTTTAGAATTCTCCTCATAACTGTGGAACAAAAATAGATTGGTTCATTCATCTGGCAGAAAAATTCGTAAATCCTCATATAGATGTTTCAGTGCTCTTCCTTAATGTACAGTCATGTTAGAAAAGTCACGCTACAGCCTCATGTGCAGTTCCTGCTTGCTGAACACGCTTCCAATGTGAACAGCACACGAAAAGCATTTTCCCCATTTCTATACGAGATGTGTTGGCCGAGCGAAGTAAATTATTCATGAAACATAGAAGCCTTTGGATATTTTTGTATTTCCTGCTTTTTTCAAGGTTTGCTCCAAACGAGGGAGGAAAGTGTGTGGTTAGTCAATGCGCTAAAATATCCACAAGTGTTTATATAATTTTATTATTAAAAATATGGGCCAGATGTACGAAGGTTTTTTGCATTCACACACCCTCAGTTTCAGTCAAATGCAGGTTGTGCGACTGCAAAAACCCATTTACAAATGTACTAATCCCATTTTGCAATTAGGAAAAGTTTTCCCAGATCACAATAAGGGTTTAGAAATTATTACTGAATTGCAGTTTAGGAGTTAATGGAGGCGCTCCTTCCAAATTGATAATCGGTAATTGGTAATCGGTAATTTCGGATGAAAAACATTAATCAGTTTCAGACTTGCCAAGTGTAGTTGTATGTAACTGATTCAACAAGGGTAAGGGGTCCCTTTTGGTGCCTTTTGGTGCCTTTCCCCTTTGGCAATCAAGACGGCAGTTTCATGGTGAGCATTATCTGCTCTCACTGATGGTACCAAAAATTGAAAAAAGAAAATTTTAAACAGCAGCATGCCCGGTTTTTCAAAGCAGCCCTATATCCTTTAATACATAAAATGTAACATATTACATCACTCATGACATGGTCAGTGACATCACTGATGACATCTCAAATGACATCACTGATGACATCATCCAGCGAATGTGTTTTACTGAAAATTAAATATGTTTTATATATTTATATCTCAAGGTTGATGGAAGAATAAATGGGTATATAAGTGTCTAAATAGATGATTTTTTTGTTGAAAAATTGATTGTATAACTGACTGATTCAGTTTATCTTAGTGAATACATGGGTTAATGAGTAATGTTTAACTATGTAACTATCTGTATCAGTCTCTCACGTTGTGTATAAGTGGCTGCATGGGTTGGTGAGTAGCTACATGAGAGTCTATATGGTTTATTAGTTGGTTTTTTGAGTATCAGTATGAGTTGTCTAAGTGTCTATATGGTTTGGTGGGGGTATTACTTAGTGCATAGATGCATGAATGAGTGACTCACTGTTTGTATGTGTTGAAGACAGCATTTATGCAGGACTCTATAGGTGGATGAGTGTGTGTATGGGTGTGTTAGTGAGTGAATGACTGTCTCAATAGTGTCTTTATGACTAACTACATATGTTTTAAACTAGTATATGTGAGTATTGGTGTATATAAGTGAGTATATGTGAGAGTGAGAGATTGGAATAGTTCCTGTATAAATTAGTATGTGTTTCTATAAGTGATTGCTAAAGAGAGTAAGTATGTGTAAGTTTCTGTAGAAGTAAGTGTGGTGGTGTGTGTATAACTGTATATGCAAGTAAATGGATGTTTGATTCTTTATTAGCATGAGTGACTATGTGTGTGAGTAACTCTATGAATGAGTGGCGGTGTGTAGCAGGATGTATAGGTGTATGAGTACATATGATGAGTGAGTACATGTATGAGTGACTATAAAGGACTGTTGGTGAATGAGTGGATGTGTATCTAGTTCTTGGAATTACTGAATAGTTGTTGTAACTCGAATTGGTATGTCCATTTTTTTGAAAATTGTAGTTTCTAGTTTTGAATGTGTGTATCAAAGGTTATATTAGGGTGAGAGGAGGTCTGCCACTCTATCACAAGGACGATGTCATCAGTGATGTCATCAGTGATGTCATTTGAGATGTCATAATGTCACTGACCATGTCATGAGTGATGTAATATGTGATGTCATCAATGTATAAACACTCCTAGGCAATCTGTAACATATAAAGGTGTATGAACAACTATACTATAGGTCAGACAGCATTAATATATATTATTATCTAAACCAGATATCATTAATGAAAAAAGTGAAAAAAAGAGATCAGAATAGATTATTTATTTGTATTAAAAAATTAATTAAAAAATCCTCACTATAGGATTAGAGAAGAAACATACATTCTACTGAATATATAAAACACAAAAAGACAATGTAATAATAAACAATGTAGTACTGTAAAACATAATGACAAATTGTGGCAGACAAAATATTCTTTACGACGCGCGTTTCGGCGTAGTGGAGACGCCTTCTTCAGGAAGCCACGTATTTAAAATCTATTTAAACAAAATTGTACAAACAAAACTGATATTAATATTCACATATTAAATTAATAAACAAAATGACTATATACACATTTTTATATAAAATTGGTAAACATAACAAATGTCATATATATAGAAAATGTAAGGACAATAATAAATCTTTAAAACAGTAGTTGTTATCTATTCATAATGTAGTTCATTCTATAGCAGTGAAACATATAGTGATATTCTGACCTATATAAGTTGAACTCTACAGAAAATATCATTATCTATCCATAATGGTGGACAGGTATACATATGGACACTCAGAAATACTCCAATGTGGTTATTATATGGTGATTGACACCAAGTAGAGAAGATGTTATTATCTATTTATTGACACTAGTCTTAGCTAAAATTCTGTTTAAACATGACGCTATTGATAAAATGTCAAATTCAAGGCAGGAGAACTTATTATTCAAAACCGACTATTTGCATACGGTATTTGTTTTCAAGTGGTATTCATTCAAATTTTATGAGACAGATTTCAAAGATATCAAAGATATTTATACGGAGATTAGATATGATTGTGCAGTATTTGATAACCAGCCACACGAACAGTTTTCATTCTCTATAGTACTCTTCATTCTTCTAGTCTTTTAATAAAATCTAAAGAGAATTCGCAAATATCATCTTATCTTTACCTTTTTGTTTTGGGTAGTGATGTATAACTTTATAGAGAATATGTTCTATTTTTGATACTCATATGGCATCAGTCTTGATAGAAGAATATTTAATATCTTTTGTGATACATCTGTAGAAAATATAGGTAGTAAGGCACCATATTTATATCTTTTCCTATGTTTCAGTAGAATTCTAAAATTACACTGATTACCTTGTATAAAAAGTTAAAGTCTTCCTCTTCGTCTGTCTCTATTCAGCCTGGACGTCAAAAATACTTTTGATGCTAAATTGATCCTGAAAACGTGGAAAATAGCGCAAAGATAAAAACCTCTTTTAATTTGAGGAAACACATATAATCTAACGAAGTGAAAATAGCTTATGTCATAGAGCATCTCATTAAATTTTTTCCTTAAGTTAACATTTTTTTATATATAAAAAAAGCCAAGCAATGGGCTTTCTTTAGAGCAAGAAACATAGACAAAAAAGTACCTGTATAACCACCGTAGGTAACCTTCAGAATGGAGTCTATTTTCAAGTCGATATATGCATTAGTTAAAGAGGACTCTTAGTATGCATGAAGATTATAAAGAAGGATTGTTGGCGGGAAACGGAACCATGCATCTATAGAAAAAACTAAAACAATACAGACTTTTTATCGAGGTTTGATTTACTAATGTAGGTTGTTTTTACAAAGGATATTCGGATTTTTAAATATCCATGCTTAATTTTAGACACAGGAGGGCGTTACCTGATAAAAAATGTAAGGATTCAATTCCACCTGAGACTTTGTTTTGTTGCCGTGTCCGCTGATAATGGACGAATCGGGGTTAAAAACTTGCAGACGAGAGTGATTATTTTATTGTCTGCAAAAGCAATAGGAGTAAAGGTTTTACTTTGATGTAGGAGAAACGGAGGGGGGCTTGGGGAGGGTGGAGGGGAAGGGGCATACAGGGAGGGCGGGGGCGACGTGCCGGCTAAGTTCTAACGTTTTCTAGCGTATTTGGCTTACCTAGTTTAACGGTGTTACTCGCCTCGTCTGATGGCTCGTTATGCGTCCGTGCTGATGATTAACGCGGCAGCAACGGCCGTTTAAATCACACCCAAACATTGGGCACGTGTGTTGTGATATCCAATAGTTTCAGTCGTTCGATATCACCTGATTAGAATGACCTATCATGATGAATCTATAGGTTTCTCGTCATCACCAGAGGATACTTTTATAAAAATAAAAAAAAAACGGGTAAACAGAGGTTTCTAGGGATTGTCTAAAAAGTGGGGCAGATATTTATGTTTTTTTTTTAAAATGCGGTTTATGAAAGCTCAAGGGTAGAGGGACCGTATTCGGATGGCAACCTTATTATAACAGACTAAAGGTGACAGGAGGGAAAGTTATCAAAATCCTCAACAGTTTTTGATTTATCTACCACAGTAGCAATGATCGTGTGGTGACAAAAAGTATATATATAGTCAAAACGTTTATATATCTGTACACTATAAGGCCGTACTATTATATCTTATGACATTATTGTTAAATTTATAGTTTTTTATATAAATAATAATTTCTATGGTGACAATGTTGATTATTTTATAGTCATATTTATAAAAATAAAGCAGCTTTTTAGGGGTATTAAATTACTGATTGGGAAGGATATTGGCACTGTCAGTTTCATATAATCGCATTTTCCCAGGGTGTATCTGAATTAAGGCCTTTTTTGAAAGTGTCCAAATAAAAAATCCAAAAGACCTCTCTTTTCTTTCTGATTTTTTGACCACCATTTTTGTCTGCAGTATGTATTTTTTCTAGAACTCTCCACCTCAAATCATCTGGAGAGTGATCCTTCTCTATAAAATGTTTAACAAGAGGTACCATCACTTTCTTTGTTCTAATTTCAGATCTATGTTCACCTAATCTGGTTTGGATCGCTCTGCTGGTTTCGCCCACGTATCCTAGATTACATGGGCACAATATGAAATAAACTAGATTTTGGGTTTTGCAATTCCACAAACCTGACGCTTGGATCTTTTCTCCATTGTGACTCCAACATTCACCTTCAAGTATGGAGTTACATGATTTACAAGAGGAACATTTGTATGTGCCTCTAATGGGTTTGCTATTGTCTATAGATTTTTGTGTCTTTTCGGCATTTCCATAAGAAAACCTTGATCGAACAATTAAATCCTTCAAGTTTTTATTTCTTCGATGCGCGAATATTGGTTTTAGTAGTTTTTTATCATTGCTTGGGTTGCTGTTTAAGATATGCCAGTTGGCATTTACTATCTGTCTGACTTTATTGTCTACGGTTGAGTGTCTTGTAACGCAGACAATTTGTTTCTCTTTTTTGGTACTTATATGTGATGTCATCAGCAGTGCATTGCGGGCACGCAAGTTATAGTTAGCTGAACTAACTATAACAGGGGAATTTCAATGGTTTTGTATGAGTGAAATGTCCAGCTAACTATAACGCCCCTGAAACCTATGTTTTTTTCAGTGAATTTCAAAGGTTTTTTAAGTGCTAGTTTCTAACTATGCCTACAGAGGTAGGACATGTGAATAAAGAAAAGACAATGCACAGAAAGAAGCAAAAGAAATGCAGAAAGAAGCATCAGAAGTCCTCAAAGTCGAAGAAAAGTGCAGGAAGAAACAAGACGTGCAGAAAGAACAAACAGAGGAGCAGAAAGAAACCTTGTTGCAAAATCTTCCTGTACCCTCAACTTTTTCAGACGAGTACTGGTGGTAACTGAGTCTGACTAACCATCATACAGTTAAAGCACTTACATACATTAGGGAACACTATGCGTTAGGGTCCCCCTGCGATTAGCATGACCTCCTCTGTAAACCCCTAGTAAGTATATAATAGGGCAGGGGGATTAAAACTACCTCTTAAAAATGCACCACGGGGAGCGTTTGCTCACTGGTGAAGGGAGGGGGGACCTGAGATAACATGTGTGCCAACACGACCTGTGGGCGTTTTAAGTTGAGTGATAAAGTCCCCCTGAATCCTGAGGGTCCCACCAGGTATGTCCAGTAAGTGCCACAGACTTGCATTGCAGAGAGGTGTAAAATGGGGCATGGCCTCGGACCACCTCTCTGCAATGCAGCTCTGTGGGGCTTACTGGAGGTATATGGTGTACTAGGTGGACCCAGGGACTCTCAGGATTAAAGAGGACTTAATTCCCCAACTTAAAATGCACCACAGGGTGTGTTTACACACGTCACCTCAGGCAGTGTCCCCTCCCTTCACCACTCTGTAAACTTGCTCTGTGGCCCTTTTTTGGGGGGGGACATTAAGTTCCCTTGAATCCTGAGGGTCCGTAGGGTCTAACTAGCCCACTAGATACCCCTAGTAAGTGCCACAGAGCTGCGTTGCAGAGAGGTGTAAAAAGGGGCTCGGCCTAGACCACCTCTCTGCACTGCAGTGCAGTGGCGCTTACTGGAAGCACCTAGTGGGCTAGTTGGCCCCCAGGGGCCCTCAGGATTGAAGGAGTACTATGTCCCCAACTTAAAATGCGCCACAGGGTGTGTTTGCACACGTCGCCTCAGTCTCTGTCCCCTCCCTTCACCACTGTGTAAACACGCTCTGTGGCCATTTTAATTTGGAATATTAAGTCCCCTTGAATCCTAAGGGTCCCTAGGGTCCAATAGCCCACTAGGTACCTCCAGTAAGAGTCACAGAGCTGCGTGGCTGAGAGGTGTAGAAAGGGGCACAGCCTAGACCACCTCTCTGCAACGCAGTGCAGTGGCACTTACTGGAAGCACCTGGTGGGCTAGTTGGGGCGTTTTAAGTTGGGGAATTAATTCCACTTCAATCCTGTGGGTCCCTGGGGGCCAACTAGCCCACCATGTACCTCCAGTATGGACCAGAGAGCTACATTGCAGAGAGGTGTCAGAGGCCACACCTCTTTTTACAACACTCTTCAATGCAGCTCCATTGTGCTTACTGGAGGTACCTGGTAGGTTATTTGGCCCCCAGGGACCCTCAGGATTGAAGATGAATTAATTCCCCAACTTAAAACGCACCACTGGGTGTGTTTGCACACATGTCAACTCAGGCCCGCCCCCTTCCTTCACCACTGTGCAAACGCGCCTCGTGGCACATTTTAAATTGGGGGATTAACTCCTCTTGAATCCTGAGGGTCCCTGGGGTGAGTTGCAGAGAGGTGTAAAAAGGGGCATGGCCTCAGACATCTCTCTGCAACGCAGCTCCCTGGCGCATACTGGAGGTTCCTGGTGGGCTATTGGCCCCCAGGTACCCCAGTATTTAAGGGGAATTAGTTCCCGAACTGCAAACACGCTAGGGGGTGTGTTTGCAGAGTGCTGCAAGTAGGGGTGTGGCATCCGGTGCGATGCCAGTCTTTTTTTTACATTATTTTTTAAGAAGGGGGGCTGGGTAGACCACCTTCTTTTCCTAATATTACTGGCCTTGGGGACCCCATCACCCAGGGCCTGCCCCCAATTTTTTAAAAATCAAATTTGGAAGTTGGCCGCGTTGCCCCCCCCCCCCCGAAGCCATAATCGGCCCAGGGACCACATCCCCCGGGGCATGGCCATTTCATTTTTTTATGTATTTGGAGGGGGCTGCCTTGCCCCCTCCTCAGGCCATTTATGGACCCGGGGACCCCACCCCCTGGGCTGGCCTTTTTTAAAAAAAAAAAACAATTTCAATTCTTAAGGAGGGGGCCCTCTCCGATGAGGGCCGTGGAGGGGTCCCCAGTCTGCTCACCGCCCCGCTGGCTCCCTGCGTCGTGCGGGAGCCGGCATTGCTTTTCCACATGGCGAGCTGCTAAGATGCAGTTCCCCATGTGGAAAAGCAATCTGCTTTGGTATTTGGAAGAGAGAGCAGGTTTCCTGCTCTCTCTTCCAAATACCAAAGCAGAGTTTGCTATGGCAGGGAGGGAGCTGAGAGGCTCCCGCCCTGCCATAGCAAACTGCAGTGTACCGGGGGTGGGCACCCAAGGAAACTGCAGGAGCTGGCCCTGGGGGGTGGAGGTCCCCAGGGCCATCATTGGCTCCAGGGGGCAGTCCCCTGGGTGTGTTGGGGGGCTCGAGCCCCCCACACAGGTAGTTTAATTTTAATAAAACAAGCCCTGGGGGCGGCGGTCCGGGGCTGCGGGGGTGCCGTGAGCTCCCGCAAACATGTGAATAAAGCCCTGGGGTTGGCGGCCTCAGGGCTTGGGCGGGCCTTTGAGCCCCGCACCCATTTAATTTTGTAGCCCCACATATTCGAGAAAAGCCCCGGGAGTGGCAGCCCCAGGGGCCTGGGGGCCCCTCTGGGCTCCCCATTACATTAAATATATATAGCTATTGAAGCGCTTCATTTTGTTTTCTCAGCAGGATCCGCGCACCCTACGCGTATTTTGCAAATTTTTTAATAAATAACATTTTTTGGGCCCTGGGGGTCCTTGTGGGACCCCCTAAGCAGGCCTGGGGGGTCAGGGTATTTCTACCCTGCCCCCTTTTTGCGTTTTCCCGTTTTTTTTCTGTTTTCTTTTGCCTCGGTTCTACTGAGGCACAAGATTGCTGCCAACACTTCCTGGTTTGGAATGTTGACAGCCAATTAGCATAAAACTTGTGCTCGGGAGGATCCGCGGCCCTAGATATTTTTTGTGTTTTTACTTTTGAATTTCTCAGCAACTACATTTACACCATTTAACAAAAATGGTTCTTTTCGAACCAAGAACTACCTGGTTGCCAAATTTGGTGTAATTCCGTTCAGCGGTTCGCGCTGTAGCCGTGTCTAAAGTTTCCTATGGGAAATTGCATGGGGAAAATGCATCTTGGGACCCCCCTTTTTTCTCAGCCCCCGCTTGACGAATCACCTCAAAACTTTTTGGACAGGAGCGGACAAGAGAACCTCACGAGTTTTGAAAATTTCGCGAAGATTTGTCAACCGGCGCTAAAGTTATTGGAAATAGAATGTTGTAAATTTCCAATGGAAAATAGGTCCTAACTATAACTTCCTACTGGCTATATATTTTGTATGACCTACTGCTGGTTGCCAGAAGGTAGTTATAGTTAGGACGATGTTTCTATAGGAAAAACATTTTTTGACTTGCTTATATCTTTTGGGGTTGTTTGACATATCTTCACAAACGTTTTTACAAAAACTCTGCTGGTGATTCTAGTTGGGCATGGAAAGTTTCAGGGTGATCCATCAAGCAGGAGTTGAGAAAAAGGGGGCGTCCAAAAAAGTGTGTTGCCATGATATTCCCATAGGTGTTTTGAACATGACTACAGCCCGAACAGCTGGATGGAATTACATGACATTTGGAAGAAAGCTAGATTTTGTTCCGCAGATTGTGCTTTTTGTTATTTGGTGTAAATGTGTTCAGTAGTTGTTGAGAAATTTAAGAGAATTCAGTTAGTGATATCTGTGGCCGTGACGACTTCACAAATAATAACAAGCTCGAGCTCGGAAATGCAGAGGTCTGATTGGCTGCCAACACTTAAACCAGGAAGTGTTTGGCAGCCATCTTGGGACTCGGCTTCAGCAAAGTACCCCAAAAAAGTTTTAAAAAAGAAACGGGGCAGGGTAGTAATACCTTGACCCCAAACCCTTAGTCTGCCACAGCTTAAAAGCATTTTAACAAAAAAATTGTTGTGAATTCACAATGTTTGCGAATTCACAGGAAAAGAATCCCCCAAAAACAAGCATAGGCTCCCACGCTTGCATTTAAATAATCCCCCCAGGTGGGCCAGGCCCTGGGGACATACCATAAAAATAGGAGGGGGGAACAGAGCCCCCCTCCTAGGGCATATGCAAACCCAGGGGACCGCCACCTTCCAGGACACTGCTTTTTATGTATACTGGGGGACCCACGTGGTACCCCTGCACAGCGAAGACCCCTACCTCCCTGGACCCAATGTATATAAAGCAATGAGGGAGGCAGCGTGGCCCCCACAGCCCTAAAAACGGCCACCTACCAGGGGCACTGTGTTGGGCTCGCTGAGCCCACAGACCATCACCTCCCTGGGGCTAAATATCAAATTAATGTGGGGGGCCTGTGGGGTACCCCCGCCATTGGGACCGCCACCTCCCCGGGGCTATTCATTTAAATCAAGGGAACTCATGGCCCCCCAGCCCTGGGGACCACCACCTCCCTGGGGCTCAGTACTGCAATGGAGGGGGGCCGCGCACCCCCTCTTGGAGCCATAGTTTCCCCTGGTTCCTGCAACCCCCCAGAGCCAGCTCCTGCTATGTCTGGGGATGCCAACCCCTGGGACATAGCTGTTTGCGGTGGCTTGGCGGGAGCTTTAACAGCTCCTCCCACGTCACAGCAAACATTCTGCTTTCAGCATGCAAGAGCTGTGAAAATATTCTTGTTTGCTAGAATCTTGTATCTATTTCCCTGCCTGTTGTCAAGTGAGCAGGGAAACAGATGAATTGCTTTCACACACAGGGAGCTACATGTTTAGGAGTTCCCTGTGTGTGAAAGCAATGCAGTTTTCTGCAGGAGGAGGGGAGCCAACAGAGACCGTGAGGGCCTTAAGGCTTCCCTGTGGTCACCTTGCACACTGTGGACCCTGGGGCTGATATCGGCCTGGGGAAGAAGGGTCTTGTGCTCCCCTCCTCCATTGCCCGCATGCCCCTTCTCCTTTTGATCGTTTATTTTGAAAGGCTGGGCCTCAGTAGATGGGGCCCTTGGGGCTGAGATCAGCCTGAGAAGGGGTGCCACACAGGCCCTTCCCCATTGGAAAAAGTCTGGGCAGAGGCGTAGTGGGATCACCAGGGCCAAAATCTTCCCAGGGAGGTGGGTGGCATGGGGTCCCTGGGGTTAAAATCGGGCCAGAGAGGGGGACCGCATGGCCCCCCTATTAGAAATAGGCTGGGGATAGGGTCCCTGGGTCCTAAATTGGCCTGGAGAAAGGGGCTACATGGTCGCCCTCCCCATCTGTATATGGCTGGGCCCTGGGGGATGGGGTACCCAGGACCAAAATCAGCTAGGGGAGGGGGCCATATGAACCCCAATTCTTTTATTACCAGGCCCTGAGGGATGGGTTCCGGGGGCTAAAAATTCACCAAGTGAGGGGTGCCATCTGCTCCCTCCTCCTTATTGATTTATGCCTGAGCCCTGGGGATGGGGTTCTTCAGGCTAAAATCGGCTCAGCAGGGCGGCTGTTCAGTTGCCCACCTGGATTCAAATGTGGCCCTGCCACTCACACACCCACTCAGCCACTCACAGAACAAATCATAGACCCACACCCCACTCACAGACCCACTCAGACAATCCTGCACCCATACACAGACCCACTCAGAGGCTCATGCAACCACTTACAGATCCACTCACACACCCACTGAGACACTGATGCAGGTAAACCCAGACCCAACCGTCAGACCAAACCCAGACCGTCAACAGACAGCTTGCCGCCTTCCTCGAGACGAACGGATCCCTCGACCCCTCGCAGTCCGGGTTCCGGGCCAGCCACAGCACCGAGACCGCCCTAATCGCAGCCACAGATGACATCAGAACCCTGATCGACAATGGGGAAACAGCGCCCCTCATCCTCCTGGACCTCTCTGCGGTGTTCGACACTGTCTGCCACCGCACCCTAGTGAAGCGCCTCAGCAACATCGGAATCCGAGAGAAAGCACTGGAGTGGATCATCTCATTCCTCGCCGGAAGAACGCAGAGAGTCCGCCTCCCTCCGTTCAGATCCGAGGCCACCGAAGTCATCTGCGGCGTACCACAAGGATCTTCACTCAGTCCAACCCTCTTCAACGTCTACATGAGCCCCCTCACAGCCATCGCACGCCAACACAACCTCAACATCATCTCCTACGCCGACGACACCCAGCTGATCCTCTCCCTCACCAACGACCCTACCACCGCCAGAGCCAACCTACACGAAGGGATGAAAGACGTCGCCGACTGGATGAAGAACAGTCGCCTTAAACTGAACTCAGACAAGACGGAAGTCCTCATCCTGGGATCATCACCCTCTGCCTGGGATGACTCCTGGTGGCCCCCGGCCCTGGGCACCGCTCCCAAACCAACGGACCACGCACGCAACCTGGGCTTCATCCTGGACTCCTCCCTGTCAATGACCAGACAAGTCAACGCCGTCTCATCTTCATGCTTCAACACCCTGCGCATGCTCCGCAAGATCTTCAGATGGATCCCCACCGAAACCAGGAAGACCGTCACCCAGGCACTCGTCACCAGCCGACTGGACTACGGGAACACCCTCTACGCCGGAACCACAGCCAAACTTCAAAAAAGACTCCAAAGCATCCAGAACGCCTCCGCACGACTCATCCTGGACATCCCCCGACACACCACATCACCGGACACCTAAGGGACCTGCACTGGCTCCCCGTCAGCAAGAGAATCACGTTCAGACTCCTCACCCACGCACACAAGGCTCTCCATGACCTGGGCCCCAAGTACCTCAACGACCGCCTGACCTTCTACACGCCCACCCGCCAGCTACGATCGACCAGCCACGCCCTCGCCACCGTACCACGCATCCGCAGAGCCACCGCCAGAGGAAGATCCTTCTCCTACCTGGCAGCCAAGACTTGGAACTCCCTCCCCACCCACCTACGGCATACAAAAGACCATCTCTCCTTCAGGAAGCAGCTCAAAACCTGGTTGTTCGAGCTGTAACTTACCCCTCTCCCCCAGCGCCTTGAGACCCTCCCGGGTGAGTAGCGCGCTTTACAAATGCTGTGATTGATTGATTGATTGATTGACCCACTGAGATACTCACACACCCATTGAGACACTCACACACCCACTGAGACACTCATGTACTTGCTCACACACTCACTCTCAAAGCTTAGAATTTTCAGTTAGAAAATAAAATAAAAAACCTTTGAAATGTACTTTAAAAAAAACAAAGGTTACACAGGCATTATCGTTAGGAAATAGAAATGAAAAAACATTAAAATTCATTAAAAAAAATGAAGGTTACAGGGACGTTATAGTTAGAAAATAGCATTAAAGAAAATCTTAGAAATTCACTGAGGAAAAAATAGGTTACAGGGACGTTACAGTTATGATCAGATTTCATTCATAGAAAACCACAGAAATTCAGCAGTTATAGTTACCTGAACTAAGTATAACTTATGCGCCTGCAATGCATTGCTTATGAGCTCCTATATTACTTCATTCATGGCATGGTCAGTGACATCACTCATGACATCAATGATGAAATCTCAAATGACATCACTGACGACATAGCACTAATGCAGGCAGCCTTACACCATAGCCCAAGGATGTCTGCGTTGCAGGGAAAGATTGTTTATGTGTGGAAAGGTGTTACTTCTTGCACATTAACAATCATTAAATGGTGTTTTGTAACTTCTATGTGAGCTGCGGTGTTTTGTAACTTCTATGTGTGTAGCACACATAGAAGTTGCAAAATGTCATTTTTTAATGACTGTTTTTGTGCAGGATGGTGTCCCTCCCTGCACATAAACAATCAAAGGTGTTTTGCTGTTTCTATGTGTGCTGCGCCAGTGTAAGACCAGGATGTTCCTGGTCTTAATTATGGCACTGACCCCTATTTATACCACCCTTGTAAATATGGGGCAGCACCAAAATCAAAATGTGTTGGGGTGGAATGCCCACCACAACACCCATTGCCCACCCCTTCACTCTGAGTATAGGGTGAGAGGGGGCCTTATTCATAAAGCAGCATTGCCAAGTAAGGTGGCTAAACGCCACCTTGTGGATAAGGCAAATCCCCTATTGTCACAACAACGTCCAAAAAAGTTACGTTGTGGCGGCGATAGGGGCTTGTAATTATGCCCCTAAGTCCCCCAAGCACTGTATCGGCTTCTTGCAAAATTTTTCTCATGTTGCTGGTAGCCAATTAGGGCAGTCTCAGGGCCTAAAGAGGCTTGGGGAGAGGGGTCACCCGGTCCCCCTTCCTTATTAACCCCTTTGCTGCTCATGACGAGCTCAGCTCGTTATGCAGTACACTGGTCGTGTGCTCATGACGAGCTGAGCTCGTCATGAACAATGGGGATCCTGGAGTAACAGCACTCCAGGGGAATTCCCTTAGCACTGATGTGGTTAATATAATATTAATATATGTATATAATGAGCCTTGGGGGATGGGGTCTCCAGGGCCATAATAGGCTTGAGGCGGAGGGCCACATGGCCCACTTCCCTTTACAATAAAGAAAGCCCTGATGGAAAGAGCCTAAAGAGATCCTAAGTTCCCCTGGGACTAATTAGGCTTGGGAAGGGGGTCTGCGGCATCACTCTACTTAAAAAAAACACGGCCCTGGGGGATGGGGTCCCAAGGGCCTTTTCAGGGCATACAAGTGGTGCCATACGGCCCACACTCCTTTTTAAATGAATACAGCCCTGCGGGATGTGATCCCTAGGGCTAGTAAGGCTTTGGGAAGGGGGCTACATGGCCCCCCTACCCATTACAATACATAAGACCCTGGGGGATATGGTCTGCAGATGCTGTGCTAAATTGTACTTAATTTCAGTCCTCTAATGCCTTACTAGTTTATGGAGCAACGCGTGTGATAGAAGCTTGGATAATTTCATCAGTGATGTCATCAATTTATTATCATTATTGTTGGATAGAATACATGTGCTGCGATAATCAGTAGACAGAAGCAGATGAAAGTGATTACGAGCACCAACAGCGTAAATAGTAGGTACACGTCTACATGGTGTTAAAACAGTATATATATGAAGGTATATAAACAAGGCAGTAATCAGGTGTACTCCTACTATACAAACCTTAATCTAAGTGTACTTGGGGTGTGTGCAGGTGTAGAGCCAAGAATCTCCCCAAGGGACAATCCAACCCCATTACCTAGAGGGAGAGAACCAAGGACCCCGCCTTGGTCACAAACTGAACACCACTCACAAGATGTCAGACAGCTGTGTGGTAAAGTCTCAGCCTGCAGGAACCATCAGTGTCAGCTGAAATTCCTCCTCTGTTAATTTATCGGGATGCTCATTATTTATAATTGAAAGCAGCCTTGCGATGTACATTGTAGATTAGTGATGCTATGGGGATGTAGATAGCTCTCTCGCCCGTTAATAAAGATAGAACAACATTTGTACATAGTGAATAAAGAGGCTCCGTACATGATGTTCAAGGCATTGTGATAATGTTATGTGAAGCTAGATGTGTAAACAAAGTGGTTTCAGAGAAACAAATCCAACATTTTTGTGCATACCAATATGTGCAAAAATGTTATTGTGGAAAATAGGACAATGAATGAAATGAGCAGCTTTGCTACATTGGCCAAGCACGGGAATATAACAGCTCTGCATTTTTTTTCTAAACTTTAATGTTCTTACTGACATATTCACCTAACTATAACATTAGTTTAACCTTTGTTTTTTTCAGTGAATTTCTAGTTTTGTTAATGTAAAGTAATGTTTTATTAACATAAATAACGCTAACCCTTCTGCCACGCATGGCCAAAGGCTGTGCTCAGCAGGGAGTTACCCACGTGCGTATCCTGCGGCAGGTCATGTGGCCAAATCCCCAGAAGGCAGCCAACCTCACACTGTGCACAGTCTTTGCTGTGCACATCAAAGGTTGTCTTTTGGGCCGCAGGTACCCCATCCAGGAAAAAATACAACACAAAAGGGGGAGGGACCACACAGCCCCCCTCAACAACCCTAATTGGGGCTTGGGATCCCAATCTCCGGGGCGATACCAATATAAAAGGGGATGGTGCCCTTTGCTGCATGAGCAGTGATACCTGCCTTATCTATTTTAAATAGGCCAGGCTTGCTTTAAAAGCTACAAATACAGTTTTCAAAATGAGACAGAGTCATGAAAATGTGTGGGCCTGTGATATAATCCCTCTTCTCCTTTTCTCTCATGTGTAAACCCAACTTTTGTAAATTGCTTGGGTTTAGTATCATAAAAAGGTACACAATTGCCTAATTTGTTTGTGTGAATCAGATCCACAAATCTGTAAAATGCAAGCAACATGTCTACTTATTCTCTATCAAGAAATCAGGTAAGCTCGGGGATTGAGAAGATCACAATTTGTTGAAGGTGCTGTTTTGATGACCAGTCATTGTCCCTAGAGTATTGTGATTATTGCCACTTGAATATTATTGAATCCCCAGGATGGGTGGTTTCAGAGTCCATTCAGACTAGTTTCCCTTCATTATTGCCCTTCTCTGTATTGATTACTTCCTCTGCGGACCATACTATGCTGAATATGATATTACTGAATCACAAGAGACAACTGACAACTACACCCACTCATATTGGAAGTGATCCTTACATCACCCCTTTTAGTTGTGGAATTTGTCGACCCCTGAGTTTTATACATAAATTGTGTGATTTTGTCCAGTGTGTACGTTGTTCGCATGTGGAACATGTTATTTGTATTCTTTGTCAATTTGTTTACTTATTTTTTTGCATTCATCTTTACTTTATTCTCATGAAAAAGAAGAGGTGCCTCAGGGCCTATACCCTCACTCAACAGTGTATGGAATGGGAAATTAAATCCTCTATGCTTCACCCTCTGATGGTCTTGTCCATTTTCACAATTGAAATGGATTTACAACTGGGATGATTAATTATCTTACTTTTTAAAGTGTGGGAGTGGGTCATAGATTTTGAAAACAATGAAACAAGTGAAAAAGTTATTGGCTTTGAACTAACTATCAGGACATTTCCACCCTAAAATGCTCAATCTCAAACCTTGGAGGTCGATTTATTTATGCAAATATCTTTGTGTAACTCCTTTTATGAGTGTAAAACCAAATTTTGAAAATTGCACACTGGGTATGTTTTTATAAACAAGTCAGATGCTGCGGCTTACCAAGTGGGAATGCATCCTCAGAAGGCATGAAAACGAGGTCTGTACCAAACAGAGTGTTTTGCAGTGCTGAAAACAGGCTCAGTATGAATATTTGGTAAATGTAGCGGGCCTCATAAAGCCGTACCTGGCTACAGTTACCATTCTTGCCATTCTAGGGGATTTGAGAACCGAAAACATGGCAGAACCTGAAGATAAAATCTAGGATGGAGCTTAGGCGGCAAATCTGTTCCGGCAGCAAAGCAACCTTGGTGGCTAAAGCAGTCAGATTGTCCAACTCAGATTATTTGTTGCCAAACCCCATAGTATAAGTGGACACTCAGATTCATCTTCTCACTTTGCCCAACTGGATGACTTAAAGCTCCAGAAAAAAGAATAAGGGCATGATGCACTAAAAACTGGTTGCAATACATTTGTCACAATTTTTTACCTGTATTTGTGCAACCATTAAGAAATTTTACAAAATGACTTTTGTAAATAGGCTGGTTCATAAAATTCAATTTTAGAGTGGGTCGAGCTAACTCATGAATAATAATGAGATAGATTAGAAAAAGCAACGCCCTCCAATCGCTGACCATCACAGGCACAGTGGCCTGCTAGAATCAACAGCCCACCATTTTGGTGACTGCCTGTAAATATAGTAAAGTATTTTTGTTAAATGAAGACCGTTTTCCTCAAAGGAGATGGTACTTAATTTAAAAATGAAGTTTACTTTTTTTAAAGTTTGATTACACTAGGCTTTCCATTTGTGTATTAATTACCATCCCAATTCTGAAATCACTAATTTTTCAATTGTTTTGTGACCGGATCTCAGTCACAAAACATTGATACAGCTTATTGTTATTTGGAAGCGATACCTACAATAAGCCTCTTCAGAATAGTGATTTAGTATAAAATCTCAAACCACTTTTAGTTGGTAAAACTGTACAGTCTCCTACAATACCATTAGTGGATCACTGAAATAATAGTAAAAAAATATAGACATACAAAAATATCGAGGATAAAATATCGACTGCAAAAATATTGAATTCCTATCTACAAACAGGTAGGTACAAAAATATCGTATCAAAAATATTGTTTAAAAATATTATAGTTAGTCAAAATATCAAATTTTTGTAAATGTCTTAAAAGTAGTTTAAAATGAATGAAATATTACAAATAATTAACTAATTTCTAATTTCTAATTTAAAATATTTCTAGAGCGCAGCGTACACCTTGCGGTTTCTTGGCCCTGGGGGGATTGGCTACTGAGGGAAAGAGACCAGAAGAAAGGATAAGAGAAGGTATTAAGAGAGATTAAGAAGGGAAAGCCTGGCTGAAGAGGAACGTTTTTAGATCTCTACGAAAGGGAAGGTACTGAGTAGCAGAGCGGAGGTGATCGGGGAGTGAGTTCCAAAAGGTTGGAGCCAGGGTGGAAAAGCTGGCCCCGCCCCACTTTTTACGTGTGAAGCGAGGGGTCTGAAGAAGGGACTTGGAGGAAGACCGAAGTTCTCTTGCAGGTACATACGAATGGATTAGTGAAGTGATAAAAGCGGGGGCAGTGCCCTGGCGGGCCTGAAAGGCCATACAGCCGATCTTAAAAAGGGAGCGTTCTTTTACAGGGAGCCAGTGAAGCTCCCTGAGAAGGGGGGTGGAATGGTGATAACGAGGAAGGCCATACACCAGTCGAGCTGCCTGGTTTTGGATAATCTGGAGTCTACGCAAGCTGTACGCGGGGATACCATGGTAGAGAGCGTTTGCGTAGTCCAGTCGCGATATCACAAGTGCGGCCATGATGATCTTGAGTGCCTGGGGGGAAAAGAAGCGGGAAATAGAGCGGATAGTGCGGAGAGTGAGGAAACAAGAGGATACCACGGAACTAATTTGTGAATGGAGAGTGAGCTGGTTGTTTATTTTTACACCGAGTGTTTTGACTGTGGTGGAAGGGGTAGGTGAGGGACCGAGAGAGGGGGGCCAGAAGAGAGAGTTCCAGGGGCTGGATGAACCACCCGTGAGAACCAGCTCGGTTTTATCCGGGTTCAACTTGAGGTGGTTGTGGTTCATCCAGTCCCTGATGAAAGTCATAGTTGACTGGAAGTTAGAGACAGAGAGAGGAGAGGGGGATAGATCAAAGATGAGCTGGAGGTCATCCGCGTAATTATAAACGGTGACCTCCAGCTGCTGGAGTGCGAAAATGAGAGGAAAGATATAGAGATTGAAAAGCAGAGGGGAAAGAGAGGAACCCTGGGGAACACCGCACGTGACGGGGAGAGGAGTGGCCGTGAAGTTGCCTAGCCGAACCGCCTGAGTGCGGTCCCTCAGAAAGGAGGAGAGCCAAACGAGAGCTGATCCCCCGATACCAGCCGCCTTGACACGGGTAAGTAAGATGGTGTGGTCCACCGTGTCAAAGGCGGCGGAGAGATCAAGGAGGACCAGTGCCTGGTGCTTGTTCTCATCCATGCCCTTTCTGAGATTGTCTAAGACTGCGACCACGACTGATTCGGTCGAGAGCCTAGGACGGAACCCGGCTTGGCGGGATGCCAATCCTCCGTTTGCCTCAACATGGGCGCTAAGTGCCGCGGTGACGTGGCGTTCCATCACCTTGCCCAAAAAGGGTAACAGGGAGATGGGGCGGTAGTTGGCCGAGATGGAAGGGTCCGCGCCAGGTTTTTTCAAAATGGGCACTATTGTAGCTGCCTTTAGCGCAGAGGGCACAACGCCCTGTGCCAGAGAGCTGTTGAGGAAAGCGATGGGGAGGTCAGGGCAGCTGGAGTAAATTTGCTGCAGGACTCGCGCCGGGCAGACGTCCGCAGGAGACCCTGACTTCACTTTGGGGAGTATCTCCAGAAAGGAGTCCTGGGTGAGGGGGCGAATGGAGGTAAATGGGAATAGGACGGACGGGGGGGAGGGATCGACGAAGGCAGACGAGGGTGGTGGGATGTTGGTCTTGATGGTAGCAATTTTCTCTAAGAAATAGGTATTAAGTTGATCACAGAGGAGCTGGGAAGGAGGAATTTGAGACGAGGTTCGGTCTGAGAATGCTAGGTCATTCACTATGCTGAAGATTTCCCTGGTTTTGTTTTCTGCAGAAGTTATTTTTGAAGAGAAGTAGGAGGTTTTTGCATCCAGGATTGCAGATTTGTATTTAGCCAGTGCTGATAGGAAGTGGGTTTTTGATGAGGGGCTGTAATTTATCCTCCATTGCCTCTCCGCCCGTCGGGCGCTCAGTTTGAGATCCTTTAGGTGGTCATTGAACCATCTATTGGAGTCCTTGGGACGGCGGATGGAAATGCGGCGTAAAGGCGCCACTGAGTCGCAGCCTCCAGCCAGCCAGGTGTCAATGGCCTTGGCTTGAGAGGCAGATGATAAGCCAGCGAGAATGGGAGTGGAGTTGCGGAGTGAGGAGGTCAAGGAGGGATAATCCAGTCTGTAAAAAATACTTAAAAATACTTAAATAACCTAATAAATATAAAATAATTAACGTAAGCTAAAAAACATAAAACTTTATTTTTTAAAACATATATATATATTCAGATGATATTAATAAAAAAATATACAATATTTTTACCATAGTAAAGCGGGAGGGTAAAATTTACTATTACCACTCCAGTGAGTACAACAGTAGGGAAAGCGTTGGATAGCGTAGGGGTAAAAATTAATATTCCCACACCAGTGAGTGCAACAGTAGCGAAAGCGTTGGATAGCTTAGGGGTAAAAATCAATATTCCCACTCCAGAGAGTGCAACAGTAGGGAAAGCGTTGGATAGCGTAGCGGTAAAAATTTCTATTCCCACTCCTGTGAGTGCAACAGTAAGGAAAGAGTTGGATAGTGTAGGGGTAAAAATTACTATTCCCACTCCAGTGAGTGCAACAGTAGGGAAAACTTTGGATAGCGTAGGGGTAAAAATTACTATTCCCACTCCAGAGAGTGTAACAGTAGGGAAAGAGATGGATAGCGTAGAGGTAAAAATTACTATTCCCACTGCTGTGAGTGCAACAGTAAGGAAAGCAATGGATAGCGGGAGGGTAAAAATGACTATTCCTACTCCAGAGAGTGCAAGAGTAGGGAAAGCGTTGGATAGCGTAGGGGTAAAAATAACTATTCCCACTCCAGTGAGTGTAACAGTAGGGAAAGCGTTGGATAGCGTAGGGGTAAAAATTACTATTCCCAATCCAGAGAGTGCAACAGTGGGGAAAGCGTTGGATAGCGTAGGGGTAAAAATTAATATTCCCACTCCAGTGAGTGCAACAGTAGGGAATGCGTTGGATAGCGGAAGGGTAAAAATTATTATTCCCACTCCAGAGAGTGCAACAGTAGGGAAAACGTTAGATAGCGTAGGGGTAAAAATTACTATTCCCACTCCAGTGAGTGCAACAGTAGGGAAAGCGTTGGATAGCGTAGGGGTAAAAATTACTATTCCCACTTCTGTGAGTGCAACAGTAAGGAAAGCACTGGATAGTGTAGGGGTAAAAATTACTATTCCCACTCCAGTGAGTGCAACAGTAGGAAAAGCGTTGGATAGCGTAGGGGTAAAAAATTACTATTCCCACTCCAGAGAGTGCAACAGTAGGGAAAGCTTTGGATAGCGTAGTGGTAAAAATTACTATTCCCACTCCAGAGAGTGCAACAGTAGGGAAAGCGTTGGAAAGTGTAGGGGTAAAAATTACTATTCCCACTCCAGTGAGGGCAACAGTAGGGAAAGCGTTGGATAGCGGGAGGGTAAAAATTACTATTCCCACTCCAGAGAGTGCAATAGTAGGGAAAGCGTTGGATAGCAGAGGGGTAAAAATTACTATTCCCACTCCAGTGAGTGCAACAGTAGGGAAAACGTTGGTTAGCACAGGGGTAAAAATTACTATTCCCACTCCTGAGAGTGCAACAGTAGGGAAAGCGTTCGATAGCGTAGGGGTAAAAATTACTATTCCCACTCCTGAGAGTGCAACAGTAGGGAAAGCGTTGGATAGCCTAGGGGTACAAATGACTATTCCCACTCCAGTGAGTGCAACAGTAGGGAAAGCGTTTGATAGCGGAAGGGTAAAAATTACTATTCCCACTCCAGAGAGTGCAACAGTAGGGAAAGCGTTGGATAGCGTAGTGGTAAAAATTACTATTCCCACTCCAGAGAGTGCAACAGTAGGGAAAGCGTTGGAAAGTGTAGGGGTAAAAATTACTATTCCCACTCCAGTGAGTGCAACAGTAGGGAAAGCGTTGGATAGCGGGAGGGTAAAAATTACTATTCCCACTCCAGAGAGTGAAACAGTAGGGAAAGCGTTGGATAGCGTAGGAGTAAAAATGACTATTCCCACTCCAGTGAGTGCAACAGTAGGGAAAGTGTTGGATAGCGTAGGGGTAAGTATTACTATTCCAACTCCTGTGAGTGCAACAGTAAGGAAAGCACTGGATAGTGTAGGGGTAAAAATTACTATTCCCACTCCTGAGAGTGCAACAGTAGGGAAAGCGTTCGATAGCGTAGGGGTAAAAATTACTATTCCCACTCCTGAGAGTGCAACAGTAGGGAAAGCGTTGGATAGCCTAGGGGTAAAAATGACTATTCCCACTCCAGTGAGTGCAACAGTAGGGAAAGCGTTTGATAGCGGAAGGGTAAAAATTACTACTCCCACTCCAGAAAGTGCAACAGTAGGGAAAGCGTTGGATAGCGTAGTGGTAAAAATTACTATTCCCACTCCAGAGAGTGCAACAGTAGGGAAAGCGTTGGAAAGTGTAGGGGTAAAAATTACTATTCCCACTCCAGTGAGTGCAACAGTAGGGAAAGCGTTGGATAGCGGGAGGGTAAAAATTACTATTCCCACTCCAGAGAGTGAAACAGTAGGGAAAGCGTTGGATAGCGTAGGAGCAAAAATGACTATTCCCACTCCAGTGAGTGCAACAGTAGGGAAAGTGTTGGATAGCGTAGGGGTAAAAATTACTATTCCAACTCCCATAAGTGCAACAGTAAGGAAAGCACTGGATAGTGTAGGGGTAAAAATTACTATTCCCACTCCAGTGAGTGCAACAGTAGGGAAAGCGTTGGATAGCGTAGGGGTAAAAATTACTATTCCCTCTTCAGAGAGTGCAACAGTAGGGAAAGCTTTGGATAGCGTAGTGGTAAAAATTACTATTCCTACTCCAGAGAGTGCAACAGTAGGGAAAGGGTTGGAAAGTGTAGGGGTAAAAAATACTATTCCCACTCCAGTGAGTGCAACAGTAGGGAAAGCGTTGGATAGCGGGAGGGTAAAAATGACTATTCCCACTCCAGAGAGTGCAACAGTAGGGAAAGCGTTGGATAGCGTAGGGGTAAAAATTACTATTCCCACTCCAGTGAGTGCAACAGTAGGGAAAGCGTTGGTTAGCATATGGGTACAAATTACTATTCCCACTCCTGACAGTGCAACAGTAGGGAAAGCGTTGGATAGCGTAGGGGTAAAAATTACTATTCCCACTCCTGAGAGTGCAACAGTAGGGAAAGCGTTGGTTTGCCTAGGGGTAAAAATTACTATTCCCACTCCAGTGAGTGCAACAGTAGTGAAAGCATTGGATAGCGGGAGGGTAAAAATTACTATGCCCACTCAAGAGAGTGCAACAGTAGGGAAGGTGTTGGATAGCGTAGGGGTAAAAATTACTATTCACACTCCAGAGAATGCAACAGTAGGGAAAGCGTTGGATAGCTTAGGGTTAAAATTACTTTTTCCACTCTAGTGAGCTTAACAGCAGGGACAGTAAATATTTAATATATAAATAAAAATAAATTAAATACCAATAAAAAATGTATTAAACGTAAATACCAATTAAATATATTATAATAATTAATCAATTAAAAAATATATATTACTTATTAAAATTCATTAACTATTAATACAAATTAATTACCAATTTACGATTAATTAATTAGCAAATAACATTTAATTACCAATTAATTCAAAATACATATCAATAAATAAATAAAAACATTTAATTAATTACAATTAAGTAACTTCCCACCCTATTCCCTCATAAACCCACAACCCGCTACAGAAAATAAATTAAAAACATTACATAATTATCAATTAATCAATTAATAAAAATTAATTAATTACCAATTACAAATTAATTAACAATTTATTCAAAATAAATATCAATAAATAAATTTAAATATTTAATTAATTACAATTAAATTACTTCCCAGCCAATTCCTCTATAAACCCATAACCTGCTACATAAATAAAACGCAAAATTAAATTAAAAATAATTAATAATTTTGAAAAATAATATTTTATTTAATATCATTAAATTACTTCCCACCCTATCCCCCTATAAAGCCACAACCCACTACAGAATTAAATTACGCAAAAATTAAATAACAAAAAACTCATTACTTAAAATAAATTTAAAAAAAATACACTTTTCACACATATACTAACATACAAAACACTTTAAAAAATTCGATATTAGTAAAAATTCGATATATTTTAATAACCTATATTATATACTTCGATATTTTGACTTTCTATATTTATAAAAATCGATATTACATTACTTACCTTAAATTCGATATTTTTGCTGACTATATTCTGTCCATTCGATATTTTGTCCATTCTATATTTTGAAGTTGATATTTATGTAATTCGATATTTTTTACTCGATATTTTGTCTGTATACCGTCATTAGTACATATCAAGGAAAATGCTTGTGTTTACAAACAGTGATTATGACTGCAACCATAAAAGCATTTAGTACATCTCGCCCTAAGGTAAAGACTGGCTGGCATGTTTGGCTTACCTGACCCCTGTTCCATCACAGTTGGCCTGAAATTGCGCCTAAGTCCCATTGCACCACAAACAGAACATTCAAGTTGAAAAGTTCTTAGAGTGTTGAGGTTTTTTTTTGGCTTTTTGCCTAAACATTTTAGGAATTATTATCCCTAGTTTCTCTTAACTAATTTTGAACAATTTTTCTGTTTTCCACCTATTATATTCTCTCTCTTTTTCTACGTTGTTTTAGGAATTGTATTGCACTGATTTGTTTACTTTAACTTTGTTTGGTTCTGCTTAAACTTCACATCCATTTCTCTAGGGACGTGCCTACTTCTTGTGCCACAGCGACCAGTGGTTGAACAGAAATTCTCCTATAAATGTATTGTGATCTAACTAGGGTATGTTTCTTCGGTTGGTGAGGATTCCTCCATCCCAAAATTAATAAATACCTTTCTGAAATTTATCATCTCCTTATTTTTTACAGTTTGTTTACCATCTCATGGAATCATTTAAAGTCGTGTGTGGAATCATACTTTCAGGACTTGTAGCTATAATTTCAGGTACCATAGAGCATTTCACCCTGATTTAGCATTTTCAAGAAACAAATTGTTTCACACTTTTACACGCTGAAGAATAAGAAACGGTTTCCAAAGTTTGTTTTACATTATTTTAGGCTAAAAGCACTTGATTCAAAAATTTGCCTTAATATGGACAGGAAGAAGATTGATTATTTCATTGGTCAGAAGACAGTCTTTCCCAAATGATTTTAAGCTTCCTTACTTCAGCACAACCAACATTAAAACAGTAAAAACCACCAAACGTACCCATGCTGTTGACATTTAACATACTTTATGCTTCAGATATTCAAACTACAGGCACCATAAATTGCTTCACTGGAAGGTTCAGCTTCATAGCTTTAAAGGCTTTGTCAGGCCATTAGAGTACATCTTATCTGTTGGGGGCACTTTAGAACAGTATTAGTACTTTCAAATGTCATAACTTTTTTTCTACACTGGTAGCAGGTCAGTAGTCGTGCAAATATTAATCTTACTTAAACTAATTCTGTTTCTACCTCAAGCTTTTCATCACGCTAAGACTAGTTTTTCACATTCATTTTTCAAGCAAAAGGGCAGCATACATTAAAGTGATGACATTTTATTGATCTTATACAAATGGACTGAATATAATGTCTTGCAAGTGTGTAGCATAAACTCCTGTGGCATAGAGCTCTCCTCGCGCCTCCCCAGTGGCATTACACAAAATGATGGGACCAGGGCAGGACTGGGAATCCACAGCAGCCCTGGCAGTTTTGATGGAGCAGGCCCCTCCCTGTGGGGAGGGGGTGCAAGTGTGAAGTACTGATGGAGAACCGGCCCTCTGTAACAAAACCGGCCTCCACCACTGCAAAACAGGCCTCCTGCCTCCCATGAAAAGGCCCGATGCCTGCTGCGGCCAGCCCAGCAGAATGTGATGAGGGCCCCCGGAGTAGCTCATATCTCACAGATATTCATTGGCCTTGGTCTGAATGAGGGCCCCTTGAAGGGGCTGCAGGCCCTCCAGCCATACAGTGTATGTTGTGATCTGTGTTACACCCCTGCCCATACAGAATAAGAGGTCCATGCTCTGTGCGATTTTGTCACATCCATGATGGTGGGCAACCTAAGTGATATATTGGAGCCTTTTACCAGATTGTGCATGAGAGGTTCATCATTTTGTGATACGAGGTTTATGAGAGAAAGAATGAAAGAAGAAGAAAGAATTTTAAGAAAAATGTTGTTCTATTTTTAGAAGATTTGTTATTTATTTTTCATTTATTGTAATTGACTGTATACTTTTTATGACTGTGTTTTCTTGTCTTTATATGATATTAATTTATCGAAAATAAAGGAATTGACTGACTGACTGAGAGAAAGAATGAGTGAGCGATTGAACATAGACCTACTCTATAGATGCTAATGTTCCGTGGGTATAGCTGTGCTAACTCCATATACAGGAATGGGTAAATGGCACCATCCAAATCAGAAGTTAAAGTGACACTTGATTGTAAAGCTTCTAATAAGCCATCAACATGCAAGTTGGAATTTTATTGTGTAATATATTTTGTTCTGTTTTTCCCAGGATATATTGAGGGAAATATTGTTGACAATTCCACTGCATTAATTTAATCAAGGAGTTTAGTGAAGTTGATAACGCAAGTTGACTACAGAATAAACTTTGAACAAATGTTATTTAGGTTAGGTTGAACCACCTCAAGGGAAACAAATAATTGCATTGTACATAATCGAGCACTGTGATCAGTTTTTACTCTGTTTTTTGTTGCGTTTTTTCAAAAATAGCTAAACTTACCAGCCCCTGCTGGGAAGGTCAGGTGCACAGAGAGCTGGGCGCAAGGCTCTACCTACTGTCAGGTTTGCCGCACAGCCTCCATTGTGCACGGCGTAAAGTTTTGTCATTTCTTTTAGTTTCTGTCAATAATCTGTGACTAAAGCCTACTATTGCTAGAGTAACATTTCAGTTATTGGATCATAGATGCAAAAACTACTGCTCCAGAAATGCACAGCCTCAGTGTTTTTTTTTTATGTGTTAGTTGTTTAAATGTTTTGGATAGCATGACGCTGATGATATGGTATGTGGTTTCTTTCTCTCTAATTCGACCAAAGGTGTTTCCCTGTTATTGGTGCTTTGCTCCTAGATTTCCAGACATGCACTGACTTAAGTGTTCCAAAGTAAGGAATCTGCTTACCTGACAAGAGAGAGGCAACAGGGCATAATGAGGATTGGTGATAGATTTGGAAACAAGTTAAGGTCTTTGGGCCCGATTCACAGAATGAACTTACTACTTTTGGCATTCACAGAATGCACTTACTACTTTTGGTATTCACAGAAAGAACTTACTCATTTCGGTATTCACAGAAGTTAGGACTACTAACTTTAGGACTCCTAAATGCCTTCTGTGAATACCGAAAGTCTTAAAATTAGGATTTTTCTCTATTTAGTAGTAGTAAAGTTAGGACTCCTAACTTTAGGATGCCTAAATGCCTTCTGTGAATACCGAAAGTCTTAAAATTAGGATTTTTCTCTATTTAGTAGTAGTAAAGTTAGGACTACTAACTTTAGGACTCCTAAATGCCTTCTGTGAATACCGAAAGTCTTAAAATTAGGATTTTTCTCTATTTAGTAGTAGTAAAGTTAGGACTCCTAACTTTAGGATGCCTAAATGCCTTCTGTGAATACCGAAAGTCTTAAAATTAGGATTTTTCTCTATTTAGTAGTAGTAAAGTTAGGACTACTAACTTTAGGACGCCTAAATGCCTTCTGTGAATACCGAAAGTCTTAAAATTATGATTTTTCTCAATTTAGTAGTAGTAAAGTTAGGACTACTAACTTTAGGATGTCTAAATGCCTTCTGTGAATACCGAAAGTCTTAAAATTACGATTTTTCTCAATTTAGTAGTAGTAAAGTTAGTAGTCCTAACTTTACTACTACTAAATAGAGAAAAATCCTAATTTTAAGACTTTCAGTATTCACAGAAGGCATTTAGGCATCCTAAAGTTAGGAGTCCTAACTTTACTACTACTAAATTGAGAAAAATCCAAATTTTAAGACTTTCGGTATTCACAGAAGGCATTTTGGAGTTCTAAAGTTAGTAGTCCTAACTTCTGTGAATACCAAAATGAGTAAGTTCATTCTGTGAATACCAAAAGTAGTAAGAGCATTCTGTGAATGCCAAAAGTAGTAAGTTCATTCTGTGAATCGGGCCCATTCTGAGCAAATTCATTGTTGAGACAGCAAAACAATCAAAACTAACTAAGGACATCTGGTCATGCCTGACCCAAAACATCAGTTTGCAAAGAACACTCTACCTGTATTGCTTTTATTACTTTTGTTCTTGCAGTGCATCTTCCTATCTTAAACAACTTTCTATTCTTTGACCTAGAATTGAACTATTTTGCCAGGGTTTAATTTTCACATAAGCCAGGAGTGTTACCATAACAGAGTTTCCAAGGAGGTGCAAAAATAGTAGAAAGAGTGACTCTTACAAATAACGAATTGGCAACAACTTCCTCATCAGTCGAAAGCACAATATATTTAGTTGATTCCAAGTTTAGCTTTCCAAATAAACTCATTGGTTTCCACCAGTTTCCATAATCTCTACAATCTGACCATCAAACTTCCTTAACATTAAGTTCCCTCTGTTGGAAGGTGTCCTAAAACTTTGAAACTATAACTTGAATTTCCTCCGTAAAAGTCAATGGTGATTTGCGGCTGTGTTTAGACACTGCACGCGTGCCCCGTGGGTCTCCTGCGTCCCTACCTTGGGTGGTTCCTGGTTCCCCCAGCGGTTCTACTGACCCTAGGCCTATCTTCTATCCCTCACATGGTTCTTATACCACTATTTTAGTATATGGTTTGTTTGCTATTTAAATTCTTGTATTGTACATTGGCCTCTAGCCTCATAAAGAGACTAGAGGGGTATGTTTTAGAATAAATACATATATTTTATATATATACCTTGTGTGGTGTACTTTCATTTGATCATTCAAGAGATTATAGACTGGTGAAACAAGCTGCTTTACATTCCTTCAAGACTTAGCCTGAAGGCTTCTCGCCACAGCTACCACTAGGATAGCTTTCTATAAGGTTGTCTTTAACCTACCATCAATAAGGGTCGCTTGGACTGGTGCAAGATGCCCACTAGAATAGTGGACATCATATGCCAGGCCAACTTCTCACTGTCCAGTCTGTACTTTGCTTTATAAAAGTAAGAGTACATGTATTAAACACACACACTACTCAATACTATGCACCAATTTACAAATATACATAAGCTGTTGGAATTACTTTGTGACATTGCATACATCTCCACCCCTCCCGAAAGGGGGTGGGGTCGGTACCATCACTCCCATGTATGCACATCATCTTGCCCCGAAAGCAGTTAGTTGAACATAACCTGGAGCGAGGGCCCTACGCACTGGCACCATCCCAGTGGTGACCCCCCCATTATCCCAACAAGCATAAAAATTAGGTAACCCTGCCTTGGTGGCACACAACCCTGACTGAGCATTTCTTTATTGACCATGACTTACATACCTCTACATCTTAAGGGCTATCAGTCTGGGTTCTTCACCTAAGTGCAGCAGCAAGAATACATGGTTAAGCATCACTTTAGAATGACAGTACTCATCACATTTGTGGATAATTAGAATGCATTGCAATTACAACCCCAATCACAGGATTATGCATATACAGCCAGACACCCTAGCAGGAATGTCTGGCAACATAACCCCACTTTGCTTATGACATCACCTTACACAGGTACTTCACATTACACATGTGACCTTCACTCTCTCTAAAAGAAATCACCATAGTAAATGCATTTCTGTTGCAATTACACCTCTTCACCTCCAGGGGATGCCCTTCTCCAGACATCCCCAGCTCAAGTATCACTCCTTGAAGCACTTCTCAGTACACCCCCAGCGGCAGACCGAAAGTTCCAGCCCAGGAGGTGTTAATGCTGGTTCTGAGAAATTAGGGGGTTATTCTTTTAGGTACCCTAGAAACTTAGGGAGGAACCTTCCTTCGTGGTGCTGGGGGAAACTGCGTTGTTTCTGCAGTTCCCCCAGCACCCTGGCACACGTGTGGTGGCGACCCCGTCCTCCTGGGGCCACCACAAGCAGAGAAAAATGCTGTTTTGCCCTTGCAGGCTGGTCCTGGCCTGCAAGGCATTATGGGTACTTTCGAGTATTATAGCAGCAGCTCCCCCGCTGCTCCGCGGAAAGCTGCGCTGTCGTTCCTGGACCTTTTTGTCATCTTTGGGGGTCCGCTCCCACCCGGACCCCCTGCATACAGGTGAGGGCTCCCGTAGCTCGGGGAGCCCACCCCTAGCCACTCCAGGACTGCGGTGGAGGTCCTGTCCCAACCGGCCCCTGTGCTGCCGGTGAGTATTTTCCACCGCGCGGGGAGCCCACCGCTCCTCTCTTCCTTGCAGGGGCCCGGTCCGACCCGGGCACCCTGTGCTGGCAGAATACTGGGGGCAGCCTGGGGAGCCCACCCCGACTGCCACTGCCAGCTCCCTCCTGGCCCACACCCTCGTGTGTGGCCGCGGACGCTGGCGTGTGCATTTTGGTCTTTTCTCCTGGCGCGGTTCAGAATTCTGGAGCAGTCAGGGGGTTCCTCCTTCCAACTGCCCATTGCACCAGGCTCCAGCACCCCCAGCCTCAGCAGACCACACCCCAGAGAGAGCTTCTCTTCCTGTGCAAACACTTTTTAAAGTTTGGGGAGGTTGCTGGCAGGAAGACTCTATTGGCCCAATCACACAGCGACACATCACATCCAAGCCCCGGCTCCCTCCTTCCGGCCCAGGCCTCTGGATTGGTTCAAGATGGTGTTGTCCAGGGTCTCTGGCCACATGGTCTCTGAAAAAGCCCCTTCCCCCAGGGCTGCCTTCTCCCAGGTGCAGCCTGGTGCCTGGCACCCAGTGATAGCTGCTGATGGAGGAGCCTGTAGCTCCAACCATCTTTTCTTCCTTGGAGAGGAGGCCTTAGCTCGTGGAAGAAAGGTTATCAATCCAGCCCGCTGAAGTCAGTCTTCAGCCAGACCCTGGTTATAGTTGACTCAGAGAAATATGACATTTCTGGATGACCCAAAAATAGTACAAATAGGACTTTGGACTCTGTAGAACACTTCTTCTCACACCTGTTACAGTGGACTTTAGTGCATGACTGGAATCTGTAGGCCTCATGAAAGTGAATCTAGTCCATGGGCTCCACATCCCCGTAGGGGAATAATGAAGTGAAAAACAGTAAAACACACTGACTTTCCCTGGCATGTTTCTTCCCAGTGTATAAAGCCTATTCCATGTCACCACCCCATTCTGCATAGGTCCTGCCACACCAGTCTATCTGCATCTGCTCCTTGGCTGCACACGCCCGGAATCTCCCCTGCGTAGCCCCTAAACGTGTGCACACGCATGTACACATGTGTCTGCATATAACTAGCCCGGTGTCCCTTACTCCAGATGCTGCACAGTGGCCTGGTAAAGCCAAGGGGACACCAGTAAAATCCCCATGCAGTATCTTTCATGGTGAGTTCACTAAGGGTGAGTCCCAACTCATGAGGCTTCCCCACAGTAAAAGCTCAACAATTAGGTGCTCAAAAAGCAAAAAATCGGGCGGAGGAGCTTCGACACCAACCAAGATGGCCGCATAGTCTCCCGGCTCCGCTGACCTCCGTCCTACGCTCGCTTATCCTGTCGAATATCCTGATCTCCTGCCCCGGATTCGTGTGGGTGAACTAGTCGGCACCCCGATGGTGTGACCATGTACTTTTTCTGATGTTCTGGGGTGAAGTAACATCGAAAGTGTTTTGAGGCCTAACCCAGCCTGGAAGCCGGGGTCTCGATTGCTGATCTACCCGGGTCCAAAGTGAACAACAACGGACTGAGAAGGGTGGTTGGGCCCGGTCCTTGGAACTTTTGCAAATTTCCCTGGATTACGTTGCAACCATCTGCTGCCTAGTGCTGTATCTGAGGTGAGGTGACGGGTGGCGCGCGGTGCTGTGTCGCGGGGGGCCCCGGCCCGGAGGCCCGGCACTAGCACCGCTGGTGCCCCGGGGTGGGGGTCCCGCCGCGTGTTGCTGCGGGCTGTTTGCCCGTCCCTCACGGCTTGTCTCTGCTCCGGCGTATCCTGCCCCGGAGGGGGCGCATTTCCGTGGGCATCGCTATGCCTGCAGACATGTGGACCTTGGCGGAATGGACTCAATGTGGCCCTTCCTTGAGAATGGTAATGGCAAACTTGCGGCGCTTCACGCGACGGTGAGGGCCCAGGTCAATTATTGGCTGTCGGCAGCAGATGGGATCATAGGACCGGGAGCAAGCCCTGACCCGATTTTTGAGACCCGGCAGCCGACTTGTCTCCTGTTGGGCGCCCCAATGGCGCATTTGGACCTGGTGCTGGAAGCTGTGCCTGCCCCCGAAGAAATGGAACTCATCGTGTGTGCTGAGATTGGTGACTCTCTTACGTTCTCGGAAACATCGATCCCACAGTTATCGGAACATTTCACTGCTTCCCCCATCCTGGACACTGTTGGCCCATATTTTAATCTGTATCGGAATGAGTCGCACCCCCTCCCCAATCGGTCTCCCAACATGGTGGATGTAACGATGCTTGGCTTCGGAGACGGGGAGGGACATCGTTTGTGCAAGCCGTGTGCGTTGGGATCTGCTATTCCTCTCCCATTTGCTGGCCCAAGCCCCGGCTGCTTTTGTGTGACTTTTGACTTTCCGGGGATGGGGCTTTACTTATCCGAGGGACTCTGGAACTTTGATAGACGGGGCCAAGGCTGAGATTGTGGGTTGAATTGTTTATGATGGATCTATTGGTAACGGGACTGCTTCATCACCAGACGGATTCCGGGGCGGGGGATTTGTTGTTCCCCCCAGGGTATTTTTGTATGGTGGACAACTTTATTTGTGCTGGCTTAGGGGGGCCCCCTTTGTTAGGGCGGGGGGGAGAGACCGGGAGCGCATAGACTATCGCCCTCCTCCACTTCCCCGTTAGGTGGGGTGTCTTTTCTTTCTCCTTTTTCTCTGTCTCTTCTATATTTCGGGTTTGGTTCTTGGGCGACAGGCACACTGCTGGGGGGGGGGCCGTAGTCATCTGCAGGGGTGCAGGGTGGGGGGTTCGGGGAGGGGATTTTTCATTTTTATTTTGTTTCTATGGCCTTTTTTCTCTTCTATTATCTGTCTTTGTCTTTTTTCTTTTCTGGGTCAGTGCAGTGGGTTTCTTTGGTATACATCACTGCTTTTTCATCTGTGCCTCAATTTTCGTGGTGTTCTCTGGGTCTTAGGGCAGGTGACTGGTAGGCGCGAATTGACCGTAATATTTCTTCACATCCTGAAATGCCTGTTTCAGCGCCATTGCTTTGACCGATTACTGTTTACTGTTGACACGTTTGCTATTCAGCCTGCCATTTTTTGCTGCTAGGAAATTGTTTGGCACCTGATCCTTCCATCTTATACTATAAAATGAAAACCTTTTATATCCTGTTTTTCTAATTGTGCTGTACGGTGACCAAGAGTACGCTAGCACGGTGATTCTGCTCCCCGAGGTGCTGATTGTGACTAAAATTGCTCTCTGTTAATCTAACTGCTTAGCGGCCAGCCCCGGGGGTTGTAGGCCCATACTTGTATTTGGTTGAAATGACAATAAAGGTTTTCAAAAAAAAAAAAAAAAGGAAAAAATCCGGGCGGCCCATTGTGTCGGAACCACCTTCTAACACATGCTGTGCCTAGCTGATTCCTACAGGGAAGAAGTAGCCACTCTACATGGACACACTTCCCATAGTCAGCGATAACTAGTTATAAGAGGTTCTGACCAGACCCCCCTTACTCACTAGTTATCCGCTCAGACCACCTACTACTCCCATCCATGAAATCTCCACCCATGACCGGGATCCCAGACTACCCTAAGAACCCTCCGGGCTCTAGGTTAGATACCTCTAGGTCACTCATGGTCTACAAGGACTCAGCCTAACTTGGCCCACCTTTGCCCTTGGGCCTGCAACACTATGCCTACCACTTCTCTGGACAAGGGTACAGTGCCTCAGCACTGATGCTTCCTTCTGGGATAGGTCTACATCCCATCCCCTGGGTCACTAGCTGGTATCCCTTTCAAAGTTTATTCCAACCAGTACCCTCTCTCCGTTTGGTCTGTGCATCCCAAAGATGCAACCTCTCTGGACCCTCACCCTCAGCCTGCTGCTCGGGTCATTCTGCTGCCACCACCCTTTCGGGATGACTGGCTCCCCTAAAGAAAGCCCAGCCATTTGTACTTTCCCCACACAGAAAATCACCTTTGGCCACTGGTCTGGCTCCCTGATAGGACCTCAGACCAGCTTCCCCACCACACTGGCAGTGCCAGGGAGGAACACTGGGGTGCCTTGTCAGACATCCTACAGCTCATTCCCTCTGTCAGTAGCTCTACACAGAAACTAACCAGGGAGCGTAGACCCCTTCCTTGTTCTCCGCTGCGAGAACAGGGCCTATGCACCCTTCCCTCCGAGAGGAGCGCTTTCTTCCCGGAGTGCCCTTAGAGAGCCTGTGGGCCCTGAGTTAGCTATACCCAGGCCCACCTCTCATGGCTCTCCCCGGTCTCCCTGCAGCACCATGGGAGACCGTCCAGGGACCCACATAATCCCTGGATGGCCTGCACCACCCCTTTGCGAAACATAGGGTCCCTTCACTTACGATGGGCCCCATCTGTGTTCAGGGTGGTACTACCTAGCAGAAGTCCACCTCCTGCCTCGATCTAGGGGAACACCCCCATGCTCCTGGTCCTTTGGTTCAAGTCCCACAGGACCTACTTGATTGGTCACTGGCTAGGCATTGCCCTAGCCACCACTTCAGGTTCACACCACCATCTCCCGGTCCTTGGGTTCAAGTCCCACAGGACCTATCTGACTGGTCACCGGCTAGGCATTGCCCCAGCCACCACTTCAGGTTCACACCACCACTAACCCTTTACCTGGAAACCAGGGAGTACCTCACGCCACTCAGATCTCCACAGGGTCAGTTACCTAGCCCACCTAGTGTACCTAGGGGCTACCACTACACACCATCATTCAAGAACTACCCTCCTTTCGAGCCACCCACTACCAGGGGCCACTCCTGGGTTGCTGACCTCCCCACAAGTTCACCTGGGGGACCTACCAGACACTCAACTCTACCATACTCTCCTCCCACCATCGGAAAAGTTTCTGGGGGTCCCCCACCATGGGAACCTATGGGGTGTTACTACCTGGAGGAAAGAAACCTTCTGCCCAACCCTTCCTGTGTTTTCGGCCTGTGCCAATGGCAAGAAAACTTTCAGTGGGGGAAGGACATCTGGGGCCCCTTCTGTGGAAACCCTCCCTGCCCTTAAAAAGCACAGGACCCCTACCTCTCCTGTCCCCCTCCAAGGTCAATCAACCCCTACGTCCCTATCTGTGAAGTAGGTATCAGTTGATGTCCCTATCTCTTGAGGAGACACCCTCCTCATGCAGGTGTATTGTTAGGGTTCAAAGGTGTACAATATGGCTTAGAACATTTATATGCAATAATTTCCTGGAAAGCACTATCCCGCTAGCACATGATAATCAACATAACTCAGGCATATCACTACAGGTTATATTTAAACTGTAATATCTTCACATGACATATATGTGCACATGGCTTTCTGATCCCATACTTATAGATCACATAACCAAAACTTTGAACCCTTCCCAGAGCTTTGCGCTCTTCCATTTGCTCATTACTGCATAGGTAATGCGTAGCAAAACTGGAGTTATCAAATGCTATAAATTAGCACCAGAATGGGATACTAAGTATCCCGTCGCTGCCACCAATGTTGGAAACGAGGCAGCATCTGTGAGTCCAGCACAAATAACATGACTACATTTGTCCTTCAAAGGGAACCAAACACCCAATTGTAGCGACTGACTCTCAGAGGGTAGTGTTGCAAGGCAGTCTGAGGCTTACTCAAGGGAGGTGGTGTGGGCTAGTATTCACCATTTTCAGGGGCACAGAAATAACACTCAGTGATTGCTTGCCCAGTCTGTACTTTTCTTTATGAAAGTAAGGGTACATTTATTAGACACACACACTACTCAATACTATGCACTAATTTACAAATATACATAAGCTATTGGAATTACAGTGTGACATTGCATAACATCTCCACCCCTGCCGAAGTGGGGGGGGGTCTAGTACCACCGCTCCCATGTATGCACATCATCTTGCCCCAATGCAGTTAGTTGAAGAAAACCTGGAGCTAGGGCCCTGCGCACTGGCACCATCCCAGTGGCGACCCCCCAATTATCCCAATAAGGATTTAAAATAGGAAACCCTGCCTTGGTGACACACAACCCTGACATTTCCTATTGACCATGAAGTATACACCTCTGCATTTTAAGGTCTAGCAGTCTGGGTTCTTCACCTAAGCGCAGCAGCAAGAATACATGGTTAAGCATCACTTTAGAATGACAGTACTCATCATGTTTGTGGATCGTTAAAATGCATTGCAATTACAGCCCCTTAAGGCATCGCAGATGAAATCACTATATTATGCATATACAGCCAGACACCCTAGCAGGATTGTCTGGGAACATAACCCCACTTTGCTTATGACATCACCTTACACAGGTACTTTACATTACCCATGTGACCTTCACTCCCTCTAAAATAAATAACCATAGTAAATGCATTTCTGGTGCAATTACAACTCTTCACCTCCAAGATATTCCCTTCTCCAGACATCCCTAGCTCAGCTTTTCACTCCTTGAAGCACTTCTCAGTACACCCCCAGCTGTAGAATGAAAGTTCCAGCCTAGGAGGTGTTAATGTCGGTGCTAAGCCCTTGGGGGGTTATTCTTTTAGGTCCCCTAGAAACTTAGGGAGGGACTTTCCTTCGTGGAACTGGGGGAGACTGCATTGCTCCTGCAGCTCCCCCTGCAGCCTGGCACATGTGTGGTGGCGACCCCGTCCTCCTGGGGCCACCACAAGCAGAGGAAAACACTGTTTTGTCCTTGCAGGCCGATCCTGGCCAGCAAGGCATTATGGGTACTTTTGCATATTAGAGTAGCGGGTCCCCGCTGCTCCGGGGGGAGCTGGGCTGTCCTTCCTGCTGCTTTTTGCCATCTTTGAGGGTCCGGTCCCACCCGGACCTCATGCCTACGGTGAGGGCTACCGTGGCTCAGGGACTCCACCCCCGGCCACTCCAGGACATCAGTGGAGGTCTGGTCTCACCTGGACCCCGTGGTGCCGGGTTTTTCCACGGCTCGGGGAGCCGAACCCCGGCAGCTCCTCAGGGGCCTGGTAGATAAGCCTGTAGCTCCACCCATCTTCTCTTCCTGGGAGAGGAGGCCTTAGCTCATCGAAGAAAGGTTAATAATCCAGCCTGCTGAGGTCAGCCCTCAGCCAGGCCCTGGTTACGGCTGCTTTCGAGAAATATGACATTTCTGGATGACCCAAAAGCAGTACAAATAGGACTTTCAACTCTGCGGAATTCTTCTTCTCACACCCGTTACAGTGGACTTTAGTGTGTGTCTGGAATCTGTAGGCCTTATTAAAGTTAATATAGCCCATGGGCTCCACATCCCCATAGGGGAATGATGAAGAGAAAAACAGTGAAACACACTGGCATTTTTCTTCCCAGTGTATAAAGCCTATTCCATGTCACCATCCCATTCTGCGTAGGTCCTGCCACACCAGTCTATCTGCACCTGCTCCTTGGCTGTGCACGCTCGGAATCTCCTCTGCGCAGCCCCTACACGTGTGTACACGCATGTACACATGTGTCTGCATGTAACCAGCCCGGTGTCCCTTACTCCAGCTGCTGGGCAGTGACCTGGGCAAGCCAGCGGGACACCAGTCAAATCCCCATGCAGTCTCTTTCATGGTGAATTCACTGTAGGTGAGTCCCAACTTAAGAGGCTCCCCCATAGTAAAAGCTCAACAATTAGGTGCTCAAAAAGCGACAAATTATCGCAGCCCATAGTGTCAGAACCACCTTCTAACAGTGACATTTCCTTGTCCCAAAAAGCACTGCACTTTAAAATTCAAGCTGGAGAATTTCTCTCCTTGGGAGTAAGACCTGGCTATGCCAACCCACTGGTGTGGCTTTTTCCCCTTAGCACTCCCTTTCCAGACATCTGGCACATTCCACTTCTGGGGCTGCCATCTGGCTGGGGGGTACAGGACTTGGGTGTAGGCATAACTCTATTCCTTACTGTCCTGCTCTCTTTGAAGATTAGTTTGATTTACCCAGCCTCTATCCTGGAATGGTCTCAACAGCTGAAGAGCTTCCCTGATCAGATAACCTCTGTGTTAGGAATGGGGGTCTCTAAATGGCAGAGGTATGTACCTTTGTCCAAGTAGGGATCCTAGTCAGGGTAAGCGGAATACACATCTGAAATAACCCCTGCTCACCCCCTTGGTAGCCTGGCATGAGCAGACAGGCTTATCTCAGAGGCAGTGTGTAAAGCATTTGTGAACACATACTATAATACAGTGAAAACACTACAAATAGATACCACACCAGTTTAGAAAAATAAGTAATCTTTATCTAAACCAAACAAGACCAAACAACAAACATCCACAATACAGATATAAAAATATGACTTTCAAATGGTAGAAATAGTTCAGTTCAAACAAAAATTGCAGATGCAACACTTTTTACACAAAGTACCTTGGATGCCTCACCCACACAAACAAAAAGAGTCGCAGGGAAGGTGATGCATCGATTCCTTACACTCAGGGAAGGTGATGCGCCGATTCCTTGCTCCAGGGGAGGTGATGCGTTGGTTCTTTACTGCTACGCAGGCAAGGCGTTGCGTCGGTCCCTTACCGGAGAGGAGGTGATCCATTGGTTTCTTACTGCGTGGGGAGGTGATGCGTCAGTTTCTAACTGCATCCCCCAAAGATGCCACAGACCTGGAGACTCAATGCGATCATCTGAGGTGATGCGTGGATTCTTGCAGCTGCACAGCAGGCTTGCATTGGAATTGGTGCAGTGGTCTCAGACTTCGCAGATTGGTGAACTCGATGCAGAGTGTGGCAATTTTTTGATCCGGGGGCAGGCACTACGACGATTTCTTCGGCGATGCATCGGAAGCAGGTGCAGATGCGTCACGCTTCTTGTTGTTGCATTGCTTTTCCAGCTCCCAATAGCCAGAACAATCTCCAGAGGCCCAGAACAGCAACAGACACCTCTTGGCAGGTCAGAGCTCCCAGCAAGGATGTTCAGGGGAGCTAGGGGTGACGTCTCTGTATCCCTGAGACTTCAGAACAGGAGACAAACAGTTCTTCAAGCCCTTGGAGATCTTCCTCAAGCAGGGGCCACAGCAAACAGCAAAGTCCTTTTTCCCTTTACTTGGCAGAATGTAGCCACTGCAGGCCAACCCCAGATAGCAAGCAGCACAGGGGCAGTTTTTCTCCTCAGTTTCTCCAGCTCTTCTTCTTGGCAAAGGTTCCTCTTGATTTCCCAGAAGTGATCTAAAAGTCTGGGCTCTGGACCCCTCTTTTTTACTGTATTTCTCTTTGTTCTCACCTGGCCCAGGGCTATGAGCCCAGGTCAAACCAGTTCTGGGGGGCACTTTGCAAGTCCACAACAACATCCTTTGTCAGTATGATCCCTGGCTCCAGGGACATCACAGGGGGGCAGAGCCATCATTGTGGAAGGCAGACAGAACCCTATTCAGGTGCAGGTGCTACTACCCCCACCACTCCAAATGCAGACCGGGCCTATTCAGCCTAGCACTGACTCATCCAGACTCTCTGTGCCACTGCACATCTCCAGCCCCTGTCACTACAAAGCCAGTCAGTACACATCCTAGCAGAGGCACACTGGAAGGCTAAGCAAGAAAATACCTACCTTCTAAAAGTGGTATTTTCAAACACAGAATGTAAAAATAACCCTCACGATAAGATGCATTTTAACATTCTCAGTTCAGTCATACTAAACCTTATTTTCCTACCTGGTTCCAAGCGGTATTTATGTTTATATTATGTTATAAGCAAACTCCCCAGTCTACCCTATGGGAATAGGTAGTCTTGCAATAGTGAAAAACGAAATTGGCAGTATTTCACTATCAGGCCATGCCACACACACCAGGGCACGTCCTACTGTCACATACACTGCAATCTGCCAACAGGGGTACCTTGGGCCTACCTAAGGGGTGACTAACATGTATGAAAAGGGTATGGTTAGGGACTGGCAAGTGTGTGCACCAGACTGCACACAGGCTCTGCAATGGCAGACCTAAGTTACATTTAAAGGCTGTCTATGTGGGTGGCACAATCAGTACTGCAGTCCCACTAGCAGCATTTGATTTACAGCCCCAGGTCACACACAGTGCACTGTACTAGGGACTGACTAGTAAATGAAATCCGACAATAATGGAAACACCAAACCATATATACAATTTACAGGGAGAACATATGCACTTTAGCACAGATCAGCAGTGGTAAACTGCCCAGAGTCATAAAATCAACAAAAAAAGGTCAGAAACAGAAGGCCAAAAAGCACACAATCTGGGGATAAACCCGCTGTAAAAGCCAGGTCTAACAATCTACCTCTATGCAGGACACTTATCACCACTTCAAAGCTGTTTGGCTAAGCCTGTTAAGGCCTGCCAATCATGAGTGGCTGCTAGAAGGCTGGATTTTGAATCACAGAAATCCTTTAATGCAGTCCTTACTTGACTACAGAAACTGAATTAAACTGAGTCTTCAATCATTCCACTGGCTCCAGAGCTTTTGGAATCAAAACGAGCCACCCTCCAGTGCTGGATTTCAAGAGAACTTGTTCAGCATTTTCTCACCAAACCTTTACACACAAGCTCTTCCTTTCTTTGCAACCAGACCCTATCACTACAACCCAGTCAGAGCTGTTCCTCAGACCATATCCTATCCATTCCAAGCTTTCGTCATTCAAATGGCTCTAAAACAGGCTAATAAGGTTGTAGGTACTCAGTCACATAGTCTATTTTGGTTTTATTTGCGCTTTTTTGTCTCATGACCAACTGATCAGCTAGGTGGGGAACATCATGAGGAGATGTTCTAGCTAAAAACTCTTCTTCTATTTGATCTTGGTGACATCACTACTATTACAATTGTCCACCAATGCACTCGATTCTCCTTACAGAAGCACTCATAATTGTAAGAAGAATTGGAAATTCACTACAAACACTGCATATTATTGCCCCCATTGTCTTCACATCTACTTTTGGATTTTACCAGTAACAGCCCTCCAGTGATTTCTTTATGGGAACGTTTATATGTCTACGTATAGATAGTTTAGCTGCCTGATAGAGCTTAAAAAGCAGAGTGGAAAAGGACTTTTTCTTCACCCCTTTCTTGAGCTTGTTCTTCCTGGGCATTTGATTAGGCAGCAGTTGTGTTTGCACACACATGGACTATTTTGTGTTGCTCAAAATTAAAAGAGACACTGGTAACTTGACCCATTGTCAAATACAGTGGTAATGACTTTGCATGGTTTAACTCTAAAAGAAATACAATGTGAAGGGTTTTCAAATTGTGAATTCTGACAAATAAAATTTGAATTAATTTTGCAGTGTGAACTCTGCTACAAGTACCTCAGGAATGAGCTTCAAATTGTTTAACGATGATACATTCCCACACTCATTTCTAGTTTAGGTGGACAATAAGGTCTGTTTAATGTGCTGTTTAGCTTTTGGTTGTGTGAGAATGGAAGACATTTCTTTTTTTAGAGTGAAAGCATTGCCTGGACATTGATTTATTGAATAATTCTGGCTGCTTTGTAATCCAAGAGGCTGATGTGAAACACAGGCAGCACATCCTTTGAATCCAAATATGCACACATTGGCACTCCTCCTTTGACATCCATCTTTTAGTTCTGACATCCATGGGGTGCTAGGAAACACATGCGCAGAAGTTGGCTCTGACTATCATGACTTCCATTTTTCCATAGAGATACACCTCCTATTTTTTCTCAGCCTCTCATAATACAACTCAGCCATTCATATCTCCCAGCTACTAGCAACACAACTCAGCAGCACCGTTCACACACATTAAACCACATCCATAACAAAGGCAATTGCTCACATCATAAATCACTATCAGCCTTTTACAATAACCCTCATTCTCAACCAGCCAAGGTGCATCCAGTAGGGTTCAGGGGCGTTGCCCACCCTGCTGCCAGTGCAGCACACAGGAAAGATGAAACGGTAATAAAATCATTACCCATTTATTTTTCAGTAAAGCCAGCCAGACCGAGCCAAGTGTGGGGGCAGGGGACTGGCAGCAGGGGAAGAAGAATGGTGCACCCCTGGGGCCGTCTTCCAATAAGTGCCCCATGGGCACAACGGGTGCTGCTCCCGCTTTGCCCGGGGCACTTTGGGATTACAGAAGGGGACGCAGATACTTGTGTGTCCCCTTCAGTAATACCGATAGTGCTGGCACAATTAACACACAAGCACTACCATCAGGGGGCGTTCGCTCATTTACATTGGGGCATGCCCTATGCAAATGAGGGAATTACTTTGACTCTGCGTCCGTGCTTCTAGTTGGCGCACTGTGAGTTCACCCCCTGAGAACAGCCCTCTGGAGAGGAGAGAGGGAGTCCTATGGACCCCCAGACATCCCCTTCAAAAGTGCAGGTGGGTCAATGCCTGAACTGTGAAAACACAGAGTGGCTACAAGCAGCAGGTCCATTTTTCACATGTATTCGCTGCCCTGAAGGCAGCGCGACTTTGCAGCTGCCCTGGCGCAGCACATTCACCGTAATGGGCCGTCGTTGTCATTGTTTGCGCCAGGCACAAACAATGGCAATTTATAATATAGCCCTTGAAGTTTAAAGTATGCATGTCTCTTTTGCCGGCGGACTTGTGATGGCTAGCTTGAAATGGCCCCTTTAAACTCTTCCACACGAGCTGTCTTAAACAGGGGTGTTGGTTCAGAAACCCCTTGCTGAAGTACTGTGACCGAAGAGGACTGAAGCAAGTAAATCATTTTTTTTCCTTTTGATGTATTGTTCTGTTTAATTTCTTTTTACATACTGCCAGACAGTGTGAGAAACTTGCACTGCTTCAGCCTCAAATACATAGTTCTTAATCATGGCCCATTATGAACACTGTTTATAAAAGTCTCCAATCTTGATCTTTGGGGATGCGCCTTAAGGCATTCTGGAGTGGCCATCTGATCGCCCCGAAACTTTAAAAAAGGGATCATTCGCCACTGTTCTCAACTCCAGTTTCATACCTCATAATACAAAACGTTCATTCATCACTCCACACATTCACTTACTCAGCAATGTGCACCATTATTTGGCCCTACACAACAAGACCCACCCTCTCACATGCCTCGGAGTTTAATGGCTGGACATATAAAGGAACTCAGACGTTGACCTCATTCATCTTTATGGCACTCCTCTGTGCCTTGGAATATTCATCTAATGTACAGCTGGGGTACTTTATCCCATATATTATGACTCAAAACATAGGAGCTGTTGATTGCAACCCCAATCACTCCCCCTGCTGAACTGATCTCCTCCTGTGTGTTCACATTGTTTGTTTTTTTCTAATTTCAACTGCCGTCTCACTCCACCTCTCCAGGGAATTCGCTCATATTCGAAGGCCTTAAAGCAAATAATCCCAGCCACTCTCATGCACAGAGCAAAATGTCCCCGAACTCTGCTCAGTGATCTTTAGAAGCATTACTCTTCATGCCTCTTGTGTTTAGCCTCTTGAATGTGCAATATTGGGCCATGAAAAGAAACAAAATTGACAGTGAAGAGGCTGCGCGCAGTCAACAAACTGCCTGGTTTTTAAATGAAGTTTAATGTTCCGTGTACTGGCCTTTTCGGTATATTGCCCTAATTTGAGCTTTGCTGTCACATCTGTTCTTGTTTTTCAGCTATCTTTCAATAAAAATTGAAGCAATATAAACTGTGTTCTGCCCTTGGCCATTGCCTTTTATTGATTTCTTACTTCCCTGTTGGGTATGAATATGTGGGTTGAGAGAAGGGTGGTGGAATTGCATGTTTGATTTATTTTTTTTAAATGCTTTTTTACTATTATTTGTATTATGTTCACAGTTCTGCAGCAGACATTTGTACATGGTACCCAAACAACAAACAACAAAAGACTTTCTAATGTGATGTATTTACTTTGTGAGGCAATGACTTCGTCTTCACCACCGTGTTGCAACAAAAGCATAGAGAGTACTACAGATTAGTGCAAGCGGTTCACTATTACCGCCTCAAAGGTTGAGGGCTTTACTATGAGTGTCCCTGTAATCCTCCTGGTAACCCAGTTCCAGAAGCTACCCGATAACATTGGATGACGGATTTATCGGGGTAGAACAAGTGGGACCCTGAAGGTCCTTTTAGTAATGAGGAATTACCAGATTCACCTGGAGATTTCCAGTGCTTTCAGCAGTTGAAATGTTGAGCTTAAACAATAAGGGCCTCATTTATGAGGTTTTGCCGTAGGGAAGTGCAGCAGGCCTTCCTGCTGCGCTCCCTACGGCAAAAGAAAAGGGCAGGAATGCGCTGTATCTATAAGCACAATGGGCAGAATGCAGCACACATAGAAAAAGGAAAAACGAGGAGAAATAAAGATATTTCTCCCCGTTGCGCCTCCCCTGGGGAGGCGAAAGCTTTTGGCACTGCCTCAGATTTACAAATTCTCGTAAATCTGGGGCAGTGTCAAAAGGCAATGGATGTTGCTGAGAACGCCCCCAGCAACACCCATTGCACGCCCCTTTAATGCAGAACACTGTGTTAAAAAGACTGATATTTATCAGGCAGCATTAGCCAAGAAAAGTGGCTTAGTGCTGCCTGATAAATATCACGCAGGCTTCTGCGCCAAGGATCGTCACAAAAAGTGAAGTTCCGATGGTTCAAGGGGCCTCATAAATGAGGCCCTAGGTCTGCAAAGTAACCAAACAACTTGCAATGCTAGCAGAGAGGCACCCTGCGTTACCAACCCTAGGAATTAATTAAGGGTAGCTCCTAATGAGGTTTTGAGTAATTAGCATATGAATGCCCACGGCCCTCGAAGAACTCACATGAGAGAGCAAGAACTCAAGAAATGACACACTGCTGAAGAGTTGCTTTCTTGAAGAAACAATTCAAACAGAGATATTTTTCCAGATAGTCGATTCACTCAAATACTAGTTGCCACTGAGTCCCAGAGACTGCCAGGCAAACAGAAAGTAACCATTGCAGCACTCACAGAATTAAACCTCAATGCACATGTAAACTCACCTCTCACTGCGAATGGGATGTGAATGATATCATTTTCTGTCAGGAGAAGGACACAATAAGGTAAACCTTCTGCACCCAGAGTGAAGCAAAGTACACCTTCCCAGAGCAACCATCTTCCTTGACAGAGTTTCACAAAAGAACATTTTATGGTGCTGAAGTTGGAAATAAAGAAGTAAATGCACATTGCTGGTGACTATAGTCTGTTTCCAGCCTGTCAGAATTGGTGGGAACACATGTAAAAGGTCATTAGTGACAAAGTAATTGGAGTATGGTAGGGGGTTCTGACCATCTACACTGTGAAGTAGCAGTAGTAGGACCTCCTACCCAAGGTCTTCAGAAAGCAAATGATGCAGCTTCTTGTCAACAGTTTAACCAATGGCAGTAGTGTGATGCAAAGTGATGGGGGCCTATATACTGGCTCTTCAAAGAGGCCCCTAAGGCTTGCACACCTCACAGGCCATAGGCTGAACGTGGAGACCCCTGAAGGGTGGGAGCCTCCATGGCAGGGTCAGATTGGGAAGGTGGGCAGTCAGGCATTGGGCGATAAGCTGGTGCATTAGGGTCACCTCTGGGCCGTATTTTTAGGGCTTCAGTCAACCGGCCACAGAACATTCCATGCTGTCCCACTCCTTTGCTGTGCCATCAAACTGAGGAGGGGGACAGGGAGAGTGCAGTAGCGTCCCGGGGGGCCAGATGAGGTGTCCGTTGGGCCACTTCACCTCAGTTGCAACCTTCCCCCACCTGTGCTAGGCTGAGGACAAGGTGTTGCTCTGGCCCATGGGCCATTACCACAACGGCCCTCCATGTGTCGGACCGGCTTAGCAGCAGTGTTTTCCCCCGACCCCTCCTCGCCAGGCCACCACATTCAGGCCATAGTGGGTGAGCGAGATAGAAATGTGCATGGGCCTTGCAGGTGACCATGTATTGTCCCCTCCTCCCCAGTGTCTTTTAGGCCTTGTTGGAGGGAGTGTGCCTTTGCTTAAACCTCACTGCGATGCCACTTTTCCCAGAGAGGAGAATAGAAAGATAGTAAAAAAACACAGAATCCCAGCGTCGCCTGAGCATCTTGTGATTCTTGGCAACTAACTTTATCTCCCAAGGCCTAACATTAAAATGGGATATTGTGTAATATAATTGGCATATGTGTAAATCACTCCAATGCCTTTGGGTCGAGGTAACGCTATGTAAAACTACACAAACACAAAATATACGGCTAGATTTCGCAAAGGCCCGTACAATATAATTAAAGAGGACTCCTATAAACATCTATATTTATTTCAACTTGGCTTTTCTGCCTTTGTCTAGTTAACTATCAGTCACGGCTCATTAGGGTATTTTTAGTACACATTTTTGTGCCAGCCAAGACATTAAAATGGCGGTCAATCTGGTAAAATAAATGGCCAGGTGACAACCCTAGCCTGATCAGGTGTTGTGGTCCTTCTGCTATTTTATTTAACCTCGCTCATCTGATCAAACTTTAGTGCTTGTAGTTTTCACCAATGTAACTTGCTCTGTTAGCTTTACAATGTTTAATTTAACAAAAATGTGATTAACAATTAATCGAAGGAGACTAACCAAATGGCAATTCATAAAAGGGAGATCTGCGAATGTGGTACCCGAGCCTAATTGTAATTCCAATCCGAACCTGCTCCGCGGGTAGCAGCGCGAGCTACACTGACCTCAGTTACGCTCCCCCAATGAATATATAAGGAGACAAAAAATGTTGATATGGACATTTTTTGATAAGATGCACACATTAACTGCTGTGTTGGTGGAAAGTGACCACAAAGAGAGAAACAAACCAGAGGGCAACTGTGCTAGTCCCAGCATGTATCACTGCAACAGCACCATTTGCATATTAATATTATGTAAAAACATTGTAACCTGTCTACTCAGGAGACTTAGTGCAGCAGCGGTGACCCATCAGGCATGACCATCTGCGAATGGGACCGTCCTTTTTGTGGGGATTACCTAAATAATTTCAAACTGAGACACACCTGTCTTTGTCATGAAACATGTATAGAATTTTACTAGGGTATTTCAATATTAACAGCTAGATTCATGAAGCCAAATTGCGATCGCAATAGCTGCGAAAAAGCAATTGCGACCGCAATTTGAAGAAAAGGTATTCAACAAACAAAATTGCGAAATCGCTAATTTTTTTTGCAAAATCGCAATGAAATTCACAGAAACCAGGAAGAATACAATCAGCGAATCGGTAATAGCGAGAAAGCAGGTATTCTGCGAATAAAAGTGCGAAATCGCAAAGAAATCGCTATCGCAATTCATGAAAATCGCAAATAGCGAAAAAAACCCAAATCGCATTTAGCGACACGCAAATTAAGGAGAACCCAAACCAGGTGGTAACCATGAAAAAAAAAACACATCTGAAAAAAAGTATTGCTAAGTACCCACAGATGCTGGCTTGAACAAACACACTTAATCAACGAGTTCCTTTTTTAGGGGGAGGCCAAGCGCCACAGAATCAACGACGAAGAGGAGTGACATGGTCAGACCATACACGCCAATACCAAACCATGAGCGTGACAAAAGCCAGAGCAGGACCAAGCACGACTCCCTCATCGTAAATTTATCAGACCGGGTCCTATCCCAAAATGAAACTACTGTCCTAAACAAAGGTCTAGGTTATGTCCCGAAACCAACAGTGGATATTTTTAGAACAAAATGCGAAGTATCGGAATTTTGTCGAAAATTAAAACTAAAAGCCTTTTTTTCCAACCAAAGCTCTCTCCCAAAAGATGGAGACACTCAACGGCGTCCAAAATCCAAATTCAGCCCACTAAATTCCCAGGCACCCATGGAAATCGGAACCTTCCAACAGGCCGTGATGAAAGAACTAGACACTCTGAACAAAGATTCCACAAAAACTTTCCAGAACATGACCAAATCTGAACGCCAAGCTCTGAACAGTTTGAAGAATGATCAATCGCTTGTGATAAAACCAGCGGACAAAGGGGGAGGAATAGTTTTGCTTAGTAAAAATGGCTATCAACAACAATGCCTAGACCTCCTTTCTGACAACCGGTTCTATGAATTAATAACGATAGATCCAACACCGAGGTTGCAACGAACAATCGCCTTCATGATTGAAGAGGCCGAAACCAATAACTGGATTTCAAAAAAGGAAGGGGAATTTCTTAAGACGACAAAACCAAGAACACCATATTTCTATTCCCTTCCAAAAATCCATAAAGCCCGTCAACCTCCTCCAGGCAGACCCATTGTCTCTGGCATTGGGTCTGTCCTGGAACCATTATCACAATTCGCAGATAAATATCTAAAACCAAGGGTACAACGAACCCCGACCTATCTAAAAGATACAAGAGACCTCTTGAATCAACTGACACAAATAACTTACTCAGAGGACTCCATGTTTTTAGTAGGATTGGATGTCGAAAGTTTGTATACTAGCCTGCCTCAAAAGAAAACCCTGGAAACTTTGGAGAATCTCTTATTTGCACAAGTGTGGGATTATAAGACACCACAACACTTTGTTTTAGAATGTTGTAACTTGGCATTGACAGAGAATTTCTTTGAGTATGAGAATACAATGTACAGGCAACGCCATGGTACTTCCATGGGAAGTACCTTTGCCCCCAGCGTGGCCGGACTTTATGTCAGCAACTTTGAGAAGCAAATCGTACACACGCATGACAACCCTTACCAACACCAGATTTATTTCTGGAGACGTTATATAGACGATATTCTTTTAATTTGGAAGGGGGACAATGAAAGCTTGATCAAATTCCATACCCGGTTAAACATGCAAGACGAATGGTTAAAATTTACCTATGTTGCAGACAAGAAAAGTATTGACTTTCTGGACATTACAATATTGGTGGAAGACAATCAATTACACACAAAGACATTCTTCAAACCGACGGCAAAGAATAGTCTTTTGTCATTCAACAGTTACCATCCGCGCCCATTAAGGGAAAACCTGCCTTACAGTCAGTTTTTAAGGCTGCGGAGAAACTGTAGTAAAATAACAGACTATCAAAGCCAAGCTACTGATTTATGCACAAAATTTGCTGAACGTGATTATCCACAAAGAAATGCAAAAAAAGAGCGAGAAATCAGAACCAAGAGAACCTTCTTGAAGAAACCGTAAGATCTGAAGGAGAAACACCACTGACATGTGTCACCACATATCAGACCTTCCAGCTTATCGCGATTTCGCGATTTGCAAAAAAATCGCGAAATCGGCCGATTTGGTGAAATGCCGCGATATTTGGGCAAAAGCCCGCGAAATTTGCAGTTTCCGCCGTCTCCGCCGTTTTCCGCCCGTTTCTGCTTTAAAATTCAGCCCCATGCGCACCCATTTTCCCTTCCCCAGGATTTCGCGGCGAGAGAAGGAGCGAGAGGAGGTCGAGGACGGCGGCCGAGAGAGGGAGAAGACCACGGCGGCCGAGAGAGGGAGAAGACCAGCAAGAAGCGGCAGCGACACACACACGAAGCCTCTTCCTCTTCTCCAGAGACCAGGGAAGCGGACTCGGAGCAGGAGAACAGCTGGCCGGCGAACACAGACCGTCCCTGCCAGGATCGCGTTAGCAGGGAACAAGAAACTGTTCGGAAGTCATTTCCGACATACAGCAATACTAAAAATAAAAGATTAATGTCCCCCAAAGGCCCCCCGCACAGAGTGCAGAGTTTTGTCGACTGAAAAGATAAAATACGCTGAAGGATCACAGAGAACATAAAGCATACTGACAGTAATTTACGCACACCTCAAGCTAAACCAAACTCCCCCTTTCAGTTGTAGATGTTTTATTACTCAGGTCGAAGGTACACATTATATGGGCATGAGAGGGGTGAACTGGCCCAGTACATGTGACCTGCGTACCACACACATACACTTATAAGTTAATTGAGCTTAAAGAGTGTATTATTAAACCAGTAATTTCCTTATGTAACGTCATGTTGTCTTTGGCACTAGCTGTCACATTTCAGTAGCTTGCGCGCTGACATTCTGTGGGTTTTGGGTGTAGGCTTGATATGAAAGTCCGCCGTTAGAGAGCGCCTGAGTTACACCTTCTGACGCTAACAAGAGCCACGTGCTGTGAGTCACATCCAGCAACTCATGGGACTGGAGGGTGCAAATGCTAGAGCCTCGTCTCTTCCCTGTGCACACAAACGTGACAAAAGTGAGCAAACTGCAGCGCCTCGCTAATTATAGAGATTTCTTCAAGGTCGGCGCCTTACATGGCGCTCCTTCCAACCCACTGAAATGAAAATAGTCAAAGCCTTTATTCCAGTCAACAAAGCCCGCCTCTGGCTGCCACGCGACTAAAACGATCTAGTGACTGCCAGAGCCACGGTATAAACAAGTAATAATACAGTTCCCACAGGTGCTACAAAAAACACGCTTTTACTAAGAAAAACAGTGGGGGCTTTTCTGTGAAGGAAACAATTAGAGGCGCCCGGAAGCAAAGCTTCAACGTCTCACCTTCCTACCTACCCTCTCTCTTTTTTTACGCCTCTCCATAACCCTCTGCATCTCTCGCCCCCTACCTCAGTTCATATTTTTTCCCACTCTTCCAATCTCGAAATCCCCATCTTTTCCACTAATTTCCCTTCTTTTCCTTAAGCTCTCTCTCCTTCCTTTCCCACATTTCTCTCTCTAACTCCCTCTACGTCTGTCTCGTTCACTCTGTCTGTATGCATATTGTGTGTATATGTATGTGTGTGTGCGTGTTTTGTGTGTGTGTGCATATACAGACCCTCCAGCTTATCGCGGTTTTTGCAATTTGCAAAAAAATCGCGAAATTGGCCGATCTGTTGAAATGTCGCGATATTTGGACAAAAGCCCACGAAATTTGCCGTCTCCGCCGTTTTCCGCCCGTTTCCGCCTTAAAATCCAGCCCCATGCGCACCCATTTTCCATTCCCCAGGTTTATGCTGTTTTGTACTTTAAACTTGACTGACATGCGTTAAGGAACAATGTTTTGTATTCACAGCCTCATTCAGACAACAAGTCATTTTGCTTACAAGTGGGTTTATGAAATGAGTGGACTTTCCCAGGCCACAACTTTACAAATTTTGCATAGTCCTTACAAAATATAGCTCTCTTGCATGACCTTTGCCTTAAAACATTGTGGATTGTAAAAACAACAGGTGATGGACAGAATGCAGAACAATGTCATACATTCACCCCAGTACAGAGATCTGGGCCAAAATACATTGTTTTCTTGCTCACCATGCCACTCCAGTTTGAACCCAGCCATATGCAAATCAGTCTTGACCCTGAGCCCCATGGGTACAGTTCCAGCCCGAACTGCCAAGCCAAGTCCTCCCTGGACTGGAAACAAGCATCCAAGGACAGGTTTCGGGCTTTCAGCCCTCATCAGCCTGGATAGCTTAATTCCAGTGGCATGGAGAGCACAGGACTCACGTCTGAGCATACCCGTCCCACTCGCTCCGAGACCTGTCTCTGCCTCCAGCATGCCTAGTCTGAAACCTATGGGGGCTCAGAAGAACTGAACGTACATGGCCAAGATTAACATGCCTTTTAACTAAAACAAATAGGCTGAATTGTAAATAAACAAAATGTACATAGCTCCATGTTGTCAAATAACTCAAACAGTAAGATATCTGTGTTTGGTGTTGCAAAAAACCCAAAATAAAACGCCGCTAAATGCCGCTAAATTTCCATTTTTGTGCCGCTAAATTTTCATTTTTGTGCCGCTAAATTTGCCAATCCATGCCGCTATATCCTGGGGGGTCTGACATATATAGCCCAGTGGCTAACCAAGTCAAGAAAATTATAAATAAACATTGGCAAATTCTGACTTCGGCAGACATCACATGGCCCAAACCACGTTTCGCTAATAGACGAACAAGGAACTTGAAAGATCAACTGGTCCATACAAGACCCAAACCACAGGCCCCACAAAACCAGACCACCCTTTGGTGTCGTAATTTGACAATGACTGGGTTAGCATTAAGCTTTGCTACACATTATTCCCTTATCTTGACCATAGTTGCTAAACGCCATTTTGTATGTTACGGCGGCCATTTTAGAGAATGTGTCGCCTCGTGGTCAGCATGCCCTTTTGTCCTTCCTCTGTACCACTGACCACTCGAGTTTGCCCAGCAACAGGCTATTTTTAGTAATGGTCAAGCCCGCACATGCGCAGTTCCGATTGACCAGTCATCGCTTAGGAATGTTTTGCCCAACTTACCAGTGGTGTTGTAACCCCTCCCATGAGCTGGCTGTGTTCCAAAAATGACCATATATGTACCTAAAACTCTGTAACTGTGTACCGCCTACCTTTTTATTACTGTAAAGCCTGTATAAAAGAAGGATTTGCACCGATGTCGGTGTGATACTTCTTGCATTGCCGAAGGGTGCTGTAGGAATGCACCACCACCCCATGGGGTCTTAATAAACTTGTCTTTTGCATTTTCTAGTTTCTGTGCCAACAGTTCTTATGGTGTAGAGGGTATTCTGCGGAGTATGTAGGCCTGGAGAACCCAATACCACAAATTGGCGACCACGAAGGGACTCATCAGCGACTCGGATGCCCGAAGGAGAGGTCGTGACGAAGGATTGGAAACTCGCCATGGACGCGTACGCTGCCACTGAGTGACCCGAGTCTTGGCACCCACGGTGTTTTCTTCCCTTCCTTCTGATCTGACCTTCCAGGTGGCGCCGGTCCCCGACTGAGATTCTGTTCATCTGCGTTGCTGTACAGTGCCTGTTTGGCTGATTTGATCAAAGACCTTGGCAGTTGGAACCTGGATATTTGAGATTTGGGTAAGAATTGTGCTTGGTAAGGTAGTCTGCGGACGCTTACCGTGGTTCTATGAATATGAATATGTTTTGAGTTAGCTAACATTTGAGTCTATGAATTTGCGTATATGTGTAGTGCACTTCACATAGGCAGGCATGTAGAGATATTCTCTAATTTTGTTTGTATTTTGAGCGGCACATTTGTGTGAAGTATAGTAAGTGCCATTTTTACGGTATCACGTTTCCGTGGTACTTTTTGAACATGCCTGTTTTAAGCACACTCCGAGGGATGTGCTGTCTTGGGAATGGTACCACGTACAGATTAAACGAATCTCAGCCGGCTCCCCCAGAGGGGACCCCTAATCGTGAAGTGTATATTAAATTCGGCCTTCCCCCTATATTGTATAGCAAATTATGGAACAAATATACCAAGTCTGATCCCGAGTTGCAATGGCCACTACATGGGTCGTTTGATTTACGAAAGGTTCAGTTTGTGGAGCAATGTTTGTTTCAACGCAGGTCTAGACAGAATATGTTTGATTGTGTACGAATGTGGGAGAAAGCAGTGCGTGAACAAATGAAGCGTGAGATTGCCTTGGCAGAAAAAGAGCAGCGCAAGGCTGCTCGAGATAAAGCTTTACAGCTGGAGGAGAAGGAGTTGCAGGAGAAGAAAGAGAGGGAGACACGGGAACGTAATTTGCAAACAAGTGGTCAATTTCCCATTCGGCGTCCGCTTTATCCTGTCCTTACTAATGAAGTTGATGATTTTTTGTTACTAGATCAGTCACCGCCTCCGTACGTTTCGCCTACAGCTCCGGACGAGGACTTCGGTGATGAGGATCGAGATAATGTGAGTACGAGGTTAACAGCTAATAGAGCTGCGGAATTACGTGGTTTCGCCAGGAAATTGAATTTGAATAGAGTAACTATGTCAGAGGTTAAAACTGAAAGGGATAAGTGGTCAGAACGAGAACAGTTGTGTTTTTTAAATACTTTTGCAGATGAAGATATTGAACGATTTCGAAAAAATTCAGAGGATCTAGAACCTAAGGATATAGCAGTCCAACATGATAATATGCGTAAAGGTCTATTTGTTATTGCAGATGCGGATGCCTTTTTCCTACGATGGGTCCAGCTACGGGATGAGGCGTCCAGATTGCGGGAAGCCCGAAAAGCATCAGAGAAGTCTGCGCCGGGGTCGACGGAGCAATCCAAGGAATATTCTATCCTTGGAGCAGATAAGAGTTCTAAAGTGCATGTTATGCCTATGCGTGAAGCTGCACCTTTGTATGTTCCCCCTAAAGGGCAAGGTACCAGTGATGATAAAACATCTGGGGATGCAAAGGGGTATTTTATATATAATTGGGTGTATACGCCTTGGAATAGAGCAGATGTTATGGCATTGAAAAACGCTTTACCCGATCCCCGTAAAAATCCGGCAGCCTTTTATGAAGGGGTGGAGGGGGCTATTTCTTTCTGTGTTATGACGCTGGTTGATATTGATCTTTTCTTTGGGATGATACTGCCCCCTGATATGTGGAGAGCGATTCGTAAATTTGATGATCAAACAATGTTAGGAGCAAATTGGAAAGATATAAGCCAAGCTGATTTGGATAGGGAGCCCGCATGTAAACCTTGTCAACTGATCTTAGATCTCCCAACAGCTATTTTGAATAAATTGAAAACGCTTGTCCCCCCTAAAAAGATTGATTGGACTATGTTAGCCTCGTGCAAACAGAAACAAGATGAGTCGGTATCCGACTTCTTCACACGTTTTGAAGAAGCGTTTCATGATTACAGTGGACAGTTGTTAACAGATGATACGGGTAGGCATCTGTTTGTCGACAAGTATGTGGCTAATCTCCTACCGGAGATTGCAAAGCGGTTGAAAACTAGTGAAAGTTCTTGGACCACGGCGACCCCTGCGTCCTTGTTAACTATGGCTCAGTAATATGAGCGGCAGGAATTAGAGGCAAAGGAAAGTGTTGATAAGAAAGCGAAGGAGTTGAGGACAAAGGTGATGTTGGCACAGGTTCGCGGTGCGCAATCTAGAGGGAATGATAGAGGCAGGCGAGGAGGGGGTAATGCATCGTATGGTCGTACTGATATTGCTGAGGACCAATGTGCATATTGTAAAGAGTTTGGGCATTGGGCTGAAGACTGTCCGGTGCTTCGTGAGCAACGTAGTCAGCGTGGTCGAGGAGGTAGAAGGACACGGAATAGTTATACGGGGGCGAAAGGTGGAGGAAGTGATCGTGGTAGGTTTGAAGCGAGGGGTCGTGGTCAGGATGAACGAAATACTTTTGATCGACGGAATCAGTATCAGATCTTGGAGGGTGAAAATGTGGAGAGTCAGGATTATGTGCACGCATAGGATTGCGTAGGATGGGGTGTGGAATCGGTTGAAGTGCCAGTAGATCAAAGAGGTCCATATGTATAAGCGGGCGTTTTGGGTTCTACTGATCAGTTTTTAGTTGACACAGGAGCTACTCGTAGTGCCTTGTCTAAAAACTTGGTTCCAAGGGCTCCCCTGTCTGGTGAAACGATTACATGTATAGGGTTCGATGGCACACCCTCTCCAAGCCCATTATCACAACCTCTTGCATTTTGTATTGATACATTTTTTGGTTTATGCCCATTTTTGTTGTCGCCTCATACCCCAGACAATATCATGGGCATAGATTTGCTCAAGTATTTTCGAGCAACGATATGTTGCGCCCCGGAAGGAGTGCGAGTTATTTTGAACGATAATTATCCAGAGACAAGCAGACTATGTACTATGCAAGAAATCGAAGCGTTAGCCTCTCTCCCACACGTTATGGGCAACATCAGACACGGATGTGGGACAGATGCTTATTCCGCCTATTTGAATTACTGTTAAGGAGGGAGCGTCTTTGCCACGTGTACCTCAGTATAAGATATCCAGAGAAGGTGAGATCGCCCTGACGCACATCGTTCAGGATTTGATTGTTGTAGGAGTTGTTGAGGAAGTTCCCTATAATGTCTGCAATAGCCCGATTCTTCCGATTTTAAAGAAATACTGCTGACAAAATCTATCGATTTAATATTGATTTGAGGGAAATCAACAAAATTGTAGTGCCCCAGTTCCCGGTGGTGTCTGATATCACCACCTTACTTACTTTGGTCCCCCCCACTGCTACTACTTTCTCTGTTATTGATCTTAAAAATGCGTTCTTTTCCATTCCCATCCATCCTGACAGCAGATACTTATTTGGTTTTAAGTTAAATAATAAATCATATAGATTTTGTCGAGTTCCTCAAGGTTACACAGAGAGCCCTAGCATTTACAGTCAGGCTTTAAAAAGACAGCTTGATTCATTTGAATTACGATCTGGAGTAGCCCTTATTCAATACGTTGATGATCTCCTGTTGGCTGCAGACACCTATGCACAATGTGAGGAGAGTACTCTTACCTTGCTGTCCTTTTTGGCTCAGAATAATCACAAAGTCTCTAGGAAAAAGTTACAATATTGTAGACCAAAGGTGACCTACCTCGGTCATCTTTTGTCTAAGGAGGGACGTGCACTAACATCTGATCGAATTCAAGCAATTTTAGATACGCCAGTCCCCCGCACTCAGAGAGACGTACGAGCCTTCATAGGATTAACGTCCTTCTGTAGACAGTGGATAATGGGGTTTTCGCACATTATAAAACCATTGTTAGCGTTACTGTCCAAAACTACACCAATGCCCCTTGAATGGACAGATGAATGTCAGAATGCTTTTGAACAATTGAGACAGGCCCTTTGTTCTGCACCCGTGTTAGGTACACCAGACTACACAAAGATTTTCACGTTGTATGTGCACGAGAAAGATGGGTGCGCATTATCAGTGTTAGCTCAGACACACGGGGATAAGCAGAGGCCCTGTGAGTACTTTTCGTCCATTCTTGATCCTGTGGCACGTGGGTTACCTGGGTGTTTCCGAGCAGTTGCAGCAACAGCAGTAGCTATACGGCAGAGTGAGGGAATAGTTTTGTCACACAAACTGTTGGTGTTAGTTCCCCATGCGGTAGACGCTTTGCTAAACCAAACAAAGACCCAGTATCTTACAAGTGCACGTTTAACAGGATATGAGCTTACACTTTTGGCGCCACATATCACACTAAAGAGATGTGCTACCCTGAACCCTGCTACTTTATTGCTGTATCCGGTTGCTGAGGGCCAAGAGGAAGAACACCATGACTGTGTTTTCCTGACTGAAGAACAAACAAAGGGTCGTGTTGACTTACAGGATACGCCACTTCCAGATGTGGATGGGGAACGGTGGGTCGATGGATCGTGTTTAAGGCTGCCAGATGGCACAACTTCTGCAGCATATGCGATCACGACACTTAAAACTGTGGTAGAAACAGCACGAATACCACATAAATCGTCCCAAGCAGCAGAGTTAATAGCTTTGACAAGAGCTTGCGAATTGAGTGCTGGCTTATGTGTGAACATCTACACAGACAGCCGGTATGCCTTCGGAGTAGCGCATGACTTTGGCCTACTCTGGAGAGAGCGTGGGTTTTTGACTTTGCATGGAGTACACATTATGCACGGAGAGCTAGTGCGTGATCTCCTAAATGCATTACTTTGTCCAAAGAAAGTGGCGATAATCAAATGCAGTGCACATAAAAAGGTCACTGACAAAGTGGGGCAGGGCAATGCTTTTGTGGAGAGTATAGCAAGACAAACGGCTATGTCACGAAATGACTCTCCAATGTATGTGGTGAAGTCACAAGCTGAGCGATGGCATGATGCTAGAGAGGAGATACTAGATATTCAGAAATCAGCGACTGAGGCAGAACTTGCAATCTGGGCAGTAGAGGGAGTGCTGGACGATGAGGGTTGTTGGAGGAGTAAAGATATGGAACGATGGAAATCGCCTGCAGCTTACTTGCAGGCGATGGTCCAGATGACACATGGGTTGGCACATGTTGGAGCTCTTGCAATTACTCGATTGCTAACGCGAGTTTGGGAGCATCCTGAAATTGACAATACGGCCTAGAGAATAGTGCAGACCTGTCTGATATGTTTACAACACAATCCTGCAAAAGGGACGCATACTCCGAAAGGAGGGTTCGTTCCACCTACTGCACCGTTTGAAGTACTGCAAATGGATTACATCCAGCTTGAGCATTGCAATAACATTAAGTATGTCTTAGTGGTGGTGTGTGCTTTCAGCAAATGGGTTGAGGCCTTCCCCACGAAGGATAATACAGCGTTGACAACAGCTAAGGTTTTGCTCAAGGAGTACTTCCCTCGATATGGCGTTTGCAAATTTTTGTGGAGCGACAATGGTCCCCATTTTGTTGGGAAAATTGTAGAGTACGTGTTGAAGGGATTGGGAATCCAGCAGAAGTTTCATGCTGTGTTCCATCCTCAGTCAGCAGGTCTTGTCGAACGGTACAATGCTACTTTGAAACTAAAGTTAGCGAAGATTGTAGCATCCACATCTTTGAAGTGGCTGGATGCCCTGCCTGTAGCATTACTCTCTATCAGATCAGTTCCCCATTCCCGAACTAGCCTCATACCTTATGAAGTGGTGTTTGGAAGGCCGATGAACATATGGGAGTTCCTAAGCCTCGATTGTTACACGATGTGCCTTGTATAATGATGAACGATTATTTGGCACGATTAACAAATGATTTACTCTCTATTCATCAACAGGTTCGAGAAGCGCTCCCTGACAATTCCATTGTAGAGGCTCACAATCTTCGTCCTGGGGACCATGTTATCATCCGCTCCTTCGAGAGGACGAATAGCTTGGAACCGAGGTGGCGGGGCCCCGAGCAGGTATTGCTCACAACTCGAACGGCTGTGCGAGTTACCAACAGGAAGCGGTGGGTGCACTCTACTCACTGCCGTCGTGTCTCTCCGGATCTGGTGAGCCCAACTGCATTATCTAACTACCGAGATATTCTGGACGAGGAGAAGAGCCCAGCTGTAACGTCTGCCAAATCGGAGGGAGCCTTCCCGGTCCACACTGTTTCTGGACGAGAGAGATATGATCTGCGACCACGATAAGAAGAATTTTTTTTTTTGGTGCGAGACTGGTTGAGTTACCGCTCTGGGTTTGTGAAACGGAAGCCGGGAATCTCAAGGGGGGGATCAGTTTTGCCAAGTGTAGCGACACCCGTCTTGACCCCGGAGAAGAAAACAACGGCTACCTCGGAGCTCAGCACTCATATTTTAATTTTTAGGTGTACATTTAAGACATTGGGAACTTTTGAACTATGGCGTCTTCTGCAGCACGAGACAAAAGAATACTTGGTGCTGTATTATTTGTGTTGACAATTGTGGCAATAGCTGTGATAGCCTGGGTAGTAGAACTTGTGGTACCTGTGCGAGAACACTTGCTACCGACTACCCCGGCTCCATCTGAACATTTTCATTTCACCCTACCATACCATGAAGAACGGCACCGACAGACTTACTTGAACAATAGCTTTATTCAAATTTTGCATCACACCCACAATATGACGAACACTTCTAATTGCTGGGTATGTGGGATGTTGCCTGGGCATCAAAAGAAAGGAGGCACACCGCTTATCCCACTCCCGTTTTCTCATAATGGGTCTTGCAATGCCTGGTACACTCTCCTGTTCACTTTGCGCTGGCCAACAAAGGGGGGACTGCTTTTTCGTTTAAACAAAATCTGTTTTAATGACCGAGATGGCTATCCACAAGCTGAAGGTACTAAGTTCGAATGGGAAGAGTACTGCCCGGACAATGTGTCTGCACCGCGAGTTTACAGCAATCAACGAAACGTTAACATGTCCAATTCGCATGTTATTAATGTCATTGATACAAAGGCCGATCTCTGTATACGTAATAAAGGTACAATCCCAGTTGGCAGAAGTGAATGTAACACCACTCTTACCTTTGATACCCCAAATGGCATTTCATTTGTGGCCTCCCGAAATACGTATTTCATATGTGGTAATAAAGGTTATCACCGTCTCCCGTTAGGATGGTTAGGAACACGCTACATCTCTTTTGTATTGCCCCCTGTGTTTATTGCCCCGCCCATGTATCATAATGATTATGTGTTATACCATGATTTTATATTGAATAGAGTTAAAAGAGCAGTAGTCCTTGACGATATTGATCAAACTGATACCGCACTGCAACAATATGTTGATTTCAATTTGGGTTTGTTTTCTTTTGTGGGAGCTGCTCTGAATAGTCGGAAAATACGACAATTAACTCGTGTTGTTGAAGCTGTTGCCAATGATACGGCTTTTGCATTAGGGAATTTAACTGAGGAGCTTCAGATTTCTAGAATTGTAACGCTTCAGAATCGGATGGTTCTAGATGTAGTTTTAGCCGATCGAGGGGGGGCATGCCGCATTATCGGAAGTAGTTGCTGTGTTTACGTGCCAGACAATTCACCATCTGTATTTGATGCCATAACCAAATTGCATAAAATTGCTGCTGAGATACATCCTGACAATGGTACATGGACCTTTTCGGGGTGGTTCTGGTCAATGCTTAATACATGGGGCTGGAAGTTACTGACGATTTTATGTATAATAATTGGGATATTATTCTTCCTATGCTTATGTATTCAATGTGGCCCTGCCTTATGTTCTATGTGTCTATCAGCTTGTATTCCATCTAGACGAGCTTTTCCTAAAAGTGAACAAATGCTTCATAAAGAAGTGGCCCAGATTATGTCCATCGATATAGAAGATGAGTACCCTGATTATGTCCATTATGAGGTAGCTTCAGCTAAACGCTAAAAGGGTCGTCTGTCGTAATTTGACAATGACTCGGTTAGCATTAAGCTTTGCTACACAATATTCCCTTATCTTGACCATAGTTGCTAAACGCCATTTTGTATGTTACGGCGGCCATTTTAGAGAATGTGTCGCCTCGTGGTCAGCATGCCCTTTTGTCCTTCCTCTGTACCACTGACCACTCGAGTTTGCCCAGCAACAGGCTATTTTTAGTAATGGTCAAGCCCGCACATGCGCAGTTCCGATTGACCAGTCATTGCTTAGGAATGTTTTGCCCAACTGACCAGTGGTGTTGTAACCCCTCCCATGAGCTGGCTGTGTTCCAAAAATGACCATATATGTACCTAAAACTCTGTAACTGTGTACCGCCTACCTTTTTATTACTTTAAAACCTGTATAAAAGAAGGATTTGCACCGATGTTCGGTGTGATACTTCTTGCATTGCTGAAGGGTGCTGTAGGAATGTACCGCCACCCCATGGGGTCTTAATAAACTTGTCTTTTGCATTTTCTAGTTTCCGTGCCAACAGTTCTTATGGTGTAGAGGGTATTCTGCGGAGTATGTAGGCCTGGAGAACCCAATACCACATTGGGACTTACCACCAATAATGGGACACTTCCCCTGTGGGACCTGTTCAGTTTGTCCATTAACAAAACCAACCAAAGAATTGGAACTCTTGCCAAATTTCAAATGAACCATACGCAGCCACACGAACTGCAATACAAGTCATGTGATCTACATGATCACATGTCCTTGTAACATGAAGTATATAGGAATGACATGCCACAAGGCAAAACAAAGGATCTGCGAGCATCGCAGTAACGTCAAATGTAAAAAAACGACAACGAAAATGGCCACACACTATTTGGAGAAGGGCCATACAGTGGATGACATACAGTGGCTAATTCTCGAGACATTGCAGATCAGAGATCACAATGCAGAACGTATCCTTTTCGAAAAGGAACAGAGATGGGTGCATCGATTAAGCACTGATGTACAAGGATTGAATGACAACGTGCCATGGGCTAGCATGAATCGATAGAGATTCTCAACACCCATTATCTGAGTAAATATTAAGTATTCAGAACTAACATCATACAAATGTACTAATACCTTTTTTGGAGAGATTATGTACAGTAATATAAAATCAACCTAATTATAGTCCCATACAGATACAATATCCATATAACACTACCTCTAGATGAACACTCCCCAAAACCAATGGTTTAGTCTATCCTCTAAATTCCCCTCAATTGGAGTTGCTTAAACACTTACAAATAGGACGTAAGGGACAAAAAACAAACAAAGTCCCCTTATCCAATGATAGTGATAATTACATTTGAATCAGAAAAAACACACTATTTCTCCTGTGTGAATAATAGGAAATTAAAGACACCACTTCTTCTCTATTCCTAACAACACCTTATGAAGTAATAATAGCATGGCCCGACCTAGAAACCATACCGGGTCCCATTTGGCAGAGTCAGCACAAGCAGCGCGTGACGGACCGAGAGGTAAAAACAAGCAGAAAAGACCTCCATTGAAAGATGAGTACTGAAATAGTATTATTTGAAGTTTTCTTGACCGTCCTCCTCTTATATTTTAGTAAGAGGCCGTCAGAGAGACTCCTTGGGCACCCGAGGTTACACGTATTAACACGTGAGGAGGTAGGTGCAACCTAAACAAGCACAGCGTCTACCTTTGTAACAACGCGCCCGTGTAAGCAAAGCCCATGGTACCCCGACTTCCCTATTCTATTAATTAGGAGGGCACTCAACAGAAACGAGTATAGCGTTATACTTTTAAAATAACGCGCCTATATCAGCACAACCAAAATTTCTGTCACCCTAATTTTTATAAACTGAGAGGGCACTCGTAAAAACTAATTATTCTCATTGATAAACGAATGATTCTGAAAAGTACCATTTTACCATGACACAGGTTAAGCGCACTAAAGAGCGGCCTTTTTCATAATTAACAACGTTTCCTTTACACGTGGCATAAATGCCAACAATGGGTAGTTACACAGCGCTAGAAAAACACGCGCCTGTTAGATAACTTACTAAAGTAGTGTGAACATGAATATTGACAATAACCATACCTGTTAACATGATAATCTGTGTTTTAAACTATAATATTAGGGGTAGTAAGAACTGAGAAATGTTAGAATTCTTACGTATGCAATTATTAACACTGCAAATGGTCAATTCAGAAAGAGAATAAACTATTCAATTGGGGTTTACTAGGCAAGAGTATGTGGTCACCTGAAGCTGGAGGAGTGGCAAGTGTAACATTTTTAACCTATTCACATATGTAATATAGTCACACAACGTTAAGATGTCCCTTTGACCTTTCTCCAAGGTAACACCTTTGTTTCTTATAGGCTTTAAAAGATTGACTCCGATTAAGAAGAGATAAAGGTATCTTCTTCCTACACGTACACCCTGGTCCTGAAGAAAGCCCATTGATTAATTGACGAAAGGGCTGAAACATGTCGACCGTTTTAAAATCACGAAGACAGGTAGCGTAGAGAATCCTAATATTCTCATTGCGCATACCAAGAAGTTTTCCAACACTTCTAACCCGAATCCAGACTAATAAAAACGTCTTCTGGAATTCGAGTTATTTTAATAATCACCACTTCCACTTATCACTGGACACTACTGCACAACCTTGGATTAAAACCTCCTGGTGGAGGCTGCATATAAAAAAACCCTATGATTATGCAGATACCCGAGTGCTCTAGTGGAGAACCAAGATATACCGCTACCTCACGTTGAACAACTCGAGTGCATGAGGGTTCTTTTACCAAGGGATGCAACGAATACCGTATAATCCGGGTTCAGCAGGACAAGTGATCCACCCTCTTTTTGATAATGAAATGTTAACCCAAGGAAACTGGATGGATCAGGAAACTTCCTTCTCCTTATATTGATCACAAACAAACACACTTAAGGACATGCAGCTGGAGCCTCAGGACTCACACAATGCCATGTCTCTACATGGTGGTCAGGTGGCGAAGGCTACAGCGAGCAGCACGGAACAGACGACGTATCCAGGAGCGGATATTCCGTCAGCGGGTCACCCTACTGGGCCAAACCAGGGAGCAGATCTACACAAAGTACTGCCTAAGTGGGGCAATGATAATGAAGCTGATCCGTGACCTAGACCCCCTCCTGCAGCACCCAACAAGGAGGACCAACGCCGTCCCCACACATGTGCAGGTATTGTGCAGCCTGCACCTACTGGCCTCCGGAAGCTTCCAGGGAATAGTCGCTGTTGCAGGGGGAATATCCCAGCCCACCATGTCCCGCTGCCTAAGGAGTTTCCTGGAGGCCATGCTGACCCGCCTACACCACTACATTTCATTTCCCACCAGCCAACAGGACTTGAACGAAACCAAGCTGCAATTTTACAATGTAGCCCAACTTCCACACATCATAGGATGCATTGACTGTACCCACAGCCACATCTGCCCACCTGCACAAACAGAATACATGTATCGGAACCGCAAGTCCTACCATTCCCTCAATATACAGATGGTATGCAATGCAAAGACAATCATCACGGACATAGTAGCACAGTACCCGGGGAGCACACATGACTCCTTCATATTCCGGCACAGTGGCCTCCACACACGACTGGCCAGGGGAGACTTTGGTGAAGGACACCTACTGGGTAAGTACACATGCCACACAACAGTACAATATGCTAATGATGCTGCACTGCACAGGCACTCACCCTCTGCTCCTATCATGCAGGTGACAGCGACTACGCTCTCCGTGAGTACCTACTCACCCCATACCTGAACCCAGCAACACCACAGCAACGGCGTTACAATGCAGCACACATTTTTTTTTTTTTTTTTAAATATATTTTTATTGCAGGAATCAGTAAATCGTTACATAACCGACCAGCATTATAGAACAAGCAAAATCAATGAAACACAACCCTCCGTCCCCCAGCAGTAGTTCTCGTACACAGCCATTCAGCCCACAACCCTGCGGTCGGGCGGCGAAATTCAATGGGGGCTCAGCAGGAAGGCGAAGCTGGTCCGGATGATCCACTGTCCGTCATCTGCTTTTCCAAACAAGCCTATAAAACCCATAAAGAAAAACCCCACCCTCAAAACGCTATGAACCAAAGTAAACCCTACCCAACCCCGCCATCAGTGCACGGTAACAACCGCAGCAGGATCTGCGAAAGGACCCATGGGGAAAGCAACAGAGCTGAAAAGTGCAATTGTCTATCGGGACTTGGGGCGAGCTGCTTCCTCACTTTCAGAGTCGCTGGGGGCGCAATAATCCCTGAGGGCCTGCACTAACGTCTCCCACTCTAGCGCTGCCTCCTGTGCCTTCTCACTACGCTGCCTCCAAGCTAGCTGGTATCTCAGTGTGCTCTCCCCCGCCGCCCACTTCAAAAGTTCGCTGTGCCACCGGCTTCCTGTCGGACCAGCCCGTGCCTTCCAGTTCCTGGTCACCTCTCGTTTAGCAAGGAGAAGCCCCAAATCGATGAACTTGCTAGTAATTTTGTTCTTGGGGGTATGAGGGAACCAGTGCAGGAGTCCCACCGCCGCGTCAAACGATAAGGATCTCCCCGTCACCTCCTCCAGGGTCTTCCCCACTTCTACCCAATAGGAGGACAATCCCGGGCAGGACCACAACATGTGGAGAAGGTCCGCCTCCTGCGCCGGGCATCTGGGGCAGTCCGCCGAGCTCGTAGCAAAATATCGCCTGATTTTCACCGGGGTCAGATATGCTCTATGGAGCACGTAGTAGTGGACCAATTGAAAGCGGGCGTGGCGTGTGCCCTTCCAGGCTCGCCGCACCAGTTGGGACCAGGTCGTCTCCGGGATCTCCTTGCCAATGTCCTCCTCCCAACGGGTTCTCAGAGTAGTGAGGGGAGCCAGCCCCTCATTGATCAGTCTGCCGTAGAGGCAAGTGACCGCCTTCACCGTGCCCGCAGACATCATGACGTATTGGCACACCGGAGATACAGGGGGTTCCTCCTGCCCGCGTTTCCAGTGCGCCTGGATCGCTCGGACAAGGGCCGAGTGCAACAGAAAGTCGCCGCGAGGAACCTCGAAGCGATCAATGAGCTCTTGAAAGGGCAAGAGCGCCCCGTCCTCGTAAAGGTCACCTATCAACTGTAAGCCTGCGTCCTCCCAGGTCGCCAACCGTGACCAATCGCCGCCATGGGGCAAAGCCGTCAGCATCCCCAAAGGTATTTCGGGCGCATATGGTATTCTCAGGTGGCCCAGGGCGTGAGCTCGGTTCCAACACAGGCGAACGGTCCGCTCCTCAAGCGACAAGTCCTGTAAGGCCAAACGTTGTCGCAGCGCTATGAAGGAAAGAACATGCCTGGCCATACCCGTACCCCTTCTGTCTTCTGGGCCCCGGAATTCCCGGGCGACCTCCTGGGTGAAGGTCTGGAGCTGCGCCGCTAAGTAATACTTTTCAAAGTCCGGCACCGCAAGCCCACCCTCAGCTTTCGGCCTCATCAGGGTCTTGAGGGCCACCCTTCGGCGGCCCGAGCCCCAGAGGAATCCGACTATCATTGATCGCAATAGTCGAAACGTGGCCGGTGGGACCCAGATCGGTAGCGTCCGGAAATAATACAGCAACCGGGGAAGCGCCTCCATTTTGAGCAAAGCGATCCGCCCTGCCACCGAGAGCGGTAGTGTAGCCCAGAAGTCCATACTGCCCCGGAGTGCTCGAGTGCCGCGGGCAATGTTCCCATCCAGGAGGTCAAATGGTTCATGATAGACGTACACCCCCAGGTACTTAAAGCAGTCGGGTTCCCATCTAATCTCCCTACTGAGAGCAGGGCTAGGGGTGCCTTTGCGAACCGGGAAAAGACAGGTCTTAGCCCAATTCACCCGGAGGCCCGAGACCTCCCCAAACGCCGTGAGCGCCGTCGCAGCTCCATGCAAGGCAGCAAATGGGTCCTCAAGGAAGAGCAGCAGGTCGTCTGCATACAGCGAGATGTAGTGTGGGGCCGAAGGAGTCCACAGGCCAGTATAATGGGCTCCCGACCGGAGATGCAGCGCGAGTGGCTCCACCGCCAGCGCAAAGAGAAGCGGGGATAACGAACATCCCTGCCTCGTGCCCCTCTCCACCGGATATTGTGAGGAAATTAGCGGGCCCGCCCGAACCCTGGCCGATGCAGAGGCATACAGGACCGTGGTCCATCTGATGAAACCCTCCCCGAGGCCGAACCTCCGTAGCACAGTGCAAAGGTAGTCCCATTCCAGGCTGTCAAAAGCCTTCTCTAAGTTTACCGATAAGACAACCGGGCACGGGGCGTCCACGAGCGGTTCTCCTAGCAAGCGGAACAACCTGTGAATGTTCATGGTCGTGTTATGCCTGGGGATAAATCCAGCTTGGTCCTCATGTACCAAAGAGCTCATGTGCCCCAGCAGCCTCGAAGCCAAGATGCTGCTCAGTATTTTATAGTCAACCATCAACATTGATAAGGGACGGTAAGACCCCGGATCGGATGAGTCCCTTCCGGGCTTGAGGAGGGGAACCACTAAGGCCTCGCACATCGAGCCTGGGAGTCGCCCAAGCCTCTTCGTCTCTCTGTATACTATTAATAACCTAGGGGCTAGGAGATCAGCATAAGCTGCATAAAACTCCACAGGAAGGCCGTCCAGGCCCGGGGTCTTATTCCTCGCCATCTTTTTAATGGCGCTACGGATCTCTCCCAGTTCTATGTCGGACCCCAGGGCTTTCGCCACGTCCTGCTCCACTGTTTGGAGCTCCAGAGGCCGTAGATAATTATCAAGCAGGTCAGGGTCTCGGACAGAGCGACTGCTGTACAAACGTTCGTAGTATTGCAGGTAGCAGCTCAGAATCTCAGGTTGAGTGTATACTGCAGTCCCGTCTGCCATGCGCATGGACGTCGTCAATGAGGACTGGCGCGTAGGGTTGGCTAGCCATGCCAGCAACGCGCTCGACCTATCCCCCTCTGCGAGGGACTTAACCGTATAGGCCTTGTAGTCAAAACAGCGCAGCCGTTCGACCTCCGCCGCTACCGCCTCCTTCGCCTCCGCTGTGCGTTCCTGTAATTCAGGGCGCCCGGGGCGGCGGAGTTCCAACTCGCGGAGTTTCCGGTCCGCTGTATCCAAGTCGGCAAGGATAATTCGCCTCATGCCGACCTTTTTAGAAATACAGTATCCCCTCACCACCACCTTAAAAGCGTCCCACTCTAGCGCTCTCGAGCTCGCGGTGCCTCCGTTGGACGCAAAGTACTCCGAGATCTTATCGCCTAGGTCCGCCTTGAAAACACTGTCCTCAAGGATCTCGGGCCGTAACTTCCAGGTGGGCACCGCAGGCACCCCGGGAAACCAACGAAGGTCCAGCAGGAGGGGGTTATGATCTGATATGGTCCTGGTCAAATATTCAGACCGGACCGCTGCCGAAACCAGGTCAGGCGAGCCAAGAAATCCATCCAGTCTAACGTGCAACTCATGGAGGCCCGAGAAACAGGAATAGTCCCTAGTTGTGGGGTGTTGCGCCCTCCAGATATCCGTTAGATCCCAGTGAGTCTGCCAGTCCCTACGACCCTTAGCCACGCGGCGAACCGGAGAATCAGGGAGGGGCGGATGCGAGCGGTCCGTGTCCACATCCACTACTGAGTTGAAATCTCCACCGAGTAGGAGGGGCCCGGAGAAGAAGTGGGCCAACGAGCCCGATAACCTGGAAAGGAAGGCAGTCTGGTCTATATTGGGAGCGTACACGCAGCAAACGTTTAGGTCCCTCCCACCCAAAGTGCCCGAAATGGCCACATATCGACCCTCTGGATCTATAACTGTTTTCGTGACCTGGAAGGGAACCCCAGCTCTAACCCAAATCAGCGCCCCTCTGGCATACGCGGAGTACGAAGTGCAAAAGACCTTCCCCCTCCACCTACGCTGTAGCGCCGCCCCTTCCGCCTTGTTCAGATGGGTCTCCTGTAGCAGCGCCATTTGTACCCCCCTACGCACTAAATAAGCGTGGACTTTGTGACGCCTAGACATGGTGTGAAGCCCCTTAACGTTCCAAGTAATACATTTCAGATTAGCAACATCAGCCATTGTCCCATATCGTTCGCGCAAAGTCTCCCCATCTGGGTCCCAACAAAGAAAAAGCATCATTTAACCCAGCACTGATGGCGGCCATTTTCCCCAACCAAAACTTAACAACCCCAGTACGAACCAAACCCCCATCCACCCTCCCCAGAACAGGACCCAAATAGCACCATCTAGTTCCCATCCAAACCATACCCTCCAAAAACCCACTGTCCCCGACTAATCCTGCGGTCGCCACCGTAGGAAGGCCTTAAGGGCCAGGTGCGGGCCGGGCGTTGGCAGTGGGCCCTCGATGCCCAGGCCACCAGGACTAAGGCAAGCCCAAAACAGTGCCAAAAACCCTCGGGGCAAAAGCAAGGCACCCCACCCCCCCTTCCCCGGAAGTCAGCATCAATCGTCGGCACCCGCCACCCCCGTGCCGGGCCCCCACCCAAAATGAAGTAGCTCACCCCGTTAACCCTGTCCATCCAGAAGGTCCTCCACCGATTTCGGTGTGATCACCGGCGTATGGACGCTATCAGTCACCGATTCCTCGGAGTCCGTCGGTACCCCCTCGTCACCAGGGTCCGCTTCCTCTTCAATGGCGCCGTCCCGTGAGCCAGACAGCGCAGATAACACCTCCAGCACTCCCTTCCGCTCCGTCGATGTCTCCGCAGTTGAGGGTCCGCCTGAGCGGCCACGGCGACTCCGAATCCTTTTGGACCGCCGTCTCTGCTCCGGCTCCACCGCCAGCTGAGATGAGGAGCCGAAGCCATCTTTCCCTGCTCTATAGAGTTCAAGCCAGTTACAGACATCCTCCGGGGTATCAAAGAATTGAGTCTTGTCATCGACAATTATGCGGAGCCTTGCAGGAAATAGGAGCGAGTATTGGATGCCCTCGCTCCGGAGCTCGCGCTTGACTGCCAAGAAGGAAAACCGTCTGCGTTGAGTTTCATAGGTGTAATCCGGGAAGATGTTCACCTGGCTATTCGCCACTTTGAATGGACCATTATGTCTGGCGGCATTGAGGATGAGGTCTCTGTCTCGAAAGTGCAATAACCGTGCCACCACCGGTCGCGGGGCACGTCCCTGTTGCAGTGGCCTCGCTGGGACTCTATGAGCTCGCTCCAGGGTGTAGAAGGAGGATAGACCCTCCGGGGCCACCGTGTCTCGGAGCCAGGCTTCCAAGTATGCCACCATGTCGCCATCTTTTCCGGCAGGCCCACCACACGAATGTTGTTTCGCCTGTTACGGCCTTCCGCATCCTCCGCTCGCTGCTCCAGGGCAGTAATCCGGGACAGGGCATCCTTCATAGTCGCGGCCAAGGTGCGCTGCGCCGGCTCCAAGGTTTTCACCGAGCTCTCCACTTCCTTGACCCTGTCCGAAAGTTTGCCGTGATCCGCTCTAAGGAGGCCTAGGCTCGTCGCTACCTGGGCAATGTCCTGCTGGAGGGCCGAGCGCGTGGTCGCAATCGCCTCCAAGACACGGTCAAATTGCTGCTGCATTGGCGCACCACCAGAACTCTCCGGGTCCACACGTTCCTCTTTGTCCTGGGTCTCCGAGTCTGAGACGGCTGGGGTAGTCCCCTTGGCTCCCCTAAGTTTCCCCATGTCGCCGGGAGCACACAGCGCGGATCCAGGAGCAGGCGCCCCCGAGTGCGGGCGCCGGCTATGACTCTCCCGGTTGCTGGGCCTCAGGTCGAGTGCCAGAGATCCCCGTCTCCAGGGCCTGTTGGACCTTCTCAGCTTCGGCTCGCGCCACCACCACGTCGTCTGAGGGCACCGAGGAGGAGGCGGAGACAATCGGCGCCAGGTCGGGCAGGCCCGTGCGGCCGATGAAGTCCCGGAATGAGTGTCACCAACTCCACCGGATGATTTGCGGCGCCAAAGGGTTGCGCCTCCCATGGAAGTGGGTCGGCCAGGAAAAAGCAGCCAAGTGCGGTGTAAGGAGTGGGGCTACTGTCGGGATTTCCAAGCGTCCGCGTGCCGGGATCCACTATAGCGAGGGCATCTGCCCATCTAAGTGTGATCCCCGTTGAAAGAGTCCAATCAGACCGATGTCCAGACCCTCACATCACTGGGAGACGGAAGAGCAGGGGGTGCGCCGCTGCTAGTGATGCTCCTCCAGTCTAATGGACCCGGCCAAGGGGACAATGAAGTCCGGGCACCATGTTGGGTCGCACTCCGCAGTTCCACAAACTTCGATTTTTCGCCGGGTCACCACTCGTTCGGACTGCGCCCAGGGCCCCGGCAGGTCTCCGTCGGGCCGATCAATAGAATGCGGGGGTTGGGGTGCCCCGCAGCCTCCGATTTACAGGATAATCACGGGCTCAGTCCCGGAGCCGAGCTCTCAGGCGACCATCGCCATCGGCGCCCAAGCCACGCCCCTCAATGCAGCACACATACGCACAAGAAATTGCATTGAGAGGACATTTGGCCTTTTGAAGAGCAGATTCCGCTTACTGCACAAGACTGGTGGGGCCATCAAATACGATCCTGAGGTTGCTGCTGCATCGTGGCCGTGTGTGCTATCCTACACAACATTGCTACCAAGCGCAGGATACCTGCAGACATCTCAGGCAGTGAGTCAGAAGGGGACAATCGGCCACCTGCACATGTGCATCACGCACGCGGGGAGAATCCAGCAGAAGGACACAGGCACCGCAACCAAATCTGCATGAACTATTTCTAGGGGACCCACTCCCCACACCCATTACTCAACTCATGCATGATGTGGTACTGAAAATTCTGGACCCTGCTATTATTAATAATGACATGAGGCACTTTACGTTATTCAGAATTTTAGTTACTGTTACTGCACAATAAACATGGCATTCTGAAAAGTGTGCAAAGATTGACATATTGCGTCATATGTCCAGGTTAGTCTGTATGGCATGCTTGTTGTGTCAGCATGTGGGCTCATTGGAATGCACCACAGTTCAGTGGCATCTCCGGGTAGTTGCCCCAGACCTCCTCTCTACGTCCTCCTCCTGATTTTGCCGTGCGGCGGCAGAGGGCCTGCTGCTGTGGCCGGGTGCCACGACCAGTGGTAGGGACTGGCTGCTGTGGCTTGATGTTGCCTCACTGTTGTCATCTGCCTCCCCCGCCTGGCCATGGCCACTGGCCTGCATGCCCTAAATGGCTATTGATATGTTCTCCAGGGTTGTAGTGACGTCCTGGCAGCACTGCACCATTTGCACCTGCATGGCCAGGGATCGTCGCAAGAGCTGGGAGGTGGCGTTACCAATAATGTGATTAGACCTCGTGTACGTCGACAGGCGGGTCAACAGTTGTCGGTGTATGCGGCGATTGACATCCCACTGCCTGGACATTGCCTGAGTGTTGGCCTCCACAGCTGCTGTCATTTGTGCGACGTTACGTGCCGTCTTGTCCAGTTGGAGGTGGATGGCGGCTAGGTGTCGGGCCTGGGTCTGGTGCACACTCAGCATCCTGCGCTCAATAGAGAGCCCACCTGCTCGAACAATTCTGCCCCTGCCAGCGCGGGATGTGTTGGTGCACGGCTCCCTGACCAGACCGCTCGTCTGGCTCCTCACAGCCGCAGGGCGGCGGGTTTGTTGGCGACCTGCTGCTGGTGTTGCAGGCCACACTGGTGGCTGTGTGCTGCGTGGTGCTACTGCAGCACCTGTTGTCACGGGGGTGGCACGGGCCACAGGGGCGGGTGGTGGGATGACCGGTGTTGTGGCAGCTTGCCCTGATGGTCCGGGCTGTGGAGTATGGTGTGTATCCCCCTCCGTGTCCTCCGTGTTCTCCTCAATCACCAGGGCCTCGCTGTCAGTGCTGGGGACATCAGCGCCACCTGTGATGTAAAGTGGACATTGATTAGTGGCATGTTCCGTACACAGTTAGACTTGCTCCATGCATGCAGTCTACAATTCCCTGTCTGGCTGCAGGATTGACTGTCCCTGGACATGTGGGGCTCTATGGTACAGGTTGGTAATTGTGGGCAGACTACATGTCCCACAATACAATTGCGCTATGGAGCTGTACATTGGCTGCATGCTTGGGGTTTGTAATGGGATGCACTGGAGTCGTGGACAATGTTAGGGGACAGGGGGTTGCAGTCGCATGGCACTTACCTGGTGTGTCTTGGGTGGGTCGGGAGGAGTCAAGCCGGGTCACACCCACGCAGGCCTGTGGGTCGATGGTCTCCTCCACCTGGTCCTCCAGTGGGGTGTTCAGTGGGATGGTGGGCTCTCCTCCACCTGTCGCCAATTGCTCCCCCAGCCTATCTGCAATCTTTTCTTTTGCCTACCCTCTCAAGTCATACCAGCGCTTTTTCAGCTCGTCCACCGAGCGCTGGGTCACCCCCAGGGCATTCACTTTGGCGCGGATGCGCAGCCATATGCGTCTTTTGTCCGCCTCTGGCACCCTTCAGGAGTCTTTGCCAAATAGGCGGTTGTGATTCCTGGAAACTCCTTCAATTAGGTGTTCGAGCTCCTGCTCCGAAATCTTTATTTTGCACTTGCTCCCACTGGTGGAAGCTCCTGCTGCATCCTCTGCCATGCCTGCCACTGTGGTGTCTCCTGCTGTAGTCCTGTGGGAATGCTGGAGGGGAGCTCTGCTACTGCTACCTGTGCTTCAGCCTCTCACTGCTGAATGAGGGTGGGACCTGCCTACTTCCTGGTTGTGATGTCATCACTGTGCTCAGGATGCGACTTCCCGTTTTTGCGATCTCGCAGTTAACGAGATCGCAATTTGCGAAATCGGTAATTGCGAAATCGCAATTTCAACAGGGGTATCAGCCGAATCTGCGATTATTTACCGATTTCTGCCTTCTCGCAATCGGTGATTGCGGCCGCTTGCGAATCGCATTTTTTAATCGCAAAACTTCATGAATGCCGTTCTGCGATTTCTAAATTGCAATTCGCATTTACTCGCAATTTAAAAATCGCAGAATTAGACATTGATGAATCTGGCTGTAAATACCTTAGCACCCCCATAGCCCACAGTAACTAAGTCTGTTGTTCAAGGCTAATTTGTCATAATTTAAATAGAATCAGGTGAATGCAGGGAGTTGGCTTGATCCAATAGTTTTCCAAATGGATATGGGTCAAAGTCTGTTTCGGGGCATGCAGAAATCTGAAGAGAAGTAGCAGCCATAAAATACAAATAGTTTGCAATATTCATGTGTAGTTTTTGAGAATAACTGGCAGATCTCATTGAAGGCTTTTTTTGACAAATAAAAATGCTCCTCGGCATCTTTTCTGGACAAGAGCACTCTTTAAAGCCTGAGGCTTCATCTTACTCATGCCACTAAAAATAAACTGGCCTATCAAAGAACAATGGGCCTCCTAATCTCAATGTGGGACCAAATGACAGGTCTAATATTGAATCTTGAGGAAAGGGTGTCTGTGAAAGGCTTTGCAATGAACACAGTACTGAAGAAATGGTCCTTCCATGGGTTAAATAAAGACACAGGAAAATCCCATGCAGTGCTACCTTCTCTTCATATCATGTTTATCTTGGTAAGCATTTGAATTGTGAAGCTGGCATTACTGATAGTATGGGTTCAGTCAGCTACCCTGAGCCCAAGAAAACAGGTGTGTTTATGTCTGCAATAAGTCTCTGGATGATAGTGTGAGACATTCAAACTCCCATGCTTTAAATTATATTAACAATTTCACGAACATTGCAGCCACATTTATAATCAATCTGTTGAGACCAGGGTTACTATCTAACATATGGGACAACATTGTTAAAGATGGAAAGGTCTAAAGTGCTACACACTAGGTCATAAATTACATGGGAGTGTGAAGAGTCAAAATCGTCAAACACCAACTGTAAATGTATGTAACTGAGCATGGAAGTATGTACTTCTACAGTTAAATTACAATATGCAAGTTGTTAATATTTCTCGTCTCCCAACGTCTGCTTACTGTCCAGACTGTAGGTGAGGACATGAACTCAATACCAGGGGCTGCACTGGAATTTAAAGGAAACTCAATTTTAACACAGAAAACACAATAGCTGAAGCAGGTCACAGATTGGAGCTGAGATCAAGACCTAGTTGTTCAAAATGTTACAAATCTGATATGAACCAAGTGCAGGTGGAATTAACTGCACCCATGACTATGGAGCAAGTGCCCAGTATCCACTGAGCATGTCCTGTGACAGACCATCTGCTGTCAGATTGTCTTCTCTCAGATACATCACAGATTGTACATGTAGGTCATTTGCTACACAGAGGTGCCTCATAAACTATAGACCCTATTGCTTCCTCTTTGAAACATTGTTCTATCTGTTGTATTTATCAATAAGCATCAATAGATTCCTCTTCTGTAACAGAAAAATACCTTCTTTGAAGCTTGAAGTTGGGTTGTCCTAGGTTCCATTTCAATAATGGTTTACTAATGTCTACAAGAGATGCTTGCTATTAAACCGTATGCTAGAGGCTAGGAATCGATTTGTATAATTAAAATTTGTGAATGCTTTCTCATCTGATTCTCATCTTGAGATATTAAAATTCACAAACAGTGGATAACGATGATCTCATATGTGTTTGAGTTATTTTGCCAGTTATTTAGTGGTGCAGCGGAAATGTTCAAATCTATTGTAATGTTCCCATTATTTTAACCTCTCTGACAACGCAATCCTAAAGTCAGATTTACTGAGCCACACAAGGCCAGTATCAAGAAATAATGTCAAATGATATGCAAAACAAATGAGACTTAAAATGCAAATTTTCATGCCAAATTGCACTAGGCAATCATATTTAAACATACTAGGCCTAAAATGCTGAGATGCTGCCATATTAAAGTTTATCAGAACCAAGGAACTGTGAATTCTGCATTTAATTTAATGTTGACCTTTTCAGCTAACTTTTTCCAGTGAATAGTTGCTGTGTGAAATGTTTTCTTTTTTGTTTATATAGATGTTCCAGCTCCCAAAAAGACCATTGTTAGCTAATAAATAAACTCATTATTTAGAAGGTTAGGAATGAAGTTTCACACGTGGGAATGTAGTTTTGAATTGGGGACTGATTCATGGGAAACTTAAGAAATGATAAAATGTAGTTGCAGTCTTTGAAATTGCTGGCTGAGAAAATATTTGGTTGCTGTGAGAAGATGGGTAGTGAATGCATGCCCATGAAAGCCTGAAAAGCTAATTGGTCAACAGAAGATAGAAGAAGCAGCATCTTTAAAACAATGTTTTTGCCTGTCCTTAAAAGTGCATGTTCCTAGAGCAGACCCAGACACCCCCGTTTTTCCATAACCCTTCACACTCTGCCAATGCTATTATGCAACTCTAATGAGTTTCTTCAAATTCTTTTTATGAGAAGTTCTGCTTTGATTAAGTATTGATTTATTGATCTGACTTTTAATGCTGAATCTTTATGCTTTTTTATTTCTTTTGATATCTGAATTAGGGACATTTCCTTTATGGGATGCGCTTAATGCATTGTACATTGATTTACTGATTTACTCATTTTGATTGCAATTTCTCTTAATATTTGATGACTGAGATTAATAAGATTTAACTTGTGACTTTAATAAAGATGATTTACTAAAATCTGAGTAATAAAACCCACTAACTCATAACAAACTTTCTTTATTGACTGAGGTAGTTTAGAACTGTATTAATTTAATGTGATGTATAGCTCTTGATCTTCTCTAAAACAATGTCAAATATCCATTGGCCTAAAACAGCAGGGATTGGCCCTGAGGAGCATAAACCAAGACTCTCAATCAATCCCCACTCAGGCACATCGACCCATGTATTTTGGCACATTCCGGAAATGTGTAAACATTGTATGCCTTCCCAATAGTAGCACAATGAATAGAAATATCTTTATTTTTGCTTGTTATTTCTTCTTTCAAAATGTGTAGCACACTTACAGGCACATGCATCAACCTATTTAGGAAGTGCAAACGGTGCGAATCGCAAAATTCAGCTGTTTGCGATTCCTAAATAGGTTTTTGGGATGCATCAAGCATTTTTGGTAAAATCGCTATTTTTAGCGAATTCCAAAAATGCGATTGCTTTTAAGGAATCGCAAATTTGCGATTCCTTAAAAGCAATGCGTGATTAATTTTAAAATTGCGAATTTGCAATTAGGGGGTGCAAATTACCACGAGGTTGAACCTCGTGGTAATTTGCGAAAATGTGTTAAAATGCTCAAAAATTGCATTTAAATACACTGTCATGTTACAGACACACATGTCCTTAGGACATGTTTGTTTGAAACATGGACTTCAAAATACATTTCAGGGGTGCAGGGGGTCCTTTGGACCCCCCCCTGCACCCATGGAATGCATCAACATTTGGCGAATTCTAATTTGCGAATTCGCAATTCCCATTGATTCTGTGGGGAAACTCTGTGGAGGGGAGCGCCCTACGGACTGTGCTGAGGCTCTGTACCTGTAGACCTTCGTGGGACTTCGTGGGACCAGGATAACAGCCGACTCCTTGTGCCGACTCCTTGCCGGACCCGCTGCGCGGGTCCCGCTTCGTCCCCTGCCTCTGTGGGGCTCATAGACTGAGTGGAACTGTGCCTCTTTGCACCGGCAGGGCTGCGAGCACCTTGGCATGGACTCAATTGACCAGGAGTCCCTGCTCGTAACAGCTGAGGCCGCTCTCCCTGCCGGTCACGCCCCCTGCCCTGATAAATCCGCCCTGACTCCTTTGCCTGCGGGAAACTCTGTGGAGGGGAGCGCCCTACGGACTGTGCTGAGGCTCTGTACCTGTAGACCATCGTGGGACTTCGTGGGACCAGGATAACAGCCGACTCCTTGCCGGACCCGCTGCGCGGGTCCCGCTTCGTCCCCTGCCTCTGTGGGGCTCATAGACTGAGTGGAACTGTGCCTCTTTGCACCGGCAGGGCTGCGAGCACCTTGGCATGGACTCAATTGACCAGGAGTCCCTGCTCGTAACAGCTGAGGCCGCTCTCCCTGCCGGTCACGCCCCCTGCCCTGATAAATCCGCCCTGACTCCTTTGCCTGCGGGAAACTCTGTGGAGGGGAGCGCCCTACGGACTGTGCTGAGGCTCTGTACCTGTAGACCATCGTGGGACTTCGTGGGACCAGGATAACAGCCGACTCCTTGCCGGACCCGCTGCGCGGGTCCCGCTTCGTCCCCTGCCTCTGTGGGGCTCATAGACTGAGTGGAACTGTGCCTCTTTGCACCGGCAGGGCTGCGAGCAGCTTGGCAGGGACTCAATTGACCAGGAGTCCCTGCTCGTAACAGCTGAGGTCGCTCTCCCTGCCGGTCACGCCTCCTGCCCTGATAAATCCGCCCTGACTCCTTTGCCTGTGGGAAACTCTTTGGAGGGGAGCGCCCTACGGACTGTGCTGAGGCTCTGTACCTGTAGACCTTCGTGGGACTTCGTGGGACAAGGATAACAGCCGACTCCTTGCCGGACCCGCTGCGCGGGTCCCGCTTCATCCCCTGCCTCTGTGGGGCTCATAGACTGAGTGGAACTGTGCCTCTTTGCGCCGACAGGGCTGCGAGCAGCTTGGCAGGGACTCAATTGACCAGGAGTCCCTGCTCGTAACAGCTGAGGCCGCTCTCCCTGCCGGTCACGCCCCCTGCCGTAGCTCTACTTAATTGGTTGGGGAGACCGCTGCGCGGTAGCGCGCGGGAGCGCCCGGGGCGAAGCCCGGGCAAAAGGCGGGCCCTCTACGGCCCTCAAAGGCCGGATAAGGACGGGACGGGCCCTCTCCCTTTCGGTTGACATTGATTCCTATGGGCCTTTTGGCCCATAGGAATCAATGGGAATTGCGAAATCGCTAATTGGAATTCCCATAATATTTGCGATTCGGTAAAAATTGCGATTTTTACCGAATCGCAAATATTATGCACTTTCAATCATGCATCCCGTTTTGCGATTCCTTATTTGCGATTCCTTAAAAATCGCTAATAAGGAATCGCAAAACGTTTTGTTGATGCATGTCACTGTTAGAGAGATGAAAACGCCTCTAAGGAATGTTTCTGTACAGGAAGGTGGCCCTTCCTGTACAGAATAATCCTGCCTGCAAGGAAGGCACCCCTGCATCATTTCTCAAGGGTGCCTTCATTGGTGCTAGCCAGCACATAGTGTGCTAGCACAGTGAGAGAGCAGGAATGCACCATATATAAATATAGGACATTACTGCCCTCTCTATTTGACACAGCACAGTGCATTGCACTGTGTCAAATTTTGATTAATCTTGCCCTCAATATATATAATCATACATGGATACAAACCGTGTAATCCATAATATCCTTTGTTAATTAAATCAAGCAAAGTAATTTCTATTTTCTATCATTTTTTTAATCATTTTTTTTAATATTTAGTAAATGGAATAAACTGGTTTGACCGTAAATTTATATTTCGTATTTTAGAAGTGAATAAAACGTATTTATCTTTTCATAACTACGTAAACAAAACCCAAATAGAGCAAATTTAGTTTCATCCAACTTTTCCCTTGTGAAAAAATACATGTTTGATATGTACACAAGGGAATATTATATATTCAATTCCCTTTGTATAAGGAGCAAAAGGCTGTGAAAACGCATTTTCGGACCAGTTCAGAGTTTGTGTAACGTGACACTGTGCATTCATCGGCTCCTCTGAACTCCATTTTAGGGTTAGAATCAACAAACACATGCATGCAAAGTGCCATTAAATAACTATCCATCTAGAAATGTTCTATGATAGATCTTTGGGAGAATGTGGATTATTGGTTGGAGGACATGTGGGTCCTCACCAGGTGCGAATGTCACCTTGCTGTTCCAGGTCAAGTTAGGTCTCGCTAATTTGAAATTAAGCCCAACCCTTGGTAGTCGTAGCTCGGAGCAGGCAGGCTCAAACAAAGAGAAATAAGCAAATAATGTATCAGTACCAAAACAGTTAAACAAATCATTTTAAAACACATAAGGGATTTAAGGGATTTGTTTATTGTACAGTTAATAAAAACTCACAATTTTAAAACGTACAATTATATAAAAGGCAGTCAATAGAAAAAGATAACATTTAAAAAGAGCGAGTAGATTCACATAAGAGACTAAAAGTCCTACAATTTATAAAAAAAGGAGTAAAAGTTCATGAACAAATAGACACCAAAACAAAAAAAACAGGAAATAGAGAATCAGAGACTTGATTTTGAGATGCGTTTAAGTGAAAATAGCTGCTGAAAGAGCAAAACGGCAATCGCTGTTTTCTGGTTGCGCCAAACCAGTTTGAAGTAAAAGGCTCAAACTGACTGCGAGCTACGGCAAATCGGAAACAGGGGCCAGGTTTGTCTTAGTACAAAGTCTACTAACTTAGAAGATTTGATGGAGAAAAGTCCACATCTACAAGTCGTCTGTGGGATGGGCTGCAAGGTAGATCCAAAGCAGGGCTCGACAACGGTAACCTGGTGAAGCACGGGTGCTGGTTTTGAGACTCGGCTCTGGTGGGAAACTTAACACTACGTCATCAATGGCAAATGTGCTCCAAGTGATCAAATTCTGGATTCCGTACCTAGAAAGATCTCTTCGGTGGTCAGATGCTGTTTGACATCAACCCTGGTGAAGCATCTCTATATTCGGACTTAAAAACTGTTCTTGAAGGCAAAATCCTTTCTGCAGGAGAATCTGACAAGATGAATCCAACTTTTGATTCAATGTCATAGGTTGCAGCTTCAACATTGACCCTGCTCATTGCTGGTTCTCTGGAGGAAAAGTTCTTTAAAACGTTTCTAAGCGCCAAATGTTTCAGGTTTTAGTGTCAGTGGATTACACTCTAATACCAGCTAAGGATCCAGGACACTTCAGTGCCTATACCTGACTACTCATCCCAAGGACATGGAGTCTCCACTGCTTTTTAACACATTTAGGTCCTGTGTTATTACATTTCAAAGGCTCCTTTAAACTCTTACCTGTTCTCCATGCTTTTATTAAGGCTTTGCAAGGCTGGATAGCAATGCAAAATGATGCAAATCTGTGCAAAGTGTGTAATGGTATTTACAAATGTGTTTTGGGCTGAAAAGTTGCTACTTTGTCAGTGCAAAAGTAGTTTTTACTGCTTTGTGCAACTTTGCATCATTGGGGCTCTTACTGGGGTGAATCGACGGAAATAGCCATAGGTTTTGAGGCAAAGCCCAATCTATTAAGTTATCCAGATCTGACTTTGCGTCAGAAAACAATACCTACTTCCAGCACTTGTATACAAAGGAAAATGAACAAATCAGATGCTATGCAGCGCACACTCAACTCTACATCATGATGAAAAGCTGTATGTCATGCAGCATAGTATTTATAGAGCATCGGAGCAGGGGCTGAATATAGCAGCCGGCCAATCTTAGTAAATTGGGTTCTGCCTTGAGTTTTACCTCTTGCGCATTACAGCAAATATGGTTTCTGCACTGCATGGTGCCAAAAATGTATAAACATGTGTCTTAATGCTATGCCCTAAATTGGTGTTACTTCCACCAGTGGAATTTAGATCAACTTTCTGGATGTTCAACTGAATAGATGAACTGACTTTCCCTAGTGAAGGACAAGTCCTTGATTCAAGTCCAATCTGGGAAGGTGAGCTGAGAGAATGACTAACTGTACCTGCTGTATTATTTCTATAATTTTTAATTTGCTACTCAGGTTCCACCAATATATCTATTGTCTCTATTTGGTTTAGTCTGGAAACACTCAAACTACAGATCTAATTCTCCATAGGGACATTCTTGGTGTATCCTAGAATAATGGGAACATTAAACCAGGTACTCAATCCTATTGACTAGAGGATCACCCTTCTCATCCCCCGTGCTAAGGTGCTGGTTGGGGGCAGCATTTGCATAGCTTTGAAATGCAGAAACTGGAACTAGGATTGATGTCTGCTGGCTCTCCCTATACAATTATCCTAGTAACTTTAGTGAATTGGTGCCCCTTTTGAGTTTATTTGAGTTTGTAATGAAGCACACAGATCTCTGATGTTGATCACCATGAGATCATCTGTCTTTATTGACATCCTTAGATGATGGCAAACGTGTTTTTTTAATTCAATTTTACCAGGAGAAATTATATATTCTCTGCCATTGTTGTCAAACTTCCTCTTTGACATATAACAAATGGCTAGTTGTGCTACATAAGGTGGCTTGCCACAAGCGGACTGCTTACAAACATAACAACAAGCTGCATGTCTTCAAAGCAGTTTGGGAAACCTTCCTTGCATGGGCCACTACCACTCCCCCATGAGCCCTCACATTTCTTTTCCTAGGCCCGAGTACTCTGATATACATGTTCTTCAGTTGCCTTCTTTCTTCTTAAACACAAGTAAATTTTTGACATCCATCCATCTGGGTGCACACACATGCTAACATTCCTCGAACTATGCTTGCTTACAATATCACTTCATAAACATTCTATCAGAACACCTTGAACAGTCTGTACTAGGGCTAAGTTCAGCACGCAATGTGTTGGTACTCATTTTTGGCCGCTCGGCGACAGAGCTATTAAAATAGAAGCAACAATAGCGGCCTGACTGTGGCTTTGGCATGCTAAGAAGGAGAAGGTTATTATATATATGACATCAAGCCTTTGAAACTTGGCTCAAACCCCACTCAACCCCTGCTATCGCTTTGGCTATTCCTACTGGATATAAAATAATACGATTAGATCGCCCCATTACAACCGGAGGGGGAATTGCGATCATTCATAAACAGGAAATTAATTGTACCACAGTAGCAGAACTAAGTACGCCTGACATTGAAATACTTATTTTTAAAATTGCCTTATCCCCTAAACATACAAGAATGGGTGCTTTAGTATATCGCCCTCCCGGACCCAGTACCAATTTCTCGAATATTCTACTCGAGACTCTTGCACCCTATGTCTGTAATGACAGAGATTTTCTTCTAATTGGAGATTTCAACATACATAGTGAGCGGAAAGATTGCAAAGAAGCACAATCCATTCTTAATGATCTTTTCCTATTAGGACTAAAACAATGCAACGTGGGCCCAACACACCAGGCCGGGCACACCCTAGATCTTATCTTAGCCAATTTTTCTTCAGTTATCTGTTCCCCTCCTACCCAAGTCAGCTGGACTGACCACAATATTATTGAGTTTCACACCCCCTACCCAAAACTTACCTCTCATGGGCCGATGTCTCTTCCCAGTGAACGAAGACAATGGCATAAAGTTAATAAAATTGCCTTTTCTGATAAATTCATTGAACCATCTTTTACCACGACGGATCAGATAGAAAATGCCCTAAATAAATTTGAAAAAGCCTCAAAAGCTGTCATAGATGCTTTAGCCCCTATGAAAAAATTCAAACCACGGCCAGATAAAAAACAGAAAGTGTGGTTCTCTGACAACCTTAGAACATTAAAACTAACAGCTAGGAAGTTTGAGAAAAAATGGAGGTGCTCTCATTTAGATACTGATAGAAGCATTTACTGGGAGTCATTAAGTACTTACCACAAAGCTATTCGTACTGCAAGGAAAACCCACATAACATCTCTTATTTCAGAGGCAGATAATTCCCCCAGGGTTCTGTACCAAATACTACAATCTTTTGTCAAACCGACAGCTAGCGAAAGTCCTGACACTTCATCACAAAAGCTTTGTGATGAGATATCCCAATTCTTTTCTAATAAGATAGACCTGATCTATAAGAAAATCATTCACTCTAATAACACTATGACCAGCGAAGCAGGCCTTGCTTCATACGAAATAGAGAGTAACCACAATGATCACACTTTGGATATTTTTCCTCCCATTACCCCAAAGGAGCTGTCAGCACTCACCATGCAAATCAAAAGTGGTAGTCCCAATGATACAATCCCAGCCAGACTTATGCCCTCTTTGCTGGAGGTGTTATGCCCCACGATGGAAAAACTCATCAATCTGTCACTTAGAACAGGCTCTGTCCCAAGACAATGGAAACAGGCGTTAGTTAGGCCTATTAGAAAAAATACCGCCATTCCATGGACTGAACTAACAAACCTCAGGCCCATCTCCCTGCTTCCTTTTTTGGGTAAGCTGACAGAAAAATATGTAAATCAACATCTTTCCAACTATGTTGAAAACACTGGTGGCCTAGACTATTCCCAATCTGGTTTTAGGCCGAAACACAGCACGGAGTCTGCCCTCTTGTCTGTCACCGATGATTTACATATGCTTCAAGACAAAGGCTACTCCGTGATTCTAGTGTTATTAGATCTGTCGGCATCGTTCGACACCGTGTCACACAACATCCTTATTGACCGGTTGTCGAACGTAGGAGTTAAGAACAAAGCCCTTGACTGGATAAGGAGTTTTCTAACCGAGCGCACCCAGACTGTCACCATGGGTGCACATCGGTCAGCAGAGGTGGAGATTTCTAAAGGGGTGCCACAGGGCTCATGTTTGAGCCCAACACTCTTCAACATCTATGTGGCACCCCTGGCAAGAGTGATGCGAAAATTTGGTTTCATCCCCGTATCCTACGCGGACGACACGCAGCTCCTCTTCCCTTTTGAAACTCTCACCGCTGAGATAAAAAACTCCTTCTCTGCTGGTATGAAGGCCGTTGCACAGTGGATGTCCACCAACTATCTACAGTGCAACGTTAGCAAAACAGAAGTTATGCTATTTGGCGAAGCCAAGCTTCTATGGACTCCGGATTGGTGGCCTTCCGATCTTGGTGTGGTCCCAGAACCCAAACAGGTCGTGAAAAATCTGGGGATCCGCCTCGATCAGGATCTGTCTTTAAAGCAACACACCAACCTTGTCGCAGGTTCGTGTTTTCATGTCATCAGCATGTTGCGAAAATTTTTCCCTCTGTTGCCAGACACGTTTAGGAAGACCTTAGTGCAAACCCTTGTTCTGAGCCGTATTGACTACTGCAATGGCCTGCTCCTATCTGCCAATGGGGGAGTGCTGGCCAGACTTCAGGTAGTCCAGAACACAGCGGCGCGCCTAGTCCTGAATGCCCCACCAAGAACAGCATCCAAACCTCTTTTACATCAACTTCATTGGCTCTCCATACGACAAAGAGTAAAATTTAAAATTTGTTGTATAATTCATAAAAACATAAATGGACAAGGCCCCACCTACCTGCAACAGAAATTCACCCCCTACATCCCCTCCAGGTCACTCAGATCCAGCACAAGCCATCAATTGGTGGTTCCTCGTGTCAAAAAGACCAGACACGGAGGCAGAGCGCTGTCCGTAGCAGGACCCAATCTATGGAATCGACTTCCCCTAACTCTCAGACTCTGTACCTCTCATTTACAATTTAGAAAACTCCTTAAAACTGTTCTATTTAAAAATGAGATCTAATCCACATCTGTACTTCTCATTTGTATTTGTTAACTGGCCCAAAAGCGCAGAGATACTCCAGCTGGAGTCGATTCCAGCGCTATATAAGCTCGTAAATAAATAAATAAATAAAAATTTGTTTATTGAGAGGAGCATTTCACTTGCACTGAGAGGTCGGTCCATGCCGGAATTCCAGCTCAGCTGATTCCTGTCACCTCATGTGAGGGATGCTGTCCATCTCTACACCAAGAGGGGCAGCTTGCTGACCTTTACCCATAGGTTACGGGGAGTAACACCATCTGACAGCGATTTGGCAGATGCACTCACCTTAGACACAATAGGGTAGAATTCGCTAGGGAGGAGTACACTATATTGCAGCACTTGTATGCAAGCATATAGTTTTCTGTAATCAGCAAAATGGTTGAATTGTTCATCTATTATGAATTGCAGCGCAAGTATTTTATTCAAGAATCACAACTCTTTAATGAATATTAAGACACTTCACTGTGTATTTCTTCTGTATCTTTTTGGGTGTGTATAAGTAACTAAGCAAAAGGTTTCTGGATCTATTACCAAGATTTCCTTGGGGACTTAGGTTTGTCATGTTTTGAGGTTGCACATCCATTTGTTACCCTGTAAGGTTAGTGGTACAGATGGTGCATAGTGAGCTAGCAGTACTATAAACTAACATATCCTGAGGGGTGCTCAGAATCTGTTTAGCACCAGCCAACATTTATAGTGTCCAGCAAATGCACAGTTTTACTTGAAAATGTATAAACCATACAACACCAAAAGTTTAAAATTCCCATCTGGCAGACCCTGCTCATGTATACACCCACCATTGTTCCTCCCAAAATTCTGTTACTCTGTTATTTCATGTTGGTTGACATTATTTACACACAGCTGGAGTACCTGTTGTAGAGCCCAACGGTGGATATGTTTTGAGATTTTATGCTATTTTTTTCTTTTTGATTGCTATAATTGTTCTTGCCTGCACATTGCAGGTGGGTTTAAATGTTCTTTTTTCCGCTCTTATGCACAATAATACTTCCATCCTGAATAGCAATTGTTGTGTGATATGTTCCCGAACAAAATAAAAGAAATGTTGAAAAAAGAATTTCAGCAGAAAGATGGCCTCTCCTAAAGGAGAAACAACAGCATCAGTCTGACTTCACTTCATCATCCCTCTTTCTTCTTTGTCCCCAGTGCCTGTATCAAGGACAAGTGCAAAGCTTCTCACCAGAGCTGTCCTCCTGAAAGAGTCCCTGACTGATATCCTTAATGTACCAACCTTCCCAATGCTTCCCACCTACCTGCTTAAGACAAGGGGACATATGGGATGATTGACGGAGCGTTTGAGCAAACCAAACACTCAGCCCCAGTCAACTGATCGGGGTTTAAACCATCACCATTCTTTAGCTCACTCCACCACCCCAGTTCAGACATGGCCATATGCAAATCAGTCTTACCCTGTGCCTCATGGGAACAGTCGAGCCCGAACTGCCAAGCCATGTCTTTCCTGGACCGGAAACAAGCATCCTGGGATCGGTTTCGGATTCATAATTCTCATCAGCCAGGTTATCTTGAATCCTTAAACATGGACCAAGCATAGTACCACTTACCTTGCGCTCGCCGACTCGTCGATGCGGCAAGCGCAAGGTAAGTGGTTTTATTTATTTATTTCCATTCCACTTTCCCATCGTATGTCGAACTCCACTACCCACTACCCCGGCCCACCGTGCCCGGCCTCACTGCCCCACAGCGTTACCTGTGTGAGCTGCCACTGTTTGAAGTGTCTTATACATTTTAAGCAGGCACACTGAAGTGTTGTATATTTCACAATGGTCATTTTGCATTGGTGAGTGATCTCTAAAGGAGCGTGTTTGTGACTCGCCCTCCTCTATGATGAGATAATGACCAGTTTGCATTATGGGATATCCGGTCAAATGATGTACGTTGTTACAACGCATGCTTTTACCACGCATGCCTTTACAACGCAGGTTTTTCAACGCAAGTCGTTACAACGACTTGCGTTGAGGGGTGATGCATAGTGAATAGTTTTATTTACTATTCCAACTCCAGTACCCGTGGATAGTAGGGAAGGTGTTGGATAGTATATTAAACTATTACCTATCCCAGCGCAAGTCGTTGTAATGACTTGCGTTGAAAAACCTGCGTTGTAATGGTCCTGTGTGGTAAAAGTTGCATCGTAAAGGATGTTTCCCCCGGTCCAGGCCTTCAATAAGAGATTCATGTTGTTCAATATGCATAATTCCATAGCAAACTTGTTGTTAGTTGTTATCATTGCTGTTCTGAGTACATATTCATCGAGTGGCAGTACAAAGATAATAGGAAAATAATAGGAAAATGCTATAAGGGGGAACAAATATTATTATTTCAAGCAAAATAGCACCTCTTTCTATTAGGTCGGCTGTTGATCTAGTAATGTATTCTTTTTTCTTTAGATATTTTTATTGAAGTCCAGGCAAAAAAAATAATACAATACAAAAAATCCATTACAGCCAATACAATGAACCACAGAGGATACCTTTTGGCAAATATAAATGTTTCTGAAATCTCCCAAATTATGCAAAAAGCAATATAAAATCAGGGACAAATAATAAAAAGACCGGAAGAGAAATAAATAACATAAAACAAAGTAATCCCCCCTCACAATCTCAGTCAAAGTAAGAAGCCCATATTTTCAAAAAAATGTTAAGACCCCCGACACGTAGTTCATAAGAACGTCCACTTTTCCTAACTGCTTTCATTTTGTTGGACCACTCCAGGACAGAAGGATTAACAGTGGTGCTCCACCGTTGCAATATAAGCGATCTGGCAACAGCCGTTGCAATATACAAATATGTAACCATATAGTGAGAAAAACAAAGGTCAGTATCGTAGCCGATTACGATTAACAAATCGCTCACTGCAATTTGAGTGCCAAAGTTTGGCTTCCAAATAGCGGAAGATATCCTTCCAGAAGTTCTGGATCATAAGACATTGTAACATTATGGGTGACCAGTTAGCAAAGGGGAAATTAACACAACGAAAGCAATGTGGTGAATACTTAGGATACATTTTTGACAAAGATGCAGGGGTTCAATACAGTTGCCATTTACTAAAAAATAACAATCTGTTCCATTTCGCACCTCTAAGTGTGTTAAAATTAAGGATATTGACAAATGACCACAAATTAGCTGAAATTTCAAGATTTTCAAAATCCTTCCATTTTTTTATCGCCTTCTGCCCGAGACCTGGGGCCCTAATTAAGGCTAGGCGCTTTTTCCAAGCCCCTGGTTTTCTCGTAAGTGGATCTTCTAAAAGTTCTTTAATTAGCTGATGTTGTTCGCTAATCTGAGAAACATCTAACTCAATGAGGAATTTAAGGAGGATTTTGTAAGAACCTAAAAGAATGAAATCATTGGCTATTAACTGTGTCATTTCGAGCATGGCCAGCCATTTTCCATTCCTCAGAAAATCTAAAATCTTACAGAATCCTGACGATGCCAATTTTAAAGTAAGTTCTGAGGATTGTGTGATCCCTGCTAATGGTAGGATATCAGCTAATAAAGTAGTTGAGTTGATAGCCGGGATAGAGTATTTTTTATAAAGAGCCTGACGTTTTTTGAAAAACCAATGAAGGCACTTATAACGAACATGCTTCGGGGATCGAAATATGAATAGTGGTGAATGAATTTGGGTTTCTTTACACATTAAATCCATATAGCAGTTAGTAAACAGGTGTGACTGAGGCTGAGATTTGAATCTAGACAAATACTGAACAAAGTAAGCATAGTAGTAATCCCTAAGCTTCAGGAGGGCTAAGCCTCCTTGGTCCTGTTCTTCATACAAAGTGCTAAGTGCAATATGTGGTGTTTTTTTTGCCCAAAGAAAAGATGTAAACATAGACTCTACTTGAGTAAAAAAAGTGCTTGACAGACAACAAGGGATGGTTAAAATCAAAAAATGAAACAAGGGAGAACAGACATTTTAATCAAGGCAACCCGAATCAAAATAGATAGCGGCAACGAGTTCCGGCGTGCAAACAAAGCCTGGATTTTCCGCAGAAGTGGCAGAAAATTTAGATCATATAAATCAGAAACTCTTTCAGAAAAAAAGTACTCCCAAATATCTTCTTGAAAGGGTATTGGCACAGGCTCAGATATTGGGGTGCAGAGCCAAACCTGCACCGCCGCATTGTAAGATTTTGGTCTTTTTTTTATTGATACGATACCCCCCAAGTGCCTCGAAGTCTTCAAAAACCTAGAAAACTTTGGCCTGAACCTCTAATTCGGTCTTGATCAAAAGCATGATGTCATCAGCGTATAATTTTAATTTCGCCATGGAAGGGATAGGGGGACTGATATCAGAGCAGTTTCTTATAGCTATCGCCAGTGGTTCGATAAAAAAGCTAACAATTCCGGTGACAAGGGGCACCCTTGCCTTGTGCCCAGCTTTACTTTGACCCATCCAACCACCGAGTTATTATTAATTACATTTGATTCCGCCTTATCATACAAATTACGAATCAGGGCTGTGATCTTAGAGGAGATACCAAAGTGAACTAAAATATTAAACAGGGTTTCCCAAACTACAAGGTCAAAAGCCTTCTCTAACAAAAGAACTAACGCGGTTATTCCTTGAGTCTCAAAATAATCTAACGCCTCCGACAGATAATGGGTATTAGAAGCTAGTTGCCTCTCTGCGATAAAACAGTTCGGATCCAGATATATCAATTGTGCCTCAAAATGATTGAACTGAAGTGACAACAATTTAGTAGGGATTTTAAAGTCAGAGTTTAAAACGGTATCGGCCGGTAGGAGTTCGGATCCTCGCTGTTCTTGCCTTTTTTCGGGAAGCTGACTATATTGCCCTGTCTAAAAGACTCTGGTATTTCCCCCCCTTCTAGCATAGAATTCACCAAACAAAGAAATATGTCCGCTATTGAACTAAAAAAGACTTTAAAGAATTCAGGCGGAAACCCATCTGGGACATAGGCTTTCCCATTTGGTAGGTTTTTAATAACACCCTCCAGCTCTTCCATAGTGAAAAGGCATGCCATAGATAATTTATCAACATACGAAAGTTTTGGGGGGCTGTTGTTCTGAAGAAATCCTTTTAATAAGGTCATATCCACGCTCTAGTGTTGACCATAGATGGACTCATAATGCTGTAGCATTATTTTGCCAATTTTAGCTGGATCGTTTATACTGAAGGCTGTTGAGGGGCAGTTCAGTGTTTTAATCTGATTTGAGGCAGCTTGTTCCCTGGCCTGCCAAGCTAAAAACCTACCAGTAAAATTGCTTTCCTCATAAACTTTTTGGCAATATTGCTGAAATGAGGCATCACTCTGGGTATAATAATTGGCACTGAGTGCACACTTAGACTGGTCCAACTGCCACTGATTCGAGAGAGAGGGATTACTTAAAAAAGCGGAGTAAGACATTTGAATCTTCTGCTCCAAAATTCTCTTATCTTCCTTAACCTTTTAACTGTTACAGTATCTTTGCCAATAATTAAACCACGAACAAAGGCCTTAAGTGCGTCCCACACTACACTCAGAGGAGCAGACGCAATATTAAGTGATACAAACTCTTTTATCTCAACCCCCATATTGTTGACCCAATCATGTTCATTTAAATATTGTTTATTCAGCAACCACCTTTAAGGAGACCTAGGACAATTACCTAAAGATAGCTCAAGAACCAGCAATGCATGATCAGAGAATCCATTATGGAGAAATCTTTGCTGACAAAAACTCAAAATACGTGAAACCAAAAAGAAATCAGTACGTGGCGAAGAACCAAATCTGCCTGACCAGCATGTATATGCGGTTTTAGTAGGAAAAGCCATGCACCAAGGATCATGAAGATCCAAGGTTGTCGCATAATGTTGCAAGGTTCTCAAAGATTTAGGTTTTGGCTGCTTTTTACCTTTCACTGATGAATCTATTTTGGGGTTCATTAACCCGTTGACCGCAGCAGAAATTCCGCCTCGGTGCGGGTGATTTATGACTGGGCATGGTCAGGACGGCCCCCAGCCGTCCTCCGCACATGCCCATCGTGATGTCGGACGGCCGGGGGGCGTCCGATGCACGCAGAGGGTTAAGATGTTAAAATTGACCTCCACAACCAATAACCCAGCAACCTGAATTAAGGACTGAAAGAGATCCTCATAGGGCTTATGATTATCTTCTACCGGAGCATAAATACTAACATACGTTAACCGTCTCATACTTTGCCTAAGGGGACAAGTAACCCAACACCAACGCCCCCTGTGGATCCTTATCAAAATTGACAACCTCTGCTTGAAGTTTTTTGCTTAGAAAGCTTGCTGTACCTCAATGAGAGACTGAAGACGAAGAAAATCCACAATACGCAGCCCACGATCTAAACATTGAAGATTCGGGCAATTTCACAGCTGGAATATGAGTCTCTTGCAACAAAATCACTGCCGGGTTTTCTGATTTGATACAAGATTCGATTGCACACATTTTTGTTTTGTTATTAAGACTGTTAACATTAAAAGATACCACTTTCAGCAGTTCTTTACTAGCTCTGTTTAAAATCTAACTCAGCTTTAAGCCCCTTGAATTTCCCAGCAGGAGTCACGTTTAAAGAACTAAAATATAGGACCTGAATGGACTTAATGGACTGAATGGAATCAGCGAACAAGAAGAGGACTTCATTTTTTAGCTATTTAAACCCCCCACCCACCCGGTGTGACCTACCCCCCTGAAATGCAGAGCCTCCCCCCTCCAACCACACCAACCACATTTCCACACCCCCCTCTAACCTGGGTGTCATGTAATTACACCGGATGATTTAGCCCCTGACCCCCCCTCCCCCCCCCAGCAAAGGTGTAAAAAAATAAAAAGAAGGTAATGAAAATATCCTGGCAAGCAGACATGCACATTGAGACTACAGCATCTACTATAATCAAATGATAATCAGAGGATAGCTAACCCATCCCTATTGCCTTAATTGAGCCTGCCGGAAATAAAGATAGCCAGAAGACATTACTCAACCCACTGACCCACCGACCCCCTTGTAGCCCTGCCCAGATAGTTGCCACAATAAACAGCTTCTTCTCCTATGACCCAAAGCCCTGCGTGATCTCCTTAAATAACTCTTGGGCTTCATCCAAATCAGAAAACATAAAAAATGTCCCCTTCACCAGGATCTTCAATTTGGACTGCTGGGCGATGGATGCTTGTGCCCCATTAGCTTTAAATAAATGAAGCATTTTCACAAATTCCTTCCTCCTACGAGCCGTAGCAGCCGGCATATCGGAAAAAATGCGACATTTCACAGTCTCATTTACTGGAAATTGTCTCTGCTGGATGGCCTTAGACAATATCCTCTCTTTTATACGAAAATCTGCAAAATTTAACAGAATCGTCCGTGGTAGCTTGGAATTTGGAAAAGGGCAGGCAGGAACATGGTGGGCCCTGGTGATAGTGAGATCACCTTCAAACTCTGGGATGACCTTTTGTTTAATAAATGAGTTAACCCACTGTAAGGTTTGAGAGCCCTCAGTTCCTTCCGGAATTCCCACTATCTGAAGCTTAGCCCTCCTTGAGTGATTTTAGAACTCCTCCAGTTTGTTCTCGAGGGCATGCTTGCTTTTAACTGCCGCTTTGGCTTCGCCCATTACGATGACCTTCTGGTCCTCTAAGGCTGAAATCCTGATTTCCGCCTCCTGCAACTTAATTGGAAAGGATGACATTGTGCCTTCAATTGTCTCTAGACGTTGATCAATAGAGGCAAGTTTGACTTTCTGGGTTCTTTTTAGCTCACAGATTTCTTCCAGAATCAGATTTAACATATCCTTGATACTCATCTGAAGTTGATCGATTGTTTCCAGATCGGAGCTGGGGATAACATTATCAGGGCCTATAATTGAAGAAGGGCATCCTGGAATTGAGGATCTAGTCTCTCACAGGGGGGCCTGACCTGAGCCTGGGTCTGAGGCTGTAAGTTGACTTGTGGAGTCATAGTTGTACTAGGGGGACTAGATCTAATTGTGGTTGGATCAGGGACATCTGAGATTTCTAAAAACTCCACTAATTCCAAATGTCCCACAGGACTCCCTTCCGGATTGAGTGACGGAATTAAAGCTGCTGACCCGGTCTGATCAGGTCTTTGGCCCAGATGTGGCTCAGTTGCTGTGGAGGGAGTGTCATTCGAATTTGTTTGCATATGAACAAAATTTGAGAGAGTCAGATCTACGGCAGTTGTAGTTGATCGAACTGAAGGAGAAATGCGATCCGAAGGCGCCTTAGAGAGTTTCAGAGCGGAACTTGGACCAGGAAGAGGAGACTGCAAGGTACCCCTTTTCACAAATAGTGCAAATTATTTTGCTTCTTTAGTCTCTTTTACCTTCTTTATTCCTTTCACCTTTTTGAGGCCCTCGGACCGCAAGACCTCTTGTGATGCACTTTTAGGGGTAGCTGTATTCTCAGACGCCAAATCCGCTATGCTAGCTTGATCGGGAGACACAAAAGAGGGTGGTTCCTCATTCTCTAAACTCTCAAAAGTTGAGTCGAGGTCAAGCAAATTCTCCTTACAGGCCAGTTTGGGCGCTTCCTTAGCCTCTTTTGCCTGGGCTCGGCTGGTTTTAGTTTTCAGACTAGCATTAAGCAACTTCCCCATCCTGATTCCTCCGTGCCATGCTTCACGGCACCTCAGTTTAATTTGAAGAAAGCTTATAAGATTTTTGGCCAAGAATGCTTATTTGCCACTTGATGTCCTCCAAAGCACTACTTCTCCCAAATTGCAGTGCGAATTTAAATCAGGATACAGTTCACGTAACCCAGTGGGAGAGGCACTATTTCAGTTTTTTTCCCCTCAAAAATGGATAAGGTCAGTGTCTGTATCGTGCCTGTCAGAAAAACAAGGCAAGGCAAAATTATTTCAGGAGCAAAGGGAGAGGGTAAAAAAAATGTGTTTTCCCTTTTCTCTCTTTTCCTTTCTTAAACCCTTTTGAAAGCTGTTACTCCAGGGCATAGTGGGTGGATGCAGAGGTATTATCAACTGTCAATCCATTTCATTTGCAATCTCCAGCCACAAAAAAAAAAAGGGAACCTGGGTCCAGCATCGAGAATCCAGCGCCAGCAGCACAGTCCAAGGACAAGCATCCAGCGCACCAGCCCCGTGAGACAGCCGCCGTCCGCCGTCGTCGTAGGATCTCTAGCCTCCCTCTCCTCACTTCCCTGTCACTGACCGACGTCCGAGAAGAAGACAGCTACAGCCCAGGCGCTCGGGACAACGAACGCGCACCTCTGTGCTCCTCCAACCACAGACTCAGTCCAAATCAGCTCGCTCCCTGTGCAAGGACGAAGATGAAGACGGAACAATGCTTTTACCCTCTTAGCTCAGGCCCGGATCCTCATCGCATGCCGCTACACACCATACCGCCGCCCTGAAGCTGCAGCCTCAGAAAGAGAGGGAGAAGAATGCCAGCCGCCCGCGGACTCACCAGATACGAACCGCCATTGCTGGGGGGCGGAGCACCAATCACATGAGGCTACGCGGTGTGGTGTTCTGCCATTCAGCACCTAGTCCCCATCTAGTAATGTATTCTTGAAGGTTAGATCCCAATGAACTGCACGTCATAAAATTCTATAGAATTAAACAGAAGTTGACCGTGTTAGGCTTTTGTCAAGCCACAATTGTACATCATCCTAAATGCTGTGTGCCATCAAGTTGTGGTGAACTCACCCATAGAAAGACTGACCACAGCTTGAGAAGTCTCTTGTTTCACAGGTTGAAATTTTGGTGACATGTTAGTTATTTGAAAATGTTATTAAATGATCCTATTTAGTCGAACAAGGTGCGAGTGTATGAATGTATGTGTATGGTATTTTTTTAGACCACCAAGATAGCCAAAAGGCAGTGGAAGGCTGTACGCTATCAAAGACAAACTCAACGAGTAATAGGAGAGTAAGCTTGGTTGTGGAAGGTTAATGTATTGTGCTGTAGTGTTCTTTAACCCCCTCGCTGCCGTCTTAATTTTGCCATGGTGCGGGCAGGGCTAGGGGTGGGCGTGGCACCGCAGTGCTCATGGTGGCTCCCGGCCATCATAAATCATGGTGGGCATGTGCTCATGACAGCCGGGAGCCATCAGAACTCTGCCCACTGATTAATTTGCCCGCATAGGCGGAGAATTATTCGCGCCTGGATGGAGCGTCAATGTTCTGACGGCTCCCGGATGTCATGAGCACACCCCTACTGTGACTCATGATGGCCAGGAGCCATCATGAGCACCGGAGCTGTTAAAGAGGTGAGTCTTTTACTCTTTCCGAAATCGGTGTATCGCCAGATGCGGTCCTGATGGACACAAGGATGTTGTTCCAGATCATAGATACTTTTTTGTGTTTTTTTTGTACAAGTAGATTGTTTTAACTCACACTCTTTAGTTAGCTTTAGACCTGGCTCCTGCTGACATTAGAGTAACCCCTAACCTGAGGTACATATGCTTTCAACTAACTTCAAAGTAAACTGTAATATGGCAAAATGTTCTGACACCAACTGGTCCTTTTAGAGGGAGGTCTAGTAACAACCTATGTGATACACCCATATGCTAAGTATAAAGGGACTCTGGTAATGAATTGAGGTACTCCACATATTCTTTTTACTTTAGTGAAACTTGATGAAATACCAGAAGTACGCCACCATTTCTGCTCACATCACAGGAACGACGGACGTTGACTAAACCCTTGGTGCAGCTGGTAGAATAATAAAAAGTAAGGAGTACATAAAAAGCACTATTGAAAATGCGTAAGAGATGTGTAGAGTCATCAGTACAAACAACATGCACCTTGCATATTAAAAAGGCTTATTGTAATATTTATAAACTTGCTTTTTTATATATTTGCAAATGGAACACGGCTGTATGACTGGGTGATGGTGCAAACAAGGATTTTTACTGAGGATTAGTGTGTGATGGTGAGAATTGCAACTTGATCGAATTCTTACATGAGTAATTGTGCAAAACTGAACATGTGCGAGGAATGGTGAATGATATTGCTAATGTGCCAATCCAGTCAAGTCTGCTAAGTACGAGTAAAAAATGGGCATGACTCCCAGGATTTGTGAGTGTAAATCTGAGCAAACATATGTATACAAATGACTGAGGGTACACAACTAACTGTGCACCAGGAATTACTGAGAAATAGAACTCATTTACACATGCACTAATGATACCTGACTAATGAAGAAAATCTAAATGTGCATATTGAACCAAAGAGTGATAATGCAAATCTTAACATGCATTAATAATTACTTAGGAATTTGAAACATCTGAACATTTATAATTGTGGTAATAGTAATATTTGCCAATGCCTGTGTCATAGTTGTATTTAGTTAGCTATGTTTTTGTTATGTTTTATTTATATCGCACAACAGTTGCGAGACCATCTTGATGCTGTCAGACAACATATCTGCAGATAAAATCAGACAACCCAGAAGGATAAAGTAGAGTTTAAAACACAGATTATAAAGGATAATGGAAGGCAGAGACAGAAATTACAGGTCAAAGAGCCAAGTCTTCAGTGGCTTACAAAAATAATGAGGGACGTTTCCAAGAATTGGGTTGTAGGCAGGAAATGTCAGGCCATGGCTGCAGCCACAGAGAACGCTCTGTTGCCAAAGGTGACTGAATTTGTTTGGTCAAATATAGGACAAAGTGAGCATAATATAGAGCCTGATGTGTTGTAGGAAGTGTGACTTTGTCTGTACTCTGTATTCTGATAAAAGATTTGAACAGGACTATGGAGTGAGCTCGAAAAATGATGCTGATATCAGATCTTTGGGTGCGTCCAGAAATGAGATAAGTTACTACATTTCAATATATATTCGTGAACTGAATTACCATCATACATCCTTGATTGAAGGTAGCATTGCCTACTGGAATATGATAGGCAGCATAGAAGAAAGGCAATATGCTTTTAAGGTTTTGATTTGGAGGAAACAGGAGCTGGAGACATTAGCCAATGGCTGTCCAAATATAGGGCCTGCTTTCATTTTATGGGAATTGGAGACTCAAAACGTCCATCCATAGATGTGCGTTCCCCCTGACAAAGCTGTTCTCAGGATGAGCTGCTCAGTTTTAGTGGGGTTCAGTTTCAAACAGCGTCTAGCATGGAAAACTAAGTGGACAAAGACAGGAATATTAGTGGCGAGCCTTCTTTAGGTGACAGGCAAAAAAACAGTTGAGTGTTTTCTTCATAGACATAGAGTTGCACCTTGACTTGATGAAGGAGCTATGTGAGGGGCAGCATGTACAATTAAAGAGGAGAGGCGAAAGAATAGATCCTTACAGGCCCAACAGCTATCTATCTTGGATTGGGAGCTATATGGCGGGAGAGAGACAGAGACAAGGCACTCACAAAAGATTTAAGCCAGCCCTGAATTATACCTGAATCTCCCTCCTCTGAGAGCCTGGTCGGAAGGTCAATGCACCTGCATCCCTTCATGATCTCAAAAATTAATCGGCCATCCATCAGTGCAATCATTTATTCAACCATTCAGCCATCTAAGAACTCACTCACCCTTTACTTATCTATGTACTCTATCACTTATTCAATTGCCCTTTGAATTGAATTGACTCATTATTACATCCACCCACTTACCCATGCACCCAATCAGTCACATAAACTTGCCAAATTATGAAAAAGCTATTAATTGATAAATAGCTAAATCTGTTAGTTTGCCAGTGCTTGATAATAACTTAATTCCAAACGTAGGCATGAGTGGATGTGCTAATATATAATCTAAGGGTGGGCGTAGTTCGCGAAGTAGCGCTACGCGAAGCTACGTGAAGTGCACTTCGCACTACGCAAACTTCACGTAACACTATACGAGCTGCTTAGTAGCATGTTCGCACTGTGCAAGATGTATTTTCAATGATTGCACAGTGCAGACAAGCATCCGGCACTGTGCAATCATTGAAAAAGGCATCTTGCACAGTGCGAGCTGTAGTTTTCTGCTGCTCGAGTAGATTATTACTCGAGCTGCAGCTTTCTCAACGCGAACTGGTAGTTTCTCATTGAGAGCGGTCACGAGCATGCGCAACCACTCACAATGAGAAACCTTACCTCCCCACGTTGAGAATCTCGCCGGGATGTCATTTTGCTTGCTCGTGGTCGCGAACATGACGTTCAGGACTGTGAACAAGCAAAAAATGAGCGCTGCACTATGCTACGCTGCACTGCGCGTGTTCGCACTGTGCTACGTGCAGCTCGTGTAGTGCGAAGTTGTGCAAACTTCAAAATCTCCGCGAGCGTAGTGCTTCGCCCAGGGTTTATATAATCGCATTGGAACACAATATCAAGTATTTGCAGATTACGTTTTTATCCCCGGACAAAGTTCGGTTTTGTAGTTTGCAATTCATGCATTTACTGATGTTGGGAATTTATTACAAAGACGTGTCACAATAACTCCATCTTTAATGAAGACACATGGCCAATGACTACCAGGAAGAAGTGAAGCGAGTGCACAGCCTCCAAAATAGGTTTTGCATGTTATGAGCAGATTGTGAAAAATAAATTTAACAGGCCAATTCTGGTGCATAAAGAACGTCTTCTCTCAATAACGATATGGGTCGGCTGCCGGCAGTCCTGAAATCTGCTTCAGCTTGCCTGATGTTAGCAAAAAGAAGCCAGAGAGGCCCCCAAAAATATATATATGTGTGAATGGTGAGGCTAAAAGAATGGGCGAGGAACATGTAAAGAGACACATAGGTGTCAAGTGGCCCATGTCATGGGCGACATTTTCAACACCTCTTGTTTTTGGAGCACTTCTGGTACGCTCAACATCACATACTCACTGCTTTGGAAGTTGTATTTTATTAGTTGTGTCTCATCTGTTACTTAAGAGGGCACAGAGCACAACAACTGTGGAAGTATCATTTAATGGCTCCCATTGGGGGCCTGCTGGTCCAATTACGGGTGAAAGTACACCAAGGTTCTGGTATCCCTCAACTAAACACATTATATTTTTTGAATTTTTAGTGTTTATTATATTTCACTATTTCACTCTACCTTTTAATTCATGGATACTGGGTATAATTAGCTGTTTCCAATTGCCACAAACCCTTCTTCAGGACCAACAAATAGGGCTATAAATCGAACAGTCCAAACCATCTCCATTGACTTAACAGTGTTTTCACACACTAGCTTTTTAATTAATGAAGATAAATTCTGCAAAAAAACTCACATTTAAAATGTATGAGTGTATAACGAGCAGCAATTAAATAGTCCATTTGAAGAAGCGCAATATTTGGCTTTTAGACATTACCTTACACAAATTACCCAAGTTCTTTCTGGGTTCACATGTATTTTGAAGAACTAATGTAGCTGAAGATGCAGCAATGTGGCAATTTTCTTGGAATATATTCTGGTTGCAAGAATGCACTCTGGTCCATAAAGTAAGGGTCACCCTACTAGTGATTCATTGCAGTGCCTTTATGGCTAATAATGAATGCATTCTTTTAGTCCCCTGACCACCTTTTTAGAGACTCTCTCTTTGCGATAGTGTTTGTTTAATTAACAGCTATTTTATCTTTGACATGTAATTATCCGTCTATTACAAAACTTTTATTTATTTATTTATTTATTTTATTTAACAGATTTCTAGAGCGCCTGGCTGCCCGTGAGCGTCCCAGCGCTAAATGACCAGAACCTACTGTAGAGGGGTCTTACAGGAATAGCCATGTTTTGAGCTCTCTACGGAATGAGAGCAGGTTGGGTTGGGCTCTGATGTTAGGGGGAAGAGTGTTCCAGAGTTTGGATGAATTGTATGAGAACAGTCGCCCACCTGAACGTGCTTTTTTGATTCTGGGTATGGAGGCAAGGTTACAGTTAGAGGAGCGGAGAGTTCTTGTGGTAGTATGGGGTGTAATCAAGTTTTGTAATATTGGAGGGGCCTTGCCGTGGAGAATTTTGTAGGTGGTACAGAGAGCCTTGAACTTTATTTGTTCGTGTACGGGGAGCCAATGTAAAGCAGCAAGAGCTGGTTTGGCTGAGCAGCGGCGGTTGGTTCCTGTGAGAATGCGCGCTGCCGCGTTTTGTATTGTCTGAAGGTTAGACAGTACTTTTTTGGGGGCCCCCAGGTACAATGCATTACCGTAGTCCAGGCGGGACAGCACCAGGCCATGGACTAGGAGTTTGCAGGAGTGTGCAAGGAGAAGAGGTAGGACCTTTCTAGCTGATCTTAGGAGGCCATGGCAAGTTCCCGCTGTTTTCCTTGCTTGAGCAGAGAAGTTGAGGCCTTCATCTAGCCATATGCCCAGGCTTTTAATTTCATGTTTCGGGGCGGGGGGAGGTCCCATGGTGGGTGGCCACAGGGAAGAGGGGTTGTAGAGAGATTTGTTTCCTAGGATCATTATTTCCGTTTTGTCGTTGTTCAGTTTGAGGTGGGAAAGGTTCATCCACTTAGTTATTTCGGTGAGGCAGGTTTGAAGGTTGGGAAGAGAGTGATCTTGATGGCTGAGGGATACCACGAGTTGAGTGTCGTCGGCGTATGTTAGGAGTTTGATCCCATAAGGGGCGACGACTTTCTCAAGGGGGGACATGTAAACATTAAAAAGGGTCGGGCTCAGGGAGGAGCCCTGAGGGACCCCACATCCGACGGCCGTAGGCTTGGACGTGAATTTTCCGTCTGCAACCCGGAAAGACCTGTTCTCTAGGAAGGATTTGAGCCAGGTCAGGACCGTTCCTGCAATTCCAAGGTCCTCGAGCCTGTGGACCAGAGTAGAGTGGTTGACGGTGTCGAAGGCAGCGCTTAGGTCCAGGAGGATCACTGCCACTGATCCTCCTGTATCCATGATTTTCCTTGCTTCCTCGACTACCGCCAAAATTGCAGTTTCAGTACTCTGGCCTGGTCTAAATCCTGTTTGGGAGGGTTCAAGCAGACCTTTAGTTTCAAGGAGGGAGGAGAGGCTGTGGTTGACGTATTTCTCCGCTATTTTACTAATGCCTGGAAGCAGGGAGATCGGTCTGTAGTTGCCCAGTTCTAGAGGATCCAAGTGCGGTTTTTTAATCAGTGCCTTCACCATTGCTTTTTTCCAACTTGGGGGGACAGTGCCGCTGGTGAGTGAGCTGTTGATTAGTTTAACCAAGTGGGGAATAATGGTGGATGTAACTAATTTTAGGATGTGGAGAGGTGCCGGGTCTGTGGGGGAACCACTTTTGATAGAGTTCAGTATTGGAAGGATGGTGTCTGTCGTTAGGGGGGTGAAGTCTGATAGTTGGTCCACAGTTGCTGCAGCAGTAGGGACGATGGGGAGGGTGTCCGGAGTGAGCGGAGGAAGGGAGTTGATGATTTTGTTGATTGAAAAATTCTGCGAGTTCATTGCAGCGAGCGGTTGAAGGTTCGATCAAGGGAGGGGGCTCCGGTACTTTAAGAAGTTTTTTCGCTATTTGGAATGTCTCCCGCGAAGAGTTAGTGGAGGATCTTATTTTCTCCTCAAAGTAGTTAGTTTGAGCAGTTTTAATTGCTTTTTTGTATTTGAGGAGGGTTTTTTTATATTCAATTTTTTTCTCGTCGTCGAAATTTCTCCTCCAATCTCTTTCTGATTTTTTACAGGCTTTTTTTAGAAGCCGCATTTCGCTAGTGAACCAAGGGGAGGAGGGTTTGCCCCGAGGGTTACTGGAAAACATTTTTGGGAGTACTTTGTCCAGGGTGTCTCCTACCCATTTTGCGAACTCTGCGTCGGCGAGAATTGGGTTCGTATCAAGTTTAGGAAGGGAGCATTCAAGCTGGTGTTTCCACTTCTTTACATCCAGTTTGGACCAGGAACGCGTGGGTATGCTAGGTTTTGCGGTAGGGCGAGGGGTGGAGGGTAGCTGCCAATTTATTGGCACTAGAAAGTGATCGGTCCAGGGCATTGGGATGGGCTCTGAGGTAGTGAGGTCATTAATGTTGGTAAAAATAGGGTCTAGTAGATGTCCCTGTGAGTGAGTAGGAAGATGGCTAGATAGTTTTAGCTGAAGAGATTCGAGGTCTGCTATTAGGTCGGTGGCAGATTTGGCTTCCTTTTTGTCAAAGTGGATATTCAGGTCTCCTAGGATCAGACATTCAGGGTAGGTAGTGGTTAGAGTGAATGTATGTTCTGCGAGGGATTCACAGAATTGACCCAAGGGCCCCGGAGGGTGGTAGATGAGAAAGCCTGAGAAGGCTTTACATGGTGAGACCTGAATAGAGAACATGGCGTTTTATTCTAGATAACAATCACATCTACTCAAGCTACATAAACATATAGCTAATTTAGCAGGTCTGTGTTTCTAAACCAGTATCAGGACACACTCACATTGTGGGGCACAATGTAGGTAGCATAGTCAGCTTAGGAGATAAGGAATCATGGCAACCACAATTCACTTAAGGTTGCATTTTCCACTATGTGCACCATACAACTGTTAGTGTATTGGCATACTGTGGGTAAGAGAAAACTTCAAAAATATGTGGTTCCACGTAGTATGTTAATTCCTACATCCACATGATGGTTTAAGAGTTAAGCTCTTAAGGCTCCAAACTCATCTCTACATTTACACGCTCACCCATCTATACCACGCACAGTATAGATCTCTGTAAAATAAATTGCAAAAAATGTATATTTGTTTCCCCTCAAAACTACCTACAGTGTATACCACTCCCATATCATCTCTTCGTCTCATATGTTCAAAATAATTATTAGATTCAGATTTCCAACATTGTTGTAGCAAATAATTTGTACTATTAAATACTAACTTTGGTGAATTTTCCTGACTGTGACGCCAAATCTCTAACACCTCTCAGTATTACATAGTAAAAAGATGTGTGCATTGTGCTTTATTAAGTTGGGGTGCATTTCACTTTAAATGCAAATGTGCTAGTCAAGGGCCAGTAATGTCCCCAGACCTTCTACTACAGACTCTAGCTGATGAAGAGTGTTAACATCTTCTAAACCTAATCGCAGTTAAGCTTAGAGAGACTGGCAGGTATGAAATGAATGAATGAAAGAAAAAAGATTTCTAAAGCGCATGGCTGCCCGGAAGCGTCCCAGCGCTGAGGATGCAGTAGAAGTCTGAGGGGAAGCTCAGGGGGGGAAGACGGGTGAACTTATGGCTATTGTGGGAAGAGATGTGTATTCAGGAGTTTACGGAACTTCATGTAGGTCGGTTCGGATCGGAGACAGATTGGCAAAGAATTCCATAAGGATGCCGCGGTGACCGAAAAACGTCGGCCTCCAGTGCGGGCCTTCCTAACTCTGTGAACAGTAGCCAGGTTACCTTGGGATGAACGCAGGGACCTGGTAGTTTTGTAGGGGTAGAGCATTTTCCCAAGCATAGGGGGCCCTTTGCCCTGAAGAGATCTGTGGGTGATACACAGGGCCTTAAATTTTATCCTTTCCCGGATAGGCAATCAATGAAGGGCTCTGAGTGCTGGTTTAGCCGATGTTCTCCGGGAGGTGCCTATCAGTAGCCTAGCTGCAGCATTCTGGATGCGCTGAAGGATATTAATGATGGATTCTGGCGTGGCCATAAAAAGGGCGTTACTGTAGTCTAATCTAGATAAGATAAGACCCTGAATGAGCAGCTTTTGGGATTGTGCCGGAAGTAGGGGGAGAATCTTCCGGGCTGAGCGAAGTAGGCCCACACAGGTGCCAGCTGTCTTTTTAGCCTGTGTTTTCAGAGAAAGGTCTTGCTCTAGCCAGAACGCTAGGCTTTTAAGTTCTTTCTTTGGTTGCAGGAGATTCCCTAGACACAGGGGCCATATGGAGGTGGGAAGGGATGTCATTCGCTGGCCCAGCAGCATGATGTTATGTTATAATATACGGGTTGACCCAATAGTACTGGGGCCTGGGTAGTCAGTAGTATATGAAGAGGGGTCCCAGTTGATACAATATCAAAAGCACAAACTCATAATTCATAGACTAAACAATAAGAAACTTCATAAGAATTGATTTGGAGAGATGCTATTTAATATACATCCTCATTTGAAAATTAATTACCATGTCTTCACAGCAATACACTTTAAGACATTTAATAACATGCCCAAGACAGGAGGGCGTGGGAAGGAAAGGAGGGTGAGAAAAGGGAAAATGTGCAGGATAGTGCAAAAGTCAAATTAGTCATAGAAAAAGTACATAGTATGTGGTCTCATCCACATTTAACATTGAGTGCCACATTGGACATGTATACATTGTCATATACTTATTCATATACTAGAAAAATCCTATCCCATTTTCAGCTTGCACAGTCACAAATGATCCGTTGCTAACAGGTAGGAACAGACAAGGGTGTGTCGACGTTTCCACCCCAGATGAGTAGGCGACGCTATTGCCCTACTGCGGGGTCTTCCTCAGGACAGGCAGTGGTGGGGTGTTGGGGTAGTGTAGAAGGGCACCTACAAGAAGCACAGTGATTCACGTGGCTCCGTCTGATGAAGCTGTTGGGCCGGGGGCTCCTGATACCAAGAGAGCGTGAACCTATTCACGCTATTACTCCATTCGAGTTCTTTTCTAAATATGCTGCCTTTCAAAAAGCGATGAACGCTTCTATTACTACACAGGGTTTGGTTCTACGTGGGTCCCTCCATACAGGAAGGGTGAATTCCACACCTCTCCGTCGATGCCTCTGTCCTACTTCCAATCATGAGCTCTGTTTTTGTGCCATTAAGTTTAAGTCGCGAGTCACACATCCAAATATAGATTCCTGAAAGGCAGTTATGCAACTTTTTAAAAGTGTCCTTTTTCGAGGGAGAGTGAGACGACCATTTGGGTGTCGTCAGCATATGTGACAACTTTAATCCCAAAGGGGGTGACAACATTCTCCAGGGGGGCCATATAAATGTTAAATAGGGTAGGGCTCAATGAAGAGCCCTGAGGTACCCCACACTGGAGGGGGAAAGGCTTGGAGCACGCATTCCCTTCACACACCTGAAAGGTTCTGTCCTTCAGAAAGGATGTGAGCCATCGCAGTGCGGTGCTTCTTACCCCTAAATTGAGAAGGCGCTGAATCAGGATCTTATGATCTACAGTTTCAAATGCAGCGCTTAGATCCCGGAGGATCAGCAAAGCCGATCCTCCTGAATCCAAGATGCATCTTGCTTCCTCGACCACTGTTAGAAGGGCGGTCTCAGTCCCCTGGCCCAGGCGAAACCCGGTTTGAGAGGGGCGGAGCAGATTGTTGGTTTCTAAAAAGGCCGACAGTTGTTGGTTAACAGTTTTCTCTGTAATCTTACTCAGCCCTGGCAAGAGAGAGATTGGTCGGAGGTTAGCAAAGTCATGGGGGTCAAGTCCTGGTTTCTTCAGCAGTGCTTTTACTACTGCCTGTTTCCAGCTTGGTGGTACCACTCCTTGGTCAAGTGAGGCATTAATAAGATCTGTGGCCAGAGGCGAGATGGTAGGTCCCACATGCCGAAGAATGTTCATAGGAGCCGGATCATTAGGGGATCCACTTTTCATGGCTGTCAGAGCGGTTAGAAAGCCTTCTTTGGTTATCTGGTTGGTGGGGCCTGTGTTTGCGTCGGTAGGATCCGCAGGGGCATAACTATCTGACTTAGGCGGTAGGGATTGTAAGATGTTTTTAATTTTGTTCTCAAAGAAAGCTGCTAATTCGTTACATCTGATGTCTGAGGTGTCTTGCACCAACGGGGGGTTAGGTACTTTGAGTAGCTCTTTTACTATTTTGTATGTCTCTCGAGACGAGTTGGAGTCTGTTCTAATTTTCTCTTTGAAGAAAGAAGCTTTGGCTGTTTTCCGGGCTGATTTATAGGTCCTCATGGCTGCTTTATATTTCTCTTTATTGAGGGGGGCCCAGTCTTTTCTCCATCTATGCTCCAGGTTCTTTCAAATTTTTCTAAGGTCTCTAAGTTCTTGGGAATACCATGGAGATTTAAAGATTGTGCTTTTTTTCTTCAAATTTTTCTTGGGTGCAACCGAATCAAGGGTGTTAGTCAGCCACTTGGTGAAATTCGCATCAGCTTTCAGAGGGTCGGGATCAGCAAGGGGGGCAGTGTGTTCTAATTCCCGGGTCCAATTCTCAAAAGAGAGTTTGGACCATATTCTCTCCTGAGTGCGAAGTACCTGCGCCTGAGGGATGTCCAAATTGGTCTGCCATGAGAACGGGATGAGGAAGTGGTCCGACCAAGGTAGTGGGAGGGGGGGTGATATTTCTATTTTGGGGATGTTAGAAAAGATCGGTTCGAGAAGATGTCCTTTTGCGTGTGTAGCCTCAGAGTTTTTAAGGAGGAGGCCGAACGCATTCATCTCTGATTTAAGATCGCCTGCAATGTTATAGGAGAGATCGTCGAAATGAAGATTCAGGTCTTCTAATAAAATAAAATTGGATGTCGCGCCACAAGAGGTAATTGTAGTTTCTAGCAGTGAGCCTACAAATTGTCCTACGTTACAAAAAGGGGGGTTGAACCCATGCAGTCACGGGGACCTGGGCGCTATGTGATACATATAAAAGGGGGTCCCCGTAAAGAGGAAAGGTGTATTGTAGATTACATACACTGTGATTATTCAATAACCACTAAAGCAAAAATTAAGGCAATTAATAGATTGGCATATATTATTTAATAACCAATACTACGTGATTGTCAATTGCAGTACAAAGTCATATAAATTGCAAGCCCCAAGGGGGAAAGAGGGAAGGAAGGAGGGGTAGTGCTCAAGGAGGTGTAAGAGGGAAGTAACACAGTATCAAGAAGTGACAATACAAAGTTAACGACGGTAATCAAAACGATTATAATACAAAAATTATATTACAAAATTCCTGAATTTGGACTTTTGTATTATAATCGTTTTGATTACCGTCGTTAACTTTGTATTGTTACTTCTTGATACTGTGTTACTTCCCTCTTACACCTCCTTGAGCACTACCCCTCCTTCCTTCCCTCTTTCCCCCTTGGGGCTTGCAATTTATATGACTTTGTACTGCAATTGACAATCACGTAGTATTGGTTATTAAATAATATATGCCAATCTGTTAATTGCCTTAATTTTTGCTTTAGTGTTTATTGAATAATCACAGTGTATGTAATCTACAATACACCTTTCCTCTTTACGGGGTCCCCCTTTTATATGTATTACAAATTGTCCTAGGCTTCCGGGGGGGGGCGGTAAATAAGAATACCCAATAAGGATTGGTTTGGCGTAATTTGTATGTTAAAATAGACGCTTTCACAATCCAAAATTCCTCCCTCTTGTATCCTGCAGGTGAGTTTGTCCCTTTAAACTATGGCTAGCCCACCTCCCTTTCCCTGTGTTCTATTATGGAACTGTATTAGGAATCCCTGGGGTAACATACTGACAATGTCTGCCTCGGAGTTAGAGGTCAGCCATGTTTCCGTTAGGAATAGTATGTCCAAGTTGGTCTCTTGAATAAGCAGACGGATTTCTAATCAATGCTTGGGTATAGATCTGCAGTTAAGCTGGGCCAGGCTAACGTGCTTCGGTATCTGGCGATTATCTTTCAAAAGAGGGTCACCCTGGGGAGATGGTAGTGGTTCGAGAGGAGTGGTTTTAGTTCTGAGATGTAGGAGTTCATCTCGCGAGTATTTGATCCGAAGATCGGGAGAAATGGGCATAGTGTCTGGCCCTGTGACCGGCCTGGCCCAGACGGGCTTGCCTCTGGTGCGCCTCCGGCGCACCATCGGCACGCCCGCTGCGCCCGCCCGCTGCGCCCGCCCGCTGCGCCCGCCCGCTGCGCCCGCCCGCTGCGCGTTCGGGAAGGGGCATTCATTTTATAGGGACTGGGCCCAAATCGCCAAGCCACTAGAGCACTGTCCACGACCAGTTCCAAGATGGCGCCCGAAGTTCTGCGCCTCGAGGGGGGTGGATGTGGGTGACCGGGAGCCCGAAAATCGGCTTCTTCAAGTGCAATTAATTCTAGAGGAAGAAGCTGCTCACTGCGGTCATCGGGAGCGAATTTAGGGGTAATACACAAGTAATACACAGGTAAATTCGATTTTTAAAAGGAATTAAAAGCGCAAATCAATATTCTCTACAGTGCTACAATATTTTAAAACTAAACTCTATACTCCCGGCTTCCGCCTCAGGACTCCATGCATTCAATGTTTGAGGTGAAAAACGCTGGCTCTTTTATAGGGACTAGGACCAAATCGCCCAGCCACTAGAGTGCTGTCCACAACCAGTTCCAAGATGGCACCCGAAGTTCTGCGCCTCGAGGGGGGTGGATGTGGAAATGGCTGTTCTAGATTGCGTTTGACATTAATTAGGATTCAAAGTCCTTGATTTTTTGAAAAATGAATCTTGTGATGCCTTACAATCTCAAATATCTGCATGTGAAAACTCCATTTTACTGTTAAATAAGGTCTTTGTGAAAGATATATTCAACAAAAATCAATTTATCTTCTTTGTTTTCAAATCATCTGAGAGCCCAAAACTTAAACCATCTCTTATTTTCTGTAACTTCGTTTCTCCTTCCCCTTCTCCCTGTGTGTGGCGTGTTTCTATCTCACCGTTAATAATTTCTTCTTTAATTTTGCTTAACCCATTTATGACAATCAAATTTATTTCAAAGAAGTGTGATTTCTCACCAGAGATCTTTGCTTGCCCTTTTTGATTACAGGGTTCAGTATCATTGGGTAGCTGATTGTATGGGTGTCTACATTCAGTCCAATTGTGTGCTGCTAATCTATATTGAAATGTTGGAAAGCTAACCCACAGGCTTTTATCATGGCGATGAGCTTAGGTAAAAGGCAAGTAAAAGACACGTAAAATCTTTGATGCAGACTCTCAAATGCTCACCCCAGAAAGAATTACTTTAAGATCCTGGGAGTTCAAGATGTCTTTAAATATTAGTCCCCAATACGTGTGAAGCAATATCATTATATATACTTATCTCTTGTCTGATTATTAAAATTGTATTAACAAAACACGATAGTAGAAAAAGAAGAAAGGATGCACACATATCAGGGTCTGAATGCAGTGAAGATCTTTCATGTTTGCTTCATTATTTCCCAAAAAGACGAATTCTACCTGTAGCCACAGTGTCTCCTTAGGAGAGTCACAAAAGGAGGAAAAAGCCTCACAGGCAGGAAAGACCTACTAAGCAATCAGTATTGAAGATTATGAACACTGCAGGTGTAGATAAGAGGCATAAAACCCTGCCTGAATCAGCTTGGCTTTGGGAACAAGGGATCCAAATAGAATCAAGCTACCAGTACACTGAGCATGGAGTCCAGAAACACACAGACTTACCATGCATTTAGCCCAGAGCCCAGGGATGAGGTGTCTTCTTCCAAATGCATGCCACCTCGAGTAAATATCTGGCACAGATGTGACAGTAAATTCTATTCAAATTCCATCGCATATTCTCTCACAAAGGTGGTGGGTTGCTGTTTATTGTTAATACAGTTTTTATAAAATGTGCAAATTCATTAACTGATGAATAACAATACATCTATTGAAAATTCACACCATTCAGCAGAACTGAAAGGCTTTGGTTTTTGTGAATACAGTCAATTGCCACAAATCACACATAAAGAATATGTTTTATTGCCATGTGTGTGAATAGATTTAAATGAATAGGAGTTGAATTAATAATTTGCAGTAGTCTCTTAAAATTGTAAGTCCGGAATAATAAAAGGGACTTCCTAAATGCCAAGAATAGCTATAACTAAAAAAGATCTAAACAATGATCATCAATTTATAGGCACATGGCAACTTTGACTTTATATAGCCCTACCCCCGAGTTTTAAAAAGAAGCTACAACCCATCATTATTTTGTCAGTAAATCACTGGCTATCTTTGCTTAAATGGATATATGTTCATGTTTGATCTGTACAATATAACCTTAAGAGGACGGGTGCAAAGGTATTTACTTCAATTGGTCCATATTGTAGTCAAGGAACTTAACGATTCCTAGATTGCTGTAGAAGCCTGTCCAATGCGTATACTGGAAATGTCTCATTACATTGTGTTTTATCATTTTATGTAACATAGGGTCCGGTAATATTTCAGTGTAAGCCTCTGGACCAAGTTCAGACATTGAGCCTCTTGTCTGTTGGCTAGTGGCCCCTCTGGGATGATATTGCTGCATAAGCTCCATTCTAAGAATTGAGATTCCCTAATTAAAAGAAGTATTTCATCATGAGAAGGCAGTACTTTGGCCTGTGTAAGATGAGTGTCAGGAGTGTGCCAGAGAGTTGAGCACCTGTGAAAAGAAAATAATCATTGATTTGGCCTATCACCATAGTGATAAAGCACTTCAAGAAAATGCTGCCAGTCTGCTATTTATGGAGGTCTTTGAAGGTGGAGGATGCAGGGAAGTGCATCAAGAGCTCTTGGTCATGGAGCCCATCCTCACTACTAGAGAGTTTGTGCACAGATACAAAGGGGAGGCTGATCTGGATGTAGTAGTGGCAGCCAAGGAAGCTGAAACAAAGTAAGCAAGGGAAGAACAAAGGTTTGAGGAACAGAGCAGTGTCTCAATATAGCATCCTTTTCCTCTCTGAAAGCATCTGCTCTTCCTGCAGATGCCTCTGCATTTCAGCCAGCACTACCTAGCTACCACTGGAAGCACTGAAACTTGACGGATTGTAAGGTGGTGTCAGAAGAAGCATATTAAGGAAGAAGAGTGCAGATTGAGGAAGGACCAAAACTGAACACATAAAGACAACCTGTCTTCCCTGAATGACAATAGTAAATTATACTGTGCAGTAGGCAATATCTTGCTATGTCAGAAGCTGAGAGGACAAGAGAAACTGGGGGAGAGAGCTCAGTTCCTAGCGGGGGTCTGGGTAAATACGCTCAATGGAGGGAGCAGGTGCGCAGCAAACTACTTCACTTCATGACAAAAGAACAAAGAGATACCATATCTCAATTCACCAACTTTATGTATCTTGGTAAACTTGGGCACCATCCAGGCTTTCATCTCTCTCACAAAAAATAAAGTAGCTCCAGGGCAACATTGTACCTTGTTTTTGGAGTTGATTGACAAAAAAATCAGTTTGCCTGTCTAAACAGAATTGATGGATAGGTATGGGAAACAGCCCATAGATAAAGTTTCACCATTCAATTAATCTTTAGATAGCCTGTGCTAGTGAAAGCCCCCTATGCCCCTCAAAAAGTAATTGTGCTGTCAGGATTTTGAACCTAGGAAACCAATGCAATGCATTTTCACATAACATTATGTGTTTGAAGCTGTGTGAATACTCTACTGACTTGTGTTCATGCTGCAGGACCGCAGCCCGATATGTGTAGATCACCTGGGATGATGACCCATGGGCAGAACACCTACAAAAAGGTAAGTTGAGGATTTGGCTTCACTGGGTCACAGGGAGAACCGGGGTGTAGAAGGATCTAATAGTGAGATCCAGGCATTTACAACAAAACTAGGCACTCCAAAGGGTTATTGTGGTGTAAAGCAAAACGCAAGATGGGTTCGGTAGAAGCAAGCTGCAACACACATTGGGGATGTATAAAACAGTCCAATCTCTTCTTTGTTGGAATTCCTGAGAGCTTGAATTCATTCAATGCCCCAAGGAAGAGAAATATAATGTGTGAATGTGAGAGTAATGTATATCATAAAACAGAGATCTATTCGCTACCAGATTCCTGCCAAAATACTGCTGGCTTCAGAAAACAAGGTGTCTGGATGCCTCTGCCCCAGTGCTAAAAGTAGACTTTTGGTGGTGGAGGAAGAAAACAAATTATGGACGAAGGAGGTTGTTTCTATTTATTCTCAAAAAGGGGCATCAGATGTTTACTTTGGGAGTTGTTAAGGACCAGTTACAGCCGATTCAGATGCAACAGATTATCTAATGTTAGAATTAGCTGATTGCCCCACACTGACAATACATGCTGGAGAATTTAATGCTGTTTTAGATCAAATGAATGGAAAAATATGGGGAAGTCCAGGGTTGTAAGTAGAGGTGCTATAATTAGAGAAACAATACATCTTATAAAGGAGAACAACATGGTAACCAGACACTAAAATTCCAGGGCAGTGGAAATACAGGTAGACATATATGGTGTTTAAGGGACTTTTGAACCCCAGGCTAACCATAGCATTGGATGCTATAACTTCAAAGAGCCATCTACATCCTTTGTTTAAGAAAGAGAAACTGATAAGCTTCCAGAAACCAGATAAAGATCCATAGTGTTAAGGATCACATCTGGCCATAACACTGCTGAACATAGATTATATTTTTTATGAAGATCCAAGGTATTCAAATCTCTAAATGTTTCTGCCAATTAGTGAATTGAAACCAAATAGCTGTTATTCCTAGTAGAATGCTCATAAATATGTGTTTTGAGAGCCATGAGATGACACAGATGAAACTAAAGATCTCTTGGTGATTTAGATTTTGGATAATGAAAAAACACTTGAACTGGTGAATTGGGTTTCTTGGACAAGGTATAAAAACAATTACATTTTTGGCCCAATTTACATAGGTTCTTGGGAATCTCTACTAAGGGTCTGTTGGACTTGGCCCTTTCTGCAGGGTAAACCTGAAAACCTGTGTTTTCACTACTCCTATTTTTTTGCTGAATTCATTTTTGTTGGACTTAGGACTTTGTGCACTTTACCACTGCTAGCTAGTTCTAAAGAGCGTGTGCTCTCTCCTTAAAACATGGTAGAATTGGCCTAAACCCAATTGGCATATTTAATGTACTCACAAGTCCCTCGTAAAGTGGCACTACATGTGCCCTGGGTCTGTAAATTAAATACTTATAGTAGGCCTTCAGCACTGATTGTGCCACCCACTTAAGTAGCCTTTACACCATGTCTCAAGTATGCCATTGCAGAACCCGTGCATGCACTTTAAACTGCCATGTCAACCTCACAAAGTAAACTTATTGCCTTGTCCAAACCTTCCTTTTGAATACATAAAAGCCACCCCTAAGGTAGGCCTTGGACAGTCTGGGGAGTAGGGTACAATGTATCTAAAAAGTAGCACATGAACCTTTATGTTTTACGTGTCCTGGTAGTGAAAACACTTACTTAGTTTTTTTCACTACTGTAAGGCCTATCTCTTCCATATGATAACATCAGAGTTGCCGTATTACATTTTTATAAGTGTAATTTCCCAATGGGAAGGAATACCCAGTTTATGTTTTGTGTCTCTGGAACAACAATTTTCAATCCTAACTTAAGGCAAGCTGTATTTTAAAATGCTATTCTGAAAATGCAACTTCCAGTAAGTTGGCATTTTCATTCTGTAGCCATTTGGTGCTTGTACCCTGTCTCTGGGTCACCTGGCTGGGTGTGGGTGACAGTTGAGCTCTGTGTATTACTCCTAGACAGCCACACATGATGGGAGCTTAGGTAAGTTAGGATGGGCCATCACTTGCAGGATTGCAGGGAGGAACTGGGCACAGCCCCACTTACACTTCATTGGGCTGTGTCCTGCCTCCACACAAAGGGCTATATACCCCCAGTAGTTAGTCTGGAGTTAGGGAAAGGAAGGTAGGGTATCTGTGCACATAAAAATCATGCCTCTAGAAGCTTCTCCCCACTTCAAAGACAAAACTGTGTATACAAGAAGGACCTCAGACACGAAGGCCCCCATTAGGATGGCGGGCACAAGGCGACCAGGGTGGAAAAGCGGCGGACGGTCTTTCCGTCTGCCGCGGACCCCCCAGCCATACTAATATGGCAGAGGGTCATTCTGGGACGGATGGCCAGCGGTTTGCCCCCGCCAGGCCAGCGGTGGCTACTGCCGGCCTGGCGGGGGCGAACCGCCCGCCATCTTTATGGGCCCCCAAGTGTTCAGCACACTTCTTGACATGTGAATAATCTGCCAGGAAGAAATACTGCTGTCTGCAACAAGGACTGCCACTCTGCTGGACTGCTGCTCCAAAGAAACTGCTGCCCTGCTGTGCCGACCTCCTTCCTGCTGCCCATTATGCCTGGGGGAGAAGAACTGGAAGTGCAAATTCATTTTGAACCCAAAACCCCACAGTGACTCAAAGTGCTAATCTGCTGGCCTCCTGATCTGAGCCTCAGGGACATAAAAGGCTTCCCAACAGCTCCTAGACCCGCCTTCAGCAGGTTCCTCGCCTCCAAGTGGTGCCTCCCAGGTTCTGGACCCTTGGAACAGCTCACAGCCTCTTTAAATCAAGCTTTTGGGCTCTTTGCGACTGAGAATGTGCCCGCTTGCACCGGGACTACACCACTTACACCAAAATCCAGCTCGATCCTCTTCCAGTCCATCTCTTCACACAGCAGCATTGGCAGTCTGCGGAGACTTCCAACGTGGATCTCTAACCTTTCTGTATGTAATACCCGGCCTGCTCTTCGCACCACGCCGACTGGCGCCTGCAACACTCTACTTGCTCCTCCCGACCCTGGGACTGCATCCGACCCACACTCCATCACGGTCCGCCTTAACGTTTGACTTTCAACCGGTCCAGCGCTACCAAATAGCCTTGGTTGGCACTTTATGCTTTTAACACTATTTTTCAGTTTATGTTTTTTTAAATCATAACTTCAGTCTACTGATTGTATGTTTGCCATTTTGGTGTTGTTTTATTTATTACATTTATTTCTAATCTTCTAACCTGGAGTGGGATCTTTTTGTGTGGTGTTTTACCCTGGCTAGGATTGTGGTTGCTGCTTGACCTGGTCTCACACCCCAGTCAAACAGTAACCCAATTTCTAACATTGCTGATCAGCAGTGAGGCTAGGACTTGTGTTTGTGCTGTGCCAATCAGTGATTTAGTATACACTAACCATCCATATCTAAGACCAATTCGAGTTTTGTTTTGAATTCCATCTGATTGGCCTTGTAGTTTTAAATGTAATCCTACTCTACCTGACTGATTTTATCTGCAGCCTCAACCTCAAAGTTGGAGTTTTAGCTTGGCAAACTAGAGGGCTGCACTGTGGCTGTGCTCAAGGAATTTTTCCAGGAGAGGGGGTTGCCCGCCAAGAGGACTACCAAGAAGGTGGAGCTTTCAAAGTCCTTTAGGGCATGGGCAGAGGTCCACCTATTGCCAGTTACAACAGAGGAAGAGGAGTGAGACAATGAAGAGGAGGAATCAGAGAAGGACCAGCAGGAGGGTCTTGGAATGCAGCCTGCTGAGGAGGGGCATTGGAAATCTCTCCCGAATGCAGTAAGTAGTATGTCCTCTTGCAAACTGTCCCTAGAGGAACATGCCGTAAATGAAGCAGAGAGATAATATAGGCTGGAGACGTGCAAACTAAGGATGGATGAGAAAAGACTGATAGGTCATTGGAAGAAAATAAACTGGCCTTGGAGGAAAAGAGACTGGCCTTTGAAAAAAGAAAGCCTTATTGGCTCATGAGAGGAGCTTTAAGGAGCTGGAAAAGTAGTGCTAATAAATAAATATGTATCCACTAACAGCCTATCCATTTACATTATAAACAGTTTTAACTTCCACAAAAAGTGAAGCAATGTGGCAAATGTAGCTTGAAACCTGTTTGGTCAATGTTATGCATGGTTGTAAAAACAAGCAGCATAAATATGGCAAATACATATGACCAGTTTCTTGTGCTTGTGCAAAGTTTCTGTAATACAGAAGTACTGTTTGGTACAGTATATTACTGCAGCATCAAACAATAATTGGTGTTGCCATTATTAATATTTGTTTTCTTTCAGGATTCCCTACAACTCTGCTTAGAAAATTAATATCATAATTACTTTGATTCTCTGTTCCTGGTGAAAATCGATCACATGGCACACAATGGAAAGAAAATATTTAAAATAGGTGACTTTTGCATTGAAACCCCAAAAAATGACATTGAATTAAGCAGATCATCTATAAAAACAGTCATTAAACTAACCTATTTTGGTGGTCAATGGAAAAAATGGTAGTCCATAAATATGAGGAAACCATAAAACTAGTAGCCTGTCATATTGGATATTTACATCCAAAGCACAGGGGTCCTGATTCCCAAAGGTAAATTTATACCGGTGTGTAAGTTGATGATTTTTTGCAATTCACAAAGGAATTTTACAAGTAGTATCTTTAGGACTGTCTAGTCCTTCACTTGTGGAGGAAACTCTGCACATAAAGAGATAGGCAGTCGTAAATATATTACTTATAAAATTGTTTTGTGAATTGTAAAAAAATCATAAACTAACACAAAAGTGTAAGTTTACCTTTGTGAATCAGGCCCTGGGCCTGTAGATGACTTGTTCACCTAGGAATAATTAAGCATTGATCAACAAGGAATGCCCTTTTGTAAATAATTTCGCTTTCAAAGTAAGCCGTTTTATAAATAATTCGAGTAAGAGCTCATGTAAACTTGAAATATTCCAAGGAAATATATTTAGGGGTGCCTAAGATATCTTCCTGCCTTTGTAACTCTGCTGATATTTTCCTGTAGAATTTCTACATGTTTTCACTGTTACAAGGGGGTTAAAATCAAGTTGGAAAGACAGTACATAGGAGAAAAAACAATAAGAGGGAGAAAACAAGTTGGAGAAAGAGGTGGCTTACAATACAATAAAATCTTAAGTAAGCTCTAACCTACAGTAACTGCAACACAAATTACAAATTGCAAAGGGTTTGTACAGTACTGCTCCCTTTGCAATTTGTAATTTGTGTTGCAGTTACTGTGAGTTAGAGCTTACTTAAGATTTTATTGTATTGTAAGCCACCTCTTTCTCCAACTTGTTTGCCTGTTATTATTTTCTCCCTCTTATTGTTTTTTCTCCTATGTACTGTCTTTCCTTGACTTGGTACAGGCTTGTGTCCAGTTATTAATGTGTGGCTTGTTCCACTTCATAACATTTTATATTTCTACCAAATTCTTTAAATAAATACTTCTTGGACCTGCTGGACACTGGAGGCAAAATACACACAGTCCTTATTCTAAGCCTGTGCTTATCATTTTCTCAAGTAACTTTAAGCCTAGGACCTTTGTTAGCCTTAAAATTCATGTTAGAATCTAGCATGTTTATAATATCATTGACAAGTTTATGGCTTCAGTAATATGTCCCCCTTTCGTGTGTAGGGATGAAATGATTACAGAAATAGATGCCTACCTCTTAGCACACCAGGAACGTTTGAAAGGTACTTTTTTATCTTGTCTGGTAGAGTTGCCGAATGTCCATGTATTTAAATATACTAAAATAGACACAATCATTTTAATGTTTTGGAGAAATTCCCTCTGGCATAAACTATGATGTGCACTGCAGTAATTTGTGTTGAGAGACTCTGATTACCACACAAATAGGAGTCAGAGCAACAGCTCTGTCCTTTAATTAGGTACAGAAAATGTAATTAAGCATTTTTAAGGAGAGTAGTGTTTAGTTTTAATTTTCACTGATGCAGAGTTTGCATCATTAATTTATGTTTTTCAGAAATCGCTGACCATTAACATGAAGCCCTGATGAAAGCGTTGGCACTTTTTTCAACACGGAGGAATTTGAGTAAACTTGTTGTGACGTGAGGGATTTGCATTGAATCGTATGCCCCATGCACACACTGTAAACATTTTCCCTTGTTTGGCACATGTTTGGCCCCAAAAACAAGATAGCGATGAGCATTCTAGTTTCTTTTTTTTTTTTAATATATTTTTATTTTCCATTTTTCACACATTGTACATCATAGCGCAAATTCATATAATGCATCAGATCATAACAGTTATATATATACAATACATATTCCTTCCAATAAAATTTCATTACAGTGTATTATAAGCATTCTAGGCTAAAACAAAACAAAAAAAACATTTTAAATAAAGTAGAAAGCGTGAGGAAGAGTATAATACTAGTCTAATCATGTAGTAATTTATATCATTATCCACGAAGCGCAGCGTGAATCCAATCCCTCCTTCCATCTACTAATGGGCTCCCATATTCTCAGACCAAGCTGCCTCCCTCTCCTGCCTTTCCGTGCGTAGATGGGTTTTTCCAAATTATATGCTGCCAAAAGATTTGCCAACCATATTTGCAGTGCCGGGGGATTTCTATCCAACCAAGCCCTAGCTATGCTTAATCTATAAACTGCCATGGCGATAAACGTAAATTCCCTCTGCGGTGTATCAACCTCTGCGCCAATCCCTAGCAGTATCCAGGTAGGAGTGAGCGTTGTTTGTATGCCTAATGATCCACCTAGAAAAGTTTCTATATCTTTAATTAAGGTTTGTAGTTGGGGGCAGGTAGCGAAGATATGTACCATATCTGCTTCTAGAGAATTACAGCGAGGACAGGAGATACCTGTGGTTCCACCCCACTTTGCTATCCTAGCTGGGGTAAAGTACAATGAGGATAAGGTTTTATAGTGTTGTGACTGTAAGGGAGCTGAGCAAAGAATTGTATGACCCAGGTCCAATGACTCCTGAAACCAACATGGTTCACCGCCCAATTTCTCAGCCCATTTATTGCTGTATTTATCCCTATCATCAAGTTTCCCTATTGCTAGGCTTGCATAAAAGCTTCGGATCTTGCAGTCCCCACATATCCTTATTTTCTCCAAAATTTAATTCCTGCCAAACCCTGCCGGTCCTCCTTGCTTATTACTTAAAAAACTCCTAACCTGCAAGTATTTAAGAAAACCCCGTCTGTCAATGCCATATTTATTTATTAACTCTGTAAACTGCACCACCCCCTCGGAATCTGTCATATCACCAATCTGTGCTATCCCCCTATAAGCCCACCCCGCCATTGCTAAATCTGCAAAGACTACCGCTGGAAAGGATCTATTTTTATACATCTTGGTGTATCTGTTATATGTCCCCAAACCAAACTTCTTTAAAAAAGCATTCCAGATCTTGATAGCTGCGCTGACCGTCTTGAACCTCGTCCTCTTATAGTATCCAAAATCCCCTCTCTTTGGAAACAGGCCATGCTGATTCCTATCTTGAAAAAGGCTGATGCTGACCCAACTCTTTTTAGTAATCTTCGGCCTATCTCACTCCTCCCTAAGCCTGCAAAAATCTAGGAGAAAGTGGTGCAGGAGCAATTCGCGGAACATCTGGAATCGAACCAACTTCTTCATGATTCTCAGTCGGGCTTTAAGCCCGGTTTTAGCACTGAATCTGCACTGCTGGAGGTGTCAGAGGCTATTCGAGAGTGCATGGATGCGGGCGAGGAGGCCATGTTGGTCCTCCTCGACCTATCCGCGGCCTTCGATACTGTCTCACACGACATTCTGCTGGATCGCCTTCGAGACATCGGCATTGGTGGGACGCCTTTGGCATGGGTGAGATCCTTTTTAAGAGAAGGAACCCAGCAGGTCTTCCTTAGGCCCTATGCCTCTGCAGAGAAACCTTTGCTATGTGGCGTTCCGCAGGGTTCGGCACTAAGCCCTCTTTTTTTTACCTTTCTCCCTTGGCGGAAGTGGTTGAATCCTGGGGGGTTAGAGTGATCTTTTATGCTGACGATACTCAGCTTGTGTTTTCATTTAGAGATCACTCTGAAGGCAATTTGTCCAATTTTCGACAATGCCTGGTTAACATCTCCTCCTGGATGACTCCCAACAACCTGAAACTTAATGCGGATAAGACGGAGTCTTGTTTTTTAACCTAAAATCTCCTCCCCCAGCTAAATCTTGGCGGCCTGTAGAATTAAACCCTGCCCCAATTTCTGTCTTATCCGCATGGAATTTGGGTTTTCAATAAGATAATGTCTTGTCCTGCAAGACACAAATCAATAAAGTTTTAGCTGCTTGTTTTGGTAAACTACGCATGATTAAAAAAATTTTCCCTTTCCTTCCGCTTGACTCACGGAGAACTGTGGTTCACGCGTTAATCACGTCCCACTTGGATTATGCGAACAGTCTGTATGTGGGAGCCCCGGCCTACCTGATCAAACGGCTGCAGACTGTTCAGAATGTCGCGGCCAGGCTGATCTGTAACATCCCGTATCGCCACTCCATTACCCCATATTTGGCTAAACTACACTGGCTGCCGGTGTCCTACCGTATACAATTCAAAGCTCTGGTTATTGCGTTTAGGGGACTCAACGGCTTCGGCCCTGCTTATCTGAGACACAGGCTGAAACCGGTTCAATCGGTTCGCACTCTCAGATCAAATCATCTTCGCCTCCTACACACTCCCTGTTTCCGTCTTTCTAGAACGGGAGGTCGTGCTTTTGCGATGGTCACTGCAAAACTTTGGAATCATCCCCTTTTGGACCTCAGGTTCACTACATCAGTCACTATTCCGAAGCAGACTCAAAACCTGGTTATTTTCTAATCTCTAGACCCCGCTGTACCCCTTCTGGTTGACTGCACTCCGTAGCGCCGGGATACCCCCGTTGGGGGTAGCCGCGCTCTTTACAAATTTCTCAATAAATAAATAAATAAATAAAAATCAGTGCAATTTAAAAAACACTTTTCCGCCTCTGCCCCTAGAACCGCTGTATAGACTTCGGTGGAAATGCTAGTGACTCTTTGATCGAGACCACCGCCTCCAATCAACCCCTGCATATATTGTATGGCTGCTGCCCAGTAATAATTTCTAAAGTCAGGGGCACCCCACCCGCCCCTCTCTCTTGGGAGGGAGATGAATCTATAGGCCCTCCGCGTCTTGCCATGAGCCCAGATGAATCTATTCAAGATTACCTCCAATGCATTAATCCATCTGGCTTCAAAGTATAAAGGAATGGACCTAAAAAAATAAAGGAATTTAGGCAGGATCAGCATCTTTATAACATTAGTGCAGCCCATGAGGGATAAATGCAAATTGTTCATCCTTTCCAGATCTGTGTTTACCCTAGTCATTAGGGGAGCCATGTTATTCTCCACCACAGTATCCAGATCTGCTGAAATTGCCACTCCCAAATATACTGCCGAACCAACGACCCTTAAATCATTGCAACTTGAATACCTATTTTTCACTATCTGGGTCTTGGTACTGTTCAGGTTATAGCCAGAGGCCTGCCCAACCAACTCAGCCTCAGCTTCCACCTCCCTAATAGCCAACGATGGATTGGGTGTCAAAATGGCCATATCGTCCGCGTAAGCCAGGGTTTTTACCACGCAGCTGTTTACCCTCATTGGTGGGAACCGGGGATTACCTTCTAGCCTTTGTAGGAGCGGATCCAAATAAAGCGCAAACTGAAGGGGGGATGAGGGGCAACCTTGCCTAGTCCCCCTACAGATCTTAACCGCTGCTGAGTACCCCCTATTAACTCTGATCTTAGCTGTCGGTTCTTTATATAAGGTCTGTATAGACTTTATGTAACCTTCTCCTATGCCGCTCCACCTCATAGCTAGCCACAGGTAGCCCCAGGAGACCCTATCGAACGCCTTTTCCGCGTCTAGGAACAGCACTGCCATAGTGTCTCCCAGGGTACCTGCCGCATCAAACATTGTGACAACCTGCCTAACATGCTGCATAGTACCTTTGCCGGGGATAAACCCGTGTTGTGAGGGGCTTACCAAACACTCAATGATCCCAGCTAGCCTCTTTGCTAATATTTTCGAATATATTTTTGCATCAGCGTTCATTAGTGTGATTGGCCTATATGAGCCTGGTGCAGTCGGGGATTTCCCCTTTTTTAATATCACAATAATATCCGCCCCCCCCCCCATGAATCAGGAATCGATTCCCCCTTTTGTGCCTGCAGCATAATGTTAAACATATCCACAATCATCACCCCTTGAAATTCTTTGAAAAATTCCACTGGGATCTGATTCGGGCCCGCTGCCTTACCCGAGGGGAGACTGCTCAAAGCTGAAATGAGTTCCTCTAGGTGGAATGGAGAGTCTAGCAACTCCTCTTCTACCTTGAGCATGGATGGGGAAGAGTATCCCTAAGATACCTCTCTATTTCCGCCAACCCCCCTACATCATCAGAAGCATATAGGTCCGTATAGAATTGTCTAAAGACTTCTCTCACCAAGTCAGCTTCAAAGACAGAGTTACCCTGAACATCCATGATCTCCTTGATGTCAGATGAAGCTAATCTCTGCCTAGTCCGTATAGGTAGAATGTGGCCCACTCTCTCGCTTAGCTCGAATGCATTTTCCTTTTTAATAAGATAATTCTCTGCTGCTTTCTTAGCAATACATTCTGAGGCTTCTGCTCTGAGCGCTACAATTTTAAGCAAATGTTGCTCAAGCAGGAGATGCTGCTGTATAGCTGACGATAGTTCTTCTTCCACTTTAAGAAGATTTTTACATAGTTCCTATGCCCTGGCTTTCTCCTTTTTCTGCTTAAACAATACGACGCTCAATGTCTCACCCCTGACCCCAGCCTTAAAAGCATCCCATACCACCCCTGGGAGTGCTGTCCCTCTATTAATATCCCAAAAATTCTTATTCCATACTTCCATATATTTCCGATATGCTTCGTTCTTCAATAATGCTCGTTCGAAAGTCCAGTGCATATCCCTTCTTTGGGCCTGTCCTATTTTAATTGTTAATATCAGTGGGCTATGATCTGAAATAACCCGGGGCTGCCTTTCAATTTGTGAGCTAGGAATCAGAGAATTGGTAATTACAAAATAGTTCAGCCTAACCATAACTTTGTGAAGAGCTGAAAAAAATGTGCTGCCATCTATATGCGGGTGTATCTTGACCCAAGGATCATCCAGAGCGTTGTGCAATACCATATCTGAGAGTGCCCTGTATGTTTTCTTTTTCCTCCCTGAGTACTGCCCCCCTGGCTGTGCAAATGAGCTACTGAGGTCATGTATATTAAAATCGCCACAGCAAACAATAGGCTCTGGCCAGTGAGCCAGCTCTGTATCCCGATATTGAAAAACATCAGGGTCATCCTCCGTGGAGCCGTAAATTGTAACCAGCATTAGCTTCCCTCCTTTGAAATCTATTTCCAGTAGCACCCACCTGCCCCATTGATCCTCTTTCTTCCTCCTCACAACATCCCTACTTCTCCCCAGTACTGCTACGCCTCTGTTTCTTGACCCCTGCTTGGTATTCGCCAATACTGCAAACCCCAGTTGCTCCAAAAGGTACCCCTTTGCGCCCTCTATGTGAGTTTCCTGTAGACAAACCAGGTCTAAGTGGAGTGTTTTAAGTAGTGCAGCCACTCTAAATCTTTTATTCAATTTGTTGAGCCCACAAACATTAATCAAAGCAATCCTACAAGCCATTAAAATACATGAAATGCCTTGCCAATGAGAAAGACCGTTTCGTTAAGCATATATTGATACTGATGCCAAAAAGAAAAAAGAAAAAAAAAACATACTATACTGTATGTACTGTATAAACTGTGCACTAATCAGTACAGTAGTGTGCTGAACCAAGCAACATATGCCATTGATTTGTTTACCTTTCACCCCCCCTTACCCCCCTTAACCCCCCCTACCCTTCCCGCCCCCACTACTCCCCCTCCCCTTTACGGGCAAATAGGTCACAAATTACCTATATGTGGCCGCTTTTGGATTGCAGCTATCGCATCCCTCTCCCTCCTACCAACATGCCCTGTGCTACCCCTGACGTGCATTGTGCCCTAATCCCCCCCAAAGCCTTATTCATACATTCTCGAACACCCATTATTCATACATTCTACAAAACGTCAGGGGCAGACTTATCTGCAAACATGGTTATACCGCTTAACCACCCTTCTGACTTTTAAGCTCCTCCAGAAATTGCTGAGCTTTGATTTCAGAAAAGAACATCCTTACTTTCCCCTTTGTGATTACATTCAGTCTGGCAGGGAAAAGGAGATACGCCTCTGAGCCCAGAGACTGAAATGGTGTGATCAGCTGTCTGAGCTTCCACCTTCTCTCCACCGTGACACAGCAGAAATTAGGCCTGGCAAAGAAGGTGGTGCCCTCAATGACCGCCTGCTGTCAGGTCTTGCCTTATCCATGATTTCCTGTCTAAGCAGATAGTTTCCTATATTCACCAAAATTGCCCTGGGCATGGCCCCCTGACCACCCCCCCTGCACCCCGCTCTTACTTCAGCGTGAATGGGAACCTATGTGCTCTTTGTACCTCCTTCTCCCACTGCCACTCAGTATCAGGAAATGCCCCCTTCAGTAGATTCACCACAAATTGCCTGATGTCCTGTCCTTCTGTCCCCTCAGCCACACCCAAGAGTCTAACATTATTCCGCCTCTGGCGGTTTTCGAAATCTTCCAGTTTCCACTGCAAGTCCTCTGCCAGTTTCTCCTGTGCTGATTTAAAAGTCTGCCAACTTCCAACATCGTCCTCCAGTTTTCCTGTTCTCTCCTCAACCTGCGTAACTCTGTCAGCTATTTAATCGTAGAGCTTATTCACTTTCCTCCATGTATTATGGATTTTCTTTGAAGCCTGTCTTGCTCTGCGACTTTCCGACCTTGCCTCCCCTTGCATCTGCTTGAGGGTATTAAATAGTAGGTCAAAATGAGCGTGGTGAGGTAAAGAATCAGGGGAGGCTTCCCCAGTAGTTACCAGTGTTGTTATCGTCTTGGTAGATCTGCAAGGTTGCAGAATAGTCCCACATTCGTTTTTTTCAGCACCTGCGGGGGACCAAGAGCCATGCCTCCTTGGTTTTGGAAATCGTCTCTTCTGCGTGCTCTCTTTACCCGAGGTGCTGGACCCTGAGTCTGACCCATCCTCCGAACTCACTTCGCTGGTTTGCATAGATTCTGAGTCCTCATTTAGGGAGAAAAAGCACTCCCCCTCTATCGAGCCTCCATCGCCCTTTTCCAGCGCCTCACGGGTCGTGCTATTTGAAATATCACCTTTGTTTGCCAGGCTGATGCTGCTACTTCAAGTGCTCCCTGTTTGCCGCTGGGATTTCAACTCAGCCTCCACCAGCATTAAAGCCCCCAACATGTCTGCGTTCTCCGCCTCACTGAAGCGCGCTCCCCCCTCATTTTCCGCACATTCCAGTACCCCTGAAGCGGGATTTATCTCACCAAAGTTCAGTCCTGTCGCGGGAGCCTCCATCAGCGAGACCGCGTTGTTGCTGGAGCCGGATAGTTGCCTAGCAACCTTGCTCTCCACGTTCAGAGCGTCCACAGCATCCTCGAGGACGTTCTTTCTGCCATCCAGCTTTCCATTTGATTGCCCTGCAGTCTTCGGACTGTAGACTTCAGTTAAGGTGGGTTGGCTCATGCCAGGTTCTTTGCTTTTTGATTTACTGCCCGCTTTCTCCTGCTTCTCAGCAGACGTGATCCGATCCTCCGCCGGGCTGTCATGCTCACCAAGGACGCTTTCCCTTCCCCGCGGCTCCACTTTCTTCTTTACAATGGGGATTGTGGATTTCCGAATTGCTCCGAGGGATGGCTGCGGCATGGCCATAGTTACTGCATCCTTCTTGGTTGTGTTTTCCATGCTGGATTTTACTGTACATAGATCCGACTGATCCTTCCCCTTCTCATGTCTCGCAGGCCGCGGGGGCATCTTGACCGCTTGTTTTTTTTCCCCAATCGCGATCAACAGACTGGCAAACTTTCCCCTTATCCAGACCAAGCCCAGCCTAAGCGGGGTAGTTGCTTCCTTGCGAAGTTATATTCCTTTAGACCCGCATACACCCAGTGTTCAAAGTCCATCGGGGGCGCACACATCCTACTCAGTTCTCCAGTACAGAGCTGGGAGGGAGAGGGGATGTATGCAACTGCTCACCACAGCCCAGCAGCGGCCATCTTGCCTTATAGTATTCTAGTTTCTGATGGTATGATGCAAAAGTCCAATGTTGTTGTATATAAATATGTTTGTAAATAAGTATTTCATGCACTGTCTATTGTGAATCGTCATAGGTATTTTTCATGTTTTATATGTTAATTTTAAAAATGTGTGTCTCTTTACTTATCATGCAACCAAAATATTTTCAGTAAAATACAAACAATTGCAAAGAAAGGAATGCTTCAATAAAAAATCCATTCAAACAGATAAGATAGTTGTCTGTTTGTTGCTCAAAAATAATAAGACCATACCTTCAAACGGAGCCAGATTCCTCTTTTTGTATTCAACTTCCCAAAAGTGGCATTTTCTGACCTGCAATTAAAAAACTAACTTCACTAAAAGATGTGTTTTTAAATTGTTCAGACACACCACACTCCAATTTTCTCTCTGCTCCCAATTAGGAGATATACTTGTAACGTGTTACAAGGCAGCTCCAATGTTAAACTATAGGAGAAATAGGCCTTGCTGTTATGAAAATTGAATTTAGCAGTTTTTCACTACCAGGTCATGTAAAACTCAAAAGTTCATCTCCTGCCTTTTAATTACACTGCACCTTGTTCAGAGGGCCACCTAAAGCCTACCTTAGGGGTGCCTCGTATGTAAAAGAAGGAAAGATTTGGGCCTGGAAAGTAGGTGAACATGTCAGTTCGAAAAGGCAGTTTAAAACTGCACACAAAGGCTCTGAAGTTGCAGACCTGAGGTATGTTTGAAGGGCTACTCATGATGGTGGCACAGCCAGTGCTGCAGGCCACTATTAACACTTGATTTACAGGCCCTGAGTATACAAGGGACTTATTAGTGAATCAAATATGCCAATCATGGAGAAACCAGGTGCCAATAGATTTTAGTCACAGAGCACATGCACTTTCTTAATATTATTAACAACTTTTAGTACGACAGCTACTACGAAGGGTTTGCCGGTGCAAGGCGGTCACATATTAGCTGTCCCAACAGTGCAGAATCAGAATCAGTTTTCAGCATCTTACAGAAGGTGAGAAATGACTTACAGTTTCTTAACTCAACCGGTAACGAGTTCCAAAGCTTAGGACCCAGGTAAGCAAAAGAATGGCCCTTCATACGGGTTAGTCGAAACCTGGGAATATGAAACATGGCATGGGTTGAGGATCTTAGTAGCCGAGTTGGCTAGTAGGGAGATACTAGTTCCCGAATTTAACGTGGTCCCAGGCCAAATTTCGCCGTGAACATATAGCACAATCCTTTGACTTCAATGTGTTTGGCCACCTTAAGCCAATGAAGTTATTTTAGTGAATGCAGGGAAGGTGGTTTTGGGAAGGGTGCTACAGTGGGTAGAAGACAACATGATCCTCTCTGACTTCCAGGCGGGTTTCAGATCAGGTACCGGGACCATAAAACAATCCTTTCGACTCTTGTTGCTCTACTGGAAGGTGGTTGTACTGGGTAAAGGCAGTCTGTACCTTTCTTTCATTGATCTGCGCTCTGCATTTGACCTAGTGCCTAGTGATTGCCTATAGAGGGTACTGTCAGACTTGGGAATGCCCCCATACCTGCTGTCACTATTAATAAAGCTTCATACTGAGAACTTTGCGCAGGTCCGGTGGGGAAAACAGGGCCAGAAGACCGCCCGAATAACAGTAAAAAGGGGTGTCCGCCAGGGGTGCGTTCTTGCCCCCATTTTGTTTTCATTATATTTCAACAGAGTGGTGGAGCATCTTTTAACTGTAAAAAACAGAGAGGTACCCCTTGTGTAGGCCAAGGGAAATAGGGTTATTCAACCTAGGTAAGAGAAAGGGTTCCCTTAAGGCACAGATAAAGACAGGTATAAAATAATGTACCTTATGACTTAACAAATACATACAACAAAATATGGAAAAGTTAAAAATTCATTTATTAGAATATATTAAAAAACAATCAATAGGGATAACTAAACTAAATCCCTGAACTAAAACAAGATAAAATTGAAACAATACATATAATTGCGACCTGCACAATTACAAGCAGACAGAACAGTTACAACATATATTTGTTGGATACAGGTTTGTATATTCTTTCTCCGCTCTAATATCACCAGAGTAGTATCACTACCAAATCAGCGTATCTATTATGGTGTTGGAGACTTGAATTATACGCTTTAGGTTGCGTCGACGCGTTTCAGTGATAACTCCTTATTATGATCACCTTTATCAAGACATAAATTTTGTCTGCCAGAACCAGAGGGTATGTAAAAATCGCCCTAGGAGTAAATGTCATGCAGAAAATTAGCAACATTTTTAACTCAGTGGACTTATAGCATTACTGTAGTTAATACGTGGAAAGAATCACAACATATTTACAATTCATTGTCTTCTGTCATCTCTATTACTTATGTTGGTTACAATGGACACAATTTTCTCTAGGTTAACATGTGCATTTTTTCAAAATATTAGAAAAACAAACATTGACTTTGTCGCTCAAAATTTGGCCACATGCTTTATCAACAATAAAAATTACTGCAAACATATCCTGTATTTTCCCAATATGTCAAATAGCCTTACTTACTGCTTTGTTAGCTCAAGACATATTGGGAAAAAACAGGATATGTTTGCAGTAATTTTTATTGTTGATAAAGCATGTGGCCAAATTTTGAGCGACAAAGTCAATAGCCATGAGCCACTTCCAGTAAATAGTTTCTCTGTTTTTCTAATATTTTGAAAAAATGCACATGTTAACCTAGAGAAAATGGTGTCCATTGTAACCAACATAAGTAATAGAGATGACAGAAGACAATGAATTGTAAATATGTTGTGATTCTTTCCACGTATTAACTACAGTAATGCTATAAGTCCACTGAGTTAAAAATGTTACTAATTTTCTGCATGAAATTTACTCCTAGGGCGATTTTTACATACCCTCTGGTTCTGGCAGACAAAATTTATGTCTTGATAAAGGTGATCATAATAAGGAGTTATCACCGAAACGCGTGGATGCAACCTAAAGCGTATAATTCAAGTCTCCAACACCATAATAGATACGCTGATTTGGTAGTGATACTACTCTGGTGATATTAGAGCGGAGAAAGAATATACAAACCTGTATCCAACAAATATATGTTGTAACTGTTCTGTCTGCTTGTAATTGTGCAGGTCGCAATTATATGTATTGTTTCAATTTTATCTTGTTTTAGTTAAGGGATTTAGTTTAGTTATCCCTATTGATTGTTTTTTAATATATTCTAATAAATGAATTTTTAACTTTTCCATATTTTGTTGTATGTATTTGTTAAGTCATAAGGTACATTATTTTATACCTGTCTTTATCTGTGCCTTAAGGGAACCCTTTCTCTTACCTAGGAGCATCTTTTAAAACTACCTTCAGATGCTCCTACACTGGCGGGCAGGAGAATACCTACCCTATTATTTGCAGACAATACCCTTTTGATTTCAAAAACCCCGGTTGGGTTACAGAGTCTTCTTGATAGCTTTCAATCCTTCTGTGATTCTCGGGGTTTGAAAATTAACACTGATAAGACCAAATATTTGGTCTTGAATACGCCGAGAAAGCACGGCCGGCCACCCTTACTGAATATGGTGCCTTTGGAAAGGGTTAAGGTCTTTGATTATCAAGGGATTCGCCTGTCTGATACCATGAAGTGGAATTGCCATCTCGAAAAGATGCTCTTGACCCATAAAAGGGTTGTGGGGACCCTACTCAAAGAACAGCGATTATCTACCCTCAAAGCTATTGCCCCGGTGTTAGAGATATAGAAGGCGAGAGGTGTTAGTGCGGCGCTTTATGGAGCAGAGCTTTGGGGAGCCCAGAATATGGATCAGTTATCCTACTCAGAGAACAAGTTTCTGAAGGATTTAATGGGTCTCTCGTATAATACCCCCACTTTACCTTTGCTCTTAGATATGGGTTGTCGCTCTATTAAAGACCAGGCCAGATTAAGACTCTTCTGCCCTGGAGCAGTGAAGAAAATGCCATTATGAAATGCCACCATATTGGGTAAGTGAAGATACTCCTTTTAGTACTTCTATCTAGAAATGTTCCTATTTAAAAGAAACCGTGAACATACACAAATCACCAGCCCCTTCTATTCCACACCTATGGCAGTCTGAAATAATTTTACATTTCCATCTATACAGCTTTTTCTGAGGCTAGAGTAGCACATTCATGACTTAAACTTTTTGAAATCATCGGGCAACTGCACAAAAAGCATTATTCCCAATATTTATTGATCTTGACTCTCCTGCACTGTAATGATTTCACCAAGCTTCTGCGCACATTTTGTAGCTAAAAGGTCCATGTTGTTATTGAGTTTTTACTGAAAAATACTAAACACAGTAGGAATTATACAACCACCCTTATTGGGAAGTAATAGTTCAATCAATTCAATATTGTTCTACCCAATGTTCTGTATACCCATTTAAAAGAAAAAAGTCTCTCACTTGCGTATACTTAAAAAAGTTATTACTGGGTACGTTAAAAACCCTTTATAGGTCCTCAAATAATAAAAAAAACCTGAAAAAGCTGACCACCATTATTGATAATAATGTCTAGTTCTTAGATATATGATCATTACAAATAAGAAATTAACGTGTAGTCACCAGGAAAAACCTCAATATATATTGTTAACTATAGATGAAAAAGCAATCCATAGCTCAGCTCCAGCCTGCATCTTCCAACTGCCCATCTGGTGTAATGCTACCACTGTACTCACTCACTCTGTTTAACCAATCGGCACCTGTTTCTGTAATTATCTCTTAATGTACTCCCCTTGAGATTCTAACCCTTCCAATGTCTTGGGTTACAACCCTCATTGAGTTAAAACAAAGTTTCAAAGCCCTCCTCCTCAGTATTGAAAGCTTTATTCTCTATGTTTAAAATGCCTTCTTCACTTTTTGCCTTAGTAAACAATGTGGAAACCAGTGAAGGCAACCACATTCAAATAGTGGCATCATTGTTAGTATTAGATTATTTGAAGATCTTTTCCAGAATTCCAACATCATCATACAAAAATGTCCCAAAATACTTAAAATTCTCCAGTTTCTGGTGTTAGGCTAGATAGCGAGTAGAATCCATTGCACAAATTTCCCCCACCATACTATCCTGATAACGCAGGGAAATCAGCCAGTGGATTGTGCTCCACATTTGTACGTTTTCTCCACAGCTAGAGGGTTTGCAGTGTCATCTATTTTTCAATCAGACTGCAAGTTATCCGATTGATGCCCACACCTATTTAATTGCATCTATATACCTTTGATTATAACCATGTAAAGTGCTCCTGTTAGAAGGGCTAGCATTTTAAGTCTTAGAGTTTGTAGTTGTATGACTGGAGTCCCAAGCACAGCCCCTGATAGTGTCCTGATAACAAAACTGCAGCATAGTATATTGTTTAGTGGAAACATTTAGGGGCAGATTTATGAGGCGCTTGCGCCACGTTTACGCCGCTGTTGCGTCACGCAAGGCGGCGTAAACGTGGCGCATCCCTACGAACGATTTACAACGTGACGCATCTAGGCAGATGCGTCACGTTGTAAAGCCCTGCGCCGCTTGTGGGCGTTCCGGCGCAGGGTGGGCGTTCCGGGGCAGGTGCGCCTCGCAAAAGTGGCTGAGTGAAATCTATGAGATTTCACTCAGTCACTTTTAAGCCAATGCTGCGTCAAAAGCCTGCGCCTGCTTGAAGCAGGCGTAGGTCTTGACGCAGCATTGTTGAAATGGGGCACCCCCGAGCCTTGCTTGAGCTGCGTCACGCTTGCGACGCAACTCCAGCAATGCGCCACATTTCCGGCACAGATGCGTCACGCATCTGTGCCGTTTTTGCACCATGGTGCGCCGCATTATAAATGCGGCGCACCATGGGTGGCGGAGCTGTGGCGCACTGTGGCGCACATTAACTGGCACATCCCTGGGGATGCGCCAGTTAACATAAATCTGCCCCTTACTGTTTACGTGGGGGTGAACTTAGAGCCCACCCACTTGAAGTCTCTAAAAACACTTCTTAAGTTACTTCATTGGGACAGGCCTCCCACAGTCCAGATTTTGATTACTTGTGGTAAATATTGAAAGTGTGTACAGGTTACACTGATGGGTTATCACAAGAGATTCTATGGAAAAAGGACCAGGGAGCATGTACAAACCACCAGTTTCTTTCATTCATTATAAGCAGAGAGGGGCGGGGCAAGTGGAGTAACAAAAGCCTGTGCAGCCCCAGCAGCGCCGGTAAGTGCCCCTCAGTGAAAGTGGTAGGTGGTGGGCTGGGGAGGGGGCCTCCCCTCCATGTACAGTGCAGGGGGGTCCTCAAATTTCGTTATGCCACCGGGCAGAGCCAATGCTGTAGTAGAAAGAAAAGAAGCTTTATCATTTTATTTTTTAAAAGAGAGAAACAGTGTCCAAAGGCCAACTAGGCTTTATGATGGTGAACACAAGAGGAAGTCATTCTGTCTCTTCTATTTCTACACACCTAAAAGATGTGGTTGGAAGGAAATGTGTCACTTCCCACACCTGACTAGGATCTCTGTTGGGGGAGAAGTGGAGATGTAACACCAATCCATAATTCCTAGATTGGAAAATGATGCATTATCTGGTGTGACCTCAGGCTTTTCTCTTTCAAAATTGTTACTCATTCCAATATCAAACAAAAACAGCCACCAAAGTGGCTCGGAAGGCAGCACTGAAAAGGGTATTTTGTTTTGGGTCTGGAAGGGAAAGCTGTTGAACTTAACTATTTTATTAAACTCAAAGCGCAATGTGTAATGACGTTTTTAGATCACCAACTTTTTACGAGATTCATTTATTCCAACATAAAATATATAACTTTCCATAAAATATGGATATCTCAATTACAAAGCAAACCTTTCTTATAATCCCTTTAAGCTATTTCAAACTTCTTTGAATTTCGGAGACACAGGGTTTTAGGAAAATCTACTTCCACACATTTACTCTTATACTTGAGAAAAAAATGTTAAGAAACTTACCGATTGCATTCTTGATAAAACGGATTTCCATCACAAATACAATAACTGCAACAACTTTACAGTTTGCTGTAACCCGGGTTGTTTTCTCACAATTGTGTCTGAGCATTCGCGTTACATTAATGAACAATGTAAATATGTCTTCTGTAGTCTAAGCAAAATGCTTGAAAACATACATACTCCTTAGTGCAATAAGTTGCTTACATTGCTAGAAGCTGGACAATAACGGGTGCCGCGATAGCTGCCATTTAGGGACTCATTTATGAGCCCTTACATCACTTTTACGCCACTGGTGCGTCACTTTTTGTGACGCACCAGCGGAGTAAAAAATGTGCCTTGTTGCACCATAGTTACAAGGTGACACACCTAGGTAGATGCGTCACTTTCTAAACCCCTTCACCACATTATACCTGTGCCATGTATAATGTTGGCAAGGGGGGCGTTTTGACGCAAAAAAGAGTCATAGAAGTGAGGCAGTGACATCTATAAGATTTCGCTGTGCAATTTCTTGGACGCTAATGTGTCAAAATCTAACGCCTGCCTCAGGCAGGCGTAAGACTGACGCAGGCACTAACAACATGGGACTTGCCCATGTGAAAGTACACATTGCTGGAGTTGTGACACACTCCAGCAATGCGTCACTTTTGCACCTACGGATACGTCAGAAATACTGACGTATCTGTAACTCCTTGCGACATGATGTGTCATACTGTAAATATGACGCATCGTTAGTGTCGCAGGGAGAGCGCAGTGAAAAGTGACGCATCGCTGTTTTCACGCAGCGATGCGCCACTTTTCATAAATGAGGCCCTTAGTGCTTTATTGACCGGCCTTTCTCACAATAATGAAATGGAAGCATAGTGCAAATCTCCCACCGGTTTACACTGCAGTGGGTTAAGAATGATAAATCGTGCAGGCGTAAATGAGAAAGCAATGCTAGTTAAGTGTAAGTATGACCTTTTTACCTGATTTCTCCCGGTGCTATTTGTCTTTTTTGGAGGGAGACATATTTCATTTCCTCCTCCTTTAGTGCTTCTTTTAGAGGGTTCATCCAGAGCATTCTTTCCCGCTACCAACTTCACACACTATCTTGTCGCCTTCTTTTCAGCTCTACACCTTTACATTGACTCAGGATGTAAAACAATGAACGATCCCACCTTTGTGATAGGAAACTTCACGTATCCAAAAACATAGAATATTCATGTTTTCTAGTCGTTCCTTTATGTAATGCAGAATTTTCTTTGTTTTTGGTTAAATGTACACATGTTCCAAACTATGCAGTTTAATGTAGGATATTTTGTGATTGTGTAACTTCATTATTTTGACATTTTTACACGTTATATTTGTGTGGACAAAGTGTGGGCAAAGGGTTCACCTCCTTAGTACTACTTTAACCCCCAAGTACAGCCATAAGCACCAGAAAGATGACCAGTCAACCTTTGCGAAGGGCATTCCACTGAGCAGCAACACCTCACCGCATCTTTAGTAACCTGTGTTCCAGTGAGCTAAAGCCATTTGTTTTCGTTAAAATCTACAGATTAGTAGTAGATGATGCATTATGTGCAAATACACCAAATAAATCCATAATTATGCAGAAAATGGTGCCTCCTCAAAAATGTATAATTTGAGTGGCCCTTACTACAATGCTCGATCACAGGTAGGCCGGAAAATTCATCCTTTTCCAAAGTAAAACTTGGAACAAGAGGTAATTACTAGGGGTGGGCGGAATTTGCTAAATTGCCTTTCGCAAAATATCGCGAAACCCCAAAAAAAAGCCCAGCGAACACGCAGATATTTTGGGGGTGGGGCTTCTTTGCGAGTTCACTTGCATCTTTTGTGTTTATAAAAGAAGAGAGACTGATCAGAGCAGCAGATGAGGAGAAAGAAGCTCCTGGTCAAAGGAACACACGTGGATGGACTCCGGCCTGGAGCCCAGCATCCTTAGGAAGCCCTCCGCGATGCACACGCTACCTAACTGAAGCGGAAGGTGTGGGGCACGTGCAGGGCTGCCCCGATCGCTGCTGGTGCCTGTGGAGCGGCGTTGGTTGATTGCTCTCGATCCCTGCCTGGGACCCAACATGGCAGCCGCCCGTTACCAGCCCGGGCTAAACAACAAGGACGAGGAGCAGAGCCTGTGGCATCCTGCCGGGGGCGAGTCTGACAGGAGCTGATCACCCGAGCGGTATGTAGGGCTCCTACTGCGTCCCCCGCTGCCACCCGCCGAGACTCTGCGGTCATTCCAGGGGCACACCAGAAAAGGGGTGGTGATTGACGGCGGCGCCCCCTGCTGACGACGGCGCCGCCTCGAGACCATCCTCACTTACCTGCTCCGGGGGTCATACATCCTTTCTCCGCCACAGACGGGCCTGGGCCCGACGGCAGAGATGTGCCCCCCCTTGCTGACCACGCTGTTTCGCGCCAACGGTGCCTGACTCCAAGATGGCGCCCTTGGGGACACGCTTCCTACGACCGGCGGACACAGGCTCCAGGGATACAAACGCATGCCAGGGTGGATGAACCCTCACGCAACTCTCCGGGAGCCAGCGCGACCGCATCCATAGCGCCAACACGGTCTTCCCCCCCACAGGCTCAACGCCGCCACCCACATTGTGCTTAACTGGGCTCTGGTGAGAGGCCCCTCCTTCCCTTTGCTTCAAACTTTGCTGCCTTCCATCTCTGCCTGGGCGCCTGTGGTCTCTCTCCCCTGACCCTCCTCTGGTCTCCGGATTGATCTCCTCTGCCGCAGCTCCTCTTGAACGATGAGGCTGCGACTTTGCTACGGACTGCCTTTCTCCCCCTGGACCTGCTGGCTATGCCAGCCCTCTTCCTGAACTTTCCGACTTGGACCTTTGTGCTCCCCGCCATTTTCTCTGTATGACTTGCCTCTTCTTCTAACTTTCTCTTCCGCCATTTTAGTGATCTCCAACTGACCTTTCGACTTTCCTATTGTCTCTCCTGTTGCCTCTGACACACTGCTCACTGTCCTTTTCACCACTCTCTGCTTCCCTCTCTCATTTATCTCACGTGCCTGCCTTCTCTGTGACTCCTAGAGTATATCCAGTCCTTTCCCTTCCCTATGTATATAGAGATAGCTCTAATCACTAGTATATGCTGTAGAACGGTGTGCTCTCCACCATTCCTATGTGACTCTTAGAGTATATCCAGTCATATCCCTTCCCTATGTATATAGAGATAACTCTAACGACTAGTCTCCCATGTGATTGTTATAGTATATCCATGTGTATCCCTTCCCTATGTATATAGAGATAACTCTAACGACTAGTCTCCTAAGTGACTTTTAGAGTATATCCATGTGTATCCCCTCCCTATGTTGATAGAGATATTACTAGTATAGGCCTAGAGTATATCCATTTGTATAGCTTTTTGTAACGCTTGTAATCCTAAGTCCGTATGCTTTTAACTGGTTCTCTTGTAATGCAAAAATTTGCAATCATTTTACGCATGTAACCGTCAGTCCTTATGTTTTCCACTGGATCCTATGTAAAGCGCTCTGACACCTTCGGGTAAAGTTCGTTATCTCACGTGCCTGCCCTCTCTTAGAGTATTTCCAGTCCTTTCCCTTCCCTATGTATATAGAGATAGCTCTAATCACTAGTATATGCTGTAGACCGTTGTGCTCTCCACCATTCCTATGTGACTCTTAGAGTATATCCAGTCATATCCCTTCCCTATGTATATAGAGATAACTCTAACAACTAGTCCCCTATGTGACTGTTAGAGTATATCCATGTGTTTCCCCTCCCTATGTTGATAGAGATATTACTAGTATAGGCCTAGAATATATCCATTTGTGTATCTTCTTTGTGTGATCCTATCTCTTGTACATTTGCAATTTTTTTCTGTTTGTACCTTTTTGTAACGCATATAATCCTAAGTTTTTTTTTTATAACGCATGTAATCCTAAATCCGTATGTTTTCAACTGGTTCTTATGTAAGTCAAAAATTTCCAAATCTGTTTTTCCGATTGTAACCATCAGTCCTTATGGTTGAAACTGGGTCCTATGTAAAGCACTCTGACACCTTCGGGTAAAGTTCGCGCTATATAAAATCGCATAAATAAATAAATAAATAAATTAAAAGCTAATTTTCAGTGATAGATATGGGGAGAAAGCACACCTGCCCAGCCTCGACAAAGCTCATCATTTTTGGGGGCTGATTAATGAGTTACTGAATTTAAGCTTAAACCCGGGCACCTGCTTTATTTATATCAGTAAGTGCTTCCGGTCCAGGTTTAATTTTTGTGACAGGAGCATCGTGCCAGAATGATTCCTGCCCTGCATTTATCCAAGAAGACGCCGCCGTTTGGTGCAATAACTCTACTCAACTGGAGTACTTTCTACTGGCTAATCAGTAGGTGCTACCTCGTTGGGTAAATGTCTAGTGCTTTTCCTACACTACAGCTGCGAAAAAGGCCCGAAGAGTTGTCTCCAGTGACAATGTGTGTGTAACTTTGCCATCGCGCCGAAGGGTGCCTGGGTCCCTTGAGTGAGCTGTCAATCATAGTGGGTAAAGGGCGGGAAGACAGTGCACACTGCTAGTGTGTGTGGCGGGGCCGAAGGGCGGAGCTTCCATGCGAGTTCACATGCCTCCTGTATTTATAAAAGGTCAGAGACCGATCAGAGCAGCAGATGAGGAGAAAGAAGCTCCTGGTCACAGGAACTGCACGGGGATTGCGCTCGTGAAAGTCAAGGATGCAAATGCCTCTATCAAGCATCACAGCAAATTTTCGAGGATAGATATGGGGAGAAAGCACACCTGCCCAGCCTCGACAAAGCTCAAGATTTTTTGGGGTTGATTAATGAGTTACTGAATTTGAGTTAAACTCGGGTACCTGCTTTATTTATACCTGTAAGTGCTTCCTGTTGAGGTTTAATTTTTGTGACAGGAGCACCCTGCCAGAAAGAATCCTGCCCTGCATATTTATCCACTAAGATGTAACCGTTTGTGCAACACAGTTCCGTTCTGCCGCGGATCGTGGAAGTTTTGACATTTTCGTGTTCCTCGCGGAACGTGAAAATGCTGAAATTTTGCAGGTTCCGTGAGCGGAACGGAATTCGCCGCCTACCTCAAGTAATTACAGCACCCACTAAATATCAAACCATGCAGTATTAATATTTCCTGGGTGCTATAAATTCCCCCCTGTTGGACTTGGCCCTTTTTGGGAGGTTCACCCCGAAACCTTTTGCATTTTCCTAGCCTTTTTCTGTAGCCTGGTGTTGGTGATTTTAGGCCTCTGAGCACTTTAGCACTATGGCCTATGTAAAGTTTGTGCGCTCTCTGTGTTACATTGGTAAGGTTTACTGCCCTCCCATAGGAATGCATGGCGGATAAGTGTGTCCATGGTAATTCCTGGTATGAGAGGAGTGTAGTGTCGAGTTTAGTATGTGTGAACTCGTGAGGATAAATGCTGTGCGATGGTGCGTGCAGATTTATGGTGACTGGTGGAGAAATGCCACTTAGAAGTTGGCATTTCCGTGTGCTGTGTGTCTGCCTGGCTGATGTGAATTGCATGTCTGGCTTGTGAGTGACAGGAGCTGAGAGGTGTGGGTGGCTCCAGGAGGGGCGGGGTGAGTCAGCTAGGCTGAATAGGGACACCTGGGCTAAGAGTACAGGGAGGGATAATCCCCTGACTCTGAATAGGTCTGTGCCCAGGCTGTACAATGCTGGCTCTGCCCCCTGTGGTGTATCTGATCACTGAGCCCCCACCAAACAAAGGGAAAGAGGAGCTTTGAAAACTAAGTGCTCCAAAGCTCCCCTAAACGAGTTCTGACTGGTATCCCCAAGTCCTGTGGTGTGACACAAAGGGGAAATGTAGTATATCTGTAGGGGCTGTGACCCCATGAAAATGTTCGGTTTTTATCCTGAACCCGCGGGGCATGCTGCTGCTGGGGTCCAGGGGAGGTTGCCAGGAGGGCTTGCCTCCCTGGGCCCTGCATTGCCCCTTCCTCTAAGGACTGATTATTTTGCCTGCAGAGCCCCTTCATCTATGGGGACTTACTTTTGATGGCCCTTGTGCCCTGTGAGCGCTTTGTTTTATATTTCTAAGAGTGCTTTGGTTGCCCTGAGGAGCACTTCTGTTTTTGACTTGCAGTGCGACGCGGCAATTGAGTTTGAGGGAATCCCAAAGTAGGGATGCCCCTGCATTGCCGACTTCTGAAGGGAGCCCACCCCGCACTTCTGCATAATTCACAGCGGGAGCCCACCCCGCTGTTCGCCGCCTTTGGTGATTTTCAGTGAGTGCCCACCCCACTGTTCGTGTAGTTGAATGGATGTCCACCCCACATTGACTGAGAGGAAATCACTGCAGCGAGGAAGTCAGGCAACGTGGTGCCTGGTGGCGGGCGGGACTTACGTTTTTTGAGGGAAGTTCTGCACATGCCCCGCTGGAGAGAGGAGCCGTGGTTATGGAGGAGGAGGGGGCCCGAGGCATATTGTCAGTGCTTGCCCCCACCACACGAGTAGAAGAGGCCACAGAGAGCAGCGCGGGGATCCCGTGAGGGAGGGAAGCCCCCCGCCAGTGCCAGCCGTGATGAGGCAGAGTCAACAGAGAATCCAGGCGGGAGCACACCCCACGCTGGGCATTGTGAGGAGAGATTCCTCGCAGCAAAAGGAGCCTGCTGACAGCAGCCCGTACATGGGCCGGAGGAGGGTCTCCTTTGAGTTGGTGCACCCAGAGCACAGGGTCAGTCCTGCGTGGCTGAGTGGTCCCGCGAGAGAGAGCAGGCCGCCCCACGATCAGGGCACAGTGCCAGTTCTTATTCTACAGAGCGGACCTGCCATTGCGGGCTGCTTTAACAAGGGGCATAATTAGTGTCTAAAGGGCCCAGATGGGCCCATACTTTCCCCTGTGTTCGTCATCTTTCAAAGTTGCCCCGTTGCCCCGCCTGACAGTGGGCAACTGCCACAATGGGGGCATGTTATGTAGAGATTCCCCAGTGAGGCCCAGAGGGCACAGTTGTGCCATGGCTTAGTTGTTTGCTCCCAAATGTGCCGCACCAGTGCTTGCAGCTGCCACATTTTGCGCATTGATTCCAAGGGCACATTAAGAGCCCAGGCCTTCATTTGATCTTCACAGCTGCCCAGCAAGTAGTGGGCGGCTGCAATGTTTCAGCCATTCTTTCTTTGGGGGCCTGTCTTTTGAGTTAGGAGTGAGATGCACTCCTTTTGCCCTATACTTTCACAGCTGTGCAGCACTTAGTGCCAGATGCTACATTTAGGCCTGCGCAAGTGCGCACCCTTGACTTCCACTGCATTGGCTGCACGCCCTGACTTTGGGACATAGGGCATTTGAGCCACCTTTTAGAAGGCCAATTGGCCAGGGGGACTGTGAGATTAACAGGGCGCCAGGCCCTAATGTGAATAATGCCTCTACTATGGTCTTTATTAGGACACTATGTGCTAAATGTGATTTATGTGGTACTAGAAAATGTGATTTATGTACTATGATTTACACACCCTGTTTGATGCCTCTAACTGTGGTTTAGATATGAGGTTATTTACATAATATGTGTTATGCTTGGGAGGTTATCCTCCACTGTGATTTATGCTCCTAATGTGAGTTATGCTTAGGAGGTGACGATCTAATGCGTTTAGACTTATGAGGTGATTGCATAATGTGTTTATGCTGGTAAGGTCGGCGCATAATGTAATTCGCGCCTAATGTGATACTGTACATAATCTGGTTTATGTTACAGGCTGATGCTGAGTACAGTGGTTACCAGTGACCTAGTGCCAGTTGGCACCATGTATATTATGTGATTATTATTATTTTGTGGTATGAGAATACAAAGGCTATTTTTGATATAACCTTGTGTGGAGTTCCTTTCGTAGTGTGCCTTAGATGTTGTTGCTGTGTGCGTGCGCAAATGCTTTACACATTGCCTCCGGGATAAGCCTGACTGCTCGTGCCAAGCTAGCAAGCTACCAAGGGGGTGAGCAGGGGTTATTTTTGGCGTGTAACTCCCTCGCCCTGACTAGAGTGGTGGTCTCTGCCTGGCTTTGGCGCAAGCCTTAGCCAACCAGAGATCCCATTTCTAACACCCTCCTTTTCCAGCCCACTCATAATCATGGCCCAGTTAGCCAAAGATTTGAACAAGTCATCATTATTACACCATCATATACTTCCCATTAATGATTTAGAGGCCATTATGGATTTAGGTGTTCCTGCAATATGGAAAAATTGTCAGTCTCCAATAACTTTGAAAAATCTAGTTAACAGCCTTGTGAAAAAAACTTCTGTGTTAACAAAGAGAGTTTATCCTCCTGATCACATGCCTGTCATCCGAAATGGGTACAAGAACCAACTTAACAAGAGACTGGGTGATCAAGTCATCTAAAAATTGACTCTATGCGCTACCGTTTTGGCATTTTTGGCCAGGGAAATTGATGAAAAGCATTGGAAAATGAGTTACAAAGGACTGCTGCAGACTGTGTAATTCTGGAGAAGAAAGCAGTCTTACTCAAAGAAAGGAGGTTACTGCTGAAAGCCCCTTTCAATAAACGCGGGATTCGGACAATCAGGAAGATTTTAATTGCAAGTCTGAAAGCTACAGGCCCTATTTTGAACTGTTGATACATAACATTCCTAGGGCTTACTGGGAAAAGGTTGATTGCCGCCAATGTCCTGCAGTGTTAAACACAATCAATGCCAATCCCACCCCTTTTCTCTACTATCTATGCACTTTGCACTTTACTACAATATGCACTTTGCTCGATGTACCTCTGTGTGTGTTAGCTAAACTAAGTCGTACGGTTGCACCTAAGATGATAACTCATCTTTTATACTATGTCATACACGACATTATTAATTACATTATTATGATATTTAAGTCTTGTTGCATGATTGTAAAAGGACATTCACTAATGAGCTTTTATGAACTTCTATTGTTAAGGTTCTAGCAAACTGTACACAATAAAAGCTGACCTACCTTGGCTAATGACTTGGATCATAAACTTCCAAACAATTTAAACAGTTTATTAATTTCTTTCAGATGGATATCCAAAAGAGGAAATGCTCTATAGGTGGAGGAAGAACTCGGTGGAGGCAGCAAACCAGAAATCATGGAGACTATATCAATTTGACTTCATGGGTTTAAGGAACACCACAGACTTTGTGAAAACGTCAGCAGGTACTGTGACAATCTAAAGGTCATTTGTAAGATGTGATTTATTCTGGGTCCATGTCTGTTATGGAATGTGTGGATGAGTTTCTTGTTTAGAAATTATTTTATTAATGATCAAACGGGTTGTTAGTCCCTGTATAGTTAATATTTGTAATTTAATTTACATCTTTCTGAGGGTCATTTAAGCATCTGTCAGAAGATGTGCACTCTAGACCTATAGACATCTAGCTTCCTTTATCATTGTTTCAAGGATACTCGTGTAGGGATCATTCCCAATCCACCAAAATCCTGGGATGTAATAGTGACATTGTAACCACCAATGCTGCTGGTTGCAGTACTTTATGGGTGTTTTCTGCTACAAATCTTCTTTCCACACCTCTGAATGTAGAATAACAACACCATAATAGTGCGTGTATCTATCTTCCAAGATGCAAAGTGTTAGAAAGTACCCTGGATGCAAGCATGATTGTGGCAAAAACTGTTGAAGTGTGGCATTACCACAAAGAATTTAATTTCCCTTGTAGTGTACCCCTATTGAAGTTTATAAGCAGCATAATGGCCTTGTGGAGCCTTGACACAATACATTTTGCAGTATGTTTAGTAGTAGTACTTAAGAACTGCAAAATGCTACTTGCAAACCTATGAGTGCAACTCTCACACCTGCATGTCTCCTCTCTTTTCTATGGGGAGTAAGTTCACTATTTGACAGTCATTTAAATCTGTGTACTAATTGTAATTAAAAATAAAATTGCACTTAATTTTAAATTGAACAGATTATTAAAATATTTCTAAATAACATGTACTGTTTAGCTTTAAATCACATTTATATATATTTTTAAACCATGAAATTAATTAATTTCTTTTAACATTATTTCCTTTGGAGTTCTGTCTTAATTCTTTACCTCCATTATTTTCTAAGTATACCATTGGTTGGCCATGTGTAAGGATCACTGACACAATATTGAGGTAAACAATATTGTTTACAAAAATATCTTGTCAAAAATATTGTTGACCACAGTATCATGATCCTTTTTTTATAATGGTAAGTACAAAACTATTAGGTAAAAAAATTGTTGACACTAATATCATAAAGAAATAGGCAAACATATCATTTTTAATAGATAGTTTGAAGTAGTAAAAGATAAATATTTTAACATCATTTTAATATAATGTAAATTAAATATATTCCACCAATATTTAATACTATATATATATATTTATATAAACATCCAAACACATATATATGTGTTTATACATATATGTTAAATTATTTTAAAGTATTGAAACCTAATTTCCATAAATAACCTATTTAGCACATGTATCACCCATGAAACTTCCAATTGACACAAATAGCACAAAGTAGACTTTGTATTACTTTGGCCAACTTTTTAAAGCAAAACTTTATTTGCACTGGAAAGTATGTACCAAAACACTTTTCACTTTACAAACCTAATGAAAACCCAAAACAAAGGGGCCCATTAGGATTGCGGGCGGACTTTTCCCGCCCGCCATCCTGTTGATGAAAGGGACCGCCCGCCATAAGGGAGGGGGTCCCGTGGGCAGCATTAGGATGTGCCCGACACAGTGGCGGGCGCATCCTACATTCCTACCATTGTAGTGGGCGGTGCACACAGCACTGCCCGCCACAATCGCAGGAAGGCATGCTGTGCACTTTCATGCACAGCATTGCAGGCACCGCGCAGTGTCTGCCATGCTGTGCATGGAACTGCTTAGGGGTACCATAGGTACCCTCCATGTGCACCCCCCCACCCCCTCCCGGAGTCCCTCGGGGCCCGCAACGGGCCCCTGCAGGGAGTCTCTGTATGCCTTTCCGTGGCAGCGTAGCCGCCACAGAAAGGGATTGTTTAAAGCCCATGCTAATATGGGTGGTGGTGTCTGATACACACCGCCACCATATAAACCCTTATCCTCCCCGGTCGCGAAGCGACCGGGCGGAAAAGCGGCAGGCGGTCTTACCATCCGCCACGGACCCCCCAGCCATACTAATATGGCGGGGGTCATTCCAGAGCGGATGGCGGGCGGATTGCCCCCCCAGGCCGGCAGTGACCACCGCCCCAAAGTGTTGGTAAATTGGGGCCTTTAATCTACCAAAGTTTACTGTCAAATTCTAAACACAATCCATTTGTTTTTTGTGATGTATACAAAAATGAATCACCTTTCAACTAAATGTATCTGTGGGATATCATCCACCTCTTACCAAAACAAACCCTCATCAAAGATCGGAGAGTCATTTCATTGAATTAGCACACGTACGAGGTACTACGTAATGAGGAGACATGTGGAAAAACAAACATACTTACTGTGATACGTTCCTCATACTAGAGATAGCTACATCTCTGTCAACATGTTTAAAAAGAAAATTGGACCTGAAAAGGTGCCGGTATAAAATGTGATGCTTGACCTTAATTAGAACTTTGTACTTGTCAACATTTCTGTGAAGTTCCATGGATTCGAGAAAAGAGATGATGGCATAAAATACTATATTTAGCAGTGCCCTGGACCACAATACAAATTAGAACTAGTCTCCAAGTATATTTCAGACTTGTAATGTATCTGCCCACATATTTAATGAAGTACCTCAGGCTAGAATGATGTTGTAAACATGGGATCGTTAAAATAAGCAGTATGCTGGACCAGCATTATGCTTTTCATTGAGGAGTCGCTTTCATGTGGATCAGTTCTAAAATACCAGGTGAAGACACATGAGAAAAGGGTGCTTCATTACAATGGCATCTACTGATAGATGTATTCAAATTGACAGCTTTTTCAAAAATCATAGGAAAATATGTGGGTTCCAAGGTTTATTATCAAGGTGTGGACTAAGGTACAGTGATGCTTCATTGTTATGGCAAGTACTGATTGATGTTCTATTTAAATGATTTTTTTTTTTAAAGAAGGTTAATCGGAATTTAAGGTGGTTCCAAGAAGTTTCATAATTGAGTCCAGTTTTGTTAGTTCTGAGTTTCTAGACCTCCCTTTGTTCTTTCTCAAGGAGTATTTGTGTAATTCAGCGTGTTGTGTCAGTTTTTCAATGACCGTCCAAAACATTTTGCAGTCACTATAATTATTTTCTAGGTAGTGGGTGGTGAGTTTAGTAGCTGCTTTCTTGCACCGAATGGTACTCCTGTCTTCGCCTATTCTGACCTTGATTTTCCTTGATGTCATCCGTATATAGCGCAGTCTGCACGGACATTCTATTATGAGATAAATAACATTCTCACTGTTATAATTGGTGTGCACCTGTGCACACTTCTTCTAATAATGTAAAGAGGATAGAAAGTGCACTACTACCCTAACAAACATTTTTTTTTTGATGGGCAGAAGACCGAAATTACACCAGAGAACAGGAGGGAACAATTCTTGTGCTTCTCAGACAGAAAGGATGGGCTTCCAAGAGTTGTCACCTTAATTTTAGATGAACATGAGTGGAAGGAGTGTCAAATTCACAATAAAATCTTCATTCCAGTACTGTAGTCTGTGACTTTTAGTATTCAAAATCAAAATCAAAGGAATTTCCAACAGAAAAAAAGGTCAATTACAAGAACAATTGCATCCAAGTCAATATTTCCTTGTCCATGGATGATCACAACTTAAAACAGCCTACGGGTTTCGTCCATCATCAGGGCTGTAAAATAATGAAACAGAAAAAATCATAATCCACTTTTGATTATATACACTCTAAAACCATATATACATAATTTTAAATACATTGCAACAATTCCCTATACGATGAAATAAAGTTTTATATAGCTACAGGCTCATAAATATCCTGCCTATATTCCATTCTAATTTTGACAGTATAAAAATCACAAAGAGTATTCAGAATAATAGATGAGATCACATCCACCACCTACCCTATGACATTAAAAGTTTGCCCACAGAGCCTTCATCATAGTTGCATCAACATAAGTGTCAATATGAGGACATACCTCATCAATAAATATTTCAGCTTGAAATCTGCTGTTTACTGAATCCTACTTATATTCAAAGGATGTCTTATTCGTCAACACACTCCCTCAAATTCAGGATCTTTCTATTCCCACTACCTAACAATGGAAAATTCAAACAGGAAAAAAGTATAATGAAGATAAATGGCATAGAATGATAATTAAGTCTATCTAAAAGTGTGATTTACCTGTTCGGATATACAATTACTTCCTAAATTGCAAGCACTCCTGTGTACCAGAGTGGGGAGTACCAGTCCTGACTCACCACTCACAAGCTTAACAGCTAACTAGAACCTTCCTAAACCAAATCGAAAAATTCTGATGCTCACCTAACATCAAATACGTCCTGTTATCATCTATCTTTCAGCACCCAAACGAAATCTTCATTGTAAACTCCAAATTCTGCAAAATAAATGGTAGCACCCTGAGTGCCATGTTTCTAATTAGAAGAACACCGTTAACCTACATATCTATCCCATGGTCTCACCTTGCCAAGCGTATTAAGGTACGTAGAATATCCCGGACCGGCGACAGTAGGTCGTGATACATCCACTCTGCAATGCTGCCTTCCCCGCAAACACTTTAAACACCCCTATCCGCCAATCAAAATTCTGCTAGTTAATGCCTCATTACTCTCCCTGCTAGTGTACTCTGTGGTCCGCTACGTTCTCCCCCAATCAGGTTCATGCAACCGGTTAAGCTTCCCGCCATGTTCTAATCAGCCACTCGCAATCAGTTCTCAATTCGTCTGCTGTGGTCACCTCTCTGGTCCGCTACCCCGCAGTAGGATGTGTCCATCCTAGGCAGAAACAGTTCATTAGGACCAATCAGCGTCTTACCACGTCCGTGAATCATCAGTGGCACATGAAATAGACCCGCTGTTACTTTATTTATGATTATGTACAATTGAAATTAACATGTGCACTCTCAGTAAAATACCAGCTCCGCTGTAACCAGGCGTTGAAGCACACCCGGGACACATTAGGTGTCACTGTGTGGGCCCGATGATGAAGCATGCCACCAACTAGGTTGGTGGGTGAGGGCTTCATTAATACACCTAACAGGTGCCTGCTGACAAAACAAGTCAGAGCCTTATAAAAAGTCCCATTTAGCTAGTTCTTGTTGATAAATATACAGCTGTGAAATAAACCACACAAGCTTGTGGATTAAAAACACTGGCTCGTTATATGTTAAATTGTGCATTTAACTTGTGACACTAGTAACCTTTTGTGCTCCACTCTATGGCAGTCTATGGCACCTTGCTCTACTATATGATACGCCACTCCACTACAACATGCCAGTGCATACCTGGCATAACCCTTACCGTTGATTTTTTGACTTACACCTTAATTTTAGATTGGCGAAGGAAATTGGCTATCATAAAGTGTAGTGTTCTGAAATAAACTTGAAGAGTGATATAAAGCTGAAGAAAGACAGTAGTTATTTTATGCAGTGCACAATGACAAATATACAACGCTTAGATAATTTAGCAGCCAATGAAGAGCAGAAATGTAAAAAGGGATGGCAGTGCGAGAAGATAGCTCTCAGATAAAGCATGTAGCTGTATTTCAAATGATTTGATGGTGGCTAATGCAATATGTTGGAAGCCTAAAATACAATTTCCATAAATGAGTCATAAGAAGTTAATTGTAATTGAAATTACAGAAGATATAAAACAGTGATATGTGAGAAAAGGAACGATTTTAAACAGTGTATGGATGTAGTAAAAGACAGTGAATGAAAAATAATGGATTTGTTCGAAGCATGGGAGAATATGATCAAAAATGAATCCATGATTTCTTGCTGACTCAACAGGGTTGGGAAATGTATGTATTGTATTTATTTTAAATGTTTTGGACCCAGCTCCACTGGCACACTACCAAATCACTGGAAAAAGAGGTCCATTAGAGATGAGGTCTTCTATTTTGCTGCTATCGAGTTGCAATTAGCCTTCATTCGGGAGACAGTTGCTAGCATGCAAGACCAGAATGTCTCTTGGGTAAAACAAGCCAAGATCATTGCCAAAGGAAACAATGATTTGGCTATCTGCATTGAGCATAGACATAATTTCATAAAATAATATAACGTTAGAAACGAGCTTTGCGGGGCTCCACAAGTAAGAGCTATGGAACACGACTGAAGATGGACTGGTTCAGACATCTCAAATAGATAAGAGGTACACCACTTTAGGGTAGTAGCTTGAAACCAAAGCTGTTCCATGTGTTTAGAAGCAGCGGATGAGAAATGCAACATTGTTCTACCTTGTGATCATGAATCAGGACAAAATCATCTGACATAGCAAAAATAGTTATTGTGTCCCATGTAGTGACGGAATCCATATTAAGCATTAGTAAAAAGTGTATTACTTTTGCCGAAGTAGATTTCGCAGTTGACTTTTTTTGAGGGATTTTAGAGGGAAAATGCAAGAAATAGGAAGCTTTGAAGTTACTAAGATTCTTAGGGTCCATTGACTATTGGAATCAACAGAGTAATGATATTGAATTTTCCCCACTCTGTAGACAGTGATGCAAGGGAGGTCGGACAGGAGCATTGCTGACTGGAAATCTAATCAGGACACAAGCAGTACATGGATCTGTAGGGAGCCATATTTAATTTGCAGGGCAAGAGGCTTAATAGGGACCATGGAGAATAGGATGAAGTTTGTACAAATCAAAAAGGGTAACTCAAGATCACAGTCTTGAATGAAAGACAGTACACCAGTGTCAAAAGGAAGCAAAATGTTTTCCATTTTTTTAATGGAAAATTTCAGATTGGAAATTGCATAGCTCAGCAAAGATTCAATGGACTTTGCAGTAGATGCTGCTTGAAAGAGATAGATTTGCCTTTATTTACCAAAAAATGATTACTCACTGATTCAATTAGAGAAGCAAAGTAGTATGAGCAGGGCAGGAATTTTTGTTTTAATGTCCTCAATGACCAGGTGATAGGTGGCTTCAGTAGAGACTGTTTTGCTGGCACAATATTGTTCAAAGACATTTTCGCTGACATTTGACTTTTGTGAGCTCTTTGAATGCCATAGGAAGAAAAGTGTGGTTCTTGAAGGACAGGTACATTTCAGGGGGCAACAATATTAAGAGCTGATCCAATTTGGATGATAATTACATGTACATGCTTTCATATCATTGACCAAAAAGGGATGGACTGGTTTGTTCCAAGGGTACTAGAATGCAGAAGTAACTTTAGTTCAGGTACTGCAGTAGATAGAACTGAGCTGAGTGATAACCTGCTTCATCTCTCTAGGCAGGGGTACACCAATGTGGGCAGTTCACGCTTAGGAGAATCATGTCAGCTGAAACTGCGATATAGGTAGTGAAAATAAACAGCTTGATAAGTTTGGCAGAAACTGAACACAACCCGTTTGCTGGAGATGAATTGCTTTCAGTTTTTTTAAGGACGGAAGATTGGGGTCACATGATTTCAGAAAGGCGGGTGTTCCAGTGCTTCTCTGTCAGAAAGGAGAGGGAGAAACCTCCACTATGAATAAATTTGTACTTGTATAGCACACTTATACCCTGATGCGTCTTGACGCTGTATGCATACCGCTGTGGAACCCTTCCTGGTTATTCCCTGTGAAATACCCACTCCTGGGCACCCCCAAGGTGAAGCCTGACATCCCAGCGCTGTTGGGGCCATTGTGGAGATTAAGCAAGCTATTGCCTAGAGTTATTGAGTGGGACCCATGATTAGAATAGGCACCGAGGCGAGAATTATCAGGTCCGAGGAAATTGAGCCCAAGACCCGCTGAGGCGGGGAATTGAACCCTGGTCCCGGGCCAGACCTCTGCATCAGGGTCTGGCACTCTAACCATTGAGCCACACTTCTCCACTTTGTGAACCTTTTCATTTAAATATTATTTTGCTACGAAGATAATTAAAGGTGTGCTTTACAAAAATAGTTGTGTGTGCAAAAAGTGAGGAGAGAAGTTTGTGTGACTTTAGGAACCACTTTAAGATTAGTTAAATATCTACAACCCTGAGCTGAGGCAGTTACCTGTTGTGATAAATAACTCATCTTTCACGTGTTCCACAAGAAATAAGGCATAAGTTGCAGAATCTCTATTTAATGAACCAAATTATGCATGTCTATGTTTTAAGGACCTTTTAAGCCCTGTTACATTTGAGTTAGCATGCTGAAATCTGTCAGAGCAAAGCAGCAGGGGTGCAATGATTATCCTGCAAGTAATAACTCTTGAGATCCCTGCGCAAAGCGTTTGTAGAGGTATAGAAATGTACAGGTCCACTCTGAAATGGGGTCTATGTGTTTTAGGTGCATAAAATCCTGCCTTGTGATGTTGCGATGATGAATCAAACTACTTACATTTTGATATGCACCATCAAAGACATGTATATCATGTAGATTAAGATGACTGATTAATACAACATTATTTATTTATTCTGATGGCATTTCAATATTTCTTTTGTTCGATTTGCTTTTAAATACATCTGAATATTTTGAATTGGTTCGCCGAACTAAGAACAACACAAAGTACTTTGATTTATTTTCTGACTGAATGTACGATTTACTTTTCCTTCTGTCACATCACTGTCTATTGATGAGATTGTTCACTTTCCCTATCTCTCTTTACCACCACTTATCCCCTTCTGTTGCTGGTCCTGCCCCTCTTACATCTAACTCTTCCCTTCCTGCTCTACACTTCACCCTTCACCTCTCTGTCACCGTCTTCCCTTCTCTTGCTGCTTTTTCCACCTTCCACCGACATCTTCCCTCCATGCTCCACACTTCACCTATTATCTCTACCCCTTTTAACCTTTTCTTGCTGGGCCTGACCCTCTTACACCCACTCTCTCCAATGCCCTTCTCCCTCTGCCCAGCCTCTTCCATTTTATGAATGTTTTCCCCCTTTTAAGTCACCTCTCCTCTCCATACTCCACTCACCCCTCATTTCTCCCCTGTCTTTTGCTTTCTCTTGCTGATTCTGCCGTTCTTGGATCCACTCCTACCAGCTCTGTTCTACTTGTCACCCCATATCTCTCTAGCAGCCCCTTACCTTTTCATGCAGGTTCTATCCCTCTTACATCCAACTCTCCTCTTACCCATGTCTTCTCACCCGTTTTCCTCGTACTTTGCTTGACATTTTCCACCTTTATTTAGACTTCTCCACTCCATGTATCACCTCTCCCCAGCCTTTTACTTTTCCTCATATTTCACATACATGGACTTCTCTCCTTCATGCTGCAATTTTCTCCTCTTCTCCTAAAGTTGCCACTTGGCTAATATTGCACCAACATGGCTGATATTTTTAGGTAAAGGCAAGTAAACAAAACTTGGAAAAATGAAAGGAGCGGTTATTTTTTCCTCTTAAATAAAGAAGAGTAGAACAGTAAATGCAAATATCTTTCGCTCTCTGTCACAAAGAAAAAAGGAAGTCCCAAAACACATTGGTCCCCACTGCATAAGTACAGCAAAAGTTTTTTAAGTTATAAGGGTGTCCCCACCTATCATCTCGTAATTATACAACACTTCACAGTTTGCTATTCTAGTGTATGGCGCTCCACTAGACTGTACTCCACTCTACACCACTCCAGTTAATACCATTCCACTGTACACCACTCAATTATATCCTATTCCAGTGGATAACACTCCACTCTGCGCCACTCCATTGTATTATGTTCCACCTATCCCACTCCTGTGTATACCACACCAGTGTATGCTTCTCCACTGCAGGCCACTCTCCTGTTTGACACTATCCTATACGTTATTCCACTGTAAGCCACCACACTGCAAGCTACTCAGTACACGCTTTTCCACTCTATACCACTGCACTGAATACCACTCCACTCTACGCTATTCCAGTGTATGCCACACCAGTGTACGATTCTCCACTGTTTGCTTTTCCACTGTCAGCCACTCCACTAGATGGTACTCCATTGTACACAAATCCAGTCTATGCCACTCCACTGTACACCACTTCATTCTACACTATTCTATTGGACAACACTCCACTCTACCCCTCTCCAGTGTACGCCTCTCCAGTGTATGCTACTCCGCTGTATGCAATTTCACTGCATTCCACTGCATGCTTTTCCATCGTTCGCCACTCCATTATATTCTATGTTTCTGTATGCCACTGCACTCTTCGACCATTCAATGTATATCGCTGTTGCACACTGTATAACACTCCACTCCTCTCTATGACATGCCACTCCGCTATATAATACATCACTGCACTTTGCGTCAATCTCCTCAACTTTTTCTACACTTCTCTAGCCGAATCTCCATTGACCGACACTCTACTGCTCCCTACTCCACTCTATGCTCCTCCTTTCTACAATGCTGTGTTCCACTCTACGGCAGTCGATGGCACCTTGCTCTATTATACGATTCGCCACTCTTCTACAAAATGCTGCTCCACTCTACACTACTCCACTCCACTATATGACACACCACGCCACTCCACAATGTAAAACTTTACTCAACTGCACCCCACCCACTCCACTCTACTCCACTGCACTGTATTCCACTCTACAATACTCAACTGCACCACACTACACTGTACAACACTTTCTTCCATTGTACTATATGACACTACAATTAACGAGACATTATATATGACAATCAACACTACGATGTGAAACACATTCTTATTAAATAATAAAAGCCATTGAAATGTAGTGAAAATCTGAAAGGTTAGGGATAAGTTATAGTTAGGAAAACTTCATTTGTGTTTCTATACAAGCCCAACTTAAACTAAACAAACATTAGAAATTCTAAAATGATAGTTGTACCTTTCATTTATAATTTATGCTCCATCTTCAAATTATTATGAGTTGTGCACCTCAATATCTGGTGTTGTCAGCTCACTAGCTACACCACATTAACTATTACTTTCAATTTTATCAGGAGTTCCTAGATAGAGGCACCCTTCTTCATAATGCCGTAGACCTTGATAACTTATTCTAAAGTGAGCAAAGACTCCAAAGGCTGCCGTCCTGTGGGCCCTTGTCCCTGTTGAATATGGAGTTAAAAATGTCCTCGCCAGCAAGTTGAACCTGTTGCTGTACAAGCTGGTTCTACAGGACCAAGCAGGTTTTTTACCTAGCAGGGCCACTTCTGGTAACTTATGTTCACCATATGCACTCATACAAAAGACCACTCCACAAGTGCAAGTCATCTCGGTGTTTTTGGATGCTGAAAAGGAATTTGATTCCCCCAAATGATAATTTCTGCTGACTGTGATCCACAGAATGTCTGGGTAGTTAGGTCCTGCAGCAGGTTAGATTCCTGTTTGCGGACCCTACTTCTAGGTTACACGTTAATGGTTATACGTCCACTCCCTTCAGAATAGGAGGAGCACATCACAGCGTCGACCCCTGTCACCCTTACACTTTGCTGTTGCCATAGACCCCTTGGACTCTTTACTCTGTGAAAAACATATCAAGGAAGGCATTGCATTCCCTCCAAAATAATGTTTACTATTGTTATATGCAGATGATGTTCTGTTGTTTGTTGGACAACACTAAGGTGAACTTGAATCCTATAAAACAAGACATCATCCAAGATGGGTGCTTCTCATGGATTAAAATAAGCTGCAGCACATCAAAGGTGTTCCCTCTCACTGATAGCATTAACATACCACTGCTGGAATACCCATTGGCTTGGATGGAGGACTCTATATGAGAGCTTAGTATTTGTGTGAACAGAGACTATGAGCTAAACCTTAGCAATAACTATGGTCCGGCAATTGATAGGGCATCTGTGAAGGTATATAGATGGATTCAGTTGCCTTCGTACATGGCTGACCGAATTACACTTTCTAAAATGCTAGTACTATCCAAATGTCTTCATCTGTTTGTGATTGTATACTCCCTGGCAAACCTACCTCTGTTTGCCAAGCAGCATACTCTGCTCACCAGGCCTGCGTGGGGAGGCAAGCGCCCACAACTGAACTGGGAGAGGCTGACTCAATCACATGAAGAGGGTGACTTTCCAATGCATGATTTTGAGAGGTACTTTTTGGCCATTCAGTCACACTTTGCTATATACTGGGTTGATTTGCAGAGCACTCAGTGGTGTAATTTAAATGATGGTGCCCCCTGCAGAATGAGAAGAGGGATCCCTGAGTCTCCTATATGAAACAAAAATGAATTGGCCTTGGGTGGAATGTGGCCCCTCTAAAGAGTTTAGGTGCTCCCTAAGAGTTGAGGCCCCTCAATCCATCAATCATTTGTAAAGCGCACTACATACCTGCGAGGGTCTCATGGCGCTGGGGGGGGAAGTGTGCTACTGATCAAACAGCCAGATCTTGAGTATCCTCCTGAAGGTCAGCAGGTCGTTGTTCTGTCGTAGGCTCAGTGGGAGGGTGTTCCATGTCTTGGTGGCGAGGTGGGAGAAGGATCTACCACTGGTGGTTGTTCTTCGGATGCGCAGAACAGTGGTGAGTGAAAGGTCGGCGTAGCGTAGCTGGAGGTTGGGGATGTAGAAGGAGAGCCGTCTGTTGAGGTAGGCTGGGCCGGTCTTGTGGAGTGCCTTGCGTGAATTGGGTGAGGAGCTTGAAGGATATCCTCTTGCTGATGAGGAGCCAGTGCAGATTTCTCAGGTGGGGGTTGATGAGGCCGTGACACTGTACGTCGAGGATCAGTCGTGCAGAGCCATTTTGGATGCGTTGTTGTCGCTTGATGGGCTTGGTCATGGCTCCTGCGTAGTGGGTGTTTCCGTAGTCGAGTCTGCTGCTGACGAGGGCCTGGGTGACTGTTTTTCTTGTATCTGTCGGGATCCATCTGTAGATCTTGCGGAGCATGCGGACGGTGTTGAAGCAGGAGGAGGAGACGGCGTTGACTTGCTTGGTCATTGAGAGCGTTGAGTCGAGGATGATTCCCAGGTTGCGTGCGCAAGGAGTTATAGGGCCCTGTGTTATGCCCCTGAGGCACTAAAGCAAATGTAATGTATACTTTGTTTTTTCTTCTTTTTTTATGTTTGAAAGCTTTATTTGAAGAGCAATAATGAGATACAACCATATGACATCAGCAAAAAGATATAAGGTGAATATAGCCGTTCTAAAAGCATAAGATTGCTAATGTCAACAAAGAGATAAAAGCATTTTATAGGTTTTCTAAGGGGATAAAGAAGGGAGGGAGGGGGAGGGGAAGAGAGGAAATGCTTTAACAAGATAAATCTATAGAGAATAACGGCAAAAAGGTAAATGGCACGAGTAATAATAAGATTAATGCAATATGCATCACTATAAACAATATTATATAAACAAGAGGGAGAGAGTATAATCCTATAAGGGGGTTTAAAATTCTCTGAATTGATATGGATAGGATTCTGGTGAACTAATTGATCTAGGTAATTAGTAAGAGGTAACCAATAAAGATCTACATTACGAACTGGTTTACAGGAAGAGGCAAAGGCAACATCAAGTCTATGAAAGTGACATAGAGAGTTCCACCAACCTTGTATGGAGACAGTCGTAAGGGATTTCCAATTAGAAGAGATGTGTTGAAATGCAAGTGCGAGCATTAGATCAAAAAGACCTTGTGAGTGTGGAGGTAAAACTAAAGAGTCAGAAAGAGAGCCTAAAAACAGAAGATGTAGTGAAAATGGAGCGGAAAGAGTAAAAATGCGAGAAATACAAGACCAAACTTTATTCCAGAAAACAGACACAGTAGGACAGAGAAAGAACATATGCAAAAGATCAGCATTAGAGTTACCACAAGTCCAACAAATAGAATCAGAAGAGGATATAAAATGAGAATGAGAAGAGGGAGTAAAATACAATCTATGATATAGAAAAAATAAAGATTGAGTAAGAGATGCAGCTAGAGAAAGTTTTAAAGGTCTGGACCGGAGTTGAACCCAGAGAGCAATAGGGTAGGTACATTCTAAATCTTTTTCCCAAGAAAGCTCCAACTTGGTTTTGACACGATCAGGGCTAGGAGAGGCATAACATTTTAAATCATAGAAGCTTTAGGAAGGTTAGAAAGGATCACAAGAAGGTGAAATGGAGGGGTTAGTGAGGTGGAAGAAGGAAGAGAATAGTAGCAATCAAGGATTACACCCATAAGTACAGTAAATTTCTGTAGGAAAGAGCGAGGGCATCGGAATCGGAGTTAAAACTGGGGAAAACAGCAAGGCAACACACCATCAAAAAGATGATTAACCCATATGATACCCTTCGACCTCCAAGACGTCCAACAAATAGGTCTGTTATTTATGAGAAGAAGAGAATTATACCAGATGGGGGTGCGCAGAAATGAATCACGAGAAATGTCTATCGGAAAGACGAAAGGTTTCAAAAGAGAAAAGGTGTGTTTAAACAAAGAAAGGGAGGTATAGGGAGATTTGGTGGAAAATTGCAAAACTTCCTCAAAAGAGAAGGGTTGTAATAGGGTCTGTTCAATGCAAAGCCAAAGAGGAGAAAAGGGGGAAGATTCTGACAAAAGCCAGCGAGCCGATTGACGTAAAGAGAAGGATTTGTGATAAAGACAGACATCCGGAAAGTGAACCCCACCGTTCGATTTAGATTGACGAACAGCTGCAAGAGAAATTCTAGATTTTTTGTTTTTCCAAAGGAACTTTGAAAGAGATGAGTCAATACGTTTGAAATAAAGGGCTGGAATATGCACAGGTAACATGGAGAGGATGTAGATAAGAATAGGGGCAATCATCATCTTGATAGAATCAAGACGATCCCACCAAGAGAGAAAAAGGGGATTCCAGGAGGAAAACAGCTGGTCGAATCGAGATAAAACAGCGGACATATTTAATTTAATAGAGGAGGCAATAGAATTATAGAACCAAATACCAAGATATTTGATCTTCGTATTGTTCCAGGCAAAGCCAGTCGAGGTAAAAAGTTGAGGAAGACAAGAGTTTGTCAAGGGGAGAATTTCATTTTTAGCGGAATTGATCTTGTAGTCTGAGACAAGGGAGAATGCAGTGAATGCAGACAGTAGAGGGGGATAGAAATTTCGGGGTTTGAGATAAACAGAAGGATATCATCTGCATATGCAGAGAGTTTTAATTGATGATCACCGTAGGGAAAACCAGTAATAGAGGCATTATTGCAGATCGAGGAGAGAAACGGTTCAAGAGCTAAAACAAAAAGAAGAGGGGAAAGAGGGCAGCCTTGACGAACACCCCCTTGGAGAGAGAAGGAAGAGGAAAGATGGCCGTTTACAAGAAAAGAGGCTTTGGGAGAAGAATATAACAAGGATATGAGAGAAATAAAGTTAGGACCAAAGCCATGTCATTTTAGGGAAGCAAACAAAAAGGACCAATCTACTCTGTTAAAGGCCTTTTCGGCATCTACAGAAATGGTGGCTAAAGGAAATGAGAGGGATGAGGCCTTATTCAAGACATTTAGAAAGAGTCAAGAGTTGTCAGAGGTAAGCCTCCCTTTAATAAAACCACATTGCTCTTTACCAACAAGATGAGGCATAAGTGGATCCAGACGAAGAGAAAGTAGTTTAGAAAAAAGTTTGTAATCAACATTGACCAATGAGATTGGACGGTAGTTTTTACAGTATTTGGGATCACAACCATCTTTGGCAATAAGGCAAATGGTGGCATCCTGAAAGGAATCCTCTGACTTCCCAGAAGAGTAGAATTATTGAAAAAGTTTAAAAGCTTGGGTAATAAGAGGTCAGAGAAATGTAAATATAATTCAACTGAAAATCCATCATGGCAAGGTGTTTTACCCTTAGTAAGAGAAGATAAGGCTGAAGAGAGTTCCTGTACAAACGAACGAACGAACTTTAGCTTTATTCGATTTTTAGGTATAAAATCATAAAAGCACATTGCAAAATATATACACAATTACATTTCAAATCATATCACGGTAAATAACGTTACAGCTAAAAATCTTTAAGAAAAATCAGGTACCAAATGAACAGTGTATCAAGTAAGAGTCTGGGTATTAAAAAACCCCTCAACCCGGAGCCGTTTTGGTCCAGCCAAAAATTGGCCTCTTCGATGTTCTTGTATGGGGATAAAGTGATTCTCTGGGATAAAAGTCAGATAATCCCCAGGTATGTATAGGACCGTCTCCTATCTGTGGTTTCCAGGACTGGAGGTAAGGGACGACATTACTGTTTATAAACTTTATCAGAACCAGGTCACCGGATCTCTCTTTTCGGAGCGGACCCAACCATCCCACCCTTCTAACACATTGTATACTACCATCAATGTCAGGGGGTAGGGGTCTATTTTTTGTTAGCCAAAATAGGGCCTTATTTCTCAGCTCCTGTTCACTTTCAGTTTTTCCCTTTGTGAGTTCAGGGACCCCAGAAAGGACACCCACGAACGGGGCAGCTTCTGGTGGTAGGTGGATATGATTTGTTCCTCTTTGTATGTTCCTTATCTTGGAAGGTGACCCTTTAGGTGGCGTGTTTACTTTGTTCTGTCCCGTCTTAAAGGAACAGCTGTTTGCTGTTTTTATTTTGGTGGAAACTTTCTCGGTAGCTTGGGTTAGTGTGCCTGGTGATGCCCGATGGAGTTGAAGAACACTACTTTGTGGAGTTGTCAGAGGCTTTACAATATCGCATAAAGGCTGTGGTTGGTTGGGGTCGGCCTTGTTTTTTAGGAGTATCGAGTTTATCCTAATCATTTCCTCTATTGCCGCAATCCTGTCCCTAAGATCGTTCATTCTTTCTATTAAAGGGTGTATTGCGGCATTAAACATAGTCTGTATCTGGGCCAAGAGGGTTAGTGAAGTTGGGGGTGCAGGCAATTTATTTTCCTTGGCTTGGGAATCTGTTTGATTTTCGGCTGGTCGTTTTATTTCACCTGAAAAGTCATGGGAGAACAATATAGGGTTCATACTGCCTATTTCAGGTGGGCAGGGGGAAGTAGCCAGGAGGTTTCCATAGGGTGGGGATGATGTACTGGGATGGGGGCTTGTGATGGCTGAGGGGCAAAAGGAGGCATTAATATGCTCCGATGTCGACTTAACGGCCGCATACTTAGTTTTGCATAAACTGTTAAGTTCCTCCAGAAATGATAAGTTTGGTGATGCGACAACAGGCGGTGTTGTTTTGATTAAATAAGGAACCATCGTCCCCTTTGCCAAGTCCCTAGTCACAGTGGGAATCTTCGGGGCCCCCTTACGAGACATGTTGTAAGTATCAGTAGGCACCTACGAGGAGTGAGAGTGGTTTTGACACGAGATGTCTTACCTATTATAAGTGCACGGCCAGGGGGGGTGGCCCGTCCCGGCCTCTTCTGTCCGATGAGGGACGTAGAGGGCCCGCCCTTTGCCCGGGCTTCGCCCGGCGCTCCCGCACGCGACTCGCGTTGCGAGAGGTTCTCCTGCCTTTTGCCGGCGCCTCCTGGCGCTCCGCTGACGTCACCTGACCGCCGGGGCACCTGGGGGATGTAGTCCCTTGCCCTCGCGGCGGTCAGGGGGCTGGCGCTAATGTGGCGCAAGAGTCTCTTCAGCCGTTGCCCTCACGGCACTTGGTGAGTGTTGCTGGACCTCCCCGGGCGATCTCCTCCCTGTTGTCAGCTCCCCTGCAGCGCTCGCCACCAGCGCTCGGCTCTCCTGCCTTTTGCCGGCGCCTCCTGGCGCTCCGCTGACGTCACCTGACCGCCGGGGCACCTGGGGGATGTAGTCCCTTGCCCTCGCGGCGGTCAGGGTGCTGGCGCTAATGTGGCGCAAGAGTCTCTTCGGCCGTTGCCCTCACGGCACTTGGTGAGTGTTGCTGGACCTCCCCGGGCGATCTCCTCCCTGTTGTCAGCTCCCCTTTCATTGCAGAGTTCCTGTAATGAAAGATCAAGTTTGAGGGCTGGAAAATTGAGATGAGAGGAAGAGGGAGAAGGTATGTTTTCAAGATAAGATTGGATAAGTGAAGCAGTCGGAGGAGATTCTGGAGTATATAACTGTCGATAGAACAATTGGAACTGGTCGAGTATATCTTTGTCAGTATGAAGAAGGGTGTTTTCAGGGGAATAAACAGATTCTATGAGGGTACGTTCCTTACGGGATTTAAGGTAGTTGGCTAGGAGTTTACCGGATTTGTTACGACCACCATAGTAACGCGCACTACTACGAAGGATTATTGAAGATGCATTATCAGTGGTAAGCTTATTGAAGGCAATTTTCGCCCGCAAAAGACTAGGTGGCATGCAATTATCAGAAGAGGTATAGAATTGATGTTCCAATTGTTTGATATGGGAAAGAGAGAGTTTACGTTTTTGAAGAAATTAATTCTTTTTCCTAGAAACAAATTCAATGATAAAGCCCCTTGCAGTAGCCTTAAAGGAATCCTAAAGAATATGAGAAGGAGTATTAGGATCCGAATTAAAGTGAAAGAAATCATTGGTAAAAGAACGAAAAGAGGAAGAGAAAGTAGGATCAGTGAGAAGGGTACAATTAAAACGCCATCGAGAAGATGGCGTTTTAATTGTACCCTTGAGGGTAAATCAAGATCTGTTACAATAGGAGCACGATCTGAGATGACTATGGGTTCGATAGAAGAAGACAGTAAGTTTTGAGATAAGGGTTGAGAGAGAAAAATATAATCAAGTCGAGAGAAAGAGGAATGGGGAGGAGAGAAAAAAGAATAATCCAAAGTATCAGGGTGTGTAAGTCTCCAGGAGTCAGTGAGATGTAATTGAGAGATAGTGTCTAAAAATTGTTTGTGAGGTTTGTGTGGGATAAAACGGACTGTAGATTTGTGATCAAGAAATGGATCCATAACCTGATTACAGTCCCCTCCCAAAAGGAAAAAATCATCTTTGTGTTGACTACCTTTGCTGTGATTAAGGGCCAGAATGAAGAGTCAGGTTGAGTAGGACCATAGATATTCAAAATAGTGAAAGGAATTGAGTTAATTAAAAGTTTAGCCAAAATCCATCTACCCTCAGCATCTTTTTCTTCTTTTATGGATTAAAATAGCAACACCATTTTTCTTGTTAACAGAGGGGGGGAATAAAACTGTACCAACCCAGGATCTTATCAGTTTAAGGGCTTCTAGTTCGAAAAGATGAGTCTCTTGTAGAAGGACAATATCAAGGGAATAAGAGGATAAGTGAGAAAGTACTCTCTGCCGTTTAATGGGATTAATAAAACCTTTTACATTCCAGGAAACAATTCTGAATGTATAAATGAAACAGATTTAGTAGTGTCAAAAAGTGCAAAAACAATGTACATACATCAGAAAGCCGAAGGAAGAAAAGAATAAGAAAAGAAAGAAGAAATAACAAATAACTTCAAGTAGACGGGGGTGGTGAAGAAGGAAGAAAAGAGAGAGAAATGCAAGGGAGCAAAAGAGGAGAAAAAAGAAGAGACAGTACATATCCAAAAGGACAACTTCAAAAGACATACCTGAGGGGGGGGATACAAGAGGAAAGTGAGGTAATGGCGGCACTCAAGAAGACTAACCGCATGAAGAGCAGCAAACCAACCTCATCGGGACATCAGGAATTACAGAAAAGGAGCCACAAGATGGAGGGAACAAATATCAGGAAGCTGTGGAAGGGAATGAAATCGGATGAGAACAAAGAATTAACCACAAGGATAGAATACAAGGTATATCACAAACTATTACACTTAATCTCCTGTGAAAAAAATAAAACAAGATACATATGAATACAAATTAACAGTAGGAACGATAAGAGGAGAGATAACCGAAAACAGTCAGATATTGATGGTGAACAAATCAACCACTAGAAGAAGAGGAGGTCTCCATGCCAGAATTAGATTGAAGAAGAAGGACGTTTTTAAGTTCGCCAGGGTCTTGAAAAGTCCATTTTTGGTTCTGGTGAGTAAACTTAAAGATGCATGGATGAAACAGTCCATATCAAGCACCAAGAGCACGTAGAGATGGCCGGAGAGACAAAAATGCTGTCGTACTTGCTGCAGTGACAGTGGAAACATCTTGAGAAAGGTAGACTCTTTGGCCAAGTCAGGAAACTTGACGAGGAGTTCTAGCAGCGGAAAGAACTGAGAGTAAATCCCTAAATTTCGAGAAGAGAATGATGACTCCGCGTGGTTTTGGTGAAGCAGCTGATCAAGGAGCAAGCCTGTGGGCTCTTTGGATACTGAGAGAAGTGGTAGGTGGCATGTTTAGAAGCTTTGGTAAGAAGGATGTGAAAAAAGTCACTGGGTCGTCACCTTCCAAAGATTCCGGCAAACCATAAATACACAGGTTATTCCTTCTGTTTCTATTTTCCAAATCCTCAGTCTGTTGCTGAAGGGAGAGAATTGATTTTTCTAAGGAGGAGATGCGTTGAGAGTTGGTTTGTATCTCCGAGACTTGCTGTTCAACAGAAGAAATCCGGGAATCCATAGTCGACCATTTTTCTTTCAGGAGTTGCATGTTTTTGTTAGTTTCTTCAATAAATGGACCTAACGCACGTATTTCTTCCAAAATTAACTCCATAGAAATAGGAGATGAAGATTTCTCAGGTGAGGGAAGATACTGTGTCAAACGTTTGGGTGGAGTAGTAGGAGTAGAAGTTTTATTGGACATAGCCTTCGTAGTAGAAGAGCGATGGGATGATGCTCCAGCCATTGTTCGTACAGGAGCAGGAGGACGTTGTGGTAAAGGAGAGGCTACCGTAACAGTTGTAGAGGACTCAAAAATAAACTTTGGCAAATGCAGCTTAACCATAGAAAACAAAGAATATCCAAGATGAAATAAAATACTCAGAAGGAAAAAAAAAAAACTTCGAACCACGTGGGAATTTCATAAAAATCAGAATTCTCCAAACATCAGGTGAGTAAAGGGGTGTTGTTGGCACAAGTTCATAAGGAGAAAGAAGAAATCCTCACAGAAAGAGGTTTGCGTCCTTAGTATTGATGAAGGGAGAGGCTTTGTTCCAAAGATGATATAAAGTGAAAGGTCATTTGAACAACAACAAATACATGACCTGAAAGCCTTACCACAAAGCAGGTGAAAGAACATTGCACAATGATGTAAACAGTGGATATACAAAGCCAAACTTGGCCACACCTGCAGTTAGCAAGGCACTTTCAATGAGTAGAAGGAGATTTCCTCACAATAAAAGACTTGAAACCATGGTAATGGTGAAAGGAGGAGCTGCATTCCAAGGTCTAAAATAGATAAAAAGCCAGTCCAGCAACAAAAAGATGTGTGTGAATCAACATCTCAGCGCAGATGAAAGCACATCAAAGTTGAGGCAAATAACAAAAAGAAAACTGGCAGATTTGTAGATGAAAGCGCTTTAAAAAGGTGATTAGCGCGCCATGGAGAGTTTCTGAGGAGAAGCTGAACGCGTAGAAAAGCGCACGTTCACTAAATGGAGGCTGCTGTGTTCGCATAGAGGCAGTCACCGCTCATAAGTGGAGCAGAGCAGCACATCAAAGGACAATAAGGCGCTCACCCGACTCCACATACATTCTGGTGCGGGAACGTGGTATTTAGGCACAGCGTGCTGCAGGAAAACCGCGATGAAGGCATCCGTGAGTTGTCCGATGCGGCGGAGCTAACTCTCTAGCCGTCCATCTTGTGCGGCGCCGAAGCCACGCCCCCCGAAATGAATGCTTAATTGACAATCTTTTCCAAATAAGAAAAACAAACTGTACATTAGATGTAAAATGACAATATGACACCACATTCGCTAATGTTCTAAAAGTAGAAAATACAAATGTACAAATGTAAGATTATAGCTGCTAAATTTGAATACATTATAAATTATAAAGAACTCCTTGTACAACCTAAATAGTTATTTAAATAGGTAAAACTTAATTCCACACAACGGGGCGTCTGCTCAAGAACAGCACTCTTGTAATGAGTTCCTACATTTCTTCTCAAATAAAATGACTCTAATTAGGAACTCCATACATCGTGAGCAATAATTATCTTTCTACTCTGCTTTCTTCACTACAAAGCAAGGTATATCACCACTCAGCTAGCCCAATTTAACAGATATTACACAAGATTTAAAGTACATGTTCTATTGTGAATATGTAATCCAATATCAGGTACTCCAAAAGGCCTTGAAGCGATTTTTCAATTTATGGTGCTCACTAATGAATTCTCCCCAAGAGAAGTTGTATTCTGATAAGTTCTAAAATTGAGTGTATTATTCATCTGCTAAAACAAAGCAGATTCCAATATGATGAACACTTGTTTGCTTGTGACAAATCTGCCCTGGTTAGGGAATGCTCGAAAAAAATGCGCGGACAAACATCTAAACAAGCATATTGGACAAAACAACCTCCTTGTTCCACACCAGTTGGAATTCAGAAATGAACATAAAACTGAATGATCTTTGAGTCATTGTCTGCATGTTGTATGGTTTCTCTGTTTGTCTTCATATCCTTTTGATTTACAAGTGGTTATTCACACAACTGATCAATATAAACTCCTGGAGATACTGGGGACACACATGTGCATCAGAGGTGGGCTTTTGAAATGGTTTGGGTACTTTTTCACTATTCAAAAGAACTTGTTCAGAAAAGTTTAACATCTGTAACTGCACCAGTAGTATGTGGTGTCTGCTAGAGTTCAAACCTGGCTCCTGTGTAATTTAGTCAATGCAAGGAACTGTTGACAAGACAAGAGTAGCAAGTTATCAAAATACAGATGACAACCAGATCCACTTGAAGATCTCCTTGCTAGAAGATATTGCCACATAAAACATTTGCCTTTTGAAGATCCGGGATTGGATGTCTGTTGTACTGCCTAAATTGTACCCAGTCAGAGAAACCAGAATTCATCCTGATTGGGCAAATACATGGCTCAAAGGACAGGAAATGCAGCTAGCCAAAATAAGCAAAGTTTCTGACCCACCTTTGCTTTGCTGAAGAGGTGAAATCACTAAGCATCTTGATTCAATCACTTAGCCTTTTCAACCCAAGCTATGATGTTTACCATTAAAAAGAATCATATTCTTCCTCCAGCCAGGTCCTGCATACTATTTGTATAAAGATAACAATTTATATTTGAATGATGAGATGAGCCTAGGTAGTGCACAAAGCAGACATTAAAGAGGAGGGGTGAAACATTGAGGAACTCTAGCAGTGGATGGACAAGATGCAGCACTAAAGGAGGGACGTGATGGTACAAGAGAGTGAGAGGAATGCAATAATCCATTGAAGGACAATACCCTGTACTCCAATGGGCTCAAGTTTTGAGAGCAATGTAGGATGATGACCATGTCAAAGAAGACGACTTGGACGGTAGATGATGTAAAACAACTGCATTTGACACCACCATAGTCTTGATGTCATTCCAGTATAAAAGAAGACTTGATAGCACAAGCCAAGGTGGAAACCTGTACGGAGCAGATAATTAAACGTAGGTTCTGTCAAAGAAATAACCATTGCAAATTTGGTGATGGAGGGACCAGCTGATCAATATCTATTTTTAAGGAATAGTTTTTTATGTAGGCAGTTCTAGAGGGGAAATACCCCAGATTCTAGATTCCTGGAGATTTCTAGTGATAGCTCTGGCTGTGATGGCTGCTGATAAATTAATTGAGGATGTCCTTGAATATGTCTGCTGGAAATAGATGTGCTGGTGCTCTTGCTGTGCTACAAGTTTTGTGATGTTTGCAAATTCATCATCAAATTCAGGGTCGAAGAAGAGTACTCTCTGACACAGAGTGAGTAGAGATACGAAGGAAATGTTTGAGTTATGTTATATATCCTCCTCAGCTATTGCATCAAGGTCATTTCAAGATCTTTTACTTTGGATATGAAGTGGTCTGCCAGAGATGCACTTACATTTCAGAAGTTGATGACTTTGGAAGTTAAACTTACAGGATTCTGGAATTCTGCAGTTATCTTGTGAAGTTGGACTGGTAGCTCAAAGGAGCACATGGAACAGGGAAGTGTTTTTTTTTACCTTATTGACTTTGGCGTTATAGATTCTAGAATGATATCGGTGTATATGTTTGACATGTTGTTTTTCATCTTTTCCCATAACCTTTCCTAAGCTGTTTTCCCTTTTTTTGCAGAGATTTTAGATTTAGACTCATTCAAATTGTTTTCTGATATTGATTTGAAGTTCTGGAGGTCTACAGTGTTGGAACTGCTGAACTGTATTTATCAGATTGTTAGTTTTGTATAGAAAGAGGGAAAATCAATTTTTCTACCCATTCTCCATCAGTTGCTTGAGTGTTGTTAGTTGTACTCTTCATTGATGAAAAGAGGTGTAGAAGTTGAATTTAGTTATAACATGAGCAATCTAGAGAATGTTATATTTTTCAATTGCTTTGATGAGTATATGAATGGCATTTTTTCATGTTATAAATAAATAACTAAAACAAATGTCATTGCGCACACTGAAATGCCAAATGCATTTCAGCGCGAGCAATGAAATTAGTTTTAATTCTTTATTTATTTACATTACTCCAGTCAGCCGTGAGCCAGAGTTTTCTACCCCCCGCACTGCCACTCCCTCACCCCGCCCCACCGCCCTGTACACACACCCTCCACGAGCCGCTACTGGAACAGTAAACACCAATCACCAAGCTAAAAGAATAAGCAGCAATGTGTTAGAAGATGTAGGCTGATATTTGAGCTACAGTCACAAAATAAAAACAACATTTACAGGCATCTTTATTGCTCATTCACCTTCTGAACTCAAGCATCATTATTTTGGCGGTGATGTAGCAACTCGCATCCCTACTTCCAGCACCTATGGTTGGAGCAAGGCCAACTAGGATTTAAGCTGGGAAGTTGTTCTTTGTATCCATACACAGCAAATAACAAGCACTGAAGATTTGATTTGTGCCGAAGGAATTTCTATATGGAAGCAAGTGTGGAGGGTAAGAACCCATTTTGTAAGGCTGAATGAGCGTTTTCATTAAGTGCTTGAGAAGATGACCATGAGAAATATTTTTTATAGGCCAGATAGAATGCAATATGGCTTTCCATACCTGTTGGAGCCACATTAGTGAAAGTCTAACATTGGAAGGCCCGTCGACTTTTGAGCAAATGTAAGTATAATGTTCTACTGAGATAGTCTACCCTTCAATATAGGAAAGGGTATAATATTTGCCACACATCTTGTTGTCAAATTGGATATTAGGATTTAGTTGCAGAAATGTTTGCTGCAGAACAGTTTGGAGATTTCCCTGTGCAACCTTAGCGAGGTTTGATTTCTGCCACAGTGGATGGCAGAAACTCTCCTATTCAAACTCTACATCAGGCTTTGTGCTATAAGCAGAAGGTGCATTGCAAGGTGGTTTAGCTTGACAAAAAATGTCTAAGGGAAAAGTATTCCAAGCCTGACTGAAACCACAGAGAAGTATTATCAGAAGAAAATTGCAGAGTAGGAATGAGCGGCTGAGAAGCATACCAACAGTAATAACCAAGCTGTCATGTAAAAATGACATTATATTTAATTCCTCTTCATATTCTAAAAACATCGAACTAAACGCTCTTCACCTTCTAATTTAATATATTTTTAAATTTTTTAAAATATACCGTTGCTTGTGACTGTGAGGACCATCACATTTTTCCTTTTGCCTATCACTTAAAATTACAATGGCATATTTTCTTCCTCTCTTTACCCCATCTATTGGTGTCAAGTGGTTATATTTTCACATACTCCAAGTTCGATATGTGTGCGTGATATGGTCAAAACACATTATTGAAGAACAATTGCACGAAAGAGGTCATTTTGTAAGGCATTATTATTACAGCGCCTCTGACACCTCGATTACATTAGGCTGGCACACATGCCATTAGGAACAAGAACAAAGTGTGCTTTGAAAGGCGTCATTTAGATATTTGAAGTCAGTCATTAATGAGTTTCAAAATTATACTTTTTTAACAGCATATATTCTTCAAATGTTTGACTAATGCACCTCTTCAAAAGAGGTCTGGAGGAAAATTACTTCTCCCAGCATCCTTTTTCTCATGCCTTATCCAACAACTTCATTCACCATCTCTCTATTTCTCTCTGTCTTTACCCGAATCTCTTTCCTTTTCCTGCGCTCTCACTCCATGTTTCCCTCTCTCTCCATCTCAATATCTCTTGCGCACTTTGGGGGTCATTAGGATGGCGGGCGGACATTTTATCAGGAAATCGGACCACCCGCCATAAGGGCGGGGTCCTGTGGGGGCCATTAGGATGCGCCCGCCACAGTGGCAGGTGCATCCTGCATTCCTGTCATTGTGGCGGGCGGTGCACTCAGCACCGCCCGCCACAATGCAAGGAAGGCTTGTTGTGCACTTCCATGCACAACATGGCCGGCACGGAGCGGTGCCTGACATGTTGTGCATGGAACTGCAGGTGCACACCCCACCCCCAGAGTCCCTGGGGGCCCGCAACGGCCCCCACAAGCATTTACCGCATGCCACGGAAAGGCATGTTTCCGCCCCCATTATAATATGGCTGGCTGGGTCTGACAGACACCGCCACCATATTAAACTCTTTTCCACCCGGTCTAGTTGTTGACCAAGTGGAAAAGCACGGCCCCCCCACCATAGTAATATGGTGGGGGGGAAATGGGTGGTGGGCGGGGACGATACGCCCAATATCCTAATGGGCCCCAAAGTCTTTATTTTCTGTTACTCTCAATCTCTTGCATCGTTTCGCTGATTTTCTCTTTTCATTGACCTCACCCTCTGCACAGTACTCATCTTAAAATCGTCACGGCTTTTCTATCTCTGTACTACTATCTCTCCTTTCACTGACACTCCTTGTCTATTACTCTCTCTCTCATCCTCTCCCTACAAATGTCTGTTTCTCTCTCTTCATCACTGCATTCCACATTTCGATACTTTGTTTCTCTGTCATCTTACTATATATTGTCCACCCTTCTGCCTGGTTCCCTATTTCTCAAAATTCCAGTCAGTCGCTTTCACTTTCACTCTTACCCTGTCTTTCCCTTTCTCTCTCAATTTCACACTCTCCCCTAACTCCCGCCCCCCACCCCCGGCTATTCTTTTTCTGGCACTCCCATTCTTTGTCATCACTCTCTTTCCCACTCTCTATCGTGCTCCCTATCTTTCTTTCCTCGCTATCTCACTCTACAACTCTTTCTTCCGACTATTTTTTCCTACATGTCTCTCCTTCCTTTTCGACTTCCTCAGCGTCCTACCATTGATCCTCAAGTGAATCTATTTATAAGAGAACTTTTCCTATTTTTTAAAGTAATGTACTTTGACGCAACATACTTACCTCCTAATTAGTTTTTATTAATTCATGCTTGTGTTGAATGATCTGTTTTCAACTTTCTCTAGTGGAAAGAATGCAGCAGCTAACCGAGCATAGACTATTTATTACCTTTGAGCAGGGCATAAAGGTCAAACAAAGGAAATGGGTTATTATTATGAGCACTTCATTTTCTAGATAATGTGTTAGTCTTTTGTCAGAGTTTAAAAGGCGTGGTGTATCGTGAGGCATGCGCCTGTCTTTTCTATTGACCCTATCCATCGATTTTAACTCACATGTAATGAGCCCATGGTTTAATTACTCTTTAATTGTGTTTTGTGAAATGAATTCAACTAAAGCATTCACAGCCAATCATCCGTTGCGCTGGCACATCTGACCAATCAAAAAACTCAGTGGAGTTATCCTGGAATATTAGGAATATTTAAAGTGCACATGGAATTTAAAAATGGGTCAGATTCATGAAAGCACGTTAGCTGCTGGGGCCAATATTGTCTAAAGAATTTTCCACTCTGCAGCCAATTTACAGTTTATTAGTCATTGGCATTCTGGCACTGAAGTTACGTGGGCGCTTCTTGTATATAAAGAACTGTACCTCATTGTGGCATTGTTTGATCATGCCAGGTAAGTGTCAAGGCTAGAATGTGCACCAATGTAGGTGTGATCAGGCACTGTGAAGGATTTCCAATATGGGCCTCATTATAAGTGCCCTGGGAATCCACCTGTTAAATCCGCTCCCGGAGTGATCGATACTGGGGGTAGAGTAACTTAATGGCGCAGTTAACAGAGTATTATGAGTGCATGCAGTTTTGTAACAAGAATTCCATCTGGCAATATTGTTACCTAACTATCATTTATAAAAATATTGCCCCTTTGGGGTTAATAATAGAAAATCTGCTCCATTATGTTTGCAAGCAACATTTGGGGCACAGGATCGGATTCCAGTAACGAATCCCTTAATGTTTTTTACTTTTAATGTTCTCTGTTTCATAGCTGCCAAGGATACCATGTGTTACCTTACTGTTTCTTTAGTTATTCCTCTTACCATCTGTTGGCACGCAATATCTTCGTAGACCTCTTTGTGCAATAGAATGGGTGCTCTTCATTTTATACTCACCCACTTACTAAGCACTCACAGTAAATGGGCCACTCTTAATGTCTTAAATACTACCAAGAACTATCATCTCACCTCTAGATTTTCACCAGAAGTGTCACTTATTTCCACTCCTCATATGTCATGAGACTCACTCATGGAGATTTTATTGAGCTGTGGGAGATCCAATTAGATGTCTCAGGATCAGCATCAGAGACACACTTCAACTCCACTTGGCATCTTTGTTAACAATGCGGATGCATGAGTTTACAATATTTCAATTCCATGTCTGAAAAAGGGGGTACACCAAAAGGCAATACTAACTACTGGGGTGTAGTGGGTCCACTTTCTTTGTTGATACATGTGCACAGTGATTGAATTACTTCAGAATCTTTGTTGATGTTATTACTTTTTTGGGATGCCACCTTGCTTACAGAAAACATAGGATATTGGGGTATATTCCTTTGTAGTGTGTGAAGTATTATTAAAGTAATTTTACAAAATGTTATTCACTAAACTACAGGCAGACACCTTTGCCTCATCTGTCTTTTCTAGATAGAGATTTCTGCCACAATGTTGGATATCTCCACACACACATGCTTAGGTTTTAGTAGTAAATGTGGGAGGACAAGGGGTAGTGACTGGGAAATGTGGAAAACCTACTACCAAATGGAAGGGTTTAAGGGAAATATTAAAGGTTTAAAGAGGGCAATTCCGCTACAAACACCCTTACAAAAAACAGTAAGCCAATGTTATTTGCAAACTACACTTCCAAAATAACGAAAGTTCTAAAGGTCTCAAAAAGTAGTGAGTGTTCTCTGGTTCGACCTTTGAGTAAGTCAAGCACCACACATGGCCACTTAGGGGTCAATTAGGATGGCGGACGGATCACCACCGCCATGCAGGCGGTGGCGATCCGTCCGCCTTCCTCGCCCGTCGCCACCTATTTCCCCCGCCATAATACAATGGCGGGGGGACCGTGGCAGACGGGAAGACCGTCCACCGCTTCGGCCGCAGCGGAAAAGCTCTAATATGGTGGCGGTGTCTATCAGACACTGCCAGCCATATTATGATGTGCTGGGGGCTATGCCTTTCCGGGTCGGCAATGCCGCCACGAAAAGGCATACGGTCCTTGTATTGGGGGCCAGTTGCGGGCCCCCAGGGTGAGGGGGGTGGTGGCGGGTGCACATGGGGGGTACCTATGCTACCCCCCTGCAGTTGCATGCAAAATGCGGCAGGCACCGCGCAGTGCCTGCCGCTTTGTGCATGCAAATGCACAGCATTCACTTTTAACTTTGCGGTGGGTGCTGCTTAAAGCAGCACCCGCCGCAATGTTAAATATACGGGATGTAACCGCCAGGGTGGAGGTCACATCCTAATTGCAATGGAGGGAACGCTGCTGCCCCTGCGGACGGTCCCTCCACCTCGGACCTGCGTCCGTCCGCCATCATAATCGACCCCTAAGTTTTGCAGCTAGATGGAGCCAGGGACCTAAACTAATACCCCATTTGTAATATTGTTTAATATGTAAATAAACAACATTATTTCGACTTTTAAACAATACATAAATATTTTGTTTGCTGCTAAAAAAATATAAATAAATAATAAATATGTTTTATTTATTCAAATGTATTAGTAAACATAATTCAAAATTAACTGAAAACATAGCTTTTAAGAAACTTTAATACATCGTAATTAAAACAGAAATGCTACTCTTGAAGGAATTAAAAGAATTATTCTTTAGTAAGCATTATTTATAAAATAAATACATATTTTAAATACCTATTTAACGCAAATGTATTGAGTTGATGTGCTATAAAATATTATTAGCTCTAGGTTGACAATGAATACATTTAAATAGTAAAATTTCTAGATGAAAAATAAAAATGCTACTCTGGGATTTTTTTAAACTAATCGTCAATAAGCATTATTTATAAATTACTATAAAAAAACAAATATTCGATAAGCATTTTGTATAAATTAAATAAATACTTCAAATACTTAATACACATTTATTGAGTTAATCTGCTGTAACATAACATTAGTTCTAGGTAATAATGGATACTTTAAAAATTTACATTTCTAGTTTAATATATGTTTAATATTTTTTTCAAGATAAATAAACGTAACTATTTTCTCCATGCTTTCCCACTAGGAGATCTCCACCTACCTGTAAAAAGCTACTAGTAGTAACTTTATACCCAAAAACTTAGTCCTAGATTTCTCACTCCTTGAACTGAGGGGGTGGAGACATGAATGTCTATCTGTAGGTGTAAACCTACATTCGGAAATGATGAATAGTGTAACAGTGTGGACTTACGCCTAGATTCAAGAAGAAAGTTACATGTGTAAATTTACTGCTGTGAATAGAGCACATTGTTTTTAGTTCAGACAGTGCAAAACTGGTCAATGTGCTTTTAATAATATAATGTGTTTTTCTAAACCTTAGAGGGGATCTTTAAGTTCCATGTTATAGTTTAGTGACGATCAGAACAGTTTGTTTTTGTAACTCTCATTTCCCCACTGCGCGCAGTGGCGGCTCCTTGAGGGAGTGCTGCGGCGCGGAGGGGCAGGCCGGGGGGGGGGGGGGGTTAGTAAACTCCGGCATACAGCCAAACTGAGTTAAGTAATAAATAAATAAATAAAACGCATTACATTGCGCTTGGACGCCCACGGGCAACAATTGCGCTCTACAAATCCCCAAGTTTACAAGCTGCATCGCCATTTGGCGTTGACTGCTTGTGTTGTCTAGTCAGTCAGTGTGACTATTGATTTATTGGGAAATCTGCTGTAGGTGCAAATGAGGGCCAAGGAGTGCCTAGGAAGCACAAGGTGAGACAAATTGTGTGTTAGAGAACTTTTTTTTGAGAAGGAAACAGCTCAAGGATTTAAAAATAACATATTTTCTGATAGTACCAAAACCCAGCATCCAGTAGGAAGTTATATATTTTAGCTTCTCCCTCGGCTCATAGTGGGTTCATCAATACATCTTGATGAAGGTAAGTCTCTGATTTTTTCTACAAATGTTTTTGGGGATGTAATTTGTTTTAGGCCTTCACCATGCAGAAATTAGATGCATTTGGCATCTATTTACAATCATGGATGAGTTTCACAGGGATCTAAAAGGTGTTGGTGTCTCCGTATTTTGCACTAAAGATTGTTCTATGTTCTGATGGAATTGTCACAAAATAACCAGAATTTTGCAGTTCTGTTTTCTAATTTTCTAAAGGAAAATACCTGCAGAACTTTTTCCAGCAAAGGAAAATTAATTGATTAATTATGTGTAAGCCAAGAAATCGAAGGAAAAGGCCCAAGCCTGTTTTCCACTAGACTGCTCACCAAGGGACATTCAAAAAGAGTCTCATCATATTTATTAAACAAATTGATAGTTGATTACCATTAACATTACAAAAGTAATGTGTTGCCCTGTTAAGTGCTAATTTTTCCAGTGAACAGTGTGGCAAATATAAGTACAAGGCACTAATTAGTTTGATGGATGATATTTACATCTAGGGCCCTTTACACAAAGGGTACACTTTCTCTGTTTGTGCCATAACGCATCTTAAAACAGGTGCGCTGGACGCAAACCGGAAAAGTAAGCCCAGACTTCATTGAATATGCTGCCCCCGGGGCAGCACATTCAAGTGAAAAAAACATAGCAGCTTTGAAGCAGCCACCCCATGTTTCACTGTGCAGGCGGCAATCAGTGTGTACTTTTAAGAGGGGGGAGAGAACCCCTTGTAGACAGGTGCAGTGAGTGACTGCACCTGCCTTCAAGGGGATGTCCACCCCCTTGCCTCCCTCCAGAGGTCGGCCATCAGGGGGCGCATTTACAGTGCACTGCCTTTTAGGTGTGATTCCTCATAGCTTCTTTGCCTCTGTGTCCACGTCTCTAATACGACGCAGATGCAGAGCCAAAGGGATTTCTTTGCCCACATGCAAATGAGAGAACACCCTCTGGTGATAGTGCTGAAGCTACATGTGTGCCAGAGCTATCTGTATTACAGTAAGGGCTGCACAAGCGTCTGCAGCCCTTTCTGTGATATGAAAGTGCCCAGCGGGCATACAAAGCGGGTGCACATGCCCGTTGCGCCCCCAAGGCACTTTCCATAATACTGCCCTTGTAATTCTAGTTAAGTAGACTATGTGCCTTTGGCATGTTTTTCCAGTACTTACTAGGCTAGCATCAGTTTCTTGGATGTGGCAGATTAGTGCACAACTATGCTTACAAAACTTCTTAAGCAAAACATTTTTTTTTTTGCCGTCATCTAATGTCCTGGGTGGTAAATTGTGCCATGCATGTTAACAACTTCTTTCACCAGTGTATAATAAAAGCAGATGTATGTGAGTGGAAATGTGTGACAAGAATCTTTATTTGCTTATTTAAGCAGACACATTGTAGTTGAGGTACAGTACAATGCAAAAACAACACCACAACAATGCTACACTACTTTACAATAACTTCACAGTTATTTATGTGGAATAGAACAATAAAACCACAACACACAAAAACTGTTGACTGCACAAAGCACAACAATAAAATACAACACAATAAGCAACATATGCCAGAAAATGGTTTACACACCCAACTACAACTCAACAGAACTGCAAATAACACACAATACACTATCCACAAAACAAAATGGCACAAATATGTATTTCTGTTCCTATAAGAGGTGCGGTTAATTGCTGAGTTGTAATGTGCTTTTATTTTATGCTTTGGTAGATTGTTGTATTTTATTGTTGTGCTGATGCTGTGGATTTTTTTGGTATTGTGTTAGTGTTTTGTGTCACTTTGTGGTTGATTTATTATATTGTATTCCTTTGTGCTCTGCTATGTTTCGTTGTGTTACTATGATGTTTTTGTCACATTCGTTTTGTTTTTTTTCAGTGTTGTATTGCTTTTGGTTGCATTGCTTTGTTCTATTATTGTTTCTGTCAGTTTCTCTTTTATGTCTTACTTATGTTGTGTTGTGTTGTTCTTTTGCATTGTTTTTGTGTTGGGGTATCTTGTGCTGTTTTTCATATCGTTGTATTGTGTTTTCTGCACTTGAATGGCATTTTATGGCGAATTATTGAGTTGTGCAGTTACTGTGTGGTATTGTGTTTGTGATGTTAATGTGTTGTTTAGTTGCATTGCATCCTATTGTGGTTGTCATTTTGTGTTAATCTGTACTGTATTGCATGTTTTGTGATATTGTTTATTGAGCTGCATTGTTTCATTGTGCTGCGTTGGGATGATACTGTGTTCTTTTGTGATGTCCTGAATAGCAAATGCTACTACATTTCCAGAGAAGCACCACACCCATTCCATTAAGGTTTTAGAAAGCAACAAACATTTGCCACTGCTGAAGTAGGTAACATACCACCCCATCTGCTATTCAACCTTTTAGTCAACAGTCAGTCCAAAAGATCTTAAACCATATCTTTGAAATTTGGAATGTTGTTTCTTTTTTTAATTTTTTTTATTCCACAGTGTCTTGACCAAAAACAATTAATATATCCATTTATATCACTTCAAACATGCATATGCTCAGCAAACAATCCCCATATTCCGATACCAATTTTACGTTTCTTCACCCCTTTAACAGAATATAAACTAAACTCAAGATTAAATAAATTATACATCGTTGTCCTCCAACGTTCAAAAGATGGCGCTGCAGGTTGAAGCCAATCTGCTGCAATACACAACCTTGCTACAGTCATGGTAATGAAGATCGAATATCGATGTTTAAATAAGGGGGCACCCTTCCCTAATTGCGGCCCCAAACCTAAAAGCATAATTGAAGAAGTTATAACAACCGGTATCCCAATAATTCTACTTAAAAACTGTTCTATATTGACAATAAAATTCGCCAGATGACCACAGCTGAAAAAAAAATGTAGTTTATCGGCGTTATCCCCCCCACATCGAAAACAAAACTCCATTTAGCCATACGTGCCTGCGTGTAGTACAAATAAAAAACGTTTTGTAGCATTGCACACTCAAATTGGCAGAAAGTATTGATTCCCTCAACATTCAAATAGTATCTTTCATGGATAAGTTATCCATCCCCAAAACTACAAACCATTTACCATCATGTTTCTCTATTTCAAAATATTCTTTATTGAAAGTAAGTTTTTCCATATACAAAAACAAAAGCAAAACATTCGTAATACTTGTACCGATCTTGCAAAGTTGCGGCCTGGTGGGGCCATGAGAGAGAAAAAAGGAAGAGAAAGAAAAGGAGGGGGGGGGGTCACTGTTCCAGATATGCGTCGAGAGCTTCCCACATGTTATCTTTAGCGGTATGATTCGCCGTCTTGTGCTTGGCAGTGATATTGTCAGCCCCCCGGAGGAAAGTAACCCAGTTGAACCAGCGTTTGAAGGTGGCTTTGCTAGTGTCCTTCCAGTTACCCAGGATCGTTTTCACCGCAGCCGTCAGAAGTACATCGACCAGGTCTCGTACTTCTTTGGACTGAAGTTCTGTTGATAGGAAGGCAGTGGCTATCCCCGCTAGTCCTCTTTGTGTCTTGCTTCCTGTGACTGTGTCTATGACGTTATAGACCTTGCTCCAGAAAGTTTTGATTTTTGGGCATTCGTATAGCATGTGGGATAAATCTCCTGTTGCCCTCTGGCAATTCCAGCATATACTGCTCTCGCTAGCTCCCACTTTCCCTAGTTTCGCTGGTGTCCAATGCAGCCTGTGGAGTAACCAGTATTTGGTTTGTGCTAGTTGTGGCGTGATTTTGTTTTTGGACGCTGCCGTCCATAGCCTGGCTCTTTCCTCCTCGTTTAGAGGTCTTTGTATGGTCTGCTCCCAAAAGGCCAGTGTCTTATTGTTTAGAGTTGTGGTGCGTGGTGTGATTAACTTGTAAATTTGCGCTGTTTGGTGGCCTGTCTTGTTTAGGTTTTGTGTGTATTGTATGATGGTGGGTGTCTGTTTCGAGAGGCTTGCTTTGGTGACAGCCGCTTTGATTTTAAGGAATTCATAGAACTCCTTGTTTGGTAGGGAGGTTGTCTGCTGTAGTGCCTTGTAGGTGAGTGGGTTATTCCCTGCTTCTAGTTGTGACGGCGTTGTGATGCCTCTGCTGTACCATTCCTTGCTGTCAAGTGTTTTCCCCTTGTAAGTAATTTTTGTGTTGTGCCACAGTGATTCCCATTTGGTGCCCTTGATACTTACTGCCATTTCCCTGTCTACTCTCAGCAGCGCTGTCTTTGTGTTGTGCATTATCGCGTTTTTGGCCTCTGGGTGCTTGTGCGCCGTCAGGGCCATAATTGGGTCTGCGCCACCCAGAATGCTCCTTTCCAGGTCCAACCATACCGGCGTGTATTCTGGTGTGGGGGTTATCCAATGTATTCCCTGTTTGGCAAGGCATGCCGTCTGGAAGGCCTTGTAGTTTGTGAGATTCAGTCCGCCCTGTTCTTTTTTGAGTCTGAGTCTCGCTAAGCTGATTCTTGTTTTTTTTCCTCCCCAGAGGAACACGTTGATGCTTTTGTCTATGCGTTTGTGGAAATCGGTTGTGAGTGTGAGAGGCAGCATGGAGAGCATGTAGTTTAGCATGGGGGTGACCATCATCTTTATTGTCTCAATTCTTCCCCACCAGCTTATGAATTTGGGGCCCCACGTGTCTAGCCTAGACTTAATTTTTTTTAACATCGCCTCCTCGTTGTGATCTAGTGTTGTTCTTAGGTCTCTTCCGAAGAGGAGGCCTAGGTATTTCAGTGGTTTTGTCTGCCACGTCAGGCCTGACGAGCCCAGGACAGTATTGGTGGTGTGGCAGTTCATAGGTTTGCATTCGGATTTCTCCCTATTAAGCTTGTAGCCTGAGACATGCGCATATTCCTCTATTGTTTGCACAAGTGCCTCAATTGACTCTTGTGGGTTGTTTGTGGTGATCAGAATGTCATCCGCATATGCAGCTAGCTTGAAGGCTTGACCCTCTATCTGCACCCCCGTGATCCGGGGGTTTGATCTGATCATGTGGAGGAGTGGTTCCAGGGCCAACAGGAAAAGCCCTGATGAGAGGGGGCATCCCTGCCTTGTCCCTCTGCCTAGTGTGAATGTCTGATGTAGCTGCGTTCACCACCACTCGAGCCCGAGGGTTTTTGTAGAGGGCCATGATCATTCCCCTGTACTTCTCGCCCAGTCCAAACTTGAGCATGCCCTGGTTCAGGAAGGGCCATGAGACTCTATCGAAGGCTTTTTCTGCATCTAATGCGATCATGACAGCCTTCTCCGCACTATTGGCCGTGCGATTGATTAGATGGCATAGCAGTCTGGTGTTGTCTTGCGAGAGTCTGTTTTTCAGGTATCCCACCTGAGTTTTGTGAATGAGCGAGGGGAGATATGCGTTTAATCTCGCTGCTATGATTTTTGCGTAGATTTTGCAGTCCACATTGATTAGGGAAATTGGCCTGTAGTTGCGTGGGAACTGGGGGTCTTTCCCTTCTTTGGGGATAACAATAATGTTTGCCTCTGCCATTGAGTCAGTCATATTGCCTTTTTCCGCGCATGCCTGGAATATTCTGACTAGCGTGTCCTTGAGTAATGGTTGGAATTGTTTATAGAAGGCAGCTGTGAAGCCGTCCGGACCTGGGGCCTTGTTCGGTTTTAGTGAGTCTATGGCCCTACCTACTTCTGCTTTTGTTATGTCTTGATCTAAGGCCTCTCTCTGTTCGTCGCTTAGTCTGGGTAGCTCGAGCTTCTCTAGCAGGTTTGCTCCGCCGTCTACCTCCAGCGAGGCATCAGCAGTGTATAGGTCTTTGTAGAACTTCCTGAAAGTCTCGAGGATTTGTTTGCTAGTTGTGTGTGTCTTGTTATCGGCGTCTGTGATTGCCGCTACTGCGTGTTGCCTTTGCTTGGCTTTCAGGTATCCAGCCAGGGCTTTCCCTGCTTTGTTGGCCGAGCATAAGTTAATGGATTTATATTTGTTGATCCACGTGGAGGCTCTCTCGCTTAAGATTCTGTTTAGCTCATATTTTTTTGTTTGTTAGTGTTGTGAGTGTGTTCCTGTCCATTAAGTTGGCCGTGTGATTCCTCTCTAACTCCTTAATCTGCTCCTCCAGTTCTTTAATTTTTTTGTTCCTGCCCCTGTTCCTGCGTACTTTAATATTCATGAGTCTCCCCCTTATTGTTGCTTTAAGCGCGTCCCATAGTGTTGCTGCCTCTATGTCTGCTGTGTCGTTATACTGGAGATATTCTTTGATCGCTACCTCTATTTCGGTAATGTTGGTGGGGTTCTCGAGTATGTCACTGTTAAGGCGCCACCTCCTGCTTGGTGTTTCGTTATGCTTGCCACTTAATGAGAGGGATATGTGTGCATGGTCCGAGACTGTTATGGGCCCTATTTCAGTTGTGTCAGTCAGGTGTGTATGTGTGTCGGACATGAGTATGCAATCTATCCTACTGTAAGAGTTGTGGGGGTGCGAGTAGAAGGTGTATTCTCTGGCGCTAGGGTTTTGTAGCCTCCACGGGTCCGCTAGTGCGAGTTTGGTGCATAGGTTTTTGAGTGTGTTCTGTTCTTGTGCTGTGTGGCTGGGTCTGTGTGGATGTCTGTCTGTGGCATTATCCATCGCCTGGTTCATGTCCCCTGCCGTGATTAGTAGTTCGCCCAGTGGGATCTTGTTTAGTTCATTCTCTAGGTCCTCCCAGAATTTTTTGTCTACCGCGTTTGGCCCGTATATGTTTGCTATGTGTATTATTTTGTCACCTCTTTTAATAGATGTGATCAGCCTTCTCCCTTTGGTGTCTGCGATATTGTTGTGAACCTGGAACTTCCCTTTCTTACTGATTATGGTGATGACTCCTCCCTTTTTGTTGACTGCCGGTCAGCATAGCACCTCGCTAATCCAGTTGGCTTTGAACCTGTTAGCGTCCTCTGAGGACACTCTAGTTTCTTGGAGGACGTATATGTCAGCCTTCAGTCTGTTTAGGTATTCTAGTGTTTTCCGTCGCTTGACGGGGTGGTTGAGGCCCTTGACGTTAAGAGGCACTATTTTTATGTCCGAGACTGTCTGTGCCTGGCCACTAGTGTCAGGTGTCGTCATGGTGTGTTCGTTCTGTCACTTTGCCTTAGAGAGGGATCTCTGTCTCTACTCTTTGTTCTATGCTTGCTTGCTAACTGCCACATGACCTTGGCGCCCCCCTGGGATGTGGGATGGGATGGGGGGTTGTGTGTGGATACAGGAAAGAAGAGAAAGAAAGAATAGTGCTTCCACCAGGCTAAGATTGTCCGTGCTACATGGCCTCCCTCCCGGCCCTCTCCCCCTCCCCGCCCCCCTCCCCCCTGTCAACGTACTGTAAACGTGCGACAGCAACGGTTCCCGCCCTCCGCTCCCCCGGGTCAGTACGAAGCAAGTGAAAAACCTCGTAGCCCCCTCCCGTGCTGCGCCGTTTTAGGCAAAGGATATTGGCTTCCAAGTGTTCAAGGTCCTTTGTTCCTTGTGTGAGGTAGTCTTTGTTCCCTGAGATCGGTGACGCCCTGCATGGTAGGAAAGTCTTGTGTTCCTAGGTTGTCCACGGAACTTAATCCTATTGTTGAGGTAGTTTCTTCTTCTGATGAGGTAGTCTCTATTCCCTTGAGGTAACTGTTGTTTTCCGAGGTAGGGTATTATCTGCCACCTGCTGCCCCCTTATCTTCCACCTCTGAGCTGTCTGAAGAGGCTCTTCTTTTTGCCGTACCGGGGCTTGTCTGTTCCATCTCCTCCTGTTCTGGCTTCCTGAGGTACCTGCGTAGTTCTGCTGGGTCGTCGAACATACGTGTGTCCTGCCCATCTATTATCTTCATTCTCGCTGGGCCTACAAAGCTGAACGTTATCCTTGCTCTCTTCATGGTGTCTCTTAGTGCGAGGAAACCTTTCCTTGCCTCCACTGTGCCTCTTGAAAGGTCTTGGGTGAAGATTATCTTCTTGCCTTTCCAGATAGGGGTTTGGCCTCTTCGTGCGAAGGCGAAGATGGCATCGGTGTGGCTGGATCTTAGTGGTTTGCAGATGATCGTTCTTGGACCTTTCATGTGCGCTTGTTTTGTGGCGGGGATTCTGTAGGCTTTGTCGATCTCCAAAGCTTTTTCAAATTTTATGCCAGTCAGCTTGGGTATCAGTGTCTCAAGTAATGCCGCACAGGAGCCTGCCCCATCCTCCTCGTCCTCTGGTATGCCTAGGATCCTGATGTTCCCTCTCCGGTTTTTGTCTTCTTGTTCCGCGAGCCTTCTCTGCATTTCGCTGGAGACCTTGGAGATGTAGCAAATGTCTTTATCCATGATGCTTGATTTGTCTTCTATGTCGCTGATTCTTCTCTCTGTCTCCGCTACTCTACTCGCTATTTTGTTCTGATCTGCACGTATGGCTGTGAGTTCTAGCTGGACGTTGTCCATGGAGATCTTTGTGGCCTTGGCCAGGTCATTGGCTTCGGTTATTTTTTTGACGAGCAAGTCCATCGCAGTCTCTGTGTTTTTCAGGTCTTTCATTTTGATCGGTGAGTCCAGGTCTTTCCTTATTTTTTTTGTATCACTGTTCAGCATCTCTAGACCTCTTCTTTCTTGGTATATGGACAATCTCTCTTTCTTTTTCAGGTTGGGCTGTGCCTCCTTTGGTGTAGCGTTTTTGGTATTCGTGGCTGTGCCCGCCTTTGCAGTGCTGCCGAAAGTGAACCTGCTCGGCCACTTTATCGACCTTGTTCTAGTTTTCCCGGACGCCAGGGCTACCTTCCAGAGCCAGGTGCTGATCCCTGGTTTGGCCACAGCGCTCTTTACCTTCTGTTGCTGCACGCTTCGCTGTTACTCACATGGGCCGCGGCCGGGTGTTCCCAGACCATATCGTTGCCGGGCGTCCCTGCCCTAAATGTCTATGAGGCTGCAGAGGCGCTTACGGGTGTTTGGTTGTGCTTGGCTGTGCTCCCGCTGGCCCTTGCGCCGAGGGCGAAGGTACCGCTGTCCTGCTTACTTGCCTGTGGCTGCTCTCTGTGGTGGTTCCCCCGCCTGTTCTCCCTTCCAAAAAGGCTGCCTTTGTCCACTGCTCCACTACACCCACCCTTTCCCTGCGCCTTGGGACGCACTTCCGTTTCTCCTCGTGTGCGTCGTGCTCAGGGCTCGGTATGTGTCCGGCTAGCGCTGCCTTTATTGCGGTGTGCTATTGTTGGTTTGCTTGTACATCCGCGTCTGCCTCCCAGCCGCTGTGGACTGATGTGGTCTGGTCTGGATTGCCCCTCCTAAGATGGCCGCCGCTTTTGCACTCCTCTTTTCTGGCTGAGCACTCCTGATCGCCGGCCGCTACTTGATGTGCTCCGGTCTCGATGGACTGCGTTGTTAGAGGACCAACCGGCTCGCGCTGCCTTAGGTGCGATGTAATTGCGTTGTTTAGTTCGCACATCCGCGCTCTTGTCTGCTATGGACTGGCAAGGTCTGCCGCCGCCTTTTTGTCTCTTCTTTTACCGTTTCGAGGTACGCTCCGATCGCTGTGGCTTTGTGCCTGCAAAAAGGCCAGTAGTGCTCCGTTCTCGCATGCCTACCTTTCACCGGCTTGGCTTGCGTTTGCTTGGCTCGGGCGCGCTACTGCAGCGGTGTTCCTTGCCCTTTTCCAAGATGGCCACCGCCGTTTTTGTTTTTGCCGTTTTGGATGTGCACCGCCTCAGTGTTGCCGACCGCTACACTGGCTGCTCGCCGCTTGGAGCGTGACAGGCAGGGCTTCTTTGTGCCGCTTGGGAGCTGCTCTCGTGCGTTTGCGCTGCTGTTGCGGGGGAGTGCCTCGCTACGCCACTTGTGCTCCGCTTCGCTTCACACCGGCTCCGCCACCCACCTTTGCCTTCGTGTGTGGCCGCATGCAGGCCGCTTGCTCAACTCCTGCGCTTCCTCGCGTTGGTGCACATCCGGTGATGAGCTTGGCTGGCCTTGCTCCCGTTGACCGCTGCACTCCTTGTTGCGCTCCAGATCGCGATCAAGATGGTCGCCTTGTTTGTCTTCGGGTTAGACTTGTACCTTTTGTGCGCGCCTCCGTCCGGTTCTTTGTACAGCCATCCACCGCCTCTGCCGCCTCTGCTGTGGACGGTCTTTCGTCCGTATCCACCACGTTGATCTTGGCTTAGGATACTCCTTATGGCTCCCAGTCGTTGTGGCTACCTCTTTACTGCTCCGCCATCTTGGGCTCCGCTTCGCTATCCCGAAAAGTGGGGTTTTTTGCTGGTTATGCCGTTTGTTGCTTACTCAGGCCTTTCCCATCCGCTGCTCTGAGTGTTCCCCTACAGTTTCTACCGTTTTGTGCGGGAGACCGAGGGTTATCGCTGGTTCTTTTCGCCGTTCTTCTCCCCGGGGTCGCGGAGCTCTCGAACTTAAGCGACCGCCTTCGTTGCCATCCAAGCCACGCCCCCACCATCATGTTTCTCTAAATCATCTTTTCTGTGTGATAGCAATAACTGATACACCTCCCCAATTGTTGCTTGTCGTTGAATGGCCGTTACAACTTTATTGGGAACCAATGTAATTCTTTTTACGTAAAATGAAATCACGAATTTGCAAATGTTTGAAAAATTGTAACTTAGACAGATTATACAATCAAGACATATCAGCGAAAGATATTAGAAAAACATCCGTATCAACAAAATCGCCCAATTGAACAATGCCTCTAACCTGCCACTCCACAGCGACACCATCCCAAAAAATGGAACGTAAAAGTTTTATAGCATTACTAGGGGTATACCAAGATAGTCTCTCCATTTGACATAACTTACGTTTTTTTTTCCAAATATTAAAGACAGATATTAACACCTTAAACCTTGTCCGTTTAAAATAACTTCCATCTATTTCTTTAAATAAGCATTGTCGTGCCTCTGGTCCTAACAACATCTGAAAAATTGAAGGGGCCTTTGCCTCACTGCCAATGTCTTCTCCAGTCAAAAGTATCCGCATTTTTAACAAAAAACAAGTGTAAAAGTACAAAGCAAAATCAGGAATTGCTAATCCCCCACGTTCAATTGGTAGAGTCAGAAATCGCATAGCCCTTCTCGGTTTACCAGGTGCCCACACACATTTAGAACAAACAGACTGTAGCTGTTGTAGTTGCGATGTGGTAAATTCTAATGGTACTGCTCTAAACAAATATAATACCTTGGCTAAAACATTCATCTTAATAACATTGCTTCTACCAATTAATGTGAGGTGAAGTCGTCACCATTTATCTAATGAATCCAGAATATTACATACTAACGTAACCTAATTAGCATCTACTATTTCCTGCATAGATGATCAAATTTTAATACCCAAGTATGTCACTTATTTTTCAATTCGAGCATCATCCATAGTAACCGTTTCTGAAATTAACACTTGTGTTTTAGCTGAATTTAATTTGTAACCTGATACTTGACCAAAAAATTATGGCAAGCCGCTCTATCTCTTGAAGGGTCAAGTAGGGATCCGAAGTAACTATTGCAACATCATCTGCATATGCAAATACAGAACATGGGGTATTATGTACTATAAAGGGTTTAATCAGGGCAATATTACCCAATTGCTCAATGAATGGATTGATATATAATGCGAACAGTAATGGTGAGAAGGGGCAGCCCTGTCAAGTGCCCCTAGTGATGTTCACTGTCTCTGATGATAGCCCCCCCCCCCCTTTCTGAATCGATAATCCCATGGTGGCAAGTTTAGCGACCGGTGAAATGTACAAAACCTTAAGGGCAGTGAGAAAACATTGACCAAAACCCAAATGGCGCATTAATTCCCACAGGTATGCCCACTCCACACGGTCAAACGCCTTTTCTGCGTCCAATAGAATTAAGCTCAGATCCCGCTTTTCTACATGGGCGACATCAAACAATGTCACTACCTTAATAATGTGCGAAGTTGTATTGCGACCGGTAATAATCCCATGTTGGGTCCGCGTTATCAAGGAACTGATAACTTTAGACAAACGAGTGGCCAATATCTTAGAATAAATTTTGCTATCTCAATTCAATGATGATATTGGCCGATATGAGCCAACCAGTTCAGGGTCTTTACCCTTTTTATTGAACACTACTATGGTAGCCTCTGCCCACGATTTAGGGGCACATCCCTCCTGTGCAGCCCTAAATGTATTCAACAATTTTAATTAAATTTAAAAAAAGCTTATAAATCTCTGTAGGCAATCTATCAGGCCTGGCAGTTTTTCCCACAGCTAAGCAAATGATCGAGATTTCTACCTCTTCTATTGTAATAGGTTCGTCCAACAATGCCATATCACTGGAGTCTAGATGTGTCATAACCCCATCAAATAAATCAATAAGATGACTATCATCTTGTTCTTTTTGGGTATATAAGTCTGAATAAAATTGATGAAAAATGGATAAGATCCCTTTTGGGTACCGACAAACTACCCCAACCTTATCTTTCAAAGCCTTAATCCGCCCCATAGATTCCTTCCTGCTTAACCGCCATGCTAAACAGCAGCCTACGCCTTCCCCATATTCCTGCATTTGTTTTTTATTTGGCAAGTTTTTCAGGGCGTTTCTGGTGTTCCAGATCCCTTGTATTTTAGCCTTTACCTGTTCAGTGGCATGTTTTAACTCTAAGGGCCATATATATCATCCTCACCTTTTGTGATTTCTAAATAGCGAATTTTAAGGAATCGCTATTTAGAAATCGCAAAACGGTATGTATGTAGGAAATCGCTTATTTTTAGCGATTCCTTCACATTCCTAAATTGAGATTAGCAAATTGCTAATCGCAATTTTCCCATACATGTCTATGGGCCAGGAGGCCCATAGGAATGAAGGGGATGTTTGTGATTAGCAATTTGCTAATCGCAAATTGCAAATATTTTCAAGGGTGCAGGGGTGTCACAAGAACACCCTGCTGCACCCCTGAAAATGACATGTGTGGGCATATGGCGCACATAGATGCCCTAAGGGCATGTATGAGCGTCATATGCCACCTTTGATTTTTAAATGAATGGCTTTTTCAAAAGAATTCGCAACTTACCACCAACTAGAAGTTGGTGGTAATTTGCGAATCCTTATGGGCATTTTTGCATAAATTTTTTTTTTGATACATTGCATTTAAGGAATCGCTAAATTTGCGATTCCTTAAGTGCAATCGCAAAATAAGGAATGGCAAATTTTGCGATTCCTTATTTTACTGCGAAAATGTTTAATAAATTCCATTTCCAAAATTAGCATTTGCAAAGGCCGCAATTCTGCGCATTTCGGTCTTTGCAAATGCTAATTTGCTTGATACATATGGCCCATAGATATTAATTGCCCTTGATCTAGCACCCTGATTTAAATTACCCTCAGCAGTTTTAAGCATTGCATACAACTCCTGTATCTCTACCTTTTTCTTCCGATTTTGTCGAAAGACAAAGCTTAATACTTCGCCTCTGAATCATGCCTTAAATGAGTCCCATACTATAGAACAATGAACCGAATTTCTATTATTAGTAAAGAACTCACTAATCCACCTAGACATATGTTCTTTAAAATTCTCATTTAGACAAAGTTTTCGATCAAATTAAATTGACCTCATCGGCAGATACTGAGTAGCAGCAGTTAATGTCAATGTAATCGGAGAATGATCAGACGTGATCCTCCGTAAAATCTGAATTGCAACACCCCCCATTGACGAGGGACGTAAAAAAAAATAATCAAGACGTGCAAACTTTTTGTGAGGATAAGAATAATAGGTGAACCCTGGGTCTGTCGGGTATATATTACTCCATACGTCAATCAGACCATGATCATTTAAAAGATTATACAAGGCTATAAACACCCGTGGTTTCCGCCCATGAGAGCCCTGTGGTCCTTTCTGCAAATCTGAAATTGTTAGATTAATATTCATGTCCCCACACAGGATCAACGGCGCCCCTCATAGTGCTAATTTGATATTTAACTCTTCAAAAATGGAAGCATCGTCCAAATTGGATCCGTATATAACACAAACTGTTCCACCAAAAGTACACTCTGCGATAGCCCATCTACCACCTTTATCCGCTAAACAGCGACCCTTTGTAACCCTATTATCCTTAGCTAATATTGCCACTCCTCCAATCATAAAGGATTGCTGTGAAGCCACTACCAGTGTATATTCCAAAGATTCTAAAACTTCCTTTTGTATCCAAGGTATCTGCGTCTCTTGAAGACAGCCCACATCAGCCTGAATATTACGGAATTCTGCTGTAACACGATTTCTCTTACTCCAATTGTTTAATCCAGAGATATTCCAAGTACATATCTTTAAGCCCTTAGCTGCCATATTGACAATCAATTAACCTTTCTGTCAATAATGTCTCATAATACAAAGAAACACTACATTTCCCACTGTTTCTGAGCTTGCCAAAGATTCTCTTTATTTATTTCTCGAATAACTGTGGAGTTTTCCCCTTTTTTCCCCACCCTAGTGACCCATCCCCTTCACCCCCCCTTACCCCAAAGGATCCCTCTCCCCCACCCCCCCCGAAGCAAGGCTTTAGGACTTATTGTCCTGTAGATGTAGACGAGCGTATACCCCCTTGCCTACCCCCACGACTCTGCCAATATTCATTTTCATGTGTATCAGTTCAAACTCCAATGAAGAATCAAAAAACTCAAATATAACAGTATACGCATACCTCTGTGTTTCACGACATGATACTCTGTTGCAGCCATAAGCTTTACATAAGCCCTCCACTAAATAGAGTTCAAAACATCTTTAGCAGACCCCTCATTGGTAAAATAAATGTGTGTGATCCTTATAAACTACTTTCAATTTTGCTGGATTCAACAAATAAGACTGAGCTCCTTTGACCTGAAATCGAGCAATCAATTCACGCAACTGCCACAGGAGCTCAACTGTAAATCTGCAAAAATCAGGTTGTACAAAGAATTCAAAATCACCCCCAGATCTTTTTTTATAAGGGCGAGCTAGTTGAAAAACCTCTTCATGTGCCAGGAAACTATTGAGTGAAATAAGAAAAGCCCTAGGTTTTTCATTTAGCGACTCAGTACCAGTACCAGAGAGAGTGAGTCCACAATGTAACATTGAGGATCCTGTCCCTCCCCCTCTGGAATTTGAAGGATGCGCAAATTATTCCTCCGTGTCCGATTTTGGATGTCTGCCATTTTCCGAACTGTATCATCCCTTACTGCTTTAAAGGAGGCAGTCACAATTTTTTGCTGGGCTAAATCGTCCTCCAAATTAGAAATTCAGGTTTCAGCCTCATTGAATCATGAGATAAAGTCCGCATGAGACTTCGAGATCCGCCGAACTGAGTACTGTAACTTTCTACAGATATTCTGCACTCTCTGGCTCTCTTCCCTTGTTTCGGTACGATGAGACATTATAGACTGATAAATTAGTGAAAGGGAGTTATCTTCTTCTGCAAGTTGGTGTGGTTGGTGTGATTGTATTTTGACCAGAGAATTCTGGTCTGCCCCCCCCCCCATCGACCAGTGTCAGCTCTAACTTCTTATGTACTGTGCCCAACTTTCCTTCACTTTGTTCTCCTGGCTCTTCCAACAATAAACTACTGTGGTCACTACCTTCATTAACACTCATTTCTGCCGCATACTGACGCACAAGATCTTCACAAGACGAGATTGATTGGTCGGATAAAGAATAATAGTTCCCCGGCTCAGCATCATACATCTGTAACTGACCCCCAGTTACACTAGCCTCCACACCCTCTGCGTTGGCCATAGAAATTATGTCCCTATTCTGTTCTCCGGTTGCATGATCACCACGAGATCCTGAGGCATTTATATCACTAGCATGCAAATCCACACCATTTTCTCCAACCTCCATCAAAGTCCCAGTGGCTCCCTGGGTAGGTGTTCCATTCTGTGCCACTGCCTCTGCCTCCTTGCTCATATTCACATTGGGGAAAGGATGCTTATCCATTTGGCTCGGACCAGTAGACACAGCATTTATAGGAAGAGAGACTGAAGGTGGGGGCTGTTGTTTTCCGGTTGCTTTTCCTTATTTACAGACAATATTGCTGGTATTTTCTTTGCCTCTGTTACCTCCTTTCCCTTAGTAGCAGTGCAATTCAAAGCTATATCATTCTCTGCAGCCGTCGATACATTTGAAGCGCCGCCAGCTCTGACCTCTGAACCGGCAGCCCAAGCTCTTGTGTTTGCTCCCATAGTCACTGCGGTTCCTGTGTCTCCCACGTCCTGACCAGCGTCTTGCGCATTGTCTTGTGCGTGAGGTCTGCTGCGTCCTCCTTTAGGGGGCACAATTCACGTTTCGAGCACCAGCCAACAGACTTTCCGCAGACAAACCGAACAGAGGGTTCCCAGCGCGTTTAAACTGGCCGTGCTTTCCTCAACGTTTCTTGGCGTTTAGAAGTTTAGCCAGTCGGTCCGCCCACACACAGAGCCGAGTCAGAGAGGCCGAATCTGCAGAGTCTGCCGGGGAAACCGATTCTAACCGCGCAAACAGCTTCACGGAAGAAGGTAGGAGTTTCAAAGAACTTCTCGCTTGAAAGAAAAGTTGATAAAACTGTATCTCTCAGGTCCCAGGTCTCATTACTGCAACATTGTATCAGGAAAATTGCAGAGTCGTGAGCTGGCAAGAACGCTTGACCTACACATCCGCGGCAGCGGGCGCCATCTTGCCTCTATGGATGTTGTTTCTTAAGTTGATCGCTCTCATCAGAGTTGCTTTAAGATACATCTCCATGTTTTGCTGTCTTGCTATATAGCTGTCAAAGAAAATCAAACTGCTTAATACATGGTATTATTTTTCATGGCTTGATGTGCAAATGGTTGCATTTGGTTTGACACAGAAAAATCATCCCAGGGAAAAATGTTGACCTACAATTGAGTCATATCAAAGCACATTATGTAGAGGTTTGCTCTTTCTCTTACATTCTTTCTTATGTGAATCTATACTTGTGAGTGGATGTGAAAAAATCTACAAATTCAATCCATTTCAAAGGATATCAAATAAATACCATTTCAAATATGTGTGTATAGAATTCAGATGCTACATCAGTATGAACAGTTATAATAATTTGAAGCTTAAGAAAAAACAATTATATCAAATGTGTACAGTAAGGCAGATAACCAAAACTAAAATTATTTTCCAAAAGTTGTTCCCTACTTTACTACATGAGACATACGTAGGGACAATGTGATTGTTCCACCTGCTCTGTTGGCATAAAGATTTTCTTCCTCACTTCTGACATTTCAGGGACACAATAATCAATACCATGCTGCTCATGAAGTATAACTTCAGGATTGTAACCTCTGAAAGCTTGTGAAATTTGTGAAAAGGTTAATGGTCATTTTTTTAAATACTGTGATCAGTGGTCTTAGACCGTATTATGAGTCAAGTAGAACAAAATTAATGCATGCTTTCAAGTGCTCATTTTGCTCCGCCTTATCATTAGTTTCTCTTCTGGATATTTATGAGTGTGGAAGAACCTGCACAATTTTTGGGCTGGAAAAACTGGGAGAACATTTGTATGAAAGTTTAAATGCAGCAGGAGCCAAGGCTCATTCCCCTTTCTTTCTGACAGGAGGAAGGATGCGATGATCAAATGATCCATGGACCTGATGGCAGGGAGTTTTCTCTCTCCTCCTTGGGGCCATTGATAGATTGTGCCTGTCCAAGGCAGGTAAGTCTACTGAGTAGTGCCCCCGCCCACTCTAAATAGTTTGTGGTAACTGTTATTATGATCTGGAGAGCTAGAGGCAGACATCCAAGGCAAGGATTTCTGTCAGTAGAACATGCTGAGGTTCTGACTGTAGAAACACTGTGGTTCTCCAATACTAAAATGACTGCGGAAACATGGTTTTATATAGCAGGAACACTGCCAATTTACTGTGGGGCTTCCATTCTGCCAAACTGTCAATGACCCCTGCAGACAAGAACTTTTCGCAACTGTCACATACAGTCACACTTGAGTTCCTGCTTGAACAAAGCTGCTATAGGTTCTCTGATTAAACATGCGCCAGGAGATTTAGTAGACTGTCTGTAGTTATTGGGCGAAAGCCCAGAACATGAGCAAATTTATTGGGTGAGTTAAGGAACCTTTAAGAAGGAGAGACTGATTTAGATCTCAGCGAACGGGCTACTCCGTCACCACTTTGATGGATATCCCATCCACGAAATATAAATTTCATAGGATATAATGGGATTTGTATTTTGCCGGATGAGATATCAGTAACCATTTTGATGGAGTAAGCTGTCCACTAAGATCTAAATCAGGCCCTGAGTCTGATTCACAGAAGAAAGAAATTGTCAGTTGAGGACGACCAAAAGACGTTGGCAGGAATTCGTTTTTTAGATGTGGCAGCACTGGAGGTATTTAAGAACACATTGACATTAGAGATCTGGTTTCTGTTATTCACAATGATTCGTTCTACCATTTGAAGGAGTTATTTGCAAGTACTTTTGGGAAGCCCTCCAAAAATAAAGAGGAAAGTAATTTCCACAGTATACAAACAATAAAAGAATGCAAACATAATTTACTTCAAGCAATAAATGCACTAAATAGATCTAAAGTAACTAAGGTCCTTAAAGCCTATAAGATGATATTGGTCAATAGCAAAAGGATATGGAAGAATGGTGTAGGAAGCCGGCTCTTCATATAGTCTACCAAAAAGAGGAATACCATGCAAAGAGTCCAGGTATTCACTTAGTAGTGGACAGGCATTTGCTCTAGCAATCCCAAGGTGCTCTTCCAGGGGGTTGTGTGTTTGAGCCGCCTCAGGCTTATCAGATAGGAGTGTTAGACATCTGCAATACACACACAGTCAACAAATGATACACATGATTCAATAACAAGATCCACATCAATTTATAAAAATAGCACTTATCTTTATATAACTTTAGGCACCAAGATCATCCAGATCAGTAAGTACTTTTTAAAATAACCGGTTTGAAGAAAACAGGTTTTTGATACTTTAAATTGGAATTGAAGCACTTTACTGCAATGTTACTTAGGACGAAAACATACACTGCATATGGTCACCTAACAATGACTTAAGGCGCCCTTACCTGGGTTTAAATGTGAGTATGGTTCAAGGTCCCAGGAACACCAACAGGCCAACTCGGGAGGCACTGGGGCCTCTGGGGATAGAAATGTGTTTTTCAGCATCGGGTGATTTGATACTTTAAATTAAAATGTAAGCACTTTGTGGTAATGTTACCCTCTAGAGGAAAAACATGTATTTCATTTGGGTGCTCAACAGTGACTTATAGAACCGAATCTTCTGAACTTATGATGATTATGAGGCAAGGTGCAAGGCATCACTCACAGTTCACTTTGGGCAGCACTGTTGCAGCCGGGTGCAGAGGCGCCTTACAGCTTCGGGTGCCCGTCAAGTCTATTGAGATCAATCCGTCAGAAAAGAGGCTACAGGCTCGGACTGGGGGACCAGTCGGGCTGAAACCACAGGACCAGTCGGGCTGAAACCACAAGGGGGCTCAGTCTTCATGATGCTTGTGGATGTGGGGACACTTTCGATCATCTTCTCCATAGGCCAGTAACGACAGATGCAGGAGTGTCCTTAGATATCAGATTTTCATTATCGACAGCAGTCGAATTAGAGGAAACTTGCAAATAGAGGCTGCAGGTGGTTACTGGAAGTCCACAGTGGGCATGTCCAAGGAAGTCTTTGTCTCTGGAGGGTGGGAGGACCACACTGGCACTATTGGCCCACTCAGTTCCTTCAAAGAGGCGCGGTGCAATGGTGCTGTGTGGCATTGGGCTTTTGCTGTCCCAGAGTCTTACAGTCTTCAATGGGGCATCTACAGGATGCAGGGAAACAGCTCTGCTGCTCCACAGGAGTTCCTGAGCTTTTGGAGAAGTGCTGGAAGTCCTCCGAAGCTGTGGAGATTCAGCAGCTTGGAAGGCGAGCCGACTTTGGTGCAATTATCGAGAAGCAGAGAACAGGCCAGCAGGGCTGGTGCCAATTCAGTTGCTTTTTCTGCAGTTCTTGCTTTCCCAGCTCATCGGCCTGTCCTCTTCTTTTGGTCATCAGGATCTGAAATCCTGGTGTCACGGCTCCCATAAATACTGAATGTTTGAGTATTAGGGGAGTATAGGGTAATAACCAATGGGCTTCCCTCCCCTGGGGTCACTATGCGTGGGAAGTGGGCATAACCCTCTCCCAGAGATCCTAAATTTGGCATTGCCAGGATGGTCACTTCTGAAAAGTCCCATCCACTTCAGGTAGCCCAGTTCAGAGATGATACTCATCTGACAGTGGACACGCCTGTCTTGCCTAACTGATTTGCCCACCTGTCTAGAAGTCAAAGGGCTCTGGATAAAGGGGGTCGGTCTCCACCCCTGGCTCACGCAGGCTTTGCTTGTGGCCCCCGAGATCAAAGGCCCTCACTCCTTGGGGTCAGCAACTCATCTCTGGTGACTGGCTGGCGAAAACCAGTCATTCAGCACACCAGTGGCTGGTAGGGTTTCAGGGGGCACCTCTAAGGTGCCCTCTGGGTGAATTTATTACTAAACCTAGCACAAGCATTAGTGCGGATTTATTATTACAAGATGTTTCATACTGAACATCCCTATTTTCGGGGAAGCCATCATGCAGCTGGGTAACTGAATTTCACCAGTGTCCAGCACACGCTTTTAAGATGGCTTCCCTGATCACTTGTACTGGCAGTAATGGAACTGACCAGTGCAGTGGCATATCTCATGTAGATATGGCCACACATGTAGTATAGTGTAGGGGTGACTTACTTACACTGCATGTAGTGTCGGCAGGCAGGGCACATAGGCTGTGTGCTAAGTTGTGTTTTCTTTTTTGTCTGCACCAAGACACGCAGCCTGAAGTGGCAATTTGCATGAGCTTGGTGAGGGGTCCCTTATGGTGGTGCGATTCGTGCTGCAGGCCTTGGGGACCAACTTTAGTAACTCACACCCTAGGTACCATGGTTATCATTTACTAGGGACTTACTGAGAGCACAAAAGGTATCCCCAATTGGGGGAAACAATTGCACAGCTTTGGAAAATAGGTCTGGCACTGGTGACCTGGTTAGCAGGAATCCATTGTCCTTCCAGTCAAAATCACATCAAATACCAGGCACAAAGTAGGGTTGGCCCGCAAAAAGAACATTACAAGATCCTTTTGGCACACCATTGCCTGTAACTTTAAGAAGTCACCGTAACCCGTTTATGCAATATTGGGCAATGTTATACTGTTGGCCATTATTTATTCTGTGCATGTGTGTGTGTGTGTGTGTATGCTTGCGTATATTTGTCTCTGTGTGTTTGTAATAAGGGTGTTCAGAGGACACGTTTAGGAGATCTAGATAAATAAATAGGCCAGCAAAGAGATAAGCACATCCAATGCTCTCATTTGTAAAAAGAAAACAAGGTTACTATATAGGAGCAACAAATAACACATACCAATCATGTTCATGAGCCGCTAAACAAATAAGTGTCTCGTAGTCCCATCAATCACACCCCTTTTAGCAAGAATGTATCGGCATAGAACTCTTAACACATCATATTGATTATCTTCTAATCATGTCCTGAATAAAGCACACAACTAAAAACAAAAATCATCAGATTCACTTTCCTAACATGTTCAACTGCTCTTTCCTCAACGTCTCTTGCTCCATATAGGGATTTATAGCTACCCAGGGCAAGATTGGCTATATTTGTATTTTACCCTTTGACTTATGTTTGTCAGAACCCTGACAGATTCAAAGGCAGTTAGAATTAACTGTGTACCTCAGAGCGGAGGCTCTGAGTTAAGAAGAACATGAAAATACACATATATTTCCACATTTCGATATATTTCTCTGTTGTTCCCGAAACACTAAAACACTAACGCACATCATAGAATAGTAATGCATAACTACATCTTCCATACCAAAACAAAGTACTACATCTCCCATACCAAAACAAAGCAACGAGCACAGCTTAAATTGCACAGCTAGATGTTATTACAGCACTTTACATATTTGCTGTTCTCACAAAAACAAATCTGTTCCTTTCACAAATCACAGTGACAATGTCCGTTTTGCATGGGAAATTTATATCACCTGTTAATCAAATTGGTCTGAGACAAGGCAAATAAAGATTGTTTCGGTCCAAAATCACCGTTACAGATATTAGTTTTTTAAATGGAAATTCATGATATGTATTAATCAATTTTGCCTCACAAAATGTATAGCACATCGATAGTGTCTTCACAGCTTTAACTTCCATATCATTTATATACTTTTATTCCTTATTCGTAGTTTTTTTTCTAATTGTGGCAATGCATTTTTAGGAATAATTGAGCAGAAAGTGAACACACGATTCTAGTGGTGATGCACTGGTGCTTGACATGACAAGAATGATGACTTCCACTGCTTTCCTTAGCATTTGTGTCAGAGGAATTACTTAATTTGTTTGACATTCTTACACTTACAAATTAATAACCCCTTAAAGGTTCTACAATCTAAGAAAATATTAGTGCCATAAAGTATCATATTCGGAATTTTGTCTGTGGAGTTCTTTTCTAAAATAAATGGCGTTACCACTAACAATAAACGTACAATAAATAGTACTCTGAAAGAAAAAGGGGCACTAGTTTGAACTTTTGTACATTTATTTTAAAACATAAAAGCTATTCAGCTGTGTAATGGTGACAGGAACAAGTATTTAATAGTATCAGATGCCACTTTCTTACATTTCCTGACTATCATTGGTATTCATGCAGGGCAAAGTGCTCATCTTTGACAAAATTCGGTGTCAGAAAGCATTGAGTGGAAGCTGAACATGTCTGGTAGTTTCATTTTATTTTTCTTTGATTCATTATATTGATAAAAGGAAGGGGTGACTGACACCATTTTTCAGGCGGCAAGAGTTATTTCAACTTCTCTAACAGGAGAACTGTATTTCCTTTTCTAAAAATATTGACTTCACCCTCAGAGGTGCGAAATTACAGTTATTGCAACTTCTCTACAGGAGAACTGTATTTTCTTTTCTAAAAATATTGACTTTACCCTCAGAGATGCGAAATGATAGATTTCTAGTTGGTCCCAGTTCGATTTACCTCATGAATATTACTGAGGTAGGTCGCAAATGGTGACCATTCTGTGAATTAGGGCGGTGGCGACCACAAAAATGCTTTGAGGTCTGGCCCTAGGTGTTGTTCTTTTGATACATTTCTACCTAAAATGTAGTGTTTCTGTAGTATCCCTATTAGAGATTATCTTGGCTAAAGCTCCTTTATTTTTGTAAATAATTGCAGACAATATTTCTTGTTCAAGTTCTAAAAGAAATAGTAGTAGTAGTAATCGTTTTTTTCGGGCACAGCCCATAAAACACATCAAATCCATACAACGAAGATACATTTTTGATACTTAAAAACATTATAAAATATATTTTAAAAAAAGACAGCAAGATATTGATGCCTTACTATAAAAGCGGTTAAAAACATTACATCGAGATAAAAAGTGAAAAAGACGGGACCCATCTTGAGGAAAATTGTAAACCTGGCGTGGTTACCAATTGTGCATTTTGGAGTGAGGTATCCCAATCAATCATAAACTATTCAGGTAAACATAGCAGGGAGAATGTGCAACATAGCTATCATAGGGGCAGAAATACTTGGGTTTAATATTTCACAGGTTTTGTGCTTGAAAATCATTTTTGTAAATACGTTCATGTAATCTTAACTAGGAAAGGAATGAACAGAGCACTGCATACACTGCCCATGAGAAAACAATGAAAAGAGATTTGAGAAAAGGTGGAATTATTAACTAAATCTATTTTGGGACTGATGTAAAAATGCAATGTCTAGTTTAACAATTCAAAACCAGTTTTTAATAAGGAAAATAAATTAAAAGACTAGCTTGGGTTTTCAAAGAGGTTTGATCATTGGTGATTTTTATTTGCCTTAGTTGTAAATGTTTTTGAGGATGTTCTTAAAAGAAGGATTTGTTTTAAATTAACTTTTTGTGCAATAATTTTAGCTTGTTGTTTGTGAGGGGAAGATGGCGGCTGGGTAGGACGCTCAGCCGGAGAGCTCCCGACTCTGTGATTCCTCTGACATGAGGTATCGTAGCGGAGCCTGTTAAAGCACCACACGCATGAAGATAAGGTAATGACAGACAAGCGGAAAAGTAAAAAAGGATTTCTTACTGTCTGCACAAACCACGGGATGGTTTCTTTTCTGGCATCGGCATCGGCAGTAGAGTGCAGAGTCTCGGGAGGAGAGCCGGGCTCACATCGCGGTGTGCTGGGGGAGGCGGAGCCGCATACTCCGGAGAAGAGACGCTGTTCGGGTCTTTGGGCAGCCGCTGCGAGAGCAAGGACGTGCTGCTGCCGGGCCTCCGGAAGACTGAGGTATCAGTTCTGGGGCGCGAGCGGTAGAGTAAGCTGTAATTTCTGCCCAAGCTTCGAAGGGAAATGCGGAAGTAAAAACTTGTATCGAACGCCTGGAATTTTGGAGTTTGGCTTAACCGCCATGGAGGGAGTGTCATTTCTACAAAGTAGCAGCGGTCAGGGCAGAAAGAAAGGAGAAGAGTGCAATGAAATATAAGCCCTATTTTCCATATCAGGATTCGAGGAGTGGTTGTCGAACATTGACATTGAAGCAGGTAATTTAAAGAGAGACAAGTGGGCATTGTTTGAATCCACACGCCTAATTACCACAAACATCACAAATATCTCCCAAACTATGCACATTAAAAACCTGAGACTTAACACAGATAAACTGCATATGAGTGACTCATTAAGAGCAATAAAGGAGGGTGGTAAAAAGGACTGCTGTGAACTGGAGGAAAGCCTCCCTCAAGCAAAGTTAGCAGAAGCAAAGATCCAGGGAGGGCGATCCTCAGAAGTACAGGGGAAACAGATTATATCATCCTATAGCCTGCGGAATAGGAATTTTTTGAAGCAAGAGCAATACCCTAAGGGCATATCTCCAAGGGAGATCAAAAAAAGGCACAGTAAACCGGCTAGGGAGAGCGCTAAGACAGCTCCTGAAGGTGGGTTATCCACCTCCAAGGGAAAAACAGTTTCCTCGTTGAAAACCAAAATAAAAGTGACACCTTCACTAAGAACCTACTTCAAAGTTCAACAGCAACAGGGCTCATATACAGAAGATCAGGCCTATATGCAGGCACAGCCCTCTCCAGAAGGCCCCTCACTTTTGAGGGAAGAAGGAGATACTCTCTCCCCAAGCGTAGTAATACCACCCTCTCTTTTGGTGAGTCCACAGACACTGCTGGAACCTGAAAAAGTGGCCCCAGATAGTACAAAAAAAAGGAACAAAAATAAGAACAAAAGCAAGGTTGAAACAAAGTGTTTGGAGGACATCTGGAAGACTAACAAGGGAAGCAAGTTGGAAGAAGTAGTTAAGCCCCAAAAAGTACTCATGGCGGAGGGGGGTGAAAAGGAGATCACCGTCGAAATAACACACGAGACTACAGATGACGAGGAAAGATTACAAGGGGGGGCAAAAAGAATCCCCAAATTCCTAGAAAAAATATGGACAGAAATGAAGGAAAAATGTTCTATCTCAGAGGCTAAACAAGATAAAATTCAGGAAGTCTGTGAGAAGTTGGACAATAAGCTAAATGCATTGGGTGACAGAGTGACGGCGGTAGAAAGTGAAGTTGTCGCCCTGGATAAAAAGGTGGAAAAGAACCGGAAAGAAATAAATTCCCTGAGGCAAGAAAGTAGGATAATGAATGAAAAGATGGAGTCACTGGAAAACTAGGCAAGAAAGAACAATATCAGGATTTTGAATGTTCCAGAAAATCAAGAGGGATCAGACATGAAGAAGTATGTGGTAGGACTACTGGCAGAATATTTCCCTTGGGCCGACGAGGCATTGCTAGAAGAAGATATACAGAGAGCACATAGAGACCCATTTGGGAAAAACAAAGAGAGGAAAACACCGAGGAAAATACTTGTTAACTTCAAAACTTACGTGCTAAAAGACAAAATTTTGGGAGAGGCATTGAAAAAAGGTAACTTTAATAAAGATAACTGGACCTTCAAAATAAGATCTGACATGTCGAAGGCCTCCCAAACCAGGCAATGGGAACTAGGAAACTTAATGTCAGAGCTTCAGCAGTTGGGTGCTATGGTACAGATGAAATTTCCACCATCACTTAGGATAATGTGGCGGAACAAAATGAGAAACATGAAAGATCCGGAAGAGGTTAAATCTCTCATTGAACTAATGCGGGATCAAACAAGGTCAGAAGAACCATTGAGCTAACGAGAAATCCTTTGCAAACATAATACTGGATAAATATTAAAAGTATAACGGTGTAAGGCTAACAATAATTTTCTTTATGTACAAAGTCAAGAGTCACGGGGTAGGGAGTCACAAAGGGTTACGAAGATAACTGAAGGAAAAGAAGAAGGAGGCTTCCCCGGGGAGGGCAACATACAAACACAAAAAAGAAAATATAAAAACATCACAAAAAAGAAAAAGGGTGGGGAGCAAAATAGGGGAAAAAAAATCCTCATACGCTGGAGTAGAAGTAAAAACAAAACGGAGTTTCATTTCATAAACAATGACATAAGCTATGTGCGTATTGTTACTCTTGGGTATGGTTTGTATGCAGTTGTGCTGTGCTTAATTATGCATGTGTGCCATTGTGCCCATCTCCCCCGTCCCCCAAGTCCCTGCTGGCTCCTCTCCCTGTAACTGTTTTGAGCAGTTTCCGGTCCCCGAGTCCTGCCACCAACTCCAGACTGCTGTGGTGGACACCATTTCCTGCATGTCATCCAGCTCCTGGTGTGGCGCTGGACTCCCACCCCCGGTGTGCATTTCTGCCGTCTTGTAGTTGGCGTGTTTCTGCTTGTTTGTGCATTTTGCATCATTCCATATGTTCTGGTTTTCTTCCATTATCCTCCTCCGCTCTAAGGCTGAATTCACCTTGTCCAAGATGGCCTGCCATGTGAAATGATTTGTTGCCACTGGGGATTGTGGGGTTGTGTACTTGGTCGGATTGCCTCCATAGTGCTTGGCTGTTGTTTTCTGTTTGGTTTGTCTATCTTTTTCAGGCTTTTGTTGTGCTTATCCCCGCCTGCCGTGTGTGTCGCGGGCCTGAAAATGGTTATCCCTGCTTTCCTCATCGCGAATGGGCTCAACGCACATTTTTTGTGTGTTGTGGTTTGTGTTTTTATCTCCGTCGAGGTGGTTGTATCGCAGATATTGGTCGCGTTTTCGGTGGACTATCGCATGGTACCGCCGTGTTGTGAATTCCACGTTAACACAGGGTTATTTTCCCGCAATAGGTTGCCATGTGTAAAGGTGCCTTAGCATTTTTTGGTGATGTTTAGCACACGTTAATGTGAATATACCCCTTAGCACAGTAAGTCAAAGTAGTTTATTATTACACAACCATCGGCCCAATGGCTCAGGCAGCATGGGTCACTGCTGGAACCGTGGCACCATCCCATAGAGCTCTAACCCTAACATTCCAGTCCCCGGCCTGACCCAAAACACTTGCATGCTGTTCCGGAACAATAAAAACATGGGATACATTGTTTAAATGACATGCTCACAGATAACATACATTGTCAAAGGAAAAAATTATTTGCCAGCCACACCATGTCCTCACATGGGTAAAAGGTTCATACACTTTGGGAAAATAAATACGTACACACAGATTTGAGACTGAGTCAGCTATGTCCTGATCAGAAACGTTATAGCACTGCCTGGCCCATTCATGCCCAGTGTGAGGACATGCACTTCTTTAAGTTGCACCACCAAAGAAAATAACTAATACAAGTCAAACAGCTAAATTCAATTCCTATAGCATAATATGAGCATCTCTGTTGCTCAAACGTTTCCAGATTGCATCCTCTTGTCTCTTTTGGTTGTTTCTCCAGAAAGCTTGCCATATGTTAACTATAGGGTTTTAAAATATTGCTGTCTAAACATAAAACATTGGGAATTAAATCCCAGAAACCTTTCAAAAACATTGACTTCTATAAACGTGTGCATGCTTGAAATGCCTTTTCTACATTTACATCAGTGATTTGCTAGCATCAATTACTTTTGTACTAAATCAGAACACACATTTATAGTCACGAATGTATATGAAGACTAGAACCATCTCTCTTTTGTTCTGAACCTAAGAGATTGAAGCATTCATTTCAAGATAATTGATCATGTCAGGAAAGCAGAGTGAGTTGTAGATCTGGTATCATGCAGTGATTCACAGTGTTGGTTGCCTTTCTAGAGGTTAATCTGTGAGGTCACAGAGAGGGAAATTGATTACTTCGGATTTACACAGAGGAAGGTTACACTCAATGAAACCTACACATGACTGCAATGAATCATTTAATGATGCTCTCACACTTTGAGGTACATTTGCATAAGCACTCTGAAGCGTAACTATTTCAAAATGACGACAATGCATAGAGAGTGATGCATCTCTCATTATTTGCATTACAAATACAGATTACCTAATATAGTTGTATAACTATCATGAACTTTTCATACAACATTTTTATTGTGTTTTAGAAAATTAAATATGTCGAGGGTTAGGAGTGAGGAATGCTGTGTTTGTAATTTTTCCAGGTCAGTTCAGATCAAGCACCCTTTTTATTTGCTCAAAGCAATATATGGCAGCTGTGTCAAGATGACCTCTTTTATTTTGAGCCGAGTGGAAATAAGAAAAAAACACATTTTACCAAGTAACAGTAAAATCTGTTGAGGCATGTTCCAGTTGAGAAAGGGAACGGAAGGAAAGAAAGTATTTGTCTCTTCCTAAACAGACTGATCTCACATAGGTTGCTCTGAGATTAAACTTAATACTTTTAGCCCCCTTCCCAGAGCATCATTTAGAAAAGCAGCAGAAATAACGTATTCACAATGTAGAGAAGTGGTAGAGAAAATCACGAATGATATCGTCTCCTCCTGATCTAACATTAATTCTTGATGTTGCAGGCTAAATTTTGATAAAAGGCTAACAAAGTCTTTTTTGCATGCCAATCTATATATATATAAAAACGAAAGTATGTCTGTCTGTTTGTCCTTTATGCATTACTATACCATTCATCCGATCGGCATGAAACTTTGGGAAGATGTTGAGTACACTCCTGCAAAGGTTTCTGGCAAAAAAAATTAAAAAATGTGTTTAACGTTGTTGAGTAGACTCGCGCGAAGGTTTCTGGCAAAAAAAAAAATACAAATTAAAACAAAAAATTAATTTGTTAAATATCGGCCCCCCGGCCCCCCAGGGCCCTCATAATCTTTCCAATACTGAACGTTTACAGTTTCCGGTGCGACTCGCTTTTGCAAGGACCATCAAAAAAGCACAAGGACAATCGCTGCAAGTGTGTGGACTAGATTTGGAGAATCCGTGCTTCTCACATGGACAACTGTATGTGGCCAGCTCACCCGTCGGAAAACCTTTTGATTTATTCATGTACGCACCAGACAGAAAAACAAAAAATACCGTGTATCCACAAGCACTCGAATAAATAAACATAATTAAAACAACACTTTAATATGTTTTCCATATTAAAATGAATAAGTTTCAATAAAAATTACACAATGTAAATTGAATGTTATCATAACAAGTTTCCTTAAATTTCCTTTCTTCTGAGATCGCAGCAACGTGCGACGGGTAAGCTAGTATTCAAAATAAATACTTTGATGTGCAGGGCAAGAACGCCACGCTCTAACATCAGTTTAAAGCAAAACAGGTCCTGCTGTGGTATGGAATCTGTAGAGTGCTAAAAATCAAAATGTCTAATGGACTGTTTAATCAAAACAGAACTAGAACTAAGGGCCTGATTGCAATGGTGGTGGGACTGTCACCATCAGGCTGTTGGTGGTGGTCCCACTGCCAACCAGTCCTTTGGATCTGACAGCCGCTTTAGGAGGCAGGCGGTCGGATCTCGGATGGCGGGGGTAAGACCGCCAAGTCCAACAGGCTCAAGGATCCCGTCAGTGTGGCGGTCAGATTCCTATTTGCTACAATGGGGCGGTGCCTACTCAGATTGATTGATTGATTGATTGATTGACTGATTGATTTGAAATATATATAGCGCGTACTGTCACCCCATGGGTATCCTGGCGCTTCAGACTATAAAAAGACTGAGGTGGAGACAGATCCTAGCAGAAAGAACCGAAGGGGACTGAGTTCAGACACCGCCGTAGGGATTAGGATGTCCCATTCCACCTGTCATTTCATGGAGATTGACCCGCAATGAAAAGACAGGCAGAAAGTGACTTCAGGGTCACCTAGCAGGCACAACCATCCCCCATGGCCCTCCGCTATAGAGCCTGGGGGGCACCTATTGTGCCCCCAAAACATCCCTGTACCATGTGGCAGGCACAGCATTGTGCCTGCCGCTTATTGCAGGGTTGTTTCAAATGTGTCTATTTTGTATTGGAGCATGTGCTGCAGCCCACAGCGTACGCTGCAATGCAAAATAAACACATTGCGACCGCCTTGGTAATACAGAAAGCGGCACCACCGAGGTTCTGCTTCCATGACGGTGAGGGTCGGATGAGAGTCCTATCGCCCTCATAATCAGGCCCTCAGTGACAGGAGAACATTTTCATAATCTCCAGAGCCTACATCAGCTACACATGCATTTATAGCCCTGGATTGCTCACCTTTTTCTGGACACTACTTTTTGCTGGTATTAGGACTCAGTGCACTATAACATTGATATTCAGTACCACAGTACTTGTGGTGGTCTTGGTAAATTGGTTTCATCCAAATGCTTCCCTGGCAATTAAATATAATATGCACACAAAAGGTGATGGGAGTCTGCTTGCAATAATTATAACCACTGGCAGTAGCTCGGGGTAGCATTCCAACCCTTTAATTTTTTGTACACCATTCCACCTGATTTTTGACCCCACCATATGAAACTCAGTCTTAACTCTACTCATGGGAACATTGAAGCCCGAACTGCCAAGCTAAGTCCTCTCTGAACTGGAACACAAGCAACCCAGAACTGGTTTTGCCCTAGTTATGCGCTCGTCAGCCTAGAACAGCTTGGTTCCAGTGACACAGTGAGCACGAGAGCGGCGTCTGAGCATACCAGTGCCAATAAGAGCAGTACATGAAACACACAAAAAGTGAGGTGAGGCTGCTTGCAATCAGTATAGCCACTGGTAATAGCTCCAGGTATCATTGCAACCCATCTTTGGTTGTGTTTCGGTTGAGGGAGGATCTGGCCTAGCAGTTCGGGCTGAACTGCGGGTTAAGACTGATTTCAAAACCAATGTGAATTAGTCTCAGCTTCACTAAATAGGAATAATTTGGATCATTCGAACCCTCGGATGAAAGTTTTGAAATGGGCCTATCAACATTACTTTGGAGCAAGCACTGAGTTTTGGGCAAAGGGCATTGCATTAAGTAAAGTCAAAGTGTGACAAATATAGCCTGATATCTTCTTTTGTTAATGTCAGCTTTACTGATTCCAGTGGTCAAGCAGTTCTTTATAAGCATCTGTAACCTCTTTTACAACTGGTGTTCTTTTCATCTCTCACCACATTACATCTTCAGCCCTTCAGGTAATGGTCTAATAAATGGGTTGGGCCCTTCGTGCCATATCATCATATAACAGAATAACAGGAAATATAAATGAATTTGCCGCTCAACTTCTCTCTTCATTTGTAGATGTGGTGCTACCCAAGGCCCATTTGATTTTACAAAATTTCACATATTATAAATGTACTTGTAAGGGCTTTTACCTAGCCCTCTTCCTTGACTAGTCTTTTGTTGTGTCGTTCACATGTTTCTTCCTCCCACTACAGCACACAGCATGGGACAGTGGGTCAGCCCACTTCGCAGAGAGAGACACCATTCTGCTCTTTTATAAAGAACACATCCACACGCAAGGTAGTTCCTCACAGTGTCAGGGACTAAAATGAAAAAGATTTTTTTTTTAGACCAGAAACATATTTTTGCTTTTATGCAGGCTTTGTGTTTATGCAATGGCAAAGGATCAACAGCTCTCCCAATTATAACACTTTAATAAGTCATAACAAATCATGTATTGGCAAACCAAAAATATTGGCAGCCAACACCAGACCTTTTACCTTTGGCAATGCTTGTTTTACCTAAGATGTAAAAAGGTATTGGGAAGTTACAGGTCAAGCACCTGCATGGTACAGCTGTAAATAACCGCCTCTAGAGTCATTTATGTTGCCTTTATAAAAGAAGTTCTCTTATACTTGCTGCAAAATTATTATCTTTCAGTACCCTTAACTTCTCCGTTAAAAACTTTCTAAATTGTCTACTGCAGATAAAGGCTTTACAGAAGCTTAATAAATCCACTCCTACTTTCTCGATACATTGCAAAACTTTTTTTACTACACTCTTTAACCCCTTCACTACGGTGGCTATTCCGCCGCAGTGCTAAGGGGGCGGGGCGGCCGCGTGGCGGGGCTGTGCTGGTGACGGAACCGCTCCGTCACCAGCCGCGGTTGAGCTGTGCTCATGACGGAGCGGTTCCGTCATGGCCCCGCCCGCTCAATAGAACGCGCCGCGCAGGCGCGGCGGTAGGGCCATGAAGGAACCGCTCCGTCATCAGCACAGCGCCACCGCAGCTGATGACGGAGCGGTTCCGTCATCAGCACGGATAGGGTTAATGTGTTCTTATACTCTGTGTTAGTATGTCTGCAAGTAAAGACCGTAGAATAAAAAAATGAAAATGAATCAATGAAAGGGAAACAAAAATATCCTGCTGTGCCTATAAACATTTTACTGTATCTGCAGGAGACAGCTCTCTCCCTGCAGGCAGTTCAAAGCTCCATCCACGGTGACCATTTCTGGGATTATAGCTCTGCAAAACTGAAATTCTGTCAGATGCCATGAACTAACTGTCTTAAGGGAACCTGTCATCCGCCAGAGTAAAGCAACAGTCATAACAGCGAAATATATCAACAAAGTCCAAGATACCAACCACAAATAACAACATCGCAACATCTGCATTTTATTACGGACATTTGCAAAAATTGAGGTAAATTTCCATTGTCCTTGTAACGCACGATTTGTATGTCAAAATCTCACTGGGGGCCAGGTTAGGCTTTCATTATTTAAAGTCAATAAATTTAGCACTTTTGAGTGGGTAGCAGTAGCATGATCTATGTTTTGCAGTGATGTTACACAGTGAAAGCGTGGCTACAGATGCTGTCAGGTGTTTTACCAAGCCCTTGCAGCTGCAACAAACTGCAAGCGCTTTCAAAAGTGAGAGCTCTGGTGTCCTTCACTAATTGGGTCTCTGGGTGCTTGATCCCAGACATAAAACAAGATTCTATGCCTCCTTTATTCTCTGAGATGATGTGGACAAGCAAGGAAGGCCGAACTCGGAGGAGTTGGCTGAGGGCAAATCTAGATAAACAACATCACAGATTGATCACAGCTGCCATAAAGATGTGAATGAGTACACAAATCTTTAAGGAGGCGATTATGACTTTCTGCAGTGGGGGCGATAATCCACTGCCACTCCCCTTTACCACTGAGACTCACTAGCGCCCACCCGCTGGATTACACGTTATTTGTACTCTGGTGGGCAGGCAGTGTGGCGTCCCCAGGGAGGTGCCTCTTTTAAAGGCTGAGATGCCTTTAAAAAAGACACTGCAATGGGAGCACCATGCCTTGTGCAGCACACATAGTAGTTGCAAATAGTCATTTTTTAAATGACAGTTTATGTGCAGGAAGGGACACCATCCTGCACATGGACATTCACTCACGGCGATTTGCAGTTTCCATGTGTGCTACATCAGCAAAAACAAGGAGAAATTAAGCATTTCTCCTCGTTTCGCATTGTTAAGACCAGGTCTTCCCTGGTCTTAATTTTGGCACTGCCACCTATTTACGCAGCCCTTGTAAATTGGAGGGAGCATCAAATCAATGGGTGTTGCTGCAGAACGCCCACCGCAACACCCATTGCACATCTCTTTCACACTAAATGTAGCGTGAAAGGGGGCCTTATTTACAAGGTGGTGCCAAGCCACAATAAGTGGCTTAACGCTGCATTGTAAAGAAGACGGCAAAGGGTTTATTGGCACAGGAGTGTTATAAAAAGTGATGTGACTGTGACAATAGGGACTGGTAAATAGTTTAAGACTATCAACGATGATTAGAGCTAAATCTCCACAAACAACTGATCTTATAAATGTTCTGCCCAGAGTTTATGTGTCTGGTATTGTTATATTATAAAATCACTCTATAGAAATTATTTAGCTAACTAAGAGGTTGGCTGGTGAATTTTCAGTTTTACGGTGGATTTAAAAATTGATGTTTGATTTTGCCATTATGGCAGCACTGATTTCTCCATCTCAGTGGTTACCCTTAGCACGAGAGAGCCAATGTGGGAGGACGTTTATAAAATTCTTATTTTTCATTTCAATTAATACTGTCTAGGCAATGTTACTATTCATTGGCATTAGCTTAGTGCCGGAATATAGCAATCAGCAACTGAAATGATCACTTTATCTTTCCAAATGGTTCTTCGATTGTGCCAAAACATGTTTTGGTGCTAATTGTTTGCAAATTTTGATCTGTTTAAGTCGGAAACATTTTGGGGCCAAATCTGAAAATGATGTATTACTTTATGAAATATGTGGTACATGTGACAAATCAATCAATATTTATGCGGAAAATACTCCAGCAGAATAAGCATATCAGCCTGTTGTGAATTCTTCTTTTTAATGAATTAGGAAACATTGCATTTTCTCCTTGATGGCAGCTCTCTTATTCATCATTTTGAGAGCAAAGACATATCAACATAAAATCTTATTTTTTAATTCTTGTTATAAAATATTACTTCATACCAAATACAACCAACAACTGTTCGACATCAGTGAGACACACACTTCAAGCACTGAGGTTCATATCAAAGTACAATAAGCTGACAGCGGGCAATGAATGGGCTCAATCAAAGTCTCTGAATTCCCTTCTTGGATCCCATGTCTTATCGAGTTTCCCCAGGCACTCCCTACTCCTGTTTATCGTATGCTCAGCCTGCATGCACCAATCCATCCGAAGTTGCCATTGGGAGACTTATAAGCATAAAATCATAACTTCTGATTTATTTTTTAAATATACTTTTTCGGGAAATTTTTTTTTGTAGAATGATAAACTGTTATAATTTTCTTCTGCTTTCAGAACATATATTTGATGTCACCGGCTAGGAAAACAGCTGGAAACTGAATCTATTTCATTTTTATTGTGAGTGACAAATCAGAGCTGGGATGATTAGTCTAGGAGCTGACACCTGTAGATAGCAGTGACTATTGCCTCCTGGGGATACAGCTATTGGCAGCAAACTGTCTGCTTTGCCCTGCATCCTTCTGACTCAGAGACTACCTTTGACCCAGTATAGAATCAATGATCCTGTATAACAGAAGAGCAGGAATGTTCACAGAAATGATGCAAAAGAATATAAAATAAATCAAAAGCAAGTGCAGTATGTGAACATCAGCAACCACAAGACAAATATCTTGACACATAGCAAAAAACATTGTGTAGTGGGTGTAAAGACATCCTTTTTTAAGTCGCATCTTTGGGTACTCTGCCAATACCCTGGTCCCACTGAGCCATTGGCTGGCTTTGAAGTTAGAGAAATAAAGTGGCGATGGACTGCAATTTCCTGAGCAGTGTCTTGTGTCTGAGAGTGCTCCTTTGAGATGCTGTATGAGGTTGCAGTTAGGTGACCCCTGAACGGTCAGCGAATAGAAAATGGTCAACAGCAGCTGTGCCTGGAAAGGTGAGCAGGAATGTCTGCTGAGACACTGGAAGAGTGTAGTCACCAGAATTGGGGGCCCAGAGTAGTGGATGGGACATAGTGCAAAGATGCACAGCTTGCATCTCCAGAGGCCAAAGCAGCTCTCTTGGAGGTGGGAGCATGGTCTTCGGTATAAGGGTGTTCCCATAATGTTGCACAAGTGGATGGGTCCAGCAACTGTAGACGGCAGCTGTATGTAGACCTGAGACTTCCCAGACAAAATAAGAAAATTCTGTGATCTGGAATTAAGATTCATTCAGCTGGAGGAGTAAATAACCTTACAGAAGAACAGAGCATTTGTGCAGGAGAGTGAGTCACTGAGGCAATACAAGAGATCCTGGGCTCTGCCCTGAACACCAGAAGCCTCTAAAGATTACAAACAAATTCTTTTCTTCAGGGGAATATGCCACTGAACTCTAAAACATGCTGCTGGCAATCCTGGAGTGTCAATGTTGAGGTACTCACCCCTGGTCACCCAGTGTAGGGGAATCAAAAAGCTTGGATGTAGCATTCATGCAATTTGAGGATCTCAAGGTGACCCTTATCTCCGCTAGATACTCAGCACGACTGTGATGAAGGATAAATCAATGCAACAGTGCACAGCCATAGTAAATTACAATACACAACAGTCTCTATTGGGGTGAACCCTGGGCTGCCCAGGGGCCATACTGCATGCAGAGCCTGGGAGAGGTGGTGCCCATTTTCTGCATCCCTAGGACACTGTTTCATTAATACTGGTGCTATCTTAAGAGGTGGTTCCCTCATTTGCATGGGGGCATGGCACTATGAAAATGTGGGAAAACTTTGTCCTTGTGCCCACACTGTGTTATAGATATGAGCCCAGTTGCAAAAAGGCCATCAGGAAGCACAATGATTGTGCACAACAAAAACGTGGTGCAAATTCAAAGCGCCTTGGAGTAGAAAAAGGGGGTCATATGGACCCCAACACATTTCCATGCAGGAGTATGCAGCTACTTACTTCACTCGCCTGCAGGAGAATCTCTGTGCCAGCTTTAAAGGGCAAGTGGGAGTTGTTTTTCAATAATGCTCTGCCACTAGGCAGGCGCAAGTTCATAGATGCCCTAAAGGCAGCATATTAATTGTAATAGGGCTCACCATCCATGTTTGTGCCAGGTGCAGCTGTTTAAAGAAGCCATGGCACAGTCAGTGACAGTGCATCTGTTACATAATAAAGGCCCAGGTCTTCATTGCATGGATGGAAGGGAGAGGACGAACACGCAAATGCAGGTTTCCTGCAAATTACCAGGGACTCTCAACTGCTCTTCTGCACACGATTGGCTCAGACTCAGCAAAAATGAAATTGATTAAAGCTGAACGAATTAAAGCAAAAGAGGACATTGTTGAGTTAAAAATCTATGAGGATAATAGAGGCGAGAGTAGAATATGCTTAATGGTGGACGCAGCATAATAACATACATTTTTTGGGGCTTTGCTGTATAGGCGTGGCCCATCTGTGGACCTCTTCCTTGTACAATGGATACTTGAAACACGGAAACCTAAAGTCTATATATCCTGCTCCAAATGCAAGGCTCATCAAGCATTAAAACAAGCTCCAATACCTCGAACACATGCTGCTCTTCCATGTAAAATTTAAATTGATTCTAGAATGAAAGATGTGAGAGAATTCTCGGGACTAACCTAAGTTGGGTAGAGACTGTCCATGTTCAAATTGGTGCCTGCAAGATGGAGGCAAGTCAGCAGTTCACTTTAACAGATTGGCTCAAAGACTACTAGCACAATTGTACTAGCCTGGTAGAACTTCACTTATTGACAAAAGGGGTCAGAGTGATCTAAATATTTTATAAAGTGCTCTGTGTGAATTGATATCAGGCCCCACTTCTGGCTAAAATGAAATGGAAGAGAGAGATGTAGAAACAGATAGCAGACAAACCACAAGTTGCTAGCCTATAAAAGACTTTGATCAACAAAACACAATTCTAGTGCAAGCAATGTAATAGAAGCTATCTCACCACTCTGTTAGGGACAGCTGGTGTGGGGGAGTTTAATCCCTAGGTTTCTCTGTGCAAGGGGGAGGAGCCCCCATCACACTACTCGGCCTCACTAATTTGCCCGCTGCACGGGACACACCTGCACAACATCCGGGCAAAGGCTTAGCCTGTCTTAGCCAGGAAGAACCAGGTCAGGCCACCCTCAATGCCTTGCAATATTTGATACCACTTGTGTTGCCTCTTGCAGCTGCTGAAGTTTCACCTAACAACCATTGAGAGGACAAATGGACTCTAAGATCTTCCTACGTTTAACAACAGGAGGATTGAAGCTGCTCTAATAACTTTTGATTTACACCTATTGGAGCACAGAACAATATTTTGACTAAGTTAACCTGATTAGTGGAGAAGTAACTCGACCTGACGCACGATCCCCCACACCACTAACTGGGAACAATAGGGAAAAGGAAAGCGCACAGTAGCTCAGAGGGAACTGTAAGCAGTAAGTGAGTCATTCGGCATGCTGCAGACAAGTGCACTATAGAAGAAATAGATTACTTCATTGAGGAGGTGGAACTATTTTAAATAAAGGGAAAAAGTTGGATCTTCCTGATACAGACCGGGAAATTCCTGGAATATTAAAAAAGGGTCTCAAGACTGGTGCCTCTATACCTGTGCAGTCCTCAAAAACAGTTTGGACACTAAGAGTGGAGCAAGGCACTGAACATATTAGTAAGATGGCCCAGACAGTTGGCACAGAGCAGGATGTGGGGAAAATTTCTGGCGGCCTAATGAATGTAACACTGCCTTTGTTGTCCATGAGGTGCTCTGCTCAAATTGTTTGAAGGCTGTAAACGTGGCATGGTTGAGGGAAGTAGGAAGAAGGGGAAAAGAATGAGTGTACATGGGCCTATAGGACCAATGAAGGAATGCATCCAAAATGTGGATGATACAATGGCACGGGATACCTAAAGGGAGGATACTCAAAAGGGCAGGGATCTCATGTATCCACCAATGAATGCTTCCTCAGAAAAAGGGAACCAGGTAGAGAAACGCAGAAGTAGACCCCAATTGTCCTCATCCGATCCAGCAAGTTTGGAGCACCCTGAGTGCAAGCTGAAACTGGAACCTAGATGGCCGTGCAGGGGAAATATATCCACTGAGAATAGACCATTTAGAAATGCTGACAAAAAGTTTTTTTGTATGGTCAATGTTCCCAGATTATCCACAGGGGTTAAGGAGGATAATGACTAGCTCAAGAATAAAGTGATACACTGGATAAGGAGCTATAGCAGAAGCGGTCGGTGGTGGGAGTGATGCCGGGCGGTGACGTGGGGCGGGGTAGGGGCGGGTGGGGGGTAGTAAATTATGGAATACGGCAAAATGCAGGTAAGTAAATTTGGCGATGCAGTGCGCGCAACAAAATTTGTTTTATTTATTTATATGTTTACCTATCTGCATTTGGCCGTATTCCATAATTTACTACCCCCCACCCTGCCCCTACCCCGCCCCACGTCATCGCCCGGCAGCACTCCCACCACCGACCGCTACTGAGCTATAGCCATTGCTACTCCTTGATAAGATTTGATCTATTAGAGGTAAAGCGCCGCTCCCTGCAAAATGAGCAGCTTGGCTATATAGTTCTTCATCTGAGTAAATCAGAGTATGCAAATGGACAAGTGAATCTAGACCTGCAAACTTCCCCCCAAAAAATCCTTAATACAGTTTAAGTTTCATCAACCCAATCAAGGAGTATCTTACTCACAATCTTACTCGCAATACCAGCAAAATGTCACCTGTTACCCAGATAAGGGGATTTTGAATTGTGCCCATTGAGAGGCATCATGACGAAGACCTTGATCAGATTGATTGACTTAAGATGGGACAAGTAGTTTCTCAAGGGGAAAATATAACACTAACCAGGTATGTACCCTCTCCTATCCTTAGAACACAAAACAGGGAAATTGATGGGGGCATAGAAACATAACTGGGAGGAAGATATCCAAAACTAAATCCCGAACAGTACACAGGAACACAGGGGACTCTATGCAATTTAATCAACTCTCATGGAATGTAGCAGAATTAAAATCTAAATTAATTGACCCAGAATGCGATCATTTCTTGACAATTTTTATATCTGTGTGTTCCAAGAAACATGGTCTATCCAACCCATATGCAGGTTGGAGTTCATAAACTACAGCCTAGAGACCTAGAGGTCCGACGTTCACCTGAGGGATGAACATCAGGAGGTCTAACAATATGAGTTAAGACAATCTTAGCACATAGGATTAAAAGGCTAAACCTCAAATCTACTGATGTTCTGGGTCTTGATATCAATACTGCAAAAGAGCCATTTCAATAATATTATTGAATATATATGATTGCTTCTCTAGTTCAATCCAGGAGTCAGAAACTCTACTTGCTCTGGAAGATATTTTGAAGGACTCAAAAAGCGAAATCCATCTTGTTGGCTGGGGATTTCTATGAAAATTATGACTTTATTCAAAATCTTACACTCGGAGGATGAACAAAGGGGCATTCCAAGAGTGTTAAATCCCCCTCTAAAGAGAGCACTAGGGTATCATTGCAGATAGCATCCATCAAGTTAGCCCATTGTTTACGTGCATGTAATGGGTGCACAATCTCAGATAGGGAAACTCATTATAAGAGGACAAATTCAAGAAGTCTGATTTACTATTTATTACTTGATTTAAACTCATGGCCCATAGTTCGGAATATGAAAGTTACCGATAGGTCAGAAAGTGACCATAATACCCTAGCCCTTGAGCTGAGGAATATTCCAGAGCTGAATAACAATTGCTCCCCTAACACATAGGATTAACAGACTGTATCCTCTAATGATGGAAGGAGAGTAAAATGACCCTTTGTACAATAGTATGAAGACATTCTTGCTTGTATATACATTGTAGTTGTTTCCTCCTTAAGTCTATTTGGTAAACTAGAGCAAATATACCAGTTTGTTAGCTACATATTCAATACCTTACTTGAGTCCATTAGAAAACACTTCCCCAGAATTCCTAAAATGAAAAGTGTTAGAACAAATGGCTCAGAATGGTTTGATAGCCACTGTAAGATAGCCAACCGAAATGTGATGATTGCTGTAAAAACTGGAATAGAACCACCATAGTAGAAGGGAGGAAATTATATAAAATAACGAAGGTATTAGCCAAGAAGAACTGACAGGAGACTAACTGGAGAGAATTGGTTATAAATGCTACAACGAAAGATACAAGATCATTCTGGCACCTGTTGCTAATGGGGTACTGTTGTAAATTAAGATGATTTTCATATTCATCCTCATATGGGCGAACAATACTTTACTAGGTTGTACTCCAATAAAGAGATAGGTAAGGGAGATACTTCCAGAAGGGATGCTCTGTTTGAAGCTCATGGTTGGGATAGTGTCTCCACAGTCACTTTCTCTATGGTAGAAACAATAACAGCCATTAAATATATGAAATGTGTGTCAAATCACCTGTACTTGATAGGATACAGAGTGACCTGTATTAGTCAGAGCCAGTTGTGTGGGTCTATATAGTGCACAATCTCCAACACAAGAGGGGACAAGAGCGATCCAGCCATCTATAGGGCTTTGAGCCTGATAGATAACATACACAAAATGCTTAGTAAACAGGTATTGATTAAAATACAAATGTGGATGGATGAAAATCAAATCTTCTCTAATTTACATGCAGGAGTCAGAGCACACACAAGCACCACAGATCATATACTTTGCTTCTTATTATTCTTCTGGAAGATGGCCTCCATCTATAAAGGGCATCTGTATGTGGTGTTTGTATATTTAAAATCTGCTTTTGATTTGATTCTCTAGGGGAAGCTATGGCTTGCACTTAAGGGGATGGGGATGCCATTGGAACTATGACATCTTCTAATTCGACTGTATAGTGGGAATTATGCACAAGTAATATGGGTCAAGGAATGCAAATTGATAGGCTGCATAAACATCAGAAGAGGTATGTCATAGCGCCAACCTTGTCCACACTCTACATAAACAGATTAATAGATATTTATATAACTGTAAAGGTGATTGCTCAAAGTTAGCATACCAACTAATTTCAGCCCTCCTCTTCGCAGATGATAACTACTAATCTTCATGACACCATGGTACTACAGACAACTCTAGATAGATTGATTCTCAGATGGATGTGTCAACTTTGGCCTTGATATTAATGGCACTAAAATCAAATGTTTGACTTTCTGTCCACATAAGACCTTTAGAGGAAAGGTGCGACTTGGGCCTAGCAATCAGGAGCAGGTCAAAGATCTTGACAATTTAGATTTAAGAATAACTAATAACCTATCATGGGCTCTCAAATAATGAAAATCCAGATGTCCCTACTGCATGTTGAGGCTGCAATCATGAAGAAATTGAATAAATGAAATTTCTGAGCAATATCACCTGCCCTTGAAATCTATTTTTCTTAGGGGCTTAGCGCAGCCCTTTATTGAGCAGAATTATGGAGATTTGATCAATCTAAGGGCCTAGAAAAATCAGAGAATAGGTTTGGTCAATCCATATTGGCTTTGCCTAAAAGTGCCCCGATGTGACTCGACTTAGGGCTGAAGAATGTCATACATATTGCTGCTCTTAAACCCCTGATTTACTAGGTAAAGCTCTCGAGGGGCAAATCTCATAAAAACAGGTAGATGCTGAAGTAAAAAAGATGGATAAGCAACTAGTATTACCCTGGCTTAAACATATAAAGATGTGGATGTATGAGCTAGGCCTCCAAGGAATCGGTTATGGTAATTAGACCTTCAAGGGTTTTAATTGTCTTAATGTTTCAAATATTATTTTAAATATCTACAATTGTACGACCTTATATATTTGATGCCGTTAATGCACAACAACTGTGACGAATGTCTTTTTAAGTCAATTTCTGTTTGTCACTGAACAGTGATCTTTTTGAGAAAAAGAGAGCAAAAGAAAGGGTGTATATGAAAGAGTATTCTGATTTAATATTTGTTACAAGGGTACATGATAGATATACAAAGTTGTAAGAGAACATACAAATACATTGATCCACAAACATTCTCTATACAACAATTGCAGGAGCTTTTCTACCTACTTACAATCTAATTTATTATCCAGTAGAAAAAGCAGTTGTCGACGTTTCGGTCTCTATTCTTGCGTTTCCGAGACCATCCTCAGGACATAAAAAATCATATCTTGGGAGACCCTAAAAATAACAAAGATGCCATTAAAAAACCATCTAAGTATCCTATGCTTAGGAAATAAGCAGTTATCAAAATATAACACCCTAAGCTCTCAATATTTTATAAAACAAAATACATTGTATATCTATTTACATATCATTCTAGAATTTGATTCAGAATTATCTAAGTTACACATCCCAACTGGTTACATCCATCAAAAGCAATCATTGTATAGATGTCTATTTCACAATTAAATTGTTTTCTGATTCAAAACAAAAAGATATAGTGCCTTGAATGGTTTAAAAATGACCTTTCAAACAAAGCGGTTTGCATGATTCTCAAAGCAGAAGGATAAAGAGTCCCTCATGATTGAACTGTGGTTACATTTACAAGAAAACATTGGTTTGTAGTACTACCTCAATTTCAGTTATTAAATAATGTCTATATCTTTTGGAACAATGTAATTCATTATTTACTACATTTACTTTAAACTAGAGCTTCAAAAATGATGTCTTGGCCTTAAAGAGTGTCGTGTATATATATATATAAAATCATTACCTCAATCACGGAAATTCTGAATATAGTGGTAATGTGCGACACGGCGTAAATCAAAATGATTGTATCTCTCTTAGTAGAATAACCTGCATCACAACCAAAAGAAATGTCTGTTTGAGAACACTAGCCTTAGAGACAATACTTTGACTGACAACGACATACGTAAGTTAAATATGCCTTCCATGAAATCGGTCTATGAAACTGCTCTGTGTCCTTGCTAGTTTTTCAGATAACTTAAAAACAACCGGGACTGAACATTAGTCTCTAAAGGTTTGAAGACAAAACACTCAGTGTAATTGCTAGTTGCTGGTTTATACTAATTTTTCTAAAAAAGGGGGGGATCTATTTCTTTATATCGAGCGGCTAAATTTAAGAATAGAAATGTATTTATAAGAAATATCACTACATGGTTCCCATTATCATTCGAGCGACAGAGAACACACTGTCTAAGCATGGTCAATAAATACCTGTTTGAAGTCCTTATTCGCCTGACTTCATAGATGTATAGAAAGGGAAGTGGGCAGATAAAATATCTGTGGACAGGTAGAGAAAGGGGATTAATTCCTAAGCTTGTGTTGCGCTTAAACAAATATAGTCTATCTCACTATCATCTTATTATATACCTCAATCAGGTCGATCCAATATTAACCGTTAGTTTTAGTTAATCAAACACATAAGCTAATGTATCATTTACGTTACTACTATGGTAGGAGGCCACACATTTTTGGTGTTTTTTAGTTGTTGAGAGCTGACTGTGACAGACTCAACGTTGTAACTACAAACGCCAGAGTAATACGATAGGATTTTCACAATTTTCTTAGGTATGTTACTCTCTGGAAACAGCTATTGAAAACTTCATAATATCGTAGGTCCCACACTAGTAATTTAAATTTCATAGTTTCGTAGGCCTCCTACCATAGTAGTAACGTAAATGATACATTAGCTTATGTGTTTGATTAACTAAATCTTAACGGTTAATATTGGATCGGCCTGATTGAGGTGCACTATTAAGATGATAGTGAGATAGACTATATTTGTTTAAGCGCAGCACAAGCATAGGAATTATTCGCCTTTCTCTACCTGTCCACAGATGTTTTATCTGCCCACTTCCCTTTCTATACATCTATGAAGTCAGGCGAATAAGGACTTCAAACAGGTATTTATTGACCATGCTTAGACAGTGTGTTCTCTGTCGCTTGAACGATAATGCAATCCATGTAGTGATATTTCTTATAAATAAATTTCTATTCTTAAATTTAGCCGCTCGATATAAAGAAATAGACCCGCCCCCTTTTTTTTAGAAAAATTAGTATAAACCAGCAACTAGCTGAGTGTTTTGTCTTCCAACCTTTAGAGACTAATGTTCAGTCCCGGTTGTTTTTAAGTTATCTGAAAAACTAGCAAGGACACAGAGCAGTTTCATAGACCGATTTCATGGAAGGCATATTTAACTTATGTATGTCGTTGTCAGTCAAAGTATTGTCTCTAAGGCTAGTGTTCTCAAACAGACATTTCTTTTGGTTGTGATGCAGGTTATTCTACTAAGAGAGATACAATCATTTTGATTTATGCCGTGTCGCACATTACCACTATATTCAGAATTTCCATGATTGAGGTAATGATTTTATATATATACACAACACTCTTTAAGGCCAAGACATCATTTTTGAAGCTCTAGTTTAAAGTAAATGTAGTAAATAATGAATTACATTGTTCCAAAAGATATAGACATTATTTAATAACTGAAATTGAGGTAGTACTACAAACCAATGTTTTCTTGTAAATGTAACCACAGTTCAATCATGAGTGACTCTTTATCCTTCTGCTTTGAGAATCATGCAAACCACTTTGTTTGAAAGGTCATTTTTAAACCATTCAAGGCACTATATCTTTTTGTTTTAAATCAGAAAACAATTTAATTGTGAAATAGACATCTATACAATGATTGCATTTGATGGATGTAACCAGTTGGGATGTGTAACTTAGATAATTCTGAATCAAATTCTAGAATGATATGTAAATAGATATACAATGTATTTTGTTTTATAAAATATTGAGAGCTTAGGGTGTTATATTTTGATAACTGCTTATTTCCTAAGCATAGGATACTTAGATGTTTTTTTAATGGCATCTTTGTTATTTTTAGGGTCTCCCAAGATATGATTTTTTATGTCCTGAGGATGGTCTCGGAAACGCAAGAATAGAGACCAAAACGTCCACAACTGCTTTTTCTACCGGATAATAAATTAGATTGTAAATAGGTAGAAAAGCTCCTGCAATTGTTGTATAGAGAATTTTTGTAGATCAGTTTATTTGTATGTTCTCTTACAACTTTGTGTATCTATCATGTACCCTTGTAACAAATATTAAATCAGAATACTCTTTCATATACACCCTTTCTTTTGCTCTCTTTTTCTCAAAAAGATCACTGTTCAGTGACAAACAGAAATTGACTTAAAAAGACATTTGTCACAGTTGTTGTGCATTAACGGCATCAAATATATAAGGCCGTACAATTGTAGATATTTAAAATAATATTTGAAACATTAAGACAATTAAAACCCTTGAAGGTCTAATTACCATAACATATCTATTGCCCAAACCCTCAAGGGTATATTGGGTGGCTCACTTTTGTGTACCGTTCCAAGGAATCGGGACAACCCGGAGAGACTGAACAGAGTAATGGTAGCCCAACTGAATCTTAGATATTGGGACTATATCCTAGAAAGGTGGATGTCCTCATCAGCCCATGGCACTTTAACAGTGTATTTAATTGATGTTAAGTGTGTTCCAGTCTTTTAACAATTCTAGAACCAATTAAAACCCCCTCTGGCAAGATCGAAGTTTGTAAAATTCAGATACAGGATTCTGCCAATTAATGCAATTAGGAATAGATGGTGGGCAAGTACTGTCCCTCCCACATGTCCAGTGTGCAAGCAAAGTATTGAATCTGTGGAACATTTAAAGTTTTCTTGCCCCACTTATGCGAAGGCCAGGAAAGCGAAGCTAAATCCAATTTGTCGACGACTGTCCATAGCAAGACTCACAGATGCCATAAGTAATATTAAGCTCTGAAAATACTGTGTGGGGGCTGTGTTCTCGGTATCCAAGTACTTATTTTATGCCTGCTGCAGCAGATGCAAAATACTGAAGGCTGCTTAAACATTTTTATGGTGAAAGATCCGAAGCACATGCAGTTTATGCTGAATAACTTTTTCTCTGCATTACTCAATGCAAGGTCCACTGTTTTAAGAAGTAAGTGAAGGTTTTAGAGTAAATTGTGAATTATGTATGATAAAGGATGAAATATTGATTAATATTTAAATAATGGACAACCAAACATATTATATGCACTTTGTAATGGGCAGTGTTAAGATTAAGTGAATAATAACTTAATGAACAAGGTTTATGGAAGTTGTCTTTTCCTATTTAAGACAGCAGCGCTGATTTGAGATATTATGTATTGTATATATTGTTTTATGTGTGTAATGTTTTATGGTCAGAATTTGACGAATAAGCTACTACTGTTCCACATACAAGATAAATGGAATCCCTCTACTGTTTATAACGAAAAACCATTCAAGTTTCTTTTCAAACATAACTGTTGGTACAAGCACTTTACAACTTTATAATTCCAGTCTGGCCACGCTCGCAATTGCGTATTCAACTTAAGTTTTGACACACCCTGAGCTTTTAGCTCTTGTATTCATTAAAATGTGTCAGCGACCTCAGTGTCCGGCAAATATGAGTGGATAGCTCTCATAAGTGCATATTACGTAGCTATTATACACTGCACAAGTTTTTTAATTGTGATAAATTGGGCTTTTGTACTGGCACTTAGTCATATCTCAATACCAGCCCTGTACTCAGCGATGTATCTACTTTTGAGTGTCTTTTGAACTGATTGGGCTTATGTCATCTGTAAATCTTTGAATGCAACATGACAGCCTCTCTGAAACACAATTCTATGCTGCTACTACTCCTTCTGCACAGGCACTTTACTTTTGTTACCTTAAACGTCGCACCAGTAACTTGTTACACCAATACAACTGTTCTTCTTACATTCGCGACATTCATCTTCGAGAAAGCACTATGGCTTGATTTGAGATTTTATATAGTTTCAATGTCTTTTAAATACCTATCAGTGGCGGCTCGCATAGGGCGTGCTGTGGGGTGGTAGGGCGGGTCAGGGGAGGGGTAAGGTGGGGGGTAGTCAGTCATTAAAACTTTATTTGTTTTTTTACAACCATAAAGGTATACAATTAGCAGCATATCATTTGATTAAAAAGCATAGACAAGTCAGCATCATAAAAAGTGTAGCACATCTTCTTCATGCCTAAATAACAAATGTCCTTTAAGTTAAAAGGCAAATATCATCTTACAATTGTTAAAATCAAATAATTCATTCTTCAAGTTCTTCCGGTATATCACCTACAGTACCGTTATCCTATAATAATCAATCTAGTATTATCCTAAGGGATCAGCTTGCAATATTTACTCTGCACATTTGAGGAACACTTTAACTTTATTCATTAATTCCCCCATGGCACAGGCTATATCTAAATTCGTCCTTCCCACTAAGAGGTTAACAGCTTGCATCCTATTCTTGATCCATATTTTTAAAAAATCAGGCCTAAAAACTCCCTTCGTATATCTAAAATCTTCATACAATCTAATAAAAGATGTACAATATCACATGTGGTACCTAAAGTGCAGATGCATTTACCGTTACTATCTAACATTACATTTTTAACCCCTTTATTTGCATAGCAGGGGTTTATCCCAATTTGCACTCTTAACACTTCACACCTTAAACGGTAGCTAGGTAATCTGTCAACATAGGGATAATGTAGATAATTTTTCCAAGCCAAGGTCATGTGGGATACTGAGGTTTTTCGCAAGAGGTACTCCTGGTCATGTATCCGAAACACTTCAAATCCCAGTGACCTAAGTTCTTTCTTATCTATTGTTAAATGGAGCGACTGAGGGCATAGCCTTAATTTTAGCACTCTATACGCTTCGCTTATTGAGGCTCTTGTCTCTTTTGCCCAAGTCAGCTCACTGTTTAGTTTTCTTTGAAGACCTACCTCCGTCTGGTCCTTAATTACCAGATCATCTGCGTATAATAAGCAGGAGATAGGATTTTCTCCTAGTTTCAGTCTAGCCCCTCTAACCTCTCTTAATTTTAAGGGCAAGTCGGCTAAGAACAGGGAAAAGAGCAAGGGGGCAAGTACGTACCCCTGCCTCAGGCCATTACCAATCTGGATCCTCCCAGACAATCCTCCCTCCTCATCCAAGATTATCTGGGCCCAGTTTTCAGTGTGTAGGGCTTGGATCAAGGCCAATAAACCGCCATGTATTTTATACCCTACCAGGGTTGACCACAGCTGCTCCCTGCCCACAAGATCGAATGCCGCGCGGAAGTCCCCAAAACAGCAGAATAGATTACCCCTCTGTTCGAGCGACTTCCGCGTGATGGACCAGAGAGCAAAACAGTGATCCACCGTTGAATGGCCTTCATTAAACCCTCCCTGTTCTGGGGGTACTATCTGTTTTTCATCTGCCCAATCCTTGAGTGAACCCCAAATTACTTTGGAGAATACTTTTTCGCCTATTTCCAAGAGATTTATTAAGCAATAGTTTTTGGGGGAATTTACGTCGCCTTTTTTGTGTATTGATCTTAATATAGCCCCTTTCCAACTATCTGGCATAATTCCTGTATTTAATATCCCCTGGAACATATTCGAGAAGAACTCTGCCCACCAGTCTGGATTCATTTTTATAATGACAGCAGGTAAATTATCTGAGCCGGCACCTCGACTTAAATTTAGCCTAGCAATTACACTCCTAATATTGCTTGGGGAGAAATGTTATTTTACTTCTTCCCTGACTCCTGGACAGCTATTAGGTATTATTTCCACCATCCTTGGCCATTTACCATACATTTCCTCAAGATAGACCACCCACTTATCCTCTGGTACAGAGCACTGCAGGGTCCCTACAACTTTCCCAGTGCTTTCTTGTATCAATTTCCAAAAGCCTTTCACATTTTTTTCTTCAATTGCCTCAAGTAGATTCATCTAAGCATGGGCGAATTTTGCGAATCTGGCGTTCGCGAATTTGCGTATTTGCGAACTCGCAATCCGCAAAATCCGTGAATTCTCGCGAATTTGCGGATTTTTTTTTGTTTGTGTTCGCAAGGGTTTCTGCCAGTTCGCGAGTGTTTGGTACCAGTTCGCAATTGCGAGCTTACTTGTCGGCTCGCAACGGTCGCGACTATGTTGTTTCTACGTCTGGTTCATCATCACAGGTTCCCAGCACCCTCTGTTTAACCACTGCCACCCTCTGTTTCACCCATGCCACCCTCTGGTACATCAATGCCACCCTCTGGTTCATCATCACTGTAGATTATGGGGGGGGAAAGCAAGCACACCTGCCCTGCTTCAACTGACATGAATTAATTTGGGGTTGGTTTATTAATGTGTCACTGTTTTAAAATTCCAGTCTGGCACCTGCTTCCTTATCTGTAATTTGCTTTCTGTTGCAGTGCAACTTTTTTTTCCAGGACCTTTGTGGCCTACTTGTAGCTATTCTATGAGCCTGCTGTGAGGGTCAGAGCAGGGTCATACAATTGTTGCAACTAGCAACTGAACTCTGGAGGGGCCCCAGTCAGGAAGCACTACAGGGAATGGTTACTATTACTAATGATGAGTTTGAACTTTTGCACCTGCTGAGTGCTTTCATTTTTGAAAATTCGTTTTTCTGCAGAACAGCAACTGTAATGCCCCAAGCAAACATAGGCAACTGAACTCTGGAGGGGGCCCTCAGGAAGTACTACAGGGAATGGTTACTAATGATGAGTGAACTTTTGCACCTGCTGAGTGCTTTCTGCAGAACAACAACTGTAATGCCCCAAACAAACTTACTTATGAAAGTTGATTTCTAATCCAAAAGTGATCCAAAGAGAGTCAACAGGCCTCAAATCCAAAAAAGTGCAGGCAAATGTCAACCTGAGGAGTTATTCTGATAAAAATCATCATTTTCAGAAGGTCTATGCTGCTTGCTAGTGGATTTCTTGTGCGGAATTGCAAATTTGGTAATTTTGCAAGCGCGAGATTGTTGTTGCCCGCAGCACCTACATGTTCGCAATTGCGAACTCTCGCGATGCGTCGCCAAACTCCCGCGGGATCCCGCAGCAAGATCCAAAATGGCGCAGCACTCGCAAAAATATCGAGTAAAACAACTCGGCAAACGCTGAATGACGGTAAGTGAACGCCGCACGCCGCAAAATTGTATCACCAAGAAAAAAAAATCCGCTGCGTGCGAATTTGCGGATTTTGCGGGAAATTCGCGAATCTCGCGGATCGCGAATTTACCCAAAATCCGCAAAATCCGCAAGCGGAACGGATTTTCCGCCCATGCTTAGATTCATCCAGCATTTGTTCTTATAGGATATTTTTTATCTCTGATGATTGCCTTATATTTTATCATTAATTTCTTAAGTTCAAGTAATAATATATCATTGTATCTGCCTCTAAGGCTTCTTTCATGTTGCCTAATACCGGCTTTTACTGTACGGTAATCGTCATCAAACCATGGCTTGTTATTAAAATGTAATTTAGCCTTACTTACTAATTCATGATTACCACGTTTGATTTTTATCCTGAGGCATTCTACCAGTTGTCTTATTATATCTTCATACCAGGGTATATCCTCACCTGCTAGTAAGTTTTCTAATGCAAATGTTTATTGAAGTGCACTCAGTTTTTTTATATATTCTTCTGTAATCCGCGTTGTAAGTCGCTTTGGGTATTCTATCTGTACTTGTAATGCTTTTTGTCTCTGCGGGGCCCTGATAACATATAGTTCTATCAGCAGTGGGTAGTGGTCACTCCCTTACCCTAATTATTTTAAAATGTTTAATTAAATAAGTGCGCTTTGCGGGCCGATCCGCTTCCTTTCTTCAATTACCACAGACCAGGCCCATAGCCCCCAGCAGCTGTCCAAGCTCCATGTCTTGAGTTAAGGTGTCGCAACTTGGGAACTAGCAATCTCTATGTTATAGACTTGTAACAGATCACTCTGCCATGAGTCCTTTTTTGGGGACTTAATGTGTGATTAAAATCACCCAGTATCAAAAACACATCTCTAGGGTAATTATCACAATAGCCCTCCAGGTCCTTTTTTAAACGTTCCAGGTTCACTTTATAATCACTTTTTTTTCCTTTCTGTAAGTACACATTTACAATGCATAAACCTTCACCACCAGAGTTATTATTTGATGTCAACACTCTGCTACCTAGTGCCCAATTACACTTGAATTTGAGGGGTTCTATATCTATAGCTATCCTTGTTGAAACCAACGTCAACTAACCACCTAATGGCCTACCTAATTTATTCTTTTTTGCAGGCTTTACATGATGAGTAAAACCTTCAGTAACGGGTTTCATCGCACAGCCAGGTCTCCTGTATACAAACAATGTCGGTCTTCCTAAGGATGTTTTTAAAGATTTCCTGTAACAATATTCTTTTATAGCCATTGACATTCCAAGACAAAATGGATAGGCTGTTCAACGATCCTAGTTCCTAATCAATATCGCTCAAGTATCCATCTTCCTCATATTCCATGTATGCCAATTCTCTATATCTATTCCCAACCTAAACATCTTCGTCACCCCACTCTAGAACTTTAGGAATTATTGTGATTTCAAAATCTTCCTTCTTACCCCATCCCGAGATGATCATTTTTATTTGCCGTTCTCCCAACCCTGCATGGTTCCTGAGAAATGGATTCCCTTGTTTATCCTTCAGCACGTCCTCCCATTTTATTATTCTGATTCTTTCACTTGCCATCTCAGCTTCTGCCTTTCCCATTGCAACTTTTATTAGTGCAGAATGGAGTAAAACCTTTGTTATTTCTTCCCCTTTGGTGTTAACCAGGAACCATACTTCTTTTTGGTCTTCACTACTCACATATCTTAAGCTAGGATATTTTGCAAACGAAGAGAGGAGTGGGGACCATTTAGGGGATTAGGTTTCTTAGCTCTTTTCCCACCTTTTCCTTGTCCTATTGGTTCTACAAAGAGCCAGGGATCTGCACACCTTTCTTGCTGTAAGTCTTGTGGGCGTCCATCTATCATCTCTTCCCTTCTTTGCCTGTTTCCTTCTTCATTTCCTCTCTTCCTAGGGCCCCACCCAGTGTTTCGGTTACTAGGCCCTGCGCCAAAGGATGTATCCATCCCCCATTCTATAACTACATCCTCTTTTTCCCCCAGGGTGTTTCCTCAAGGTATCATTGGCACTCTTTACAGTACTTTTTCCCGTTTTCCACCTAGGTTGTACATCAGGACTATAGCTGGACTCTCCTGTGTCTGCGAAGCTTATCTTTTTGTTTCCGGCATCACTACCCTAACAACTGGCCTTTGTTCTGAGGTTGCCCCTTTCTCTTTCTCCTCTCGCTTTGATGTTTGGCATTTAGGTGGACACTTTTTCCCTTTCCTTAGCCGCGAGGTATTTTGTTTTTTAAACCTCCTTTCCCCACATCTTTTTATAATCATAGGACAGCGGGAAATATATACTGTTGGTTCATCCTTCTGGGGCACTGCTCATCCTTACCGCTTCTTCCCCCTTCTCCGCTTTAGTTTCCTCTTGGGCTTCTACTGGTCTTACTAGTGAGGGCATTAGGCCTTTAATCTGTGTCAACTCCCCGATTATATTCTTAAATTGGTTACCTTTTGTTTTTAGAATTTCATTGTTTAAAACTCAGACCTCTAAAATGCCCTGCAAAGTTTTCTGGAGCATCAGCATAACCTCAAGCATAGATACACTGGAGGAGCTAGTCACCTCCAGGCTATGGAGGGGCCTGATAGGTCAGTTTGGGCAACATAGGAATTTTCCAATTATTCTTTCCCATTAGGGCTGTGTTTCCTCTGGTCGAAGTCTTCCTCACCCAAGGTTTTACTTGGGTTTGCTCTTTCTTCCTCCACCACCTCTATTTCTATGTCCTGGATAAAAAGCGACTGAAATAACCTTGTCGAGTAAGAAAGGCGTGGTTCCATTGAGATCTCAGCAATATTAAAATTAGCTTGATTCAGAGATTCCACGCTTATAGCTGCTGGGTCTTCTATAATAAACGGGGTCTCTAGCACACTCAGCTCCTTCTCAGGCGTCTCCTTCACTTTAAAATGTTTGACTAAAAAGTCCTTAATAGATACTGCTGATCTGCCTTTTGCGCCTACTGTCTTTGAAGTCGTCATCGCTATCTGAGGGGTTGAATTCACTGAGGGGGTAGTCCCCTTTGCTGACGTTTTACTTCCTGTGGGTGCCACCATGTCAACATTTACATCAGTCAATCCTTTCGGTATTTCAGACGAATCCACCATCCCAGGGCTTTTATTTCCTGATTTCTTAGGATTTTATGGGCTTTACAGGGTTTAGATTTCCCTAAGGCCATTGCCTTTAGGTGTGAATATTGGCAATCTCCTCAGGGGTTATATACAGTTGTCTCTTTCTTTTGGTGCCGCTTTTCCTGAGTGAAACACTTATTAGAGCTTGGTGAGTCCTAATTGATCTCCTGGGAGGCTAGGTGTAGTTGGTGATGATATGTTACGGCAGGTTCTCGGGTTGCAAGGCTAGCAAATGTCCAAAATAGCTGGTATTTGGAAATTGAAGAGGTAATGCGCTGAGATTTGCCGGTGATTGGTAGGTTAATGGTGGATTTTTGAAGGGTTTGCTTCTTTTGCTGGCTTTTGCTGCCTTATCTGCTACCTTTATCTGCTGCCTTTATCTGCCTTATCTGCTACGACTACTGTAACTGCTAACTGCTATTATCAGTTACTCCCCATTACACCACATTTCAATTGTTGCCTTCTAATGAGGAGTTATTTTGCTTGGTTCAGGTTTTACAATGTGTGCAGGGTGTAGCAAAGTTATAGTATAGTTGTGCCAAGATTAGGCAGTTAAAAAGAGAAGTGCTTGCGTGGTTACACTTTCCTACCGGGTGTCAGTGTCTGGGGAGCAAAGAAGTATATGGAAGGGGGCCTGTGGGGTGCACAGAGCCTGTCATTGGCTGCGCCAAATCTAATTGATCCGTGGGCACACACTCATTCTGACAGCCCGCTGATTGTAATTGTAGTTTGTGCTAGTTAGATTCTGCTGTGGTTGCTGTAGTCGCTGTGGGGGTGCTGTGGTCACGCTGAAAGGCTCACTGGATCTCTGTGGTGTCTATCGTGCTCCACACTAAGCCCACACTGCTGCCGGCCGCAGGGGGGTCGAGACCTGAAGAGGCGACAGGAAGTATGCTTTGCCTCGTACATGTCAGCTCTCGGCGCTCTTGGTGCTTGGAGCCCTGCGCTCGGCGCTCTCGGTGCTTGGAGCCCTGAAGACCAGTGGGCCGTAGCTAACCGGAACCAAACAGAATTGGACTCCCCCCTGCTGTGCCAAAATCAGCCAGGGGTCAACCAGGTACCAGCACGGAGTTCAGACCGATCTCGCGTCCTCCTCGCCCTCCTTGCACACACAGTCAGTGGCGGCTCACTGTCAGCGCGAAGCTGCGGGCTGGATTCTCTTGTGGGGCTGTCATTCTAGACATATGACAGAATGGAGGAACATAATAATTACTTTCCTCCATTCCATCCTATGTCTGAGTTTACTACCCCCCACCCTTCCCCCACCCTACCGCCCGCAGCACGCCCTATGCGAGCCGCCACTGTTAACTATAATGGTTTTAACTAATCGTCTACAACTAAAGATTATTCTATTGACCAAATAAACTACTACTGTTACTATTACTATCTCACCACTGCAAATATGCACAGGGTCTGCCAAATCCTCTACAAGAATATATCCTAGTCACCACAGTGGAGATGCAAACTTTGTATGTATGGAATGGACATGTTGAATCGTGATTGAATTTTGGCAACACGTGATACCACAAATCCGTACTGCATTGGGCAATTTGACAGCCCTTAACTTAAAACAGTGCAGCCTTGGCCTACACCCGTATTGAACAATCTGTTTGTTGCAGAGCTCTGGCCCTTTCCTCGACGTGTAGATGCAGGATTTGAGGAAATAGCTGTTGGCTAAAGCAATACGTATGAATCATTTTAGGACATATGATAAATGAACATAAGATGTGCATGACTGTAATAAATGAGTCAGAGAAGCAATCCCCAGTTGAAGTATTTATGGGAGATACCAATTATGAATCAAGACTCAGAGATGATGTTCAATGACATTTACTAGTATAATGAACTGGTACTTCGCATTGAAATCCATAATGCCTCTGTCTGCCACAGGATTGTGTTTGTTTTTCTGTCTGTTATGAATGAATCAACATTATTTAAAAAAAGCAAAGCAATGTATAAGTCAATTTAAGAGACAGTAAGTTTGAGTGCTCAAAGTCTTAAAAATATAACCCTTGCAGAAATGTTCTTATTAAAAAATGCAAGCTACGAACCCACAAAACTTAAGAGGAGATTTACAAGCCCCGTATGCCATACTTGCGCCGCTATTGCGTCACTTTTGTGACGCAGTGTCGGTGCAAAAGCAGCGCCATGCTGCGGGGTATTTACAACATGACGCATCTGGGAGATGCGTCACGTTGTAAAGCCCTGCGCCACACGTGGGCGTTCCGGCGCAGGGGGGAGGGGGCGTTCCGGCGTAGGAACGCCTCCTTAAAGAGGCTTAGCGAAAGCTACAAGATTTCACTCAGTTACTTTTAAGGCCATGCTGCGTCAAAACCCTGTGCCTGCTTGAAGCAGGCATAAAGATTGATGCAGCATGTTAGGCATAGGGGCACCCCGAGCCTTGCTGGAACTGCGTCATGCTTGAGATGCGATTCCAGCAATGCGTCACCTTTATGGCAGCAGATGCATCACGCATCTGTCTATTCTTGCCCCATGGTGCGCCACATTCTAAATGCGATGCATCCATGGTGGCACAAGAGGTGTCTGCCGTGACGCACAATAACTGGCGCATCCCTGCTGATATGCAGGGATGCGCCAGTTATTGTAAATCTGCCCCACAGTGTTTGGAGAAAAATTAACCACTGATCCAATGCTTGAGAAGCAGAATTGAGGTTTTCACTTGTGTTAATAACTGTGTAATCCAATAAAAGTCAAGTGCACTTGTGGAGGTAGCCCTTTGAATCAGAGTGTCTCATGAGGAGGCCAATACAATTGTACAAATTAATGCAACAATGTCTGCATGATAAAGGAAAAGCCTGGGCTGCAATGTGGGTTTTGATATGCAAATTTGAAATAAAATGAATCAATTTGTATTGCTGATAGTTTACGCATTTATTTGTTTTGCCTCATTTGCATACCTGCAACTGCATGTAGATGCGAAAAGACAGAATCCTACATATCCCTGTGGCATTTCCTTTCACAGGACTGAAAATATCACTTCACAACTTTTCTCTTCCTCTCTCAACTTTTGCTTATCCTCCAGGCCCTGATGTGGAATTTGTCAGATGGAGGGGATGTTGCTTTGTGGTTTTAGGTGGCACAGCAGGAGCCAAAGACAAACATGACAACTGCTCCTCCATGAGCCAACGCTGTTTGAATAAGTTGTTTTAGGAAATGAGGTTACTGGCTGAGGAGGGTAAGAGCCCTACACAAGTGGATACCACAATCCTTATCAGGGTGAAGTCACAAGCATACCCCAAATTAACATGTGTTCAACCCTCTAGTAGCTTGTTACGGAGCAATCAGGCTTAACTTTAGAGGGAATGTGTGTAGTGTTTGTGCAGCTTTTCAAACAGTAATAAAAAGAAAAACACAACAAAAAAAGATAACACACCAGGTTAGAAAAACAGAGTAGATTGTATTCAAACAAGACCAAAATTACCAAAAGTAAATCAGTTTAACCAGAGATATGCAATTTCAAAGATTTCAGTAAAAATAGTCCCAAAAAGCATAAAGCACCAAGTGTGAATATATAGTTGTGCAGGACCAGGGCAAAGTCACAAGTTAGGCTGACCATGATGAAGTGCTGGCGGCTACAGGGACCCATCTAGCCCTGCTGAACAAGAGCAGCCTACATCCTGGGTATGGAGTGTTCCGAGGTCCTGGGCTGAGGATGTGTTGCACAGTCGAGGTGATGCGTCTGTTCCAAGGGCAGGCATCGTCATCGAGGATCCTATTAACGAGAGGCTTGTGATGGATGCAAAGTACAGCATTGAGGATGCGTCGCACCGGCGAAGCGATGTGTTGGCTCAGAGGATAGCTGCAAGGATGCGATGTGAGAACATGTGTCATCACTGAGGCTGCCATCAACAAGAGATTTGTCGTGTGAGGCCCTGCATCAAGAAAGTTTGACACAGGTTCTGATGCGGCATGTTACGTTTATGCGGACTGCTTGCACCGAGAGAATTCTCACGGCAGGGGCTATGCATCGGTTCTGCTTGGGATTGCACCACGCAGCAGAGGAGATGTGTCGGTTCTGCTTGATCTATAGATGGGCTTGAAGAGCACCTTCAAGCCCATATCCAAGGGTCCAGGACTGGGGTGGCACAACTTAGCAAGGGAAGACTCACAGATGACAGAGTTCAGGGGCTGGGCTCAACATCCTTGAAGCCTTCTGTCCTTGAGGTTTTAGTCATAAGGCCAGCCAACTATCCCTTGGAGTCACTCTGGGGTTCTGGGTCAAACAGATGCAGTTAAAGTCCATCTCACACTGGCAAGAGGTCAGCAGGCACCAGGTTAGTACAGCAAGGCAGCAGTCCAACAAAGCAGTAGTCTAGTAAGACAGCGGTCCAGCAGATTGCCAGTCCTAACAGCAGCATAGCAGTCCTTCTCCCTGGCAGAATATCCATAGGTCTAGAAGTGTACTGAACACTAGTTGATGTCTGTGGTCCAGTATACATATACCTGGTCCTTCCACTGAAGTGGGAGGAGCTTCTAGAGGTTCCCTTTGAAGTCCATAGGCTTCTTGCCTTCCCTACCCTGGATCCAGACTAACTACAGGGGTAATCAGCACTTTGTGTGGAGGCACGACACGGCCTATTCAAGTGTAAGTAGAGCTATGCTTAGCTCTGCCATCACATCCTGCCAGTGATGGCCTGTCCAGGCACATCTAGCTGTCTATTGTGTGCGGCTGTCTAGGAGTGATACATAAAGCCCAACTCATAACTACAACCAGTCATGTGACTTAGAGACAGGCTAAGCGCACAAAAAGGCAGGAAAATGGCAACTTTCTAAAAGTGACATTTTTGAAATTGTAATTTAAAATCCGACTTTACCATAAGAGAAGATTTTTCATTACAATTCCAAAGACAACAAACATGAACTTGTTACCTGTTCCTATTTGGAAGTTACAGCTAATTAAATGTAATAATGCAAATCTAATGTTATCCTATGGGAAAGGTAGGCCTTGAAGTAGTAGGACGTGTAAAACTTAAAATTACATGTCCACATTTTTAAATACAGTGCACCCTGCCCTCTGGGCTGTCCAGGGCCTACCCTAGGGGTGACTAACATGTAATAAAAAAGGATGTTTTAGGCCTAGCAAAAGGTTTCTTGTGCCAAGCTGAAATGGCATTTTAAAATAGCACACATAAGTTGCAATGGCAGACCTGAGATGTGTTTAAAGGGCTACGTCTGTGGGTGACACAATCAGTGCTGCAGGCCCACTTGCAGCCTTTAATCTGAAAGCCCTGTGCACAGGTAGTGCCACTTTACTAGGGACTTACAGGTACATTAAATATGCCAATTGGATGCAAGACAATTCTTCCATGTTTTAGGGAGAGAGCACAAGTGCTTTAGCAATGGTTAGCAGTGGTAAAGTGGGCAGAGTCCTAAGGTCAGGAAAAACAAGATCAGCAAAAATGGATGGAGTGAAGGCATAATGTTCGGGTATGATCCTGCAGAAAAGGTGAAGCCCCCCTTCAGTCAAACCCGACATACCCCCCTCCAGGCAAAAGTCTGTGTATACTGGTCAATACCTTGATTGGCTTCCCTGCTTAGGCGATAGAACCTGGACAAAAGCCCTGTTATGCAGGGGCACTTTTCAGTTCTATATCTCTAAACTCAGTTGGATCCCCCTGTCTCTGCCTAAGGCTGACAGGTCTAACAGTTAGATTAAAGTGTAAATTGTGAAGACAGACAGGGCACTGAGATTTAGCATTTCTTTTGTCTGAAACTTGTTGTGTCCTCTTTACAATCTGCCTTCTCCAGCCATGAACAGCTAGACTTATGCAACAGGGAAGGCCCAGGTGAAGCAGAAATAAATGAAGCAACCACTCAGAACTGAAAATCCTATTTTACTCATTAGATTGAATGCAAAGGAGTTTGCAAACCCTAGGATGCTGATAGGAAGATTCTGCTCTGGTTGGATCAGAATCAGGGCTCTAGTTGTCTTAAATTAAGGGACCATCTAATGGCTGTAAATGGCTGGAGTGGAAGGGAGTAACCTAAAATGTAATCTAGACAAAACCACGGAGATGCTGTCTTTTAGTGGTGACAATCTCTTTGTTTTGGTGTGCGGACTGATTTGCTCAGAGCAATAGATTGCAGGCACTTAAGCATTTACAGTTTCCATTAATAAGTATATTTTAGGTCCGAATTCCAAAACTTTAATACATATCTGCAGACATAAAAAATGGGGTAAGAACTATCCATTTCTGCACGCATACAATTTGGGTAAAAACTAACCGCCTTGTTTAGAGACTTTTGGGTAGGGTACTTTGCCACAAACCCAACCAAGAATTATCACAGACTGTTGATTACCCCACTTTATGTAAAGTCAGACAAACCATCATTATTCCACCCCCTTTCACCAGCAGAGCCAGCCCATGCTGGCTCTGCTGGTGATCCTTAGACCGTCGGCCCCACAGATATCAGCCTCTTGGTCTCAATACCTCAATCCTTCCTCCCTACTTAAGGTACACATTTTGATCAAATTATTTTCCTCGTTGGGACTGCCAGGAAAAGTATGGCACTACTAAATAGAAAACAAAATAAAAAGTGACTCCTGTTTCTTGTACCCCAAGCACCCCATGGTCTTTGCAATTTTGAAAACCACAAAACTTTGCTGAGCAGCTGAAACATGTAGGCTGCTCAGAAAAGTTACAATGAATTCACAAAGAAATCTCCATCAGGCTGGCGATTATCTTTAAATATGGCGGTGGATCATGCACCAGGGTAGCCCACTGAGCATGAACAAATTAACAATTGAATGTGTGGAAGTCCACATGGAATTAATGTGTGTGTACAATTTGCTTTGCGACTCAAGCAGGTGTCAGGGGTTGGGAGCAGAGATCTGTGGACATCTCTCATTCACAGGAATCAGCACACCTGCACCTGACACTACTTCTTCCCTATCTCTACGCTTACATCTACCAAATCCGGTTTATAGAAGGACTCCTCGAAAGTCGCAATATTCATAGAAGACAAATATGTCTTTTGATGACTTTGGATACCAGCAGACATTAACGCAGTCCAGGAGTGCTGGAATAAAGACTTTAATTTTACCCTAGTTTAAGGGCAGGAATAAAACCAATGTAATTCCATGTACCGACCATTTAAAGCCTATGAGGGTGAAGGGGGGGGGATGCGCAAATATTTATGAATAGTTGCATGCTGTTGGTATTAAATTGTAAATTGATACTTGTATAGCGCACTACTCACCCGCAAGAGTCTCAAGGCGCTTGTACGAATACCGCTGTGGAACCCGTCCTGGCTTTCCCTGTGAGGCGTCCACTCCTGGGCACCCCCAGGGTGAAGGCCAGGCATCCTTAGCATTGTGGGGGCCGTTGTGGAGATTAAGCACGCTATTGCCCAGAGTTGCAGAGTGGGACTCTATGATTAGAATAGGTACTGAGGCGAGAATTATCAGGTCCGTGGAATTTTGAGCCCAAGACCCACCGAGGCGGGGAATTAAACTCTGGTCCCGGGCTAGACCTCTGCATCAGGGTCTGCCACTCTAACCATTGAGCCACACTTCTCCACCCAGGTAGATCATGGGTATTTATGAATAACAAAGTAGGGGGCACAACCTCTGCTTTAGTATTGCACAATGGCTTTGATAAACGCCTGCAAAGCATCCTTGCTAACCTCAAGCTCTTATTTGCAAAAACGTCGGTTTGTGAAGCAGGGCCTGCGTGCAAATAAAAGCAAGACGCTCCACACAAATGTGTATTATTTTCACGAAATGGGCACTCTCAGTAAAGCTAATAAGGTGTGCTCTATTCTTGGCGGTGGGTGTCAAACCTTTATGGAAATCTAAACCAGGCTGCCTCGAAATTTTCCTATTTTGAAAATGTTGTAAATTGTAACAAGAGGGTAACAGGAAACCCGAAAAAAAGTCAGCCGTGTTTGTTTTTACTGCTAATAATATGCAGTATTATTGTAGTGAGGATTTTCCTGTGCCTTGCGATCTTCTAAGGAATGGTGTGAATGCAAAGAGCACTAACATAAATAAATCCATAATACCAACACATCATGGAAGCTAAAAAAATCCTCACCTACAGAATAGATGAATTAAAGAACTGAATAGATGATACATGGACACTAATTCTTCCAAGGAATACAAACTGAACTGCAGGAAGCAATAAAATGGGAATCAATAGTGCCTATTTTTGTAAACATACAAAGCAATTTCAGCAAATAAAGCAGCTCACTGTAGTGACTTGCCTGCTTTCCTTCTTTCGATTTTTTTCAGCTCCCTTTTACAATTATGCTCTGAAAAGTAAAGGTAAATGTAGATTACAAACACAAAGACCCTTTTACAAAGATGTTTTACAGCAACAATACACGGTCTCCATCAAAACAGCGCCAGCTATGCTTGGCCTCAGCATAAAGCTTTTATTGACTCCCCATGCTCCCTTCTTGCTAAAATCATTCAAGAATTAGTTCTAACAACATGTCTTTCACTGTATCCTTTACATTTCTTGTAATTCAGGAAATACACCACGGGTCCACTAAAATTTGACTGTAGAAAAAATATATCTTTTGATACACAAAATGAAAAATAGTGTTCTATTGTGGCAGTGAATCATTGGTACATCTATGCATCGACATGATTGGATCGCCTGCTGCAAGATTTCGTGTCAACCAAGAGCACCTTATCTCCTCTTTCCCTCAGAGTGTAGCCCCTCAACAATAATCTATGCTCCCCTCTAACTGCCCAACTTATCGTCGCCTCACACCCCTTGTCAACCACTGTCAATGCCCTTATCAGACTCTTTGGCCTTTGCTAATTCCCACCTCCTAGTTCACAACCCCTAACACACACATCCGTCCCACCTACCCCCTCACCAGGACCATCCTATGATTTGTACAACATGCCTCGCCCTCCCCCCAACCTAGACCTTACTATGTTTTATACAACAGACCTCTTCCCTCTAACCTCACAACCACACCGCATTTGATGTGACACATATCATTAACTCCCCAGAGCACCAACTACCGATGTAATCAACCTGTTCCTGTTCCTGGAATGCTTGTTCTATGTAAAACAAAAGAAAGTTCTCAACCAACACCTCTGATTCCCTTTTCTCACCTTGGCCATTAGTGTAATCAATTTAACATACATTCAACCCAAAGGACCCACCACACATAGCTCTCTACATATTTGATTCCATCTTCAACGTGCAAACCAAATTTGTCTGTAAAAAGGCTGCACTGGAAGGCACTCAACTCAACTCCATCCCAATCCTAACTCTAAACATTACATTCTCTTCCGAGGAATGATTTGGCATCATAGGCCACTTACTTTTCAACCTACATTTTGCTCCAATATTTCATTACTCAGGAGCAGCTAGGTCCTTTTTGAATCATTTCGAAATGGTTCCTAACTCAACACATCCTGCAGTCTCTGCAGAGGCCTCAATGTAAACTCAAGGAGCTGGATTCACAAGGAAATGTGTATGTGGAGGTCCAGTTTACAAGCGGAAATTGATTGAATTAGGAGCAAAATAATTCACAAAATGGAACTTGTGCTTATAAAGCAATATACATGCATAATATTACCCCAGAAAGGCATATTATTACAAGTAGTCAAATGCTACTTTAAGGCTCGGGTGGGTTTTCCCGGACGAAGATGGCCTGGGTATTTTCTGAACGCCAACACAACTTAGAGCTTGTGGGTATTCATAAAGCGCCAGGACGCCCCTTTGCTGGGGCATCTGTGCGCTCTACAAATCCGGCTAACATAACATAAAGTCTTTATGACCCATTCTCACTCTGACAATAGAGATGTACTCCGTCACAATTGATTTCATAACCAGGATAAGTACATATAGGGAAGTCTAGATTTACTGTTCCTAACTCCACATCTACGTACCTTGAAGATATATGTACATATGTTTTCAAAAATATCATCCACTTGAGTGTAGACCTACTTTTATTAACTCCAGTGAGCAGTATTTTTGTTAAGCCCATGATATTCTGATACTATCCTTTATAAGGAAATGGTGCCGCACTCTCTTTAAAGAAAGACTAGCATTTCTTAATGCATGGTTAAAACTGAGATAGGTAAATAACATGATTTATTCAATAACATTCACGTGTTAGAAGCATATGAGTTGTTAAATCATGGGATTGGGAATTTTTGGTGATTGATATCTTCCAAATAAGGCCAATTAAGGTCATATTTACAGTCAGAACTAGTGGGTTAGATGAATGTATTACTCAGTTAAGATGTTTATTTACTTTTTAATAAATTATGCTTAGTGTATCAGTGTTATAAATGTATCAAAAATATTCACTTAATACTAAATGCATTTGAAGGGATTTCTGGAAAGCTCATTCACTTACTATATTTATTTACCCAAACGTTGCTTATGTTAACTAAAGCTGTGCCTTATGAGCAGATCCTGTTGTACATGCAGAACAATCTGCATAATGTGATGGTAAGGTACATTAGCCAAAACATTTGGGGGAAGACATACCCACCTCTATGACCCGGTCACAAGAAAATAATTTATGTGCACAGCTATTCTGGTTGGTTCCATGCAAAAATAAAGTCAATTGCCTTTTTCTGCCTGCATACCTACTCCAGATGATATCTTATTAACATATCTTCATGGTAAGTGTATATAGGAAGAGTACATTTAGTATTCTTAACTTCACATTTAGTAAATGTAAGCGGAGGTCGATTCTAAAACACAATCTTTTCAGAAAAGACCCCCCCCCAGTTCCTCAAACTGCCAGAAAATGATGTAAACAAACATTGTAGTGCCATTCATCAAGACAAATTAATTTAGAAGAAGCATTGACCATAAAGTCTGAACAAACTTCTCATTAAGAATCTTAGAATACTTGACATATTAACAGGCTAGTGGCAGATTGATGCTGATGAGCACTATTTGTCCTTGGTTCTTTGATTCATGATTACAGTTCCTAGAACATCATTAGAAGGGTGTGCTGGTCTTTGTAGAAAGATATGTAGGGATAGAAAATCATGCCAAAACAAAGTTCAAAACATAATTTGATGTTGAAATAATGAATGAAGTGCACAGCGTACAGTGTTTTATTTTGTTTGAGTAACAATGGGCATGATATATCCAAGGGTTTTACCCATTATATGTCTGTAGGGTAATGAGTTGAACCATAAGAGTTAAAAAGCTTTAATGAAGCCTCCGTACATGGGCAATGGGAAAGCAAAGGCTTCAATATTTATTGAGATGAAGGAGGAGGGTCAACACCATCATAAACGAAGGAAGCATTGTCCTTTCCTCAATTTGAATTATTATCAATTTTAACACCTTCACCCGAACCTCAAGCCCTTAAGCTTACCATTTGCCTCGCCCCTAAATCAGAAAAAGATTGTCACTACACATATAGATCTCCAAGCATTAAGTTCAAATAATGCACGCAAATGTGAATTGACTATGTGTTTTGGAGGTTATTTGCACTCTGTACTGCTGATAGGAATAATACAGCTGCCTAGACAGACGGTTCTTGTTGGACCTGATAGCCTTAAAGTGGTCTCCCCCAAACGTATTGCCTGCTTGTCTAATTTTTTCTATGATTCCTTATTGATGACCGTAGGACTCTGAGCACTTTGCTACTTTACCACCACTGCTAAAGTGCATGTACTTCTCCCCTATATCATGGTTTGATTGACTTATAAGCATGGGCGGAAAATCCGTTCCGCTCGCGGATTTTGCGGATTTTGCGGATTTTCAGTAAATTCGTAATCCGCGAACTCTCGCGAATTTACAGAAAATCCGCAAATTCGCACGCAGCTGATTTTTTTGCTTGGTGATACAATATTGCGGCGTGCGGCGTTCACTTACCGTCATTCAGCGTTTGCCGAGTTGTTTTTATCGATATTTTGCGAGTGCTGCACCATTTTGGATCTTGCTGCGGGATCCCGCGGGAGTTTGGCGACGCATCGCGAGAGTTCGCAATTGCGAACATGTAGATGCGGCGGGCAGCAACAATCTCGCACTCGCAAAATTACAAAATTTGTAATTGTGCACAAGAAATCCTCCAGCAAGAGCATAAACGATCTGAAAATGATGATTTTTATCAGAATAACTCCTCAGGTTGACATTTGCCTGCACTTTTTTGGATTTGAGGCCTTTTTGACTTTCTTTGGATCACTTTTGGATTAGAAATCAACTTTCACAAGTAAGTTTGTTTGGGGCATTACAGTTGCTGTTTTGCAAAACTGAAAGCACTCAGCAGGTGCAAAAGTTCACTCATCATTAGTAACCATTCCCTGTAGTGCTTCCTGAGGGGCCCCTCCAGAGTTCAGTTGCCTACTTGCAACTATTCTATGACCCTGCTCTGACCCTCACAGCAGGCTCATAGAATAGCTACAAGTAGGCCACAAAGGTCCTGGGAAAAAAAATTGCACTGCAACAGAAAGCAAATTACAGATAAGGAAGCAGGTGCCAGACAGGAAGTTTAAATTCAGTGACACATTAATCAACCCCAAATTAATTCATGTCAGTCGAAGCAGGGCAGGTGTGCTTGCTTTCCCCCCCATAATCTACAGTGATGAATCAGAGGGTGGCAGTGATGTACCAGAGGGTGGCATGGGTGAATCAGATGGTGGAAGTGGTGAAACAGAGGGTGCTGTGAACCTGTGATGATGAACCAGATGTAGAAACAACAAAGTTGCGACCGTTGCGAGCCGACAAGTAAGTTTGCAATTGCGAACTGGTACAAAACCCTCGCGAACTGGCAGAAACCCTTGCGAACACAAACAAGAAAAAAAATCTGCAAATTCGCGATAATTCGCGGATTTTGCGTATTGCGAGTTCGCAAATACGCAAATTCACGATCGCCAGATTCGCAAAATTCGCCCATGCTTATTGACTTATCCACAATTGGCACATTTAGTTTACCTGAACGTGCCTAGTACAGTGACTACATGTGTCCAGGGCCTGTCAATTACATTCTGCTAGTTGGACTGCAGCACTGCTTGTACCACCCACCCATGTAGCCCTTAAACATGTCTCAGGCCTGCCACTGTGAAGCCTGTCTGATGTTTACACCTCCATGTCAACTTGGCATTTAAAACCCCTTGCAAAGCCTTACACTCATTCACCTTTTATTTTTTGGGTGAAAGTATTTTAATTATTATTTCAGCTGGCAGCTTTACAATATATTAAAATGACTACATATATGTCACCCCTAAGGTAGGACCTAGGTAAAACATAGGGCAAGGTGCTGAACAATCAAACGGTAGGGCATGTGCTTTTAAGTTTTACATGTCCTGTTAGTCAAAAACGACCAAATATTTTTCACTACTGAAAGGCCTATCCTTCTCATAGGTTAACATTGGGGATTCCATATTACATCTAATATGCTATAATTCCTAATTGAGGGAAGGTAGAGCTATCATGTTTAGTACCGCTGCAATGGTAATGGCAAATAGTCTTTAATGATAAAGTTGGATTTGTATTTACCATTCTGAAAATACCACTTTTAGAAAGTTGGACATTTTCCTGCTCCTAGCCATTTGGTGTCTGCTGCCTGTCTTTGAGCACTGGCTGGGCAGGGTGACAGCTTACTTTGTGCATTCCCAGCCTATAGTCCCACACAAAGGAAGGCTGGGTGTAACTTCATGCACTTTTCTGGAGGAAGGGAGAGGGGAGATGGGCACAGTCTCACACTTACACCTGAATGGGGTGTACTCTGTCCACATACAAAGGGCTGCATATCCCCCTGTAGTGAGTCTGGAGCCACAGCAGGAAGAAAGAACCTGTGTGCACTTCAAAGGCCCTTCTTTGAAGTCACCCCCACTTCAAAGACACAACTGGGTATAAGTACTGGAGCTCTTGCCCTAACAGCTCAGTACATTTCTGGACATGAAACCAACTTTCCAAGAAGAAGTACTGCTGTGCTAAGGACTATCACTCTGCTAGACTGCGGTTCTGGAACACTTCTACCTTGCTGAGCTGCCCTGCTGCCTGGTGCTCTCTCTGACTGGAACTTCATCACTTGAACTAGAAGGACTTCAAGGGCTAGCTGACTGGCCTCCAATTTTTAGAAGACTCAGGGACATCAAATTCTCTCTTCCTGCTACTGTGCCTAGTTCTTTGGAAGTGGATCCAGTGGCTTGCTCCAATGTAACCAACACATCCTTTGTTGTGGGAGTAGAATTGATGCATCAACGCTGTTTCATGTATAGAACCAGTGCATAGCACTCAGAACAAGTGCATCGCCATTGGAACTACAGCATTGCCGTCACTGCAGAAGGATGATCAACACATCTCTTCAACTTTGTGGAAAAACCCAGCACATCATCTTTGAAACCAACACATTTCAGAACTGGCGCTTTGTCTGTTGAACAGGCGCATTGCCATCATTGCGTGGGGAAAACCAATGCATCTCCTCAACTGCAGGATTGACACGACACATCACTCAGCTGTACCCCACAGCTCATTGTTTGAGCCAGGATTAGAGTACTTTTACTCAGCGGGCCTGGGTGGGTCATGTATCCAGACCCCCACTCCATCGCGATGGGACTGAACTCTTGACTTTGCCAGGTGCAGTGTGACTAATTAACTCTTTAGGAGTCTAATGCTTCTAAGTGCTATGTTTGCATTTAATCATTAAACATTCATATCTTGACTATTACTTTTTTATGTCCTTTTGGTCTTGTTTTATTTTTTAAATCATATTCTATTTTTCTAAACTGATGTGGAGTCTTTTTGTGGTGTTTTCACTGTGTTACTGTTTGATGTGTGGCACAAATACTTTACACATTGCCTCTTAAGATAAGCCTGCCTGCTCGGTGCCAAGCTAACAGAGGGTAAACACAGGTTAATTTATTGTCTGTATCTGACTTACCCTGACTAGGATTGAGGTTTCTACTTGGAATGTGTGCATACCTATGCCAACTAGAAACCCATTTCTAACAGGGCTGTTGTCAGTCTCCACATTAACATCTACATTACCTGATAGAACGATTTTTGAATGGTACAAAGGTAAATAATAGTGAGATCTAAAGTGGAGACAGGACCGAGGTAAATAAAAAGCGCAAGTTAATACACATGCCCCAAGATTACTTTATACTGCTATCAGAAATCCCTAGTAACAGCTCCAGCAGCGAAGCCAAGGAGTCTGGCCTTGACAAGTGGGTGCAGTGGTTATATTTTATATTTTGTTTACAAGTATGGGTCACAAAAATAACCAGAAAAAGCATACCATCAGCTAAATGTGCCGCCATATACTTTCAGTAACATGTAATGCATGTCACAGTAAAATGTGATTATTTTTAACACAGGTTTTTTTATTTTTGCATTACTGTAATTAACAAAATGCGCTGATAACAGTGGAAGAGAGCCAATGGAAGAAATGGACAAGCCCATTGTCCCACGCTGTTTTTTTTTAAACTGGTTTTATTACACAATCAGTAAGAATGGCAATATTACAATAGCAATCAAAATCAGTGTCACAATCAGAAATCACAGTACATCAGGTATGGATTCTCTGTCCCACGCTGTTTGATGTTGTGTGTGTAAGCAACATGTGAATGACAGTTGAACAGACCAGTTGAGGAAGAGGACTGGCCAAACCCTGTCCATATTTTTATTCATGATTTGTTTTATTGCAAAAAAAGGAGGGGAAGAAGTGTTCTAGTGCATAAGTAGCTGAGACTGGCACATGGAGGCTCGATATTTGATCCTGGCTTTGTTCTCTGACCAAACAATCTTGCCATTGTTGGACAGTCACTTTATTTCAAATAACTGCAAGCATGTGTGATGTTAATGCATGATTTTCAACTACTAGCACAACCTGAAACCTCTGAGACTCATGATTGTGTTTCCCCCATTGTCACAATTGACATAATACCATATTACTACCACTGAATATTTAATCACTGAATGATATTTAAAAAATGCGCACATCCAAACAATTAAAAAAGAACAATCTAAACTTATAGCAGAACTGGACTACACACACAATGGACATACAAAAAAACTGTGCCCAAGAATGACAATCCACCATATACACGGATTTGTATGCCTAGCTGTTTTTGGAAAGATGGCTGATTTACAGGAACAATTGCACAGTAGGAATAGTTGATGCAACTTAACTGTGCCCAAGAATGATATTCCACCATATACACAGATTTGTATGCCTAGCTGTTTTTGGAAAGATAGCTGATTTATAGGAAAAATTGCACAGTAGGAATATTTGATGCAACGTAACTGTGCCCAAGAATGATAATCCACCATATACACAGATTTGTATGCCTAGCTGTTTTTGGAAAGATGGCTGATTTATAGGAACAATTGCACAGTAGGAATAGTTGATGCAACTTAGCATTAAATCAATGTATCCAGCTCCAATCATGTTACAAAGATGGCTATAAACTGCCCCTGAGAGCTCAAATATTCACCCTTGGACATAGACTGATTGAAAGACTTTATTAAAAGCACAGCCAGCAGCGTGGGGTTATATTTCTATTTAGTCAGCTGCACATGGCCCCTCTAGAATAGCTGTGATTACACAGATGCGAGGCATCAAACATCAGCATTTAGCTTCCATATGTAATAAAACAAACATATTTAACCAGAAGGCAGGCACTGTGTAAACATTTGAACAGATGCTAACGTGGTGTACATAGTAGGGCGAGGTTATGGTTTGTTGTTAGGTTGTAATGATTAGCAGTTTCTACTGGAGATTCACCGCCACCATACCTTGCTCAAATTTCAACTTTGCTCAAAAGGAATACATGGATTTGTGAAATACTGAGTCTGAAGAACCTGTAGATCTGCTACAATATTTTGAAAAGCTGCTGGACACCTATGAGAGTATTGTGCATTATCTGATTAGGCTGTTATTATTAAAGGATCCTGAAATTTCAACATGTTATAATAAGAAATATTGGATGCTTGAAACCAATTCAAAGAATGGTTTCCTTCGATTTTCCTCTCCCGCTGAAATAGGAAAAGCTATCAAAGACATTTTTCGGTATTTTTTACAGTATAAAAAAGTAGCAACTGGTTTTGCTTAACATAGATCTTATGTGTTGATCAGGGATCCATGGCCCACATGCATCAAGCACTTTTTCATTCGCAAACGGTGCGATTCCTTAAAATCGGCCGTTTGCGAATGCAAAAGTGCTTTTTGGGATGCATGAAGCAATTTTAGAATTTGCAACATTGTTGCGAGTTCTAAAATTGCGGGTGCTTTTAAGAAGTCGCAGATGTGCGACTTCTTAAAAGCAATGCATCATCACTTTGACAAGTGAAAATTCGCACTTAGGGTTCCAAATTTACCGAGTGGTTGAACCACTCGGTAAATTTGGAAAAAGTGTTTAAAATGCTTAAAATATTTTTTTTCAACATTCATGTTACGGACACACATGTCCTTAGGACATGTGTGTGTGCAACATGATGCGAAAAATACATTTCAGGGGTGCATGGGGGGGTCCTTTGGACCCCCCCCTGCACCCATGAAATTTTCTAAGTGCCACTCGCAATTTGCATTGACTCCTATGGGCCTTTTGGCCCATAGGAATCAATGGAAATTGCGAAAATTAACTTAAGAATTCGGTATTTCTTTGGGATTCGGTAAAAAATGCGATTTTTACCGAATCACAAAGAAATACCGAAAAAAATGATGCATAGCATTTTGCATTTCCTAAATAGCGATTCCTTAATTTTCGCTATTTAAGAAATGCAAAATCCTACATTGATGCATGTGGGCCCATATGATTTGTTTTCCCTTTACACTACTTCTGCTGTTCAGAGTGGGTGAGGAATGGGGAAGATGTAATTCTATCAAGCTATTTAACTTTTGTCAGCGTCTACAATTATTTTCATTGCAAGGTGATATTCTCTCCTTTTGAATAATTATGATAGTCGTCTTCACCTATGTGCATTAATACCAATAAAACAGTTTAAAGGAAAAATGAAATATATGTTTGAAAGAAGACCCTGACTTGCTACTTAACCCAAGTGGTGACTGTCATTCCAAATAACTAACTTAAAAATAGGATTGGGGGCTATAGGTTGATAGTTTGTGAACCACTTTGAATCCAGCAAAGCATCAGATCAAAAGATTCTTGTAATCGAAGTCGACCTAAAAAATTTAATTTTCAAACACTTGTATGAGGTAACACTACACAATTTAGATGATCCTGGAACCAGGAAATAAGGGTGATTACCATCTTTCTCGGCAATGTGCACTTATCCGTGCAGTCCAGAATACTTGAATAGTTGGCTGAAATATGCATATAATATAAAGAGATTATGTTAATTTAATACATAATATGTGGTGCATGGTACATGGGCTGCATAATGAGGGATTCACATTGAAAGAGGAATCTGTATTTTTTTCTCTAATGATATTAACCCAATAAGGATTCGTAATGGAGTTTCCAAATGGTTCTAGGCATGAAAAACAATGTTCATAAGACTACCAAATTAAAATATCAATCAAATCAAATATTTGTAACTGTTAAAAGAATCACAACAGTTGTACATTACCTGAAGTCCTAGAGTGTGTAAAATTACATGAATAGTTCCTACCATTTGGGAAATTTGCATGCATAAATGAAGCACAAATGTTCAGTAGATATTTATTTTTTCTCTATGGGAGAAACATTTTTCTCCAACGTGCATACAACTCCATTAGAAACAGGAATATTTTACTCCTTTTCAACCTCAAAAGTTACTTAGGATCTTATGTACTAAAACATTTACCCATAAACACACAATGTGTAAAACCCATTGATACACCAGGTTCTTACTTCAGCTTTCAACATAATCAAAATTGCAGTTTCTTCAGATTGGCAAACTACTTCTTGGAGGTAAATGAATACTCAGAAAATTGAAAATGTATGTATTTTGACAAGCACGGACAGCATGCCCAACCGAGAACATTTGTACCCGTATTCTAGAATCAGGCTGTAAAAAGTTCTGCTTTTCAATACTTTTGGCATTCATGGTCAAAACAAGGATTAGCTCTATCCAGAATACTATAGTAAATTTTAAGGGCAATATATACTTTTGTATACAACTTTAACAAAGAAAGAGGTTTATTTGATTAGGATAGGAGATGCACCATGTGCAGGCTCACGTTCCTGCAGCAAACCAGATATGATGGGAAATGTAGAATGATCAGCCATGCTAGGACTTAAAATTGTATTCAGATATGGATCATCGACATTATTTGTTCTTAAAACACTACATACAGAAATATGGTCTGATTCTCTGAAGAAATGCTAGAGTCGGATGGGCATATGTGTAAATACATACTTATTTTAAAACAGAGAAACATGGTCACTATAATTTGTAAACTATGACTACTGCAACAACACATTGTAAGAATAATAAGCGACATGTGTCCGTGACAGGGTTAAGCTGTCATGTCTCTTTTTTTTTCTGAAATCTCACATTGTGTTGCTATAAATCATTTGATAAGTAGAGCCCACAGCAGCCCTAGGGCTTTTAGTGACCGCACATACCTGTCAATTTATTTTGAAATATGGCTCTGGAAAATCTTGAAGTGAGAGTCTGTTACCTCTTTTGAAAGATAGTGGCATTTTCTGCTGGTTTGAGGAAGAGGTTTAAGAACTCTATCTTGTAGAGAGGTAATTTGCACTGCAATGAAATTGACCATTCAATGTCCTTCAATAGGACACCTAGGACTACCACAAGTTAAATACTTGAAGCGCTGTGGGTATTGTAGGCTTACTATGCTTTTTGAATGAGGTTGGTAAGGAACGTAATGAGAAGAATCCACATAAGAGGCAATGTAAATATAGGTGACATAATTTTATTAAAGTCTAAGAATGAGTGTATCAAAACTAAATAAAACCTTTGATTAGTCTTAGGTACACATTACACCGATGAACAAGAACAAAACTAAAGTATTAATCTTTGCAATTCTGCAATTCACTCTCAAAATATGAACAGACAACGGTTAGAAAATATATTTTTAAACCGTGACTTTTCTTCCTGTTACCATTATATGAAGTAGTTCGAATTTGCACAAATGTGATGCTAAATGCATGGTAAAAGGATTATCATGCAGTTAACACCTTTTATGAACAGTAATGCAGTAATAATTTAGTGTAGCATGGAGAAAAACGCCGGTCAGCAATATTAATGCAGAACACCTCTGCAAGTTACTTTAGTTGGAAACTTCATTTTGTGGTAACACAAAGATTACTGGATGGTGTAGTATGAATATTTGTTTATGGTATTACCAGAATTTCACTAAAACATCTAAGTGAAGACACACTGCTTGAATGGATATATTCTCATGACCCTCGACAATGGAGAAAACAAGTAGACGTGGTCTAGACTTGTAACATATAGTGCGGGATTTCCTCACACGCACGTCCTGATTACAATGGTTCCGGTAAAGGGTGAGGTATTTAGTGCACTACAGATGCTTTAGGATGCAGTATGTACTGGGTGCATCATAAATATACTATTCCGGGTTTTCTACTGCATTAGAATTTATGACATGTTGTGCTCCCTTTAACTTTCAGCAGATCCTCACAAAATTAATCTATACTACTATTATAAAGAGAGAACACGCACCTTTGAGCCAGGTAAACTCGGGAACCACAGCGCCAATCCACACACCCGATACATTGTCGAAATTTTCAGGGTGTGCAGATGGACATAGGCTATAAAAAATAAACGTACATTTAAAAATATAACTTTTAAAAAAAAGTAGTGCCCTGGAAGTAGCGCCGGCCACGACGCTGCTCTGGCCGCGACGTAGCGCTGGCCGTGACGTGCGTGATGAGGACGTGCGTGATGACGAGGAGAGACATGGAGCTGCGGTGAAGTGAGGAGCGCGGGCGCGTCATGGCGAAGAGGTGCAGCGGTGAAGTGAAGATCGCGGGAAGGAGCGGCAGCTCAGGTAAAGTAAATGGTTACTGAAATCGAGGCGGGAGGCGGTAGGCGGGAGGCGGAATGCGGGAGGTGGGCCGCGGGAGGCGGGAGGGTGGCGGGAGGGGGCGGGAGCAGGTGGGCACAGAGGGACAGGTGGGAGGAGTGGGGGCGGGAGGGAGTCGGGGAGGGAGGGAGTCGGGACGGGAGGGGGTCGGGGCGGGAGCGGGTGTACTGCCCCCAGCCCCTTTCTGCCCCAGGCAACGCTTGGGCAGGCTGCTAGTTAGGGATAAACTACAAAAAGGCGGTGTTCACAGCAAATCTCAGAATTCTGATCACTGTGCAAACCTCTGTTTCTACAGAGGTCGGAATGGACCTCCATCTCTAGCTGTAATCAGGGCCATACATCTAATAGCAAGTGGACATGGAATACACGTGACCAAACAAATGCATGTTTTGCTTATCCTTAACAGAGACCAATCTAATGCTATCCTGAGTCAACTGCAATTATTTTATTTACAACAGGAGAGAATCCATTTTTAGTTGTGTTAATATTGGCTTGAGTAAAACTTTCTTGAAGTGCACAGTGCAAACAAAATTGCTTATTTAAAAGAATATTCCTATTCACCTATCCCAATTTTAATGACCCAAGTCTAACAAAACTGTTGTTATGAGGTCGAAAATTGTTCATTTGCTTTGTAATGTGCCAGTATCCCATTAAAAAATGTCATATTGTTCATGATAAAAAGCATATTTCACCAGCACTGGGCACTTAAAGTAACACCCATGACAGAGAAATGAGTTGAATTCAATATGATTTGCATTGAATGCACTAAATCAGGAGACTAGGTAACTGCTCTGGAAGCAGCCTATTTTGTTTTCTGAAATGAACTATTCTGGTAGGCATCAGCCATACAGAGTAAGGGAGCCGAGCAGCCCAAACTAGGACTAATCTGTAATTGGGACTCTGATGTATTACAGGATGTTGCAGCACTGTCCTGACACTGCATGGCATAGCACTATTAATGAGCCCGTTGTTTGCCCTGTGCCAATTAAACTAATTGAATGTAAGGGAAAGAGACTATGCAATAAATTGCACAAGGCCTGGTTCGTGCAGTCTTAATGAATAGAGATTGAGGGTATGATTTGATCTTGGCGGATGGGTTACTCTATCATAACAGTGACGGATAGCCCATCCGCCTAAATTTAAATCCCATAGGGATAATGGGATTTATATTTTGGTAAACAGGATATCTGTCACTGTTGTGATGGAGTAACTCGCCCACCAAGATCTAAATCAGGCCCAAAGTTTTCAGACTCATTATGGTCAATAGCATGAGTTGGGTGGCAACTAACGGCAAATCTCAGTTCCTTCTTTTGATTTTGTAATGTTCCAGCACTGAGACCACTTTGAACAAATTCCCAATAAGAGGCACATTGGAAACCCACATCAAGGAAAGCATACAGCATTCCCGGTGCGCCAATGTTTGTTCCACCTCTGGTCGATTGCTGTGCCACACAAAGTGTTAACTCTCACACAGTACTGGCTTCAGTTATGAAAAGGCTTACTGCAGGCCTTGAGTAGGGGGTAACTCTATAGTGCTTGTGACTTACAATGGTTCAAATATCAGTGTTATGAGTTGCATGGCTGAGGCTTGCAAGGACATTTTTTGCACTGAAAATTTTAACATTGTACTGGAAAAGGTACTCAGTTTATTTAGTTATTGCAATAAGTAAATATTTTGAAAGCTTTAACTTCACTGCTCCTGAATTGGAGAGTATACTTACAGTTGTTTAAGTGGACATAGCATAAACCACAAGCACATTTTTATTTCTCTTTGGGAACCAGCTTCCAAGATCACGGGAATGGCATGGCTCACTATTTGTGTTCGCTGAACTCTGCTCTCTCAGCAATCAAAATGCCCTCTGAAAACAAGATGGCCTCTTCCTAGCACAACTTAAGCAGATGTGCTAAGTCAGTTTTCCTGGAGCTTCGATGAGATGTAGAGCATTGGAGGATCAAAGCAGAAGCAGTTTGTGGTGGCAGAAGTCATAGTATCAGCTTCCACAGTGCTTTCCGATAACTGATGAGCTAGCAATTGGTGAAGGAAACAGTGGCGAGCTTTGAACACTAAGGGCCTGATTACGATGTCAGACGGATCCCCACCAACAGGCAGTTGGTGGAGAGCCACCCAACATCAGACTCAGCAATCCGACCTCTGCCTTACGATGTGGTATGTTAGACTGCTGAATCCTGGGGGAAAGACCGACACCTCCGAAAGTATCGGAGATCCCGTCGGGCTGTAGGTCAGACACATAATACCCAAATGGTGTGTATGCTCAGGCACTGCCGTCAGAATTATGATGTCTGTTTCCAACATGGAAAGGCTGTCAGAAAGTGACTTTGGGGGCCTCTAGTAGGGCATCCTTCACCCCACCCTCCGCTATGGGTCCTGGAAGGCACCTACGGTACCTCCCTAAACAGCCCGGCACTGTGTGGCAGGCATCGCATTGTACCTTCCACACGGTGCAGGGATGTTTACAGACATACACTTTTCAATGGCAGCTAGTGCTGCAGGCTTTTTCCTCTCGCCGCACAAGCTGCCATTGAAGAATGGATGTTTCCGACCACCCATTGGGTGGCTGCATCCAAATTATGCAGGCAAATCCACCGACCCATGATGGGGCGCATCATTCCACAACAGAGTCCGACTGACATCGTAATAAGACCCTAAGAAGCTGCTTAGTCTCCAGTACATTCTCTGTTTGAAACTACATAGACCTGATTTAGAGTTTGGGTGGATGTGGTACTCTGTCCAACAAACCCTAGAACTGCCTACCTCATTTAAATTTGATTGGACCATATGTTTTCCATCGTAGGAACCTCTGTAACTCTATCAACAGAAAGGTTTCTCCAACAGCATGAAGAGGTAGGGGCTGTTGAAGAAAGAACTTTACAGCACCTGCTAAGTTTTTTGGTGGATGGTGTCATGTCTCTTTGTTTCTGTCTAACTGCCAGAATATCCTGGTAGTGAGGGACAGAAGAAATCAATAATGGCTTCCATTACCCTGGGGAAAAACTCTCAGCGTTAGGTGCTCTTCCGTTTTTTATTTTTCATAACCAAACAACCACTTTTGTAGTTTATTTCTGAAAAACAAGCACTTTAGAAAGGTTTGGTGAATGACTGACCAAACGTTGTATACACTAAAAGAACCTCTTTCACAGCTGGGCCTGTGGTCATCTTTAAATTTGGTGAATCTTAATCTGTCAGAATTGCAAAATAATGCCCTCCACCCAGGGCCAGACTGGGAACCCGAAGTGACCCTGGCAATTTTCTCGGGCCACCCAAGCGGAAGCACTGTCTGGACCCGGGAGGCTTGACACGTTTGCTTACTGCTTTTGTTACTGGGGTCCGATGTTGCAGCACTATTGCAAAACCGGCCCCCAGTAATAAACCCGCCCTACACTGGTGCAAAACCAGCCCTCACCCTTCCAGCCTCCCGGGGAAAAACATGATGCCTGGTACGACTAGGCTGGCCCTACCTCCACTACCCCATTGGATAGAGTATGTCCATCATAGTATAAATCAGGCCCTATATTTTAACCCCTTCCATTCTCATGACGGAATGGTTCCGTCATGAGCATCGGTGCTCCTGTGCTGATGATGGAACCATTCCGTCATGAGGCCAGGGGCACGAAATCTCTCTGCTGCAGACAGCAAAGGGATTTCCTTTTCACCCCTCTGACCTTGGGAGCTGGGGAAGAGCTTCCCCAGCTTCCGAGGCCCCCTCCCTGGTTTCTGTTCAATGACGATCAGCGCGCACGCCGCGCTGTCGTCATTGAACACAAACCGAACCTAAAATGAGCCTTTATGCTCATTTCAGTTTCACTTTCTACATGCTCAGTGGGCTATCTCAGCCCCCTGAGCAGGTAGAAAGACGGGAGAGGTATCATTGGAAAGGGGAGAATCTCCCCTTTCCAATGGCACCCCTCAGGGATCCACCCGCTAGACACCAGGGAGGGGGGAGCGGCCCCTTGGGCAAGGGCCTTCACTCCCCCCATAAATAAATTTATAGTATTTAGTCTTTCTGCCCCCCCTGGGGGGCAGATGGGGCAATAGCCCCCCAATCTGCCCCCCCTGGGGGGCAGAAAGCCCACTATACACCAGGGATTTTTTTTGTTCACTTTTTTTTAGGGTGTGGGCTGCCCGAAACTGGCACGCCAATGCCCCCACCCCTCCACCACCATTACAGCCTTTCTGCCCCCCCTGGGGGACAGATGGGGGCAGTAGCACCCAATCTGCCCCCCCGGGGGGGGCAGAAAGCCCACTATGCACCAGGGATTTTTTTGTGTGCACTTTTTTTAGGGTAAAGCCTGCCCGAAACGGGCAAGCCAATGCCCCCACCCCCAACACCATTACAGACTTTCTGCCCCCCCGGGGGTCAGATGGAGGCAGTAGCCCCCAATCTGCACCCTTGGAGGGGCAAAAAGCCCACTAGACGCCAGGGATATTTGGGGCAAATCTGAATTAGGGTGGGGGCTGCCCAAAATGGGCATGCCAATGCCCCTACCCCTCCCTCACAAAAATTACAGCCTTTTTGCCCCCTGAGGCGGCAGATGGGGGCATTAGCACCCAATCTGCCCACAGGGGGGGGGGCAAAAAGGCCAGCAGAGGTCAGAGATTTTTTGGGCAAATGTTAATTAGGGTGGGGGCATTATCATGCCCGTTTTGGGCAGCCACCACCCTAATTAAAATTTGCCCAAAAAACTCCCTGGCGTCTAGTGGACTTTCTGCCCGCCCTGGGGGGCAGTTGGGGGCATTAGCCAAGGGGGGCAAAAAGCCCACTAGACGCCAGGGAGTTTTTTGCGGGCAAATTTGAAATAGTGTGTAGCTGCCCAAAACGGGCATGCCCATGCCCCCACCTCCTCCCACAACAATTACAGCCTTCCTGCCCCCCCTGGGGGGCAGATGGGGCAGTAGCCCCCAATCTGCCCTCCAGGAGGGGCAAAAAGCCCACTAGACACCAGGGATTTTTTTAGGCAAATTTTTATTAAATTGGGGGCATTGGCTTGCCCGTTTTGGGCAGACTCCACCCTAATTATAATTTTCCCAAAAAACTCCCTGGCGTGTAGTGGACTTTCTGCGCGCCCTGGGGGGCAGTTGGGGGCGTTATCCCCCAATCTGCCCCGCCAGGGGGGGCAAAAAGGCCACTAGACGCCAGGGATTTTTTGAGGGGGCAAATATGAAATAGTGTGTGGCTGCCCAAAACGGGCCTGCCCATGCCCCCTCCCACTCCCCACAACAATTACAGCCTTCCTGCCCCCCTGGGGGGCAGATGGGGCAGTAGCCCCCAATCTGCCACCCCCAGGGGGGCGAAAAGCCCACTAGACACCAGGGATTTATTTGGGCAAATTTTTATTAAGTTGGGGGCATTGGCATGCCCGTTTTGGGCAGACTCCACCCTAATTAAAATTTGCCCCAAAAACTCCCTGGCGTCTAGTGGACTTTCTGACCCCCCTGGTGGGCATATGGGGGCATTACCCACCAAGCTGCCCCGCCGGGGGGGGGGGGCAAAAAGCCCATCAGACGCCAGGGATTATTTTGTGGGGAAATTTGAATTTGGATGGGCTGCCCAAAACGGTAATGCCTATGCCCCCACCCCCTCCCCCACAAAAATAACAGCCTTCCTGTCCCCCCTGGGGGCTGATGGGGTAGTAGCCTCCAATCTGCCCCCCCTGGGGGGGGAAAAAGGCCACTAGACACCAAGGATTTTGTTAGGCAAATTTTTATTAGGATGGGGGCATTGGCATGCCTGTCTTGGGCAGACCCCACCCTAATCAAAATTTGCCCCAAAATCTCCCTGGCGTCTAGTGGACTTTCTGACCCCCCTGGGGGTAGATGGGGGCATTACCCCCCAATCTGCCCTGCTGGGGGGCAAAAATCCCACTAGACGCCAGGGATTTTTTGGGGGGGCATATTTGAAATAGGGTGGGGCTGCCCAAAACTGGCATGCCCATGTCCCACCCCCTCCCCCGCTATAATTACAGCCTTCCTGCCCCTCCCGGGGACAGATGGGGCAGTAGCCCTAATCTGCCCCCCCTGGGGGGGCAAAAAACCCACCAGACACACAGGATTTTTGGGCACATTTTTCTTAGGTTGGGGGCTGCCCAAAACGGGCATGCCAATGCCCCCACCCCCACCCGCAACAATGACAGCCTTTCTGCCCCCCCTGGAGGGAGGATGGGGGTAGTAGCCCCGAATCTCCCCCCCAGGGGGCAAAAAGCCCACTTGACGCCAACGATTACGCTGGCTTTTTTATGTGTGGGGGTGGGGGCTGCCCAGAATGGGCATACCAATGCCCCCACCCCCAAAAAATATAGCCACAATGTTTCTGCCCCCCTTGGGGTCATATCGGGGCAACCCCAGCCCCGAAATCTTCCCCCTAGGGCAGCAGAAAGCCGACTAGGCACGGATTTGTTTTTAGCAATATGCCTACCTGTGGATTTTGGGCCCTAGCGCAGCTACCACATTAGGAAACCTAGCAAACCTGTACATTTTTGAAAACTAGACACCCAGGGGAATTCAGGATGGGGTGACACGACTGCCTCCCACCAGGTTCTGTTACCCAGAATCCCTTGCAAACCTTACAAATTGATAAAAAAACCACAATTACCTCACATTTCTGTGGTGGAAAGTTCTGGAATCTAAGTGGATCAACACATTTCTACACACTCCGCGTTCCCCCAGGTCTCCCGGAAAAAATGGTACCTCACTTGCGTGGGTAGACATAGTGGCTGCAACAGAAAAAGGCCCAAATTGTATGGTGGAGAATTTAAAATAACCTTTATCAAAACTACCTTCTTTTTTGGGGGGGCACCTGAGTTTTTGGCCTGGGGCTCAGCGGAAAACTTGTGAAACTACCAAACCCAAAAAGTTCTGAAAACTAGACGACCGGGAGAGTCCAGGGAGGTATGGCATGCGTGGGTCCCACAATGTTTTCCTACCCAGAACTCCTTGCAAACCTTAAATTTAGGTAAAAAAAAAATCACTTTTCCCAACTTTTTTGCGTGGGATCTCCGTGCCGGCACAAATGTCCTACCGCCCAGCGTTCCCCTTGTCCTCCCGAGTAAAATGATACCTCATTTGTGTGGGTGGGCCAAAGGCCTGTGACTAAGGTGAGGTGCTTAATTTGTCAATCCAAACACTACAATTTTTTAAAATTCATTTTTAGCCTGTTCTGCTTTGGGGCAACCACACAAGTGAGGTATCATTTTACTCGGGAGAACAAGGGGAACACTGGGCTGTAGGACATTTGTGCCAGGTAGGTTTCCCTAGATAGCCGCTGTGCCCTGGGCCAAAAACTCATGGGAACCCCCTTGCAAAACCAGGTTGGTTAGTGATAGGTTATTTTGATGTTGTCCCCTTAGGTTTGGGGCCCTTGCCTGTCGCGGGTCCTTGAGCCACCCACGCAAGTGAGGTACCATTTTTATCGGGAGACCCGGGGGAACGCTGGGTAGTAGGAAATTTGTGTGAGCCCTGTGATGCCACGCTTTCCCACACAGAAATGTGTGAAAAATCTGATTTTTTTCAGCTACAATCGAGGTTTGCAAGGGATTCTGCGTAAAGGAACGTTGGAGGATCCATGCAAGCCATACCTCTTTGCAAGCCCCCGGGTGTCTACTTTTCAGAAATGTGTGGGTTTGGTAGGTTTCCCTAGATGGCCATCTAGCAAGGGGCCAAAAACCCAGGTAACCCCTCTTGCAAAAGCTGGTGGTTTTGACAATGTCAAAAGCAGTATTGAAGAGAATTTACTGGAGTTGGGTATCTAGCAAATGCTACTCTGATCCAAATTTGGGCAGAATAACCGATAATTTCTTAGAGATTAAGTTTGTTGCATTTTGTGAACCCTATCTCGACATTATCCAGAACCCATTTGATCGGGCTTTGTATTTTAAATTTATGGTCGGCATACTGCCAATATGTGAATTGACTGCTCGATGGAAAATCCCTTTCCAGACATCCCCTTTTTGCCCAAATTGCGCGACCAAAATAGAATCAATGGCACACATCTTGTTTGCATGTCCAGCATACCAATCACCAAGGAATTGTTGGCTTAAGCCGCTATGTAGAGAACTGGGTACTAGACAACATTCTGTAGCGCTGCACATTTTTTTAAACGGATACTCAAATACTGTATGTATGTGGGTTATCAAAGTTTTTGAGATGGGCTTGGTCCATCAGATCAAAAAGGCTAAGAGAAAATGTTTAATTTGTGATCTTATTCTTTTATGAAATCAGTTTTTATCCTTTCTGGTTTCCTTTTTGTGTCGCACCCCGGATGTAATATGTGTACTTTTCCAATGAAAATTATGAGAAGTTCGCACCCAGGTGTGAATGTGGTTGTAAAACTAGTCTTTTTACACTGTCAAAGTACTGTTTTATGTTCATGCTTTTAAGATATGTTTTTGTCGAAATAAAGCCTTTATACATACAACATTATGCTGTGAAATACTCATGGTGTAAAGCGTATAACGTGATTGTGATAAATTTGGTACTGACCAAGTGCTCGTCTTTTTAATTATTCGTGAGATAATAATCATGCTGGTTAATCGTTATTGCAGAAAATATACACACAGATCAACACTATTTTGATTGAGCCTCTATGATTTCTGTGAAACGAATATTGAAATGTGGTTAGATAAACGTGTTATTTTGAACACGTTGGATATTATTGCGATTAAGCTATTTCCAATGGAAGGAGGACTGATACCTCCAACTTAGCGGTACTTCCATGGCAAACTGTATGGCGCCCTCGTATGCTAACCTGGTAATGGAAAGATTTGAAAAGGAGTACATTCTGTCAAACCAAGAGTGGAAAAATCAAATCAAAATGTATCACAGATATATTGATGAAATTTTCATGTTATGGAATGGCACTAAAGAGGAGGATAACACCGTCATGGAGACTTGGAACACCTTTAATGAACATTTACAATTTACCAGCGAAACCTCAGACACCCAAATCACATTTCTAGATGTACTAATCTGAGAAGGGTCTGGAAACTGAGAAGGGTCTGGAAACAGACATTTACCGAAAAAAACCCAGATAGGAACAATATCCTACATTATTCAAGCCACCATCAAATATCGCTCAAAACACACTTACCAACCTCACAAATGATGAGAATCAAAAGAAATGTATCTGACACTCAAAAAGCACATCAAAGGATCAATGAGATGGCACAAAGATTCACAGACAGAGGGTACCCTCCACAAATAATAGATCAAGCCAAAGTTAAGTGTCTATCAAGCTCATGGGAAAGTGCACTAAACCACACAAAAAAACAAGAGAACACCAGAACAGTGGTTGTATCAAAACTTTCAACAGCATTTAAAATCTTTAAGAAAATCTTACACAGACATTGGCCGATATTAACAATGGAGCCAGACTTCAATTAGTCATTTGTACAACCTCCAATTTCCGCTTATACCCGAAACAAATATATAAGAGAAATACTTTAACAAAAAGACCCCCAAAAACAACAACACAATGGAACGAAGCCATGTCAGAATTGCAATAACATCATACGTGGAACAATTATACATCACCCTATGAAGGGCCACAAAATCAGAGTACAAGTAACCTCCACCTGTGAGACTTCCAATGTAATTTATATACTAAAATGTCCATGTTGTAAAGTTTATGTGGGCAAAACGGAAAGGAAAGTACGTCTGAGGATTAAAGAACATAAGTCAAATATAGGAACCAAAAACACGAAATCAACGGTGGCCACTCATTTCATGGAACATAAACACAATATATCTCAGTTGAGATTCATGATTTTGGAAAAAAATGACAGAAAATAAGGCAGAGACAATAATAAACATCTACTACGGAGAGAAAATTATTGGATGATGAAATTGCAATCTCAAAAACCTTATGGTCTTAATGAAAGGATTGAATATGCCTGTTACCTATATGGAACAGGCTTTCTCTTGCTCCTAGGAACTGTTCTAGTTGCCATTCATGACATGTTAATGATATCAGTCTAATCACATCATGATGCTCATGGAAAACGTTATAAGTTATTTGATGTTTATCACCATTCCACACCTCAATTTGTTGTTTATCATTACCTTATTCATGTCCCTCTATTTTTACTTTTTAATTTCATTTCTTCACCGCTTACGTCGATTGAAATTGTTATTACAAACATTGAAAGATGTCCGCCACAGACTAGTTTACACATAGTCCATTTTCCCTCTCCATCATCCCACACGCATCATCACGCTTGCGGTAAACACTTTAGAAACGGCATACGGAGAGTAAACACTCTCTTGAGACACAGCGTTGAAGCACAAGTCCACTGCACACTCAAAAACGACGTGGAACCTTAAATCACGTAAGTTTTAAATCGACCGGGAAGTGCCTCCAGTGCAATGTCATCATTTTTAAAGCTTAAGATGTACTTGCGATAATATCCAACGTGCTCAAAATAACACGTTTAGCTATCCTCATGTCACTATTAGTTTCACAGAAATCATAGAGGCTCAATCGAAATAGTGTTGATCTGTGAGTATATTTTCTACAATAATGATTAACCAGCATGATTATTATCTCACGAATAATTAAAAAGACGAGCACTCGGTCAGCACCAAATTTATCACAATCACGTCATACGCTTTACACCACAAGTATTTCACCGCACAATGTTGTATGAGCATCTTAAAAATTCGCACTATATTTGTTGACATTTTTGACATACATGCAGAGTAAAACAAATCCTTGTATCAATATGCGTTATATTTAATTTGCAGACAGTACTCCTTGATGAAGAGCAAAAAGTGCTCGAAATGCATTGGAGAGGATTAAATAAGTTTAATGAAGAAATGATGTATATATTGAAAAATCAAAAGAACTGAATGAAAATTCAAAGTAATGAAATGAATAAATAAATTCATGAAGAAATCACCCAAACATTGTCGTTAATCATTTAAACCTGTATGGACTAAATGCGGAGTGCCCTAAGGGGGATGCAACCGAGATTCTTGGAAGCACTAATGGGAATTGAGTATTAAGACGTAACTGGATGGAAACCTCACCCCAAGAAGCACCCAATAAGAGAAAGAAGATAGTTATATAATCTTAAGTATACAAAACCTTTGGTTGTGCGCAAACAAATCACCATTGAATACTGAAACTTAGACTAATAGCCCATAAAACAAAAGCAGTACATTTGATTATTACGAAACAGCAGTTAATAGCAATGAATAAAATACATATAAAACACTTACATAAAAAAGATCTAATAATAATATAAAATAAAACTGTTAGAACCTTCTTAAATCCCCACAAAATAATGCAACAGCTATAGTGACCCTTTCTGTGTTCACTTTAAGTGAGTATATTAAAGCAGTATCCACAGTACAGAAAATAAAGGAGAGTTCCGAATGGCGTACACTTGATTTCTTTTAAAGCAGGGCAGAACATTCTATTATCTTCAAAAACATCAGCCGCTGAAAAGAGCAATGACACCAACATGTTTGACCCTGTCCTAATATGTCCACTTTAACTGGAGTTAACAAAGCAAATTGGAATGAGGCATACATGTCAAGTATGGTGGGGTTCCAAAAGTGTACTTTACTTTGTACAAATATTAAAGAGACTTTTATGTTTAATATAAGATAGATCAGTTTCAAAAGATAATTCTTTTGCTCTCAACTTCATCAGCCTTTTCGTAATTAACATTAGCTGCCCATTTAATAGCTTCTCAAATGTAATTAATACTAGGCACTTTGAGCACATTCCAACCAATCTAGCTGACGTCTTTTGGGCAAATGATAACTCACATTAGCATCAATCATAGAAGCAGTTTTGCAAGAAACTCAGGGTTTGATAAAAGTTGAATAAATTACAGTGGCCGCTTAAGTTAGAAAAGCAAGTGGCGCATAAACAAAATTCAAGACACACTGCTTCAGTGAAGGTTGTGCTTGGCATATTTAAGATCTTGAGAAGTGCAAAATCTACAACTGTTTTAAAATCAACAGCTGGGCCTAAAAACAATGCAGAGTAGACTTGTGTAGATAAAGGAACATCCTTGGAATAACATGCCTTAAGAACTGCAAAATTGTAGAACCACCACATTTACGGTAAATTGGCACAGACCAACAAATGCTGCCTGCGCCCTTCAAAGGCTTGTTAAAAAAACCTGGGGCCCGATTCAAAAAGGCACTCTGAGATGAAAGCCAAACTTTACAACTTTTGGTATTCACAGAGGTCATTTACGAGTCGTATCTTTACGTCCACAGTCGGGCCAAAATCTCTGGCTTTGGCTGTACTCTCCGCACTCTAGCCATACTCTCCAGCTCAGGCTGTACTCTCCGGCTCGGGCCGGATGAATCAAGGTGCCAGAATGCAATTTTTACAAAAAGGAACATTCATATCATATCCCTGAAAGGTTTGCTCATTTGCATCATGGTACATGCCGTCCACAATTTGTGCTCCACTCAGTATTGACTGTTGTGTCAAAACTACAGTCAACACTAAGGGGAGTGCACAACACTCCGGTTCCTGACAGAACTCGTGGAGATGAAGCAGTTGCAAAGGGAGCACAATGTACAGATGGGGAATATGAACTCCAATTTGGTACCCTCACTGAAGTCCTGCATGATAATTTCACCCACATCTTCCCCATTCTGTGGTGCAACTACTTACAACCGAGGATGTTTTATGTTGTTTGACGTGCATGGAAAAAGGCCTGGATGGGCATATCCGCGGTATGAGAAGTTGTTAAAACATAAGCAAATCATGTGTGAAAAGAACAAAGAAAATAAAACGTAATCAAGTAAAATTTGGGATTACATAGAGTGATTATTGTTGAAAGTGCAAAAGCCATGGAAATGGAACGTGTGATAATCACGAAAGCTGTGCGCCTGGATTGGAGTGCAGTACCGCTCCATTGCTGATGTTGTATTCGTTGACGTGAAAAGGGGCATATGACGTATTCCAGGGTGCATGCATACAGCTTAGAGACTGGAAAAACGTTGCCAAATAGGGAGCATAATGAGGAAAAAAAGGAGTGCATGGCATTCTCTGTTTGTGCAACTACATCTGCCCCAACTACATCTACCTCAGCCATAGAGAGGGAGGCCTTGACACAAAAGGAAACACATGCACCCACCTCTGTTCCTGCAAATGTGGATCTACCAGCCTTCCTCAGGAGGGGACATTCAGGCAGACCAACAGGAGAGGAATGCAAGACCTCCAGCACCACCAGCTAGAGACGCTGATATAACTTCCTCCAGTGTATGATTACCATTCACTCTGGCGACTATTTTCTCGATACATTTACCTTTTTGATGCCAGTTGCATTTTGGACATTGGATTTCAAACAATTTTGGCTCAACAAAAATAGTTTTGTTCACCATGATTGACTATTTTTATTTATTTTTGATTTCATCCTGTGTTGCTTTTGCTTATGTTGAATAAAACAAAATTGACAAAGTCAAAGACTGTTGTATTTCATTTTACAATCAGTTCATTTATTTCTTTACATCATACATTTTAAAATGTAAACATTAAAATGATTTGTTTAGTCTAATAGTTTACATGCAGGTAATGTGTCCCACAGTTTTTAAAAATAAGGAAAAATGACAAAAAACACAAATCAATAACTAATAGTATATTTAATTGGAAGAAATCCATTTATGCCATATGTTTCTAAACATTACAACGCATGCATAACCCAACTACTGAGTGCCTTTTTCTCATTTACTTTTCTAGACCTTGCCACCCTGGAAGAACATTATATAATCAAACACCCCAGACTAAATAAGCTAACTATTAGTGATTTGTGCCATCAGCTGGAGTCAGATCTCCTGAACCACAATAGGAATCCCACATCAATAACATCAATCGTCTAAATCATGCAATACTCCATTTAGTGGTCACAGGATCATTCCAATACAGGGTTGCAATATCTGTTCAATGTGACAAACAACTTTAAGTGTTGTGCTGCAAGAAGTTATTTTTGCAATATTAACACACATCAACAGGCCCATACACTTAACACAAAATGAGGATTTGGCAAATATGAAGGGAGGTTAGTATGCTTTGTATTGACTACCATATGTGGTGAGTTCAATTTAAGCATCACATATTGGCGTAAAATGTCAGTCAACACTGAGGGGAGCGCAAATTGTGGACTGCATGTACCATGATGCAAAAGAGGACACTTTTATGGGCTACGATGTAGTTTCCGCCCACACCCTTTTCCCTGCCCAAAGTCATGTTCATGACCTCCTCTACCATTTATCAGACATTTCTAATGGTCCTTTTGGAAAAAATTGCATTCCCACCCACTGATTATACTTCATCCGGCACAAGCCGGACAGTATAGCTCCAGCCGGAGAGTACAGGTGCGAAGAGTATGGCCAAAACTGGAGATCCCGGGTGAGGAGAGTACGGCAAATGCCGAATAGTCCGGCCCAACTGCAGACGTAACAATACGAATTGTAAATGACCTCTGTGAATGCCAAAAGGCGTAAAGTTAGACTTTTGTCTCAGATTGCTTTTGTGGATCGGGCCCTCGAATTTTAGTGGCAATGTTGAAAACCTCACCCAAATTCATGTGAGCGTACCACCTCCAATTTTGAGCTACAAATATTCCAACAAAATTGCTATAGTTCCTTGCCTAACTGTATAACCTTAGTTTCAAATGTATTGATCATTAATCTGTTTATTTTACAATAATGTCGAAGGCATGCAGCTTTATTCGCAACATTAGGGGGTGTGGACAGTATCACCAAATCAGGAGCCTAAAGTAGTGAATTTTCAAGTGCACAATTTATAGTATGTGGGTTACAAGTAACTTTCTTTAGCGAGGATGGCAGGTTGTGTGTAAACAGAAAACAGGAGTGGTGCAAGCATACACACCTGTTTAATGTCATTATATGATCTGACCACGGCTCGAACCTAAGGACTACATTAGCTGGGCTCAACTATATGTATGGAATGCTATTAATAGATTGAGCAGACTTCCTGGGATGTGTTGCCTAAGGAGCTTGGACAAAGGAAGGCACTCACTCACAAGATCAAATCAAATGCTGACCTAAAATCAACAAAACAGATGTATAAATCACTTTGCAAGATGTGGTGTAAGGTGAACTGCCCTGGCCTGAACCCTGCTTGCTTCAAGGAATTATTTGTTTCCCAATCCTCAACATCCTGCAACAATATGTGGGGAAATATTTTAGACAAATATTCAAGAAGTGAAATAAAACAATGCTGTGATCACCCTTTCATAGATAATTCTGGTAATCTACAGCCCTTAACTAACACTCATCCCTAAGACACCGCAATGCCCTTCTTAGTTCCCTGCACTTGATCCTACATTTCCGATCAAATCAAAAGTACTTTCAAATCAACCCATCTTCAGAGTTACATACAGCACATTAAAAATAGCTTTAATCAGGTTCTCATGTTCACTAAGATCAAAATCATTCCCCAGTCTTAGCCTGCCGATCTAGGTATTACACTTTCCAGGTTCTGAATCTCTCCCTCTTGGGTGATAGATAAACCAGTGCCAAGAATTGGAGAAATATTACAAATATTGCTAACAAGCATGCTGTGAGGTGATGTTGCTGGCTACAAATGTAATTGTTGCTATCATAACACTGTACTATTCCCTCATGTATTAGCGCTGCTACCAACCCCATCTTTCCACTTATGAAATGCTCATCTGACCTTCCCGGCTATGAAGAACATAACTGCCTTCTTCTACAGACTTCTTCTCTTCAGACACGCTTAAAAGCGGGCCTGCTAAACTGCCGGTCCCTAGTCAAACACTCCCTTGACATTTTCCATACTTTGGAAGAAGATAAATGGGATGTATTATTTCTTACTGAGACATGGTTAGGAGATGACACCAATCCTGCGTTACATCTAGCAATCCCGTCGGGCTATAATATATTCTGTGCCAACAGACAGAGTTCACACCCTGGGGGAGGAGTGGCCATAATATATAGAGCCCATTGGTCTATTTCGTCTTTCGCCTATAATCAAGTGGAACGCATTGAAGCGCTTCCTTTTTGTATTAATATTTCACCCAATTTTACATTCTCCGGCCTCCTGGCGTATCGACCTCCCAATTCTAAACCATCCCACCATCCAGTCTTCTTGGATTACGCCCTACAAGCTTCACTGCGTTATGCCAATTTCACCCTCCTTGGGGATTTCAATCTTCATGTTGACAATATGGAGCATACTGCCTCCCTTAATTTCTTGTCCACTCTGGCTGACGGCGGACTGAATCAAGTTGTTAGTGGTCCAACGAACAAAGCAGGCCGCACTCTTGATTTAAACTGTACGAACTTGGAAGGCCTAGTCACACTCAATCCTGTTCCTGTAGTCTGGTCGGATCACCTGCTTGTCCCTTTCATATTTCCCTGCCACTGCACAAACCGTCATGTCCGTCCGGCTAAACAACTGGGCAGAAACTGGAGTAGGATTTCTCCTGATAGCCTAGCTCCTCATCTCTTATCTCTTGACCACTTTGATACGAGCCTTGACCTTGATACACGATTAACACACATTAATGATCACATTACTTCGGCAATCAATCAGATCGCCCCTATTAGGCCCATAAAAACCTATTGCTCTGCTCCCTTGGCCCCATGGTATTCGAATGATCTTCGCAAGCTCAAATCAGAATGTAAACGTCTTGAGAGACGTTGGAGAATCACCTTCTCACCAGATTGTAAAATTCTTTACAAAGCCGCCCTGAAAAACTATAGGAAAAAGATCATTGAACATAAAAGAATATTCTTAGAAGAAAAAATTAATAGTTCCCAAGGTTCATCAAGGGAAATATTTGAGACAGTCAGATCCTTCACAGATCCCCTGGCATTGAAACGACCTCCAGTGGTATCACAGACTTTCTGTGATAATCTCTCTGTCTTTTTCGAGAATAAAATAGCCACCATTCATGATTCTTTCCCTACCAACACCTCAGTATATAAAAGTCCTATATCTGTTTCTCTACCTGGCCCTGAGTCCCTGTTCGTTGATTTTGCAGAGATTTCTCTGGAACAATCTCTTCCAGAACTTCTTAAAATTAAATCTGGCTCTCCGCTGGACCCATGGCCGGCTAAACATTACAAATCCTTAGCTCCCATCCTTAATCCCTTTCTGAACAGAATATGGAATGACTCATTACACCTGGGAGTTTTCCCCGACATCTGGAAACAAGCACGCCTGGTTCCGATAATTAAGAAGGCCAGCGCCGATCCCTGTGATCCTGCCAACTACAGGCCTATTTCTCTACTGCCTGCCCCTGCTAAAGTACTAGAAAGACTTGCTCAACAACAACTAGCCAGCTTTCTCGAAACATCAGGTGCCTTTCACGATTCTCAGCACGGCTTTAGACCAGGATACAGCACTGAGTCGGCTCTCATCGAGATGTCAGACGCAGTAAGATGGAGGCTGGACGAGGGATCAAGAGCGGTGTTGGTGCTGCTGGACTTGTCGGCAGCATTCGACACCGTCTCCCACCCCCTCCTCCTTGATCGCCTGCATTCAAAAGGTATTCAGGGCACGGCCTTAGGATGGATTTCATCCTTCTTGTCTAGCCGGACCCAGGCAGTGTTTACCCCCCCATTCATTTCTGAAAGTCGTCCGCTTCGGTGGGGAGTCCCTCAGGGCTCCTCGCTGAGCCCCCTCTTATTTAATGTTTATTTTTCCCCGCTTTTCGATATCATCGCCCAAACTGGTATAAAGGTCACCTCCTATGCTGATGATATCCAGCTTATGTTTTCATTTAATAACATCTCCCCCTCAACTTTTGATCCATTAAAAAATTGTCTCCGTACAATTGCCCACTGGATGGACAATAATCTTCTTAGATTGAATGCTGGGAAAACGGAGGATCTCTTTTTTCACCAGCCTTCTCCACTGGACCCTAATATTTGGTGGCCTACCGACTTAAGTACCCCCCCTCCCAAAAGAATCTGTGAAGAATCTTGGAGTGAGATGGGACTCCAACCTTACTTTTTATCATCAAGTGCATACAGTCTCCACTGCCTGTCTAGCCAAGATTAGAATGATAAAAAAGTTCATTCACTTTCTGCCGAGTAACACCAGGAAGATTGTTGTCCAGGCGTTGATCACTTCACACCTGGACTACGCCAATGGCCTCTACTCTGGCCTGTCTGCAGGGCTCAGTCATCACCTTCAGACAGTACAGAATGCGGCGGTGCGATTGGTTACCGGTCTCCCCCTACGTGAGCACATTACCCCTCACCGCCGCAAACTCCACTGGCTACCACTGCAAAAGAGGGCCAAATTTAAAGCTTTGGTACTAGCTCATCGGGCAATGCAGGGTAAAGGCTCCGCATATCTGTCTTCCTGTTTGATCCCTTATAATAACTTCAGGACCCTACGTTCCTCGTCAAAAAACTTCCTGTCGGTTCCTAGATTCAGGAAATCCCGCTCAGGTGGGAAAACTTTCCCAGTGTTGACAGCGGCCCTATGGAATAAACTTCCTATTGCCATCCGACTGATCAAAGATGAACAACCTTTCCGGCGAGCACTCAAAACTCACCTGTTCTGCTGAGTTACTTTTGCCTCTATTAACCATCAAAGGTCTGCATGTAGTTATACAGGAGCGCCGGGACACCCCGTTGGGGTAGCTGTGCGCGATACCAAAACACACTAAATAAATAAATAATAAGTAAGTGAATGCTGCACAAAGAATCTAGATCCTGAAAGTACATTATATATGTAGTCAACAGAGTGTTTTATTGACTGAGCCCTCTTGTCTGTTGTGCGACTAGAACACCTGCCATAAGCAGGACATTTGAGGCACAGATCTTGATATTGGTCATTGTTGAACATAAAGCTTTGACACTTGCCCAACCACCCAAAATGCTGGTAGTGAAATCACCCCCAAAATCACAAAAAATTTTGAATTGATTACTCAAAGATACACAATCATATCATAAATACATCGAATAAAAGATTGATAATCACTTTAAGCATTCTAACACATGTTAACAGCAAATTTTAATACAGGTTTGAAATCGGAAAACTCAAAAACACAATAGTTACATGTAGAAATCTTTGTTTTATTGCATTTGAACTATTTATGAAGAAACCCTGAAAGCCCCCCTAGAGAGCACCCTGACCCAATAGGGATTACTAGTAAGAAATGGATTTCATAATCCATCACTGTAAAGTAGGTTGTTTTCCAGGTCTCCTGAATCATACTAATTATACTAATATTGCATGATGATAGTAAATTTTGATGAATATTGCTTAGCCATCTGTTGAAGCCAAACACAATAAAATTGATGAGCTTGACGAGTTTGAGATCCAGTTGTGATACAGTGGTCATCAGACTTTATTGAGCTAGCCAAATCAGACTAGAAGACCTACATTTGACACATTTAGTTGCCATTTGACCCCATAGAACGGTCTTATGATTGTGCTCTTTGTGTTAGATGGCAACTCTAGTTTTATACAGGCTCTTGTAATCAGGCTTACTTACATATGAGAGTGCACTTTCAGATTTTCCCTGGAGAAACTCAGATACTCAAGTTACTTGAATTATGGTTAGCTGACCCTTACATTGATATTAAGACTTGTCAGATCCATGACTACGTATATCAAAAGACCATAATATGATGATACGTGTCTGAAGAGTTCTTGTGGCAGATTTAACAAGTTTGGAGATGAAAGGGGCATAGAATTCAACGTTTATTTAATCCAGATTTTTACTATTCAACACAAAACCAAATTATTTAAAAAAACAAAGTGAAGCAAAGCACTAACATTTAAAGCTATTCCACCAATGTATAGAAAACAGATTTTGGTACTGTCTCTTGTTTCAACAGCATACTGTTCTCTAGAGAGTATTACTTTATTAAGAGAAGCTTTATTGCATTTTCAATGCCATAGAATGTTAATATGAGAAACTTAAAGGTGATACTCATGTAAAATGGTTTCAAGAAATATTGAAGAAGTGAGATAAAGGTCTAGTCATCAAAAGTATGGAAAAATTGTGGTCAGAAGCCTCTGAATTTTCTTATGATCTATTCAGGGTCACTCATTTTCAACTTGACTTATTTGCCAGATGAATTCTCAAATATATCATGTAGGTCCCTAATAAGTTAAATCCAAGTGCTCTTCCAAAATGGCTCAAATGTCAGAATGATACTTTTTGGAATTGGTGCCATATGGTGGCTTGAGTCAAAAATGTATAATGTACTTGAATGAAATGTATACTCCTGTTAGTATCTAGCTCAAATGTGATATTTATTTGTATCCAGCAAATATGTTACTGCGTTTCTCATTCCATCTACAATGGGTGTTAAATCAAGAAGAAGATTATTTTTTATAGCTATAGCTATCAACCACTCACTAGTTCTGAAATATTTGAAAATCTCACAGGAGTCGTCTCTACAAGACTGGATAACCAAAATGGACAGAATTACCAGAAAGAACAGTTAGATCTCATTCACATCAACAGTCATGGGAAATTTGCAAAATTTTGGAATTCTTCTACCCAATTAATTCATTATTCAAATTCCATTTATTCAATTAATAATTTCACTTGTAACCTCGTTTTCACACTAATTAAGAGAAGAGAATCAACTTATTTTCTATGACTTGCTGATCCTTTTATTTTGGAAACCCAGAAATATTTTACAAACTTATGACACCAAGCAATCTTCCCCTGCTATATTGTGGCTAAAATCAATTATCAGGCAGCTGCTATTCAATGATAAAAAAGTGGTGTTTGCCACACACATTTTTATTTGTGAATGGTTAAAACATGCAGTATGGATTGAAACATATTGTTTCGGAAGGTTATGCATTATTTAATTACCATGCCAACTTTGTAAAAGCTATAAAGCAACCACCTCACCCCTCCCTTTAATTTAAAAAAACAAACAAAAGAAAGGCCAGGGATGGGGTCTGCGGGGTCAAAATCAGCCCAGGGAGGCGTGCTGCATGGCCCCCTCACCCATTCAAAAAAGGCCCGGCCTCAGTGGATGGGGTCCACAGGGCCAAAATTGGCCCAGAGAAGGGAGGCCATGTAACCCCTATCCCCTAATAAATCAAAAAGAAATTTAAAAAAACAAAGCCTGACCACCAGGTCGCCAGAGGCCCTGCCCCCTTTCACCTACATTCTGCAAACACGCCTCCTGGCCAATTACTGTTTGGGAGATGAATTCTCCTTGGATGCTGAGAGTCCTTGGAATCCCTTCTGTTACCTCCAGTAAGTCCAACATAGTGGTTTTGAGAGGCCACACCCCCTTTCTCCACCACTCAGTAAACACACCTCCTAGTGTGCTACTGGATGGGGGATGAAGTTAACCTAACTCCACAGAGTCCTTGGGGCCCAACTACCCCTCCTACCTCTAGTAAGTCCCACACAGTGGGTGTAGCGATTTCCTACCCACGTGCCAACGGCATTACCCATGGTCGTAATAACCCTAGGGTAATTCCCCGCTTCAGAGGGCAAAAGGGTTTCTGGGACTACATCTACCATTAGGCCATGGGGCGAGCAGAGCTAGGCACAGGGCGGTCCTGATATAACCACCTCCTCCACAATGGGAAGGTGCTTGACAAATTTCTACCTGTTTGGAATAGCGGATGGTGTATCCCCGCCGGATTTCAGCAAGAATACCACAGCCTTGGTTCCAGATACCCGGGATTGCTGTTCGTGTTTCTAGTGAATGTGAAACCTTCGAAGTGTGCCTCTAACGTCGTTCAGGTATCACGGAAGGAGCCAGGCTTGCCTCCTTCGTCTACGTTCATTTATTTACTGTGTACGTGATTCATGCTCTAGATGCGCTGGGGCGTGTTTTCTTGTACGAGACTCTGTTGTGATCTTTTAGTGTGCTATGCAGCTGTCATTTTAAAACGCATATCCTCTGATTTTCAAAACGTCAATCCCTCGATGTTATTGAATATTGTGAGGTGCAGCTCTGTTCCTTGCCTGTATCAAGTGATATTCGATTCCTGGATACCGCTGAAGTCGTGGTAATTGACAGTTCGTATTGTTGGAGCTCGAATAAGTACTTTGCTTTATTTCAAGCCTATTTTTGATATTCGTTCTTGGTGTTGTGAGGTTAAACAACATCTGCTCTTAGGTACTTGTCCTTCCATGGGAGTACCTTTCAATATACTCCAGCCTTGTTTACGTTCACATTTACTCTGTTCTGATTGATGCCTACTCTGTAGAGGGAAGTTCCTTCTACTCTGAAAAGTCAAAGCACGTTATTATATATTTTGATTACTAGCTGAATATATTCTGGTGAGTAGGTAGAGAGAAATGTTATAATTTTGTTATGAGCATAGAAGAGTTTACTTCACTGCTGTTATCTTTCTCCCTGTCCTGCAGTGTATACATCCCTCCTGTTGCCATGCAGGCTCTCAGACCAGACCTTGAAGGGCCCACAGTGATTACAACTAGTTTATTATTTTACCCACTTCCCTTTTTTTCCCCTGGGCGCAATATCACGCAGAAGGATTGCCTTCCTCTGTTGGGGGTTGCATTAAAGGGGAATAGGGGGGATATCGTCTGTCCTCATCTCTGCTGGTCACAAGAGAAAGGTTGTTAGCATTTAAGTATTCTTGCGCTGCTGGCAATCGCGACTGAGGGATTGCTGAGAGGTTGTCAGAGGCCATGCCCCCTTTCTCTACCACTCTGCAAAAGCATCTCCTGGTGCACCACTAGTTGGATGATGAAGTTCACCTGGCTATTGAGGGTCCTTGTGAGCCATCTACACCTCCTGTTACATCCAGTAGGTCCCACACAGCTAGATTTGGTGAGCGATTGTCGGAGGCCAGGCCCGCTCTCTCCACCACTTTGCAAATGCATCTTCTAACGCACAACTTGTTGGGGGATGAGATCCCTTTGGTTGTTGATGGTCCTTGGGGCCAACTACCCGTTCTGTTACATTCAGTAAGTCCTATACAGTGGGATTGCTGAGAGGTCTTCGGACTCTACGACCTCTTACTCCACCACTCTGCAAATGCGCCTCCTGGGGCACTACTGGTTGGCGGATGAAGTCCTCTTTGATACTGAGGGACCTTGGAGGCCAAGAAGCCCTCCAGTTATCTTCAGTAGGTCCCATACAGTGGGATTCCTAACAGCTGGTCAGAGGCTGTGCCCCCTTTCTCCACCACTATGCAAACACGACTACTAGTTAAAAAACATAGAAATTTACTTAAGAAAACCAAAGTTTGCAGAGACGCTATGTTAGGAAATAGAATTTGAAAAATCTTAGAAATTCACTAAAAACTAAAGGTTACAGGGATGTTATATGTTATAGTTAGAAAATAGAATTAAAAACACCCTAGAAATTCACTGAGAAAACAAAGGTTACGGGGAAGTTTTAGTTAGGCTAAGATTTCACTCATAGAAAACCAGTGAAATTCAGCAGTTATAGTTACCTGAGATAACTATAACTTACGCTCCCACAATGCACAGCTTATAACCCCAATATTACATCACTCAATCCATGGTCAGTGACAACACTGATGACATCATCCACAAAACCACTCACACACCCACTCACACCCTCATACAACCTCTCATACATCCATTCACACACACACACAACCACTCACATACCTATTCATCGACCCATGCCGGTACTCACACACCCACTCACTCATTTGTACAGCTACTCACACAACCATTCACTCACCCAAACAGCCACTCATACAACCAGTCACTCACACATACAGCCATTCATATAGCCACACACCCATCCATACAGCTACTCACACACCCATTTATTTACCTACATAGTCACTCATACACCAACTCACTCACCCCTACAGCCTCTCAACAAAGCCATTCAATCACCCATACAAGCACTCACATGCTCACTCATACACCCATACAATACCTTACACACCAATTCACACATCCAAACAAGGACTCACACATCTGCTCACTCACCAATACAGCCATTCACACAGACATTTACTCTCCAATACAACCACACACACATAACTCACTTAACCAATCATCCACTGGAACAGCCAATCACTCACCCATACAGACACTTAAACACTGAGTCACTCACTCTTATAGCCATTCACCCATTCAATCACTACACACCCACTTGCTCATACATAGAGCCACTCACACTGCTACTCACTCACCCATACAGCCACTGAAACACCCGCTCACTCATCGGTACAGCAACTCACACATCATCTCACTCATCCACACAGCTATTCACACACCCACCTATACACCCATACAGCCTCTTATACACACAAATATACGGTAACACACCATATGTTAGAAGTAGTATCACTCAGTAGTAGTGCACCTAGTATATATATATATATTTATTTTTGTAATAGGCTAGTATATATGCTTAACACTCATAAACTCTTAAAAACACGTACACTGACTTGATGATGTGTTCAGGGATGTCATTTGGGATACGATCAATGATGTCCTATTTCCTAACTAGAACGTCCCTGTAAACTTTGTTTTTTTAGTGAATTTATATATATATATATCCTGTACTAGAAACTCCATGATGGTGCTCCCAATCTTCGGGGTGTCGCGAGTCCGGTTGAGAGACCGGAAAACAATATCCTTTCCAACCGGCATTACCTCTCGCGCTCTCAGGATCCACTGACACAATAAATCACGTCCTGGGTGCAATCAAAGTGGGGGTTTATTGCAATTCATAAGCCCGCCGTGATGCGTTTCGCCGCCGTAGCGTCTTGTTCACACAGCGTTTTTCCCGCAACCAAGGACATTTCATACACAAAGTTGTCAACATAGTAGAAGGACTACAAAGTACATTATATTCATCGAAAGTATGAGTGCCATCTTTGTGTGGTTGTCTTTAGCGCCAAATTGCCATTGCCCTTACATATTTTACATTCAAATACTCGATCACTTATGCATAACATCATATGTGCAATCTCATTACACAGTGTTATTTTACTTTCTGTTGACTCAAGTATTGTTAGACCTGCTTAGCCGCTTATTATCGTGTTTCAGCCGCTAAGTATCTTGGGAATCGTAGTTTACCACTGTGGTGGATGCAGGTTGTTCATAAGCGTGTACATAGGTGTGATTGGCCCGCTACCGGAGTGATAATACTAGCAATACCATTCTAATCCCCAATAGTGGGCTTGCTATTCGTGCATGGTACCAGAGTGATTATACTAACAATGCACTTCTAATCCCCAAATAGTGGGCTTACTGTTCGTGTCCCAGAACATCATGAGTATTGTTATCATTCTGTATTCATGTTAGATAGATCATCCCTACGGGTTTTAATCCTGTAGGAATTGTACTGCAAAAGTCCATGTTGACTAATCATGATACCTTTTATGCAATTTTCACAAGTGGTCTCCCCATAGTGGGGTTGTTAAGACATTTCTCAAAAATTTAGTTGTCGTCTTTTTTGTATGTACTTCTACACAAATGTGTGTCCCAAATAAAGTAATCCCAAAGTGTTCCTGAAACGATCAAAATGGTGCAATATAAATATTAAAATCTTATCTGCATCTTGGAACAAGGTTGAATGATGGAATGGAGAAAAAGGGTAAGATTCCTGTAGTCAATATCCTATTGCCCGCCACTTTGCCAGCCATCACTACTCAGATTATTCGAAATTGATCTATTATGCAATAGAACAGGTTTTGCCCAAAGAGAGGGGGGGCAATAGAGTTCTGAGGCTAAGACAGAAAGAGTCAAAGTACATCATGGGAATGTGCACACATTTTCCGACAGGACATAATCTTGATGATGATATGGCCATACATTTACAAACAGAATAAATGTTAATATTACTACATGATGTTCATTTAAACCCTTTAATATATATTGACTCATATAGGCAGGTAAAGATTTTATGAAATAGACATGATATAAAACATGCATTCAGCGGTTTCTGATTACCTCTTTACACTAATTATTCTCTGATTTACAGGAAGAAAGGAAGGGGATTTGTCTCTCACCTGTGGCTACAGGAATCCTATCATGATTAGTTTGTCGCAAGAAACAACATGGAATGTATAATATATCCATAGTCAACATGGACTTTTGCAGTACAATTCCTACAGGATTAAAACCCATAGGGATGATCTATCGGGGATTAGAATGGTATTGCTAGTATTATCACTCCGGTAGCAGGCCAATCACACCTATGTACACGCCCATGAACTACCTGCATCCACCACTGTGGCAAACTATGATTCCCAAGATACTTAGTGGTTAAATCACGATAATAAGTGGCTTAGCAGGTCTAACAATACTTGAGTCAACAGAAAGTTAAATAACACTGTATAATGAGATTGCACATATGATGTTATGCATAAGTGATCGAGTATATGAATGTAAAATATGTAAGGGCAATGGCAATTTGGCGCTAAAGACAACCACACAAAGATGGCACTCATGCTTTCGATGAATGTAACGTACTTTGTAGTCCTTCTACTATGTTGACAACTTTGTGTATGAAATGTTCTGGGTTGCAGGAAAAACGCTGCGTGAACAAGCCGCTACGGCGGCGAAACGCGTCACGGCGGGCTTATGATCTGCAATAAACCCTCACTTGATTGCACCCAGGACGTGATTTTTTGAGTCAAAGTTCCTGCCGAGCAATCTGTTAAACATTCATAATATTTTCAGAGTTCATACAAATGATTTAAACAAAACAAGTCCATATGTTGTCCAATAGCCAGTCAGACACCAGAGTCCTGAAGTACGTTGATCCGTATTTTATTTCAAGATCCCAGATTTCAAAATATTCTCTGCAGCCAAAGTTCAAAACATTCTCTGCAGCCAACACGTGTTTCGTTGGGCATCTATCTTATGCCTAAACAACTTCCTCAGGGCTGCAAGCCAAAACAATAGGAACATGGTATAATATACCAGCAACAATAAACTCTTACAGTTTATTGGAAAAGTTAATATTAATAAATCAGTCACCACCTAAGTGAAAGAAAAGACATAGTTCCCAAATTTGAGTGACAAAATATAAAAAATCTAATAAGTTCTATGTGACTCCCGGTGTCAGTATGTAACTAACAACAAAACGTTCAGGTATTTCGCCATACATAATTAACATAAATATGCATTACCTAGATTCAATAGATTTTTCTTCTGTATTTGTTTCTTCAAAGGAATATTTTCCAAAGAGTAATAACTGTATCTGGAATGATATAAGGAAGCTCTTAGCTCTGTCCCCACAAGTCACAGCCAGTCTACGTTTAAAGAAACAATGGGTATACTACTTACTGATATTAATATAAAGTCATCCCTCTTTGTCAAAGTTATAGGAAGTGAGGTTACTCTCAAGTCTGAAAAAATCAAGAGTATAAATGTATTCAAATATTTAATATAAAATCGTCCTTATGTAACAAAGTTATAAGGACTAAAGAGTTACCTATTCACTCTTAAGTGTAAAAGCGTCTCTCTAGTTGTTAGAAACTTTGCTTTGTGTTTATACAAAGTCAATATTTAATCAACGTACATTTACCAAAGCGAACCCCATCGTAAATGCGACCTGTGTCAGCATACGAGCATACTGCAAACTTCTCTGAACATAATCAGGGACCCTCTGTATAATATTACTATGGTAAAGCCCTGTTACCTCTCCGGTGCTCCACTTCCGCTTATCTCTAATTTTTGGCGTCCTTTGTAATATCGTATTTGCAGCGTCTATTACGGAAAAAAACACAAGATCGGTATCTTGTGTATTTGTATATCAATTATGGCCTCTATTTAGGTAATTTTGGTTATCGCTTACCTATATCTAATGCGAAGTCACGTATATCTCCTGCTCCTGCTCAGTCCTTCCGTGTTCGGTTAGCTGGCGTTTACCTTGGCCGCCATCTTACTTAAGTATAATACGTCTGAGTCTGATTCAACTGAGGCGGCTGCAGTTAGAACCACTCAAAACAAAGAACGATAATGATTAAGAACTAGTTACTAGTTCATGTAATTTGATAAGACTACTTATTGACAATGCTGAGCGTAAGATAGAGAAACTACTGATAGAGATACAAGCATGTGAGGATGAAATAAAACAATTAAATTTACCTGAAGCGACCATGAAAAATTACAATATGTTAGATGAGATCTTGACAAATTTACAGGCAGATATAAAAAGGAGAAAGGCACGCAAACTTAAAAGGGACGAACAAGATTACACAGCAGGTAGGGTATTCACCTTTTCCCGCAAATTTGATTATCTATTTCCAAAAGGGCAAGGTAATAAGAGAACTACGACACCCTTAAGCTCAGCCGTCAATACTTCAACAAGTAGCTTATCTACTGATGGAGATAATACAGAGGCTTCCAATGTCCCTAGTGGAGATAGTACTAATTCAAACAACAATTTTTTAGTAGAAGTCCAAAGAATCAGGAAAGGAAATCGAGATACAGGAGGGAGATATGGCAACACCCAAACAGGAAGACAAGGAGAGGGAGCCGTGGCAGATGCAGGAGAAGTGGCCCCAGGGATGAGAGAGAGACTGAGGTCGTGAAGGAAATGAACTCAGGAACTAATGAGATTGAAGTGATTAATCTTTCATCTATTGAATTGTCTGAGAGTATGACTAATGTACTTAAGAAGGGCCTTGGATATTGTCCTACCAAGAGTATTGATTGGTATGTTACTAAAATTGATTTGTATAAATTTGTTCGTTTGTTGAAGCTAAAAAAGTTTTTCTCTAACAAAGATAATGCTATGGTGACAACTATTAATAAACCAGTATTGAGTGAGATTACTATTCAAGAACTTCATGACACAAAACTTTTGTTATCCCTTACTGAATCAGAAGAAGATCCAATAACCATGAACTCTCTTTTGAGAGACCTAGAGATTAATCCAGGATTAGCATCTGAAAGTGGATTTAAAGAGAGATCTAAATGGACACCACAGTTGTCTACTGGCAATGTTGTAGATGCCTTTTACAAATCTGTTACTTTGGAGATAGATAATTTGATTAAAAGAGATCAACATTATAAGAAAACTCTTCCAGACAATTTAAAAATGGATGAAAGGGAGGCACTACGTAAATTAACTGATCACCCAGACCTCATGATACGCAGTGCTGATAAGGGTGGCAACATTGTTGTTATGAACCGGAAAGACTATAATGATGAAGTATTATCTCAGTTGGGGGATAGTAAATATTATGAGAAAGTAAGTGTTAATCCTTTAGAGATGGTCAAGCACAAAATTAACATGAAACTCAAGGATTGGTATGACAGTTGTCTCTTAGATCATGATGAGTATTTATATCTCAAAGTACAGTCACCTAGGGCCCCATGCATGTACTGTCTACTGAAAGTACATAAGAACAGACAAAAACCACCGGGTAGACCGATAATTTCGGGCATAGGAGGGCCCACAGAAACATTGTCTCAATTCGTGGACTCATATCTCAGACCCTTTGTACAAAACTTAACCTCTCATATTGAGGACACTAAACATGTTCTCAATATAATGAATGACGTAGTTTGGGATAGCGATATGATTTTTGCTACCTTAGATGTAGTATCCTTATACTCCAATATAGACCATGAGAAAGGAATTCTAGCTATTGAGAGTTTTTTTAAATAATAGACCAGCGGAGTATTTGGATCATACATCTATGTTACTGGAGATGACAAGGATGGTATTGGAAAACAATTACTTTCTTTTTGAGTCTACCTGGTATAAACAAAAGATTGGGACTGCAATGGGGTCCAAATTTGCTCCGTCCTTCGCGAACCTCTTCATGGGGAGACTGGAGGCGGAGTGGATTTGGTGCCCCAAAGGTAGTCAATGGATAGATCACATATACTACCGGGGTAGATTCATTGATGACTGTTTGTTATTTTGGAGAGGTACTACAGAGGAGTTGGAGTCTTTTTTTAAGTACCTCAATACTAATGATCTGAATATGTCATTCACTACCCATTATGACAAAGAAAAACTGACTTTTCTTGATATTCAACTATTTGTTGAAGACAATAAGCTATGCAGTCGCATGGTTCGCAAGGAAACTAGCTGCAATGCATTATTACGAGCAGACAGCTGCCACCCTAAAAGCCAAATCAATTCCATCCCCTATGGGGAAATGATTAGGGCAAGTAGGAACTGTTCTAAAGATGTAGACTTTCATGCAAATATAAAAGATATGACTAAGAGATTCAAAAACAGAGGATATCTGAATGTTGTTGTTAATAAGGCTGTTAACAGAGTACAGAAATTACAGAGAGATGTTACATTGAGGCCCAAGGTTAAGAACGATGTAGCCGAGAGAAATCAGAAGGTTAGAATGATTACCAATTTTGGTAGAGGGAGCCACAAACTCTTCAATATCATGAGACACATTAGAGTCTGTAAGGAACATTTTCCTTTCAGGAAAAAATTAAAAACTTTTCTGTTTAACTACTAGTTCCGTTTAGGCATTCCTTAACCTTAAGATAGAGCCTGTTTGGTCTCAGATGCTGCTAAAGGCGCGGAGATACTCCTCAGGGAGTCGATTCCCAGCGCGATATAAGTATGCAAATAAATAAATAAATAAAATGAGGAAATATTGGCATATGCTTTGTTCTGATAAAGATTTGAAACCTTTTTTAACGGACAGACCAAGCATTACCTATAGAAAAGGAATGTCTATTGCTAATATTGTTAGTCCGAGCTACCCAAAACCTATCTCACAATCAAGTCAAAGTGACTGGCTGCGTGTTCGCCCAAAAGGCTTTTAACATTGTGGTAATTGTAGCTCATGCTGGTGGGCAATGAGAAAGGTACAAAAGTTTGAATATAACAATACAGGCACATTCTTTATTGATTCTTTCATTAACTGTGAAACAACATTTGTGATTTACGTTATCGCCTTGTTTTGTGGTAAAATCTATGTAGGAAGTACAGTAAGGAGACTTAAAGACCGGATGGTGGAACATTATCGGGCACTTAAGAATGGAGACACCATGTACCCTATTGCCTCACACTCTATTCAAAATAAGAATGATTCAGATAATCATAAATTTTTCTATCATGGCATTAAACAAGTGGTTTTGGATAGACGAGGAGGAGACAGGCTACTTAAATTAAGACACAGAGAGGCAAGGTGGATTATGGTCCTTCGCGCTGTAGAAGATGGACTCAATATGGATACAGAACTACAATATTATTTGGGAGAACAGTAATATCTTGGATTTTATTGTGGGTTTGTGCACTTAGTCGAATTTGATTTGGCTTTTCTTTGTAACATAAGGTTGCAGAATACTTGTTAAATGGCTATTTGGATGACACTTGGGTGCTTCGAATGTTAATGCCATGACCCTTTCTGCTGTTGCTAAAAATACATAAATGATTTGTTTACTTGCAGTGGAATGATGTGAGGCGCTCAATGTACTGTCGCTGCTAGTCACTCCCACAGCAGTGTAGCTGAAAACTTTTTTTGAAACCTTAGTTGAACCCCTTTTTATAATCTTAGAATGAGACTATTGTTTTCATTAATACAAAAATAGGTAGAGTATCTGTGAATCCTGTGTATCCTCTACCCGTTTTAATCTGTTGGCGTAAATATACGCCTGTTTATGTAAAAAAACTTATCATTAGTGGTAGGCTTACCCTTTCCAATATGGTGGCGCTAGAACACGGCGGTTTGTTTAGAAAGCTCATCTAGATAGAAGCAGTTAATTGTTATTTTGGATAGGTAAAGCCATAATTTTACGTGGCATGATACTATTATGCCGTAGGACGTAGTAATTTCAAAGTTCGGTTAACAGTGTTTATTTAAAACTCTTTTATTGCACTTATTGTCCTCTTGAAAATGGCGGCGTTAAAATATGCCGTATCTATCTTTTAGACTTGCGCAAATAAAATGCAGACCTATTGTTGATCAATAACCTTAAAACTTTATTATTACACTTGATACGTTATTGTTTTAATGAGACAAATCAGAATTAAACAAAATTTTTCGATCAGGAATATAAGTATCATTTAATATGCGATCTTTAGATTTACTGTCTAAATTGTGAGCTTAAAGTATCGGACTAGTTCTTAATCATTATCGTACTTTGTTTTGAGTGGTTCTAACTGCAGCCACCTCAGTTGAATCTGACTCAGACGTATTATACTTAAGTAAGATGGCGGCCAAGGTAAACGCCAGCTAACCGAACACGGAAGGACTGAGCAGGAGCAGGAGATATACGTGACTTCGCATTAGATATAGGTAAGCGATAACCAAAATTACCTAAATAGAGGCCATAATTGATATACAAATACACAAGATACCGATCTTGTGGTTTTTTCCGTAATAGACGCTGCAAATACGATATTACAACGGACGCCGAAAATTAGAGATAAGCGGAAGTGGAGCACCGGAGAGGTAACAGGGCTTTACCATAGTAATATTATACAGAGGGTCCCTGATTATGTTCAGAGAAGTTTGCAGTATGCTCGTATGCTGACACAGGTTGCATATACGATGGGGTTCGCTTTGGTTAATGTACGTTGGTTAAATATTGACTTTGTATAAACACAAAGCAAAGTTTCTAACAACTAGAGAGACGCTTTTACACTTAAGAGTGAATAGGTAACTCTTTAGTCCTTATAACTTTGTTACATAAGGACGATTTTATATTAAATATTTGAATACATTTATACTCTTCATTTTTTCAGACTTGAGAGTAGCCTCACTTCCTATAACTTTGACAAAGAGGGATGACTTTATATTAATATCAGTAAGTAGTATACCCATTGTTTCTTTAAACGTAGACTGGCTGTGACTTGTGGGGACAGAGCTAAGAGCTTCCTTATATCATTCCAGATACAGTTATTACTCTTTGGAAAATATTCCTTTGAAGAAACAAATACAGAAGAAAAATCTATTGAATCTAGGTAATGCATATTTATGTTAATTATGTATGGCGAAATACCTGAACGTTTTGTTGTTAGTTACATACTGACACCGGGAGTCACATAGAACTTATTAGATTTTTTATATTTTGTCACTCAAATTTGGGAACTATGTCTTTTCTTTCACTTAGGTGGTGACTGATTTATTAATATTAACTTTTCCAATAAACTGTAAGAGTTTATTGTTGCTGGTATACTATACCATGTTCTTATTGTTTTGGCTTGCAGCCCTGAGGAAGTTGTTTAGGCATAAGATAGATGCCCAACGAAACACGTGTTGGCTGCAGAGTATGTTTTGAACTTTGGCTGCAGAGAATATTTTTAAATCTGGGATCTTGAAATAAAATACGGATCAACGTACTTCAGGACTCTGGTGTCTGACTGGCTATTGGACAACATATGGACTTGTTTTGTTTAAATCATTTGTATGAACTCTGAAAATATTATGAATGTTTAACAGATTGCTCGGCAGGAACTTTGATATAACTTATACACCCTGGACTCAGTTCAGGGAGCATTTGGGAAGTTAGGTAACCTTCCTTTTCTTGCCTAGAAGCAATCACCTAGGATATGTGCATTTCTTACTCCTAGCCAAACTCTTTGCTGTGCACCCTCTTCCCTGTTACCTACCTTGTTTGATTTTTTGAGTCAGTAGATCCTGAGAGCTCGAGAGGTAACGCTGGTTTGAAAGGATATATAAATATATATATATATATATATATATATATTTATATATATATATATATATCACAACAACTCGTGACACTGTCTGGAGAAGACAGTGTCACGAGTTGTTGTGAGCGGAGAGCTTGCATGCGAAATGACGAGGGCAGACCTTCTTGGTGCAAAATTTATTTATTTTCTCCAGTGTACCATCTCTACACCGTTGACCACGCCCCGTAGGCGTACCAGAGGAGGGTACACGCCCTCCCGAAGAGGAATAAAAGGTGCAACAACCCAAAGAAGCATCCTCTTGTTCCGGTGCTTGGAAGCTGCACTCTCTCGTTGCACGTGAGCCCTCGACGGAACAAGGAGCAATTTTTGAGAACTTGTAATTTTTGTGTTTCTCTTTCAGGCGCTTTCTCTTCTTCGGACCTCTGGATCCAGGATCTCGTTGGGCAGCTATGCAGCAAGGTCGAATATCCGACGACGATGCCTGGCAAGAAGGTCGGAAAGAAGGCAGGGACGGAACAGATGCTCCGCATGCTGATGAAAGATATGGCGAGCATGAAAAAACAGATGGCGGCAATGAACAATACGGGCAGGCCGAAGAAGGTCATCGGACTAGCATTGCCGGGCGTAGTCCCCGCAGGGAGAGGTAAAAGGGCTAGGAATAGGGCGGCAGGGGGGGAAGCTCCGATTCTCGAGTCACCCCCGGCTAGCCCGGTTCGTTCAGTCGAAGCCCCGGTTCCGATCCCGGTTGCGGGCCAACCGATTACAGTTGTAGTTACGCCCACCAGTGAGGAGGACATGCCTCCGGAGTTGGCCGCCCAGTTGGCCGCGTGGCTTGGGAAGAATACCGAGGGTGCGCCGGCACCTGGAGACACAGCCAACGAGGCTAAGTTGCTAATGAAGCAGTTGCGGCAATCGCGAGATGCTGCAAAGGCGAATCTCCCTCTTGTCCCCTCACAGATTCCCTCGGAAGGACCAACGGCTGGTGGTGAGAAATCAGCGGGACCAGCTAAGGAGTCCGGTAAGCAGCCATTGCCAATGGCAGGTGGGGGGTCTTTGCCCTCAAGGAGGGAAAAAGTAGTTCAGCATATCCCACTGGCCACAAAGGAAATGATTTGGGCTGATAAATATGTAAATATGTTTTCACTTTTAACGGACCATCACGAGATTGAGTATGTTAAGGCTCAGAAGGATTTGTTGCATCCGAGTGCGTGGCGCGCAAAAATGGCGGCCTTCAGGGTGGATGAGACGATCTCTAATTGGGCCAAGGCCTTTGGGATGTTTACAGCCATTATGGGGGAACGTAGGCCTGAGTTTTTAAGTGAATTGGCCTGTTATCAGACACGCATAATGGATTTCTATAAGACATATGAGGGCGATCAATGGAGGGGTTATGATAGTAAGTTTCGTAAAGCCAAGGAGCACGATTCGTCTCTGACGTGGGACTGTCTCGACTCCGTATCCTGGCAGAAGCAGCTCTTGCCGGGCACGACGAAGTCGTCCTCGCTCGGCGAGTATGGATCGGCGCCTTCCCGCCATCAGTCGGTGGCGCCCTTTTGAGCAAACCCCGCTGGTGATCACCAACCTAGGAGTGGTGGGAATGTGGGAAAGAGAGGGGTTTGTTGGAATTTCAACAGAGGCAAGTGTACGAGGCCACAGGGTACATGTAAGTTCAGGCATGAGCGTGCAGGATGCGGACACTCTTCACACCCTGAGAGTTCGTGCAGAGCCAAGAATGGGGATACTGGGGGTAGAGGAGGCGCCAAACAGGTCTAATATCGGCGAGGGGTACCTCTACCTACCCCCGTAGATATCATGGCAATGATCCCCTGGCTAAACGAATACCCTGATCATGTCTCCGCTGGGGTGTTACGGGATGGCTTTTCGTGTGGTTTCCGCATCCCAGCGGGGGATTTTCGGGGGGAATCTCTGTGTAAAAATCAACTCTCTGTTCAGCAGCACCCAGGGGTTGTAGAAAGCAAGATTGCAAAGGAGGTTGCCCGGGGCAGGGTAGCCGGCCCATATAGGCACCCGCCGGTTCTTAATTTCATTTGTTCACCGTTGGGAGTTGTCCCCAAGAAGGACCCAGGTGAGTTTCGGTTAATCCATAATTTGTCGGCTCCTAGGGGTCTTTCGGTAAACGATGCGATTGATCCAGGAGTCTGTTCGGTGCGGTACGCATCCTTTGATGAGGCCGTCACCATGTTGAATCGCCAGGGGGCCCGGAGCGCTGATGGCTAAATCAGATATTGAATCAGCATTCCGGTTGCTCCCGGTACACCCTCAGGATCAGCGTCTGTTAGGTTTTGTGTTTCAAGGACGCTATCACATGGATAGATGTATGCCAATGGGTTGCTCCATCTCTTGTGCTTATTTTGAGAAATTCAGCTGTTTTTTGCAATGGGCGTTCACCAGTGGTACGGGCTATACGCAGGTTATGCACTACCTAGATGATTTTCTGTTTTTGGGGCCAGCCGGTGACACGAAATGTGCACAGGCTTTGCTGAAATTTTGCAATCTTATGAAACAGTTCGGCGTGCCATTGGCACCGGGGAAAACAGTGGGGCCATCTACTTCACTCGAGTTTCTTGGAATTGAGCTCGATTCGGTGGAGGGATGCTTCCGTTTGCCCAAGGACAAAGTAATGAAATTCAGGGCCTTGCTAGAATTATGCATTAGCAAAGAAAAGGTAACTCTCCATCAGCTGCAGCAAGCGGTGGGCCAGCTTAACTTTGCTCTCAGGGTGATACCAATGGCCCGCCCCTTTTCCCGCTCTATTGCTCAAGCCATGGTCGGTCTCAAAGAAGGACATCATCGCACGAGACTGTCTGCAGAGGTTCGCCAGGATATGCGCATTTGGTTGGCATTTCTGGCGGATTTCAATGGTCGAGTGGTATGGAGCAAACCACCAGCGTCCTCGGACGAGCTGGGTTTGTGGACCGACTCTGCGGGGAGCGTAGGATTTGGCACCATCTTTGGTAATCAATGGTCGGCGCAAACATGGCCAGCGTGGTGGCACACCAGTGGGCTGACAGGTAACATTGGGTTCCTTGAGTTGTTTCCCATTTTGGTGGCCCTGAAGGCATGGCCGGATAATTTCCGTGATCGTTCAGTGGTATTTTGGTCTGATAACATGACCGTGGTTGAATGCATAAATAACCAGGCAGCGCGCTGCAAGCTGATTTTGAGATTATTGAAGGAAATTGTACTACTTTGCATGAGACTGAACGTACAGTTTAGGGCGAGGCACGTGCCGGGTGTGTTGAACCAAGCGGCTGATGCACTCTCTCGTTCTCATATGCAGGCCTTCAGGGGTTATCTACCTTCCGCGGACCTAGTGGCAGCACCATTTCCCGAAGCTCTCTGGTTGCTCGGTGCCCAGGATTACAGGACCTCGTGGGAGCAAGTTTAACCCCCAGGACATGGAAGGCATACGAAGGGGCGTTTCGTTCCTATAGTGCTTTTTTGGGTCCAGCGGGAGGGGATAAGTGGGGCCAGGAGGAGTATGTCCTGAAGTTTTTAGTGGCACTCCACAAGGCAGGCCGATCTGCGGCAATGGCCAATAGGCACCGGGCCGCCATTGCATTCATGGCGCAGGCGCATGGCATCAAGGACCCCACATCGTCCTTCCTGGTAAAGAAGGCGCTGCGTGGGTGGCAACGCCTCAAGGGTCATAAAGCTGACGAGAGGTGCCCGATTGGGCTAGAGAGATTGTCCTTGTTGATGTCAGTACTACCCGCCACATGTTCTTCCCAGTCCGAGGCAGTGCTATTCCGAGCCGCTTTTGCATTAGCATTCCATGGGGCTATGCAGGTGAGCGAGCTGGTGGCAAAAAATAAGCAGGACGTGGGGGGGGGGACTGTGTCAGGATCACGTTTTGATCAAGGGTGATTCTATGGTAATCACAATAGCCATGTCCAAGACCGATCAAGGTGCTATAGGGGACAGTGTTGTTGTCCAGCGCATGCGGGGGTCCCCCATGTGCCCAGTAAAGTGCGTTGAGGAGTATTTAGCGCAAAGGGCTGTAACATGGGGGGGAAGCTTGCTGAGACACACTGACGCCACCCCACTGACGAGGTTTCAGTTTCAGCGGGTGTTTGCAATGGCAATCGCAGCAGCGGGCCTGAACCCGGGCGATTTTGGGACCCATTCCTTTAGGATCGGGGCCGCTACAGAGGCTACAGCCAGGGGTCAAAGTGTGGAACAGGTCAAACAATTGGGGCGTTGGTCCTCAACCTGTTATAAAAGGTATGTGCGGTTGCACATGTTGTGAAGCTAATGTCATGCACTCACGCTTCTTGTTTTTGTTTGGTTTACAGTTTCGCAAGCTTATGAGGTGGGGCGGACTGTGCAGTCGACCCGACACCTGGGGACCAGCGGTCAAAGACCACCGGCTGAAGGAAGAGTGGTGTGGGTCGTGGGCCACTCATACGTGAGGCGTGCCGCGGACGTATTCAAAGCAGGTGACATGATTCACGCAGCTGGGGAATACGGGTACAGGGTGACCTTCCACGGAAGGGGCGGGCTCTGTATTGACCAGTTTCAATGTTTTGTCGAGGAACTGTTGGGGCCGACAAGGTCACCGCCGTCTATACTCATAGTGCATCTGGGAGGCAATGATTTGGTGGCGCTCGGTCGGCGAGTACTCCTCGAGCGGGTTCTGTCCACTGTTAGCTGGTTGGCAAAGAGGATTCCGGGGTGCACGATAGCATGGTCACACATGATTCCAAGGAAGGTGTGGCGGGGGGCCCTCTCTGTGTCAGCTTTGAATCATTCAGTTAAGAAAGTCAATAACAAACTGGGTAGATTGTTTCGTTCAGCACAGTTGCACTGTATTCCACATGGATGTATTCGGGGCGATAACATGTATCTCGAAGATGGGGTTCATTTGTCCCGGGAGGGGAATGTCTTACTCATAGGAGACTTCGTAGCATGGTTAAAGGGTTTGTATAATCATGACCTTTAGTAGGAGTGTGGGGGGTCCGGATAGCCGGTCAACTATCCGGCCTGTGGCGGTAAGGTCATGATCGGTGAGCAGTAATTTCAAGATCACTGGAGGAGGGGCGCCACCCATTATGGATGGGAGCGCCCGGGGGGAGGTGGCCATGAGCCCCTCAAACGGGGAGGCGGCACCCATTAAGTATGGGGTCGCCGAAGGGAAGGCGGTCATAGGCCCCTCCCAGGGGAGGAGGCGGCTCGATGCCCCTCCTAGGAATTTCCCGGGGCCAGGATATCCGCGACGGCGGATGTGATGAACAGTGTGGGGTGAGAGGGGGGTCCACGCTACCTTCTAGACACCTCACACAAGTCCTCGGACGACCATTAAGATGGCGTCGAGTTAATTAAGGGGCCCCCGCTAAGACAAGGGAAATTGGAAGTTGGCACAGAGGTACAGTCCTCTGTGCGCCCGCCCCTCACACGTGAGGGGGGAGTTCTGGTAGTTGGGATCTGACACCGGTTACGACCTTGCCGTTGGCCCGTAATGTTAGGATGTACAATTTTTATTTAGAAAGTATGCATTTGCAGGATGTTTAGACTCGGCTAGGAGAACCTTTGTATTAGAGATTTGTTAAGGTTAGCCAATAAACATCGTAATGTATAAATGAAAAATTGTACATGATATGAAACTGTTATTTTTAATGTTTTAATTTTGTTTCATATTTTTAATAAATACGGCCGGGAGGGTAACTCCCTCCCGCCTTCCAAAAGTTCAAAACTGCATCCGTCTTCCCATCCTTGGGGATTGTGTTGGGAGGGGGTGACAGGCATCCCGGCCATAGGCGGCTTTTAAATCAATAAAACATATATTCAGCTTTTGTTTCCTATTTTTAGCCCTATCGGCCAATAAAGTCATTAAAATCAAGTTTGTATTGGTCGATTCTCCTCTTCTAAAACCAGTTTGAAAAATTAGGATCAGATCATTCCTTGATGCCCATGCTTCTAAGTCTTCAAGAAGACAACTTGCAAATATTTTTGCCTCTACATCCGTTTGGGCAATCAATTTATAATTGGCGGGATTATCATGTGGGCCAATTTTATATATTGGCTGTTTAATGCTTCCTTGCCATGACTCAGAACCAGTTCCGGTTTTTAGAACATCATTAAATAAATATGTTAAAACCGCAGGCCAGTGATTTAGATTAGCCTTAAACACAGAATTAGGAAATCCGTTCGGACCTGGCGCACAGTTAGACCTGATCTTACTTATTGCCTTTTTAACTCAATCTGTCGTCCATAAGTCATTGTCTTGTAGGGTATATGAATCGTAGGCATCAGAGCTTGAACCATCAGCCTTTAATGTTCTTTGCTTGTTGTAGTGTTCTGAATAAGATTTTTTATATTCTTTACTTTCCAATGTGTTTAAATCAGAATGAACAACCGAGGGGGCAGCATAAAGATGGTAGATATAAGAAGACCAACTTGAATCTTCAATATTGGCACTGTTCCTTCTGTAATTACCAAGTTCAAGATTATTACTAATACCCTAATATTATTTTAAGTCTCTTGTTTTACATGAATGATGTAATTTGATCCATATTCCTTCATAATACGCTTGTTTAGCTATCCATATTTCATTTTTATATTGTTTTCTTTGCTTTATCAGTTGTTGCGATTCTAAAAAGTAATAGAACCTTTACATTTTCTGCAGAATGCCCTAGTTGCTCTATTGAGATTTCTCTTCAGATGAAGCAGCTGGTTAGTAAACCATCCTGACTTTTTTGTTCTCATGGTTGCACCTTTTGATGTTGTCGGGGGATGGAAAATGATCCAAAAGGGCTGAACAGAGACGTGGCCAGGAATCAACCATAGATTTTCCTACTGCTATTTCTTCTTGAGCTTTATTGATTAAGCAAGATAAGACTTTCAATATCGCTTTTTCATTTCTCTGGTTCCATACCAGCAGTTTCAAATTAAAAGATGTTGGAATAGTTTTGATTATTTTCACTTCCGGTAAATGATCCAACGGAAGTGCCAAAGAAATTATTTGCGGATTATGGTCACTTTCCATTCTCGATATTACACAATAGCTGCAAAGTGAGTTTATTAGCACATTCGAAATTATTGAATAATCAATAATAGTTGGGTTACCTATTTTTTTAAATGTAGGAGTTTGTCCATCGGCCAGTAGCCACTTAAGGTTACATTTTATGAATTGAGAATTAATCAACCTTGATAACAATCTCGTTGGTATATTAGGGGTATTACGAGTACAAAAGTGCATGTTAAAATCGCCAGAGATGATTATCATTGAATCCAGATGTTCATAATACAAGACTTTTACTATTTCCCACAATCTCGAGAATTGAGTAGCCTTATCTGAGTTTTTTGAACTTATATAAATATTTAGGAAAATAATAGAATGATTAAATACTAACTTAATACACTGCAGCCATGCCACTTGAAAATCAATTTCAAAATGTTTAACATCCAAACTTAAGGAAATATAAGGGGAGAGATCTCCACTTGCATGACCAAAGGCAGCCTTACGGCGAGCAGTATTTAGATATTCATTAGTGGTTCACATTCCATATTTCAAGTTTCCTGGAACATTAGTATATCAGCATCCCTAAGGAAGATTATTGCATCAGGATCCTCTACAATGGTTTTAAGTCCATTTACATTCCAGGAACAAATATAAAGTGGTTTTAACACTTTGTTAATGGAATTTAGGCATCAATTATGCTTTATTGGGTTCCCTTGACTAATATTTTTGGCAGCCAACTCCAATCGTCAGAAAAAGGAATTTCATTCTTTAACTCTTCGCAAGTACAAATGCCCGGTTTACCACTCATGATCTTCATCCCAAATGACAGATCTAATTTTGATGATGGCCCTACGGCTACTTTCAGAGCTATGACTGGTGATCCCGGTTTTAATTTGTATACACTGGTCTTTGGGGCTGGACTATACGATACTGTCATCGGGATGAGTAGTGTCGGGTATTGGGATTCACATATTCTCCAGACTTTGATGCCCCATTTTTCAAATTGATTAATATTAGCTAAGATGTTACTAATAGTAACCTCATAATGCCAGGTCATTATTGTTATTTCATTGTTAGGGTGTATCTTGTCTTTCCTAAGCTCAACTGAGCCTAAATCATCTGACGTTACAACCTTCAAATCATCAATTGCATGCAGTAATTTTAAGATATTGCCCCTATTCAATATGTCATGAGAACCTCTGGTAGTGTATTGTGGACAGAAAACTACTTTTCTTGACTCACTCAAGGTATCACGAGCCATTAGTTTATTATTATTTATTGCTAGTTGTGTCACTCTTCCTTGCGTCGGGTAATAATGCCTGAATAGACACTTTTCCTGACACAGGGTCATCAGTTGTGATTTGCTCGGGAGTAATTATCTCCTCAGTAATGTGATCATTATAAATTTCATGATTGAGATTATTTATGGTTGTCTGAGTAGTAGAATTTAGCTCAGCACATTATTTGTCAGCTCCATTGAATGCCTGGTCTTGTCCATTAATCCCTGAGCTCGATGTAAGGTAATTTTGGACTATATACTGCCATTTAACAATCTGGTGATTTGTCCCTTTGGCTCAGCCAACAATTTGACTGCACGTGCTTCCAAGAGTCTGAAGATCGGATTTAATTTTTTTTTTATTAGGATCAGCGTCACTTGTGAGATTTCTTTTTGTTTTAGTTAATTTATTATGAGTTTTTCTCAGTCTTTTTCTTGCCATTTTCGATAGGCCTTCTTTGGTTGTAATAGAAGTATGGCATTATTTTGTATTAAGATTGATTCATGGACTAATATTTCATCCATAGATTTACTGTCTTTAACCCCATCTTGAGATATGCCATTTTTTTTTAAATCGTTCTTTTTTCCCTGCGGCAGTAGCTTTTATTTGGATTATGTTTTGTTGCTGAGTGCAATAATATTCCCTCAGTAATTAAATGACTGCATAGATACTGGATGAGTGATAGGTTTTACTACAATTGTACCCTTTATGTAATTACATGTGTGCATGAGTAGAGCCTGGGTGTTTCATCATTGCAGGTGTGTGCCTCCACTAACACAAGAATTCTTGAGGCATTCTCCACTATTAATTCTTCTCAATTTTAAACAATGCATGTTTAAAGAAAAACACTACCCTCACCATATACTTGCCATTTTCATCAGCCTTACTGAACATAGATTACCATGTAAACATTAATGTTATTTCTTAATAGATGTGCACCTTCAAGCCATTTTTTCCCAAATATATGCCTCTCTGCATCTTTAAGCAAACTCAAAAGGCCCACTGCATATATAAATATGTCATGCACAAAAACCATATATCACCATCTAACCACATGCTGAGTGGTCATATAAGTTAAAAACCACATTGACAAACACTTCCCAGTACATACCTAACATGTATTACTTCTTTCTAATTTATATACAGGCGGACATGTTCTCATCATTTATTTCTCACTATACTATTCCTGTTTCATAATGTTACTAAAAGTACTACAACTCCCAGAATACAAATAACAGATATATATATTCTGCACATGATGTTTAGACATTTAAAACATTCTTAGTTCCTCACTGCAACTTTCCAAAACACTATACTCTATTTTTTCAATAAAATACACAATGTACTAAAGAGGCACTAATTCATGTTTCTGTTACTTCCCAAAACATTCACCACTAACCTCTTAAACACATACTCTCTAATATATACAGTTCATCTGATATATTTTTTCTCATCACCGTGATACTCCTTTAATCAAACTCCCATATGCATCTTCATTTCTAATGTACAATTTTGAAATAATTACAAAGTTATATACATACCACTGGATTCAGTTTGTAGATAATATTGTTGTTTTAGCTCTTTCTGAATAGTTTTTTACACTGTTAAGATTTGTAAAAACTAAGCACAAGGATGGTACACCCCTCTTATACAAAGCAACTCTAAAATGGCAAGTTCTTCAACTTTCCATCCTATCATCATGAGAAAAGCAGCAAATGAAATCAAGTCTTTCATTTTAGACTCCTGCATCTCCAGTTGTGAATGGTTAGCATGTGTTAACCCTTTCCCTCATCGCGGAATAAATGCGGAAAAAACAGGAGTTCAAACCTATATCTAGCTTCCTCTTTCTGAAATTTGAATACTACCCTACAGTATGTTACATAGTCCTGAGCTGGAAACTAAGGTTTGCCATTACTTACATCGTGTCATCACTCCTCAACATTTTGAAAACTTTTCTATCTCTTTAACACCCAACTCCCATACAGTCTTAGCTCAGTGTACCTAGCAACCCAGTGGAACGAGTAGGTCAAAAGTTCACACCACATTCTAGAAGGAACATGCTACTTCCAAATGAGCTACAGCAGGTGGTGTTTACTCTACAGATTCAAAAGCATATCAATGTCTGTATTCCATTTCTTATTTTAACCAACAGCCAATAATAAAGACTTCTTCTTGAGCAATCCAACACGCTACCTAATTTTATTTACTTTCATGCTGACAACATAAAATGAAAAAAAATATATCTTTTTTTTTAAACACCTCCATTTTAACTTTTTTTCCTTTGGAGAGCTGCCTCATTCAACTCCAGCCTTCTCCTGACTATTCTTGCTCCTTCACTTCATAATGCTTACATTACGGATTGTGGGACACAGCAAAGTCACTTTGGCTAAAGGGATTGCAAAAAAGAGATGTATTGACAGTCACTTGGGTTTGCAAAATGTGCAGATTACTTGTTTTGACCAGAGAGGGTTACACATTCATAATTTGCTGGCTTTGGATAAATCCGTTGTGGATTCCCAAGTTCATCACCTCATGATTGTGCACTGTGGTGGCAATGACCTAGGCACATTGACTGGAGTAGGGCTGAAAACCTAATGAAAGAAACCTTTGCAGAAATAATGTTGCTTTTCCCTCACACTGTCTTGGGGTGCTCTAATATATGCCAAAGACAGAAATGGAAGTGGTCAAATCAATTTTGTCCACAGAATTACAAAGCTAGAAAACCTCTTAAAAAAACTATTTCTGCATTCCACAGAGACCATTGCATGAGCTGTATCTATAACACCAATCTGCATTTTGACATGCATGGAATTCATAGAAAGGATGGAGTGCACTTTACAGATGAAGGCAACAGGGTCGTTCTAATTAACCTGAAATAGTGCATGTAGTCTTATGGATAGCAGAGCCACCCTAGTACCCGAAATGTTGTGAAGTTTCTTTTTTAGTTTTTCTTTAGTTTTTGGGGATCTTCGTAACAATGTCACAATCCCAGCGGACACGTGGCGAAGACGGAATCAAAATCAGACATTCACTGGCAACCCATCCCGGTGTCGGCGGTAGGGTAGGTCGAACACTGAGTAGCATTAGGCAGGCTGGACCCAACTGGTGTCCTCGGCGTACCGCTGGCTACTGTTGCATACACGGTTTGCATACAGTATAGGTGAATCTTGTCCTGACTATTGTCTACCACCAGAGTACGCGGTACGTAGATTTCACTTATCTTGTAGTGTAGTTAGTTTCACTTGATCGTGAAGAAGTGTCCCGATCACTATGACCTTAGAGACACAAAACATGTTGATCATATGAGAGCAAGACATACACTACTGGACACTTTACGACCAGTTTTTTGCCCCTCTCTTACTTTTAATTTAGGCAGTTTACCTTCGGAATAAATATTGGTTAGGACTAACTGACCTATTTTAATTCACAACTTCCTTACATCTACACACACTAGGCCCCTCACCCCCACTGCACCCACCAGCAGGAATAAAAGATCCCCAAAAAGAGCCCGGTTTCGGCTGCCCGTCAGATATTGCAGTGCTGACCTGACGAGGGGCAGGCTCAAATGATGAAGCATGACACCTAGATTGCTGGGTGTGTGAGAGCCCTAGTTCCGACAAGGAGAATTCGCTCTCCTTCACTCACACATCAGTGGTTTACCAGGGACCCATTTGTCTTCACAGGCTCCAAACTTCCTGAATAAGTACATTTTTACATAAACACTTTATACCTTATTGCACAGAGGAACTTCGTACCATATTTGTACACATTCAATGGCAACCAACACATCCAGAAATAATATGTAAAAAATACATTCAGAAAATTGCCCTACACACATTACTGTATACAAACTTCTTTCAAAGCAGTTTAACCTCATATTTTTGTACTGTTTCTTTAAAAATCATCTTTCAGACCTATTTCCCATTTTGACGGTTATTCAGGATATTGCAATGACGTCGTTAACAGCGACAATTGCGTCTTTCCCATAAAGTGAAAACACATATATGCACACACATTACAGTATTCTACACACTAGAAATTTACTACTGTATACTTCAAACTTCTAGTGTATTTCTAGAACAACCATCTCTAAAACCTATTTTGCTTTTTCACTGTGAGGCCTGAGACGGCAATAACGTTAGTAATTGTGATCCCTGCGGGTACGTCGTGATAGCGGAAAGCAAAAGCAGGAATTCAATAGTCACCACCACATTAAAAAATGATAACTATATAATTAATTCTAGCCATCACATTAGATAACTCACTATGTAAAAACATTTATCAACATCACTATAACAATGCATACTAATGAGTCATTGATACATTTTTAAATATTTTCACCAATATTCACGACGATGTTGATAGTCACGTTGTCACCGTGATGGTACATGGGGGGCCACGTTCGCAGTCACTGCATCATCGCGAATATTGCGCGCGATTAAAAAAACAACATTTTTGACATTTAACTACTGTCACTAACACCACCATTTCTCAACCATGGGGTTAGAGTATCTCCACCCTGACCCATTATGTGGATTTTTACACAGAATTTCAGCCCCGGGAATGGTTCCTGAGCAATAATATGGCAGCAGCAAATTTCTGTTCAGGTTCCGTCCAGCCAATCAGATCATTCCTGTTGGCGCATGCATCTATGATCTATGATTCTTCATGAAACCTTCCAAAATATCTGCGGCAAGAGATATCACTATAATTTTAAACTTACATTTCTCAAAAAACTACTTAACAGATTTACACCAAATAAGCGAAAGGCACTTCCTTGAACCAACCTCTACCTCCCTGCCAAATGTGGTGTAAGTCTGTTCAGCTGTTCGGACTGTAGAGGCGGCTAAAGGTTCCTATGAGAATTAACGTTACAAACACAAACTTATTTTGTGCTCCAAATTCTCGGTCCCATTGCAAAAATCATTTCCAAAGTTTCCAAATCTTTAGTACCCACCAATTTCATGCAGTGCAAAGTTATAGCAAGGTCAAAAATGCTTTTCCTATGGAAGCTAGGTCCTAACTTTAACTACCTACTGGCGACCACCAGTATGTTTATATATATATATATATATATATATATATATATATATATATATATATATATATATATATATATATATATATATATATATATATATATATATATATATATATATATATATATAAATAAAAACAACTTGGATGGTTGATAGTATGTGGCCCGCTCCGGCCACGAAGCAGCCCCACTGTTTAGCGAGCAGGTCTAGTTGATGTAAGAAAAAACAAGCAACCACGAAGGAACAGCGCGAGCCATTCAGTTCGGCAGAAGAGAAGTGGTGAAATGACAGCGCGAGGAGCATGCAGCTTAAAGACAATTTATTTTGGAAGGGTGGGAGACGGCTGCAACCACTATGGAGAAACTTACCTGACTACGGGAACCAGAATGCCACTCTAAGGCACGCCGATGAGGGCGGACATTGTACTTTTAAATAAGCACGTAATTGCCAGTCAGCCATCTCTTCCCTCTGGAGCTTGCCATGAGTAAGGGACGATGATGTCTTGAAACGCGTCGGCACAAGGCTTGTGAATTTTGTGTGTGACCCAGTGTGCTGTTTCTCATCACTGCCGACTGAATAAATATGGTGAAGTAAATCACGCTGTGTGGGCACTTCAACGGGTGAGCAACTTGGACGGTTGATAGTATGTGGCCCGCTCCGGCCACGAAGCAGCCCCACTGCTGAGCGAGCAGGTCTGGTTGATGTAAGAAAAAACAAGCAACCACGAAGGTACAGCACGAGCCATTCAGTTCGGCAGAAGAGAAGTGGTGAAATGACAGCGCGAGGAGCATGCAGCTTAAAGACAATTTATTTTGGAAGTGTGGGAGACGGCTGCAACCACTATGGAGAAACTTACCTGACTACGGGAACCAGAATGCCACTCTAAGGCACGCCCATGAGGGCGGGACATTGTACTTTTAAATAAGCACGTAATTGCCAGTTAGCCATCTCTTCCCTCTGGAGCCTGCCATGAATAAGGGACAATGATGTCTTGAAACGCGTCGGCACAAGGCTTGTAAATTTTATGTGTGACCCAGTGTGCTGTTTCTCATCACTGCCGACTGAATAAATATGGTGAAGTAAATCACGCTGTGTGGGCGCTTCAACGGGTGAGCAACTTGGACGGTTAATATATATATATATATATATATATATATATATATATATATATATATATATATATATATATATATATATATATATACACATTACCAAATTAATAAAATGCAATACATGTAAAATCCAAAAAATATATATAGAACTACAGAAATAGATATATTTAAACAATGTTAGGGAATGTATTGGAGTCTGAGAATAATAGATATACTATTTCCACTCACATTTATGCCAGAGTAGTGAAAGCCTAGGTTTTCAGAGGGGCTCCATTTACTATTCCCACTGCAAACGGGTCAACAGTAGGAAAAGAGGAGCGGTAACATTTACTATTCCACCTCCAGTCTGTCCTACAGGAGGGAATGTGTTGGACTTCAGAGGGATTCATTTACTATTCCCACTCCAGTCTAAGCAACAGTAGGGAAGTACTTCACTTCAGAAACATTTCATATTTGAATACCCCTAATAATTTGGAACAAATCAAAAATTCTTAATAGGAACATTATTTTTAAACCACAAAAAAATATTCATTAAAAAAATTTAAAACAATTAAACAATTTAGAAGATTATTAAACAATTTAATGATTCATTATAAATTTGTTTAATGTATTTATTACTTAATTAACATCTTGCACTATACCCCTACAAACGTAGAAGGCTACACTTAAAATAGGACTAAAATAAATAGGTTTAACACAATTTACATCATTGATTATCATGTGATTAAATAATTAACAATTAATATTCATTTGCAAAATAACTATTTGTTAATTAACATCCCACTTTATTCCCCTACAAACCTAGCAACCCACAACTAAAATAAATCATCATGACATCATGTACATAATTATTACTACTTATAAATATTTATTAATTAATTGTTAGTTAACTATTTTCCAACTTTTATCTTTACAAACCCAACAGGCCACACATAAAACATAACTAAAATATAAATTTATTGCACAATTTACATAATCGGTAATCAAATGAATAATTAATAATAAAGTAATAAATAATTGGTAATTAATGATTACTTCAATACCTTCCCGCCCTTTGCCCTTAAAAATCCAGCAGCCTGCACCTAAAATAGAACAAAAATGAATTAGCGATCAATTAAATTATAAACAATAAAGTAATAAATAAATGTAAAATAATTATTACTTAATTACTTTCCTACCCCGTATCCCTACATACCTAGCTCTGCTACAACACTATAAATTACTATCAGCAATTAAATAAAAAATTACTTATATCTCACTTAAAATTGCAAACTATATTTTAAAATATTATTAAAAATCATACAAATAATAATTGGACAAAATGTTAATATATGAACTAAAACATGTTTGATAATGAAAAGACTATATTTTTACAACTATAATAATGAAAACAATGATATTAACAACAACAATAGTCTTACCAATGATATTACTTACCTGAAAAGGTATTTTCTTGATTGCAATATTTCTGCACCACAACATTTACAACTCAATATTTGTCAAAATACCCGTTTAATCCTCTTTATATAGGCACAACTATAAGGGTGCATTTTGTTCACACCCTCAGACCACAGGAGAACTGCCGTAAGTTCCATTATATGACAGTGTTGGGCCTCTCTGTATATGTTATACTACCAAGATGCCAGGGCCAAAATAAGAATATGGATACAAGCTCCATATGCAGTTAAGGCAGTGTTAGGCACCTATTTGCCATGCTGGGGTTACTAACTGCCAAACATGGATATGGATATGGATAGACAGTCTTTCTTCAATCTCAGCATTCAGACTTCTCCTTGGCATGTTAATTGCTGTTGTGATTGAATCCATCCATCTTGCTACTGGTCATCTTCGTTCCAGGGAAATGTGTCTTCACATTATGTTCCTAAAATATGACACCTTTAATGTGGTCATCTGGAATATATGATGTCAGACCGCAGACAAACATCCCGCATACCAACATACCGCTAATTTGATCCCGCAAGTACTATTAGGCCGCAAATAAAGAGAACTAATACTTTTAAAATGAATATGCCTTTAACACGCATGCCTTTACAACGAAAAGGCATGCATATTAAAGGTATACTCGTTGTTAAAGTAGTTAAGGTAAGTAATAGTGCCCTACCCAACCCTACACTACACTGTAATGTAGTACCTCTGCACCACCCACCCTTGACACACAGTCCTTTTCTTACATTTACACAACTAAGCACGACCCCCCAACACTACTATAAAGCACTTTACTTCCTACACATACACTACAACACTACCTTAATACACTACCCCCAGCATGACCCTACACAAACACTACAATACTACCCTAAACCACTACACCCCAGCATGACCCTACACTACACAAACACTACAACACTACCCTAAACGCTACAACACTACACCCCAGCATGACCCTACACTACACAAACACTACAACAATACCCTAAACTCTAAAACACTACCCCTACATGACCCTACAATACACAAAAACTACAACACTACCCTAAACTCTAAAACATTACCCCCAGCATGACCCTACACTACACAAACACTACAACACTACCCTAAACCCTAAAACACTACACCCCAGCATGACCCTACACTACACAAACACTACAACACTACCCTAAACCCTAAAACACTACCCCTGCATGTCCCTACACTACAACACTGCCCTAAACCCTATAACACTTTCCCCAGCATGACCCTACACTACAACACTACCCAAAACCCTAAAATACTACCCCCAGCATGACCCTACACTACACAAACACTACAACACTACCCTAAACCCCAAAACACTACCCCCAACATAAACCTACACTACACAAACACTACAGCACTACCCTAAACCCTAAAACACTACCCCCAGCATGACCCTACACTACACAAACACTACAACACTTCCCTAAACCCTAAAACACTACCCCCAGCATGACCCTACACTACACAAACACTACAACACTACCCTAAACCCTAAAATACTACCCCTGCATGACCCTACACTACACAACACAAACACTACAACACTACCCTAAACCATACAACACTACCCCCAGCATGACCCTACACTACACAAACACTACAACACTACCCTAAACCCTAAAACACTACCCCCAGCATGACCCTACACTACACAAACACTACAACACTACCCTAACCCCTATAACACTACCCCCGGCTCAACCCTACACTAAACAACCACCACAACTCTACACTACACTAACACAACACTACGCTACACAATAACTACCCCAGCACAACCCCCACCCCAAAAAAATGAACCCAAACACCCTTACCTCTCTCGTCATCGTGGTTTTCAAAACGCAAATGCATTTACCATACATGCCTTTACAACTTAATTCGTTGTAAAGGCATGAGTGATAAATGCACATGCGTTTTGAAAAAATGCGGCATGATGGTATGCGAGGTCAATGTTCTTGCGGGTAAATGGTATGCGGCCTGAAAGTCCGCAGGTATAAAAAATTTGGGATAATGGCTGCAAACCGGTCATCTGTGCAAAGAGTGAAAGTTTTGACTTCTTCATAAGGCATCAGTGTTCATCCTGTTACTTTTCTTCATTCTCCAACATTTGCATTCCCACAGGGCCATGGGGAATACCATTACTTGTACAAATCTGATCAGTGTTCTTTATACACATCAGAAAAGGGGGTGATGATGAACAGAGTGTCTGACTTAAGCAGACCACTCTTACCCAGTCCAAAGATCAGGGCTTGATCCTTCACCATTTTTTAGCTCACTGCACCATCCCAGCTCAGAACCTGGCTACATGCAAATTAGTCTGTTCCTGTCCCAGTGCATGATGGGAACAGGGCAAACCAAACTACCAAGCCAATTCTTACACTGGGAAGGAAACAAGCTTCCGGGGACCGGTTTCTGGCATTTCAGCCGTCGTCGGCCCGGCTTGCTTGAATCCTGATGGTGCAGTGAGCAAGGGACTCATGTCTGAGTATACCCTGCCACACCTATAGTGGCCAAAAACGATTCAGAAAAGAGGGTGGTGATGAACAGAGTGTCTGAATTAAGCAGACCACTCTTACCCAGTCCAAAGATCAGAGCTTGATCCATCACCGTTTTTTAGCTCACTGCACCATCCCAGCTCAGAACCTGACTACATGCAAATTAGTCTGTTCCTGTCCCAGTGCATGATGGGAACAGGGCAAACCAAACTACCAAGCCAATTCTTATACTGGGAAGGAAACAAGCTTCCGGGGTCCGGTTTCTGGCATTTCAGCCGTCGTCGGCACGGCTTGCTTGAATCCTGATGGTGCAATGAGCAAGGGACTCACATCTGAGTATACCCTTCCACGCTTATGGTGGACAAAATGATTCAGAAAAGGGGGTGGTGATGAACAGAGTGTCTGAATTAAGCAGACCACTCTTACCCAGTCCAAAGATCAGGGCTTGATCCATCACCGTTTTTTAGCTCACTGCACCATCCCAGCTCAGAACCTGGCTACATGCAAATTAGTCTGTTCCTGTCCCAGTGCATGATGGGAACAGGGCAAACCAAACTACCAAGCCAATTCTTATACTGGGAAGGAAACAAGCTTCCGGGGACCGGTTTCCGGCATTTCAGCCGTCGTCGGCCCAGCTTGCTTGAATCCTGATGGTGCAGTGAGCAAGGGACTCATGTCTTAGTATACCCTGCCACACCTATAGTGGCCAAAAACGATTCAGAAAAGGGGTGGTGATGAACAGAGTGTCTGAATTAAGCAGACCACTCTTACCCAGTCCAAAGATCAGGGCTTGATCCATCACCGTTTTTTAGCTCACTGCACCATCCCAGCTCAGAACCTGGCTACATGCAAATTAGTCTGTTCCTGTCCCAGTGCATCAGCGCAATAAAAAAACGTTTAAAGTATTTTATCGCAGCTCTGTGCTGTGCTAATTAGGCCCAGGCAGACTTTTTAATTCTGCTACTGGTGGAATTTGGCGACTCCACATTGCTCTTTTAATGTGCAGTTTCGGCCACATTTTGCCAGTCGCCCCATGGCAAAGGTTTTTTGCCCGTTCGAGCAACATGATAATAACTTGAACAGTCATGGGAGCAGTCAGAGGGCTGCTTCTCAAGTAGATTTTCTACTCGTGCAGCAGCAAAATCAATTTGAATGACTGCGAACTCTTGCAAACTGTGTGGTGACATATGTGTAGAATTTTCAATACAGAGCGCACTTCCGGTGCTAAACCACAGCGCGAGCAGGGCAACGTGTATTTTCTCCATCCGTTGGCGGAACACCACAGAATCTTGCGCTGTTTTTATGAAACTCTGGGAATTCCGTGAGTTACACCCACCCTTGGTGCTAATCCTCGGTGTTTTTCTTGACTGATGGAACGTTCCCATCGATTTATGATCTTAGAAGACAGAAGTTGCCAACCATTGCTTGGTCTTCACCATGAGCTGGTTGTCAAACCCTGCCATCCTTGTCCTTACTTATTTATTTTCATTGAGGCCCCCATTATGATGTCGGTGGTTGGACTGCAGACCATTACCATGGCCACCCGACAAGCAGTCGACGTTTTGACCACTGAATTAGAATGGGACCACTGTGCTGGCTGTCGTAAAGTGCTCTTTTACATGGCTACTTGTGCTGCGGCCCAGGAAAAGGGCAGCAGCACAAGCTGCCATGCAAAAGATCACTTTGAGCAGATCCTGCACCGTGTGCCAGTAATAGCTCCACCTGTCACTTTCATGCACTACAAAATGGCGAAACACTACACTGTTATGTTCTCTATAAAGAAAAGAGTTCATGTTTATTACAGTCATACATACTTGGAATATTTAACATGAAAGCAAGGCTTGATCTCCAATTATTCAACAATATTATTTCTTTTTTTTAACAGGGGAATGAAACTAATATGTCTGAGTGTTAAATGTCAACACAATTTGATTTTTTGACATTGCAAGATATTCCGCAGGTATCTAGCCCAACCACTACAACATGATAGTATTGTCCGACACAGTAGTGGCTGGCTGGTAAGGGGGTGCTGAGACGGGGGACTATAATAAACAAACATTGGGAATGCAATAGGTCTCGGATTTATTTGAGTTAGAGCTAATGGCATTGTGAATGGCAATGTCTTTTAGCCATGTGTTAGGGAGTGTATGCATGTGGTATTTAGTGGAATTATGTGGGTTGGATTGGAATTGTAGCAATGGTGGCATGCTGCGCTTTAGATGAATATGTTTAAAAGTAAAGTGCACCATACTGCGATTGCTACAATAGTTAATTGTGGATGCGTTAACAATTGATGTGTGCACTGATGTCTTGTGGTGTGTGTGCCTGTAGAAATTGTGCACTGATGGCTGGTGGTGTGTGTGCCTGGTGGAAACGTGCACTGCCGGCTGGAGGTGGGTGTGCCTGGTGGAAGCGTGCACTGACGGCTGGAGGTGTGTGTGCCTTGTGAAAGCGTGCACTGACGGCTGGTGTTGTGTGTGGCTGGTGAAAGTGTGCACTGATGGCAGGTGGTGTGTGTGTTTGGTGAAAGCATGCACTGATGTCTGGTGGTGTGTTCCTGGTGGAAGCCTGCACTGACTGCTGGTGGTGTTTGTGCCCGGTGAAAGCGTGCACTGACGGTGTGGTTGTGTGTGTGGTTGTGTGTGTGGTTGTGTGTGTGGTTGTGTGTATGGTGGTGAGTGTGTGGAGGTGAGTGTGTGGTGGTGAGTGTGTGGTGGTGAATGTGTGGTGTTGTGTGTGTGTGTATGTGGTGGTGTGTGTGTGTGTGTGGTGGTGTGTGTGGTGTGTGGGTGTGTGGTGTTGTGTGTGTGGTGTGTGTGTGGTGTGTGTGCGGTGTTATGTGTGTGGTGTTATGTGTGTGTGTGGTGGGCTTAGTTTGAGTTTTCGTACCCTGCACACTCACACACTGCCCCTACACACTCACACACTGCTCACCCTACACACTCACACAATGTTCACCCTGCACACTCACACACTGCTCACCCTGCACACTCACACACTGCTCACCCTGCACACTCACACACTGCTCACCCTACACACTCACACACTGTACACCCTGCACACTCACACACTGCTCACCCTACACACACACACACTGCTCACCCTACACACTCTCACACTGCTCACCCTGCACACTCACATACTGCTCACCCTACACACTCACACACTGCTCACCCTACACACTCACACAATGTTTACCCTGCACACTCACACACTGCTCACCCTACACACTCACACAAGGTTCATCCTGCATGCTCACACACTGTTAACCCTGCATACTCACACACTGCTCACCCTGCATGCTCACACACTGCTATCCCTGCATGCTCACACACTGCTCACCTTGCACACTCACACACTGCTCACCCTGCACACTCACACACTGCTCACCCTACGTAATGCGAAAAGCCCTAGCTCTGCTCTTTGGCCTGTGTTGTAATCGTATAGTAGGTTGTGAGTAGTTGCGATTAATTGGTTGGGGCATCCCCTCCTTGCTGCTCCCCTCACAGAGGGCCGGGTGCCTCGAAGAAGCTCCCAAGACATGTGTTCAGCTATTCTTTGTTTTAGCTCCTGTGTGTCAGTGCCCCGTGTAAGCTCACAAGCATACCCTGCTCTTTCTGGAACACTCACACTGCTGAGTCTCTCTCACACTGCTGAGTCTCTCTCACACTGCTGAGTCTCTCTCACACTGCTGTCACTCTCACTCTGCTGTCACTCTCACTCTGCTGTCACTCTCACTCTAACTCTGCTGTCACTCTCCTGTCACTCTCACTCTGCTGTCTCTCACTCTGCTGTCTCTCACTTTGCTGTCACTCTCACTCTGCTGTGTCTCTCTCTGCTGTCACTCTCACTCTGCTGTCACTCTCACTCTGCTGTCACTCTCACTCTGCTGTCACTCTCACTCATGCTGTCACTCACTCTGCTGTCACTCACTCTGCTGTCACTCACACTCTGCTGTCACTCTCACTCAGGCTGTCATTCTCACTCTGCTGTCACTCTCACTCTGCTGTCACTCTCACTCTGCTGTCCCTCACTCTGCTGTCACTCTCACTCTGTTGTCACTCTCACTCTGCTGTGTCTCTCTCTGCTGTCACTCTCCCTCTGCTGTCACTCTCACTCTGCTGTCACTCTCACTCATGCTGTCACTCTCACTCATGCTGTCACCCACTCTGCTGTCACTCGCTCTGCTGTCACTCTCACTCTGCTGTCACTCTCACTCATGCTGTCACTCACTTTGCTGTCCCTCACTCTGCTGTCACGTACTCTGCTGTCACTCTCACTCTGCTGTCACTCTCACTCTTGCTGTCACTCTCACTCTTGCTGTCACTCTCACTCATGCTGTCACTCTCACTCTGCTATCACTCTCACTCTGCTGTCTCTCACTCTGCTGTCTCTCACTCTGCTGTCACTCTCACTCTGCTGTCACTCACACTCTGCTGTCACTCTCACCTGTCACTGCATGCGCAGTGTACGCTAGGCCCGAGACTTAAAAAGTCAAAAATAGGGGTGGCGTGAATGTATCACACTGATTGTGCAAAGGTCTGGAAGGAACTCCCTGCATCCTTTCGACTCGCCCCTCAACAGATCCTCCACCTCTCAACATAGCCTCCACAGCTTTTCAAAATCAAAAGAACATAACAAGAGGGGGTAGCAGTTGCTCTGAGTGCAAGTGTGCACTGAAGCAGGTACTGTAGTAGAATTTGCCTATACCATGTACTGCACTGTGGCATTTACACAGCACTTCATCCCCGGGCTGTGGAGCGCTCCGGTTTGCACAGAGACCCTAGGTGCAAAAGTTTAAGATGGCGTGGGTTCGAGCGTGACTAGTGTCTGTGATGCTGGGTGACGCTTGTGAGGTCTGGAGACGGGGACTCTGCGCAAGCGCAGATCGGCCCTCTTCTATGGCTGGTTATACTACTTTGCGCAAGCGCAGACATGCCCTCCCTCTTACATGGATGCGCAGCCAAGTTTTAATGTGCTCCAGTTTTTTTTGCTGTTTGCAAAGTCCTCCTATTCCTGCTGGCACGGAGTGGCACATCTTCGGCGTTTCACCCGGTGCGAGATATGTTGAAGGAAGGAACAGATAGGAGAGGGGCTGCTCCATGACACAGTGGTTGCCTTGACAGTAGGTGCTCACTTTTTTTTGCTGGGGGGAACGAGGCCATGAGCTGTGGAGAGCATGATGCACTATGAGCTAACTTTAAAGGCGATAGCGACATCTAGCAAATGCTAGAGGGCTATTGCAGGACAGTTGTTCGGACTACTACTATTATTCGATTTGGAGGTCGCAGTGTTTTCTGCATAATTTTGGATTGGATGCACTTGCCACATAATCTATTATCAATATGTAGATTTTAATCAAATGTCTTTAGCCCACCATATCAAAAGCTGCTAAAAAACCTGCCATACTTGTTGCAACGCAACGGCAGACCATTTGGTACACAGAAGTAGGTCACTTGACAGTTGCCGATTGCTGTATTTCGATGTAAAACTGATATTAATGAAGTGAAACCTTTGCCCATACGATTGTTAACATGTAAAAATGGCACACAGTGAAGTAATGCTGCCACAAAATGTGCCACATTACACTGCTTAATTTGCATTTTCCTGCCGCATAATTTAGTCAACCCTGCCACATAATTCCAGTGAACCTGGTGATTGGTAGCTGGTACTACCGAGTCAAAGCTAGTTTTTTGTTTGTTTCGTTTTTTAAGAATGGGTTACGTTGATGCAATTAAAATCACTCTGAATACGGGCACTCATCATCGAGTGCAGCAAACAGGTCCACAGTCATATAAAATGGTAGAAGAATTTGCATACGCTGCCGTGACAGCTTGGCACAAAAGACATCCATGTCATCTTTCAACAAGCCTGCAAAAAAGACGTAAATAATTAATTAATTTACTCTCTTAATTTCTATGCAGGTAAGTACTTAATCAATAATAACTCAGATCGGAATGAAAAAAGACAGAGTCCGTGGTGTTAGAGTTTCTAAGGGTTTTATTCCTCATAAAGGAATGGTCTGGACCAGGATATCATGTTCTGACCACCACAGGGGTGTCAGAAGGGATAGAGCGCTCTCGTTTATTAACAATACATAGCTTATATACTTGATTTATACCATAAAAAGAATAATGCAAGAGGCGTAACAACTGAGAGAAGACAAGATAACAGTATACACGTGGTACTAGTACGTAATCAAGAGGCGTGAACTAGGCGTGAACTAGGCGTGAACCAGAGGTGTGTGCTAGAAACGTCACTGATAGGTGACGCAAGTGGGTGGCACCAAGGGGTGGTGCTAACAGAATTGTTGCAATGTCAGCAAAAATCGGAAGCTTGGATGCGCGCGCAGCTGCATGACGTGTGATTGACGGGGTGCAGGGGACTTGACATTTACACTGACGGAAAGAGACAGAAGTCTGGCATGTCAGATCAACTTGTACTTCTATCATATCTGATATCTGATGTTTAGGAACCATACTATCTGGGCGGAAAGGTCTCTAGGGCAGAAGCTATTCTATGCTAACTGTGGATGCGTGTATAAGCGCCTAAGTGTCTGCATGTGAAGCGTGGGGGCACGGGGCCTTCCATGGAAGCATGGTAACAGAGGCTATGAATTACTTGCATTGAGACAGGTCGGCCCTTTGGCTCTGCAGCTGGGGAAGATGTTTACAGGATCTAGTAGGCAGGAATGTATTCTCGGGGAGCGGAACAGATAACTCGAAGGTTATAGTCAGTCTTGGCAGAAAGCAGGCTGAGCTGAGCGCGAGGGGCCGCGCTGAAAGTAAGTCAGAGTTCACGGGTACAGAGGTAGCCTGGGCAGAGGCTGCCAGAGTCAGGAGCCACAAAAGAGGCTCGATGGCAGAAATTCAGGGCCTACTCTGCTAGAGCAGGAAAAACATGTAAAGTGTACTACAAAAAGACGGTGGCATAGCATACTTAGGAACGGACTATATAATCCATTCAGGGTGGATCTGAAAGAGGACAAGTTAACGTTGGACGCAAATGTATTTACGTCTTCATAACTGGTACAGGAGGGAAGTTACATGCACTTAAAGCTGGTACATGGAGTCGGTGGGGTACGCGCTAGGGAACACAATCTTGACCATAAAATTTATATTTCCTCATTCCCTCCTTGTTCCCTACGGACCCTTCATGATATATCGATCCTCAAGAATCGATCAGTCTGTTCTTGTAACATCATTTGTTCTTCCTTCTTTCGTTTACGTTTTGAGAGAAAACTGGAATGTTCAATACAAGAGGTGGCACACAGTCCACAAATCGCTGGCCCACACTGTAGGCACAGGCAGCAACTGAATACTAGGACTAGGCCAATGCCTAGGAAGGATAGGATCTTCCATCCCCAAGCGGTTAACGTTGTCCAGAACCAACCGGACCAAGTCCAGGTGCCTGGATTCTGATGTATCTGATTTGCAATTTTATGGAGACGGGTGATAGCTTGATATACAGATGGTGCGTTTTGTGGAATGAAAACACAGCAACTTGACCCGATGACCTTACAGGCTCCACCTCTATCTGCCAAGATGACGTCAATTACAAGACGGTTCTGAAGGACAACAACCCGCATAGCGGACTGCTCTTCTGTTAGGTTACCTAAGGCGGAGGCAGTTTCATTTACTACTGCTTCAAGTGTTCTAGTTAATCTGCGTATTAATTTACTATTCTGGACAGGTCCTAAAAAGAAAAAGAATCCTTTATTAAAATCGGTGTACTGTTCCCATGCCGTTTCTGTGTAGTCGACAAGTGGGACATCTCTTCTGGGTCTATTCTTTACTAGATTGGTATTTCTATGATAATCAGGAGGAGCTAGAAAAACAGGTGGCAGAAGGAATGCAAGGTAACAGGTACCATCCCAATCTGGAGGTAGACGAATGTATGCGGTATGACCACAAACAAAGTAAGAGTGACTGATGGCTTTGAAGGATGATTTTCCATGATCACTGAATTCGACCACAGTAGTGCATTTACTATGACCTAAGTGTACTGAACCTTTCTTCTTGATACATAATTCACCAGTGACTGGCAGTACTGACATAATTGGTAGAACTGGTGTGGCTTCGGATTCGACAGTAAGAATCATAAGGCTAATTGTATAATTACCTAGTCCATATACTTCATTTTCTAGATCAGTTCCTATTCTAGTGGGGAGTCCCTCCTTATCTTGGTAACAGACGTCGAGCAGGACCAAGTTCAGGTTTCCCCAAACCCAACCCCCATCGAAAACAGCAATATCAGGATCTAAAGAATTAATTATTTTAAACCATGCTCCGCAGGAGCCATTATGAGTGAATGGGTACGGAAAGAGGGGCAGAGCTCCCTTGTAATTCTGATAGGGAGGGAGTCGGCCACATATCCAGCAGTCTGTAGCATTGTTAGTTTGATGGGAATGGTGTAGCATACTAATGAATGTATTGTTGCGCAGCGCAAGTCTGTAGGAAAGCTCGTGTGGAGGTAACTTGCTAAAAGTGTGTTCAGCAGAAACATTGTAAGCAGAATGTTCACGCTTGAAAATAGGATAATAGATGGGTAATACGATGCTGACAATAATAATTAGAATACTGAGAATAAACATGATTAATAGTGTCACTATACAGTGACTACGAAGTGATTTGCAGTATGTACGTTTCTTTGCTTCTCTCTCTCTCTCTCTATCTCGATCTAGGGGATACATGTCAGAAACTATTTAACCGATTCACCTAGGGGAGGACTTAAACAATTAAACTGTCTGACTTGCTAGATCGTAATTTCATGCGATAGTTTTCTTGAGGAGTCTTTTCTCGTTCAGATTCTGTAAAGTCTTTCTGTTCGGCACAGTCTTTGGTGGGGGTGGACGAGTCTCGGTCAGGTTTCAGTCCAGAGAATTTTTTTATATGACTCGTGTGGACCCACCCCTTTCTTCCTTCTATTTTCACGGCCGTCCTGGTTGTAAGAAGTACGGTCTTCGGGGACTTCCAGCGGGGCTCCAGCGGACTTTTCCTGTCGAAGTTGCGGACGAACACAAGGTCACCAGGACGAACGTCGTGTGGCTTTACATCAGTGTTGTCAGGGAAGGCTGCGGCAACCTGTGAACGACATGATTGGAGTGCAGACATCAAGGAGGCAAGATAATCTGTCAACATATTAGAATCAACATCAGTAATCCTTTTCGGAATGGGCGTCCCCCACATATTCGGTGGTCTTCCAAAGACCACCTCGTACGGGGATAGCCCTGATCTCGAATGGGCAACCATTCTCATGTAGAATAGTGCCACTGGCAGGGCGACTATCCAGTCGACCCCTTTCTCCTGACATATTTTGGCAAGGCGGATCTTTAGTGTCTGGTTATGCCTCTCAACAAGGCCTGCGGCTTCTGGATGTCGGACACAATGGAACTTCCACTGGTATCCCAGTAATAAGGAAACTTCTTTCATTAATGCAGATGAGAATGGCTGACCGTTATCTGAGTACACGACACGAGGCAAGCCGTATCGTGGGAAGAATTCACGAACCAGCTGCTTGGCAGTGGTCGGAGCAGTGTAATCTGGGACTGGGTATGCTTCGGTCCAGCGGGACAAAGCACAGACAATTACGAGAACATATTTAAATCCTCGACAACGGTCCATCTGGATATAATCCATCTGGAGGACTTCAAAAGGGTGCTCGGGAGGATGAAATCCACCTTGCTCTACAGGGACGCTTTTTCCTGGATTGAACTGACAACAGATCATGCAAGTACGCACTTTCTGTTTTGCTGCTGCTCGTAAGTGTTTATTGTTCCAGAGATTTTGTAAACTGTCTAACATTGCTTTCTCTCCTAGATGTGCAGGACTATGTGCTGTATTTATCATGACTTGAACCATAGAGTCAGGGAGAAACCATGTAGATTTTCCCTTCGTCATCCAACCTTGATCTGTCTGGATCCCTCCTAGTTCGATCCATTTCTTTATTTCTTCTGGAGTAGCATGTGTCTGAATGTCAATAACATCTAGTGTGGGATCCCTGACTGTCATACAGTTTGTCGGATCTGTTGTCATTGTCGTATCAGTTATCTGAGTGTCGGTCAGTGCTGTATGTTTTGCTGTCTGATCTGCCAGGTCGTTACCCTGGGAAACAGAATCTGTGACTTTAGTATGTGCTTTACACTTCATGACGGATATGGCTGAAGGCAGATGTATTGCTTCTAACAGTGCTTGAATGAGAGGACCGTGTTGTATCTTGGCACCATGAGAGGTCAGAAAACCTCGTTCTTGCCACAGCATGCCGAAGTCGTGTACGACTCCGAACGCATAACGGGAATCTGTGTATATGTTGACATTTCTGTTCTTGGCTAGAATACAGGCTCGGGTCAGAGCGATGAGCTCTGCCGCTTGAGCAGACAGTGTATCAATACGATGTGTTTCTTTAACTTCAGTTTCAGTGGTCACTGCATATGCGGCCACTAACTCTCCTGTACTTGTTCTCATGCATGAACCGTCCACATAAAGTGTCAGGTCTGGGTTTGTCAATGGAATATCTGTTAAATCTCGTCGGGGCTTCGTTACTGCATTAATGATCTCTATGCAATCATGCGGAGCTGGATCTGTCATAACTGTAGGTAACAGTGTTGCTGGGTTCAGGATACTGCAACGTCTGATTTCTATGTGTGGCTGGAATAATGTCAATTCATAACCTGTCAGTCGTGCTATAGTCAAGTGTTGAGTTTGGGTTCTGTTTAAAAGAACCTCTACAGAATGTGGAACTTGTACTGTTAACTGATGACCTAGAACAATTGAATCGCTCTGTCTGATTGCTAACGCTGTTGCTGCTACTGACTTTAAGCACGCAGGGAGTGCCTGGGCTACTGAGTCCAATGTACTTGAAAAATAAGCGCAAGGCTTATGTGAACCTGCTTGGTCTTGAGTGAGGACAGACAATGCTGTACCGTCACGTTCTGTAACAAAAAGTGTAAACGGTTTGCTGTAACATGGTGTCGCTAAAACTGGTGCTTGGCATAATGCTTTCTTTAATTCCTCAAAGGCTTGTGTGTGTTCCTGAGTCCAAGGGAGGGCAGGCGAAGTTGCTGCCTCCTGCGTCGTTAACTGGATGAGTGGTTTAGCTAGAAATGCATATTGAGGAATCCATTGTCTGCAGTACGAGGTGAGGCCTATGAAGGCCCGCACTTCCTTTTGTGTCTGGGGTCTTGGCATATTTACAATTAACTGAATGCGATCGGGAGTGAGCTGTCTCCCCACTTTGGACAGCAAGTGACCCAAGTACACAACTTGCTGAACACAGAATTGTAGCTTCGAAGGAGACACCTTGTGTCCCTTGTCGGCCAGGAAATGCAAAACTGTCAATGATGCTTGTTCACATTCGGGCTCACTTCGTGCGGTGATCAGTAGATCATCGACGTATTGCAGTAAAGCGGTGTTAACTGGCATTTGAACACAATCTAGTTGTCTTTTCAGTGCTTGACTATAGATGCTGGGGCTTTCTGTGAATCCTTGAGGAGCGCGGGAAAATTTGAAACTTCGTCCATTTAAACTGAATCCGAAGAGGTATTGGCTCTCCGGGTCAATAGGTACACTGAAGAAAGCGTTCTTGAGGTCAATTACAGTAAAGAACGTTGCTTCTGAATCAATAGCAGTCAATAGGGAAGAGATATCGGGGACCACAGGATACTGTGGTACAATGCATTTATTCAGCTCTCGAAGATCAATCACCAGCCGATATACTGGCGGTGCATTGCGGTCTGTACGTTTAAGAATTGGAATGATGGGTGAATTACAGATATTGGAGTCGGTCTCTACGACCACTCCCTGGGCAATGAGCTCTTCAATGATTTTCAGTAAAGCCACTACAGCATCGGGTGGTAACTTGTATTGTCTGATTCTGGGTAGGACAACTCCTGTCTTGAGTGTAACACGGTATGGAGTGATATGCATACAACCTACGTCTGCTGGGCCTTTTGCCCATAAGTGATCTGGTACATTTTTCAATCTAACATCAAAATCACGTAAAACATAATGACCCTTGAAATCCCGTAGAAAGAGTCTAACTCCCTCCGGGGAACAGCATATTATAGCTCCTAGAGCCTTCAGTGTTTTAATTCCTAACAGATTCTCTGGACATGATTTCGTAAGTAACAAATCTGTAACTCGTGATAACGGACCCACAACTAATGGTACTGGTTCCGATACTTCATTTACAATAGGCTGTCCTGAAAAACCAAGGGATACATTCTGTGAGCCTGAGAGGGGTGCCCCTGGGACTTCATTGTGACTTATTGTAGTGCGACTTGCCCCTGTGTCAATTAAAAACTTTCTGTCTTTTCCCAATACGTGACTGTGTACATAAGGACCTTCTTGATCTACAGGAATTTCAATAAGAGGCAAACCACCTTCCCTCTCTAGGCTGTTTCATGTATATCGGGGGTAATCTGGATATGCAGATTGGGCATACTGGTACATCTGTTGTGAAACTTGCTGAGTCGCGGCAATGGGCTGTGGCTGTGGTACTGCTACTGTCTGTGCTGTGTGAGATGAAGCATGCGTAGGCTGTGTATTCTGCATTGGCTGTACATTTTGTGAGGTCTGTTGCTGACCATGTTCATGTCTAGGCGGATGCGGTCTTTCTTTAGTTTTACCTGTTGAGATGTTATGTTTCAGGACTGGGCATTCATGTACATAGTGACCTGGCTGCTTGCAGTAATTACATGTCCCTTTAACGGGAGCTGCAGAATGATTGGTCTGGGCCCCACCTTTTCTCTGACTGTCGGCTGGGACCGTCTGAGCTACTAACATTTTCATTTTCGTGTCTTTCATACGCTTCTGTTCCTGATCATGTTCTTCTCTAATTCTGTTCTGATGATATTGTAACATTTGTAACATCTGGGATGGCGTATTTGCCTGCCAAGTACTTTCAACCTTATACACTCTATTTTTAACTAATGGTAGGGAATTCTCGACTAACTTTGATACGAAAAGGTGTGGATATGACTCGCTGCTGGGTTGTAGGCCACTATTTATAATGAAACATTTCTCGAATCTTGAATAGAAGTCACTAGTATCTTCATCTTGTTTCTGTTTACAGGACGAGATTGCGTCCCAATCTTCCTTTCTAGTTGTCAATAATCTTGGTAAAACCTGTACTATTAATCCGGGCAATGCTTTAGTCCTATCCCCAAGGCCTACCCCTGGGATTCGTTTGCTTTCTTCGTCTTCTATTTCTGCCCATGCTATCTTAGACTCTCCCACCTCCCAATCCTTTTCCTTTAATTTCTCGTAAATGCCCGTGGGCAACAGTACTTTTAACATTTTCATAATATCATCATACGTGTAATCCACCATCAACAACATGTCTTTAAGCTCTCTGTGAAAACCTGCAGGGTCTTTATCATGACACGGTACTAATTTCTTCATTTCTAACAGTTCTAACTTAGTCAGTGGTGTGTGGACATACACACGCCTCAAAACTTGATCTGCACCCATAACTGGGTGTACTTCTCGTAAGGGGTTCTGACTTTCAATGCCACTCAGGCATTGCATGTGATACGTTTTTCTTTCTGGAGGCGGCGGGGGAACATATTCAGAACTTATGAAGGTGTTATATTTACGTCGTTGTTCTAGAATTATTTGTATTAACTTGGTACTGAAACCTCTCCATCTATCCATGAGTAGTGCTTCTAATGTTTCGTGTAAGGGACCTGGATCAGAATGATGGTTTCTGAACTTGATGAGGAGGTGCTGAATCATGTATACACCCGCTATTTTCTGCTCTTCTGGGGAGAGGTTCAAGAATGTCTGCACTAACGTATCATCATTATATATGTCTGGGTTTTCGGCCCATAACACGGCTGACCGGGCTAGTTCCTGTTCATCCATAGAATTGAGTACATGGTACCCCACTCGGTCTCGAAGCCTTTTATCAGTTTCCTGGAACTGATGTTCGGAAGAATTCGGGTTCGTTAAAGCAGAGAAAAAAACTCTCTTGCTTTCCGGACGGATACCTTTCCTAAGGTAATTTCCCTTACCTACGTACGCTATAGTATCTGTAGACCTTCCTGGTGTTGTAAGTTCTTCTTCCTCCTCGGAGGAAGCTTTATCATTCCCTTCCTGGTGTGCAGTTAATACTGCCTTTCTAATTTTCTGGGACATACTGGCTATGCAAGCCCCCTTGTCATGTTTTCCTTCGGCTATATTTTGACCCCACTTTGTTAGTCCATCTAATTCGCTTTGATCTGTCTCGGGCCTGTCTCGTTCTCTTATTAGACAATTTATGAAAAATCGTAATATCTGGGCTTGAATGTCAACTTTCTGTTTATGCATGGCATCTTTGACACTGTCAGGGTCTTTCCCTGTCTGTATAAACTCGTATATTCTATCGAGACGTTCCTTCATTCCTACATAGCATAGCAAGATATCAGTGGCAGATCTTAACCGTAAGGATGCCAATATCATTAGATCGTTTCTTCCGGGTACTGGATCATATCTACAAACTGACATGTTTTCCTTTAATGCGTCAAGGCGGGGGGACTGGAACGTGAAAGGATTCTGCGTGTCCCTTAAATTGAATCTGTGAGTTAATGGCGGGGTCTGAGGACCCGCGGTTGCACCTCCTGAGGCGGATGCTTGGGCATTATCTCTCCGCGGAGTCTGGATCTGAACTTGAATTTGTCGTTTAGTAGGATCAGGTAGGACCTGTTTCGGTAAGTCAATCTTGAGTGCGGGAAGTGGCGGAGCTGGCGGAACAGGGGAAGTCTGTCGCGGTACTGGCGGAACATGATCTGGGGGCGTAGTGCCACCCCCATCCCTGTCAGTAGGCAGGGCACGAACAGGCAGATTGGTGTAAGCTGGTGCTACATCCTCTAGATAAGCATTTAAGAATATGTCTTTAGTAGTTTTATGCATTACTTTAGTTGGAACTAATGGTGTCGGTAAGTTTTTCGGTATTTCTGATAGGGCTTCAGATGTGCCATCTGCTGCAAGATACATACCGTTTACAAGATTATTTCGGGCACGGTCTATTTGTTCTGTTTTTACTCGGATCCCTTCAGTAACTAATTCGTTTTCTTGGTCTTTCTCTGATTCTTTAAGTCTGTCTTCTCTACGGAGTGCTTTGTCAGCACGCTTACGTGATTCCTTACGCCAAAATTCTATGGCGTCCTTCTGAGATTGTCTAGCTTTCTTTTTCCATAATGCTTCTTCTACCCTCATGATGCACTCGGCATCCCATGTTCCGGTGACAGGCCATCTGTGTCTTTCGTCTAGGTGTTTGGTGTAATCGGCCCATAAATCTAGATACAATATGGCATCTATGCCATGCTTCTGATACATAAAATTGCCGGGAGTGTCCCTAGGGGGAATAGGAATTTCTTCCTCCAGTATCCCTTTCCTAGTTCCTATCTGCTTTAACTTGTTGAAAAACGGCATTTTGCTTACTTATTACTGAATGCTCAATCCCTATTCCTTAATACTCTTGACAGCTACGTTATACGAGAAACACAATAATACACGTTAAACAGTCACATTCATACCACAACATTAATCACATAAGAACATTGAAGACATAGATGACTACCCCCCTATACTGGATGTACTGCTCAACAGTACAGATACACTGGTGTAACAGTGCAGAAATTCGGAATACTAGATATACTGCTAATACAGTACAGATACACTGCCTAAAAACAGTGCAGACCGGACTTGCGTACCCAAACCCGTCTAGATACGACCCAGCAATGGTACTCACCGGGAAGCACGGAAACAGAAGGCCTCGGAAAACTCGACTGGACTCGACACGGTACTTCGGAAAACTTCGGAAGACTTCGGAAAACTTCGGAAAACTTCGGAAACCTGGTGGGCCTCTTAACACCTCGGACCTTGCTTCTTTCGGCTAGGCTCTGGTCGGGATCCTCCGCACTCCTCACCGCCTCGTCTGGGCACTGATCGCAGTCTTCGTCACCTCCGTGGGTCAGAGGGAGATGCAGGAAATCCTGCCAGTACGCGTAGGTTCCTTCTAACTGATGGCAGGGGACATAGCTTGCAACGCACCAACCGGCGCGTGAGGTGGGGGAGGGGTCCCTATTCGGGCGCCAAAATGACGTAAATAATTAATTTACTCTCTTAATTTCTATGCAGGTAAGTACTTAATCAATAATAACTCAGATCGGAATGAAAAAAGACAGAGTCCGTGGTGTTAGAGTTTCTAAGGGTTTTATTCCTCATAAAGGAATGGTCTGGACCAGGATATCATGTTCTGACCACCACAGGGGTGTCAGAAGGGATAGAGCGCTCTCGTTTATTAACAATACATAGCTTATATACTTGATTTATACCATAAAAAGAATAATGCAAGAGGCGTAACAACTGAGAGAAGACAAGATAACAGTATACACGTGGTACTAGTACGTAATCAAGAGGCGTGAACTAGGCGTGAACTAGGCGTGAACCAGAGGTGTGTGCTAGAAACGTCACTGATAGGTGACGCAAGTGGGTGGCACCAAGGGGTGGTGCTAACAGAATTGTTGCAATGTCAGCAAAAATCGGAAGCTTGGATGCGCGCGCAGCTGCATGACGTGTGATTGACGGGGTGCAGGGGACTTGACATTTACACTGACGGAAAGAGACAGAAGTCTGGCATGTCAGATCAACTTGTACTTCTATCATATCTGATATCTGATGTTTAGGAACCATACTATCTGGGCGGAAAGGTCTCTAGGGCAGAAGCTATTCTATGCTAACTGTGGATGCGTGTATAAGCGCCTAAGTGTCTGCATGTGAAGCGTGGGGGCACGGGGCCTTCCATGGAAGCATGGTAACAGAGGCTATGAATTACTTGCATTGAGACAGGTCGGCCCTTTGGCTCTGCAGCTGGGGAGGATGTTTACAGGATCTAGTAGGCAGGAATGTATTCTCGGGGAGCGGAACAGATAACTCGAAGGTTATAGTCAGTCTTGGCAGAAAGCAGGCTGAGCTGAGCGCGAGGGGCCGCGCTGAAAGTAAGTCAGAGTTCACGGGTACAGAGGTAGCCTGGGCAGAGGCTGCCAGAGTCAGGAGCCACAAAAGAGGCTCGATGGCAGAAATTCAGGGCCTACTCTGCTAGAGCAGGAAAAACATGTAAAGTGTACTACAAAAAGACGGTGGCATAGCATACTTAGGAACGGACTATATAATCCATTCAGGGTGGATCTGAAAGAGGACAAGTTAATGTTGGACGCAAATGTATTTACGTCTTCATAACTGGTACAGGAGGGAAGTTACATGCACTTAAAGCTGGTACATGGAGTCGGTGGGGTACGCGCTAGGGAACACAATCTTGACCATAAAATTTATATTTCCTCAGATTGTTAACATGTAAAAATGGCACACAGTGAAGTAATGCTGCCACAAAATGTGCCACATTACACTGCTTAATTTGCATTTTCCTGCCGCATAATTTAGTCAACCCTGCCACATAATTCCAGTGAACCTGGTGATTGGTAGCTGGTACTACCGAGTCAAAGCTAGTTTTTTGTTTGTTTCGTTTTTTAAGAATGGGTTACGTTGATGCAATTAAAATCACTCTGAATACGGGCACTCATCATCGAGTGCAGCAAACAGGTCCACAGTCATATAAAATGGTAGAAGAATTTGCATACGCTGCCGTGACAGCTTGGCACAAAAGACATCCATGTCATCTTTCAACAAGCCTGCAAAAAAGACAGCCTTGTGTGGAGAATACCCAGGAATTCTGTATTTTTTTGCAGTCACAAAGTGCTGTAATTAAATAAATTACAACACTGATGCCAAGAGAAGGAGCAGCAAACGGAACATTGTTATTTATTTAACAATATAGCTCAGGGTGTCCGAAGAGGGCTATTGATCGCTTTAGGAGGTTCGGGCGTGGAGGGGTTCGGACGGGGTACAAGGCTAGTTACACATGGTCTACGGTTTATGCTCTATAAATAAGGACAACACGTCAGCCTCGGCGCACATGAGAACTGAAAGAACAGGAAACATCACAGATGTCGTAAGGACATCCGTTTTATGAGCGGAGGAGCAATCACACGCCGTTCTACTAAAAAATACTCAAAGTGGTCAAATTCACGAGGAACTAATCGGATTTCGAGAGCTCGAATTGGGTCTTTTTGCTGCAAGTTTCTTCTTTCTTCCTCTATATTACCCACCCTAGTCTTTGCACGCCACCCAGCCTTTCCAATATTGACCCTTATCTGACTTTTCAATACATGGAGCTACCGCCTATGTCCTATTGCGTGTTCTTTTAAAAAACAGCACGCACGCAAAGGCCAATGAAAAAGGACCTTGGAAATAACATGCACGAGCTGCGTGGAATTTCCAGGTCCATTTTCAAAATGCCAGGAATAGGACTCTCGCTGCACGACACTGCTTCGCAGTGTACGGTAGGCCCGAGCCCTAAAAATGTACCTCCTCACAGCCGCTGTGACAGTATCTCCACCATCATGTCTCCTTCTCCTCAGATTCTGCAGAAGCAGGAAGTACAGAGGCTTTCCTAAGCCAATCTCAGGGACAGAGAGCCTGTGCATTTCCCTCACCAGGCTGTGCATTACAGCCTGGTGGGGAACATGCAAAGTGTGCATGACTGTTTGGCCGGCACGAGACGGCCGGCCAAAAAGTCATGTGCACCTGAAGTGTGCAAACCACTCCTTCCCCTGTGCCACCAGCCCCGCCCTGCCCCAACCAAGCCCCATACCAACGAAAAATAAAATGATAATATTGACGTTATCATTTAAATCTTTCCTGCTGCGAGAGCAGTAAGGCGATGCCCCTCTTCCTTAACAGAGGAGCAGCCCCTGGTCTGACAGGCAGCTTTCATTCAATTAGAAAGCAGTGCCCTTACAGTTACCTCTTAACAAATGTTGTCATGCTAACAAACAAAGAAAATGTTTAAAGCAGCATAGCACTCAACCATGCCAAACTGACAAGTATTATACTACATGCTGGCATACTGATGAATCAGAAGGTTAGAGCCTCAAGTAAATCATTGCCTACGACAAAATCTGCTTCTCAAAGAAAGACTTAGGGCCATATGTAGGTAATCTACATTTACCGATTCTGAAATACCGAATCGGTAAAATTCGGTATTTCAGAGTCAGTAAATGGTATGTAGGAAACAATTCGGTAAATATTACCGAATCGGTACGATTCAGTATTTGAGAATCGGTATTTACCGATTCGGTAATTCCCATTCATTCCTATGAGCCTGAAGGCCAATAGGAATGAATGGGAAGCCATTCACTATTACCGATTTGGTAAAAACCGAACCGGTAATCAATCAATCAGTCATTTGTTAAGCGCGCTACATACCCGCGAGGGTCTCAAGGCGCTAGAGAGGAGGTGGGGGCCACTACTGATCGAACAGCCAGGTCTTTAGTATCCTCCTGAAGGTCAGCAGGTCTTGGGTCTGTCGTAAGCTCAGTGGGAGGGTGTTCTTTGTCTTGGCGGCGAGGTGGGAGAAGGATCACCCGCTGGTGGTTGTTCTTCGGATGCGCGGGACGGTGGCGACTAAGAGGTCGGCGGAGCGTAGCTGGCGGTTGGGGGTGTAGAAGGAGAGTCGTCTGTTGAGGTAGGCTGGGCCGGTCTTGTGGAGTGCCTTGTGTGCGTGATTGAGGAGCATAAAAGGATATCCTCTTGTTGATGGGGAGCCAGTGCAGGTTTCTCAGGTGGGGGTGATGTGGCCATGTCGTGTTACATCGTGGATCAGTCGTGCCGAGGCATTTTGGATGCATTGTAGTCGATTAATGAGCTTGGTCGGGGCTCTTGCGTAGAGGGCGTTTCCGTAGTCGAGTCTGCTGCTGACGATGGCCTGGGTGACTGTCTTTCTTGTATCTGTCTGGATAACTGTGGATCTTGCGGAACATGTGGAGGGTGTTGAAGCAGGAGGAGGAGACGGTGTTGACTTGCTTGGTCATTGAGAGCGTTGAGTCGAGGATTATTCCCAGGTTGCGTGCCTGGTCGGTGGGGGCTGCCCCCAGTACCGTTGGCCACCAGGAGTTGTCCCAGACTGGCCGGTTGTAGCCAAGGATGAGGACCTCCGTCTTGTCCGAGTTCAGCTTCAGACGGCTGATCTTCATCCAGTCTGCGACGGCCTTCATTCCTTCATGGAGGTTGGCTTTGGCGGTGATGGGGTCCTTGGTGAGGGAGAGGATCAGTTGAGTGTCATTGGCGTAGGAGATTATGTTGAGGTTGTGCTGTCGGGTGACGTATGCGAGCGGGGCCATGTACATGTTGAACAGTGTCAGGCTGAGGGAGGATCCTTGGGGTACGCCGCAGATGATGTCTGTTAACGATTTTCTCAATGACCTTGGACGGGAAGGGGAGCAGAGAGATAGGTCAGAAGTTCTTGAGGTCTCTTGGGTCTGCCTTGTGTTTTTTGAGTAGGGCGTTGATCTCTGCATGTTTCCAGCTCTCTGGGAAGGTCGTGGTCTCAGGGAGAGATTGATGACGTTGCGTAGGTGGGGTGCGATGGAGCTCGTTGCTTTGTTGAAGACGTGGTGCGGGAATAAGTCTGACGGAGAGCCGGAGTGGATTGTGCTCATGGTCTTGATGGTGTCATCGACGCTCACGCTGGTCCAGGCTAGCAAGGGGACGTGGTTGATGGTGTGCGGAGGGTCTGTTGTGTTGCTGTCTGTTGGGGCTGTCTGGGTGTTGAAGCTGTCATGGATGTCTGCTGTCTTGCGGTGGAAGAAGGTGACGAGGGAGTCGCACAGGGCTTGCGATGGCGGGATGTCGTTGGGGTTGGAGCTGGGGTTGGAGAGTTCCTTCATGATGTTGCAGAGCTCCTTGCTGCCGTGTGCGTTGTTGTCGAAGCGGTCTTTGAAGGAGGTCTTCTTGGCAGCCCTGATGAGGCGGTGGTGGTTGTGGATGGCGTCCTTGTGTGCTGCATGGCTGTCCGGAGTTTGTTCACTGTGCCATTTATTCTCTAGTTTCTGGCAGGCTTGCTTGGAATCTAGGAGTTCTGGGGTGAACCAGCAGGCCCTCTTGCTGGTGTCTCTGTGGGGGGTTTCTTCAGCAGGGCGAGGGTGTTGGCGCAATCCTCGATCCAGAGTCTGAGGCTGTGGGCAGCGTCGTCGGTGTTGGAGGGTTCAGTGGGTGGACTGAGAGAGAGGTTTGCGTGTAGTTGGTCTTCGGTGATTTTGCTCCAGCGGCGGTAGGGGATTTGTTGGGTGCGGTCGTGTGTGGTGGGTTTCTGGAAGGTGAAGTGGATGCAGCGGTGGTCGGTCCAGTGGAGTTCGGTGGTGTGGCTGACGGAGACATGCATGCTTGAGGAGAAGACGGGGTCGAGCGTGTGGCCGGCGGAGTGGGTGGGCATTGTGGCAACTTGTCTCAGTCCTAGGTTGGCGAGGTTTTCGATCCGGGTTGTGGATTTGTTGTCGTTGTTGTTCAGGTCTCCGAGGAGGATGTAGTCGGTGGAGGTCAGGGCGTGCGTGCTGATGAAGTCGGCGATGGAGTCGCTGAATTGGGGGCAGGGTCCCGGGGGTCGGTAGACGAGGGTGCCTCTAAAGGTGGAGTTGGGGTTTGTGTGGATCTGGAAATGCATGTGTTCGGCCGTGCTGAGCGCGTCATCGGTGCTAGTCGAGATCATGATGCTGTTCTTGTGGACGATGGCGATTCCTCCTCCGACTCCGTTGGTGCGGTCTCTGCGGGTGATCTTGTAGCCGTCTGGGATGGCTATGGCGATGTCGGGTGCGGAGGAGTTGTTCAACCAGGTCTCTGTCACGAAGGCGACGTCTGGGGAGGTTGTGTTGAGCAGGTCCCAGAACTCGACGGCATGTTTGCGTGAGGAGCGAGTGTTCAGTAGTATGCATCGGAGGTGGTTGAGGTCTTTCTTGGCGGGTGGTTCGTTGGCTCTGTGGGTGGTGTAGCTGCAGTTCCGGTAGGTGAAGGGACCGTGTGTGCATTTCAGAGCAGCCTTGAAGCAGTTGTGGGTCCGTCCAGGGTTGAGAGCGTGCAGAGTGCTGGCATCGTAGTGGTGGCGGTCGTTGTGGCGGGGGCCAGGGGTTCTGGTGCTGGGCGCGGTCGGGGTGCGGTCGGGGCGTGGGCAGGCGCAGACGGGGTTGCCGTGCCCCAGTGGTGCGACTGCGCAGCGGCCGGCATGTGTGCGGAGGTGGGAATGAGGAGCAGGTTAGAGGTGGGAGGGGGTGCAGCGAATGGGCAGTAAGGGGGCAGAGCCGCAGGGAACGCAGCGGCGGGGACGGTTTGGGGCGACAAAGGAAACAGAAGGAAAAAGGGCACAACAATAGAGGGGGAAACGAGTGGCAAAGAGGGCAAAAGGTAACAAGTAAGGACAGAAAGGTCACAAGAAATGGGGGGAAACAAGTGGCAAAGAAGGCAGAAAGGTCACTGAAATGCAGGGGCAGCTAAGCAACAGAAGGCAAAAACGGACAGAGAGACACAGGGGCCGCAAGGGGAGCAGAAGGAAAAAATGGGCAGAGAGACACGGGGCAGCGAGGGGAGCAGAAGGGACACCCGGAATAGAGACACGGGGGCAGTGAAGGAGAGAACAGGCACAGGCGCTGCTGTGCAGAGGGGGAGCGACCTACCTAGAAGGGTCAAGGGTCGCTCTGCTCACCGCGCAGCGGCCGGCCTATATGGGGAGGTGGGAGGGAGGAGCTGCTGGGAGGCGGGAGGTGGGGGCAGCGAATGGGCAGTCAGGTGGCGGGGCCGCAGGGGACGCAGCGGGGAGGGGCGACGAAGGAAGCAGAAGGCAAAAGGGCACAACAATTGAGGGGAAAACGAGTGGCACAGAGGCAGAAAGGTCCCAGGAAAGGGCAGATAAGGTCACAAAAAAGTGGGGAAACGAGTGACACAGAGGCAGAAAGGGCAGAAAAGGTCACAAGAAAACGGGAGAAACGAGTGGCACAGAGGCTGAAAGGTCCCAAGAAAGAGCAGAAAGGTCAGAAAAAACGGGCGGGAAATGAGTGGCACAGAGGCACAAAGGTCATAAGAAAGGGCAGAAAGGTCACAAAAAAACGGGGGTAAATGAGTGGCATAGAGGCAGAAAGGTCACAAGAAAGTGCAGAAAAGGTCACAAAAAACGGGGGGAAACGAGTGGCACAGAGGCTGAAAGGTCCCAAGAAAGGGCAGAAAAGGTCACAAAAACAGGGGGAAACGAGTTTCACAGAGGCACAAAGGTCCCAAGAAAGGGCAGAAAGGTCAGAAAAAACGGGCGGGAAACGAGTGGCACTGAGGCTCAAAGGTCACAAGAACGGGCAGAAAGAAGCGGGGATAATAGGGGGCACATATTCAAGGGTGGAGGGTGTCATATTGACACTCTGTTGCACCCCTGAATCGTGCATGTGTGCACATGTGGCACACATACATGCCCTAAGCGCATGTATTTCTGCCACATGGCACTTTTAAAAAAGCACAAAATTGCTTTTTAAAGGTTTTCGATGTTTACCACCAACTTGTAGTTGGTGGTAAATAACGAATCCTGAATGCAAGAAGGCACTCACTTGAGTGCCTCCTACATAGCTTTTTGGATTTGGTAATGACCGATTTCTTAAAATAAGGAATCTGTATTTTACCGATTCCTTAAGAAATCGGTAATTACCGAATCCTTAAACCTGCCTCCTATATCTCACACCCTAAATACCGGTCGATAACGGTCGAAATTCGGTCATTTTGGCCGTTACCGACCGGTATTGGGTTACCTACATATGGGCCTTAGACCTTTCACACAGCTGTAAAGTACTGTAAAGTAATACTGTAAGGACACATATATAGTTTGTCCTCATCACAGTTCCTAAGTACATGAAGGAGAGTTCACCACCAGAAACAGGTACCTCTATTGTCCACAACTGTGCCATTTATATACCTAAATACGTAAGCCTTTTTATGCAGAAAGGATAGATCTTACTACCCTATTTACCAGAATCTCATTACATTTCATTCTTGGTCAAAAAATGATAGATATCTTTATATAAGTGTAATAAAGTGAAAAAAAACACACAAAAAATCCCTTACCAACTGCACATTCAATCAGTAGAACAGGAAGTATGCAATTTTAAAGATTTAAGGCAAGTACATCGCCTAAAAGCACAAAGCGCCTTGAGAAATTGGGTTGTTGGTGGGGGGCGGGGGGGGGCGGGTGGTGAGCCCTTCTCAAGCAAAAGCCACAATCCTTGTTGGGGTGAAACACAACAGTCACTTTGTTAACCTGTGCTTAAACCTCTGGTAGCTTGGTACAAAAGCATTCAGCCTTAACTTAGAAGGAATGTGTCAAGTATTTATGCAACACTGAAATGGCAATAAAGTGAAAACACAACACAAGAAAAATCCCAAACCAATTTGGAAAAATAGAATACATTTTAATAGATTATTTGATATCAAAAGGACAAAAATGTAATCAGTATAAACAGAGTTATGAATTTTTTAATTTTAAGGTGAAAACTAGCAACTAAAAGATCAAAGCACCTATGGCGGACATCTAATTTCGCAAGAGTGGACAAAGTCGAAAAGGATGGCTGACCATGATGGAAAACAATGAGGATATACTAAGTGGATTGGGCCAAGTTTCCTCTTTCATTCGAACATAGAAGAATTTTCAAGGAAAAATGCCTGAGAAGGTGAAGTTCAGTGGGCAAAGGGAAGGCATCTGGTGGTGTCCAAGGAGTAGGCGTCCTAGTCGGGGAACCGCTAAACAAAGTTGCGTTAAAGATTCCAACATTCTGACTCTTTTTGGGAAGTTGAAAATCTCCAACAAGACAAAGCTGTAGCAAGGAGGGCTCCAAAAGGCTGGATACCTCTTTTGTGAGAAACCACTGAACAGGATTTGCTGCTGCAGAGAAGAACATGGCTGCTGGAAAGTCAGGGCCACCACAATGCAACTTGATTGGATCAACAAGCAGGTAGTTCCGGGTCTCCTCTCGGTTCTCAGAGCACTTTTTGCCCCACATTTTGGATGTGGGCTTGGGCACCTTTAGCACCACTTCCAAGGGGCCAAAAATGGAATGCCACCACCTGGAGGGTCAGGACTCACTCAGGCAGGGCACAAGTGTGGGTTCAGAAGGGTTGGAGGCTTTTCTGTTCCTGAGGCTCTGATCAGGAGGTCACTCTAGAAATCCTGGGTTCAAGATGAAGTGCAGGGCTCAAGCAGCAGGGCAGACCTCTGGGGGTAAACAACAAGCTTCAGGCAGCAAAGCAGTCCTTCTTGGTGGAACAAAGCAGTCTTTTGAAGTATACAGCAGGCCACAGCAGCAGGCCTCCGCTGAGAGTCGTTCTGCCGGGCCAGAAAGTGAACTGAAGTGTTAGTCTGAAAAAGTGTGGGTCTGAATGTCCCCTTTTTGTACCTAGTGCTCACTTTGAAGTGGGAATAGCTTCTGGAGATTTCCCATCACAGAAATGTCCGGAATTTCCTGCCCTCTTGCCCTGGCGCCAGTCTGTCTACAAGCACAAAAGGTTAGTGGGAAGTTCTTTTTGTGTTTGCCTATTGAAGCGCAAATGGGGCAGCTCACAGCTCGTTTCCCCATCCTGCTTGAGATGGCCCATTCAGGCACACCTAGCCTCTCTATTGTGTGGCTAGCTGGGAGTAATATACAAAGGGCAACTGCCACTCACACATAGTCATATGACCCAAGAACAGGCTGTAGGCACCAAATGGTCAGGGCACAAAAATGGCAATCTAAAAGTGGCATTTTTAGAATTCTGACTTAATATCCTATTGTGTGTTTGATGTACCACCCTAAGTGGCAAGAGTGTGCCCAGACATGGGTCCAGTGCTCACAGTCCCACTGGAACCAAGCTATGCCTGGCTGATGACCCCTTATCAGGGTGAAACCAGGTTAAGGTTGCTTGTTTTCTTATTCAGTCTGGCAGTATAGACTGGACGGTTCCCATGAGGAGCAGGATCAAGGCTGATTTGCATATAGCTGGGTCCGAACTCAGGTGGCATGGTGAACAAAAGAATTATGGCCTGGGATGCTTTCCTGAGCAATTGCCAGTGGTTAGACAAATTGCAAGCAATCCTTCCATCACCTTTTTTGTATTTGATGTACTGCCCTAAGTGGCAAAGGTATGCCCAGAAGTGGTTCCTGTGCTAACTATGTCACTGTAATTAAGCAATTCCTGTCTTATGAGCCCTTATCAGGGCAAAACCTGTCCTACGTTGCTTGTTTCCAGGTTCAGCGAAGAATTGGCATGGAATTTCGGACTGGACTGCTCCCATGAGGAGTAGGATCAAGGCGGCTTTACCTATGACTGGGTCCAAACTAATGTGGCATAGTAAGCAAAAAGATTATGGTTTGGGTTGCTACCAAAAGTGATTGCCAGCAGCTATATGTTTTTGATGCACTGCCTTAAGTGGCAAGATTATGCCCAGACGTGGGTCTGGTGCTCACTTTGCCACTGGAACTATGCTATACCTTGCTGATGAGCCCTTATCAGGGCCAAACCTGTCCTAGGTTGCTTGCGTTCCAGTTTAGTGAAGACCAGGCCTGGCAGTTTGGACCGGACTATTCTCATGAGAAACAGGGTCAAGGCTGATTTGCATATGGCTGGGTTCAAACTGATGTAGCATGGTGAGCAAAAGAACAATGGGTTTTGATTCTATCCAAGTGATTGCCTGAGGTTTGACACATTGCAAACATTCCTGCCATCATCGTTTGTATGTTTAAAATCCACCTTTACCATCAGAAGTTAGTACTTATTAAATGCTGTAGGGTAACCCAACTTTATTCTATGAGAGAGTAGTGAAAAACGAATTTTTGAGTTTTTCACTACCTTGACAAGCCCAACTTTTAAACTGCAATGTACCATGCCCTATGGATTGTATAGGGCCTACCTTATGGGTGATATATGATTTAAACTCAGTAAAGGGGTTATGTTACCAAGTCGAATTGGCTGCAATGATATTACTGAGACATGTTTAAAAGGTCTACTTTACAGCTTGAAAGTGCAGTTTAACATGGCACACAGACTGGAATGGCAGCCCTGAGACGTGTTTAAAAGGTCGCACAACAAATGCTACAGGCCCCCTAGCAGCATTTTTAATTTACAGGCGGTGAGGCTCAGTACATGTAGTTCCACTTCATTAGGGACTTATGAGACAATTAAATGTGCCAATTAAGTGTAAGTCAATTTTACTATGTTTAAAGTAGAGAACACAAGCAGGTTAGCACTGGTTAGCAAGGGTAAAGTGCACAGAATCAAAAAGCCAACAAAAACGAATTCAGAAAAACAGGAGGGGTGAAGGCAAATGTTTTGAGGGTGACCCTGCAGAGACGGCCAAGTTCAACAAGAACCATCATGAGAACAGCATTACAAAATTGAGTCAAAGGAGCTGCCTCTACCCAATTAATATGAGGGATGGCACAACACTGCCCTACATTTCTCAGAAATTGACCCTCTAGATACTAATCATGGTGTGTGCCACTCACCATTTTATGCAAAAGATCTTTGTAATCTTCTGAGGGACGCCATAACAGTGGATGCATCAAAAATGATTACAAATTATTTTTTTCACATACATTTTCTGATGGCCATGACCATTATCGCCAATGTAAGCATCGGTTGCTCATAAGCATTCATATTCATTAAAACTACTTAACTCCTACTTTTCACAGGGCACTGGACTTCATTTAAAAGAGGAGACTAGCAGGCTTCAATCTTGGATGCAGCTACTGCACCCCAAAGTACTCCAAACGCTGCCACCAGACATGGTTTTTGGCTACACCTTTGATATTACAGGATGGGAGGATCGAATGGTGCTTCTTTCCAATTTTAGGAACAACATTGGTGTCCCTAAGGGCCACCAGTTTTCATGTTTCAAGATTCCCTTTAGGTTAATTGGATCCACAAGCTGAGTCAAAAATGTGGCATGTGTGGGAACCATATAAAAAGAAAAACAAAGTCAGGATTTTACAACTGCAAGGATCACCAGGGACCTTCATCCTTACATAATTGGCCACGGTCTTTAAAGGGCAACATATCTCCTCTCCTCAGCTTACATCCCATGATATTACAATTTTATTGAAACCCCCAAATCTGGTACTTTTAGACTGCTTTTTATAGACACTATGGGCCAAATGTATCAAGATTCCATTTTGCGAATCCTAAATAGCGATTTTTTGCGAATCGCTATTTAGAATTCGCAAAACGGTATGTATGTACAAAATCGCTATTTTTTAGCGATTCCCTATTATTCTTAATTGCGAATTCGCAATTTGCGAATTCGCAAATGAAGAATAATTTCCAATGCATTCCTATGGGCTAGGAGGCCCATAGGAATGACAGTGCAATAATTCTCAAATTGCGAATTCGCAATTTGCTAATCGCAATTTGAGAATTATTTCAAGGGTGCAGAGGTGTCTCAAAGACACCATGCTGCACCCCTGAAATCTACATGTGTGTGCATGTCGCACACATACATGCCCTATGGGCATGTATGTGTGTCACATTGCACCCTCACAAATGCCAAATAGGGCATTTTTAAAAGAAATCGCAAATTACCACCAACTACAAGTTGGTGGTAATTTGCAATTTCTAAACACAAAATCGCAATTTCAAAATGTTTCTTACATATCATTTAAGGAATCGCAAAATTTGTGATTCCTTAAATGCTATGGCAAAATAAGGAATCACAAATTATTGCGATTACTTAAATTGCGATTTTTTCATACATACTAGAAAATGCAAAAAGGCCGTTTGCGAGTCGCAAAAGCCTTGATACATCTGGCCCTATGTATATTTTAATGAAAACCTGACAATTCATGTTTCTGTGTCTTCTTTTTTAACCAACGAACAATTTGAATGACAGCTTCATTATCATACAGAGATTCATAGAATAAAAGATGACTGATTTTAAGTGTTCGTTTTAAGTCTGGCACTGCATCTGTTCAATCCAGACACCTTAGGAATTCCGGCCATATGTTACTAGGGGTCATATTAGCAAGGAACCTCGTTAAAATTATCGCTGTTTTATCGGCGGGTAACTGCAGATAAAACGGCGATAATGAGCTTGCTAATATGCGTTATAGAATTCCTATAGAATCCAAGGTTAGATGTGCAGGACATCTAACCTGGGATTCTACAGGAATTCTATAACGCATATTAGCAAGCCCAATATCAGCAGTTGCCCGCCTATAAAACGGCGATAATTTTAACGAGGTTGCTTGCTAATATGCCCATAAATGTCTTTCAAGGGTAACTAAACAATTTTAGGACAGAAAAGTAATCAACGTACTGTGACTTTCCCTTGCTTTCATTTAACTTTGCTGCATTCACATTTCAAGATTCTTGGTAGAAATTGTGAAAATGATTGAAGGCATTCTGATTAGGAGAGATTCAGAATGAGGTTGAACGGTAAGTACTTAGGGAGGCCTTTATTTCTGTAAGGGTCCGTTGTACTCAAGGTAGTGTTGCAAGGCGCTCAGGGGCTTATTCACTAGCCCTTTGCGCCGTGGGTGTGTCACGTTTAATAAAGTTGAAAAAGTGACGTAGCAGCGGCGCAAGGGGCTTGTAAATAAGCCCCTCAGTATTTCTGCACTCCGACTGCTTTGCGAGCTAGCCTTTATTTTGGGCTTCGACGGACATAAAAATCCATTAGAGAACAAAATGTGCAGAATTCAGCTCCATTAACATTAATGAGGCTGAATGTTGTTTGTTAATCCCACCTAACAGGCTATGAATGTAATGCAAGGGGTCTGCAAGGGACATCACACCTCCATTCCTGCATTCACATTTCCACAGTAACTACTTTATACTTCAGGCCCAATCGCTAGAAATGCAAAGGGATGAAATAAGAAAGGAAAATTGCCATTTTGTGAATGGCATTGTGGGAGTAAGCAGCAATCTCCTGGACCTCTGTCTTCTCACCCAAGTGCTGACAACCCGCATTTACAAGGTTTAAATTGTCCCTCTGGGAGATTCTCCTTTCATGTCCCTGCCATCTTCTGAATTACAATGAGTTGCAAAGTGCACATTGAGAGAGTCAAATTGACTTTTCTCTCTTGCAATTTACCTTTACTGAATTGCTGCTTCCCTTTCTACAGTTGCAAAGTCTGTGGTTTTGTGAGTTTCAGACTCAGTGTCTATAAAAGAACTTTGTCTCTCATGGCCTTAGATTTTGGGCCTAATTTAAAGTTATGCAGATGGGTTACTCCATCACAAATGTGACAGATATCATGTATGCCTTATTATGAATGCATGATTTCCTATAGCACTTGTAACAAAGCGAACGAGATACCTGCCAACTTTCTGACAGAGTAACCTGTCTGGCAAACTGACTCAGGCCCTTAGATTTCAGGCTCTTGAGGATTTTCAGTATAATTTCTAATTACTTTTCCTGAAACAGATAACAATGCTTCCTATGGGTCCATTCTGCATAGAACAACCTTTGTCAGTTTGGCATAAGTTAATGGGCAAGTCGAACATTAACTTTAAAGAGCATACACCTTTTATGTTTTTTAATTTTCATTTGACTTGTATCAATCGCTTCAGGAAAGTAGACTTGTCTTTTCAAACATCTAAAAGGCTCTTTGCATAAGTTATACACTTTATAGTCCCTCAAACAGAGCCCCGTAGGAAGTAATATGAGCTGCGTAGGTTGGTCATCTTCCTACACAGTCAATCAAGGGTACGTGATCAAGGAGCCCATTCTGCTTCTTGCCGGACTCATCGTAGATGCGTCTATATGGGGTCTACCTTAGCAGAGCCATTCCTGCTATTCATTAATCACTAAGGTTTACATTATCAACAATGCAGAGTTTAGCCGTGAAATCTCAGAGTAATGCAGGACCTGAAGGTCCCTGTCAGTCTGTCCAAGCAAAAATAGCCTTCATGATAAGCACATCTACTAACTAAAAAGTTTGTTGTATCTACGCAATATACATTTCTCACATCATGTCAGACAGCAATACACATTATCATCTCTATTTCCTAATGTACATGTATTCAGAATTATTAAGGTTTCTAGGTAACCACTTTCCTAAACAAATAGTTTCCACCCATAGAGTCTTATTAGTGCATATTGCTTTTAGTACCCAGGGGACCGATTCACAAAGGTAGACTTAGACCAAAAGTCTAAGTTTATGACTTTTAGTATTCACAAAAGTAAACTTAGACCAAAAGCCTAAGCTTACGACTTTCGGTATTCACAAAAGACATTTAGGAGCAGTATCTTTACTTACGCATTCGAGTCAGAATCTCCACACTCGGGTGGAGTTTCCGCACCTGTGCTGGAATCTCTGCAGTCAGAGTGGGCAGAATCACAGCATTTGGGGCAGAGGAAATTTGCTTTCACCTGAGACACTTGTGTCCATCCCCCAACCAGCTCCAGGGAAAACTTCTTAGCCCAACAGCCAATCCCAGCCGTGCACTGGGGGCGGACATTCTGCACCTAGCCCAGAGTAAGGGACATTGCATACACCGGCAAATTATCAACACCACCTGCAACCCTAGGGCTACAAACCACATATGCTACCACTGAGGAGGAAGAATTATAGTGAGAAGGATACCACCATGATAAGCCAGTTGATAGAGAGGCACCACATATGACTGCTGGGTCTAACCCCCTACAGCAACAGTGCCACACAGAAGCCAGCCCTAAGGCAGCATTTGGCTACTGCAGTCACTGCATTGGGAGAGGATGTCCGTCCTGTCACGGACATCAAGAAGAAGTGGCAGGATGAGAAGCGACGGGTGAAGGAGAAGTATAGCAGGATAAAGGTGGCCAGTGCTCTTCCTGGTGGAGAAACTAGACCCCGCCTCTGTCTCATCCCAATAAAGAGGGATGTCATCTCCACTATTCACTCCAAGCTGCTGCATGGGCTGCCTGTGACAGTCGACCTTAATGCAGTGTCAGGTAAAGTGTGAGGATCATACCAATGACACTAAATGATAAATGTCTGTGATACACTACAAATGTAACTATGAATATTGTCCCAAGTGTTTTCAGATTGCATGGTGAGTCAGACCCTCGTGTCTCATTTTGACAATTGCACTACAAGTCCCTGAATCCTCTATGATACAAATGGCAACTTCCAATTCCTCAGTCCCAAAAAGTGGGCCATCACTGCTGATGTATTCATATAACACTGGCAAAGGGCAATAGATACTGGGCCTCATTCACTTATCATTACTGTAGGCATGTAGGTGTATTTTGAGTAAAATAGTTCACAAGTTGCATATTTTCAACATTTCTTGGTTATGTCTGGTGACTTTTCCCTTTTTTTTACCCTCCTCTTCGGTCTGGTATTCTGTGGATCCAGTGCTGGGACACCCCGTTGCTGGGGCAGCCATGCCCTATATAAACCCAATAACATAACATGCAGCCAGAGTACAGTCACCCACTGGAGCAAAGGTCCCTGCCCCTGCAGGGACGCAGCTTAATGTGGCTCATTAACCCATACCACCACCACAAACTGGTACATAAATATGGCCAGGAGCGGGTCCATACTCCTACATTGTGATCAGAAACCCTATAGATATATGACATAGAATCCACCATCAGTCCCAAACCTGTCACTGAACTAAGAAATCATGTGCATCACATGTGTTGACTAGAATGTAAACTGAAAAGGCACATATCATTGTAGGCCCGGTGACGTTGTTCAGAAAAACGCCGTTCACAGTGATCTGCTAGACGTACGGGTGTGACATCTGGTGATGTACCACACACTGGGCGTAAATATACCTAAGATTGACTTTATCTAATGCTCATGCTCCGAAAAAGTGGATTAAATGTCTACAGCATGGGGTGTGTATCTAATATCACTGTTTTTACTCTTCTCCATAGGCTTACATGTGGCTCATAACACTATATAGGATGATGGTACATGTACACCTGTTTTAAGAACAATATGCTTCTAGTGTTTTTCAAATTCGACAGTGTGATGTGTGCAGATTGGGTATTGCTCACTGTTCCACAAGCGTTAATGAAATATATCGTAAACGCCACCCCGGCAAAATTAATATTCGTACCATCACTGTGATGTCCTGAATTCAGTCACAAGTTGACATCCTTCCCAATTTTGAGAAGTATACACTTCTGTACTGACCAACCCTCACCTTCAGCATTATTGCAATCAGTGTTTCCTGACATTGCAACACAGTCATCTTTAAATGACAGTCTACAAATGGAGATGGAACACAGTCTGGATGACTTTATGCGCACCTAAGCATGGATCAATGTTTATTCTTTAATGTGCAGTTTCAACAGTCTTACACTTACTATCAAATGTCATCTGTTGTGTAGCATTGTCTCACACAACACAAATGCTGGTTTGAATGTACATATATGAACACGGCCTTGAATATGATCTTTGCTAATATAGTCAAAGTATTTGAATATCCATTGACAACATCAGACACTCTACTTGGCAAGTGCCACATTTAGCATGTCATTGCAACTTTGTTGCTGCTGTACACTGGTTAGCACATGTGCATAGTTAGTACAGCCACCTAGACATTACAAATGACATACAAGCCACTGTTGGGATGATGTGTGTATGTCAGCCCCCTTGGAAATGTTGGCATAATTTTGAGTGAGACAAGAATAAAAAATGTATCCTTTACTTCATGGCACATAATAATATATTGTTGCCTGAAAAAACACACCCGAATGCATGTATGATACAGCATCCATGATACAGCATCCAACATCCAAAGGACTCTCATCCCCACACTGGATATTATCCAGCCCATTCCTACCCCATTGCACACAGCAGTTATAAAGCCCTTGGTTAACCAGTCATGGTGTTGGCAGTGCATTTATTCATTCAAATGCAACATGTGGGGGTCATTTCACAAGTTGTGTTCAGAACACTACATGTCCCAGAATGCACTCTTATCAGTGCCTTCAATGTGCTCCAATGAGGCATTGGCCTTAAAACTACTGCAGCTATCGCTCAGATTACATGAATGGTGACCTACGACATATGATGGTACAGTTCTGCCGTACTCAGGGCGGAGACTCTGAAAACAGTCCAGAAAACAATTCTCAAGAACGTGCGATAATGATTGCCAAAATCGGTTAACGCAATGTTTCATATCGCCGTCTATCGCAGGAAAATAACTCTGTGTTAACGTCCTATTCACAACACGGCGGTTACAGGCCATAGTCTCCCGATAACACGCCAAATGTCCCTGATAGAGTCACGGGGACGGCAATAAAAATCTAAACCCCAACGTGAAAAAAGTTGTGATGGGCCCAACCGTGATAATAAAAAAATCTGCGCCAAGCTGCGCCAGGCCTGCAATTCACACAAGTCAGGCAGGAAAAATCACCATAAAAGTAGAAAAAAAATTGCAAACAAAAGCAAAACCATTGTGATGCACAATGGAGGAAGCCAGAGCAAGTACAGAGGACAACCAGAACCCCACAAGCCCCCCGGAGGTCCAGGCTGGGACCTCTGGGTCAGGGAAGGGCAAGGACAAGAAGTAAAGGAAGACGTGGTTCAGTACGCAGGAAAACAGGATCCTGATAATAGAGGTGATAGAACACCATCAACTACTGTTCTTCACCCCCACTGTGTCATTGGCAACAAAAAATGGAATATGGCAGTCCATCGTGGACAAGGTGAATGCAGTCGGAGTGCTGAAGAGGACAATGGAAGAGGTTAAGAGGCGCTGGAATGATGTGAAGTGCAACACCAAGCAGAAACTCGCCAACAGCCAGAAGGCAGCAATGCGCACTGGAGGAGCTGGATGAGATGAAAGAAATGGTGTCCACTGTCATCAGTGTTGGGACGGTGGCAGGGGTTGGGGGACTGGACACTGCTCAACATGACCTGACACAACATCAACAGGGTGAGCAACCCCCAGGGACTGGGGGGACAGGGGGAGATGGGCACAATGGCACACATGCACAATTAAGTGTAGCACAGTGCACACCCAAAATTACTCTGGAGCATGTCTCTGATCCCCTTGGTACACTGCAGCACACCTAGAAACAGCAAGTCCTTCTACCCCTCTGGTTGGGCAAAATATTAAAGCAGCCTTGATTAATGTGCATTCTATGGGAAATCACGTGTCAGACATCTTTGAGCGTTCTGGTTTATAATCTGCTTGATCTTTTATTTATAACCGAGACCTGGTTAAATGATTGCTCTACCCCGGTTATTACATTGGCTATCCCTATGGGGTTTAAAATTGCCAGGGTGGATCGAAAAACAGGAAGAGGGGGAGGGGTCGCAGTAGCTTATAGGGAAAGCTGGATTTTTACACAGGGGAATTCCCAGGATTTTATGGAGGGCGAAGTGTTGGATTTCTCCCTCACTATGTCTCCTCATTTTCTGATGGAAGGTACGCTTATATATCGCCCCCTGAGTCACCTAGTTCTTTTCTCAAAATGCTGGATGAAGCCATTGTGCATAGAGCTTTAAAATACTCTAATTATTTATTGCTTGGAGATTTTAAAATTCATTTTGTTTGTAGAGATGCTCCCGATACTCATACTCTTAATGAGTCACAGGAACTTGCCCAACTGACACAGTGGATCAAATCCCCCCCTCATAGTGGTGGTCATACTATTGACGGGATCTGTTCTAAATTTCCGCTAATGGTATTTGACCCTCTTCCGGTCACTTGGTCGGATCATTTTTAATTCAATTTTCTTGGTCCATTCAGCCTTACACTTCCGCTATGAATACTCCTGTGGTCAGACCTCCCCCTCGTATTGAACCAGCTGCTTTTGGTGGGGTCCTGGCTGATACTCGTCCAGATATGTCAGGGGATTTACTGGAAGCAGTTGGCAGACTTAAGATTTGGTTGGCCGGAGCAGTGGAGAATTTCTCTAGTCCTCTAGGTCATAAAGGAGCAAGAAAGTCTCCGTCCCAACCCTGGTTTTCTAAAGTGCTAAAAGAACAACAATCTGCATGTAAAAAGCTAGAATGGGATTGGAGACAGGCTTACAGTCCTCTAGCTAAAACAGCCCTTAGGAAAGCTCAGAACAACTATTACTCTATGGTGAATGTTGCCAAAGTCCACTTTTTTTGCAGAGCGTATTGCCCAATCGAAACATAATTCAAAAGAAATATTCTCAATTGTTCAAAGCTTCCTTGACCCCCGGGCTGAACAGAGGACTTCTCCTGAATCTAATGATTGGTGTGAACAGCTTTCAGCTTTTTTAACTGATAAAATTAAAGCCATACAGGATAGCTTTGGGTTCGTCAACCAGCCTCAGGAGATTGAGCTCCATCGTAAAACTGAAAGGCCGGGTTTAGTGTGTCCTTCTTTGGCTACATTGTCTACTATTCCGCTGTCCGACACCCTGACTATTCTTAAATCGCTCAAATCAGGCTCTCCTACGGACCTCTGCCGAGCAAGGCTACTGGCGGCAGTTGCAGATATAGTTAACCCGGAATTTAACAACATTGTTAATATGTCCCTTCAGACCGCTATGATCCCACCTGAGTGGAAACAGGCGAAACTTCTCCCCTTGCTGAAAAAACCTTCACTTAATCCCACAATCCCGGCTAGCTACTGTCTTATCTCACTTCTCCTGGCTGTGGTGAAGGTGTGTGAGAAAGCGGTCCATAAGCAGCTCTCTGAGTTTGTTGAGACCTCGGGCACCCTCCACCCCTGCCCAGTCGGGTTTCAGGTCGTACCACAGCACTTAGACAGCCTTGGTTGAGATGGCGGAGGCCATTAGAGTGTGTCTTGATGATGGCGGCAGAGGACTTTTTCCTATTTGTTTTCTGTTGCTGCTGCTGACCCGTGGAGCACCCTTACCTGCCGCTGTCTTGCCCTCCCGCCTCCCGCCGAGCGCTACCCGACTCCATTGTCATCCGGGAGTAGGAGGTGGCTGCGAGGAGTGCGGTCGAGGGAACTGCATTCCCCAGAAGGCTGAGCGGCGCACGACGCGGTAACAGCGTCATCAGCGCGCCTGGAGGCGCTCAAATAGCGCATCACCCCGGTCGAGGGGGAGGACTTTTTCCTATTTGTTTTCTGTTGCTGCTGCTGACCCGTGGAGCACCCTTACCTGCCGCTGTCTTGCCCTCCCGCCTCCCGCCGAGCGCTACCCGACTCCATTGTCATCCGGGAGTAGGAGGTGGCTGCGAGGAGTGCGGTCGAGGGAACTGCATTCCCCAGAAGGCTGAGCGGCGCACAACGCGGTAACAGCGTCATCAGCGCGCCTGGAGGCGCTCAAATAGCGCATCACCCCGGTCGAGGGGGAGGACTTTTTCCTATTTGTTTTCTGTTGCTGCTGCTGACCCGTGGAGCACCCTTACCTGCCGCTGTCTTGCCCTCCCGCCTCCCGCCGAGCGCTACCCGACTCCATTGTCATCCGGGAGTAGGAGGTGGCTGCGAGGAGTGCGGTCGAGGGAACTGCATTCCCCAGAAGGCTGAGCGGCGCACGACGCGGTAACAGCGTCATCAGCGCGCCTGGAGGCGCTCAAATAGCGCATCACCCCGGTCGAGGGGGAGGACTTTTTCCTATTTGTTTTCTGTTGCTGCTGCTGACCCGTGGAGCACCCTTACCTGCCGCTGTCTTGCCCTCCCGCCTCCCGCCGAGCGCTACCCGACTCCATTGTCATCCGGGAGTAGGAGGTGGCTGCGAGGAGTGCGGTCGAGGGAACTGCATTCCCCAGAAGGCTGAGCGGCGCACGACGCGGTAACAGCGTCATCAGCGCGCCTGGAGGCGCTCAAATAGCGCATCATCCCCGTCTCGCGGGACGCGAGCGGGACGCCCGGGGCGAAGCCCGGGCAAAGGGCGGGCCCTCTGTGGCCGAGGTAGGCCGGGCTGGGCCCTGTTATTTTAGTTTTATTCGTTCTTCGCTGCTCTGATATTACAGCAAACATACATATATCAATATACGGACGACCTTAGGACTATATTTCTGCTATCTGTTTATTGTGATCTCTTCGGCTATCCTCCGTAACCGACTATTTATATTTTTATAATTTAACGGAAGGACTATATCTTAAAGATTAATCATGTCTACCAAGAAACTACGCTCTGGGAAAGTACTAAAGGATAAAGAAGAGGTGATATCTGAACCTATACGCCTGAGGAAAAAATCAGAAAATAGTGCGTTAATAAAAGGTCAGATGCAACTGGATCATATTTGGGAAAAATCAGGAAATAAACTTGCAAAAGACCCAATAAGTTCTAAGTCTGGTTTATTGCCTCACTCCCAATCACAAATTAAGTTAGAAATAGACTCAAACATTGGTGTACCGATTGAACTAAAACAATCTATTTCCCCTCAAAAGATGGATAGTATTTTCTTGGCACATGATCATAATATTTTTACTGAGAGAGAAAAGGAAGGTGAAGACTTTGCTGCTACATCCATTTCTACTAGTATTGATCTTGAACTTTGTGGTCGATATATGGATAAGAAATCCTCTGCCCAGGTTGCGGACAGTAATATTCCAATTAGAGCAACACCATCTGGAATGCTTCTATATAGTAGCACACCAACAAACAAATCTCGAGATGACTATTTAATAAACAGTGATTTGAAATCTCCTCACCTTAATATATCAGGGATTTGTTCTTTTGTTCAATCTAGCTACCCAAAAAATGAGAAACCGATATCAGAATCGTTGATTGCGCTTGAACAAATATTGTCATCTATTCTGTTGCTCCTTGGTAAATTTGCTGTGAGTTCCGATTGTATTCTATCATCCGTGTCTGAGATTTTGAAGGAAATATTGGCGAAGAAGGGTGCTAATGTCCAAGCACCGACCTCTGAACCTGTAGTAGAAAAGATTAAATTACCCTCTACAGAATCCGCAATTCAGAGCCTGTCAATTGGTACTAATCTTTTGCAGGGCAATATTCCTTCGAAACTAATTGTTAATGTAGACACCCATCCACCCCCGAAGAGCTCTGTCCTATCTGGAGAGAATAAATCTAAAGAATGTACTGATAAAGATGATAGTCTAATAGAGATGGTGCAAACGACGGGAAATGATCTTTTTCCAATCTTTGTCAATGGAAAAAAGGGCCAAGATGGAGTGCAGGCTCAGACTAAAACTAAAACTAGAAAAGAAAGAATAAAAGGAAAAAATAGGAAGTTACTACGTAAATATAAGAAAAAAAGACCAAGGCAAATTATTTTCCAAAGCATATGTGCTGATGCACGAGAGGAGCCAGGAAATGGGGAAAATCCTCTATTGAATGTAACAAAAAATAAAGTAGTGGCCGATGAATCTAATGATGTATTAGATGATAGTACGATTAAGAGCTGTACAAATGAGCAGTCTTCTGCTCACGTGGTACTAGTTCCGGAACCTCTATCTGTGTTGACTGATGTTATAGACATTCCGCCACAAACAGTAAAAGTACTAAATCCAACTGCATTTACTTTTCGTCCCCAACTTAATACTATTAGTGGCCCAACTCCTCAACCAGTAAAATGTGAAATGAAAACAGTAGATACATTAATACTGGATTTTCTTCCGTTGTTTGACCAAGATGTAAAAATGAATAGATCTCGGCTCCTAAACTGCTTTAAAGAAACTGAAAATTTAAAACTGATTTTGTCGAATGATATTGATCTGGTTTTCCCAGTAAAATCAAGCATTGGACATCGAACAAGAGTAATATTCTATTCAAAAATAATTTCTAATCTTGTTTTACAACAAGCGGAATTCTTCCAATGTAGAGGAATTGATGTATTGCCATTCTATAATAGATCCACATCTATTGCCCCTAGAGATAGTATTAGTAATCCAGCATCTATATATAATGATGGTTATTTAGGTAATAAAGATCTGAAAATCTGGATCTCAAAAGGCAAAAGAATGGTATCTCAGGCCTTGCCATTGCCTGAACATGCAGATGTTCCTTTAATAGAAGACAATCAGAGGTGGAACTGGCTGCCGGGGGTTCTTTCTACTAACTGTGTGAACAACCCAAGACTTTTCCAACATCTTTAACAATAACTTAAAAATTGTCTCTTGGAATGCTGCTGGCATGTTTAATTCCTCTGAGAAATTTGACTTTCTATCTAAATTAAATGTCGATGTAATATGTTTGCAGGAGACGTGGTGTAAAAAGCTACCCTATATAGGGAATGAGTTTTATGTTCTAGAGGCCCCTGCAAAATCCTCAAAAAAAGGTCATGCGAAAGGAGGAATCGCTTGTTTGTTATCTACCTCTTTTCAATGGCATTACACGCACTATTGTGATTTTAGTAATCTTTTTCAATCTGTAACTATCACTAACCTGGGCAAAGTTGGAACGCGGTCCTCGCTTGTTATCTTAAATGCATATATTCCCCCTGAGGAATGTTTTAATTGTGTCATGAAGCGAATGTTTTCCTATGTAGCGAATCTAATGAATGTTGAATATCCCCCCTTTATACTAATGGTTGGAGACTTAAACAGTAAAATATCTAATTCTACTCTAGTTAAGTTTAGAAATAAACTGAAGGAAGAGGTATATAATATACCCCAAATGTCCTGGCCTCCTAATATAAAAACTAGTAAAAGAGGTAAGATCCTGTTGGAGGAATTAAGCCTTTTAGAAGGGCTTATTATTAATGGCAGAATGCCCTCTGATAGTCCTGCCCATTTTACACATGGTTCGTATAGGGGAGAGTCTATTTTGGACTATGCCATCACGGATTTTGAGTCATTCCACTTGATTGAGGATATGGAGGTCACTCATTCTATACTGAGTGATCACAAAATAATAAATCTGACTCTTCTATTAACCCCTTCTGAAACTAATGCTTGGTCCTTAAAGCATAGAGATCTCACTATTGATCGAAGATCAGGTAGATGTTTTTGGGGTTTCTCCTCCATGAAGGAAGTACAAAGCCTTTTGGCTCAAACCCTACTAGAACTTGATCAGTGGGAGGGAACAGAATTCCTGCAATTTGAAATTTTTATTAAAAAAGTCATTGGATTCGCCAAGAAAAAGGGAGGTCCAAAAAAACCTCACTTCTCACCTAGTCCACTATTTTTTCTGAATAGGGAGATAAATGCACTAATCAGGAACCAGTATCTTAATAGAACGGCAGAAAATGAGTCCCTACTAGCATTATTAAAACGCAGAAGAGTTAGACTGAGATTGAAACTGAAAAAAGAAAAAGAGGACCTTCTTTGGATTAGCCTGAGGGAGGCAATAACCTTCAATCGAACCAGAGAATTCTGGTCTATAATAAGAAAAGGTTGTGGTACCATAATAACTCCCCGTCCTATATCCATAAGCGAAAAAGTATGGACAGTATTTATAACCGCATTATATGCCCAAAATGAAGTATTGGAGGATACTGGTATGATTGAATCAAATGATTTACAAAAATGCAATTTACCTACAGAAAAAATAATAGTGTTGGCGATAAAGAGTATGCGCTCTACTGGAGCCATGGGTCCAGACGAACTCCCTATGACAATCATTAAGCAGGATATTTCTAGTTGGAGTCGGATTCTTCTCCCTTTATTTCAGGCCTGCTTTTTAACTAGAACTGTCCCTGACTCCTGGAGGGGCAGCATATTAATTCCTATATTTAAAAAGGGGGATCGGGAGCTGCCATCTAATTACCGCTTAATAGCGTTATTAGACGCCATAGGAAAAATTTTCGCTAAATGCGTATTAATGTTAATTATGGAATGGGCAGAAACTAATAAGATTTTACCAATGGAACAAACTGGTTTTCGTGAAGATCACGGAACGCTTGATAATTTGACGATGCTACAGGTGATCAGCGACAAGTATGTACATATCCGTGATGGTGGCTTATATGCCGCATTTATTGATTTCTCTGCGGCGTTCGACAGAGTGGACCGCCCAACGCTGTGGAGAAAACTGGCGACATTGGGTATGCCAGGATACTTACTTGCGTTGGTCCGTTCTTTGCACATGAATACATGGTGTAAGGTATTGCAAGGTGGCGAAGAGGGTATTACAACATCTATTCCCTCTCAGAACGGCCTCAAACAAGGGTGCATGTTAGCACCTATATTGTTCTCTTTGTATATAGCTGACCTCCCAATTTATATCTCATCTTGTGAGGGTGCTGCTCCGAACATTGGAGGATCAGCTATATCTATCCTAATGTACGCGGACGATATTCTTATTTTGGATTTGACCCCGAAGGGTCTATCTAATCGCCTGCTTGCATTACATGAATTTGCTGTAAAGCACCATATGAAAATTAATTTGTCAAAAAGTAAAATCATGTGCATTTTTGGTAAAAGAAAATGTAGATCAAGCAATTATAGGTGGACTATAGGGGGGCAAAGGCTAGACGTAGTTAAAACATATCCGTTCCTGGGTAAAATAATATCATCTAATCTTAGTGAGACACCTCATATCGAACATAACTCTCGTAAAGCTTTGACCCATGGAATGGGGTTATGTTCGTTATATAAAGCTACGGGGAAGAGACATTTCTCTCTTTTTTTGGAAGTCTTTAAAGCAAAAGTGCCAGCTACTCTCATGTATGGAATAGAATTAGTGGAAATGAAATATTGGGGATTCCTTCAAAAAATGGAAGGACGGGTGCTTCGGAAAATTATGTCCCTAAGCAATGCATGTTCCACATCTTCATGCAGACTAGAACTTGGACTTCGCAGCTGTTGGACACAGGCATTGGTGGCATTAGTAAGATGGGTAGCATGCTTGGCTAGAGGAAAACCAGGTACATTAAGAGAGCTTGTTAAAAAGGAATTACTGGGTAATCTTAATGATTTTTCCTCCTTACTAAAAAATTTTAGGAAAGCTGTGGCCCTGTTGGAGGTGGATGAGGATACCCTATTCTCACTTTCTCCTTCTGAGCTTAAAATTTCACTAAAAAAAGCCTCGTGGGAGCTATGTTATAGGTTGGATACCCTTGCCCAACCCAAATTATATAATAGGGAACTTTTGTTGGAGACATACTCCCCCAAGCTGACCCAACAATATTTGACTTGGAATGTTCCTCACGGAGTGCGTAGGTTATGGTATCTCCTACGACATGATCTACTCCCACTTAACTCACTCCTAGCAAAATGGCACGGAAGCTCCCCGATATGTAATTTCTGTAATGGCACTGTTCAAGATCGTAACCACGTCTTGTTTGTTTGCCCTGCCCTACGTTCTCTGCGACTTAAATGGATTAAGCCCATTTGTCTACAATTGGGAATCTTAAATGCTAAATCGTTTATACATGCACTTTACTGCCCTCCTAATGAATTGTTTTGTTGTAGGATTTTTAAATTTTTTAAAGGGTTCTTAAATATTTATTAGGTTGTTGTAATGATGCCGTGGCTCACCTTAAAACTGATAAATTCTTGTGCTTTGTCCTGTATTATTGATTATGTAAGTTCATATATTTTTATTATTTGTCATTATTGTATTATGTAATGTCTATTTCTTTCTTTTTTTATGTGGCCCTCATTGAGAGCCAAAACATAATAAATAAAACTTGAAACTTGATGGCGGCAGAGCAGCATTAGTGCTTTTAGATCTCTCTGCCACGTTCGACACCGTGCCTCACAAACAACTTCTGGCACGGTTGTCTTACATCGGCATCTCTGGGCAGGTATGGAAGTGGACTGAATCCTTCCTAGCCAATAGATCACAGCAAGTATGGTTGCCTCCTTTTTCTTCTACTCCTAGAAGTCTGAATACGGACATCACCCAGGGCTCTACACTGAGCCCTCTTTTGTTAAATGTTTACATGACGCCCCTGGTCTACTTGGCAGAGGAGCTGGGTGCTAAGATCATAGCCTATGCTGACGATACCCAGCTCCTCTTCACGTGGAACAAAATGGACTCCTATCCGACCATTGCTAAGAATTGTCTCACTGAGGTCTTTAAGTGGCTAGCAAAGGCCCAACTGAAGTGAAAGGAGGAGAAATCGGAAGTGCTCCTCTATGCTTCTTTCCCCTCGCATTTCAGAGAGGATATTTGGCCTGTGGGCTATCCTATCACCAGCTCTTCCAGATGTCCAGCAAAAAATCTGGGGGTCTGATTTGTTGAGGATTTGAGATTTCTGCCTCTGATTAAAATACTTGCGGGTGTGTGGTTTGGCACATTGAAACGCCTAAAGAAGTTTATACCTCTTTTACCTAAAAGGGCTAAGGAAATGGTGACTCGCGCGCTCCTCCTGTCAAGGTTAGATTATGCCAACGCCCTGTACATTGGCATCCCGGCATATCAGCTAAAAAAGCTACAGATTGTCCAGAACGTGACGGCTAGAACCTTGTTGGGTATGCCAGGCAGATCCAGCGCTAGTCAGAACCTACGAAATCTGCATTGGCTCCCGGTTGAGCAGTGGGTACGGTTCAAGGTTCTTACATTAGTCCATGGTGCCCTCTACAAGGTAGGGCCTCAATACCTTAGGAGATAAAAATGTACAAGTACAAACACACATCCGTGATGTCATCGAAATGTCCACTGTCCCGCATCAAATAGGCAGCTCCTCCCAAACAGTCACAATGTACCATGTCATGCAGTCTGTATGTAAACATGTACAATGCGTCAACATACATGTGAACACAATGTGAAACTGCATCTCCCCTTCACATTGCAGAGGGACCCCACCCCCTGCACAGACCACACAGCAGGATGCAACCACCACCACAGCTGCCTCCCAGGACCCCCTGAAGAACACATGGCCTTCCTACTCCGAGTGTTGGGGGGCCAGGAGAAGTTGGCTGAACAGGTGCAGGTGAGATTCGACAACATGGCAGCCAAACTAGATACCATACTTGGGTGACTAAATCCCATCAGGGACCATCAGGGACCACTCACAGTCCCTAACGGACACCCACAGTCCACTCCAAGCCCTCCAATGATCCATGGCTGTCATCGCTGGAGTCCTGACTCTGAGACAAGGACAACTGTCTATTCAGAGTTGCTCCAGTGATGTCACCCGGGAGTTGGGACACATGTAGAGGATCATGGAAAACATGGAGCTGACGCAGGCGGAAAGAGCGGCTGTCACGGCTGCACGCCAGCGAGAGGTAGCTGGGTTCCTCAATGTCCTGCAGACCCTCCTCATGGCATTGCTGCCACAAGGCCTGGTGCGGATGAATGCTGCTGCTACCACTCCATCCACATCTCCGCCCCCTAAAGTGTCAGTGCCACACAATGTGGCAGACATTCCACCTCCGGCCCGTGAGGTGTCACTGCTACACAGTGCTGGAGACAGAACACCACCACCCACATGTGAGGCACATGAAACAGCTGAGGACGAAGATGTGGATGATTCTGCCTTAGTGGTAAGAAGGACGAAGTAGCATTCATCTCTGCAAAGTGGCCTGTTTCTGCTTGGTTCCGCCCTCTGCATCATCACCTTCCACTGTCCTCCGATACACTCTGTGGCACTCACCATGGACATCGACATGGACTGCCATATTCTGTCTAGCTGCCAATGACACAGCAAGCAGACTGCGGACTGAACTCTTCCTCTTCCGATGAACTTGTCATTCCTTAAAGGACTCTGGCTGGCCCTCCACGGGCTAACAATGTAAAGTGGGGATTGCATGGCCCTGTACTGCTCCAGCTACAATACTCCACTGAATGTGCATTAAACATTAATTTTCATCCAGATGTGTCATGGCTATGATCATTCAAGTGTGGAAGTATGGATGAATCCATGCCCATGTTGCTCATGTTGTGGGACTTGAGTCACAGGGTGCAACATTACCGATTGTGGTCCGGGTGGCGCCGACACTACAACAGAGACACACGCATTAGTTACTTCCTTGTCCAGCCCAGGACAGAACCACACCCAGAGCCCCTGGGGTCATTGTTCACAACCCTACGCTGGACTGGCATACGCCAGGCCAGCCCACTCCGCTTACGCTTACAGGGGGGACGACAACTCTACATATCCCAGGTCTTCCCTGTAGTGATCACAGGTCTAGTTGTCAGCATGCCACAGCCACTCCCTCATGGCTGGTTTACACCCACACCACATCCATCCAGCTCACGTGTCACAGGACATGGGACCCTGCCAATAAAAAAGGGACGGGCGCACATGCTCGACGCCATTTCCACTCTATATCTGGGTGTGTCCATGTGGTTATTATTTATGCATGAGGGCCTAGGGCTCTGCCACATCACATTCCCCACTGCCAGAGCTGACATGATGGTGTCCAGACCACGGGACTCAATCATGAAGGGTCCATGACTTGCGTTGCACAGAGGTGGAGGCACTGGATACACTGCGGCCGTCATGGGCCTGCCACTACAGGTCAGTGACTTTCGGTGAGACCTGCGATGATGCCGTGGGCACTGATGTGATCTCTGCCATTAATAAATCAAGGCCCAGAATCCCTCCCTTCTTTTCATTCTCTCTCTCCCTCTCTCTCTTTCTCTCTCACTCTCTTTCTCTCTCTCTCTTCCTCTCTCCCTCTCTCTCTTTCTCTCTCACTCTCTTTCTATCTCTCTTTCTCTCTCTCTCTTTCTCTTTCTCTTTCTCTCTCTCTTTCTCTCTCTCTCTCTATCTCTTTCTTTCTCTTTCTCTCTCTCTCTTTCTCACTCTCTCTCTCTTCCTCTCTTTCACTCTCTTTTTCTCTCGCTCTCTCTCTTTCTCTCTCACTCTCTTTCTCTCTCACTCTCTTTCTCTCTCTCTTTCTCTCTCTTTCTCTCTCTCTCTCTCTCTCCTTTGATGAGCTCATGTCAGAGCTTCTTATCTTAAATTTTGTCTTGCAGGCTGTGACTTACAGATTGTCCAGAGAAGACCTGCCATGACTCTTCAAAATAGTTGTTTTGAGTTTGATTTGAATAAAATGATTTGTTTCGCAATTCAAAGATGTTTGAATGTTTCTCCTTTTTTGGACCACACATTAATGTTGATTGTTGTAATTGTGCGACATCAGGCGAATTGTTTTGTTCATTATTTCGTAAAGTTGATGTAACATATCTTTGTCTGGAAGGGGGAAGGGTGCCCGAGGGGGGGGCAGGTTCTGGGGATGGTGGCGGTGGGTGTTTTGGCCCTCTTGGGGCTCCATGCTGCATGATCAGTAGATCCATGCCATCTGTTGTTCTTCAGGTGTGGCTCTGGGCTGGGCTCCCTTTTATGGTGCAGGTTGTCGTCTGACTGTACACCAGGTAAGAGCAAAAGTTAAATCACTGCTGCTAACGCACCTTATGACCTGTTTTGGAATCTGGCTGGTCGTTGAAAATGTTGCAGAGTGGTGTTGTCGTGTCTTTTTGCACGGGAACACCTACTCTGCATATCACTAGCGTTAGTTGCTGTGGTCATCCATGGCGATGTTTTTTGCGGCTGCCATCGCAGGAAAACTGGTGATATCGGCTGTTAGCACCAGCTTGTGAATAGGGCTCCGATAAAGTGCCGATAACTCGGCGATAAGTCCTTGAGAATATACCCCAATGTTTTCTCCCTTGAATAAGAGAAAAAAATGTAAAGAATGGCTGCAACTCTAATCCAAGAGAAAGAGGATTTAGGTACACTCTACATCACATCCCAGCACAGTTTTTCCCTTTGTAATATGGTACATTCGGTCCACCTTTTGCGCTTACATCAAAGTTGGCTGTAGTGTTTCACCAAAGTTGGGGCAGGTAGTGCTTTTTTCCCTAGACACATAGGACCTGATTCACAAAGGGCCTCCGCATTCATAGTAGAGGCCCCTCAGTCATGGGGGAGTCTTTGGACCGAAGGTAGAATTTCCACAATGAGAACTCCGAGTGCAGGGGTCCTTGTGAATCAGGCCCATGCATGTGTTTCTGAATTTAGTCCTTCATCAGTAGAGAGCAGCACTCCCAACCCACTTCAACATAGGGAGGTGCAGGTAGCCATTTGAGCTCATGGCTGAGGGAGTTGAGGACAAGGCTCCCACACATTCTGTGATACTGATATGACCATGCTAACTGACATTGTGTGAGGACAGAAGAACAGATGATTGCTGCAGCGCACAACAAGATCTGGAGTCAATTTGCTGCGTGCTGAAGGGTGGTTTGTCTTTATACCTGAAATGGGCCTAGATGTGCCATTAGAGCTGCGAGTGTGTGTTTTAATATTAGTACAATATTTACCAGCTCAGGCAGCGGCAGCCACTCCATGTAAGATATCTCTCAAGGTACCTGTTAAGTTAACATGAGACAGTTATATATCATCATAGGGGTACATTAGACCTGCATGTGTAATGCATACTGCATTACACACAATACAAAATGGCTAGCCATTTTTTAATTGGGCCAGTAGGTCTTAGTCAGATTTATGAGGGAGACAGTTTCTAAGCACACTGCCCTTCTAAGTTCCCCAGGTCCCTTCATGATGTGCTGATCAAGCCAGATGATCAGATTGAATTCTGGTACTTGTAGTCTTTTTCATTCCATAGCGAAACAGGAACGAAAATGGAATTAGGTTGGTGGTTAGAGAATTTAGACACCTGGAATGGTCAAGCAATTTTTTGTTGTACTCCGGGTTTCATTTTGGAGTCAGGTGCAAGTCTAACTGGCTGGGGTGCATGTTTGGGTTTACAGGAGACTGGTGGGTTGTGATCAAACATGGAGAGAGAGCAACACATAAATTGTTTGGAGTTGACAGCAGGTCTCTATGCTCTCATGAGTTTCAGACATTATTTGCAAGGCAGAGCAATATTGTTAAAGATGGACAATGTTTCTGCAATAGCCTATATAAATTGAATAGGAGGCACAGGATCCCTTCAGCTGTTGGAGTTGGCAAAAGAGTGTTGGTTGTTTTGTTTAGAACATACAATCAGTTTGCAACCAGAATATTTACCTTAGAAGAAAAATATGACTGCGGATTGGAATTCAAGATTTCTGAGGGATTATAGAAATTGGAAGTTGAATCAGGATTGCTTCAAGAAGCTAGATCAGTTATGGGATCTTTTGGAGGTAGACTATTTTGCAAGCAGGTTGACATTACAACTAAACAAATATTACAGTTGGATGCCAGATCCAGTGACTCTAGAGGTGGATGCTTTCTACCAGATTTAGAAGGCGGCGAGAGCATATGCATTTCCCCCATTCAAAATTATTCAGAGGGTCCTGCAGAAAGTGAGGAGTGAGACACATGTTGTGGTACTAGTAGCTCAATTCTGGGTGCCACAGGCATGGTTTCCAAAGCTTTTGAAACTCGCCTGCAAATATCATTTTATCTTCCTGCAATGGAGGGTCTTTTGAAAGATGGAGAGGAACATCCTCTAGTTCAGAGAGAGGCTTTGAACCTTCTTGTCTGGAAAGTATCTGGAGATCTTCAGGCATGTCAGGACTTTCGAGAAAGGCTAAGGAGTCACTCAAGGAGTCTTGGGGAACATTTACTCGGCGTATCTGTAAAGGAATTTGGAAATTATGGATACGTTGGTGCATGGGAAGGAATTTAGATTCCATGGATCCACCTGTAGTGGAGGTAGTTGACATTCTGGTGTAACAATTTGATAAGGGCCTTAGTTATAGAACAATACATTGCTACAGTTTGGTAGTCTCTGCTGGACACAGCCAGGTTAAGAATAGGAGTGTAGGGAAAAATGTGTTGGTCTGTAGGGTTCTTAAAAGCATCAGATTGCAAAAACTTCCTACACCAAGATATGAGGACTTGTGGGATGTCAATTTGGTCTTATTCCTGTTAGCCTCATGGCCAGGCAATAGATATTTGGAATTGAAAAGATTAACTAGGAAGTTAGCATCCTTGTTGTGTCTAATTTCTTGTCGTGGAGTTTTTGATGTCAAAGCATTGGAGGTAAGTAACAAGGTCTATGACCCATTTGGGGTATCTTTTTATGTTACAAAAATAACTAAAACAATGCCAGGGACCATTTATTATTCAAAATTTGATGTGTGAAAGTAGTTTTGTGTAGTAGATTGTATGAGAAAATATGATTCTAGAATGCAGGAGTATTGCCCTGATGGGTTGAACCAATAATGATTTATGTTTTAAAACCATTCAAGGCATTAACTACAGCTGCTATTGTGAGATGGGTGAAATCATGTACACTACAGCACATAGGTGTTGATTTACAGAAATGTAAGGCACATTAAATCAGAGGTACAATGCTGAGCCTGGCCTTTTGGAAAGGTGGAAGACTGGAAGATATTATGAGAGTGGCTGATTGGTCCAATGCTTCTGTGTTTACTAAACATTATTGCAAGCCAATCAAGCACATGGCAACTGTGGTGGTAGAGCGCTACCAACATGTATAATATTAGCCTCCGGTCTTGTAATGAAATATCGATTCTCCAAATAAAGTGCCCAGAGCATCTGAGTTTCATTAATGACCCGGCAGCTAGCATTATCCCGCCCTTCCTTCCCTGAGTTATGGGAGTGATGTACCTCAATGTATTGATAAAATAAAAAAAGTATTTGTTAGACTTGGCATCTTTGGCATGGTTTCCCCTGACCTTTTTCCTCTAGCTCCTGTATTTTTGATACTGTGCTGGATTTCGTGTTTACTGGTTCAGATGCTTTGGGCACTCTGGCACTGCTGATCAGTATCAAAGTGCAAGTGATCCCAGTGTACATTGTTATTACAATTGGTTCTCCCTGATTGACATATTTGATTTTCTGGTAAGTTCCTAATAAAGTGCACTGAAGTGTGCCAGGGCCTGTAAATCAAATGCTACTAGTGGGCCTTCAGCATTGATTGTGCCACACATGAGTAACCCTGAAAAGGTATCTCAGACCTGCTACTGCAGTGTCTGTGCGCAGTCTGGTAACTGCCATGTTGACTTGGCAAGTGAACCGACTTGCCAGGTCCTAACCGTCCTTTTTATTATATGTAAGACATGTATGATAAGCCCAAGGTACCAACTTGGGCAGGGTGCAGTGTATGTAAAAGGTAGGACATGTCCTGGTGTGTGTGACATGTCCTGATAGTGAAATACTGCCAATTTAGTTTTTCTCGGGCCGCCCAAATCAGTCATGTGCACTCTGCTCTTCTCCATGCAGGCTGCCGAGAAGACACTGGACCCGGCGGATAGGTACGTTTAATTAAATTATTAAAATTTTTGGGGGATTCCCCGCAATTCCGCCCCCCCCGCGACACCCCTGTGAACTCCCCCGCGACCTATCGTGCACCCACGAGCGATGCCAGGCGCTACTGATCAGGAACCATGCGACCAATAAAGTTTCAAGTCAACACAATTCTACTACTGATGCTTCTTATGCTATCCAGAAGTGCTGACTCTCCTGATGTTGCTGTTTAAATTTTCATGAGTCAACCCTCTGACCTGCAAGACCCTTCCCCTGGAGCCTGAACACATGGACACCTATACCCTAGACTCTCCAGGCATTCAACTTGCACCACGGTTTCTGGTATCCTGTTTTTCATGTGGCATGTTCTTTGATCCATGATCGTTCTCTGTTAAATCTTGACACCTAGCCTGAGATATAATTTATGAATGGTGTAACATTAATTTAATAGAGGCATGGTAATATGCAGCAGATTTTCAGTGCAGAAACAATTTGACCAATTGGGAAATACTACAGGTGCTGTAACTATCACTGCCGTGTATATAACTGATACGTTAGGGACTGACTATCCTGTTATAACGTTTCTATATTAAGAAATGAATTATCAACATACAGCTCTCATTGTCAGCCTATTATCCCAATACTACATTGGTAGGAGCAGTTTGAGACATCATATGAGGCTAGGGCCTCTTTGACAGGCTTCATCCCAAAGTGGCGGTAGAAATTACTGAGTCCCAAGTAAAAAACAAAGATATGCATGAAGAGCAAACTGCTTTATTGTTCTTGCTGGGGCAAAGTAACCACTTCCACATTGCTTTCTCAGTACAGTGCATGTACATATACAAAAACATCAGGGGCGGCTCTAAGTTCATGGCGGCCCTGGGCAGGGAGCGTAGGTAGGGGGCCCCAGAAGAGGGGGTCCGGGCAGGGCGGAGCGCGGAGGCCAGTGAAGAGGGGGGGGGTCAGAGTGTTTGGAAGTGGAACAGAGCCGGAGGCCGCCAAATCCTAGCCAGGTGCCGCCACGCAAATATGTATCCATCCTCAGAGGATTATTATATTAAGGATATATATTGGCGTGGTGGCCCCTGGGGATTGGTGGCCCTGTGCAGGTGCACAGCTTGCACATGCCTAAGGCCGCCCCTGAAAGCATGTTTTCATTCCGAATACAATATGCAAGCAAATAAGAGACCCCCCCCCCCCACATTGAATAGAAAATCATTTTACCTGTGAGATCGGCACTAAAGTAAGAACAGGGCAATTGTTTGCTGCCCCTACTGCACTAAATTTCCAGACAAATCCAAAAAAAGGGGCAATGCCTATTGTACTCCAAGGGTATTTTCATGATACAGCCACAGTTATTTTGATGTTTAGCATGACAAGTGTGCACAATGCATTTGCGTGTTTTTCCCTTTGGCCTACTGTAGTATGTTAGTATTTCTATACCTTATTAGGTTAGCATTACTGTTAAATATGTTCATTCTTTTAGAGTGTTGTTATCATTCTTTCTCCCTACATTCTGTTCCTCCACGTCAGTTTGCTGTTGGTGCCTTCCTCACTAGCAACTTCTGCCGTGGGCTCCCTGTTTTGTATTTATAGAATAAATCCAGTTTCAACTGCCTTGCTGGAAGACTGTTGTTTTCTACTTTTCACCCATACTACACCTACCTCTTCAGACATCAATTGTCTCTATTTGCATTGTTCATAACAGCTAACCGAGTGATCTCTCCACATTCAAACAGAAAGTCAATGACTGACTCAATAGCAATTATTGGCTCAATCCCACAAGGCTAAGCGCTTGTCTCAGCCCTACTACAATCCGAGCTGGTGACTTACATCATTGGCCAGGAGCTCCTGCTACAGAGCTATAATGCTTGCTGTGAAAGCTGTGCAAGAACAGTAATTGGAGAAAAATAACCTAATTGCGTATATTGTGTGGTGAGGGCTTTAGCACCTTGTGCCAAAGGCACATTGATTGCAATCAACAATGTTCTAATGCCCATTAATTGTCAACAAATTATGTAATGAATAAAAACAGAGAACCACTATAAATACATCCAATTAATGCCAATAGATGTACTTCATGAGCTACATATACATTGTCCCACATGAATACAACATATTTTAAGTTGTGTGGAAGAACATGAACTAAGCAAAGGTACTAAAAATGTGCTGGCGTTCCGAACTGCCCTTTTGGTTTGTTTTTAAGTTTCGCAAAGGAAATTTCCAAGTGATATTCATACAATTATCAACCTCGTGCGACGTAAGAACCTTTTAAGTTCAGAAGAAGTTTATTAGGACAAAAGAATTACAACAATGTGCAGAATATAAAAAACAATGAAGGCAGTAGGCTCATATACAATGTATCAAGTGGGTTTAGAAAATAAACAGAATATGAACATAACAAATAAGAAATGCAAATACAGTCAAAAATAATGATAACATAAGCTATATAACTAGTGAGAAGGAACATGGTGTAAAATAACCAGCATTATTTACAAATATGTCTTCATCATATGCTGGTGCTACTTTCATGAATAATTTCCTTTTATTGGATGATCGATTAGAGAGCTTTACAGAGTGGCATATAGAAAAGGGCGTTATTGGTAACAAGGGGGCAGCAGTTCAATCCATTAAATGCAACGTGTAATACAAAAGTCTTCAATTACACCAGACGGCCGCTGATGAGTGATTAATGTTGTAATTTAGAAGACATAACTGTTTGCTTTGTTCTTGTTATTCGTGCACTGTTTGCTGTGGAGGCCACATCAAATCTATGGCTATTGAGCTTGCAGTTTGGGGTTATTAATGAGTGCACATGAGTCATCAGTTGCTGAATAGTTGTTGTTTCTTTGGTTCTAGTGGATGTCTTCATTAATAGCACCACTAGCCTCTTAGCTAACAATCAAAAAAGAAATCAACAACATATATCTCATGAGTGTGAGAAAAGTTCATCTCATTAAAGTTTCTGTTACGTAAGTTAGAAAAGTGTTAATTACGCACCTTCACAACATTAACTTACAGCCCTTCTTTTCATGTGGGCTTCGATCTGGTAATCAGAAAGTACAGTGCACAAAACTTATAATCAAGCTACATTCATCAAGTACATTCGAAGTAGTCAGCACGATGGTGTAAAATTGAAAACATGGGGCCGATTCACAAAGGTAAACTTACAACTTTGTATATGTTTACGATTTTTGCAATTCGCAAAGCAATTTTACGAGTTGTATCTTTACAATTGACTCTATCAGCCTAATTCATGAAGCCCGATTCGGCTTGCAAAGGGCCAGATTCTGAGAATCTGGCCCTTTGCGAGTGAGATTTTTGCATTTGGGATTCATCATCCCAAATGCAAAAATCGGTAATTGCGTTTTCGCAAATTTGCGATGGATTACATTTAAGGAATCTCTATTTGAGATTCCTTAAATGCAATTCATCATCCATTTTAAAATTGCGAAATCGCAATTTCGGGCCGCTATTTACCGCGAGGTCAAACCTCGTGGTAAATAGCGATAACTCAGAAAAATGCTTTTAAAAGCATTTTTCTGAGTTGCATGTTGCACACACACATGTCCTTTGGACATGTGTGTGCGCAACCCCTGTTCATATTAGCATTTAAGGGGTGCTACAGGGTGTCCTTTGGACACCCCTGGCACCCTTTCAATCGCTATCTTATTTGCGATTAGCTAATTGCTAATCGCAAATAAGGAATACTCCCCATTCATTCCTATGGGCCTTTTGGCCCATAGGAATGAATGGGGAGTTATTCCTTATTTGCGATTAGCAATTTGCTAATCGCAAATAAGGAATTAGTAGGAATCACATTTTTTTTGCATATTCCTACATGAATCCCGTTTTGCGAGTCCTTAATAGCGATTCGCTATGAATCGCTATTAGGGGCTCGCAAAACGGGAGTATGATGAATCAGGCTGTATATTATATGTGTGAAGTCTTCGCAACAAGTGCAGAGACTCTCCAATTGTAAAGATACTACTCACTTTGTCGATTACAAAAAAATTGTAAAAATTAAGTTTACCTTTGTGAATCAGGCCTATGCTCTTTCCAAAATACAATTTTACATGTTAAAATATGGTTTATTGCAGTACAAGTTAATGGGAAGACACTGTTAGTTCAGACATGGCCACATGGAAATTGGTACAGTGTCTAGCCATTCCTCACTGACCGCGATGAAAGCTTAGCTCAAATTGAATGTAGGCCTGGACTGTCCCATCAGCATTTCCCCCAGTGGGCTGCAGGCCACTGGGCATCTTACCAAACAGGATGGGCTATCATGACTCACCCAAGGGTAATGAGACAGAATATCAAGGCCAAAAATCGAGTTGGAAATATCGAGTGCAAGAATATCGTTGTCAAGAATATTGATTTGAAGTTAAGTAATATCAATTTAAAAATATAGAAGTCATTATTATTGTTTGCAAAAATATCGATTTTTTTATTAGTGATATGTATTTTAGTACATATTTTAAATGTATGTGATGTATTTTTTTGTATAAGTATTTTTTATGTTTTATAATATATGTGTTACATTTCTAGTAGTTATCAATTTTCTTTTAATTACATTTTGTGTTTTTTAGTTCCGTAGTGGCTGTGGGTTTATAGGGGAATAGGGTGGGAAATAATTGAATTATAAAAAATGAATGATTATTTTTTAATTATTCATATATAATTAAATTGAGATTTCATAGTGTTAATTGTGGGAAGTAATTTATTATTAATTAATTAATATTAAATAATTAATTAGTAATTAGTTATGGTAATTGTGTAATTTATTTAAGTGTGGGTTATGGGGTTTATTGGGCTAAAGGGTGGGAAGGAATTTATTTTTCATTAATAATAGGTTTTTAATTCATATCGAATAATTGCTTGAAAATTAAATATGGAAATTGTGTGATTAATTTTAGGTGCGGGTTGTGGGGTTTACAGGGGTAAAGGGTGGGAATTAATTTATTTTTGATTAATTAATAACTATTTGTAAATTGTTATTAATTAATATATTGAAAATTAGTTATGGGAATGGTGTAATTCATTTTAGGTGCGGGTTGTGGGGTTTATATGGGTAAAGGGTGGAAAGTAATTTATGTTTAAATAATTAATAGGTAGTTGTTAATTCATATTATTTAATTAATTGAAAATTAAATATCGAAATTGTGTAATTCATTTTAGGCGTGGGTTGTGGGGTTTTTAGGGTAAAGGGTTGGAAGTAATTATTGTTTAAATAATTAATAATAAGTTGATCATTAATATTAATGAATTCATTAATTGATATTTGTTTAGGGAAATTGTCTATTTTGTGTGTGTGGGTTTTACTTTTTTAGGGGTAAAGGGTGGGTAGTAAATTAATTTGACTTATTTTATAATTAGTGGTTAAATACTTTTCGGTTTTTTAATTGAAAATAGGTTTAATTGTGTAATTAGTTATTTTACAGTGTAATTTTAGCTGTGCATTGTGTGGATTAAAGGAGTAAAGTTTGGGAAGGTAATCAATTTTTATGAGTTTTTATTGTTTTTGAATTAATATTTCTTTAATTGGTAATTATTTATGTTACTTACGGAAGTACATTTAAAAAAAAATCAGGTGTGGGTTGTGAATTGTGTGATGCTATAGGGTAGAAAATAAAAATACTACATTTATGTAATAATTAATATTTTTGTTTTTAAATATTTTCTAATATTTTTTATTATTTTTTGGTTTATTTAATATATGATTTGTAGGTATTTGTCAAATGTATTTAATGTTATAATATGTTTTTATTTTTTAAATTCTTAGTTTTAAATATATTTATATTACATTTTTTAACATATTTATATTTTTTTATTTATTTTGTTTTTAAACATTTTGTTGTTAGTATTTTGTCTGTTTTTAATTCTGAACTGACTGGAGTGGGAATATTAATTGTTACGCCTCCGCAATCAAACACTTTCCCTCTTTGGAGTGGGAATAGTGAATACTGAACTTTATCCCTCCGCTATCCAACACTTTCCCTACTGCGGCACTTACTGGAGCGGGAATAGTAATTTTTACCCCTTTGCTATCCAACACTTTCCCTAATGTTGCAATGACTGGAGTAGGAATAGTGAACATTATCCCTCCGCTATCCAACACTTTCCCTACTGTTGCACTCACTGTAGTGGGAATAGTATTTTTTACCCCTTTGCTATCCAACACTTTCCCTACTGTTGCACTCATTGGAGTGGGAATAGTAATTCTTACCCCTCTGCTATCCAACACTTTCCCTACTGTTGCACTGACTGTAATAGGAAATTTAAGTTTAAAGATTTTTTAATAGTTTAATGTTTTAATTTATAATAGAATGATTTTTTGATTAGATTAGTAAATATATATACATAATTTATTTATTACGAGTGTTTAACTTTTTTAGTTTTTTTATATTTGTGAAAATGTATATTAAATCTAATGTATTTTTAAATTAATTTTATTATTTAATATATTATATATTTATTATTTTATTTTATATATATAAAAATCGATACTTTGTACAACTATATTTTTGACATCGATATTTTTTCCAATATTTTTGTACTTATATGTTTAAGTATAGAAAGTCAATATTTTTGCATTCCATATTTTTACCTCAATATTTTTTCATCTATATATTTGAAGTCGATATTTTGTCAGTGAACCGATGATTTTGATTTTCTATTCAAAACTTGCTTGATGAGCTCAACATTATTGTTTAGGGTAGGAGAGACTTTGATTTTGCATAGTTTTGGGCCAAGAGATTTTGTTTAAGAATGGAAGTCTGCATGCACAGCAGGCCTTGCTTGCAGGACTCTGTGAAGCAATACAGTTGTTATGCAGCCTCTGGTTTTCAAAAGAAATAGTGGTTGCACTGCAAGAATGGACCATCAAACACCAGCTAGGATGAGTGAAGCAGGATAGCTCAAAGATGATCAAGAATTGATACTCGTACTTAGGGTTTCATTCCTTCTCTTTCGGTGTCACGTAAGAGCAGTGCTTCATTTGAGCCAATGGTTGGTGCTTGGCATTAGCACTTAACTGTCAACACCAGCTCTTATGATATTCTGCCACATGGTGGGGCTGTTTTTCTAATTTAGCAACGAGAACAACAACAGTTGGTTAATAATGCTATATACATTAGAAATGACTAATACCTGCTGCCCAAGCAATTATTGTAGCTTTTGAAGCCTGGAATAGTCTGAATGGACACGCATGTAGAAGTGTGATGTTTAGCAGTTGCATTAGGACTGTCATTGGCAGGGCTACTAGGTCGTAAGAGCTGCAATGGCCTTCTGACAAGCGCCCAATTTTTTCCTTTACAAATTAAGCACCGCTTAAGAGTCCACAATCACATTTTCAAACCCTGATCATTTAATTATTATTGTGGGATGAGCATGCAGTGGGGTCATTTGACTTTTTAAATTTCTCGGACTTGCTTGCCTAGTTGCACTTATAGACAATAGCTTAAAAGTTTGGTAAGTGTAAATTAGACTTCATGTCAGATGTAATCATTATATGTACACTTCATTTTGGATGATTTATAAAAAAGAATTGAGTCATATTTGAGCATGTGTTCATCCAATCCATGAATAATAGAGCCGGCTGTCGACTGGAAACTAAGAATCTAAGGGGCCGATTAACAAACCAAAATTGTTGTGCTGCGCTGCATTGCATGCAGGGGAAAGAGAGCAAGACAGCATCATATCTAATAAGATATGGTGCTGATTTTCTTGTCCAATCGCTGATGCACTTTCAAGCTGCTAGCACCACACACTCAGCTTAGGACTATGGTGCTATAGTGTGTGCATGATGTCTAGAAAAGGTTTTTACTGGAGGAGTATGTTTCCTGTATAAAATACTATGTGCAGAAATACCTTAAAACCTTTCTCTGTTTTGTATGAATGTTATACAATGCAGCATATATGCAGTTACAAATGTTTAAAGAAAAAAAGTATTGTCCTAAAAAAGTATTCTCCTACTGTGCACCTGCCTAGAGGAGGCGCATTTTTCTTAGCAAACCCTGTCAAAAAATGTTATTATGCATGCATTTAATTTTTGTAGGCAGAGCTTTGCTTCAAAAACCATAGGTGACAACATTAATATACCCATGTACATCCATGGAACATTCTTTGATGCTAAGTAACACAATCTTAAAGTACTACTTGCATTACTTTTGGACAACTTTACAGTGCAAAAAAATGTTTGTGCTGGAAAGTAAATTGTTAGTCAACACTTTGCACCAATTTGAGTCACATTTTGTGACTTTACACTGGCATAATGCCTTGATAAATCTGTCTCTATTTGCTAAAGATCTGTTTCTGTAATAACTAAAGGTCTGTGTATTATGTTAAGACTGGCTTTTTATTTTTCAAAGTAAAAAGTGGCTTACAATGTTTACTGAAAAATGAAGGCATTGTCTGTTAGCTGAGTATTGTCTAGTAAAAGACTATTTAGTCTGAATGACAAGGAAAAATCTATGACAAAGTAAAATATTGCAATTGAGATGCCAAAACCTATCAACAGGAGACGTTATCCTAATAATTTAAAACCCAGTTTCAAAAACATGGTTCACCCACACAGTCATCTTAGGTGCATAAAATTGTTTCCAGGCATGATTATATATGCTGGTGAAATGGTACCCAGTACAAGCAACTTAAATTGATGTCTGTGGAAGAGGAGCAATTCTCTACATTCTAACTAACCAGAATTGTTAGGAAAACATTTGCACCATATAGTGAGATAATACAACAGACAATGTTTTTTTTTTGCATAGTTCTATTGCAAGCACTATTTGGTGACATGTGTGCCAGATGGAATATTTTAAAGAACAGAATACATAATTGTCTTTCATAACTGTATGTTAAAAAATGCTGACCCAATAATGCTGGTAAACAATAGAAGAGTATTGAAAATGCATTAAAAAATCTTTGGGGCTTACCGCTTTGAATCTTTGGGGAAAGTGGCTAATGGTGTGTTATATTGAACTATAGGCCAGCAGTATTCTAAAAAAAGTATTTTTGTAAATTTGTAGGGGTAGGTGGAATTAGCAAAATTGCCTTTCGCAAACTTCCGCGAAATGGCAAAAAATCTACGCGAACACGTGGAGATTTTGCGTGTTCGCAGAGATTTTCAGAGGTGGGGCTTCTTTGCGAGTTCATAGTGCTTTTCCACGTCACAGCTGCGTAAAGGGCCAGAAGAGTTGTCTCTCCAATGACCATGTGTGTGTAACTTTGCCATCGTGCCGAAAGGCGCCGGGGTCCCATGAGTGAACTGTCCATCATAGTGGGTAAAGTGCGGGAAGACGGTGCACACTGCTAGTGTGTGTGACGGGCCCATACGGACGGGCTTCTATGTGAGTTCACATGCCTCTTGTGTTTATAAAAGTTCAGAGACCGATCAGAGCAGCAGATGAGGAGAAAGAAGCTCCTGGTCACAGGGACTGCACGGTGATCGCGCTTGTGAAAGTCAAGGATGCAACGCCTTGACAAAGCTCACAATTTTTTGGGGGCTGATTAATGAGTTACCGAATTTGAGCTTCAGCTCAGGCACCTGTAAGTGCTTCCTGTAGAGGTTTAATTTTCGTGACAGGAGCATCGTGCCAGAATGAATCCTGCCCTTCACATTTATCCAAGAAGACGCCACCGTTTTGTGCGATACCTCTACTCAACTCAGTACTTCCTAATGGCTAATCAGTAGGTGCTACCTCCTTGGGTAAATGTATAGTGGTTTTCCTACACTACGGCTGCGTAAAGGGCCAGAAGAGTTGTCTCCAGTGACCATGTGTGTGTAACTAACTTTGCCATCACGCCGAAGGGTGCCAGGGTCCCTTGAGTGAGCTGTCCATCCTAGTGGGTAAAGGGCGGGAAGACCGTGCACACTGCTAGTGTGTGGGGTGGGGCCAAACAGGTGGGCTTCTATGTGAGTTCACATGCCTCCTGTGTTTATAAAAGGTCAGAGACCGATCAGAGCAGCAGATGAGGAGAAAGAAGCTGCTGGTCACAGGAACTGCACGGGGATTGCGCTAGTGAAAGTCAAGAACGCAAAGGCCTCCATCAAGCATCACAGCTAATTTTCGACGGTAGATATGGGGAGAAAGCACACCTGCCTAGCTTTGACAAAGCTCACAATTTTTTTGAGCTGATTAATGAGTTACTGAATTTGAGCTTCAACTTACCCACCTCTTTTAGTTATATCTGTAAGTGCTTCATGTTGAGGTTTAATTTTTGTGACAGGAGCACTGTGCTAGAAAGAATCCTGCCCTGCATATTTATCCAAGAAGACGCCACTGTTGCAATACAATTTCCATTCCGGCGCGGATCGCGGAAGATTTGAAATGCCGAAATTTCGGAAATTCCGCAAGCGGAACTGAATTTGCCACCCACCCCTATAAATTTTGTCAATTATATGAACTTTCGGAAAACAATCCCAGCTCTCATTATCCCAGACCTTTGTGTCAAATTTGACACAATCTCACACTTCATCCTCATCAGGTACCTGTACAAGATTAACGTCCAAAACCCAGCTCTCGGCTGGATCTTCTCCTTCCTAACTGAGAGAACTCAAGTTGTCAGCCTGGTACCTAACTGCTCAGAAGCTGCAAACTCAGCTCTAATGTGCTCAAAGCGCATTGCTCAGTCCTAACCTCTTCAAAACAAACACTCTCTCTAGGCAATGTCATCCATGCACATGATGGTAACAAACTCTCCTTTCAGATGACATTCAACGTATACTCTCCCTCTTGAACAAAAGCCCCAACACAAGAAACAAGTTCACTGTCTGGATGACAGAAGTTGGTAACTAGATTAAAGCCAACTGTCTCAAGCTCAACACAGACATGAAGAAAAAGTAGTGCTCTTTGGCAAAAACATCTCACCAGGGAACTCAAACTGGTGTCTGGCCAAACTCAGACCCCATAAACACTCACACCCAAAATCTAAGCCATGATCCTTGGAATAATAATCAAAAACAAACTGGAAATGACGACACAAGTCAATTCTGTCACTGCATTCTGGTTCCACACCCTAAAGATGTGGAGGAACATCTTCAAATGGCTCCCACCCAACAATATAAAAGCTGTCACTCATGCCCGAGTCACCACCATGTAAACTATGGGAAACCCCTCTATGCCAGGATCGCCAAGCAACTCCTTAAAAGACCATAAATCTTCCAGGACTTGGCAGGCAGACATCCTCGACCTCCCACACAGAACTAACAAACCACCACACCTAAGGGAACCACACTGGCCTCCAATACACAAACATGCTCAATTCAAACTTCTCAGCCACACATTCTAGACACTGTGGGGCAGATTTAGAAGCCTGTTGAGACACTTTTGCACCATCGTTGCATCACCTTTTGTGATGCAGCGGTGGCATAAACAATGCTCCACATTGAGGCCCATTTACAGCGTGATGCATCTAGGGAAATGCATCACGTTGTAATCCCCTGCGCCACATTATACCTGTCGATACCTAACGCTCACCCCCAGTCAACTGATCTGGGTTTAATCCATCATCATTCTTTAGCTCACCCCACTACCCCAGTTCAGACATGGCCATATGCAAATCAGTCTGACCTTGTGCCTCATGGGAAAAGTCCAGCCCGAACTGCCAAGCCATGTCTTCCCTGGACCGGAAACAAGCATCCTGGGACCGGTTTCAGATTCATAATGGAGTGAGCAAGGGACCCACGTCTGGGCATACCCTGCCAACTCGGGATGAACAAAGCGATACCAAAGGGGATGAAGGACCTGTGTCAGGTATATGGTATCCAAGGTGGGCATTCCCACGCAGAAAAGCCTAGTTGAAGTGACACAGGGTAATGTACAAGATTTCACTGCGCCACTTCTAGGATGCCACTGCGTCAAAAACGTATGCCTGCTTGGAGCAGGCGTGAGGAGTGATGCAGTGTATTGAGTATAGGCCTCCCCAAGCATTGCTGGAGTTGCATAATGCTTCCAACACAACAGCAGCAATACATGACTTTTGTGCCGACAGATGAGTCAAAATTTCAGACGCATCTGTCAATCGTTGCGCCATGGTGCGCTGTATTGTAAATACAATGCATCCATGGTGGTGCAAGGATTTCTTTGCTCAGCACAAGGAAACTGATGCATCCCTGCTTTAACGCAGAGATGCGTCAGTTTCTTGTAAATAGACCCCTGTATAACTCAGGCCCTATTCACCTGAACAGTCGCCTCTCCTTCCTTCAGACACCCAGACACCTCAGTTCTGCCGCACTCTTACTCGCACACATCCCACTTATATACAGAACCATATCAGGAGGAAAGATGTTCTCTTACATTGCTCCTTAATCGTAGAACAGCTTTCACTCCACATCAGAGCATTTTCCTCTAGTCTTGAATTCCACAAGAAGTGAACCCCGCTCCTCTTTTAACCAAACTCCCAGAGTCATGGCCAGGCACACACACCTGCTCAGCACCAGCATTGCCTGCTGAACAATAATTCTTAACATAACATAACATTTCAATTTTATGGTGGGTTTTAATATACAGTAGGAAAGTTGGCCAAAATGTTTAATAATAGATGCAGAAGTTTGTTGAAGTCTTTAGATAGTGTTACCATAGATTCTCTAGAAAATGGGTTAAAAGGTGCACATGTTATGAACATTTGACTAAAAGCACCAACTAAACTTTCCAAGAACAAAAGGAAGCTCTAGAGACAAAGGAAAGCACAAACAGTACAGAGACACATTCTTCACACAGACACTTAACTGAGACATGGGCGTAGGCATGAATATGGCTTGTGCCCTGAAGGAGCCAGACCTATCTCCAGCCAGAGGAAAAGATGCTGGCAAGGCAGTAGCCAAACTCCCAATTTAGAGCATTGGGATTCAATGGTGGAGGAAAATCCAAGCTCGTACTGGTATCTCGCTTTCTCTCCCTCCAATCACCTTCACAGAAATTGTACTTATTGGGGCAGGTTCCAATCTTGGTCGGAAGGGCCCCGAATCGGGTTCGGCATTGCGGCTCCGAATCGGAGGCTGGACTTCCGTCTGAGTCGTACACAGGCTAGTACGGTGCTCGATTCGGACAGCTGGATCGAGTCGGAGCGTCTGGCTCGAAATAGCTCCCGGAATCGGACTTCGGGGGTCCGTGTCGGACCCCCTGTTACCCGTAGCCTTACGACTTGGACACAGGGGAGACACCTGGTTCTCCCCAACACAGGCAAGTACGGTGCATATTGCACCGATGCGTACCCACTGTAGGGGGCACACTTGTTCGCGACAAACCCATTCAATCAATGGGAGCACATGTACCCGTTGTATCAAATGGCAGGGTAGCAAGTGCATCCAGGCTCCTTCCATCAGCCTGTTCTCTATTGTGTTTAATTTGTTTGAAGCCTGAGCAGTGATAAAAGGTCACCTTGAACCACTTGCATATGCTAATGAATTGGCAGCTAATATTTTGATCCTTACACAGTTGTATAACACAATATCAAGATAAACACTGAATATCGAATTCCACAAATATTGCCAAGAAAGTACTGATTTTATTGCTCTTGTTTCTCACTTTCCAATACTTCAAAAAGAAAGCAATATGTTCCACTATAGAAATAGTGCCATCAAAAATATCTAAAATACCTAAATATCATTAAAAAAACATAGAAACACTAAACATCATTCCAACAATAACAAATACTAAACATAACTGAAATATAGTTGTTCTAACAATAAAAAACTAAGCACCTTAACAGCTGTAAAGATACAATATTATAAAATGTAATTCATTCACTAAAATAAAAAATACAATGACACTTATATACCTAATAATATAGATATTTCTTAAATTACTATAAAAGTAACTAAAATGAATAATTAACCATGACAAAAATAATACCTGATAACTGATAATATATATATATATATATATATATATATATATATATATATATATATATATATATATATATATATTTATATAAAACACTGCTATAATACAAGCAAACACTAATTAGTGCTCACCAAATAACTATAAACAATAAATAAATTCAAAAATCGAAGGCAGCGTCTAATATCCTTACATTTTAACATAATGAACTAATGACACTTCAGTAGTTCAAAAACAGAATAAAACAGCCACACAAATATTTAATCATTTTTTTCACTGAAAACTGTACACTACAAGAAGCAGAAAAGCTGCTGATTTGCTGAAAAACACCAAAAGAGAAAAATTCACACTTGAAAAATACCTTTCCTATTTCATGTGTCCTAAATACAGACACGCAAACACATCCAAACCAAAAAGGAAACATCACTGAATATAAAACTGGCTACATATTTCAAAATCAAACATGACAAAGTAAAAAGTATGTAAAATATAAACAATTTTATAAATGATTAACTAATAACTTCATGTATAACAGTAAAATAAACAATAGGTAAAAAAAAGAACTAAGGGCCTGATTATGATGCTGGTCAACTTTCGTCTGACCAGCACCGTGGCTGAAGCAGGAACACCGGACTAGAAGTCGGTGGTTCGGCTGCCTGCATTACGATGCAACCGCCTTTACGACGGTCGTAATGTGTAAACTTTGCATTGCGCCGTGTGCTACGGGCGGCAGCACATGCTGCATTACAAAATATACACAGTTAGGCATCCTTGCACTAAGTGGCAGGCACCATATGGTCATGTAATTACTATGGCGGGACCGCAAAAAGTTAGTCGGCCGGTCCCATTCCCCACCGGGATGGCAGTCGGACAAAAGTCAGATCGCCATCATAATCAGACCCTTCGTTAACAGAACTATAATAACTTAAAATGATGGATTGCACTTTTAAAAAGAGTGAATAGACAATATATAAAATAGATTGTAGTATAAAAAATGGAATATACATGTTAAAAAATTATGTGAAAAATATAAATGTGATATATAGGTGAGAAAATATAAAAAATATCAAATACTAATGTATTAAAACACATATTAAAGTATAACAAAAGAAATATATGTTTAAAAATGTTTATGTTGATAAAAAATGCATGTACTTAACAATTATGGAAAACATGTATAACCATTTATGTTTAAATGAAAATAAATATAGACTGTATAAAAAACATATGGAAAACACAATTTTATATGTTACTATAATGACTACATGCAATAAATAGCCTTACCTTACAAAAACACAGTGTCATTTGTACATTTTCACCTAATAATCTAAAATGTAAATCATGCTGTTAAACATTTTTCATTTACATATAAAAACTACTTTCACTTATAAAACTACAAACAGAAAACATGCTTAAAAACAATTGTAATTCCTATGTTAAAGATACTGAACCAAGTGTTCATCTGATAATGCTGAAAATTAAATATTCCAATTCCAATCCAAAATATATTGTAGAAAATCTTAAACATTAAAGGGTGTACATTTGCTATGCCTTATCTAATTAAAGCCACATTAGGGAAAGCGTTTGATTTTGAGGCAGTAGATTTGTTAATTGCACTCTACAGCCTTATTACGAGTATGGCAGTCATGGAACCGCCGTACTCGAGGTGGCAGTCTGACTGCCACCACCCCAGCAGTCCGACCACTGTATTACTATGGTGGCAAAGGGACCGCAACCAGACCGCCGCCTCCACCGATATCCAGGAACCCTTAGCAGTGGCGTTGTGGAAAATGGTGGAGCTGCTGATGTCAGCCTTGCTGAGCAGATTACAACTTGCATTTCCACCACCCATTTTATGGCAGGGACCCTGCCACGAATAGAGAAATGCAGGTAAGGGGGCCTACAGGAAGAGTGCCAAACTCATAATAAAGCCATCTATGTCACACTGGGGAAAGATTTTGGATTTACAGGGAGGTTTATTTACTATTCCTACTCCATTCTAAGCCACATTGAAAAAGCATTGGACATTAAAAGCTGTACATTTACAACCCTCACCGTTCCCAGTTGCGAAAATGGTACGAAGACAGCTTGAATTGATAAAGTTAGAATGTATGTGACCATTTTTATACAGTTTATGGTGTTTTAGTGCTGTAAAATGTGATCACATGAACATCCACTAACAAAATGGAGGAAGACACACATATTACTCAAGGAAAACGAATAGGGTACTGCTCAGTCACATGGCAACCAATGCACGAATTGCAGTGTTTCCGTGAATAATGAGTTAGCACCTTTGATTGATCAGCATTGGTTCCGCTGGCAAGAAATCTGTGATTTTCTCCCTCCTAATGGGCACAAGAATTGCAAATGTATGTGTTTTCCCATCCATATGATGTCTCAATTGCCCACAAGGTCCTTATCCGCAAACCATTAGCTCTGATATAGATTAGGCATTGCTCGTCTTGTCTGTGTGAAGTGCACATGCACAAGGGCTAGCCAGTTTAGTGGGACAGAGGCAAATAAGTAGCCTCGTACCTCAAATAAGTTTAAAAGAATTATAGCTTAACGCCTTCAGTGCTCATGACGAGCTCAGCTCATCATGACTGCCGCGTCGCTCCCACGTGGGGATAATTCACCCGCTGTGCTGAGCGTTCTATTAAAAAGGGCGTGGTCATGACGAGCTCAGCCCATCATGAGCACAGCGCCACTGTGCTGCATGACACGCCGAGCTTGTCATGAGCACCGTGGCACAACAGGCATCTCGCGTCCCCCCCACACCGCAGAGGAATTAGCCCTGCGGTGAAGGGGTTTTACAAGGCAAAGGATTTGGGCCTTTAGAGTATCTAAACTAAATATACCAATGTATTGCTTGTTTAGTTACAAGATGAGAGGATTCTTCATGAGAACATTTGCAACAGACAGATGACTTTAGAGTACAGCAGACTGCCATCTCTGAAATCCCATTGCTGCCACTGTCCTTGGGTGGTAATGCCAAACCAAAGTTGCAAGAGGAACTTTGGGGGAGCATGTTGTCATAACCACTATCTCTTCCCCTCAGCCATGGACATCTTCAACTTTGCAAATGGTAAATGAATTCCGCCAGTAATTTGTACACTTGAAAAGCCTCCTTATAGGCATCCATCGCTACTTCTTCCTACCAGTGGTAACATTTTTCATTTTTGCCCCCGTCGTCGCCAATGGCCATGTCGGCCTATTCTTTCACACTTCAGTCAGGCTCACAGCTAAACACATCCTAAAAAAATCTCTATTTTGTAGAAATAGTGGAAGATCCATGAGGTTTAATGCTAAATTGAAACCTTGTTGGTGAATATAAGGGAGGGTTGAGCAGGAGAGGCGGCATGAGCGAAGGGAACCAGGGTGCTTACAAACTTGGCTATCCAGAAGAAGAGATATCCACTGGGTGGAGAGGTCACATGGGCAGTGGATGATTGGAGGAGATATCCACTGGGTGGAGAGGTCACATGGACAGTGGAAGATTGGATGGGAAATAAACACAGCGGAAATTCCAGTAGAGAAGATATGCTGAATAGGGTGTGCACTAGAAGAACATGCTTGCATGGAGAAAGTCTTAAACAAGAAAATAAATATATTATCCTGTAGGAATGTGACAGGTGGCAAAGAGAGCCCTGGAAATGTAGGGAGATGGTGGAGACAGTGTGTGTGGTGAACTACGTGGAAAGGAGAGCTCAGTGAAAGGATTGCAACTTGTAGTGGATAATGAGAAGAGAGAAATCTCCTGAAAAAGGAGAAGCGGACACATTAGAGACCAAATTTCAACAGTATTAAAAATATGCTGATAGTCAATAAACTCTTTGGAAGGGAGGGCCGAGGCATAAACTAATGTTTTGTTAACTTTAGACAGACAGCTATTCCAAGAGAGGCACCTCTACACCTGCCTGCTTACTGCATTTTTATTTTTGGATTCGATTTTTAAGCATGGCATGTGACAAGTGAGAAATATGTGGAAAAGATGACTTGCTAAAGGTTTCAAAGACTTTTGTGGAAGAGCCCTTGAACCCTTTTCAAGTCAGGAGCATGGAGGCGTTCCTTAAGTCTGGGGTTTCACTTCTGCCATTTTGGCCACCTTTCTCCATCTACATCCATAGCTGACACTTCTGCTCACACATGAAAGCCAGACAAGCCATTTCCCAACAGACTTGAATCTCCTCCAGATTCAAGTACATTTTTTGCCCTCGAATCGTACCAATGCAACAACGTTTGCCTAGAATAGAGGCGGGGCTAGCTCGTACATGCTTTCAGAGCAGTTACCATTATATACATTATATCTCATGTATAGAATTGTACAAATTCGGTCCAGAGCTCAGGGTGTGAACGCTTTCAAATAATATAACTGCAACTCCAAAGCTAACTAACAATGAGTGAAGTAGAATGAGGTAGATGATATCCCTGTATTCAGTGAGGGAGATGACATCACTGTATAAAAGCTAAATGCAGTTCAATCGCTACTTACAGGGGAGGGGAGGTGTTAGTAAGAAGCACCGCTACAGCTTTTGTTTCACTGCAGCAAAACTGGCTCACAGTGGCAAAACCGGCCTCCCACCCCTCCGGCCCACCGGGAAACACCCAGTGCCTACTACGGCCAGTCCAACCCTGTCAAAAAGAAATTCCATATCTTTACATACTTGAAAAAAACTGCTGCGTTGGGTCATACAAACCTTTTAAGGTGGAGAATAAACAAAAAACAATAAGATCGAAAATCTGCCCGACCTCTTTTATCCCATAGTTATGCCACACCTTAGCCATGGGATTGTGGAACATAGATTGAGATTTAGGGCTACCCCAGACTGATGACAGTGGCGTAACACAGGCCCCTGCAGCCCCCGCGGTGCAGGGGCCCACCAGGCTCCAGGGGGACCCCCTCAGCCCAGTACTCTGCCCGGAGAGCTCCTGATTGAGTCCGGAGGGGACCCCTCCACGTACCTTGCAAGGGGGCCCCCTCAAGTTTCGTTTCACCAGTGAGTTGTGTGTATAAATGCACGGGGGCCAAAGAACATTTATCCCTAATTTCCCCCCAGATTCTGATGATCTCTTTGTTAATCTTGAAGCGGACCCCCTTATAGAAATCAGGGTCTGAAAGGCTGCAGAGAAACTACCTGAAATCTGGCCCTAGAGCCATTTGTTAACCGAGTACAGACAGGTTCGGATTGAGGTCCATTAGGAGGTGCCTAATATAGCCTCCAAAGGCTGCCCAGAAATGGGAAACATCCTTTACGGCGCAACTTTTACCACGCAGTGCCTTTACAACGCAGGTTTTTCAACACAAGTCATTACCACGAATTGCGCTGGAGGGCGCTCTAAGATAGGTATTAGTTTAATTTACTATCCAACACCTTCCCTACTATCCATGGGGACTGGAGTTGGAATAGTAAATTAAACTATTCACTATCCAGCACCCCTCAACGCAAGTCGTTGTAACTACTTGTGTTGAAAAACTTGCGTTGTAAAGGCATGCATGGTAAAAGCATGCGTTGTAACAACGTACATCCCCCAGAAATAGTTTAGGATTCCAGGACTGACTGACACTTAACAAAATACAGAAGCTGAAATGCGTTATTGAAAAGAAACCTCGACTTTCTTGGTGGAAAGCAGTATTTTAGGAACCTGCACATGCTTGTCAATCAACTAACTTAACTTGGGGTCATTTTTATGAACGTGTGGGCTTTTTATGCTGACTTGAAAGCATGCTGATATCATTGGGTTGTCTGCAGTTCGGGCCAGGATACAAAATACTAGAATACGCTTTCACAGCTCGCTTAATGAGATTTGTGGTAACTATTGGACACCTTAACAACAATTTGCTGCCAAATTGTGTTGCAAAATAAAACGTAAAAATAAAATGGTGGGAAATGGTCCTGGAACTATTATGATTGGCCTCAGAGGATAATGCATGCCAATGTTCTGCAGCTGTGTGGTAAATAAGTTTAGAAATTAGATTTAAATTCACAGGAGTCTATGCTGCTGCCAGTCCGACAGCTCCACCTAAATCGCAATAAAGTTTCCTCAAGAATCACAAGGGACCGGTGCAAGACAACAAATGATGCAGAGAATTCTACGCAAACCTGTGCACTGAAAGCATAACACATCCTGCAATTCTGTAAAGAACAACCATTGTGGTTTAAGCACAGGGCGTAATAGTATATGCATTATGCACAGCAAAGATCTATATGGCAATGACACCTACATAACATTACAAATGGCCAACTAACAGCAAATCCAGAAATGAAATTTGAGACTGTTTTTTGTTACTACAACTCCAGTGGTGGTATCACAGAGGAACATTTCTTTATCACTATATTTTTATTGACTGGTCAGTGCTATTCGTCCACTGCTTACTTCAGGGAGTTTTTGTTGTTGTCTGTGTTCAGAATCCTCCTCACTGAATCCTGGATACAATAAACATGGGTACCCTCTGACCACCGCTGCTCCCTGACAACGAAGCCCACTGATCATTGTGCTAGTATTGGATTTGTAAAGGCAAGTGGCTTTTATACAACACAAAAAGTATAACAGTAACACTGGCAGTGGCATCAGTGGCATCAGTGGCATCAGCTTTGGAATTTTAGGTATACCACGCAAAGATGACCACTAGCTTCTGCCACATTGAATCCAGATGGAAAGTGGTGGCCATACTGCAATAGCATAACTATGTTAAAGATCACAACAAATAGAGGGGCATATTATCAACAAATAGCGATATTTATCGCTAAATAGAGTTAGCGGCAATTTTTTTAGCGCCGCGCATCACTGGATTTTATCGCTGAGATAACGTGCTATTAGCAATGTTTATCTCAAAAGCGATAAAATTCCCGGCGATAGCGGCAAAATCCGTGAATATTGCTAAGAATACAGCGATATTCACGCATTATCGCTAACAGGGTCTTAGCCATTATATCCACCTCCCATTGGATATAATGGCTAAGAACTGGTCTGAGCAGGTGTTAGTTTTTGGAGATATTCGTGCTTAGTCTGAATATTTGCATCGCTACGCCTGTGTTGCTAATAGGCGATAGCGATGTTAGCGACTGCTTTCAGTCGCTAACAGGTTGGGTACGCCCACTTTGCATGTCATTAGCGATAAGTATCGCTGACTTGCAAAGCGGGCCCCAAACCGCTCGCTATCGCCTACAAGCTGTCGCTAAATGCTGTTAGCGACAGCTTGCTAATAGGACAATAGTATTATTGCCGCTAAGGTGCCAAAAATGGCCGCCAGAGCGGCGAAAATTGCCTATCTCCCCCCCTTGATAATATGCCCCAGAATTCCAATATGGCTGTCACATTACGCCACCTTGTTCCCTGGTGCAAAGTAAGTCAAAGCAGCAAGTCCCGTTCGCATACCAATTACACCACCTTACCAATAGATCATAACAATGTCACTATTTTTTCTCTTCAACCCAATTGAAACATACATTTATCCATACTCAAACCCTAACCCTCCCTATCTTTCTAGCTACTCTTTTATGTACCACCATAGACCCCTACCTACTCGCTTAGCATAATCCTTCCCCAACTAACTACATTTATCCCTGTGGTCAGATCAACTCACTTTCAACAACCCGGCACACTTTCTTGGGACAACCTACAAAATACTACCACCTCCTCCCTCCCCATTGCATCCACCCACACAGAAATGAGGCACAGTACTCCCAATACATGCTATTACTTCCCACCCTTCTAACCTCCAATATTCAGTCCAACACAGCATGCTAATCTCATCCCTAGATTGCCACACTCTGTCCTTCATTTTTTTTATCACTAGGATGTACTACAAATTGTACTACAAATTGTACTACAATTTGCCATCCCATCTCCTACAACACATCAGAATTCCAATATTATCTCACCTTTTCATAAGCCTTCACCCCTAAACACATACTAACCAACACATTCTTCACATAAAAGCAGTCACTCACAATTTACTACCACATCTAATACATAACCAATGTGTCCACCAGGCTAGATCGCACACCTTCCCACTCACACATCTTATAGGTTCCTTCCCCATTCAACACCTTAATACCTCAGCAAAACACAACACATCACAAATCCATTAATCCACAACTCTGCCAATTTAGGGCGTACAAAGCATACACAAGGAGCTATATTGGACTGAGCACTGAAACATTGTTTGACCTAAGTTGGCAGGGTATGCCCAGGCGTGGGTCCCTTGCTTACGTTGCCACTGGGTTCAAGCTAGCCTAGCTGATGAGGGGTTTTATCCTGAAACCGGTCCCAGGATGCTTGTTTCCGGTACAGTAAAGACCTGGCTTGGCAGTTTGGGCTGGACTATTCCCATAAATTACAAGTCCAGACTGATTTGCATATGGATGGGTCACTCTTAACTGGGGGTACGAACTGAGATAAAGAATGATGATGGATTCAATCCAGATCTGTGACTGGGGGTGAGCGTCTGAAAAGTTTCACCGCTACGCCCATCATCCTGTTGTGTTTGCTTTACATCCTTATGCGTCCATTATTTATCTGTTGCCTCCTGTTCGTTGAAATCTACTGCTTCTCAAGTTGCATTTCCCTCCTTTTGTTAAAGGTCGAAGGTGGAAACATCTCAAATATGGGCTGGTAACCTCCAGTATGCCGAGGCCTACTCTTCCTTGGCATGGTACTTCACCTCTTATCACCTCCACTATTAAGACCTAAAATAGGAAATACTACACCCAAATTACTCATATCGCAGGGCACGGTAAGATTACTGCACCCTTAGAATGTGTCGGCTCAGGATTACATAGTAACAATGTGAACACACCCTCGCTGATTCCTTTCCACAGTTCAGTGACTGTTTCACTGGACTCTTCTATCTGATTTTCACAGGTGAAACCTGTCCTCGAGAAACCCCGAGGAAGCTGTGCTAGTGCACATATTTTAATAACCCAGTTTTAATCAAATTTAAGGATTACAACGCTAAACTGACTTGATGTTCTGTGAAATACTGCTTGGGCAGGAAATATAGAATGTGGTGTTTACAACATGTCCTGATAAGATAGAAATAAAAATAAAGAAAAGCATGCTGTGCAAAAAAATGGGGTACAGGATAACAAGCGGTGTAAAACATTAGACAAATGGATGGTGCCTCTGATCATGCATTTTAATATTTTTGATATAGATTTACAATGTGTCTGTTGCTCTTTTGTATCAGGCTGTGAGACTCTCGTGTTAACATTGCAAAAACAGGTGCATCTTGACTTTGTTATATGCATTGATTCAGGAAGCAAGACGTTCAGATTGTTCTCAGCAAATAAAGCTTTAGTTCCTTTTGACAAAATGTCCCTAAATAAAACCTGCAATTGAATATTCATTTGATTTGTCTGTGGGCTGTTCACTCCACTGTCATGCCTTAAAGACAATTTGCTATATCCTGCATTGAAATAAATAAGTGCTGCTTTTCCCACAATTTGCTATTGCGTATTAAGCCGCTGGTGCAAAAAACAGGGAAAGAAATGAGGGTGTCGGATAAGGGCACTATGGTTTGCAGATGGTAGTAGGGTCGAATGAGGCTGTCCCTACCTACTGTTTCACTTGTGCAAATCTCCTGCGGTACTCCGAGGATGAGGCAGGTGACATGGCAATGCAGTCTCTTCACTTGCATGACCCATATTTCCAGATGTTTGGTATGTGGGTTTCTTTGCTTTGACTTGCTTGACATCGGCTGATTTGGAAAGGAAATGTGAGTCCTATTCTTGGACTGCCCTCCAATTATTTTCCTGGTTGGGGTTGACCCAATGCCCATTTTGAATTTTTTCCTAGATGAAAATTTCATTTTTGAGGCATTCCTGGTGTTTCTACCTTTCCAGAACTTCAAATAAATATGTGTCCATATTTCCCATACTTCACAGGACACTCGGTATAGTGAAGTTTAAAAAAACCCAGCAATATGCATCATATGATGAAAATGTGGTGCAGGGAAGATTTTTGGGCCTCTTAAATTATGTTGCGCAGTTTGTTCGATAACACCTCTTCTAAATGACTGTCGTGGGACAGGAAAAATACACTTCTCTTCTTGGGTACTATCTATTGGTGTGTATGTCAGTCCCCCAAGGTCCTGTTGGTCGTCGGGGGTTACACCTCCTTTCAAAAGGATGTAGATATTGTTTATTAAACAGATGTTCCAACCACAGAAGACAACTGGACAACAATTATTCATATTCATCAAAGGAAGTTGTTGACAATAGAGCTCTGCAAGTTCTTTCTTCTGCTGTCCCTGTTGGATACTGGAGTGAATATAGGCAACTCTAGGGTATAGCTAGCAGTCTAATTCCATGGTGACCTGTACAGGCAGTTGTGAAGAAGCCTCCCACCCTGAAGTTGCAGCATACAGTTAGGGTTGATCCCAAGAGAGACATGAGGTCAATCAAGTCAAGAGTCCTGGGGTTTCAAGAATCCACATTACTTGTGAGTGGGGATGTCCATTTCTTAACATGCTACTGTCTTCTCACCACTAAATTAAGGTCAGCTCCTTCTTCAAGAGGTTGAAGCCATCCTTAATGTTCAGCCTGAAGAGATCTAAGTTCATAATAATTTGTTGTTATTTGCCATTGCCCATTATGTTAGTGGGTTTAGAGGTGTTTGCATATGGGTTATGGGGTAAACATCGTTTACCACCAATACTTGTCCCTGCAGGGAATTTTACACAGTTGTTACAACAACTGCGTTGTAACATTGCATACCATTACTCTGCAAGTCGGAACAACGACTTGTGGAGGGGGCAGAAGGTGTTAAAATCCAACCTCTTCCCTACTGTTGCACATACTGGAGTTGGAATATTAAATTATACTATTCCAACATCCTGCGCCCCCCCCTCTTCCTCTGCAAGTCCTTGTTGAGACTTGCGGGGTAATTGTATGCGTTGTTATTAACAACCGCATTATTATTCCCTGCCGGGAAAAAGAATGCAGAAAAACTAGGTATATTCGTGTTATGCAGTTTATCCTATGGGTGTCCTTAATGAAGTCCTCTTAAAGTCCCAGGTGCTGCACATTGTAGTTGTGTGTCGATGCAATCATCACCGAATAAGTATTTATTTTGTTGGTTCGTGAACAAATGAAATGCTTTCTATTTTATCGTGTAGCTAATAGACAGAAAACCGAGAATCAAATATTTTGCATAGGCACAATTTTATTTTACAAATAAAACACGGCCTTAAGTGGTATATAGTTTCAGAAGTTGCAGTTGATCATGCAAAAAAAACAATTACTCTTAAATGCCCACAGGATTTTAGAAAATATCACTTTAGATTTAGCTTCTGCTCTCCAACTATGTATAGATGCTAAATTACCACATTATCTCATAACTGATTCTTGTAATACTACGATTGTGCCTAGCTTCAACGTTAATGTAATTCTAAAAGTGGCAAGTATTTGTGAGAGTGGCAGCATAATGAAGCGATAATAAACTGAGCGCAATACATAGTTATAAAAGCTAGCATTTTCTTTTCTTTTTACAGGTTCGTTAAATGCCAGGGCATGCCTGCAAATAGAGAACATTACATCACTACTCACTTGTATTATCATGGCAGTATATTTTCTTTCCTTGATCTGGGCTTACTGCCCCTCCCAGCTCCTTTGGCCTGCCCACAGCCTTTCACGTAGCAGTAATTGGGACTGGGAGGTGGGGTGTGCAGCTTGTATCCCACATGCCATTTTTCAGGATATCCGTTCTGAGGCAGAGGCAATGGAGGCAGAGTTAGAAGGAGCTGTATGAGAGATGCCAGTCATGATCAACACGCCTCATGCAGTGTGGAAAGGGCAATGGTGCTGCCTCTTTCTTGTCACTCCACACACTGAAGCTGACACAACACTCTGCCCTTACCTTTAGCGGCCAATCTTGCACCTTGACCCTCCTATTATCTACCCATCAACATATGGCTCTCATGTAAGCCATAAGCTTAACAGTGGTGTAGTTATACATGTCACCATCCACTAGAAACTTGGGATTTTTTAAGTCAACTATTTTCAATCAAACAATCAATCAATCAAACATGACTTATCAATCACTCTTGAAGGTATCCAGGTGCTTAGAACCTGCTACTTTGGGCGCTTTCAGTTGAACAGCCAGGTCTAGAGTCCCATCCTGAATTCCAACAGACAGGATGATGCTGGGAGGTGAAGGGGAGGTCATTCATGACTTTGCAGCGAGGTAAGAGAAAGAGCATACTCCCCTGCTTCGGTGGATGCTGGGAGTGTGAGCGAGGGAGAGGAAGGCAGAGCGCATGTGTCTGGAGGGTTGGTGGAAGTTCAGGCGGTGGTTGATGTATGCTGGTTCTTGGTTGTATAGGGCTTTGTAGGTGTAGATCAGCGTATTAAATTGACATCTCTTCTGACTGCGAAGTCAGTGGAGCTTCTTGAGTGGTAGGTTGTTGTGTGTTCGGTTTGTGAGGTCGAGGATGAGTCTGGCCGCTGAATTCCAGTGGTTAGTTTATTCAAATGGAAAATACAAATTTCTCTATTTTAATCACACGGTTTTCTAAAATGTTTGCAGATATAGAAGGTCCTAAATAAAAGATTTGTGTTGCTCCAAGAACACATTGAACAATCCAGGGAGCAAAATGTAATTTATTTTGCAGTTTTTGAACTAGCATATTATATGGAATAACATAACCCTAACTGTATATTTAAAACGATACTGCAAGTCACTTCAGAGTTCTAATACTTTGTCAAGATAATCGGCCTACAGCCTCATGCCTCTACGTAATCTTAGATTGTAAGTTGTGGTACATTTTCCCAGAATTAAAATAATTTTGAAGTTAATTTTAGTTATTAAAGAAAGTGATGACACACACTTTATAAATATGATTAGACTTTAAAGAATATCCTTAATCGGATCTGATGTTCTTAGGGCATTAGCTAATTAAAATGCATTTTACTCTAAGTCTACAAACTGATGCCTAGGATTTTGATTGGTCACAGCTGGGGATCTCTCAGGTGTACTAGGATCTATGACACCTGCAGCCAGAGCCAGGGCCAGGGCTGAGCAGGAAAGCCAGAACCAGCCCTGGCAAAAATACTCAAAGCAACCCTGATCCCTTTCTTTCCAACCATCCACTATCTTTTTTCTCTCTTCGCCCTTTCTGATTGCTTTCTCTCTACTTTACCCTTACCTCCCTGTCTCTTTCTCTTGAAGCCTCCCAGTACCTGCTGTAAATAAATTCAGGGAGCTGGGAAAAGTGGTAGAGACACCAGGAGCACCCCTTGGTTTTCAAAACCAGCCTCCAAGGATTCCAGCCCACCAGGAAATACCCAGAGAAATAAAAGGCCTGTCCAGCCCTGCTGGCTGCATGTTTCGAGCGATTAAACAGTTATATATATTTTTTCGTTTTCTTTGTTTCTCTCCCACAACTTTCAAGGCACCAAGGCCAAAAATGTGCTAACATTTGATTCAACGCAAAGCAATAAGGCAATTTGCTGAACTACGCTGCATCAAATGGGGAGAGCAGAAATGCACTATATTTACTAGAATATGGCGCACTCCTGATCTCTCCCCCGTGCTGGCATATTTAATGTTGGTTAACACCAATTGGGTACCCTTGCGCAGAGGTGCAAGGGTTCCTGCTTTACAGGCAGGACTGTTTTTCTGCGGGAAGGGACAAATTTCAGCCCAAAAGCAATCCTCATACACATTTTCCTCTTTCTAAGGGTGCTGTTTTCTGCAGAATGAATAACGAGAACACATAGGCACATTTCTCTTCGCTACGCCTCTGTTGAGCGGGTGTAGCATTTTGATGCATACTCAGGTTTACTACCTTTGTTGAATCTGTCAATGCGCCAAAATCATTGGATGGGCACATGGGAAAACCCACTGTCCACCCACAGACACCTTCCAATGCAGAGTAATGGAAGGAAGTGGTTTGTGCTGCCATTCATAATTATGGATTTACTAAGTGATGCAGAGCCAAGCAAGGTGGCTTTGAGTGGCTTAGTAGATATTACTAAAGCCCTTGTGTCGCTTTGCGTGACCCAATGTAATATCAAGGGCTTAGTCATTTTGGGCCGTACTGTGTTGAGGTCATTTATCCTAGACTTTCTGAAAGTCTTAAAGCCCCGTTATCCTCATAAATTGCAATAACAGTCCGACTGTGCATAATTTTCCACAAGCTAAAGGAAAATGTGTGCCAGTCCAACCGCTGAAACGTGTCTTGGAATAACTTGCTGACCCACTTTTCAGCTGACTTGCTACTATGGCTTAATGGACTAAAACAATCATGACAAACATACCTGATAACTCCTTCTGTCATCATAGTGGTACTTGCCCTTTAGTTTTATTTCATCAAGGTGTCCCTTGTGATTTGATCGATCAATGTGAGATTTTCTGAGCCATCGTATAGGTATTCGGTGGCTGGTGCCTAACTGCTTCCCCACATTTAAAATTGGAGCAGCATAATTTTGGCTCCACCCTTTAATGATTGATTAGACCTCATATATGTTTACTTATGGCCTTATGTATTTGTGTGATTTAAAATGATTATTGAAGTGTAGTGCACTAGAACCAATATAGAAGGTGCATTTACTGTGTAACCTTGACATTGATATGTGTGCGCATATTAACGTTTCTTTTACAAGTAACAGCAACTTTCTATCCTCATATATATCTGCACATGTGTGGTTTGAATAACATTGTTGATCTTTTTATATCCATGTACCTATTTAAATTATATCTTGCATTTATCATATAACGGGAAATGTATTTACTCAAATAGTATTTTGCATTCATAAATGTGACTGTGCGTGTATCTGTAATAACGTAGTTCCAACATGTGCTGAGATGCTTGCTGTGCGGAAGTTGTCCAAAGGCCTTAAGCATTTGGATTTTGCAACTTTTAACTGTCAATGTGAATATTTGCTTTGGGTGCAATGTTTTTCTCTCCTCTGCAGGTGCAGCGCATGAAGAAATGACTAGAGAGAGGCACATTGTGTGAACAAGATAGGGAAGCTCAAAGGGAGTATTCTTGGTGAGGACAATAAGACTCACAAGCAAAGGGAGGACTACTGTCTGTGCAGAGTGAGGAGTTGGAATCCACAAACGTTTCTAACACGTGTATCAAATAAGAGAGATACGAGTGTGTCTGCTTAGGAGTATCAGTTGAAGGTGGACACTAATGAGACCTTTGATAGGGGATTCGAAAAGGTTCTTTCTGCAGGTATAACTCAGCAATAATCTTTAGCTTTGTTCAGATTCCTGACAGGATAGTAGAGGTGTAGTCCTCTATGCACTGTTATGTGTCTTTATGCTATGCAATATTTTTCCTCTGAGAACTTCTACAAAAGTTTTGCTATGCTGATACCTTTCTATTTTTTTTATCTAAGTAGGTTTTCCTTCTAACATTAATCAGTGTAGTTTAGTTAAAGAGAATTATTATTACTTCATGCATGTTCTCTCCCTATAACATGGTAACATTGGTTCATGCCCAATTGGCATATTTAATTTACTTATAAGTCCCTAGTAAAGTGCATTACATGTGACCAGGGCCTGTAAATGAAATGTTACTAGTGTGCCTGCTTCTGCCACCCACTTAAGTAGCCCTCTAACCATGGCGTAGGTCTGCCATAGCAGAGCCGGTTGGTGTAGTTTATACTTCTATATCGACCTAGCAAAATAATCTGTATGCTAAATCCAAACCTTCCCTTTTGATACATGCAAGTCACCCCAAAGGAAGGCCCTGGACAACCCAAAGGGCAGGGTGCAATGTATTTAAAAGCGAGGACATGTACTTTTAAGTTTTGCATATCCTGTAATCGACCTGTCATTCTAAGGGAGGCCTTTCCCCAGACATTTTGCCTTTGCTCTTGTTTTTGTTGATTCTTTTTGTTGGCCTTAGAACTCTGAGCATTTTACCACTGCTAATCAGTGCTAAAGTGCATGTGCTTTTCCCCTAAACCAGATGACATTGGTATATACCTGATTGGTATATTTGATGTACTGGTAATTCACTAGTAAAGTGCTATACCATATACCCAGGGCCTTTAACTCAAATGCTACAAGTGGGCTGCATCACTGATTGTGCCACCTATAGAAGTAGCCTTTCAAACCTGTCTCAGGCCTGCCACAGCAGTGCCTGTGTTTGCAGTTTACTGCCACTTTGACTTGGCAATTAAAACTAGTTTCCAGGCCTTAACCTACCATTTTATTACATTTCAGTCACCCCTAAGGTGGGCCCTACATAATCTTAAGGGCAGAGTGCCATGTAAGTAAAATTTAGGACATGTACTTTTAGGTTTGGCATGCCCTGGAAGTGACAAACAGCCTATTTCGTTTTCCGCTACTGTGAGACCTATCATAGGCCAGCAATAGAAGTCCCTTAAAACACTTTTAAGTTGTAATTCCTGATCAGAGAGGAGTCGCTTATTCATGTTTCATATCTTTGAAATGGTAATGATAAATTCTCCTTACTGGTGAAATTGGATTTAGCATTACTGTTTTAGAAACTCCAGTTTTAGAATGTGATAAAAGAACAGATGATGGATGTAATTCTAAATAAATCAAGCATCCACCCCACTCACAGACTTGGGGTAAATCCATCATTTTTTGCTCACCAAGCGACCCTAGTTTGGACCCAGCCATATGCAAATCAGTCTTGACCTTGCTACCCTTGGGAATAGTTCAGCCTGAACTGCCAGGCTAGGTCTTCTCTGGACTGGAAACGAGCATCCTGGGACCGATCCCGGAGTATCACCCTCATCAGTCAAGCCAGTGTGAATCCAGTGGCACAGGGAGCACGGGACATACTTTTAGAAATAGGACATTTCTTTGCAATTACTGCTCTATATGCCTGACAGCCTGTCTCCGATAGATGTCGGGTGGTTGGCACTTTGTGCATTCCCTCTAGACAGCCATAAACAGAGGAAGGTGAAGCTCATCAGCATTCATCTGCATTCTGATGGGTCCTCCCGGGTAGGGAGGAATGGGAGGGGCTGACTCTTACACTTCATTAGGTGGGTTATTGTCCACACACAAAGCACTGATTTACTGCCCATAGATAGCCTGGCAAATAAGACCGGTTTGAAAGGGATCCTTGTGCACTTCACAGAGCTGCTTTAAAGTCACCCTAACAGCAAAGGCACTTTTTGGTATAAGTACTTGGGGGCTTATTTACAAGCCCCTTTGCCGCTGGTGCATCACTTTTAATGTGGAAAGAAGTGACTCACTGGTGGTGCAAGGGGCCTGAAAATAAGTACCTGGGTCTCTGACAGAAGGACAACTGTGCTGCTTAAAGGACTAAACTGGACTGCGTTTCTGGAAGACTGCTTTTCTGTTTGTTGCCCTACTGCCTGCTGCTCCCTGACTCTGCTGAAGAAGAGCTGGATCTGCCTTCCCTACAAGTGATCTCCAAGGGCTTGCTGGCTTGCATCTTGTTTCCTGAAGTCTCAGGGACACAAAAGTCTTCCTGCAATTCTTCTGGTGCTACTGGACACTGCCTTCTGTGAATCATACCCTTGCCTAGGCTGCCCTAAACACTTTCTGGGCCTCTGCAGCTTTTTTGCTACGAAACAAATGCATCATCAGCCTTACGCTGATCGGAAACGATGCACCGCCCTTCGACACCGACGCCGAGTCAGTTCAATGACTGTGGACTTTCAGCATGTGCAGCCAGACAGCGATGCTCTGTGTGGCTTGATGACGACGCATTATCTTTCACTGAGTGAAGCTCAACAACCAATCGGCGACCCAACTGCATAGAAAACAGCAATGCTTTGTGCCCTCAGTGTCAATACTTTACTCCATCCAATGTATTTTCTCAGCGGGCCCTTTGTGGGTCCTGTAGCCGGCCTCCCCTCCATCATGGTAGGCCTGAAGTTTGGATTTTCACTGATCACTTTGTGACCTCAAGTAACCTTTTGACAGATAGTGACTTCTAAGCCCTCATTTTTGCATTTAATCTTTAAAAATGAATATCTCAAATTCTACTAATTGGATTTTTGTCTCTATTGTTCTTAACCTGCGTGGAGTCTTTTTCTGGTGTACTCATTGTGTTACTGTTTGTGTATGTGTTGCACAAATACTTTACACATTGCATCTTTTATAAACGCCTGACTGGTCTGTGCCAAGCTACCACAGGGTGTGCACAGGTTATCTTTCAGTGTGTATCTAGTTTACACTAACTAGAGTGGGAGTTCCTACCTGGCCTGGGTGCATACATAAGCGAACCAGGAATCCCATTTCTAACATCCTGGTAGTGAAACACTCTCAAATTATGTTTTCACTACTGCAAGGCCTATCTCACCCATAGGGTAACATTGGGTTACCTTATTATACTTTATAAGTGTAATTCCCCAATGGGAAGAGATACACCCTTCAAGTTCTGGTGTCTCTGGAGTCATAATTTAAAATCTAAACCTCTGGTTAAGTCGGATTTTAAATTGCAATTCTGAAAATGTTGCTTTTAGGAAGTTTGAATTGTCTTCCTTTAGCCATAGGATACCTGTTTCTGATCACATGTCTGGGGTGGCTGACATCTGGGCTTTGCGTATTCCTCCTAGAAAGCCACACAAAATCGGAGCTCAGGTGTGACTTGATGGGCCATCCTGGCAGGATGGGAGGGAGGAGCTGGATCCCGCCTCAATTAACCTGAATAGGCTGTGTCCTGTCCCCACACAAATGGCTGCACAACCCCCTGCAGATAGTCTGGAGCTAGGGCAGGAAGGCTGGACCTCTGTGCTCTTCAAAGGCTTGTCTTTGAAGTCTCCTCCGCTTCATTGAGACCGCTGGGCCTCAGAAACCGCCACTTCAGTACAATTCTGGGCGCGTCAAGATTCTGCCAGGAGGAAGGACTACTGCGCTGCTGAAAGGACTGCCAATCTGCTGGACTCCTGTTTTGCTGAACTCCTGCCTTGCTATGCAGACATACTGCCTATTGCCCTACTGCTTTGGTGAGGGGACTGGGCCTACATCACTTGACTCCAACGGCTAACTGGCTGGCCTCCTGATCTGAAGTCTCAGGGACAATAAAAGACTTACCTCCAACCTGCTTCTGCATCTAGACTCTGCCATCTGTGAGTCTGCCCTGACAGTGGTGCCACCCCAGTCCTGGACCCTTGGAAGTGGGCTTAAGGTGTATCTCCAGCGGAACCGATGCATCCTCTACTGAGCAATGCATCCACAAAAAGGACTGACACATCTCCCCAGCTGAGCAGCACATCTTTGAGCAGAACTGACTATTCGCTGCTTTTGCGTGGATTGGACTCATCGCAAAAGACTTCCATCGCTACAGACTCAAACATCTGGGATTGATGCATTGCCTCCGAAAGCGCAACACTTTACCCGGCATAAGCTCCTCGCATCAGCATCGACAACAGATCTCCACATTGCAGCTTCACTTCTTATCAGAAACGATGCATCACCCATGCTGCTCCTTGCATCCTTGACACCCTACTTTGCATCACAAGCCCCATCAACAAGATCCTTGACAGTGATGCATCAGGATCTCCTACCACAGCCTTGGATCACCTTGGAATCGACGCATCGCCTTGGCTACGCAATGCATCTTCGATGTGGATCCACACAATTTTCACTGAATAGGGTACTTTGGAACAGCAGGCCTAACTGGGTCCCTGTAGCCAGCCCGTGCTCCATTGTAATTAGCCTGAACTTTTAACTTTGTCCCGGTACGGCGCAAATAGATATCCCAAATTCTTGGCGCAATTCTACCTAAAAACTTTGTAATTTAATATCTCAAAATCCACCAATTCAATTCTTGTTGTGTTGATCTTGTTTTGCTCATTACATTAAGCAAAATGTTTATAACCTGGTGTAGAATTTTTTGTGTTGCTTTTGTCACTGTTTTACTGTTTGAAATGTTGCACAAATACTTTATATATTGCCTCTAAGTTAGGCCTGATTGTTTTGTGCCAAGCTGCCTGGGGGTGAGCACAGGTTAATTTAGGGTTTACATGCTTCTTACCCTGACTAGGGTTGTGGTTCCTGCTTGATTAGGGCTCATACCCCAGTCAACCACCAACCCAATTTCTAACAGATTCTATCACCCATATTGTTCAATATGTACATCAAGCTATAGGCCTAGTTTATGAACTGGTCACATAAGTATAAGGATTGCACAACATCTAACTGAAAACAGACATACAAATGTTTGCATATTAATACACTGGTTTAACAGTGTTCTCTATGACACTAAAAGGAGAGGTTTTTCAATTTGCTTCAAAGCTGTGCTTTCCTCCATGCATCTGTTACATTTTGGCGGTAGGATTTACTGTACAAGAGCAATGGGCATTCCTAGTTTGATTAGATAAAAGGAAAGAATGAATACAAAATCTGTGACTGCACTTGCAATTAATCAGATTACCAGACTATGAGGCAATTTTGAGGAGTAATATCTCTAAAGCACTTACCACTTGAACAATAATGAGTTTACCAAGTATGGACTTAGACCCCCAGAAATTCAAAAAGGTGGCATTTATAAGATGAAACAGGATATAATTCAAGGAAACAAGAAGCACAGCAATTCCAGAACCTACATACAATTTTCCGGTCTCTGCCGGAGAAACCATAATTTGCTACCACAAGGGTGGGAATAACAGCTAGAAATGATAATTCCAAACCCACTATTCCTAAATTCCATGTGCCAGGGCAGGCAACTCAGAATCAACTCCTATGAGGGAAAGATGGCACAATTTTAATGTTAGCTGTAACTGAGCTCTCATACTACCTACGCTGACGATTCACAAAACCAAGCAAGTTTTACTCTCTATGAACGTATATCACCTTTGATAGGTTAGCCAGAATAGCCAGTAGAAAAATTGTGTGAGGTGAGCCTGGCAAGACACCCATAGAAAAATTCAATTTAAGAAATCATACATTTAAAGGTTCAAATTAAGTTTAATTAAAAAAAGAAAAATATAAAACTAACAACAAACAACGGATAAAGCGGAAGACAAAAACATATATCCATACCGGGGTAGTAGGGAAAGCGCAAAGTTATTCAAAAACAGTTTATTAGAAATAGAAGAATAGTTGAAAATATCAAAATACTTCCTTCTTACAAGGACCTTGCAATGCAGATCCATGATCGTTTACTTTTGCAAACGATGACTTGGTTCCAAGATGGGTGCAGCTACTTTTACATAAGAGGAAGTCCTTGTTGAAGCACAGACCTGTCTGGTGTAAAAAGCACTCAGAAGGACAAAGATGCTTCTGATGACCAAGACTTAATTGCAAGATGTCAGAAGTAGGATGGGCCTCAGATCCATCAGTGCTTATGTGGCTAGTTCTCCTAAGCATAATTCGAAACAGCATGTCTAGCTAGTGGACTGTAGCTAGTGAGGCATGCTGGAAGTACCATATCTCCCGTCTGGTGCACCGGTCAGGGGCCTTAATATGATCGAAAAGGCTCTGAGTTGGAAAAGAGTCTAATTTATTTTCATTAAGTTGTTCCTGGGTTGGGTGGATGCTCCTTGGACGTCACAGCTTTGGAAACCCGACAAATATAGCTCTTTTGTCCCACAATGGGCAAAAAAGTATCAGAAAGGGAACTAGCAAGACAGACAAATACCTTTTTGTTTCTTTGTAATGGTTTTATATGTGCTCCTGTGGTGAGTTTTAGTCCTGTATGTAGGGGTCTCCTTATGGGCTGCACAAGTCCGGGCCGCCTGACAACTTGAATAACAGGTACTTGGGACATGACCACTAGTCAACTTCTCTCTCTCTTGTTTCAGGACCTTTCAGCTTCCAGACATACAATGCCTATTCATTCGGAAAGGTAACCTTGGATCTGAAGTCTAAGTTTAGACCTGACAGGGCTGGCTCTGCCGTTCGAGCAGAGGCGCATCGCCCCACTTGCAAATCCCCAGCGATGAAGCATAAAATGGTAATTAATTACCATTTTATTTTTCATCCCTCGCCTCGAGCCAAGAGTCAGGACGGGGACAGGGCCGCGGCTGAGTGACAGAAGCATTTTGCTCTGCAGGGAGGAGGGTGGGCTGGTTTGGCACTGTTTAAAGTGCGCATGTCTTTTTGGCTGGCCAGTTTGAGGCGCACATGTGCATTTTAAACAGCTCTAACCCAGCTGTCTAAAGACAGCTAGGTTAGCGCAAGCCAAAGACCCAAGAGCACTGCGGAGTGCTGAGTGAGGCTGCTCCCACCAATCATAGGGCTGCTCTCATGCAGATGAGAAGAACCGCCCTAGGATTGGCCAAGGGAGTTTCTTCTTCCAGTTCCTGTGTAGAAAAAGAGGTCCAAAGTGAGGACATCGCCGTGTTCAGTTAAGTTTTATATACTATTTTAAGTGAGCCGCCGTCCCCCTCCCTGTAGATGCCAGCCGCCACTAAAACCTGAGGTCCAACTTTAGACATCAAGTCCAAACCTAGACTTCAGGATCTTATCCTGGCATTGGAACCAGCTCATACACAGCCGACAGCATCCTTTGCTATAAAAAAAACACCACAATACTACAGATTGTAATGAGATGCGGACATGTGTGAGCATTCAAACTCATTCATTATTTTGAAACTCAGTCTACACTGTGCCATTTTAAATCTTATTTTGTTCTGTATATTAACATTGATATGCAATATTTCCTTTCTCAGAAAGCCTTATCCTGATTACTTGGACCTCACAATTCCAGATATTATTTAAGATTTGTTGCCTTAAGACACTGTTTTAGAGTGTGTTGTAATAAACCTTCCTTCCCTTCAGGGAGCATCTTGTGAACCGTGTTCTATATTTCTGCCTGCTTTCATTAACATTCAATATATAATATTCCAGTGAATGCATTATAGAGAGACTGCTGTTTGATTGTCAATGGTTAATAAGCTGCACATTCAGCAGTGCGGTAGGGTTTGGCGCCTTGCTGTAGAGCCCTGACCTTCTGTACCTGGCACTCTGTCAGAAAATTCACAAAGGCTTTTTAAATTAAACAGAAATGTCTCTGCGCTGTTGTAAGATGAGTGCCAAATGCACTTTATCTAACAGAGGGTGAAACATGGGAGCTCAAGGTTAAAGGGACTAAAAAAGAACGGCTTTTAAAATCTATAAACGCATTCCAGATTTGTGTGCTGTGCACCAAAATGTCACTCCAACAAATTCATATTAGTACACCTGATTTTACACCTTCCTACTTCTACAGATTAGTTTTATGACAAAGTACAATATATAGCCAGAGCTACTAGAATTAAGTGACATTGCATGATTAAATATTGCATCTGCATTGACTTAATTAAAAGGTAGAAAAAGGCAAATTATAATGCACATTTTCTGATCAAACACAAATAATGCAATATGATTGGGGCTCATTTCAATGGCTGTGGTAATCCCCCTGGGGAACTATAGGAGTTACTAGCCACATGTGAATTACTGCATTTCGAAACTTTTCACTAGGACACTTCAGCTGGTGTAGTCAATGGAAATGTCCTTGTGAAACTGTGGGAAAATGCAGATTTATTGGAGGAATTTTGTGAGGCTTCCCACTTGCTTCTGTACTTCATAATTTCTGAGGGTACTCCCTGTAATCTCTGGTACACCCACCCACTCCCACACACATTCTGGAGATACTGGAGCTGATACGGAGGCACTCATAACGAGGTACACTGTGGGCATGATTTAGATTTCAGCGGATGGGTTACTACGTCACAGCGGTGACGAATATCCCATCCGCCGAAATATAAATCCAATAAGGTATTATGGGATTTATATTTCAGCGGACGGGATGTCCGTCACCTTTGTAATGGAGTAACCCATCCCTCAATATTTAAATCAGGCGCTAAGATATTATGTAACTATACTGGCATTTAAGTCCTCATAATTATTGACTCAAATGGACCTTAATCTTTTATAAAATGTTGAGGTTTTTGAAGAAGATCATGATACACATTCAGCAGGAACTTTTGTAGGTGGCATTCCAAACACAGCAATACCAGTTTGTTTATTATCTTCCTTTCTACCACTCAGGTTTAGACAGTTTGTGTAAAACATGTAGCTGTTTCACTCACCTGAACACACACCTACATGCACTTACAGTTTCACGTATTGTTTGTGTTTAGGCTATAGGGCTTCTGGAAGCACACCTTTCCAACAAGAATGACCTCTACAAAACAGTAAACTACACATTTAACATATACATATACAACTAAGAGCCTGATTATGAAAGGGCCAATGTGTTCTAAACTGTGTCAAACCCCCTGTTTGGGCAAAGGTTGGAATTACGAGTCAGAAGGTACTTGACTTATCCGATAATCATTGGATGCATTAAATGCCTCAACTTTCGTAAAACCTGAATAGAATAGGGATATGTGTATGGTTTTTACTGAACACCAAAATCCACATGTTATTCCCCAACAACTGGTAACAGTCTCTATTTATCACACCCGATAAATAACGGTCCCATGGGTATCGTTATTTATAAGGTGTGATAAATAGCACCTTCACTCGTAATGAGGCCCTAAGTTGCAATTCAAAATTCAAGACAGCAGACCTTAACCCCTTCAGTGCTGCGAACGTCCAACGGTCGTCGCGTGCACTACCTCCCCAGTGCTGCGCACCACCATTGGACGTCCATTCAGCACTAGTTCCAATGGACAGCGCAGCACTGGGGAGGGATATTTGCGCCGCATCAAAGGGGTTAAAAATTCTCTTTGATACTCTCTTTAAGTAACTGCTGCTGCGATTTTATTGTGAATGAGAACTGGTATCAACAGCAAAAATAATTGTCAAAATTATATACATTTCATCTGCCCATGCTGAATCCACAAGATTATTTGTTTTTGGAAACCTTGCTTGTGTTTACTTTTGAGCTGGGTTGACACCGGCTAAACAAGCCTAAGTGCCTAGTAGATCATTTAAAAAATATATTTTGTTCTTTCAGCATAGGACTAGGACACTTTGACAGGTTTATTCCCAAACATTTTGCCCTTTGCCTCCTATTTTTCTGACCCTCTTTTTGTTGGCTATAGGATTCTGGGCAATTAACCACTGCTGATCAGTGCTAAAGTGTATATGCTCTCTCTATAAATTATGATATGATTAGCTATCCATCATTGGCATATTTTGTTTGCTGGTAAGTCCCTAGTAAAGAGCACTGTATGTGCTAGGGCCAGTAAATGAAATGCTACTGGTGGGCTTGCAGCACTGGTTTGGCCACCCACATGAGAAGCCCTGTAAATGTATCTCATACCTACCACTGTAGTGTCTGCGCCTGTAGTTGTAAGCTGCCATGTTGTCCTGACAAGTGCACCCACTTGCCAAGTCCAAACCTTCCTTTTCCTTACATGTAAGGTACCCCTGTGGGCAGAGTGCTGTGTATGTGAACGGTAGGACATGTACTGATGTGTGTGACTTGTCCTGATAGTGAAATAGTGTGTATTTCATTTTTTCACAATTGAAAGTCTACCTGTCCCAAAGGCTTATCATTGGGGATGCACTGTACCATTTTTACAAGTGTAACTTGCAACAGGTATGAGATAGGAAAATGGAGTTTGGACTCTCTGAACTCAGAATTTATTAACACACCTTTTGGTAAAGGTGGTTCCTGAATCCTGTGTTTGAAAATGCCACTTTTAGAAAGTGAAAAACAAGGGGAGTTAGGCCCAAAGGGACGAGGGTTAGGCAGGGCCGTTTTGAAGTATAGTCTTTGGGAAAATAGCCTACACCTCAAATTATTCCAAAAAGTATAATCTATTTCTGCTGAAAGACAAATGCGTTGCTCCTGTTTGTCCTGGTATTTGAATTATACCTTTTAACTTATGTCTTTAATTTATAGATTTCATACCTTGGTACATGGAGAATGAAAAACATCAATATTTCATAACCGCATCTCAAAGCATTTCATTTACCATTTTTAAATAGTCTACAACTAATAAATCATGCTCTACAAAAAGTTTCACAAAACATACAAACAACAATTGCAATCTTTTTATATCAGCTTTCACTATTCTGTCTTTCCTTGGTATCCATCTAATTTGGCCAAGTGATCAATAAGGTTTAAACAAGGCGAAAAAATCCTTTAAAAACCTTGATTATGAAGTGAAAATCAACCACAATATCTCAGCCTATTTTGCAAATGTGCAGATGCGTTTCGAGTACTGGTGTTTCCTTCTCAGGACTCTCATCAGGGCTGTCTCATTCTTATCTGCAATGAATTGTTTATGACAAAAAACAAGTATTAAAATATCTGCCTCTACATCTATTCTTACTTCAAGTGCCTATATCTGAGCCATTATACCTGAATGACATGGCCGCATTCTCTCAAACTGCAGCTGCTTACTTATTCGGTTTATTTCTCTAAATGAAGGTCTCCCAGTTTTCTAAGAACAATAGTAAGCATCATATTTAGTAATTTGCTATGAATAGTAATATAATCGTGTCCGCGATTGTCTATTCATTTTTTCATACATTCTGGGGTGCTGTATAATATTCTCAGTTCTTTTGCAATCGTTTAAAAGCCATTTGTGCCCCTGCAAAAAAACGTCCATGGCCAATACTTAATTTGTTATTCCAAACAAAGACGTGCAGCATATGCACTGAACCACAAGATGATTGATTACCTTTGTGAAATACGCTAAATCCATCCGGATTAGCTCTTCGTTAAACTTTCAATAGACGCTTTGTGTCTCTTTTCCATAAAAAGAAAAATGTAGCGTTTATAAAACCGGACGGCAACATTGTTGCTAATGGTCTCAGTGGTGCGGTAAAATACCTTTCTTTCCCGGTCACTCTTGAAAAGCCGCTTTTTCGGTCTTCGCGTTTATTTCTTTAGACTCGTAGTTGTCTGAAATTAGATGTGCGTGTGCTGGTCATTAAACCGGTATTCTTTTTCTCAACTCATAGGTATATCTAATGCTTGTTACCTCAGGTACTCACCCGATGACCAGTCATGAGCGATCTATCTCACAATGTTCGCGGTCCTCAAACAGTTGCCACATTTCGCAATCTCAGTCTGATGGAAACGGTGTCTATGGGCGTTTTCATTTAGATCCCCAACTGAAATCTACCTTTAACAGAAATCTGTGAGTGTGCCCAGCTTTGTATTTGTAGGTATTTAAACCTGGAAAACCCAGCCCCTATTTTTGAACTCAATACCTCCCACAGGAGTAGGCTACCGTCAACAAAAAGATCCCCCCATACCACCAATCCTGCCTCACGCAGCGGCGCTGCCAGACTATCCAAAAGCCAACTCGATGATCCAGGTGAATTCCATAATGGAGCCTTGCAAGAATAATAATCATTTTTAATGGAACGCCTGAGTTTAGCCCATGTTTTAGATATATCTCTCAACACCTTCAGTTTTACTTTTTTTTTAAACTTGGGATCCCCAAACTTAAACAAAAATTCATGATCAGCAACCTTTTCCCCTCTAAGCAATGCTGCAAACATGTGCCCACACCCCGAATCTATTGGAGATTTTAACAGCATCCTGGCATGAGACAACTGAAAGGCCCACCCATAGAGCTGTAGGTCAGGCGCTGCCAAGCCACCCTTCTCTCTTCGGCGCCTGATCTTCTTCTAAGCGATTCAAGGACTATGGTTATTCCAAATAAAAGAGCATATGTCACTTTGGAGTTTGGCTATCAATGTAGGTTCAAAAAAGAGGGGGATGGTGTTAAATAGAAATGTAACCTTCGGAAGAATAGTCAATTTGACTAGGTTGGATCTGCCTAATAAAGATAACGGAAGTGAAGACCATGATGTCATAAGTCTACGACACTCCTTAGCAATAAGCGAGAAATTTGTTGGAACTATCTCGTTTATATCCTTATATATATTTAGACCCAAGTAACGTAGGACTGGACTTAGCTGTACCCCTGCCACAGGCACAGGGTCATTCCAGACCATTATATCCGTCTTGGCCGCATTGACGTCATAGCCAGACACGGATCCAAACTCCTCAGCCAACGCAATTACAGCCGGAAATGCCGAACGTAGTTCCGATGAAAAAAGGAGAACGTCGTCCATGTATAAGGCTACCTTCCTCTCCCAACCTTCAAACATAAAAGGCTTGATGTTACAATTGTCCCAAATCCGTTGAGCAAAAGGCTCTATATACAGATCGAACAGAAGGGGGGAGAGGGGGCAGCCTTGACGGGTACCACGAGTAATGTTAAATGGGTCTGATAGTTCTCCATTGACAAGTATAGAAGCTGACGGGTTTCTATACAGGAGTTTGACTGCGCGCCAACATTTTTCGCCGATGTTAAATTTTCCCAAGACCTCCGATAGGTAAACCCAGTTAACCCTATCGAATATCTTGTTGGCATCCAAAGTCAGGACTGCAAGATGGAGTTACGCTGCTGTCGCCATGTCGATGGCACCTATGAGATCGTAGGTCAACTCGTACAGCTGACGCCCCCTTACGAACCCCTTTTGATCTACATGCAAGATGTTTGTTGCGACTGCCCCCAACCTATTTGCCAACACGGATGTGAAAATTTTATAATCTGTGTTTAAGATAGAGATTGGTCTATATGACCCACATTTAGTTGCTGATTTTCCTGGTTTTAATATCAGTGTAATTGAGACACTATCCCATGACGTAGGGGGGGCATCCCTTCCTGGAGGATCTTATTAAACAATTTGGTTAAGAAAGGGACGATTGTTGGAATCTGGGCTTTATAAATTTCCGATGGCAAACACAGATAATCATCTTGTGGTTCATTGCATATGGTGCACGTCTTCGTTTGGAATAATAAATTAAGTATTGGCCATGTATGTTTTTTTGCAGGGGCACAAATGGCTTTTAAACACGGTTATGAAATATTGATGTTTTTCATTCTCCATGTACCAATGTATGAAATCTATAAATTAAAGACATAAGTTAAAAGGTATAATTAAAATAACTGGATAAACAGAAGCAAAGTGTTTGTCTTTCAGCAGAAATAGATAATGCTTTCTGGAATAATTTGAGGTGTAGGCTATTTTCCCAGTGACTATACTTTTGGAAAGTGGGCATTTCTTTACTTTACTATTCTGTGTGCCTCTGGCTGTTTCTGTATTCAGCGTCTGGTGTGTGAGTGACAGGAGCTGATATGTGCATTCACTCTAGACAGTCACTGGGGAGGTTGAGGTGTGCCTGCTTTGCTGGGGAGACTCATCGCAGGGCTGAATAGACCTGGTCTGCATTTAGAGTAGTGGGAGGAGTTATGCTTACACCTGAATAGGCTGTGTCTCCTTTTGCACAATGCTGTCTCCACCTCCTCTGGTCATGCTGCACCCGGGAGGACAGGACTGGACTGGGTTTAGAGACCCTTGCCATAAAGAGAACAAAGACATTTTGGGGTATAAGTATTGCAACTAAAACCCCAGGACATTGGATTACCTCAAGGAACAAGAGGACCCTGACAAGGAGAAGAGCTGGAGTGCCGTAAGGAGGAGTAATGCCCCTTTCCTGTGTGCTGTGTGGAATGTTGGTGATATGGTACAGTACAGACACTGTATGAGAGAGAGACTTTGCTCTTGAACATACACCCCTGCCATATTAGTTGGTGCAGAAAAGAGCAAGTGAGATTTCTTTGATTGGAAGCTAGTTCTTCCAGGCTTTGGTAACATCAATCTGAAGCTAAATTGAATGTGTTCTACATTGTGGGGTTAGATCAGTCGTACACTTTGAAACACTTCTGAGCAGGTTCTTTATAGTGCACTGTTGAAAGCACCCTCCCTTTAACAGCCCTTGAAATGCAAAAGGAAAAAGTTTCCTCTTCCTGTAGACGAAGAACTAGGAGACGTGTCCTGACTTCTGCTGAGTTACTAAATAATTGGTATCAGGGTGAGGCTAACCTAGACTCCTTACCAGTGGTGGTTGGTGAATTTAGAAAGTGGTGATGTATAAATAAAGTCTTTGATTTTGACTGAGGAAGACAGTGAAGAAGGAGAATGAGTTAAATTTCTTCAGGTGAATTTTCGGATCAGGGTTTTCTTTGCCCAAAAAGGTTTGCAAAAAAAGGAGCATTTTACATCACAACTATCTCATAAATTGACCCAAAAATCTAGATAGTGTGTGAGCCACCGCAGGCTTGAGCCAGATGCCTGGCTCAGATAGAGGTCATCTTTGACCCTTGAGCACTAAACAAATCGAGCTGTCATGAGGCTTCTTCCTACCAGCCACTCTCTAACTTCATGCACCAAGAGTGAAAGACAAAGTATTCACATATGAGGCAAAACATGAGTAGGAGATAGACATCTAGTGGATGAATTGCACTATATGAAACTAGAAGACCTGGGTTCAATCCTGGCTTCCCTGCTTGATTAAATTGTTTGATCCTAGGAAAATACTTTATTTCTGCGAGCCTCCTTTTCTTTCATTATCACATAGGTGAGCATCTTTAAATATGTGAGCTCAGGATGTGAGTCATATAAGAATAAACATTTTGTTTGATTTATTGGACCATAATGTTTCTTCATGTATAATGAAAATCTAGTCCCAAATAAAAGTGCACATTACAACAGATTTCCCTTTTAGTTTGCTAATGGAATGTCATCATGAGTGGGGAGGTATATGTTTCTAAGTTCATGTCTTAAAACACTGAAGGCAATGTGATCTAATGACTACAGATGCCAACCATGCAACATGGGGAAGCAGTTTAGACTCCAGGCAAATCTCCATATGCAGGAAAATGAAACGTAATGTGTGTCTTTTGTCCAGCGTGCTAATCTGTCCTCCAAGGACTAAGGACAAAGCATTAACATTTTGATGTCAGAAATAGATACCCATTTAGTGAAGAAATTGCACAGTGTGAAACTGTAAAATCTGAGATCAATCTTGGCTTCCCTGCTAGACCAAATGGTGTGTACCCATGTAAATACTTTGTTGTAATCTTCCTTATATGTGACTCTGTCACATTGATGTTACTCTTGTAGAATGTAGAATGCCTGGAGCCTGTTGCCAGGTGCTTGGTTCAAAGGTGCGGAGAGCAGGTGGAGAGATATGTAGTGGTTTGCTCTGCTCCTGTCTGCTGTGTAGTTTACCTGTAATAAACTCACCTTATCTCTAACTACGACTACGAGATTATTACTACAATTAATGGCGACGAGGATGGGAAGGGTTTCCTGACACCAATGTGACAGAATAACATAGAAGGAAGATTACAACATACTTTATTTCATTGAGCCTCCTTTTGTTAATTGTTATGCATTAGAGCACCTTCAAGTACATGGATTCAGGGTGTGTGATACATCCCATCAAACCTCCCATTGGGCAATAAAAGAAAACCACCTCTGGGCAAAACTGCCCCTTCCCAACATTGGGCTCTAGTGCCAGTGTCCCTGCTGAACTATCAATAACTCTGGAAAAGAACTACAAATAATGAATAATTGTGTCATCTATTGTACTGTTCTTGTTCATGCACTCGTGCCGTGGCATCTTTCAGATGGCAGTGTCCCTCTGTCTCTCTACCACCTCATAGGAAGCATCTATGAGGACATATGCTTCCACCTTGAAGTCTTGTAACCTAGCTTTCCCTCCCGGCAAAGAGCTTTGAAGAAGACTCCGGGAGCATCAGCCCTATACAAAACTGTAATTAAGTTGATAACAATATATATCATTACCTATCCGTAATAGTCAATATTTGCTGTTAATAAAGTTTGCTCGAGAATATTATCATGGCTGCTCAACAGGAGGTACAGTTTCCAAGTCACCCTATTCACCATATACCTCTGAAGTACAGAATCAGAAGGAGTGAGTGTGCAAATTGTCTGGGGAGCATTCGCATTTTAACAATGTTATGTTTTATATAAAGTGTGCATCATTTACCAAGAATGCAGTTCTTTTCAGAGATAAATAACAGCAAAAAGGCAAAACAAGTTTGGGGTGCTGCCTTAAACACAGCTGCTTTTCTGCATCTGATGATTGAATTGACAACAGAATCAAAATGGCCGCCTAATGTGTAGAGTATCCTAATGTCTGGGCTTTCTTCCAGTGACCAGGACGCACAGCATAGGCAAGCAATCTTTAAAACATTGCAACACTCAAGAGCAGAAAATATGCAATGAAATGATATACTGGACAGATATACAACTAAGGTACCGCCCACCCGCTACATCATTAGAAAGCGTCAAAATATTATAAGCCTCACTTTAAACTGAAATGCCCTCTAGGTGATTGAGGCAACCGGGCGTATTAATTTCAAGCCTGTGAAAGATGCCGTAGTGAAGAGACTTAAGCGACTTGAAAACCTCTAAGCAAAGGTGTGAAAAAACACATTTTAGCTCCGCACTTGCACTCGCCCTTCCACCGCTTTCTAAGAGGTAATTACTGTATTGCAAATGCTGTGTGTCTTGGTCAAACATGTGCATCAGTTTCTATGCTGCTATCGAGAGGTTTTTGTTTAAGATGCTCTCCCCCCCTCACTTCACAGCAGTGAGTTACTTAATGGTCTCAGTCTGTCATGGCACCAAAACGAGGCTCACAACTGTATACCCAATCAGAAGCTCAGATAAGAAGGGAGGCCCTCCTTTTTATTTATAACAATAATTATAATTTGATAACTTAATTTCGGTCCAGAGGACTATAAAAGTGCAGATAAAATGCATGCAAAGCACAGACGATAAAAAAAAAAAATATCAGTGTTTAGAATAAAAATCAATTAAACACACAGTTATCAAAGACCAGGGAATATTCAATACATGATTTAAAACACTGGGGTTATACAAAGCTTTTTATTTTATTGTGACTTCTGATAGAGCATGAGGGTGCGTCACTGGCACGCCCCAAATCACCATTATGTGGCATGCTGCACTGCCTGATGCTAGTGCAGCATGTCAGGTATGTATTGCCTGTGTGAGGACGGGCTCTAACAACCGATGCCCGACACATGCACAATACAGCCCAGGTGCAAGGTGAGTGATATTGTCGATTTTACATGTAAACAAATGATCAGATCATTGTTTTTCATGTAAAAGCTGTAACAAGAATTGAAATTCTGAGTAGCGCAGTGATGGTTAAGGGGTGCCCACCCTTCTGTTCTCTATGGATGACCCACCACTGCTCCTGACCATCTCCAAGCCCCAGTGGAGTTTCATGTTAGCTTTGGTGCCTGTAAGCAACTGGTGGAATCAGCTTTCCCTATCTGGAGTGCTGGGTCGGACTAGCCCATAGGGCAATCAGGTAGTGCCCAATGGACCGACAGGTCATTGTGCAAGACTGTTCTTGTCTTGGGGGGCCTGCTTTATGGTCTGCCTGGCTTTCTTTACTGGTGATTTCTGTAATATTAAAACAGAGATTGTGTGCAGCAAGCTCAAATTTATGCAGACTTCCATGACCAAACAATTATAAAGAGTCTTTACAAGTTCAAAACTGCCCCGATTTGCAACTGTAGGCCACTTTTTTAGCTTTTTAATTCATTAATGGGCCCACTTTTAATTTGGTGCCCTGGCCTATTTTCTTTCCCAGGCAGATCCTCCTGGAAAGCCTGGAAGCTGGTTTTATCTGCTACTAATGGGTCTGCCATCGATCAGAAACCTGCATCTGTTACCTACAGTGGTGAGGAACGGAAATGATTTTGTGACGATCATTCAACTTGGGGTATTTATTATTTACCACAGAATGACAAAGGTGCCTCTGTTTGATATGCAGAGATATGCATATCTCTAACCTGATCAAGTGTCAACTACACAATTGAAAGCCTGCAGCATGCCCATAAACAGCGCATGTATCTGGCCAGATAAGGAAAATCACCTGAACCCTATTGATTTCGGTGAACACTCTGCATTTTGAGGCATCTAGCAAATATTATTATTTTTTGCTTAGGCACATGTATAGTGTGGTCAACAAAAGGGGGGGGCACTGTTCCAAAATGAGTGATGCAAGAGGTCAAACACTCACTTCCAAGGAAGAGAGAAGGCAGGGGGAGAGGGAAAAGGAAGTGCTAGGTATCCTACTCAGTGAAGGGAGGTATTGAGAAAAGACAATTCTTGTCTCTTGTGGCCCTCACACGCCCTGAAGGATGTCAAGCTTCATCATTGGGCAGTTGCTCCCCGTCGGGCCGGAGGTGCAATGCCCCAAGGGTCTCCCGAAGGGTAAATTTGGCTGAGATCTTTTAGAGAACTGCCATTGGGTGCATGTGGGTGTGTGAATAGAGTCCTGGGTATAGAGTGATATTGTGCATGCAGTGAGCTTAAAACTGCCTAAGGGTTACCTGAAGAATTTTTAATGGGGAGGTACCCTTGGCAGAGTAAAAAACCTGTAGGTTCAGAGTTACCAACAAAAGGGCAAAGTGCCCAGGTAACTTATAAGGTCGACATGTTTCACGCCTATTTCGGTCCAAAGGATCCCTGGCGTTTCATCAGGACCAGAATTTGAGGTGGAGGTGATGTTGTTCACGAAAGTGAAATTAATATTGGAGGGGTACCATTAGCCCTCTCAATAGATCATTGGGGGCCACTACCTTTAGAAAAATAAGTAGCGGCTGCGAATAAATAGTTAGATCTGCCCACCTGATCATGACCTAGACGAGAGAATAATAAAAGGGAGAGAAGAACACAGGAGAAAAGGAAACACTAATTTCAGGACTGGACCCCCCATCAGGGTGCGCGCAGGGTAGGGCGAAGGGGGATAAGAGGGCCAGCACGCCAGAAGGAATCGCAACAACCGGAAGGCCTAGTGGGGGCTGTGGACTTAGGGACTGTGGAAAAATCCAGACGGAAGCTCAATATCACCATGGCGAGATTTTGTAGGGCCAATGGGTGGAGTTTCGTGAAGCACGGTTTAATAAATTTGAGGTCCCCAGGTTATCACTTGGAGGACGGGGTACACCTTACTGGGGTAGGAATGGACATGTTCCTACTGAATATTGTAGGGGTGCTGGAACAGATGGGTTTCAACTGAGAGCGAGAAGGGAGGCCGGGGGTAGAGGGGAACTTCCTTCGGTCGGGAAACCGTGGGTAGTGTGGCAGAATAAACACAAGGAAGGTAGTAGAAAGAGAAAACCTACCAAAATGTAGGTGGAAGCCTCTCACAGTGTCCTTGGGATGCCGCTCCACAGGGGCACTGAGGGAGCCAAGTGGCGGCATGGCTCCATAGAAAGAGTAGATGTGATGCTCCTGCAGGACCCTTGGGATGCCTCATGGCAGGGGAACCGAGGGAGAAAGATACAAGGAGTCAGCTTCAGGAAAGATAAAGTAGATGCTCAAGTAAGGTCCTTGAGATGCCACATGGCAGGGACCCCCAGGAGCAGGGAGGGCCCACGGAAGGGTACAGGGCGAGCGGGACAGCACTTGCAGCCCAGGCAGGTCCAGAGGGACACCCTCCAAATCGGTAGCAAGTTGAAGCCTAGACCCGGAAATCAGAGGCCCTGACAGGATGTCTCTCCGCTCTCGGGACATTGAGAAGGCTGGGTCCATACTGCAAACTAAACAAGGGCGAAGACCAGTAAATGTAAAGAGGTAGTATGGACAAGACATGTACAGTTGATATAACCATGAAGTTTGCAAATGTATTAACATGTAATGTTGAATAAACAGAGACCTTTAAGGCGGTGCACAGACAAAATATCGACTCCAAAATATCGAATGGACAAAATATCGATTTAAAAATATCGATATTAATAAAATATCGATAACAAAAATATCGTTGGTCAAAATATCGATTAAAATAATGATAAAAAAAATCGAGTACAAAAATATCGACTAAATATATATAAATAGTCAAAGTAAAACATTTCAATAATATGTAGAAAAAAGGTTAAAAAAATATTATTTTTTTATTAATAGTAATATAAATTGTAGTTAATGTTTAGGAGCGGGATGTTGGGTTAATAGGGGATAAGGGTGGGGAGTAATTTAATAATAATTAATTAATTAATATATGTTTGTAAATATTTTTAATTAATAATTAATTGGTAATTAATTAATATTAATTAGTTAATTAATTAATATAATTTTGTACATATTTTAAATTAGTAATTAATTGGTAATTAAATAATATTAATTAATTAATTACATTAATTAGAGTAATTTATTTATATATATAATTTTTAGTTATTGTTAATTAATTATTTGGGGAAAAATAATATTAATTATTAAATTAAATTAATTACAGCTAATGTGCTAATATATTTACTTTATTGTTATTGTTAATTAATAATTATTTGGTAATGAAATAATATTAATTAATTTTGGGTAAAGGAGTATTTTTAGGGTTCAGGGTCAGTTTTCAGTTTTTGGGTAAAGGGGTATTTTTAGGGTTCTGGGTCAGTTTTCAGTTTTTGGGTAAAGGGGTATTTTTAGGGTTCAGGGTCAGTTTTCAGTTTTTGGGTAAAGGGGTATTTTTAGGGTTCTGGGTCAGTTTTCAGTTTTTGGGTAAAGGGGTATTTTTAGGGTTCAGGGTCAGTTTTCAGTTTTTGGGTAAAGGGCTATTTTTAGGGTTCAGGGTCAGTTTTCAGTTTTTGGGTAAAGGGGTATTTTTAGGGTTCAGGGTCAGTTTTCAGTTTTTGGGTAAAGGGGTATTTTTAGGGTTCAGGGTCAGTTTTCAGTTTTTGGGTAAAGGGGTATTTTTAGGGTTCAGGGTCAGTTTTGGGTTTTTGGGTAAAGGGGTATTTTTAGGGTTCAGGGTCAGTTTTCCCTACTGTTGCACCCGCTGGAGTGGGAATAGTAATTTTAACCCCTACGCTATCCAACGCTTTCCCTACGCTTGCACTCTTTGGAGTGGGAATAGTATTTTTTACACTTCTGGTATCGTACGGTAATATAATAGTATCTTATTTAATTATAGTATGTTACTATATATATATGTTTTAACAAATAAGATTGTAAATTTTTTTTTATTATTTTCATTTATTATTTAATTATTATAAGTTAATGTAAGTATTTTTAAGTATATTTTAGTAATTAAATTTTAATATTAATTTAATTTAACACTGTTTTTAATAAAGTCGATATTTTTCACAACTATATTATTGTAAACGATATTTTGTACTCGATATTTTTGTACTTACCTGTTTGTAGATACAAACTCGATATTTTGACTGTCGATATTTTGTCCACGATATTTTTGCAAGTCGATATTTTGTCCCTCGATATTATTTCAGTGATCCCTTTAAGGCACCTAATGCAGTTGTCAGTGGTGATTTAAGGTAACAGGAACGCAGTTTAATGAGAAATGGGCAAGAAAAAGGGGGGGCAACTCGCCACCTGGAGGGGGTTAATCAAAAATAACATGCATTGGAGGAAAAATGAGGAAAGACGTCCTGAAAGTCAATGAATTGGTGTAAGGAGGCATATCAGGTTACAAGGCTTACTACTAGTGGTTCGACAAGTGCAAAGGCACAACATTCTGATCCGGCTCATTCTGAGTTCATTTCAGAGAAGAAATGTCTGGCAGTGTCTGTGCTTCCTGGTGTGAGGCTTTACATATATGGAGGCCATACTACACAACTGCACCTTACAGCAAACTACATTTTCCAGCAGTCCTTTAACTCACATATTGTTTGTACATGGGAATGGCCACCTTGGATTATTGGGCATAATTTCTCTCTTGTTTCAGGGTCTTCTTGGTAGAAAGTCGTGTTAAAATGTGCTGCAGCTAGGACCTTGATACTTGGATTCAGGGCTTTGTGTTTCAAAGAGCAGTTGCTTCTTTCAGATTTTGCTGAAGAACAGTTTTGTGAATACAGATAAGTATTCTGAAACTCAACTTGTGTTTAGAAGCAAACTTTGAACTGCTTTGAACGTTTGACATTAAGCTCCTGTTGAGTCCAGAGTACAAAGTTAGTGTTTTCTGAAAATCAGAGAATGAGAGACATAGTCCAAAGGGTCTTAGGGATTGTTTAACTAATTGTACATTCAGTTGTTTCCTGAAGGCCAGGAGTGTAGTTAGTTTCCTCTGTGTGGCTCGAAGAGAGATCCATACTGTGAACTCCCATCGCAAAGAAGGATTGTTTCCTAGCTTTGGTTGTCCAGAATTTTGGTACTATCAAAGTAGTGAGTTCTTACTCCTCAGCTTACTGGATCCTCCAGAAATGGTGAGCAGACAAGTCAATTCTGAAGCCTTGAGATTTGGTTTGTTGAACTGGAAAAGGAGAAAAGACATGTAGGGATAACGGGTTCATAATTATTGGGTAAGAATTGTTTCACTCATTCCGAGAGTAAAAGCAATTCAGTTTTCTCCAGACGTAAAAGTTTAACATTTTCTTCCACCCATGCTTAAAGTTTAGAGAGGCAATGGCTTAAAATGGTAATGTCCTCAAACAGTAAATTATAAATGTAACATATGAATATACAACTAAGAGTCTGATTATGAGAGGGTCAGTGTATTCCAACCTGTATCAAAACCCCTATTTGCGCAAAGGTCGGAATTACGAGTCAGAAGGTACTTAATTTATCCGATCATGATTGGATGCATTAAATGTCTCAACTTTCATGAAATTTCGGTAGGTGAAACCTGCCAGAATTGAACAGGGATATGTGTACCAAATTCTACATGTTTTTTCCTGACAACTAGTAATAGCCACAATTTATCACAACCAATAAATAACGTTCCCCTGGGTATCGTTATTTATGAGGTGTGATAAATAGCACCCTAACTCCTAATGCGGCCCTAAGACAGAATGTTTGATATTTGTACGTATTTTTGAAGATAATGTTCATATCGGTAAAGCTTGACAAGATACTCCTTCATGATCCATTGAAGTGGCTTCAAGTAGAGGTTGGAAAGTGTTAGAGCTAAGATTCAGCCCTGAGGGTTTCCTCCATTCGTTTTTCTTATGTAAGAATCTTGATGGTTGTTGCTCTCTATGTTCACATTGTTAGTAAAGTACTTTTTTTGGTAATTACATGTTCGATACTTCGAATTCAATAATTAAATAAATCACTATTGAATTTCCACTTAAAATGCTTTTTATATTTGCTTTCGGGATTTTACTAATTTCTAATCAAATATTTAAAAACATGAATATTCCCCTAAAAATATTCTCTAATTTTCCTTTATTTTGGTGTGTTATTACAAAAACGTCTGCGAAGAGGATCCACTTTGCTTGACAAAGCTACCAAAGGCTGAGCCAAGGGATACTCATTTGGAAAAGAGGAGTTAATGAATGTGAAATCTGCCAAACGGTTGGTGTGGACACGTGGGCATATCTCACTATAAAACTGATGTCTCTCTCCCCGTTGTGTGCCAAATGGATTTCCTACAATGACAAAGAAGAATAAGTTCTGTCTGTCTTGTTTGAAATATATATATGTATATATATATATATATATATATATATATATATATATATATATATATATATATATATATATATATATATATATATATATATATATATATATATATATATATATATATATATATATATATATATATATATATATATACATTTGTGCAGTAGTTGCTGCCTTTTGGAGGCCAGAATCGTTCAGCTAATCCATCTATCAAGTGTATTACAATTATCTGGCCAAAACTCTCTCCTCTGTGTTCTAGAATATAGAAATCAGTAGGTCAGATTTATCAAGTTAATTTTTAAAAAGTGTCATATGCACTATTGCAATCCATGAATAGGCTGTGATAAATTTACATAGCATTTATAACACGTAACATGTGATAAATTTGAGTTGGAAACTAATTTTAGGTTAAAAGCTGCATATTGTGCCGCTTTGCCTCAAGCAGTCAAATCTGGTGGTTCTGTGTCTAACAAGATTTTCAGTCGTTTGTGCTGTTCAGTGAAAATCAAAGAATTCTCAATAATTCTAATGGAAAGTCGGACCCTACTTGCTACTCTTTGCAATTCTACAGTATTAAAGAAGGCTACATCCTACCAGGACTGCCTGCACATTCAGCAAGCAAGATGGTATTCCCAACATGCTTTCTTCCTCTATACAAATTTTTTGAGTGTGCAAATTGGATAAAAACACTGTGTGCTTGCCCGCAGTCTCAAACCTGAATGTGTGAAAATAGTTTTGCTTTTTACACAAAAGGTTGAAAGCAAAATGTGTACACAAAGGGGGTGGTGATGGACAGAGTGTCTGAGTTAAACAGACCACTCTTACCCAGTCCAAAGATCAGGGCTTGATCCATCACCGTTATTTATCTCACTGCCCCATCCCAGCTCAGAACCTGGCTATATGCAAATCAGTCTGTCCCTGGCCCAGTGCATCATGGGAACAGGGCAGACTAAACTACCAAGCCAATTCTTCACCAGAAAGGAGACAAGCTACCGGGGACCGGTTTCTGGCATTTCAGCCTTCTTCGGCCCGGCTTGCTTGAATCCTGATGGAGCAGTGAGAAAGGGACTCATGTCTGAGTATACCCTGCCACACCTATAGTGGCCAAAAACGATTTACAAAAAGGGGGTGGTGATGGACAGAGTGTCTGAGTTAAACAGACCACTCTTACCCAGTCCAAAGATCAGGGCTTGATCCATCACCGTTATTTATCTCACTGCCCCATCCCAGCTCAGAACCTGGCTATATGCAAATCAGTCTGTCCCTGGCCCAGTGCATCATGGGAACAGGGCAGACTAAACTACCAAGCCAATTCTTGACCAGAAAGGAGACAAGCTACCGGGGACCGGTTTCTGGCATTTCAGCCTTCTTCGGCCCGGCTTGCTTGAATCCTGATGGAGCAGTGAGAAAGGGACTCATGTCTGAGTATACCCTGCCACACCTATAGTGGCCAAAAACGATTTACAAAAAGGGGGTGGTGATGGACAGAGTGTCTGAGTTAAACAGACCACTCTTACCCAGTCCAAAGATCAGGGCTTGATCCATCACCGTTATTTATCTCACTGCCCCATCCCAGCTCAGAACCTGGCTATATGCAAATCAGTCTGTCCCTGGCCCAGTGCATCATGGGAACAGGGCAGACTAAACTACCAAGCCAATTCTTCACCAGAAAGGAGACAAGCTACCGGGGACCGGTTTCTGGCATTTCAGCCTTCTTCGGCCCGGCTTGCTTGAATCCTGATGGAGCAGTGAGAAAGGGACTCATGTCTGAGTATACCCTGCCACACCTATAGTGGCCAAAAACGATTTACAAAAAGGGGGTGGTGATGGACAGAGTGTCTGAGTTAAACAGACCACTCTTACCCAGTCCAAAGATCAGGGCTTGATCCATCACCGTTATTTATCTCACTGCCCCATCCCAGCTCAGAACCTGGCTATATGCAAATCAGTCTGTCCCTGGCCCAGTGCATCATGGGAACAGGGCAGACTAAACTACCAAGCCAATTCTTCACCAGAAAGGAGACAAGCTACCGGGGACCGGTTTCTGGCATTTCAGCCTTCTTCGGCCCGGCTTGCTTGAATCCTGATGGAGCAGTGAGAAAGGGACTCATGTCTGAGTATACCCTGCCACACCTATAGTGGCCAAAAACGATTTACAAAAAGGGGGTGGTGATGGACAGAGTGTCTGAGTTAAACAGACCACTCTTACCCAGTCCAAAGATCGGGGCTTGATCCATCACCGTTATTTATCTCACTGCCCCATCCCAGCTCAGAACCTGGCTATATGCAAATCAGTCTGTCCCTGGCCCAGTGCATCATGGGAACAGGGCAGACTAAACTACCAAGCCAATTCTTCACCAGAAAGGAGACAAGCTACCGGGGACCGGTTTCTGGCATTTCAGCCTTCTTCGGCCCGGCTTGCTTGAATCCTGATGGAGCAGTGAGAAAGGGACTCATGTCTGAGTATACCCTGCCACACCTATAGTGGCCAAAAACGATTTACAAAAAGGGGGTGGTGATGGACAGAGTGTCTGAGTTAAACAGACCACTCTTACCCAGTCCAAAGATCAGGGCTTGATCCATCACCGTTATTTATCTCACTGCCCCATCCCAGCTCAGAACCTGGCTATATGCAAATCAGTCTGTCCCTGGCCCAGTGCATCATGGGAACAGGGCAGACTAAACTACCAAGCCAATTCTTCACCAGAAAGGAGACAAGCTACCGGGGACCGGTTTCTGGCATTTCAGCCTTCTTCGGCCCGGCTTGCTTGAATCCTGATGGAGCAGTGAGAAAGGGACTCATGTCTGAGTATACCCTGCCACACCTATAGTGGCCAAAAACGATTTACAAAAAGGGGGTGGTGATGGACAGAGTGTCTGAGTTAAACAGACCACTCTTACCCAGTCCAAAGATCAGGGCTTGATCCATCACCGTTATTTATCTCACTGCCCCATCCCAGCTCAGAACCTGGCTATATGCAAATCAGTCTGTCCCTGGCCCAGTGCATCATGGGAACAGGGCAGACTAAACTACCAAGCCAATTCTTCACCAGAAAGGAGACAAGCTACCGGGGACCGGTTTCTGGCATTTCAGCCTTCTTCAGCCCGGCTTGCTTGAATCCTGATGGAGCAGTGAGAAAGGGACTCATGTCTGAGTATACCCTGCCACACCTATAGTGGCCAAAAACGATTTACAAAAAGGGGGTGGTGATGGACAGAGTGTCTGAGTTAAACAGACCACTCTTACCCAGTCCAAAGATCAGGGCTTGATCCATCACCGTTATTTATCTCACTGCCCCATCCCAGCTCAGAACCTGGCTATATGCAAATCAGTCTGTCCCTGGCCCAGTGCATCATGGGAACAGGGCAGACTAAACTACCAAGCCAATTCTTCACCAGAAAGGAGACAAGCTACCGGGGACCGGTTTCTGGCATTTCAGCCTTCTTCGGCCCGGCTTGCTTGAATCCTGATGGAGCAGTGAGAAAGGGACTCATGTCTGAGTATACCCTGCCACACCTATAGTGGCCAAAAACGATTTACAAAAAGGGGGTGGTGATGGACAGAGTGTCTGAGTTAAACAGACCACTCTTACCCAGTCCAAAGATCAGGGCTTGATCCATCACCGTTATTTATCTCACTGCCCCATCCCAGCTCAGAACCTGGCTATATGCAAATCAGTCTGTCCCTGGCCCAGTGCATCATGGGAACAGGGCAGACTAAACTACCAAGCCAATTCTTCACCAGAAAGGAGACAAGCTACCGGGGACCGGTTTCTGGCATTTCAGCCTTCTTCGGCCCGGCTTGCTTGAATCCTGATGGAGCAGTGAGAAAGGGACTCATGTCTGAGTATACCCTGCCACACCTATAGTGGCCAAAAACGATTTACAAAAAGGGGGTGGTGATGGACAGAGTGTCTGAGTTAAACAGACCACTCTTACCCAGTCCAAAGATCAGGGCTTGATCCATCACCGTTATTTATCTCACTGCCCCATCCCAGCTCAGAACCTGGCTATATGCAAATCAGTCTGTCCCTGGCCCAGTGCATCATGGGAACAGGGCAGACTAAACTACCAAGCCAATTCTTCACCAGAAAGGAGACAAGCTACCGGGGACCGGTTTCTGGCATTTCAGCCTTCTTCGGCCCGGCTTGCTTGAATCCTGATGGAGCAGTGAGAAAGGGACTCATGTCTGAGTATACCCTGCCACACCTATAGTGGCCAAAAACGATTTACAAAAAGGGGGTGGTGATGGACAGAGTGTCTGAGTTAAACAGACCACTCTTACCCAGTCCAAAGATCAGGGCTTGATCCATCACCGTTATTTATCTCACTGCCCCATCCCAGCTCAGAACCTGGCTATATGCAAATCAGTCTGTCCCTGGCCCAGTGCATCATGGGAACAGGGCAGACTAAACTACCAAGCCAATTCTTCACCAGAAAGGAGACAAGCTACCGGGGACCGGTTTCTGGCATTTCAGCCTTCTTCGGCCCGGCTTGCTTGAATCCTGATGGAGCAGTGAGAAAGGGACTCATGTCTGAGTATACCCTGCCACACCTATAGTGGCCAAAAACGATTTACAAAAAGGGGGTGGTGATGGACAGAGTGTCTGAGTAAAACAGACCACTCTTACCCAGTCCAAAGATCAGGGCTTGATCCATCACTGTTATTTATCTCACTGCCCCATCCCAGCTCAGAACCTGGCTATATGCAAATCAGTCTGTCCCTGGCCCAGTGCATCATGGGAACAGGGCAGACTAAACTACCAAGCCAATTCTTCACCAGAAAGGAGACAAGCTACCGGGGACCGGTTTCTGGCATTTCAGCCTTCTTCGGCCCGACTTGCTTGAATCCTGATGGAGCAGTGAGAAAGGGACTCATGTCTGAGTATACCCTGCCACACCTATAGTGGCCAAAAACGATTTACAAAAAGGGGGTGGTGATGGACAGAGTGTCTGAGTTAAACAGACCACTCTTACCCAGTCCAAAGATCAGGGCTTGATCCATCACCGTTATTTATCTCACTGCCCCATCCCAGCTCAGAACCTGGCTATATGCAAATCAGTCTGTCCCTGGCCCAGTGCATCATGGGAACAGGGCAGACTAAACTACCAAGCCAATTCTTCACCAGAAAGGAGACAAGCTACCGGGGACCGGTTTCTGGCATTTCAGCCTTCTTCGGCCCGGCTTGCTTGAATCCTGATGGAGCAGTGAGAAAGGGACTCATGTCTGAGTATACCCTGCCACACCTATAGTGGCCAAAAACGATTTACAAAAAGGGGGTGGTGATGGACAGAGTGTCTGAGTTAAACAGACCACTCTTACCCAGTCCAAAGATCAGGGCTTGATCCATCACCGTTATTTATCTCACTGCCCCATCCCAGCTCAGAACCTGGCTATATGCAAATCAGTCTGTCCCTGGCCCAGTGCATCATGGGAACAGGGCAGACTAAACTACCAAGCCAATTCTTCACCAGAAAGGAGACAAGCTACCGGGGACCGGTTTCTGGCATTTCAGCCTTCTTCGGCCCGGCTTGCTTGAATCCTGATGGAGCAGTGAGAAAGGGACTCATGTCTGAGTATACCCTGCCACACCTATAGTGGCCAAAAACGATTTACAAAAAGGGGGTGGTGATGGACAGAGTGTCTGAGTTAAACAGACCACTCTTACCCAGTCCAAAGATCAGGGCTTGATCCATCACCGTTATTTATCTCACTGCCCCATCCCAGCTCAGAACCTGGCTATATGCAAATCAGTCTGTCCCTGGCCCAGTGCATCATGGGAACAGGGCAGACTAAACTACCAAGCCAATTCTTCACCAGAAAGGAGACAAGCTACCGGGGACCGGTTTCTGGCATTTCAGCCTTCTTCGGCCCGGCTTGCTTGAATCCTGATGGAGCAGTGAGAAAGGGACTCATGTCTGAGTATACCCTGCCACACCTATAGTGGCCAAAAACGATTTACAAAAAGGGGGTGGTGATGGACAGAGTGTCTGAGTTAAACAGACCACTCTTACCCAGTCCAAAGATCAGGGCTTGATCCATCACCGTTATTTATCTCACTGCCCCATCCCAGCTCAGAACCTGGCTATATGCAAATCAGTCTGTCCCTGGCCCAGTGCATCATGGGAACAGGGCAGACTAAACTACCAAGCCAATTCTTCACCAGAAAGGAGACAAGCTACCGGGGACCGGTTTCTGGCATTTCAGCCTTCTTCGGCCCGGCTTGCTTGAATCCTGATGGAGCAGTGAGAAAGGGACTCATGTCTGAGTATACCCTGCCACACCTATAGTGGCCAAAAACGATTTACAAAAAGGGGGTGGTGATGGACAGAGTGTCTGAGTTAAACAGACCACTCTTACCCAGTCCAAAGATCAGGGCTTGGTCCATCACCGTTATTTATCTCACTGCCCCATCCCAGCTCAGAACCTGGCTATATGCAAATCAGTCTGTCCCTGGCCCAGTGCATCATGGGAACAGGGCAGACTAAACTACCAAGCCAATTCTTCACCAGAAAGGAGACAAGCTACCGGGGACCGGTTTCTGGCATTTCAGCCTTCTTCGGCCCGGCTTGCTTGAATCCTGATGGAGCAGTGAGAAAGGGACTCATGTCTGAGTATACCCTGCCACACCGGGAGCTTGTTTCCTTCCCAGTGTAAGAATTGGGTTTTGTAGTTTGGTTTGCCCTGTTCCCATCATGCACTGGGACAGGAACAGACTAATTTGCATACAGCCAGGTTCTGAAACTGGGATGGTGCAGTGAGCTAAAAAACGGTGTTGGATCTAGCCCTGATCTCTTGACTGGGTGAGAGCTTTCTGCTTAATTCAGAGACTCTGTCCCTCACCACCCCTTGTTGTAAATATTTTTGTCCACCCTAAGCGTGGAAGGGTATTCTCAGATGTGAGACCCTTGCTCATTGCACCATCAGGATTCAAGCAAACCGGGCCGAAGACGGCTGTAATGCCAGAAACCGGTCCCCGGGAGCTTGTTTCCTTCCCAGTGTAAGAATTGGCTTTTGTAGTTTGGTTTTCCCTGTTCCCATCATGCACTGGGACAGGAACAGACTAATTTGCATACAGCCAGGTTCTGAAACTGGGATGGTGCAGTGAGCTAAAAAACGGTGTTGGATCTAGCCCTGATCTCTTGACTGGGTGAGAGCTTTCTGCTTAATTCAGAGACTCTGTCCCTCACCACCCCTTGTTGTAAATATTTTTGTCCACCCTAAGCGTGGAAGGGTATTCTCAGATGTGAGACCCTTGCTCATTGCACCATCAGGATTCAAGCAAACCGGGCCGAAGACGGCTGTAATGCCAGAAACCGGTCCCCGGGAGCTTGTTTCCTTCCCAGTGTAAGAATTGGCTTTTGTAGTTTGGTTTGCCCTGTTCCCATCATGCACTGGGACAGGAACAGACTAATTTGCATACAGCCAGGTTCTGAAACTGGGATGGTGCAGTGAGCTAAAAAACGGTGTTGGATCTAGCCCTGATCTCTTGACTGGGTGAGAGCTTTCTGCTTAATTCAGAGACTCTGTCCCTCACCACCCCTTGTTGTAAATATGTCAGAATTGATTAAGCATGTCAAAACTAACATGGGTTTTCCGGATGATGGTGGTTTCTTGTTGCGACAATTCCAAAGTTCAGCCGCTGTCGATGTTCCTGTCCATCCTTACATCAGAGTGGTCTTGAAAAGGGAATGAAAGGATCCCTAACGTATCATGCTTCCATGGTTTATGGCAAAACTTGACCCTCTTCAGGATATGTCTAAAGAACTTCCTGACTCTATTCCTATGGAGAAATTTGTGGCCAGTATTGTGGGTCAGACTTCCTTGGCAGAGGATGCGGTTCTTAAGGATCCATTTGATAAAAAGGTGGATGCTTCATTCAAGAAGGTGTACTCTGGTTCTCATCTGGCCCTGAAGGCGGGCATTTATGGTACTTATGTGGCTCAATCCCTGATTTCTGATATCAAAGCTCTGTACCAGTCAATGGATGATGCTTCCGACTGTTCTGGGCTTTTGGAACATATTGAGAGACAGGGGAAGTACCTCTTGGATGTTTCCTTCAATGTGATGCAGGCATCGGTCCTGTCCAGTGGTGCAGGGGTGGCTGCTTGCCATAATTTGGTGCTCTAGGACTGGAAAACGGACTCAGCTCAGAAGGCTTGGACTCTTCGCCTGCCTTTTTCAGAGAACTATGATGTTTGGGGAAGAGTTGGAGGGGAAATTGCATAAATTGTTTAACCCATTCCCTGCGCCGTGAATTCCGCAGCGGCGCAGAGAGGCTAGGGGGCGGGTGTGGCACTTCGGTGCTCATGAGGGCTCCATGCCATCATGAGTCACGGGCGGCGTGTGCTCATGATGGCAAAGTGCCATCATGACCCCGCTCGCTCATTAATTCTCTCGCGCAGGCGGGGAATTAGTGCCACGTGGGCGGAGCGGCAGTGGCATGACGGCTCCACGCCGTCATGAGCACACACCTACCGTGACTCATGACGGTGTGGAGCCGTCATGAGCACGCAAGGGGTTAAGGAGAAAAGCATTCTTCTTCATTTAAGCAGTTCTGTGCTGCTGGCATTTCCTCTAAGCCTAAATCTTTTTCCATCCTCCCTCTCTTAGGCAGTTTTCCAGGGGCCACGGAAAGTTCTCTTCTGGCAGGGGTCGGGATAGGAAGGATAAGTCTCCCCCTTTCAAACCTCATTCCTGACTATTAGTCTGCAGATCCTGGATTACTGGTATGAGGTCAGTTGCGGTATGGGTGATGGACATTGTACGTCAGGGTCATGCCATCAAATTCTCAGAGTCTCCTCCGGAGTCAGGGATTCGTCCGACTCCTTGGCCTTCATGTCTGGCCCAGAGGTCTGATCTTTCTCTGAGGGTCAAGTCTCTCCTGCTCAAAGGGGCGATTCAGGTTGTTCCTCCTCTGAAGGTGCGTAGGGGGTTTTACGCTCTGATTTTCCTCGTTCCCAAAGTGATGGGGATTTCAGGCTGGTCCTGGATTTGAAGGCTCTGAACAAATGGGTGGTTCATCAGCCTTTTGAGATGGAGACTCTTCAGCAGGTCATTACGTTGGTTCTTCCAGGTCATTTTATGTGCAACCTTGATCTCCAGGCTGCTTATTATCACATACCAATTCACCCCAGCTCTCTGCAGTTCCTGAGATTTTGCATTCAGCACCGTCATTTTTAGTTTCGGATCCTGCCTTTTGTGCTTAGGTTTGTTATGCCAGTCCATTGGTGGCTTCCTTGCATCTCCTGGACTTCCTGATTTACCCTAATCTGGGGTAATTGGTTGATTCATGCTCCCTCCCAGGACCAGATGACGGTGGATCGGGAGTTGGTATGCTCTGTGTTGAGAGCTCATGGGTTTCTTCTGAACCTTCCCAAGTGTCAGCTGGAGCCCTCTCAAGACCTGACTTTCATTAGTGCTTGCTTTCGGACTGATCTCAACAGGGTGTTTCTGACATTGGTGTCCCTTCTTCTGAGGTTCTAGGAGGGGGGTTCCTTTCCTGTTCGCCTTTGGTTGTAGCTTCTGGGTCTTATGGCGGCAATGGTGTTTACGGTGGCTTGGGCTTGTTTTCACCTCTGTCCTCTGTGGTTGTATCTGTTGGCTCATTAGAGTCTGCTGTCTCGCAATCTGGCACTTCGGGTTCCTGTGTCCCCTTCCATCCTCCCTGCTCTGCCCTGGTGGATGGTATCGGACCATCTTTCTCGGGGGCTGTCACTTCAACCCTGTCCTCCAGTGGTCCTGACTACAAATGCCCATTCTTTAGGGTGGGGAGCAACTTTGGATTCTCTGTCTCTTCAGGGTCATTGGTCCCTTCTGGAGGGTCGGCGTTCTTCCAATTGGTGAGAGTTGAAGGTGTTATTCCGGGCTATTATGGGTTTAACATCCAGTTGTTGGGGGGCAATGTGGTGGTGTGTTCCGACAACATGGTGTTAGTGGCCTACCTGAATCATCAGAGGGGGTCCCGGTCTTGGTCCAAGTCACTAAATGTGCTGGTGGTTCCTTTATTGTGTTGTCTCTGTCTGCTATTCATATTCAGGGTGTGGACAACAAGGTGCCGGATGCTCTCAGACATTTTTTCCCCGCCTCTCAAGAGTTGTCTCTGACTCCACTGGCTTTTCAGCATGTGTGCAGGAGGTTTAGTCTTCCCTATCTTGACCTCTTTGCTTCTCTGTACAATGCGTAGCTGCCTCGGTTGAACTCCCGGGTTCGACAGGAGAGCTCTTGGGGGGTGGATTCTCTGACCTTTCCTTGACCCTCTCGCCTCCTCTATGCATTCCCTCTGCTGGCTCGGATTCCCCGGTTTTTGGCTCGCCTGTACTGGGAGTCCGGAGAGGTGATTCTGGTGGTTCCGTTTTGGTCTCGTCAGTCATGGTTCCCCTCTCTGTGGCTGTTGGCTGTGCAAGGTCCTTGGTTTCTCCCTTGCCGTCTGTCTCTCCTGTGGTCTGCTCCTTTGTTGTCTCCCTTTGCTGCAGCTGTCAGTTTGGGAATTGAGAGGCACGGGTGGGAACATCGAGTGTTTCTGGAGCATTTAGCATTGGCTCTTCAGCAGTCTTGTAAGTCTTCTACCTTGAAATCCTATGGGCGTCATTGGGATAATTTCAGCGCTGGTGTCTGGTTCTGGATTTGTCCCCTTTGGCTTGTTCTTTGAAGGAGGTTCTGCAGTTCCTTTGGGAGGGCTTTGAGAAAGGATTAGTAGTTTCCACTTTGAGGGCTCAGTGGGGGGCTATTCGGGTCTTCTGTTCTTCGTGGGGAAATTTTTCAGATGTGAAAAATGTGGTGTCTCGTCTTTTGCAGAGTTTTTCCTTATCTCGTCCTGTTATGCGGCCGTCCTTTCCGTTGTGGGATTTACCTTTGGTTCTAAGAGCTTTTGTGGCTCCTCCTTTTGAGCTTTGTCTGAGGTGGACATCAAGTTTGTTGCTTTTAAGGTAGTCTTTCTTGTGGCCATTACCTCGGCTCTGCACCTGGAGGACTTGGGGGCTCTGATAGCTCAGGAACCGTTTTTGTCATTTTCAGAGGATGGAGTGGTCCTTCAGTTGGATTCACCTTTTGTTCCCAAAGTGTCTTCTCAGTTCCATTGCTCCCAGGAGCTGGTGTTACCTGCTTTGAGTTCTGAGCTTGACTCTCCCGATGACCTTCTTTGTTGAATGTGTGCAGGGTTTTGCATATCTATTTGGATCGCACGAGTTCCTTTCGGAAGTCTGACTCTGCTTTTGTTTCATTTAGGGTGGCTTCTCGAGGTGTGAAGGATTCTTCAACTTCCATTGGTCGTTAGCTTAAACAGGCCATTGGGTTGGCTTACTCTCTTTCTGGGTCTCCTCCTCTGGCTGGGGTGCAGGGGCGGTCGACTCGGGGGGGGGGGGGGATGGCGGCTTCCTGGGCTGAGGTTCCGGGGGTTCCCCTGTCCGAGATCTGTAGGGTGGCCAGTTGGGAGTCCTCTAATACCTTTGTGAGGCATTATCAGCTCCAGAATTTGCTGGGGTATGATGCTAATTTTGGTGTAGGGAGTCCTACATCCTGTGTGCTCCTGAATTTCTTGTTTTCTTGTTCTGCTGTTCAATAAATCACTGGGTTTGCAGTATTTTGTTTCCTGGTGGTTTGTGTGGCCGAATGCCAGTGATTGCTTGGGTCTTCTCACTTTGCTTATGAAGGGGACGAGGACAGGAGGGACCTGGGGGTAATGTCCTATTACTTATCGGTAATCTTCATTACTCCTGGTCCCGTTGTCATGGCCCCCTTCATTACTTCCCTCCCTCCCTATCTTTCAGGCCTTCATCTGGGCATGGTATTCTCGAGAGAAATACTGGGACAGGTACGCTGTTGCACTCCCAGAGGGAGGGGTTGGAATAGGACTAGCATTCCTTCGTTCTGTTTTTTTCTGTCAGGGAAATAGGTTATCTCACTTTGTTGATGAAGGGGACGAGGCCAACGGGACCAGGAGTAATTAAGATCACCAGTAAGTAATAGGGCATTGTAGCCCTTCTCCAGAATTCAGGCCCTGTTAATGACTTAGAAGGTCTATATATGAAATCTGCATTTGCTAATCTATCAAGATTTTCTTTGCTCCTTGCATATGTGAGACTTGTGGATCAGGACCCAATCTTATGAAAAATAAGCACATAAAATCATTTCTTAATAAAGCCCACCCACTGCCAGCAGGTCGATTAGGAATTGTGACTCAGATTTTAAAGACTAATGTGGAGCTGTTATTTAAAAAAAACTGTACAGGTGGGTAGTTAATGTCAGCCTTGGTAGTGAAGAAAATGAAATCGAGGCATCTTTGTCAAATCAATTTAATGACACATTATTATGTCTTGATTGATTCATTTCAAGGAGGATTAGGTCATGGCAAGAACATTTTAACAAGAAATGTTCTTCTAACCTTTTTTCTAGCAACAAAAGAGCAAAAATGTATACTCTGTCGAAAACATTATCTCGACGTTTGTTATGAACAACAGTTTGTATATTCTGCGATTCTTCTAATAATGTCAATATTCGGATTATGCTGTGTTGTCGAAATATGCTTCTCGTTGCTATGTTAACATATGTGCATGTAAAATATTATTACTGTTGTTTGTGAAGTTATTAAAGAATCAATTCCACCATTTTAGGGGAGGAAGCATTAAGCATACTTGTGTGTGAGACTATTGCTGCAACTGGGCATTGGACTTCTCTGTGGATGTTTGGTATATGATTGCCATATGCCTGAACAAGTGGGCTACTCACATTGGAACGAGCAAGATGGCAGCAGGGGAGCATATATTTAGATCAAAGTCCATCGCTATTCATTTTCAGGTGTCCATAGTTCCACAGCTTACTCATTTTGAGTTTCCTGCACAACTTAGGCCTCAGTGGTAATCCTGACCGCCACACAAGGCGATCAATTCCTCACTTGGCCTCTCATTTCAGTTGGCCTCTCTCCTCCATACTATATTTTCATCAGTGTCTTAAGCTGACATGATTTTGGGTCTCCATGATCATTTGGGTGGTGGCTGGGCACTGGCATTCTGGATCATGGGCCCAGGGATATTAGTTAGCTAGTTATCTAGTTTTGAGAGATTAGCAGTTACAGTGATTTCCATACAACATCCAAAGCTGTATCACTTAAGGTGAGCAATGGGAGCAAATGTTAAGGCACAGTCTCTGCCAGAGTGTTGGGTTGTTGTTTTAGATAGTTGGAAAAAGTCAGCAGCACTAGTTTACCACCTTAGAAAGCGGTAAATGATCACTTGTCACAGGGACTTTCAAGGCATGTACTAGTTTTCTCTGGTAATGTAGCAGCATTTGTTGACATATTTCAAGTAAGAATTAGAAAGAGACTTACCCCTCAGATCCAAGGGGATAGGGTTAGAAATTCACCAGACACAATTACATCCCCAAGGATAGGCCTAAATAAATTATATAAAAAACTACATATATAATTGTAATACAATTGTGTAATCCTGTGCAAAATGTCTTCATATGCTTAAAATACATATTTTTTTAATGACATTATAGATATAGAAATAAACAAATTTAACGTAACCCAAAACATTGCTGGAAGACCTAAAAAAGACACGTTCATAAGTCCTTAACAAAGTTTCCACATCACCAATATTGGCAATATACAATAACTTGATTCAACACTTTATTTCTATTTGTACAGTGTACTGCGGATTGTGGATTTTAATCCAAATATCCTCAGGTAGAAAGAAAAAAATTGTTTATATCATTTATAATTTACAATTTATTTACTCAAACACGCTGTGGCATGTTATGTTTATGTCCCAGTGCATTACATGCCCCTAGCATGTGGGAGTCTAAGCCTTGGGGGCCTCATTTATGAAAAGTGACGCATCGCTGCGTGAAAACAGCGCTGCGTCACTTTTCATTGCAACCTCCTTGCGACACCAATGATGCGTCATATTTACATTATGACACATCATTGCACGAGGGGCGTGGCTTAGCAAGCCACGATGGCGGCTGTGTCCTGCTGAGGCTCCGCGATCGGGCTAGCATCTTGCCCAGTTCCCGAGATCGCCGGGAGCCTCAACTCGCCAAAAAAGCACCTGTGATGCCCCCGCGCGCTGGGGCATCCATCGAATGACCTGGGACTGCTGCGGGCGGACGGCGCGAGCCGGACTGTCTTCTGCCGGAGCCGAGCGGCGCCGACCCTGAAAATGGCAGGCGCAGCTCTGACCTGCGATCGAGCGAGCCACCGAGGACCGGCTCCCTGAACGGCGGCCCCGGAGGACGCGGCCAGCCGACAGCTGCGGAGGAACCTGCGGAGGCGATGAGACCAGCCCACGGGGGGTGCGCACCGGACGGCGCCTTCCTCCGTTTCAGCGCCCCGACACACAAGATGGCGGCCGCCGCCCAGGGGCTCCGATGCACCGGAGCTATCTTCCCGCCGGGAGCCTGACCGGCCTCCAGATTCGGCCAACCTGCCACCGCGGACTACGAGGAGCCGACGAGCGCGCCGCCTATGCGAGGCTGGGCACTCCAGAAGCCCACAACCTTCACCGAGGGCGGTGAGTGCTGATCTCTCCCCCCCTCCCCCGAGGATTTCAACGCCGGCACCCCGGTGGCCCCCTCCTCCCTCCGGGCCCCGTGGGAGATCATTGTACACGTTGCCACCTGACCGGGAGACCCAGAACGCGTTCACCGCCACAAACTGCCCGGTGGACCCGGGCGCCTGACCCTAAGATGGCGCCCATGGAGGCCTAACGCCGAAGAAAAACGCGAACCTCGCCCCGAGGGTAGGAGTGCCCCACTCGTACTGGAGACGGTGCCGGTGGCCATCCGCCGCCCCGGAGCCCCCTGGTCCACGCCACCTGACCTTTGCCCTGCCGATTGGCGCTGACGCTGCGCCACCCCCCCCCCCGGGGAGGAGAGGACGCCTACGCGACCCCCCCGGCAGTCGGACCCACCGGCCCCGGCGGCCGCAAACCACCCCTGACACCCCTGGTGGGGCTCCCCGGAGTGAGACGGACCCCGCCTCGGAGCCGGAGGGAACTGAGGGAGCCGACCGGCACTGAGCTTCCACCTACCCTGCGACGTTGTGAGGCGACGACCTGCCGCCCTCGAGGCACACGGCGATCCGGGGCCCCCCCCCCCCTATTTGACAGCACCCATGGGGAAACCGAAGGCCTCTCAGGTGACGGCTGTCCCTGAAATGGCCGTCGAGAAGATGCCACACACGAGGACATGGAGGCAGGCCAATGCGTCGCAAACCGACCCTACGCTATCAGCGAAACTGGACCAGGTGTTGGCGGCAATCGAAATGTCTCGTCTTTCGATGGAGGAGAGGTTGGGCACCCTGACGACGGACATTAGCCTAATCCGTGATGAACACCGTAAGCTGGCGGACAGGGTGAAGGAGGGTGAGCGGATCGTGACCGAGCTACAACCCGCGGTGAAGTCGCAGGAGGCAGAAATGCAGGAGGTCCTGCGCCGCGTGGCGACCCTGGAGGAGCGCACAGTGGATTTAGAGGGGCGCTCGAGACGATGTAACATCCGCGTCCTGGGCCTGCTGGAGGGGATTGAAAACTCGGACCCTCTGGCCTACATGGAATCCTGGACTAAATCGTTCACCCCGGACTGCGACCGGTCGCCGTACTTCTCCATCGAGAGGGCCCACAGGGTCCCGGCCCGGGCACCCAAACCCGGTCTTCCTCCACGACCCATGCTAGCTAAATTCTTGCACTTCCGAGACCGAGATGCGGTGCTCCGTGCGGCCCGGACGGCGGGCCCCCTGCAGGTGGAAGACCAACATGTCATGGTGTTCCCGGACTATGCTCGAGAGGTCCAACAGCGACGATCCACGTTTCTGGAAGTCAAGAGGCGCCTCCGTGCAAACGATCTTCAATACTCCTTGCTGTTCCCTGCCAGCCTTAAAGTGATCCACAAAGGGAAAGCCCTCTTCTTCGATACGGCGGCAGACGCGCAGGATTGGACTTAATTTCATTGCCCGCTGATCCCTAAACCCGGACCCCAGAGGACACGCAACAATGACTCCAGACGATCCAGGAGACGGGGCACGAGCCGTGCTCGATCAGACCGCCCCAAGAGCCAGGCATCCTCCTCCACGGGCTCACCCGACCTCACGCAAATCATGCAGGAGCGACGAGACGCCCTATGAGCGGTGACCGAACTGCACACGTCACTCCCGGCTTCGGACCTGGAAGGTCAGCCGCACCTGTTCACCCCTGAGAAAGACCGGGACAGCGATGGGACTATGTCGGGATTTGGCCCAATCTCTTCCCCCCTCGTTGTGGCACTCACATTGGACGCTGCCCTGGCCAGCCAGCCTGCCACCTCTTCGTGAAGGTTGAACTGTCAACTGCTATATCCTTCTCATGGTTGCCTGCTGTATTGCGCGATGTCTAGGAGCCTAGACTGATTTGCCAGATGACTGTAAGCGCTAGCGAGCGATAGACATTTCTCCTGCTAGAGCCTGACCCGCGCACAGGCCCAGCAGCGACACACGCTGCCACCCCCACGGATATCTGTTAAATTTCTCCCCTAGTGGGACACTAGTTTGGATATGCCACCCCCGGTGACGTATCCTCAGTATTGGGACAGTTGCCCACCCGAGGTTCTAGTTGTTGTTAATTCCCCTAGTCCCCCCCCACGTTTGAGGAAGCTTGGCCCGCAGGAGCACATGTGACACATACACACGGGCGGCCCACGGGGCTGTAGGGGGGCCCTTTTCCCAACCACGTCACCCTAGGAATGGCAGTCCCCCACTCAGACATTAATATCCTTACACTAAACGTACGGGGCCTACACACGCCTAGTAAGCGCTACTCTGTGTACTCCTACATTAGGCGCATGTCAGCCGGTATAGCATTTCTGCAGGAGACACACATTAACGCTGCTGAACTCACTCGTTTGCAGGCCAAATGGTGAGGGATCATCTGTGCCACACAATATTCAGCGTTTGCGCGCGGCGCGTTAATCTGGGTAAGGCCAGGTACTCCCTTCCGGGTGCTCCGGCGGGTGGTAGATAGAGAGGGCAGGTATGCGCTTCTGGAGAGAATACTTGATGGACAGGGAATACTCCTTGGCAGCATTTACGCCCCTAACACGGATCAGGATCAGTTCTGGGATCACCTTACGGGCGTCTTGGCCCAGTTCACTACAGTTCCGTGGGTGCTGGGAGGTGACTTTAACTGCACACTGGACCCCACCCTGGACCGCTCACATCCTCCCCCCACACACTCCCCGGCCCCCCGACAGGCAGACCTCTTCAGGACATGGACCACGCACTGGGCGCTCACTAACGCATGGCGACACCTACACCCACTGGCTCGCATTTACTCCTTCCACTCGATTCCACACAACCTCCGAGTCCGCCTAGACCGTTTCCTCTGCTCTGCACCAATCCTCCCTAAGATAACTTCTACAGATTACCTGGGTCGGATCCTCTCAGATCATGACGCCCACATCATACGTCTGACCTGGCGCCCCCCACACCCACCGGTCCCCACCTGGCGCCTCCCTAGAGACTGCCTATCGGATCCAGTTTTCAGGGACGCACACAAAACCAGCGTACAAGATTACTTTACACACAACGAGAACACAGCGTCGTCGGTACGGGTGGAGTGGGACGCGTTTAAAGTGGTGGCGAGGGGAGAATGCATCAAACAGGTAGTAGGGGTCCGCCGCACCTTGGAGCGGACGCTCTTAACCACAGAACAAGCTCTGGCCGCACTCACTAAACGGCCTGACGACTCGGAGGAACACGCCGTGCTCACGGCCGAGGCTAAGACGGAGTATCAGACTGCCTGCGCTGACCTCCGAAAATACAATTTTAGGGCATACGCCTCTAGGGTACACAAGGACAGAGACAAAACCGGGTCGCTACTGGCCTGGATGGCGAGGCAGGACACGAAATCAAGCCAATCACGGATATTATCAACCCGGAAGGTGTACTAGTGCAATCGCAGGCCGAGATTATCCTGGCATTCCAGCGTCATTATACGCAAGTGTACGGAGCCCCGACCCACTGTTCCCCGTTTTCTGTGGATCACTTTTTAGACCCTCTGACGTAGCCCACGATATCGAATGACGACAAGCGCACACTCGACGCCAAGATAATTCCCTCTGACATCACCCAGGCGATACGTGCCATGTCTCGAAATAAAGCGCCGGGACTGGACGGCTTCCCACTAGAATACTACTCGACATTCTCTCCCCTGGTGGTCCCCCATCTGCCACGGATGTTCGGGGCGTCTCTTCATCTAGGGAGGTTACCTCAGTCGCTGCGGGAGTCCGTGATTGTCACCTTTCCCAAGCCCCACAGAGATCCGCTCCACATGGGGTCATATCGGCCCATCACGCTCCTGTCGGCCGACTGTAAGATCCTAGGGAAGATTCTAGCTGATCGATATGCACAGGTCATACGCCCACTGGTCCACCCCGACCAATGCGGCTTCGTTCCAGGGAGGAACACCTCCCAGAACCTCCGCCGAGTCTTCCATATTCAAGACCAAGTGCGCGACAGATTTCCCCGCGCCGCCTGCCTCATTATGGACCTGGAGAAGGCGTTCGACACCCTCACCTGGCCCTATCTGTTCTCAGTCCTGTGGCGCCTCAATATCGGCCCGACGCTCATGGCATACACACGCCTCCTGTACACCGATCTCACCACTCGCGTTTGAAGTTCGACGAGGCACAAGACAAGGGTGCCCCCTGTCGCCTCTCTTATTCGCGCTGGCGGTCGAACCGCTGGCGGTTCGGCTGCACCAGGAAGGTGTAGACTGGGGCATACCGCTTGCAGACGGCACCCATTGCGTGTCCATGTACGCGGATGATCTTCTCATATATGTCCGAGACATCGAAACGGACCTAGCCCCCATTGGGGCAACACTGGCGGAATTTGCAGACGCCTCGGGACTACAGGTGAACTGGGACAAGTCCACAGTCTACCCCTTACACCCGGGCCTGCCCCCCCGGGAAGTTGAGCTCGGGCCGCGTAAACTCTCATGGTCCGCGGAGGCTCCCCGGTACCTCGGTGTCCGCTTGTACCATTCTCCAGCAGACATTTTTGAGGGTAATCATCGCAGGGTACTGGCTAGTCTGCGCCCGACTGTCGCCTTCTGGAATAAGCTACCGTTGGCCCCGATAGGGCGGATAGCCCTAGCTAAAATGGTGATGCTTCCCCGACTCCTTTACCACTTCACAAATCTACCGGTGATACCACCCAGGTCCTTCTTCCGCGACGTTGACTCCCTCTTAGGGACCCTTACCTGGGGTGCAGGCCGACGCAGGGTCGCCCTGAAAACCCTTCAACTCCCCACGACGCAGGGGGGGCTCGGGGCTCCGTCCTTCGAGGCATATTTCCTCGCGGCACAGCTCCAATGGCTATCCTACTGGACGGCGGACCGTTATTCTCAGGAGACTGTCACCTCGACCGGCAGAGTCGCGACCCCGGAACTCACCCGTTTTCTCCTCCCGGGCACCAAGCCACGGCGCACATACCCCCTCCATGTGGCGATAGCGCGCCAATGCATGATGCGGATCCACCGGTTGTCCCCCAGTAGGCTCCCGTACTCCCCACTGCTACCGTTGATAGGCAGCCCTAGGCAGGAGTCCTACTTCACGGCTCCACTGCTCACCGAATGGTCCCAATGTGGCATCACGGATCTGGAATCGCTCTTCGAGGAGGGTCAGTTGAAGCCACTCGACCGCCTGGTCGCAGAATACGGGCTCCCCCCGGGCCAATTCCTCAGATATAGGCAGCTGCTTGATGGGTACCGGCCCCATTTCAATCTCCAAACTGGCGAGCCAGACACGCATCCAGTAATACATGCTATCCTACATATGGGGGTGGGACGCCACTTGGTCACCTGGCTATACAAATCCATCCGGGAACTCTCACACGCTCCCCTGACGGCCTTGCGTGCTACATGGGAGGAGGACATAGGTCGCGCTTTACACGACTCAGAGTGGACTAAAGCACTTGAGGCCCCAAAACACGTCTCTAGGAACGCCCGCTTCAAAAACATCCAATACTATATACTACACAGGGCGTACCTCACCCCAGCGCGATTGCAGAAGTTCTACCCCTCCACACCATTCCTATGCCCCAGATGCTGTTCCCCTGCTGCAGATTCCGTCATATGTTTTGGAGTTGTCCCAACCTTCAACCCTTTTGGCGGGCGGTACACGACACACTGTCGGAACTCACAGGTCTCACTACACTGGCCACCTGGGAGTCCAGCGCACTAGGCATCCTCCACGTCTCTAAGCAAGAACCGGTGCATAGACGCTTCGTGTCCTTAGCGCTCCTGTTGGCAAATAGATGCATAACCATGCGCTGGCAGTCCCCGGAGGGCCCCCCTATAGCACAATGGAAGGGGGCGGTTGGTAAATGGGCGGCAGCGGAGGAGGATGCTCTGAGAGAAGAAGAAGCCAGGGGCGCGCGAAAAATTCCCATCTCCATGGAATGGGCCATGCTCCTCCACAGCTTCCGGCAGTCCGCGCAGATAGGAGACCCACCTACCCCTTCCCCCCCGCCCGCCCGAGAAGGCCAGTAGCCTCTACCTGGTGTAAGCCACCCCAGGGTCGAGTCCCGGTACCCCCTGTATCCTAATCAAATTCTCATATGTCATGCCACCCATCTAGTCCCTCGCCTGCGCGGAATGCATCCACCCCCCTGCCATTCCCCTTCTTTCCCCCCCCCCCATTTTGAAGCACAGACTGCGTGGCTCCGTGGCCCCCCCCCCCCGACACCCGCCGCCAGTATCCCCCTGCTTAGACCCTGCTAGCGCCCACATGCTTCCCTCCCACTGTTTTGTTCCCCCCTGTTCACTGGTAACACTGTTATATGGACAGTACAGACCCCCGATCCTGCGCTATTATGGTGGGAACCTGCCTGCCTGTCATTCTTCATCGCCCCCATGGCGACGCTGTTCCACTGTCTCCCAGCCTGCAGGCATATTCGCACGATCATAATGTACTGATTAACTGAGGAAATATGTATTTGTACCAGTTATATAAAACAAGAAAACGTTGCACGCCTAGCTGTTCGTGGCTGAATGTTGAGGCCACGTCGGCGGATTATTTACACTGTACTGATATACTTTGCTGCAACAATAAAAACAAATTTAAATTAAAAAAAATGACACATCATTGCACAAGGAGTTACAGATACGTCAGTATTTCTGACGTATCTGTAAGCGCAAAAGTGACGCATTGCTGGAGTGTGTCACAAAAGTGACGCAACTCCAGCGATGCGTCCTTTCACATGGGGCAAGCCCCATGTGAAAGGGCCTGCGTCAGTCTTACGCCTGCTGTGAGGCAGGCGCAAGATTTTGACGCAACGGCGTCCTAGAAGTGACGCAGTGAAATCTCATAGATTTCACTGCGTCACTTCTACAACTCTTTCTTGCGTCAATACGCCCCCCTTTCATACATTATACCTGGCGCAGGTATAATGTGGCGCAGGGGTTTACAAAGTGGTGTAGAAAAGAAGGGTCCCAGTAGAGCTGTTATACATTTGCTTACATTTATTATAGAAAAATCTGATGTAATGACATACAATGTCAGTTAATCACAATGCATGATCCATATCATTTGGTCAAATAAAAGTGCCCCAAGAAAGGAAAGGGGAGTGGGATAGCGTGATGCTGTGAAGGAAAAAGGACAGTGAGGGAGTAAAGTTCGTGACAACTTATATATTGCAGTATTAATTTTGAATGCAATACAGTTTCATGGCTTCAGATCCCTGAGCCAAAGAAGTTGGGGGATTATAACATATCCCAAAGATTTAAACTATTTCTGTTGACACCGAGGGGTTCAGAATAGTAGGGGAGTGTCAACCGAACAGAACATAGAAGTAGCCGTCGACGTTTCGACCCCTCGCTACACTTGTAGGCGTTTGTCTAGCCTTACATAGGGGTCTTCATCAGGACAGGGTAGTCAACAAAGGAGCACTACAGTATCTAGAAATATAAAACAATAAGGTGTAAAAAGCCGACAATCAATGTCAAAGTTACCGTAGTGAGCGGTAAACACATTACTAATACTGTTACCATGGGCATTTGTGGGCAAACAATTGCAGGTATTGTGACCAATGTTTTAAGAAATAACACGCACGAGAAAAAAATCAGAACCTAGAATATACATTTCTAGACAATTCTGTACAACCCGTGAGGGGTAACAAGTTATTTAAAATATTATCTGGCGTATACAGGATAACACACAGAAACACAACATCCTGACTCGGCCAGGGGAGACCAATTAATCCCATACTAAATAGTGACCTCTTAGGGTCACACAGCCCATCCTCTGTTGAGGTGCCATGTCAGAAGTAACGTTTGGACATAGTTAAATCAGGCCAAAAATGTATTGAGTGTAAGAGGGAAAAGAGGAACTAGGGTTACTAGCACGGTTTTAAGTAGACCACAAAGAAACATACCTGCTCAGTCCGAGCAAGTAGCAGGATTATATCCACATTATTCACATCGGGTGATTAAGCTGAATCTATGGGCAAGATGACGAGTATTAGTGGACTAAGCAACATTACTCAGATGGAATCGGCATAATCCATGAGTATACCATCTAGGGGGTAATCAGCATGTGTCTAACATGCGAAAAACAGACATGTTCAGGTAACAAACCTATTCCTACGTTAGCGGCCAAAACTAGCTAATTGGGCATGGCTACTTTCTGATTCATTTAGGCCATTTCTAATAGTGTCCAGAATGGTCATCCATTTGGATTCTCGCATAGTTAGGATTCGTGAAATGTCCCCACCCCTGGGGCCCAGATTGATTGGGTCCGTGTCACGTGATTTCATATCCCTTCAACGAGCCACGCTCATTCGCTGAAACTGCCAGAGGTCTCTTTCTCAAACTCCGTGTATTGAAAAACAAGGTGAGACTCTTTTCTCCCGCACTGGCATCAGCCAAGATATTATTAAGTTGGTCTCACAATTCCCTTCCCTGTTCACTGTTTAGAGACGCGGCACACCGGAGGCGACCCTTAGTGACGCATCGCCGTCACTTCTAACCTTGGGTGATAATAGAGGTAAGCCCCGATCCCCACAATATGCCGATTCCATCTGAGTAATGTTGCTTAGTCCACTAATACTCGTCATCTTGCCCATAGATTCAGCTTAATCACCCGATGTGAATAATGTGGATATAATCCTGCTACTTGCTCGGACTGAGCAGGTATGTTTCTTTGTGGTCTACTTAAAACCGTGCTAGTAACCCTAGTTCCTCTTTTCCCTCTTACACTCAATACATTTTTGGCCTGATTTAACTATGTCCAAACGTTACTTCTGACATGGCACCTCAACAGAGGATGGGCTGTGTGACCCTAAGAGGTCACTATTTAGTATGGGATTAATTGGTCTCCCCTGGCCGAGTCAGGATGTTGTGTTTCTGTGTGTTATCCTGTATACGCCAGATAATATTTTAAATAACTTGTTACCCCTCACGGGTTGTACAGAATTGTCTAGAAATGTATATTCTAGGTTCTGATTTTTTTCTCGTGCGTGTTATTTCTTAAAACATTGGTCACAATACCTGCAATTGTTTGCCCACAAATGCCCATGGTAACAGTATTAGTAATGTGTTTACCGCTCACTACGGTAACTTTGACATTGATTGTCGGCTTTTTACACCTTATTGTTTTATATTTCTAGATACTGTAGTGCTCCTTTGTTGACTACCCTGTCCTGATGAAGACCCCGATGTAAGGCTAGACAAACGCCTACAAGTGTAGCGTGGGGTCGAAACGTCGACGGCTACTTCTATGTTCTGTTCGGTTGACACTCCCCTACTATTCTGAACCCCTCGGTGTCAACAGAAATAGTTTAAATCTTTGGGATATGTTATAATCCCCCAACTTCTTTGGCTCAGGGATCTGAAGCCATGAAACTGTATTGCATTCAAAATTAATACTGCAATATATAAGTTGTCACAAACTTTACTCCCTCACTGTCCTTTTTCCTTCACAGCATCACGCTATCCCACTCCCCTTTCCTTTCTTGGGGCACTTTTATTTGACCAAATGATATGGATCATGCATTGTGATTAACTGACATTGTATGTCATTACATCAGATTTTTCTATAATAAATGTAAGCAAATGTATAACAGCTCTACTGGGACCCTTCTTTTCTACACCATATAGCACCCAGGTCCCATGTGGATTCCTCGGGTAGAACCCCCCTCTTAGATCAGGGGTTTACAAAGTGACGCATCTACCTAGATGCGTCACTTTGTAAATATGGCGCAACAAGGCGAATTTTTTACGCCACTGGTACGTCACAAAAAGTGACGCACCGGCGGTGTAAAAGTGACGCAAGGGCTCATAAATGAGGCCAATCTCGAAAGTGTAACTTTTTTTTTAAAATAATAAAAAAAATATAAATGTACTTCTGGCATGGACCTTTATTGTGTCTCATACTTCCAGAAAGCACTCTAAAATCGTATCTCGAGAGTTAGTGGTTCTTGGGAGGGTCTTAATCTATGAAGGATTTTAAGGAAGGGTGTGCTAGTGGGTGACTTTGGTTGTCTTATAATTGAGACTTTCTACAATGGATATTTAAAGCATGTCGCAACGTGGATAGTATAATTGTATGCACTAACTGAATAGTCAATCAATATTTTTGGATCATTTTGCCAACACTATAGTGGACTTGCACTCTTTCAATTTGCTCTGCGCGTACTGTGTTGAGTACCCAAGGCAAGAAAGAGGTCGAAGACATATATAACCCACCGGGTCAAATATTGATGTTTTGTTTGTACTCTGTATGTGTTTTGGAGGAGGGGCAATTTTAGTTACACTGTGACAAATCTTATAGAATATCCCACGTCCATTAAAAGTTTCCACCAGTCCTGATAATATGCAGATTAAATGGGGGAAATGAAGGAAAGCGTTTGGAATTACATGGAATGTGTGTGGGATTATTCGAGCGTTAATCTGAAATGGAAATGGGTAGCAATATTACATTGCTGTGGAACAGAGAGAGAGGTGTGTGTGGGTGTGTGTGCGCGTGTGTGTGCGTGCGCGTGTGTGTGGAACCATTTCTGAAAGAGGAATTATGTACAGGAAAGCTTGTTTTTGCCGCACAGTATGAAATTGTGAAATTGAGCATTTAAAGAGGATTAAGGAGTATTTGCAAGTGGGGCTTTGATTTGTGGACCATAAAGAGCAGAGATTAAAGATAACCAAAATAATTCTGATAGATTCCATATGCTACAGGTTTGCCGTTCAGTTAGATGGGAATACATATAATACCTAATTGTGTCCAGCTGGTTAAACATGTATAATAAGAGGGAAAAGGATGGGTCTTGATCAAGGTAGGTTGAAAGAGAGAATGACTAATAGGCAGGCAAAAGCCAAGATGGTGCTTGATATCAGTAAACCAGTACATGTGTTAGAATACATTATAGATAATTAGTTGCTATTTTTACTGTAGTGTGTGACAAAAGGTATACTACGTTTTTTTGAACCTATAGGAGTGGCAAAGAAAATGAGCAAATTAACTCGTACTGGTAAGGCAAATTTGTGGAAAAGGAATGCTGTCGTTATAATCGTCTGGGTGAAATTTTTCCAATTTCCTCTGCCGAAATGCCAAAAATGCTCAAAAAAGAATGTGAATTTCATTTTCTGCATCTTTGTGGGAAATGCGAGATTCAGCATTCTGCACAATTTTCATGTATATTTTTTCTTGTGTTCATTTATGGCACAGGAAAGTATTTCATGCCATTAAAAGTACTAAATCAATTATGACACAAACAACAGTTCAATATATTAAGCAGTACCCTGGTGCCTACTTGGGGTGCCCCACACCAGTATTTTTGTTGGGGGCTGCATGGGGAGCCCCAGGACTCCAGCAGTCCTGGTGACTCCCTTCTCCTACAGGAGCCAGCTTTTTTATTTTACAGAGGAGTGCCCAGGTGCCCAATCAGAGGCACCTGCAGCCCCACTACCCCCCCCCTGCATGCACCCATCCTAGATGCAGTGGGAGATAGCATTCCGTCCATTCGACAGGAGCAGGTTTAGTATTCTCACGTGTGGTGTGATCAATTAAGTATTTTTTACCTGCCTGAGACAGCAGGCAGGGAAAGATTTTGCGCTCATTGCACTTTTCCCGCCTGCACCCTCAGGCGGGGAAATAAATGATGCCTGGGTGTTGGCAACCCCGGGACACCGTCCCTGAGCCAGCCACAGTGGATAGGGTACCCGGGGCCAAAGAGTGACTCTAGGGTGGGGGCAATGCAGCCTTCCTCCCCATTATTATAATATTGGATGGGGGGCTCTGGACCTTCTACAGGCTCAGGATGGGGCCACACGACCCCTTCCTCTTTATTTTTAATACAGCGCTGGGTATTGGGGTCCCTGACGCTTTTTTAAGCTTGAGAAGGTGGGACTGCACATCCTTTTTTTTTTTTTTAAATATCAGCCAATAGGTATGGGGTCCCTGGGGCCGGAAAGAGGCCCCCATCACCAGACATGGGGGTTATGGTATCTCTATTCTGCTCGCATGTCTGTTTCTTACATTTTATCTTAGTATTGGGTCCCAAGTCCTAAGAAGGCTGCAGTTGTCAGGTATTTGATGTGGTAGCAGCCTATCAGATCTCAGCATGAGAATTTATCTCGCCACGCATTCTCGCTGCTAAATATATACAGCATTTTGAGCCTTAGTTGCTTAAAAACAAATGTACAGATTTACACCTAATCACAAAAGTCATTCTTTCTGGCCTAGAGCTAGCATTCTGACAAATTTGGTCTAAATCTGTACAGGTGTTTGGGCTATAGCTGTGCCTAATGGTCCGAATATAATAAATGTAGAAAACGTGTTTTAAGAGCCCCCTTTTCTTTGGGGCCTCACTTGATCGATCATCCTGAAAGTTTTGCATGCTTAAGCTAGACAAAAAATAGCAAATTTTTTTAAAGTTCCATGAAGATTCTGTCACTGGGCATAAGTAAACCTATAGATATATGTAGAGATAGGTGGATAGATGGATAGATAGATGGATAGATAGATAGATAGATAGATAGATAGATAGATAGATAGATAGATAGATAGATAGATAGATAGATAGATAGATAGATAGATAGATAGATAGATAGATAGATAGATAGATAGATAGATAGGTAGGTAGGTAGGTAGGTAGGTAGGTAGGTAGATAGATAGGTTACTTAGAAGTGGAGTTAGGAATAGTACAGCTACACTTACCTTTATATGTGTACTGTGATGACATGGTAGTCAGTCTGCACTCAATATTGTTGCAGAAGCAGGTCAATAGGTTGTTTCTCAAAACTGTGGCATGCAATCCCAATTAGGCTACAACAAAAAGTGGAAACTCAAGTTTTAGTCATGTTATTCTTTCCAGTTTATATCACTAAATATTTTCTTTCATGATTTCAAGAAAACAAAACTGAAGTTTTAGATATGTTTTTCTTTCCAGTGTATATCACTAAAGACTTTCTTTCATGATTTCAGGAAAACATTATAATGGTCTTTCCAAATGTACACTTTTATCTAGACGATCCCAATGGATCTTGTGCAGTGGAAATTTGAATGAAAAAAATAAGTAATTTTCTAAACCCTATGGGGATAGTCTGGCGCCTGCATGAAACCTGTGCCTTTGTATCAGTGAGAGCCTGTTGAGTAAATCATGGCTTTCTAGTGATGTCAGAACAGTCACTTTGAGCTACCAGGCACGTGAAGATCACCAGTGTTTTCCTCTGCCCGCGTTTATTGGACTCTGTTGCCCTCTACTTTCTGGAGGTTTCTGGTTATGTATTGTGAATTGAAATGTTGCATTACACCTGTTTAATGTGCATTGGTTAAAAATGCTAATTATTTTCTTGACTCCATGAATGTCTTCCAGAATCCATTGAAAACCAGACAAAATAGTACAGAATAATTCTCATTTTCGATTTTAATATCCATCCATCAACACTGTTCAAAAGACTTTCTTTCATGGACACCTCATAAACCTTGGGTGTCTATACTATAAATCTTTAATACCCATTCTGTATGAACAAAGTTGTTAAAACACTCCGGAACTTCACACACCACATGAATGATGTTCTAATTATTAATATTCAAAAATGGACTCTCACAACCAAAGTGCCTCAAAAGTTCCATTGTGTTCTATTGTCGACTAGTGTAACATTTTTTTAGTTATTGTACATTCTCACAATTGCCATGCTTGAAGATCATGTAATAGGATTATCACACTTTTTATAAAAGATAACCCCATGCTAAAAAAAAGTCCCTTGAACCCCACGAAAGGGTTGTGTGACAGAGGTACACATGAGGCTGAGCCCCCCTGAACCTTGAAAACAACCCGACCACCCTAAGCCCTAAAAACTACCCTATTCCTAAAGAGTGCCCAACCTCCCAAAACCTGATCCCAGCCCCACTTAACAGACCCCATCTTGGAAGTCCCTCTCCTGATCCTTCCTCTTCCTGTGCCCGCCCATTCACTCTGCATCTAAACCACACAATGCGTTGACCATGCATATGTGTGGTAATGGCACATGCATGGTTAAGACAAGCTTGTTTCTGCTTGCGGGGAAATGGCAGGCGTGGCTCCGCCTGCGTTGTAAAGCCTGTTTCCCCACAAAAGGTGCAAATTACACCATTCAATGCACTTCAGTTCATGATTTTGGTGTCATACTGTGCTATTTGGTTTCTGGCATATTATGCACACCTCAGGGACCAGGAAACGGTTAGTCATATGGCAGGCAAAAAATGTCTTGAAAAAATTATTTCTGGTACATTAAAAATACGAAAACTAGATAGTATATAAATTTGTGTCAGATTGGTGATTAATGGCAGTTTGGTAATTATTACTGCTTTTATATTGCCCCTCCACAACTTAATAGAGGGAGCACGCCTTTTTCACTATAATTATTATGTCACATTTCTTTACAGGCTGCATTACTCGCTTCTGAATAATATAATGAATATAATAGAACTTAGCTCTGTGCCTTGCATTGCACACACTGCAAACTGAAGTGCATCTTTTTGCCTATTCTTCAGTTTTAGAGACCATTAACTCTTTCTCAATGGAAGATGTGAAGTGTCTTTAATTAACTCCAATATAGAAGATAAATGTCCTATTGATGTCAAAAAAAGGCTTATCAATTAATTTCAATTCAGCATAAAACATATTTGAATATGGTGTGCATATTCTAACCATAGCAAGAGTATGAGATACAATATATTAATTAAAAGCGTCATCGCTGTCTACTTTCTTTTTATATAATCTCATACTTAGTTGTAGAATCGGTGACAGGGTTTCCCAGATATGAGACCTACTGCACAACGTGTCTAGCGGAGAGTGCAGGACTTATATTTTTTGATGACGAAACATTAAACCTTTTGCCTCTCAAGATCCCCAATGAGCACCTGTATCTAATAATGAGCAGACTATGCAACGATCCATTTAAACCACTCTTTATTCAATTTTTTTCATCTACATTAGGGTCAGGTTTGCCATTTGGGCGTGCTAGAATTTAACTATTGCCAGAAATGTGATTTATTGGTGAAAATGCACACATTATAGCTGCTATGTGCAGTGGCATAGCAAGGGTGGGGGAGTTGTCCTCCCTGGGCAGCACAAGTTTTGGGGGTGACAGCCTTCCCCCCTTTTACATGCGGCGGTGCATGAATCGTCAGCACCCAGCTCGCTCTTACATTTGGCCGCCGCAGGTGCCACCATGGCCGGCATAAGGCCTTGCTATGCCACTGGCTAGGCTTTCAGTGAAAGTGACTTAGCAGCTATAAATCAATGCATGTAATCCTTGACTCTGAACATTTACCCTGGGATAAACCTCAAGCAGGAAGTAGGAATTATGAGGATGGAAGTGTGTTTGCACTGTGCTTTTGTGAAAACACACAAACGTGTGAGTTTCTCAGCTTTCACAAGCTCCTTTCTTACTCATTCTCCCACTGGATATGGGTGATTTGCTTCTGCAAAGAGTTGTAGGATGGATGGAGGAGTATGGAAGTGATTTATCAATGGACCTTTACCATAGAAAAAATGACTGAAGAAAAAATTGGGCAACTGTACATCAGGTTGCATTTTCGCAATGTGCAGTTTTGCCATGCGCAAAATTCCGTTTTGGGTAAATGGCAACGCCAAAAAATGTGACATGTCATTCTGCGTAATATGCCTGAAAACCTGTAACTGGTGCAGCTTTCCAAATGTAGTACTATAGTTTTTGTGATCAAGGAAAAAATAATACCTGCACCTGTGCTCAGGAGTACTTATATTAGTGCAGGTTTACGATTTTGTTATGATATTGAAGCAAAGTACATCATAGAATATCTTCAAGTAGGGCCAAGATATAAGCGTCGCCAAATTTGTTATGATATTGAAGCAAAGTACACCATAGAATATCTTCAAGTAGATTTATTCTTCAGAGAAAGAAAATAAACAGCTTCTTGCCAGACACAGCTGGACCAACTGCTAATGATGCCACAGAGGTGACATCACATCAGAATCTCTAGAGCATCATAGAGACGTACCATTCTAGACAGTAAAACATGTGTACAATTCAATACAGCATAACATGGAAATATAACAATTTCCTTTATGTCTAAGGTCCTATACGTGATAACACGTCGAGGATGTCTTCTTTAACCCCTCCCATGCTCGTGACGGAACCGTTCCGTCACGAGCCTCGGGTGGGCTGTGCTGGTGACGGAACATTCCGTCACAGCCCGCTCGCCGCTCCTGCGCGGCGCAAATTCCGCGCCTGCGCTGACGTTCTAAAGAGCGGGCGGGGCCGTGATGGAACCGTTCTGTCACAAGCACAGCTCACCCGCAGGCCGTGACAGAGCGGTTCCGTCATGAGCACGGGAGCGCTGCGCGGCCCCACCTCCCCCTTAGTGCTGCGGCGGAATAGCCGTTGCAGCGAAGGGGTTAATGCTACAGATAATTCTTCAAAGTGCAAAGTGTATTTTTTTAACTTGTTGATGCTGACGTGCCAACCCTAGAATGGTGTTCCATATTGAGTAATCCGAAATACCTTTGCCCTTGACTGAAGTTCAAGGATAACCCCAAATGGTGCTTTACATAAAATCTTGGATCTTATTTAGAGGTTGGCAGGCTGATGCTCCATCAAAACAGAACAGATATGCCGCCAGCTGTATTACAAGTGCAGTAGGCTACATTGCACTCTTAATTCTGTGTATGGGACATCTGCCATGTTTGTGATGGGGCATCTGTTTTTTTTTGATGGGGCATCTGCCATGTTTTTGCTGGGGAATCTGCCATGTTTTTGATGGGGCATGGGGCATCTGCCATGTTTTTGATGGGGCATCTGTTTTTTTTGATGGGGCATCTGCCATGTTTGTGATGGGGCATCTGCCATGTTTTTGATGGGGCATCTGCCATGTTTTTGATGGGGCATGGGGCATCTACCATGTTTTTGATGGGGCATCTGCCATGTTTTTTGATAGAGTATCCTGCCCGTCAAACTCCGAGAAGGCCTCATGTTTGGAATGTGGTAGCTGGAATGTACAACAAAGCACATTTGGGCACTTACAAATTGTACATCTTCTCTCATATCCAGAAAACACACTATTTAAGATGGTGTCAAGGGTGAGTTGGTTCCAGTCACAGGCCCACTTGAAATCCATCTGACCTGGTTTCCTGACACATGCAATGCGAACATCAATAAACTGTCGTCACAAAGATCATGCAATCTTCCACAGAACTCTTGAAAATCCATCATAGCATTACAAGCTAGTGAGTAGTGAAAGCATATATTTGCACTGGCTACACAACGGTAAATGGGGACGTGTTATTTTGGACTTTTAAAATATTGTAATACACTGTTCAAGACACGTCAACTTCACCACAGAACTGTAGGCAGGGAAAATAGAATGTACATGCTTTACGCCTATTTAATCGAAAGTGTATAACCACCACACCACGTAGGAGAATAGAAAGGGACTTTGCAAAGTTGAGTTGTAAGTGACTCTGAGTACAACCTACATACGTGATATTTATGGTAGCCTCATGCAAAAGTGGTAAACTAGACCGCTCTGGTGGTCTCCCATCGATATTATGTAAAAAGTAGTGTCTACCTTTCACACTCAGCATGAATGTGGTTCAGCATTTTAGTAAACACATTTGTATTGCCATTTATAATAAGACATGCATAACAATATCCTAGACTGACCTTAAAACCCTATTTTTTTTGTCTCCCCAGGTGATTATGTAGTTATGACCGTATACTTCGATTTAAGCAGAAGAATGGGATACTTCACAATTCAAACCTACATTCCTTGCATATTAACAGTCGTCTTATCCTGGGTATCATTCTGGATTAAAAAAGATTCTGCACCAGCAAGAACAGCACTGGGTAAGGATCATAAAGTTGTTGACTTAAGGAGCATCCCAATATGCAGTAGGCAATTAAAGCTTATGGGCCGGATTCACAAAGGTAATCTTACACGCTTGTGTAAGTTTACAATTATTTGCTATTCACAAAGGTATTTTACTAGTAATATCTTTAGGACTGCAGAGTTTCCGCATATAAAAAGATAGGTTTTTTGGTGGGCTGGAGGTGGGTCGAGGGTAGTTTTGGGGGTTGGGGGATGAGTCGGGGTTTGTTTTGTGGGTTGGGAGTGGGTCTGGGGCTCTTTTGTGGGTTGGGGGTGGGTCGGGGTTTGTTTTGTGGGCTGGAGGTGTGTTGGGGTAGTTGTATGGGCTCATGTGGGTCGGGGGTAGTTTTCTGGGCTGGCAGGCGTGTCTGGGAAGTTTTCTGGTTGGGAGGTTTAAGTAGTTTTCAGGGCTGCATTGTTCGTAAGAGTTTTCAGGGCTGGGGGGTCAGGGGACATTTTCAGCCCTGGAGGAGTAGTTTTCAGGGCTGGGGGATCAGGGTAGTTTTAAGGGGTGGGGGTCGGGGTAGTTTTAGGACTGGGCGCCAGGGAAATCTTTTTTATTAGGGGTTAGGGTATTAGGCCTCAGGGCAGAGGGAGGTGAATGGGTAATCAGGGTTGTTTTTAGGGCTTAGGGGAAGGCAGGTCGTTTTTAGGGCTGGATTAGGTAAGGGAAGGGTTTTATGCCTCAGGGGAGGGGAATGGGTAGTCGAGGTAGTTTTTAGGATTTAGGGAAGGGCGGGGTAGATTTTAGGGCTGGTGGGGGGTCAGGAATATTTTTTTAAATAGGGGCTGGCCTAAGGGCAGCGGAAGGGGTTGGGGTAGTTGTAGGGAAAGCGCAAGGGGGTGGAAGGGGGTCGAGGTAGTGTTTAAGGGTTAGGGACAGCGTGGGGGTAGGGAGGGTGTAGGGGTATTTGGACCTCAGGGCGGGGAGGGGCTCAGGGGGAGTTAAAAGCTTAGGGTAGGGGGAGGAGGGGTCACGACCTTAGCCACACATGCCCCTTTACTATTCATGCTTTTATCACAAAATTATGTGGTAACGGCATGCATGGTAAAGGAATGCATGATTAAGATGTATTCTTGTTTATGTTGCTTGGTAGAGGCACAAGTGATTTATCTACTCGTGGTTCTATCATACAAACCTGGCGGAGGCATTCTGAATGTTCTGCCGTTTTTTGAGGAGTTTCTGGGTAATGCGGCGAAGAGTGCATTGCCGTAGTCGAGTCTACAACTGATGAGTGTGTGGGAGACTGTCCTTCTGGAATTGATGGGGATCACTTGACGATCTTTCGGAGCAGGCAAAGAGTGTGGAAGCAGGATGATGAGACGGCATTGATCTGGCAGTTCATGGTGAGTGAGGAGTCCAAGATGATGCTGAGGTTTCGTTCTTGGTCTGTGGGTGTGGGGGGTCCAAGATCTGCGGGCCACCGGGAGTCGTCCCAGGCGAATGGGGTGGTGCCCATGATGAGGACTTCATTCTTATCTGAGTTGAGCTTGAGGCAGCTGTCCTTCATCCAGGTGGTGACAGCCTTTATCCCATCATGGAAATTGGTCTTGGTGACTGTGGGTTCATTGGTAAGGGAGAGGATCAGCTTGCTGTCGTCAGAGTACGACACAATGTTGAGTCCATGGTTCCTGACGATGGCTGCGAGCGGGGCTATGTAGAAGTTGAAGAGAGTGGGTTTCAGGGAGGAGCCCTGAGACACTCTGCAGCTGATATCTGTGGGTTCAGACTAGAATGGTGTTAATCTGAATCTCTGTGTTCGGCCAGTGAGGAAGAAGTAGTTCCATTCCAGGGCTTTGTCGTGGATGCCGCATGGTGGAGTCTTGAGCATAGGGTGTGGTGGGAGATGGTGTGGAAGGCGACTAAGAGGTCCAGGAGGATGAGGGCTGCAATGTTGCCTCAGGCAAGGAGGGTGTGGACGTTGTCTGTGGCAGTGAGGAGGGCGGTCTCGGTGCTGTGGTTGCTTTGGAAGCCAGATTGGAATAGGTCCAGGATGTGGTTTGCTTTGATGAACTCTGAAAGTTGGGCGTTGATGGCCTTCTCAATGACCTTGGCTGGGATGGGGAGCAAAGAGATGGGTCTGAAGTTCTTGAGGTACTCCAGGTCAGCAGAGGGTTTCCTCAAAAGAGGTTGATCTCTGTGTGTTTCCAGTCTTCCGGGAAGGTGGCAGAGTTGATGGAGCAGTTGATGGTGCAGCAGAGTTTGGGGTGATGGAGGTGCTGGCTCCGTTGAAGATGTGGTGCTCACAGGGGTCTGAGGGTGCTCCGGAGTGGATGTTCTTCATGATCATGAGGTGTTATCAGTGGTGAGGGGAGTCTAACTGAGTAGGGTCTGCTGAGTTCTGGTGTCATTCAGTGCAATGGTTTTAGGTGGGGTAAGAGGGTCTTGTGTATTGAGGCTGTTGAAGCTATCATAGATCTCCTTAATCCTAAAGTGGAAGAAGGTACTGAGGATGTTGCAGAGGTATTGGGAGGGTGGAATGTCTGCTGTCTCTGCCCTGGGTTTGGCAAATTCTTTGACCAGAGCGAAAAGTTCTTTGCTATTGAGTGTGTTGGTGGTGATCCTTTCTTGTAGGGTCACTTTCTTTGTTGTTTTAATGAGGTGGGTGCATATGTGTCTGTGAATGATAAAAAAAAATGGCAAAATCTGTGTTCCATATAGGAGACCAAGGACTGCATGTTGAAAAAGGAGGAGGTAGATTAATCCATTCAGACAGATTTGTGTGTTGCGACTTTCCTGTACGCTGGGTGGGACACAAGGGAGAAAGGGAGAGCCAGGCTTTTCAGTACACTTCAAAGGGTGCTTTTCAATTCATAGAAGAAGTCAAAAGGAAGAAAAGATTGCTGATAACAGTATCATAAAGAGTAGGGCTATGGCCCTGGGGTTACCTCTTGATACACATATCCCTATGGTTGACATCAAAGTGTGTCTTCCTAGTCACTCCATGGCCTGTGTTGTGGGGCTATCAGATTTAGAGTTGCTCCTAATGTGACAGATTGCTTTCTGGAAGACGACAGGGCAGAGTTGTGGGCATTTCCAAAAGGAAGCAGACCCCCAACATAAGCTTCAAAGATTGAGACTCTAAATCACATTTGGTATCTGGTAATGGACTTTAAGGAGAGGAGCTTGAGACCCCAAAAATTGTCAACTGTCAAGCAGCCAGAGGAAAAGCTCTGCAAGACGTCTGCCTCTGACCAGAGCTGGGCGTGTATGCCAGTTAGTCTACCAGCTAGGTGACGTCACCAAGGGAATCCAAGACTACCTGCCCTGGAGCCGGGAGCACCAGTGCCTATCTGCTTGCCAAGCCAAGTGTGCACTGTGAGGAAAAGTAGAACATTGGAGAGAGCAAGGTCCAGTGGAGAATCCTGACATTTGAATCCCCTTAGCAAGGTGTGAAGAGACAACTGGTGCACCATTAAGGTTATTGCCTGTGTGCAGGCAAAGTCAGCAATCCTTGTATCCCAGAGGAGGGTTGCCATGAACTGAGCCATGACAGTTGCTGGAACTAGTTATCGCCTGTGTTCAGGGAGAATCCGGTGACCCCATATGTCATTTGAGGCCAATGTGTAGAGAGTTCTGTGCTGAGCGGGCCTTAATCAATGTGAAGTGAAGAGTTGGCCACCCCAAATGCATGGAAAAGATCCACCAAACTGATCTTGTCAGAGCTTCTGTGCAGTGAATAGACAAAGACCTCCATATGCCAGAGGGATCACTGGGACAAAGCAAGAAGTGTGGAATGGTTGAGATCATCAACGGAGTAGGAAGGCCACCTTGATGACACTAGTGGGTTTGCACTGCACCTGTGGACCAGCACCTTGACCTTCAAACCCCCACAACACGTGGGGATAGCCCACCAAAGTACAGAGCTTGTAGGAACAATGAGAACCCCCGGCTGCTGCTCGACCACATAAGAGGAACTCGAGGTCTGCCGATTGCAGCCCGACCGGCCGCGTTCAAAAGGGTTAACAGGAGTCTGCAGCTGCAGCTTCAGCACCCTAGGACAGCCCTTCTCAGAGACTCTGGTTGGTCTGATCCTGCTGGTTGGGGTATGACGGATTGCGGGCCAGTTGGGCCTGTGGGAACATGCTTATCAGATAGCGCTTTGGCGCTGAAACCCTTATGATTTAATACATTGTTAGGGAGGGAGTCCTGAGACTTGGACTACTAGTGGGGCTTCACCTGAATATTGTCTACAGTGAATGGGGAAAAGCCACTACCACTAGCTTGAATGAAGTGGGACTCAGGTTCTGTCTATAAAACTCTAGAGCCTCTGCCTTAGGGGTCTGTCTGTATTGTTTGTGAATGTCATATTTTGCTTTGTGGTGGTAGCAGTATATAATACATCTTTTATCAAAAAAGAAAGTATTTGTCTGCTGCACATATTTTGAGTTATGGGCCTGTGTTCACCTCCTGCCCTGTGTCTACCACCCCCACCCCAAGAAACCTTGGACTGCTTGACCCACACTAGTACCAAGAGTTAAGCGCTGAATGGGTACTTTCCCATTTGATCAGGATCCATAGTAGGTCGGACCCCACCACATCAGGATTAAAAGGCCTCTTCCCCCAAAGCTTGATCCTGTGACCCCTGCATGCCTCTGCATGCCCCGTGGCCCTTTGAAAGGTGTTCCTGCACAGGCACTATTGTTAACACACTTTTCCTTCATTTCCAATTTCTATGCACCATTTTTGTGTGGGAGAAAATAAATACTAGTCTACCACACAGCTTATAACAGAGTTATCATCTGAAAAATGGTGTAATCCTTAGAGAGCCCTAATGATAATAAACTGTAATAAAACATTTTAAAGGTTATTTTAATAAGATACTTAGGCTATTCTGTTCATGAACACAAAATAAAATCTGACACATTTTCAAAGGAAGAATTGTCACCTTAATTTTTTCAGGTTAGTCAGCTCACTGAAAATGGTTTTAGAACAGATGGAGAAACTCTGATAACATTATTCATCAATTCTATAGCTCTCTGTGATTAAAGGCTTTCCTGGAACCCAAATTGAAAATGAGCCATGAAAATGAGTAGGAGCTAGCACACACGTCCTTCATGATACAAATATTTGGGGAGTGATCACATAACATTTTTGGCTGGCACGATTTCATGTCCACAGTAGTAAGTTACTGTAATGCTGGAGGAAACACATTACCACCGTGCTATAAAAGCAGGTTTCTCTGTGTGACAAAATATTTCCACTAGTTAATGGGGTGCCATTTTGTGGAGATGGTGACCTAGTCTGTTGCTTTTGTGCTGCAGTGTTGCAAAGTGATGGAATTGTGTTCCGCAGTGGTTATCGTGTTGCCAAATGGCTTGACTGGTCATGTGTGACCTGATATGCTTTGTGTTCTGTAGTTTTGTGTATGTTTTTATGCCCTTTTCTGCTCACTGTTGAATGCTGTTAAAATTTATAATAAATGCTGTTAAATGTTCAGCTAACGCAGAACAAAAAGTAAATGTTTTTGTGCCAAAATACCATTTACTATTGTCTAGGGTGGTCAAATAGATATGATCCTGCTCTCCACTGCCCACACTCAAGCGAGTGATCTATGACATTCTCAAGAGGTTCAAGCCACTCTTTGTACAGAGTGAGTAACTCATTGTTGGGCCTGACAAATAATAGTAATGATGTACACTATATGTTATATAAAATGCTGATGTATGATTAGGTCTCTGGAAAGCAAGCTGGTTTAAGCTGGTGTAGGAGCTGAAGTTAGAATCATCCTTCATTCGCTCAAGTAGGAATACCGTATTTACTTACATGAAAATGCCTCTGCATGATGAAGGTATCTCACTCAAACTATACCTGCACTCTTATGAAACAAATGTCTCTCTGGACTATAAGGTATCAGGCGAAGCCTTGTTTTCTTCTACATCACTGACAATTTTGCGCTGGGATTGAAACAAAGGATAATTTCAATCCCAAATTGTCTTCTTCGTAAACTACTACCTATTTTTTCAATAGACCACAATCATGTGAAATGCATGTTGTTTCTCCCATTATATTTTGCACAGGATTTTAAAAGGACATCTTCACACAACATCAGTGTGAGAAAGTGTTTTCATTGAGTTGTCAGCCCCATTTTTTGTGGACCAACACTGATGGTTTTTTCACTCTGTGCACTGGGACACTGCTAACCAGGGTTGATCTTCACGTGGATCCCCTCCCCAAAGCCAGAAAGCCAGAAAGCCCGTCATGCACGCACTCAAATCTAGCAGACTGGTCTACGGAAAAGCCCTCTACACTGGAATCAACAAATCCCTGCTACGCAAACTCCAGACCATCCACAACACCGTGGCCAGACTCGTCGTCGGCATCCCAATGCATGAGCACAGCCCCCAACACCTGCGAGATCTCCACTGGCTCCCCGTGGAGATGAGAGTAACCTTCAAGCTACTCACCCACGCCTACAAATCCTTCCACAACAGTTGACCCAAATTCCTCAATGAAAGAGTCTCCTTCCACGTACCCAAAAGGAACCTCTGCTCTGCTGACCTCAAACTAGCAGAAACCCTGTGCATCCGCAGAACCGGAGCGGGTGGAAGAGCCTTCTCCTACATTGCTGCCAAAGCCTGGAATGAGCTCCCAGACGCTCCCCCGCTCCGCACACCTTCATGAAGAGCCTCAAGACCTGTCTCTTCGGCTGACCCGGAGCTGCACTCCCCCACCCCTCAGCACCTTGAGACCCTCACCGGTAAGAAGTGCACTTTAAACCCCCTGATTGATTGATTGATTGATTGATTGATTGATTGTGCTCTGGCCCCTAAAACATGTTCAATTATCTAACACCTAATTAAAATATGTAACGTTTCTATAAATCCATATCATATTGCATCTAAAGTACACCCATGGCCTGGAGAGTTAAATGTCACCTATGGACTGCATAACGACTGCTCCATCCACCACTGTAGTCAGGCAAACATGACTCCAGGCAGCTGCTGTTTAAAACTGGAACCCAACCTGTCAAAACAAACCCTTTTTGATTTGAGAAAACCTCCTTTTTAGTTAGCCAAGACCTTTTGATTTTACTAAAATATGTATAATATACTTACTTATATAGACTTTCATTTGACTCACTTCAACCATTGTACTAGGGACTTACAGTTAGGTTGTCTTTGTAAATTGGAAGATGTGAGGATGCGACATGACGCGAGGGGCATGGCGAGGAGTGAGCAAGGTCGGGCTTGGTTACTCTCTCTACCTGCGCACTTCTGGCCTTTTCTTCTGCCAGGACTCTGAGGCTTGTGCACGGCGGCGGACACCCACTACCACTATTGCTATCGCCATTACCCTCCATCACCCTCCAACGTAATTAACGGTAACCTTAGTGCGTTTGGTTGCCAGTAGTGGCCAGCCACGAAGTGTGGGCTGCAGACGGAATGCAGAGATGGCCCAACCAGGGTGGGTGCGGTCTAAGGCCGTCTGGTGGCCCCCACTTGCTAGGTGGTTAGTTGGGTGGGCAATGGTGCCTCGGAGACATGGAGCAGAGGCCTTAAATGGTTGGAAGAAGGGTAGAGGCCACCCAAAAATCGTCAATTTCCCTACATGCATCTCAGCACTTACAACATCCTATTATCCGTGAGGTCTGCGGGTGAGGACAAGACAGTTGCTGTTGCTGGCAAATAATTTAACTAATGAAATAACTAACCAACTCCAGTCCCTCAATCCGTGGAGGTGGGCCAGTGTAGCGGAGACCGGGTGCAGCTTGCGGTTCGAGGGCTAGCATATGTATCAGGGGGCTGATGGCATGGTATGGGGTCTGCCTGCCCTAAGGCTGCAATCTGCACTCGTAGTGCCCGAGGGCGAAAGAAAATGCGGGTGTGACCATGACAAAGCGGACTGGCAGCGGTTGGAAAGCAGCGTACTGAAGGTATGGGGGTGGGAGAGGGGGGTCCAAAATAAAGGAGGGTAAAGGAGGGTCCCTTACGCCCCTGCTCTCAGATTTATTAGCCTGGTTAGAATGACTCACAGACCCTCTATCCCTATAGCTATGAGGCCAAGCTGCATGCGCGGGGCAATGCCTCAATTACAAATAAAGCAGCGGAGGAAGCGATTTGGCAAAATCGGGGCCGGAACATTGCGTAGTGGTCTAAGCACCTCAACAGGAGAAACAGCAAATTTAACAATATCATCTCTGACCTCTCCCGGAAATGTCTCCGTGGGACAATATAAATAAAATCATAACATGGCTTGCCAGCCAACTATCGGAGGATATTTTAAAACTATGGAAAGAACCAGCAAAAGCACCAGGGAAGGCAATATAGATGCTGGAGTTCAAACAACAATGGGCAAAGTTAAAACAACGTGAAATTTAAATTATAAAAAAACTGGACGCAACAAAATCAATGATGCTTCTTTTCCAGGGAAAGTGGAAGTGGTAAATAACCCTTAAGCAGCTGTGGCAACTTATCTAAATTCGACAATGTGATCTCAGTTCCAGAGATGGGCCCTTGCCCTCAGTACTCCAACACGAGTGATTCAGCAAAGAAGTGCATCTTGTGGGCTTGTGATTGGAACAGAAATCACCCCTAATACATCTATTGGGCTGGAGAAAAAGTCACCGATAGATTACAACATTGATAAAGTTTACAGAATGGAATAGATTTCCAGCACAAATCAGAACAATACGGTGATTACTTTATCATCCAGCATTGATCAAAATGCAAGTGATGAGGTATTTTTGTCATCTCATATTCAACGGGCTAAAAAAAAGCCAGAGGATGCCAAAATATGATACCTGAAGCTTTTTCAAGCCCTGAGGATCATGAGAACAACGTTGAAATGGATCCATTCAGTCCAATATCGGAAACAGGAATTTTTGTGCATGATCTTAAACTGACTTTGATTCCTGAGATAATTAATATTGAGAGTGCGCTCACTATAAATGGACAAAGTAAGGTAGAGCAAGCTGACTCTATGAAAAATCCCCTCAACTCAGCCGACCTGTCATTATTAGCTAAATTTGATGACAATTTCTTGGTCGGAGCACAAGTTCTAAAGGGTCCAAAAGAGTCTAAAAAGGAATTATGGGGTAGCCTGCTTAATACCATGATACTATAACTAATGCTCTTAACTTTCACTCAGCTAAATTGAACACGCAGGTGGATTTATTAAACCCACTAGCCCTATAAATTGCCGGGAATGACTATAAATTACTCAATTTGTAAAATCTGGTAGTAAAGGCACAATCTGATAGAGATAATCAATCGATCACTTGTATCTGTGCCCACATGTTGGATAAAATCTCAGAGTTATCAAATATAGTGGGTTCTTTGGTGGAGAAGGTCAAGTCAATGTTGGTACAGAATACAAAAGAGCGAGTAGGCACAATAGAGCATGATCACTGCCAGTGCCATGACACCAAAGCACCATTAGAGCTAACATCTTGCCAACCTACAAAAATATTGGATAAAAATGGGATTGGAATAAAAGTTGACAAACAATAAAAAAGGTTCCCTCAGGCACAAAGATCAGCAACAGAACATAATACCATCTATGATGAAAGACGAAAAAAGGTAAAACCAATTAGTAAGGGAAGAAAGTATATTAAGTAGTCTACAAATACCTCCTGATCCTACTGAACCTAATGAACCCATAAAGTCATCATTATCACAAGATGACGAAGATACCCAAGTTACCAATAATACAGATTTATCTTCCAAAGTAATACTAGAAGGGATAACTAAAAGAGCAAGGACAAGATTATGAAAAGCACATAACAGAATAAAGAAATCAATAAAACAACAAATACAAGTTCATTCCATAAACCAAAAGAAATTTACCAGATTTCTAAATCATAGGAAATACACCAGTGCGATCTGAAAGATGGGTTGACCACAAGTTTAAGTAAACCAGACGTATCACTTTCTTCTGATGATGCTGTTAATAAGTCTATAATACCGCACCTCAGAGATGCATCAAACTGACTAGGCCTCGGAAAACGGCTTTCACCAGGAAGTGGAGACCTGCAGTTATCAGTTCAAGCTACAGAAAGGGGAAGGCAAAATTATAATAAGTCTTCATCAACCTCACAATCTGGGAAAAGCTTAGATCCAATAAAAAAAGACACCCTTGAAAAAAACAGTGTTTTAAGTGGCATTGCTACAGAAGATGATGGATCAGGAGGTAGGAAGATTCTTACCGCCATTATTTACGAATTGTGAACATATAAAACATTTAATGTCAATGGGAGATAACAGTCTTGCTTCCTCTTTGAAATTAATATTTCACCCATGGTATGTTTCAAGGGGAGCATACAATATCTTGAATCGTTGAAACATTCTTAAAATGTTAAACTCGATCCCAGAGCTAAATGATCTAACATCGGATGATTTAGACTCAATCCAATTTAAACAAGATCCTAGGAATCCCACTCAAGAGGGGTCTTGTACCACTTGGCATAGTGAAGAGATTATTAATAAAATCCTAGAAAATGAACCACAATTTTTGAAATGGGGCATCTAACTAAGGAAATGTAGTGATAACCAATATCCAACCTTATTAATTCTAAATCCTGCGGCAAAAAGAACTGTTCAGTTAAACCCGATGACAAGTGAAACACGTGGAGGTTAGATTCATGTTTTAAAAGGAGCAATACGTTCTTTATGTAACCCTGTACTGACTTCTGGCATCAAAGTTACAAGTTGTAACTCGGTCTTAAGTGTTTATGAGGAATAAAAGAAAAATCATATTTTAAGTGATGGCTGGGCTTGGCTTCTGAAAATTCTTCCTAAAGAGGAAGCTGAAGTGAACGAATGATGGTTAAACAGCTCAACCACTACAAATAAATCCATTGATATTTGCTTATGGAATGTACACGGCCTGATAAGATTGCTAGAAGATCAAGATACAGTAACTTTTATACAGAATTTCAAAGTGCTAATGCTTCAGGAAATTTGAAATATATGTAAAGAGTCCATAATCAGACATCAGGAGTATGCACATTTTGCATCCCGTTCGTCTGCCTATGATAGAGCAAGAGGTGGGCTATCTACTTGTGTGTCGTTGGACCTGAACATCAAGCACTATGAAATCGATTTCCAATTAACATGGCTATTATGTATTCAAATAGATTTAATAAAAACAATATTATTTTTAAATGTATATTTAAGCACAACGAAATCAGACAAGACTCCCAATTTACTGTGCTCTAGAAAATAGTTACATTCCTGAATTGTCAATACCCTGCTTTTATCTTACTTTTATCAGGAGACTTCAATATGCAATTGATTTCTAAAAACTTAACTGATCAACCAACTAGAGCTTTAATACATCAGTTTTTTTTTTCGCAGCTAAATAAATATGACATTATGCTCTTCAGGAAGTCAACCAAAATAATACTGAGAGCGATCCAACATTTAAAAATTTACGGGAAGATTATATTATTGATTACACCATTATCTCAAAGGATCTTGTATCATCCCTTTCTGAGTATCAAGTGACCCCCAGAGTGGAATGTGATCATAATCGACAAACAATGTTATTGTTGTAAACAGTTGATCATCTGCCAGAGTCATGGTCTCTGGTAACTGGATCAACGGCTTACAATTTGAAAAGGTTAGTGTGGCACCCAACAAATCAATTGGAGATATTGGCATTCATAAAACCCACAAGAGAATCAGCACCTATTGAGAAAAGACATGGAAAATCAATGGTTGAAATTTGGCACCGACTCCTTGATAGATCACTTTCGGGCAAACCAACAACAAGGGGATACACTACAAGGCAAAAAAGAACCCGGTGGTATTCAAATAGGTTGTACCAACAAAAAAAGGCACTTAATAAAACATCACGGGCCATCTTCAAACTACCGAACAGTGCAGTTAAATTCTCAAAACTGTGCTCACTAAAACGCTTGAGAAGAATATACAAAAATGAAATATGGAAAGCAAAATGAACACACCACGAAGAAATATGGACAAAGTTGCACTTTGTTAGTAAAACAAATAATCTGAAAGCTTTTTGGGGACAAAATAATAACCTTGAATATGGCAGTAGAAGAGCCAACAGTGCCAACATCTCCAAATCATGCTGGGCATCCTTCATTTATATTCTATACGGGGCCTCTGCAGTCACAACAACATCGAACAGTACAAGTCAAGTTCGCTGACTAACATAAGTAGCTGGATAAAGGAAAATGAATATCGTCAGAACAAAGTCAAACCATTAGTAACTGAGTTTTTGCAAGAATAACAAGTTAAAAGTCAATAAGTGGGATTAGGTCAAATGGGGTACCGAGCCCCAATGGGATCCAAAACTCTGTTTTTAAAGCAAAAATAGATCTTTGGTCAGACATTTTAACGTCTTTGTTCAATGGTGTTGTAAAATCTAAAATGGTTCCAGACTCATGGCAGGGAAGTATAATCTAGCCAATCTATAAAAGTGGCCCATTAGACAATCCAGCCAGTTATCGGTTAATTGCCCTAACAGATGTTGATAAGTAACAAAACGGGTCTGGCGTGTAGCACAGTAAGGCTGCGCCCAATCTAGAAATAAACAAAACAGTTTGCCAGTACTGTGCAATGATTTACGAAATTTTTGTTGAAGGAGCCACTAATTGCTCTTTCAAAAAATGACCACTCTTTCAGTCACACAAAGTTTATGAAACAATATTTTTGTTAATCTTTATTTTTTGTCAAAATTATTTTTTATTTAGCTTATTTTTATATTTAACAGTATTTTATTTAACAGTATTTTTGTTTTCAGCTATCTACAAACAATATACAATTATACGGAGGAGGAACAGGTTCATAAACACAGGAATTGATCAATCAAGTGTGAAAAACAACAATTAGACAGTTCACGTACAACATAGACACTAGACAACAATAAACACTCAATAGTATCTAAAAGGGATGGGGCGGTGGAAGTTAGTGGCGTTATTTCTACCTATTTGTAAAAGAAAAGCAAATTTGTCTTTGTTCTATGTGCAATTCAGCCTATTTACAGTCAAGTAATAGTTGGGTCCAACTAAATGAGTGTTTACATTCACCAAAATACGAAACAATCAATTTTAGAACCAACTTGAAACTTTCCAATTGTTACAAACGTTTGGCCACAGCACTGGCCAAACAGCCACAACAGTGGCGCCACCTAACAACTACCACCTCAATCGGTCGACGCGTTTCGAATCCTAGTACATTTAATAGGATTCTCTTCAGAACCACACAAAATAAATCTGTGGAAAAAGTGAATAAAAAAACAAACTGTCAGTGGAAACGAAAGAGTGACTCTCAACTTTCACTTAGCATCCAAACACACTCAGTTTGTTACCTGTCAGTATTATCACTGCGGCTTGAACGTGATGATGAACTGAAAAATCAAAAAATAAATCTTTTTCAGACACAATCAGTTGAAAGAATCTCGTACTCATGAAGGGACGAGAGTCTGTGGTACTCACTAGAAAGTTATACCATCCAAAACCTCATGCGGGCATCCAAAGAAGCAAGTAATCCATTAGTTTTATAGTTTTTTTCAGGAACTGGCCCCGAGACTCGATCTGGAAATTAAACAAACAGCGGCTGTCAGTGTGCTGTTAAGGGCTCCTCAATACGTGCATCAAAGAAAAATGACACAACGGAAGGCGGCGTTGCCGGGCGAGTTGCGGGAACTGCCGAATTCAACTAATGGCAGTGTCTAATTTATTCGTTCTACGCCGTTGCGGGCTCGTCGCTACATGCATTAAAGAGTGGTTGCATCACGGACGGCGGCATTATCTAGCAAGTTGCGGTTACCGCTAACCTAAACTATAGGCGGTGTCTAGTTACCTGAGGCTGTGCGTCTTTCTCCTCCAGGCTGGGTCGCGGTTGAATGGAAACGCGATGCTGGTTCAACCGGGTCGTGTTATTTTTAGTCTGGGGTATTTCCGGGTTCATGCTCTGTGACTCATGGGATTTGTAGTTCATACAGTATGAGTCATGGGAGTTGAAGTTTGGGAATAATCCGCCGGTCCCAAGTTGAGCGCTGCCGAGTTTCAATCAATGTGTTGAGGAATAACAAGTGATCGGATTGAATAATCGGATACCAGAGGATGCATATTTTATGAACAAGGGGGATTTTTCGCGAGGCTGGGGGGTGTAAAAATAATAAATAAATGAGTTTGAACTCACAGACTATATAGTTCGGACATTTCATTCAGGCCTTGTGTGGTCGTATTAAATTTCAGAATCAACATGGCTTCTCTTTGACGTAGTTTAGCCTCTACATCTCCGCCTCTTGGGTCATGGTCAATTTTGGATATTATAGTCCATTTCAAGTCTTGTTCTCCATGTAGCTCATCGAGCCAATGTTGGACCAGTGGGGCGGTCATGACTTTTTTCTTTATTCGGGACTTATGTTGGGACATCCTTTGTCGAACTTCTTGAGTAGTTTTTCCTATGTACAACTTGTCACAAGGGCATACAATGCCATATACCACATTTTTTGATTTACAATTGGTGAATTGTTCATGCTTCCAAGATATCCCTGCATGTTGAAACAAGTTTCCTTCCATAGTGGATGCACAACAAAGGCATGTGCCACATTTCCGGTGGCCAGTGATCGGTGGAAGATTCACATAGTCCCGTACTGTCAGTGTCTTTTGTTTCGGGATCGCTGCTCGAACGATATAATTAGCAATGCTCTTGTCTTTTTTATACGCGAACAAGGGGCATTCTGTGAATTGGGTGTTAAGGTCTCTAAGTAGATGCCAGTTCTGGTGGATCAACTTTTTAAGGAGATTGGATGATGGACAGTATGTTGACACGCAAACAATGCGTTGTTGTTGATGTTTTTTTCTCCTCACAAGTAATTCTTCTCGTGGCGTCCACCAAGCTCGTTTGATTGCTTGTTTTAATAGTTTGGCTGGATAGCCACGGGCTAGGAGTTTTTCTTTTAGGACGTTGGCATGATCCATGAATTCGTCTTTGAAGGTACAGTTTCTGCGGATGCGCAGAAACTGTCCTATTGGGAGATTTTGTTTAAGGCTGCTCGGGTGGTTGCTTGAGAAGTCTAATGCCTTGTTGCGGTCGATGTCTTTCTTGAATAAAGTAGTGACTAATTGTCCATTCGCACAATAGACTTCCACATCCAAAAAGGACATTCTGGTCTTAGAGGTCTGTAGTGTGAATTTGATATCGTTTGTCCTGTCATTGATCCAGACATGGAATTGGTTCAGTTGTTCAGATGTCCCTGACCATGTAAAAAAGATGTCGTCTATGTATCTCACCCATCCCCCTATCCATTGGAGGAATGGGTTATTGTTGTAAACGAACATTTCCTCATATTGACTCATATAGAGGATCGCCAATTCCGGGGCAAAAGGACAGCCCATAGCGACCCCCTTAATCTGGAAATAAAAGTCGTCACCAAATTTAAAGTAATTCTTTGTTAGGGCTAATTTGGCAAGTTGTAGTATGAATTCAGTTGGAATTTTTGAAGGATTATCCCGTTTGTTTAAGAAAATCTCTAGGACCTCCAATGCCTGATCTTGGGGGATTTGTGTGTAAAGTGAGACTATGTCCATGCTTACTAGCAGGTCTTGGTCCTCACTAAACGGAATTTGCTCCAATTTTTTCAAGAAGTCCGTGGTGTCCAAAAGAAAAGATTTTACCGTCAGTGTAAAAGGCTTCAAAAAGAAATCTATACATTTTGAGACTGGTTCAAATAATGAATCGCATCCAGAGATTATAGGTCGTCCTGGGGGGGTTCTTGCGTTCTTATGTACCTTTGGGAGTACATAGAACAAAGGAATCCGTGGGTGTTTATTGGATAGAAAGTTAAATTCGTTTTTGCCAAGAAAACCTTGTTCTAATCCATTATTTAGAATCTGACCTAATTCTTTCTGTAGGTCCAAAGTAGGGTCCTTATTGATTTTACGGTAACAGGTTGGATCTGACAATTGTTTGGTCGCTTCCAAGATGTATTCATCTGTTCCCCAAACTACTATCGACCCGCCTTTATCGGCTTGCTTCACTATAATGTTTTCATTTAGTTTAATAGATTGCAAGGCCGATTTCTGTTCTTGAGACAAGTTCGATTTAGTATATCCGTTTCTTTTCTTTTCTTGCGCAGCCAAGGCTGAAAGTATGGTTTTTTCAAAGTATGTTACCTCCTTGGGTACTTTATATGCTGGAGGGCAGAAGCTTGATTTCTTCTTAAAGCCAGTTGTTTCAATTTGAGGAGGATTCTCCTTGTCCGCAAAAAAGGTTATCAATCGAATTTTTCGGCAAAACTCTATAAACTCAAGCTTCAATCTGACAAAGTCTGTAAACTTAGATGGTACAAAAGTGAGCCCCTTTTCCAGGACACTAATTTCAGATGGAGTTAGAACAGTTTGTGAAAGATTGAATACTGAAGATTTTTGATATGGTATTAATTCTTGTAACTTTGCCTCCTTGTTGACATCTCCCATGGTTGGTTGAATCTTGTTTTTCCACGGGGCTTTTGCTGGCCCTGTCCTAAAAAAGGTTGTTGTTGTTGATTCTGATAGTTGGGCTGATAATTCGACTGATATTGTTGTTGATAATTCCTTTGGTATCCACCTCTTTGGTTATACTGCGGACGGGAAGTACCTTGTTCAGAGTCGCTACCTCCTGAAGATGAGGTGTCAGAAAAAGTGAGGTATTTTGTACGAGATCTACCCTGGTTGTCGTTAAGGAAGCGTCTTGCTTCAGGTCTCGAGTAAAATTCTTGTTGCAGATACGGATAAGCTTTTTCAAAATTGAAATTACGTTTGTCTCTTTCAAAATTGTTGTCTTTCTGTTGAACAGTAAAATCTTTAAATTCAAGTATCTCTTTTTCGACTCTATCAAGTAGTGTCTTTGAATCTTGAATTAGGGGGTTCGATTTTATTTCAGACTCAAGTTTTTCGATTTCCTCAAGTTGAGATTTTGATAAACGTTGAGCGGTTTCAATAGTCAAGACCATCAGGTCTCGACTACATTTAGTCTCAATAAAACTAAATCCTTTTTTGTACACACTATCCTCAGTGAATATCACTGGTATGTTCTTCACTATTAGTCCAGATGGTATAGTACCTGACCTAAGATGTTGGAGTAGGTAGTGGCCATGCAGGTCTGTCCTTATTTGTTTTTTCTTCAGGCGGACCAGTTAATGTTAATGTTAATGTTAAATTAGGGCTTATATAGCGCAACGGCTACTCCAAAGGAGTGTCCCGGCGCTTTGAGCTCCAAACCAAAAGGGGGGCAGAAAACATAACAGTAACAAAAAAAGGGGCCACAGAGGGGAGAATTATCCGGCAAATAGCCAAGTTTTCAAGTTTTTCCTGAAGATAAGCAAATTAGAGGTGCTCCGCAGAGACAACGGCAATGAGTTCCAAAGCTTAGGAGCGAGAAAGCTAAAGGACCGGCCGCCTAGCCGAGCCTTTTTGATACGTGGAACCCGAGCCAAGGCCAAAGTTTCTGACCTAAGGGAGCGTGCCGGTCGATAAAAGTCCAGCCTCCTCTGAAGATACTTGGCACCAGTGCCATATAAGGCCTTGTGGGCAAGAGTCATGGTCTTAAACAGTATCCTCTTCCGCACCGGGAGCCAGTGAAGGGATGCAAGAAGATGAGAGGCACTAGTCCGACGATGAAGGCCAAAGATGGCACGCGCAGCAGCGTTCTGGGTGATCTGCAGGCGTTGGAGGAGGTATTCAGGCAGGCCCAGATAAAGAGCGTTAGCGTAGTCCAATCTGGACCCTATGAGGGCCTGAACGGTAATCCTCCGATGTTGCTCCGAAAGTAAGGGGAAAAACTTGCGCAACATTCTGAGGATCCCGAAACAGGTTCCCGTAAGGGTGGACACCTGGGATTTGAGCGACAGCTCATTGTCGATTTTGACTCCCAGGTTCTTAGCCCACTTAGATGACTGTGTGGGAGGGAACTTGTCTACAGGCCACCAGCCTCGCCAATCTGGTTCAGAGGGGCATCCGAAGAATAGTATCTCGGACTTATCCGAGTTGCACTTGAGGCTGTTTTGTGAAAACCAGCTAAAAACAGCCCCAAGGCACTCGCGGATCCCTTCGCCATCAAACTCTTCACCCTTACGACAGGTGAAGAGGAGCTGAGTGTCGTCAGCATAAGAGACGATCCGGGCCCCATAGGACTCCGCCAATGTCGCCAGAGGGGTCATCAAGATGTTGAAAAGAGTGGGGCTCAGGATAGAGCCCTGAGGCACTCCGACTCCCAATGGCGGCATCTCGGCGGATCCGGGTGGAACCCAGACCGTCTGGCGGCGGCTGGCCAAAAAGGAAGAAAACCAGTTGAGCACCGTCCCCCCAAGCCCGATGTCATGGAGCCTAATGAGGAGATCCTCATGGGGGACGGTGTCAAACGCCGCCGACAGGTCAAGCATGACTAACAGCACCCTGCCTCCCATATCCAGCACCTCTCTAATGATCTCCGAGACTTCCAAGAGCGCCGTCTCGGTGCTTAAGTTGGAACGGAATCCCGATTGGGACTCATGGAGCAGATCATTAGACTCCAGGAAATTGGAGAGCACGCCATGTACGTGCTTTTCCAAGATCTTGGTCAGTGCTGGGAGGAGCGAGATTGGTCTGTAGTTGGAAGGAGCCTCCGGGTCAAGATTAGGTTTCTTGATCAGAGGAATGACCATGGCTTGCTTCCAGGTCGGAGGCAAAAAGCCCTCGCTCAGAGATAGATTAAGGATGGGATTGGCTATAGGATTTATAGCATCTGCCACTCTCGCCAGAAATTTTGCCGGGCATGGGTCTAATGGTGAGCCCGACTTAAGGTTCCTCATCAGGGTTAAAGATGTGTCAGCCGAGAGAGGAGGAAAATCGAGCAGGACTGGGCCCGGTGGAGACAGAGGCACTGCCTCAATCGGCCTCACAGACACATTATCCAGGTCTCTCTGCGGAAAGGAGGCCTGGATTTGCCTGATTTTGGTGGTAAAAAAGTTGGCAATAGTGTTGGCCCAGATCTCTGTCGGGGCACTCTGAGTGGAAACAGACCGAGGGCCAGTAAATTCCCGCACGATTGAGAAAATCTCCTTACAGGAGTTGGCAGCGTCGTCAATCCTTTTGGCGAGATATCGTTTCTTGCTCTGAAGAACAAGTTCATGGTATGCCTTCATCGTTGTTTTATAACGTTGTTTAGCCTCAGGCTCATACTGGGCTCTCCATGCACGCTCTGCCACTTTGCAATGCCTGCGGGCAATGGCTAGGTCCTCCGTGAACCAGGGAGCAGAGACCCGTCGAGCAGCGGACCTGGGTGGCTGGAGGGGAGCGAACTCATCGAGTCTGGCGAGGAGCCATGATTGTAAGCTCTCCAGATCTTCCTCTAGATCCCCAGTACAGACCACAGGGTGATCAATTAAGGCATGTGTGAGCATGTCCGAGGTCACCCTGTGCAGTGTCCTGTAGTTGCTGCCCTGCTGTCTCGTGGTTCTGGCAGGGGGGGCCGAGATGGAATGTATTTCGAAGTGGGCCAGGAAATGGTCAGACCAAACGATTGGCGAGAGTGTAACGTTCATGATAGGTATGGTGGAAAAAACCTGATCAAGTGTGTGGCCTTTATCGTGGGTAGGACCAAAAAGATAAGGGGAAAGGCCCAGGGTAGATGTAATATCCAACAATTTGATGGCATTTTGGTCATTGTGGTCGTCCATGTGAAAATTAAAATCGCCTACCAATAAACACTGCTCCGATCTCAAAACAAGGACCGACATGGCCTGTTGGAGGTCCTCGAAAAAAGAGCCGACAGCGCCCGGGGGTCTGTAAACGATCATACCCTTCAATGCTTGTTGCGGTGATAAAGAGATGGTGAAGGCTAATGAATCGGTCCCTTCGATGGTATGTGTGTGAGTGACCGTGCACGGAAGAGAATTCTTCACAATCAGGGCGACTCCTCCTCCCCTTCCCTTGTCTCTATCCTGGCGATAGATGGTGTAGTCAGTGGGAATGGCAGCCACTATGTCCGGATTAGAGGAATCATTGAGCCATGTCTCAGTAAGCATCAGACAGGTGGGACTGATAGTTGACAGAAGATCAAAGATCTCTTGAGTGTGGCGATGCAATGACCTCGTATTAAGGAGTAGACAGAGATGTTTAGAGCTACTCTCCTTAACAGACAAATGGGAAGGGAGGGTGCGAACAGGGTGCCAAAGACAGGCAGGGCACTTATGCTTACCCCTATACCGGCTAGGGAAGACTGATAGGCATGAAGTATTGCGATTGCGCAATAACAAGAGCTCCTGAGCGGAATAGCAGCACATAGTGGCCAGAGGTACCTGCCACGCCGAACGCCTCCGGGACGCTGACGGGCGCAGACGGGCAGGACTCTGGCACGACTCCGGCGCAGATCCGGCGCGGCCGCTGAACGCGTCCGCTGCGCGGAGAAAGAGGTGAGCTTTTTATAGCGCTGCTAGAGCGCGCGTGTGGAAGTCCTACCCCCAAGATGGCTGCCAAGATGAGATCCCAGCCCTCGGCGTCAATACTCAGCCGAGGGCGGTCTCAGAGTCCCAGGCAAGGGAGGGGGGGGAAGCAAAGCGCTTACAAGCGCTGGGAGATCGAAAAATAAGCAGCGCTGTGCTCCTGCACGCTTTAGACACAAGCGCGAGCACAACTGCAGAGGCACACAGTGAAATTGTAAATTTTAAAAAAACACGAGTCAAGTGTTCTAAATAAAAGAAAAGTAGGGAGACCTCCCGGCTTCCGCCTCAGGAGGGGAAAGTAGGTTCGAAGCAGATGGTAATAGTTTATCTGATTCATTATTGACTTGAGCTGCATTACTGAGTGTGGCGGAGCCGAATGAAGGAGGGTGTCTCAAAAGTTTTTTGATGTGATCCTCACTATACGCAAATGTTTGTTCCTCTGACATAGTTCGAAAGGTGAAAAGATCTAATAATCCTGCCTAGATAGATCTTTTTACGAAATCCATTCACTGTCATTCATACCATCAAAAGTGAAGTGAAAAGAATAAATAAAGAGAAGAAAAGTGGAATTGACAAAAATATAACCAAAGGCAACCAATCTATGGTAATCCAGTAAACAACAGTGGCCACTCACCACAAACCACAGACTGTGGAAACACTTTGTTCAGGAGAAAGAGACTGCTTCAGGTCTCTCACAACCTCGCGGGCCGGCGCCCGCTAGATCAGATAAGTAACAAAACGGGTCTGGCGTGTAGCACAGTAAGGCTGCGCCCAATCTAGAAATAAACAAAACAGTTTGCCAGTACTGTGCAATGATTTACGAAATTTTTGTTGAAGGAGCCACTAATTGCTCTTTCAAAAAATGACCACTCTTTCAGTCACACAAAGTTTATGAAACAATATTTTTGTTAATCTTTATTTTTTGTCAAAATTATTTTTTATTTAGCTTATTTTTATATTTAACAGTATTTTATTTAACAGTATTTTTGTTTTCAGCTATCTACAAACAATATACAATGATACGGAGGAGGAACAGGTTCATAAACACAGGAATTGATCAATCAAGTGTGAAAAACAACAATTAGACAGTTCACGTACAACATAGACACTAGACAACAATAAACACTCAATAGTATCTAAAAGGGATGGGGCGGTGGAAGTTAGTGGCGTTATTTCTACCTATTTGTAAAAGAAAAGCAAATTTGTCTTTGTTCTATGTGCAATTCAGCCTATTTACAGTCAAGTAATAGTTGGGTCCAACTAAATGAGTGTTTACATTCACCAAAATACGAAACAATCAATTTTAGAACCAACTTGAAACTTTCCAATTGTTACAAACGTTTGGCCACAGCACTGGCCAAACAGCCACAACAGTGGCGCCACCTAACAACTACCACCTCAATCGGTCGACGTGTTTCGAATCCTAGTACATTTAATAGGATTCTCTTCAGGACCACACAAAATAAATCTGTGGAAAAAGTGAATAAAAAAACAAACTGTCAGTGGAAACGAAAAAGTGACTCTCAACTTTCACTTAGCATCCAAACACACTCAGTTTGTTACCTGTCAGTATTATCACTGCGGCTTGAACGTGATGATGAACTGAAAAATCAAAAAATAAATCTTTTTCAGACACAATCAGTTGAAAGAATCTCGTACTCATGAAGGGACGAGAGTCTGTGGTACTCACTAGAAAGTTCTACCATCCAAAACCTCATGCGGGCATCCAAAGAAGCAAGTAATCCATTAGTTTTATAGTTTTTTTCAGGAACTGGCCCCGAGACTCGATCTGGAAATTAAACAAACAGCGGCTGTCAGTGTGCTGTTAAGGGCTCCTCAATACGTGCATCAAAGAAAAATGACACAACGGAAGGCGGCGTTGCCGGGCGAGTTGCGGGAACTGCCGAATTCAACTAATGGCAGTGTCTAATTTATTCGTTCTACGCCGTTGCGGGCTCGTCGCTACATGCATTAAAGAGTGGTTGCATCAGATGTTGAGGCAAAAATCTTTGCTACATGTCTGCTTAAGGCCACGAAAGAAGAAATGATACTGATATTCGAAACTGGTTTTCGCAGGGACCAGTCAATAATTTCGAACCTGATATCAATAACCTTACTGGCAGAAAGTGCAAAGTTTAAAAGGCCAAAATGATACATCATTTTCATAGACCTCAAGGCTGATTTTCATTCTGTCCCCGTAATCTACTGTGGGCAAAGTAATTTGCATGGGGTATTCCAAAACAATAGTTAGACATGTTTATATTCTTCTACTTTAATACGTGGGTCCGGTTAAAGTGGGGGACGCAGCTGTACTACTCACCGACTGGAAACTCATGGTGCCTTAAACAAAGATGTGTCTTAGCCCCATGTATTTTTCACCTTTTTATGGCCAATTGACCATCTTATTTGAAAATTTTTAATGCATATTCACCAAATTTTGCAGGACAAAATATAAAATATTTACAGTATGCAGATGATACTATATTGTTAAGCCATACTGCTATAGGCCTACGAAGATTGATAGAATCATTTAATAATTATGCTCTAGCCAATGAAATACAAATGAATACTAAAAAAAACTAAATCATGACGATAGGCTCGACTAAAGCAGATATGAACATATAGAACATTAATGGGTTAAGGATCGAAACAGTAACATTTTATAAGTATCTAGGTATCTCATTTGAGGACAGAATGTCTTTTAAACAGCACTTTATCATTATCAATATAAAGGCGAAAGCTACTGCATTGTCTGAACAATGAGCACTTTCTTAAGGTGATAAAATCAAATCTGATTCCCTCCTTGAATTATGGGTCCTTGATAACTTACAGATAAAAGTTTTTAAATCAATCTTCAAGGTTCCAAGGAATGTCAGGCACGCCAACGTCAGATTGGAATGCGGCTTGAAAAGACAAACCTTAATAAGACAATCTGCATTTTTAAAATGTTTATACTCGCTTTTTCTGTCCAACCCAGGCACACTTGCAAATCATTGCTGGCAGGAAATAATGAAGCATGAGTATGCAAGTGGGTGGGATCTTATCTAACTGAGAGCCTAAACGCTTTTACGTCCCAGCCCTTTGAGTGTATGGCTAGAAACAAAGCTGTGTTTAAACAGATATTAAATCCATCAGCCAACTTCTTATCGATTATACTGGATAAGGAGGAGTTTGCAAAAAAAGGTATGCCTGGGCGGTGATTAATTAATTTAATACATTTTAACCGTTTTTAAGAGAAACACTTTTGTTGTTGGGATTTGGGCAATATGGCACAAAGGACGGAATTCCTTTATGGGTACAAAACTGGCCAACAAATAGCTGTAGACTATGCGACTTTCATAATGAATGATTATTGGATATTGTATCCACTTGTCCCCGATTGCTACAGGAGAGGAAAGCAATGGTAAAATCAATCCTCAAAGAAAATGGAGTGAGAACATGTCGCAAAAGCAATTATAACTTGCCTTTTTGGGAAATCTGCACGTTTGTCACCACAATTTGTAAAGTTCAACCTCATAGTAGAATGAAAGATAAATTATGGGTGCCCCCAGATACAAAGGGTAGTTTGTAATGACTAGTAATCTGTCTTATTGATATTACATCTTTTAAATGGTGCTGTGAGACCTAAACATGGTGACATTGTTAATTGTAATTCCATAAAAAATAAATTTTGAAGAAGAGGCAAGACGGCGTCTGCCGGTCGGACGTGTAAACAGCAGCTCCTGGTCCCCCCACACCATAATGCATCCCTGAGCATGCTCGAAAGTACGTGGTTACTTCCTTCCGTGGACACACATCTGCGCTGTCCTGTATTACCTCTGTTGGTGCCGACCTTTGGACTTTCGCCCGGACTCCGGGAGACTCTTGGTGTGACCTCCTCGCTCTCTGCTCCTGCGGCTGCTGCTGGCTCTTGGGTGGAGGTGTGCCCTCTCCTGTTTTGGCCACACCTTCTCTTGCTATGCCGCCTAAGACAGACAAAGGAAGGATATCTTGCGCGGCCGCGGAAGCTGCCTGGAGAGCTTGGGGAGGTCCCAAACTTGGAGGGTAGCGTAACAGTGCTGGTTTGCAGGAAGGAGCAACTGTAACATTGGACAATCTTCATGGAGGTGAGTAGGGGGGAGGAAAAACGTTCCTGCGTTGTTTATGCCTGCCAATAGCAGAAAAACCATGTTTCCTAAAGAACCACCGCAAGTAGATCGGAAACAGCCAGAGTCTTTCCCACAATGCCAGGGCACTGACCTTTCTGAGGCAAGCAATTTACCTTTATAATTTGTTCATCAGGTTCAGGAGTCCCTGGAAAAGCCCAGTAAAAGCAATCCTAACTGGAGTCCCAAGGAGGGGGGATGCAGACAACAATTTAGTACAGGTAGGAAATCAAAGTACACTAGCCCCACATCTTGGACACTATGAAGACACCCTCAAGCGGCACAATGAGCCCACTGAATCAACTACTGCAGCAAAATGTAGATCTCTTTTGAATAAACCTACAGCAAGAGGAACACCAATGGCTAGGGTGCAAAAAGCAAAGCACAGTGGCAGCACATGGGATATAGTGAAGGAAAGTGACTCTGGGGAAAGATGTTTTTCTATGTTGGACCCTTCTGACTCAGACGACGAAGTGGAGAAAGGCCTTAGAACACAATCTGGAGGAGAGTCACCGGGCAGTGGTGGTAGTGAGCTTAGCAGCATGCAGTTTGAAGAGAATGTCAGCGGTAACATGGATGTGGGCCAGATGACTGTGCGTAAGAAGCAGGCAATGCTGGAAAGGGTGACACAACCAGATGATATAGGCACTCTGCTGTGGGATTACTATTTCTCAGACAGGCTGGTGCTGGACGTGGGGGTTGTCTACAATAACACAGGGGAAGCCCCACCAGAAAAACCAGATGAATTGATCTTTCTGGCTGTGATTTTTCAAAGCATAATGGATCATATATCTGAGACCCCTATGGAGAGTCAGAAGACGCAGGGTGCCTGTCGGAAACTTCAGAACACGGTTAGGAGTAATGCAAAATCCTGTACAGAATTCGCAGAAATGATCAATGAAGCGGATCGTATATCCACCTTCAAGGACAAACTGGCAGCTCAGAGATCCATAACTGAGGCCATGCATGTGCTTAAGGAGGACACTCAATGGAAACTTGTTGACCTAGAGAATTATGAACATACCATAGGGAATGGAGGTGCAGGACATACAAAAATGTGTGGTGAATCTCTTTAATGAGGCCTTTCAGGAGTAATCTCTGCTGAACCCAGCAACGCTAAAAATAGTGTACAAGGTCAAATGCGCTTTTTTTCATCAGAGGGGCAAGCCAAAGAATATCTACTTTCATTGTAGGGGCGGTCTCAGTCACAGGACATTGCACCTCTGGTTTGCTTAAATTCCTACTCATTGGTTTGACATTTAATTTCTTTGTCTTTCAATTTAGGAATAACACATTAGTGATGATAGAAATGGGATCTCTGGTTGGCTAAGGCTTGCACCAAAGCCAGGCAGAAACCACCACTCTAGTCAGGACTTGGGAGTTACGCGCCAAAGATAACCTTTGCTCACCCCCTTGGCAGCTTGGCACGAGCAGTCAGGCTTATCCCGGAGGCCATGTGCAAAGCATTTGCGCACGCACACAGCAACATCATCCGAGGCACACTACAAAAGGAATTCCACGTAAGGTTATATCAAAAATAGCCTTTGTATTCTCAAAACACATTAGATGAGTAAACACACAATGTACACTGTGCCAATCGGCACTGGGCAATATTTACAAGGGATTACATACACATGACAGGGCCACATGGACCACTGTTAGAACCATCACAAAGCGAACTGAGCAAAAGTAAAACCGATCATAACCGTACAACCAGTAACCACTGTTAAACACTGTACTTAGCATGAGCCTGTATCATAAACTACATTATGCACAGTATCACATCAGGCCTGAATTACATTCAGCGCCAACCTCACCATCAAAAACAAATGAGGCAATCATCTTACAAGTCTAAAGGCATTAGACCCTAGGCATAACTCACATTAGGGGCATAATCACACAGTGAAACATAACATAATCGCACTAGCACAAACCATTACATTTCCTAGCACCACATCACACTAGGGCCTGGCGCCCTATAAATCTAACCGTCCCCCTGTCCAACTGGCCATCTCAGAAAGGGGCTCAAATGCCCTAGGTCGAAAGAGTCAGGGATGCTGCCTATGCAGCGAAAGTCAAGGGTGCACCACAGCGCAAACCTAAACGTGACAGCTGCCCACTACTTGCTGGGCAGCTGGGAATGTCAGGGGCACAGGAGTGCAACTCACTCCTAACTCAGGCATGCCCCCAAAGAACTGTGTGCCTCAACGGTGCAGCTGCCCACTACTTTCTGGGCAGCTGGTAAAGTTACAGATGAGGCCTGGCACCACTGTGCCGCTTCTGCCCCCCCCCCCCCCCCCCCCCCCCCCCCCCCAGGGACTCTGTATTTGGAAACTGCGCAAAACGTTGCAGCTGCCCGCGCTGGGGCATTGCAGCTGGGAATCGCACAATGGACCCTGGCACAACTGTGCCCTCTGGGCCTTGCTGGGGCTTTTAAAGCAATATGCCCAAGCATTGGAGCCATCTAGGCTCTAAGAATCAACTTGTCCCCTGGAACAAACTGGCTCCTGAAATAATTATGCAACAAGATGGGGTGGCACAACCGCTCAAAGCCCCCACTGGGGCCCTTTAAACAAAAATGGCACTGCTATTGTGCCTGGATAGTTAGGGGGCACCGGCCCCTCGGGCCCTCTAAGCAAACTAGCCCCATCGTTGGAGCCACGTAGGCCTACAACTGCGGCGCCGCTGTCAGCACCACGTAAATTCCACCTCCAGATTCTGCCCCACTCACTGGGCTGTTGTGGTGCGCTGCTCCGTTCTCCTCTTCACCCGGTCCCGCTCCTGGGGGCCGGGTCTCCTCACAGGCAGCGGGCAGAACAGGCAGTATCTCCCTCGCGGCGCGGGGCTTCGACTTGCACCTGGGAGCCCCGCGCTGCAGCCTCTCATTCTTCACCCAGGCCCCCTCCTGGGAGCCCCGGGACTTGTTACTGGCAATCGAGGAGGCGGGGTAGGCTCCTGTCTTCCTCTAATGCAGCCCAGCTTCTGCCCTTTCCTGGCAGGAAGCAGGCCCTGCCCACGTCCCCAGCCACTTCCAGGTCCCGCCGAGCACGGCTCGGGCAGAAATCTTTTAGCGGCTCGGGCTGCAGCGGTGAGCGTGGGGTGGGCACCCACATCAGATATAAAAAAATCCATCAGGCGCAATGAGCGGTAACCTCCCTCCGAATTTGGAACACAAAGCAGGGTGGGCTCCTGCTGTTAAAAACACATAAAATAGACGGCCATGAAGGGTGGGCTCCCACCTTACTCCCCTCCAGCAGGGGGAATCCCTACGTCGGGATTCCCTCGGGAAAGCTTGCAGCGCCGCGCTGCGGAACCCTCGTGCTCCTCTTCTCCAGGGGGGAAATCAGATTAAAGCATTGCGCTCCCAGGGCGCCAAAGGATGCAGCAGTCCTCCCCCAGGGAGAACAGGTCCTGAAGCATCAAGGGGGCATGTAGGTCCCAGGGGCCAGCACACAGGAGACAGCCCCCCATGGCAGTCCCTCCTGGGCCCCACCAGCAGCAAGCCCCCCTTCTTTTATACACCATTTTCCTTTGTTAAAAGGTGCAGGCAATGGGAGAACCAGATACAACTGGTTCAGGGAAGCTGTTGAGCACTTTGTTTTGCTAAGCTCCTCTCTTCTATTCACAGGACAGGCTAGGGACATCAGACGCACCACAGGAGGGGGAGCCAGCATTGTGGAGGGAAGGCACAACCCTATTCAGGTCCCAGGTGCAACTCCTCCCTCCCATCTACATGCAGATCTCCCTATTCACCACCGGGCAGACCCATCCTGACTCTTGGAGCCACCCACATCATCCAGCACCTGTCAATCACAAGCCAGACACGCAATTCACATAAGGCAGGCAGACACACTGCACACAGAAATGCCAACTTCTAAAAGTGGCACTTCTTCACTAGTCACAATAAATCTGCGCACACTATTGCACAGCATTTATTCTCACGAGTTTGCACATACTAAACTCACCCCTGCACTCCTCTCACATCAGGAATTACCATGGACACACATATCCCCCATGCATTCCTATGGGAGGACAGGCCAATCTCACCACACACACTCAGAGAGCGCACGCACTTTACACTGGGCCACAGTGCTAAAGTGCGCAGAGGCCAAAAACCCCTACCATCATGACAGAGCTGAAGGCAAAAAGTTCAGGGGTGAACCTGCCAAAAAGGCCAAGTCCAACAAGTGAGATCTAGTGGGTGGATTTAATGGGTTGGTTAGGCTAGATAATGTGAGGGGGCATACTGGGTAGCATGGGAGCTTCCCATCTCAGGGACCTTGGGTCCAATTGCCTCGTTTGTGGGAAGGGGGCAGAGGTTGTGTTGAGAGAGGTGTGTAGGGCGGTAGGTTAGGGGGACACAGGCCGGGCTGAGGTCAGAGGGTGCACTGATGGAGAGTAGTGTGCTTTTGGGGAGAAAAAATCAATTCATAACATGAAGAAGTTAGACTTGTATGGTTGTTATGATCGGTAGAAGAGACATCTGTTGGTTTAATGTTGAATTCAAGTATTGGGGTAGGGTAACACCTTTAGAGATACGTATATGCTCGTTCAATGTATGTGGGCTCAATAGCAGTGGGAAAAGGCAGCTGTGGCTGTGGATTTGCAGTTAATGAAACCTGACATTATATGTTCACCGGAAACACACATCCCGTGGGATAAATGGAGGGTTCTGAACAAGCTAGGTTATTCATTGATTGCCTGTTCACTACAGGCTACAACAGGGGCATAACTATTTTTGCAAAATCAGGGGATCCAGGGTACGGGAGGATATTGGCTGATAATCATGGCGTTTGGGTCATCACGGAATGTGTTTTAGGGGCCGCCAAGTTTGTTTTGTGCTTGGTCTATGGGTGTAACCTAGACAAGGCATTAGTATTAGAAGGGCTCAATGTGGAACTGGCTTTGTGGTCTCTGCCCCTGAGTTTATGTGGTGATTTTAACATTCATTTGGGCTGTCAGGAATTGGAGTTCGATAACAACAATTACAGTGGTAGAAAACCTAATGTTTTTAGGGCATTACAGCAGCTATTGGTTGACCATGCATTGGTCGAAGTATGGCATACTCTGAAGCATCCAGATCCAGGATTTACATTTTATTCACATCCACTCAATAAACTGGTCCGGTTGGATTATTTCTTTATGTCAAGGGCGCTTATATCTGTGGCCAAGATTGAGATATGGCCGAGGATCACGGCGGACCATGGTCCACTGTTTTTGGATATTCCCTGCATCAGTAAAACTGTTCCGGCAAGATCCTTTTCCTTTGATAGGAAGCGCTTGCTGGATACTCTTTTTCTTAACTGCAATAAAACTTGGTTAGTGCAGTTTCTTGATATTAGCTGGGATTCAACTTCCAGGGCTCTGGTTTGGGATGCCTTAAAGAGTGGATTCAAGGGGGAAACTCTCAACTATGGACTCTTTAAACAGAAACGACTCAAGTCAACTATGTAGGGTCTTCTGGATGATCTTAGAATCACTGAGGAGAAGCTTATGCAAGGGATATCTGCCCGCGTTGTCATACATCCGCTGCAAACTGCGATAGCTCAATGTAAGGCTAAAATTAATCTAGTTTGGAGCAAAGAAATTGCTAGTAAATATAAACTATTTAGAGAAGAGAGCTATGAATATGGAGAAACTACAGGACGATGTCTGGCACAAAGATTACAATCCAGGGAAGCGGCACAAACAAATGGCGCTATGACTGATTCAGGGGGGAGGATAGTGGAAACGCGTGATGGGATTCTAGATGATTTTCACGCATTCTATTAACTTGTGTATGCTGAGAGCAATTCCGGCAGTCAAAGTGGGGAGGCTCTTTTACAAGATCTATATACTGAAGTGCTAGGTCGGGAAGAACAGACAATGTTGGACACCCCCATTACTATCGATGAGCTTGATGAGGCAATACACTCGCTAGCCAGTGGTAAGGTGGCGGGTCCAGATAAGCTTCCACTAGAAGTCTATAAAACCTTTTTTCAGGAGCTAAAGGTTGATATGCTGGCCACTTTACAAGACACACAGTGTGGAAACGCTCCACCCTCTTAGGATGAGGAAAACATAATTGTTTTGAAAAAAAAGATAAGCTTCCGGCTTTGCTGAGATCTTATCGACCAATCTCCCTATTAAATTGCGATGGAAAATCTTTGCCAAAATTTTGGCATCACAACTGGCACGGGTGATTACCCCTTTGGTCGCCATCCACCAACATGGTTTTATACTGGGCAGGGGCACAGTCAATCATATAAACAGGGTAGTGATCCTGTTGGACCTGGCAAAGTTACAACATACTACCTTTAGTCTGGTGCTACTAGATGCTGAAAAGATATTTGACTGTGTCCTCTGGGGATTTCTATGGCCAGTATTGCGTTGGTTGGGGTAAGGTTTTATCAAGGCCATTCAAGTTATGTATGAGACTTAGACTGCCAGAATATGCATAATGGGTAAGGAGTCTAAATCAGTTTGTATAACTAGCGGTACAAGGCAGGGCTACCCATGCTCCCCGCTTTTATTTGCCTTGCATATTAATCCCTTTCTAAGAATGTTGTAGGGAAGTAACAGGATCAGCTCTGTATCATGTGGGCGGCTGTAGTTCCGGGTGTTGGCTTATGCAGAAGAAATTGCAGTTGTGACCTCAGTTCCAGCTGCAGCCATCCCTGAGATAGAACGACTTGCCAATATGTTTGGTGAGGTATCTGGGTATAAACTCAACCCGACAAATACACAGATTATCTGCACCAAGGCAGCCTGTCCAGGCGATCCAAGGGTAACTGATGAGGTTACGTATTTAGGGATTAAAATCAGGGTGTGTCTGCAGGAATTAGATGAGGTTAATAGGCGTCCATTCTTACTGGAATTAAGCAAGAATCTCTTCATCTTTTACTGGTGGGGAGGTGTAATGTCCTCAAAATAAATGTCTTACCCAAAGTTTATATTACTTTAGAGCAGTACCACTCAAACTAACTTGGGCATAGCTACAAAGACTACAATCAATTGGTGAACACCCTAAATATCAATTCCAAAATATCGAATGAACAGAATAACGAATCAAAAATAAAGAATGGACAGAATAATGAATTATCAAAATATAGATAGGACAGAATATCGAAATTGGGGTAGGAAATATCGAATTCCACAATATCGAATTTTGTAATATAGATTCCCATAATATCCATTTTTTTTTAGTTTGATGTATTGTAGTATATGTGTTAAAATTATGTATTATTTTTATAATGTATGTTTAATTTTTTTTAAGTAATGAATGTTATGTAATTTAATTTTTGCATAATATAATTCCGCAGCGGGTTGTGGGTTTATAGGGTGGGAAGTAATTTGATTATATTAAATTAAATATTAATTTTTATTTATATGTATTGATAATTAATTGATTGATAATTAATTATTAATTGATAATTAAATTGTAAAAATTGGTAATTAATTTTATCAATTGATTAATTGATAATTCTGTTAATTGTATTTTTTATTATTAGGAGCGGGTTGTGGATTTATAGGGTAAAAGGGTGGGAAGTCATTTAATTATAGTAAATTAAATATTACATTTTATTTATATGTATTGATAATTAATTTATTGCTGATTGATTATTAATTGGCTATTCATGTTTATTAATAGGTAATTATTTTTTATTAATTGGTAATTAATTGTTATTAATTGATTAGTTGATAATTATGTTAATTGTATTTTTTATTATTAGGAGCTGGTTGTGGGTTTATAGGGGAATTGGGTGGGAAGTAATTTAATTGTAATAAAGTTAATATTTATTTTTATTTATATGTATTGCTAATTAATTATTTATTGCAATTTATTTATTAATTGGTAATACTGTTTTCAAATTGGTAATTAATTGTTATTAATTGGTCATTTTTTATTGGTATTGATAATTAATGTAATCTTATTTTAATATTAAATCATTTCTTTCCGTACTGTTGCACTCTCTGGAGTGGGATTAGTAATTTTTACCCCTACGCTATCCAACGCTTTCCCTACTGTTGCACTCTCTGGAGTGGGAATAGTAATTTGTGCCCCTACGCTAGCCAACGCTTTCCCTACTGTTGCACTCACTGGAGTGGGAATAGTAATTTTTACCCCTACGCTATCCAACGCTTTCCCTACTGTTGCACTCACTGGAGTGGGAATAGTAATTTTTATCCTCCCGCTATCCAACGCTAGATGCACCCATCACCACGCGTCGGGCGCAGTTAGGAGCAGTGGGACAGTTTAAGAGGGCACTATCCGGAACAGAGCGCCCATTGTGGCAGCGTTTTCCGTCTTGACAAGTCATAAGACCATTCTCACCAAATTTCCGCCCTATCTGTCCTGGCCCATTACCAGCTCAAGACCATTCCTTTTGCATTAACGCCACAGCGCGCCTTGACTCCCCTGGACGTTTCACTGAACAATCTATCGACACCCTGACTGTGTCGTGGGGGATTACCCGCTATATCCATTAGGATTTAGCCCTGAAGATTTGGAGTGTACTCCACTCCAATTAAACACGTGTCGGCTGGCGCAATAAATACAAGTGCAACATATAACGACTACCCTTCTTCGTTGTTTCAAAGAACACTAATACGATATCAATTGTGAATATTTAGATTGTGTGTGCACTGGTTTTGTCTCTCAAGTTGTAAATGTATGCCTAGTAATACATTGTTAAGGGGTTGTTAGGGTCACCCCTTTCCAAGTAGCACCACATCAACCAAACAAGTCCAAGTAATCCAACTAAATATCCATTGGAGCGCAACTATTCCCTTGTGTGTGGGAATAGTAATTTTACCCCTACGCTATCCAACGCTTTCCCTACTGTTGCACTCAGAGTGGGAATAGTAATGTTTAGCCACACGCTATTCAACGTTTTCACTACTGTTGCACTTATTATTAATTACCATAAAATGTTTTATTTTAATTAATTTAATTATTATATTGTATTTATTTTTATATTTATATAATATGTTTATTTATATATTATGTCAATATATTTGTATGAATGTTCAAAATATTTTATAATTAAGATTAATATTTATTATATCATAATATTATTAAGTAAATTTATATTTTATTTAAATTTTAAGCTTTTTTACATTATTTTAATTGTTTTATTTAATTATGTTCATTATTTAATCACATTTCTAGTATTTTTAATACATTTAAAAAATTCAATATTTTAGTTAACTATATTTTAACATTCTATAATTTGGAATCGATATTTTAGTACTTACCTGTTTGTAGATAGGCCTTCTATATTCTGTCCCTCAATATTTTGGCATCGATATTTTGATAATTCGATATTTTGTCCCTCAATATTTCAATACTGATCCAATCAATTTGTGATAGTTTTATTTGGGGTCAGGGCAAGTCCAGTAGAGCACTTAAATACATGACATTACCTCATAAACGCAGGGTAGGCAGTAGGCCTCATAAACGCGGGGTAGGCAGTCCCTAATTTCACATTTTATTACTATACTTGTATTCTACAGAACATGCAAATTTTGTTAACAGGTGAGGAGGTGGGGAATGATGCTGAAGCACCGTCTATATATTGCTTGACTCAGCAGCTTAGAACTGCTTTTTTAGGATTTTGGAGCCAAGCTACTATTAAAAAAACCGGTTTAAGGTTGTGTTAATGGCTTTAAGGTTTGAAAGATGGTGCAGAGCAGCCTTCAGATCAAGGGGATATGTTTTTACACACCTAAGGATGCTTGGACACTACTACCCTCTGTCTTTTGCGATTTCATAACTGATAGATGGAGATCCAAGGGCATACGGCAAATAGGTGATTTTTACAACAATGAAGGCCTCTCCTTTTTATTCCTGGCTGAAAAATGTTCACTATCTAAAACAGAATTTTTAAATTATCTGCAGATCCAGGATTTTTTATATAGAAGCCAGAAGCAGAGAGTGGTAAAGCCTAATCTCTTGATTGAGGCCATAAGACATTTAGATAAGATAGGTTTATTATATAATAGTTTGTTGGATATACAGCAGGATGACCTGGCTGCTCAAAATCTTAAATGGAGCAGTCGGTTGGGGCAGCAAGGGTTTTTTATGGATCATGCTATCGATTTGGGCAAAAAAATCTAGGTATCAGCCAAGCTTGAAGCACAACATTATTAGACGATATTCAAACTATATCACACTCCTGCATAAATGTTAAAATGGGGTGGGGTGAACAATGGGAAATGTTTTCGCTGTGGAGAGGAGCAGGCTGACATTGTACATATCTTTTATCTTTGCACTTATCTAGCACAACTAGTGAGACGCATCGAAGGCATATGATGACATATGTTGTGGATTGAAATAAAAAAAGAATAAAAAATGTATTTAGAAGATTTTTTGTATGGCTCAGGAGTGGAAATTTTATATGGTTTTATTTGATTGTAGTAATCTGTAATAATTTAAACTATCAACTATTTGATCTACTTGGTGTAATGTGATAAACATTTTAATGCCATTTAAATACCAATATATAATGATGATTCAAGTAAGAATGGCACTTTGGGAATGAGATGCATAGTGGCACTTTAACTCAGGAATTTAAAATGTTATGTAGTATCAATAGTTTTATGGAAGATTTTTATTGGCATATAAAGAAGTGTTGTTTTAACAAAGAAAGATAAATTAATTAATATTTGAATTGTAGAATGAAATGCCATTCTAGGGATAGATTGTTGCGACTGCTTTGAAATGTTATCCCCAAAATTATCACAAAATTAGTAATATACCATCCTGCATTTGTTGAGTGAAGATGATACAATTGTTTGATTATGTTTATATAACTCTATTCTTTTAAGCAAATTAATGTACTTGATATATTCCTTGATTGTAATGATTTTTATTAATCAACAATAACGATTCTATAATAACCATGGCCTGTTGGGTCATTCACAGTTTAGTTCCACCTACAGATTATAGCATGGGGCAGTGGGTCTGCCTAATTAAGCCACTGGTTAACTTCCCTTTGAGTGACTGCATTTTGCTATATCACAAGGAGCCCATCTGCATACAAACTAGTCCGCTGCAGAGCTTTATTGTGGCATTTGGATTAGACACAAAACACAAAACACCTAGTCCCAAAGGCAATACTTTATGTAGAACTATGGGCATGATTGGATTTGTCAATAAATCATTCCAATTACTCATCTAAAGCTAGAAATAGTTGTCATGCTCAAGTAACTTGCCAAAAATAGTTAATAAAAGTAGCCACTCTCTGATACTTCTAAACATTAGACAACACAGTACTAACATTCACTAGAAAGACAACATTTGAAAAAAAGGTGTGAATAGCTAGCGAACACCTCACGGGCGAACCACCAATGGGGCTCCTGGTTGGTACTCACCAGGTTAGCCCTGTTCTCATCATCGGTGTCCACTAGCTTAACGCAAACGTGTCCGACTCCCAAAAGTAAAGAGACAGTGAATGGTGCAGTGTACACAAACTTATATGTGACAAAAACTAACAACATTCAACATATAACAAGACCATATACTGTGCATGCAAGACATATAGACCTTTTTATTTGTATCTTCTTGTCTGCAACAGTACACATATAAACATAAAAGAGGAGAAAGACGAATACTACCTATCGATTCGCTTTCACCTCATTGCCGACATGTTTCATTGCCATGGTAGATTTTCAGGCAATTTCTTCAGGGCGAATGATTTTAAAGAAAGCCACTGCCAGCAGTACTATGGTGGACGTGCTGTAAATCAAGAAAGGCATGTGTAAGGGGCTGCCTTTGAGTATGCCATGTACTGCTATAACACAACCACGGGGGGAAGCTGATCAATACCTGGTTTGGACTTGTGCTATCATACCGCTTATGATCGCATCTTTGGACGTCAGAAAAACCCACTTCCAGAAGGTAAGTGTGGTCTCGTGCTCCCTTAACTTGTATCTGTTACAGGGAGAGACAAAAAACCAGCGAGCGCCGACATTAGAGTTTGCCTATCTAATCTTACCGGGTTTCATGTTGTCAGAACGGAGTTCACACCACGCGGCGGTTACCTGTGGAGAAGGCACGGGCGGCGTCTTCTCAACACCGGATCGCCGAGTGTTTGGGGGACGAACTATTTATTTTTTGTTCTCTGCTACCCATTGGTTCTTAGCGTCACGTGGGTGACGCGTCCTAGGGCTCATGTTAGACCCATTTCTATTGGTCATTGAATCGCTAGGTGGAAGGACCCTTATGCATGATTGGGCCAATGTATTATGATGTCAATATGTTCGGGAAGTGCCTCCCTCAATTGTAAACACACTGAAATCGTGTACGAGGGAAATGCATAACACGGATTAACTATGATCAAAATTAATATTCCGCTACCCCGTTTGGAGCTGCTGTCCAGTATGGTATAAAAAACGCGATCTTACTGTATTCATCCTGCACTACTTAGAACAATGATTCCATCAACACAGTGGCAGGAGATAACCCAAGTAGGCATAAAAGGTCAGTCATATTATGGTGGTAAATTAAATGGACAGGAAAACCAATACAGACCCTGGGCAAAGAGTTTTGACAGAATTGATATTTTAACTTTTTGTCATTAATCATTCTTAAACGCCCTTTCTCAGTGGAGCAGTGTGTTAGATAAAGCAAGAGGAAATCAATTTACCAGGTCAAACCCTCAGCGGGAAGAGTGGAGCCCAGAGGGAAAAACGCATCGGATATCATCTAGGAACTCAGAATACTGTGCCAAGGAACACCTAAAGATTGGTTTTAGTGTAGCCTGTTCCATTCCAACAGTTCGTTGAGACCCCGTTGTTCACTCTGCTCTTGGAATATCCAACGTGCTTCTTTTGTCAGTAAACGTTTTTCCATGGTCTGGGTCTCCCCCACAACTCTCTCCAGTACCACCCAGGTGAATGAATGTTTATTTCGATGGCAGTGTTGCACAAGTTTTGTGGTCAGTTTGCCTTGGCGTATGGTACTTAGATGTTCTTGTATACGGAGTTTGATCTTACGCGTAGTTAATCCGATATATTCAAGGCCGCATTCACAAGTGAGTCTATATACCACATTTGTGGTGTTACAGTTGCTGAAGTGGTTCAGTGTCCAAATCTTGCCAGATTTTAGTACAACTGTTATGCTTTTTCCCGTAAGGTGGCAGACTGAACAACTTCCACACGGGTAATGCCCGTTTGGTACGGTGGTATTCTCAGTGGGGGTTTTCATCATCCTTGTGTGGACTAATTTGTCCTTTAGATTCTGGGCCCTGCGAAAAGCAAAACGAGGTGGTGGCATCTTGTGTTCTTGTGTTGACAAAATGTGCCAGTGTTTCCTGATGGCTTGACGGATTTTGGATGCCACTGGATCGAAAGTCATGACAACTGGGAGGCATTCTGATTTTTCTTTCGCATGTGATTCCAAGAGGGCTGCTCGTGGTGTGTTCAAGGCTCTCTTGTTCGCTTGTCGGATTACTTTGTTGGGGTAATTCCTTGCCTGGAGTCTGCTGCTAAGTTCTTTAGCCTGTTCTGTATATACCTCCGTCGAGGAACAGTTTCTTCTGTATCGCATAAATTGGCCTACTGGGAGGTTATCCCTTAGTGCCCTTGGGTGGTATGAGTGGTAGGCTAGTAGCGAGTTTCTGTCAGTGGCCTCAAACTGACCTGAGGAGCACGTCATCGAATCTGACAACAATCCTTATAAAGATCATCTACGCCTATGGAAACGTTATATCGATGACGTGCTTCTCATTTGGTCGGGTGAAGAAAACTCACTTATACAGTTCTTAAACTGGCTAAACACCCAGGACATGAGCCTCCGTTTCACATGGAAATACCATCACACAAGCGCTGTCTACCTCGACCTTGACATCGAAGCCTGTGAAGGGAAATTCGCTACCAGGGTACATCAAAAACCCACTGACAGAAACTCGCTACTAGCCTACCACTCATACCACCCAAGGGCACTAAGGGATAACCTCCCAGTAGGCCAATTTATGCGATACAGAAGAAACTGTTCCTCGACGGAGGTATATACAGAACAGGCTAAAGAACTTAGCAGCAGACTCCAGGCAAGGAATTACCCCAACAAAGTAATCCGACAAGCGAACAAGAGAGCCTTGAACACACCACGAGCAGCCCTCTTGGAATCACATGCGAAAGAAAAATCAGAATGCCTCCCAGTTGTCATGACTTTCGATCCAGTGGCATCCAAAATCCGTCAAGCCATCAGGAAACACTGGCACATTTTGTCAACACAAGAACACAAGATGCCACCACCTCGTTTTGCTTTTCGCAGGGCCCAGAATCTAAAGGACAAATTAGTCCACACAAGGATGATGAAAACCCCCACTGAGAATACCACCGTACCAAACGGGCATTACCCGTGTGGAAGTTGTTCAGTCTGCCACCTTACGGGAAAAAGCATAACAGTTGTACTAAAATCTGGCAAGATTTGGACACTGAACCACTTCAGCAACTGTAACACCACAAATGTGGTATATAGACTCACTTGTGAATGCGGCCTTGAATATATCGGATTAACTACGCGTAAGATCAAACTCCGTATACAAGAACATCTAAGTACCATACGCCAAGGCAAACTGACCACAAAACTTGTGCAACACTGCCATCGAAATAAACATTCATTCACCTGGGTGGTACTGGAGAGAGTTGTGGGGGAGACCCAGACCATGGAAAAACGTTTACTGACAAAAGAAGCACGTTGGATATTCCAAGAGCAGAGTGAACAACGGGGTCTCAACGAACTGTTGGAATGGAACAGGCTACACTAAAACCAATCTTTAGGTGTTCCTTGGCACAGTATTCTGAGTTCCTAGATGATATCCGATGCGTTTTTCCCTCTGGGCTCCACTCTTCCCGCTGAGGGTTTGACCTGGTAAATTGATTTCCTCTTGCTTTATCTAACACACTGCTCCACTGAGAAAGGGCGTTTAAGAATGATTAATGACAAAAAGTTAAAATATCAATTCTGTCAAAACTCTTTGCCCAGGGTCTGTATTGGTTTTCCTGTCCATTTAATTTACCACCATAATATGACTGACCTTTTATGCCTACTTGGGTTATCTCCTGCCACTGTGTTGATGGAATCATTGTTCTAAGTAGTGCAGGATGAATACAGTAAGATCGCGTTTTTTATACCATACTGGACAGCAGCTCCAAACGGGGTAGCGGAATATTAATTTTGATCATAGTTAATCCGTGTTATGCATTTCCCTCGTACACGATTTCAGTGTGTTTACAATTGAGGGAGGCACTTCCCGAACATATTGACATCATAATACATTGGCCCAATCATGCATAAGGGTCCTTCCACCTAGCGATTCAATGACCAATAGAAATGGGTCTAACATGAGCCCTAGGACGCGTCACCCACGTGACGCTAAGAACCAATGGGTAGCAGAGAACAAAAAATAAATAGTTCGTCCCCCAAACACTCGGCGATCCGGTGTTGAGAAGACGCCGCCCGTGCCTTCTCCACAGGTAACCGCCGCGTGGTGTGAACTCCGTTCTGACAACATGAAACCCGGTAAGATTAGATAGGCAAACTCTAATGTCGGCGCTCGCTGGTTTTTTGTCTCTCCCTGTAACAGATACAAGTTAAGGGAGCACGAGACCACACTTACCTTCTGGAAGTGGGTTTTTCTGACGTCCAAAGATGCGATCATAAGCGGTATGATAGCACAAGTCCAAACCAGGTATTGATCAGCTTCCCCCCGTGGTTGTGTTATAGCAGTACATGGCATACTCAAAGGCAGCCCCTTACACATGCCTTTCTTGATTTACAGCACGTCCACCATAGTACTGCTGGCAGTGGCTTTCTTTAAAATCATTCGCCCTGAAGAAATTGCCTGAAAATCTACCATGGCAATGAAACATGTCGGCAATGAGGTGAAAGCGAATCGATAGGTAGTATTCGTCTTTCTCCTCTTTTATGTTTATATGTGTACTGTTGCAGACAAGAAGATACAAATAAAAAGGTCTATATGTCTTGCATGCACAGTATATGGTCTTGTTATATGTTGAATGTTGTTAGTTTTTGTCACATATAAGTTTGTGTACACTGCACCATTCACTGTCTCTTTACTTTTGGGAGTCGGACACGTTTGCGTTAAGCTAGTGGACACCGATGATGAGAACAGGGCTAACCTGGTGAGTACCAACCAGGAGCCCCATTGGTGGTTCGCCCGTGAGGTGTTCGCTAGCTATTCACACCTTTTTTTCAAATGTTGTCTTTCTAGTGAATGTTAGTACTGTGTTGTCTAATGTTTAGAAGTATCAGAGAGTGGCTACTTTTATTAACTATTTTTGGCAAGTTACTTGAGCATGACAACTATTTCTAGCTTTAGATGAGTAATTGGAATGATTTATTGACAAATCCAATCATGCCCATAGTTCTACATAAAGTATTGCCTTTGGGACTAGGTGTTTTGTGTTTTGTGACTGCATGAGTGGAGGGCTACCTAGTCCCTGAAATCCCTCTTAACTCCTATTTTTGATACGCATTTGGATTAGAGCCTGATGTGATAGCAGTAGGCTTTTGATGCGCATTCCATCTATACCGGATCCAATCTTCTGACAATGCTGTTGGAAATTTCTTTTGTAAAGTGTCGCTTTTCTAACTCCTGTTTTTTCACAGCAGATCAGATTGTGTCCATTTGGAATTGTTCTGTATAAATGTATCCTCTTGCTACTTTTTTCTTTCACTCATTTCTCTTCATATTTCTCTCTTAATTTCTTTCCTTTTGTCTTTCCTTCCCTCTCTCCTTTCTTTAGCTTTATCTTTCTTTCTCTCCTTTATTCTTTCTTTCTTTTTTGCCTTATTCATTCATTTTTCCTTCTCTTTCCTTCTCGCTTTCTATCTTTCTGTTCCATTCTTTTGAATGAATTCTATCATTCTTGACTTCTTTCTTTCTATTTTCTTTCTTTCTTTCTTTCTTTCTTTCTTTCTTTCTTTCTTTCTTTCTTTCTTTCTTTCTTTCTTTCTTTCTTTCTTTCTTTCTTTCTTTCTCTTTCCTGCTTGCCTTTTATGTTTCTTCCTCTATCCTCCTCTTCTCTCTTTCTCTATTTCGTTCTCTCTTTCCATCTTCCTTTCTCTTACCTTTTCTCTTTCTTTCTTTCCTTCTTTATTGTTGCCTCCATTCATTCATTCCTTGTTTCTTTCTCTTCTCTTTCTTTCATGTTCTCTTTATTTCATTCTTTCGTTCTTTCCTCCATGTATTCCTTCTTTCTTTCTTTTTCTCTCTTTCTTTCTTTCTTTGTTTCTTTCTTTCTTTCTTTCTTTCTTTCTTTCTTCCTTCCTTCCTTCCTTCCTTTCTTCCTTTCTTTCTTTCTTTCTCTTTTTCCTTTCAAATGGCTTGCAGCTAAAACCAGACTGACTGACTGTTTTTAGGTCTGTGTTAGCAAAGACCTTTTGATTTTACTAAAATGATGTGTATAACACATAAGGGCCTCAGTAAGAATTCACCCATTAGTTTTTGGTTGGTGTCATTCACATTTTTCTTCCACCCATGCCAGCATTCATTACGGGGCAAGGTATCAGCCCACTTCAGCCATTGGCTGACTTCACTACGAGCTACAGCATGCCGCTCTTTCAGAGCAAGGGAATATTATGGTAATGGGTGTTTTTTAGAGACCCAAAAACCTTTTTTGTGCCTTTAGCAAATGATTTTGTTATAGATTGATGAGGGCCTGACATATTGCCGAACAATAAAGTCTTGCAAAAACCATGACAAAACAAAACAACAATCGTCAGTAGGGCTGGCTATTAATGTCAGACCTTTTGACTTTGTCCAGGCTTGTTAAGTATTGATAAGTCACTCCTGTGTAAACTTTATAGCTTGCAAGACAGAATGCATAGTATTTAAAAGAAGGGCATATAGAAATGTAATCTTAACATGCCTTTACAGCAGTTGTCTTCAAACTTTTTAATGCTGCGGCCCCACCTATAAAAAAATCCTCGGGCCCCCTCAGTTTTTTAACACTTATTGTGCTAAATTGGCAACGCTTAAATATGTTTAAACATTGCAGTTAAGCTCTGTTACCCGTTTTTACACATACTAAGAGTTAGGATATAAATGATAAATGTTGTTAGCAATGACCCATTACTAGGTGACTATCTGCCGCTCATGTTTTTAAAACTTGAGAGAAAGTATGATACTTCTCGTGGTCAGAGAATGGTGCCCCCCTCAGATTTCCTAAGGTCCCTCCACAGGGGGGCCTGCTCCCTAGTTTGAAGACCTCTGCTTTACAGTGACAAGCACCCAAAAGCTATTTTCACTGTAGGAATCTTGGCTGGCTGACAGGATAGAGAAGCTTTGTGAATTCATATTAAATATAAAGTTTAAGCTCTCAGGTTAGGACCAGCTAGAAACAGAATTCATGGACTATTTTTTAATATTTAATAAAAGTCTGACTCAATGTTAAAGTTTGATTTTCCAATGCAAATTAAGGAAGATGGGGCTTTTTGAAATGTACCTTTTCCCTAACTGAAGCTCCTGGAGGCTAATTTGTATTTGCCTACAATTATCACCCAGCTGGTGAATAGCCCTGATGAGGTTTGAAAACCACTCTCAGAGCAGAGGCAAAGGCCTTGATATAAGAGTTGTTTTGTTCCTCTGACAGGAAGATGAGTTGGGAAGTGCCCAGGAATTGAATTTTCTTCAAAGAGACCTCCTCTCTCAGGCACCTTTTAGCATACACCTACAAGGGGCCTCTCCTTTGTCCTCCCAGTCCGATAAGCACCAAACTTAGGGGTCCATTATGATGTCGGGGGGATTGCCCCGCCAGGTTGGCGGGGGCAATCCGCCCGACATCCACACTCGTTTTTCCCCCGCCATATTAGTATGGTGGGGGGGACCTCGGCGGACGGAAAGACCGTCCGCCGCGTTTCCGCGGAAAAGGAAAAATTTGGTGGCGGTGTCTATCAGACACCGCCAGCCATATTATGATGGGCGCCTGTAGGTGCCTTTCCACGGCGGCAATGTCGCCACGGAAAGGCATGCAGTCTTCACTCTGGGGGCCCCCTGCGGGCCCCCAGAGTAAAGACCAGAGTAAAGGAGAGGTGGGGGTGCAAACGTGGGGGTACCAGGTACCCCCCTTCATTTGCATAAATAAAGCGGCAGGCACTGCGCGGTGCCTGCCGCTTTTTTTATGCAAATGCATCAATGCATTTTTAGCATTGTGGCGGGCGGTGCAGAGAGCACCGCCTGCCACAATGCTAAAAATGCATTGATGCATTTGCATAAACAAAGCGGCAGGCACCGCAGTGTGCACCCCCCACCTCTCCTTCACTATGGGGCCTGCAGGGGGCCCCCAGACTGAAGACCGCATGCCTTCAATGTCACCACGGAAAGGCACCTACAGACGCCCATCATAATATGGCTCCTATATTATTCCTTTTCCGCCACGGCCGCAAGGCGACCGGGGCGGAAACGCGGTGGACGGTCTTTCCGTCCTCAGAGGTCCCCCCGCCACACTAATATGGCCACGGGAAAACGAGTGTGGATGTCGGGCGGATTGCCCCTGCCAGGCTGGCGGTGGCTACCTCCAGCCTGGCGGGGGCAATCCGCCCGGCATCATAATGGGCCCCTTAGTGGGGGGAGATCTGCTCACAAAACTGTTTTTTAGTGATAAGGAGTAGGGGACCACTGATTACCCTGGCCACCGCTCTGGGTGGCAATCCTGCTGTGCAAAAGGGAAGTAGGGTTACTCCATTTTGTATTTAGTGAGAAAGGGGCACTGTTGGATTGTCTGTAGTAGGGCACACTGGAACCAGTGCAAAATTGGGTAGAATTACCAGTGAGAACTTTTCCCTACTAGGTAGAAAGGGGCGAGGAGTTACCTCCCAACACAAGCTAGTGGCGGGCTGAAAAATGGCACCTTTAAAAAGGTATGCCCACTGGACCTTTATTTCTTCTCTTGCGTCTAACAAGTGCTCTTGGTTCTGAGCCTCAAATGCAATTATGCTACATATGCCATATCTTTTTTATAAACCATATGCATTCTATTTTCTAAAGCTTTCTCATATTCATTAATCTCAAAGAGCACATCTTTTTTATCAAGTACTCCATATATTTGAGTTATACAGTAAATACTCAGGATGCACAATCAATTGGGCTAGTCTCTCATATATGTGCTCTGTGGGAAGGCACCATGGCTCCCGAGAAACTGTGAGGCCCAGGTGCTGGGGTTGGGATTTATGGAACCTGGGGATCTACGTCATGAGGGATCCGAACTGTTTCTTTGAACGTATCTTGGAGCCCCCTCTGCGATGCCTGAAGGGGGATATTCAACACTGGAGAAACCTTTCCCTGTCAATTCTTGGGAGGGAGTCATTGTTTAAAATGATGGCGCTGCTCTCTTCGTTTAATTCCACATAACACACCATACCTGGTTACCCCCACAATACTTCTGAGACATTGATACCATGGTACCAACACTCCTCTGGGACAGAGGAGCCCCTAGGACCTCCTTAGTAAAATTGATGAGGGGCTGGTCTGATGGAGGAAGCACTCCCGGCCCTTCAATATTATTACTGGGTGACCTAACTCACTGGGTCCATCCCCTACATGACAAACCCATGTATATGGATGGATAGACGTACTATGAAGCCTGGTGACTACCTTAGTGCCATCTATGAAGGTGCGTACGACATAACGTCCCTGGGCCCGACCTCATTGAAGATTAAACTTGGGCATGCTACATTAGGGGCCCTTGGATGGTGAGGCAAGATCACCCGGGCCATGCCACTGTGGGACACGACGCAGTTGGGCCTCCTAGGCAAACATCAGGGATTTGACAAATGGGATCTAATTGGCCTGTACTGAGTAGGTGACTTATGGGCAAATTAGGAAATGAAGTCCTTCTATGACTTACAGAGGGAATACCAGCTGGCACCTTCAGAGACTTTCCGTTACCTGCAACTTTGGTATGCCCTAATGAGGGTGACATAGAAGGGGGTAGAGGTTCCTGAGGCCTCCCCATTGGAGGATATATTGCTTGATGACTATATCCACAAAAAAGTGATCTCCCTGACTTACTGCAAATTTCTAAATAACTCCACTGTTCTCCTAGTTAAGCTCTGTGAAAGGTGGGAAAATGACTTGAAACAGTCGGAGGATGATGAATAGCTAGAGGCTCTGGCATTCCCTAGAGAAGTAGCTATTCGCTCCTGCTTCAGACTGGTGGAACTTAAGAAACACCATAGGGCCTAGTATGCATGTACCTCGTTGGATAAGGTGGAGGTAGGTGGATCATCCCTGTGCCCTTGGGGCTGTGGTTGCTAGGGTACCTTCTTTCACATGGTGTGGGATTAGCCGACACCTCAATTATTTGGCTAATTATTTACAAAGGTGCCCTTTGGTTACACATTTGGGAATTTTGCTCAGAGACAAAGTCCTTGCCTACACACATGAAAGGGAGCTCAAAGTGACACATCATTTGAGACATGCAGAAATTAGGGGGTAGTTGCTGATGGGGATGTCTCCAGGTTATATATGCAAAAATGAATTAATAGGAAACCACCTTCATTTATTAATTAAGACATACACCATAGATAGCGTACCACAGAGCAAAATATAAAAAACATGTTGGCGCATTGAGTACATGCACAAGGATAAGCTGAAAACTAGATTGTTGACACTATTTATATTGTTGAATTTGAATAGACTTGAATCTTAAATACAATATAATATAAACTTTCTGTGACTGTTGCCCAATTTGGATTACATGTTCATATTGTTTTGTGTACATTAAGCATTTCAGGACTATTCATTGTGTTCCTGGAAGCAGCGATAATCTAAGTTGCCCCTCATCATTCCTGGAATTGTTTTGTAAGATTACATAATATAAAGGAGAGGAGTTGGCCTAACGGCTAGGGCGGTCGACCTTAAATCTGGGGAACTTCATTCGAGTCTCAGCAATGACACTGAACATCCTGTGAAGCTTGGCAAATCACTAAATCTCCCCGTGCCTAACAAAAATTAATGTGTCCTCATATAATGCCATTGGTGATATATAAAGCGCTCTGATACCCGATTCGGGTCAAGTTTGCGCTATATAAAACTCTGTAAAAAGGAAAAATAAAAGCATCTTCGCCTCAATAAATGTTACAATTATGCAGTTACAGGTGCAAGAATCCATTACAAACATGTATTTGCATTTTAAAACGTTTTCTTCTTTTTTTACTCCTCTGGGGAGATACTTCTCTTTGTGAAAAAAACCTTGTCTATCATCGCAACCAATTTTGGGATGTTCAATCTTCATTCCCTTTCTGGCTACACATTTGTTGTCCAGTGCATGACGAAAGTAAATCTTCAACTGTTTTCAAAATGTATATTGCTTTCAAAAAGTTTATGAATACATACAAACGTGCTCATCTGGTTTCCAAGGCATCCCCACAAATAAAAGCCAATTCTTTCCTAGCAATTAAGGGGGCTAAAGCAATGGACGCATTGACATAATTCCTATATTAGGGAGTGAACTTAAAGTCCATTATTAGGATTAGGGTGAAGGTTCTATACTTAGGTCCATTTCGTAAGGGTATAAACATTGATCCCTCTTATCCATACCACCGACATTTTACAGAGAATGGTCATATCTGTTTCCTGGACTACTCAAATGTGTCACATTTACCCATGCCGTATTTTCGTCTAGTAAAAATGTCTGCATGCATAAATGTGATGCAAATGTGCTTTTTCACATGCATCTATTTTTTTTTCCTCCACTGGGAAAGTTATACCATGTGCTATAGAAAATTATGATCGATCTATCTATCTATCTATCTATCTATCTATCTATCTATCTATCTATCTATCTATCTATCTATCTATCTATCTATCTATCTATCATTCTATCTGTTTGTCTGTCTGTCTGTCTCTCTCTATCTATCTATCTATCTATCTATCTATCTATCTATCTATCTATCTATCTATCTATCTATCTATCTATCTATCTATCTATCATTCTATCTGTTTGTCTGTCTCTCTCTATCTATCTATCTATCTATCTATCTATCTATCTATCTATCTATCTATCTATATATATATATATATATATATATATATATATATATATATATATATATATATATATATATATATCGATATATCTATCTATAGCTCAACATTTCTGCCAAATTACTTAAAGCAGAATAATGATTTCTATGATTGGTGTTTTAGGTATCTGTGGACAGTCAACTAATATCAGCATTAGAAAGAAACATACCTAAACCATGTAGTATAGCATTTCCAAATTTATATATAAACATTTTGTTAGAAATAATGGAGAACATGACCACTAATCGAATGGCAACATTCTATGTAGCTTGAATAAATTCATGCATCTTGCTGTTGCTAAGGTGAGGAAAGTTGATGGCTGCAAATTACTCCATGATGGGAAGTTATATTTGGTGAATCTATCTCATGGTCCATATGTTATGTTATGTTATGTTATAGGTTGTTTTGTAGCGCGCTCTGCTACTGGGGAGTATCCTGGCGCATTGCGGAGGTGACCAAACATAACACAGAGAGACAGCCTAGACCTGACAAATAAACAGATGGGTCTTGAGATCCTTTTTAAACTTGGATAGACACTGGGCGGTACGCAAATGAAGAGGGAGAGCATTCCAAGCCTTCGCAGTTACCACAGAAATAGATTGGCCGCCCAGCCTAGCCCGCTTATAGCGGGGAAGAGTCAGTTTGGCCAGCGAGGCTGACCTGAGACAGCGAGAAGGAGTGTAGAAAGAGAAGCGCTTCCTCAGGTAGCCGGGGCCTAGCTCATGGACAGCTCTAAATGACAGCACGAGAGATTTGAACATAATTCTCTGAGCTACAGGGAGCCAGTGGAGTGCGCGCATGTGTGACCGAGCGCTCTGCCATTTCGGAATGCTAAACAAAAGGCGGACCGCGGCGTTCTGGACAACCTGCAGTCGTTTGATCAGATACGCCGGGATACCACAAAACAATGCATTAGCATAGTCCAATCTGGACAAGATGAGGGCACGCGCAATCGTTTCCCTAGCTTCTCTGGGCAGCAGAGGGAAGAATTTTCTTAAAGCCCTTAGCGCAGCAAAACAGGTCCCTGACAGCTTCTTGATATGGTCCTCAAATCTGAGGTCTTCTCCGAACCAAATTCCGAGGTTCTTAGCCGGGCCTCCCATCACCTTGGGACTAGGAAAATCCGGGGGCCACAACTCATTTTTAAAGTTGGAGTATGATGGCCAAATTGATTTGTTCAATTACACCATCACTCAAAGTTTTGGCTCTTGATAGCAACAGATATAAGGCCTTAATTAGGACAAAACTATCAGAAATGCTAGGTGTAACACCCTAAAATCACTAAGCCATTGTATACTTCATAGTGCTCCAAAAACAAGAGAGATAACAAACAACCCACTGAACTGTCAAGTAAGAAAACGAAAATTAAAACAAGGGGAAATGAAATAGTTCCTTGAGTATAAAAAGAAAGTCCCAAAATCATTCTATTTTAACATGACACTTGGTGAAAAGTAAGATCTAAAATTAGGAGCAACATAACGTCTTCCTTATGGACAAAGCAGCTAAACGGCTAGCTAGAACACCAAGGAAGCTAGTTAAATGTTCTGTAATAAATATACTGAGCTTTATTTTTATTAGCAAAGCAAAGGTTACTGCCTTTGGCATGGAAAATATGAAGTTTAATTTAAGGCTTAGTATTGTTGCTCTTCAGATTGTAGATATGCTTAGCTGGTAGTGGGCATTCAATTTGAATATACAATGGGCTACCTTCAAGGTAAAAATGCCAGTAAAACAGGGTAGGAAAAGGTTGTGTTGTATGGTGTTGGTCGCTCCTGTTGGGATAAATACGTTGAAGCTATATGCAGGAGAATGTTTGAAATAATAATTGTGTCTGATATATTATTTTCGTGTCTTCAAACTATTACAAGTTTGAGAATAGATGACATTTTAAAGAACTGATTTTATCCTATCTATGCATTGTCAGTGATTTACTGGCAACTGAATTATGCTTTCATGCCTGCTCTGGTCTGAAATGTACTGCAGAAAGGTCTCTTTTTTCATGAAGCTCCAGCCCCGTGTATTGCCAGTGAGACTCTTCAGCTTGACGTAGTTCGGTATAAACATGTCTTCCAAGAAATTACAAAACATGATGAGGGCTCATTTAGTTTCTGAGTTTCTGAGAATCTCTTTAGTAATAGCCAGGTACAATCTGCAGTCAAAATATGAGCGATTAGGAAACGTACTACATGTTTCAAAGAGGTAAACGTGTCCACTAAAGCGAAAAAACTGTGTGGAAATCAACTTACACAAGAAGGAATTTCATTGTATTGGGACTACTGCACAAATGTAAAAAAATACATATTTCCATTGTATTTTGACATATTGCACACACAGTGCAGTTCTCATTTCTCATTCTGCAGTGCATTTCATTGTGACAAATTTTGCACAATCATTACAATCTAGAGAATGCACAGTTTAATTTAATTTCAAAAGCAAGTCATGCGGCTATTTCTGAAGCCCATTGGACTATTGCTAGAATATTATATTACATGCACCATGCAGCATGAAAGTTCATAACACCATGTCTTTGTTTCCGTGTATGTGGGAGTTGTACTGGTCAGAGGCAAATATACAGTCAACCAGTGACTGGAGACACAGATTCGTCCTAGGAATCGGAGTGGTCTGTTACTGCATTGTTATGTAGTGTTCTTTGACGAGATGCATATACTGCTCTTTCCTCACTGGAGCAGAGCTGACAGGATCCTGATGGATAGAGTAATATTGTTGCAGATCGTGGATACATATACTAAGAAGGCCTATTTTTTCTTTCTTTGTACACTTCTTTGCCTCCAGACTGACAGTGTCCTGGCTGCGGGTATTCCAAAACCCACAAGGGATGGTGAGCTGGTTAGCTAGATATTTCTGGGTGCTGGTCGTGATATTTTTGTAAATGGTGCAGCTGGTTTTGGAGATGGTGTAGGTCAGCAAGAGGAGCCGTTGGAGTGCCATCAGCATGTGGATGGTGTGTTACTATTTCTTCAAGCTCTGGATGAGACAGTCTGTGGTGTGTAAGATACCCTTATGGAAGGACAGTGTGGTCTCTGGATGGCCAGTGTTGCCAGAATCCAGATCTGAGAATAGGAGGGCCTAAACAACTGTTCTGAAGTTACTTTCAGGGTGAAAAAGTGTTGCTCTTTACTGTTGAGAAAGAGAACTATTTTAGTTATTTAATTTTGTTGTTTCTTATCTTTTGTACCTATTACTAAATTAAAGAATTTTCATATGTATTACTTTTAGTGGCTAGATTTTTTTTTATTGTTCTACTTATGATTATTTTTGTCTTTTCAATAGTTGGGTTGGTTTTCTTTGTGCATTGTTTAGTCTTGTGACAGACGTGGGGCCTGTGTTTTGGAGATACAAGTGTTAAAGAACTGTTATTTATTTGTGTGTGTAAAGTTAAGGTTAAGTCATGCTCTAATTCGGTATTTCATCTGTAAATCTACAGGATTTGTTTCTGGAGAGTGCATCAACCTTTTAGGTTTTAGCTTTAATCTGCCAAAGTGAAGCCTTCCAGCAATGATGGCTTTTTCAGAAGGAGTTAATTGGACATTTTTGTTACCTATTTATACCTTTTTTCTATTTGGAAAAGTGTTTCTATTTGTAGTATGAATTATATTTTAGCTTATACGGTAATTGCCAGTAATGTTGGTTTACCTGCATTTATTTATGTATTTATTTATTCTAATAAAATAAATGAATGAACATATGTATACACACACACACACAAACATATATATTACCTACTGGAGGTTGCCAGTAGGTAGTTATAGTTAAAACCTAGTTTTCATAGGAAATCCGCAACATTCTATTTGGAATAACTTTGGCGCTATTGGACGAATCTTCGCGACTTTCTCCAAAAAAATGGCCTGCTCCGCTCCGCTCCTTCCCTGAAAGAGTGGGGGTGATTCGTCAAGTGGGGGGTGAGAAAAAAGGGGGTCCCAAAACGTGTTTTCCCCATGCAATTTTCCATTAGGGCCTTTAGCCAGGGCTACAGCTCGAACGGCTGAACGGAATTACTCCAAATTTGGCAGAGAGGTAGAGTTTGGTTTCCAGCTTGTGCTTTTTGTGAAATTGGGTATATCCGTTCAGAAGTTCCTGAGAAAATCAAAAGTAAAATCATAGTGATATCTAGAGACGAAGTACCGTACTCCGTTCTGTACTCTGTACCTTCCTGAGCACGAGCTGCATGCTGATTGGCTGTCAATTGTCTGTCAACACTCCCAACCAGGAAGTGTTGGCAGCCATCTTGTGCCTCGGTAGAACAGAGGCACAAGAAAGCAGTGAAACAAACGTGCAAAACACGCAACAGGGGCGGGGTAGAAACACCCTGAACCCTTAGGCCTTCTCTGGGGGTCCCGCAAGGACCCCCAAGGCCCAAATGTATTTTTTTTTTTAACGCGGGGTACGAAGTACGGTTCTCTGTACTGTACTCTGTACTGTACTCTGTACCTTCGCGAACACGAGATGCATGGTCATTGACTTTCAACTGTCTGTCAACACTCCAAACCAGGAAGTTTTGGCAGCCATCTTGTGCCTCAGTAGAACCGAGGCACAAGAAAGCAGTGAAACCAACGAGCAAAACACGCAAAGGGGGCAGGGTAGAAACACTCTGATCCCCTAGGCCTGCTCAGGGAGTCCAACAAGGACCCCCAAGCCCAAAAATGTTTTAATGTTTTTTAAATCAAGGGGTATCAAGTACAGTACCCTGTACGGTACTCTGTACTATACTCTGTACTGTACTCTGTACTGTACTATGTACCTTCCCGAGCGCATACTGGAGGTTCCTGGTGGGCTAGTTGGCCCCCAGGGACCTCCAGTATGCAAGGGGAATTAGTTTCCCCTCTGCAAACGCGCCAGGGGGCTGCGTTGCAGAGAGGTGTAAAAAGGGGCGTGGCATCATTACACCTCTCTGCAATTCAGCCCCCAGGGGCATACTGAAGGTTCCTGGTGGGTTAGTTGGCCCCTAGGGACCCCCAGTATGCAAGGGGAATTAGTTCCGCCTCTGCCAATGCACCAGGAGGCTGCGTTGCAGAGAGGTGTTAAAAGGGGCATGGCCTCATTACACCTCTCTGCAAGGCTGTCCCCTGGTGCATACTGGAAGTTCCTGGTGGGCTAGTTGGCCCCCAGGGACCTCCAGTATGCAAGGGAAATTAGTTCCCCCTCTGAAAACGCGCCAGTGAGCTGCGTTGCAGATAGGTATAATGAGGCCATGCCCCTTTTTACACCTCTCTCCAATGCAGCCCGCTGGCACATACTGGAGGTTCCTGATGGGCTAGTTGGCTCCCAGGGACCCCCAGTATGCAAGGGCACTTAATCTCCCAACTTAGAACACGTTATAGGGCGTGTTTGCACAGTGGTGAAGGTAGGGTGCGGGGCTTGAGGTGATATAAGTGCAAACATGCCCTGTGGCGCGTTTTAAGTTGGGGAATTATTTCCTCTTCAATCCAGAGGTCCCGTAGGGGGCAGCTAGTCCAACAGGTATCTCCAGTAAGCGCCATGTAGCTGTGTTGCAGAGTGTTGTAAAAAGGGGGCATGCCCTCTGAACACCTCTCTGCAACATGGCTGCCTGGCGCATACTGGAGGTACCTGGTGGGCTAGTTGGCTCACAAGGGACCTCAGGATTGAAGAGGAATTAATTCCCCAATCTAAAATGCGCCATAGGGCGTGTTTGCACACATGTTACCTCAGGCCCCGCCCCTACCTTCACTATTGAGCAAAATATTCCTGTAAAATCACCTGATCTACGAATTCAGATTTACTCACCTGTTATCACAAGACACGTCAGTGCTGCATCTTTGAGCGCACTACTGATCCTGAAAAGTAATTCTAACCATACTTACAGTAACTTGAATTTCCTTCCATAGGCTAACATTGACTGGTTTCACTTGGAAATTTTTTTAAGTGTGGAGTTTTGGAACTTTAAAAAATTCTTCTAAAATCAGCCGAACTACGAATTCTGGTTTACTCATCTGTTATCAGGAGAGACCTCAGTGCTGCATCTTTCAGCCCACTACTGATCCTGAAAAGTAATTCTAATCGTAGTTACAGTAACTTGAATTTTCTTCCATTGGCTAACATTAACTGGTTTAACTTGGAAATTTTTCTGTGTGGAGTTTTGGAACTTAAAAATATTCCTAAAAAATCAGTCGCACTACGAATTCCAATTTACTCAACTGTTATCAGGAGATACCTCAGTGCTGCATCTTTCAGCTCACTACTATTCCTGAAAAGTAAATGTAACTGTACTTACCAGTAACTTGAATTTCCTGCTATATAAAATATATATAAATTAAAAAAATATTAAATAAAAAAAATATTAAAAATTTCAATATTTTTAAAAACAATATTTTTTTAAGTTATATTAAAAATATGTAATGTATTTTAAAAAGTAAAATATCTAAAAATAAATACTTTAAAACAAGGTAGTAAATTAGTATAAAAATATAACAATTAATACATTTAAAAATTATCATTTACAAAACCTTTGAAATTCACTCAAAAAACCTTAGGTTTCAGCCACATTATAGTTAGAAATTAGCATTTAAAAAACTTTTGAAATTCACTGAAAAAACCATAGGTTTCACACAGTTTATAGTTAGCTGGACATTTCACTCATACAAAATCATTGAAATTCCCCCGTTATACTTAGTTCAGCTAACTATAACTTGTGCGCCCACAATGCACTGCTGATGACATCACATATTACATCACTCATGACATGGTCAGTGACATCACTCATGACATCACTCATTACATCTAAAATGATATCAATGATGACATCACTGATGACTTCATCCTTGTGAAAGAGTGGCAGACCTCCTCTCACCCTAATATAACCTTTGATACACACATTCAAAAATAGAACCTAACATTTTTAAAACAATGGAGATACCAATACCAGTTAGAACAACCTATTCAGTAATTCCAAAATCTGCATACACATCCACTCATTCACCAATAGTTTTATATAGTCACTCATACATGTACTCACTCATCATATGTACTCATAAAACTATACATCCTGTTACACACCTACACTTATACATAGAGTTATTCACACATATACTCACACATGCAAATAAACTATTAAACATCCATTTACTTGCATATACAGCTCTACACACACCAATACACTTATTTCTACAGAAACGTACTCATACTTATTCTCTTAAACAATCAGTTATAGAAACACATACTTATTTATACAGGAACTCTTCCAATCTGTCACTGTCATATATCCTTACTTATATACATCAATACTCACATATACTAGTTTAAAACATATGTACTTACTCATAAAGACACTATTGAGGCAGTCATTCACTCACTAACACACCCATACACACACTCATCCACCTATACAGTCCTGAACCCATGCTGTCTTCAAAACACAGACAAACAGTGAGTCAGTCATTCTTACATCTGTGCGCTAAGTAACACTCCCCACCAAACCATACAGACACTCATTCGGATATTCAAAAAAACAACAAATTATCCAAATATAGACACTCATGTAGCTACTCACTAACCCATGCCGCCACTTATACACAAAGTGAGACACTGATACATATATTTACATATTTAAACGTTACTCGCTAATATATGTATTTACTAAGATATACTTAATAAGTCAGTTATACAATCAATTTTAAAAAAAACATTTAGACACTTTATTTACCCATTTATTCTTCCACCAACCTTTAGATATACATATATAAAAAATATTTATTTTTCAGAAAGACACACATTCACTGGATGATGTCATCAGTGATGTCATTTGAGATGTCATCAGTGATGTCATGAGTGATGTCACTGACCATGTCATGAGTGATGTAATATGTGACGTCATCAGCAGTGCATTGCGGGCGCGCATGTTATAGTTAGCTGAACTAACTATAAGTAGGGAATTTCAATGGTTTTGTATGAGTGAAATGTCCAGCTAACTATAACATGTGTGAAACCTATGGTTTTTACAGTGAGTATATATATATATATATATATATATTCACTGAAAAAACCCTAGGTTTTACAGACGTTATAGTTAGGAATTAGCATTTAGAAAACCTTTGAAATTCACTAACAAAATATGTTTAAAAAAACATATGTTTCAGTGGCGTTATAGTTAGTTGGACATTTGACTCATATAAAACCGGACAAATTCGCCAGTTATAGTTAGTTGAGCTAACTATAACTTGTGCGTCCACAATGCACTGCTGATGACATCACATATTACATAACTCATGACATGGTCAGTGACATTTGTGATGACATCTCAAATGACATCACTGATGACATTATCCACTGAATGTGTGTTTCTGTGCCAAGCTGTATTAAAGAATGTGTGAATTTACAAGGGCGTAAACATTATTTAGTCGGTGCGTGGCTGACTGTATAACTGAGTGATTGAGCGTTTCTTACGAAATACATGGGTTAGTGACTAAACTGTGTGAAACTTTGTATCAGTCTCTCAGTTGGTGTGTAAGTGGCTGCATGGGTTGGTGAGTAGCTACATGACTGTCTATATAGGTTATTGATTTGTTTTCTGAGTATCTGTATGGGTGCCTGAGTGCTTGTGTGGGTCGGTGGGGGGGTGTAACTGTCCACAGATGTCTGAGTGGGTCATTCACTGGTCATTCACTGGTTGTATGGATTCAAAAGTGCATCTGGGAAGGACTGTTTGGGTGAGTCACTTGTGTATGGTGTGTTGGTGAGTGAATGAATGTCTCATTGGTATATGTGAGAGTAACTACATTTTTAAGGCAGTATATGTGAGTGAGGAGACTAAATGACTATATGTGACTAAAAGTGAGAGTGGCATCACAAAACGCCCAGGCATTTCGTTTTGGAGTGCTGTAGACTAGCCCTTACAGAGAACTTTTTTCAATATAACGACACCTTATACCAACAGTGCCATAGGACCTCAATGGGGAGTACGTTTTCTCCAAGCGTGGCAGGGCTCTATGTCAGCAATTTCGAGGAACAATATGTCAACAATTCTGACAACCCATTTCAACAGCAGATACTTTTCTGGTGTCGATATATAGATGATATCATCTTCATCTGGGAAGGAGATAAGGGCAGTTTTCAAGCCTTCCATACCTGGATCAATAGTAGAGATGAATGGCTCAAATTCACGTATACAGCCCTCCAATCCAAACTTGACTTTCTGGACATCAGCATCTACGCAGATAATAACACTTTGCAGACAAAAACTTTTTTTAAACCGACCACGAAAAACAGCCTACTCTCATTCCAAAGTTTCCATCCCCGCCCGCTCAGGGAAAATCTCCCTTACAGACAATTTCTAAGGCTACGAAGAAATTGTAGTGAAACAAAGGAATACAAAAAACAAGCTGAAGACTTGTGTGATAAACTAAAAGACTGTAACTACCCACAAAGAGTTATCAATAAATGTAAGAAAAGAGCAAGAAACCAAAATAGGGTAAGTCTTCTGGAGTCAACACAAAAAACACCGGAACCTGACCTAATGACATGTGTGACCACATACAGTACTGCTCAAAACAACATACAGAAGATAATAAAAAAGAACTGGAGAATTTTAACATCTGCAAATATCAAATGGCCAAAACCCAGATTTGCAAATAAAAGGACTCGAAACCTTAAGGACATACTAGTCCACACCAGACCACCACCAGGGAAAACGAGGACTGAGGTCCCACGACTTTGGGATCATCCTCCAGTAACTGGACATTAACCTTGTGGTTCATGTTCAGTCTGTGCACTGACAAAACCCGTAAAAGAAATAAAACTGCTACCAAATTTCAAATGGACAATAAGACATCACACGAACTGTAACACGAGTCACGTTATTTATTTGATCACGTGCCCCTGCGCTATGCGCTACATTGACATGACATGCCGCAAAACAAAGCAACGTATCTGCGAACATCGCAGCAATGTAAAATGCAAAAAGGGTACAACAAAAATGTCCACCCACTACATCGAGGCAGGCCACACGACTAAAGACTTAAAATGGACAATCCTCGAAACCCTAACCAACAAAGGGCAATGCGGAAAAGACACTGTGTGAGAAAGAACAGAGGTGGGTGCACAGATTAAACAGACTCTGAGGGACTAAATGATAACATCCCCTGGCTGAGTCTAAACAGATAAACACTGTCCACCCTTAGGAAAAGAATAATTAACTCTGGACTATCAGAATAATGATGCATTACAAACTAGATGCCACCATAATCATTGATTAACTTCTCCTTACAAAGGAGTATCACAATGATTAAGTTTATCAACTTTATTTAGTGATTTCTACCCACTGCCTTCAAAATCACTGATCGAAACAACTGGCGAGTAGATAACTAATATTGTATACAATGTACGAAAAACACCCTCAATGTACTTTGTCCGTCCGCAGAAATAGATGCATCAATAACAACCATTAAATAAAAGACTGCCCATTGAAGGAGCCCAGCATGGCCACTATCATTTATTTACATGGGGAGTTATAGTAAATACGATATTTTTACATAATAACATCACTGCACAAAAAATGTCTTTTTTTGATAGAAAATAGACCCTCTGCATATAGTCTTTCTTTCATTATGATTGAATGCAATATAGTAGCACCCAGAAGTGCCCTTGGCTTCCCGGGCCCCGGAGGCAGAGTCAGCACAAGTAGTGCAACAGAAAGAAGGACCGCAGGTAGCGAGAAAGAACACCCACGCAGCTACAAAACCATAAAGTATTACTTCACCCCTTTTTCTATATCCTACGCATTATCCCAGTAATCCCTAACGACCCACTGGGGAACCGTTGACACACAAGCAAAATCCTCAACTGGTATGTCAAAAATCGCCGTTCAAATCACCCACTATGCACGCAACGGGTGAACCACACACCGCGTTAAGCGACCCGATTATTCCCAAGGATGTCAGAGTGAAAAACGGGCATAGCTACTCGCTTGTTCTGACATTATATGAGAAGGTACAACGAGGCATAAGTCATACCACGCCTTTTACCTTGTGCTAAAATAAGATTACCAAGCATGATGGGGAAACGGTTATCTATAATTTCGAATAGAACGATACAAAATGAAATATTAACATGATATTTGTGAAACTGTATTTGCTTGATAAGAACTTGATCGGCTAATTGATACCTTTTGAATGAGTAGAGACATTTTGCCAATTATACAAGAAAATATACCCTCGCTAAATATCACACAGAGGGTGACAATACATGGAATGAGTGAGTTGACCTTTGCCATTTGGGAGCGTGTTCTCCTTGAAGTATTGCCATTTTCCAGTTGCTGTATAGAATGGCTTTTTAAGCACAAAGAGTGCTATGTGTATACAAGTCCTACAATTACTTTCTCCTTACCCCCTTTCCTTTGTATGTCTGTTAATTGTGTATTACAGGTACCTACGAGACCTTATCAGGAGAAGGATTAATATATCCATCTTCCCTCTTCTCCGCCCGAATAGTTAATTCTGTTCATAGGAGATCACTTTCACAGAGACGCCCTTGGTCTCTACACCCTTCACTTGGTCCTGAAGAAAGCCCACTTGACCTATCCAGGCAATTGAGGGCTGAAACATGTTGACCTCCTTTTAACAACATTGACCATAGTGTGTGAGATTCCTAACTATTCTCCAACACACGCGAATTATTTTTAACAACAACTAGAATCCAGATTGAATAAAAGACCACTATCTGGCTGTACGAGTTTATTTTATTCTATCAGGCATACCCCACCCATCACTGATCACTACTGCGGTAACCAGGGGTAAAACCTCTGGCTGGAGGATGCATAACCACTAACCCAATGATTATGCGTACACGTGTCGAATAGCGGAGAATCAAGATGTACCACTTCCACACAAGATCAGACACGTGCATGAGGGTTTTTAATTGGGACGTATAGGTACGCAACCTGCATACCCAGGTTATGCAGGACAAGTGATCCATCCCTATCTGATTTTTTGGTACACAGAAATAATCTTGAACTTCTGACATCCTCAATCATGGAATCAAGACCCCATTTCACTGTTTGGACCTGCTGTACCGCAGTGTACTCCACCGACTGGTGTCAACCAAGCACAAAAATCATGTGCAACAGGTAGCTACCCAAGCACAGAGTCTGATGCACCTCAACACAGGGAGTTCTTTGAAAACCAAGCAACAAATAATATCGGACATCTTCCATTGTGGGATCAAGACACCGTTCCACTCTTGTGACCTACAGGAGGTTGCACCTCGTCGAAGAGAGTACCTTCATCTGCACTCTCAGATGAAGTTCTAACATTGTCCATTGTGGGATCAAGATACCGTTCCACTGTTGGGACCTACATTTGGTTGCATCTGGTCAGAGGCGGTACACAGAAATTATCACAGACTTTAACTTCTGACATTCTCAATCATAGAATCAAGACCCAGTTTCACTGTTCGGGCCTGCTGTACTGCGGTGTAGTCCAGCGACTGCCGTCAGCCAAGCCCAATAATCATGTGCAACAGGTAGCTACGCAAGCATAGAGTCTGAGGCTCCTCAACGGAGGGGGTTCTATGAAAACCAAGCAGTAGGTAATATCAGACATCGTCCATTGGGGGATCAAGACACCGTTCCACTGTTGGGACCTAGAGTTGGTTGCACCTGCTCGAAGGGAGTGCCTTCATCTCCACTCTCATGTGCAGTTCTAACATCATCCATTGTGGAATCAAGACACAGTTCCACTGTTGGGACCTAGAGTTGGTTGCACCTGAGCGAAGGGAGTACCTTCATCTCCACTCTCAGATGCAGTTCTAACACCGTCCATTGTGGGATAAAGACACCGTTCCACTGTTGGGACCTAGATTTGGTCACACCTGGTCAAAGAGAGTACCTTCATTTCCTCTCTCAGATTCAGTTCTAACATCGTCCATTGTGAGATCAAGACACTGTTCCAATGTTGGGAAGGGAGTACCTCCATCTCCCCTCTCAGATACAGTTCTAACATCATCCACTATGGTATCAAAGCACTGTTCCACTGTTGGTACCTGTTGGACTACTGTGTTAGTAGTATACAGAGCACTCCACGTTGCTGGGTCTCAGGCTGGGCACTGTGTGCCTGTGTCGCGGTAGCCAGCGTTGATCTAGGAACCTTCCGACCTCGCAGACCTCAGTCCAGGAGCTTCCGTAGGCACATGGTGGGCCCTCTTTCACATAATGCAGTAGCGAAAGGTGAACTGTGAGGCATATGTGAGTCGCAGCGGCCATGGCGATTTCTGGATACCAGCAGGCTGAGAGCATCATTCACACACCCACCTTCGCTCACAGGTTCTACCTCATGGTGGTGTAAGCTATGCAGACCTGGCAGACACATTCGCCATTCCTGAGCAAAACCACACCCACACAAACATGATTTTTATTGATACCCCACGCTAGCCTTGCGTACGCCGAGCCAGCCCACTACGCTAAAGTATTGGGGATTGAGGGGGCACGTACGCGCTATGTTTTCTTAATCTTCCCTACTGACTGTAATATCATGGTTGTGTCCACTGTCTACTTCACTCAATAGAGCATAAGCGTATGTTCACATGCACATGTCTGTGCTCTGTATACTCAAGTCTGTCCGGCACATCCCCTCAACACTTTGCATTATATACTTTTATAATAGAGAATCACTTCCCACCTTTGCACATACTTTGCTCCCATCTCTCACCGCATTCTGCATTGTGTGGCAGAGGTGACATGCCATGTTTGGTTTGTATACACGGCTAGCCACCGTTCCCACAGTACGTAGTGTTGTTGTGTCTGCTGGTGTACATATTGTTTGGCATGTTGCATGTCATTATATAATGTAGCGTGTTCATTCACGAGCAGTGGTTTCTCCCATTTAGATATCCTGTCCTAAAGAGGATACAGAACTTTTTCTCACAGGTGAAAAGTGCGGCCACAATGGCACTCATTCATTACTATCCAAGAATGTCCAACTGCACGACGCTTCTAAGTTTACAGGCCCCAATCTTGCGTGCTTTCTTAAAACTACGGCAACTCCCACATCAGCCCAAAATTCACACAACTTTCTAATAGCACTTATCTGCTTCTCAATAACATGGGCTCCTACAGAATATGAGCTGGCATACCGTCTGTCCTTACTGTTTCAAACTGAGTAACTTCCTGTGGCAATGTCTATTCCCACCCACACAAAACAACTACAACGGGACCTTCAAAACCTACTTTGAAAACAGATTTCATTAAACTAACCAAAGTGAAACTTTTGTTAGGAACAGAAGTGTCCCTCACTTTTGCAAAAGAAATGTATTGACTGCAGATAACACAAACTTCAAGTAAAATACAGTCCCCTTTAAAATCAAACCTCCCATTACACTTTGTAAATTGTTATACAATTTTCAACACATCTCACACTCAAGGTCTGGCACACTGTTTTTTAACACGGTCTCCCCCGACCTTCTCACACTCTTTCAAACAGTTTTTGGTATAATACCAGACTTTATTTATTCGATCATATATGGAATAACAGGAACAGTGCCCATAATTCTCGCTCTCTTTGCGGCCATCCTACTACAATTTTTGCTTCCAAAGAAATGGCGGCGCTCCCTGTGCTAACAACAATGTTTGACAGAATACGCCTCTAAGCAAAGCTACATCAATATTGTCACAAAATGGAACAACTTTTCGGCTGCCTGCTTCTCTGTATTATCAGAGCCAGCTACAACATGACATTTATGTACACATATGCAATTTGCATGCAACCCTCTTTTTATTGCAAAACTTGCCCATTCGACTGGCGAATGGATCTATGCCTTGCCAACATCCCAACAATGACTCCCGATATCCAGCAAGTAATCGAGCATCTTGAAAACCATGAACTTTATTGTTCATGCAGTGGAGCAATGGAGAATGCAACGCAAAAAAAGTATCGTGAAAGATCTCCTACAACATGCGACCTTTGACAACATCTCAGATTGCCTGCCAATTCAAATTGCAGCTCCAACATTGGAGGAGCATTACTGTGCCTTCGAGGATATGAATTGGATCGCTTTGCTTTTCTCACACAATGGCAAAAATGACCTCTTGGAACATTACTCATCTCAAGCTACTGAAGAACTTCCGGACTGCAATCTCCAAGACTTGTAAGAAATTCACGTTATTCTTGGATTGATTTTTTTCAACTTATTTGACTTTTTCTTTTACATTTTTAAAATTTTTCTTAAATTGAATTATTTTCATATAATATCTTTCTAAATATGCTCATGCATTTGAACTCCTTTTCATCATTACCTCTTACGTCTCCACTCCAACCAGGGATCAGTGATGTATGGCCTATGCAAATAAGCTATATACTTGCTAAATTAGCCTAACCCTGACATCCATTTTGAAACCATGTCTATTCTTTGTGCATATGTCTCTCTCTGCCTGCCTGTTATCCACAAAGCCCTTTCACACAACTTTACTCTTCTTCAGCCTGTGATCACAAGCTGGTGATCAAGATCAAAAACCACAACTTTGTTTAGGAACTGTTTGGCACAGTGTGGTAATCGTATCCTACCTTTATTTTCATTATACAATTTAGACATTCATGTCTAATAGCTATTATTCATGTCACTTCGAACTGTAACATGTAATGTGGAATTCACTGATGCAGGATCTTCGGTTTCAATACTGCAGAAGCGGTTGGAGTTTGCCCCAGCTCGATGCCTTAGCTCTCTGCACTAGAATTGTTTTTTGAAAGAGCTGAAGACAATAATGTATGGTTTGACCATAAGGGTACCGAATGTGCTTCTCAGAAGCACAATGTTTGTATGCCTCCTCAAAGTTCCAATTCGGACACGCACCAGATAGAATCTACTGTACAACAGATTCATGACTGTTCTCTTGTTGATAATTTTGTGTTACAAAAAAGCAGTACCAGGGTACCTAAAAAGTGTGATGATTACATTTTGCAAAATCTTTTTTTTCCTTAGTTTTCTTAAAGGATACATGTGGTAATCATATCCTACCTTTATTTTCCTTATAGAATTTAGAGCCATTCAACTCTAATAGGTATTGTTGATGTCACATGGAACTGTAACATGTAATGTGGAATTCACTGATACAGGACCTTACGTTTGAATCCAGCAAAACAGCTTAGAGTTTGCCTCAGCTGGATGTCTTAGCTATTGCACCAGTGGGTCCATTTATCGCACTTAAATAAAGACCCTTTTTAGATAACTTTCAAACTCCATCGCTTTATTACACACTGGCACTTTCTTACACACACCTGATTACACCATTTGTCTTCTGTGGCATTGCATTTTATTATTCACAATTATTTCTTTATTCCTGCTTGCTAAAACAGTGCATCCGAGTCTTCAGACCGGTAGGTGTGAGTAGTTTGCTTCCCACTCCCTGTATAGTAACGCATACTAACACTATTTATACATGTTTGGTACTGCGGCCAGTATCCTACAGTGCCCACAGCAGATCACTTTACAGCAATCAGCTCACGACTTACATTCACAGTTTCATCCCTGAGTCTTCAGAGCGGTAACAGTAAGTAGTTTGAGTCCCACTCCCGCTATAGTCTAAACGCATACCAACACCACCTGCACAGCGATGCTACAGCGGCCAGTATGTTACTGCGCCCAGAGCACATCAGTTTAAAGCACTCAGCTCACGGTTTAGGTGCACGCTTTCATCCCAAGGGTACCGGCCCCTCACCTCAGCACTATCTCACCGGGGGCAAAACAGCACTTTCACACTGGTAGGGGTAAATACTTCAGCACGTCAATTTACAGCACTCAGCTCACGGTTTAGGCGCACGCTTTCCCCCCTTAGTTTACCAGCACCTCACCTCAGCACCATCTCACTCTGGGCAAACCAGCACTTTCACACCGGTAGGGTAAATACTTCAGCACATCAGTTTACAGCACTAAGCTCATGGTGTAGGCACACGCTTTCATCCCTGAGTTTACCGGCACCTCACCTCACCACCATCTCACTCTAGGAAAAACATCACTTTCACACCAGTAAGGGTAAATACTTCGCTTCACACTCCCTCTATAGCATACCCTAACCAGCCTACAGAGCTCACAGCACTCCTACCTTCCTCTTTCCTACTTTTTTTGCTCTTTTTTCCTTTTACTCGCTTCAACACAATCACAAAATGTCGGCCAACACTTCCTAGTTGCAACCGCTCACACCGCTCAGAGCCAATAAGCAGCAAGCTCGTGCTCGTTACGCCTCAGCCAATCAGATGGCAGAATTCCCAGATATTGATATCTGTAAATTTTGATATTTCCCCAAAACTACTGAATGAATTTACACCAAATAAACAAACACGTGCTTTCTAGACCAAGACCCTTCTCCCTGCCAAATTTGGGGTAATTCCTTTCACCCGTTCGACCTGTAGCCTTGTCTAAAGTTTCCTAGGGAAATGAACATGGAGAAAACACGTTTTTTGGATTCCCCTTTTATCTCGGCCCCCCTTGACGAATCACCCCAAAACTTTCAACATAGGAGCTGACATGAACAAAGAATTTGTTTTGAAAATTTCATGAAGATTCATCAAATGAAGGGGGGGTTATAGAGGGAGTGCGAAGGTAAATTAGAGTGTATGAAATTAATTTTGTATTTGTGAAGTGCTAACTACTCACTCCTACAGGTCTGATGGTGCTGTAGGCGTAAGCTGCGATGCTGATGGACTCTGGGTAAAGCCGTTGAACTACTGACCCCTACCGGTCTGAAAGTGCTGGGTACGGAAATTAAGTGTGGTATTGCCTAGAGTGTCATGCTGTTAAATAAATTGAGCTGCTGCTGGACTCAGGTATGAAACCGTAAGCCTAAACTGTGTATGCTATGCTGGGAAGTCATGTGCTCTGGGCTCTGTGCCACACGTGTTCAACTTGTATATGATGCTTAGGTGGTGTTGTATAGGGAGTGCAAAAGTAAATCAATACAGTATTTGTAAAGTGCCAAATACTCACCCTTATAGGTGAGTAGAGCCGGGGATCAAAGTGAGATGTCTGTGCAGCAAATTGAGATGGTCTGGCCTCTGCGCCACAGCTGTGTGGAGAATACATTTTGGCGAGGGTCCGGGAGTTGCCATTATCTGGCCCTGAAATAGCAGGCTTAAGTTGTAAGTTAAAGGGTAGCTCTAAAAAGAGCCCTTGTGTTCATTAGTTTGAGCTACATATAAGTGTGGATGCACAGCTTCAAGTTATTCAGGAAAACTCGGTTTCCCTGATCTGTGAAGTGCACTCCATCACTTCTGTATATATCTGCCATATCAAACCGTATGTTGTTGTTGTAGATGGAGCCCATTTTGTGGTCTCTGAGGTATGCAGAGACAGCTTTGCTGACTTTCTTCCAAGATTTTTCAATCTGAGGAGAAAATAGTTTGGACCATTTCCACTTCTGTCTTTGGCATATATTGGAATATACAAAGACAGTTTGAGGCAAAAATAACATCACTTGTCCAAAGGTGTCCTTCATAAGCCTTTCCAAACCTACCCCAGTCAATGTGCCTAGGTTGTTTCCATCACAGTGCACAATCATGAAGTCAGGGTGTTGGAGATGCAAACAGGTTTTAACCACTGTCAATCATGACAACCTCCTATTCATTCTGGAGCATAGGATGGGCCTTTCTGGTCAGGTGCTGCATTGGTTCTCATCCTTTCTGCAGCACAGGACCCAAAGAGTTAAATCGGACCACTCACTCTCCCATGTTTAGCCCATTCCTCGTTCACCCAGGTTTATAAATGATCTGTTATGTGTGCACTATTTGATTCAATGCCTATTAGATTCCCTATGTTAGTCTCATGTTTTGATGTGTTACCTTCCTTTCCCTCAAATTGTAAAGCGCTGTGATATCCTTTGGGATCAACTTCGCGATATATACAACTTTATAAATAAATAAAATGAATAAACAATTGGTGCCCCTTCAATCCTCTCTGTCCAAACCATTTAATGTCCACATTTTGTAAACCTAGGTCTAAATCAATACGTCTCTGTTCTGCATACCTCTTGCACCAGAAAACATAGCTATGTCCTGCGATCCACACTAGCCTTTCATTTTGAAGGTACGGCTTGAAGGTGTCTTCAGCTCCTTCGTAGATTAAGAGCTATGTTTAAAGATAGGGAACGAGTTTCTTTTCGCATAGAAAACTGTACCTGATTAGGAGATGAAAATCATTGTTTTTTAAAAGTAGGGTGCACATTCGTTTTGTGGAAAATCATCTTTGTGATTGGTTAAGAAAAGGAAGTTTGAGCGTGGAGCACATAATATAGGATAAAAGTTGCTCAACTCAACCGCACCTGCTACTTTCATTTGGAAGGCACTGTTCGAACTTAAAACAATTGCGAACTTTTAACCTGCACTTGCCGTTAAAAGTTCAAGAAAATAATGCAAAAAAATATTGTTAGGTTTAAAGAAATTGATGAACTTTTAACCTCCACGTGTTGTAGAATGTTTTAGAAAGTGTGTTGACAGAATCCGTTGCATTTCTGACTTCTATGTGTACTTGAATATTAATAAAATAGTTTATATGGAAAATTAGAAAGCTAGTAATAGAGAGAAGTTTTAAAAGCTAAAAGAATCAAGAAACTATTCTAATTTGTTCTTTATTACCTACTGGAGGTCGCCAGTAGGTAGTTATAGAGTAAGGACCGAGTTTCCAGAGGAAGAGCATTTTTTGTTTTGTTTATAACTTTGGCATCATTTGATGAATCTTTATGAAATTATGAAAACATTTTTTTTTTTGGGGGGGGTGATTCGTCAAGGGGGGCCAGGATAAAAGGGGGGTCCCAAAACTTTTTTTCTCCATGTTAATTTCCATAGGAAAGTTTAGACAAGGCTACAGGTCGAACGGGTGAACAGAATTACCCCAAATTTGGCAGGGAGAATGGTCTTGGTGTACAAAGCACGCTTTTGTTTATTTGGTGTAAATCTGTTCAGTAGTTTTTGAGAAATATCAAAATTTATAGAATTTGGGAATTCTGCCATCTGATTGGCTGAGGCGTTACGAGCAGGAGCTTGCTGCTTTTTGGCTAGGAAGTGTTGGCTGCCATTTTGTGATTCCGTTGAAGTGAGTAAGGGGAAAAAAGGGTGTAAAAAGTGTGAAGCGAAGTAGTCACTCCTACTGGTCTGAAAGTGTGGTGTTGCTTAGAGTGACATGGTGCTGATATGATATGGTGCTACACTCGGGGATGAAACCGAGAGTCTAAACCGTGAGGTCATTGCTGTAAAGTGATGTTGTCTGGTGTTTGTAGCATACGTGTTCAAGTAGTGTTAGTAGGTGTTTATGCCATACAAGGAGTGGGAAGCGAACTAGTGACCGCTACTGTGTGTTAATAGTATACCAGAAGGGGTAAGCGAAGTAGTTACACCTACCGATGTGAAGACTTGGGGATAAAATCGAGGTGATTGCTGTTAAAGGATGGGCTCTGGGCGCTGTAGTATACGTGTGCAAGTAGTGTTAGTAGGCGTTTATACCATACAGGGAGTGGGAGTCAATTTTCTCTGGTTTTATATGAGTCAAATGTCAAACTAACTATAACGTCCCTGAAACCTATGGTTTTTTCAGTGAATTTCTAAGGTTTTTCTAAATGCTGATTCCTAACTATAACGTCTGTACAACCTATGTTTTTTTCAGTGAATATATATATATATATATATATATATATATATATATATATATATATATATATATATATATATATATATATATATATATATATATATATATATATATGTATATATATATATATATATATATATATATATATATATATATATATGTATATATATATATATATGTATGTATGTATGTATGTATGTATGTATGTATATATATATACTAGCTGTACCCGGCCATGCGTTGCTGTGGTTCAGTCTGGTTAAATAGAAGAGAAAGAAAAGAGTAAGCGCACGTTTCTAATATGTTTAATTTCACAATGCTTGTGGGTATACAATATGTTTTTGTGACTATTGTCTGTATGCGTCCCTTGTAGTTGTTGCACAGCAAGCAAATCGATAGGGTCTATTCGGCCTTTCGATTAAAAACATGCGCGTATTGTACACACGCGTATTTGAATCCAACGTTGTGTATATATAAACATGCGCTAATGTTGCAAACTGAACCAACTCCTCCCCCCTCCCTCCACTCACTTCCTGGTCTGGCATCCTGACAACAACTGTCCATCCTAATCTATGTGGACTATTGTCTCTATGCGTCCTTTCTTATTTATTTTATTTATCTGTGCAATTTATATAGCGCACAAATACCCAAAGGTGTCTCAGTGCTGAAAGACAGAAAGCAAAGCTGATGGAAAAATTAATTACTGATTGAAGAGCCATGTTTTTACTAGCTTCCTGAAAGTAAGAAGGGAGGGGCTGGCCCTGATGTAAGGGGGCAAGGTGTTCTACAGTCTGACTGTGGCAACTGAGAAACATCTGTCTCCCCATGATGATTTCTTTGTCCGTAAGACAGTTAGGAGTCGGTTTGAGGAGGAACGCAGTGGTCTTTTGGGGGTATACAGGCATAATGATTTTCTTAAGAACGCAGGGCCGGAGTTGTTTATTGCCCTGTATGCCATGCACAGCACCTTGAATTTAATTTGGTTCCTGATTGACAACCAATGGAGCTGGCGTATTACAGAGGAAATAGATTTGAACTTGGGCGTGCCTGACAATATTCTGGCTGCTGCGTTTTGGGCCGACAGCAATTTGTTCAAAACTTTCTCCTGGGCATTTAGAAGGAGGCCATTGCAGTAACGGATAAGACCAGTGTACACATGAGAGTTTTTCCTGCGCTCAGAGGAAGGAAAGGGAGATGTTTCTTAATCATTTTGAGGGCGAAAAAAGATGATGAGACTACCGCATTTGCATGGTGAATAAAAGAGAGCTTATCGTCAAACATCACTCCCAGATTCCTAACCTTAGTGACAGGCTGCGGAGGTGCTCCCATCTCAGTTGGCCACCAAGTTGGGGACCAGCTGGGGGATAAGCTACTGAAGGTCATTACTTCCTTTTTGTAGGAATTTAACTTCAAGCTGTTGCGTGACATCCAGTGGCTGATGTCTTGCATGCCCTCTTGAAAATTTGCTGCCACTTCTAATCATTCATTGTGGACTGCCAGCACAAGTTGCGTGTCGTCGGCATACAATGTTAACCTCATCTAATGGGTTTTGATGGTCCTTGCCAAATCCAACACATAAATATTGAATAAGGTCGGACTTAAGGAAGATCCCTGAGGCACTCCACATGGGAGGGAAAAAAAGGGGAGTAAAATTCACCCAGCTTGGTCGACTGAGTGCGGTTGGCAAGAAATGTTGTTAATAAAGCCCTGGCTTTTTGTTCAGTGCCAATGGCAGCGACACGGTCGATCAAGATGGTATGGTCGACCGTGTCAAAAGCCGCAGACAAATCCAACAGGATAAGGACAGCCGCTCCACCTCTATCCAAGATCATCCTGATCTCATCCGAGGCCTTGATGAGGGCTGTCTCATTCCCATGACCCATCCTGAAACCGAATTGAGTATCATCGAGCAGCTTATTATTGTCAATGAATTGAGCTAGTTGCCTATTCATTCATTTTTCAATGATCTTTGATGGAAATGGAAGACAAGCTATAGGTCTGTTTTTTTGGTTCTAGCCGATCAAGGTAGGATTTCTTGAGTAGGGGTTTAATGATGGCCTTTTTCCATACTGAAGGGTAAACAACAGTACTGAACATTGAATTGCATATGTCTGCAAGGGTATAGGCGATAGGATCCGGAATCAATTTGAGAATAGAGGGGGGAGAGGGATCCAGAGGGGAACCAGATTTAATAGATAGAACAAGATCACGTACCTGCTGGAGAGGGACCTGAGCAAATTCAGAGAATACGGTGGAGAGGGAGGTCTTAGTTGAGTTATGGGGGGTAGGTGGATCTGAATTAGCCTGGGTGACGAAATTTAAGTGGATATGAGTGACCTTCTCTTTAAAGAAATTAGCAAGAGAGTTACATAAATCTTGCGACGCTTCCATGGTCGAACCTGTTGGAGGTGTGGAGCGTTTAGTTACCACTTGAAATAGTTCCTTGGAAGAGTTTTGGGCAGATTCAATTTGGTTTAGGTAGTTTTACTTTTCTCTAAGGTAATCAGATGTTTATATTTTGTCATTGCCTCTTTATATAATGTTTTAGCGTTGTTATTATAGTCTTTGCGCCAATGTCTCTCTAGGTTCCTGCAACGTTGTCTCTCCAGTCTTAACTCCTCTGAGGACCAAGGTGCGGAATTAACCCTTCGGTTCGTAGAGACCCTTTTGGATGGCACTAGCATAGAGAAGGTGTCGTCTAACCAGGTAGAGTAGTTATTAGATGCTATTTCAGGGTCTTCTGAAGGAGTATAATGGCGAGAGGAGAAAGATGTTTGCAAAAGCTGAATATCAATGTTATTCCATGCACGAATGTATTTAGGAGTGTGAGAACCCATATCCCTAATGTTGGATTTCTTGGTCCGAATGGTGCAGGTAATTGCAGAATGGTCGGTCCAGATCAAAGGGGTAACCGACAGTAAGGAGATGTTGGAATTATTAGTAAAGAGACCATCCAGTGTGTGTCCTGCTCTATGTGTGGGTGAAGAGACTAGCTGATTTAGGCCTAGTGATAGGAGATCATTGATGAGGGAGGAAGATTCCTTGTCACTGGGAGATTCTAAATGAAAGTTGAAATATCTCAGGATAGTATAATCTGATATTCCTGCTATTGATTCTAATAAAGTATGGAGTTCTGCAAGAAAATCAGTTTGCGAGCTTGGTGGTCGATATAATAAGGTTCCTTTAAAGGATTGAGTATTTGAAAGTATGATACAAAAGGTTAATGCTTCGCAGACTGGGGAGTTGAAGGTTTCGGTTTTGATTGTGTATTTATCACGATAAATTATTGCTAAACCTCCACCTTTCTTTAATGTCCTATCATGTCTAAGTACACAGTAGCCTTCCGGTGTGGTTCCGAAAAAATCAGGGAGATATCGTTTTTCACCCACTTTACCACTACATTCCCTGAGCAGTCGTGTATGTCCCCAATATAGTCCTACTCTCTTCTAATTCTTAATTGACGTGCTAAGTGTGGCCCTACCTTGTTGCCTTGCATGTAGGATGTTTGCTGAGATGTGGCAATGTCAATTTTACCCTGCTAGCATAGATCGCATTTGGTTTTGTGTTAATGGCCGTGACTTTTTTTTGGTGGGTTACTAAGGGACTGACTTTATGGGTCTGTTCTCGAGTTCTCAATTTTCCTTTCTACCATCAGGTATTCTTTGGTTCTCTGTTTATTAAGGGCTGACATCACTGCCATGCATTGTTCCCTTACTACCACCTTGAATATGTCCCAGTTGTTGGTGGGTGTGGTTTCTTAGGGGCTATTCAGTTGCAAGAATTCGCTAATGGTTTTTCATAGGTTATCCCAGAGAATTATGTCACGGACCAGCGTGCTAGGGAAGAACCAAAGGCTATATTTGGGCATAGGGTTGTTCCACTCCAGGGAGATGAGCACTGGAGAATGATCAGAGATGAGAATGGGGTGTACTGTTGCTTCAATAATGTCCCTGATAAGGATGTGACTAAGGAACACATAGTCTAGTCTGGAGTAGGTATGGCGGCTGTGGGAGAAAAAGGTGTAATTCGTTATCCTCTGGGTGACTCCCTCCATTCGTGTGAAAGGCCTATTTCTCGCATCGCCTGTTTCAGGCTTTTCGGAAAGCTACCCATGGGTGATCTGTGGGAGTGCCATATGAGATTGTAATCTTCCATCAAAATTATGTCTCCCTCTGCAAATTCTCCCAAAAATGCCAACATGGTAGTTATGAATGCTGCCTGATTAGTTTTGGGTGCATAGGCTGTCACAACCCTGCACAGTTCCCCCTAATTTGACCCTTCACCAGCACAACCTTCCCTTCCTTGCCTGTTTTACAGCCGTCTGGTTGAAATTCTAAAGAGGAGTGAAAGAGGAGGGCCACACCATTATGTTTTTTAGAGGTGAAGGACTTGTATATCAGGGATATGTCCTATGTTTCAGTCTATGATCTTCCGATCTATTGAGGTGGTTCTCCTGTAGTGCTACAATATAATAGAGCTCATCCAGCAGGTATTTCCATATCCTATGGTGTTTGGTTGGGACATTCATACCTCTAACATTCCATGTGAGAGCGTTGATCACCATGATAACAGTAATTTCTCCTTTTCTGACCCTTGAATATTCTCCTCTCTTAGCCTATCCTTCACCAACACCCCCCCCCCATTTCCTACCAGTTCCATCGAACACTCCATAGTGTACAGTTTCAGTTCTAGGTGATCGCTGTTGTTCCCCCAAACCTCCCAGTATCTCCAGAGTTTCTTCAAAAGAAAAAAATGTAAATCCTAAAACAAATACAGTTGGGCCAACAGTCCCGGGGTCAGTCTACTAATGTAGGATGTGTAGAGCATTGGAGGCGATTCAGACCACTGTTACTACCATGGCTCCAATGAAGCAACTGTTTGAAAGGTATAATTTCTATGACAGCATGTTTTTTGTAGCATTTGCCCTCGGGGTAGGGCTCTTGGAGAGTGTCTACAGGCAATGCCATGGTGAGTACCAGTGTGACCTGTGAATCATATTGGAGTCTATCTGGGCTCCCCATATGCTATTTTGTAGTGTTCAGGTTTGTTTGCATTCCTGCTTTGTGATCAGAGACAAACAGGCTGCAGGTGGTAATCTGGGGGGTCTTTGGAACGGACACAGGCCTCCCCCCAGCCCCAGTGGAGGAGGTCACTTTACGATCATTCTCATCAGGACCACCATCACCCTAAGGTGTCAGAAGCCCCAAAAGTGTTAGGGCCTCTTTCACCTCGGTGATGTGATATGCTTTATTTCGGAATTCTAAGCCCAAGCCAAAGGGGTATGTCCTGCAAAATCTAATGTTCTCCTGTCGGATTTGTCTGTGACTGACCTAAACTGTTGGCATGCCAAGGTCGCTGGTACTATATCCTTATATAGCTCACATGCAAATCCCTGGAACTTTACAGTGCTTTGTTTCCTGGCGGCCTGTAGTTTGGCCAAGACCTCTCTCAGACGCTGTTTGTTGCCCTGGATGGGTTTCCCCACCCTATTGCTCAAGCACTAGAACTATTATCCTTTCTCCCGCTGATGCTTAACTCCAAGAAGCTATATCGCAAGAGGGATGTTTAAGTAGTCTAGCCGGTGATCACTTGTTGATTCTGAGGCATTTATATGAATCCAATGTGCTGGTCTTTCCATAATATCATATGCTTGAGGTTGTCTGTAGTATTTATTTAAATTGATTTAAAATAACCGAATCAACAGTACTTGATCACAGATAATATCTAAATGTTGAAACTTTAGAGGCTACATCAACTAGCTTCTACCTTGCTCTGCTTCTGAAGAAAACAAAAATATTGCATAATGAAAGCCATCCTCAACTTGAATTATTGTATCTTTATTAACAAACGTCCACTGCTTTTTTAATAAACAAACACTTCACAATTCCAAAGTTTCTCAAAGAAGCCCAAGAGGCTCAGTGAGTTTTCGCCCACTTTACTGATGTATGATGTGGTCTGCCACTCATGAGTGTACACGTTCACATTCTTCTGAGATTGCTAATTTGAGCATCATTACATTAGGTATTTGCATTAAATGATAGTGCTTAGAAATAGCAAACGTGTTTAATGTTGTTATATAAAAACCATTTATTGTATTAAAATCATCCACAAAGTATCAAAGAACACTTCATTTCAGGTTTTGGTTAATCTTTTAAGTGTTTATTGCAAAAGTGAATTATTTGTGAATCACAGAATTTACCAACAACTGGATCCTGTGTATGCTAGATATGGAACAAAGCACCCCAAAGAAAGGCATGACTCAAATATATACTTTAATTCACAAACTGGTTCTAGTATCTATCACATGATTACATGCTGACTGATTACACAAGCAGGCGCCTATATGAGCTCATGAGATGGCCTTCACACGCAATGTAATGTTAACAGCTTTGGTTGAGCAAGCTGGCTTACAAATGTCACCACCTGAGTGCCAAGGCACAAAACCTCTCAAATCAGAGAAGGGCATATCCTGTAGGCAAAGTTATCATGAGCAAAACAATATGGCTGCTAGGGGTTAGAGTTAGACTAAAGTAAATCAACACACTTTTGACTTTCACATACGTAAACATTTAATAGCTGCATCATTTATCTGGAAACCTTCCCATTAGCTACCTCTTCTACTTCAGAATCTCTGTTTTTGTCACTGACAGATGAAGCAACCATTTTTTGTGTGAAAATAACTTTTTATCAGCATGTTATTATGAAAAATCTGTATGCATTTTGGGCATCACGCAACCCAAATTTGAAATCTGCTCCTTTACACTTTACCACCTCAAGCACTGTGTTAATTTCTTTGAGATTGATTTAGAGGAAAATACATAGCCCCTTCACTGTACCTCTGTGAAATGTAGTGTGCAGCCTTGATGTTACCATTCTGGAAGGGCACTTATTCCAGCATTTTACAGTTGTAAATTTGAGCCCACTTCAAGAGTGGGAAACAACCAGTAAACTGTCGGTGGATCCATACACACATCTAAATTTGTCGGTTTTCACCCAGTTTAAATTCCTGCACACCTGAGATGCACACTTTGATATCCTGGCCTCTAGAGGTATGACTGGGCATTCTGCTGCACCTGTATGTTGCATACAACAATCTGATCTTTAGTTGAGATGTCCTCTGGTCCACCATCTACGAATCCGAATCTTGGAACTCCACAGACTCATGTCAGTATCATGCACATGCAATTTTCACTAAAGTGGTTAAAAAGTGTGTGGATCAGAGCTCTTGGGCTCAGTTAACAAAGACAAGAGTAAACAAGTACTCACATATTTATTAAGGGTGGGCAGAACTCATGGAATTTGACTCTATAGAATTCTGCATAGTTACAAATAAATTGCGGGATTTAGTGGAGTTCTGCAAGTGGACAGAAATAAGCATGTCATGCTGCTCATGCTGTGATTTAGCACAGACAGCACGTTCTCTGCTAAGAAATCAGTGCAACTGGAACCATGCTGTGCATCAGAAGGTGCTCTACTTTTACTCGAGTTGATTTTACTGCTGCTCAAGTCGATTTTCGGCTCAAGCTTCAGCCTTCTGACCACGAATTCTTGTGACCTGCTTTACATCTATCTCACCGGATGACCTCCTAGCACCCAAATATCGCTCTTGGGGACACCAAATCTCGCTTACCAACTTACTGATTTGAGTGCATGCGAGGAAAGATTCTGCTTTGCAGCGATTGGCAGAATTTGGCCGGAAATCCATGTTACAAGAGTAACGCTGAGTCTGCACAAATCCACCAATTCCGTTGGCAGAAACCGAATATTTCTCCCACCCCTAATTAGCAGACAAATGTGTGAGTGCAGATTTGCTTCTGGGATTCACAGACATTCCCAGGAATACACACAGAAAACAGTGTAGATGCAGATGTACATATGTATTCCTGGGAAAGTTATGTGGCATTCCGATAAGGATTGCATTCCCACAGTATGTCGTTTTCCAAAGTAGAGAGCTTTACACAGTGGAAACAGGATGCCCTGTGTATACTCATAGTTTTTACACAGGGAAAATATTTTTCCCCATGGAGAAATCCTTTCCTTAACCCCCCCTCTCCCACTCCCCCATAACTGGAGGCGGTGCATTCAGCTTCCCTTCCTTGAAAAGAATTTATGTCAACCCTTTGCAGGAATCCAACTCTTGCCAAAGATAAGGGGAATAAGAGATGGTTATGACTGCTGAAAAATGTTTATGTATGGAACATCAGTTTTCCCACGGCTGGAGAGGGACGTAGAAGTGTGCAGTTCTGCATACGCCTGTCTGAGATAGCTCGATTAACACCTGTTTGGAACCCATTAGTGAATTCCTGCTGTGTGTGTAAAAAAGGTACATTTGGTCATAAACTAAAACTTTCATTTACAACCACATTTAATGATTGGAATAAGGCTCATATAGTTTAAATAGAACAAAGAGAATCTGATTATATAGAAGACGAGGTTGTGCAAAAAATGAACTTCCAAAAAACATATATTGCTCGTTTTGAGACAGGTCTGTTTACTTCTCAGTATTGTGCACACTACATTTTTGCTAACTCTTCTTCAGAACCCTCAATAAATAATTCCTAGTGTAAGGGATTGAAGGGCAGATATCTATAAATTGGTGGATGTCTCTATATTAAAAACAAATCATTCTACAGTACGGCCTTCAACATACTTGTCCCCTTTATTTTGATAGAGCCAGTAACTGCAATTATTATGATGAATTATGTAAACCGCTGTATCAATGTCACACCGACATTTGACTCCAATAAGCAGCCACAATCATCGAGCGAAAATCTTTCTAAGAAATTACTTATTTATTTATTTACTTATAGAGCGCAACACTCATCCCAAGGGATATCAAGGCGCTAGTAGCAAAAAAGGCAAAGCTGCTGATAGGGGCTACAAGTAAGTATTAGTATTTAGGGAATAAATACGTTTTTCGTTTTTTTCGGAACGCCAGGTAGCTAGGAGTGAGCCGTAGGTCCAGAGGAAGCTCATTCCATTTCCTAGCTGCCAGATATGAGAAAGAGCGCACTCCAGACCTCACCTTCTTGATACGCTTTGTTCTGGCTAATGCTTGATGTAGTGACCGTAGGTTCCTTGTGGGGACATAAAACTAAATTTTCTCCTGGAGTATCTTAGGGCCGCTTAAATACAGTGCTCTATGTGCATGACTGAGTAGTTTAAATACTGCTCTTTGACGCATGGGTAGCCAATGCAGGTCTTTCGTGCACATCGATGCAGAGCTTGATCTGTTTTTATCACACACCAGTTTGGCTGCAGCATTTTGAAGCACCTGCAGCCACGTGAAAAGGTACTCGGTCATGCCCACGAATAAGGCGTTTCCGTAATCGAGCTGACTTATGAGCAGGGTCCGCACATGGGCCCTCATTTATGAAAAGTGACGCATCGCTGCGTGAAAACAGCGATGCGTCACTTTTCACTGCGCACTCCTTGCGACACCAATGATGCGTCATATTTAATGTATGATGCATCGTGTCGCAAGGACTTACAGATACGTCAGTATTTCTGACGCATCTGTAAGCGCAAAAGTGACGCATTGCTGGAGTGTGTCACAAAAGTGACGCAACTCCAGCAATGCGTCCTTTCACATGGGGAAAGCCCCATGTGAAAGGGCTTGCGTCAGTCTTACGCCTGCTGTGAGGCAGGCGCAAGATTTTGACGCAACAGCATCCTAAAAGTGACGCAGTGAAATCTCATAGATTTCACTGCGTCACTATTACGAGGCTTTTTGCGGGGGAACGCCCCCTCTGCATACATTATACCTGACGCAGGTATAATGTGGCGCAGGGGTTTAAAAAGTGACGCATCTACCTAGATGCGTCACTTTTTAAATATGGCGCAACGAGGCGCATTGTTTACACCGCTGGTGCGTCACAAAAAGTGACGCACCGGCGGCGCAAAACTAACGCAAGGCCTTCATAAATAATGCCCAGGGTCCTTCATGGAAAGAGCATCATTGATCAAAATGCCCAGGTTTCTTACGCATTGCTTAGAGATAGGAGCAGCGCCGAGTGTTTGTACTAAGGCAATCGGAGCCAAAATGAAATATTGCGGTGTGATTCTTGATTTTTAAGGAGCCCTTTAAGATCTCACTTATGATCCCACAATAAGTCAGGTGTTACTAGTACCCCTGATATTGATATCTCTGAGAGGTTGAAGTTAAAAAAAGGATTACCATGTCACTCGTAATGAGGGTCTTCACGTTATGCAGACAGGCAGATCTTCACCTAAAGATGGAACTTCAAAATGTTTTAGAAGAAAGGTGGAAGAAAATTCAGAAGACAATGACCAACACACAATAATTACCACATACACAGACATTATCACACACACACTCTTACTCACTAAATTATTGAGAGATGCCAAAGAACCAAATAACACAGGACATAAATAAGATGCTTCATGTTGTCCAAATATTGTTAAGTAAAATTCATTTTTTTTCGCCTAGGTATCACCACAGTGTTGACGATGACAACACTGAGCACTATTGCGCGAAATTCTTTGCCTCGAGTGTCCTACGTCACGGCAATGGATCTGTTTGTGACAGTGTGCTTCTTGTTTGTGTTTGCTGCTCTGATGGAGTACGCCGCCCTCAACTACTATTCAAGTTGCAAAAAGCCGGTGTGTACCAAGAAGAAAAAATCGGTAAGTCGCATGTTACCTTCAAGAAGATAAAATATGGTAATTAATTAGAGCAACAGAAAGAAGAAAAGTCAGAATGCTGCAGATGCCCCCAGAAATAGAGGAGAGAGGTTTTGAAAAAAATACATCCAATTACTAGGCTGGTTGAGTATGTTATTGTGTAGGTGTGTGTTATTTTTTAGGTGTGTGCTACCGTATTTTGTTAGACTTTAATCTAGCAGTTAAAATGTGTGTCAAACTCAAGTCTCAGATCCATAAATCATAATGGCAGAATAACAACACTTCATTTTAAGTGAGTCCCAGTTAATCGTATACTAATAATTGACCTCTAAAGGAAAACCAGAAGAAAATCCTCAAAGCTTTGCACAGGGTGGCTTCACACAAAAATTAAACAGTTTCCACTGTCTCTGGTGAGCAAAGAGAATAACTGTATAATGCTATAAAGAACACTACATCAAAAATAAGCTGGATGGAATAGAGAAAGAAATTTAGACCTAGAAATATGTGGCATGCACATCAAAATTCAATAGTTAAAGGTATTTCAAAGAGAAGGACAAAAACTAAATTATAAAAAGGATGAGCAGCTCTCCTCACAGATCCCGCTGGTAATGGAAAGAGATTAAATGACACGGAAGACATTTAGGAAAAGGGGAAAATCAGGCTCAAAGCGTAAAAAAGCAATATTTTTGACTTCATAGGCTCCTTCTGTGAAATACCATAAGCTGGGGAGTTAGTTGGAGGCACTTATTTGCAGAAAATGTAAGGCATCAATGTTCAACTTAGGTGTGCAAAATAAGAAATGTATGAAGGTGAAATGTCAGTCTGATCAGGACTGGTGTCATGCTGTCTATGTAAGGTTCCTTTGTAATGGCACAGGTTTGCCAGAACGGCAGAATGGGCAGATATATACATTTACGGCTCAGGGGAGGTATTTTGGCCGTTCCTAGATGGATGTGCATGTAAACGCTAGTGAACGCCCACAAAATTAAATCCACAAACACATTAGTGCTTGGGTATCCACTTACTTTTTCTAAGTAGATTGGTACCATGAAAATGTACACAATTTGCTCCTGTAACACGCCATTGTCGGTACATTCTTGGCTGAGAATAGGGAGGGGCACCCATATATTTAACAAAGTTTTCCACGAAAGAGAAGGGAAATGTAAATAGGCAAAAGCACATCTGTGTCACATTTATGGATGTTATGTGGGTGTACATATTGGGGCTGATTTACAGTGGGACAGGCAATTCACCATCTACTGTTGAAGAGATTTTGCGCAAACACAGAACTATGCGTAGGATAATGGGACCTTAGTATATAGGGACTGAGTCATCCTACCACCTTTGTACCAATGAGCCTAGCATTGACTAGCTGTAGTGTCTCACCTGCCCTCTTACTCACTCAGAGAGGAACAAGTGATTAGACACCCCAGAACACAACTCTCCCGACTCTCTCAGTAATCACGGTAGCAAGATACACCCTTTCACTCACACTCTTGTACTTGTCCACAATAAGATCTAACAGAGACACAAACAAGTTTAAAATATTTAGTTTAACTAACTTGCTCTAGTATGAGGTACACATATCACAATAAGCAGAAAAATGCATAACACAAATACGGTCAGCATAGCAAGTATTCCGGAAATAATAAAAGGAGATGTCATAGTCAAAGACAGCTTAGCCTAACCTCCCGCACCTTGCATAGAAGCAGGATGATTATATATTAGATCTCTGGGCGCTATCTGCAGACACCGTACCTCAGTCTATAGATGGTAGATCTACATCATAGGTGCGGTCAAGCTCTTCTCCCTGGGAACGTTCCTCACCAAGTGTGTGCTGCCTATCCATGTATTCCAATAAATCCAAAGTATGTATACTCAAATAACAGCTGCATCTGTATGTTATGTTTATGAGCTAGGGCCTGACCAGAACAGAATAACAAGGGGCATTGTTGGGCGACCTTGTTCACAATGTTCAGACTAAATCCCAGGAACCTGCAAAGCGTGAAAACAGCGGTAGGTTCTCATATGAAAGTACCAAAAGAGGCATTTGCAAAATAGACTCATGTAGTAACATGCGCAAAGCAGTGGACAGTCTCCAGTGTGCTCCTGCTAACTAATAGAAGACCACAATATCCACATGGACCAGCTGACACTGCCAGAGAAGGGGAGGTAATGACCTCTGACGTAAACACACTGTATCACCACAGTGGCTTCTTCAATGGCATTAAAAGTTTGCTGAGTGGATGCCATGTTTCATGCAGGTGCCAAGGAAACGTTTTGGTTCTACAAAAACCAACTCCCAAAGTAGGAGTTTGCTTTGTAAAACAAACAAATGTTCCCCAAAACCAGTGTTCACCCAGAATGCAGGGGTCATTTTTCTTTTTTCTCTTCAGACCGGCAGCCACATGTCCATCAGGCTGCTGGTGAAAGTTTACCTTTTTTTAATGTTTTTTTAAGTTGTTTGAGAGTTATAGTTCCCTGGACCGCTCCTTACTCAACTAACAGAAATTGTTCAACTCACAAAGTGAAAGGGGTCACATGGATATCCACTCCCTTTTGTGAATCGCTTACAACTCCAACTGGAAAGTTCGTAATTTCTCATCACAAACATTGGTACATCTCATTTAAATGTGCAATTTGGAAGGGACACCTATCACATGCCCGTTCCGAATTGTGAATATTTATCCATTTGCGATACCTTTTTAGGAGTCAGTAAAACTTTTAAAATGGGATGAGCAGATGAATAATTGAGAATTTCCCTCATACTAAGCATTGGGTATCCATAGTATGTTGAGGATGTGCTCGCTATTTCTTTTCTTTCCTGATGCTCGTAGTCCGATGCTCATAGGGCTCCTGGCGAAGCTATGTGGGCATAAATAATGGATAACAAAGAATCTACAAATTCCCACTATTTCCTACATAAGGTACTCTAGGAGATGACACCTGCCACTGCTATTGTGCCTTGCTTTTTGATACTCGAAAGTGCAGTAAACACTGGACCTTTAATTGTGTGGGAATGACCAAGCTGCACCGTGTGTGCCCACTTAGCAGGGTAGTAGTTAATCTATGTGCTACAGGATGACTTACCTTCTAACCCTCTACCTGGCACAGGCCTCCATCTTTGTAAGGCCACATATTTTAACTTCCTGTCTCAATATTCTCTCCCTTCTCCTCTTTCTATTTTTATAGGTTAGAAGTGTTCAGATCCTCCACCGAGATGATGCCAGATACTTATCTGATTTTTTAACTTTATCTTACCAATTTTCGAATCCTCTTCTCTGGATCTTTCTTGTCTGGTAAGAAGTGTAAAGGGGAGAAACTCTTTCCAATTGGAATTTACCATTGACAATTTCAATCCAAATCAATAAACTACTGACTACGGAAATTAGGGTTTGAGATTAATTACAAAGACAAAAACAACTGGATATACAAACACCTCATCAAGAGGTTAAGAAAATAAACGGGCACTAATACAAACATAATCCAACGCATGAGCCTCAGACGACTCAATATAATGATCCGGGTGATCTCCAAAAGTATGAGGCATACAATGACAGACCCTATTTGAAGAGATTACTGCATTGACCTAAAAGAAAGAAAGATTATTAATCTATCCCTACTGTAACTCTAAAGTGGCATCCCAAATTAGCATCATTCCCAGGCAAGAGGAAAATGTGTCAGCAGGGAAGACTACCTTAGAAGTACATTCAAAGTCATGTAGTGGAGTTCCTATTTTCCCTATAGGCCCTGCGCATTGGAATAACATAAACAGCAGTGTAGACGTAGGACTGAGGTCTTCTAGGACTCTACTGACTAAGTTAGACTTAATTTAGATTTGCGCCAGCTAGCTCAGAGGTCACTGGAAACTTTCTTGACTGAATAGGAAGTGATCAGCTTCCCTGGCTCAGACAAGAAGGGATTCAGCTTCCGACAACCGCATAAACATGACAACTTTGCTCCCTCAGAATAAGAGTCAATCTCTAGAGTCGTGTGAAACAATAGACAGCTATTTCACTCAGTCAGTTGTGCATATTTAATTTCACCAGGGTGCAGAGAATAGAGAGACGGGCGTTTTCAATAAAAGGTATTATTTATTGAGCAGTCTTCCTTCCTTCTTCAAGAGAAATGAATTGCCACAATTGCAATTCTTAATGTAAAGTAAAGTACGTACAGTAAAAGGAGTATTATTAAATAATACTGTAAAAGCATTGATATACGGTTTCTTAGCCATAAGACACTTTAAAATGGATAAAATATATATACATATATACATAGGCTAACGTGCTCAACTGGTGCTTCTAAACTACACCTACCCCAGTGTACCAGACCTAAGCCTAATACGTGGGAAGGAGTAAGTAAGTAGCAGTTTAAGTTAAGTAGGTTTGTTGCCAAGGATTATTATTATTATTATTATTAAATTACACTTGTATAGCGCTATCTACCCGGAGGCCTCGTAGCGCTCATGACTTACTCTTTATTATCGCGTGCGCAGGGCAGATCAGTGAGCTTTTGCATACAGGTGTGTTTTAAGGATTTTCCTAAAAGCGAGATGGTTAGTGATTTCCCGAAGAGATAGGGGGAGGGCGTTCCAGAGCCTGGCCGCGTTATGTGAAAAAGAGCGACCACCCCATCGAGCCTTCTTGACTCTGACGGAGGTGGCCAGCTGAAGGGAGCCAGAACGGAGAGAACGCCCAGGCACGTAGGGGGTGGCCAAAGTCTGCAGGATTGCGGGACCAGTGTGATGGAAGGCCTTGTGTAAAATACACATAGATTTGAATTGCACTCTCGCCGCAATAGGGAGCCAATGGAGTTCTCTTAAGGCATCCCTGGCTGACTGTCGGCGAGGAAGATTGTAAAGGAGGCGGGCTGCACTGTTTTGGGTGACTTGGAGCTTTTGGATGACAAAGGAGGGGGCTCCCAAAAAAAGAGAGTTCCCATAGTCCAGGCGCGACAGTATCAGGGCCTGGACAAGAATCCTCCTGGCCTGAAAAGGAAGCAGAGGGAGCACCTTCCGCAGCATCCTCATCAACCCAAAACAGGTGGCTGCAATCTTAGTGGCTTGTACTGAGAAATTCAAGGCTGGGTCGAGCCAGATCCCCAGGCTCTTTATCTGGGGCTTGGGAGTCGGGGGCTCACCCAGACATGGTGGCCAGATGGATGTAAAAACAGAGGGGGGAGAATTCCCCAACAGAATGACATCTGTTTTCTCTCCATTGAGTTTTAAACAGGAGGAATGCATCCATCTGGCGACCGCCTCTAGACAGGGACCTAAGGTGTGGGACGAACGATTCCGCGTGGTCTAAAGAGACCACCAGTTGGGTATCGTCCGCGTAGGTGACAATACGCACACCGAAGGGTTGGACTATCCTGTCTAGGGGCTCCATATAAACATTAAACAGGGTGGGGCTCAGGGAGGAGCCCTGAGGAACCCCACACCTGAGAGAATGTTTAGATGATACTGCCTCACCCTCAAAGACCTGGAAGAACCGGTCGGTCAAGAAAGACGTCAGCCATTCCAGGGCCGCGCCCGACACGCCCATGTCCGTTAGTCGTTGCAACAGCGTGACATGGTTCACCGTGTCGAACGCGGCACTCAGGTCCAATAAAATAATGGCGACTTTCCCACCCCGGTCCAGCACAGCTCTTGCTTCTTCCGTAACCGCTAGGAGCGCAGTTTCTGTCCCATGTCGCGGACGGAACCCTGTCTGAGAGGCACGCAGGAGACTGTTTGACTCCAGATAGTTCGTTAGGATGTTGTTTACGTGCCTCTCAAGCAGTTTGCTCAACCAGGGGAGCAAAGAGATGGGACGGTAGTTTGCTAAATTACTTTGGTCAAGATTAGGCTTTTTTAGCAGCGCTCTAACCATTGCGCACTTCCATGGCGGGGGAACGGAGTTGGAGGAGATGGAGGTGTTAAGGACATCCAGTATAATAGGGCGGATCATATCCATCGCCAGTTTGAGAGTGTTTGGGGGTGCTGGATCATTGGGAGAGCCAGAGGTGACTTTAACAGTCAGTTTATCCAGTGCTGGGGCGTCCAAGGGAGGAATAGGATCTGTTCAAGAATTCTCTCTAAGGGTTTAGTCAGCACTGTACCTTAGGAATAGAATGTAGGAGGTCTGGTATCTCCCTCTCAGGACTCGATATTCCAGTCACCCGCAAGGGTAGGCTGGAAACGCCGGAGCTGGATTTTCTCGGCAGGAGAAAAGACAGCGTCTTTCTCAGCGCGTTAAAGAGGAGGGGCAGCGTCCGTGGGCTTCTCGCTTCTGCTGGGCTCTCGGAAAGTAGATTAGCTGCTCTGCTCAGACCACTTGCTGCATGGCTTTTGGAGTTCATTACTGCATGACAGTGGCCCTGATCCTACATTGCCTGCATCATACGGATCACTAGCCTAATGTTGACCCCAAACCATCCGTCTTCCAGGGCTTTTCTTATCATGATGATGTTTTTTTCTACTCTTGTGATCTGAGGAACTGTGCGCATAGAGTGGTCCTCCCCATGTTATAAAGTGCTTTGTACTGCTGTGTCAGAGCATTAGCTGCGTAGCTTTTAAAGTTGTTCGCTGCGAGGCAGCGGGTCTTGCCTCCCCTTGTTACGAAGTACTTTATGCTACTGCATCAGTCCATTAGCTGCGTGACTTTAGTAGTCCTTTGCTGCCTGGCAGTGGATTGCAGCCCTTAACCTCTACAGCCTGCAACACGCGAGGAGCTCTCCTGAAGAATTTCAGAAAGTGAGCTGACAACGCTCTGGACTTGCTTTTTAGGCAACAAAGCATCACTTCCTCTGAAGTTTGAATGTGTAATTCCCGCAAGAGGGGACGCAGCCAAATTCTCCAATTTGGAGCAGTGGTTTGCAGATGGAGATTATGTGTCTTAATGACTAATTATCCACTGCACACGATCTACAAAGTCTGCTTTCCTCAACCTTCTCTTCTTTCATACCAATAAACTTTGAGCAGGATCAGGCCAAATCTTAGTGTTATTAAATTTGTTTTAATTTCTTTTGTCAGTGTTTGGGATGGAGATATTGGCTATTCTCCTGGGTCATAAAACCTGGGATCTCAATTGCCCTCGGCTTTGCGTTTCAAAGTTTGCCTATCTTGATCACAGGATATTATTTTTGCTTGCCTAAAAAGCAGTTTAGCTATGTGTCTAGCCAGGAGGTCGACGGCATATATATATATATATATATATATATATATATATATATATATATATATATATATATATATATATATATATATATATATATATATATATATATATATATATATATATATCATCTGTTTCTCGAGCTTTTAATGAGCTTGCCAGGCAAGAAATACCAGTTTGATTCACTTCCATTCATTGCTGTACACAGCATACATTTTAATGTGGCAGAGTGTGCCTGGTTCAGTTTCAGACAGTGAGCCACATATCTTGCATTTAATACTAGCTGTTGAGAGGTTCAATTAAATTCTAGTTATACTTGAGCATGTGTTTGGTACTGTGAAAATGTTCTTGTAGCTGCTGCTCTGTCAAGCCAGTTAGCCATTTTACCTCGAAACACAATTGTGAAATATGTATTGGAGAAGTGTGGCTCAATGGTGTGGAGAAGTGTGGCTCAATGGATAGAGCGGCAGACCCTGATGCAGAAGTCTGGCCCGGGACCAGGGTTCAATTCCCTGCCTCGGCTGGTCTTGGGCTTAAAAATTCCATGGACCTGATAATTCTTGCCTCGGTGTCTATTCCAAACATGGAGTCCCACTCTGCAACTCTGGGCATCTTGCTTAATCTCCACAACGGACCCCACAACGCTAAGAATGCCTGGCTTTCACCTTGGGGGTGCCCAGGAGTGGACACCTCACAGGGAAAGCCAGGATGGGTTGAACAGCCGTATTCGTACAAGCGCCTTGAGACCCTTGTGGGTGAGAAGTGCGCTATACAAGTATCTATTTACATTTACATGGGAGGTTACAGTTTACTATCCACTACCGTTAGTAGTGCTTGTGGCTGTGGATTCTGAATAGATTTTTTCAGCTTGCAGAAGGCCTAGGTTAAGGAGTTATAGACTGCCTGCTGTGAAATAACCTGTGCTGTGTCCCCCCCAGCTCTCCAGACACATGTCCAGTTATTTATATGAAGAAGCATTCTCAATTATGTTCCCTCGATAAAACTATGCTCACTTTTGATTCTCTTCCAATTTACAATCATCACTTTAGTTTTCACTTTGTTGATCATTAATATGTTTTTTTCACAGTTCTTGGCTACAGTGTTGAACAGTGTCTGCTGCCCTATTTGTGTCTGGTCTAGCAGCACAGTATCGTCAGCGTACTGAAGTAGCTGGATTTTGTGAGAGGCCATTTTCAGGGAGAATGCTCTTATTTCTTCTAGGGCTTCCTTCAGATCAGCTAGGTATGGCTTGGGCAGCAGAGGGCGAGCATACCGCCTTGTTTTAGGCCCTTTTTGGTATCCACCTTTGGAGAAGTCGTCAAGCCTGCCATCATTTTATCTTCATCAATGTGTCGTAAACTCGCAATATAATGCTTTTATGAAATTGGGCAGGGGATCTGGGATCCCCACCTGTTTGGTTTGGCCCAGAGCTCACCTTGTGGGACTGTTGAAGGCCATGGCAAAATTGGCAAAGCCAAAGTTTAGGGGTTCATGTTTGCGATCGCAGTCTCTTCTATCAAGTCGGAGTTGCAGAGCATATTGTCCTTTATGTGCCACCCTTTTCTAAAGTCCGTTTGACATGGTGGGATCAGCTTTTTTCCTTCGCCCCATTTTTCCAGTTTCTTGTTTAAAAAAATGGATTAGTTGAGATCAAAACAAATTAGGAACATAGAAAATAATATTGCGGACCAGGAAAGCATACACAAAATTGCATACATGCACCATAAGTTACAAATATATATATTTTTTATTTTTCTTATTTTATATGCAAGATTCTAGAGCGCGCTTGGAGGCGCTCCTACGACCCTCTGGCAAAAAATACCTATAGGTTAGCCACCAAAGCACATCACAAACTTATACAAAAAACGAAAGCAGCATTTTATACCAATATGATTAATTCAAGCCCTAATCCCTCTAAAACCATGTTCTCTCTGATAAATGACCTGACTAAAACACCAGAGGGAACTAACAACATAATAGCCTCCAACTTGCAATGCAAAGCTCCGGCACACTTCTTCATCAATAAAGTTGAGGGTATTTACAACTTACTGGACATCAGAAGAGCTATGTTGATTCCCGGCCCATCCACCTGCCCCTCACTCCCTACAAAGTCTCCCACCCCTGTCCTCTAAAGATCTTGAATTTCTGGCCACAAAGGTGAAGTCCGGTTCACCAGACGATCAAGTTAAACCTGACACCTTCAGGAAATTCCACGATTCCATCCTGTGCGAGGGTTGGGAACTGATTAACAAATCACTCCAGTCATCTGTAGTCCCTCGCTCGTGGAAACATGTCAAGGTTATCCCCCTGCTGAAGAAGCCCACTCTGGATCCTTCCCTGCCAGAGAACTTCCGACCTATTTCTCTCCTCCCATATCTGGCCACGGTGATGGAAGCACACGTTAATTTCACCCTGACTAGATATCTGGAAGTCAATTGGATACTGGACAAGTCACAAAACGGCTTCCGGGCTAAGCATAGCACTGAGTCCGCGCTGCTGGCAGTCACGGAACAACTGAGGGCCGCACAAGACCTAGATAACACCTCAGCACTGATCCTGTTCGACCTCAGTGCGGCTTTTGACACGGTCTCCCATGAGATTCTGCTCTACAATCTCAGGGAAATCAGGGTCAGCGGCAGGGACCTAGATTGGTTTGCGTCTTTTCTATCTGACTGCTCCTTCCAGATCCATGCTCCACCTTATTTGTCTGGCAGGTTCCCCCTTAACCGCGGTGTACATCAGGGCTCCGCCCTTAGCCCCACGCTATTTAACGTGTACGTCCACCCTCTTGCCCTCCTGGCCAAAGAGCAAAAGAACAAAATGATCTCATATGCGGACAACACGCAGCTGATTTTCACCTTCTCTAAGAATACTGTCTCAGACCAGTTAAAATTCCAGGAAGATGTCCTGGCCATCTCAGACTGGATGACGGAGAACTATCTCCAACTTAACTCCTCTAAGACGGAGGTGCTCCTGATTGGCCGTGACTCACACAAGTGGGCCTACCAATTGTGGCCCTCGACAATGGGTTCTCCCCCTATACCTAAAGAGGCAGTCAAGAATTTAGGGGTCTTAAAGGACAACTTCCTCTCATTTGAGCTTCACGCAAAAAAAGTTGCTGGTATCTGTTTTGGCCGCCTGCGCAGCCTCAAACCCATCCTGGGATTCTTTGAGCCCCCTACCCGCCAAGTAATTATCCAATCTATGGTTCTATCCCATCTGGACAATTGTAATGGACAATTACTGGGCACCAACAAAAGGGTCATTAAAAGACTTCAAAGGGCTCAAAATGCGGCTGCTCGCACTATTTTTGCCCTACCTAAACTCAGCTGCATCTCACATCTACTGCACCATTTACATTGGCTGCCCATAAAACAAAGAATCCAATTCAAGAGCCTCTGCCTAACCCATAAAATCCTACACGGACAGGGCCACCAGATATTGCAGGGTCTCTGCACCTTCTATGTTCCTACACGTGCCTTGCGCTCGGTAGACCTACACCTTGCCTGTACTATTTGGGTACGCAAGAGCAGAGCAGGTGGCAGTTCTTTCAGGTCCTTGGCCCCATGAAATTCTATCCCCTTGAGGCACGCTACTCACAGGATAACTGGCATTTTCGGAAGCAGATTAAAACCTGGCTCTTCGCTTCCATTTAGGAAAGCTGCCATATCTGCCTCCCTAAAGTGATCTACTCTGCTGTCTCACCTGCGGTGCTCTGCCTACTGGTCTGTCTGCAAGCGCTGGGATGCCCTGTTGCTGGGGTAGCCATGCGCTATACAGCGCAACTTAACATAACATAACATAAACTGATCATATTTTTCTATGGTTTTAGAGCAAAAGAAAAAACACACGAGAAATACTTGGAGGTAATGATGACCTCTATGCTAAAAAATGCATAATCTTTACACATATAAATACTTCAATCGTTCTACAACAGAGGATACAATGATTTGTATTCTATCTGAAATTCATTGAATATTCTCAAAATCATATACAAATTGTTGGTTAATATTGTAATGAAAGCAAATTGATCTTGGGCATGGCTCTTGTACTATTTAAATCCTACGCGTGTTTCGGCTTGGAGCCTTCATCAAGACGCCATGTATATATATCAATTGAAACCTAGAAAAGGTATATGTAGACAAGAACATATATCAGTGTTGCATTTTGGTCCTATTTACAAAAATTGATCCCAAACTGGGGTATTTACAAGAGTTTTTTACTAACTTAAAACTGTCATTTTTAAAAGGAGGAACAAACACTAGTCACTGGAAGAAATTTACAAGAAAAGTAAGGAAAACAGTGATTAAGTGCAGACTATCTATGTTTTTCTGTGACATCAAACACCTCAGAACCATCACCATGTGCAACATTTCGGGACTGAATACTTGAAGTAAAAGGTGTCCATCACAGAACAAATAGAAAAAGGGAAAGGAATAAAAGATGTGCCAAGAGATGGGTGGTCTGACCTAATACTTATGTTTACATTTTGGTTTGTCAAGACCAGAATATGGAATTTGACTCAAGTATAACAGATAGGTACCTCTATATCTCAAATTAGGTATTTGAAACTCTGGGTTACTTCAACTGCAAATGATTCTAACGCTCTTCAGTTCCTACATAAGATTTTGTGGCTTATTAAACACCAAAGGCTGATGTTAGACCTATCCTAATGAATTTAACAGAAATTTAAATTTGTGGACCTGATTGTCCTGTTGTTACCTTAGATGGATGTCTAGTGAGTCGAACGAGGTTCTAATATTAACCTTTGAAAAGTCCAAAGCTTTCTATCTGTGTATCTTATTGGCAGACCCAGTCTATGCACTATAAAGACAGAAGCATAAGGGGTTTGTTGATGAAAAGCATATGGATAAAATTGATCGTATACCCAGACTATACGCAAGAGTTGAAGGTCAAGAAAACATTTGCTGGACTTTGAGTGTGGAAAAGCTTTCATATGTTTTCTCTATCTATGTCTTAAGATCAAAGGCAGTGCCTGGATTTCCTTTAATCGTCAATATATAGAAAGAGCTGGTTGATCCCCCGAATTTAAGCCATTTTTAATAAAACTGGGGCCATGCTTTCTACTTTTTTTTTAAAACAACCCGTGCTATACTCGTGTTATAGTTGGCCTCTAATGTCTACATAATGTTCTATATACAAGATGTCCCCTTCTAAACAAAGGCTTTGAAGATTTAGAATATCGTGTGGGGATATTATGCAAAGAATAATCAAGAGCTACCTGTTACAAATGTGATTAACATTTCCACTGTATATCCAGAATAGCTATCAGCCTATAATTATCTGGATTTATACGATCCCCTTTTTTAAGGATAGGTACTAGAATTGAGCCTCTCCAGTTATCCAGGATTCATGAGCTCAGGAGGTAAGATTGGAAAATAGGTGTTATCACCTTGGCCAATTTTTGGGGGGACCTTTTAAATATAGCTACTAGTATGGCATTGGGTGGAGGTTCCCCATTTTCACGCAGGGAGTCCATCACCTGTTCCACTTGAGTTACGAATATATTTAATGTTTACTCACTTGCCTCTTTGCTGATATTTGCCATGTGAAAGAGAGTTTGCAACCTCTTTTTGGATCTGACGTGTTCAATACAGGTTAGTCAAGCTGCCGAATATTTTATAATATTCCCCAACCAAAACAGGCAGAGGTAGTTTTACCCCTGATAAAGATCTAGGAATCGCAGTGCATCCCCACTGCCACATACGGCACTGAAGTCTGTGGTTTTATAAAATGCAGCGGGATTCAAAGAGAAGAAAATAGATTCTGCAGGAAAATCCTGGGGGCCCAAATTTCTTCCCCGACCTACGTATGTCAGAGGGAATTAAACTTCTATTGTATAGAAGACTTCATTAGGTCACACCCAGCTAAATTTTGGTTAACAATATGGCTAAACCCAGCAGCATCTTTAACAAGGGAGATCATCGTAGACTTCCTTAAATGTGATAAGGGAGGATCTATACCCTGGCTTTCCGCTGTCAGAAAAAGCCTAATCAGCGTGAACCTTGAACATGTTTTCCTACACCCCTCAGCACTAGAGGGCATGAACAAAAGAGCACTCATGGGTCTATTGAGTGAATCTTATAACAATGAAAGACACATTACAGAGCGCTCTAAACCCTCAGTTGTCAGGTACATGTCCCTACTGGAGGTAAACAGCCCTCAAACATATATGCCACCTAAATACCTCCTGAAGAGTTTTGGATGATGGGGGAGGAGTCTGCTCTTTTGCCCTAGGGATGGCACTGTAAAATACTTACTTTGCTTCCCTTTGGGATTTAACAATGACCTTGAGCAAACACACTGTCCGTATGGTACTGGCAGTAATCAAACGGTGGTACACTTTTTATTCTTTTGTAACTTTTACGGAAAATATATGAAACGATATTTGATTCTGTATTTTAAGGCAAATGTCAATATTGATTATAGATCAGCGCATCTCGAGATCCTTTGACTCGAAAGTGACGACTTGATTTTCCGTGCAAGTTCATTTCTGAAAGCGGCAGTCCGTTCACATATTTCCATGAGTGATTTTTAATGTGCTAAGGGCACTTGCCCAAATAATAATGTTCCTTTGGACATAGCAATTGTTATCAGTTACACTTGTACTATGCTGCTAATATTGTTTACAACTAATTGCACTTTATTTTAATATGATATTGCTGCTAAATGCCTGTCCAACCCCCTTTTATTGTTTTACCTTTGTTTATTATCTTGTAAATCGTTAATATGGTACTGTTGTCATATATTATGCCTTTTTAACATTGTATACAATTGAAGTCTTTTTATCAAAGCTACTTCTTTTATCTAGCACCGCGGTTTAGAATAAGAATTTAAATAAGAGTTGTATTTCTGTTGGTGGTGATTGAATTGTGCTTTTATGGATATTCGTATCCGAATAAAGATTATTGAATTGAATCTATATTCTTTTCTATTTATGCCCATTTGTGAGTCTCTTCCACCTGTCCTTTCATGCATCACAGTTTCCTATAGGATCTTCTTATCCCGTTGATTTTGTTTCTGGCAAGTTTGTTGTCGTAATTTTGTTCCCTAAGGGCCTTGTTTAATAGTAGCTTCATTTTGATTATTTCCTTACAGAGCTTCATTGGTTGTGAGTTATTTCCCCCCTGTTTGCTACTGAATGCCATGCAGTCAGATTCGATTTTTTTGGAGGAGCTGCGCCCATTATTACCATGGATCTTCATTTTTTTTTGTGCTGCTTCCACTTTGGTTTGGCGGTGATCTAGCATTTTTCTGTTGCCCAGCTTAGCACCTCCTGATTACTGGTAAACTAGTTTAATCTTTTGAAAGATTCTAGACCCTCTAGTTAGCCTAGTATGCTTCTGCTTGGAGTGGCATTCATTCAACAAATTCAGCCTGCATTTTAGCATCGCGTGGTCGCTGGCTATTGTAGGGTTTATCTCGAATGAGTTCACAGGCTGAAAATGGGCTATTGATATAAACATATCATTCAAGGTTGCTAACCTGCTGGATGATAAATGGGTGTAGGCCACCAGTGAGTCTGTTGAGAGTGTGCCATTTAGGAGGCGTAAGCCCTTGTTATTAAGTGCTGTGGTAACATATGTCCTGTGCTCGTCCTGTCTTTGGATTCGGGAATTGATCTTGGGTATGTTCTACGTTTGATTATCTAATTTCTTCCATATGTTGTTGATTTCTAAAGTCATTAAGTTGGCATTACATTCTTCCATTATTGCAATAATGAGCCTGTGTGGGACGCTTTAAGGTCTCTCTATGCCAGTAGAAGTAAAGGCAATGTTTTGTCGCCTTTGCATTTTGCTGGATGTAGATATATGCTGCCTATAGTCATTGGATGACCTCTTGGTTTTTGATTATAGTGCTCCGAGTGTTGCAAATGATGATATAGTCGCCCTTCCCTATCGCCGGTGAGGACACTGATGCCATTAGTTCATCCTTTACGTAGATGGAAATAACCCCCCAAGGCATGGCCTCTAGTGTTGATGCAATTGCAGGGGCTTCAAACACCATGACGTCCAGCCATGGAGCAGAATCCAAAGCCCATGTTTCTTGCACTGAGACTATGTCCGCCAAGCTATTGCTTCCATTTTGTTGATTGATTCTGAGAGACCCCTGGTGGTCCATGAGCACACAATAAATGTGGATGGCTGCTGGTTTCTTTTTACACTAGGTGCATGTTTGTGGGGCACCCAGGAGCCATGACCAGTCTGGGCTCCTCATTTGGCAGTAAGTGTATATTCTATTGTTCAGAAAGGCTCTGATTGTGCTCATTATTTTGCCCATGGACACCAGTGGTGGTATGGTTGTGCTTTTTGCCCCAAGCAGTATTGATTCATGGGATTTCTGTTTGCTGTTTATGGCTCTGATTGTGCTTGCGCTCTCTCCCTGAGCGACATGTTCCATAAATATAGCTGGGTGCTTGAACATTGGGGTTTCTGATTATTATTCCCCATCGTCATAGATGTGCTTGCTTTTCCATCAGGGCTTGGATTGGTTTAGCATCATTTTTAAAGGTAATTTCTGATTGCTTGTTTCCCTCTCTGTTGACTAGTTAGAGAAAAGCAACTGATTTAATGTCCCTTGTGATGATTGCTTCCAAGCCTGGGACACTGAGCATATCTCGGTAATGTTGCCCCTGTTTAAGAGGACCCATTTGCCCTTTGATGTATATTGTGGGTATAGTATGATCTCATTACTTTTACTTGGTGAATGGACGTAGGTAATGCTAAAGCTCAGAGTGGGCACAGTATCTGGGAAGGGTTAGCTTGCTTATGGCCTGGTCGCTCTCAGGCGAACAGCAAAACACACAAGGTGATGGACGGAATGTTGCACATTAGCAAAACATTCACCCCCAGTCACAGATCTGGGTTTAATCCATCGTTATTTTGCTCACCACGCCACCCCAGTTCAGACATGGCCATATGCAAATCAGTCTTGCACCTGTGCCTCATGGGAATAGTTCAGCCCGAACTGCCAATCCATGCCTTCTCTGGAACGGAATCAAGCATCCTAGGACCGGTTTCTGGCTATAAGCCAACCTCAGGCAGGATAGCTTGACGCCAGTGGCGTAGTGAGCACGAGACCCATGTCTGGTCATACTCTTCCCACATAGGGCGAACAGCAAAGCACACAAGGTGATGGACGGAATGTTGCACATTGGCAAAACATTCACCCCCAGTCACAGATCTGGGTTTAATGCATCGTTACTTTGCTCACCACATCACCCCAGTTCAGACATGGCCATATGCAAATCAGTCTTGACCCTTTGTCTCATGGGAGCAGTCCAGCCCAAACTGACAAGCCATGTCTTCCCTGGACAGGAATCAAGCATCTTAGGATTGGTTTCTGGCTATCAGCCAGGATAGCTTGACTCCAGTGGCGTAGTGAGCACAGGACCCACGTCTGGGCATACCCTTCCCACATAGGGCGAACAGCAAAACGCACAAGGTGATGGATGGAATGTTGCACATTGGCAAAACATTCACCCCCAGTCACAGATCTGGGTTTAATCCATGGTTACTTTTCTCACCACGCCACCCCAGTTCAGACATGGCCATATGCATATCAGTCTTGACCCTGTGCCTCATGGGAACAGTCCAGCCCAAACTGCCAAGCCAATACTTCTCTGGACCGCAATCAAGCATCCTAGGACCGGTTTATGGCTATAAGCCATCATCAGCCAGGATAGCTTGACTCCAGTGGCGTAGTGAGCACGGGACCCACAACTGGGCATACCCTTCCCACATAGAGCGAACAGCAAAACACACAAGGTGATAGACGGAATATTGCACATTGGCAAAACATTCATCCCCAGTCACAGATCTGGGTTTAATACATTGTTATTTTGCTCACCACGCCACCCTAGTTCAGACATGGTCATATGCAAGTCAGTCTCTTCCCTGTGCCTCATGGAAACAATCTAGCCGAACTGCCAAGCCATGTCTTCCCTGGACCAGAATCAAGCATCCTAGGATCGGTTTCTGGCTATCAGCCGTCATCAGCCAGGATAGTTTGACTCCAGTGGCGTAGTGAGCACGGGATCCACATCTGGGCATACCCTTCCCACATAGGGCGAACAGCAAAACACACCAGGTGATGGACAGAATGTTGCACATTGGCAAAACATTCAGCCCCAATCACAGATCTGGGTTTAATCCATCCTTATTTTGCTCACCACGCCACCCCTTGTATTGGGGCCCGGATGATTAATACCATTGATGCTGTTGCGTGATAACAACAAATTAGTTGGAGTCTCCCCCACTTTGTGCTGTCGCTCGAACTCTTTTAATTGTGTCCTAGGATGTGGATTAGGAGGCAGCTGGTTTTCCCCGGTGGGGTTCAGTATGGGGTTCAATGTGGCCTTCTCTTAGGTTTGCAACTTCTTGGAACTTCACTGCATTCTTCTGCCTATAGCTTTTGTCTTTTGGTGTGATGGATTGTGTGCTTCTCAATGTGGGTTTCGGTTTGATTTTCTCTTCCTTCCCACTTCCCCATTTGAAGACTAGTAGTGTCTTGTTTTCCACCACTTTGTGTCGGGGATGCGGAGCTTCCTTTTGACTTATTCATTTCTTTAACCTTTTCTTTTTTACTTGACAATGGTGGCTCCTATGGAAGCGGACGTTCAGTATCAGGCTTGTTTCCTTGTGCCTCACTTTCGGCCTCCTGAAAGTTGTTTCTGAGTTTACAATCAGATTAGTTTCGGGTTGTTTTTGCACCTGAGACATGCTGGCAGATATGGATATTTAATTTCCATAATCTTATACTCTTCTCATGTTGTGCAAAATTTGTGAGATTGAAGAAGCGTATCCTCTTGGATAGGGTTCACTTTTGAGTTCCCAGTCTTGATCTGCCACCTGTCTAATCCTTGACATTGGCACTTCTTTTTTTAAGTCTTCAATCAGGGTCCCATCATCTCCATGAGTGAGAAACCTTCTCTGTCAGACGACTACATATACATTGTGGTTGGTCCTCCTTCGATTCGACCAGACCCTGGGTTCTCATAATTAGCTGGTTTAGTTTATCGAGCTACCCATCTATTGTCATTTGGAGAGATGCTATTGTTTGTAGGATGGCAACATGCATGTCCAGTTTATCTCATGGAACACGATATCCCTGGCTATGACTACCATTATATTTCAAATTCTGGTCATTGTCTGGCTTTCTGTTTGTTCATAAGGAACATCCAGGGCTGAAGTGTGGTAGTTTGGAATGAAATTCTGAAGGGTTAGTGAGGCTGGTTCTATTGCCAGAACCTTGTCATAGCGTCTGTTGCCCAGAAAGAATGATGTAATGCTGCCCTCTGTCAGCACACTCCTGGCATTGAAATGAAAAGTGCTTACTTCGGTTTTATCCCGGTTAGCCCTGTTGACTGAGGCTAACAAACACCTTTGTACCATTCAAACTTCCTCTGGTGAGTTTGAGGTTAACACCATCCCTGATCCACCCAATGTTTGGGTGCAACACTGTAATACAGATTTCCTACGGCCCTATGCCATCACACCCTTAAGAATAACTTACATGCTTCCTCAATTCATGTGATCCTTAAATCTTGTATTACAGTAATTTTTTAACCTGGTAATTCTTTAACCTGGCAGAGTTGATTCATAGAATGGCAGTCAAGGATGTTTTGCTGAAGGAGGTAATCATTGTTCTCAGAGGTCAGGTTTCATGTCAGTAGGAAAATGATGGTTGTTTAATGGAAGGTGGCATATCATTGTTATGCTTTATTTCCCTTATCTCATAATCCCCAATCTAGTCTGAAGACAACTGAGGATGCCTCTCTAAACCAGGTGTCTGATCACAGTCTGAAAAGTATTTAATGATGATCAGAATGCTTTACAGACAACAGATTATTTTCACTGAACCAGAAGCATTACAAACAGGAGACGCTGTAAAAATGTGAACTGTTTTCGATAACACTAGCTGGGTATTACATTCTATCTCATCCTAATAATATTTTTAAAAGAACTATTTGACACAGAGCAAAAATATCACCAACTCATGCAAACCCACATCGTACGAGTATTTGATTACACCGCCAAAAGTATTTAATGAGTTTGTACCTAATTGTCAAGAGTTCACTCCATGTATGATAGCCCCATGTTTTGCCTCCATAAATGACATGCTCATTAGAATTAACTTCAATTAATCAAGGATATATATACAGTGCAGCAAATCACCCATGAGGGTCTCAAGGCACTAAGGTCACTTACTGCTTTGCGATCATCTATTCATTTGAACAGCCAGGTCTTGAGTTCTTTCCTGAATTGCCCGAGCAATGAGATGGGCCGGAGGTGCAAGGGAAGGTCATTCCAAGCTGACTGCCAGGTGTGAGAAGGATTGGCCTCCATTGTTGCTTCGGAAGATTCAGGGGGTGTCTACGGGGAAGAGGGAGGTGGATCGTAGGTGTCTGGTCGGTTGTTGGAAAATCATGCATTTGTTGCTGTACGCTGGTCCTTCATTATGCAGGGTTTTGTATGCATGGCTCAACAACTTCAACTGGCATCTCTTCTGGATCAGAAGCCAGTGTGGCTTCTTGAGTTAGGGTGTGATATTGTCCGCTGGGGAGGTCGAGGATGAGTCTTGCAGCTGAAGTTTGTATTGTCTGTAGTCTCTTCAGGGGGCATGAGGTGATTCCGAAGTAGAATGTGTTCCCCTAGTCCAGTTTGCTGGTGGTGAGGGCCTGAGTGACGGTCCTTCTGGTGTTGACTGCGAGCCACCTGAATATCTTGCAGACCACGCGTAGTGTGTGGAAGCAGGTGGATACGACAGCATTTACCTGTTTTTTTCATAGATAGCTTGCTGTCAAAGATGATGCCGAGGTTGCAGGCTTGGTCTGTTGGGGCAAGGGTTGGGCCGGGTTCAGCAGGCCACCATGCTTTATTCCATGGTGAGGTGTTGTTTCTGAAGATGAGGACTTCTGTTTTGTCCGATTTGAGTTTGAGACAGTTGTCCCTCATCCAGTGGACGACGTTCATCATACAGCTGTGGAAGTTGGTTCTGGTGGTGGAGGTGTCTTCTGACAGCTATAGGATGAACTGAGTATCATTGGCATAGAAGATGATGTTTACTCCATTCGATCTGACAGTGTGAGCATATGGGGTAATGTATGTGTTGAAGAAGGGGGGCTGAGGGATGATCCTTGAGGTATGCCACAGATAATCTTCTTGGTTTCCAAGGTCAACAATGGAAGATAGATTCTCTGGGTTCTTCCAGTGAGATATGAGACGATCCATTTGAGGCCGTCTCCTCGAATTCTAGTAGAGTCTCTTGATCAAGATGTAATGGTAGACGGTGTCCAAGACGGCTGACAGGTCCATACGAAGTGAGGGTTGCTGTTTCTCCCACCTGGAGGCCCCGTATGTTGTTGTGGCTGCAATCAGGGCTTTCTCAGTACTGTGGTTGCCAAGAGATTTGGATTGGGAGGGGTCCAAGAGGTTGTTGTGTTCCAGGTGTTCGGTGAGCTGCTGGTAGATTGACTTATCGAGAACCTTTGTTGGAAATGGGAGTAGGGAGATGGGACGGTAGTTCTTCAGTTCTGCTGGGTTGACAAATGGATTCCTCAGGAGGAGCATCACTTCATCATGTTTCCAGTCTTTAGGGAAGGAGGCCGAGGTGATGGAGATGTTCAGGATCTTTTTGAGCCCGTCGCCAATCGTCTTGTTCTCTAGGTTGATGACATGGCGGGGACAAGGGTTCAGGGGTACTCCCAAGTGTACTGAGTTCATGATGGAGACTCTGGCTTGAGTTGTGAGAGGGTCCCAATGAGTGAGGAGGTGTTCAGGGTTAGTGTTTGTAGGTGTGAGCAGGCTGATGCTGTTGGCAGTGGGGTTGGGGTTTAGAATATTCATAGATGACTGAGATTTTGTCATGGAAGAAGTCTGCTAGGGTGTCACACAGTTTTTAGGAGGGGTTGATGTTGTTCCAGGTAGTTATGGGATTGGAGAAGTCCTTCACGATGGGGAAATTCTCCTTGCTGAGGTTTGTGCTGGCTTGGGTTCTACTGGAGCATTCCTCTTTGTTTCTTTCAGGAGGAAGTGGTAATTTTGATTTTCCTTATCTAAGTTGCCGGCAGTGACATTTGGTGGAATTTATTTACAAGGCCTTATTTACAAGGCAGTTGCCTGTAAATAAGGCCCACTTTCACGCTATGCTTAGAGTGAAAGTGGAGGGCAATGGATGTTGCAGTGGGCGTTCCACTGCAACACCCATTGATTCTGATGCTGCCTCCTATTTACGAGGGAGTTGTAAATAGGAGGAAATGCCAGAATTAAGACCAGGGAAAACCTGGTCTTACCCTGGCGCAATGAGGAGAAATGTTTCATTTCTCCTCGCTTTTGCTGTTCTCAGGTATCCCCCATTGTGCAGCACACATGAAAACAGCAAAAGGCCAATGATTATTTATGTACAGGAGGGTCCCCCTTCCTGCAAATAAACAATAATTTTTTTTAAATCCCGTTTTGCAACTTCAATGTGTGCTGCACTAAGCAACACACATAGAAGTTACAAAACGACATTTAAAGATTGTTTATGTGCAGGAAGACGGAACATAAAGAATCTCCCCCTGCACGCAGACATCCTTGCACTATGGTGCAAGGGTGCCTGCTTTGTCCCTAGGCTGCTGAGTGTAGCGCCGGCTTGGGGGAAACGCAGGGCTGCACCATAATCTTGTAAAAATGGTGCAGCCCTGCATTTCTGAAGTGGCGGAGTAAGGAGTTAAGCCAGGAAGGCTAATTCCTATCTCTGCCAGTTCCCTTGTAAATGTGCCCCTTAGTTTCCTCAGTGCTTGAGCTTGTCTGGGTCATTTCCTACTAATGGCCCTCCGCCTACTCCCAGTGCATGTAGGTCTCTCCCAGCGTCAATGTCAAGCATAATTAGGCTCAGGTGTGTATTAATGCATACTCTCTCAATTGGCACAGTCTCTCTCGCAGTTCATTTTATCTGACAAACTGAATCTTTTCAGCCCATGTTTGGGTCTGCATACTTGGGAGGACAGCTGTTCCTCCTGTACTTGCCCTCCCTCCCAATTATGAGAGTAGAAGCCATAAATTCTTCTCAAGTCCTCTTCGGGTTGCCTTGTCTGTAAAGAGGCAGCTGCTTCGTATCCTCTGGTGACCAGGGTCGCTTCTCAGGCAGGGATGGCTGATCCAATGCTAGACAAACATTGACCTTTATAAGCCCCAGCCGTATTCTTGCGATACTTGAGTGTCAGTGACTTCAACCTGATCTTACCCTAATGCATTATTGGTTGACCACTACTCATGGTTGCATTTTCCTATGCAGCTATTGGCTTCGAAGATCTTTTTTGGCTTTATGAAAGACGTATCAGTCTCTTAATCCTCTTACTCATCGATGAACCAACCTTCCTCTACTTTTGTAGTAATTACTTATTTCTACATGATGATTTGTGATGGACCGTGAGGAAGTCACTTTTTCGATTAAACATATGACAGCTGCTAGTTGTCCACGAATCCACAACCAAAATTCATGTGAATATCTGGAACAACTTTGAAATAAAAATTCTGGAATTTAAGAATTGACTTGCACCTGACTATTTATGTAATGGACTGCACATTATGTGCGCTTCTGCACTGTTTATTTCCTATTTTTAGATCATAACCCTTTGGTTTATGATTAACTTACACCCTGGTGGTAGCAGAATGTTTTGATACCGTGTGAGCAACGTTATTTATTACTGTCAATCTATATAGGTACTTGACCCGAAGTTTGAAGTTTTGGATGTCCAATTATTCAACCACAGCTTTCAGGGTGCTGTAAATTTGTCTGGGAAAACAGTCTCACCTCCATCTTGTACAATAACTCTGGATTAGGGCATTCAAAATGGATCGCTCAAGAATCCATTACGCTGGATAATTTACACGCACCAGGCAGGCACTACGAAGGCCCTTTATCCAAAACATGTGCACATACATTTGGGATGTTATCACTAGGATCTGGTAGGCGCATAATTGTTAAACTTCATACCAGTGGGCCAGTAAATTCCCACTCCAGTGACACAGATACAATTATCTAGTGACAACTATGGTTTTCCAAAACCGTATGCTGCTATCTCCACTCCATCGGCTAAATCCAGGATAGAAACAGTATTGCAGTTTTGGTTCTGTGAGAGCAAGGTTGATATGTGCCCCGCCATGCCCCTGGACAGGTCCAGGAACTCACTCATATTAAGGAACAGGCCTAGGCCTCTGCACACATACCACAATAATGTGTGGCTAGGGCTGAAATTTAAAAATAACAGGATCATAGATATACACAATTGGGCACGCAGGGCAGGAAAACATGACTGAACATCATGCAGGGTACATTCCTGTCCTAATAGTCACCTTTTTAAGAGCAATGCTATGGCCATTAACATACAATGTTAAAATGAATAGGGAAAGTCTACTGCCTCACCATCCCCGTTTGATAATAAATGATTGGTGAACTTCCCATATTGGCAATATCTTGCTCTTCCTGTGTTACTTGTGTGCAAGCTATCTATATACCTCACCTACATGCTACCCATCTCTATATTGAAGACAATGTACTGCAGTTTGGGTCTATAAACCATGTTAGATTGATACGCATGCTCTATACATTCTATTAAAGAATTCTTCTTCCCAGCTAATAGTTTTTAGATAATGAGGTGGAGTCAATGATTTAGAAATACTTGGTGGTTTTCCTGGCCTGAATAAAGAAAATGCCATTAGTTGAAAACATAATTTATGAACAGTACAAACCCCAAACCTTTTCCCTCCTCCTGCTACTGAATATTTAAAATGTTCACACCTTAGGTGTCCACATCGATCATTTGCATCGATTCATTGAACTTACCTGCGCCAAATAGGACACCATTGCAGTAAAGATATTCATTACACAGCTAAGTCAAGCTTTACTGTAAACAAACTGGCAAGGGAAGTTTCTACATCTGCCAGATTAGCATGGGCAAAGAACCATCACATAGAACAATACATCACAGATAGGAAAACTGTGAGTCCAGACTTTCTCTCCCATCAATAGTTACAGTTGGATAGTAATAGCACCAAGAGACTGTAGTTTTGTGGTCTAATTATGAAAGGGTCTTGACAATGGCTCTTACCAGTTCTAGCCACCATTCTTGCATATTATAATATAGCTGTGCAATGTGTTTCATGTATATTCTGTGACAGACCTGTAAATGTAATATTTTATGCAGATTTCCATCTCTTATTGTTTTGAATTGTTGATGACATTGCAAGTAACAAGGGTGAATGCTTTAACATTGTTGTTTTTGTTTGCCCTACAGAGGTATTCAGTACTGGACATGGGACCACCCCGCACAGTCATCACTTTGAACAATGCCATGTACTGGCAGGACCTTGAAGAGGCTTGTGGTTATGAGTGTTTAGATGGCAAAGACTGTCAAAGCTTCTTCTGCTGCTACGAGGAATGTAAATCTGGCTCCTGGCGGAGAGGCCGGATTCACATAGACCTTTTAGAACTAGACTCCTACTCCAGAGTCTTTTTCCCTACATCGTTCCTGCTGTTTAATCTTGTATACTGGGTCGGATACCTATACCTTTAGAGGAGGCTCGCTATGGTGAAGCCGTCTTGGTTTTCTTGTAGAACTCTAGAAGGACACTGGCGGTTTCACCTCAATTTGCCAAGGTGGACACTCTTGGGAGCCATTGTGGTATCCAAAATAGAACATTCAATGGGAAGCTGAAAAAGGAAAGTGGATGAACTCTAGTTGCTTCTAAACAAAAATTGAGTTGAAATACTATATTCTTACCAAATTCTACTAAGTTTATACGATAAGCTGTAGTTACAGGTGACTACCGAAAGTCTTGTTCAAATTTTAAATGCATCATTAAAAGCTACTCGGTTCGGAGTCCAGGCAAGGACACAAGGTTCAGCCTAGGTTGCTTAGTTGTTTTTCGATGTTTCACTGTCCACTGGGGTTCAACACACTGACTGGTGCTCCCAGGTAATACTATCATAATTTCCTGTCCTTTAGCCAAGTCCAGCACCAGTTCTCTTTGGTGCTAGGGTATGTGCTCTTTTTAATGCGGCAAGCGAGTGCATCAAACTACTGATCACTTTAACCCACATAAGCAATACCTTTCCAATAATAATCATCCACTTGCACTGCTCAGCTCCTGCTACAGGCAAGGGCAGAAACAAACATGAAGACATGTGCGAACATCAAATCCTGTTCCAAATTAAGAGAGGGGAAAGCCCTTTTAGAAATGTGGTAGTTATGAAGATGGGCTAGCCTGATTGTCTCTAGAGAAATGGAGGGAAATGTCAAGTACTATTCAAGGGTTGTATGACACTATATTTAGGTCAACAATATTGACCTACAATAATCTTGCAACCAGTACAGTGCCTACCACTACATCGAAATGTTAAGTATGTTATCGCTATTTTTACCTCCATATCGTCTACTTACCCATTCAATTGCTGGACTTATCTTTATATTAACCTCTACTTACATTGCGATATAGTGTTTCAGTGGGCGATTTAATGGATGCAACATTATGGTCATATTATATAATGTCTGCTATATAGTAGGGTTATAACCTACATAAGGGGTGAAAGCGTTTGGTCACCTGATGGGAGGAGACCAAAATGAAAATTTGTGAGCTGTGCTGAAATCTAACTTTCTCTGTTTCTGATGTAGTTGTGAGTGCTTTTTCATGGTTTTTCAAATCGTGAATTCAAAAATATCCAATGTTTACAATCATTTCTGGACAAAATGAGTGTATATTTAAAAGTTGAGTGGAGAATTACCTTTGGACATGCAGCGGTTCTTGGTTATTGGAATGCAGATGAGCCAACACAGATTGATCCCATCAATATGACAAGCATGGCCATTGTTGTGGGAGATTGGCACATGGAAGATTATAACGGTGCACTCTTATCCAAGTGATTTGCTAGTCCTTCACTGCTGACCTGAGCTGGAGCCCAGAACTGCTAATCACACCTCTTTCTAGTCCTGCTGTGCCTCCATCAGTGACCCACCGCCAAGTGCTCAACGAACTGTCTTCACTCTGTTTTGTGACGTGGGCAGGTTAACTCCATGCATCTTGATACATTTGTATACATGTTGAGACTCTTGGCGCGTGAGCAATGCTATGTTGACCTTCAATCGAGAGGACATGTCTATAACAGAGTGCTCAGGGTATTGGACAAACATTTGAGATCATAGAAGGATTTTTTATCATTAATTTAAAGTTTTTTCGTGGATGCATCCTACACCGGTTTTACTTCGAAAATCACAGGAAAAGAATTACATTTTTTCAATATAATGTAAAAGAAATTGTATAGCCAACCTTTTAAGAGGAATAGTGTTACAAGCCAAAACAGAATCTTGCAAGATATGAAAAACAACATCTGTGGGGTAGGCTGTGTTCCCTTTCTCAGAAATAACTACTCAACAACAGTAAAGCTTGGCGGGAAAAAATACAGGAGGGAAGCCCACCCACACTGCAGTGCGCAGTGAAAATAACACATTTTGTTTGATTATTCGCACATGGCATGTGCACACACACACACCAGTTCTGCAGTCACTATCTAGAGATTCCCAGAATAGTGAAAGCAGAGAAGAACAAGGGTACCAACGTTTATTGTGTTACACCATTTCACTGTTATTTTGTGAGCACTGTTGTTGTTCTAAAAAGATCTCAGTTCAATGTGTAGTTCAGAGTCAGTCAAACACCATACTAGGTAAATAATCCATAAGCTGTTTTCATCAGGCAGGGGAGATATCAATGGGAAGGATTGTACTCAGTAATGGTATATGGAAGTGGCCAGGAGGAATCTACCTACCATGTAGAATCAATGTTATGAGCAAAGCACGTTGTTTTCAGAATTCACGAATTGCTGGTGACCAATATGTGTGACTACCTCCCCACCTCTACCTGATGTCGGGTTCTGCTTCAAGTCCCAGCCTAGCATGTATCTGAGAGGTATGCCTTACCTAGGTACCCCAAATTCAGGATTACTGAGGTCCTACCTACCTGTCTCACCCACCAAAATTGATAGCACTATCACCAATACCCAGACGAGCACTACACACACACTATCTACATAGAGGCAATCAGGTTTGTGTTCAACCTATTCCTATTTCATGCCTGTTCGGTAGGTTGTGATAATTAGCCTGGTCACTATCTAGTCATCACTGAATTGGACCTGAGCGTCTGCAAGATGGTTCATTCTTTTGGCCTTAGGCTTTGATCTACCCGTGAGGAAGGGTCACTGCAGGGTCAGTATCCCCCTGAGGGGAAATGTCCTTCCTCTTACTTCCTCCCTGGACAGACCTGTGGGCTTCTTGTCTACAAGCTGTTTGCGCTTCACATACTGTTCCACTACTCCTGTCCGGAATCTTACATATCTTTCACACATGTAAACTAAAGATCCTAATGTGAAGGCGCATACTCAATCAATGACCTACAGGCGCGAACACTTCAACTCTACTGATGTATAACAACTGACTTTCGCTTCTTTTCCCTCACATTATTTGGGCCTTTTCTGCAACCTCTAGCAGTGGCTGTCAAGAATGTTGCAGAAACATTGCACTCGCTGCAAGCTGATCATTACTATTGTCCATATCCTGTAAGGGAGACAGCCCTACACATACAGGGGCATATTTATCAACATTTTGTGTCACCCTTGTGCCTTGCAAGGGTGACACAAAGCCTAGATGAGATTTATCAAGCCACACAAGTCGTTGCTCGCTGCCATGCATTACTCTGCCCCAGGGAGCCGTTCCATGGGTTGAGCATGGTCGTTCCCATGCATCCACTCATGGATTTTGAAGCAATCCCAGCTTTACCATGAGCGGTAGACTAGGGAATGTGCCAACATGCTGCTGTTTCCCAGGGAAGACGTGACAAGGAGGATATCTTTATTTCTCCTTATTTTTTCCTCTTTCCACATGTGCACTCATAGAAAGAGGAGCATGCCTCAAAGGATTGTTTACTGCAGGAAAGTTTCCCTTCCTTCACAGAAACAATCCTGTAGGCACCCTTGCAACATGGTGCAAGGGTGTTTGCATTGGTGCATGGCAGCTACAAGTGTGCCAGCACAAGGAGAAGGCAAGAATGCGCCTTATCTTGATAGATATGCCACGTTCCTTCCCTTTCACACACCACATTGCAGCAATGCATCTTGCTGCCTTGCGTTGTGTTGCGCTGTATTGCATTGTGTGAAAGAATGATAAATATAGTTCACAGTGTTTTCATAGAGAAACATTTGTGTAAATATGAATGCCATAACAAAGACAGTCTGCTCATTTCAAAAAGTAGAGTGTGGACTTAGACATCCAACAAATAACCCTTGAGTAAAATATGCATGTCACTGGGAAGGGTAGTTGTTTTTTACCCAAATAGTCCATGTTCTTCACACTATCACACAAATTCTCTGATATACAGTTGCGGCCAGCACCGATTGAGGGTGGCGGGCGGGGGAGAGTTTAAAATGAATTAAAATTAATTTTTTTAAATACAATTTAAAATACATACAGTACCTTCTCATCTCTCCTCTGTCTCTCTTCCTCGTCGTCCTTCCACCGGAACAGAACATGAAGCACACCCAGACTTCTCTAAGCCAATTACAAGCTTTGTGATTTGTCTGAGCACCACAATTTAGTGCTCAGCCAGGGAGTGGGAGCCTGGTCATGTTCTCCACCAAGGCTGTAATGCAACCTGGGTGGAGAGCATTGTAAGTGCGCATGTATGTTTGGCCGGCCCCAAGTGGTTGCCTGAACATTCATGCACACTTGCAAAGTTAAATCTTCACCTCCACCTCTTCTATTTTTTCTATGGTAAGGTCCTTGCACATGTACGTTTACCACATAGTAGTAAATATGAGAGGAACCAGGGGTAGTGGCTGGAAAAAAGGGTGTATTACTAAATGAGAAGGTTGTAGGGAGGAGTAATGAAAGGTTTAAGAGGTGTAAGGGGCATGCACCCTCCCACAATAGAGTATGTTTATTGCATTGCCAAAATGAACTCCTAAAGTCACTACATTCATAAAAAGACAAAACAGTAGTACATTCCTCCAGTTCAGAGTTAGAGCAAGTCTAGCTCCACACATGGACAACCACTGATACTATGACACCCTTCCATTGAAAACAATGAAGGTAGGGACTTAAAATAAAACCCCATTAGAAATAATGGCAATATACATGGGAGGGTTGTCCGGTATCAGTGGTTGGCCGTTTGTGATCCTGGACGTAATACTGTTTCTTTTTTGGCAGGAGTAAATTACATTTGTAAATTTGACTCCAGAGTTCTTTTTTAGGGGATGAAAGCATATAAGTCTACCTATTTGAGTAACATTCCCCTCAAATTTTGTGAATAGTCCAAAATAGTAAAGTTACTCAAAAGTGAAAGAATAAACTCACACATGTAACTTACTCATTGGTGCAAAATGCCTTTGTGAATACCCCTTCTCTGGCTAATCATATTTAATAGTAGTCTACTTACTCATGATCCAAAAGATTTTCTTGCTGGAAGCAGCTAATTACTTACACTGTGTGAAAGAAGAGAACTGGCTGTAGAAGTAATGTTCAGCGACTTGTTTTGAGGTCCTCTATGTACTGATGTTGACTAAAGTGACGGTGGTTCTTGAAATCATATATTTCCATAAACATAACATAAATTACAAGTTCTAATTACAACATTGGAATGTTGGGAGCCCCCCTGAAGACAATGGAGTAGCTGTGTGCTTTTATGGACTGGTACAAGCCTTCTGCTCCATCATTCCAATGTTCGTCTTCCTGTTTCTCCCTATTTCATTTACAACATTCTGCCCTCAGTGGGTGGAAGGTTCTAACAGCCTTATAGCCCTTGTGCCTCGGGTATGCCGGTTGTTAAATGCCCTCTCGCTTGTTATACACCCTGGCCTCGGGCTTTGGCCTAAAACTAAGGCTCATGGCCTTTAATAACTGGTATAACCCTCAGCAGTGGGCTATATGGCTATAATATATGGTGCTAAAAGGCACTCGAGTACTGTTTCATGTCATGCTACAGCTCATTTTAGTGCATATGCTAGTGCAGTAGACAACAAATATGGCGAGTTGCGGGTGGGCTCCAAACCACTGCAGTGCTCTGTCAGGTACGCCAGCACATACTTAAAAGTCAAACCTACTTTTTTCATCATCAAGAATGAGAAGATGGCACTACAGGAGAGCTTTCCATAAAATTATTTCATTTCAATGAAAGCCACAATGGAACACAATCTGTCAATGCTTTTCGGCACTCACGCAAGCCTTGGTCACAACAGTAAGTGTCAATTTTAAATGCCCGTATATCCACATATAGCATTCATAGACATAGTCAGTTCCATGGGTCCATTTCCTATTTCCTCATCCACAGCCTTAAAAAAAAGACAAATTCATTACCTTTCACATTGCATGAAATAATATTAAACATTGAAATAAAGATAAAAACTGCACCTGTACTTAAAATGTCGGATACTCAGAAAACATGATAAATGTGTGCATTATTCTTCATCACAATTTAATCCTTTCTGTTCTTTGAAATCCCACAAAAGAATATACCTTGATTCCAATTTACGGAACTGTTTCTCTCTATCACCACCTCTTATATTCTTAGTGATGTGGTCCATGATAGAGTATTGAAGAGATTTAATTCTCAATCATGTAATTCATGAAAGTGTCTGGAGACTGGGTAACTGGAGTCCGTACTCGTAATAGGCCTGAAGTGTTGGATAACTCTTTAATGGACTGGTAAGATTGTGATCCCTATATAGATCTAGAGAGAGGGGCATTTGAGCATGTGAACTGCAAATTCATTTGTACAAGTTAGATGTTTCCTAATTTTAAACATTCAATTGTACAATGTTGCAATTTCATTGACCTTCTGCCCATGTCTACAGGCCTTACATCTGCTGCATTTGAAAAACACTGCTGCTGATTTAAGCGAATTGGAATCTTTGGTCTCTTGATGTGTTACACTTTACCAACACATCTCTCAGAGAGCATGGGCATCTGTAAATTATTAAGGGTCTCCGTGGGATGGAATTACCTACCACCTGATCGCTCCTCAAAAAGTGCCAATGTTTGTTTAGAATAGCTGTAAACTGCCCATGTTGTTTATAGGACTTATTACGAGTCTGGCGGTCCTCAAACCGGCAGGCATGGTGATGGCGGTCTTCCGAGCGCCCTATTAGAACCAAAGCGTAGCGCCATCCTGATCCCACCGCAGCTGCAAGGGATCAGAGATCCATGGCTGTGGTGTGACGGCCTTCAGCTCGCAATATGCTTGGCGGGCCAATGCGGCCATACCGAGCATATTACAAGTTTCCTCACTGCCATATTTTTCATGGCGGTGTGACTACCATGAAAAGTGTGGTGTGAGGAAACAAAGGGTGCACTACAGTGCCCCCTTGTGCCTCCTCCGCATGTGAATGCACACAGGGGCGCACAACATGTGCCCCCCTGCGTGCATGCACACCAGTACCTGCACGGCATAGACTGCAGCAGTCCATGCTTTGCAGGTACTGCCTTTGACATTCCAATTGTAATGACTATTGCATAGTCACCCAAACAACTGCCTGTCAGACAGGAGAACACTCCTGATCTGGCGGGTGGTTCCTACACAGGTTTGACGGTGCAGGAGTCTTACTCCCGCACTGCCAAACTCATAATAAGGCCCTATGATAGTCAATGATAATTCTGCAGCTATTCTCCTGTTTTTATTTTTGCTGTTGACCCTCTTACTGGATTTAAAGAGGATAACCTCTCTTTTCATTGTGGACACCCTATTTAGCCGCCTCAGAAAGAATTTCCTCTGAGTAACTCCTCAACTTAAATCTTGTGATCAACTCATTCTCATTCCATTTATTCAGCTTCTGTACCACATGATCTTTTTGATTTTTAGGAGTTCTCCATATGGAATACAGGATTTCTGTGGGGTAGGGTAGAAGATCCTTGCATGTAATACAGTATTTCCAGCACAAGATTTACAGTATAAAGTGGTAATCAGTTTGTCCTGATCAACAATGAATTTCAGATCTAAAAACTCTTTTGCATCTGTCTTTATATTTCGATATTTTTGCACTAAGGGTGAACTTCATAGTCTTTTGTCTCGGTCTATAAATGCTATATGTGTATATAAGGGCATTTCAAAATGGCGCTTACTGTCATGAGCAAGGCTCTTGTGAGAGCGGAAACGCGCTGACAGATTGTGTTCCATCGTGACTTCCATTGAAATGAAATACATTTTTGGAAAGTGCTCCCAGAGTGTTGACTTCTCCTTCTTGAGGACGAAGGAATGCTAGTACGATAGTGCACATGCTCATACTTCATATTATTCCTTAGGCATGCCTGATTAGCATAGGATTAATCACTACATAAATCTACTTTTAGTCTCTCGGACAGATATCAACTGCTTTATATGTCCACCCATCTTAAATTGGCACAATTAATGGTGGTCTGTTTTTAACTCTTAACATATAGGAGTACTTATACAGGGGCTACAAGACTTTGGGGTAAATTCACAAGAGTGATTAGGTGTATATGAAATAATACTATAGGAGTATTTTTGTACATACTCTTCCATGTCTTCTTTAGTCGGCCCAGAATGTCCAACTACCTGCTATAAAAAGGATAAAAAAGGAAGTTATATTTGTTCTAACTCTACATACTTATTCCATTAATATTCCAATGTTATTTCCAATGTAAAACATGTTTTACCAATACACAGAGGAATGTAAGAATATATAAAAGGGTTTAGGGTCTGATGGCCTGGTTTACTATTGATTTTCTTAATATTACCACAAACATTGCCTGCACCAAGTCCAATGCACGCAGTCTCAAATACCTTGCAAAAGGCTTATATAGTGTGTCTTTAAAAGTTTAAAACTGCCCCGATCTGAACATGTGGGCTACCTTTTTTAGCTATCTGATTTGTTAAGGTGGAACACTTTTATTTTGGTATCAGGTGTTTTTTTCTGTCGCAGTCTGACCCTGCAAACTGATGCAAGTGTTACAAAAATTGTGTTTTTGTTGAATGCACAGCAATGGGAAGTAGAGCACAAGTCATCACTAAGCATGGACTGGGCACCTTGCACTGCAACGTAGAGATTTCCCTTGTTTAAATTTAGATCTGATACAGTATGAAAGTAATTTATGTTCCACAGGGATGTTTATTTGTGTGGAGTTTAATTCATGACCCAAAGGCACAATCATAATAAATCAAATCCAGAGCCGCGTCAGCCAGGGAACATCTGTTTGTCCAGGTTGCTGCCGACATGGACAAGAGAAGGCCTCCAAGTGCACTGTGTGTTGTGTCTGCTCTAGTGGAGGGGAACGGGCTGAGAAGGTGGAGTATGGGACACCTTTTCTGCAAAGCAGCTCAACACGTCTGCAGACTTTGGGGGTGATTAGGATGGCAGGCGGACTTTGCCCGGCCGCCATCCTCATGGTAATAGGGACCGCCCGCCATAAGGGCGGGGGTCCCGCGGGGGGTATTAGGATGTGCCCGCCACAGTGGCGGGCACATCCTGCATGTTAAGCATTGTAGCAGGCGGTGCTCTCAGCACCGCCCGCCACAATGCTTAAAAAGCACTTTTGCATTTGCATAATCAAAGCGGCAGGCACCACGCGGTGCCTGCCGCTTTGATTATGCAAATGCAGGGGGGTACCACAGGTACCCTCCCCGTGTGCACCCCCCTACACTCCTGCACTCTGGGGGCCCGCAGGGGGCCCGCAGAGTGAAGTCCGCATGCCTTTCCGTGGCGGCATTGCCGCCACGGAAAGGCATTGAAAAATGCCTATCATAATATGGCTGGCGGTGTCTGATAGACACCGCCACCATATTATTCCTTTTCTGCCCCGGCCGCATAGCGACCGGGGCCGAAAAGCGGTGGATGGTCTTTCCGTCCGCCGAGGTCCCCCCCGCCATACTAATATGGCGAGGGGGAAATCACTAGTGGATGCCGGGCGGATTGCCCCCGCCAGGCTGGCGGTGGCCACCGTCAACCTGGTGGGGGCAATCCTCCCGACATCATAATGGGCCTCATTGTGTTGAAAAGCCGGCCTGTCAGCCTGTGCTTCCCAGTGCTGAATGTGGGACAGAGCAGATTGTGAAGCGGTGGTTGTGCATTTTTAATATTACAAATGCAACTTTCAAAGCAAATGGAGAACCCCAAATGTGTCTGGTGGCCTGCTCGAAGAGCTAACAGAAGAATCTAGTTTGTTCCTGGAAATATGTCTCGGAGCAGCACACTGGGTGAAGGTCAGGAATAGGGTTGCTGCCTTTTCCAGAGAAAATACTGGCCATTTGTTTACATTTTAAGATTCTGTAAGGGTGCAGACATGATGCCTAAATAGAACATTCAATAAAAGTGTCTGTATTCATTTTTAACATGGCCTTTCTGTCTTTGTTTACTCTTCCTATCAGGCAGGGTTCATTTAGAGAGCTCCAGAACATAGTTTAAAGTGCTTTCTTCTTTTCCTTACCATTTTAAGTATGTGCAAATAGGGGGCAACAATACTGGTCTTATGTGATTTTCTTAATGTTTCCACCAGCTGCGACATTAAAATGCTGGTCATGCCAAAACAGTTCATCGACATAGTGGGTCCAGCTCTAGATTGGCTTGTCTCCTTTTTGCAAGGCAGAAGACAACATGTTTGGATTCCCCCCTGCTCCTCGGAACTGCGTGAGCTATCAGTACGAGTTACCCAGGGCTCTGCTCTAAGCCCAACCTAATTTGATATATATCTCACCCCTACCCTAGCACAAGCCCTGGGAGGTAAAGTTATAACCTATGTTGATGATACTCCCCTGTTGGTCTCACACGGGAAAAGAGAAATGTTTCTAGAGCAGATGAGTATAACATGCCTGGTGGCAGTCTTTTACTAGTTAGCCTTAACTGCAACACTAAAAAAACAGAGATTTTTTTTAGCAATGCTTCTCCAGAAACCTGGCTGACTTGTTGGCCAAAATGGCCTCTCTTGAGGCCCTCAGGGAAGCCTAGTTAAAAATGTAGGGGTCAAATTTGATGATTGCCTATCTTTTAGGTCACAAATGAAGTCAGTGGTGGGCACTTGTTTTGGTGTTCTGCGGTCTATGAAAAAGTTATTTTACAATTCGTCCCTCACAGCAAAAAAGACAGTTATCCGGTCCTTAATAACCTCGAGGTTGGCCTATGTCAATGCCCTCTTTGGTATGCCAGAGTATCTGTTGGAGAGGCTTCAGATGTTCAAAATACGACGGCTCACTTTCTTTTGAATCTGTCAGTCAGAACGCACATCTCCACTCATCTGCGAGTCCTTCACTGGCTTCCTATCAGAACAAAGATCTTGTTTCACGCTTTGGTGTTAGCTCACGGGGCCCTGTATCAGACTGGTCCAATCTACTTCAGAAGTAGGTTTAGTTTCCATCTTCCAACTAGAAACCTGAGGTCATCTAACAAACTCTTAGGGAAGATGCCCAGAATGTGGCGTGCCAGAGCAGGAGGCAGGTCCCTTGCTCATCTAGGACAAATAGCTTGAAATTAGCTTCTTCTTGAGCTCTACACCGTAAGAAACATGACAATGTTTTAAAAATAGCTTAAAAATTGGCTTTTTGTCTAGGATTTAAACGTTCCGATCTACTTTCACTTCTGCCCTGTGCCTGGTGCCGGAACACTCCTTGGAGTAGCTGTGCACTGTGTAAGTTGCTTTCATTCATTCATTCATAGGAAGCAACTATTTTGCTTGTCAGGCTGGTATTCATTTCTCTCATAGGTGGAAACAGTAAACATGCTAAATGCAGTCACAGAGAAGAGTACCACTAGATTAAGTTGGATGGCCTACAACCCAATACTGCATGGTGTGATAGGAGAAAAAAATGTGAATGTCACTTGAACAGATCAATGGGAGAAGAGGGCTGATCTTATCCCCCTACATGTTAGTTTGTATGTAGTCATGACTCAAAAGCACACACTTTTATGCAATTTTTTGGAAACATGAGTCTGAAAAAACAGCTAAAGCAGTCTCTGCAAGCCAGACCTAAAAAGTAGTTCCTAACATGGAATTCGTTTTTTGAAAGGAAGCCCCAGCCACACTTGATCTTCAAAACCATTGCTGTAAATTTGCTTCTAATGACAAAAAAGACTTCAGCTTGTCAGGGAAGCTTTTAACACCAGTTCACAGGTTCAAGTAAAAAAGTCCAAACAAGTTTATTCATTTTTGCTAATTTTTAACCTACAATGCACTGGTCCTGCATATTTTCCTCCAGGTGATGCATTTGTCTGGAGTTCAGGCTCAGCCTCAGTTTAGTGGAAAGAAGATTAAGGGGACACAAAATGAAGTAAATCCGCCATACTGATGAGGCGTTATAAAAAATACATAAATTGTTTTTTTTAGATTAAAAAAATGTATTCCGAAGTAAAATATTAAGCACACAAATTAGCTATCCTATTCTCAAAAATGCCCATGGAGGAGTAGAAATGAGCAGGCTTACATTTCACAGGATTTGAGTTAAATTAGGAGACACCACTTCTCAGTCCTTTAACAGACACGAGAGAAGACATCCAGCATGCAGTTGTTTACCTTCTTCTGTTCCATGTAGCTCTCGGCCTGGGTAGCGGGTGCACTATATCTTAGAGCCAATTAATCACCATTTCACTCGGGACTAAAGAACTCTTTAATGCCTTCTCCTCGTTTTTGACTTCTATAGTGTTGTAAAAGAGGTGCGATCAGTTGTGGTTGGTGCAGGTAAGAGCGTTGAGGCGGGGCAGGGGGAGCCGACCAACAACGGCATAGGGAAAAGATAACAAACAAAGAAAAAAGAAAATCACTTACCTTGTGCTCCAAGGTAAGTGGTTTTATTTATTTTTGTATTTTATTTTCCTTATTCTGTTGTCTGTCGATTACCCCTCACTCAGCCCCACCACTCTTACATGACTGGGTGCAACTTAATTTTCTTTGCCCTCATGCCACTGATAGGCCAGTTCCAGTTGACAGCCTCGTCTGGCATGATAAATCGAATAGAGTGTTGATGGCTAGGGATTCAGTATCTCGCTTGCACCTTCCTAAGACGCACCGTTTCTTCTCCAGCTCCAGTCTTGGAGTCCCCTCTTGGATGTCTATGTTTACCCCTTCCTAAATGGTTCTCAGTGCCTCTTCTCTTGAACTCTGTCTCTCCATGGATTAAGGATGCCTGCTCTTCTTACCTCCTACTGACACCATTGACCTTTTCAACAGAGCCCATGCGGTCTGCTGCAGCCCTGACACTGGAGGAAGCAGGAGAACATCATCATGAGAACATAGGGGCATGTGTATCAAATACCATTATTGCGATTCTAAAATAGTGATTTCTAGAGAATCGCTATTTGAGAATTGCAAAACGAGATGTAATAAAAAAAATTCAAATATTTTGCAATTCCTTGGCATTCCTTATTCGCGATTAGCAAATTGCGAATCACAATTAAGAAATACCTTCCCATTCATTCCTATGGGCTAGGAGGTCCATAGGAATGAATGGGAAGACATTCTCTATTTGCGATTCTTAATTAGAGAATCGCAAATTGAGAATGCAATTTCAAGGGTGCTAGGGTGTCAAAAGGATACCCTGTTGCACCCCTGAAATATGTATGTGTGCACATGTGGTGCACATACATGCCCTAAGGGCATGTTTGTGCACCACATGGCACTTTGAAAAAAGCCAAAAAAAGGCATTTTTCAAAGTGCAAAATGCGATGCAGCCTGCACTACAAAATGTGTTTTATTTATTAAATTGTTTACTTATCTTCAATTATCCATACTCCAGTTTTCAGCACCCACACCCTTCCCCTCCCCCGCCCCGCCTCTCCGCCCCACCGAAACTCCCTCCACGGGCCGTGGCTGGATCCTATCCCTCACCCCATCTGTGAAAAAAACTGATTTCTAAGTTTTGCCTTCAGTTAGTGGAATTTGAAGTGGAAGATTCTGGAAATTATAGTTTGGTGAATCGGTTTTAGAAAACGCTGCATAATTGAGAAATGGACACTAACAGTCGGTGTTCAGGAACCACTAAAGTGTCTATAGCTCTGCCAGACAATCAGCACTTACATTTGAGCCAGTGGGTGTAGGTGGAACCATAGGCACTTATTTTTGGGGACCTGCACTTATTTTTCCTCTACTGACTTTGATCGAGAGCAAGAGATAGAAAAACACAAAAGGGGGACAGCATAAGTAACTAAAGTGATAAAAGGAGAAAGCAGGGGTGACACAAAACATGCAACAATGAAAAAAAGGGACAGGGAATGTGAGGTGTTGCATTAAAGAGGCTTGAGATGTAATCAAGACTACGCAGTCTTGGTATTCTGAACCCAGACCTTCAATAGCGCTGGCTGCGGTCTTCTGAGCAAAACTTTGCATCCACGCACTTATTCTTTTTACAAATGAAGCACTGCAGACAATAGTCTGTCAAGGCTCATTGCTATATTAATGCAGCAGCACTACCATGTCCTACTGTGATTCGCAAAATTAGCATGCCTTCTGGCATCAATCCTCAGCTTTACATTTGCTTCCACATACGTCTTTTCATTTATGCCGCAACATACATACATCCATCCATCCATCCATCCGTCCATCCATCCTCCCAACCTATCTATCTATCTATCTATCTATCTATCTATCTATCTATCTATCTATCTATCTATCTATCTATCTATCTATCTATCTATCTATCTATCTATCTATCTATCTATCTATCTATCTATCTATCTATCTATCTATCTATCTATCTATCTATCTATCTATCTATCTATCTATCTATCTATCTATCTATCTATCTATCTATCTATCTATCTATCTATCTATCTGTCTGTCTGTCTGTCTGTCTGTCTGTCTGTCTGTCTGTCTGTCTGTCTGTCTGTCTGTCTGTCTGTCTGTCTGTCTGTCTGTCTGTCTGTCTATCTATCTGTCTATCAACTGGCATGCCCTGTCAGACGACAGTTTGTATTGCTCTGTCTGACTTAATTCCGCTCCATGTGTAGCTTTTCAGTTTGCTCTCTTCCTTACCAAAGGTTCTTGGTGCTACATAGGGTCCATATGGTACTAAGCTCAGTGTGTATTTCCCAGATACTATTATATTTTGGAAACTTTAATTACTTATTACAACACTGTACCATTCTCTCTCCAAGTAAGTGTTGTGCAGTGACTTTTGCAAGATATTTTTCATGAGCCTCTTTATCATAACGTATTGTTAAGGCCAATTATTGAATAATTGGAGACTAAACTGGAAGCGAACATTGGTCAGGATAGAAAGCCGAGCTGATTCACTGGAGCAGTTGTTAAAACAACCTTCATTGAGAACTTGAGAATGCAAGATGTAAGCAATAAAGCGTGATTGATCACAGAAACACACAAAAAATGTCAAGGTAAGTATGCTCTTATGTACAATGGTTCAGAAGCCAGACTTCTTAAATTAACTGTGTTGACAGCCTCAGTTATACACAGACTTTAGAACATTGCCTGCCACCTATATTTCTTTTGACGAATGGGCAACGCACTAGAAATTTTCTATGATATTTTTGAATATCAGCTTGCCAAGTACAGTCTCTAGAGGCTGGGATGAATTTCAGACTATTAGGATAACCACAGCCTATGCAACTGATTTCCAATTAGTCTAATTTTATATGCATTTATCTGATGAGGATATCCCAAAATCCTCAAATGGATCTCATCTTCCTGAACCTATGCTGGACACCCATGATCAAATATATATATCTCAGTCCCAACATTTTGTGTATACATGAGCAATTGGCAACAATAGACACTGTGAAATTGTCACAAGCATTTCAAAACATATCTATGTTGGTTTCTATAGAGGAAACTGAACCTACAAATGTAGATCTATGGCTTACTCTTACACACAGCCAGTAATTCCTCTTCTGCCTACTGCTAACATGGAAAGGTAGAGTGCCTACCTTCCATTGACAAAAAAATCATCTTTTTATTCTGAACTTCACGTGCAATATTTATAAAGGGAAGATCCAAACTGTTTAGTGACTGTGGCATGATGCATCTTTGACCTGTGAAGCCCAAATATCTTGCTCTCGGGTAAAACTTTAAGATCGATATAAAGCTTTGTGGTTCATGAACCATCAAACTGGGCGTTGATTAAAAGTTCTGGGTTATCTGTGCAAGAGATACCACCTCGCACAAACATGATTTTACCTTGTAAGGATGGGAACCCCTTGTTTCCCATATCGTGCAACGGTGAGTAGACCTAGTGTGGCAATTAACAAAGAAATACTATCTTAAAACGGAAATCAAGTGCCTGTGCTGCGGACTGTAAATTTGCAAACAACTACTACTGAACAATTTAACCACAATGGCATCATTCTTTCATCCACACTAAGTTCTCAGGAACATAATTGATGTATCTTGATCTTTAAAGAGGGGTTAAAGTTCCTCCTGCAGGCGGATGCAGTGAGTGACTGCACTCACCTGCAGGGGGATATCTGGGGGTCCTTGGGACCCCCTTCAACTCTACCAGAGGGCTGCTCTAAGGGGGTATGCTGATATGCATCACCTTTTTCTAGCAGACCTTCAGTGCGCCTCCTAAGGTCACATTTGCCTCTGCTTCTGCATCTGTAATACGGCATGGGTACAGAGGAAAAGTGATTCCCTCACTTCCATAGAGCATGCGCCCTCTCATTATATTAGTATCACAGAAGATGATGCACAAGTATCTGCGACCACGTCTGTCACACCATTGTGCCTCCGGGGTGCACAAAGTGGGCGCACATGCCCTCTGCGCCTCCAGGGCACAATGTATAATAAGGCCTCAGATGTTCAAGTTTCATAGCAGTATCCACCAGGTTTGCTCTCCATTTCCTCTTGCTCTTCACTGACTCCGTCATATGTCTGGCTGCTCTGTAGATCTGGTATGGCAGATGAAGGTTGTTAGCGAATGTTATGACATCCTAGCTACCACATGACTTTTGTAAACTTAAAAAATGTAGGGGCATATTATCAAGGGGGTTTATCTCCGCTTTTTTGGCTTTAAAAGCCAAGAAAGCAGAGACAAAATTATCTCCCTATTACCTAGCTGTCGCTAACACCAGTTAGCGACAGCTAGTAGGAGATAGCGAGCATCTTGGGCCCCACTTTGCATGTCAGTGATATTTATCACTAATGACATGCAAACTGGGCGTGCCAAGATGTTAGCGACTAAAAATAGTCCTTAACATTGCTATCTCCTATTACCAACTTTTGGAGATATTCGCGCTAAGCGCGAATATCTCTAAAAGCTAACACCTGCCCTGAGCAGTTCTTAGCCATGTTATCCAATGGGAGGTGGATAACATGGCTAAGAGCATTAGCTCGGTAATGCATGAATATCGCTGACTTTTCAGCGATATTCATGCATTGCGGCGATTTTTATCGCATTTGCGATAAACCTTGGTAATACCAAGGTTTATTTGCGGTAAAAAGTGCCGCAGCTCAGCGGTAAATTTTTGTCTCTAACCAAGCAATAGCGATAATTATCGCTATTGCTTGGTAATATGCCCCGTAGCATCCAGTACTTTAAGGAAAAGTTACAGCTGAAATATCTTATGTGATCCTTGTAGCCTACCTACTGACATCATCCATATTGAAAACACTGAATTGAGAATTTACGTGGCAATATACACAAATGTTACAAAATTCACTTTACCTTATCACACTTATACATTTTACTCAGTAACCTCCCCAACATTCGAAAGTCATGCTTAATAAAATGCTTACGGAAGCCTGCATATATAGTGAATGAGTTTCATCTTCTATTTCAATAGATGATGATATCGCTTTAATAAGCATTTCAACTGATTTTTTTGTGAGAAAACACACAGCATGGTTTGCCTTTAGGTAGTGGTAGATGTACTAAAATGTCCCAGGTGGCTATTGGCTCACCCTCATTTGGGGTACCCATATAAGGCAGCGGACTGGTCTCCATAATGTCATCAAGCTGTAGAATCTGTATCCATACCAAATCACAGGGATCCCATATAAGATCCACCCCTCCATGCGTTGCATAGACAGCTAGTAAAATGTTTGTCCACTGGGAATGCGAGAGTCCAGAGGAAAACACATAGCACAGGATTCAAATACATCTGAGATAACTTACCCTGGTTTCATCCTGTTTTTTCTCTATCCTTTTTCCCTGATGCCCTACTCTTAGTAACCTGTTTGTAAAAACACCTGCTAATTATTCAGGCAGGTCTAAGGTGATTGTATCCATCTTCACAGTTAATTCATAATCAAATCTTGCTCATGACACTGTGTAGACACTATTCAGAAGTCTCATTTATTAAGCATATCTCTGCTTTACTGAACGTTGCCTTCTCTGGTTTCTTCGATCTCAATGTCTCATCCCACCAGCCAGTGCCTACAAGCAGTGCCCGCTATGTGTACAGTTCAAGCCTTTGCCAACACTCTCACAGCCAGCTATTCAGTCACCAATTCAATAGTGACATGCCAAGACATACTTTTGGTTGTGAGAAGGTGGCAGTTTGTTTTGAAGATGAGTTTAGAAGTTGAATGAAAAAGTTCTTCATTATTGACATAGAAATATGAATTCTCGACAAACGCAGTCCACATCAAACTCAACCCCCTTCCTGAATGTTCATTGACTAGACGCCCACCTTCCTTCTAATATGGGTAAACAAGCAAGGGCTCTCACAATCGAGAGGCAGTAACCAACCACACGCTGCTTGTACAGTATGTTATTTCCCTACAAGCCTGGGAGAATCTAAAGCATGTCCTTGGTTTGATTTTGTCGAATTTGACTGACAACAAGGTTGATAGGGTTTGACTTAAAGGTCCATACTTTCAAGGCACAGTTTCTACACATAGAAGAAGAAAATGACTTGCCTTACTGAAATGAAGCAAGCTCATTTTCTGCTAAAGCAAACAGAGAGTTCGAAATTGGTTCATCTGGAGCAATTTGTGAAACCTATGCTGACCAATATTATGAGTTATGGCAGGCCGGTCGTACAGAGCACCAACATAGACAAAAAGGTCTCACACATATATATGTAATCAAAACATGGCTCGACCTATTGTAAACACATTGAAAACTTTAGGATGGGTGGTATTGTGATCACAAGTCAAATGTTGCAATGTTACATCAGGGATAGTACTTTCTGTACACTTGAAGCCTTTTTTAAAGAATTGAAGACTTTCCCTAGTCAAGGTGCACCTGAGACTGCAAGTATCCTAATATTCTGGCGAATCCTCAAATTACAATAAAATATGTTTCAATGTGTGAATCCAGACAGAGTCAAAGTGGCAATAATGTGCCCACCGAAGCAAGTTTTACATGGATTTTCCCTACAATTCGAAATTGTATGTGAAGCTGTTGTTGTTTACGGTACTGCTTATGAAGAGGAGAAACGATATTCAGTGAGGATTCTTTTTATGACAAATATGTTTTTCAGGATAAAGACGAAAAAGCAATCAGGCTCACATTCTGCTTATGACTGTAAAGGTCATTTTGTATAATCATTGGCCAGAAAGAACCTTCAATATGTGTAGCAGAGTACTTTCAGAACTGTGATGATAATATTGTGTGCGAAGAGCGCAAGACCAAATCAGAAGCGCCCATGATTGTATTTTTTAATTAAAATGTGTAGGTAAAATCCCACATTCAGTGTTGTTTTTCTCTTCAAAATGTCTTGATGCGCTCAAAGGAGGCACATAAGTGACTTACAGGAGACCATCCTCCAGAATAGATTTAATTTACTCACTTCTAGTGAAAACCCTGTAAGAAATTTCGGGTTAAGAAAAATTCTGAAGGCTTGAGATTTAAAAAAAGGAAATTATGGTGTTCAAAGTGGACTTGATTGATGTATGAACCAACGAAAAAGTGCACTACGACTACGTGATGCAAGTTCAAATATCAATCTTCATTCAAAACCAGTAATCAATTATTTACCATCAATAAACGTAGAATAACTTAAAAACAAAAATAAGCGCAGCCTCGAGATCTTAACATATAATCAAAGCCGCATAGCAAATCTGTTCCATATTGCAGAATGTTGTCTTTCTTAATCTATCCCTGGCAGCTGCCTGTTCAGCATTTCGGAGGGAAAGGAAATTGTTTTGCTTCCCTATTACCATGGGATGCTGAGACTCATTTCGCTGCTGTGGAATATTTTACAGGATGGCAAGCGAATAAAGCAGACCACATATTCCAAAAGGCTGCAAAAAAGAGGCTTCTGTTCACCGTTCTAGAAGTGATAAAATGCAGCAAAGGTCTTCACCGAAGCAAATTTAATACGCAATATGGGCAACTAAATATGTTTGTAAGAAATCCACATTGTCAAATCCTATATAGTGCAGTTTCAATTCAATTCAATTTCATTTGCACAGATCACATACTTCACGGTGCCTTGATCCGTTTGGATCAGTGGACTTCAATTGTGAACAGTTTCTCTAAACTATAGAACTTTTTTGAGGTCTGCAGGAAACACAATTTTGGCACAAAAATGTGTTTGCTCCTGAATCGGGGTTCCAAGATGTGTGGACAAAAACACATCGGACAGGTATTTTTCCAGAAGGTAAACCTGAGAGAATCTATACAGGGGAAAAGTGCATCACTTCAGTGTTTGCTTGTATTGGAACTGGGGAAAACACTCAGTATTACTCCACTGTGCTCCATTCCAATGGGCTAAACTTGCAATTATGCAGCTCACAACACACAGAGTAAACTACACATCTGGCAACATCAGTATTTACTGAGTGTAGTATTACTCTCAGAGACGTTATCTCTGTTAGAGGATGTACCAACCCTCCACTACCGAATGATTGATTCAAACTCTTTGTTGGATAGTCTTAGTTACCTAGAACCCTGACCATCATGTTCATTAACAGTGGTGTAATGATATTTGGCCATGGTAGTCTAAAGAAGTAACAGGCAAAGGTGTATAATTAAAAAATGCCATCGCAGGACTTCACATAACAATTTCATACTGATTGGCATTGATCAACAGCCATCCTGAAATATCGACTTTCATACTAATTGTAAGGAAGCTAGTAATAGTTTACTACACTAGTTAACCCAAAATAGCACCAGGAGTAAGTTTTCAATTTGCAATAAAGATATAATGGCCAACCAGAGTTGTTATTTTTTTTGCAAGAAAAGAACACTTGGATGAACACTAAATATACAGATATTGGTACACTAGATATTGGAACCAAACAATAGAATTCACAAACATTGATAAACACACAACAGGCATACACAATACCACATAGGAACACTTTGAGCTTTTAAATTTGGCTAGTGCGCATATGAATAGGAGGTGACAAAAGGTGGTGTAAAAAATGATTACTACACTTTTTCACAAGGATATTATTATTATTTAATGATTCATTCTAAGCAAAGTAATGTTGTGTATAAGGTGCTAAAAGAGAGCCTACGTCTTTTCCTACTTGTTCTTGGTTGCTGTACTTATAGAAGTTGAACATGCTTTAAACTCGGTGCAATTTATCCTGCAGCTACCCACTTTCTGAGTGTAAACAAACTAAATATTTTAAGACACACTGTGAAAACTATCCTATTTGGGACTATGAAGTAGTCTGGTGTACAGAGGTCAACCACATTCAATGAGCACAACTTTGGGTTATCTTGGATAATTTGGCTTAAAATTTCAAATGTAATAAAAATTGTCATCCGTCAGTGGTGAAAGGCTCTGGTTAACATTAGAAAGGCACAGAAAAGTTGCTTTAAAATTAGTGTTGAATAGGATCATCACTAAGTATTCCTGCATCACCTGCAATGTACTGGGATCTCCGTAGTCCCCGATCGTGCACAACAAAAGGACACACAACCCTTCTTACATAATCAAATCAAAATACTACACTCAAACACAGTATGCCAGAAGAACACACGAACAACAGTAAATCACTACCTGACACAATAGAACTACCTACCCCAAAGGAAATATATTTGCTTGGAACAACATTCCTACATCCATCAACTATATTGTCTGCCCTTCATCTTAGTGTTCTTGTCCACTACTTACATCTCAAAAATAATTACCTTAATTGAAAAGGGTAAACGATTGGTTTCAATTTAGGGTGACATAAAAAGCTAGAGCTAGGGTAAAATTAAGAATAATCTTAAGGAAAAACAAGTCAAACTGCAAAAAGACAATGTTGAACTCTTGAAAGTAGAGGCAGGAAATTACGTTCTTCCACTCACTTTACTGCTTTTTTTATTCACTAGAGGAGATGCAGAACCACTATTTTTATTTCAATCAAAACTTGCATACCAACTAGTAGTGTTGAAACAAGCAACTGCTGTAAGGAACGCTTCCAAATATTCCAAATCCTCCTTGAATTCTTTCACGAAAGTGTGATGGTCTAATGTTCTACAGCTCGGTCAACAGCAACACAGATAAGCTTATATCAAGCGTTGCAGATACCTGAAGCCTGCAACAGCAGGTTTGACCCTGAATTATTGAGACATTACTCTCAAACATAATCCATGCTCATCCTTGAGAGTGACCAAGCAAGAATAATATCCTGCTTGAGTTCACACCTGTATGAAGTTCAGAGTTGCCAAACAACAAAACATAAGAACACCATTTATTCAGAGGTGTAAAATAGCACAGTGACATATTTGTCATTGTACCTCCAATCTCAATCCACATCAATGCCTCAGTCTGAGAGTGGGGGTCTCTGAAAATCACAAATTTGCCATTATTACACCACCATGAAGAAATTTGACATGGATCTTAATCCACTTTTCTTTTAAACCTTGATGGAATGAAGTTACTAGGAATCATTCTTTTTCTTTTCATCCGAAGTGTTAGTCTTAAATCAATCACACCTATGCAAGTCACCCATAGTCCATGCTGCAATAATGCACCACCTTGACTACTGCAATAGAGAAACCCCACAAAATCTCTCAAGAATCAAAAGCTTAATACTTTTCAATTAACCTACCTACAGACAGGTTTAGCAAGAGCTCATGTTGTTACACTACACACCACACACCCAATACAAAAACACACACAGACACATAAATATACAAAAAGATAGAGAGGGGATTTTCGACCGCCCTTTTCAGTCCATGCTATCAGTCATTTGATTGGCTTTAGACAGTTGATAAAATAGCAGTCTATCAGTGTTTGTATCGGCCCATACCATTTAGTGGATGTGAATGTTTTGAAGGAATAGTTCACAAATGTAATGATTTAGGGCTAGATGTAGGTAATTATAAATTACCGATTCGAAAATGCCAAATGTTACCGATTCAGTATTTTCGAATCGGTAATTGCAATGTAGAAAATAATTCAGTAAAAAATACTGAATCGGTAAGATTCGGTATTTACCGAATTGGTATTTACCGATTAGGTATTAGCCATTGATTCCTATGGGCCTGGAGGCCCATAGGAATGAATGACAATTACCGAATCGATAATTACCGATTCAGTAAAATTGGGAAAAAGTCAAGGGTGGCAGGGTGTCACTTTGACATGCTGTTGCACCCCTGATTAGTGCTGGTGTGCACATGTGGCATACATACATGCCCTAAGGGCATGTTTGTCTGTCACATGGCACAGGTGTAAATGCACATTTATGCATTCACGTAGGAATTCCTTATTCCAGTAAATAACAAATTCTTAAAGCCCAGAAGCACTGTTTACAGTGCTTCCTACATCTCATTTACCGATTCAGTAAATACCGACTCGGTAAATGATGATTCGGTAAATACAGAATCTGTAAATACCGATTCGTTATTTACCGAATCGGTAAAATAGCCTCCTACATAGGAAAAGGCTTTTACCAGTCGGTAACGGCTGATTTCGGACGTTACCGACCAGTAAAAAGCCCACCTACATCTGGCCCTTAGTTCCTCTACATATTATTTTTCACCTTTTTTAAATGGACCCCACAAGCTGCCCATTGACTTGGTGCCAGCCCAATGCACTGAATTCCAATCCCCAGCCCATCCTACTCTGGCGCTTCCCCACACTGCATTCATTTTAGATTTGTTTGTCGAGGGCACAATAGCTGCAAAGTGCTACCAGGTCATTCCTTTCACTTTAAAGCACACCTGGGCCCTTTATTTTTCATTATTAATTTATTATCTCAACATAACCATGTGCCATGTTGTAATGGTAAAGTAAAAAATGGTCGCCAGTGCATCGTGATGCATGGTGAAGCATATATGTGCCTGCACACATCTGCACAATTTGTGGCCATTGTGGAATTTATAACTTTGCTGCCATATGCTCACATGTGCTCACATTAATTTTCCACCAGAAGGACACGGAACTTCAATAACAATAAGCACTGGCAAAGCCTATAGGTTAGTGTTTGCATTGTATGAACAAGACTCATTAGATGATTTCCCAATGTGTTCTAGGTATAGCACTCCAATCTCAACACAGAAGAACAAAAATCACTACAGTGGTGCTTCATCAAGGTATTAATTGGCTTTGACACCTTCTTCTTGGCTCACAAGGAAACTGATGACATATTTTTAGCTGTATGTACAGATTTCAGTAATGTATACTGAGCACAGCAAGCATTTGTCCTCAACTCCTCAATGCACCAAAGGATGCATTCCTTCTGTCTTCTCTCCTGACTATGTAAATAAGGTAACAATATTCCCCTGCTTCTTTAATCATAACCTTTAAAAGAAAATATTAACATGAAAGCACAAGGTAATGTTTATTCACTTTGGTCTCCCACTAACTCTATTATTTTGAGATTTTTTTGTGGCAATTTTCTAAAATCTCTTGTGTTCTCATGAACATCATTTGCTAAAACACTGCTTAACATGAACTCCAATTCAATGTTGGGAGAGCCACGGTACTGAGAAGAATTTCTCAATACAGATGGGGAGAGGGTCTGAAAATGAGGAATGTCACTCTTGGGTGAGTGAGGGCCGAGCAGCTGTTTAAAGAGCATTTTCAACAGTTCCATAATCTCAGGTGGGAACACACTTTTTTTGCCTCTATGTGGAAAAAGCATCTCAAGATGTCCATAATTGGGTTCCATCCAACATAAGTCATTCAGAGTAAGGTGAGTCATGTTTCCTAAGTCACCACACATACTCCTTAAACTGCCTTCATTTTCCTTACTAGATCAAACATAGTAATTCTTCAGAACGAGGTTACACATGAGATGCCCATCCTTTCTCCTAAACTTCATAGTCCCACAACATTATACCCCCACCTTTTCAATTGTAACCTAGACGAACCTCAAGACATTTTAAAAGAATTGACCAACACTGGGGGATACCTTTGCTTTTTCGGTCAGAACTAAAACAGACCCATGATAACCACTATATAGATTTAAAAAAGGCATTTCAATGGCTTCATCGGTGTTGATGTATTTTGTCTGTCTTACCCTACACTGGCTTACTGACCTATCCACAGAAATGTTCATACCCAGCCACTCAAGCAAGCCACCCAAGCACTCTCTAACCAGACTCTTTGTGAAATCGTCCTTTTTATTTCGATAGCTGAAGGAACGTTCTCCTTTTTAAACTACAATGACACCGAAAAGAAACCGGGCAACTGCCTCCCCATTTGCCTTCAACTCTACACCCATTGAATTGACAGGTGGCTGACCTTTATGCGCAAACCACATCGCCTCCTCTAAAATGCTATTAACAAAATGGCATTCATCTAGAAACACATTCTACTATTAAGCTGTACTTATGGAGGACTGAACCCAATCACACTATCCTGACTCTCTAATGTGAACTAATGTTATATGACCAGAATAACCCTTAAACATCACTCCCTAGCAATAACGACTGCAATACACACCACCTAGACAACTGCAGCAATCCACTCTCAAGAACTGAATATCTTTGTTATGTGTCCTATAAGACACTCAATAATAATTTACTGCACTCTTGAGACAATAATACTGTTCACAAACAATCTGCTCTATTGCTCAAAACCACAAATGTTCAGTTGACATAATAGGGTTTAATGCATGTAGTGTTGGTAGGGCTTGCAGGTGCCTCACATCAAAGCAATTTCAGGAATGTTAAGTGGTTTTTAGACCCTGGATTTAAGTTGAATTTCACTTTCTGATTAGCGCAAGACAGCTTTTATGTTTAAAGTAGATATTCAAAATCTTTCCTCTATTGACAGTTATGAAGTTTGCATTTGTCTTTTCACAATCAGACCTTTAAATTGTTGACCTCACTGACAAACAATGAAAACCTTAATCCAATTTTAAATTCCATCAGTCAGAAGAAAAGTAAGCTTTAGATTATATTAAATTGTATATTAATTTGTAGTAGTGTAGATGAAGATTTCAATATGTTTTCAATATCTCTTACTTTTTAACATGCCTTTTACAACATTAATAGGTCAACGACCTAAACAGACCTGCTTTGGGATAGCAGTGTATGGTATACTGCCTGTCTATGGGCCTTCTTTTAGAGTTTGAGGACATGGTGCTCTGTCACAAATGTGAAGGATATCCCAAATGCTGTATTATAGGTTCTTTACATCCTATGGCATCTATAATAAGGTGGAAGTGAAATCCATCACCACCAAGCTCTAAATCAGCCCCTCAGTTTCTTACACTTCCTCCTTAGTTTTGTCCAAAGTGCTTAAAAGGGACTGAACAACAGACACTACTGCTTTATATAAAATAAGTACATAGTTACAGTTGCCACCAGAGACAGATGTGGACTAGAAACTGGTGCACTGTAAGACCTTTCATTACAATTCTAAGTTTAATTCACACGTGGGTTTTGCTTTCATCTACCATTTCTGTTTCTGAAGTAAATCCGAGTCCTCTTTTTTTCTGTTGAAATTGTTTACCATCTGAAAATCTTGGAACCTAACAACCCTAATTGATTGTCTCGTTGCCACAGTCTCTAAACACTGCAATTAAAGCAATCAACCCTGGACCCTTTATTGCTTTTGATTCTATAATTGGAATCGAGGTAAATGGACATAGAGCTGTGTGCTCAGCTGCATGAGGTTCAATAGCAGGCCGATATGATTCATCTGGTTGTTAACATTTTGTTCTCAATATGTGTGATAAATTCGATTACCGTGGAAGCTTTCACAGTTCTTTAAAAATGTAAGTAATTATGTTAGAGCAAGAAAATTGGAAAGGGTATTTAGCTGCAATACAACGTCCTTTATATAAACCGGATATCGACACTGATCGAAAATAAAATCGATAAGTACTTTTAATGCATAACAACCTTCAATTAGAAGCTATATCGTGTGGCAGCATTATGCAACAACCGGGAAAAATATGCGCATTTTAATCCATAAAGAAAGAAATACTAATCACCGAAATTATATTTCATTAGAAGAACTGTTACTTTTAAGCATTTTTCCAAGTGCTAGGGAGTGCTCAAGAAAAAGCCCACGTTCTAAACAAATTTAACCTAAAAATTAAAAGGTGCTGAAAGTTATTTCAACTTGTATCTTCACTTGTAAGAAAAGATACCTCATTGTTACAATCAATAGATCTCATAAAAAATCCAATGTGCACTTTCACCAAGTGGATGTAAACAGACAAGCAATCAGAATATAGATCAACTCCTGCCAAAGTTTCTGATGGATTGAAATTGACAGAGCCATGTCCCATCAAGACCCACCTTAGTTTTATGCCTAATTGAAAAAAAAAACACACAAAAAAAGAAAAGTCACATTTTTCACAATCCTGGGCTACATGTTTTGGTCTTGCACTTTTCATGTTTTTAGTGAGAGAGACTGTGTTTAATGTGGTTATGTTTTGATACTCAGTACAGAATATATGTGGGTCTGCGCTAGAAGAACTGACAAGATGGAGAAATCAGTTGTCCGGCTTTAACTGTATCCCACATGGTTGGCCTTATGAAAAATATTTCTTTACTTGTAAACATTAGGACCGTATTGTGCTCCTTCAGATTTATAGTGCTGCACAAAGTGTGTTAATGGGACTCTATGTAAAGTATTGCGACTAAGAAGAGTGTAGTTCACTATCCATGTAGTGCACTAGTCTTAATAGCGTCAATTCTAAGAAAGACGATTTCCCAGTTACCACAAGCTTTTTTTAGGTTTTTTGATCTAAAGTATTTCTTTATTTCTAGCTTTTATGATTTTTTTGTGCCATGTACATGATTACACTTATGTTCTCGCACTTTATAATTGTCTTAGTTTGATGTATTTACAGTTAATAAAACCCTATTTTATGAGTAGCGTGGACTTTTATTTCTATTTAGTGATCGTTGAAATCAGAGAGGACTCTAAAGGATTTCAAGTATTAGTCTTACAGGAATAGTTCCACATTTGTAAAAAAAAAATGCACAATTCCTGTCAATTTGCTACACACTTTGTCCATGGCGGAGATGAAGTCTTTCACCGTGATCAGCCTTTTCTTTTACTGAATGGTAAGTCCATCGTTAAGTTTTTTTGATGAGTAAGTTTTTTTTATGAGATACAATCTTCTTTTCAGTAGTCAAATTAAACATTGCAATTAATATTTACGTGAGAATTTGAAAAACCCCAGTCTTGGTTTCACATGACACAAACAAAACATTCTGCAACTTAATGATGTATTTGCCTATTAAGTTTGCCCAACATCCTCTACCTGCATGCATTGGGGAGGGGGGAGTTGTATCTAATAGGAAGGAAAATATAAAAATCACACTGGTGCGATCCCCAGTGCAATACACGTTCGAGGTAAATGCTGTTTGAGTTTCTGCTCTGAATTATACACTTGAAAATTAAAGGGTAATAATGTGAGATAACTTTGTTTGCGCTTATTTTGCCAGATATATTTTCTATATTGTATGTCATTTTTTCTCTCCAACAATGCTGCTAGCTGCCCTGCAATGCCCACTATCATAGCACGGTTTTGCCCTCACTGCCACTGGTCTGGTCCATACCGATGTATAAAAAAAAGGGAGCGAAACAAGATTATTACCAACATCCTGGAAGAATAAGCAGAATATTCCAAAAATACCACGGTACCCTTGGCAATGCTTTCATGCTTTCAAATTCTCAACAAAACTCCACCCTCAATATTAGTGGATTGCATGTGTCATCAAAAGTCTTATCTCTCATCGAGAATCATTCATCAATTCCCCATTATTTCCAGCCAACAGTTTCATTAGATAATTCTCAAAATCCACTACTATGAGGTATACCAACACTATACTACTCCTTACTCCGCTGCCACACTACTACAGAGCCAGGGCACCACAATTGAACTGTAAGAAATTGGGTTATTTTCAGGAGGGTGGAAACCCCACTCATAAAATAACCAAAATCCTTCTCAGGATGAGCCATAAAAATGACTAAATTGACCTGTGCTTAACTCTCTGGTGGGTTGCCATAAAAGCAGTAAGGCTTAGCTTAGAGGCATATTTTTAAGGATTTATGCAGCACACAAACAAAAATAAAGTGAAAACATAACACAAGAAAACTCCCAAACTAATTTAGAACAATAAAGACTATTATAATAAATAATATGAGACCAAAACAACACATATACAACTGGTAGAGTCAGAGATATGCAACTTCAAAGGTTTAGATAAGTATAGTGCCCAAAATCACAAAGCGCCACTAACATTCACCTAGTCATGCTAGACTGGAGGAAAGTCACAAGTTCATGCAGTGAGGGCCATATACAGTGACCAGGTTAGTCCCACCGAAAAAGTTACCTTCTCAAAAGTTAGTGGGAAGGACCAAAACTTCAAGATTTCTTATTCCAGCCAAGAGTCCTGGGGAGTCACCTCTTGGGACTCAGGTACTCACTTTAGAAGATGTCAGCAGTGCTCAGGCAGGTCTAGTTGCAGGTCCTGGCAGGTCCAGTTGCAGCAAGTCATATGGGCAGTTGCAGAGAGAATTCTGGAACTTGTTGTGCCCCTCTAGCTCAGAACAGGTGCTCAGCCAACTGACCCTTGGAGTCACTCAGGTTGCCTGGGATGAAGGAAGCAGGTCCAGTTTTCCTTTACAGAGATCGGGCAGGCCTCAAACAGCATAGCAGTCTTCTAGGAAACAATGCAAGCCTCAAGCAGCAGGGCAGTCATTTGAAGAAGCAGGTCAGTGCTCAAGTGTGCAGTGAAGTCATATGGAAAGCAAGGTAGGCCTCAATCAGCAGGAAAGTCCTCTGGGGAACAAGGCAGTTCTTCCTTTGTAATATCCGCAGGTCCAAGAGTGTACTGAAATGTGGCTCAAGAGGTCCAAAATTTAGACCTAGTGCCATATTTTGAAGTGGGGGAAGATTCTAGACTGCCCCAACATTTGGTTCTGGAAAGTTCCTTTCTTCCCTTGCCCAGGTTCAAAGCGGTCCAGGGTTACAAAAGACTGGTATCAAGATCCTTTGTGAGTGCGCTGGAGGCAGCCATTTCAAATGTAAGTGGAACAGGGAACAGCTCCTTCTCACCCATTCCTTGTTTCTCATCTCCTCCATTATCAGTCATCCCTGATTCACTTTCACTCATTCCTCACTTCTCATCCCTGTTATCTCTTTCCCATCATACCTCATTTATCATATATCACTTTTCATTCATTATCCCACAACCATCAACCATCACACCGTACCATTTATCTATCATTATTCACTTCTTATGCCCAATTCCCATTCCTCATCATCCATTACTACTCATCTTTCAATCCTCATATCCCATCCCTACTGCTCATCCCTCATTCATCACCCCTCAACCCCTTATCCCTCACTTTTCAGTCATTCTACATCCATCAATGAACATTCATCATCTCTCTCTACTCAACCCTCTTTCCTCACATCTCACCCCAACTGATCTTCTTGTATCATCATCCTTCATCTATCATTACTTGCTACTCATCCCTCATTCTTCAATTCTCATCTATCAATAAATCAACCAATCTGGATTTATGAAGTGCTGTTAATCAACCGATGGATTTCCAGGCGCTTGCAGCCCCTGGAGGCTTATTCAAACAGCTAGGTCTTGAGGGCCATTCGGAATTCTGAAAGTGAGGTGATGGTAGAGAGGTGTGTGGGAAGGCTGTTTCAGGTCTTTGCTGTGATGTGGGAGAAGGAGTGTCCTCCTCTTCTACTTCGGTAGCATGGCCAGTATATTGCTTGGGATGAGTTTGAGCTAATTAGTGTGAGTGAAAGTGCAGAGCTTACCCTAGTGTCCTAGGGTGACAGAGATATGGGACCCAAGGCTCACATGCCTAGTAATACAAAAAAGTATAAGCAGTGGGTCATAATCAATGGGCAGAGGGTGGAGGATCTAAGAGACACAGGAGCCAGCATGATTAATGTCCGTTGTCATCTGGTGTCCTTGGAGCAGGTGATTCCTAATGTAGTCCACCAAGTTGTTGTAGCTGACAACCACGAGAGCCAATTTCCTGTGGCTCTGGTTCCCTTGGATGCTATTGGGGTCTCAGGTACCTTAAGGGTAGCTGTGAGTCCACCTATGCCTGTGGATTGTCAGCTTGGTAACAACCTGTGGCACACCATCAATAAAGATGAGAAGCATTGTCTCACTTGAAGATGCATTGGTTGCCTGACCACATGATCCATGGCAGCCCAAGAGGGAAGTCAACAGGACCTGGAACCCAGAAAAATGGCCTAGCTACCTGCAAAAAAAAGAAAGGGCAGGGGTGTTAAAACCAGTCCCTGAGACTCCCATGGCTGAGAGAAGACTGTGGCTGAGGGTAACACCTCAGAACCTAAATGGGAGGATATTGCCGCCCTGGGGGACCTCCCGGATCTGACCTGCTAGCAAGCTGAAGCGGGGTCCTCCCAGGCAGAGTTCTGAAAAGCCCAGAAAGAGTGGCCTACTCTTTAGGGCCTGCAACAGCAGGCCAAGGTCCAGGTAGCTGCCAAACCTCTGCTGATCACCTGATTTATTGGGAGATTTATCTACTGTATAGTAACCCTAGGGTTGATGAGCCTGGATCAACACATGTGCTTGTGGTCCACCAGTGCTACAGGGCCTTCCCACTGGGTTTGGATCTTCTGGTACCCTAGGCAGAATATATTGGGCTGGCCATTACCTTTTCAGGTCTGGTCACAATTTCTATAGGGCCTGCATGAAAACAATCTCAGATGCATTCTGCAGCTCGTGTCCTAATTGCCAGGCCAGTGGGAAGTCAGTAGAAAAGCAGAAGGCTCCCCTAGTTCTCAATCCTGGCATAGGCACCCCCTGTGAGTAGGTGGGCATCAACACTGTTGGGACCCTGGACCCCAAGACTGCCTTAAGCAACTGGTTCATAGTGGTCTTGGAGGACTATGCCAACTTTTGAAAAAAAAACTCTACAGTTTTTTAGCAACTTTATTTAAAAAGGACAATTGAGTGTGAATTAGTGACACCCCCCAAATCTGGGGACAGCGCATCATGTGACTCAGTACACAAAGTCCATACCTCTGAGGTCAGTGACTGTGCCTGCAGTGGGCAGATCATTGGTGGGGATCTTTACCCGGGTCTATTACCCCATGAAGGTGGTGTCTGAATGGGGCACCAACTTCATGTTAGCATACAAGATGTCAATGTGGGATAAGAGTGGGTAACCTGCAAGCTCCCACAACCTACCACCCCCCGAACGATGAATGGACTTGTTAAACCTTAAAGTCATGATCATGGGCTGGTCAAAGTCCTTGAGGTGAAAGTTGGATGTCCTCTAGCCATACCTACATACCTATTGTTTGCTCGCTGAGAGGTACCACAGAAGGGAGTAGGGTTTAATCTCTTTGAACTCCTCTTTGAACCCCCCTCAGAAGGGCTCTCAGGCTCATGAAGAGGAGTAGGAGCAAGCTCCCAAGAAATACCTACCCTATGTAGTCAGTTAAATGTTGGCTCTCAGAACTCTAATGAAGCAATTTTGGAACAAAGCCACTGAGAACCTGAAGGCCAGCCAGGAAGTCATGAAACTCTGACATAACCAGACGGCACTCTGGTTGAGTTTCAACCTATATGACCAAAAGGAGGGGAGGTAGTGGATCAGGCTATGATCCAAGAGCTCAAATTATCATTCACGGAAAATTGAGAATGGGAGGTCCAGCCATAGTCAGAGCCCCAAAGACAGCAACTGACAAACGCGACTAGGCTGTTCCTAGAAGAAGAAAGAAGGGAAAGAAAGTGGTCACGGGAAGGGCAGGGATAGTGCCCAGTGGAGGGCTACCCTGGGTATCCAATTTGTTGGATGTAATGGCCTCACACACCCTTGCGAGTGTCATGCTTCATCATTGGCCATGCTCCTCATTGGGCAGGCGTGCAATGCCCAACGGGCTCACCTCAAAGAGGGGCTCTTTGGCGGAGATCTTTTATTCAACTGCCTATGGGTGAAGTGCGGGTGAGGGGCCAGAAGGGAAGGGATAGTGTAAGTGAGTTTAAAATGTGGCACAAGGTACCGGAGATCAATTTATTCTGGTGGTCCCCTGCCACAAGTAAAAACAGTAAGTAGCCTGTGATCGAAGAAAATTAGGATTCCACGTCACGATCCAGGACTACAGTGCATATCGTGTGGTCAATGCGTTTCTCGCCTAAGCACAATGGCTGCGATTCTTCAGGACCTAATCAGTAACTACTATCACAAACAAACATGACCTAACAAAGTATCAGTTTATGTTTTCAGTTGTACTACCTGTATGGTACCTAGTCAGAAAGTGTGGGTGTTGGAGCCAGTGGAACTCCGGGCCTTGCAGGATTGGTTGACCGGGTCCTCTGAGCTGAAGGAGTATAAGAGGCCAGTTACCTACCGGGTAGATCTGAAGACCCCAAGGAATCCTTTAAGGGTTCTGTATGTCAACCACCTCAGCCCTACTTTGAGAGGTCTAAGTTCCTGCTGATAAATTATGGGAGAGTGAATCTCTCACTGACCTCTTGTCTTCCAAGGAGCAGGATGGATCAGTAAAAGGAATTGTCCTATCTTGTACTCTAACCACAGCGCAACAGAAAGACTGTCACCACTTGCTGGACAGATTGTCTCCCTATTCTCACTCACCCCAGGGCTCACCACTTGGTGCATCCATGGCATTGACACCCAGGACAGTATACCTGCTCAAACAAAATTTCCATGCTGTCTGACAAACAGAGGGTCAGCATTAGATACTCAAAATACTGTAGTTAAGGGTGATTTAGCACTCCCAACAGTCCTTGGTCCAATTCAGTGGTTCTATTTCCCAAGACGGCCCCACCAGGTGCCACACCAGAACTCCTGTTATGTGTGGACTATAGAGAGTTCAATGCAGTCACTAAAACTGGTGCTCACCCCATCCCCTCAGCTGATGAGCTCATTGAGCAGTTAGGAACAGGCAAGTTCCCAAATAGGTTTGACTTGACATCAGGATATTGGCAGATTGCTTTAACTGAGGAGGTTAGGAGAGGTCCGTGTTCTCCACCCCAGACGGTCACTGCCATTTTTGGGGATGTCCTTTGGGTTAACGGATTTTCCTGACACCATTCAAAGGTTGGTTAATCGGGTCCTGATAAGGATGAGGCTTTCAGGGCCACCTATCTAGATGACATTGCGGTCTTCAGCTCCAGCTGGAAAGATCACCTGTTCCACCTCCTGGAAGTGCTTCAGCCTTGCAAAAGGCAGCCATGACTGTCAAAGACTCAGACTGAGGTGAGAGGAGCCGGTACAGGTAAGCGCAGTGGGGTGGGGCGCAGACGGGGTGGGATGGAAGGGGGCGAAGTCGACATATGACAGAATAGATATAATTAAATAAATAAATATTATCTATTCTGTCATCTGTTGACTTTCCCTCCACCGCAACCCGCGCTACCGGCCCTTCCTGTTCCAGCAGCTGTGTGTTGAGATTCTTCTTAGGCCTCACCGGTTACTACAGGAGGGCTGTGGTACCATTGTTTTCAATCTAGCCTGGCTGATAGCAGAAAAAACGGTCCCAGATTGCTTGTTTTCGGTCTAGGAAAGACATGGCTTGGCAGTTCGGGCTGGACTGTTCCCATGAGGCACAGGGTCAAGACTGATTTGCATATGGCTGTGTCTGAACTGGGCTGGCGAAGTGAGCTACAGAACGATGATGGATTCAACCCAGATCTGTGACTGGGGGTGAGTGTCTGAAAAGGTTCAGCGCTTAGTCCATCATCTCCTTGTTTTTGCTGTGGTATCATTGTTGCCCACTTGACAGAGCTGACTTTTATGAAGCATCCCAAGAGGGATATCTAGATGGAGGCATGCCAGAATGCTTTTGACACCGAAAAGGCTGCCATATGCATGGTACCAGTTCTCAAGACACCCAAATTTGCCAAAGAATTAATGGTCCAAAAAGACTCAACTGAGCATGCATTGGGGCTATGGTCTCACAACTGAGCGATGAGGGTGTGTACTTAAAGCTTTCATCAGTCAGAGGTTTCTTCCCAGGGAACCAAGGCGGAGTGTATTCAAAGGGAAGCCTTTGTAGTGGTCTTGGCCCTGACGAAGTTGAGACCATACTTGTTTGGGACTCACTACTGGGTTCAGACAGACCACAGACCCCTCAGGTGTTTCATGAAGATGAGAGTTGAGAAACCCACACTGCTGAGGTGGTCCATCTCCCTGTAGAAAATAGACTTTATGATGCAACATTGCTGTGGAACTGACCACACTAATGCTGATGTTTTTTCTCCTTATCTATGAGAACTCACACGAGGGAGGGTAGTTCTCTTTGCTTTCAGCTGGGGAGAACTCATGTTAGATCTGATATCCTTGGTATGGTATCTCCCCAAATATGTCTTCACCACTTCTGTTTTGCAGATTTTTTCTTCTGTTGTCGTTAGGTTGTGCACTTTAACACTGCCTATCAGTGCTAAAGTGCATGTGCTGTCCCCTTCAAATAAGGTAAAATTTGACACAATTGGCACATTTAGTTTCATAAGGTCCCAGTAAGTGGTACAACCTGTGCCCAGGGCCTGTTAATTGAATACCCCCAGCCAGTCTGTGTTATAATTAACAGGATGAACCCTTAAACCCTAAGAACAGGGATATTTACAATGCAACAAATAATGTCATCTTAGTAAAACATAAATAGCGAATAATTACCATCGATCTCTTTTGTCTAAGAGTTTGCCACCTTGCACCAAATAATACTTGACAGAGATATTCGATCAGACTCTACCAAAGACATGTTTATACAAAAACGTTTTCAATCTCTCATGAAACCGAAGGAGGGCGTTTTCTCTTTGCATCCATTCTGGGAATCCGTTCCACAACTGCGGTATCAAGACGGAGAAAGCCCAACCACCCACGGTCTAGACGTGTCAGCAAAGTTGCCTCACAGGAGCGAAGACAGAATCCCGGTACACATCGCTTTAGACGGTCCTTAATATACACTGGTACCGTCCAATACAGGGTCTTATGTGAAATGCATAAACCCTTGAACCTGGCCTTTACTGGGAGCAAGTGTAATTGTTGCAACAACGGCAAGACATGTGCAAGTCTAGATAGATTGTATATTAATCTTGCAGCATAATTCATGATTACTTGGAGCTTATCCAGCAGCTTGTCTGTGAGCCCAATGTATAAAGCATTGCCATAGTCCAGCCATGACACAATCAGTGCTGCCCCTACTGTTTGTATAGTTGAGAAGGATAGAAGAGGCACCAGTTTCTGAAGCTGCCTAAGTAGGTCCATTCAGCTTCTCACCACTGTCTTCACCTGCCCGGTCATTGCCAGATTCTTATCCAATTTAATACCAAGGCTCTTCATAACAGGCACAGATTTCGGGGTAACACCTAACTCCTGAGGCCAAAAACCATCCATCCAGGGGTTACCATTGGTGGTGATTGGCAAGACCTCTGTCTTTTCTGGGTTCACTTTGAGCGAATTAGCTGTCAACCAGTTCACCGTAAACCTAAAGATATTCTGCAAGGTCAACTGTGCTTGCCTAGAGTTATCAATCTGCAGGATCAGCTGCATGTAATCTGCATAATTAAACAGTTGGCAGTTCAGCTGCGCTAGTGCCGCCACCAAAGGCTGAAGATAGATATTAAACAATTAATTGGTTCATGAGGGGAAAAGGATATAGTTCAACACAAGTATGTAAGCACAAACAGTAATGCTCAAAGCCAAATCAAATAACACCTCCAGGTAGAGTGCAGAAAGAACTTATTTTAAAAAAACAATAAAAGCAAATTAAATATCAGCATATTACAATATCACCAAATATGTGCATACAATGTGACAGGGCTGTGAAAATCTGCGAAAAAAGGTGCAAATGGCTTTATACAAGGAAAGGTGAACAAAATAATTGTTGTTGTATTACTTCCACACAGTGTCACAAAGGGGGCTTAGGTGTGAACAGGATGGGGCATCCTGATAGGATGACTGGGAAAAGGCTGCATCCAGCCACAAATTCTATTTCAAGTGCCCTTGCTTCCTTCACATAGAAAGGAGCATGGCAGGCCCTGCCTTTTGTCACCCCAGACAGTTTCGTGCCGTGATAGGGGAAGAACTTTTCAGAATCAGGTGTGAGGGTAGGACATGGAGTCCCCTCTACCAGTGATTAATTTGTGCTGGTGCTTTCCAGTGCTCAGCACCGGCACTTATTTCTCAGGGCCGGGTCTATAGAATTTAGAGCCATGGGCATACTCCAAAGGAGTGTTGGAGGTTCTGACTTTTTATTGGTTGAGTTTCTTTAGTTGCTTGAGCCAGTGAATTACCTGTACAGAAAACTCATGATATAGTGTGATTCGGTTGAAGTCATTAACTTCAATTGGTGATATAGGCGGCAAGCTATCCCTCAGTCATCAGTGGGAGGTGTGATTTGCAACCAGTGCTTAGTTTGAGTTGTGGTTTCTGTGCTCGATCCGGCACTTGATTCTCAAAACCAGCGCTTGTGACAGCTGCCACAAGGTGGCACTGTCTGGCTAATTTGGAGGTGACCACACAGTAGGTAATTATTCATTCAATAAACATTAAAATTACTATTACCTTCCACCTAAGCCATTCTTATAGTTTTGGGGGCCTGAAATAGTCTGAATAGTCACACTTGTGAGAGTGTGATGGTTAGTACTTGTGTTGTTTCTATTGTTGGCAGCATAGCAGGGGCTATGTGTGGAGGAGTGTGGCTCAATGGTTAGAGCGGCAGACCTTGATGCAGAGTTCTGGCCAGGGACCAGGGTTCGATTCCAGCCTCGGCGGGTCTCTGGCTCATAAATTCCGCTGACTGGATATTCTCGCCTCAGTGCCTATTCTAATCATGGGTCCCACGCTGCAACTCTGGGCAATAGCTTGCTTAGCCTCCACAACGGCCCCCCTACAGCGCTGGGGATGCCTGGCTGCACCCCGGGGATGCCCAGGAGTGGACATTGCACGGGGAAAAGCCAAGACGGGTTCCCTAGCGGTATGAGTACAGCGCCAGGACACACTGCTTGCCGGGGTATCAGTGCGCTTTACAAATACGTTTACATTTACATTTACATATGTGTGTTGCAAGCTGTAGTGGCCTCTTGACGAGAGCCCCGGCACTTACTATTTTACAAATTAAGCACTGCCCCCTACACAAAGGCTGGCATCAGGGATAAATAATGGAAGGCAATAGCTATTCATGGGAACAGTCCTAGACCTGTGGAAGATGCTGCATAAAGGACTACCTTGCTGTCTGAGAAGGAAAATGTGACCGGTTTGCTTTCATTCCATGCTACCCAGAGTGACTCCAAGGGTCAGTCGTCTGACATCCTGTGTGAGTTATATAGACACAACAGCCTCCCTGTGACAGCCCAGCTGATCTGCTGCAACTGGACCTTCCTCTACTGTAAGTGGAGCTGCCAGAGCCATGCTGTCCACTACTGGAGGGAGTTCCCGACTCCCAACAGGTGCCCACCCCTGGTCCAGGACGCTTGGCTGATATCAAAGTGTACTTCTTCTAAAGAAAAGGCTGAAATCCCAAAGTTTGACTCCTCGCTTCTGGTCATGCACGTCTGCATCAAAGCTCTGCTGCAAGCAATGATTTGTATTTGTATTTGTATTTCTATTTGTATTGTGTATTTATAGAGCGCAACTATCGCTCCGGAAGGAGCATGCTGGCGCTGGATAGCTAGTGAACAAACAGTAAGTAAGGAAGAATTAGATAGCGGCCATGACATATTCGTCTGGGAGATTGAAAATCCAGGTTTTTAGTTGCTTCCTAAACTGGTTTTCTTGAGTCAAAAGTCTGACATTCTTGGGCATGGAATTCCAGGCTCTAGAAGACAGATGGGTCAGGGTCTTACCACCTTTAGTTATGAGGTTAAATTTAGCTGGTTTAATCAGATTGTCATTAGAGGATCGTAGCGTCCTGGAGGGGTTGTAATGTGGGTAACGCCTTGTAAGATACTTAGGGCCTGTGCTATTAAATGCCCTAAAGGCGATGATTAAGATTTTAAATAGTATCCTTTTATGCAGAGGTAGCCAGTGGAGGGTTTTCAAAGCAGTGGATGCTGAAGATTTCCTTGGTAGTTTTAGTACTAATCTGGCTGCTGAATGTTGGACACTTTGGAGTTTTTTTCAGTGTGGATTTTTTCACACCCGCCATCAGACCATTACAATAGTCGAGGCGGGCGAGGATTAAAGCCACTGCTACTGCCTTTCTTGAGTCAGTGGGTAGGAAGTCAAAGAACTTTTTAAGAGATTTTATGATACCAAAGCAGCTTCCTGCCACGTTCCTGACATGTTGACCGAATGATAACTCGGTGTCAAACAGGACCCGAGGTTTCTTGCAGTCGCCACGGTTTGAGGGGGGCAGTGAAGTCTTCTGGCCACCATATGCTGGGACAGAAAGTGAAATTTTTTCCCATCGGGAGGATTTCTGTCTTGCTGGCGTTACATTTGAGATGTTTTTTTTCCATCCAGTGGAAAACATCCTTCAAGCAGTTTTTAAGATTTTGTTCAGCATTAGTGGAGTTTTCGTCAAGTGGCACAATGAGTTGAATATCATCGGCATACGATGTCACAAGTATGCCGAATGATTCAATCAAGGAGATGAGAGGGACCAGATAAACATTAAATAGTGGAGGGCTCAGAATGGAACCTTGAGGAACTCTAGACAGAACCTTTTTCTCTTTAGAGAGGAAAGGGCCTAGTGCAATGGTTTGGGATCTACCTGTTAGAAAGGATGTTATCCATGCTAGTACCACATCTGAGATACCAATGTCTTTTAGTCTGCCTAACAGTATAGAGTGCGAGATGGTGTCAAACGCCGCTGTAAGGTCCAATAAAATCAGGACAGCGTTCTTTCTTTGATCCTGCAATAGCTTTATGGAGTCTGTCAGTTTGATTAATGCTGTTTCCGTAGAATGATGAGGACGGAAACCTGATTGTTGGGGGTGAAGGACGTTGTATGTTTCTATATGGTTTTTTAGCTCTTTATAGACCATCTGTTCAGTAATTTTACCTAAGACTGGGAGGAGTGAGATTGGGCGTAAATTGGCGAGGTCTGAGGAGGATTTATTGAGCTTTTTCATCAGGTGTTTTACAATTCCCTGTTTCCTTTCTCGTGGGACTATACCTGTGTTGAGAGAGGAGTTTACAATCTCATTTATGATGGGATTCACCACATCAATTAGCTGATGGAGAATTCGTGGGGGGCAGGAGTCGGAGGGGGCGCCTGATTTACAGGCCAGGATTACTTCGCGTGTTTGGGATAAGCTGACCGGTGTGAAGTTTTTAAGACTACCAATTGTGTTTTCTCCCTGATCAGGGAGGGTAGAGGTCAGAGGGACTTGAGGTATAGGGAAATCTTTCTGTATTAAGACAATTTTCTCCTCAAAGAAGTCAGCTATTTGATTGCAGAATTCTTGGGATGGAGGTATTTCGGGCTGTAACGCTCTAGGATGAGTGAAAGTCTTAACAATAGAAAAAAATGTTTTTTGTTTTTGTTTTGCTTCCTTGATGGCATTAATATAAAATTATTTCTTGGCGGTTTTTATACTGCAATGATATGTTTTCCTCAGTAGAACATAGGAGTTTCTATATGCAGAGTTATAAGTTTTACGCCAGTTGCGTTCGCCTTTTTTACATAGTAGATGGGCTTTGGCTAATTCTGGAGTAAACCAGGGGGCATTTGTCTTACCTCTTTTCTCCGTTCGTTGGGGCACGTTCTTTGATTTCATGCTGCAACCAATTGTGGAAGCATTGAGAGTCTTGTTCTACGTCTCCAGACAGACTAGGAATCTGTGTCTGATTGATAGGTATGAGCTTAAAGTTGTCCTCTACCATTTTCCAGTTAACATAGTTCTCTGAATGATGACTGGATTTAGCTAAAGTCTGGGGACGTGAGGTTCTAATGAAAAAAGGGATCAGACTGTGATCTGTCCAGATTTGTGGAGCAGGGGATTGGGTTTCTAGAAGGGGAAAGTTAGTGCAGACCCCATCTAATATGTGTCCAGCTTGATGTGTGGGTTGTTTTACCCTTTGTTGTAAGTTAAAAATTTCCAGGGTCTGAAGAAAGTTAAGTGCCTGCATATCCGCTTTGGAATCAAGGTGCAGGTTGAAATCACCCAGGAGAGTGAAATGCGGATAGCGGATGAGGAGCTGACCTAAAGAGTCACTAAGGGATTCTAGGAATCTGGTTGCACTGCCTGGAGGGCGGTAGATTAATCCTCCTGAAAAGGAGGAGGTCTCGTTTAATTTGATGGAAAAACCGAGGCCTTCAATTCCTTTAAGGAGATCTAATTTGAATGTGTGACATTTGATGTGATTTCTTAGCACCAAGGCTACTCCTCCACCTCTTCCCCTCAATCTGTCCTGCCTAAAGATGGTATAGCCTTGTGGAAGGGGGATGGCCAGGTCTGGGTTACTATTATCAGTTAGTCATGTTTCGGTTATATGGAGGCAGTCCAGGTCTAACTCCAGGATGAGATCTTTTATATCTTGGCTATGGCTACTCATGGAGCGAGCGTTGATCATCCCTCCTTTAAAGTATGAAATATTATCCACCGTGTCGGTTGGAGGAGCTGTTGTCTTAACTGGGGACCAAGCGGGGGTCCACCTGCAGAGCCTACAGCTAAACGGCCCTTCGATGTTATTCATCTCAACCCTACAGGTACAGCTATTTGCTATGTGTAAACTTCGAAGTGTGCTTGCCTGGTACCTTACGATGGAAGGTCCTTGTCCAGAGTTTCCCGCGCCTGTTGCGTTCTTGGTGCAGACGGGCGCAGACGGGCTTGCCTTAGGCACGCTTTCGGCACGCATTCGTCGCGCCCGCTGCGCTCGTCCGCTGCGCTTTGGGAACATGCACATGTTTGTAGAGAAGAAACAATGCAGGGGGCGTGGCCTCGAGTTGGCGTGTCCAATCAGGGCGAGGGGAGGACAGCTGGCGGGAAAAACGTCGATTTGGCCCTAACCAGCGCTCGTTTCCCAGCAAGAGAGATTGCCTGCACACAGTAATCGTGTGCCAGGAAGGGTGGGAGTGGGAATGATCACCAAAGTGTACCTGTGAGACCTGCTATTCATGCCAACAATGACTGTCTGTGAATATCAGCAAAACAAGATCTGCACTATGCACTAAAGAAACACCATCCCATGATGCTCACCAGCAAGAAGCTACAGAAATAACTGTTGCACTGTAGGCTGGAGTGGAATGACTGAGACATATTTTTCAAATATGTACTTTAGCTGGTGGTACGATGAGTGCGCAGCAGGCAGTGCTACTAGCATTTACTTTAAGGGCCCTGTGTACATGTACTACTGTTAAAGAATGTCAAACCTAACACTTGTGCAAATGAGAGTAGTAATTAACTGAGCCTTACCACTGACAAGGAAAACGAGTCAACAGATCCAGTGAGAAGTTAGAATGTGGTGGTATGTGTACCCACCTCTTTATGTCTAAATGAATGAAGTGTAAACCTTAGTGTGAGGGAGTCACTAAGAATTGGTAATCAAACTTGCCAAAAAAGAAAAACATTAATATCTGATTGGCAAGATAAGCAGTAGTAGTTAATACTGATGATGTAGAATGTATAGAAGGGGTCTAGTCACCGGTTTGGCTGAAAAAGATGTGTTTTAAGCTCCTGGTGAATTTGAGCAAGTCAGTTTTTAGCCTTCTGGAAAAGTAGGCTGTTCCACAAAGAGAACCTTAGAGAAATCGTTTGGATTTCTTATAGATGGCCAGTTGCTATTTTATCGCTGTAGCCTTCAGGATGGCTGTTAGGAAGCAAGCAAAGTATCCCAGACATCACCTACACAAAGCATTTTTGATATATGATATTTAAATTTTTGAGGGCCAGGGAAGGGTCCTTTTTGGGGGGGGGGCTGAGGGGACTTCAGTTCTCACCTATTGTGGCTATGACATTTCGACTGAACTTGAAACAGGTGACATAGCTTAAGACTCTAATTTTTTAAAAGAGATTTTTTTGGGGGGTGTATCGCGTCAATACCATTGCAATAAAACAGACAGGGTAGCATCCCTCCAGAGTCTGGTGTGTTTTCTGAGAACAAAGGCAGCAGCACACTTAGACAATGCAAAGCTAATTTGGTGCAAACATTTTTTGGGGAATAAAGAAGTGTTCAGTGTTAAACAACACATGCAGGATATAGGTTTTAATAAGTAGAGGGGTTGACTCATTGACTTGGATCACCCAGCAGGTAGACAAGAGGGGTTTATTGAGTCAACAATCAACATTTCAATGTTCTCCCCTGTGCTTAATTTGAGCCAGTGGTCGCAAGTGGTTTCACCGGAACTCATTTTTTGGGACTGGTGATTATATTTCCTTGTCACACTTTCAACTAGAGCAAGAGAGAGAATACCACAAAAGAGGAAAAGAAATGTGGAAAAAGAGTGGTAAAGTAAGGAAGCAGGGATGAAAAATGACCTGCAAGAATGAGATGAAGGGACAGGGAGTGTCTAGTGGTGAAAAAACGAGGCATGAGGTGGAATCAAGACTATGCACTCCTGATATTCGTAGTAATGACCACGGCACCTAAGAAAAACTGTGAGCCGAGCCCAAGCACTGATTGTTTCACAAATCAAGCAGTTTCCAATAGACAAAATTTCTGCATTAAATGCTGCAACTGAGATAGACAATAAGGCATATTTGGAAGGCCTCCATAATACTCTTCCATTCTCAGAAGGCTTTAGGTATGATTGACATTCAAATAACATGAGAGCAAAGATGCAAGTGAGTGGAACCTTGCCCAAGGTCTTTTACACTTTTGTGATTCACTTATGGTCCTTTTTTATTAAAACAATACCAGCAATCGAATATTTTGTGTACAGTTGGTCTTGCAGAGGTACAGGACTGGTCTGTGGTGTTGATAACAAAATAAACATAATTTATAATATGGTTTCGCAAATTCCGGGCCCATACCATCTAACTAACCTTTCCCTGATTTATCCTGTTTCTTCTCTTTTTATCTAAATAGGCCTTGTGAACTGTAAAAAGGTGATTTTGTTTTAAAGAAGCAGCATTTACACTTGACCAAAGGAGAGACATAGATACTTGCCCGGTTTTTTCCAGGTCTATGTCTGGCAGGTCCTTCTTCCATATTTCCGTAAACTAGGCCTGCTCCTCTTCACCGCTCTGGTTAAGTAACCAGTACCACTCTGTAACTTCTTTTTTTTTTGTTACCATGTGAGCATATCTTGAATGCCAGATTCAAGTTCCCTTTTGATTCTTTTTCTATTGCTCTTGTCCAGCTCAACAACTAGTAATATTTAAATTTTTAGACTTGATTTTCAGTGATTGCAGTTAAATGTGGCCATGAGATAAGTTCTGCGTCAATTATGAGTTGTCCCCAAGTGTTAATCCCACATCTTCTCAGGGGGGTCGCCAAAGCATCTGTCATACATAATGGCAGCCCGGGGGAATCCCAAACTGGGCTGATATCATTATAATATGGGATTTTAAAAATTCGGCTCACTTGGGACAAGAGCTTAGCTGCTGATATCAAAATCTTTAACTTTATCTTTTTAAGTAATTTGGGGTGCCCACATTTTAGAAGATAACACCCTGCTTGTAGAGTGCTGTCTCTAGAGAGGGCTTTAAATAGAGGAGAACATTTAGAATCCTCCAACATCAATTGACGAAAATTCTTTAATTGGAATGCGCACATATACAGATATAAATCCGGGCTTGCAATCACTCCGTATTCTTTTTTCTTTCTAAATTTCTTGTGTGCAATCTGCGGTCGTTTGTTCCCCCATATAAAATTTGAGGAAAGCCCCTGGACTTTCGTGAACCAGATTTTTGGAAACTCCGTGGAATATTATTGAACAGAAATGTGTATTTTGGTAAAAATGATTTTTTAACTAAATTAGATTTACCAAGAAAGGTGAGACACAGAGCCCCCCAAGAGCGTAGTTGGGAGCTTACCTCCTTTGTTACTCTGTCAAAATTAACTTGCGCAAATTTATCTATATTTTGAACTATCTAGATTCCCAAATATCTAATCTCTTTTTTTCATAGGCACTATAAAAACTTGTATTCCATTTTAATAGCTTTGTTTTTTGTTGATTGAGGAGATATCCTGTAACCTTTCCAAAGCTTTCTAGTTCTAACCAGATTTCTGGATAGGACTTTCCCAAATCTCCTGTAAAAACAATTAGGTCATCTGCATATAACCCGATTTTTTTCTCCCATCCATTACAAGTAAAGGCGATGATTTCCGGGGAGGTTCTTAATTTACATGCCAAGCGTTCGATATACATATTAAAAAGTAATAGTGAGAGGGGGCAGCCCTGTCTGGTCCCTCTACAAATCTGTATTGCTGTGGTTAGCTTCCCATTAATCAGGATTCTGGCTGACGGGTTCTTTTATATGGCCTTGATTGCTGCCAAGCATGTTTTACCCAGATCGAAGGATTGTATTACTTTAAATAGGAATACCCAATTAACTCGGTCAAATGCCTTGGAGGCATAGTAAGACTCAATTTGTCATGCCAGTGAAGCAGCATAAAAGCTGATAATTCTTTTACATGACATGAACACCATTTTTGACAATGAAACTCCAATGTGCACTTTGCACACAGCTAGAAAAATAGCACCGTAAAAGTGTGCTTGCATTTAAAGAAATAGAAACTTTTTGGAATAATGAGTTTAACATGTTTATTAATTAAAACTGTATTATTTTACCAACATTTTTATGAAAGATTATTAATGGAAAATCTTTCTATGATGCAAGATATTGCAAATTATTAATATGAAGCAGTATATCTATGTAACAAATTAGCCTTACACATTATTGTGAAAATCTTAATGATGAAACTTAGCATCATTCTTGCCTTCATTGTAATGCACTATAGCAAATGAAAAAATGGTGCAAAAACACTTGTTTACATTCTATATCAGTGGTTCCCAAACTTTTTTGACCAGTGGCCACCTTGACATTTTGGCCATTGGCCGCGGCTCCCCTTTATTTTACTGTTTTGTCGGGTGGGGGCATGTAAGCCCGGCCTCAGGAGTAGTTCAGCTTTTGTCCCTGAAAATAATTGGGATGAAGTCAATGAAGGTTTTCCAATCATAGACATAACAAAATAAAAGTACAACAGTTTTTAAATATATAACTTTAGTTGCTTAAGTAAGTCAGAAATAATACTCTTCAGCACTGGAATTTGCATATGGACATTTATTTACAATTTTTTGCTTTAAAAAATTGCATCTTGCTAGAGATGTGGCACAACCTTGTTCAAAGGTAGCATGAACACAAATTAAGATGCTGCCCTAAATATAGGCTTTCCACTGATCACTTTTTCTTTCTCGAAAAATATACCAGAAAAAGGAAAAGTTAACTCCTATTTTCCTTGCTTAAACTAGTGTTGTTATAAATGCCCTGTGACCTGCTTCTCATCTTGGCTCTAGGAATTCGCAGTAGGCATTGTCATTTCAGAAATCAGCTGTAAAAATGTATTTACCTTTAACAGTTCACAGGTGACACCAGTCAGCTGTAATTAGGAAGTTAAGAGGCGGGCCTTTATAAAGGGATTGCAGGATATTATATGGTACATAGATTTATGGTGACTAAAGGACGTTTAAGGCAATCAAGCAGAGCACAGGAGTGATATAACTCTTGCCCCTTGAAATAAAGATTGGGATGGGCTGCAGAAGTCTTTTGTGCACAGGTGGGCAAGTGATACTCACTGCTGCTCTCCTTGCGCTCCTCTAATTCTGTGTTGCTGATCCTTGGGGTGGCAGTATCTTGCACCCACTAATGTCCGCGCGTCTTCCCTGCTTCCTGCTACTGATGCCTCCTTGAATTGCTGGGTTGGAAATGACTAGAAACATGCACAGCCCCTTTGAAAAGAGACCCAAAGAAGTTCAAGACCAACAATATCAAAGAACCTTAGCACAGGTAGTAGGCACTGGTAATGTACAGGCACATTTGCAGAAATCCCTTCAGTACACTGCGTGACCAATTAGCATGAATGTATTCTGCTAGACTACGGAAACGTACACAGGCTGTCTGTGCACAACATATATATTCACCTTACAGGGCTATACAAAGAAATTACTGCGTGCAGGTTTTTTGTGCACTGTATGCAAGTGGTGGAGCGTAGTCACAGGATGAACAAATAATATCAATGGTAATCTAAATGATAAAAATATTTTTGGATACAGAAATCATCACTCTCCCCCGTATAAAGTCTACATGGTGTCAGTGACAAAAATGTACACATTCCCACCACCTTCTCCTGGCAACTTGTATTGATGTCTGGCACCTGTTGGTTGATGGTAGAGATTGCAGGTCTGTTCTATGCTCAATGTACGAGACATACCCATGTTTCAAGGAAAAGCATTGAATATTACCAATCAGTGCAATTGGAAAACGTCATGCGTGTGTAAAGATACAACACACATGTCTAGAGAAGAGAACACGATGAAGCACGAAATGCCGGTCACACAGAATGAGCAATGATATTTTATAAAAACGGAAATAGCTACAAAGCCATGTGTTCTGCAGGTTACATCTTAAGCATGCACGTGCACTCAAACACGTGCTATGCACATGTTCAGCAGGTAATTATGCAATATGTTGTGACAGACTTAGCCCCATGCATTAACAGTGTGCATGTAGCACAAATTCTTGAATACTCCGTGAACAAGAGCCCGCAAGCATGGACATGCATAAGCTGATGTCCTGTGTGCAACAAATGCTGCATGCGCATTCACCATGTATGCTTGGAGCACTGGGGTCAGAGGCGCAACTAGAGCCAAATTTCGTGGGCGGGCTAAGAAATATTTTCGGGGGGGGGGGGGGGGCTGAACCTTTAATCAGTAAGCAGAGTGGAGCTGCAGGGGCTCTTAGAAGGAGTGAAACAACTGCAAGGCCTAATTAACATTCAAATGGTCTTTTAAAGACCTGTGAAACGTTCGGGTGCGGATCTGTGTGTGCCCGGGATCTGTCTCATCCCGGGCTGCCATACACAACGGTGGGGGGGGGCTGAAGCCCGGCGAGTCCAATGGGTGTTGCATGCCTGACTGGGGTCCTCTTGTTTTCCAACCAAGTGACCCAGTTGCTATGTCCATGAGTCCGCCCTTCGCCCTCCAGGACAGCACAGACAGTGCAGCGATAGCCTGCACCCTCCTCATCCTGGGAGCAAATGTTTCCTGAACCTGTCCCATCCCCCAGTCGTAAAAGGGCATCCTCGATGTCGGCCTCTCTAGCCACGTGAGCAGTGTTAAGGAGCGCTGTCAATCAGGCAATAAAAATGAGTCGCTGCGGGCTTACTCAATGCATGGATGCAGGCACCGACCACTAGCGCATGCTTACACTCCTTACGAACAGGAGAATGCACAGATAAGGTGAGTGGATGCATGGTTAGGCAAGCCCTTAAACTGGACTTGATGGCCAGGCAACCCACCCCAGTCTACAAAACTCAAGCCACCGCGTTTGCGGCGCCCCAGTCTAGTTTTTAAGGTGCACCAGGGTGCTGCAGCATACAGATTGTGAACTGCTGTTGTATATAATTGGAATTTTCAGCATAAATGCTTGATATTATTAGAGCCTTAGATTTCCTAAAACGATTTTATTATAATGATTTTTAAGAATAGTTTGCATGTATGTACTTTTAAAATTGTGATAGGCCATATTTATAATTGGACAATTCTATGCAATCATCACTGACAACTTACAATTATTTCTCTATATGATATGCTTGATTTATTTCATTATTCTTGAACTTATTTTGAGTTTCTTTTACTAAATAGGAAATGTTGACTTTAGACTGCATTATATTGCCCCTTTCATTAGGCTGCATTATTTCACAGCCTGGTAATGGCATTTTGCTCCTCAAATGTTGCTTTATATGTCCTTTTTACCCAAGATTCTTAAACTAATAGACACTTTTTCGGTACTTCGCTGTGAGTAAATTGATAGGAACTTGAACCTTCGAACTAATACATGAAGAGCAACAACGTACATAGGCTTTCTGTCATCTAACCTGTGAGGACAGAATGGACAGTTGTTTCTCATGAGCAACATGGGAAAATTTGTTGGTGTATCAATTTTGTACCGGATGACCGGAAGAATGGTCACATGATGATCAGACCATCGCATGGTGACAATTGATGTAATAAACAGACGATTTAGGGTATAAAAAGTGACTTTCCAAGGAGAAGGGAAATTGGAATATCTCTCTCCATTTCCTACCTACCCACCATAGCATCAGACTTTCAATGCTCCAGACTTTTACCCCTTTGCTGCTGGACTTCCCTTGAACATTCCTGATTATAGTTCTATTCCCCTTGCCCATGCTAATGGACCCTTCCTTAGTGGACTCTAACTTTACCTCCTTGCCCATGCTAAGAGAACTCTTTTAAACCATCCTCTCACATTTGCTGATGGTAGGAAACCCTAACCTGAACCATCCTATTTATGGGTTCTTTTATTCAGCAATAGATTTACTTTGATTAAATGTGGGGTTTTAAACTGCATGCTGTAAGACTCACTACTGAACCGCTTAAAATGTTACTTATACGCATTGATTTTGGATCTTTAATACAATAACAAATGTATCTAAAATGTGTCTGAGTCTTTTATTATATGTCTTAATGTTCTTGCCATTGAAACTGTGTTTACAATTATCTGATTTTTAATGCATGATGGAGAAAGTCATAGATCATTTTCAAAACATCAAGATATTTTGCTCTTGTTCTGTGTAGCCACAACAGAGCTTCTGGAATGCTTGATTATTGTTAGATTGAACTACTTTAGGAGGATTGGTATTCCAATTGCAATACTCTATGTCTATAGCACAGTTCTGAGAGTAGTGTATTTAAATTTGATCACTAATTTGTCAGTTGGCTTCTAATTATCGGGCCTCATTAGGTGACCAACAGTTCAACACCCTGATTGTTCAACCCTGACTGCGGTGAAGCAAGGTCCCTCTGAGGATCAATGCCTCTGTGGGTAAAGTGTAGAATCTGCATAAAGTGACAAAGTTGTAAAACCAATGTTGGGTCCAGAAACTAAAAAGAAGAGAGAAAAAGCTTCTGTCACACCAGATCTTGGTGGCAGAGTAATCATTTTGTCTAGTGGCATGAAGAATTTAGGGTGCCCAAAATTAATTTTCCCTGTCCAGTCAAAAAGCCCAAAATCTCATGGTTCAGCAGAAGGAATGATGGAGTACGGGCGGAGTCAAGATGACTTCTAGCAGCAGAGGAGTATGAGTATTAATACGGATGCATGTTGCAATTGCTTTGGCTCAGATTACGTTTTTTTTAATGGCTGAGAGATGTCATGCAAAGCTGAAAACGATGTGTGCATGTGGTGCTTAATGCAAAGAAGTTGACGTTGTTATCAGGTTCATCGTGGCCTAAGATCCCAGGATATACACCTACGCGGGGGTCTCAATGTAGAAGACACTGACTAATGTTGTCTGCTGTGTTGTGGTGTTTGCCGTGAGACATCGTCAGCAACATCTTATGGATAGGGACTTTATTTTGAATGATAGTGGTAAGTAGGTGGTATAGTTGATCTCAGGTGCACAGGGAATAACTGTATCAATTAGAGTGAGACTCTGCTGGCGAGGTCTCATTTCAAGTGAAAGATTAAGAAAGGTATAAAAGTAATATTATTTCATATTTCCTTTTGAGTGACCAACATCTTTTTCCTTTAGTGGAGCAGACAGATCTAATTGTTGAAATTGCTTGCATATTGCTTTGTTATTTGCTAAGAAAATGCGCAGAAGAAAGTTGTAAAGGAGATTGAGCTGCTGCAAGGAGTGAGTTTGATGTTACAGAGTGTCGTGCTGTGATTGGTCGGTTGGTGTAAAGCAGCGCAGAGATTGGTTGACTACGTCATAAAAGGTTGCGCTGTTATTGGTTGTGTTTGCCGAACTAGAGAACTGTGGGGGGATTTCATTTCTTGTTTTTGTAGAAAACATTTGTGAAACTAAATAAAAATGAAATATTTCAAAGCTTTACAAAAATTAATAAAAGGAAGAAGGACATGTGACCATACCTGTTAGAGTAGGAGATGATGAGGGTACACCAGTGTACACCATATTGATAGATAATGGATTACATTCATGTATTCAGCTTGAACAATGGCACAAAATTACAGATCAAGACAAGGTTAAACAGTTTCCATATTATGGGACATTTAATTTATGGATCATAAGGAATTTAAGGAGGAAATTCTACGATATGAAACCACCTCCTATGCCTGCCCAATTTGTGGCATTACATACTTGGGTGAACAGAGCAAAACCAAAGTGGATGATGGACGGAGTGTTGAACATTGCAAGCACTCACCCCCAGTCAACTGATCTGGGTTTAATCCATCATCATTCTTTAGCTCACTTCGCCACCCCTGTTCAGACAAGGCCCTATGCAAATCAGTCTGACCCTGTGCCTCATGGGAACAGTCCAGCCTGAACTGCCAAGCAATGTTTTCCCTGGACTGGAAACAAGCATCCTGAGACCGGTTTCTGGCTAATCAGCCATCAACAGCCAGGCTAGCTTGAATCCAGTGGCAAAGTGAGCAAGGGACCCACGTCTGGGCATACCCTGCCAACTTAGGGCGAACAAAGCAAATGTCATCCGACGAGCTAGACAGACACACAAGAAGCTGAGTCAGTTGACTCAGAACTATAAAATTGATGTTCAGAGATCAAAGGTTTTGCAAAGGGCATAAAGATTAGACTTTAGTGACAGAGATTTTGCTGACATGAGCCCAGCTGGAATGAAATCAATTGCAGGTTAAGGAACTATTGACACTGACAAAGAAATGGCGTGAGATAGAGAGGAACGGGAAAGTTGATGACTGAAAAGAAGGAAACACAGAAAGTTAGAATGCAGACACCTCCAGTTGTTTTTGAAGGAAGAGATGGAGAAATATAGATGCTTCCTATGAGGAAAGTACCCAGTGGAGCATATGTACATGTGCTCTGGACTAGGTCAGATATTTTGTCACTCACAAATGAATTCCTGAAATTGAGTGAAAATCTAATGGAATGGTACAGACCGATTGAATGGTCTGTGAAAATTTCAAAAGTTTTAAGGGATTGATTTCAATACTTTGTTTGACATTGTTGTTCCAGGAGACATATGGCTTGAGTGTAACATTTTTGTGGATTGCCCCGATCCAACACCAGATAGAGATCCCAAAGCAGGTACACCATCTCCAGTGGTATTAAAAAAATACCTACAGGTAATAAATCACCTAAAAAACAAGATTTCTCCTAAAGAGATTGATTGGTTAAAGATTGACAGAACAACCCAAGAATCGGTTCATGCCGATTACAAAAGATTGATACAGGTTTTAAGACAGTATAGTTAAATGAAAAATGTGGCTGAGAAAGATATGGGACACAGTTTACGGATTATTATTTTTTTGTGATATCTTTTTATTGATTATAATAAACAAACAAACAGTCAGCATATCACAAGTAATTGAGATATGGCATGATTGTGTACAATATTTTACATGGGACATAAGGCAAATACAATAAACAATATCTATGATGGATCAGATATTCAGGGAGACAGGGATACGTTGTCAAGGGGAGCAACTGGTGCAACACAGATATCCCCTCCTTAAGTGTTTCACTTATCCCAAACTCAGGACTATTTTTGAGGGCATCCTCTTGCGACATAGACCGTTTTCTCACGAAACATGCACCAGTCAACGTTTCGCTTCTATGTAATGGCAGTAGGGGGTACCACTCCTCCTCATAACTGAGCTATGTCTCTTTCGGCAATTGCAGCTCCCAGAGTGACCCACAACTTCTCCGCCCCTCCCAAATCAGTGGGTTCCCACACGTTAAGGAGACATCGTTTGGCCTCAGGGCAGACAGATTTGTGCAGAACCTCACTCATGATCTCATGTATCCCCCTCCAATACCATTGAATTTGCTCACACTCCCAAAGAATGTGCATAAGAGTGGCGACTTTCCCACTTCCTCGCCTGCAGTGTGCGCCGTCTCCCCGCCCCATGTGGACCATCTGTGGTTCTGTGATGTAGATCCTGTACAGAATTTTCAACTGTACCAAACGGAGACATACAGAGATCGCTACCCCCATGGGGGAGGCCACTGCTTCCCTCCACTCCTCGTCATCTAACTGTAGACCATCCGCCTCCCACGACTCCCGCAGCTTGACCAGGAGAGCTGGCATGTTGTTTACAAGCTTTCTGTAGGTCAATGAGATTGCCTTCTGTGGCAGCAGCCCATCCAATAGTCTATCCTCTAAGGGGGAGGAGTCAGGGAGGGGGGAGTCCCTGGTAATTGCGGTGGTTAGCAAGTGCCAGATTTGTAAGAAGTGGAAAAACTCAGAATCTGTGAATTCGTATTGCTGTTTCAACTGGCTGAAGCTGAGCATTCTACCTTTCACCCAGAGGTCGCCCACCGGAGAAATACCTATGAGGTCCCATTTATCAAATCCCTTGGAGCCATGTAGACTGCCAAGTAGCTCAGAGTCCCACAAGGGTGTTGCTAGGATAAGTCTCTGATCCCAACCTAAGCTCTTGTTGACTGCTTGCCACACTTGGACGGAGTGGGAAGTGGGCCCAGTAAGGAGAAGCTTCCTGGAATTATCATAAAGGGCTCTATTGTATGTTCCACCTGGCAGCAGCCATCTGTCCATGACATAGCCTGGGTCACCTGGAGCACACTATGTACCCTGGTTGGTGGCAGCGAGATGGGCCACCCAATAGTATTTTTTAATTTCCGGGAGACTGATGCCACCGTCGTACCAGTTGAGGGTTCATTTGGGAAGCGATATTCTTGGTCTTCCATCCAAAGTAGTTGCTGCTGCAGACCTTCGATCTGTTTGAAATATCGCGCTGGGACCGGGACAGGGTAATTTTGCAAGGCAGGAACATCATCTTAAAAAGTGCTGCTTGGCCAAGCATCGAGAGAAGGAGTTCCCTCCAGTGTGCAACATCGCGTTGCAGACACTGCAGTGGCGAGAGCAGGTTTTTCTCATAGCGGAGCCCAGGGTCTGCAGTGATAAAAATCCCCAAATATCGGAATCCATCAGACACCACTTGTATCGGACACTCCTTGAGGAGAGACGTATTCACACCCAACAGGATGTATAGGAGTGTTTTACTCCAGTTGATAGATTAGCCCGAGAACCTACCAAAGGATGTGAAGATATCTAAGACACATCTGAGGAACTTGCGGGGGAGTTCAAATAGAGGAGGATGTTGTCTGCATAGAGTGAGATATGATCCTCCCACTCTGCCAACCAGTGCATACCAAATATAGCCTGTTCGCACTGGATCCAGGCCGCCAAGGGCTCCAAAGACAGGGTGAAAAGTAGGGGCAAAAGCGGACACCCCTGTCTGGTGCCTCGACCAAAAGCAAATGGCTCGGATCATCTGTTGTTAAACACCACCTGCGCGAGAGGAGCAGAATAGAGGAGCCGAACCCAAGATATAAATTGCCGGCCAAATCCCAACTTGAGAAGTTATGCAAACAGGTAGGGCCATTCGAGAGTATTGAATGCCATGGATGCATCTAAAGACAGGATTACCACACTTTCTTGAATCGTTTTGGCCCGTTCCATCACTCCATGAACTCTTCGTAAGTTCAGAGCAGTATTACGGTGGAGCATGAAGCCAGATTGGTCTTGGTGCACCAGGGAACTAATCACTCGTGACAGTCGATGGCCAGGAGTTTAGCGAGTACTTTTGGCTCGGCATTAATTAAAGAGATCATTCTATAGGAGACACACCAGTCTTTTGGCTTACCTTCTTTAGGGATGACCACTATAGACCCCAACCTCTGGTAAGGTGGCAGCTCTCCCGCCCTTCTACTGACTTTGAACATGGCCTCCAGGTGCGGGGCCAATTTGTTTGGACGCAGTTTATAGAGCTCAACGGGCAGTCCATTAGGCCCCATCGCCTTCCCGGTTTAAGGGCCCTGATTACAGTTTACAGATTTGTGAATGGTTTGAGACCCAAGATTTGATATATCAGCATTTAATTTGTTGGCAAAATAGATTGCTTGATAACATTTTACAATATGCCAAATATTGCGGAGATTAGATTGAAGTGAACACACAAAAAGTTGAAAGAAAGGCTAGTGACTGCACAAGAGAAAGCTGTGCAGGAAGGTCAGAATTAGTCAGGCTTTGAAAACACTGTTCTGGTACAGGGAGAATATAATTAAATTCCAATGATGCAGGGTGTTAATGGTTTTCAATAGCAGTATGTTTAGTCACAAGGTAGCAGTCGTGGTGTTTCAGTAGATTCTAGATCAGGTGTTGATGTGTCAGCTTTGAAAAAAATGAATCCATGTCACATGTGCAGAAAATATGGACATTGGAAACAGAAATGTAGGTTTAATGTGAATAATGCTGGAAATCAGATACAGAATGGAGGATATGCACAGTCTCAGGGAAATACAGAGAGTTCAAAATCCTAATATATCCCAATCAATGCAGATACCACAAGCTCCAGTGCCTCAACAGAATGTTCAGGTACAAAGATACAAAATAGATTAGAGTCAGCAAACAAACAGAAACAAGTTCAATCAGGACCTGTCAGCCTGATGGTTCCTGAAGGGAAGGAGGACTGCATGCTTGACGCAGCCTGAGAAGTTGACCAGAGTGGTCTATATGTGGGAATAGAGGTATATGGGAGTCGTGTATCATTCCTCGTTGACACCGGTGCTGCCTGCTCTACTGTAAGAACGGCAGAGGTTCCCCACCTACCCCTCTCGGGAGAAAGTATTCAAGTTGTAGGAGTTTCAAATAAAAGTTGTCCAGTCCAATTTCTTAAGCAGTTCCTCTTAAAATAGGGTCCTTTGAGGATCGACATCGATTTGCGGTGTGTGATCACGTTCCATTAATCTATTTGAACCTGACTTACTGTGCAAGCTTAATTGTTCTGCCTATTGCACTCCAAAAGGTATTGAATTTCATACCAATGATGACTATTTGTTTTTTAACTAGCCAGACAGAGATCTGACATAGGAATATACCCTCTCTTGATGACAGATGATTTGTCCATTGAACTGAGAGACACTGTTTTACCTAAATCTGGGACTTTATGTGTAAAGATATTATACTAAGCAAAGTTGTTGAACAAGTCTTTATCACTGTCAAACAAATGAGAAATTTCTGAGAATCCCACAGTGCAATATGATCCCAGATACTGTTACTGGTATTAATCCTGTGATTGAATCAATGATTGAAAAAGGGATTCCAAAGGAGATAATGGGGAGTCCACGTAACTCCCAAATTATGGGCTTGCAGAAGCTGAATGGCAAGTACTGCACTTTGCGGGATTTACAGAAAGTTAATGCTATTGTCGTCCCTTGTTGTCCTGCTGTACCGACTCCAGCTTTGACACTTTTTCAGATTCCATGCGAGGCCGAATGGCTTTCAGTCATTGACTTGTTCCAGGTATTTTTTTCTATATCTTTGCATGAGGATAGGACTTACTTTTTTCTTTCCATTTCAGCAATCGTGTTTTGGCATGGTGCCGAGTCCCACAAGGGTATACGGAAAGCCCCTCAATATTTAATCAGATTCACAAAAAGAATCTTAAGTCTCTGGCAATGTCAAATCATTTAGTGTTAGTGCAATACATTAATGACCTGCTGGTGGCGTCGAATACCGAGTCAGCCTGTAAAACTGATACTATCTTCTAAATCATCTGGCTGGAAATGAAAATAAAGTGTCCCCGACTAAGATACAATTTTGCAAAACCTAAGTTCTGTACATAGGTCACCACATTGAAGAAGGAGAAAGGAAAGTGTCACAAGAAAGAATCTCTACCATTCTTAACATGAGTCTGCCAATTACCCAAAAAGAAGTCTGCATGCTCCTCGGAATGGTTGGCTATTTTTGACAATGGATTCCATATTTTTCCTTAACAGCAAAACCTCTTCAGAGGTTCACACACAAAGACATGTCTGATCTGGCACCTTTGGATGACAGTTATACTACTGCCTTCAATGAGCAGCAAAAATGCCTTTGAAGGGTACTGGCTCTAAGAATGACTGATCATATTAAGTGTTTTGTGTTGTTCTATAGTGAAAGGGAAGGTTGGGCTCTTTCAGTACTAACACAAATGCATGGCAGTAGTTGCAAGCCGATCGCCTATTTTCCGGCGACTCCATTACTGCAACTTTGCCTGGATGTTTGAAAGCGGTTGTATCTGCAATTGTGAATCTTGAACAGCATGAAAGCATAGTCATGGGACACGCAATGATTGTATTTGTCCCCCATGCAGTATAGATACCTTTGACCCATACTCGGACACAGTACCATATCAACAGTAGATTTAGAATATATGAACAAATTATTTTAAACTTACCACATTAAGCTTACAACTTCTTTCACAACTGCCAAAACTAATAGCACTGATTCTATTTTTTATGATGATATTTTACATCTTGATTTTCTGAAAATTGATCGTTCACTAAAGGGCTACACTAGTTGACTGAATGAGTACGGTGACACAATGGATGCAAGTGATTTCTATGCATGTATGCAATTACCTGCATCAATTGCTGAAGGTGTTACCTACCATAGTTTACCATTAATATATGTAATTTCTTGTAAAGTATTAACTAGTTTGTTTTATGGTACTCTTTGAGGGCTAAGTGAGTCCCTCTTGCCAACAACCAAGTCTTTGCTGGCGTAAATGCAAAACCTCTGTTCAGTAGCAGGGCTGCCTCCGGCGTGTCCACAGAAGCTTCTCACTTAGCCCCCAAAGAGTGGTTTTACTATACCACGTCGTCATTCTCCATGATGGATTTATGACTTATACACACAAGACCCACACTTAAGAAAAGAATTCTGGAATACACTAAATCTTGGACACAGTAATCACTGTTGCCCTTTATTGTGCAAATATCACTGGAGTACTAGAACCCATTTTGGGTCACAAATACAACCGGAACTGAGGATCCATACAAAGAGATTAGAGCCCTGAAGAAGTCTCTGTGCGCAACAATTAAGCGTAACAAAACACATGTTGACTAAGGATCTCAAGATTAAACTGAAGTGACTGTTTCAACAGAGGAACAAGAGTGTTTTTTCTTATTGTCAATGATACATAATATAAAATGTTGGTGTGTGCAAGGGACTGTTGTTTTGGTTTATCAGAGGTTATCCACACATTGGGGCAGAGGGTGGCTCTCCCCATCCTTATGCACCGCAATCACACTAGTGTACACTCACTGCGTATTTCCCAGGAGCGCCATTTCCCTACACAATCCACTTACCAAGAAGTCGCACAAATATAAGTAGATGGGCCTATAGTATGCTATATTCAGATAAAGATACTGTGAGATCTCTAATAAAGCTTAAAACCTTTGTTGGATTGAGCACTCTTACAATAATTAGTAATCTTGAAGTAACTCTATCACACTTCAAGCGCACAATTCTACTTTTACAGTCCCAGACACATACCCATTTAAAGCTACTTAAAAAAATATAACACTGCACCTCCGTTTTAACTTAGACTTACATTACTGCTCACAGTTATCCTACTACAGGCTCTCTCAAATATAAGATTTCCCAGCAGTATCTAAGATTTACACTTGCACACAGCGTACGATGCTGCATTATCATGCAACAATTGGGGATCTTGCCTTAGAACTCCTGCACTAAACATTCGGCTAAAACAATAGATAATACAGGGTTATGTAAGTGACAGGAAACAAGAACTCATCCGCATGCCATATATTTGTCTAAATAAAGAGGTACTAGAAGCCTGCTTCAACTTTTAAACCCCATATGCGATAGATATATTACGCTCCTGTGAATGACCTGATCACTATTATAAATTCCCTTCAAACTGAATTTTCTAGTAATAACCTGTACAAATGTGTACATCTTTTTTACCATTGTTTTAGAAGTATCTGTATGTATTCATTGGAAATATGTAACTATAATAATGTATTACTGTGTATCTTAATTGCTGACCTCAGCTGAGTTCTAAATCAATTAAAGAAAAAAAAGAAAAAAATAGAAGTAGGCGAGGTAATGTGACAAGTAAAACTACTGTAATTCCTAAAGTAACTCTTTGGAATTTACCAGAAGAACATAAAATAGTAAAAGAAATGTCTACATTATCTTTAGACAGGCAGCAAAAAGGAAACTTTGTATATATAGGAAACGGTCAAATATTAGCACAAAATGTGTAGGTTTTAGTGGATGTGAACACATATTTGATGTTTATGAGTACTGGGGAAGATATCTAGAATTAGTCGATCCTATCTTTCCTGGAGTGTATTATATTTGTGGAAAGAATGTTTTTTATAAATTGCCAAAAGGGTGATGTGGAAATTGTAATGTGGGAATTGTTTTTCCAAAAATATATCAAATTGAAGCACAAATAAAACATTTTAGATCGGGAGGGTGAAAATAGATGTGCATTTAAATGAGATAGTGGGTGATATTTATTTAGCTTTAAGACCTTCTGTAGGAGTAGCATTTAACACATAAAATTAGAAAACTTTCTACTATAGTTGACAAATTAGCCACCAGTTCAGCTGGAGGATCGTCTGTTGTAGATATTGAACATATTTCAATAAGATTGATTGTGATGCAAAATTGTCTTGCCCTAGACATCCTTCTTGTGAAGGAGGGCAGAGTTTTTCAGTTGTTAAAGGTCCAACAATGTTGCACCAACATACTGGATAAGAGCAGAGATTTAGCAAACTACTATGAAAACATTACTGACTTGAAAGGTTTAAATCGTATGGTGCCTGGGAAATGATAGGAAAATAATTGGACTAGTGATTTATAAACTATTAGTGGCAATCTCTTTGTGCATAGTGTTGATGATATTATGTATCAAATTCTGTATGTATAAAAAAATTACACAGGGAGTGAAAACAACAAGATCTGATCTTGACAAGAGGAAGAGTCCAGAAGAAAGAGGTTAAGACAACAAAATCATAATTTTTGATGATCTGATGTGAGGTAAAGTGTAATGTCTCAATTCACCATCAGAGAGGGGCTTGGTGTACCGTAAAAGCTGGTCATTCTTACCACAACAGAAAAACCGATTTTGATAATGAATTTCTAATGTGCACTTTGCATGTCTAGAAAATTAACACCGAAACTGAGAAAAGTTGAAGTACCAGCACCGTAAAAGTGTGCTTGGATTTATACAAATAGAAGATTTTTTGAATAATTAGTGTAACTTGTTTAATAATTGATTGCCTTATCATTTTAACAAAGTCGTTATGAAAGAATTTTGATGGAAAAGCTTTCTATGATGCAAAATTACACTATTTCTTAATATGAAGCTGTACATTTATGTAACAAATGAGTCTTACACACGATTGTCCAAATATTATTGATGAAACTTAGCATCTTTATTGCCTTCATTGTAATGCACTATAGCAAGTGAAAAATTGGTGCAAATCTAAATTGTTACATTGTACATGTTTGAAACTTTTGGCACAAATGCATGAAATTATTAGACTCTTAGATTTCCTAAAGCGATTTATTATAATGATTTTTAAGAATAGTTTGCATATAAAATTGAGGTAGTAGGCCTTATTTATAGTGGACATTTCTATGCAATAATCATTGACACTCTTACAGTTATTTCTCTATAGGATATGTTTGATTTATTTCATTAATCTTGAACATAATTATGAGTTTATATGCTAAGGAAGAAATGCTGTGGCATATTTGCAAGCCCCTTTTGCCACCACAATGTCACTTTTTTGGACATTGTGGTGGCGATAAGGGCTTTGCCTTATTTATAAGGTAGCTTTAAGCCACTTAACCTGGCTTAATGCTGCCTTGTAAATAAGGCACCCTTTCACCCTATATTTAGCGTGAAAGGGGAGGGCAATGGGTGTTGCGTTGGAGTTCCGCCGTAACACCCATTGATTTTGACGCTGCCTGATATTTACAGGGAAAACCTGGTCTTATTCTGGCGAAATCAGGAGAAATGTTTAATTTCTCCTCATTTTTGTTGCTTAAATTGGTGCTGCATTGTGCAGCACACATGGACACAGCAAAAAAAAAAATCATTGATTTTTTTTGTGCGGCAAGGTATTCCTTCCTCCACATAAACAATAATTAAAAATAAATTATGTTTTGCAATATCCATGAGTGCAGCATTTAGCAGCACACAAAGAAGTTACAAAACACCATTTAAACATTGTTTATGTGCAGGAAGGGACACCTTGATGCACATAAACAATCTTCCGCTGCAACGCAAACACCCTTGCACTATGGTGCAAGGGTGCCTGCGCTAGCGCTGGGCAGCTAAATTTAGCACAAGCACAATGGGAAACGCAGGGTTGCACCATATTATTGTAAATATGGTGCAGCCCTGCGTTTCAGAAGAGGTGAAGCGCAGCGTTAAGTCAAGAAGGCTAATGCTTTACTCTGTCCCTTCCATTGTAAATATACCCCACTGACTTTAAACTGCATTATACTGCCTCTTTCCTTAGGCTGTATTATTTCATAGCCTGGTAATGGACTTTTGTTGTGTTTCCTCAAAAGTTGATATATTTGTGATTTTTACACAATATTCTTAAATCAATAGACACTTTTTCATTACTTCGTGTTGAGTGAATTGATGTGAACTTGATCCTTCAACCTAATACATAGAGCAACAAAGTAAATAGGCACTCTGTCAACTAACCTGAAGTTGTTTCTCATGAGCAACATGGGAAAATATGTTGGAGTATCATTTTTGTACCTGATGAATGGAAGTATGGTCACATGATGATCAGACCATCGTATGGTGGCAATTGATGTCACAAATGGACTAATTGGCGTACAAAAAGTGACTTTACAAGGAGGAGGGATATTGGAATCTCACTCTCAATTTCCTACCTACCCACCATAGCGTCTGACTTTCAGTGCTCTTTGTCATTTACTCCTTTGCTGATGGACTTGTCTGCTGGACGATTTGGAGCTGTCTGGCGAGTGACCAGGCTTGAATTTTCCTGATATTCCCCTTGACCATGCCAATGGACTTTTCCTTAGTGGACTTTATCTTTACCCTCTTGCCCATGCTAAGGGAACTATTTTGAATCATCCTCTCACCTTTGCTGGTGGTAGGAAACCCTAACCTGAACCATCCTTTTTATGGATTCTTTATTCAGAAATAGATTTACTTTGACTAAATGTGTGTTTCATACTGAGTACTGTCAGACTCATGACTGAACTGCTTAAAATTTTACTTATATGCAATGATTTTCGATCTTTACTTCAGCAACCAATTTATCTAAAATTAGTCTGAGTCTTTAATTATATGCGTCTTAATGTTCTTTCCATAGAAACTGTGTTTACTATTATCTGATTTCTAATGCATGACAAAGAGAATCATTGATCATTTTCAGAACATCATGTGCTTGTGCTCTTGTTCTGTGTAGCCACAGCAGAGCTTCTGGTATGCATGTTTTTTGCTAGATTGAAGTTCCTTAGGAGTTTTGATCTTCCAATTGCAATACTCTATATCTATAGCATAGTTCTGAGAGTAGTGTATTTAACTCTGATCACTTATTTTTAGTGGGCTACTAATTACTAGTGATCATTAGGTGGCCAACATCTTGGCACACTGATTTCTCACCTCTCACTAAAACTAAGCAAGGTCCACCGGAGGACCAATGCCTTTGTGATTGAAGCATAGAATCCGAGTAAAGTGAAAAAGTTGTAAAGTCATTGTTGGGCCCAGAAACGAAAGAGAAAAAGAAAAGAGACAAAAGCCTCTGCTGCAACACGAACTTGTTTACAATGGAAGGTTTCTGACAGAAGGCAGTTGTAGCTGGCTGGCTGACCTATTGTTCCCCATAACACTAGCCTTTGGCACCCTCCCATAAGATCTTCACTGTCTCAACTCAAGTTATTCGCTGTTTGTACGTAACTATTCACATTTAAATGCAATGAATGAGGATTTTCTTCAAAATGAAGATTTTCTTAAAAGTACACTCACTCGTCACACATTCAAGCATTTGTCTCATGTACATATGCCGCTCACAAATTATTTGTTTTGTGTTTATGGCATCATAAATTCCTTGATTTAGTCAGTACTCAAGTAGGATCCTGTGCATCAGATGGCGTCCTACTATCTTTTTTATTAAGATGGATTAACTCCAGGATATATGTGCCCAAGTCTCATCAAGACTTTGGATGGCCAGCTATCTTTCAATACTCACTGTGGTTGGGCAGCTGCTACTTTTCAGCATGCATGGTAGCTCCTATCATTCTACCGCTGGGTTTCGAGACTTCCCTCTCAGATGCGTGCAAAAAGTCTTTGTCTTGCTAGGCTATACTGATGCCTCAAAGTTTTCTCTGTGGCTCCTTTTTATCCTGGTACTGGGCCACTGATGACAACCATTGGCAAAACCAAGCAATATGTGTTGTATCTCAAAGTGTATGTGAGACCTTGTGTCTTTCTCAAACGTTAATGTAATTATTTCTTATTAGTGGGAGGTCGAACTTGGAGAAACCAACTCGAATCTCTAGGATTGTTCCCTCCCTCTATTTCCTGTCATATTATGTGTTCATTAACCTTAATTAATATGTTTAGGGGTTCAGAATTGCACTGTGGACATATTCTAATCTTCCTATGGTAAAACAAATACTGAAAACATTTTGGGTGAAATCTGTCTGTCAAGGGAGTAAACAGAAAAATAAAATATTCCTGTCTTTGAACCCTATCCAGAATGACCCTGAGTGAGTGAGTGGGATGAGTGAGCATGATACACATTTGGTTTTCCCTGAAGAAATCCTTAAAATTATGTGGCCAAATGGAACAATCTACATTTGCATTCTCACTGATTTTGCATCTCCATTGATCTATCTATCCTATCTGTCGTTTATTCCTTCTCTCATCCGTCTGTTCTTCTCTCACACATCCATCTCCCCATCCACCCTTACTTCTCTTCATCCATCATCCTTGATCATATCTAGCTATCCTTACTTCTTTCCATCAATCCATCATTCTTACTACACTCTATCCACCCATCATCCTTTCCTCAGTCTTTTTCATCATTCCATCCTTCTCTTCATCATTTCACTCATCCAGTCATCCCCCATCAACTCATCCTTATACCCTCATCTATTCACCCACCTTTTCCCACCAATTCATCATCCATCTCACATCAATCTCTTGCTTCTTTCTTTCCTCTCATATTCTCTTGTTGCATTTTTCCCCTCTCCACTGCTCTACCATTCTTTTCTGATAAGTGTCTCTGATACAAATCTAACGGAACAAAACATTTTTAAAAGTTTTATTTCAGACACACCTATTAGTGGCACCTATCCCCTGTGCAAGCCCCTAAAGTAGGGGGTTCATGAAGCCCCTGCTGTCTACATATGATGAGAAAAACATGTTTAAATCCTGCCTAGGCTTTCTATGCATCTCAGCAAGAACAGGGATCCAGATGAATATCTACCTGGACAGCCCTAAAGAACCATCCAGATTCATGACCACCTGCAGCATTTCCTCCGAGGGCCAATTCATACCCTGAAACCAGAACCCCTAATTCTGAGGTTAATAGTACCTTTAGCTTACCAGAGGGCCTAGAGGAACACCTCTGGCATTCTGGTACTTCATACCTCAATGGATTCATTTGCACAGAATGTGTCAGCTTGATTATGAAACATGTGATCATGCGAAAGGTAACATCCTTGATACAAATGGAATGTTCATATGTGTCAAAAGTTGCACACAGTAGCTTTAGTGCCATGAGTAGCCCACAATATATAGTTCACAAATAATCTGTAAATGTCAGATTAAAAAAACCTAACCAAGGGAATGGGGATTCTCCTGAATGTGCAAAAAAACAAGATCCCTGTCCAAAGAAAAGAACATTCTTTCTTTGAGTCCCCTCACTCACCCAGGGTTGCCCCTAGGTGACATGCTTCATCATTGGTGCCATCCCAAACAGCTGCTACTTGGGGCGTGCTGCGACCTACGGAACTATGTAGGAGCACTTTTTTGTGAAGAAATGTGTAGAGCAGTGTTCGTGGAGTGGTGAAAGTGTTGTTAAAATACCTAGCTAGTGAGCTAATATTTTATTCTCGCTCCTAGTTGGTAAGGATAAAAAGGGGTTAAAAAGTAGGGAAAAGTTATAACTGTTATGTGTATCCAGACCGTAATATTCAGTCAACATGTTTCGCGGTATCCCCTAAACCTCTTCTTCTAGACCACACGGGACCAACCCCATACATGCCGCTCCTTGTGAAAACCTATAATAAACTGAGGATGCACACCTTATGTGTGAGCACCCAATTCAAAATACATACCGTTCAGTCTTTGACTCGTAGTATCTGTACAGGGAATAAAATTTAAAGTTATCACATAATGCCTGCCCACCTCTCACGTGGGTAGGTCCATACCCAATGAGGTAATCTGATCAATGTGCTCCTCTATAGTTGGTGCCCTTAGAGATAATAATTAATTAGTGCTTTAATCTAATGTGACATAAGAAAACACATGTGAACTATTTTATGTGTTTTTTTATATTGGGTTTGTGGAAAAACCCAGATAATCCATTGAGCCAAGCAGAGATTAAGGGTCTGACTTATGCTTGGGCAGAGGGATTTCTATGACACAAAGTGATGGATGTCCTGTCTGACTAACAACAAGTGCCTTAGGATATAATGTACTTGTAATAAAGCAGATAGGATATCTGTCATGTCTCTAAATCCCTAGGTTTATTTTGAATTTATAAATCAGAGAATAAAGGGCTTCTCCAAGACTTTATTTATGCGTGTTGAATTTCAATCAATTATCTGATATAGAGGAGAGTGCAAGTTAGACCCTAGTGCTCCTGTATTGAGTTGATGTTGAATTTATGTCAAGAAGAATGTGATATGGGGTTGAGAAGAGCTGTTCTTGATCAGTTTGGAGACTCATTGTTTAAAGGAAATAGAGGGGCATTAGGAGACGTGTCCAACAGTTTTGTCATGCATGGGAGCAGTGTGTACACATTTGAATTTAACTATGGAAAACAATGAAGGGTCCAATAAAACGCCCAAGTGTAGAAGTTTGAGAGATTGTGCAAGTTATATTTTGTGCATCATGAAAGGTGTCTGAAAGGGGGTAATAATAAGCATTTGAATCATTAGACAATGTGACTAAATACAAGCTTTTTTTTAGAGCAGAATGAAATAAATCAAGATGTGATGGAGGCATACGTTAAAAAAAATAATAAGCTGCAGTGTGTTATGCCAAGATTCCCATTTAGCAGTTTATTTTTTCGGTAAGCAGTGCCGACAACTGTAAAATGGACACTCAAATGGACATATGGGCCAGTAATGTGAAGAAAGAAGACCAACAAAGCAAAATGGTTGCCTAACTACAAAATAGTCCAGTAGGGTTTGGGAAGGAAGCAACACCTGGTGTTAAAATCAAGAATGATGGAGAAGTGGGCAGTGTCTTAGCCAAGAAATCAGCCTCTTATAAGCCAGGAGTGCTTGCTAACCATCTGGCCTGTGGGTAGCAACAATGCTTACTCTTCCCTCTGTTTACCAGAAGCCATACGTGGCATTCAGACGGAAGTGTGACAGTGTACTTTGAACTGTTCACTCCTAAGGACTGCGACTAGTCTTGTCCATGTAACAGGAACATCCTACATGAAAAAGCAGTGTATTCTGCCAATGTAATCTCCTGCTTGCAAAATCTGCAAAGCGGTAACCCATAAGTCGTTCATGCTGGTTACGTTTACAGAGGGATACAGTGAAACGATGTAGACTGGTAGTGAGTGTTATGCACGAGATAAGACACAGCAGGACTTTGTATCTGGCTAGTAAATGCTACTCCATTGGAAAACACACTCAAACAGTACAGGATATGAAGGCTACTAACATGGAATAGACCAGGGGCGGCTCCTCTAATGTCAGAGGACCATCGTCCCACTTAGTCAGTCAGCGAAAAATAAAATGATAGTAAAAAATTATAAAAAAATATTTCCCTGTCTGACTAAGCCAGGGAGTCTTGGGCGGGGGCCCGTCCATGGCAGGGAGGAGGGGTGGTAGGTTCACTGTAAAGTACACATGTCAGTTTGGCTGGCCATCCTAGGCCGGCCAAACAGACAGGCACACTTATGCTTCACCAACACAGCTGTGTTGCACAGCCAGGTTGGAGAAACATTACAGACTCTCAGGCATTTTCCGAGCAGCAAACCAGGCTGCTCAGACCAATCTTGGCACTGCTCTCTTGCTATCGTAAGCAGCACTGAGATTGGGTGGGGAGCCTGTGCTGGTGTCCCAGGGAGTGCTGGGACACCATCTGGAGCAGGAAAGAAGAGGAGCACCGAGGCGGCCGGCAGCATCGGTGGCAGGACAGGTATTTTTTTTCTATTCATTATGATTTCCCTAATCCCCCTGTCTCTCCCACCACCACCCTCCCACTTGAGTTTTACCACAGCTGCTACTGGTATGGACAAGGGCCCCTTTGCCAGAAATAAGAATGTTTAGTTAGCAAGCCAAATGGGTGCTGGGTGATAGTCTTTGTGTACCTAGAGAGCCCTTGAAGCTGAAGGAGGGGTAGCAGCAGTAAGATGGATTAGATAATCAAAGGTATGTGCACATAGCTTGTATATGCCATCCCTTTCTGGAACCATTCGCACCTAACAACAAATCCATGACCCGTAAGTCACCACAAGTATGGTACAATAGGGAGTGTAGACTAAGCATGGGCGAATTTTGCGAATCTCGCGTTCGCGAATTTTGCGGATTTGCGAACTCGCAATCCGCAAAATCCGCGAATTCTCGCGAATTTTTTTTTTGTGTTCGTGCGGGTTTCTGCCAGGTCGCGAGGGTTTTTGTACAATTTCGCAAACGCGAACTTACCTGTCGGGTCGCAAGTTTTGCGAACTTGTTGTTTCTACGTGTCCAGCCTGTTTGGGACACTCTTCTTCATCACTGCCACCCTCTGTCACCACTGCCACTCTCTGGTTTTCCCATGCCACCCTCTGGCTCACCCATGCCACCCTCTGTTTCATCACAGCACCCTCTGGTTGTCCAGTGTACATTATTGTGGCAAAGCAAAGCTCACCTTCCCTGCCTCAAGTGACCTGAATTAATTTGGGGCTAATTAATGTGTCACAGAATATTTTTTTAGCTGGCACCTGCTTCCTTAGTGCTTCCTGATTAGTGATCTTTTGCACTTGCTAAGTGCTTTAATTGTTGCAAAATTAGTTACAACACCTGCCCTGCCCCAATTGACAATAATGAATTAGGGGCTGATTAATGTGTCACTGGATTTGAACTTCCAGCCTGGCTCCTGCTTGTCTCCCTTAGCTGTAATTCAGGACCTTTGTGGCATATGTGTAACTATTCTGAGGGTCAGAGCAGGGTCACATAATAGTTGCAAGTAGGCAACTGAACTCTGGAGGGGCTCATCAGGAAGCACTACAGGAAATGGCTACTAATGATGAGCTTGAACTTTTGAACCTGGTAAGTAGTTTCAGTTTTGCTAAGATCGTATTTCTGCAATTTAGCGCTTATTCGCGGGGCGCGAAGTTTAACTGGGAAGCCGCGAACTCACGCGAACAGTGCGAGCAAGCCATAAAATCCGCTGCTCGCGGATTTGCGGATTTTGCGGGAAATTCGCGAATCTCGCGAATTGCGAATTTACCGAAAATCCCCAAAATCCGCGAGCGGAACGGATTTTCCGCCCATACTTAGTGTAGACTAAAGAAGTCCTTTCTGATCTCCGCAATCAAGAACCACAACATTAAGGAGGTCCAACGGCTTAGGAAGGATTATAGACGAACCATGGTTGATGCGAAGAGGGTTTGGGAGGAATCCCATTGGTCAGAATTGAAGGCGGCTAGCCTGTCCAAAAATGGTGATTTGTTCTGGAATTTGGTCAGGAGATCTAATGGTCATGATCCTGACCTGACCCCGAACCACATCACCAATCAGGAATAGTATGAACACTTTAGAAAACTGTATGAAGGAGTTAGTAATCCAGGGTACCAAGATTCCTCTTGTTGTCAACTGTCTCTCCTCCCCCCTGAGCCGTTCCAACCAATAGCGGTTAGTGAGGTCGAGAGAGCTATAGATAAGATCACCCCAGCAAAGGCCCCGGGCCAAGATGGCATACCAGGTGACCTATACCGTGCTAGCCCAAGAGAATGGGCCATATACTTTGCCCTCTTGATCAACGCCCTCCTGGCGGGTGCAACTGTCCCCGCCTCTTGGAAGGGGGCTGAGGTAATCCCCATCTTTAAGAAGGGTTCTAGGGGTGACCCTGCCAACTACCGCCTGATCAGTCTTATAGATGTCGGACAGAAGGTGGTTAGCCGGGTCCTCCTGGAGAGGATCCTCTTCTGGGTTGGGGAGAATAATATTTTGTCAGACTATCGGGCAGGGTTCAGGGCATGTACAAGTACGATCGACCAGGCTTTTAGGTTGGACCTGCTACATTGGAAGGTGATGACCATTGGCAAGGGCAGTCTTTACCTCGCTTTTATAGACCTACAGACTGCCTTTGACCTTGTCCCACGAGACCGCCTTTGGCTGGTCTTACATGAGGTGGGGATGCCCCCGCCGATACTGAACCTTTTGGTGCATATGCATGAGGGCAATTATGCCCGAATTAGGTGGGGTACACAGGGCCAAAAAACTGAGAAAATTCCAATTGAGAGAGGTGTCCGTCAGGGCTGTGTTATGGCCCCAACCTTTTTTTCTCTTTTTGAGAATGGGGTTATCTCTAATCTTCTAGAAATAAATGCAGATGCCCCTTTCAAGGCGATAAGGTGCCCGCTTTACTTTTTGCGGACGACACCTTACTAATCTCCAAAACTCCTGCAGGCCTGCAGAAATTGTTAAATAGGGTTTACTCGTTTTGCAATTTGAGGGGCCTGGTATTTAACACAAAGAGACCAAACTTCTCTTTTTTAACCCCAGTAGAGAGTCTAAGTCTATCCTTACTTTAGATGGGGTGTCTTTAGAGTGTGTCAAAACATTCGATTACTTGGGCATCAGAATTTCAGATAAATTGTCCTGGAAACCTCATATTGATAAAATGACTCTGAACCACAAGAGGGTTATTGGAGCCATAGGTAGAGAGCATCGCTCCTCAAGTTCCAGGCCAATTGCTCGTGCGCTTGTGATCTATGCTGCCAAGGCCGTAGGCTCAGCACTTTATGGTGCTGAGCTCTGGGGCTTTGACAAAGTTGACGACATGGTTAAGGCAGAAAATACATTTTTGGGAGAGTTGGTCTCGTTGCCGCAAGGAACCCCAATTAAGCCTTTGCTGAGCGACTTGGGACATCGTTCATTGAAAGACCATGCCATTTTACGTCCTCTCCTCTATTGGGCTCGTCTGCGGCGTTGTAACGACCGGGTTCTCGAACCAGATGGGATCAGCTCCTTAGAGCACCTCCAACCCAGCCGGAACGTAACCACCTCCCTCCTCAGGACCCATCTATCCAGGCACCTGGGTACCTACCTGAGGATGGGGAACTCGCAATATACAAGCTCTCATCATTAGGAACACCACTAAATCTATAGGGATTACTAGGAATACTCACTGATTACTAAGGACGTCCATGCCCTACACCACACTCATACCTCATAGTCTCGCGACCACATGGGTCCAGACTAATCTACCCTGGGGCAGTTCTGATTATTTACCATTACACACTGATCACCATCAGTGCTCACTCGACACGCAATCCGGCGTGTCTACACACTAGGCTGCAGCCCTAGTGCTCTCTTCCTCACAATTCGGTCCACAATCTGGCGGACCTACACACTGGTATCCTCCCCAGTGTTCTCTAACTCACAGCCCGGTCCACAATCCGGCGGACCTAGACACTGGTGTCCTCCCCAGTGTTCTCTAACTCACAGCCCGATCCACAATCCGGCGGGCCTACACATCAGGCTTCCACCTGATGCTCTCTTTAACGCCGCTTACCAAAGACGATCACTTTCCTATGAATACCTTCAGCTCTCTCTATCTCTATGTTGGGAAGTTTCTCTCACTATTCACTAAAGGTTCGCTACTACAATAATATTATGGGATGGCCGAATTACTTAGTGTCTGGATGTTCCTCTAGCCCAAGGGTTCCTCTCTCTCCCTAATTATTCAGTGGCAACTTACCGGATCAGGGGCAGCATCTGTTCTGGCTGTAACACCTGACTAGAAGGAAAGGTTACCTGTGCTTTAATAACAAGAGACACACACTGTATGCAAGAGTTATTACCTGATTTAAACGCTCTCTATCATAAGAACAACACATGCACACTGGTTCACTAAGAACTGGGGTATCTTTATTACAATAACAATAGAAAAGGATTAGACATATAACAGGGACAAGGTTATCTGCGGGGTCTCTGTAACTAACAGGAACTGTAACACACCGCTGAAAGGAAAAAGGATTAGACATACAATAGCCTAGGGAATAAAGACAAGATTAAGGTGTAAGTGTAAAGCAGACTAATTTAAACTACCTCACCTATTAGAATGAATGTTTCTCTCTCTCTCTGGTAGGATCAGGGCTCTCTGTCTCTCCCTCCGTCACCACAGCTTCACGCCTCTGGCTCAACTGCTTCAGCTGACAGCCTCAACTCCTCCATCTGCTTTAATGCATTCTGATAAACTGGCAGCCCCAGCTGATAGTTCCAGCTTTGTTCATATGACTGCTCTCTCCAGCTTCAGCAATCATCTGCCTTCTTTCTCCATTCCAGAAAACCAATAGAACTGAACTGTACTCTGCAGCTCCAGCAAACATCCTACTCTCCACTCTTCAAGAACCAAACTGACCCCTCCTCCTCTCCTGCAGTTCGCTGATATAGAATCCTCTACCCTCATGGAAATTTCCAACAGAGTGCTGCCTCCCACCGAATTCCTGTGTTAGCTCCAGGGCTCTCCGCGCAACCGCAGTGCGCATCTGCATGTTACGTCTGGGCCCAAGAGACAAACACATTCCTCGGATAAGAACCAGTCCTGGCTGGTTTTCTCCTAGCAGACAACAGGCTTAACTATAAACATTACCTTTACCCTTCAAGCATCTCAGCTCTGCAGGGACAGAAAGCAAAATGGAGTCTCTCTAGTTCTGGGCCTTGTAGGCCTGAGAAGGATGAAATAACCCTTAGCTCTGTCAGAGTACCTACACAAACCATACCAATGTGTAATATAAAGTCAGGACCACAGGATCCACCCTCTACTATAGGCAGGATAATGAAAGGACACATAATTATGTCAAAGCCAATAGGCAATAGATGGATTAGAGTCAAGAATAAGGGATCTATCATCATATAAAGCAGCTATCCTCATCTAGGTCTGGAAAAAGGGCTTAAAAGGGCCAACACAAAGTAAGAATACAGACTATAGGTGTGAGCAAGCTTAAAGTCTTCATCACTCCGAAATAGAGCCAAAAAACCCGTCAAGACATTCCACCCTAGACTTTATCTTGCGAACATCTATAAACAACAACAAACAAATAAACAAACATCAACATAATCTATCAACAAAACCAAAAACCAAAAGACTCTCTAAAATAAATGACAACTTAAGGAAATTCCACCTGAAACTTAATGTAGGGAATACAAATCTAACAACCAACTGAAAACAAATTAAAGCACCTTTGACCTGAATGCTGAAACATAACTAAGATTGATCTAATAACAACAGAAACCAACCAAAGCACCCTCGAACTAAATGTGCCTCAACTTCTAGTGATAACTGATGAAATCTATTGATGTAGGGACATGTTTGTGGAATGAAAACAGCAAAGGGCCTAAATGGGGCCTACCTACTTCGGTCAACTTAAGAAAGAATTTGGTGAAATCTGACAAATAAACATGACAAAGGGTCCTCAAGGTCTGGGCAACTATTACTAATAGATTTAGGACATAACCTGACTAAAAGACACACCTCCCAGGACAACTTAAAGTTTAGGGTGACCACCCTTGGAACTAATCCCACTGTTCTAATTAAGAGTTGATCAATCAAAGTGAAAGTGTAATAACAGGAAAATAAGGATAACCCCATTCCTACAAAATAGCTGGTGTAGCACTATGCATATCAGGCAATAAATCAAAGAAAATTATCTAAATGTGGTCTATACATTGTCTAAAAGATACATTTGAACCATGCCAAAGGCAATAGGTAAAGATCACAAATCATCGAAATAAGGAAACAGTTTGCACCTAGTTCCTCACTGTATCACGCTATGGAACACATGTGTGCACCATCATTTAAAACTCTGCTTTCTCTTCCATTGGCAAGACTGTTTTGCAGAAAACAGAAAAACTATGAAATAGGTGAAAGATAAACAAGTGTATCAATAATGAAATAGCATAGCATACTAAAGGCAAAATATATATGAAACATCAAAACCATGAACAGGACTGTGAGACTTTTTTTTTTTTTTAAGTGGGGCCTGTATATGGTAACTGCAAAAGTGGCATAATGTCCATCTGAAATAGAAATATGGGAAAAAATGCAAGGCTCAAGAATGCAGGCCAAGGAATTACATTGAAAAATGGGTTCTTTTAGATCATCGTTTCATCATTAGGGATCATAGCACATGACTCGTGCAATACTGTAATTTAGGGTTCAAAAATATATTTATTTTTTTCAGAAATTCAGTTCATTTTTTAAAAGATATAACTTTTGGCTTTGTCAAAAAAGTTCAGGAAATCCAGATCATCGAAATTGTAATGAAGAGGTATAAATTCATCTGCCAAGGCAGTCAACTGTGGAAAGATAGTCTGTTGATTCATCAGTGTAGGTCACCACCCTCCATCTTCATCTGTATCCTGTGCCAAGGAATCACTTCCTCTGATCTGGTCATTAGTCACCAGCTTCCGCCGTTCATCCGCCACCATCCGGTCTGGTCTGGTTCTATCTTCCAAAAACAACAAACTAACATAAAAAATAAAAACAATAAAATAAAATAACAAAGGGAGTGGGAGGGGGGTGGGCCGACGCACACACCAAACACCACATCCCAGCAACCTGAAACGAAAAACAAGTATCATTAATCTAGCAAAAATACATTTTCCATTTAAAAAGCACCCCAAGTGCTTTTTATTTTCGAAAGAAACCTCCTAATTTATAAAAAGAATTCTTCTAAATCCAAGGAATAATTTAAACATTCTATATAAATCATATTCTTTAAATTTGTTTGGGCAAAATCCAATTTTGTCATACACAGCCAGAAGGGCTGGGGCCTAGCTACTCCTTACTCATCTGAGAAACAGCCCCTCCCTTCAGAAAGATGTTCGCGCTCAGAGTTTTGAATCCGCTCCAATCAAAATAAGCAGGAGCCGGGCTACAGTGCGATGTAATTTTGAATCACTGCCAAATGCTGATCTCATTGCAGGAGCAAGGCTACTGCCAACCATTCTGTCCAAGCATCTCTAATCTCTAGTCAGGGAAGCTCACTGGGCCTACTGTATTTATCTAACTCCAAGGGCCAAGCATCTGCCAATTATTCTGCATGTGCAAGGATCCCTTATCTGAAGTCAATGAAGCTGTCTGCACCGACAGCAAGGAAGAGCGACTTGACCCCCCCTTACATAAACATTTCTCCGCGGAAAGAAATTGTAACATAGCCAAGAATAACAAGCTGGCTCTCTCTGCTCTCAGAAGTTACCCGGCCTCCACCCTTTCAAAATTCAGAGCGCAAACAGATGCAGGGCTCATATCAGTCAAGGTCAAAGCAGATGCCTTGAAACTGAAAACATTACAGGCCTTCCCAGGGCAGAAGCACTGACCATTATTTTCTAACTAACTGAAGCAGATTTAAACGTGGTAAAAAGCAAATTAATAAGGACATATTTTTTGTAACTAAGTCACATGCTAGCATTTTAAAATAATTATGTCAAGAAATACTGCTACGTGCTGAAAGGGAAAAACAATAGAACAACATTGCATGCAAACACATTACATTTTTTCTTTTTTTTAAAATAACATGTGAAACACCATCAAATTAAAACAAGGGGCAACATGTAATTTTACAATGCATTACCAAAAATTCATAATTTAGTGTGCAAGCTTTTCTATTCTACCTATTAAAAAGGGCCAGATTCATTTTTTTCTTTCAAATAGCCATCATTTCTAACTGAGTGGGTTAACTTTCACATGCTATTCTAAAGGGCAGCTTGCATTGGAAAAATAATGATGCATATTTTCTAGAACATTTTTTTTTAAAAGCACACGGTTGCATTTCACTAATTAAAAGCACATTCCATGATGGGTCTGTTTTATATTTTGTTCTTCACAACCGGTAACGCACTAATACTAAAACACTGGTTCGTGTGCCATCCACAGCTGAAAACCCTTATCTCAATCCGACTGGTTGATTTATAACTTTCCGACCTCCGAGTCAGACATATTAAATCATGTGTTCCAAGGCAAACCAACACAAACTCGTGTACGCATTTCAAATAGAATGTTAAATGAACACAGCTTTTCTCTCCATGCAAGATGTTACCATTCTGTCAGCAAGTTGACAAAGCACATAGGCAGACCCAGCAACCAATGAAAGAGTTAAATCAAACCACCATTCATCTAAACACTCACTGACTTTTAGTGTCAGCTCACATAACCATGCATGTTAAACAGCATGTTAAAATAAATACTGCCGTCTCAATCCAAGATATTAACCCTTTGGCAGCTCAAACACAATCATTCCCCAATGTCTGCAGTACAAGGGAAATTCTAGAACTTATCACTCCACGTTTTCAAATAACACGCGCGCACATCTACAAAACATTTTCTCCAAGCATTTGAAAGAGATCCAGCTCTCTCCTGCCTAACGCAACAATAGCATGCTCTGTACAAGCCATATTTACATGGCGCTATTCACAAGCCATATTTACAAGAAAGTCAACAAGTCCAAAAAATGACATGCTCTTCACAAAGCATATATACAAGGCGCAATTCACAAGGAACACAGCAAGTCAAAATGAGAACATGCTCCTCACAAGCCATATTTACATGGCGCTATTTACAAGCCATATTTCATTGAACACATTTCACATTGCACAGCATAAGCAAATGCAGCAAGCAATTTAATGGGCAATTTAAAAGTGTTTTTCACACACACATATACAACTGTATCATCACCAAGATGGAATTCGCTCCCTCATGTAAAGTCACCCTTCAAGCCTGACAGTTCAAACACCAAGATGAAAAGCATTTCTTCCACCCTGCATAAGTCAAATGCCATGATGTACTGCAATCTCCTTACACTCCAACTGTTCAAGCCCATAGGTCAGGCACTACACCTCACCATGCAAGTCACAGACTATTCCCAGATGTCAAATTTAAGGGTTTCAAGTTCAAATACATGACCAGGGCACCCTCCTCTGCGCAACATGTGCGAAGCTGCCGACTACGCCAGATGTAACGACCGGGTTCTCGAACCAGATGGGATCAGCTCCTTAGAGCACCTCCAACCCAGCCGGAACGTAACCACCTCCCTCCTCAGGACCCATCTATCCAGGCACCTGGGTACCTACCTGAGGATGGGGAACTCGCAATATACAAGCTCATATCATTAGGAACACCACTAAATCTATAGGGATTACCAGGAATACTCACTGATTACTAAGGACGTCCATGCCCTACACCACACTCATACCTCATAGTCTCGTGACCACATGGGTCCAGACTAATCTACCCTGGGGCAGTTCTGATTATTTACCATTACACACTGATCACCATCAGTGCTCACTTGACACGCAATCCGGCGTGTCTACACACTAGGCTGCAGCTCTAGTGCTCTCTTCCTCACAATTCGGTCCACAATCTGGCGGACCTACACACTGGTATCCTCCCCAGTGTTCTCTAACTCACAGCCCGGACCACAATCCGGCGGACCTAGACACTGGTGTTCTCCCCAGTGTTCTCTAACTTACAGCCCGGTCCACAATCCGGCGGGCCTACACATCAGGCTTCCACCTGATGCTCTCTTTAACGCCGCTTACCAACGACGATCACTTTCCTATGAATACCTTCAGCTCTCTCTATCTCTATGTTGGGAAGTTTCTCTCACTATTCACTAAAGGTTCGCTACTACAATAATATTATGGGATGGCCAAATTACTTAGTGTCTGGATGTTCCTCTAGCCCAAGGGCTCCTCTCTCTCCCTAATTATTCAGTGGCTACTTACCGGATCAGGGGCAGCATCTGTTCTGGCTGTAACACCTGACTAGAAGGAAAGGTTACCTGTTCTTTAATAACAAGAGACACACTGTATGCAAGAGTTATTACCTGATTTAAACGCTCTCTATCATAAGAACAACACATGCACACTGGTTCACTGGGGTATCTTTATTACAATAACAATAGAAAAGGATTAGACATATAACAGGGACAAGGTTATCTGCGGGGTCTCTGTAACTAACAGGAACTGTAACACACTGCTGAAAGGAAAAAGGATTAGACATACAATAGCCTAGGGAATAAAGACAAGATTAAGGTGTAAGTGTAAAGCAGACTAATTTAAACTACCTCACCTATTAGAAGGAATGTTTCTCTCTCTCTGGTAGGATCAGGGCTCTCTGTCTCTCCCTCCATCACCACAGCTTCACGCCTCTGGCTCAACTGCTTCAGCTGACAGCCTCAACTCCTCCATCTGCTTTAATGCATTCTGATAAACTGGCAGCCCCAGCTGATAGTTCCAGCTTTGTTCATATGACTGCTCTCTCCAGCTTCAGCAATCATCTGCCTTCTTTCTCCATTCCAGAAAACCAATAGAACTGAACTGTACTCTGCAGCTCCAGCAAACATCCTACTCTCCACTATTCAAGAACCAAACTGACCCCTCCTCCTCTCCTGCAGTTCGCTGATATAGAATCCTCTCCCCTCATGGAAATTTCCAACAGAGGGCTGCCTCCCACCGAATTCCTGTGTTAGCTCCAGGGCTCTCTGCGCAACCGCAGTGCGCATCTGCATGTTACGTCTGGGCCCAAGAGACAAACACATTCCTCGGATAAGAACCAGTCCTGGCTGGTTTTCCCCTAGCAGACAACAGGCTTAACTATAAACATTACCTTTACCCTTCAAGCATCTCAGCTCTGCAGGGACAGAAAGCAAAATGGAGTCTCTCTAGTTCTGGGCCTTGTAGGCCTGAGAAGGATGAAATAACCCTTAGCTCTGTAAGAGTACCTACACAAACCATACCAATGTGTAATATAAATTCAGGACCACAGGATCCACCCTCTACTATAGGCAGGATAATGAAAGGACACATAATTATGTCAAAGCCAATAGGCAATAGATGGATTAGAGTCAAGAATAAGGGATCTATCATCATATAAAGCAGCTATCCTCTTCTAGGTCTGGAAAAAGGGCTTAAAAGGGCCAACACAAGGTAAGAATACAGACTATAGGTGTGAGCAAGCTTAAAGTCTTCATCACTCCGAAATAGAGCCAAAAAACCCATCAAGACAGGCGTACACCTGAGTTATCTAAATACGCCGACGGCCTAAGAGAAGTGATACACCTGGAGGGATCCCACAAAATCAGTTGGCTCTCGAACATAAAAAAAACTCTTATAGAACTGGGTTTTAGAGAAGCTTGAGACTCAGAGTCCTCATTGAGTAAGTCAGACATCAAGAGTACCAACTGGGCTTGGGTTGATTGTCAGGAGTCCAGAAACCATAGGCAAGGTAGGCTGACTGATAATTTTCGTCTACACAAACAGGTCCCAAACTTAGAACCCTATCTTGACTTCATCCAAAAACCTAAAGACAGGGCTCCTTATATCCAGTTTAGGTTGGGTACACTTCCTCTCCGAGAATTTACTAGCAGTTGGAAACCCCCGTACCAGACCCAAATATCCTGTCCCCACTGTGATAAAGTAGTGGAAAGCGTCCTGCACCTTATGTTCGCCTGTACTGCTTACGTAAAACCGAGGAAAAAATGGTTTAATCCGGTTTGCTCTCTTTTAGGAACCAGGAACCATTGTGAAGCCCTGAGAATTTTGCGCACAGATACTAACACTACTCTGGTCTGTGGGGTGGCCAAATTCCTCAGGTGGTCATGGGTCATCCGTTCGAAAAAGTTATGTGTTGGGTGAAGCTCTCTCCTAAACCGCGTTTTAACTTGGTATTAAAGCTGTGACTATTTAATTCAATCTTAAATATTATGTACTGTGAATCTTTTCCTTCAATGACTTGATGATAATTGATTTTATAACCATGTATTCTCCTTTCTTTGGATGAATTGATATTTACTGATTTTTTAAGAAGGGAATATGTTTTATTCTGTTATGTTTTTAATCTTGATCTTAATTCTTCTTTTAAAAAAATTAGAAAATGCTTTTATGATATATTTATATCGAAATAAAGCTTTGATGATGATCCCTTGATACCATAAGAGCCAATGGGTAGGTTTCTATGACTAGGACATATCTGTCAAATATAGACCTACATACCAGTTTGAAATTTAAGGTCTGTTTTTAGAGTAGCTCCACGGAGAAGCAAGAGTTTGCAGATGTATGCAATTCAAAACACAAAACAGCAGGTGATGGAAGTAAAGTCATAATGTAAAAACCACTCGAAGATAAAGCGTGAGAGGGTTACAATGTTAGGTCATTGTCACAAATCACTCTTTGAGGTGCATAGTGAGGCCGGAGGGTGATTGTGAAATTTTGAAGTGATAAATATATGGTACTCTCCAAAAAGTTGAAAGTTAGTAGGCCAATTAAGCCCTGAGGGTCTGGTAGCCATGTTACATTTTTCAGTCCTGTTGTGTATCTCCAAAGAATAAAGAATACTGCAATCGGGCCACAGATATGCTAACAAAAGTGTGCTTATATAAACAGCATATTTCATTAGCTGACATTTAAGAGCTTAAACATTATTCATTCAGTACAGAACAGATGAGTAGGAGGATGTGACACAGAAATTAAATCTGTAAATGAAAAATATTACAATAAAACCTCTGTAGCAGAACCAACAGCATCACTGAGCACAAAAGACCTTGGAAAATAGATGTGCTTTGCAAAGTTCTGTCTTTGACAGTTAGCAGGTGACAGAGCCTAGTCTCCCAGTTGCCCTCTTCAAAAGCGTTACCATATCGGACAAGGAGGCTGTTTTACTTCTTCGTGTAGACAGGCATGCTGATTGAAAAGCACCTTTTTTGCAATCCTAGGTATTTCTCTTTCTTTAATTTGAAAAGTTGACTTTAATTACTTAAAAACTCCTAACAGAGACCTAGCAATATTCTATCGCCCTTAAAAAGAAAATATTTACATTTCCATATAACCCTCCTTTAGTAGCACATTTAGTTTAATAAATAAATACATATGTTCTAAACATATGGTGTTAGCATCCCCTAAACCCTACTTCCCATATAGATACAAATAATACACTAATAGCATTGAAATCGAGTTCAAGAACTACAGAACTTCACCACCACACTATTCATAAATAACCTGAAGTACATAATACAAAGCTAATGTTTCAATAGCACTCACTAGAGAAAATTCTTGAAAATCACCATTAAGGTTACCTTTTATATTGTCCTACTATTACTAGTATGTATTTCCCATCGACCAAAATGACTTTCCTCAGACTATATAAGTAAGTTTTACTTTGAGACATTAATGCACAGCCAAATGCTCACAACATAACTGCGTGCATTCTCAAGTCAAGTTAAAAAAATCTTTATTTCTGCCTTTGAGGCCATAAAAGCACACATAAACAGTACAGAACAATTCACACATTTGAATTTCCCAGATGTAAAGTGCATGTGCATTACGATGTCAGTAATTCCGAATAAAAGCTTTAGAATGTAGAAAATATATAAAAATAGACATTTGTAACATTAAAATGTGAAAAAAATAGAAAAATAAAAGAGGTTGGAAGAAATTAGTAAACACAGAAATTAAATAAAATGATCAAATTAGGCAAAGCCTAGCTTTAAAATGGCTCGAGGTACACACCAAATAGAAATTACATATTGAATGACTTTAGTATCCTACTAGCAGCCCGTCCCAACGTTGTCCGGGAGCAAAAGACTGCTTCAGGGCCCCCGCCCGCCCCGCAGAAGAGTTGTCTGTGCAAGTCCTGGCCCTGTTCAACTGAGTTGGCCCACTTGTGTAATTTTTTAAAATCGTATGTATTGTTTTCAGCGTTTTATGTTGTCCGCAAGATGTGAGGAAAGTGTTGTGTCACCTGTTTAATGTTTTTTTTTTCTTTCAAAGGCTCTTTCCGTGTGTTTGTTTTTGTATCCCTTCAAAGAAGTTTCCCTTTTGTTTTGTCAATTGTGTGGTGAAGTCCTGGCAGTGCTCGAGTGATTATGGGCAGTTGTGTTATTTTCGTTATTCGTATGTCTTATTGCAAGCGTTTTATCTTGTCCGCAAGATGTGAGGAAAGTCTTGTGAATGCGCAGTCGATTGCATTTCTCCGTTAAGAAATGTCGGCTTTTTTTGTTTGTGTTTACCCCCCTGTGAAGTCGTTGGTCAATGGCCAATGGTAAAGACTTTTTTTTTTTGGTAAGCCGAAGTCGCGTGTGTGTTTTCTTTAGTGCATTGTGATTGGTGTAGTATGCGATTAATCCTGCCCCCTGTGTGGCGTCATTTGACACTCCTGGTCGATGGCAGGCCCGACCGGTTTTTAATGCGAAGGCATCAACGTTGTCTGGGTAACTGCAACGAATGTGTGTATTTTTCTTATAGCGCGCACCTCTGCTGTTTTTGTATATTGGTGTGACCGCGCTGTATGTGTGAATTTAAATTCATTGAAAGCGCACTTCCGCTGTATGTGTTGGGATTTGCAAATGTTTGTTAGAAATTAATTGAAAGCGCATTTCCGCTGTCTGCATATTGTGCGTTCTAAATTCAGTGAAAGCGCATTTCCGCTCTGTGTGCATATGTAAGTGTGTTGTGAAGTCGCTTGGCCTATGTTTGTTATTTGCACTTGGCACGTCTCTGTAAACGCCCACATTTGTTGTTTGAGACACCCACGACCACGACCACGCCCCCAAGGGACTACTTTACCACGTTTGGCGTTTTTACTTTTTTAATGTATATGGTGTACATATCTATAGCCTATGTCCTCCTGCCACATCTCCCCTTTCAAATGGTGTATTGGGTGTAGTGATTGGTGCATTACTTTTGTAGTTTACCTGGCTCAAAGGTTTGTGTTCTCTCTTTATAATGGTAGTATAGATAGGCTACTGTGCAGTGATTTGTTCCGAGGTTTCTACATAACTGTAGTAACCATCAGTGCCTCGCCTTCTTGTATGCGGGCAAAAGAATAATACGTGCTGGTCTGCCTCCGATACATTATCGCAAACAGGGCAACCCTGATACAGAATTCCCCCCCAGTTGTTTGTAAAGGCACGTAATGGCAATACTCTGCGCCTAAATTGTAGATAGAGCTCTTTGGCAAGGGCAGGCTGGATGACATCAAGGGCAGGTTCTAACCTATATTGCTCATTAACCTCTAGGAAAGATTCACTCAATATACCAGTCGCTGGGTTCCTCTTTATCTGATTGAGTCTGTATTCCCTCAAAATCTTTGACAGGGCCTTCATGGATAGTGACAAGAAGCTTCCTTCAGCATTAGCCCAAATGTTGCCCAACCCCATTGCTTCTAAATAGTTCTTGATGTAGGCCAGCCATGGGATTCTACTAACTCCCTGTAAATTTAGCACATCCTTCAGCTCATCTCTAAAAACTGCTAATTCAGGGGTACTCCATAAACGTCGCCAATGTAAGAGGGGTCTGAGGGCAACTTCTTCTGCAATTGGGCTGACCCCAAGATCCATTCGTAGTGGCATAACTGGTGTACTTTTGGGAAGACCTAAGAGTTGCCTAACAAAGGAATTCTCATTCTTAGATAGAGGGTCGGATGGCCGATGGCCCCAGATTTCTGCCCCCCTAGCTTGAACTTTATAAATTTCCATCACTGGTCCATCCACTTTATGAGTGCACTTCCTGAACATCTTCGCTAACCATACCATTGTTTGGGCCAGCTCTAGGCTGGCCTTCTTAATTTGAGCACCCTACTCCCTTTTCTCAGTGAGTGTTATTCCCAAGTAATCGAAAATGGACATTTACTCTAGTGGTCTCCCATTTAGCTTAGGATTTGGTTGTGTGGTATTTCCTACATTAAAAGACATGTATTTGTTTTTCTGTGAATTTATCTCTACACCCCTGCTTTTACAAAATGATAAAAAAATGTCTAAAGCCCTCTGTATTCTACGTATCAATCAATTGACATTAAACGGGATGTTTCACCCAACACTGTTTTATGCATTGAATGCAGTTAATGCAAAATCCCTGAATCATCCAGTCAATTTAATTTTTCTAATGTAACTTCTATCGGTTTTACCAGCCTTAACAAGTGTGTTAGACCTGGCATCTTTGGTGTGGTTTCCCCCTATATTTTTGCCTCTTCCTCCTGTATTTTTGGATGCTGTGCTGGATTTCGTTTTTGCTGGTTTAGATGCTGTGGACACTCTGCCACCGCTGATCAGTGTCAGAGTGTAAGTGCTCCCTGTGTAAATTGTTATTGTGATTGGATATACATGATTGGCATATTTGTATCACCAAGAAGTCCCGGTAAAGTGCACTGGGTGTGCCAGGGCTGGTGATGACAAATGCTACTAGTGGGCCTGCAGCACTGATTGTGCCACCCACATGAGTAGCCCTAAAATGGTGTCTCAGGCCTGCCACCGCAGTGCCTGTGTGCAGTCTGTGAACTGCCATGTCCTCCTGGTCAGTGTCCCCACTGACCAGGCCTAACACTTCCCTTTCTGTGCACATTGGTCACCCCTATGGAAGGCCCAATGTATCCCCCTGGGCAGGGTGCAGTGTATGTGAAAGGTAGAGCATGTACTTGTGCAGGTGACATGCTCTGGTAGTGAATTACAGCCATTTTGTTTTTTCACTATTGTAAGGCTATCTTGCCCCACAGGTTATCATGGGGGATGCTGGCTACAGTGGCTACCAGCATATCTCCAATAGGAGCAAGATAGGACATAAGAGTGTGATTGCCTACTAAACACCCTCCTGAGTAAAGGAGTGCAATCTACAGCTTTAAACTGGATTAGATCATTCCTTAGCAATCATACCCAGGCCGTGCACATGGGCCAGTTCTACTCAAAACCCTATCCCATCGGCTGTGGGGTCCCACAGGGGGCCTCGCTGAGCCCCACTCTCTTCAATGTTTATGTTTCATCTCTGGCTGTCATTGGAAGAAAGTGGGGCATCGGCATGTGTTCCTATGCCGACGACACACAGTTGATGGTGACAATGGATGAAGGGTCGGAGACAACAAAGAAAAAGCTACACAGCTGTCTCTCTGAAATGGCCCAATGGATGCGCAACCACTGCTTAAAACTAAACGCCGGTAAATCGGAGACACTACTGTTCGGAGGAGCTAAACTTACATGGGACGCCACATGGTGGCCAACCTCACTGGGGTCAGCCCCCACCCCAAAACAGCACACCAGAAATCTAGGCATCATCATGGACGACGCCCTGTCCTTGAAGGACCTCATACGATCACTCTGGGGCAAAGGCTTCGCAATACTCAAACTCCAGGCAGAAATCTTCCCCTGGATACCCCTGGACTGTCGACGTACAGTCACTCAAGCCCTACTGGTCAGCCGCCTAGACTATGGCAACGCCCTATTCGAAGGGATGAACGAACAACTGTTCTCCCGCCTACAGGTCCTACAAAATCAGGCAGCTAAACTGGTCTGTAATAAAGGCAAGCGAGACTCAGCATCCGCATGCCTCATGAAACTTCACTGGCTTCCGATGCGCCAGAGGGCTACTTTCAAAATACTCTGCCACGCGCACAGAGCTCTTCATAAAACTGGCCCCACTATCCTCCAAGGGAAAATGGAATTCTACGTCCCCAATAGGAACCTAAGATCGAATCACTCAGATCTTGCCAAATCCAAGCGCATCCACAAGGCAAGGACAGGCGGACGCGCCTTCTCATACCTGGCAGCCAAAAGGTGGAATGAGTTACCAGTAGACCTCAGACTCACCACAAACTACCTTCAGTTCCGCCAAAAACTAAAAACTCACCTTTTCCCCAAAAACTAATCCCCCAGCACAGTCCTCAGCAGTCTCCTTTGTTTTACAGCGCCGTGATATCCCATGGGATGAGTGTCGCGCTTTACAAATACCAGAAATAAATAAATAAATAAAGTATCCCTGAACTCAGAATTTAATAACACATCTTTTAGGAAAGGTTATTTTTAAATCCTGTGTTTGAGAACAGAACTTTCAGAAAGTTGCTGTTCTCTTGTCTGACCTTTCTGTGTGCCTCTGCCTGTTTGTGAATTGACTGTCTGGTTTGAGAGTGACAGGGGCTGGGAATTCTCCAGCATGCTGGCTGAGTCAGCCCTAGGCTGAGTGACTGCATTTGCAACTTGAGTGGTGGGAGGAGATAGCACCTGGGCCTGAATAGGGCTGTGCCTGCCTTCCACTATGCTGGCTCCACCTCCTGCCCGGGTGGCTGACTACCCTGCCCCTCACTCTGAAAGGAAAGGAGAAGCCAGGAAAACAAAGTGCTCAATGAACACCCAGAACTGGTTCAGACCGGGCTCAGGGCCCCCTTGCACAAAGAGAACAAAGACTTTTAGGGGTGTAAGTACAGGACCCCTGACAACAGAAAATTAGATCATCCTGGAATCAAGAAGGAACCTCTGCCAAGGAGAAAGCTGAAACTGAAGAAGGAAGACTGTCCTGCTGTTGCTCTGCTGGACTGACCCGCTGTTGCTTTGCTGCCAAGGAGAGGAGAAGGACTTTGCTTTGTGCTGTGTCCCCTTGCTTGAAGGAATCTCCAAGGGCCTGAGAAGAGCTGGCTCCCTGTTTTTGAAGTCCCAGGAAAAAAAGGACTTCACCCCCAGCTTCCCTGAACTCTACTGGGAGAGTTCTGTATTTCCTGGAGTGTGTGACCCATGCGTGGTGCCTCTAGAAGTTGTACCTGTGTTGGAGAGCTGGAAACCACGCTTTTAAAGACTTTCTGCAAGTTTTGACGCATTGCTCGCTTGTGGAGTGCATCCCCGACAGTGCGAGGAAATTCCCGCCGCTACGAAGGCCGAGATACTCGCAGCACCTGTTGCCGCTGCCAGAGCCATTGCATCCTTCGTTTGCGGGACTTACCAGACCGGTGCAGGAAGATTACCATCGCTGCGAGTGTTGTCGCAGAGCCTGTAGTCGCTGGGTGAGATCGCCACACCGCTTGCTTGCGGACCGCATCACGTCACTGCGAGTGTCGTCGCAGAAGCCATCGCATCGAGGAGCTGCGAGAGAGAGATCACCGCTGGTCCGGTAAAGGGCTTAGTTGTGAACAAAAGTCTTGGAAAACTTTAAAAATGTTCTTGAAAGTTGATTTTATGGGAAATCTAATTTGAAGGAGAAACTAGATACTTGCTATCTGTAAAGGAATGGTAACTTTTTAAACATGTAATTTGTGTAGCAATAAAACTGATTAGCATCCAATTAGACATGAAGTGCTGGTCTTCCGGAGAACTATGCCTCCTCTTCTGGAGCCTTGAAGGCAGTCATAATGCACTGACCACTTAGCTAGGATGAGACATTTGGGTGGACCGGAAGAAAAAATATTGATATCACAAAGAACTTTAGTAATAATTTTCCCTTTCACATGAAAATCCTGAATGGTAACGGGGTTAAAAAGATGTTCTGTTTTAACTAAGTTGTGATCTAACCAGGTTTTGGTCATTAAGTTAGTAGGGGTAACCTCCCCTAAATTAATAACCTACTTTCTGACACCCAACATAAGATTCCCTAGAACTTTTTCAAACTCTTGATCACACAATCTTTTACTATCACTCCTATCTTTTAAATAATACATCTTATTCCCTTATTCAATGATCCCTCATTAAATCCCTGCCTGCCAAATCCCTACCACATATACTGGACATCATAAGCATCTCTCTTCTCATAGATCTCTTACACTGATGAAGACGATGGGTTGAATTTACCCTCTTCCTGAAAACTTAACCTTACTCAGATGTGTTCTGCAATTACTGTCCCATCATTAACTTTCCCTCCTAATGGAAACTAATAGCTTTAAGACCAACTTCAAAACACTACCACTATCTATGTAGTAGATAGCATACAATTGATTAGTGCTTACTTTGAAAACAAAGAAAGTGGTGATGCCCAACATTTTTCCAAGGGGATCACCACCCACTTACACCACTGGCACTGTCCGGCCATTATTTCAAAGGTAACTTCATATTCTGGGAGTGAAGTGGTGCATGGTTGTAGCTGACTTAGGGTTACTTAATACAATGAGCCACAACCAATTGGCCATTTCAATCACATCACACTATATGGATGTTCTTAGGAACCTCCATATGTTGGAAACAGCGGGTCTGATTCACAAAGGTAAAGTTAGACCAAAAGTCTTACTTAGACCAAAAGTCGAACTTTACTGCTTTTGGTATTCACAAAGGTAAGTTAATACTGGTACTATCACTAGTAGTAAATTACTAGTAGTAACTTACCCTTGCGAATACTGAAAAGTAGTAATGTTAGACTTTTGCAAGAAGTTAGACTTTTGGTCTAACTTTACCTTTGTGAATCGGGCCCAAAATTTCGACCTGAAGTCAAACTACAGACAGGGGGCCGTATTATGTATAGGGCACACTTTTCCTGTTTGCACCCGGCACACCATAAAAGCGGTGCGCCGGGTGCTAACAGGGAAAGTGGACCCTAGTACATAGAATGCGCTGCCCCCAGGGCAGCCGTGAACTCAGGCTGCCCCGGGAACAGCACATTTATGTGAAAAAATGGAGCGGCTTTGAAACAGCTGCTCTGGGACTCACTGTGCAAGCGGCAATCTACCTGTACTTTTAGAGGGAATTAGAGATCCCTTTGCAGGTGGGTGCAGTAGGTGACTGCAACTGCCTGCAAAGGGATGTTTGTGGGGCCCATAGAACCCTCTCTCCACACTCCAGTGGGCTGCTATCGTGGCACTCTGATAGTGTGTCAACTTTTAAGTGGCGCTCTGTCAGTGAATCCCCTGACAGCTTATTTGCCTATGCACTTGCGTCTATAATACAGCGCCTGTGCAGAGGCAAAGGGATTCCCTCATTTGCATGGGGCCAGACCCCCAGGCAAATGAGGGAACGCCCTCTGATGATAGCACTGGCACTTCATGTGCACCAGTGCTATCAGTATTACAGAAGGGGCCGCACAAGAATGCACAGCCTTTTCTGTAATACCAAAGTGCCACGGGGAGTGCAAAGCTGGCGCTAACACACATTGCACCCCTGGGCCACTTCCTAATACTGCCGCTGAAGTGTAAACTTAGACTTCATGTGTTAAGTTATTCTTCAGGTCTAAAGTTAGACTTCAGGTTTAAACTTAGACTTCAGCTGAAAAGTTAGACTTCAGGTGTAAAGTTAGACTTTAGGTCCACACTTGGATTTCAGGTTTAAGTTTACCTTTGTGAATCAGGCCCAGAGTGTCTGGCTCTACTTTTTTTAATTGTAAGGTATGGATTTTGCTTCTGCCACAACACTCTCAAAGCAGACCCGCATTTACCAATACTTGCTTAATATAATCTTCAATTAACAATGCAGTCCAGTGTCCTGTTTCTCTTAAATAAGTGAGAGTGGTGTCCACCAGCAACCACTGGCTCAAATTAAGTATTGTTATCAATGGCTCATAATATTTATCTATGACTTACCATTGATTTAACTGTAAGCAGCCTTTTACCACCATCTATAAATATCCCTGCCTCCTGAATCTCGTAAATCCTATTTTGGACATGTATCTTCTCACAGGTGTTTTCTCCTCTGATATAAAACACCCTCCTTTGAGAAAGTCCCCCTTTGACCAAGATTAAATCTGCACCTTGCGCCCAATCACACTCCTTCCCTCGTCCAGTATTATTACGGAAGGACACCAGCTAACCAAATTTAATGTGCACAACCTTCTCCAATGCTACTAACATGCGTTTCACCCTGCTCTCAACAGCACACACTGATAATGGTGATCCATATCAAGTTCTGTTTGATGAATCAAGGGCCTTTCAAACTGTTGAACACATGTAACTGGTTGAAATGCTCCATTCATGGGTAAGTTTCACTAACACCGTATTACATATGTTTACTAGGTAAATATTTATTTTAATGTTTCATTTAAAATAACCATGCAATATTTTCAAATACATTTAAAAAGCAAAGAGTGTGCAGCACACAAAAGCAAAAGTTGAATCTCTATTATAGAGTGAAAATTTCAGCATTAAAAAACCCCAAAAAGACAACTTAAAAGAAAAAACACCTTTTAATAAATATGGAGTTCATAATAGCACAGCCAGTTCATAAAAATAACCCATTGCTTGGCAACCATGTTTTCCAATTGTACAAAGCAACAGTGGGGAAAATAAGCACTGTGGGCCCAATTCAAAAAAGCAATCTGAGACAAAAGTCTAACTTTAAGACTTTTGGTAATCACAGAGGTCATTTATGAGTCGTATCTTTAAGACCACAGTCGGGCCTCCTCTCCACACCTGCGCCGTACTCTCTGCACCCGGACCGTACTCTCTGGCTGGGGCCGTACTCTCCGGCTCGGATCATACTCTCCGGCTGGGGCCAGATGAAGTGTAGTCAATGGGGCGGAATACAATTTTTACGAAAAGAACCATTAGGAACAATATTTTCTCAACCCGTCACTTAACAATCACAGTTCCCTCTCTCCCTTGCGGTATCCATTCAGGTTGGGACTGGGACAGATAATAAGCCCTGGCACCCAAAAAATAAGTTGATGTTACTGAAATAGAAAACTAAAATTGTGGCCTATATTTGCATACTGGAACTGTTTTAAACTTGTAAATACATGTTGTACAAGTGTTTTGCAAGGTATGGCAAACTGCATAAATTTGAGGTTGCTGCAATCAATGCATATTTTGATATAAGGGAAATCAACTGTGTTACACCTGTCAGCCTTAGGGCGGTCTTCCTCTAAACTCCTCTACCTTCCTCTTGCATTTTTGATTATCTTGCTTTTGTTGACCTTAGGAATCTGTGCACTTTACCACTGCTGGCCAGTGCTAAAGTGCATGTGCTCATATCGTAAAACATGATAACACTAGCTAATCCTCAATTGGTATTGTTAAGTTACTCATAAATCCATTGTAAAATGGTGCTACATGTACCCAGGGCTTGTAAATGTAATGCTACTAATGAGACAATTGCGTGTCCTTTACTAATGGGCCTGCAACACTGATTGTGTCACCCATTTAAGTAGCCCCTTTAAACATGTCTCAGGACTGCCATTGCAGCCTGTATGTGCAGTTTATAAACTGTCATTTCGGCCTGGCAAAATAAACCTTTTTCCAGGCCCAAACCTTCCTTTTTAATACACGTAAGTCAACCCTAGGGTAGACCCTAATTAGTTCATAGGGCAAGGTGCAAAATATTTTTAAAAAATAGGACATGTAATGTTAAGGTCCTGGCAGTGAAATTATCTTTAAAAATCTTTTTTTTAACTATTGCAAGGCCTACCTCTTCCATAGGATATGCCTGCCTGGAACTACCTCATTACATTTAATAAGATGTAACTCCCAAATAGGAGCAGGTAACCAGTTTATGTTTGGTGTCTTTGAAATTGCAATGAACAATTCTAACTCATGGTAAAGAGGACTTTAAATTACAATTTTGAAAATGACCATTTTAGAAAGTCAGCATTTTGTTGCCATAGCCATTTGGTGCCTGCAGCCTATCTCTGGGTCACAGGACTGACTGTAGTTGACAGGTGGGTTTTGTGCATTGCTCCCAAGCAGCCACACACTAAAGTGCTAAGATGTGCCTGGATGGGCAATTACTGGAAGGTTGGGAGTGTGGAGCTGGGTGCAGCCCTACTTACACTAGAATAGGCTATGTCCTGCCTCCACACACAGGGCTGAATACCCCATGTGGTTAGTCTGGAGCCAGGACAGGAAAGGAAGGATGCCTAGGGACTTCAAAGGGAACTTCTAGAAATGTCTACCACATTCTAGAGGAAGGGTACCAGGTATAAATATTGGACCTCAGACACTAACACTTCAGTATACTTCTGGACCAGTGGGTACTCTGCCAGGAAGAAAGACAGCTGTGTAGCTGACCTGCTGTCCTTTATGACCAAAGCCTTGTTGGACTGCTGCCTTGCTGTGTTGCCCTTATGCCCTCTTGCCTGGGTGTGAAGGAATGAACCTGCATCGTTGAACCCAGGAACCTACATTACACAGCTCGGTGGGAGACGTCTCCAGCCTCCCATTCCCCGTCTGAGCGCCGAACCACAGCGCTCAGACAATCACAACGCTGATTGGCTTAGGGGAGGGAATCATTTTTATTTTATTTTATTCTATTTATTAAATGAAGCTCTATGTTTCTAAACTGGTGTGTAATCGTTTGTGTGGTGTTGTCACTGTTTTCCTGTTTGTAGTGCTGCACAAACACTAAACACATTGCCTCTGAAGTGAAGCCTGGCTGTTCTGTGCCGAGCTACCACAGGGTGACCGCAGGTTAATTTAAGTTTTGCCTGCTACTTACCCTGGCTAAGGTTGTGGTTGCTGCTTGCCTAGGTTCATACACCAGTCAACCAACAACCTAGTTTCTAATATTACTATTCTCGCAACCTAATAGAAATTATGGCCAACGAGCCAACAGAGATGAACAATCCTTTAACAAGAAGTTCTTTTGGGACACAAAGATACTGATGCCCATCTAAAATGCATTGTGTTCATGACCGGTCTAGAGCCTTCCAGCCATTTTTGTTTTCTTTAAACTTGTTTACAAGAGAGTCGGATCTGGTTAAGGCTCTTAAATGCATTCCTCTTGTTTTCTCTAATGTTTATACAAGAATGATGTTGTGGCTGAACTACAGAAAATTGTTCCTACAATTTAAGAAGGTGCACTATACTGGTAGTCTTTATAAGACGTGCCTGGCTTTTACTTATTTAACATTTCATTTGTTTGCGGGTGAAGTAAACACACTTGCCCATACTGAGGAAATAATAAAGAGCATCCTTTCAGGTTTCTCAATACTTGATGACAGCTCATTTTAAAAGATGTATAGATGAATGCTGATCTTTATCTCCACTAAGAAAAAGAATCTGTTATAAAACAGCTCTACATTGGGCTGGTAATATGGAGTACTTATGAAAAAGCAGCCCTATGTGACCTTATTGTCAACCAATCGAGGATTGTTTTTAAAGAACTCCTTTTTCGAAAAGTAACAGTCATACATTTCTTGGAAATGTACTAGGGACTTTGTAGTATCCTTCCTCTGTTTGGTTATGTAGTTTACTCCTCCTATTCTGGAGATATTTATATCCCAGCATAATGGTTTTTGTATTTTTTTCTACTTTTTATTTTATCTATACTACTATTATAAAGAGATAACACAAACCTTTGAGCCAGGTAAACTACAAAAGTAATGCACCAATCACTACACCCAATACACCATTTGAAAGGGGAGATGTGGCAGAAGGACATAGGCTATAGATATGTACACCATATACATTAAAAAAGTAAAAACGCCAAACGTGGTAAAGTAGTCCCTTGGGGGCGTGGTCGTGGTCGTGGGTGTCTCAAACAACAAATGTGGCCGTTTACAGGGCCGTGCCAAGTGCAAATAACAAACATAGGCCAAGCGACTTCACAACACACTTACATATGCACACAGAGCGGAAATGCGTTTTCACTGAATTTAGAACGCACAATATGCAGACAGCGGAAATGCGCTTTCAATTAATTTCTAACAAACATTTGCAAATCCCAACACATACAGCGGAAGTGCGCTTTCAATGAATTTAAATTCACACATACAGCGCGGTCACACCAATATACAAAAACAGCAGAGGTGCGCGCTATAAGAAAAATACACACATTTGTTGCAGTTACCCAGACAACGCTGACGCCTTCGCATTAAAAACCGGTCGGGCCTGCCATCGACCAGGAGTGTCAAATGACGCCACACAGGGGGCAGGATTAATCGCATACTACACCAATCACAATGCACTAAAGAAAACACACACGCGACTTCGGCTTACCAAAAAAAAAAGTCTTTACCATTGGCAATTGACCAACGACTTCACAGGGGGGTAAACACGAACCAAAAAAGCCGACATTTCTTAACGGAGAAACGCAATTGACTGCGCATTCACAAGACTTTCCTCACATCTTGCGGACAAGATAAAATGCTTACAATAAGACATACGAATAACAAAAATAACACAACTGCCCATAATCACTCGAGCACTGCCAGGACTTCACCACACAATTGACAAAACAAAAGGGAAACTTCTTTGAAGGGATACAAAAATAAACACACGGAAAGAGCCTTCGAAAGAAAAAAAAACATTAAACAGGTGACACAACACTTTCCTCACATCTTGCGGACAACATAAAACGCGGAAAACAATACATACGATTTAAAAAAATTACACAAGTGGGCCAACTCAGTTGAACAGGGCCAGGACTTGCACAGACAACTCTTCTGCGGGGCGGGCAGGGGCCCTGACGCAGTCTTTTGCTCCCGGACAACGTTGGGACGGGCTGCTAGTTTTATATAAAGCAATACAGTCATGGCATTCAGTACAATAATACACAAATTTAGAAATCATATTTCATATTCGATAGCAATAAGAGGACCAGGAAAAAATAAAGAGAGATTTTGGAATATTTTAAATAGACCGAAGGAAAAAAAACTGCGAAATAACATGATACAAAGTGAAAGAACCTAGAAAGTAACCTACACTGTTATGGGGCAAATAAAAAGAGGACTACATTGAAAAACCTAAACAGAACATTTCATAATACTGCCACAGATCGCAATGGGCCAGTGAGGACATTTTAATCACCCTCGTTATTTATTCCATTCCTCCACCGGAACCCACATCTTAGGGGCCAACTTCCGCTTCCGCCTACCCTTTAATGAATATACTGAAAATTCCAGCTTATAAATAGCGAGCAATCTGGCTCTCCAGTTCATAAATGTCGATGCCTCAGGGGAAAGCCATTGTTATACACAGCCGAATCATAGACATAGCAATATACAAAAACGCAGAGGAATACCATGAGTTACCAATTATCCCTGAGCCGTCATAACCCATTATCACCATCTCTTGGGTCAAGGTACACCGGATCTTAAGCATAGAATTAATAAAACGCTCTACGTCTGATAGAAAGTCAAACAGACTCGGACAAGAATAAAACATATGGATTGCATCTGCTGCAAACAACCCACACCTTGAACAATGGTCCCCCTTTCTGTTGCCCTATTTTGCAATTTTTGCAGGCGTATAATACAAGTCCAACATCGCCATATAGCTTTGGGTCCGGAGACTTCCAGACACCAAAACCTCCTTAGAAAACTCCAGGGCCAAATTTAAATCAACAGCTGTCTTCCCAATTTGCCTGCCCACCTTAATCCTTGCGCACTCATATAATCAGGATAACTGGAGAGTAAATACCGATAAACCATTCCTATTCTGACTTTCTTTTGGATGAGTTCAAATATAGCTAATTTATCAAATAATGAGGCAGTTCCATCAAGATATTTACACAAAAATATTTGGACCTGAAGATATTTAAAAAAAATCATGAGTATGCAGCTGGAATGTATCCTTCAAGGACGAAAAAGGTAAAAACAAACCATCCCCAAATAAGTCCCATATAACCCGCAGCCCATGAACTTGCCATCTATACATTTTCTGATCCTGAAAAATAGGAGGGAGAAGTTGGGCAGCTTTGAATGGAGTATATATATTAAGATTATGGAAAGACAATTTCCGCCGAATTTTCTGCCAAATTAAGAACATAGCTATGATTACTTTAAATCTGGTTCTTTTAAAGTAGCTCCGCTCCTGGACCTCAACTAAAATACCCTTGGCAGCAGTACCTAGGCCAATCTTAAAGATAGTAGGGCGATTGTATAACAGGACTTCAATACTATCCCCTAGAAGCGGCACTCCCAAAAATTGAATCATTGCTGACCAATAATATAATACCAGGTTTGGTACCGCCCAACCGCCTCTGTCCCGAGGGAGGCACATCCACTTAGCTGCCCTACGAGAGCGCCGATATCCCCAAACAACCCCGTAACAGAGCCTATCTGTCTTTCTCAGACTGCTTTGCAAGAGTTCTAAGGGTATTGTCCTGAAGAGATATAGGAAATTCGGTAATATTAACATTTTAAGGACACTACAACGACCATAAAGGGAAAGATGTAAATGGTCCAATCATTCTAATTTAGTATTTACTGCATCTATTACCGGAAGAATATTTAAATCCGGAGTAGTTTCACCTGCTGCCGTGATCTTCACCCCAAGGTATGTTGCTTCACTAACAACTGGGGCCTCAAAGTGTTGCATATCTGACGTTTGAACGACCTGGGTTATGGCCACGTTTAACTTATAGCCGGAGACTGCGCCAAACTGCTCAGCAGACGCCCTAAGTACCCGAAATGCAGAAGAAACGTCCGATGTTAGCACGCAGATATCGTCTGCATAGGCCAGGGCCCGGTACTCTGCATCCCCAACTCTTATGGGTGCAATGCTCCGGAGGCCTTCAACTTTGCTCAAAAACGGGTCGATGTATAGGGAAAACAGCAAGGGTGAACACGGACACCCTTGCCTAGTGCCCCTGCTAATATTAAAATACCCTGTCTCTTGGCCCGAAATATGAAGTGCTGCTTCTGGAGAGGCATACAATGCCCGAATAGCTGGAATGTATTCAGTACTGAAGCCCTTCCACCGGAGCACGGCCCACAAGAACCCCCAGGAGACCCTGTCGAACGCCTTCTCGGCATCCAAAAGGATCACCCCGAGGGGAGAGGCCGTGATCTGAGCCAAATCCAGTAAGGCAATAACACGCCGGACATGATGCGCTGTGTCCCTGCCCGGAATAAATCCGTGTTGACGCAGGGATACCAATGGAATGATTACCTCCGCTAGCCTGGATGCTAATATTTTTGAAAATATTTTAGAGTCACTGTTGATGAGAGAAATTGGTCGAAAGGATGATGGGCTCAGCTCCGGCTTTCCCTTTTTTTTGAACAAAACAATTGTAGTCTGCCGCCATGAATCAGGGACCGTTTCTTTCTGTGCAGCCCAAAGAACAGTAAGCAGATCCTACCGAATCTCAGTTAAGAATATCTTAAAAAACTCCAAGGGCACCGCATCTGGGCCGGTGGCCTTGCCATTAGCTAAGGCTTTGACAGCTAACACCACCTCCTCCCATGATATAGGAGCAGATAACAATTTGTTCTGATCAAATGAAATCTTTGAAGTGTCCTGCCCCGATAGGAAGGCCTCGATCTCTGACTCTACCTGAGCACTCTCAATATCTTCCGAATAGAGCTCGGCATAATATTTTTGGAAGACAGCATTCACTCCCTCCTGGGTATCCTTAACAATCCCATTTTTATCCTGAATTCTAGTGACACGGCTCTGTACACTTTTCTGATGGAGCCTCTTCGCCAGTACCCTACCAGAATTTTCCCCATACTCGAACATCATCATGCGATATTGAAGGTACTTAGTGGCAAGGTCCAGGCCAAAAGACTCCTAAAGTTTAGATTTAATTATAGCAACAACCTGCTGGCAGTCCTCTACACCCTGGCCATTCTTGATTTTGGAAGCTAATTCTAATTCTGCCAATCTAAGTTCCTCAAAACGACCCTTCACTGCTCTTGCCCTTGCTTCAACCGAAATGAAGAAAAACTTTTAGTCTCTCCACGAACTGCACCCTTTAGAGCATCCCAGACCACATGACCCCGCGTTGTACCCCTATTAATATCTAGAAATTCAATTAGCCACTTTTTCATATGTGCCTGATAGGCCTCATCAAACAAAAGCTTCCTTTCAAAAGACCACTGCCTGGGAGGCTTCCTGATGTGACAATCAATGAATTGTGATCTGATAGGATCCTAGGTGAGACTGAGATAGTAGAGACGTCAGCAAGCTGCCACAGATCCATCACCCCATGCCCTTGTACTAGGGCCTGAAGTGCCTTAAGCACTTTAGGTTTCCTACCGCTGTAATTATAATCCATTGCCAAATTAAAATTACTGGATAAATTAATATTCAAGTCCCCACAAATAAAGAGTGGATAGGGCCAGGTAGCTAGTTCTACGTTTAGATATTTAAATACTTCAGGGTCATCGCTGTTGGGACCAGAGATAGTACAAATAGTTAGCGACCTTTGACCCACTAGTATCTCAGCTATAGTCCATCTGCCCATTTTATTTTCTTGAAACTTTTTGCAGACCCCGACTCCTTGCTTCAAAAGACTGGCCACCCCTCTGATCATAGAGGTATGTTTAGAACTCGCTATTAAATCATAGCCTGGCAGCTTCAAACAATCATGCCTCCCCCATGGTATGTGTGTCTCCTGTATGCATAATACGTCCACATACATAGAATGTACAATTTTGGAGAATAATGCCCTCTTTTTAGGATCATTGAGACCACATATATTCCAAGATCAAAAAATAAGTCTATCCTGCCCCATCAAATCTATAAAAAAGAATTTGCGTATGCTGTACTTTTTCCAAATTTGCAAACATAATAACCATTATACGGCAACATAAATCAAGAACTGAAGCCATCACTGCAACATCTTTCCAGAACCAGTGTACCCGTGAACACTCTCGAACCCCCCCACCCACCCCAGTCCTACCCCCAAAGCACCGCCCCCCTCAACCCACCCAACCCTTACAACACCCTTAAGTGTTCCGGCATACTGTTAATGTTATCCAATGTACTCTTCCTGCTCAGCCAGTGTGTTTGTGCTGAATGCTCCTTGAAATGTTGGTGATTGATGATGGACCTCGGAATGTTGGGAGCTGGTGTGCTGTGGAGCGACAGTTGAGAACAGGCTGAGCAGCACACAGGCTGCTCCTGGTGGGGCTCCTAGAAAGATCTTACCTAAATGATGTTATCTACAATAAAGACTTCCTGAATTACATCCTTCCTGCGTGGACCTTCATCACTACAGACGATTGGTGTTGTTTATAACTATTTTAAAGAGAATATCATCTGTAATGTTTATTGAAATTCTAGAGCAAAAAACGAAAATCAAATCCTTGGTACTGATCATTACATTTACGAAACGACTTGAGAAAATTAACAAGAAATGTCTGAATTCAAGGAATTTCTCACAAACCTCTTAGTTGAACAAACTATCCATATGTCACAGAGGGTCATTATTCTAATCTTGAAGTGCAAAAATAAAAAAATCTAGGTATAGAAGGGAGCCAGGAACTTGTACATTTCCATCCATCAATGGAAGTAGTGGAGAAGAAGGTCTGAACTTCAGACCGAAATGTAACATGAATGTTTGGCCAAATTGTCCATACTTTCCCTTCAATCCAGTGCTTTACAGATGACATTTTTATGGAGAGGTGTAGGATATCAGCAAGAAATGCAGAGAGGAAAAGGAAATGATAAGCAGGATATAGGAAAAAAGGACACATCACAAATAACAAGGAGGAGCAAAGTGAAAACTCAAGCAGAGAACTTGTCTGAACTACAGGAAGAAGTACCTATTCCTGGTTTAGGTTTTGTGCCCACTAACCAACATAAACCTTTTGTGAGGAGAATAGAACTGCAACTTTATTGTTATGAAAGAATAACATCATACTTTGTCTTTGAAGAACATCCCCAGGACCCTAAAGAGGACAACACCACAGGTTTCAGGCTGGTCTCACTTACCTCCGACTAATGATAAAATGGTACTTCCCACAAGCTTACCCTTTTGAAGAGGTTTAGCAAGTAATGTCGCTCTATACCCATAAAGTGCCCAAGAACCATTAACCTAATTTTTAATTAAATAGTTAATTAATGTAAAAATACATTTACAAAATGATAAAAAATATATCATTTATTTAATATAACTATAGATTTACAAAATGAAAAATAAATATTTTCTATGATGCATTAATAATTATTAAACTCGATGTATAACATGTGTAAAAAGTAATTTAATTATATTTTAATTAAATGTATTCTTAAATGAAAAATTATATTAACATATCTTATAAATATTACAATTATGTACTAATTTTATAAATTATTTTAACACTAAATTATATTTATTTATATGTGAATCTAGTAAAAATAATTTAATTTAATTTAACACTATTTCCTTTGGGGGTTTGGGCTTCAATTCCTATTGTTGCTAATTTCTATGGTAGTGAGTTGGACTACCATGTGTTGCCCATGTGTGGTGATAGACTTACTATTGTGTTTTTAGTAGTAACTTATACTTAGGTTATGCTTCAATACCTGTTACAAGGGGTGAAGAAGTGTAAGTCTACAGTTTTGAGTAACTTTACATTCAGATTTTGTTATTAACCAAACAAGTAAAGTTACTCAAAAGCATAAGAGTAAAGTTACATGCGTAAATTACTCACAAGTGTAAGTTACCTTTATGAATAGCACAGTCTGTCCCAACCTGTCAGTGGATAATGCATATCCTTGTAGAAGACCCCTCACTCACCAACCTAGTTGGTGACATGCTTCATCATCGGGGTCCCACCCCATAGGCCGAGTGCCTATAGGGTGTGCTGCGACACCTGATTACAGTGGAGCGGGTTGTTTTCTTTTATGTGTTCAAGGCGATCAAATAAATGAATTTAAAAAGGGCCAACACTACTCACTGCAAGTTTTTATTCTTGAGTGCTTGAACCCTAATAAAAAATGTGTAACACCTATGCCTAATTTACACTGTAATCAGGTGTCGCAGCACACCCTATAGGCACTCGGCCTATGGGGTGGGACCCCGATGATGAAGCATATCACCAACTAGGTTGGTGAGTGAGGGGTCTTCTACAAGGATATGCATTATCCACTGACAGGTTGGGACAGACTGTGCTGAATTGAGCACTTTAACCCACTGTGAGAGAATCTCTTTTCTCCATATTTTGAGGGGTAACTCCTCCATTGTTTTTGTAATTTATCCCGGGGACCAGGAGTTCCCAACTCACATAGATTACTGTAAATTCCCTAACTCTCTCTTTTGTTATTTAACCTTTATGAATAGCCCTAATTGTCTTTTTCAGAATTAATGCAGGTGCATATATCTTCTTATGTGATTCTCTCTCCAGGGCGTCTAAACTGGTGACATGTATACATGTTTGTGTTACAAATGGGTAGGTGATTTTAATAGATCATTTGCAGGGTCTCTTGTCCTGACGAAAGCCCATAGACCCCTGTTGGCACCAAGATTAGGGCAGAAACACATTGACCTTGATAAGCGAGTGAGGTAGGCAAACAATACGTGTCACATTCTCATCCACAGCTTTTTTCTCTCTTTCTATTAATCGTACATAGGATGATTTCCATTATTAAAATCAATGTTCTTTGAACACTCATCCTAACATGATTTTAACCGTACTAAAGTGGAAGCCCTCATCATATCAGATTCAGCCAAATACAGATAATGTATATAAAATACCATAGAGCTCTGGAAGAGCCCGCTGAGCACTGGTCGGATGCATATAAAGGGCCAACCCCTATCATGAAGCATTCCACCATTGTGTGGGTGAGAGTTTACTTCCTTTTTTACGAAAACAATTTAGTAAAATATCTTTTTCACAAAGAACTATCACTTACTTTTCTCACAACTTTATACAAATTATGAACAGAAAGTCCATTGAGATGAATAATTCTTTATTAAGAGGTTCTTTTGAATCACATAGATAGACGCCCATGTAACATGCGTTGGGTTCACAGAAGAACTAAAACCTTCCAGTTTTTCGTTTTTTTTCTTGAACGCAGACTGTACATTATCCTGCCTATTACTGTTAGCTATACATTTCTGACTACAATCTAGGACAAATTTACGACAGATTTTCCCACCCCCAAAAGGAAGGATATTGTCAGATAGTTTAAGGGTTTTTTATTAGAGATATAATAATGGTTCATCTCCACAAACCAGAGACAGAGCCAACCTATAAGACTGCATTAAGGATGCTACATAAGCTTTAGATAGAGCTGGCTGTGCCTTGTTTGATCCGGGTTCCTTCTTGAGTTTTTAGTTGGAAATTACTACTTACACATGGAGGTAAAAAGCAGAGCTGGGTCAGTTGTTCCAACATAGTTCTCCCCAGGAAATGAGCCATTCAAGTAATAAACTACAGCACACTCTGGCACGTACAATTCACTCAATTGCTGCACCCTCTCTCTGGCTTCTACACCCAGCTCAAAACAATGTAGCCTCCCGAGGTAAACCGAGGCTATGAATTCCCAAAATCACTTGCTGTTCTGGTCCTGGGTTGTGATTATTATCACATTCCAGCCGCTCTGCTTCACCTGCTCATTTTTTATCCATGCATGTTTTTTTAGAATCATTTTTTAGGGCCCTGAGAGTCATTACACCATCCAAACCATGATTATGCAACACCATTGATTAAGAACTAACTCCTACTTACTCCTAAACTCATGATTATCAGGAGCCTTAGACGGTGCATAGGATGGCAGGAAGAGACAAAAAGTAACCAAATATTTTAGATTGTTCTCACAAAATCATGGACCACCTCTTCCCCTTCATGGATACAACTTTCGTGAATTCTGTTAAATTGTGTTTCCACCATACATGATATTTTAAATGTCAAAAATACATATTGTTCATATTTCTGTCTTATTGCTTTTTGATTGTTTAGGACAGCTAACTCTGCAGGGTCTCTGCAGTCATAAATGAACTATTAAGGGGCTGATGACAATGTCGTTCGGAAAGGCTCCGAATGGCATTCAGTGTGTCTAAATCCGATTTGGAACCCGCCTTTCTGACACACTAGGATACTTTTCTGGACAACCAATTATGATGGTTGGAAACTATTCAGACTTTCTGACTCGGTTCTGAATGGCATTGGGTGGGAGCTGAAGCGTAGTGGTTTAAGGACAGCATTTCTGACTGAGTAATTAGGATGTCGGATTTGGACAGCCTTTCCGAATTGGTTGTCCCGACACGGATCGACTGTCAGAATCTGACTTTGGGGGCCGTAGCAGGCCCCCCTTCACCCAAGGGTCTCCGAATGGAGCCTGTGGGGGTACCCATGGGACCTCCCTTTCCATGCATGCACAGTGTAGCAGGGTGCCCGCCACAGGGTGCATGATTTTCCTCAAGCACCACTTTCTTCAATGGGAGCCTGTGTAGTCGGTCGAGAACACAGGCTCCCATTTAACGCAGTGGGAGTCCAACGGAACTGTGTTCGGAACCATTGTAATCGGTCGGTCAGACTCCCCGAACCCGAGTTCGTCGGAAAGCATTCCAAAACCGATTTGGTCGGAATGCTTTCCGAACGACATTGTAATCAACCCCTAAATCGTAGTTTGTAAATACCGAAAAAGAGTAAATTTACACAAAAGTGTTCACTTATCTTTGTGAATCAAGCCTCAAATATATCTGATCGCATCTTTTTCCAGACCTGAAAGTCCTACTTGTTGGTACATCAGAAAGAGTTTGGCCATTAATGAGACAAAGGCAACCAATACCTTTCATCGACAAAGTTCTTGCAAGGATTCACCAAAATCAGTCTCACATTTAACCTCAAACTGAATAAACTGGTTGAATGGTATATCAACTTGGGTTCCCTATGCAACCTCTTCCTCAGTGGTGTCATTGGCTGATACAACATTTGCAGGACTTGCATTAATATCACTGCATGTCATATTAAGGTGCCTATCGCCAATTTTAAAATGTAGTCTGAGCCGCTCAATCATGAATTCTAGAGCAGCTAGTGCCAGCCCATCATTTCTACATTGTTTACATTTCCCTGCTAGGTTCCATACATTAAGAATGCATGTCTTCAATTCACCAGCTTCTTCTTCCTACATTAAATATGTTGCATATTGGTATTCAGTCAGAAAGCATGAAGTATTGGCATACAAAGGACTTGAAAATATCACAACTCTACCCTTTGGACTACTTCCTTTGTCCTTTGCTGCAGGTTCAGATTAAGACATGTAATCTTTCACTGTGATCTCATTAGGTATTTGAAACATCATATATTCTGAAGTTGAACCAGCCATTATATTCCATTTTTTACCCAAGCCGGCAATTTGCCAGCTCAAAATGTTTCAAACTCACTCCTGAGTTGGGTACCTACTCCTGTGTCTTACATCCTTTTTCCTGCCCAGTCATAAAGATATGTTTTTCCCACAATCAGGTTCCCCTGATGCCTGCCAAACTTGCTGTCACCCAACCCGCTCTTTCTTGTCACACAGAGCTTTTATTGTTTTAACTTAACAACGGATTGTCTTTCTTCCTGATACACAATCCCTTTCAACATACAGTTTGTAGATTTAGCCAGTGTGTTCCAAGCTGGGGGGGTGGGGGGGCTCACAGATTTCTAAAAGCTACTTTTATGGGGTCTTCTAAGAGCTACTTTAGGGGAGTCTTCTAAAAGTTACTTAACTTTTTACTGAATAATTAGATTGTTGGCCCAAATGAGTCAACATGGTTGGGTACAAAGCCTTCTAATCTCAATACCCCACTTATGGAAGACATTTGCAAAGCACAGGATTTGATTCATAATATGGGATCATTCCAAGTTACCTGCAAGGATTCAGAAAAATCTGCCTCTCTTTTAGACACAAATTGAATGGAAAACTGAATGAATGAATAAAAGAATACATGAATAAATAGAATTTATAGAGCACTCTTTTGCCCCAGTGTGCATCCTTGCACTGGCGAGTAAGAGAGCATCCTGGTAAAAGATAGAAGCTAACATTGGGGAGCAGGTTTTCAGGAGTTTCATAAAAGAAGTGAAGGTGGGCGCAGTGGGAAAGAGAACTCAAGGCTTTGACAGCATGGAAAGATGAGGGCATCCATGCTGTCGACTCTGGGAACTAGAAGAAGGAAGGCAAATGATGATCTCAGTAAGTGATAGCAGATGTTGAGTTGCAGTTTCAAGCTAAAATAACAGGAGTGAAATTGGTTATACTCTTTGTATGTAACACAAAGTGTTACACAGAGTGTTTTAGAAATGACCCTGTATCTAATAGGCAGGCAATGAAGATCCCTAAGACTCCGAGAGATCAGTTGGTGAGGGGGTATCTTCAAGATCAGGCGAGCAGTAGTGTTTGAATAACTTGGAGCCCTTGAAGAAGATAATCAGGCAAGCATAAGTAGAAGGAGTTGCCATGGTACAATCATGATGACATAAAGACTTGGACAACAGATTTGCAGTGGCAGCCGGCAGAGTGTTGGGCAGTGGAACAGAGTGGGGTGACTGGTAAAGTCGACAGATGACAAGTTAGGTAAAATGAAATAAAAAACTAAATAAAACTGCTCACCTTGTGCTCGCCGCATCACCTACTCAGCGTTGCGGCGAGCGCAAGGTACATGTTTTTTATTTTTTTATTTAATTTTAACTAACCCGTCATCTGTCAAATTTCCCGACCAACCGATCCCGCCCCACCACCCAGTGCACTTACCTGCCACAGCTTATTTGCCTGAAAAGACAGGGACTAAAGGAAGGGCTTTCCTGAGCATTCTGAGAAATAGGAACCAGATGGACGCTATGTGGTTGATTTGGGGTATACAAGAAAGATGAAACTCAAGTAGAATTCCCACATTTTTAGTAATAGTGGTGCAAGTAGGTAGGGTTCCCAGATTTGATGGCCACAAAAAGGAGGACCAGATGTAAGACTGGCAACTGAAAAAGAGTATCTCAGACATATTGTTGTTGAGTTTTAAACAGTTAATTCTCATTGAGGTAGAGACAGCAGCCATGCATGCTGAAAAGCATCCTATATGTCAGCTATGTTTTTTTGGATAGGAAAAATAATTTGGAGGTCATCATGGTAAGCCATTATTGCGAGCCCAAATGACCATGATGAGGGTGGCAATGTGAAAATAAATGCAGTTTGGTAAGAGAAAGAAGCCTTGCGAGACTTGTGAACCAGAAAAGAAGAAAAAAACTTTAATGCATTAAGACAAATGTCATTGTCAAAGAGCCACATTGTAAGGATTTCATGGGAGACCGTGCCAAAATCTGCAGAGAGGTATAACACACTTTGTCAAGGAGGGCCCTGATTTCATCAGAAACTGCATGCAGTTTTCTGTACTGCAACTGGGATGGAAACTAGATCATATGTAAGCAACACCAAGGAATTTTTCAACATTGCTATGGAATTCTCCAACCCCGTTGCTGGCGAAAAACAACATCACACCCTCACAGGAGCTGTATGACAACCTCACCAACTTCTTCACAACAAGATCACAAGCTCATACAGAAACTTTGCACCCCAACCCACTCTTATGGACTTCCTCAACAGATACACCACCACTGCAACTGGCACTAACCACAGACTGCCCACCTGGCACCTCCTCTCCACTATGAAATCAATCCACTCGAGCTCCCACAGACCCATGCCCGCACCACATCTTCAAACTCAAAAACTAAAGGATCAGCAGGAACTCACCACACTGTTCAACACCTCTAACACCACTAGAACATTTAGTGATGCCTGAAAACATGCCAAAGTGAGACCACTACAAACAAAAACTCCACCACCCCGGAAAACTCAAAACCTTCTGAACGATCTACATGCTTCCATTCCTAGTGAAGGTACTGGAAAAGATCATCAAAAAGTGACTCATAACACACCTAGAATAGAACCAGCTACTCAACACCTCCCAATACGGCTTCCGCAGCAATCACAGCACTGAAAGCACCCTGATCGCAGCCACCGTTAACATCTGAATGTTCCTTGACTGAAGAGAAACAGCAGCTCTGATCATCCTCCACCTCTCTGCAGCCTTCTGCACTGTATCCCACCACATGCTGATCAGAAGACTCCACCATATCGGCATCCAAAGAAACATACTCAGATGGATCACCTCATTCCTCACTTGAAGAACCCAGAGGATCCACCTCTCACCTGTCACTTCCGAACCCAAGAAGATCACCTGCGGTGCCCACCAGGGCTCATCTCTCAGCCCCATGCATTTCAACGCATATATGACCCACTAGCCAACATCATCAGGTCCCATGGTCTCAACATAATTTCCTACACAGATGACACCCAACTCATCCTCTCACTCACCAACAACCCCACCACGACCAGAACTAACTTCCACAGATGCATGACAAGCATCGCTAACTGGATGAAGAACAACTGCCTGCAGATTAACACAGACAAGACATAAGAACTGATCTTCGGCAACAACAGCAACACATGGAATGACTCCTGGTGGCCATCAGACCTAGGACCCGCACCCACTCCCTCTAACCATGCCAGAAGCCTTGCAATCATCATTGACAACAAGCTCACCATGAAATTACAGATCAACACCTTCTCCTCCACCTTCTTCCTCACTCTGAGCATGCTACATAAGATCTTCAAGTGCCTTTCCCTACACAGAAGACGCATCGTGACTCAGGTCTTCATCACTATTTTTTTTTATATCTAGCTGTACATTGCCTTGGGTTAGAGGATGTAGGGGCCTCTCCAGACTTTCTCAAGAATGTTAATGTTCATTTGTCCAGTCTGAATTTGTCCTTATATGTGGGGGCTAAAGGGATGTTACATGTCAGGTAGTGCATTTCCAGAGGAGTAATATTGTCTAGAGCAGAGATGATCTATGAATTAAAGATTGAGGCAACAGCGGTGATGTCGGCCGACAGTATGAGGGCAGATTTATAAAAAGCGCAAGAGAAATTATCCAAATTAACTTTGGACCAAGAGTGAGTAAGTTGTGAAACAACCAGATTGACCCTATGGGTGATACAGTGAGATACAGGGATAAACAAGGGAGATTTGAAGTGGTCATACCAAAACAAAAGAGTAGGAGTGCTAACAGAGTCTGAATATTACTAAAAACGTGGTTGAGATTATGCCCCATCAAGTGAGTAGAAGGTGTTACCTTTTGATGGAGGCCGTGAGAAGTGCACTAACAATAGATCTTCTGAAGTTAAATATACAAGAGTCAGAATGTCCTTCAGAAGCCTCAGAATTCCCCCCCTAATTAAAATGTCATGAGCACTTTGCAAGTTGCACAGGGGTTTGAAGAACAATACATGTAGTTACAGTCAAGGAACTCTCGACTCTACTGCCTGCCTTCCGAACAGTTGTCCATTTGTTCTGTCTGTCTGTTTTTCTCATTACCTGTGTACTTGTTGTAAAGCACTCTGATACCTATGGGTCCTGCCAGCGCTATATAAAACTCTCTAAATAAAAAAAAGATGACCACCATATGTTGTTCTTGCACACACTGCTGGTGCAGAAATGTACTTCCTGGTTTCAAGGCGCCTATGGAACTTCCTCACGCGTCACATCTTAGGCAGCTTATCAAAATCCATGTCTGTGAATGCGACCAAGGAGCTCTCCGGCCTTTGATCAACTTCAAAATGAGAATCATACTCTATAGCCTGACACTTTAATAAAGCACAGGGATTTGTCTTGATTTTAGAAGGTGCCAGAAATTGACTACCCGCACTATCATCTGTAATGCATTCTCCTCAGTCGCCTTCCTCAAGGCTATTAGCTTGCTCCATGTAACCGGTCAGTACCCTGTTAATAAGGCAGTGTAATTGGCATGTGGTTTCCCTCATTTAATGCTTTGACTGTCTTCTATCTCTCTCTCTTTATGAGCTCCTTCGCTTCTGCAGGGACAGTGCTAAACCTGCTATGACTTCGCATTTTCCTTTATTTCTTAAGCTCTAACAGTTTTCCTGCCCATCTTTTTTCTTTCTGATAGATAGGGTTGGTATAATTGACATCTAGAAGAAGGCTCCATAGTTTTGTGATATACCATCTCTGCAGTTTCAATGCTGGGTTGACCTTCTGCTTTGGAAGGGAGTCGCCCATCAGTGGCAATGTTTAACTGCACATCAGCGCAAGAAATGTCTCCTGGCAAACCAGCTTCACTAGTTACTATTTAGTATACCAAGATGGTGGTTTTACTGTCCAAGCTGAGAAAATACACCTATGTTGGTTATGCTGTTTTGAAATAGATTCAGCTACCACGTCTTCTATTGCTTTCATTCTCCTGTTAATCAAGGCAAGGCGAGATGCCGTTTAATGCAAAATTGTGGTCTGGGCATTTAATATTTCAGATTGCCAATTTAAAGCCTCAAAATGCCTAAAAATTCACAAGAGTAACAGTGGCTGTTGAGGTAGCATTTCATAAGACGTATCTGCCTTTCTAAACTCTGATAGGGCTACCCCACCACTTCTGTCAGTGACATTTCCCTCACCCTCCAGCTCATATGGAACAGGTAAAAGACAAGATTGTACCAAGGCTGTCTTGTGCTGTTAGCAAGGACCATCTTTTTCGTGGTATTGCCCCAGAGTTTTGCCTTCACTAACCTATTTTAACTGAACCCGTTTTAGCTGGCTTTTAGGACTTTGCACACTTCACTTCTCCCAGCCCGTGATAAAGTACTTATGCTCTACCTTCCAAACATGGTAAATTTGGTATACATCTAATTGCACATTTCATTTACTTATACGTCCCTACTGAATGATACTAAATGTACCCAGGTCCTGTAAATTGCATGCTAAACTGGGCAGCAGCGCTCATTATGCCATCCACTAAAGTAGCACTAAACCTTCCTTTTTCAATAATTATAAGTCAAATCTAAGGGAGGCAATAACAGCTCATAGAGCACGATTCATGCTCTTTAAAACGTAGGGCATCTATAGTTCATGTTTTACATGTCCTAGCATTGAAAAACCCAAAAGTCATTTATCAGTAGCAAGGCTAACTATTCAATGTGTGCTTTTTCACCCATGGGTGACATGAGTGAACTTGGTTCAGTGCAACAGCGATGAATGTGAAAGACTGGTTATTGTAGCCCTGCAGAACACTATTCAATGTGTAATTGACATAGAAGTATTGCTTTTGGGTTACTAATAATCCCATTAAGAGATTTGGAGATCCTTGGTGACAGTAACAAACTTATTTTGTGAGCCACAGTGTCTCACACGCACACTGTACTATTAATGAACACTTTTTAAGACAACATTTTTATTACTACAGGCACTGTCTGTTTCTCAGTATATCTAAATCAACTACACAGATTATTATAAAAACAGCAAGAAGGCACATTATGAATAACTAGAATATAATGAAAATTTCTAGCATGTTTAAAAATGGCATCTAAATCCTAACACCCTATTGAGGAGAAATTGACACACTGCATATCTTGTTGACAGCAGAGGCTGTCATTATCAGAGTATGTGCAAAGTCAGTGTTTCCTGTGAAAGGCAAACATGTGCTATGGTAGCAGTCGGTCGGTCTCCCTCCAGGCCTCAGCTTTATCTGCTTCAGGCAAAATGCAGCATATGCGAAGGGTGCCGGCAGTAGAGAAACCCTCTCTGGTGATAATCTGGGCAAAGGAATTCTCCTGATGATCAAGTATCAGTCCTTATATACTAAATCTTATCAGAAATTGGAATTTCTGAAGAAAGTTTAGAAATGTATGATATAGACTATGCGCATCAAGTGGTGTGTCTCAGACATTTAGGGCATTATGTATGAAGGTAGCAATTAGCGTTTCTGTAATAGCGATTTTTAAGAAATCGATATTTGCTATGCATCAAGAAAATCGTAATTTTATAGCGATTTTTTGATATTCCTTAATTGCGAATTCGCAATTGCGATTTCTCAATTAAGGAATACTTTCCCATTAATTTCTATTGGCCAGGAGGCCCATAGGAATGAAGGGGAAATTTGCGATTCGCAATTTGCTAATCGCAAATTGAGAATATTTTCAAGGGTGCAGGGGTGTTCAAAGGACACCCTGTTGCGCCCCTGAAATATGCATGGGTGCACATATGGCGCACATACATGCCCTAAAGGCATGTATGTGCGTCACATGGCACTTTGAAAAATGCAAAAATATGCATTTTTCAAGGAATTCGCAATTTACCACCAACTAGAAGTTGGTGGTAATTTGTGATTCCTTAAAGCCAATTTGCGAATTTTTTGGGCTTCTTACATTGCAATTAAGGAATCGCAAAATTTGCGATTCCTTAAATGCAATTGCAAAATAAGGAATTGCAAATTTTGCGATTCCTTATTTTGCAAGCAGATTTTCTTGATACATACTAATAGGCCAAATTGCATTCGCAAACGCCAAAATTCTGCAAATTTCGGCGTTTGCGAAGTCAATTTGGCTTGATACATTTGGCCCTAAGTAAAAGACCATTAATTCAGTCTAAATTATTTTGGTTGTATGTCTGTATGTATTCTTATTTAGCCATGGCATGGTGAAAAGCAGACATTTATTACAGACAAATGGTACATCAGGTGTTGTACCTATGTCATTAATCAAATGGTTTGATGCTTTCACAGTTTTAAGAAAGGTAAGGTCTGGGGACATCTGCATCTAATGGCAGGCATGTCAATGATTCAGCATAAAACAGGGAATGTGGGAACTTCTGTTGTCTAAAATAGCAAAGATGGCAACCTCCATTAACTAAGATGGATTCAGGGCCTATATAAAATGGAGTTGGACCTTAGGGCTTTACATCAGGCTAGCCTCCTATATACTAATATTAGGTTACCATATTGAAATTATTAGGTGCTTACTTAAGTTTCCCTCAGGTAGAAAAATATTAATTGTAATTTTAAATTCTCCTTAATTTTGAAGTCGGATTTTAGATTACGATTTAAAAAGGCCATTTTTAGGGGGTGTGGCTTGTATGAGAGTGCTCACAGATTTCCTACGCCATCTACAGCCATCCAGCCTACAAGTTGCCTACATTGCCTTCTAGACTGGTCTCAGTACCCTGTGGGGAGCAGTGACCAGTGCCCTCGGTGTCTCTGGCCCCTTGCAGCAGGGGGGTGGCATTCCCCACTCCTTCCTGGCTCGGATAACCCACTTCCCACATAGCACCTGGACAGATGATGACTCCTGGACTGCAGTGCTGGATCCCTTGAAGCAGATATAGCGGACTGGGCTTGGAGAGTGGAGCGGGTGCAACTGTGGAGCAGGTTGGCCTGCCCGCAGTGTGGGGGCCAGGGGAAGCCTTGAACGCAGCTCTCGGACAACCGACACCCACTACACCTATCACCGATACTGCAGCAAAGAAGGTGACCCATGGTGCCAGGCCTCATGGTGAGAACACCACCTGTGAATCTCATGGAGCACTCACTGGGAAACCATGGTGAGGAGCGGTGGGGCCAAGACTTGAACCACCATCTGCTCTATACTGGGAATCCCCCAGATATGATCTGCACCCCAGCAGATGGGACGCATGGGGCCTGGTGGGTGGTCTACAATGCCTAGCTGAGACACTGTCCACTGAATCCTCTGCATCACTCTCGACTGGCACCAGCCTTGCCTACCTGCTAAGTGACTGCTTGTTTGTTGGTAGCCCTCCTCTCTAGGGGAGGGCAGGTCGAGTGGGCACCTGCGCCAAAAGAGAATCCTTGGGGCCCCCGGCCTGAAAGCAGGGTGGCTGCAGACTCACCACCTTCCCAGCCTCAAAAATTCGGAAGGACTCTAGCTGTTCATGCTGCTCCCCCCCCCTCTAAGGGAGCACGCGGGTCAGCAACAACTATGGCTAAGTGGGGAGAGCCAACAATTTCCACCCTTTGGACCGACGCAACGACCGGAAACGCCCTTGTAGCTCCTCCAAACTCCAAAGCCATGGTTGCTTATCTCTCACCACCCCTGCTTGACACTCTACCGGGGACTGCATTAGCCACACAGCGGCCATTGGGAAGGATAAAAGCCAATCTCATGCCACCCAATCTAAGATCAATCAGTTAATTACAAGATCCTTGGGTGTGGGCACCCAACAGGGGACAGGTCCAAATGCCCTGCAGGCACTAAACTCAGCTGAGTCCTCCGCCGTCCTCCGGGCTATCCAGCCCTCCAGAGACGCACTGGAATACAGAATAGGGGAGGTAATGTTGGACTTCTCCCTGCAGCAATAGTACTTCCGGGGTGTTCCAGGCTGGGTCATTGAGGCGGAGAACAGGATCTTGACCCTGGAGGATGAGGTCGCTGAACACAAGCCAACTCAAGTAATCCACACCAACCACCCTTGAACACCGAGCTGAAGACAGTGAAAATAAATCAAGACAGAATGATCTCCATTTTGCTGGGTTCCTGGAAGATGGCGAATCTATAGACCCTGCTACAGTTTTGGAAAACTGGTTACCATCCTTGATGCTAAGGGAAATGCTCTTGCAGTGGTTTGTAATTGAAAGGTCACACAGATCCCTCACTAAGCCCCCTGCGTCTGGTTCACTTCCATGCCCATTGACTGCTCGCATACATACTTAACCACCTGGACTGGGATGCTATCCTGCAAGAGGCTCGCAAGAAGGGACACTGTTCCACCAGTCCTCCCACATAATGATCCACCCCGACTATACCCAAGCAAATCAACAAAAGAGGAAATCCTTTGAGGAGCTAAAGCTTAAACTCAGGGCTATGAACCTCAAATACATCCTCATGTTTCCAGCAAAACTTAAAGTAATCCACAACGGCCACTCCCACTTCGTTGAAACCCCAGGGGTAGCATGGGAGTGGGCAACGGAAAGACCCCCCATGAAACAAGCCGGCAACTCTAGTTGCAAAGCCTGGGAACCATCAACCAAGCCGGCTTGTTTACTTTACCAGGGTGGATTGAAGGTCTTGATCATGAAGACACCAGAGACCCTCTGGAGGTTCCCCTGACCCCTCAGGCATGGAGGGACGACTAACAGGCACATTTGCGGGTCCGAAGGCAGACGCACCTCTGCGGGATGCAGACAAAACCTTTCAACAGGTACTGGCTGGGGTAGATGAAGGAATCACTATGCAGATATAGACACTCAAGGATCAACCCAGGAGTCTGGACAGCGGGCGATGGCTGCAGGGCTACCTTTCCAAGGCAATACCAGCATTCCTTGCCCCTGCAAAACACACAACAAAAACTCACTTGACATGGTGCAGCAGTATTCGCTATCCTTGTTCAGGAGGCGGTCCACCTCTACACCCCCAAACACAGGCAGTGTAAAAAGTTTTGTTTCATGGATGTTTATGGCGACAGATCCTTCTAGGGAGGAAGTATGGTAAGGAGAGTGCGGGGGATAGGTTTATATGATGTATGTTGTACCTTGGTTTTCTATTGTCAGTTCTAATCAGTTTGACACGCTAGACACCACGATCGGCCTGCACCTGACACATGCCCACCGTAATTTCCTGACTTACCCCTCCCTCTCTTGGATTACTCCTCACGGAGAGAGGGGCTACCCAATTTGGTCCCACTGCTGAGACTACTTACTTCATACTTTCCTGGAATATTAATAGCCTCCTAGGCCATATCAAATGAACAGCGATCCTAAAATATATCAAATACTCCCAGCCCTCTGTTCTACTACTTCAAGAAACCCACCTTCTTGGTTCCCGCAGTCTCTTTTTACAATGCTACGTCTATGACATGGCCTCCCATGCTGGGTTTTCCAGAGGGTGAGAGGGGTGATGATACTTCTCCATAAATCCTTCCCCCTAGCTGTTACCTCATTGAGGTCAGATCCCACTGGTCAGTAAGTTGGGTGAGTGGGCTTCTAGAGAGACAACAATGCAACCTCCTGAATATTTACATATCACCCCACCTCCCCAAGCAAACATTTAAGGTTCTAACCAACATTGTAACTTTACCAGTGGGTATGACAATAATCGAGGAGATTTCAACACCACCCCAAACCCTGACTTGCACTCCACAGGTCCCCGCAGTCCCTCCACAACCTATCTTATGATCCAAGCCAGCCATCAAAAGTTGTGGATGACTGCACTGTGGCTGTGCTATGGCTGCAGGTGTGGGACCCCCCCATGGACAGTAAATTCACACATACATCTGCAGCCTACAAGACATTCTCATACATAGACCTCTTACTTCTGCCAGCAACTGACACCCTGAGGGTCACTAAGGCAGAAATCCTTCCCTGAGGCATCTCTGACCACTTTTTGGTCTTAATCCACTGAGGTAGCATGCCAACAGGAGACCGTGCTGTTGCCTTAACACCATGAAATTGTCAGATGATAGCTGTGTAGAGTTACTAGCCATTGAACTGCAAGCCTACTGTGAAACTAATCAAGGTTCTGTGCCCCCACCTGGCATGCTATGGATGGCCAGAAAAGCCACCATCAGAGGCCTGGCCAAGCGCTTTATTTGACGCAGAGAAAAAGCTAAAGCGCAAGAAATGACAAAACTGGAATCCCTTATCCTTTGTCTGGAAAGTCTCCACCTTAGACAGAGCTCTGATACAACACAATGTCAACTGTGAACAGCCGAGATGTTGTTCTGGCAAATCCCTTTGAAAGATGCTAGACAGTGTTGGAGGGCCTTGACACAATGGGTATCTGAGCATGGAAATAAACTCTGGGAAACTATTGTACTGGTGTGTCACTAGGGGTATCTCCAACTGGATAGTTCCCAAAATCCTAGATCACCAAGGCTCCCTCTCGCCGGCCGAAAGACTGGACTTGGAGTGGCCTGTGTCCACTGTAGAGATCAGTGAGGCTATACATGGAATGAACTCTGGCAAGATGCCAGATTCGGATGGGCTCCTGCTGGAGTACTACTGTGTCTTCAGGAATCTTCTGGTCCCCCACTTTCTGAACCTATACCCGAAGGCGGACGATCAGGGCCTCTTCGCATGGAACTGGATGTGGAAACAATAGCTTTCCTTCACAAATCGGCCCAACTGCAAGACATTAAGCCTCGTACAGGCCAATATCCCTCATCAACACCAGATTCAAAATATTTGCTAAAATCCTTGCCAACAGACTACAATGAGGCCTACCCACTCTGGTCTAACCAAATCAGAGTGGGTTAATGTCCCAACGTAGCACCCGCCATTGTATGCAACGAGTGCAGGAGGTACTGACATGCCTCCAGGATTTGAGGGACCCTTGTGCCCTGCTTCTCCCGGATTTTGAATAAGCCTTTTTCTCTATTGATTGGGACTTCCTGAAACGGATTATGGCGTGGATGTGTTTGTGTTCCCAGATATAGAGATACATTGGCCTACTATACTTGCAGCCCCAGGCCCGGGTCCTGATCAATGGGGTGCTGTCTGATCCTCTCCCTATATGCAGGGGCACTAGGCAAGGCTGTCCCCTATCTCCACTCTTGTTTGCTCTGGCGTTCAAACTCCTGGCCAGACTTATACAATACGATGTCCGACTGCAGGGCTGGAGGTATTACGAGGGCCTGAGAACTGAAGTGTGCCTTACGCTGACAATCTCCTCCTCCTTCTAATGAATCCCCAAACCTCGGGACCCCATTTCCTCCTGATATTGGATCTCAATGCAGAGGCAGATGCATGTAAGTCTTAAAACAATAAAAAATGAATATATAAAAAAACGGAAATCAGCATTTTTCTGCCTAAACTAGTGTCCAGGGCCTCATGACTATTAATTGCTAACCTGTGAAGTGTATTCCTTCTGGACTGGGGACAAAAGGGCCTTAGATGTAAGGAAGGGTGTTCCTCTCTTTAGATGGATGGCCTTGGGGTTGTACCCATGATGTATTACAAAAATAATCTATGGAGCTATACCTACCAATAGCCCCCACTTATCGTCTTACCAAATAATCAATCAGTTGTCAGTGAAGAAAATTCAATCATTTATTAGACAACCAATACTCTATAGAGGAGCCCCTCCCACGTCACCCAGCGAGTGCGTGGAGAAAACTGCAGATTCACACTCAATACATGGCATATATACTTTCATTGCGTTACATGAGATAACCGTACACGGAAAAATACTGGTAGGCACAGTAGCTTAAAGGAAAGACCATATATGGCGCACAAAGCTCATTTAGTAGTCTGCTTCTGCTATTATTGGGGAGGGTCAGGATGGGTGACTCCCTTTCGTCTCGGTGCCTGGGAGCAGGGGTACGGTGCCTCCAGGAATGCGCTTATCACCTCTGAAACCAGATGCGACCTTGGGTCTCAGAACAAGAAAGAATAGTACGAATTCAGCTGTCTGTATAACTCAACTAACAGGGCTTACTGGACTGCTGGAGGCTGGCACGTGACCACCGTTCGAGTCTAATACATGTACAGGCAAAATGGAGTCTGTTTGGTTCTCAGTCTGCGTACAGAGAAATATAATGCAAAAAGCGGGAAAGGAGTTACTGCATTGACATAACTAATTAGTCTAAATTATAATATACATGTGAATATAGATACATCGTGCTAACACAAAATATTAAGATAAATGTATAACATCAAATTTATCCCTCAGAACCACCCTTTTAGCATGATGTAGCTAATCAAGAAAGTTAGTCCTCAAAAATACCCTTGTCAATCTGCATGATCTCTTGTATTTCTTGTTGGACCATTTGAGCTTTGACTTTAGTCGGGGATGGCTCTGCCACAGAGGAAGTTAATTTGGATGCACAGTAAGAACGACAGGCAGATCCACAGTGCATGCAGAGACAACAGGTAAAGATGACACCTGCTATGCCAGCCATTACCATCAGAATCTTTCAACCCCAGGTAGACAATGAACCCCAAAGCCATCTAGAAAGGTCCCAGGTACCTGTGTCTGCATGTATTTCAGAAGCTAAATTATGCAATTTTTGAATTGCCAAATGGACAGAGGGGGCGGAGTCAGGGATATACACGTAACAGGAGCTGCCGATCATGCGGCAAGCTCCTCCTCAATCTGCTAAGATAACGTCTAGCACCATATGATTTTGAAGAGAAACAAGTCTTGTAGCCTGAAGCTCCACGGTCAGATTAGTTAATATACCAGCTGTGGTATTTATAACTCTCTCAACTACTCTAGATACGCGCCTTACTTCTTTACTAGTGATGATGGGCCCCCAAATAGGAAATACTCCCTTGACAATGTCGATAAAGTGCTGTTCAGGAGTATCAGTCAGATCTATCTCAGATGTATCCAATTCTCGTTTATCTCGTATTACAGGCAAACTTTGTCCATCTAACCTATAATCTTTATGATAATTGGAGGGTGCTATATGGACAGGTGGATACAAAAAGGACAAATAATAATGACCTGTCCATCCCCGGGGAAACCATGTGTAGGCATTCTCGCCACACACGAAATAAACATTTGGAGGGGCTACTAAAGGTACGTAGTCAATAAGCATAATTACAACGGCTATCTCCTACTGAAATGTGTCCAGTTCCCTGTACACAAGAATGCGGAGGTACTATTCAATATAGGCACCGGGATAGCCTTGTCATCAGTAACATTCCGATCCTGAAATTGCTGAAAGTAATGAGTAAAATTAAATTCTGCAAAGTCAAGGATTTCACTCTTCAACCATGTAACATTCTCATATTCTGTATATAAATTCATGCAAGCATTTGGGTCTAGCGATCCTTCCCCAACATTCCCCTGTGCATATAAAACCCTGGTGTACCTCTATATAGGCCAGGATCATTTCATAATCACGCTCAGATTATCGAGATGAATCTACCGTATAATGCAGGTACATCATTGACAGCAATTTGAACCAGGCCTCACAACTTCCTAAATAAGATAAAGGCAATGAAATAAAAAGATTGTGTCTATGCATCACGGAGGTCAGCAGACCACAAACCCAACAATTTATCGTATTAGTTGCACTATGCGTTTGATGCAACATCTCTACAAATACATTTTTAACATAAGTCTGCCGGTGCCTTTCCTTATGAGCGGCCAAAGTAAGAAAATAATGCTCAGTCGGTGGAGTAGAAGTTCCTAACACAGTGTGCATAGGATGATGAGAAATCTAAATATAAGAATACACTCATTATTATGATCAAAAATGCTGCAATGGTGATTACAAAAGCAACTTTCACACGTGTTGTCCAAGAAGAAAACATAGGTACATAGGTAGGCATATATCAAGGAGCGAAGGGGCGTTCCTCCTCAGGAATAAAACGACCAAAGGGATACATTCTAACTAAAAGTCCAAACCATACTAAGGGACGCAGTCTAACCTGCCAGAGGGTACTTTTTTCTTGTGTCCGTCCAGAGCCTCACAGGCAGGCTCCTGCCGTTCATCAAAGAGAAAACAGATTCTTGTGATGATTTTATATGTAGTTGCAACCTGGGCCCTTCTTGGGCTTCTTAGTCTTTCTTTCTCAACAGAGCAATACAAGATTCCAGCTCTCAACGTGTTCATTCCAGTGTCTCGCTCAGTACCCCCGTACTAATCTAGCAATACCCTAGTACTCAAGTCTCTCCCTATCTCCTGCAGTGTTCGTCGGGGGTACCGTGTTGTTTTCTGGGCTGCAGGTTGTAGCGAACATGACCAGGTAACCCCTGGTCGGCAAACAAAACACATGAAGTGGCATTCGTGATGCCTGACTTAACATGGACTCCTTGTGCAACAATAGGGGCGACCGATTCCGGGGCAAATTTCACTGTTGATGTGGAGATCCCTCTCGTGCATGATGCTCCTTCGTCTTGCCTTTTCTCAATTTCCTGGACGTCAGAAAAAGGAACAACACACGGAGCCCTCTCACTCTCCTAGGTCAAAATTCCTTCTGGATTTGGTTGATCAAAAGGAAGCGGGAAAGGTGTTTTCTTCAGATGGGAAACATGGATCCAATGTTTCCTACCATTCACCTTCACCGCTCTCCGAGTAGCCAGTAGGATTTGGACTGGTTCAGTCCACCTGGGCTCCAGACTAGATTTCGCTGATAATTTGTCACCATCACCCATTGGCCGAGTTCCAAACAATGTCGGGGTCCCTCTGGCAGGGGCTGCGGCGTGTCCGACACCTCTTGATGGATAGAACGAAGATCTTTAGTCAAAGTGTACAAGTAATCTGTCATCATTGGGTAATCTATTTCTCGAAAGTTACTTGGTCGTGGAACGCCCCAAACATTAGCTGGCTGCCAAAAAATGACCTCGTAGGGTGACAGTCCTGATCGGGAATGGGGGGGAAACCAAAAGGACATCAAAGCCAAGGGCAAAGTGTCAGGCCACTTCAACCTGGTGCTTTCCTGAATTTTTGCCATTTTCAATTTCAAACTTCCATTGTATTTTTCAACCAACCCTGCAGACTGGGGATTACTAGCACTATGACATTTCTGTTTGATGTGTAATCCATTACAGATATGCTTGATCAGATCTGCATTAAAGTGTTTCCCGTTATCTGACCAAATCACTCTAGGTAATCCGTATCTATGGAAAAACTCCTTAATCAAAGCTTTGGCTGTCGCCAGGGCAGTGTTTTCCTTGGTGGGGTAGGCTTCTACCCATTTTCTGAAAGCACAAACCACCACCAGAACGTATTTCAGATTATTCACTCTTTCGAACTGAATATAATCCATTTGAAGTACTTCAAAAGGTAAGGACGGGGGTGCAAAATTTCCACCAAGAACAGATTCCCGCCCTCCTGGGTTATGTCGTAAGCAAACCATGCAATGTTGAACTAAATGAGTTGCAGTTTTGGCAATATTAGGGTTATTCCAAACTGGGTCTAACAAAGCACAAATGCCCTTTGCTCCAACATGAGCTGTTCCATGAGCCATAATTACTACAGCATGAACAAATGCATTAGAAAGCATCCACCTTTGCTTCTCACTTTAGTCAATACAACAACCATTGTCATCCAACCTCCCCACCTCGTTTTCCCAACGAAACAGTTCAGCAGGGGTAGCTTTTTTCTGTATTTCTAGGATGCTTTCCATGATGTTGTCAAACAGATCAGACTCCTCAACATATCTAGCCGAACTTACATACATGGGAGACACTTTAGATCTAGCTGTTTCCTTCGCTATTTGATCAGCAAAAGAATTCCCTTCTCCTACAGTATCCACTATTGCCTTGTGTGCACTACATTTCACAATTGCTATCTTTTAGGGCAGTGTCAAAGCAGTTAACAACCTTAAGATCAGAGGGCCATCTTGTATTCATTGGTCATGTGAGGTGAGAAACCCTCTTTCTGCCCACAATAGTGCTATAATTTCGTTTCGTTTGAAAAGCTTTATTTCGGTACATTGACCATAAAAGCATCACAGAAATGAATAAAACATATAAAATTAGCACAGAGATCGAGAAACATTAAAACAATTTTACATCCAGTCGCCATAGCATAAACAGTTGGAATAAAATACAGATGGAAATAATCAGTACTTTTACACAAGGAGAGGTTAAAACCATACTAAACCCCAGTAGGGGTAATAAATGAATTTGTAAAACAGGACCCAAAGCTCTTATTTTTTTCCCTCTTTTTTTTTTAATTTAAAAAACACGGTTAAAAGTTGTTTACCAGGGGTCAAAGGAAGTTAGCAAGCCTGGGCGGAACGTATACTAAGAAGAAGGCTCCAAAAACTTCCTCCTCATGCACCACATTGAGAATAAAAAGCGGGAGACTGAGTAAACTATTGGGGGGTGCAGCTCGGTTTTCAATATTCTGTAGGCCTTGCTAAAATGTCTTGTGCCCAGGTTCTTACAGATTTGCACAAGCCAGCGTCTTCTGGGCGACCTATAGGAATCACTTTGGAAGAAAACATGCACCTCTGTTTCATCCACTAAGCCACAAGCAGGGCATTCAATCATAACCTGTCCCCCCCATTTTTTAACATACGATCGTAGGGGGAGGCACCCATGCCTAAACTGAAGAAACAATTTTCTTGCCAACACTGGTTGGATACAATCCAGGACGGACTCTGCCTGGTAGGTAATTTTGATTGTAAGGAAATCATTTGTCAACCGTCCTAATGAGGAACTACGCATCAACTTGGACAGCCAGTATTCCCTATAGGCAGTCACCAGTGCGTTTCTACTTAATGATTGCGACACAATTTGGGGCTCATCCCACATGTCAACTAATCCCAGTTCCACACATAGAGCCTTAAGGTGTCTCAGCCAGGGTATCTTGCCCACCCCGTTTAGCCCCAATATCTCAGTTAGTTCCTCACTGTACGGGGCTAGCTCGGGAGCACTCCACAAGCGTGCTATCAACTCAGCTGCTTGCGCAGAATGATAGGGAACTCGAGAAGCCTCAAAACCATGCAAAACACAGGACCCCGTTACTTTGCAAACCGCTTCAAGCGATATAATCCTTCGCGCTGCCTGAGATCTTCTGGGACTAACCTTGTTCAAATTCCCAGATTTAAATATAAGACTAGAGGAGGAAAATCCTTTAATGTTCTGGCAGCTAAAGCATGGAACACATTACCCGCTGACCTTAGAGCCATTAACAATGAGAATAATTTCAGGAAACTTCTCAAGACATGGGTCTACAAACTACCAGACTCCTCTGTCCTGGCTGCCATCTAGCCTTATCTTCCATTCACCACACTTTTTCAGTTATTCCTCTGTAACTCGCCCAGCGCCATGATGCTCCCCTGGGGGCGAACGCTCGCGCTATACAAATACCCATAAAATATCAAATATCAAAAAAACTACGGTGCAAAGAGTGGTGATTGCATAAGCAGCTGTCGTTGTGCCATCTGGTAACTTGAAACTGGAGCCATCCACATACACCTCCCCTTGGGGGGTCAGATAGGGGCGTGTCTGTGAGGTCTACCTGTCCCTTCGTTTCTTCCTTTGTCCGAAAGATACAATCATGCATGTCATTGTTTAGCTCATCCGAAGGAATGTGTAGTAATGTGGCTGGATTCAGAGTGGCACACCTTTTGATAGTTATATGGGGAGTGAATAAAGTCAATTCATATCCAGTAAGACGTGCACTCGTAAGGTGCTGAGTCTTAGTTTTATTCAAGAGTGTATCCACAGCGTGCGGTACCATCACTGTGAGGTCGGAATTTAAAACGAGTCCTTCCGACTGTCGGATTGCCACCGCCACTGCAGCAGTAGCCCTCAAACAGCTAGGAAGTGCTCTGGCAACATAATCCAATTCTGCAGAAAAATAAGCACAAGGGCTTTGCTTACCACCAAATCCTTGTATTAACACAGAAAGCGAGCAACCGTCCACCTTGTGTACATAAAGCACAAAAGGCTTTCGGTAGTCAGGAGTTCTTAAAACAGGAGCTGAACAGAGAGCAGTTTTCAAAGAATCGAAAGCCTTCTGACATTCATCAGTCCAAGGTAAAGGTTCATGCAGCTCCTTAGTGGTTAAGTACCAAAGAGGTTTAGTAAGAAGGGAAAAATTAGTAATCCACTGGCGACAGTAAGAGGTTATGCCCAGAAATGCACGAACATCACGTTGAGTACGAGGAACAGGCATATTAAAAATAGTAGACAAACGTTCAGGAGTTAGTTTCCTCCCCTCTTTCGACAGTAGATGACCGAGATAGGTCACCTCCTTTTGACAATAGTGAAACTTTGAAAGAGACACTTTATTACCGTTGTCGGCTAAATGCGACAATAATTTAACCGTGGCTTCCTTACAACCTTCCACCGTGTCTGATGCCACTAATAAATCGTCCACATATCGGAGGAGGACGATCCCTGGGGGCAAAGTCAATTCGTCTAAAAGTACTTCAAAGCTTGACTATAAATACTAGGACTCTCCGTGTAGCCCTGAGGGGCGCGACAAAATCTAAAGCTGCGCCCAGATTATAAGAAGCTGAAAATATGACGGCTATCAGGGTGTATTGGAATGCTAAAGAAAGCATTCTTTAGGTCTATAACGGAGAAAAACTTAGCTGTTTGGGGAATCATAGTAAGAATTGTTGTGATATCTGAAACCACAGGATATTGAGGTACTACTACTTTATTAATTTCGCTCAGGTCAATAACAAAACAATAAGTATCAGCATAATCAGTGCCACTTCCTGTAGGGGCCTTTTTCAAAATTGGTAATGTAGGGCTATTACAAGTATTAGAAACCGTTTCATCCACTACGCCTTTGTCGATTAAATCCTGTATGATTGTCCATAATGCCTTCTCACCAGCCGGAGAGATTTTGTACTGCGGAATACGGGGCAGACGAGCATTCGGTTTTAAAGTGATAGAGACCGGCGGAATATTTAAGGGGCCAACATCCGTATTACCAGGCGCCCACAATGTAGATGGAATGACAGCCAACTCAGGAGGAAGGGGTTCATTTTTCGCAAAACTCTGCCGAGTGTGCTGACCAGGCGATTGAATAGTTAAATACACTCCATCACGAGAACAATAAATCTTTGCATGCAAATTCTTCAGCAGGTCAAATCCCAATACATTTTCTCCACACTGTGACGTCAACAGAAATGGGGAATCCACCGTGACCGGACCTATGGTAAGCGGGAGAGGCTTAGAATTGGGGCTTACTACCGGGATTCCAGAAAACCTGACTGAAATATTATTTTGCCCGGACAGAGCAGCCCCTGGGACCAGTGAACGAGCAATTGAACTATTCATTGCACCCATGTCTACTAGGAAATCCTCAACAGTCCCCATTAATTGTCCTTTAACATAAGGTCCACTCTGGTCGACGGGTACTGCCACTTGGCCCCTACTCTGTCCGTGGCTATCCTACGCATAGCAATATCTATCTGGCCCGTCAGTTCCATAATCTTCATTATAGTACTGCCTCCCCTTTGAATTATCAAAACAATTTCCCCCTGCCTCACCTCGTGTCATTTCTTCTCATATCATGTCACTTCGATCAACTCCTCCTCGTCCTCTGCCTCTGTCTCTCACAGCTTAATTTTGTGCTAAGTGGAAAGGACACTGAGCTTGCCAATGCCCTTCCTGTTTACTATAAGCACATTGGTTTGCTCCCAAAGTAACAGCTGGACCTCCTCCTCGTCCTGTTCCCACAGATCTTGGAACAAGCACTCTTCCCACTCCGTCTCTACCCCGTCCTCTAGCTACTTGCTGTAATAACACTCGAGTCTTAAGATCCTTCGTCTTTTTGTCAGACTTATCTTTGGTCTCGTTTTCCCTATGTTCATAATATTGGGCCATGCTCAAACTAACAGAAGGAGTAGAGGTGGTCCAAGTACTTTCAGCTTTTACCTGCCTGCAGATATTTCGGGCAACAGATTAGTCACAAAACGATTAACGAATACTCTTATCCCACCTTCCACTGACAAATCTTGCCCACTAAAATTGATGAACACCCCCTCAAATCGAGTGAAGAAATCAGACACGCTCTCATCCTTCTTCTGTTTACAAGCGGTTAGTTTATCCCAATCCACCTTTCGGGGTGGAATTAAAGAATGCATATATGTGATAATCCGACCCGGCAAAGCTAAAATTTCCAATCTTAGTTTATCCCCGGGTTTCCGATCCTTGTCCCAGTCTTTAATTTGATCCCAAGTTCCTCCCAACTCGTTAACGTGAGGGTGATCATGCACCTGTCACCATACGTTGACAGGGACCAGTAACTCGAAAAATAATTCTATATCAGCTAAGGTCATCACAGCCGACGAAGCAACCTCAGTGAGTTCCTTATAATAGGCAGTGGGATTTTTCCGAGGGTCAGGCAACTGGGACTTCAGGGAAAGAACCTCGCTTCTTTACCAAGGGGTATAAACCCATTGTTCTTGGAATCGTGCTTCAATGCGAGCTTGAATGATTTGATTACCATTGTCCCTGACCTCAGGGATTTCAGGGTGATAGATCGGATGCACTTCCCGCATGGGATGTTGAGTATCCCAACTCATGCATTTAGTGAACAACCTTTCCAGATACTTCATTATGGTCATTTGATTCTCATATACATCTTCTAATACTAATTAAAATGTATGTGACCGGTCCACAATGTCATATAGGACCTGTGGGGCTCTTCCATCTGCGGAACATTGCTCCCATAGGTAAATTAAACGATTGGCCATAGTTTCTAAAGCATATTGCTGCATGACTGGTTCGTAATCCTTCATGGTCCCCCATCTGTTTGTAATCATGTAGATGGCGTTTCGCACCCATTAAGATGCTTGATCTATTACCATTTGTTTTCCCCCCCGAGCCCACCGTATTGCGGGTATACAGCCGCCTGGCACCCAGAGTCCCGGAGGCATGGAAGGGGGTCGAATCAATCATTGCGGGAGTCTACGTGGCCGACAGGTAAGGCCAGGCCGAGGCCGGTGAAGCTAATGTTACAGAGGACATAATGGGAGGAGACGGGCCACTGGTCCATAATGTGGCCGTGGCTGGTACTGGGGAAGCGGGAATGAAAGTTGGCCCCATAGGCGTAGAGGCCGCCGTAATGGCTGAAGCCGTGGCTTGTGGGGCGGACAAGGCGGGGGCCAGTGCAAGTGGTATCGCGGGGTATACTCGTTGCAGGGCGTAAGGAGGCGGGGGAGGCACATCCAATAAGTCCTCAATTTAATCTTCCAGCTCAGTTCGAGCTGTGTAACTTTTATCCGCCTGTAACCTAAACTGCCTATCTATACATTCAACATTTTTCTCAGTTTGTGCCCTATCATATGCTACAGCCTTCTGGGTTATGATCTGACCATTTTTTACTTTGAGCAACTTCTCTTCCCTTATGCGACGGCGTTTCGCCTCTTTCTGCCACAGCTTTAAAGAATCGAACATTGCCTGCCGGGTTCTTTTGGCGAACAATCGATCCTGTAAATACTGTATCTTTTTCTCATCAAATGATCGAGTTAAGGGCCATTGTAATTCTGCGTTATCCGTTGTATATTTGTGCCATAAATTATTAAACAAAATTGGCGTAAGGCCATGTTTTACATACATATCAAAATTTGGGCTGCCCTCTGGCGGAGCAGGCTGGCTTTCATCCAATCATCCGCTCTTACGGCGGCAACAACATCCAAAACATATTTTACTAAAACACTACATTTTGTTTATCAACAATACACCCTCTCACAAGCTCTCAAACATGGCCATGTTCACTCATGCTCAATCTCTCCTCAAACAGGGTCTGTCACATAAAAGGAACGGACAAAACATACAATAGTTTATATTGACATGTCTTTTCTAGGACCAAACAACCAAAGAACGGAGCCCGTCGATTCCCGTTCAAGGAGAACTCTTAGATTTCCAACCACCTGACCAACAGATACCAGAAACAGGCAGTCTGGAGACTACCAAGAGGCCATCAGACAGGAATTAACCACAGACCGGACTACAGACCATCCCGTAGTCTCCCTGGTTGACCTTCAGTACTATTCTGACTGAGCCCGCTGCCTTAGCGCCGCTTCAGATATGTCCAAAAGGCTACCCAGTTGTAACCACGGGCCTTTCCGAGAACAGTCCGGCCTGGTGCGCACCACGCGTGTCACACCAAGGCATCTGATCGAAAACCTCTATTATTCACCAAACAAGTCTGTGGAGTGTCTGCCCATGCAGCCTCAATGCCACCCCGTCAGACCTCCAAAGTTCTCTGTGGTACACCGACCACCAGCCAAATACAGTTAACTGTTTCCAAGACGTCGCTCAACAGCGTAATCCAAAGACACCAAATGAATACACTCACCTGGTGCACACAGGTATGATTGCGTGTTCTCCACTGCCTACTCCTGAAGACCAACACGGTCAGCTCCTGGGTTACGCTCGTAGGACTCCGGCGAGGGGTCGCTAGCAGCTGGGGCTCTCTGATCGTGAGAGCAGAGTTCAGCCAGAATCGTTAGTCAGTCCACCCCCTCGACCAGAGAACCCCTTCATTTGTCCTTTCTAACTCCAAGTTACGGGAGGACGACCTCAAACGTGGAGTCCCACCAGAGTCGCCAACTGACGTATTACAAAAATAATCTATGGAGCTATACCTTCCAATAGCCCCCATTTATCGTCTTACCATTTATCGTCAATCAGTTGGCAATGAAGAAAAGTCAATTGTTTATTAGACAACCAATACTCTATAGAGGAGCCCCTCCAACGTCACCCAGCCAGTGCGTGGAGAAGACTGCCGATTCACACTCAATACATGTCATATATACTTTCATTGCGTTACATGAGATCACCGTACATGGAAAAATACTGGTAGGCACAGTAGCTTAAAGGAACGGCCATATGTGGCACACAAAGCTCATTTAGAAGTCTGCTTCTGCTATTATTGGAGAGGGTCAGGAGGGGTGACTCCCTTTCGTCTCATTGCCTGGGAGCACGGGTACGGCACCTCCAGGAATGCGCTTATCACCTCTGAAACTAGATGGGACCTTGGGTCTCAGAACAAGAAAGAATAGTATGAATTCAGCTGTCTATATAACTCAACTAAGAGGGCTTACTGGACTGCTGGAGGGTGGCACGTGACCACCGTTGGAGTCTAATACATGTACAGGCAAAATGGAGTCTGTTTGGTACTTAGTCTTTGTACAGAGAAATATAATGCGAAAGCAGGAAGAAGTTACTGCATTGACATAACTAATTAGTCTAAATTATAATATACATGTAAATATAGATACATCGTGCTAACACAAAAGATTAAGATAAATGTATAAAATCGATTTTATCCCTCACCCAACCCTTCCTGATCTTCAAAGGGAAGCCTCAGGGCTGTACCCAGCCCCTTCCTGGCTTCAGGAGATGCCTACCCTGTCACTGGTAAATGCAGTTCACACCTGGGCCTGCATGTCTTTTCTTTCTCTAGCAAGGCTGGACCCAGACCCAAGGGAAACAGAACCGACCAGAACCAGTTTAAGGCTTGACAAAGGAGGTGAACTCCACCCATAGGCTAGCACTCGACATAAATGTGGCAACCGCAGGACCTCTCAGCAGAACACTCTTGGACCTGGAAAGATTCAGAAGAAGGACTGCACTGCTGCCTAAATAAGGAAGACTGGACCTGCTTGCCTTTGAGCCTAGAAACCCAGTAGTGACTCTAAGGGTCAGTTGGCTGACCTACTGTTTGAGCCACATGGACACCAAAAGCTTCCAGAGGCCTCTCCTGCTTCCCAGCCCACCAGATGGAACAGGTCCCAACTGGTCCTGCCCTGGTCCTCTCTGCTGGCCTCTGTGGGAGTGAGTCCTGACCCCCCCCCCCCCCCAAGTGTTGTCCTCAAGGTCCTGGACCCTTGGCTTCAACTGGAGTGTAATCTTCCCTGCTCAACAGAAGGTCTTACTGGATTCAATGCATCCTGGTGCAGAACAACACCAAGCCTTGCACTGCTGCACCTCACTGCCCCTGGTCGGCAGCTTCACCCAACCTGACAGAGGACAATGCAAAGGCCTAGCATTACAGCTCCTGATCAGCACTTGCACAACCCCAACATGGTAGGACAAAATGTACAACTTGCAGCAGGCTGAAGCTGGTCCGGTATCTAACCGGCACTCCATCGTGAACACCCTGAACATTTGACTTTGTTTTGGTCCGTTGCCACCAGATACCCTCAGTTTGCACTTCATGCCTTTTCGTTGCTATTTTTGCCTTATGCCTTAAGAACTCATAACTCTGGTTCGACTGGTTGGATTTCTACTGTATTGGTGTTATTTTATGTATTAAATATTCTCTATTTTCTTAATTGGTTTGGGATTCTTCTTGTGTTGTATTTTCATTTGTTGCTGTTTGAATGATGCAGAAATACTTTACACATGGCCTAACTGTTTTTTACCAACTACCAGAGAGTTAAGCACAGGTTAATTAAGGGAAGTTGTGGTTCACCCTGACATGATTGAGGTTACTTGAGTGGGCTCCCACCCTTCTTACTTAATAACCCAATTGCTTACAGTTGCAGTGTACATCACAGGAGGTGTGATGATGCAGAAGGGGATGAAGAAGGGAAGGAGGAAGAATAGAATAGCTGAAACATCTCCCTAAGGTCAGAGGACAGACAATGGGCCACAGGAGTGAGTTCCCCTGCCAGATTCAGAGCAGGAAGCAATGAGTCCTCCCACAAACTGAAACCTGGGGAGTTGAAAGCCTGGAGGGCTGAGAGCGAGCTGAAATTAAACCTGGCCAAGCTGAGATGAGCTGTAGAAGAGAAAATAGGCTGAGGCTGACAGGCTTTAAATAAGAAAATGCTGGCTGCTGAAGAGAAAAAGCTGGCCTTGCAGGAAAAATAGAGTGCCTGTGGAGGAGAAAAATACTTGTTGGCTCATGAAGTGAGTCAGAAAGAAGTGGACTTAAAAGAAAGACAGACAACAGAGCCCAGTGAAGGTGGTGGCAGCAATACAGAGAAGCCTATAGGAGGTAAGACTTCACATCCCCAGAGAAATTATGCCTAGCAATGTCATGGTGGATGACATTGATAAGTTGTTTTCAATGTATGAGGTAGCCCTGTATATTCATAGTCCAAGAGGACTGGGGACTAGTCTATGGAAGCACATGCCAGTATAAGGGAGGGATGCCCTACTGGCCATTGCAGTAGATGACCAGATGACTTATGCACCCCATAAGGAAGCCCTTATCGCCAAGTTTGGTTCCACCAGAGAGAAATACAGTTTAAAGTTCAGGGGCGGTCGTACATTTTCTAACCAGTCTTGGTTGGATTTCATCTATTATTGCAGTAAGGCACTAAATGGTAAGGTGAAGGGCACCAAAATGAGTGACTGTGATGAGCTGTACAATCTATTTCTAAGAGGTCAGATGTTCAGTAATTCCTTTGCTGAACTGCACCAACACCTGAAAGAGTCCAAGCTCACTGAACCAAGGGAGCTTGCAGAGTAGGCAGACCCCTGGATTAGTACCAGAATGTCAAGGAAGATACCTAGTGGTGGTCAAAAGAAGGGTGGGCAGGTTTCCCACAGGAAGAACGACACAAGGAAAAACACAAGAAGTTCTGACAAGGCCCTGGAAAGGGGTTTCAGGGGATCATAGGAGGCAGACCCCTGGATTAGTACCAGAGTGTCAAGGAAGATACCTAGTGGTGATCACAAGAAGGGTGGGCAGGTTTCCCACAGGAAGAACGAGACAAGGAAAAACACAAGGAGTTCTCACAACGCCCTGGAAAGGGGTTTCAGGGGGTCATACTTTCTCGAACATCACTCATGTTTATATGTCGGTGATTTAGGACATTTAAATGTGGTATTATTGGTGCCTGACAAACTCACTTTCAATGACATATACCTGGCAATCTTAGTGTGCACTCTCAAGTTGTACTGTAACATTTGATGCTTACGTACACAGCCAAGGCCCAAGAGGGTGACTACCTGTATTCCACACAAACATTTCTGCAATCATGCTCTTACAATACAGTTACACATGAATCTTCCTGCAGTACATATTGCACGAAAGTGTTTCAATACTGAAAGGATTTCGATTATGGTAAACACCTTGGACTGAAAATAATTTCACTAACCAATTTTTTTGTTCTTTGTCTTTTTCTTCTTAGTATTATAAGTAGGTGTATTAATTTTAGTGTTGGCAGAAGAAGTAGTACTATCGGTGCTATCGTCTTCATATTATTATCAACTCTATCGTACTTATTAGTAGTAATATTAGCATTTCTATAAGTAAAGGTATTTTTACTGTTAGTTTTGCTTCTATTGTTTTTATGTAGCCGTCTCCCTAACAAGCAGTTTGTTTTTAGGTTGTTTCTTGTTTCAGATGATTAATTGCATCCATATTGTTATGTGTATTGGCCTTGCAGTGCCTCCGTTTTGCATTTTGTAATAGACACGTTGTACAAGGTGACTCGGTGGTTCGTTTACAGCCAGTTTAATGCCCCAGAAAAGCTGCCTGGTGTAATCAATCATCTTTGTTTCGGTTGGACCCTCGAGTATTCACCTATACCCAATCTTCTTTCAATTATTGGCAGCTTTCAGCCATCCATCTCTATTAGCATAAATAATGCCCCACTTTAAAACCCATCATTTTCCATTAAACCTGTAAACTGTCTAAAGCCCTTTTGAGATCCCCCCAGGCCTGCATTTCGCAGGGACGTGTGCAAGGTGTGCAAGGTGTCCCTGCCAGGGGATGCCAGGAATATGCGATCCTCGCACTGGGTAAAAAGAGAAGCACTTTAAAAACACACAGGGGCTTATTTAACAATCCCCGTGGCCCGCCTGCACGTCACTTTTCCAGGGCCGGACTGGGACCCAAAACCGGCCCTGGCAAAGTGCTCGCCCCCCCCCCCCCCATCCCCCCCATTCCCCCACCGGTTGGAGGTGCCGCCGAGCGCTTTGCTAGGGCCGGTTTTCGACCGATTTTGTTGCAAGGCCGATTTTGCAGCATAGCAAAAACGGCCCTGTAGCAAAATCGGCCCCCAGGGGCTCAAAACCAGCCGCACCCTTGCGGCGCACCGGTGGATTGCCCGGTGCCCGCTATGGCCAGTCCGGGCCTGCACTTTTCCCTATATGAAAAGTGACACACCAGCTGCGCAAGGGGCCTGTACATAAGCTCCACAGTCTCAAGGGAAGTGCAGGAATGGGGCAAACTAGGGTGTACTGGAGCAGACGAGATGAATCGGCTCCTACGCAAAAGAGCCACTTCTTTTTCACCACTCCCAGTTTTGTGAGAACACTCCAGAAATGTATATACTGTATAGATTAAAACGATGGGGGGGGGCGGTTTAGAATATTAAACTCCATATGTAAACGGTGCTATGTACCAATTTTTTTATTACCCTGTTAGTTTTTTGTTTTTGGTGTACAGACATTTATTTCCATGTGGCTCGAACATACAACATACATGTCATAATGTACGAGTATAGCAGGAACTTGCATGCACTGATTAATCGTGTAGTGATGCAGAAAGGGCCAATGGACAAGAAAGGAAAATGTACCCCTAACCCCCTGGATAACAGTCAGCCATAATTCCATTATTGGGATGCAGTAGGCAGCTAACACCCCTCCGGGAATTGGGTCAGTTTCACTAACCCCACACACGTGCATTCGTGTGCACCTGTGTGCACCGCCTCTGCACAAGTGGGGCAGGGAAATGTGGAATTTACTTTATTCTATAGGACACCCTAATTCTGTTAAAATGATTTATACCACAAAAGGCTCTCCTAATAAATGTCCATACCAACTGGACCAATCAGCGCACCTTCCCACAAGTCCCACCCAAGGGCGCCTTCTGGGATCCTGCAGGCCCTGTGGTTTAAAGAAGGGGGGGGGGGCAATTCTGCAGGATGCCCTCATTCAGCTTATGTCCAATGAATATCTGTAATGTATGGGGGACCAGAGGCCTTCATCTCATTTTGCAGGAGAGTGTCATCATTTTGCTGTCCACCAGTGGTTCTGTCCAAACGTGCCGTAACCATGTGAGTGCACGTTGGACACAGAGGTAAGTGTAGGGAATCTATTTCACACCTGAGGATGTGCACTAAGGAACCACTTTACACAAAAATTGGCATGACCTTTGCCACATTTCACACTCCCCTAGAACCGCACACTTTTTACAATCAGTTGGTGGCGCCGCGGCTAGGGCGACTGACCGGAAGCGGGGGATCACGGTTCGATCTCCAGCACCGGCGGCAGGTTAGCCCAGAGTCACAGGGATCACAGTTCGATCCCCGGCACCGGCGGCAGATTAGCCCAGCACCATGTGACTCTGGGCAATAGATTGCTTAATCTTCCCGACGGCCCCCAGCGCCTAGAGACCCTTACGGGTGATTGTGCGCTTTACAAATGTGGAATATTATTAAGTAGGAAGAGGTAAACATTCTGGTCGTTGCTGACCCTGTGCATACATTAATGTCTATAAGCAACATATCCGAAATGCCAATATCAGAGTCAGATTCTGTACTGAGACTTACAGTTGTGGTCGAGACGCACTTGAGCGGCCAGTCTGCACCAGATGTTCTATGCATCAAAATAATGTCGGCTTTAGGACAACTTTAATAGACCTTCAAGAACGGCTTAATACCTCGGCATTAGCTGTACCTGTCTGCAAATCCAACCCAGAAGATACATTATTGACTGGCGCTAATGCTCTGAAGAGGCTCATCAAGAAAAGTGCAATAAATTATTTACTAAGTCACACCGACTTGCTCCCATTAGGCTCTCTTTGTTTGATAAAACTGTTGGAGACCTTTCTAACGCACTCGTAACTTTCTCCGGAGTACCCTTTACTAGAGAAGATACACAAAGCACAATGAAGAATAAATATTTGGAGAATGTCATTGCATGGTATAACCTGAGCTAACCTACCCCTCCATAAAACCACATAACACAACATAAACACACATATCAGGCTGTGTCCCTCATCTTTACAGCCTCGGGGACACGCCAGAAATATCAAAGGTGATGTTTTGGGTCATCCCCAATAACCAAGACTCTTGGGGGCAAATTTACAAGGGTCTTGCGCTGCCACTCTGTCATTTGTTTTTTGATGCAGTGGCGTCGCTGTCATTGCTTCATATTTACAAGGTGATGCAGAATCGTCACTTTTCACTGGCTTGCATGGGTTTTTCCTTTGTCAGAATTGGTTGAGTCACTTTACTTTTAATATCTGCAAGGCAGGGGTTCCCCCCTAAAATCCCCGTTAAACTGACTCAGTGGTATTTATGACTTTTTCCCAGAGTGACGCAGCTTCGGGAGGTGGGCCGCTGAGCTTGAGATGCGTAAAATTCCTACACCTCCTAAACTCAGGTGCAGGAAAAACACATTGGCTGTTTCAGAGGAATTTGACCAGATGAAGTGAAACAGCGTCATCTGCAATCAAGTCAGATCCCCTCAACTGGTAAATGCACACAGATAACACAGTTAATCAGACATTACACATCATTACTGACATGTCGCACATATGTAGCCATTGTGTTACAAATAAGTACACTGGGCCTTATTTATGAAGGCCTTGCGTCAGTTTTGCGCCGCCGGTGCGCCACTTTTTGTGACGCACCAGCGGTGTAAAAAATGAGCCTCGTTGCGCCATATTTAAAAAGTGACGCATCTAGGTAGATGCGTCACTTTTTAAACCCCTGCGCCACATTATACCTGCGTCAGGTATAATGTATGCAGAGGGGGCGTTCCCCCGCAAAAAGCCTCGTAATAGTGACGCAGTGAAATCTATGAGATTTCACTGCATCACTTTTAGGATGCTGTTGCGTCAAAATCTTGCGCCTGCCTCACAGCAGGTGTAAGACTGACGCAAGCCCTTTCACATGGGGCTTTCCCCATGTGAAAGGACGCGTTGCTGGAGTTGCGTCACTTTTGTGACACACTCCAGCAATGCGTCACTTTTGCGCTTACAGATACGTCAGAAATACTGACGTATCTGTAACTCCTTGCGACATGATGCGTCATACATTAAATATGACGCATCAGGAATGTCGTAAGGAGTGCGCAGTGAAAAGTGACGCATCGCTGTTTTCACGCAGCGATGCGTCACTTTTCATAAATGAGGCCCACTATGCCTACTTGTTTGCGTGACATTCATAACCAATGTTATAGAGTGCAAGGTGAATTTTGACACTCAATTATATTGGTCCCCATACAGTAGGCTACTTACGTCAGTCAAACTGATGCTTCACCTCTGTCTTTTAATGCATTGTTGTAGTTGAGTCCGTTTTATGACTAACTACAGCAATGCACCTCTTTTGGGTCAGTTGACTTTGGCATCTTACCCATGGATACGACAGAATTTCTGACTCATCCTTAGGACCTTGCCCCATGAACCCTATATTGTAAATACGGCACATCCATAGCATCATAAGGGTTTTTCATGCAGGCTCAATACATTTTGACCATTATGGATAATGGGTAACCCAAAAAGTCAAGGCGGACCTGGGTGCAATACGGGAATAAGAAATGGTCCGTGACCAATTTACCATGAATTGAATTCAATTATATACAATATGTGTTGTGTGAAGTACTACAACACTGATACTCAATATCCCAACAGACTTCCTCATACATATACTCAATAGTTATTCATGAATACATGTGTAGAGGTTCCACACAGGTCAATTCAGGTCAATTCAGTTCATTCAATTCATGGTAAATTGGTCACGGACCATTTCTTATTCAATACATTTTGATGCATCTCTACCTTGGCACAGCAATGTGCAATTTCTTGTAAATATGCCCCTTGGTACATGGTTTGCGAAGGAAAGTTGGCTGTGCAAGTTTCTAGGACTCCTCAAAAGAGCAGTGGATGAGCAGGGCCGACTGGAACTCAAAACCGGCCCTGGCAATCTTGACAGACCAACCTACCCTGCTGCTTTTGTTACTGGGGGCCGATATAGTAGCACCGCTGCAAAACCAGCTCCGTGTAAAAAAAAAAAACGGCCCTCACCACTGCAAAATCAGCCCTCACCCTTCCAACCTCCAAGGGAAATACTTGTTGCCCGCTACGGCCAGTCCGGCCCTCTGGATGAGCGATTGAGGCCCATAGAATCATATATAATGAGGCTGAGTTGGGGTAAAGAATGACACAATTATCAAGTAAAGACTGGAATGTTTGAATAGACTTGTGAGTTTTTGTAAACACATAACACCTTAATAGTACCTCAGAAACATATAAATATGTATACAGTAAAACTGTGACAATCAGTTAATAAAACAACGTCTTCAATATTATTTATATACTATGCAAGGAGCAAAACATGCAAGAACATATTGGTTAATCACTTAAAATTAACATTTCAAACACAAGTAAGGACATCAGCCTTTACAAGATAAGTTCTCCATGGCTAGGTGCCTTAAAACATGAGCATTGGCAAAACCAATAGGTCTGACTTGTTTTTGGTGGATCTGTTATTTGTTATAATTGCCATTTGTTGTTGTGTAATATGTTTGAAAGAGAAAACACACACAGGTGCTGCAAGCTTAAAAACCTCACCGAAATGCAAATATGCACAGACATAAAACAATGCATATGGATGCATGCAAACACCAATGGCGGTTATTAAATGTATTAATGGATACATTCATGGTTATGTGACTCTTTAAAATGATGACTTGATGTTTGAATGACTTTGCGTACATGCAATGATGAGTAAGTCAGTCAGTCAAAATATCTTTATTCGGCTTATTTAAAAACAATACAAAGAGAGAAAAAGGATAAAATACATTTCATACAAAAATTTCCATATTTACACATAACATTGAATGTTAACAACAAATTTTAAAAATATAACAAACAATTGAAAGAGTTGTTTGACATAGATAGCTAATCTTGACAGACAGCTTTCGCCCTTGAGGCGGCTACCAGAAAATTAGCAATGCAAAAAGTAATGTGGGGATTAGGCAGTAATTGTAAGAAGAGCAGAGCCGGTCTCACCTGAGTGAAGCCGGCTTCTTTAAGAATAGGCAGCAGAAATTTTTTCCTTGGCTCTAGATACAACCCACAAAACATAACAAAATGCATTGTATCTTGCACTGAAAACTGGTCGCAGCTGCGGGGCAGGGCTAGTTCTGGCTTCTGCCAATTATTAAAGGAACCTAAATAAAAATGCAACAAATTAAATCTAAATTTGGTTAAAAGAAACCTATGGAAGGGGATTGTGACAAAACCAAGATAGGGTGCAAGTGATGGCGAGTTAACCAATAAGCAATGATCCCTCACTGCCGGTTTTACCAGTTCGCGTTCTTCACGGCATGCTTCCTTCCTTCCCATAAAAGACTTTTTCACAAGGTCAATATCTTGAATCCTAATATTCTCAGGGGAGGTAAAAAGCTCCGGGCGGCCTAGGTCTGAAAATGCCCTGGTCAAATAGGCCAGCCAAGGAATCTTGTTAGATTTATCCAGGGACAGGACATCAGACATAATCTTATGATTTAATGGGAGTTCTTCATTCATCCACATTTTCAACCAGAGAATCAAAGGGGCCATACTCAACTTATCAGAAAGAAACTGTAAACCAACTTCTTTATGAATGGAGTACGTTGGGGTCGACTGGGGTACAGAGAGTAGGGTTCTGATAAATCTATTCTCCGCTCTCTGAATTGGTTCCACATTTACATATCCCCACAATGCGGAACCATATAGTGCAATGGCCACAGATTTACTATTATAGATTTTTAGTATAGCTTCCATAGGCCTGGCCCCTAGCCTACCTGCAAAGCTTAGGAGTGCTGATGATGATCTGATAACAGCCAGCCTCTTAGCTCTAACCTGCGGACCCCAGGACCCTTTCTGGTCGAACAATATGCCTAAATAAGGGAATGTAGATACCCTAGAGACCGTGTCCCCCCTGCATGTGAATGTTTTGTTTCTCTTCTTGCGACACTCTTGAACCACCACCATTGTGTGTGACTTGGCTACGTTTATTTTAAGATCTAGTTGCTCCATAAACGAACCAAAGGCATTCAATAGGCGCTGGAGGCCAACTCCCGTGCGGGCGATCAGCACGGCGTCATCCGCATATAGGAGCGCCGGGATCTTTATCGCTCCTACACGCGGGACGTCGGCTTCCTGCCCACCTAGGTGTGCCCCCAGGCCATTGATGTAGATAGTAAAGAGCAAGGGGGCTAAATTGCAGCCCTGCCGCACCCCCCTTAATGATCTAAAGAGAGGGGTACGCCTACCCTCGTTCGTCACACGTACACTTGAGAAGAGTTCTTGGTGCAGGGTGGCCATAAAGGTGACCAATGCCTCATCGATACCCATCTCCAGCAAAATAGACCACAAGTTTGTCCTATTGACCAGGTCAAATGCTGAGGAGAGGTCCATAAATGCAAGATACACGGACCCCTCCTTGGCTACAGTGTATTTGGAGATGAGCAAATGTAAATTGGCGCACTGTTCGATAGTCCCCTTTCTTTCCCTAAACCCGTATTGGATTTCGGGCAATCCACCACAGCCCTCAACGTTCTCCCTCAACCTGGATAAAAGAACTCTACCTAAAATTTTTACGGATGAATCCAGGAGGGACATAGGCCTATAACAGCCTGGATCATCCCGCTGGCCTTTTTTAAAAATGGGGACTATGGTAGAGGTGTTCCATGAGGCAGGTGCAGGGTTACCATTGACTGCATTGAACACGTTTGCCAGGACTTCAGCCCACAGTTTTGGAGAGTACATAAAAAAGACGGCGGGCACACCGTCAGGGCCAGGTGCCTTATGCTTTGTAGTGGACACAATGGCTTTTTCCACCTCATCTCGATTAAAAAGGATGGGGCGGGTGACTGAGATTGTCAGCAGGACATCTTTAGTTGCATCAACAGTATCCCCATAGACATTTTTAAAGTGAGATAGCCACTTTTCGTCAGGAATAACGCAGTCCATGGAATCGTTATTATCATCTGAGAAAAAGGGCTGTTTGATAATCTCCCAACATTTTTTACTATCCTTCAGGACTGCCGCCGAAAGGAGACCATCCCATGCTTCTTGTCTAATTGTGTCCTTTCGTTTTTTTATGGCTATTTTATAAATTTTCCTGAGTCTAGTAATCTCATCTTTTACCCTGGGAGTGTTTTTTAAGGCTGCCAGTAATGCTCTATGTGCTTTTGAGCATGCTGAGTCAAATCAGCGCTTATTTCCTGGGGTTCCTTTTTTTGTCTTTGCTAAAAGGTCCTGTGACACCTGCCCACATAATACCTCAAATGCCTCTACAATTTCTTGACCCTGGGCACAAGGATTTTTACAAATCTCAACATGCCCCTCAATCTTTAGGAAGTTTTCAGCATAAAATTTTTCCGGTACCACCTTTGCCCATTTCATGCGTCTACCTTGGTCGGTAGTCCTCAGGGGGTGGGCAATTACTTTCAATGGGGATGGTCCCATATGGCCTCCCCACGCCACTTCAAGTTGTACCGGATTATGGTCGCTAAAGTGTGATTGTGCAGTGTGGTAAGCGATAACCCTGTTTAAAATGCCTAGGGATACGAATATGTAATCTATAATTGTACCATGAGGGATGCCAATGAAAGTTGGCAATCTAGTGCCACCATCTGGTTCATGCAGGTCAAAGTTGGCGAGAAAATCTTCCAGCTCCTCTCCCTCAGTGGTATGTTCAAAATGAGGTCCCTCAAATCCATCATCCCCTTCAATGCTACTTCTCCTACAATTTAAATTACACGGGTGAATGTTTAAATCACCTAATAAAATATATTCTAAGTCCAACGTAGTATTCTGACTGACCAAGTTTAAAATGCTATCTAAGTCGGTGATGTTACGACCTCTATAATCACTATTCCCTGAATTATAAAAATTTATATAAATAGTCCTACTGGTGTTTTTAATCACTCTTTCAACCATCAGGATGTTAGGAGAGTCAGTGCTGATCTGCCTGCAGCTTCCCTTTAGATCTAAAGAGAACAGAAATAAAAGGCCTCCCTTGGCCCTCCCCATACGACTGTGAACGGCTGCTTTGGTGAAACTAATGAACCCATCCCACCAAAGATTGGCAGAAATGTCCCAGGTTTCCTGGAGGGCAATAATGTGATGGCCTAAAACAAAGCTGGACCATGCTTTATCCTGACGCTTGCCATTTAGCCCTGCTATGTTCCAACTTATTAGTCTACAGGAGTCTATAGGTGTCTTGGGTTCTGAATGCCGCACCAATACCCCTTCAGACTCTCGCGATATTCGGGTTAATTCATTAAGTCCCACTTTCAGTAAACTCTGTGGGTTATCACTACCATGACCATGGGTCGATCTGAGGTCAGGCGAATATGACATGGGGAGATGATCATGCCCGAATGTAGTTTGGTCTTCCTGCCCAAACTGAGGGATGGACTCACTGGGATCTAGGCCATTGATACGTAGGCTGGTCTGATCTAATTGTTGGACCATAGCTTCTTTCCCCAGGTTTGTAACCTCTATATGTCAGTCGCAGTCATTTAAGCCGGACAAAACTCCATATCTGTTCCCCATTCCCAATCCCCAATCAAAAGGGGTGGGCACCTGACCCCATCCATTTGCTACTGAATTCCACATAGGCTGAGGAGTATTAGGGCGCATCAAGAAGTGTTCACTCCCCTGCCTAGTCATAAACCCATTTCCCTGGCCTCTATTATCATATCCCGGAGCAATGATGAGTAGATAGATGTGTTGGTACAGCTGCATAGGTGAGAGGTTAAAAATATCAGTGGGTGGATGAACGTTAGGTTATGGTTTGATGGATGAATGTGTGGATTTGGGATTGGTTGATTGAATTATAAGTGGGTAGATGTGTGCGGAGGGGTAGATCAATGTCTGCGGATAGAATGATAAAGAGATGCATGGGTGAATAAGTGCGAAAGAAGGGTAGCTGGGCTGTTGAATCTGGGTGTATAGATGAGTAACTAGGATAGGAGAGAAGTATGCATAAATGTTGATGCATGGAAAGGTAGGTATTATCTGATTACCATAATCCGTTGGTTAATAATAAGTAAACCGTGAAGATAAAATCCAGCTAAACTCTGGGACACTGGGTTTCACAAACAGGAGCTTATATATGGCTCCCATATTCCTGCTTGGACAGGAGTCCAGCCGGATTTCCAATGGACTCACTACTCACACTGTGCACCTATACTGCTCCAACTGCCATAGACTGAAGTGAGAGATAGGATAGCTCTAGAAATTACGTGGTGAATTAACAAAAGATGATTTTATTTTTTCAGATATCTGTTGACCCATTGTTCAATAAAACGTACTGGCCCACGGCCTAGCTGGGTAAATGGGACCAACCAGATCCAGAATGTAGTACCCCACTTTTTCCCAGACAGGGTCTGAATGAGGCCTAGCAAATTTGTCCCTATCTTCCAAAAGAAGGTGTTTCAGACAAAACATGATGAAAGATGTTTAAAAACCTTTGTAGATGCCTTATGGAACAAGATGCAACAAGCACACAAAATAGAATCAAATTACTACATATTTGAAGCGAATATATGATGTCAGACCGCAGACAAACATCCCGCATACCATCATACTGCAAATTTGATCCCGCAAGTACTATTAGGCCGCAAATAAAGAGAACGAATACTTTTAAAACGAATATGCCTTTAACACGCATGCCTTTACAACGAAAAGGCATGCATATTAAAGGTATACTCGTTGTTAAAGTAGTTAAGGTAAGTAAGAGTACCCTACCCAACCCTACACTGCACTGTAATGTAGTACCCCTGCACCACCCACCCTTGACACACAGTCCTTTTCCTACATTTACACAACTGAGCACGACCCCCCAACACTACCATAAAGCACTTTACTTCCCTACACATACACTACAACACTACCTTAATACACTACCCCCAGTATGACCCTACACAAACACTACAATACTACCCTAAACCACTACACCCCAGGGTGACACTACACTACACAAACACTACAACACTACCCTAAACCCTAAAACACTACACCCCAGCACGACCCTACACTACACAAACACTACAACACTACCCTTAACTCTAAAATACTACCCCTACATGCCCCTACACTACACAAAAACTACAACACTACCCTAAACCCTAAAACACTACCCCCAGCATGACCCTACACTACACAAACACTACAACACTACCCTAAACCCTAAAACACTACACCCCAGCATGACCCTACACTACACAAACACTACAACACTACCCTAAACCCTAAAACACTACCCCTACATGACCCTACACTACAACACTACCCTAAACCATAAAACACTTCCCCCAGCATGACCCTACACTACAACACTACCCAAAACCCAAAAACACTACCCCCAGCATGACCCTACACTACACAAACACTACCCTAAACCCTAAAACACTAACCCCAACATGACCCTACACTACACAAACACTACAACACTTCCCTAAACCCTAAAACACTACCCCAGCATGACCCTACACTACACAAACACTACAACACTACCCTAAACCCTAAAACACTACCCCTGCATGACCCTACACTACACAACACAAACACTACAACACTACCCTAAACCCTAAAACACTACCCCCAGCATGACCCTACACTTTACAAACACTACAACACTACCCTAAACCCTAAAACACTACCCCCAGCATAACCCTACACTACACAAACACTACAACACTAGCCTAAACCCTAAAACACTACCCCCAGCATGACCCTACACTACACAAACACTACAACACTACACTAAACCCTAAAACACAACCCCCAGCATGACCCTACACTACACAAACACTACAACACTACCCTAATCCCTATAACACTTCCCTCAGCACGACCCTACACTAAACAACCACCACAACTCTACACTACACTAACACAACACTACACAATAACTACCCCAGCACAACCCCCACCCCTAAAAAATTAACCCAAACCCCCTTACCTCTCTCGTCATCGTGGTTTTCAAAACGCAAAGGCATTTACCATACAAGCCTTTACAACGTAATTCGTTGTAAAGGCATGCATGATAAATGCACATGCGTTTTGAAACAATGCGGCATGATGGTATGCGAGGTCAATGTCCTTGCGGGTAAATGGTGTGCGGCCTGAAAGTCCGTGGGATAAAAAATGCGGGATAATGGCTGCAAACCATTTGAAGCATAACGTTCTAATTAGTTAGGGTCACTTCCGGCTGAGTTAGCAGCCTAGTGTCAGAAGGAATGGCCATTAATTGGCATGCTGGGGTGGACGCTCAGCAGTTAGCTTGTTGTGTTCGTGTTTGTCCCTTCTTTACTTTTATTCTCTCGCCACATTGATGCCTTTAAATAATTCTCCACAGTGTTCTTTTTATTTATTGGTATAATTTAGATACATTTAGGCCCCTTCCCTGGTCAGCCACTGTATTCTATGCCGATTGAGCGGAGAGAAGTAAAGCCTTTCTAATTAGTTAGGGGCACTTCCGCTTAGTTAGCAGCCTAGTGCCTGAAGGAACAGCCATAAATTGGCATTCTGGGGCAAACGTGCAATGGTTAGCCTGACGGTAGGCTGCTTGTTGTGTTTATGTTTTGTCCCTTCATTACTTTTATTCCCGCTCCTCATTTATGCTTTTAAATAATTCCTCACAGTGCTCTTTCTAACTATTCGTTACTATAGTTTACTTACCTTTAATTAAACTCCTTCCCTGTTCTGCCGCCGCAGCATTCTATGCGGACTGAGCGGAGGGAAGTCGAGCTGATCTAATTAGTTAGGGGCACTTCCGGCTGAGTTAGCAGCCTAGTGCCTGGAGGAATGGTCATATAATGGCAGGCTAGGGCAGACGTGCGCAGCGGGCATGTAGCTGTTGTGCCAAAGAAAGCCCTACACACCCATATGCGCCTGTACTGTGCTCCAGGGCCCCTGGCTCTTGCACCAGGGAAAAGGCAAACTCCCTCATTTACTCTAGAGAACAGCTCCTTAAAATGCGGGAACAGGGTAATACTGCAGCCTGTTATCTCCCCCTCAGCTTGGGAGAACCCTTGATTGATAACATCCCTGGTTGCCCTGTTTGCAACTTTCAGCCCACCTCCTTGGCATTGGGCGCAACGGTAGCTCAGGATGCCTCTCTTCCTACTTGATAAGCCAAAAATACCAACCCTGGATTTCTCATTAATGCTAGAATGCCTATTAAAAAAAATTGAGATTGCTGACTTTACTGCGCATCATGAGCCCAACTGGGTGTTTGTTACGGAGGCCTGGGCCAAGGACTCCTCGAGTCTCATCTGGTTGATGCTATTCCTCTGGGATATGCCATCACCCGGCTTGATAGAACTAATAAAATTGGGGGGTGGGGAATTCAGCCATTATAAATAAGACTTTTGCTACCTGTTTTATGTAGCCACTGTAAATCCCTACAACTCCCTGTGAAGCACTATTTTTCTCTTTAAAAGTGCTCCTGACTGAATATTTTGCTGGAATCCTGTTGTATAGGCCACCAGGACGTAGGTCTTCCTTCACCCTAGAGTTCGCTCACTGCATAGAATCCTATCTTGGAAAGCAAAACCTTATCCTTTTTGGAGATTTTAACTTTCATTTTGACAGCAACTTTTGTAAAGTTTTGCAGGTTTTTAAAGATACGATGCAATGCCATGGTATTGCACAATTAGTAAGGACAGCTACTCATAATGCAGTACACATGCTTGACAGCATTTTCTCCATTGACCTTCATCTTAAGGTTGATTAAGCTATTCCCCTCACTTGGTCTGACCACCATGCTGTCCCTTTTCCCTTTCCTTTCACTCCACACATGAAACTGCTCCGAGGGGTATCGATACGGTGTTTGGAAAGGTATAAGTAAGGAATCCTTTCTATGGGCTCTTAACAATCAAAACTGGACTGACCATAATGACACTGATCTGGCAGCTATAGAGTATTCAACATGTCTTACCACAGCTATTGATTCTCTTGCTCCCCTTAAAGAATCCCATGTGTGTAGGAAGAAGCCCACCTCTCTCTGGCTTTCCAAAAAGCTGACAATACTTAGAGAAGCTTCTTGCCACCAAGAACTTGTTTGGCGTAAACAGTATGAACTGCTTGAAAAAGCCATCTTTGAGGTTATGCTGGTAGAATATAAAGCAGCCTTTAGGCTAGTGAAATCCCCGTACTGTAATCAGATGATTGCATCAGTCAAGTCCTCTAGGGATATCTTTAAACTGATCAATCTTCTATCCATATCTTCTGTCTCCTCCAATAGTGAGAGCTCGCAGGTCTCCCGTAATTGTATGGCAAAATTCTTTCATTCCAAAATATTTGACATTTACTCTTCCTTGGACAGTCTCAATTCTGAGCCCTCCATCTCTGCCCAAAAGACTAATTACACAGCCTCTAGCCCTCAACAGACTAAGAATACGGATTACAGTCTTTCTGCTTTTCTCCCTGTATCCCATGAGCTGACCGAACAGCTTCTTTGAATGGTTAAATCAGGCTCCCCACTTGAACCTTGAATGCCCAAACTGATGCAGTGGGGAGGGGACATCATTAGTCCCCACCTCACATCAACGCTCAGTCAGGCTATATTTTCTGGATGTTACCCTCAAAGCTGGAAAACTGTGATTGTGAATCCTCAGCTTAAATAATCCAGCTTGGACCCCTCTAAATTGAAAAACGATCGGCCCATTTTATTGTGTTTTTATCTAGGAACCTAAATCAATGTTTCTATTTTATGCCCTTGTACGGCTATAATCAATAATATCCCTATAATGGCATAGGAATCATATCCATATTTAGTTGTAGCCCATGCAGTCACATTAAGCAAGGCTACTTCCCCAGACTCCTAGAAAGCACAACGAGTTCTCTAAACAAACCAAACCTCCAGCAACCTGGGAAATCCCCATTTGCTTTTGTTTTGATTTCGTCCTAAAACTCCTGCGAAGCACTGTAAGAACGGCTAGTTCTTAGGTCAAACCTGGCACCTTTCAGGTATAAATATACCAACGTTGCCTTAAGCAAACACACGGTGGTACTTTTGGAGCCGAGCAGCTATCTACTTGCCCGAGAGCCCAGCTGATGCGAGAGCCCACGGACGCTGCCCCTCCTTTTTGATGCACTGAGAGAGACGCTGTCTTTTCTCCTGCAGAGAAATCCAGCTCCGGTGTTCTCAGCCGCCTTCGCGGGCTGCTGGGATATCGAGTCCTGAAAGAGAGATACCAGACCTAGTGCATTCTATTACCCAGGTACGGAGCTGACTAAACCCTTAAAGAAAATTCTTGAGTCAGATTCTTGGCAAAACCAACTTAACTTAAACTCTTACTTACTTACTCCTTCCCAAGTATTAGGCTTAGGTCAGGTACACCGGGGTAGGCGTATTTAGAAGCACCAGTTGAGTACTTTAGTCAATGTATATATGTATGTATATATTTTACCCATTTTAAAGTATCTTATGGCTAAGAAACCATATCAATGCTTTTACAGTATTATTTCATAATACTCCTTTTACTGTACGCACTTTACTTTACATTAAGTATTGCATTTTTTTTTTTTTAAATCTTTTTTTATTGTTAGCAGGCTGACGAAAAGAACATCAAGCAAAGAACAAAACCAGGAAAAAAAAATTGTGATAATGCGTAATACACAATACATGTACATAGTAGCTATCATACAAGGCGTATACATGAAAGTCGGTGCTGCGATTGAAAAAATAAAGAAGAGAGAAAGGGAAAAAACAAAAAGTAGTAAGGGCAGAAACAATGAAGAAAGGAACTGTTTCTTGTTAACAATCTTAAAGCACAATAGTAGTTATCAAATAGCACAATTTTCCCTAGGTATACCATCAACATTCAATAAAATTTCCCCAAATTTTCTCATATTTTTTCAGTGCATTTATGCCCCTAATGTTTGCTAAAGCAAGCTCCATCGAGTGTATTTCAGTTACCAATGCCCACCAGTCCCAAATTTTTGGTGTTTCTGGATTAATCCAAGCTCTTGCCACAGTTAGTTTGGCGCAAGATATTAATATTGTAACCAAGGCGGCATGCGGGAGTGGAACTGGAAAGATATCTAATAAAACAGACGCAGTTGTTAGCGCTGGTATCTGAATCTGTTTCATGCATAAGACTTTTTCAATTTCGCACCAGAAAGTTTTCAGATTCGGGCATAAGAACAGCATGTGTATCAGATCTGCTGCTTCAGTAGAGCATTTTGGGCATTTAGTACGATCGCTATAGGTATTGTTGGAGGACCATTTAGAGATTCTTTCGGGGGTATAGTAAAGCATGCATGTTGTTCTGAATTGTTGAAGTCTTAAGCTAGATGATCTTACTCGTTTGTTAATATTCGTTAGGGAGCTTGTTATCTGTTTAGGAGTTATGTTTGATCCCAATGTTCTACTCCATTTATCAGCAAGTTTGCTACAGTCGTTAGATTTGACAGTGGCAAGAGTTCTATATGTCTCACTTATAACAAATTTGTTTTTTGATGAATGTAAGCAGTTCCAAATATCGCATTCAGGAGCCTCAAAAACTTGTTTTTTGTTAATCAGATAATCATGTATCTGTATAAATTTGTATCTCATATATTCAGATAGATTATATAATTGCTTAAGAGTGTTGAAATCCATGAAGCCCTGTGTATTATATAAGTCTCCTAAGGTAGTAATGCCTAGTCTGGACGATCCGTGGACCGTGTTATCATTGAAGATATTTGGAAGACCAGGATTCCCCCATAGTGGTAGATTTGAATGAAAAAAGTTAGTATCACAAAAAGATAAAATATTGCCCCATATCTTTGTTATATCGCTAGCTGTCTTAAACTTGACTCTTTTGTAATAATTGGGATCGTTAGCTCTAAACAAGAATACATTTGAATCAAATTTTAACATAAAATAATGAAAAAATAGAGCCCTTCCTTCGTTGAGTAGGGAACGTAAACGGTTAATGAAAGCAGACCAAAAGTATAATTTAAAATCCGGAAAATTAAGCCCACTTTCATGTGTATCATTTTTCATAAGTTTTAATGATCTTCTCGCCTTTTTATACCCCCATATAAAACTACTGAATATTCCATCCAGTTTCTTAAAAAATTGGTTATTTAATGCTAATGGTATAGATCGAAATAGGTATACATATTTAGGTAGTACCTTCATTTTAATCAGATTAATTCTGCCAATTATATTAAGAGGTAGCCTATGCCATTTTTCTAATAATATATTAGTAGATTTAAATAATTCGTCATAATTTACTTTGTTAATGTCTTGTACTTTGGCTGTTATTCTTATTCCCAAGTAAGTGGCTATTTTGCATATCTCAGGCACTATCACCGGTGGGGCATAGTTAACTATTATTTGCGTTTTTTGTAGATTTAGTTTATAGCCCGCTACCCTGCCATATTTCTCTGCTTCTAATATTATTCCTTTTTGGGCCTCTACAACTTCTTCCGTGTATATCGCTATGTCGTCAGCGTATGCTGTTATCTTTAATTCTTGATGTCCTGATTTAAACGGTATGATCTGGGTTTGAGATTGAAGGGCTAGTAAAAAAGGTTCTAAAGAAAGTGCAAATAAAAGAGGTGAAAGAGGGCAGCCCTGTCGAGTTCCTCGTAAAATCCTAAAATCTGAAGATACCAGCCCCCCATAGCTAGTAAAAGCTATTGGTTTGTCATACAATGCTTTACAGCATTTCAGAAATTCCCCCCCAAACCCTAGTTTGGATAGTACACACCAAAGAAAATCCCACCCCACTCGGTCAAAAGCTTTTTCAGCATCTAACAAGATCATACCGAGTGGGGTGGCTTCCGTCTCAGCAACATCGAATGCTGTTATGGCCGTATTAACATGTATGGTGGTGTCTCTAAAATTTTGGCAAAGATTTTCGCATCAGTGTTTATCAGCGAGATGGGGCGGTAAGACCCTCTTTCTTCTTTCGGTTTGTCCTTCTTCAGAAAAAATATTATTTTAGCCCTGTTCCAAGATTGTGGTGTTTTTCCTTCATGGCCTACAGATTGGATTACTTTCAGCAAGGGTTGTTCAAGCTCCTTTAAACATACTTTATATAATTCTAATGGTATAGTGTCTTCCCCTGCTGCTTTGCCTGGGGGTAGTGAAGCAATAGCTTGATGTAGTTCTAGCATTGTTATCTCATCAGACAACGAATCTATATCTATAGTGTTTTGAGTGTCTGTGGTGTAATTTTCAATATATTTCTGTATGTCAACTATGCTAGGGGTTGTTTCTGGAGTGTATAAGTTCTTATAATAATCAGCAAATTGTTCTGAGATGTCTTGAGGCTTATTATAGATTTTGTTTCCTCTCCCCCGTATATTTGTGATTGTGGCATTTGCTCTGTCTTCAGCAGTTTTATAAGCCAGAATTTTCCCAATTTTATCCCCACCTTCGTATTGGTTTATTTTATATTTATGTAGGCTGTTTATGCTTTTTTTGATAAATTTGGACTTTACTTCGTTTTTCAGTGACGTGAGTTTAAGTCCTATTTCTATGCTTGATGGCAAGTTGGACTGGAGAGATGATGACAGTAGCTCCTCTTGGATAGTTATTTCAGACATCAAAGTGTCATTCTTTTTTTTTAATTCTATGTTTTGTCTAATCACGTAAGTTTGGGTATATCCTCTAATACTAGCTTTACAAGCATCCCATACTATTGCTGGTGATGCTGAGTTTGAGTTTATATTTATGAATTCTGTGAGATGTGATTTTAACTGTATTATATAATCTGTATCCGATATTAAATGTCTTGGGAAAGAAAAAGGCCTAGGCGTGGTTCTAATCTTTGTAGTTTTAAATGATAAAATTATAGCGTTGTGGTCGGAAGAAATACGTGGACATAAGATCATAGAGCTTGTATTCAATAAGTTGTTGCTTATCAGTGCCATATCAAGCCTTGAACATAATTTATGGGGTGCAGAATAATAAGTATATCCTGGTTTACTAGCATATAAGCTTCGCCAAGCATCTTTTAAATTATGTATACGGCAAATGTCAGATATAGAAGCCCTTGTCTTATGCATTCTTTGATGTCCCCCAGATCTAGTTGTATCTATTCTATAATCCATGATACAATTAAAATCACCCATGATTATAAGTTCTCCAGTCCAATCTAATAGCTTAATGTTCAATTCGTCAAAAATAGTAGGATCATCTATATTACATCCATATACCACACACAAGACATAATTAGCATTCTCAAACCGTATCTGAGCTATAGCCCATCTGCCATTTTTATCACAAGATGTCTGTATTACCTCAGCCTTAAATCGTTTATCTTTAAGTATAGCAACTCCCCTAACAGATTGACCATAGGTTGAGCTAATGATGACCTTGTATCCTAGATGGTTGAGGAGTTTTCTGTCCTTCCCTGCAATATGTGTTTCAGATAGAAGGGCTACATGAGAGTTATGCATTTTTAGTTCTTCTTTTATCAAAATTCGTTTATTCTTGCTGTTTAGCCCAGCAACATTCCAGGCTAGGCATTTTATTTCATACATCTATGAGGCAGTTTAAAAAGTAAAAAAAAGAGACAAAATTAAAGCTTTACTCTCGAAGCTTATCTTATATTGATCAAAGTGTTGCCATAGTAATAACTTAATCTCGGGTATTGCATTCTACAAGTGCGTTTAGTGTGCAAAAAAATTCCAATAACATTGTTTAAGTCCACCACCTCAGCCTGCAAACTGTTTTCTTTATTTTTACCTCCCCCACCCTCAACCTCCCAGTGTGCGGCGAACGCCCTCCCACCCCCCCCCCTCCCCCCTAGCTCTCACCCCAGCCGGGGTAGAGCCAACCCGCCGCATCTGCTGCCGCTGTTTGGGCAGCTGGTTGGCAGGTCATCACCGGAGCCTCTCCCCCTCTCTTCCCTTAAACAATCCATAGATCCATAAAATCCATAAGTCCAACAAGAAGAGGATAAGTCTGAAACTAGTCTTGCATATTATGATGCACATAACCACATAGCCTAAGTGAAATTAAGTGAAATTAAAGTTAAAGTTAGACAGTTGAAACTAAATTTGTTTATGGATAAGTTCTTATTGGAGACTGAAAGATTCTTTTTACAATGTTTCTTTTATGTTAAATCTTAATTCTTAATTTTTAGTCTTGCTTGATCCAGCAGTGGTGTCGGCTAAATATGCTTCTGCTTCTTTTATGTCCGTAAAAAAATAAGTACGACCCCCTTTTATTACCTTTAGGCGTGCTGGTTCCTGGAGAAAAACTTGGGCGCCACTTGATTTAATTGGATCTATCAACTTACGTAGCAACCACCGTATATCCATAGTTTCCTTACTAAGGTCAGAGCGGACAAAAATCGAGATCGCACCAATGGTTACCGGGGTATTAGGGCGAGCTTTCTGCCAGATGGCCTGACGAAGTAAAAAGTTGCCAAAAAAAACAAGAAGGGACGCGGAAACTGGCCCCCCCTGTTTCTCTGTATTAAAGGAAGGCGGTGTGCCCTTTGAATTTGTGAATCCCAATCCCAGTCCGCTAAATCAGGAAGGGCTTTCTGAAATAGCCCCACTAGGTAGGCCCTCGGGTCAGATCCTTCTGTTCCCTCCGGTATGCCGAAAATTCTTAGATTTGAGGGTCTTTGTCTATTCTCCAATTCTTCCACTTTTTGTTGTAAGGTCACAATCTGTGTTTCATGTTTATCGGATGAGGATGCAGTTTTAGCACTTGTTTCTTCCACATCGGCAACTCTTTGCTGTAATTCCACGATATCTTGTGAGACCCCTCCTAGTTTTCCAGTCAGTTCTTGTAGGGCTGTCTGAACTTTGTTATTATCTTCTCTCAGCTGTAGATAGTGTTCCTGAGCCTCAGCCCGTTGATTACTTAATAGCTGAAGTATTATATCCAATGGAGAGGCATCAGTTGAGTCTTGTGAGTTTGGTTCCTCTTCAGGGGCAGTTATGTGGCTATTATTCTCCAAGATATTGTGGGGAGATAAAAGTTCATAAGAGGAGTTCACGGGAGAGGTAGGAAGAGTAGCATTCGCTGTTGTCTTTGTGTCTTTTGTGGCTAGAAAAAGTATTTGTGACTCAGACGCCTCCCCCTCTATTACTGGAATATCTATAGTATCTATAGTAGAATCTTGTGATTCATGCAGCATTGATATTGGCATTTGTTTGGAAAGAGTATCTGATGCTGATGCTATATTAGGTGGCGTATTAAGTAATTCTGGTGAGGTAGTTGAGGGATCAATTTTCCCATTGTTTCCATTATTAGCATCACTAGTAATTCTTTGTGTTATTTTATTGGTCGATAATTCTGTTGGACTTGCTCCTGATAGTCTTTGAGTCATGTTTTTTACTAGCCCTTTTGCCACAATCCATCTGATTAGCGGGCTTTTGTCCTGTAAAGTTTTTGTCGTGGACTGGCTGTTATTTATCATAGGACTGTTTGTCAGTAAGCTAGGTTTAATACTTTTTTTTTTGCCTTAAATTTGTTTCTTTGTTTGCGCCCTTTCTTAGTTTTTAATTTTGTAGTTATGCCGGCATTATTCTCCTTCTCCCCTGACTCATCTTCCGTTTCAGCGTCGTAATCTTCAAAAGAGCTTTGTTCAGTAAAATCTGTCAGTGCTGTTGCTAGATCCCCCACTAGCCCTCCTTCAGCTGAATCTGTTATAGAAGCCATAGCCATAGTTCCTTGATCAGCATTGGTTACTGAACCTGTTAAATCAATATCTACCCCACCAGAAGCATTTTGGAAATCTGTACACGGACTAGAGCTTGATTTTCTTAATGTTTCTGTTTCTGCTGTCATATCTATGTCCTGGCCCCCATTTAAGATATTTAGTTCTCTGTTCGCTATTATTCGGGGTACATCCGCCGAATCTTCCTCATCTGCCCTTTCTTTTGTCATTATATTATCTTTAGTTTTATCTTTAGCAGTTATTTTAGCAGAGGTAACCCCCGTTTGCACAGTCTTTTTCCCAATTATTACAGAGGAAATGTTAGACTTTTTCAGTACCTGCAGTACCTGCTTTGCAGCGCTGCTATCTTTCTGTTGTTGGCCTCCCATCATGTCTGAGACTTCAATCGTCTCTGTGGATTCTGAAAGTGCAGGAAGTTTTGCTTTCTTCTTTTTCTCCCCCGCCTTGCTAGCAGTTGGGGCATTTGGCGCAATTGAGCCTGTGAGGACAGGCATCTCCTGAGGAGCGTTCTCTGACATGCCTGGAGTCTGTGGGGTCGAGGGAGCAGCAGACGCCGCTGCTGTTGTCGGATTTAATGAACTTGGCTGTAGCGGGGCCTGCACAGGTAAAAGAGGAGGAGGCACCGTTTTGCTTGTTGTATTTTTGTTATTTCTCGTGACTCTGGGGGGGTTCTTCGGTGACATTCTCCTCTGCTTCCAAAGGTTCGAAATCCGTTGACTCAGGCGGCTCAGACGTGCAAGTCCCGATGAACTGAGCCCAGAGCCCTTGAGCAGACCGAAAGTCATCTGCCGAAGAAACTCAGCTGTAGCGGTAAGATAGAGCATCGATGCAGGGCTGCCGTCTCTGACTTTTCTCCCCCTCGACACAGCACAGCACTATTCCCCGCGTTAGTATCTGCTTTAAACGTTGCTGAGCGTCGCTGATTACTTCCTCGGCTCCGTATAGCTCCTCACATCATTTTTGGTTTAGAGGCTTAGAAGTAGTGTGGCTCACTGGTTAGAGGCGGCAGACCCGAGAGCAGAGGACGGCCCAGGACCAGGGTTCGATTCCCGGCGCGGCAGGTTTCTGGACCAGGGTCAGCGGACTCGATAATTCTCTCGCCTCGGTGCCCACTCCGATCAGCGATCACACTCGGCAACTCTGGGCATTAGCTTGCCTCATCTTCACTAACGGCCCCACCAGACCGCCGGGGATGCCTGGTCTCACCCTGGAGATACCCATTAAGGGACCATCTCTCAGGGAAGCCAGGAAGGGTTTCGCAGCGGTCGAAGCGCCTTGGGACCCTACGGGTAAGTAGTGCGCTATATAAATGCCTATACATTTACATTTACAGCTACCGTCGCTGGCTTTTTCCCCCGGCGTAACACAGCTTTCCTCACGTTGGTATCAGCTCGGTTCTTTATTTTTTTTAAATCCGCTCTTCTTTCTCGTGGTTATCGCATTTCCTTGTGGAGAGGGAGAGGGGAGACTCCGGGTGAGCTGCTGGCGTCGATCCTCACTCCGCCTTCTTGGATCCGCCCGTTCCAATCTACATTAAGTATTGCAATTATGGCAATTCATTTCTCTTGCATGAGAAAGAAGACTGCTCAATAAATTACACCTTTTATTGAAAACGCCCGTCTCTCTTTTCCCTGCACTCTGGTGAAACTAAGTACGCACGATTGACTGAGTGAAATAGCTGTCTATTGTTTTCACACGACTCTAGATATACACTCTTATTCTGAGGGAGCAAAGTTGTCATGTTATATGGTTCGTATAAACAAAAAAAGAGAGGTTAAATAGGTCAGAATCTAATCCCTTCTTGTCTATCCAGGGAGGTTGAACTCCTCCTTGTTTGTTCGAGAAAGTTTCTAGTGACCTCTGAGCTAGCTGGCAAACCTTAAGTCTAATATAGTCAGTAGAGACCTAGTCGACCTCAGTCCTACGTCTACACTGCTGAATATATTATTCCAATGCGCAGAGCCTATTGGGAATATAGGAACTACACTACATGGCGCCCAACGTTTGGTAAGGCGATAAATCTAACGCAAGACGTTAGAGTAACTCAGTCGTGCTTTTTCACACAGACCCTTTTTCCTGTAAATACTCCAAAAGACGTCTGGAGTGGGTAAGAGGTTAAAATCCGCCGGGACTTAGTAACACACAAATTCCACTATTACAAAATAGAGGAACCTCTGGATGAATACACTCCTTTCGAGGAGGTTGAAATCCCATTAAAATACCAAGAGCACCTGCTCTGGTTTAAAGGCGCCCTAAAACATAATAATCACATCACCAGGCTCGGTCCACTAGGTAGACCAGGAGCAAAGTGGCCGGTTCTAGCCAGCTACACACCACATCCAGACATCGAAAAAATATCAGACCGGGAGCTTTTAGCCCAGCTAAAAGTACTATTTAAAATACATAGACAATTAGTCCAATATGTAATGCGGACTTCAACAGTCCAACCAGCTATTAACATTCCACAGCTGACCCCTTATCAGGGAAACACAAACAAAATTACACCACAGAACATACAATTATGTCTTGGTAAAACACCCGCAAAATGGGAACAAATTCCATTCTGGCTAGCACAAAAGATAACTCAAATAGTGGCAGTATTTCCGGATACTAACCCTAGTGAGAAACACAGAATTCTGACTATCTGCCTTTCAATGGGGATCGCACCACCTGTGAAGGATTGTGACACTTGGGGCACAGTCTTTGCTTCCATTTACACAAAAACACATGGTGTTCCGTCCCTGGCGGTAATACCAGATGTACTAAGACAGATTCAAAATGAATACGGTCCAGAAACTGCTTTAACTCTGGGTATGAAATTACTGAAAGACTTCAAGCAGGTCTTGGCTATATTATTAGCCAACATAAAAGGAGAAGCAGCATCTGTGGCGATCCGCCAGAAATTGAAAGAAACAGATATAGCAGACCAACCAATTGAACTTGCCAGAATCATAGAAAAATGCTATGAAGAACTAGGTAGAGATAGTTTGGGTGGGAAACCGGTAAAACCCCAACTAACTGAAAATCCTGAAAAGATATTTATTGAAAATAATCTAAACACTCCAAAAAAGAGCTGGGATGGAAATAAACAATCCACTCCCAAAGAAAAAAAGATTCCAGTCCAGAGAAAGGTCTCCTCGGCAGAGAGACAGATCTCCGGACCAAGGACATGAGTATCCCCAGAGGGAGCCCTCTGAGAAAAGATACAACCTTAGAAATAGGGATAATTTGAAAAAGCCTGATAGATATCAAGATATTGATACACGTCCCTTTCGATCTTTTCAGACTTCCTCACAGAAATCGGAAAGAAGAGGACGGTCAGAACACAGGGAAGAGCAGGTGGTAAATTCAGATCAAAAATAACAAAAACTGAATCACTGAGAAACTGTTCAGCTCAGTGAGCTGAAATCAGATCTTTAAAGATGCCGCTTGAAAATGCCGATCGTGAATTCCCGACACTAATAGTGTGCGATTCACATTTCTGCGTCAAATCTTACAATAATGACTTGCAGAACTGGGTTCAAAACGATTACAAAGATGACACAGGTGCCACAATAAAAAATAAGAAGCTTTGGGAACAGGTAGTTCTTTTGCAGAAAGAACTACGAAAGACTCACGTGATACATACACTGAGTCATCAACGTGATGGTGTTCACGTTGCAGGGAATTCATTGGCTAATACAGCCACAGCGGAAGCAGCTCAACCGGCTTCCGTAGCCACAAAAAAGCGCTCAGAAAAATACATAGACGGGGAAACCATGCTGGCGGTAAAAACGTCTTCAAAAGGCGACTGTGCAGCACTACCCGTGAACTATCCACTCAATTATACATACATAATTTATGCAAACTCCGTTCCTTTTGCTCGAATCCCTGGAGTGGGGGATAGAGTAATTCTAAACACGAACAGGAGAATCTTCTTAATAGCGGACGCACACATGGGATTGGGTCTAAGGCACCAAGAGATCAAGGAATCTCTGAAAGAATTAAAATCAGAATACTGGTGGCCTGCAACATTACAAATTTGCAAAGAGCTGTCCAAACTGCAACAGAGATCGCAGTAGCGAACTGACCGGAGTATTGCCATGGGCCTTCTTGTAGTTAGCATAAGGCTATCTATAAGTAAAATCCAGCGTCCCATTCATTTCTTTTTAAGACTAGATTCACTTAAAAATACAGACACAAGCGCTCAGCTGACGCCAGAACTGTTATAAAAGATTTGCAAGTCTTTATCGGCACATACGCAATTGGCATGCTACATTCTGACCAGGGTCCTGCTTTTAGCTCTCGAGCTTATAAGGAGGCCATGACCAGCATGGGCATTGCATTGCGGTACTCTTGTCCCTTACATCCTGAGGGAAATGGGATTGTGGAAAGAAAAAATGGGACATAAAGCAATCTATAACGGCGAGGGTATTAAGTTCAGGTGATGGGTGGGTCCAACATTTAACAAGTGTCCAACGTAGTCTTAATAATCTGCCAAGAAATTCTCTAAAAGGTTTCAGTCCGTACGAACTATTTTTCGATACTAAAATGCATATTCAGGACTTAGATAGTCAGACTTCAGTGGTAGAAAGAAAATGCTTTGATATCAAAGATTGTTTGGCTGTTTTACAGGACTTAAATGAAACAAGAAAAGCCCTGAGCAACATAAAGTTAAAACAGCAGCCAACAGCCACTGAAGATAAACCACATGTCCCAGCAAGGCCTGTCTGGATTTCAAAGATTGGGGATCTGGTCAGAGAGAAGATCGCGGTGAAGAAGGAATTTGGGCCATCTTACAGAAAAGAAGTAACTGTCTTAGCTGTCAGCGGAACAAGATCAGTTGTACTACCGCCCCTTGCTGGTAAAAAGGAGAACCGAGTTGTATCCATCGACCTGGTAAAACCAAAATCATGTGGCCAATAATAAGTAGTAGGCCCAGTGGACTCCCATGAAATAGCAGAATACCGAAATTTGCTACAATCCAAGAGGTTCAAACTGAGAGACTAATCACATTTGATAAACCTGCAGTGAATAAAAAAGGACTATGCAACAATGCCATGGAACTTGTGCCTCTTGAAACCCAAATTGCATCAGTTCGTCAAGAAACACCTCTCTACAACGATGTAGCCTTAGACTATGCTAATGAAAGAAAAAATGAAAAAGCTAAGGAAAATTCGGAATCAATTCCAACAATTGACAGAACTGCATCTGGCTACTTCATCAATTTCGATAACTTTTCTGAAGATCCAAGCAAACCTGAAGAAACGGCAACAACAAAAACTTTCAAAGTCAAATTAACTAAACTCTTTCATCAACTCAAAGAAACCTATCTGATTTCTCCATGGATTGAATTTTGGATTGTGTTAGGTGTACTTTTACTCCTGCTTTGGCTCATCATGGTACTTTGTTTGGGAAAATTCATTGAGGGAAAATACAGTACAATGGACACAGCAAGTCAAAACATCAACTTGGTCCTAAAGCCACACAAGTCATCTCACATCGAAAAAAGAGAACTATCATCAGTGAATGTCACAGCCATTCCAATACCCGGTGGGGTAGCTTGGGACAAAACGGATTACGAAATCTATGGCCCGGTTGAACTCTTAAAATATCCACATCAGTTCAAAGTTTCATTAAGTGACTTTGTAAAACCAAGTACATTCTCTGATGATTGGGACTTTGAAAGCATAAATAATATGATGTCAGATTTAGTAATGTCAGCAAAATTTACAGAACATGATTACTTACAGGGTTTGTCGAATTATGAACAAATGTACTGTTACAATCACTTTGCACATCACTATTTACATAAATCTGCTCAACCTAGAAATGTTTTTAAGTATAATCAATGGGAACATTGTGCAACTCCACCTACAAGCAGTTCGAAAACATTTTTGAGAAATTCCCATACTTCTCAGGGTTTAACACAAGTGATGCAGAAACGTTTTATTTTAAACTGTTAAATAAGACAGGGATAAAAACAATGTTGACAAATACTAAATTGATTTATTCTGAAACATTTTATGAAAAAATGATTACATTTGGTTTTGAATTCTGGGAAGACAACATTGAAACTAAAACCATCTGAGGTACAAAAAATTGGCAGGTCCAAGGTTTAGAAGCATTATTTAGAGCCTACATGATCCCAGAACAAATAATATTCTTGAATGACACCATTCAACAGACTACTTGTCTTGGCCTAGCTAAGATTAAAGACTTAATCAAACCGTCTATTCCAAAGCCAATACCTGATAGTAATGCCACTACAGATGTTGAGATAGACGTATCCAATATTTTACACCAAAACAGAACACATCCTGATTGGAAAAAGTGGTTGATCTGGCCAACAGACACAAATAACCGTCAAGATAGATTCCTGAACAAAATACAGTGGTTCAAAATGACCAGACCGGACCCTATATACTCCCAGAGACAACATCCAGGGATAGTAACAACATACAGTGTAGGGAAACTATGCCTTGAGTGGCTACAGAAATCTACATTGGCTGAAATTAAGCAACACTTGACTTTCCTTAAAGGCGGTGCTGACTTGCATGATTTCATAATGGGATCACACAAACAGCGTCAAAAACGTTTCATAGCGGCCGGTATATACGCTGCATACAACAAAGCTTGGAAAGTAACTCAAATTGAGACAGCAGAAAAAATACGAGAAATTGATCGTATTAATTTGGAAAAATCCCTTTCTGTTGTGGACAATGGGTTAATGACTCTGTCCTCCAGAATATATTCACTGGACATTATTGTATCATCTGCTATCGATATAATAGATCAGGACTTACTAATGTTACAACACGGTCAGTCCCAATTACGTTCTATTGTACAGCTCGGCTGGACGTTGCAAAATCATCGTTCAGGCTACGTGCCATGGCGTTTGATAAACACAACGTCATTATTCTCTATCTTTAACCTTACTGATAAACAAATCAGTTTGGCACAAAAAAGGAGCTGACTATACGATTCTGAGCATTAAAAAACTTGAGGGATTACCATTGACAATGTCAGAAAGACCTGTCATTGAATGGATAATGCACGGAATAATTACAATTCCGATAACAACTTTCCAATTTAAATACTGCCAAGAGTATATACCAGCGGGCCAGTATGAAAGGTTGGGTAAAGGGTACATTAAGTCATCATGGAAATTGCCTTACACACAGACATGTTATAGTGAAAAGAAACAGAATGTATTTCTTAGTGGTAACAATTGTAAACAATCACTAAGCGGTATACTTCTGTGCCAAGGTATTAATTTGCATGGGGCCTGTGAGGGGACTTCAAATAACCTTTCATGTCACCAGCACGGCACACCTGCAACACAAATAGAGCCATTCTTTAGACGGCTTTCTAACGGGAGCTATATTCTAATAGTGGACCACAGCTGTTGTGGCATGGTGCCAGGGAAAGCGTATCTCGTAAGCGTTAGTTCCATGGTCACTTGCTGTATGCAAGAATTGTATCCAAACAGCACTCTAGATACGGAGGTGACGATTTGGCCTTCTTTGAATATCTCTTCTATTCGAATTGATACTTTAAGCAGAATGAAGTCTGTTCTTTTACAGACAACTGTACCTTTAACGTCATCAAAAGAAATGTATGATCTTCTGGTTGCATGGACAACGGCAGAGAGACATACCCTTTTATCAACAAATTGCCCCGTGCATTTCATAGAAATGCTAAGCCAAATCCTAAATATGTCTGATACCAGTGGTATCCCACATATATTTAGGACAATTTTTTCGGGACTGTTAACACCCTTCGAAACAGTCCTGGGCATTTTTCCCAATTTTGTCCATTCTGTCTTTGGCGGCCTACCACTACTTTTGGGACTCCTAGCAGGAATTTTATTTTTGATCCTTCTGCTCCAATATGGCAAGCCAAGTCGCAGACAAGACTCCAGCAACGATGGAAGAAACGATCCTAGCTATACGCTATCGGGACCGCATAACTAAAGTCCTTGGATTAGCCCGGCTAAGAGATCTGAATATGACCTGGTTTCTTTCATTCAGACCTATCTGGCAAAATTGCATCCTACCTGTGCTTCGATGTATGCTATGCGGAGAAGAATGCGCGTTGGACGTCTGTCTTACACTACCATCAGCAGTACCATTGGATACAGATACTTTGCTAAGTCCTGTAACGGCTCATGCATCGTGTTGTCCCCAGCGGCTACCCATTCTGATGACGGCATTCGTTGAGACTTCACCACTACGATTAGGTGGCAGTGAAGTACGAGATAAGAGCAGCATCACCCAGGTACGACCTTCTGTGAGCATTGCTGATCCTGACATCGATGATAGCAATCATTCTCACGACTGCACTGTTGCGGCACTTTCAAACTTGGTCGAACTTTCACCTGATGTCGTAGACCAATTTTTTGCGAGTCTGTCTAAAATGATGTTCTCCCCTGCACAGAAAGAATAACTTTTTAAGTAACGAGCACACAACGTTCCCCTGAACTCAGAATTCGGCCTTCAGCTTTGATAAACAAAAGCTACTGAAAACATTTGGAACTATTTTCTCCCCTGAAAGCGAAAGAATTTTTTTCAAACTTCCAAAATATTTACCTTTTTCTGGCACATGTACTCTGCTTAAAGTAGAACTATTCTTAAAGAACAGAGCTTCTATTTTTAGGAACTCTAGAGTAGGCGTGGGCGGAAAATCCGTTCCGCTCGCGGATTTTGCGGATTTTCGGGAAATCCGCAATCCGCGAGATTTGCGAATTTCCCGCAAAATCCGCAAATCCGCGAGCAGCGGATTTTGCTCGCACTGCTCGCACTGTTCGCGTGAGTTCGCGCCCCGCGAATAAGTGCAAAATTGCAGAAATACGATTTTAGCAAAACTGAAAGTAACTACTTACCAGGTTCAAAAGTTCAGGCTCATCATTAGTAGCCATTTCCTGGAGTGCTTCCTGAGGGGCCCCTCCAGAGTTCAGTTGCCAGTTGAAACTAGTATGTGACCCTGCTCTGAACCTCAGAATAGTTACACATATGCCACAAAGGTCCTGAATTACAGCTAAGGGAGACAAGCAGGAGCCAGGCTGGAAGTTAAAATCCATTAATCAGCCCCTAATTCATTATTGTCAGTTGGGGCAGGGCAGGTGTTGTAACTAATTTTGCAACAATGAAAGCACTTAGCAAGTGCAAAAGATCACTAATCAGGGCGCACTAAGGAAGCAGGTGCCAGCTAAAAAAATATTCTGTGACACATGAATCAGCCCCAAATTAATTCAGGTCACTTGAGGCAGGGAAGGTGTGCTTTGCTTTGCCGAAAATAATGTACACTGGACAACCAGAGGGTGTGGTGATGAAACAGAGGGTGGCATGGGTGGGCCAGAGGGTGGCATGAGTAGTCAGAGAGTGGCAGTGGTGACAGAGAGTGGCAGTGATGAAGAAGAGTGTCCCAAACAGGCTGGACACGTAGAAACAACAAGTTCGCGAAACTTGCGACCCGACAGGTAAGTTCGCAATTTGCGAAAGTGTACAAAACCCTCGCGAACTGGCAGAAACACGGGCGAACACAAAAAAAAAAAAAATCCGCAAATTCGCGGGAATTCGCGGATTTTGCGGATTGCGAATCCGCAAATCCGCAAAATTCGCGAACGCGAGATCCGCAAAATTCGCTCATGCTTACTCTAGAGACAATATATTACCTTAGCCTCTAGCACATTTAGAGCAACTGTATTTATATGTGATGGAATGGACTCGACCTTCTTTTCTGTATTAAGAGCCATTTCATGTGTAATTTTCGCAAAATCGTTCAGCTAATATATATAAGCATGTTTAACTGAATGATTACACTGCTTGAAAAGCGTACAGTACCAATATTCATTTTCGTGTATTTCGCATACACCATTTCGAATGCAAAAAATGTATTTTGGGGTGGGTTGGAATACACATGCACCTTTAAATGTTTACCATTGCTTAGTTTTAGTAATGATGGACATTAGATCGTGGAGGGGTATTGTGTTTTTATCTAGGAACCTAAATCAATATTTCTATTTTATGCCCTTGTACGGCTATAATCAATAATATCCCTAGAATGGCATAGGAATCATATCCATATTTAGTTGTAGCCCATGCAGTCACATTAAGCAAGGCTACTTCCCCAGACTCCTAGAAAGCACAACGAGTCCTCTAAACAAACCAAACCTCCAGCAACCTGGGAAATCCCCATTTGCTTTTGTTTTGATTTCGTCCTAGAACTCCTGCGAAGCACTGTAAGAACGGCTAGTTCTTAGGTCAAACCTGGCACCTTTCAGGTATAAATATACCAACGTTGCCTTAAGCAAACACACGGTGGTACTTTTGGAGCCGAGCAGCTATCTACTTGCCCGAGAGCCCAGCTGATGCGAGAGCCCACGGACGCTGCCCCTCCTTTTTGATGCACTGAGAGAGACGCTGTCTTTTCTCCTGCAGAGAAATCCAGCTCCGGTGTTCTCAGCCGCCTTCGCGGGCTGCTGGGATATCGAGTCCTGAAAGAGAGATACCAGACCTAGTGCATTCTATTACCCAGGTACGGAGCTGACTAAACCCTTAAAGAGAATTCTTGAGTCAGATTCTTGGCAAAACCAACTTAACTTAAACTCCTACTTACTTACTCCTTCCCAAGTATTAGGCTTAGGTCAGGTACACCGGGGTAGGCGTATTTAGAAGCACCAGTTGAGTACTTTAGTCAATGTATATATGTATGTATATATTTTACCCATTTTAAAGTATCTTATGGCTAAGAAACCATATCAATGCTTTTACAGTATTATTTCATAATACTCCTTTTACTGTACGCACTTTACTTTACATTAAGTATTGCATTTTTTTTTCTTTTTTTATTGTTAGCAGGCTGACGAAAAGAACATCAAGCAAAGAACAAAAGCAGAAAAAAAGAAATTGTGATAATGCGTAAAACACAATACTTGTACATAGTAGCTATCATACAAGGCGTATACATGAAAGTCGGTGCTGCGATTGAAAAAATAAAGAAGAGAGAAAGGGAAAAAAAAAAAGTAGTAAGGGCAGAAACAATGAAGAAAGGAACTGTTTCTTGTTAACAATCTTAAAGCACAATAGTAGTTATCAAATAGCACAATTTTCCCTAGGTATACCATCAACATTCAATAAAATTTCCCCAAATTTTCTCATATTTTTTCAGTGCATTTATGCCCCTAATGTTTGCTAAAGCAAGCTCCATCGAGTGTATTTCAGTTACCAATGCCCACCAGTCCCAAATTTTTGGTGTTTCTGGACTAATCCAAGCTCTTGCCACAGTTAGTTTAGCGCAAGATATTAATATTGTAACCAAGGCGGCATGCGGGAGTGGAACTGGAAAGATATCTAATAAAACAGACGCAGTTGTTAGCGCTGGTATCTGAATCTGTTTCATGCATAAGACTTTTTCAATTTCGCACCAGAAAGTTTTCAGATTCGGGCATAAGAACAGCATGTGTATCAGATCTGCTGCTTCAGTAGAGCATTTTGGGCATTTAGTACGATCGCTATAGGTATTGTTGGAGGACCATTTAGAGATTCTTTCGGGGGTATAGTAAAGCATGCATGTTGTTCTGAATTGTTGAAGTCTTAAGCTAGATGATCTTACTCGTTTGTTAATATTCGTTAGGGAGCTTGTTATCTGTTTAGGAGTTATGTTTGATCCCAATGTTCTACTCCATTTATCAGCAAGTTTGCTACAGTCGTTAGATTTGACAGTGGCAAGAGTTCTATATGTCTCACTTATAACAAATTTGTTTTTTGATGAATGTAAGCAGTTCCAAATATCGCATTCAGGAGCCTCAAAAACTTGTTTTTTGTTAATCAGATAATCATGTATCTGTATAAATTTGTATCTCATATTTTCAGATAGATTATATAATTGCTTAAGAGTGTTAAAATCCATGAAGCCCTGTGTATTATATGAGTCTCCTAAGGTAGTAATGCCTAGTCTGGACCATCCGTGGACCGTGTTATCATTGAAGATATTTGGAAGACCAGGATTCCCCCATAGTGGTAGATTTGAATGAAAAAAGTTAGTATCACAAAAAGATAAAATATTGCCCCATATCTTTGTTATAGCTCTAGCCGTCTTAAACTTGACTCTTTTGTAATAATTGGGATCGTTAGTTCTAAACAAGAATAAATTTGAATAAAATTTTAACATAAAATAATGAAAAAATAGAGCCCTTCCTTCTTTGAGTAGGGAACGTAAACGGTTAATGAAAGCAGACCAAAAGTATAATTTAAAATCCGGAAAATTAAGCCAACCTTCATGTGTATCATTTTTCATAAGTTTTAATGATCTTCTCGCCTTTTTATACCCCCATATAAAACTACTGAATATTCCATCAAGTTTCTTAAAAAATTGGTTATTTAATGCTAATGGTATAGATCGAAATAGGTATACATATTTAGGTAGTACCTTCATTTTAATCAGATTAATTCTGCCAATTAAATTAAGAGGTAGCCTATGCCATTTTTTTAATAATATATTAGTAGATTTAAATAATTCGTCATAATTTACTTTGTTAATGTCTTGTACTTTGGCTGTTATTCTTATTCCCAAGTAAGTGGCTATTTTGCATATCTCAGGCACTATCACCGGTGGGGCATAGTTAACTATTATTTGCGTTTTTTGTAGATTTAGTTTATAGCCCGCTACCCTGCCATATTTCTCTGCTTCTAATATTATTCCTTTTTGGGCCTCTACAACATCTTCCGTGTATATCGCTATGTCGTCAGCGTATGCTGTTATCTTTAATTCTTGATGTCCTGATTTAAACGGTATGATCTGGGTTTATGATTGAAGGGCTAGTAAAAAAGGTTCTAAAGAAAGTGCAAATAAAAGAGGTGAAAGAGGGCAGCCCTGTCGAGTTCCTCGTAAAATCCTAAAATCTGAAGATACCAGCCCCCCATAGCTAGTAAAAGCTATTGGTTTGTCATACAATGCTTTAATGCATTTCAGAAATTCCCCCCCAAACCCTAGTTTGGATAGTACACACCAAAGAAAATCCCACCCCACTCGGTCAAAAGCTTTTTCAGCATCTAACAAGATCATACCGAGTGGGGTGGCTTCCGTCTCTGCAACATCGAATGCTGTTATGGCCGTATTAACATGTATGGTGGTGTCTCTCCCAGTAATGAAACCATGTTGCTGTGGATGGGTTATCTTGGGCATGATGGGGGCCAGTCTTAGAGCTAAAATTTTGGCAAAGATTTTCGCATCAGTGTTTATCAGCGAGATAGGGCGGTAAGACCCTCTTTCTTCTTTCGGTTTGTCCTTCTTCAGAAAAAATATTATTTTAGCCCTGTTCCAAGATTGTGGTGTTTTTCCTTCATGGCCTACAGATTGGATTACTTTCAGCAAGGGTTGTTCAAGCTCCTTTAAACATACTTTATATAATTCTAATGGCATAGTGTCTTCCCCTGCTGCTTTGCCTGGGGGTAGTGAAGCAATAGCTTGATGTAGTTCTAGCATTGTTATCTCATCAGACAACGAATCTATCTCTATAGTGTTTTGAGTGTCTGTGGTGTAATTTTCAATATATTTCTGTATGTCATCTATGCTAGGGGTTGTTTCTGGAGTGTATACATTCTTATAATAATCAGCAAATTGTTCTGAGATGTCTTGAGGCTTATTATAGATTTTGTTTCCTCTCCCCCGTATATTTGTGATTGTGGCATTTGCTCTGTCTTCAGCAGTTTTATAAGCCCGAATTTTCCCAATTTTATCCCCACCTTTGTATTGGTTTATTTTATATTTATGTAGGCTGTTTATGCTTTTTTTGATAAATTTGGACTTTACTTCGTTTTTCAGTGACGTGAGTTTAAGTCCTATTTCTATGCTCGATGGCAAGTTGGACTGGAGAGATGATGACAGTAGCTCCTCTTGGATAGTTATTTCAGACATCAAAGTGTCATTCTTTTTTTTTAATTCTATGTTTTGTCTAATCACGTAAGTTTGGGTATATCCTCTAATACTAGCTTTACAAGCATCCCATACTATTGCTGGTGATGCTGAGTTTGAGTTTATATTTATGAATTCTGTGAGATGTGATTTTAACTGTATTATACAATCTGTATCTGATATTAAATGTCTTGGGAAAGAAAAAGGCCTAGGCGTGGTTCTAATCTTTGTAGTTTTAAATGATAAAATGATAGCGTTGTGGTCGGAAGAAATACGTGGACATAAGATCATAGAGCTTGTATTCAATAAGTTGTCACTTATCAGTGCCATATCAAGCCTTGAACATAATTTATGGGGTGCAGAATAATAAGTATATCCTGGTTTACTAGCATATAAGCTTCGCCAAACATCTTTTAAATTATGTATACGGCAAATGTCAGATATAGAAGCCCTTGTCTTATGCATTCTTTGATGTCCCCCAGATCTAGTTGTATCTATTCTATAATCCATGATACAATTAAAATCACCCATGATTATAAGTTCTCCAGTCCAATCTAATAGCTTAATGTTCAATTCGTCAAAAATAGTAGGATCATCTATATTACATCCATATACCACACACAAGACATAATTAGCATTCTCAAACCGTAACTGAGCTATAGCCCATCTGCCATTTTTATCACAAGATGTCTGTATTACCTCAGCCTTAAATCGTTTATCTTTAAGTATAGCAACTCCCCTAACAGATTGACCATAGGTTGAGCTAATGATGACCTTGTATCCTAGATGGTTGAGGAGTTTTCTGTCCTTCCCTGAAATATGTGTTTCAGATAGAAGGGCTACATGAGAGTTATGCATTTTTAGTTCTTCTTTTATCAAAATTCGTTTATTCTTGCTGTTTAGCCCAGCAACATTCCAGGCTAGGCATTTTATTTCATACATCTATGAGGCAGTTTAAAAAGTAAAAAAAGAGACAAAATTAAAGCTTTACTCTCGAAGCTTATCTTATATTGATCAAAGTGTTGCCCATAGTAATAACTTAATCTCGGGTATTGCATTCTACGAGTGCGTTTAGTGTACACTAAAATTCCAATAAAATTGTTTAAGTCCACCACCTCAGCCTGCAAACTGTTTTCTTTATTTTTACCTCCCCCACCCTCAACCTCCCAGTGTGCGGAGAACGCCCTCCCACCCCCCCCTAGCTCTCACCCCAGCCGGGGTAGAGCCAACCCGCCGCATCTGCTGCCGCTGTTTGGGCAGCTGGTTGGCAGGTCATCACCGGAGCCTCTCCCCCTCTCTTCCCTTAAACAATCCATAGATCCATAAAATCCATAAGTCCACCAAGAAGAGGATAAGTCTGAAACTAGTCTTGCATATTATGATGCACATAACCACATAGCCTAAGTGAAATTAAGTGAAATTAAAGTTAAAGTTAGACAGTTGAAACTAAATTTGTTTATGGATAAGTTCTTATTGGAGACTGAAAGATTCTTTTTACAATGTTTCTGTTATGTTAAATCTTAATTCTTAATTTTTAGTCTTGCTTGATCCAGCAGTGGTGTCGGCTAAATATGCTTCTGCTTCTTTTATGTCCGTAAAAAAATAAATACGACCCCCTTTTATTACCTTTAGGCGTGCTGGTTCCTGGAGAAAAACTTGGGCGCCACTTGATTTAATTGGATGTATCAACTTACGTAGCAACCACCGTCTATCCATAGTTTCCTTACTAAGGTCAGAGCGGACAAAAATCGAGATCGCACCAATGGTTACCGGGGTATTAGGGCGAGCTTTCTGCCAGATGGCCTGACGAAGTAAAAAGTTGCCAAAAAAAACCAAGAAGGGACGCGGAAACTGGCCCCCCCTGTTTCTCTGTATTAAAGGAAGGCGGTGTGCCCTTTGAATTTGTGAATCCCAATCCCAGTCCGCTAAATCAGGAAGGGCTTTCTGAAATAGCCCCACTAGGTAGGCCCTCGGGTCAGATCCTTCTGTTCCCTCCGGTATGCCGAAAATTCTTAGATTTGAGCGTCTTTGTCTATTCTCCAAATCTTCCACTTTTTGTTGTAAGGTCACAATCTGTGTTTCATGTTTATCGGATGAGGATGCAGTTTTAGCACTTGTTTCTTTCACATCGGCAACTCTTTGCTGTAATTCCACGATATCTTGTGAGACCCCTCCTAGTTTTCCAGTCAGTTCTTGTAGGGCTGTCTGAACTTTGTTATTATCTTCTCTCAGCTGTAGATAGTGTTCCTGAGCCTCAGCCCGTTGATTACTTAATAGCTGAAGTATTATATCCAATGGAGAGGCATCAGTTGAGTCTTGTGAGTTTGGTTCCTCTTCAGGGGCAGTTATGTGGCTATTATTCTCCAAGATATTGTGGGGAGATAAAAGTTCATAAGAGGAGTTCACGGGAGAGGTAGGAAGAGTAGCATTCGCTGTTGTCTTTGTGTATGTTGTGGCTAGAAAAAGTATTTCTGACTCAGACGCCTCCTCCTCTATTACTGGAATATCTATAGTATCTATAGTAGAATCTTGTGATTCATGCAGCATTGATATTGGCATTTGTTTGGAAAGAGTATCTGATGCTGATGCTATATTAGGTGGCGTATTAAGTAATTCTGGTGAGGTAGTTGAGGGATCAGTTTTCCCATTGTTTCCATTATTAGCATCACTAGTAATTCTTTGTGTTATTTTATTGGTGGATAATTCTGTTGGACTTGCTCCTGATAGTCTTTGAGTCATGTTTTTTACTAGCCCTTTTGCCACAATCCATCTGATTAGCGGGCTTTTGTCCTGTAAAGTTTTTGTCGTGGACTGGCTGTTATTTATCATAGGACTGTTTGTCAGTAAGCTAGGTTTAATACTTTTTTTTTTGCCTTAAATTTGTTTCTTTGTTTGCGCCCTTTCTTAGTTTTTAATGTTGTACTTATGCTGGCATTATTCTCCTTCTCCCCTGACTCATCTTCCGTTTCAGCGTCGTAATCTTCAAAAGAGCTTTGTTCAGTAAAATCTGTCAGTGCTGTTGCTAGATCCCCCACTAGCCCTCCTTCAGCTGAATGTGTTATAGACGCCATAGCCATAGTTCCTTGATCAGCATTGGTTACTGAACCTGTTAAATCAATATCTACCCCACCAGAAGCATTTTGGAAATCTGTACACGGACTAGAGCTTGATTTTCTTAATGTTTCTGTTTCTGCTGTCATATCTATGTCCTGGCCCCCATTTAAGATATTTAGTTCTCTGTTCGCTATTATTCGGGGTACATCCACTGAATCTTCCTCATCTGCCCTTTCTTTTGTCATTATATTATCTTTAGTTTTATCTTTAGCAGTTATTTTAGCAGAGGTAACCCCCGTTTGCACAGTCTTTTTCCCAATTATTACAGAGGAAATGTTAGGCTTTTTCAGTACCTGCAGTACCTGCTTTGCAGCGCTGCTATCTTTCTGTTGTTGGCCTCCCATCATGTCTGAGACTTCAATCGTCTCTGTGGATTCTGCAAGTGCAGGAAGTTTTGCTTTCTTCTTTTTCTCCCCCGCCTTGCTAGCAGTTGGGGCATTTGGCGCAATTGAGCCTGTGAGGACAGGCATCTCCTGAGGGGCGTTCTCTGACATGCCTGGAGTCTGTGGGGTCGAGGGAGCAGCAGACGCCGCTGCTGTTGTCGGATTTAATGAACTTGGATGTAGCGGGGCCTGCACAGGTAAAGGAGGAGGAGGCACCGTTTTGCTTGTTGTATTTTTGTTATTTCTCGTCACTCTGGGGGGGTTCTTCGGTGACATTCTCCTCTGCTTCCAAAGGTTCGAAATCCGCGGGCTCAGGCGGCTCAGATGTGCAAGTCCCGATGAGCTGAGCCCAGAGCCCTTGAGCAGACCGAAAGTTGTCTGCCGAAAAAACTCAGCTGTAGCGGTAAGATAGAGCATCGATGCAGGGCTGCCGTCTCTGACTTTTCTCCCCCTCGACACAGCACAGCACTATTCCCTGCGTTAGTATCTGCTTTAAGCGTTGCGGAGCGTCGCTGATTACTTCCTTGGCTCCGTATAGCTCCTCACATCATTGTTGGTTTAGAGGCTTAGAGCTACCGTCGCTGGCTTTTTCCCCCGGCGTAACACAGCTTTCCTCACGTTGGTATCAGCTCGGTTCTTTATTTTTTTTTAATCCGCTCTTCTTTCTCGTGGTTATCGCATTTCCTTGTGGAGAGGGAGAGGGGAGACTCCGGGTGAGCTTCTGGCGTCGATCCTCACTCCGCCATCTTGGATCCGCCCGTTCCAATCTACATTAAGTATTGCAATTATGGCAATTCATTTCTCTTGCATGAGAAAGAAGACTACTCAATAAATTACACCTTTTATTGAAAACGCCCGTCTCTCTTTTCCCTGCACTCTGGTGAAACTAAGTACGCACGATTGACTGAGTGAAATAGCTGTCTATTGTTTTCACACGACTCTAGAGATACACTCTTATTCTGAGGGAGCAAAGTTGTCATGTTATATGGTTCATATAAACAAAAAAAGAGAGGTTAAATGGGTCAGAAGCTAATCCCTTCTTGTCTATCCAGGGAGGTTGAACTCCTCCTCGTTTGTTCAAGAAAGTTTCTAGTGACCTCTGAGCTAGCTGGCAAACCTTAAGTCTAATATAGTCAGTACAGACCTAGTCGACCTCAGTCCTACGTCTACACTGCTGAATATATTATTCCAATGCGCAGAGCCTATTGGGAATATAGGAACTACACTACATGGCGCCCAACGTTTGGTAAGGCGATAAATCTAACGCAAGACGTTAGAGTAACTCAGTCGTGCTTTTTCACACAGACCCTTTTTCCTGTAAATACTCCAAAAGACGTCTGGAGTGGGTAAGAGGTTAAAATCCGCCGGGACTTAGTAACACACAAATTCCACTATTACAAAATAGAGGAACCTCTGGATGAATACACTCCTTTCGAGGAGGTTGAAATCCCATTAAAATACCAAGAGCACCTGCTCTGGTTTAAAGGCGCCCTAAAACATAATAATCACATCACCAGGCTCGGTCCACTAGGTAGACCAGGAGCAAAGTGGCCGGTTCTAGCCAGCTACACACCACATCCAGACATCGAAAAAATGTCAGACCGGGAGCTTTTAGCCCAGCTAAAAGTACTATTTAAAATACATAGGCAATTAGTCCAATATGTAATGCGGACTTCAACAGTCCAACCAGCTATTAACATTCCACAGCTGACCCCTTATCAGGGAAACACAAACAAAATTACACCACAGAACATACAATTATATCTTGGTAAAACACCCGCAAAATGGGAACAAATTCCATTCTGGCTAGCACAAAAGATAATTCGAATAGTGGCAGTATTTCCGGATACTAACCCTAGTGAGAAACACAGAATTCTGACTATCTGCCTTTCAATGGGGATCGCACCACCTGTGAAGGATTGTGAAACTTGGGGCACAGTCTTTGCTTCCATTTACACAAAAACACATGGTGTTCCGTCCCTGGCGGTAATACCAGATGTACTAAGACAGATTCAAAATGAATACGGTCCAGAAACTGCTTTAACTCTGGGTATGAAATTACTGAAAGACTTCAAGCAGGTCTTGGCTACATTATTAGCCAACATAAAAGGAGAAGCAGCATCTGTGGCGATCCGCCAGAAATTGAAAGAAACAGATATAGCAGACCAACCAATTGAACTTGCCAGAATCATAGAAAAATGCTATGAAGAACTAGGTAGAGATAGTTTGGGTGGGAAACCGGTAAAACCCCAACTAACTGAAAATCCTGAAAAGATATTTATTGAAAATAATCTAAACACTCCAAAAAAGAGCTGGGATGGAAATAAACAACCCACTCCCAAGGAAAAAAAGATTCCAGTCCAGAGAAAGGTCTCCTCGGCAGAGAGACAGATCTCCGGACCAAGGACATGAGTATCCCCAGAGGGAGCCCTCTGAGAAAAGATACAACCTTAGAAATAGGGATAATTTGAAAAAGCCTGATAGATATCAAGATATTGATACACGTCCCTTTCGATCTTTTCAGACTTCCTCACAGAAATCGGAAAGAAGAGGACGGTCAGAACACAGGGAAGAGCAGGTGGTAAATTCAGATCAAAAATAACAAAAACTGAATCACTGAGAAACTGTTCGGCTCAGTGAGCTGAAATCAGATCTTTAAAGATGCCGCTTGAAAATGCCGATCGTGAATTCCCGACACTAATAGTGTGCGATTCACATTTCTGCGTCAAATCTTACAATAATGACTTGCAGAACTGGGTTCAAAACAATTACAAAGGTGACACAGGTGCCACAATAAAAAATAAGAAGCTTTGGGAACAGGTAGTTCTTTTGCAGAAAGAACTACGAAAGACTCACGTGATACATACACTGAGTCATCAACGTGATGGTGTTCACGTTGCAGGGAATTCATTGGCTAATACAGCCACAGCGGAAGCAGCTCAACCGGCTTACGTAGCCACAAAAAAGCGTTCAGAAAAATACATAGACGGGGAAACCATGCTGGCGGTAAAAACGTCTTCAAAAGGCGACTGTGCAGCACTACCCGTGAACTATCCACTCAATTATACATACATAATTTATGCAAACTCCGTTCCTTTTGCTTGAATCCCTGGAGTGGGGGATAGAGTAATTCTAAACACAAACAGGAGAATCTTCTTAATAGCGGACGCACACATGGGATTGGGTCTAAGGCACCAAGAGATCAAGGAATCTCTGAAAGAATTAAAATCAGAATACTGGTGGCCTGCAGCATTACAAATTTGCAAAGAGCTGTCCAAACTGCAACAGAGATCGCAGTAGCGAACTGACCGGAGTATTGCCATGGGCCTTCTTGTAGTTAGCATAAGGCTTATATATCTATAAGTAAAATCCAGCGTCCCATTCATTTCTTTTTAAGACTAGATTCACTTAAAAATACAGACACAAGCGCTCAGCTGACGCCAGAACTGTTATAAAAGATTTGCAAGTCTTTATCGGCACATACGCAATTGGCATGCTACATTCTGACCAGGGTCCTGCTTTTAGCTCTCGAGCTTATAAGGAGGCCATGACCAGCATGGGCATTGCATTGCGGTACTCTTGTCCCTTACATCCTGAGGGAAATGGGATTGTGGAAAGAAAAACGGGACATAAAGCAATCTATAACGGCGAGGGTATTAAGTTCAGGTGATGGGTGGGTCCAACATTTAACAAGTGTCCAACGTAGTCTTAATAATCTGCCAAGAAATTCTCTAAAAGGTTTCAGTCCGTATGAACTATTTTTCGATACTAAAATGCATATTCAGGACTTAGATAGTGAGACTTCAGTGGTAAAAAGAAAATGCTTTGATATCAAAGATTGTTTGGCTGTTTTACAGGACTTAAATGAAACAAGAAAAGCCCTGAGCAACATAAAGTTAAAACAGCAGCCAACAGCCACTGAAGATAAACCACATGTCCCAGCAAGGCCTGTCTGGATTTCAAAGATTGGGGATCTGGTCAGAGAGAAGATCGCGGTGAAGAAGGAATTTGGGCCATCTTACAGAAAAGCAGTAACTGTCTTAGCTGTCAGCGGAACAAGATCAGTTGTACTACCGCCCCTTGCTGGTAAAAAGGAGAACCGAGTTGTATCCATCGACCTGGTAAAACCACAATCATGTGGCCAATAATAAGTAGTAGGCCCAGTGGACTCCCATGAAATAGCAGAATACCGAAATTTGCTACAATCCAAGAGGTTCAAACTGAGAGACTAATCACATTTGATAAACCTGCAGTGAATAAAAAAGGACTATGCAACAATGCCATGGAACTTGTGCCTCTTGAAACCCAAATTGCATCAGTTCGTCAAGAAACACCTCTCTACAACGATGTAGCCTTAGACTATGCTAATGAAAGAAAAAATGAAAAAGCTAAGGAAAATTCGGAATCAATTCCAACAATTGACAGAACTGCATCTGGCTACTTCATCAATTTCAATAACTTTTCTGAAGATCCAAGCAAACCTGAAGAAACGGCAACAACAAAAACTTTCAAAGTCAAATTAACTAAACTCTTTCATCAACTCAAAGAAACCTATCTGATTTCTCCATGGATTGAATTTTGGATTGTGTTAGGTGTACTTTTACTCCTGCTTTGGCTCATCATGGTACTTTGTTTGGGAAAATTCATTGAGGGAAAATACAGTACAATGGACACAGCAAGTCAAAACATCAACTTGGTCCTAAAGCCACACAAGTCATCTCACATCGAAAAAAGAGAACTATCATCAGTGAATGTCACAGCCATTCCAATACCCGGTGGGGTAGCTTGGGACAAAACGGATTACGAAATCTATGGCCCGGTTGAACTCTTAAAATATCCACATCAGTTCAAAGTTTCATTAAGTGACTTTGTAAAACCAAGTACATTCTCTGATGATTGGGACTTTGAAAGCATAAATAATATGATGTCAGATTTAGTAATGTCAGCAAAATTTACAGAACATGATTACTTACAGGGTTTGTCGAATTATGAACAAATGTACTGTTACAATCACTTTGCACATCACTATTTACATAAATCTGCTCAACCTAGAAATGTTTTTAAGTAAAATCAATGGGAACATTGTGCAACTCCACCTACAAGCAGTTGGAAAACATTTTTGAGAAATTCCCATACTTCTCAGGGTTTAACACAAGTGATGCAGAAACGTTTTATTTTAAACTGTTAAATAAGACAGGGATAAAAACAATGTTGACAAATACTAAATTGATTTATTCTGAAACATTTTATGAAAAAATGATTACATTTGGTTTTGAATTCTGGAAAGACAACATTGAAACTAAAACCATCTGAGGTACAAAAAATTGGCAGGTCCAAGGTTTAGAAGCATTATTTAGAGCCTACATGATCCCAGAACAAATAATATTCTTGAAAGACACCATTCAACAGACTACTTGTCTTGGCCTAGCTAAGATTAAAGACTTAATCAAACCGTCTATTCCAAAGCCAATACCTGATAGTAATGTCACTACAGATGTTGAGACAGACGTATCCAATATTTTACACCAAAACAGAACACATCCTGATTGGAAAAAGTGGTTGATCTGGCCAACAGACACAAATAACTGTCAAGATAGATTCCTGAACAAAATACAGTGGTTCAAAATGACCAGACCAGACCCTATATACTCCCAGAGACAACATCTAGGGATAGTAACAACATACAGTGTAGGGAAACTATACCTTGAGTGGCTACAGAAATCTACATTGGCTGAAATTAAGCAACACTTGACTTTCCTTAAAGACGGTGCTGACTTGCGTGATTTCATAATGGGATCACACAAACAGCGTCAAAAACGTTTCATAGCGGCTGGTATATACGCTGCATACAACAAAGCTTGGAAAGTAACTCAAATTGAGACAGCAGAAAAAATACGAGAAATTGATCGTATTAATTTGGAAAAATCCCTTTCTGTTGTGGACAATGGGTTAATGACTCTGTCCTCCAGAATATATTCTCTGGACAGTATTGTATCATCTGCTATCGATATAATAGATCAGGACTTACTAATGTTACAACACGGTCAGTCCCAATTACGTTCTATTGTACAGCTCGGCTGGACGTTGCAAAATGATCGTTCAGGCTACGTGCCATGGCGTTTGATAAACACAACGTCATTATTCTCTATCTTTAACCTTACTGATAAACAAATCAGTTTGGCACAAAAAAGGAGCTGACTATACGATTCTGAGCATTAAAAAATTTGAGAGATTACCATTGACAATGTCAGAAAGACCTGTCATTGAATGGATAATGCACAGAATAATTACAATTCCGATAACAACTTTCCAATTTAAATACTGCCATGAGTATATACCAGCGGGCCAGTATGAAAGGTTGGGTAAAGGGTACATTAAGTCATCATGGAAATTGCCTTACACACACACATGTTATAGTGAAAAGAAACAGAATGTATTTCTTAGTGGTAACAATTGTAAACAATCACTAAGCGGTATACTTCTGTGCCAAGGTATTAATTTGCATGGGGCCTGTGAGGGGACTTCAAATAACCTTTCATGTCACCAGCACGGCACACCTGCAACACAAATAGAGCCATTCTTTAGACGGCTTTCTAACGGGAGCTATATTCTAATAGTGGACCACAGCTGTTGTGGCATGGTGCCAGGGAAAGCGTATCTCGTAAGCGTTAGTTCCATGGTCACTTGCTGTATGCAAGAATTGTATCCAAACAGCACTCTAGATACGGAGGTGACGATTTGGCCTTCTTTGAATATCTCTTCTATTCGAATTGATACTTTAAGCAGAATGAAGTCTGTTCTTTTACAGACAACTGTGCCTTTAACGTCATCAAAAGAAATGTATGATCTTCTGGTTGCATGGACAACGGCAGAGAGACATACCCTTTTATCAACAAATTGCCCCGTGCATTTCGTAGAAATGCTAAGCCAAATCCAAAATATGTCTGATACCAGTGGTATCCCACATATATTTAAGACAATTTTTTCGGGACTGTTAACACCCTTCGAAACAGTCCTGGGCATTTTTCCCAATTTTGTCCATTCTGTCTTTGGCGGCATACCACTACTTTTGGGACTCCTAGCAGGAATTTTATTTTTGATCCTTCTGCTCCAATATGGCAAGCCAAGTCGCAGACAAGACTCCAGCAACGATGGAAGAAACGATCCTAGCTATACGCTATCGGGACCGCATAACTAAAGTCCTTGGATTAGCCCGGCTAAGAGATCTGAATATGACCTGGTTTCTTTCATTCAGACCTATCTGGCAAAATTGCATCCTACCTGTGCTTCGATGTATGCTATGCGGAGAAGAATGCGTGTTGGACGTCTGTCTTACACTACCATCAGCAGTACCATTGGATACAGATACTTTGCTAAGTCCTGTAACGGCTCATGCATTGTGTTGTCCCCAGCGGCTACCCATTCTGATGACGGCATTCGTTGAGACTTCACCACTACGATTAGGTGGCAGTGAAGTACGAGATAAGAGCAGCATTACCCAGGTACGACCTTCTGTGAGCATTGCTGATCCTGACATCGATGATAGCAATCATTCTCACGACTGCACTGTTGCGGCACTTTCAAACTTGGTCGAACTTTCACCTGATGTCGTAGACCAATTTTCTGCGAGTCTGTCTAAAATGATGTTCTCCCCTGAACAGAAAGAATAACTTTTTAAGTAACGAGCACACAACGTTCCCCTGAACTCAAAATTCGGCCTTCAGCTTTGATAAACAAAAGCTACTGAAAACATTTGGAACTATTTTCTCCCCTGAAAGCGAAATAATTTTTTTTAAACTTCCAAAATATTTACCTTTTTCTGGCACATGTACTCTGCTTAAAGTAGAACTATTCTTAAAGAACAGAGCTTCTATTTTTAGGAACTCTAGAGACAATATATTACCTTAGCCTCTAGCACATTTAGAGCAACTGTATTTATATGTGATGGAATGGACTCGACCTTCTTTTCTGTATTAAGAGCCATTTCATGTGTAATTTTCGCAAAATCGTTCAGCTAATATATATAAGCATGTTTAACTGAATGATTACACTGCTTGAAAAGCGTACAGTACCAATAATCATTTTCGTGTATTTCGCATACACCATTTCGAATGCAAAAAATGTATTTTGGGGTGGGTTGGAATACACATGCACCTTTAAATGTTTACCATTGCTTAGTTTTAGTAATGATGGACATTAGATCGTGGAGTGGGTATTGTGTTTTTATCTAGGAACCTAAATCAATATTTCTATTTTATGCCCTTGTACGGCTATAATCAATAATATCCCTATATTGGCATAGGAATCATATCCATATTTAGTTGTAGCCCATGCAGTCACATTAAGCAAGGCTACTTCCCCGGACTCCTAGAATGCACAACGAGTTCTCCAAACAAACCAAACCTCCAGCAACCTGGGAAATCCCCATTTGCTTTTGTTTTGATTTTGTCCTAGAACTCCTGCGAAGCACTGTAAGAACGGCCAGTTCTTAGTGACATCTTTATTGACGTCTTATGTCCAAACCTTAGGTCAAACCTGGCACCTTTCAGGTATAAATAAACCAACGTTGCCTTAAGCAAACACACGGTGGTGGTTTTGGAGCCGAGCAGCTATCTACTTGCCCGAGAGACCAGCTGATGCGAGAGCCCACGGACGCTGCCCCTCCTTTTTGACGCACTGAGAGAGACGCTGTCTTTTCTCCTGCCGAGAAATCCAGCTCCGGTGTTCTCAGCCGCCTTCGCAGGCTGCTGGGATATCGAGTCCTGAAAGAGAGATAGAAGACCTCCTGCATTCTATTACCCAGGTACGGAGCTGACTAAACCTTTAAAGAGAATTCTTGAGTCAGATTCTTGGCAAAACCAACTGAACTTAAAATGCTACTTACTTACTGCTTCCCACATATTAGGCTTAGGTCAGGTACACCGGGGTAGGCGTATTTAAAAGCACCAGTTGAGTGCGTTAGTCAATGTATATATGTATGTATATATTTTATCCATGTTAAAGTATCTTATGGCTAAGAAACCATATCATTGCTTTTACAGTATTATTCAATTATACTCCTTTTACTGTCCGCACTTTACTTTACATTAAGTATTGCAATTATGGCAATTCATTTCTCTTGCATGAGCAAGAAGACTGCTCAATAAATTACACCTTTTATTGAAAACGCCTGTCTCTCTTTTCTCTGCACTCTGGTGAAACTAAGTAGGCACGATTGACTGAGTGAAACAGCTGTCTATTGTTTTCACACGACTCTAGAGATACACTCTTATTCTGAGGGAGGAAAGTTGTCATGTTATATGGTTGTCAGAAGCTAATCCCTTCTAGTCTATCCAGGGAGGTTAAACTCCTCCTCGTTTATTCGAGAAAGTTTCTAGTGGCCTCTGAGCTAGCTGGCAAACCTTAAGTCTAATATAGTCAGTAGAGACCTAGTCGACCTCAGTCCTACGTCTACACTGCTGAATATATTATTCCAATGCGCAGAGCCTATTGGGAATATAGGAACTACACTACAATTTCTTCGCTACCTGTTCCCCTCCAGGTTCCTGGAGAAACATCTAAATGCCCAGTTGATGACTTATTTGGGGCACCAGCATTTTCTGGACATTTCTCAGTATGTATTTAGTAGTAACCATGTGACTGAGACAGCACTCCGATCCGCAGTCAATAACATCTGCTCCATGGTTGATTCTGTTGGACATATCCCCGGCCTTCAACCCCATCTCTTCCATCAGGAGGATTGAACACCTACAGGAAATTTGGGTAACAGACTTATACTTGAAGTTTCTGTCATCCTTCCTGATGGATAGGTCACAGACAGGGGTGGTAGACTATCTCTACTCTGAACCCATAGCCACTCTGTGTGGGGTTCCTCAAGTTCATCCCTGAGCCCATCTTTGTTTAATATATGTCTCCCATTGGCCAAACTGATTACAACTTTTGGGCTTCAGGTGTTATCCTATGCTGACGGCACACAAATAATTGTGTCTATCACAAAGGTCATAGAGGCCTCCGCCACCAATTTTAACAACTTCATGAAGGCTGCGGCCACCTGGATGGTAACAAATTACCTCAGATTAAATGGGGACAAAACCAAGATTTTGATATTTGGTAGCCAACAATCTATTCAGACCCATTCTTAGTGGCCAGAAATACTGGTGCAATATCTCAGCCCTGCCAACTCTGCAAAGAATCTTGGTGTCCTGGTTGACAACAATCTCTTCTTTAATCTTGAGGTCAATAGGACAGTATCTTCATGTTTTTGTGTGATTAAGACCCTTAGGAAGGTGTTTCAGTTTCTTTCTCTTCCTGTGCGTAAACAAGACCCTGTGGCACTGATTATAATCAGGATTGATCATTGCAACGCGTTCTACCTGGACATTAATGAGACAGCCGTTGACAAGTTGCAGCTTCTCAAGAAAGTTGCAGCAAGAATCATTTTGGATCTTCCTAAATATAATTCAGTCTTTTTTCCTGTTTGGAAACTACATTGGCTCCCTGTATCTCTTTCAATGATATGTTCCTTCTAGACAGTTGCGTCCTGCTGGTAAATATCTGTTGGTTATTCCTAGGTTTCGGAAGGCAAGATAGGGAGGAAGACTGTTTGCTGTGGTGGAATCTAATCTTTGGAATACTCTCTTCTAGTCCTTGAAGACCTGGCTTTTTGCCTTGTAATGTCCCTTTAGCCTAGGGATGATGATCTCGCACCCCCCCCCCCAGTACACTAACCGCATTAGCGCCTTGAAGCCTTCGGCATTTGTTGGCACTTTCTACATTTCCAAATCAAACCAAGCTAAAGATGATACATTTTGAGGAAAATTGCACCAACAAAAACTGATTGTAAATTACCACCTTTCTATCTACAAAAAACTGAGCACACCAAGCAAGCAAAGTAGAGATAAACAGACCCAATCAATCAAGCCCAGCACTGTAACACAACCCCTCATCCAAATAGATTGCCACCCAACTACATTGATACTATGTGTTGCACTTGGCCCTTTTTGTAGGGTCATACATGAACTTGTGCCTTCCTCCTGTATTGTTTCTGACCTGTTATTGTTGGTTTTACGACTCTGGGCACTTTACTACTGCTGATCAGTGCTAAAGTGCATATGCTCTCTGTATAAAGTGTTATGGTAATTGGTTGTCCATAATTGGTATGTTTGCCTTACTAGTAAAGTCCCTAGTAAAGTGCACTATGTGTGCCAGGGCTTGTAATGCAAATGCTACTCGTGGGCCTGCAGCACTAATTCTGTCACCCACACAAGTAGCCCTAGAGAGAGAACTCAGTCCTGCCACTGCCGTGCCTGCGACCAGTATGTTAAACTGTCTTGTCGTCTTGACAAGGGCACCCACTTGCCAGGCCTTACCCTTCCCTTTTTATGCACATCAAGCACCCCTATGGTAGGCCCAATGTGCCACCTGGGCAGGGTGCAGTGTATGTGAAAAGTAGGACATGCACTATGGTGTGTACCATGTCCTGACAGTGAAAACTGCCAAATTTGTTTTTCACTGTTGCAAGGCCATCTTGCCCATAGGACAGAATGGGGAGGCTGTGTAATATGTTTCCAGCCTATCTTTCCATAAGTTTAAGATGGAGAGGTGAAGTTTAGTGTGCATGAACACACAATTTAAAAACACATCTTTTTGTGAAGATGGTTTTTGAATTGCATGTTTAGAAACAACGCTTTTAGAAGTGGCGGGTTTTCTGTGTGTCTCTGCCTGGTTGTGGATTGACTGTCTGGATGTGAATGTGATAGGATCTGGGAAATGTCTTGACCCAGGGGAGAAGTAGGTGAGACAGCCACGGTTGACCTGCATCTGGATTGTAGGGGGAAGAGTAGCCCCTGGAGGTGAAGAGGCCTAGGCTGCTGCCATAAAACCATGGCTTCATCTCCTGCTGAGTGATTGAGGATCCAGACCCCCACTATCAAAGGAAGAAGGTGTCCCTGGCAGAGAGACAACCAGAACTTGTTTGGACAAGGGTCAATGCTCCCTGAACACAAAGACTTCAAAGACATTTAAGAGTATAACTATGAGAGCTGAACCCCCGGACTTTAGACTGATCAAGACTGAAAAGGATTGACACTACTGCACAGTCAAGAGGAACCTCTGCGAAGGAAGAACAGCTGAAGAGACTGAAGAGAAGGACTGACCCTTGCTGTGTATTGTGGGGCTGGCCTGCAGTTTGCTGATTTAACTAAGGAGAGGCTAAGGGACTTTGCTGTGTGCTGTGTCCCCCTGCTTGAAAGGACTTTGCTGTGTGCTGTGTCCCGAAGTAAAGTATCTCCAAGGGCCCGAGGAGAGCTGGCTCCCTGTTGTGGAAACTCAAGAACATAAAAGTTTCCAAGTGTGTCTCAGCGATGCTGTGTGCATGTGCTTTTTGCAGCCTGAGACCTTCGTAAGAACTTCCCCGGGATCATGTGCACCCGGAGCCCAAGTGAGTCCCAGTGACACTGTGTGCATGTGCTTTGTGCAGCCTGAGAATTTTGTGAGGATTGCCCTTTGATCGTGTGCACACGGAGTCCAAGTGAGTCTCAGAGATGCTGTGTGTGTACGCTTCGTGCAGCCTGAGACCTTCGTGAGGATTGCCCTGTGATCGTGTGCACCTGGAGCTCAAGTGCATCTCAGAGACGCTGTATGCGTGTGCCCTGTTGCAGCCTGAGACCTCCGTGAGAAATTGCCTCATGACTGTCTGTCCCGGAGCAGCCTTGTTCTCTGCTCCGATCGAAAGTGTGACAGAAACGCTCTTGGTCGTTCCCGTCTTTGCATTGCAAGCCTCTGCTCAAGCCCGTATCGCGGCCCGTACTTGCCGAGGAGTGTCAATACCGGGGCCAGAGTGTAGAGCGGCACTTTGTTTTCCATCATAACAGTGTTGGGGGCATATTTTGTCAGTAGCTGACTGCGAGTCAGTAAGAGTGGCATAGAGACCGTCCATTTTCACATTACGAACTGCCTGATTGTTTCATTACGAATTGCATTATTTTTGCATAACGAACTGCCTGATTGTTGCATTACGAATTGCATTATTTTTGCATAATGAACTGCCTGATTGTTGCATTACGAACTGCATTATTTTATATTAGGAAGTGCCTGATTCTTGCATTACGAAATGCATAGCATTGCATTAGGTCTGCATTGGATCATCCAGAATTGCTCATTAATACTGCAAGAACCTACAAGGGCTTGCTGGCCTAATAACTGGCTAGGTGAAGTATTACAAATATGCATATATTGGATTTTTATCGTGTGGTCTCCTCGTACATCTTTTTTTTATAAACATATAATTATTTTTTATGAAACTCGTGTGGAGTCCATTTGTGTTGTTATCACTAGGTTACTGAGAGCATGGTTGCAAATACTTTACACATTTGCTTTGGAGATAAGCCTGGCTGCTCGTGCCCAAGCTACCGAGGGGATGAGCAGGGACTATCTGAGAAAGTGTCCTTCCTTTCCCTGACTTTAAAGCAAGGGTCCCTATTTGTACTAAGGTACCAACCTAAGCCAACTAGAGACCCCCAGTTCTAACACTATGCTTCTCAAAGAAATACAGTGCTAGGTCATGATGTACTGAGTCCCAGATTTACTAAGGGCGTTTGTTTCCCTTGCATCAGGAAAAGTGATGCAAGGGAAACACAAGCCCTTAAGTAAGGTTTACTACGGCACACAGAGCCACCTTGTGACCCTGTTGTCAACAATCTTTTTTTTGTAAATCTTTTTATTAACATATATCAGCTTATTAGTTTCAGTAGAGGAAGCAATAAGATCTGGCATCATGGAAACATTAGGTGGAATCAGCAATAGCAATATATCACATGGAAAGTCTATGGGGAGGGGGGATCATCATAATTGACAGTATAATGAAGTTGGCATATATCACCACTGTAGGAAATCCACAAACCCCATGTATGGGCCCACTTTCTAGGACAGGCCCGAGCCACATATACTGTCTTTTCTCTGTGCATGGAGCAGTCAAGGTCTTTCTCCCAGGCCTCTACTGCAGGAGGATCGGATGCTCCCCATAACTGTTAAATGTTCCTCTTAGCTAGCATTAGCCCCAGGGTGTCAGTGTAACATTCAAATCCGTCGGCTCCCATACATTCAAGAGGCATCTACAGGCTTCAGGATGGAGATGTGTGGACAGCACTGTATTGATGGTGTCATGTATCTTCAGTCATTAGGTTTGAATAAGGTCACACTCCCAAATGATGTGCATAAATGTACCCACTTGGCCGCATCCCTATCTACATGCCCCCCTGTCAGCTCTTCCCATCTGCACCAGCCGGGGCCCTGTCAAATATACCCTGTGAAGGATTTTAAGTTGTTCCAGTGTACGTTGTGCTGGAATAGCACAGACTCTTGGTAAGGATACTGCCTCCTGCTATTCTTCGTGCCAAATGTTTGGTGGAGACTATTATGGCTGGTTCTTGGATAGTGGCCACTCTGCCCAATACCACATGGTCTCTAAGCAAATTAAGAGCTGTATTACAGTGTGGGAGAAAACCAGATTGGTCTGGGTGGACTAGATTCCCAATCAAAGTGACCAGGTGGTTGGCCAGGAGTTGAGCCAGAATCTTGGGCTCAGTATTCAAGAGAGAGATCGGCCTATATGATGCACAGGCAGTTTTGGGTTCCCCTTCCTTTTGAATAGTGACTATGGTGGCAGTTCTCTATCTCTAGGGAGTGCACCTTTGTCTCTAGATTCTTCAAACATGGACCGCAGTGTCTTGTGGATCCATGAGAGGGTTGTCTCCCTCATCAAGGAGTTCAGGCACCAGCCTGCTAATAATTTACCTGCCTTACCCCTTAGGTCCTATATATCCTTCATTGTTTATTTTTTCCCAAGGTTTTGGCATACTCAGAATTAACATAGCGGACCTTCAACACGGGGCACCACATCTATTTTGGAAAACCGAGTGACCAATAGAGAAAATCTAATATTGATGCACCAGGTACCGTTAAAGCGTATTCCTTCTAGTCACTTTTCCCATGACTCCCAGCTAGTCAACACACCTAGGTGCTCGCACTGCTTTATCTAGTTCCATCTGAGAACATACAATACTGACATTTGATTCATATTCTTCCTCTATTTGCAGATATAACCAAAACCTCCCCCTGTTTTTGCATCTTTTATCCGTATCTACTTTTCTATCGGACACCAATATTGGAACACGCCACACAGCCCATGGGCAGGTACCACATTCATTTATACAAATAGTGAGATATGAGAGGGATTATTTCATTCCACCAATTTTTAATTTTTCCCACCCTCTCTTGTCCCCCCTCTCCAGAATTAACTAAAAGCCCAGCCTCAAGAACCGACTAGGCAGATCCTTATCTGCATGTAAGGTACATTGTCGCAGGCTCCTTCTTTTCTTTCCCCCCTCCCCCTTCTTCCACTTCTCCTCCCCCGGTTTCCCAGTGCCCCCCCTTCCTGCATGTCTACCCATCTCCACCCCGTTTGGCCCAGGCAACACCACTGTGCCTCTCCCACCCCCCACATGGGCTCATCCAAACGTGTAATCAGGTACAGCAAATGTATCTGCATCCTCTAGGCACATGTATAGTTGTAAACTTGTACATATGTATGTAAGATAGTTAAGCAATACTGTGTCTTACTTTCGCATGACTGTAATCTAGCATTCTGTATGTTTAGAATTGTATAGCTGTAGATTGCTAGAAATGTATATAAGACACTTGTAAATATTGTACATAGATAGACACTGTTAAGGTTCCGCCCTTCATAAATTTTAACTGTATAGGACAATAGACTGACATTATGATTTGTATAAAATGACACTGATATACATTTTTGTATTTTTTATTTTATATATACCATATAGGGTAACTGGAAAGAGTCATGGCTTCCTGATGAAGGCTCACAGCCGAAACGCGCGTAGTACACTGTAACCTATAGCCATGTTTTAATATGTACTGTAATGCACTTTAAAAATCCACAAATTGGAATCTACAGTATTCAATACATGTAGAAAGTTCTTCACATGTAACTCTCCCTTTTTAAACTTATTATGATCTAATAAAGAACGAATATTTTTGTACCCGAATTTTGGTTCAGATATAATGTTTGTTGTCTAATGTCAGTCGTAGTTCATAATTTAACCTGTTCCTAATTTTTCGTATTTTCAACACTTTTTGTTTTGCCAACTGGTTCTCAATGTTAAGTGGTATCTAAACACTTTTCAGTATATATTAAATCAAACACGATACATAGTGGATTTTTTGGATGTTCTCTTTTTTTCAAATCTAATCTTAACTGTTTCTCCACTTATGAGATTCATACCTATGTAAGATTTATAATAGTGACTTTTCATGTTTGATACTTTATGACCAATTTTGCAAATTGCTTGAGCTTAAATATTAGAGTGCCGAGGTACAACTAATTTTCAAGACATTTAACCACAGGTATTTTATACTACTGGGTTAAGCATCCATGGTAGTGGGATGTCTGCATTACCTTGAATTTTTGGGAGACAAAGGTCCTAAGCGCAAACAAAATAATAAACAAATGTTATATAGACCACAATAGGCTGCTAAATATTTATATCTCTTGTCCAGCCGGACAGGGAATTTATTAATCAGAATAAATAGATTCTCGTTCTAAATACATTTATGCAACAAACATTTCATTGCAGTAAAGCACACTCCTGTGCCGTACCGGGAGAGATGAGAGAGAGGATAGGAAAGAAAAGGGGTGTTTCAGGCAAAGGTAAAGAGCAGACAGGGTACTGGTTTGAGTCAAAAATTAACAGTATCTCCTGGAGTAGTACATACAGATATAGATATACATTAATTCAACGTATGTCCACTCAAAGGAGTCGACGTTTCGATCCCGTGCTCAAATTATAAAGGGATCATCTTCAGGACTTAAATAATTGTTTTGCCTGGTTTAAAGGTTACATAAGCCTGTTGGGGAGAAAACAGGGAACAGAGAAGAAATAAAAGAAATGTCAATTTAAATGACTTAGGAGAGCGGTCAGCTTTAACCATCTGCAGCATTGTAGACATAGTACTCTGAATCGCAGTGAGTAGTCTGTGCTGGTGAGTGTGAACATAACGTGTTTAGAGCATTATTGGTAAACATTTGTGACATTATAGACATTGTCCTCAGAATCGCAGTGATGGGATTGTGCATGTGGAGGCGGACCTTGAATAGGAGGTTTTGTGCACAGGAGTGTGCTTTACTGCAATGAAATGTTTGTTGCATAAATGTATTTAGAACAAGAATCTATTTTATCTGATTAATAAATTCCCTGTCCGGCTGGACAAGGGATATAAATATATAGCAGCCTATTGTAGTCTATATAACATTTGTTTATTATTTTGTTTGCGCTTAGGACCTTTGTCTCCCAAAACTTAACTGATACCCATGGTCCACAGCTACCCGCTGGGTTAACCTTGTTCTTTCAAATATATGCATTACCTTGAATGGCATCGTAATCTCTTTTTCTCTTATAACCAATAAACTATTTTGGAGTGGACTACTTAAAGAGTCTGATGTGCGACTGCTCTAGCCATCACTACCGTTCTATGTATTTTGTATAGACTGGACTGTGTTAGAATCTTGCAAGCAAAAAGCAGATGATTCGGTTTTTGACTTCTTTACACGTTTTGAGGATGCATTCCATGATTTCAGTGGCCAGTCATTGACAGATGACAGAGGCAGGCATCTGTTTGTGAATAAATATGTTGCAAACCTGTTGCTAGGAATAGCTAGTTGCCTAATGGCCAGCGAGAGTTCATGGACTACCTCTTCTCCGGTTCCTCTTTTAACTGTGGCTCAGTATTACAAGCGACAGGAATTAGAAGCGAAGGGCAATGAGGATAAGAAGACCAAAGAGTTAAAAGCAAAGGTTATGTTGGCTTCTAGAGGCAATGATAGAGGTGGACGTGGATCTTATGGTTCGTCCTTTTCCTCTTATACTCATTCGAATTTGTCTGTTGATCAGTGTGCGTATTGTAAGAAATTTGGACTTTGGGCTTCTGATTGTCTGGCACTACGTGCTCAGCAGTATCCACGTGGTCGGGGACAAATGCGAAATCGTTCAGTATATTCAGGATCTAGAGGAAGCACGGATGATCGTGCTAGGTTTGATTCTAACATGCGTGGACAGGATAGGTTTAATGCTTTTGACAGACGAAATCAATATCAAATGTCCGATATGTGCCATCCAATTTCAAAGATTCAGTTTATGCATAGGATTGCCTAGGATGGGGTGAAGAATCAGTTGAACTTCCAGTAGATCAGAAGGGTCCCTATGTTACAGCACATGTTTTGGGTTTTACTGATCAGTTTCTGGTTGATACAGGAGCTACTCGTAGCACCTTATCAAAACACTTGGTTTCAAGGGCTCCCCTGTCTGACTTAACTATTACATCGATAGGTTTCGATGGAGCACCTTCCCTTAGCCCACTATCACAACCACTTGCATTTCATATTGATAAGTTTACTGCTCCATGTCCATTTTTGCTTTCTCCAAACACACCAGATAATATTGGAGGTCTTGATATGCTTAAATATTTCAGGTCTACGATACGATGTTCTCCAGAAGGAGTACGGGTTATTTTGAATGACAACTACCCTGTGATGAAGAGATCCTGTATTGTTAAAGAGGACATTGCATTAGCTTCCCTCCCTAGTACTTTGTGGGCTACTTCAGACACCGATGTAGGTCAGATGGTTATCCCACCAGTGCATATTAGTGTCAAGGAGGGCGCTTTATTGCCACGATTGATTCAATATAAAATTTCTCAAAAAGGCGAAGAAGCACTTATACGAATTGTCCATGATTTGATTAAAGTGGGGGTTGTGGAAGAAGTTCCTTATAATGTTTGCAACAGTTCTATTCTTCCTATTTTGAAAAAAGACACTGACACTAGGATTTACAGATTCATTATTGATTTGCGAGAAGTTAACGCGATTGTAGTGCCACAATACCCTGTGGTTCCTGGCATAACGACACTACTTACCCTAGTTCCTCCAACAGCAACTACATTTTCTGTGATTGATTTGAAGAATGCTTTCTTCTCGGTTCCTATTCATCCTGATAGCCAATATTTGTTCGGTTTCACTTTGAATAATAAATCGTACAGATTTGTAGAATTCCTCAAGGGTACACTGAGAGTCCGAGCATTTACAGTCAAGCATTGAAAAGACAACTTGATTCTTTCGTTTTGCATAAAGGAGTGGCTCTCATACAATATGTCGATGACATCTTGTTGGCAGCCGATACGCCCGAACCGTGTGAAGAATGTACTTTGTCTTTGCTTACTTTTCTTGCTACACACCATCATTAAGTGTCACAGAAGAAATTACAATATTGTAGACCGAAGGTAACCTACTTAGGTCACCTTCTCTCTAAGGAGGGCCGTGCACTTACACCAGATCGCATTCAAGCAACTTTAGACACATCAGTACCTTCTACTCAGAAAGAGGCCGTGCATTTATTGGTTTGACTTCGTTCAGCAGGCAATGAATATTAGGATTTTCACACATTGTTAAACCCACTGCTAGCGCTTTTGACTAAAGACACTCCAATGCCCCTTCCATATACAGATGAATGCCAGGATGCTTTTCATCAGTTACAAGCTCTTTGTTCGGCACCAGTGTTAGGCACTCCATATTACACAAAGGCTTTTACACTTTATGTACACGAGAAAGATGGGTGTGCATTGTCAGTTTTAGTAGAGACACATGGTGACAAGCAGCGTCCCTGTGCATATTTTTCAGCGGTTCTTGACCCCGTTGCTCATGCATTGCCTGGGTGCTTCCGTTCAGTTGCAGCAACAGCTGTGTCTATAGGACAGAGCGAAGGGATAGTTTTGTCACATAAACTGTTGGTGTAAGTACCCCATGCGGTTGATGCCCTTTTGAATCAGACGAAGACGCAACATTTGACTAGTGCTCGGTTAACAGGATACAAGTTGACACTGTTAGCCCCACTGAACCCAGCTACTGTGTTACCATATCCGGTGAATCAGCTTCAGTCACAGGAGTCTCATGATTGTATATTCCTTACTGAGGATCAGACAAAGGGTTGCGTCGACTTGCAAGATACGCCCTTTTCAGATGTAGATGGGGAACTGTGGGTTGATGGGTCCTGTTTGAAGTTACCAGATGGTACGACTTCAGCTGCATATGCAATCACGACACTTGAGACAGTAGTGGAAACAGCTCGCATACCACAGAAGTCGGCTCAAGCAGCTGAGCTAATAGCTATAACACGAGCGTGTGAACTTAGCACTGACTTGCGTGTGTACCTCTATACAGGCAGCCGCTATGTTTTTGGAGTGGCCCATGATTTTGGCCTACTTTGGAAGGAAAGAGGCTTCCTTACGTCCCACGGGATGCAGATAATTTACGGAGAATTAGTGCATAATCTCTTGACTGCACTAACATATCCAAAGAAATAGCTATTGTGAAGTGTAGTGCACACAAAAAAGTAACTGATAAGACAGGACAAGGCAATGCCTTTGCAGATCGCGTAGCTCGTCAGACTGCAATACAACGAAGCACTATTTCCATGTACGTAGTGAAGTCACAAGCTGAGCGATGGCATGATGCTAGACAGGTAGTGCTAGATGTACAGAGTTCTGCTTCGGTAGCAGAACTTGAGCAATGGGCCAAAGAAGGAATATTGTATGATGAGGGAATATTGTACGATGAGGGAATATTGTACGATGAGGGAATATTGGACGATGAGGGTTGTTGGCGCAACAAACACATGGATAAGTGGAAACTGCCTGCAGTCTATGCACAACCTATGGTTCAAATGGCACATGGGCTGGCACATGTTGGAGCTCAAGCAATAACGAAATTGCTTACGCGAGTTTGGGAGAATCCTGAAATTGCCAACACAGCAAAGAAATTAGTACAGTCCTGTTTGATCTGTTGGCAGTATAATCGAAAGTTGCTAAGATCTGCAATAAGAAAACCATTTGTGCTGTAGGGTTTGTTGGTGCTATGGTGGTTGTGGCAGCAATTACCTGGTATGTTGAGAAAGTGGCTCCTGTTCGACAGCTTTTTGTTGCCACTACTCCAGTACCAGTGGAACACCATTATTTTACACTTCCCGACCATGAGCAGAAGCATCGACAATCCTACCTAAACAATACATTCATCCAGATGTTGCATCATACACATATTGTCATGAATACTACCGACTTTTGAGTGTGTGGGATGATACCTCCGCACAAAAAGAAAGGAGGAACACCTTTTATTCCTCTTCCGTTCTCATATAATGGGTCTTGTTAAGACTGGTTTGCGCTCTTGTTTGCTTCAGAGAGAGCCAACTTTGCAAGGATGTCGGTGGGACGGATCAATTATCACCTTAATAAAGAGTGCTATCCTGATGAGAATGGTTACCCTCAGGCTAGAGAAACTAAATGGGAATGGGAAGAGTACCAACCTTACAATATTTCCATGCCACGTTTTCACAAATACGAGGACTATAAAGAACAATGGACCTTTTGTAATTTCTGTGACTAGAGCTAAAGCAGACTTATGTATTAGTAGTGTGGAGAGAAATCCAGTGGAGAGAAGTGAATGTACTGTAATTCTGACAACTAAAGCTACCAATAACAGCAGTTTTACGTCTTTGCATAATACATACTTCGTTTGTGGTAATAAGGGATACTACCAACTACCTGTGGGGTGGTCCAGGGTCTGCTACATGTCCTTTCTGTTGCCCCTGTGTTTCTGGTACATGCATCATGTCACCGTAACTTTAAACTCTACAATGACATTTCCAAGAACAGAAATAAGAGGACAATAAGTATGGATGAAGTTGACCAAACTGACACTGCTTTGCAACAATATGTCTACATCAACTTGGGTTTATTCTTTTTTGTGGGTGCTGCATTAAACAGCAGAAAGATAAGGCGATTGACTTGTTGTGGAAGCTGTTACCAATCAGACAGCCATGGCACTTGGGAACATTACAGAGGAGCTACAAGTTGCGAGGATTGTAGCACTCCAGAATCGGATGGTACTTGATGGGATACTAGCTGATCAAGGTGGTGCATGTCGTATCATCGTCAGCAGCTGTTGTGTTTTTATTCCGGATCACTTGCCTTCAGTATATGATGCAATCTCTAAACTACATAAGATTGCTGCAGAGATTTAACCAGAGACTGGTACGTTGACTTTTTCGAATTGGATATGGACACTCTTTATTACTTGGGGCTGGAAGCTACTGACTATCTTATGTATACTATTGGCGATACTATTTACATGCTGTGCATGTATACAATGTGGTCCTATGCTTTGCTCCATGTGCATCACTGCTTGTACACCTACTAAGAGAAATGTTTCAGAAATGAAAGCCCAACAAATGCTAAATAAAGAGGTCACTGAACTGATGAGCATCGATGTACAGGATGCATATCTAGATTACCCCAGATGAACGAATGTCTTCAGCTAATGCCAAAAGGGTCGTCTGTTGTAATTTGGCAGCGATTGGGTTAGCATTAGCAGAAGCCATTGTAGTGTAGTTCCTATATTCCCAATAGGCTCTGCGCATTGGAATAACATAAACAGCAGTGTAGACGTAGGACTGAGGTCATCTAGGTCTCTACTGACTATGTTAGACTTAATTAGTTTTGCCAGCTAGCTCAGAGGTCACTAGAAACTTTCTTGAATGTTCAGGAAAGGGTTAACCGTCCTGATTTAGACAAGAAGGGATAGTTTCTGACAATCACATAAACATGACTACTTTGCTCAGAATAAAGAGTGTATCTCTAGAGTCGTGTGAAAACAATAGACAGCTATTTCACTCAGTCAATCGTGCATGCTTAATTTCACCAGAGTGCAGAGAAACAGAGAGTCGGGCATTTTCAATAAAAGGTGTAATTTTATTGAGCAGTCTTCTTTCTCATGCAAGACAAATGAATTGCCACAATTGCAATACTTATTATAAATAGGGCTCCCGGTTTTATGGTATTTATTTTTTTGACATTTCCGTCTGTATTTATCCATATTTATTTTTTGAGCATTTTTTTTGTATTTATCCACATTTATTGTTGCCACAAGCAAAAGACGGAGCTACAGCTAGTATTTTTCCACATTTATTTAAATTGACAATGCACACATCCGCTCCCTTAAACTAGTGATTTGTTGTGGCTTTAGCAGTGCTTTAAATGGTCCGGTACTGAGTAATTTGAAAAGGAGAGTACCTGTGCTTCTCATTTCTGTTATAAGACACATTAGGATAGAGTACAAGCACTTATCAGGAGCAAACATGTGCCAGCGCTTCTGTATTTCCATCTAAAGCCCTGGGGTGGAGGTTGCTTGAGATGCGTGGAATCCTGGGCGCATGCCGTGAGCTCGAGTTGCTGGGATCTACAGGCTGTGGAATTACACGTCATTATGTCAAGAACATGCAAAATGGTATCATTGGGGGGTGAGCAGCCGAAGGCGCCAGGTGAGAGTGGTACTTCATGCAGGCGTGCCAAAGGTATGAACATAGCTTTGCGGCAGTTAACATGGGGAGTTATTTACGGTAACCATGTTTCTGCTCATTTATTTTAGTCCTCATTTTAGCATTCTCCTCTGCTTCTCTACCACCAGCCTTGTGCTATCAGTTGGCAAAGACTGGAATTAGCCATGCAGTGTGTATGTAAAGATTCTGGAGTGTGCATTGAAATATGGGAGTGTACATTTAAATGTTGTGAAGAATCGCTGTATTTTTTCTATGTGTTCCAAAGCCCAAATATTGTTCTCTTCATATAGAGAATAGAACAAGACAGTACTGGTTTCTGAGCAGCTGAATCCCTTTGAGCCCAATGGGCTTTGCGCGCATGGTATTAACCATTGTCCAACATACAGGTCCCACGTTCAATCTCTGTGCGGTCTCGGTTTTAAACCTTTCCAAAGCTCGGCACATTATCTCATTTGCAGTGCTATGAATCCGTAAGAATCTGGCAGCAAGCACTACACAAAACACTGTAGTTTGCGGTTTTAACTTCCTTTTATTGTTCCAATGTCCAGGTCAAAGGAGTTAGCTGAAAATCGGGTTGGTTCCCGAGTAGCGCTATAGGGCATATGGGTAGAATCCATGCGCTATGTAATTATTTATTATTTGCAACACTGTTGCCCTTAATCAGATCTTCAGCAGAGGTGTGTGTGAGCATGTGTGTGTCTGTGTGTGTCACCAGCAGTCTGTGCTTGTTCTGAAAAGCTGGTGATTTCTGTTGCCTTTCACACTCTAAATCCAACAATAGAAAGTTGAGTAAAAACCCGGTCAGAGTGACACGTTTCCTTTTTTTATTAAATAAAATGATTTTATCCGGGACCTTCTGTTGATAGGGAGTTTGAATGAAGAACAGGTTACAAATCCTTTTTATAAAATGCTCAGCCCAGAGGTGCAACTAGAGTCAAATTTCAGGGGGTGGGAAGGGAGGGCTGAATCTTTAAGCAATAGTCTGAGTGGAGCTGCAGGGGCTCTTAGAAGGGGCGAAAGAACAGCAAGGCCCATTAACATGCAAATGTTCTTTTAAAGAGCTGTGAAGTGCTCGGGTGCGGCTGTGTGTGTGCCCGGGAAGCTGTCTCATTCTGGGCTGCCACACGACAAGGCCGGGGGGAGGGGGGACGGGGGAGGGAGATAGCTCTGGATTCGAGCAGGGCAGCAAAGCAATTCTCTAGTACTGACATCTATCACGCGCCTGTACAGCCAGAATAATTACCCAAATCCATCTGACGAGCAGCTTAGTGATTGTTATCAAACACTGTGATCACAGAGTTGTCTGGGGACGTGCCTCCTTCATTTGTATATTTACTCCAGTTCCGTTCCTGGAGACATATGTGAGCAAGTGATCCTCAGTGCGCAAGTGGACCGGACGAAATGAACGCCCTGTCTGTCAGGGAATGCGTGTCTAGTCTAAGGCAAGGGGGTAGGAGACTCTAAACTTCTGGGAGGACACGGGAAGCTCTGAGAACGTTCCATGGCCACGGTCATTTGGATTGTGTGGGTGGGGGTGGTGGGCAGGGGAACCAATTATGTGGCTGTTTTTACTAAATTATGCAGCAACTTATCCGCCGGGTGTTAGGGAAACCTACAAGCGGGTCCACACAGACGCATACAAACTATTAGCACAATACAGTATGCCAGCACTTGTCAAGACTTGGTGTGCTCAGTCTGAGGTGAAATACAGTCACCATCAGATGACCCATCATAGATTGCAAATGTAGCACATGAAATCTCTGAACAGTAGATGTAAGAACATGAAAAAAAAAACAGCTGGCGAAAGTTAACAAAATGGTAAAGCATCAAGTCAGAAGCCCTGCAGATCACGACATTCAAATGTGTGCTGTTTCAGTGAGTGGGTTAACTGCGTGTGTGCCCGGGGAAGATGTCCCATCCTGGGCGGCCACACACAACAAGGAGGGGGCGGGGTGGGAGTGTGAGATAGCTCTGGATTCGAGCAGGGCAGCAAAGCAATTCTCTAGTATTTACCCGTTTTTACATATAAATACAGACAAAGGAAAAATTGTTTTCCGTCCGTATTTATATGTGAAAATCCGTTTAAACGGAAAACCGGGAGCCCTAATTATAAAGTAAAGTGCATACAGTAAAAGTAGTATTATGAAATAATACTGTAAAAGCATTGATATGGTTTCTTAGCCATATGATACTTTAAAATAGATAAAATATATACATACATAAAAATATTGACTAACGAACTCAACTGGTGCTTCTAAGATACGCCTACACTGGTGTACCTGACCTAAGCCTAATACGTGGGAAGGAGTAAGTAAGTTGCAGTTTTAAGTTAAGTTAGGTTTTTGCCAAGTATCGGAAACAAGAATTCTCTCTAAGGTTTTAGTCAGCTCCGTACCTTGGATATAGAATGAAGGAGGTCTTACATCTCGCTTCTCAGGACTCGATCTCCCAGCAACCCGCGAGGGTGACTTGGGAACACCGGAGCTGGATTTTCTTGGTTGGAGAAAAAGACAGCGTCTCTCTCAGTGCGTCGAAGGGAGGGGCGTTTTCCTTTGGCTCTGGCAACAGCTGGGCTCTCGGGCAAGTAGAACGTCGCTCCGCTCCCCACCACCGCGTGTTTGCTTAAGGCAACGTTGGTATATTTATACCTGAAAGGTGCCGGGTTTGACGGAAGGTTGGACATAAGACGTCAGTAAGAACTAACAGTTCTTTCTGAACTCCAGGAGTTCTTGTGCAAATCAAAACAAAATCAGGGGGAATTCCTGGGCTGCTGGAGGCTTGGTTTGTTTAAAGAACACGTTGTGCTTTCTAGGAGTCTATGGGAGTAGCCTTGCCGTGTTTTGGACTGCATGGGCTATTACTAAATATGTAGAAGATTCTTATGCCTTTACAAGGATTCTATTTGTTATAACCACATAAGGGCATGAATCAGGAATATCGAATTAGGGTCCTAGATGGAAATACAACACCCACTCCACGTATTAATGTCCATCATAACTAAAAAATTAGCAATATTAAACATACGATGCATGTGTGTTTTCCAACCCACCCCAAAATACATAATTGCATTTGAAATGGTGTACGGTTTATACACGAAAATGAGTATTGGTACTATACGTTTTTTTCAAGCAAGGTTATCATTCAGTTAAATGCATATATATCAGCTGAATGAATTGCGAAAATTACACATGAAATGGTTCTGTATACAGAAGTGAAGGTTGAGACCATTTCATCACATATTTATGCGATACTGTACATGTGCTAGAGGCGGAGGTAAAATATTGTCTCTAATGTCTCTAAAAATAGAAGCTCTGTTCTCTAAAAATAGTTCTACTTTAAGCAAAGTACCATGTGCTGGAAAAAATTGTAAATATTTTTAATTTGAAAGAAAAATTATTTCGCTTTCAGGGGAAAAAATAGTTCCAAATGTTTTCAATTGCTTTGTTTAACAGAACTGAAGGCCAAATTCAGAGTTTAGGGAACGCTGTGTGCTTGTTGTTTTTAAAAGTTGTTCAGGGGAGAACATCATATCAGACAGGCTTGCAAAAAATTGGTCTACAACATCAGGTGAAAGTTCGACCAAGTTTGAAAATACTGTAACTGTGCAGTTCTGTGCGTGATTGCTATCATCGATGTTTGAATAAGCAATGCTCACAGAAGGTTGTACCTGTTTGGTTCTGTTTTCCTCTCGTACTTCACCGCCACCTACTCGTAATGGTGAAGTCTCAACGAATGCCGTCATCAGAATACGTAGCCGCTGGGGACAACAGGTTGCATGAGTCGTTACTGGATAAAGAAAAGTATCGATATCCTTTGGTACTGCTGATGGTAGTGTAAGACAGACGTCCAACACGCATTCTTCTCTGCATAGCAGACATCGAAGCACAGGTAAGATGCAATCCTGCCAGATTGGTCTGAATGAAAGAAACCAAGTTGTACACAGATCTCTTAGCCGGGCTAATCAGAGGAACTTAGTGATACGGTTTCGATATCGTATTGCTAGGATCGTTTCTTCCATCATTGCCGGAGTCTTGTCTGTGGATTGGCTTGCCATATCGGAGCAGAAGGAACAAAAATAAAATTCCTGCTACGAGTCCCAAAATTAAAGGTAGGCCGCCAAAGACAGAATGGACAAAATTCGGGAAGATGCCCAGAACTGTTTCAAAAGGTGTTAACAGTCCCGAAAAAATTGTCTTAAATACATGTGCGATGCCGCTGGTATCAGACATGTTTAAAATTTGACTTTACATTTCTACGAAATGCACGGGGCAATTTGTCGATAAAAAGTATGTATCTCTGACGTTGTCCTTGCAACTTGCAGATCACACGTTTCTTTGGACGAGGTCAGCGGCACAGTAGTCTGTAAAAGAATAGACTTCATTCTGCTTAAAGTATCAATTCGAATAAAAGAGATATTCACATAAGGCCATATTGCCGCCTCCATGTCTGGATTGCTCTTTGGATACAATACTTGCATGCAGCAAACGACCCTGGAAGTAACGGTTACGAGACAGCATTCTCCTAGCACCAGTCCACAACAGCTGTGGTCATTTATTAAAACGTAGCTACCTTTGGAAAGCTGTCTGAAGAATGGTTCTATCTGTGTTGCAGGAGTGCCTTGCAGGTGACATGAAAGGTTATTTGAAGACCCTTTGCAGGCTCCATGCAAGTTAATACCTTGACACAGAAGTGTACCGCTTAGTGATTTTTTACAATTTATTGCCACTAAGGAATACCTCCTTTTTCCCTTCACTATAACATTTGTGTGTGTAAGGTAAATCCAAGGTTGATTTGATGTATCCTTTACCCAACCTTTCATACTGGCCTGCCGGTATATATTCTTGGCAATATTTAAACTGGAAAGTTGTTATCGAAATTGTAATTGTTCCGTGTATTATCCATTCAATGACAGGTCTCTCTGACATTGTCAATGGTAATCTCTCAAGTTTTTCAATGCTCAGAATCGTATAGTCTTCTCCTTTTTGTGCAAAACTGATTTGTTTATCAGAAAGGTTAAAGATAGAAAATAATGACGTTATGTTGATTAGACGCCATGGCACGTAGCCTGAATGTAGGTTTTGCAACGTCCAGCCTAGCTGTACAATAGAACGCAATTGGGACTGACCATGTTGTTACATTAGCAAGTCTTGCTCTATTATATCAAAGGCAGATGAAAACAATACTGTCCAGTGAATATATTCTGGAAGACAGAGTTGTTAACCCATTGTCCACTACAGAAAGTGATTTTTCCAAATTTATACGATCAATTTTTTCTGCTGTTTCAATTTGCATTACTTTCCAAGCTTCGTTGTATGCAGCGTATATACCGGCCGCTATGAAATATTTTGGACGCTGTTTGCGAGGTCCCAGTATGAAATCTCGCAAGTCAGCACCTTCTTTAAGTAAAGTCAAGTGTTGCTTAATTTCAGCCAGTGTGGATTTCTGTAGCCACTCAAGGCATAATTTCCCTACACTGCATGTTGTAACTATCCCTGGATGTTGTCTCTGGGAATATCTTGGGTCTGGCCTGGTCAGTTTGAACCCCTGTCTTTTGTTCAGGAATCTATCTTGACAGTTATTTGTGTCTGTGGGCCAGATCAACCATTTTTTCCAATCAGGATTTGTTATGTTTTGGTGAAAAATATGGGATACGTCTATTTTCACATCCGTAGTACTATTACTATCAGGTATGGGCTTCGGAGTAGACGGTTTATTTAAGTCTTTTATCTTAGCTAAACCAAGACAAGTAGTTTGTTGAATGGTATCATTCAGGAATATTATTTGTTCTGGGATCATGCAGGCTCAAAATAATGATTCTAGACCTTGTACCTGCCAGTCTTTTGTTCCCCAGATGGTTTTTGTTTCAATGTTATTTTTCCGAATTTCAAAACCAAATGTAGACATCTTGTCATAACACTTTTCAGAATAAATCAGTTCAGTATTTGTCAACATTGTTTTCATTCCTGTCTTATTTAACATTTTAAAATAAAACGTTTCTGGATCACTGTTGTTAAACCCTGAGAAGTATGGAAATTTCTCATAAAATGTCTTCGAACCTCCTTTTGGTGGAGTTGGACAATGTTCCCATTGATTATAAGTAAAAACATTTCTAGGTTGTGCAGATTTATGCAAATAGGGATGACCATAGTGATTGTAACAGTATAATTCTTCATAACTTGATGAACCCTGTAAATAATCATGTTCTGTAAATTTAGCTGACATTCCTAAATCTGACATCATATTATTAATATTTTCAAAGTCCCAATCATCAGAAAAAGAACTTGGTATCACAAAAACACTTAAGGAAACCTTAAACTGGTGTGGATACTTCAAGAGCTCAATCGGGCCATAAATTTCATAGTCAGTTCTGTCCCATGCTATACCCCCAGGTATTGGATTGGCTGTGATGTTCACTGATGATAGTTCTCTTTTCTCGATGTGAGAGGATCTGTGAGACTTTAGGACCAAGTTGATGTTCTGACTTGCTGTGACCATTGTACTATATTTTCCATCAATGAATTTACCCAAGTATAAAACCATGATGAGCCAAAGCAGGAGGAAAAGTAAACCTAAACAGTCCAAAATTCAATCCATGGTGAAATCAAATATGTTTCTTTTAGTTGGTGAAAAAGCTTGGTTATTTTTTCTTTGAAAGTTTTTGTTGCTGGCTTGTCTGAATGTTCACTTGGATCATCGGAAAAGTCATCAAAGTTGATAAAATAGCCAGATGCAGTTCTGTCAGTTGGTGGGATTGCTTCCGGATTTCCATTGATCTTTGCATTTTCTTTTGTTACATTTGTACAGTCTGAGGCTACATCGTTGCAGATTGGTGTATCATCAGGAATTGTTGCAATTTGGGTTTCAAGCGGCACAAGTTCCATGGCTTTGTTGCATAGTCCTTTTTTATTTACTGCAGGTTTATCGAATGTGATTAGTCTCTCAGTTTGAACCTCTTGGATTGTAGCAAAGTTTGGTCTTCTGCTATTTCTTGGTAATCCACTGGGCCTGCTATTTATTATCGGCCACATGCTTGTGGTTTCACCAGGTCGATGGAAACAATTCTGTTTTCCTTTTTACCAGCAAGTGGCGGTAGTACTACTGATCTTGTTCCGCTGACAGCTGTAAGAAGGCCCAAATTCCTTCTTCACCGCAATCTTTTCTCTGACCAGATCCCCAATCTTTGGAATCCAGACAGGTCTTGGTGGGACAGGTGGTTCTTCAGTGGTTGTTGGCTTAACCTTTATGTTACTTAGACTCTTTCTTTTTTCATTCAAGTCCTGTAAAACAGCCAAACAATCTTTGATATCAAAAGTTTTTTCTTCTACCACTGAGGTTTGACGATCCAGATCCTGGATAATCATTCTAGTACCAAACAAAAGTTCATACGGACTGATACCTCCTGGAGAATTTCTTGGCATGGTATTAAGACTACGTTGGACACTTATTAGATGTTTGACCCACCCATCACCCAAACCTAATACCCTCCCTGTTATAGATTGCTTTATGTCACGTTTTTTTTTCCACTACCGCATTTCCCTCAGGATGGAAGGGAGAAGAGTACCGCAATGCAATACCCATGCTGGTCATGGCCTCTTTGTAAGCTCGAGAGCTAAACGCAGGACCCTGGTCAGAATGTAGCATGCCAATTGCGTATGTGCCGATAAAGACTCGCAAATCTTTTATTACAGTTCTGGCGTCAGCCGAGCGTTGGGGCCAAATTTTTAAATGAATTCAGTCTTAATAATTATAGGGACGCATTTCTCCGGCTGGATTTCTGCGTATAGATTGCCTGATTCTTTCTAATAAAGGTGTCCTGGCAATAGTCTGGTCCGGTTCACAACTGCTATCTCTGTTACAGTCCAGACAATCCTTTGCAAATTTGTAAATCTGCAAGCTCATCCCCGGCCACCAGTATTCTGATTGTAATTCTATTAGAGATTTCAAGATCTCTTGATGCCTCGGACCCAGTCCCATGTGTGCCTCTTCAATCAAGAAAACTCTCCGGTTCGTGTTTGGAATTACTCTATCCCCCCCTCCAGGGATTTGAGCAAAAGAAACGGAGTTTGTATCAATTATGTATGTATTAATGAGTGGATAGTTAAGAGGTAATGCTGCATAATCGCCTTTTAACGACGCTTTTACCGCCAGCATGGTTTCTCCATCTATGTGTTTTTTAGAATGCTTTTTTGTGACTATGGAAGCCGGTTGAACAGCTGCCTCTGTTAGCCAATGAATTCCCTGCAATGTGAACGCCATCACGTTGATGACTCAGTGTATGCATCACGTGAGTCTTTTGTAGTTCTTTCTGCAAAATAACTACTTGTTCCCAAAGCGTTTTTTGCTTTATTGTGGCACCTGTGTCATCTTTGTAACCGTTTTTGCTCCATGTCCGCATGTCACTGTTGTATGACTTGACGCAGTAATGCGAATCGCACACTATTAGTGTGGGGAATTCGGGATCGGCATTTTCAAGCGCCATCTTTAAAGATCTTATTTCAGCTCGCTGAACTGAACAGTTTCTGGGTGATTCAGTTTTGGTAATCATTGGTTTGAATTTACCAGAGCGCCAGCGACCTTTAACAATCGCGCACGCTGCATTGTAGGATTTTTTCTCTACATCGTAATGGTGTGCAAATCTGTTTTTACACAGGTATATTGTTTGAGAGGCAGAATTTCGATTGGCAGAGGATATTCTTGTTCGTATTCTAGATCATCTAGTTTTTTCATTTTCGGTTCAAAATAGTATTTCACGTCTTCTGTAGCGAGAGAATTTTCCCATTGTATCCATTTTGGATCTAATGCCACTGTATTCAGATTGCATGGACTTGTTAATGCCTCAAGAGCTGATTCTGCTGTATAAACAGTTATTCTCTTGCCTTGGGCTAGGGCTCTTTCTCTTGCTACAGCAGTTTGAACCGCTGTCAGAATTTTTTCTGAAGAACTGAATTTCATTTCAGCTTGAGTGTACAAATGTGATTTGTAAGCTATAGGTACCGTTTCTCCCTCATTAGAGGTCAGGTATGTGAATCCGCTTCTTCCTGGGATGACTCGGATTACAAGGTTGCGTACGTTTTCGCGAGTTTGCAGTTTTGTTTTAGTTAACATGTCTGTCTGTAATGATCTCAACATTTCTGTGTGCTTTTGAGTCCAATGTATTGGTTTGAAATCAGGTTTTATTAATTCATAGAGAGGTTTAACCCTCTCTGCATAATTTAGAATGTATGTTTTGCCGAAATTCAGGAAGCCTAGTATTGATTGTAAATTTTTCAGCGTTTTTGGCGCTTGGAGTACTGCACACTTCTCTAGGAAGTTGTCTGCCAGGCTTTTGCCTTCACTTGATAATTCATATCCTAAAAATAGGACTGTTAGATGGGCAATTCTTGACTTTTTAAAGTTGAATTTGTAACCCTCTGATGCGAACCCAAGAATTATGGTGTTCACTCTTTTTAAGTGAGTCTCCAGGTCATCGTCTGTAAGATAGATGTTATCGACATATGATAATGCCTCATCATCATATATTTGTAGTAATTCTGTTACCCTTGCTGAGAATAATCCTGGGCTATTCTTGAATCCCTGTGGGAGTCGGCAAATTGTTTTTGCGACCCCATTATTGAGAAAGCGGTCAAATACCTGCTTTCAGGTACAATGTTTTGACGGAAGAATCCATTAGAAATAGCTAATGTTGTTTTATATTTTTTGTGCACGATGTTGTTCATTAGTGCTGCACTGTGAGAGTTTTGTACTGCAAAAGTTTTGCAGCAGGAGTTTAAATGTCTGTAGTCCAAAACTAGGCGATATGAATCGTCTGGCTTGGAGACAGGAAACAAAGGATTGTTCATTTGTGAGGTGCATCTTTCAATCACCCCTTGATATTCAAGTTGATCTAAGATCTCCCTGACTTGCTTTTTAGCTTCTTGTTTAACTGGGTACTGCCTTTGTGCAGTAGGTTTATTTTGTAACTGTATTTTGTGGTGAGGAGAGTCCTCATCCCATCCTACATGATTTTTGTATAATGCAGGGGCTTGGGCCACTGCCCATTTTCATGCGAATGTGTATTTTTTATGAATTGGAATATGATTTGAGAAGGCAGGCAGAATCATTTCTTCGCCATGAGGGCACTCCCTGACAAACTCTGGTGGCCAGTCTTTTTCAGCTAACAGGATGTCATAGCCTTTAGAAAGATTCTCCCAAAGGAGACCTTTTATTTTCCTAGTTTTATCTCCCTCTAAACGTAATGTTATTTCATATAGATTATGGGGCACGCTAACTCGTGTGTCTGCAGTTTCCACCTGAATGTATTCATTCGTGTCCACTGTCTCCAGAAGATTCATCAGGATCTAGCGAGCTATGGTCACTTCTGCTGCGCTGTCTAGCATTGTCTGGGCCCACTCTCCGTTTTTTCAGTTGTGTCCTCAGAATCCTCGGCATGTTTAATTTTAATACTTGCTACCTTCTTTCTGGGAAACTGTGATTTTTTACTTTGATGAGCAGGTTCTTTGTTTTTGCACTTGACGTGCTCTTCCTTGTGTTCTGACCATCCTCTTCTTTCCGATTTCTGTGAGGAAGTCTGAAAAGAGCGAGAGGGACGTGTATCAATATCTTGATATCTATCAGGTTTTCTCAATTTATCCCTGTCTCTAAGGCTGTATCTTTTCTCAGAGGGTTCCCTTTGGGGAGACTTGCCTCCTCGGTCAGGAGATCTTTCTCTCCGTTGAGGAGACCTTCCTCTGGACTGGAATCGTTTTTCTTTGGGAGTGGATTGTTTATTACCATCCCAACTCTTTTTGGAGTATTTAGATCATTTTAAAAAAATGTTTTTTCAGGATTTTCAGTTAATTGGGGTTTTATTGGTTTCCCACCCAAACTATCTCTTTGTAGCTCTTCATAGGATTTTTCTATGATTCTGGCAAGTTCAAATGGTTGGTATGTTATATCTGTCTCCTTCAATTTCTGGCGGATTGCCACACATGCTGCTTCTCCTTTTATGTTGGCTAATAATATAGCCGAGACCTGCTTAAAGTCTTTTAGTAATTTCATACCCAGAGTTAAAGCGGGTTCTGGACCATATTCGTTCTGAATTTGTCTTAGTACATCTGGTATGACCGCCATAGACGGAACACCATGTGTTTTTGTGTAGATGGAAGCAAAGACCGTGCCCCAAGTGTCACAGTCCACCACATGTGGTGCAACCCCCATTGGGAGGCAGATAGTCAGATTTCTGTGTTTTTCATGAGGTGTAGTATTAGGAAATACTGCCTATATTTGAGTTATTTTTTGAGCTAACCAGAATGTAATTTGTTCCCGTTTCATGGGTGTTTTACCAAGACATGATTGTATGTTCTGTGGTGTAATTTTGTTTGTATTCCCCTGATGAGGGGTCAGTTGTGGGATGTTAATTGCTGGTTGGACTGTTGAAGTCCGCATGACATATTGGACCAATTGTCTATGTATTTTAATAAAAAGTTTTAGCTGAGTTAAAAGTTCCCGGTCCGACATTTTATCAATGTCTGGGTGTGGTGTGTAGCTGGCTGGAACCGGCCACGTGGCTCCTGGTTTACCTAGTGGACCGTGCCTGGTGATGTGATCTTGATGTTTTAGGGCGCCATTAAACCAGAGCAGGTGCTCTTGGTAAGTTAGTGGGATTTCAACGTCCTCGAAAGGACTGTATACATCCAGAGGTTCCTCTATTTTGTAATAGTGGAAATCGTGTGTCACAGCGTGTGCCGCTGGAAAATGTATCCATGAATAGAATACCTCTGCTGCTGACATTCATGTGCCTCTATCACGAATATGACCGTACCACCTCTTGGCGATAGTCCATTCTCTATAAGTTTAAGAGTTATAGTTCTTCTTATATTGACCGGAATGATTATAGCACCCGGGTCATTTTCTTGGATTGTTGTGTAATCCGCTAAGAGTGGAGCTGCTAATGCTTCTCTGTCTCTTTCTTCTTCACTATCCGTAATTTTACTGAAAGAAAGTTTTTTGTTGCAGATCAAGTTTCAAGGAAACAAAGATTAGGTGCACAATATTTTGGAACACTGTATCGTTCAACGTTGACTAAACCAAAAACTAATACATAGGATTCTCATCCTACTAAGTTCTGGCGGATATTAACCTTTCACCCACTCCAGACGTCTATTGGAGTTTTTTCGGGAGAAAGGGGTCTGTGTGAAAAGCACGACTAAGTTACTCTAGTGTCTTGCGGTAGATTATTGCCTTACCAAACGTTGGGCGCCATGTAGTGTAGTTCCTATATTCTCAATAGGGTCTGCACATTGGAATAACATAAACAGCAGTGTAGACGTAGGACTGAGGTCATCTAGGTCTCTACTGACTATGTTAGTCTTAATTAGTTTTGCCAGCTAGCTCAGAGGTCACTAGAAACTTTCTCGAATGTTCAGGAAAGGGTTAACCGTCCTGATTTAGACAAGAAGGGATTAGTTTCTGACAACCGCATAAACATGACAACTTTGCTCCCTCAGAATAAAGAGTGTATCTCTAGAGTTGTGTGAAAACAATAGACAGCTATTTCACTCAGTCAATCATGCATGCTTAATTTCACCAGAGTGCGGAGAAATAGAGAGACGGGCGTTTTCAATAAAAGGTGTTATTTTATTGAGCAGTCTTCTTTCTCATGCAAGAGAATTGAATTGCCACAATTGCAATACTTAGTATAAAGTAAAGTGCGTACAGTAAAAGTAGTATTATAAAATAATACTCTAAAAGCATTGATATGGTTTCTTAGCCATATGATACTTTAAAATAGATAAAATATATACATACATAAAAACATTGACTAACGAACTCAACTGGTGCTTCTAAGATACGCCTACCCCGGTGTACCTGACCTAAGCCTAATACGTGGGAAGGAGTAAGTAAGTTGCAGTTTTAAGTTAAGTTAGGTTTTTGCCAAGTATCGGAATCAAGAATTCTCTCTAAGGTTTTAATCAGCTCCGTATCTTGGTTATAGAATGAAGGAGGTCTTGTATCTCGCTTCTCAGGACTCGATCTCCCAGCAACCCACAAGGGTGACTTGGGAACACCGGAGCTGGATTTTCTCAGCTGGAGAAAAAGACAGCGTCTCTCTCAGTGCGTCGAAGGGAGGGGCGTTTTCCTTTGGCTCTGGCAACAACAAGTAGAACGTCGCTCTGCTCCCCACCACCGTGTGTTTGCTTAAGGCAACGTTGGTATATTTATACCTGAAAGGTTCCGGGTTTGACATAAGGTTGGACATAAGACGTCACTAAGAACTAACAGTCCTTCCTGGACTCCGGGAGTTCTTGTGCAAATAAAAACAAAAGCAGGGGGAATTCCTGGGCTGCTGGAGGCTTGGTTTGTTTAAAGAACGCGTTGTGCTTTCCAGGAGTCTATGGGATAGCCTTGCCGTGTTTTGGACTGCATGGGCAATTACTAAATATGGATATGATTCTTATGCCTTTATAAGGATACTATTTGTTATAACCACATAAGGGCATGTATCAGGAATATCGAATTAGGGTCCTAGATGGAAATACAACACCATCCTGTATTTAGAGGCTATCTTGTCCGTTTTGTGGAATCCATTTTGTATTTCTGGCAGCCATTTTGTTTGCCATGTGCTACCACATGCGTGCCATGTGCGCTGTCCTACCTTGCTGTTGTCTGCTCTCGAAATCTGCCTAGAGACAGGTTATATTTAGCCTCTTCCACTCTGCATATGCTCAGTCAAGCTTGCAGCTGTCCATGCAGCTGCTGTTAGTCTGTAAATGTCAGGATGTGAACACCAGAATTAGCAACTGTTAGCTCCTCCCACTTGTTGACTGTGCATTTTCTGTATGACCTTATATGTAACTAAAATGTACTTCTTGTTCTTGTTCCGCCTTCTTTTGAGCCCCTGTGGGGGTATAAAAGGACCAAGCTCCTTCCATTCAGTGTGCTACTTCATACTTTGCTGAAGGTTGTTGTGTGAATGTAGTTCCACCTCATGAGGTTAATAAACTTTGTATTTTCAATTCCAGTTTCTGTGCCAACTTCTATCCTATTGGTCTGAGGACTTGTGCAGAGAAGGGCGAACCCCTTGCACTGGTAAGCCTTGTTGAGGCTCACCACTACATAATGCTTGTGGACACAGTAGGCTCATCAATTGTAACAATTGTGGACTTATCTGTCACATTTGACATGATTGAACACAAAATCATGCTACAACAGCTCACATTTGTTAGCTGAGTAAAAAAAAAGCCCTCACTTGGTTAGAAACCTTTGTAACCAACAGAATCAAAAAAGTTCAAGTGAGCCCCCCTGCCCCCCAGGGCCATGTGTTCTGGTTTGTCCTGTAGGGTTCCTCTTTATCCCTCCTATTATTTAACATTTATCCAGCCCCTTGTTATACTCCTCAGTCAATTCATTACGATAGCTTATTTGCATGCTGATGATGCCTAAATCATCATCAAACTACGGTACAAAGCATCCAGACCCACAACAGGGCTCTCTACCATCATACCAACAATATCGGACAGGATAAGGCAAAGCTAGCATAAGCTAAACACAATTAAATCAGATATCCTACTCATATCTAATAAGGGCAAAAACTGGCACAACTTTAAAGTAGGTCTTTAAAACATGTCTCCAGCCTACAACTGCATTCTGTAGTGGAGTTTTAAACTGCCAATTCGATCTTGCAAAATAAACCATTCTCAATTCCTGAACTTTCCTTTTTAATGCCTTTAAGTTACCCCTAAGGTAGGCACTAACATCTCCTAGGGCAGGGTGCATAGTATTTAAAAAATTGCAGGACATGTGGGCATAAATTTACATATTCCGGCAACAAAAAACTCCAAAAGTCATTTTTCATGGTGGTAAGGCCTATCTCTCCAATTGACCAACAAGGAGTTACCTTATTACATACAATACGTGTTAACTTTGAATTGAGACTAAAAAGAGATATGCTATTTAGACTCAAATTAATGGCGACTAGATCGCGCTGGACCCTGATAAAGTCACAAGTTTGGGCCGGCCGTAATAGAGTACAGGATGGCTATGGGAACCTAGTTAGGCCTGCAGACAAAGAGTACCTTAAATCCTGGTTGCAGAGCGTTGAGGATTCATCGCACAGCCAAGGTGATGCATTGGCTTCATAGAGCAGTAACACTGTGATGCAAGGACCTGCATCGTTGTCGAGGAGTGCAAAAAGAACAATTGATGGACAGAATGCAGAACAATGTCATACATTCACTCCAGTACAGGAGGACCTGGCCTGGCAGTTTGGTCTGGACTGTCCCCATGAGGCACAGGGTCAAGACTGATTTGCATATGGCTGGGTCCAAACTGGGGTGGTGTAGTGGGCTAAAGAACAATGGATTTAACCCATATCTTTTGACTGAGGGAGAATGTTTGCATTGTTAGCATTCCATCATATGTTTGATGTAACACTTTTTGCCCTAAGTGGGATGGCTATGCCACGACGTAGGTCCCTTGCTCACTGTGCCACTGGATTCAAGATAGCCTGGCTGAAAAAGGGTGACATACCCTGAAACCAGTCCCAGGATGCTTGTTTCCGGTCCAGGGAGGACCTGGCCTGCTAGTTCGGTCTGGACTGTTCCCATGAGGCACATGGTAAAGACTGATTTGCACATGGCTGGATCCAAACTGGGGTCGCTTAGTGGGCAATAGAACGATGGATTTAACCCAGATCTTTTGACTGGGGAGAATGTTTGCATTGTCAGCATTCCATCCATCATTTGTGTGCTGTAACATCGTTGTCGAGGAGGCCATCGATGAGGAAAGCTTGCGATGTGAAGTCCTGCATCTAGCATGCGTTGCACACCAGCTAGTTCTGATGAGTCTGTGGGTCTTGCAGTGCGAAATTCTGTGTCATCAACAAGGCTACAGTTGACAAGAGATTTGTGATGCCAGGGCCTGCATTGGACAGACGTTGTGCAGCAGCAGCAGTTCAGATGTGGGCTTTGAGGTCACTGCAGAGTCCTTGTACTGTAAGAATCCATGCAGCAGAGGCACGTTGTTCGTTCATGTTCGGGATGTGCCATTGAGCAGTGATGATGTGTCAGTTCTGCTGGATCCACAGAGGGCTGGCAGAACACCTTCAGGCCCACTTCCAAGGGTCCAAGACTGGGGGGCACATCTCGTAAGGGTAGGACTCACAATTGCAGACTCCAGGTGCTCCTTACAAGAGCCTAGCCCTTAGAGTCACTCTGGTGGTCCTGGGTACAAGTTGCGAGTCCAGTTCTTTCCCCCAGGCAAGAGGACAGCAGGCAGCAAGCCAGGACAGCAGGCAGCAAGTCCTTTAGGGTAGTAGTCCAGCAGAGTGGCAGTCCATTCAGCAAGCAGCACAGCAGTCCTTCTTTCTGAAAGAATATTCCACAGGTCCAGAAGAGTACTGAAGAGTTGGTGTCTGAGATCAAATATTTATACCTGGTGGCTCATTTGAACCTCTTAGAGGGTTCCCTTTGAAGTGCACGTGATTCCTGCCTCCCCTGCTCTCCTCCAGACTAACTACAGGGGGTATGTAATACTTTGTGTGAAGGCAGGACACTGCCTATTCAAGTGTAAGTAGGGCTGTACCCAGCTCCACCCTCCCATCCTGCCAGTGATGGCCAATCCAGGCCCACCTAAGTTTGCTGTTGTGTGTGGTCGTCTGAGAGGAATACACAAATCCCAACTGCCAACTAAACAAAGCATGTGACCCAGAGACAGGCTGCAGGCACTAAATGGCTAAGGCAGTAAAATGCCAACTTTCTAAAAGTCTATACTTGGCAACAGTGGTCCTATGCGTAAATAGTTACGACCAAATGAATAAATGAATATAGACACAATATTAGTTGAAGTGATTTGTCCAGCTGTACAGTGATCACAAAGAATTTCTACTATTTGAAAAGTTGGCAGAGAGGGTATCTTACATTCACAAAGAGTGAGACACAAGCCTGTGCCTTCACGCTTACAAATTGGCATGGTAGAGTGATAGAAAAAGGCAAAGAGAGAGATAAGTTAGGCAGAAAGTGAGCGATTTCTGAGAAATTGAAAAATAGCAGAAATTCAGTTACACCATTAATCACAATTTAAATATACATTTGCATATATGGCGTAAGAGGTCGACGACGTTTCGATTCCATAAACAAAATACAAGGAATCATCATCAGGACAAAAAGTTTTGTGCCTAAAATTTGCATAGCACAATAGCCTAAAGAAGAAGGGAAACATTGAATATATCAGTGAGGAAAAACATAACAGCCTTCATTTGTGACATCATGTGAAATGGGTGAATAAAATACCTTAAGGGAACAACTAGTGGTGGCACGCGTGATAGATCTAAAAAGGTTTGGCGAGTGTTGTCTACCGTGTAAGTGAGAAGAACGATGGGCCTGGTGCCAGTATGGGTCAGAACACTAGGAGCTCGCCTAACGGGAGAGTCTCGAAACATGGAGAGTGCCGCTGGGAATACGTCTCTGAGTGTAATCACACGTGGACATGCGTCTGCCTGCAGTAGTGCCACTAGTAATACGATCGTGAGTGCACAGTGCGTGCATCGGCGCAGGTGGTGATGCTTCTCGACCGAGTAACTTTGAACATTTAGAAGCTACAGAACAGACTCACCACCAGATACTTATGCATCTGTGTCTACCATACAAGCTGTACTACTACTGCATTACTAATCCAACGACATTTCTGATGGTTGTTTAACTGTGTCAATGATAAACGCTATTTTATTGCACGCACTGCACTACTGCATGTTTCTATTCACTTTCTTAAGATGGCCGCCACGTACTTTTCACCTACCCCTTCCTTTATTTTCACTGAAACCTTTTAGCCCTCTTAAGATGGCCGCCGTTACCAGTCCCTTGTCCATGTTTATTGCCCGCCCCAGACCAACCAGTAATTAGCACAAACGTCTTTACTTTCCGGCATCCACTCACACCGGAACATTGCTGACTGCCACATCGCGGCTCCCCATTGATACGAAGCCATAGGTGAGTGTGGGCTCCTGTAGGGATTACTTGCACGAACCAGCCCCGGAATCGTTGCCTGAATCATTGCTTAACTCTCTTACAGGCTCGTCCTTCCACGCCGTATTTTTGGCGGTGTAATCATCCCCCATTGCGGGTAATAGCCTCGCTTACCAATTCTAAGGGATACCAGCTCCCGTACCCCGAGGGTAAGTGTACACTTCCGCAGACCCCCGCGCACAACCCGCTTACCATAACCCTCGTCTAACTTGCTATTTACATGCCCATAGGCTCATCATCTTGCGCCTGTACCTTGACGCTGGGTTTTCCTCCCCGCCCTCCGTTTCTCTAAAGCGGGCAACTCAAGTACCGGTGACCACTTATTCTGGCTTCCGGTAAGTTCGGCTCTATGAGGCGGTTTGCGATCATGAATGGTACTTCCTTGCAACCCTCATTCCCTCCCCTTTCTCCATCAGGCTTCACTATTAGGCCAATTTGAAGCGTCGCCGTTACCTCCACTATCCTGTGAAACGGATGGACTAATCAACTAGTTAGTCCTGTCCCCCAGCAATTCCCGCTGGTGAGTCTGTTCTGTAGCTTCTAAATGTTCAAAGTTACTCGGTCGAGAAGCATCACCACCTGCGCCGATGCACGCACTGTGCACTCACGATCGTATTACTAGTGGCACTACTGCAGGCAGACGCATGTCCACGTGTGATTACACTCACAGACGTTTTCCCAGCGGCACTCTCCATGTTTCGAGACTCTCCCGTTAGGCGAGCTCCTAGTGTTCTGACCCATACTGGCACCAGGCCCATCGTTCTTCTCACTTACACGGTAGACAACACTCGCCAAACCTTTTTAGATCTATCACGCGTGCCACCACTAGGTGTTCCCTTAAGGTATTTTATTCACCCATTTCACATGATGTCACAAATGAAGGCTGTTATGTTTTTCCTCACTGATATATTCCATTTTTCCCTTCTTCTTTAGGCTATTGTGTTATGCAAATTTTAGGCACAAAACTTTTTGTCCTGATGATGATTCCTTGTATTTTGTTTATGGAATCAAAACGTCGTCGACCTCTTATGCCATATATGCAAATGTATATTTAAATTGTGATTAATGGTGTAACTGAATTTCTGCTATTTTTCCATTTCTTAGAAATGGCTCACTTTCTGCCTAACTTATCTCTCTCTTTGCCTTTTTCTATCACTCTACCTTGCCAATTTGTAAGCGTGAAGGCACAGGCTTGTGTCTCACTCTTTGTGAATGTAAGATACCCTCTCTGCCAACTTTTCAAATAGTAAAAATTCTTTGTGATCACTGTCCGGCTGGACAAATCACTTCAACTAATATAGCTCCATTGTGTCTATATTCATTTGGTCGTAACTATTTACGCATAGGACCACTGTTGCCAAGTATAGACTATGTTCCCCGAGGTCCTGTGCTGACTCGTTGGGTGCCCTTGTTGTTCCTTAGCCAACTTTCTAAAAGTGACATTTTCAAAATTATAATTTAAAATCCGAATTTGCCATAAAAAAGGATTTTTCAATACAATTCCAAAAAATCAAACATGAGCTCTTTACCTGTTCCTATTTGGAAGTTAAAGCTCATTAAATGTAGTAAGGTATCTCCAATGACATCCCGTGGGTGTGGTAGGCCTTGTCATAGTGAAAAAACACATTTAAGAGTTGTTTTCTATCAGGGCTTGACAAATTGAAAAGTATTTGTCCCATTGCTTAAATACACTGCAACATGACCTCTGGGGGCTATTTAGTAGGGCCTACCATTCGGGCATGTACTAAAGATGCATATTTGAGCCTTGCAAAAGGTTTGTTTTGCCAGGTTGAAATGGCAGTTTAAAACTGCACACACAGGCTGCAATGGCAGGTCTGAGAAATGTATAAAGGGCTACTTAAGTGGGTGACACAAGCAGTGCCGTAGGACCACTAATAAACAAATCTCGCAATATCAGTCAGCCGAGTTAATGGAACGCATAAATGAACGTCCACCCCATTTCTCTATTACAGACTTTAAATATTGGGCGAGTCCAACATCGTTTAAACCAGTTTCTGAGACTACGAATCAACGTGACAAGACAAAGTAAGTGTTTAAGGCCCGCATTGGTGCACTAGATCAAACGCAATTTAACTTATTTGAAGACATCGTGAAACATTGTTGCCTTTTAATTTAACAGATAATGTTTACTAAAACATTTCCGAACATCGAACAAACTGATTATTTCACGCCCAAACTTATAACCAGAGAAACACGGAGACTCACTTGACCTTTTTGCTCCAGAGACTTCAAATTAAAAGTAAGTGTTCAGGGCCCGCTCTGACTCACCAAATCAAGCGCATATGTAATCTTTTAGAAGATATTGTGAAACAATGTTGCTTCTTTACCTTAACAGATACAGTCTTTCAAATATTTCTCAAACACCGAATGAACTGACACCTCTTGCTCAAACAAACATCCAGTAAAACAAGGAGACTCAGTACAGATATTATAATTCGAAAGGACTTTCAATCCTTTTAAAAGTAAGCATTGCTTTGAAAATCTGTTTTTATTTAAAAACAGCCTTAATTATTTTTCGTTCCGCATTGTGAACAACAACAAAAATTCATGTCAGTTTTTCCAGATTGAGTACAACATCCCTAAAAATCTACCACGCAGTTAGGAAGACCATTGAGCAACATCTTTCAGGTACAATTTATTTACAATAAATAGGACGCGTAAAGATAGTGAGAAGGGATCCACAATATTAAATGTCATTTCAATTATTAATTACATATTACACCGTGTCTCTGCCCTGAAGAAAAAAACTTCAGTTCCACAGGGATTTGAAACACGTCGGCATCTTCCTTGGTCCATGAGGGAGTTTAATTAAATCAACCATAGCTTCTGGAGAGAGACTTTGAACATTGATTCTACCCTTCAGACATTAAAAAGTTTCCCCACGGAGAGCATCTCTCCACAAGAAGTTACCTATAGGGTTACATGAGGGTGCTCAATGTTTGATTTCATGTTTAAAATACATACTGGTGTAATTCTATAAATGTTTGTTATTTATCGAATCTTTCTCCAACTATTTTTTCTTCCTCACAATTGTTTGTCTAGATACATCTTTGTACTCACTTTTTGTATAGAATAGTGTACCTCTAAAAATCTCAGACATGTCATAAATGTTGCAAAGTGTTTCCTAAACATCTAAATCATGGTGAAATGGTTAAACCAAGGTCCAAGGATTTTGTATATATTGGCCCTTTCTCTGCTAAAATAAACAGCAGCGTGACAAAAACTTTAGCACATCCCACCTGGCTACCTTTATCGGACGTAACCTCCCCCCCCCCCATTGTTCACGCAGGACCACTAATAGCATTTAATTTACAGGTCCTGGGTACATGTAGTATCACTTTACTAGGGATTAGTGATAAGCAAATTAAGTATGCCAATAGGGGATAAGCCAATTTCACAATGTTTTAAGGAGAGCGCACACATACTTTAGCATTGAGTCCAAGGGCCAACAAAAGCAAGAACAGAAAAATATGGAGAAATAAGAAAAAATGTTTGAGGTAAGACTACCGTAAAACTGACAGGTCTAACACACTGTAAGGTCGGTCTTAAAAGAAGTGATTGATTCCGTTTCCAACTATTTCCAACAATTTCACAGGCTGCCAGTGAGAAAGACAATTCTGTTTAAAATATCCTGCATGATGTATACAATCATTCATGGATTGGCTGCCATATTTCTCTCAAACAAATTTAAACATTACTCACCTGTTCAGAATACCGGATCCACAAACAAACCTATCTTTTGAGGTACCCCGTTACAACTACAGAAAGTGGGGTGGCAGAGCCTCCATGTCTCAGGGAGCAATGTTTTGAAACTCCATTCCTTTAGAGATATGATTACAGGCTACGTTGCTAAAATTTAGGATATCGTTAAAGACCTCAATCTGCACCCTCGGCATCTGACAGATCCCTAAAAGCTGCACTAGTGAAATGAAGATAATTCAAAGGAATTAAAGTAGATCCTTTATTCAATCGAAGAGCACAGTACAAATAATCCAGCAAGATCAGCATCAAGGAGTAACTGACTCTTACAAAGGATGCACATAAACATGACATGTATAACATTCCACATTCAGTAATGACATAACTAGAATGTGTATGATTAAAGGAACAGTGCAGTAAGTAAGCAACACAACACATCCCCCTTTCTAATAATAAAATAAAAAATAAAGGAACACGGAAACATACATTAAGTGGATCAAAACCTTTCCAATCATAAACAAATAAAAAGGAAACTACTACCTATTGTTTGTGATAAAACCTTTGAAACTACTGCCTATTGTTTGTGATAAAACCTTTAACTATTGTTAGTGATATAGTCTTTAAGCCACAGAGGAACCACCCTCTTCCTTGAAGAATGGCGGAGAGTAGGATCCTCACAAGTAACAGGACCATCTTCCATAGGAGTGACAACCGAATCTTCAGGGATGTTGCTAGAAGATTCTAAGTTGTCATTCTCAGAAACAACCACACTAGAATTAGGAATATCACTCGAACTAGAACAACTAACCACTCCAGAATTGTCAATCAAATTATTGTTGCCACTAGAACCATCAATATCCAAATCTTCTGGTTTCCAAAGGGTGTTAGAAAAATCCGGTCTAGAAGAACAACTCGGATTACATCTAGCAACACTACTCAAATTCAAAGCTCAAGCACCCAAAGGTTAATTCAAAAGAATCGCCAATAAGTAATTGGTATATTTACCAAAGAAGATAGGAGCCAATGTCCTTTCCAGTCCACTTGAGAATAGAAGTCAATGTCCTTTCCAGTCCAAATGAGATAGAACCACAAAAAAACAATTATCAAAATCAGGTTAAAGTAAGTGTCCCACGTAGGTTCTGCTCTTCGAATCCCGTCGCCAGTGAAATAAAGATAATTCAAAGGAATTAAAGTAGATCCTTTATTCAATCGAAGAGCACAGTACAAATAATCCAGCAAGATCAGCATCAAGGAGTAACTGACTCTTACAAAGGATGCACATAAACATGACATGTATAACATTCCACATTCAGTAATGACATAACTAGAATGTGTATGATTAAAGGAACAGTGCAGTAAGTAAGCAACACAACAACTAGTTCATATTTCAAGCAGTCTTTAGTGCTAAGAGATTGCTCTGGAATTAAATATGCATTTTACAAAACTGCAAAAATAAAGAAATTCTTGCAAACGCCTGAGCCTGCACATAAAAAAAACAGCGGTGTACTAAACACAGCATCATTTATTACCCACCATCACTGTGGTACCAACCTACAGAGTCAACCCAGTAATACTATGAACCAGGGTAGTTATATTAGAACAAATGCCTCTGGTTCTCTTGGGATAGCATTAACCCATTGGAGTCAAGCTATATATTTGAATTGGAACAGTTATGTACAAAAAGAAAACAAAATAAAAATTGAAAAATGCTAAATTTATTATTTTAAATGTTTTTTAAGTTCGGTTTTTGTATATATGTGTTCCAATTCAAATATTTAGCTTAACTCCAATGGGAGCTAAGCTATATATTTGAAGTGAACCATAGTCACTTGTTCTAACACATTCACTGTGACAGCAGACCCAAATAATACATGACTTGTAAAGCAGTTTCAAATGTAATTATGCTACAATGAGCGTTTTCTTATGGTGATGTGGCACTTTTATGTACATACACCCCTATCAAGTGAAATAGGCTATCGCAGCAAGTGGTGTCCATAAAAACAAGAGAATGAAAAATGCAGTGAAATGCAAATACAATAAAGTACACCCTTAACGTGCACTCAAAGGTGTATGGAATTCAGAAATGTTACTCTATTTAGATGTTGGCAATTGCATAGAGGAAAGACGGTCGCAGTCATACCTTCACCGCCTGGAAATCTTGACCGCGTTGACAGCAGGATAGGGAAAACTGTCTGTCAGAGGGATGACCCCCAGTTTCACTGTCAGGCTAATCATGATGTGCTTTCCCATCGAAGCAACTGTGGTGGAAAAACCTCCACACCTGAGTTGGCAGAAAGGAACGCATATTAGGCACAAACTCACCTTTACTCACCTTCCCACTTCCTATTCTGCCATGGACCCGATCCTATGTGTACTGCCTCTGCTGCTTGATCACAATGCGAATCAACACCGTCTTCATAGGAACCAAAGTTAGCCTCCCCCTTTACCTGTTACCTGTTTTCGCTTGGCTTTTCACATATGCTCAGGACTTGCGCATTATTAAATTACTCACACAAGCTATAGCAAACCAATGTGCAATGTATATATCTCTAATGCTTAATTTAAGAAATTTAAAGGAACACACCAATCAGATGCCAGCTGCCCTATAAAAAAAGAACACTTGTACAAAAAGGATATCAAAGCAAAAATCAAAAACTCACCATGCAGGGGTGTGGAAATAAAGTATGAAAATTGTCACATCAGAAAACTATGCTTCGCACATCGTTTGAATAACTGCAATGTAACCTCATGTAGGAATTGCACTAGACAAGCTGTAACCTTCACCTCATACATTAGCAGGCAAATCAATGGCAGTCACAACTCCGAATTATTCTACATATTCATCCATGAAACATTTCCTCTTGTGAGGTGCAAGTCCTGTATTGACTACAATTTCATTCAGCACATCATATTATAAGGTGAAATGCATATATGTAATACTTACCAGTAATCAAGGTAAAACTAACACACCTGTGGTAAAATATCCTTTTATAATGTCTCAACATCTATTTGTATGTCCAAGGGTACACTTGTTGAATGTTGAATGTTGAATGGCTGCACCTAATTTTAAATCCCCATCACATACCATGTGAAACAGTGGGTGCACTTCACAAAGTAGACAAATAAAACATGTACACTGTCCCTGCTATAATGCTAAAGACAATTAGGTAGCAAACACATTTTACACTGAAACATTGCTAGGAATCTAACATTTGTAAAGGAAAAATAATGGCAGGACATACTTGTTGAAAAGAAAAATTGTGATTTAATTACCATGAGAAAAGTCTCTCAAATAGTTTGGAGGAAGGTAAATACCAATCCAAATGGCCTCCTGTGCAGAGGTGTGCCTCAACTTGCCTTCAATTTCACTGTCAGGGGAACCTCCGCGGAAAGCACATCTTGTGGGCGGAGCACGCACCTCAAAGATGTTACTTGGGAGGGGGTGGTTCGGTTTGGATTTGGGAGGAGTGTCCTTGGGTTTGTGACAGGGGTTTTCTTGGGAGGGGTGGTCTTGGGGTTGTAAATGGGAGTGTGGTTTTGGCAGGGGTGGTTTTTCTGCATCGAGTGGGGGCCTTTCCCTTCCTTTTGGTAGGGCTACCTTGGGTGTAGTACGAGAGGGTATGGTCCTTTTATGAGTGATTTAGGATGTGGCAGGGATGGTTTGGTGTCTCGAAAGGGTAGGTATGGATCTAGGAATTGTGGCTGTGTCATTGCTCAGGGCATGGGCAAACACCACTTTTAAAGGGAAAATGGGTAAGATGGTCAGAAGGGAGTTGGGTTTGGGAGATAGAGAGAGTGGAAATGTCTGTTGTGCGTGTGTTAGTTGATGGTGCAGGTCTATGTGGGTCTGGTGTATGTTGTGAATGTTTAGGTTTGTCTTGCTTTGTTGGTGTGTGTTGTGTGGGTGAGTGTGGGAGTTTCTGTTATTTGGGTACGTGTGCTATTGAGGTTCTGGGTGTGGACTTGGTGAATGTGGCTGTGATGGTGGGTGTAGTGTTGTGGGTGTGCTGGGGTGGTGATGTGTCTGTGGTGGTGGGTGCAGTTTATGTGGATGTGAAGTGGTGATGGATGTGTCTGTGGTGGTGGGTGCAGTGTATGTGGGTGTGGTGGGGTGGTGGATGTACCTGTGGTGGTGGGGCAGTATATGTGGTTGTGCTGGGTTGTGGTGGATGTGTCTGTGATGGTGGGGCAGTGTTTGTGGTTGGGCTGGCGGTAGTTGTGGATCTAGGAGTGGTTGGTGAGACACAGCTCGGGGCTGGGGCAAGCAAGATTTTCACTGGGAAATGATGAGGATGGTCAGAAGGGAGTTGGGGTTGGGAGGTAGAGGGAGTAGAAATATCTGCTGTGCATATATCTGTTCTTGCTGCAGGTGTCTGAGGGTATGGTGTATGTTGTGAATGTTTGGATGTGTCTTGCTTTGTTGATGTGTGTTGTGTGGATGAGTGTGGGAGTTTCTGTTTTTTGGGTGTGTGTGTGCTGTGGAGGTTCTGGGTGTGGACATGGTAAATGTGTCCGTAGTGGTGGATGTCAGTGTGATGGTGGGTGTGATGGTGGTGGTGGATGTGTCTGTGATCTGGAGTAGTGTATGTGGGTGTGCTGTAGTGGTGGATGAGTCTGTGGTGGTGGGTGCAGTACATGTGTGTGTGTGCTGGGGTGGTGGATGCAGCTGTGTGGGTGGGAGCAGTATGTGTGGTTGTGCTGGGGTGGTGGATGAATCTGTGGTAATGGGTACAGTATATGTTGGTGTGCTGGGGTGGTGGATGTGTCTGTGTTAGTGTGGGCAGTATATGTGGTTGTGCTGGGGTGGTGGATGTGTCGGTGGTGATGGGTACAGTATATGTGGATGTGCTGGGGTGGTGGATGTGTCTGTGATAATTGTGGCAGTGTTTGTAGTTGTGCTGGGGGTTAAGCTGGTGTCTATGAGTTTGGATGCAGGCCTTTTTTCTTTTTACTTTTTTGTATTGTTTGTGTTTTTGTGTGGTGTGCTGCTTGTGTCTGTCTGAGTGGGTGTGTGCAGAGGTAGGATTGTGCTTGGGACAGATCTGGGAATTGGGAATTTGGAGGATAGAGACAGGGTGGGAGGTGGGCCACAAGGTTGGGATGGTTGGGAGGCTGTTGTGAGGAAGCTAGACCTTGAAAATACCTCTGTAGGCCAAACATAGTACTGGGAATACCTTCAAGCTAGGCTACCATTGTCCCATTTGGCTGCTTAGCCCCTTGAAGGTATTCAGTAGAGCTGTCTGGCCTACAGAGATATTCCTGAGAAGGTTAATAGCCTCCTCACTCAATGCAGCTAGGGGTGTGGATAGGAACAGGGGTTGAGGTGCCTGGGACAAAGCAGATCCCATGCCATTTAGCATGCCTGGCTGGGCCAGCTGTTATGGGGGAAGAGGGAGGGTGGAGATGGCACTCTGGGTGGTGAACAAGGATTAAGATGGAACTGAAGCAGTACCATCTACCACCACTAGGAGGTGCTCACTGGAGGAGGTCTCAGAAGAAGATGTAGAGTCACAGGTAGTCTCCTTTGCACTCCCCTCACCCTCCGGGTCACAGTGTCCCTCGGTGTCAGCACCAGAACCACTGTGGCCAGATGCTTTCCGGCCTATGGTGGCACCTTCTCTTTCACCTGTGCTGGAGGATGCTGAAATGACATATACAATAGTGTGATTGGATCAGAACAGGTCATGAACTTTGACAACAAAACAGTGATTTCACCTGCTTCAAGATTCTCAAACTGTGGTTATACATTAGCATAAGCAGATGCATGTAGGCAACATTTTCCAAAGATACTTCGCCACAGTTGTCATTCCCCACAAGAGCTTCTATATCATGTATGATTTTGTCCCGTAATCATTATTTTGTCTCTTCAGGGACTGATTTACACCACAGAATGGTCGGCCTATGTTGTACAGAATAGTGAACTGATGTCACCAAAAAGGAAATACACAAACAATACCTTTGTTTCTGTGTAATCCCTAGGCCCTGAAATCTGCATACTTATCAATAGCAATAAGTAAAATATGAATCAATGTGTGTCAACATATACTGCAATGCTGTACCAATATAATCTTACACTAAAAGCAGGTTATCTTTGTTTGGATATTTAGCGATGGTAATACTCACTTCAAGTCAGTAGAGTATATGTCAAGTTTCAAAATTCGTACATGAATTCTATTCTGAAGTAACTTAGCAATGTATCACACGCTATCTACATACCTATGCTGTTGAAAACAGTCTGGAACTAATATTTTTGGGGGTTGATAAATCACTATTACAACATAATGAAACACATAGCCCTTGAAACATATTTAATACACCACAGTACAGAGCAAAAGCATCTTCACATTTCACTCCTAAATATCTATAGTTATTTGAATTTTGTTGTATCTTTGTAAATGGTTTCAATGAACATGCCAGCTTTCACTGTTGTCAAAAAGGTTGTAGGACATCACACTAATCGTTACATACAACGATTCCTATAGGACACTTACATCAAAGATTGAAATGTGAATCATATTATGCAACATAGTAGACCCTTATGCATTTCAACATGTGTCTAACGAGTCATGAGTTTGGCCTGAATCTGTATTTTCCTGATGGGATACTCATATATATATATATGTGATGAAATATTCCATCTTCCAAAATATCTTCAAAGTTCCAATATTACTCCATCATTGATTGTTCATCTGGACATGTCATGGGGCTTTAAGGAATGCGTTGGGGAATTTGGTACACTGTCACCATTGTGTACACATTCCTGTCTGTGTTTCATCAAAAATGGTATGCCTATCTCAATTATTTGCTCCAAACCTGCCTGCCTTACACATACATTTGTGAAGCAGTAAGACATCATGCAAATTTGTCACTGTTTGACATGTATGAAACTATGTTTCTGATGCTGAACACATTTTGGATATGTCTTGATTCTAATATGTAGCCATCTACCCTACAGTCCCCAGTCATGCTGGATCACATGCTCACTCTGGTTCAGGTACAATCACAACTTACCAATGTGACAGTTGGTACATCCACTGTAGCATAAGTGCCTAGTATGCAATGTCACCTGTAATAGGGCTAAGATGACATCATCCACATCAGTGAAGGAGCATCCCACCTGACACAATCAGACCAGTTGCCTGTGTGTTAGAACTGTCCCTCATTACATCACACAACGTGGATATGTGGAGTTTGGGCAGCTATGTATCTGCTCAGAACAGACCATTGGTTGTGGACAGAAATGAGGTGGGATAATTATCCAAACACAATAGACAAAGTGCATCATCATACATATTATACAAAGCATACACCTCCAAGAACTCTTCTTGAGCGGTGGACATGGGTCTCCCTGAATGTTGAGGAAAAACATCCTGTCTGTAACAAAAAATGGGTAATGTAACATGTGTAACTCTCATAAGAAATTACTCCCTTGTTGCTACTGTTGGGCCCTCAACTGCACTTCAAGCGCCGGATAGGCCACTGTAAGAATGCAGGCCATTAGGGGGGCTCAAGGTGCGGCACCCGCCCCTAAAACATTCGGAGGACTTCTCGAGCTGGACTTCTGTGAAATTCCAGGTCCAGTGTCTTAGGTCCTCCCACCTCTAGCGGATTTGGACACCGCGCTATCTGTAGACCCCCAGGGTCCGCACCTTCCTGTTGATGGCCTTCCATATGTCATGCTTCTGATAGGCGATGACCTGTATGGATACATGGAAGGAAAGAACAAACAATGGGATTGAGACTTTTTGTTTGTCTGTGTTGCTCTCACAAATATTGTCTAGCTATCAGTAGCATAACTCGTATGTTACCAAGCAACATGTGTATTGTCACATGTTGACCTGAACCAATATCCTCATACGCACATTAATAGTGACTTGTTGCACATCCTCATCCCATGTCACGGTCTCCCCCACAAATCCAGGCCAGTGACATCATCTTGCCCAGGGACCCCTATATAATCTTTGATATCATCTACTTCTGATCAGTGCTAAAAATTGTGAACTACTGAATGCTAAAAAGTAGTGATTATGGTACAGTGAATAGTGGACACTGTGAATAAGGGGCCAGCGGTTTAGACATGGCATTCTTTGAAACTGGAGTTCATTGAAAAGAAGTGTTAACTGAAGAAGGCAGGGAACTCTCCCTTTCAACTGTTGTCCATATAAAAGCATACAGAGGCATATTCTAAACACACTCAAATTTTGACATGCAAAGGATATATGTTCTTGGCAGCTGTACCTAAGTACATCAGTTGCATGACCCTGTGACTCAGGCATAGCCTGGCTCATGATTATGAATGGGAACTGCTCAATGACAGTCTTTGCTATCTGAACACTGATGCAACACAATACATTCACACAAACAAAAATAATTATCTGATACTGATACTTTGAGGTTTATATGGTAGGAATATATGTGCAGGATACATTTCCAACAGCTGAGGTGAGAACAAACTGGACAGTGAGGTTTATTGTGAATTGGTAAAGTATACCTAACCTGATTCCATTCCACCAGGTATTCCTGTCAAGACTTCAGCATGTAGGATCTGCAAGACCTCCTCCCAGGGCATCAATGGCAATGGGAGCATTGAAGAACCACCACCAGTCCTTTTGATAGAGCGCGCGGGTCACCCGGCTCACTAGTTTACCAAATTTTCCACGCACTGGGCCCTGGCGTGCATATGATGACCGTGTTTTGCAATGAACCGGGTGAAAACCTCTATCACGCTACTATCAGTAATCGAGTGGGTGACTCTTACACCACTCACTATTCATGTACCTGACTTACCACAGGCACATTACTCCTGACGGATCAGGAGCTAGCAGTGGACAGGTGATAAGGGTTTTCCTAAAAGGGAGAAAATTCTAATTTACACATTTAATACCTTTAATATTACATTAACGTATAATGACCACAGACACCTTGATGGTTTTAAGGGTTTTATATAGTATAAGTTTAGGACGAAAATGCCATTACAAGGAGGCAAATGCAAAGCAACACATCAATAATTAAAATCAGAACCAGGATGTAACTATGGAGGAGAGTGAGTATCATAGAGTAAAAGGGAACACTATAGGGCATGAATCATAATGAATATTTATCTAATACAGTTTAATCTAGGGCAAGGACGTGAGGAAAAACCTAATGTTTGACCTAATAATGTTATACTATTTCCTAAACCTTATGCTATCTTTCTAACTTCACGGCAATCATACTAAGGGAAAGGGAATAAGTGGAACAAGCTGAATAAACAGTCGGGATCAACAATGTCCTAAAGGGAGGGGAAAGAAGTGGAACATTTACTAATAATCGATTGCATAAAATTACATTCAAAGGAGATATGGAGAATATCACAGGCAAGATTGCTTTAATCAGAGGAGGAAAAGTTGAGGGTATAGTATAGACAGACACCTATGTCAATAGTTACCTAGGTGAGAATGAGGACTAACCCTGGCCACGGGTCAGTTGGGAAAGAACGGGACAAGGACCCTCAAGGATTCAGGGAATACCAGAAGGTGAGCAGGTACAGCTCATGGACAGTCAGGACAGGATACCCCTCAGGTCTGGGTCAGGACTGGGTTCACCAAGGCACGACCAACCCCTCACAGCATCGGATGCAACGCCAGCGTTACCCCCTCTTCTGCACGGAATCCGCCAATAACCCCGATTGGGTTTTCGAATCTCCCAGCAAAGTGCTTCGCTTAGCACTTAGGACTAATTTCCACCCCTTGGAGTTTGTGGAAAGTTTCAGGCAGAATGCTCCGCAGCACTCTGTATCAGGCACCTATAGAGTTCGTAGGGTCAGTGACAGGTCTGCTACTCGGACAAGTCGGACAATTTCTCTAAGCTAAGCTAGGCTATATATACAGTTTTAAGTCCCCAAGACCACCCATAAATGTTGCAAAATGACAAAGTCCCATCTTCTGATTGGTCAAGGGAGGTGGTTTAAGACATTTGTCACCACCTATATTTCTATTACGTATTTCACGTGACATTACCCTCCCCCTAACATCTGGGTTCCCAGGCATACGTGTGGGAAAGTACAATAGTGAAGAAAAGGTTTGCAACATTGTTGCGCATTTCAGAATAAAAATAGCACATCTTCAAGGGCAAAGGTGCGTCTGGAAAGGACAGTCCCCTTTTCAATGGCCAACTGGCCAGGTTCCATTGCTGCACGTCCCAGATCTTTGATCACGTGATGAGGGATACGTCAGCTTCAAAATGGATCCCATCCCCGCTTCAAGGCCCTCATTTACGCGGTACATGAAAAGTAAGCGAAAACAAATTAATAACACAGAATAAAATGAATACACTGTACACCATGACCAACTACTCTTAATCCCTTATTTTATAATACTTATAGCAGTAAGAGTTAGTGCAGAAAAGATGCCTAGACAAAAGCGGCTTAAGATAGCATGAAGCATGGTTAGTGACAAGCGGCCATTTTAACACCACTGCACATGAGCGAACTTTTCCCTCCAGATTGCGAGTGCGTCACATCACATGGGTATGACCGACGCATGCGCAGACTGGATTTCTGCAAAGCGGCCATTTTATTAATGTGCAAGCTTGATTACGATGAAAAACACATAGGCAAGCCTCCTAGGGACACCAGTGTGTTGGGGAAATACAAATAAATGACAACCAATCAGAGTTAGTACAGTTATGTTTTAAGCGAGGTTCATGAAGAGAGCAAGTCGCGTTACGTGCGAATCCTTGCTCCATCACTTTTGGCCTCCTTTAGATGCTTGGAGGCCAGGGAACACACCCTCTTCTACAGGTCATTCCACGTCTTCCTAATTTCCTCCTGTGTGTGCAAGTGATTAGCTACAGAATTTACTCTGTTGATTATTCTGGCCCATATTTGCCTTTTCTATGCTATGCGTATATTATGAACTTAGGCTCCAAACAATTGTGGCTCTACTCTTAGGATTTACAATTGTGCCTAAGTAAAACTTGGATTTTTGGGGCCTGGCATTGTGCACAAAATTTAAATAAAGTAAACAATTAATTAAATGAAAGGTACTAAAATAAAGCAAATAAAGGGACAAGGGACAGGGAGAATGACATACAAAAAAACTCACTTTGCTGGCAAAACCTCTGGGATCGCAAGTCGTGGTGGAGCTGGGATGGCAAAGGATCATGGTCTGAAAAGGGGTGTGTTTCATAGTGTGGTATGCAGGTCTTTCCATTTGGCCACTGGACATCATGTGTGTTCTGCTAGCATACATGCACAGGCCTCAATGATGGTGCATTGATGAGTGGGTGCCTTCGTCTGGGAACCGTTGTTAGTAGACCACCAGCACAAATGTGAAATCGGCAGGAACCTGCCACCCTGACAGCAACAAAGTAGTATTCAGCAGTATTGGAGTATGCCGCATCAGCGGCAGTGTTTCGCAACTGTGATGGGACACACTCTGTTGACGCAGGCTCGAGGCATGCATCTAAATATGGTGGGAGAAAGACCGTCGACTCAGGGGATTTTTAGGGACCGCCGCAACCCAGATCAAATAGTCATCACACGGTTGAGGTTCCACCACAATGATGGATTTTACTGAAGAGCTTAGTTATCTACTGCCAAGAAAAACAACCGTTGGCCTCACAGTTTTCTGCAAGTAAAAAGTGTAAGGATAAACACTAGGCCTGGGTGGAACTTCAATTGCACATGAGTAATCATAGCAATTTTGGTATTACGCGTTACTCTTTGACGCAGAATTAACAATAATAATGCAATTGTTCAGCCTGACATGATTAAGAGCAAATTGGAAGAAAAATCCTACAGTGAGAGCACATTTAGCGAGCGTGAGCTGTCACTCATGCGCGCTATTCAGTGGAGAAGTGTGGCTCACTGGTTAGAGCAGGCAGACCCTGAAGCAGAGGTCAGACCCGGGACCAGGGTTCAATTCCCGACGCGGCAGGGTCTTGAGCTCAAATGTCCACGGACTCGATAATTCTCGCTTCGGTGCCTGACCTAATCATGGGTTCACACTCTGCAACTCTGGGCATTAAGCTTGCTTAATCTCCACAACGGCCCCCCGCGGCGGGATGCCTGGCTTTCACCTTGGTGATGCCCGTTAGGGGTTATCTCACAGGGAAAAGCCAGGACGGGTTCCCAAGGCAAGCGCCGAGATGCCTCCGGGTAGTCGAGCGCTATATAAGAACATACAAAAAAAAAAAAAAAAAAAAAAAATTTCATGTTTTGCTGTATTTATTGCTATTTCGTAGCTCAAAATGTGTTCTTGCATTCATTTTGGATGCAATGGTGCTTTGTACACTAAGAACATACTTCTATATAATGGGAGTAAGTTGACAGAGAATCCTACCCAAAGAGCACATTTACTGACCGCAAGCAGCAGCTTGAGCTTGCTATTTTTGTTCTGTTGCATTTAGCCCTATTCCATAGTAAAATATGCATCTTTGGATTCATTATGGATGCGACGAGGCATTTTTGTCCTGAGAAATAGTGCTAAATGCACAATTACTCTTCTTGCATAATTACATGTAATCTTGCGGAACTCTTACTTAATTCTGCATGATTGCACTACACAGAATTACGCGACTTATGCCCAACCCTAAATAACACTTTTTTCTTCTGACTTTTCAACTAAATTTTTATCCACTGTCAGAATCATCTTAATAGTTTAAAAAAGTACATACCATCGATGGGTCTTTTTAGGGCTTTGTGTGAGCAGCAGAAGCATCACAACTTAAAGTCCTTCCTCCCTCCAAAACTGTGTTTTGTCAGCTCTTTTTTTATAGTTTGCGAAACTGCTGATTACTGTAGGCAATATCTTATTGCTCTGCCTGCAATTACCTTTAACCAAGAGTACCTTGCACCACAGGGTCAAAGTTAAGGCCATTCCAACTTTTTGAGGGCAGGACTAGTGTAGCTCACTTTCCCTGCCACGTCCACCACACAAAGCAAAGGAAAATTAAATGGCTCCCAGGAGCAAGGGAAGTGTTCTTTTCACATCAAGGCAATTGATTTTCTGTTTACAAAAACACAATTTTGCTTTTGTTTTAACTGAACAAAAGAAGCTTACAGAGTAGGCACTTTAAACACAGCGCCTACCCAACAAAATGTACTACTGTGAAGGAAACCTCCACCATGACACAGCAGAAAGATCTAGTTCATGCAGGTTGAAATCTGTAGATGTACAAGGCTAGAATCTCTAAGTACAAAGGCCATATCCTCCGCCCCCCTGGCAGGACAGTGGACATCCACCAAGGCATAAATAGTACTAAATGTTACAAAAAAGGATACATTGTCTATTTGAAATCTGTTTGATTGATTGGTTGATTGATTGAAAATATATAAAGTGCAACCTTGTGAAATTGGGTTGTAGGTTGACTAGGGTGTGAGCCCTGGTGAAGCAGCAACCACAATCCTTGTCAGGGTGAGGCACAAGCAAACTCCAAATTAACCTGTGCTCAACCCCCTGGTAGCTTGTCACAAAGCAGTCCAGCATAACTTAGAGGATATGCGTAAGGTATTTGGACAACACTTCAAAAAGTAAGACAGTGAATAAACCACACAAAAAGATCCCACACCAAGTTAGTACATTAGAGCAAAATGTATAAAATTAAACAAAGATCGAAACAAAAAGAAATACTATCAGTAGAACCGGTGTTATGAATTTTGAAAGAATAACATTTTAAAAAGTGCTTAGAAACATAAAGCGCCAACCCCAACTATGCAGTTGTGCTGGACCAGGTCAAAGTCAAATATTCAGGCCAACCGAGATGGAGCGAAGATCAACTACAGATCTACATTAATCCTGTTGAAGTTTTCTCACTCAAAGAGCCCCATTTGTATTGGAGATGGTCGTGAGGAGCAGGGAGAGCATCACAGAAGGCTGTCAACATGGCATGTAGAGCAGGCTGGGCATTGCGGATGGGCTGGCTGGATCTTCACATTGGCTGTTTCTGTGAGCGGTTCATGATGCAGTGTGAAAAGATGGGCTGGCCGAGCACCGCACTGATTTTTGGTGTGAGCTGCACTGTTTTAGTGTGAAAGGGCCCATTCACAGATGCATATAGCCCAAAAGCTTGATTTAAGCTCGTTGAACCGCACTAAGGGCCCAGGACCTGAGGGACACCACTTAGGGGTCAAGAACGTGCTGCAGCTGGGTCCAGAAAATGTTTGGCGACCCTTATATCTCTCTTAGGCTCTGGTCAGGAGGCCAGCAGACTAGCCCTTAGAGTCACCATGGGGTCCTGGGATCAAGATGAGGTTGGAGGTCCAGTTTTGCTTTCCAAGGCAAGAGGGCAGCAGGTAGCAGGCCGGCACAGTGGGCAGTAGCTCCCTCAAAGTAGCAGTCCAGCAAAGTGGCTTTCCTTTTAGCAGCACACCAGTATTTATTCCTGGCAGAGTATTCACATGTCCAGAAGTATACTGAAGAGTTGGTTTCTGAGGTCCCCTTTTATACCCTGGTGCCCTGGTACTGGAAGGTGGGAGAAGCTTCTAGATAATATCTTTGAAATGCAAGAAATCTCCTGCCTCCCTTACCTTCTCTCCAAGCTGGCTGCAGTAACAAAGTGGGTTCGTTAGGCCTTTTGTGTGAAGCAGCACAGGCTATTCAGTTACAAGTGGGGCTGTGCTCAGCTCTACCCCCAACATGTCAGCAGATGACCCATCCAGGCACACCTAATGCCTCTATTGTATGTCTGTCTGGGAGGAATTTACAAAGTCTGTCAGTTCCACCCAGTCATGTGGGCAAAGAAATGCTGCAGGCACATAGGGCTAAGGGCAGTAAAATGCCAACTTTCTAAAAGTAAAAATAGCAAATGATGAATAGAATGCTGAATAATGCAAACAATAACCCCCAGTCACAAAGATCTGGGGTAATCCATTTTGTTTTGCTGCGCACCACCCAACCCTAGTTTGAAACCAGCCATATGCAAATCAGCCTTGACCCTGCTCCTCATGGGAAAAGTCCAGCCCGAACTGCTAAGCCAGGTCTTTCATGGTCTGGAAACAAGCATCCTGGGACCGGTTTTTGGATATCACCCCTCATCAGACAGGCTAGCTTGAATTCAGTGGCACAGTGATCACTGGACCCACGTCTGGGCATACTCATCCGACTTAGGGCACAAACGCAAAAGGAACAAATGATAGACGGAATGCTGAACAATCCAAACATTCACCCCAGACTCATCTATTGTTTTCTTGCCCACAATACCACCCCAGTTTGTACCCAGCCATATGCAAATCAGTCTTGAACCGGCTCCTCCTGAGAATAGTCCAGCCCAAACTGCCAAGCCAGGTCCTCACTGTTCCAGAAAATAGTACCAGAGGACGCATATTTTAGCTATCACTTGCAATATTAACATCAGCAAGCAGAAAAATACTCTCCCACGTGGCAGCTGGCAGAGTTTTGCTGGAACTCTTCGTTACAGGTGTAATGTGGAGTGGGCAAAACTCCACAAATTTCACCGTCAGAGTGGAATTTATCACCCACCCCTAGATTACATGATCATGAAAAACACTTTGGCGTGGTGTGACAGAAAGAATGTCAACACGTCTAGGACACAGCCACCCACACCACAGTTTTCAGATAGGAGAGTAGAATATCATGGGAGATTGTGTTTAGGAATACGGCCAGATCCAGTGGTATCAGAACAGTAGGACTCACAGAATCAAGGCACATGTGTAAGTCTTCTAGGAGTCAATGTCATCTAGTCATCCTTATTTACTTTAAGCTTTGGCTGAATGACAGAGTCTGTTTTTGTGACTGGAGCTGGAGACAGAGTGTTTAGTTCAGCTGTCATTATTTTCACTTTGCAGCATTGTCATCAAAAACATGGTGGCAATGGTGGCAATGCTGGGAGGACAAGCACTTTGGCTATGTTCTGAGGGAAGCACTACTCTGAAAATGGGAGAGGTTAGGAGGGGTGACCAAAAGGCATTACTCATTCAACACTTGGCAGAAAAACAAATGATTCCATGGATATAGATGAACACTATGGCACTATTTATGATGCCAGTCAGACTGACATCGTAGCAGAAACAGACAGCCAAACAGGAGTTGGCAGTCTCGCTTCCACAAGTATGATGTGACCGCCTTCACAGCAGACAGAAAGTGTATATTTTCTATTGAGGCTTCTGCTGCAGGTTGCAGCGCCAGCATTAATAGAAAATAAATACTTTTAAAACATCCCTGCACTGTGTGGCAGGCACCATGCAGTGCCTGTCACATGGTGAAGGAATGTTTAGGGGGTTGCCCCAGACCTCATAGCAGAGGGATGGGGGAAGGGGGCCCTGCTAGGGGCCCCAAAGTCACTTTCCGACAGCCTTTCCATGTTGAAAAGGTCGACATGGAAAGGTTGTATGAAATGGGCATCATAATCCCGATTTGGGAAATATCTGTCCTTCCGATGCTCCAACAGGCTCCTTGAGCCCATCGGAAGCAGAGCGGAATTCCCCCATGGGTTTCCCCCCAACCGCCTGTATTGTGATTTGGCGGTCAGAATGACATTTATGATGTCGGGCAGAAAGCCTCCGACTAGCTTTCAGCCCAACATCGTAATCAGGCCTAATATTTCTCCAACAAGGTATTTGCAAGTGTAAAGCAGAAGAGTGTATTTATTTATTTCTTCATTTTATGTGGTGCTCATGCATCAAAGGGTATTGTGATAATTTACCGAGGAGTGAGGGCTTTGGAACACCTGGTGGGATACCAGTTCTGAAGCCTAGAATCAAGACAAAGAAAACTTTGCCTGGTCTGAGAAAATTAGGTGATTCATTGTTTGAGTCAGGGAAAATAAAAATGTTGTGACATGGTCACTTAGTTGATTTGTGGTAGGAAGGTGAGGGTATATTTTAGGGTAAAAGGTGAAAAATCTTCTGATTTTGAAAGGTCCAACACTAGTGGGTCTTATGTTTAAGAAATGGTGTGAAGAGAAGGATCTCAATGTTTTGCAGACATTCATGTATGCTGTATGTCAAGAAAAGGAAGAAGAGGAAACTGTCTATAACTGTCAATATTTTTGTGGTAGATATCTGGCTGACCACTTACTGGTGTATGAAAATCCCAATATCCTTTCAAACCAGTGAGTTCATGCAGGGGTTGGAAAAGGCATGTGAGGTAATCAAGCCCTGAGGGCAGGGCAAGACATTTCAAATATTACTTAGATGTATTTTTTAATCTTCATCTTTTAGTGTCTGTTGTTGAAATAGCAGGAAAACCAAATTGGAACTCAACAAGAATAGCCCTTGTAGTGTTTCACAATTTCATTGGACTTGCAAGGACCACCTTTGTTGAAAGCAACTATCAAGTATAGAAGTATGATGAAAGGGGGTTTTACACTTAAATATTAACTCACTAAAATGTTCTGACCAACCATACTGTTGTGCTCAATATATTGTGACTACAGAAATGTTGTGGACTAAAATATCGAAGGTAAGTATGTCATTTTTTAACTGTTTTACAATTATGTTGAAGTTTAAAATATTGCTTGCTTTAATATTGTTTATAACAGTTTGCTATATTTTACAGCTTTATATTTATATTTTATTACATATGTTACTATAAAATAAATAATATTTCTTTAAAAATATCATTGTTATTTATACATTTTCTGGCTCTTATTTTTATTGGCCAATTGATTGCAAAGCATTTTTAACTATATATTAATTCATGTAGATTGATTTGTACATTTGGTTTTGACTTTTTATTTTTGCTTACATGTTTAAAGGTGTGATATATTTTTAAGCATATATTATTTTGTTATTTTGGGATGTTGGGTTTATTGGTTTGTTTAGTGGTTAGGGTTTTATATTAACTATGCATTCATTAATATTAATTGATTATTGTTTCGAATACTTTATATGATTTAATTGCCACTTATTTGTTTGGTTATTAAATGTTGCATTTATATATTAAGTGTTAAATTTGGACTCAGGGGTTTATTGTGGTAATGAGTGGGTAGATTTTGTTAGTATTATACATCATATTATTTACATTGATATGCATTTGTTACAATGTTTTATGATTTGCTGAGTTATGTGTTGCATTTTAAATCCAGAGCGTGGACATTGGTGGTTCCGGTGGCCAGGATTTAAATAAAATAGATAAAAACAGGTTAAATGATTAATGTATAATTTATTTCAATTTTTTTTAATTGGTGAGTAGTTGAAAAACGTATTTTATATCATTTGAAAATATTTTATTATTTTTATATGCTGTGTGGCATTTTGAAGGTTTGGATGTGTTTTTCCACAAATGTATTTTGTAATAGAATGTTAAAAGGAAAGTAATTGTTTTATACAATAATGATATTATAATACAGAGATTTTTTTTAATGTTTGTACATTTTAAGGGTGAGTTAGGTCAATACTGTTTGCTTTAGGATATTTTTAACATGCTTATTGAATGTTTTTATTAATTTATAACATTAAAAAACTGTAATATACTTTGTTGATTGTTTTTTATTTTGATATATTTTCATGGGGAAATAACATTATTTGTCTGTAGGGAACTTGATCCCCATATATTTGCCCTTTCCTCAATGCTTGTGAGACTAAAATTACAATAGTAAATCTGACCCCACCCCCAAGTGTATGTATTTTCCCCCATGTTTGCTAGATTTAAGTCTGAAAAGAAAATGTGACCTCATTCACAAATGTATGCACTTTCCTCAAAGTTTGTGAGACTGGAGTGTGAATGGTGAATCTAACTCTCTCAATATATGCACTTCCCATTTATTTCTTAGACTGAAGTTAGAACAGTATATTTGACCAAGCAGGCAGGAGAGGTCGACCGTCAGCGAGCTTGGCAATATGAATCAGTGTCACACTTGTATGTTCCTCTAAAGTGATAGAACTGGGGGCATATTAGCAAGAACCTCAGTAAAATTATCGCAGTTTTAAAATGGACTCTAAAACGGCGATAATAAGCTTGCTAATATGCGTTATAGAATTCCAATAGAAGCCCAGGTTAGATGTGCAGGACATCTAACCTGGGCTTCTATTGGAATTCAATAACACATATTAGCAAGCCCATTATCGCCGTTTTAGCAGCAGTTTCCTGCCGCTAAAACGGCGATCATTTTACCGAGGTTCTTGCTAATATGTCCCTAGGTTCCCCTGATGTCCTGTGTGTGAACTTAATATTTACCAAGAGAGTTTCCCTATGGGTGTACAATGTATTTTGCAGGACTCTGGAACTTGGACCAATACGACTAAGTGTGCACTCAAAGGGATGTACTGGAGGTATGTAGAAGTGGAAATGAGTAGGATGAGAAGTCTGGGCACCTTGACACTAGCTTTTTTGGAATTTAAGGATTACTTTCTTATGGAAGAGTACATGGATTCCATTGAACCTCAATTGGCAAGAACTCTGTACATCAAATTTCGTTTTGGGATTCTGCCATTGCGCACGTTTAATGCCAACTGGTGGGCCCATTGCAGCAAACCTAATTTGACCTGCCCTTTTTGTCCTCAGGTGGAGGAACGTATCAACCATGTATTATTTTTCTGCCAGCAATATTCAAATAATAGGAAAAAAGGATATTTCCACTTTGTCGGAGTATGGGATTAGAAACTATAGGGTTGCCCCCAGAATGTTTAGATCGGACACAACACCCTTGATTGTGCTAGTTTTGTCCCATTTTCTAATGGGGGTATGGAGAATCAGGCAGAGTAGTGTTGGTCTCTGAGATCCAAATTGTATTGTCTATTGATGCATGTCTTGTTTAAGTTTGTATCCTGACCTCGAATTTATTGATCCTGCTTAATGAGATGGCACTGGTTATAAGTCAATGGCTCTAGCCATACTGCAAACACAAAAACTATGACCTATAAGGATTTTTCGAGTTTTTACACAAGTAATTTTCCAATGATTTTAACAAAGGTCTAAGATTTTTAACAATTTTATTGGTGTTAATGTTGTTATGCTTTTATGTGAACTGTATCCACTTATGCACTTGTATGGCAAATATCAGCAAAATAAAGATTATGATGTTGACCCCTTAATGCATTAACATTGGGGGTCAAATATAATGTTCTACATATGTTAGATTGGACACTAGTGTATTAGAGGAGTTTATTATTTATTCATTATTTTCAATTGGGGTGTTGTTATCATTTTGTATTATTTTAAATGTTTTTAATATATAGTTGGAGTTTATTAAATGTACATGCATATAGTGTAAAGGTATTTAATTTACTTAATTTTTTAAAGTGTGTTTTTTTAAAATCTTTCTCATGCTTTCTAGCCTTTGAAATGTATTAGTTTTAGTGTTTTGTTTTTTAAAGTATTTTAATACTTAAGTAAGTGTAAAGCTTGTCTTTAATATTTTTTACAATTAGCAATGATTATATAGCTTTACATCGTTTTTTATGTAATATAAATAATTCATAAGTTTTTATTTAAAAATAGTATTTATGTTTTAATACACATAGTTCAATTTATAATGAAAATGTTAATGGATTTATGTCATAAGGTTATTTAATTATATATTTATTGATTTCTATTAATCAAAAATCAATGTAGCTATTTTTTAAAGTATCAAAGTTATATATGTTAACTTCTCAATGTGGGGATGAAGACACCCTGTAATGCTCAAAAAATTAACAGTCTTTGTTTGTGATTAGCCCATCCTGCATTAGATTCAAAATCAGTTATCTCAGGAATGATGTCATATCCATGAATCATTCCCCTTCAGTAGGAGGAATTACTTAATTTCCTTAATCAGTGGATTCTAAGCGATGAGTATACTCAAATGTAATTTTTATGTAATATTAAAAATAAATAATTAATATCATTAGTATTTGGATGTCCTCATGACAGTTCAAAAAAGTGAAAGAGGAACTACTTGAATTATTCTCAGCCATAGGTAGTTACAATGAGCTGCATTCTATGTCATCATTTGTTTATTGAATGTGTGCCAATAGACACAGAAACCCACCAGGAGACAGAGCTTGCTGGGCCTGAAGATGATCGCCATCTAGGCAAGCTCCTTCAGTAGTGATTATTATCCTCCATCATCCTAGTGCCAAAATAGTTGGGAGACTGCCAAAACCATCTGTATACAACCCACGGCAATTTGTGTACCTGGCAAGCTGGGAGAGAGAGCTGCTCCTCCATTTTAGGGGGCCTGAGCTGATCCTGGATGGAAGGCCGCATGACTGAGTAGCAAGCGTCCGGTGCGGTCTGCGGCTGGAGGAGGAAAGAGGGGCATTGGCGCAAAGGACTTGGTACCTCAGGGGCTGCTGAGACCTGTTGTGGGACTTATTGAGCAATTGCGACCGGGGCCCACACTGTGGCAGAGAGCAGAAATCTATTAGCCAGCCTAGTGTGATATCACTTGGAAAGCAGTCAGCGCAGACAAGCGTGGCCTGCCTGGCTCTGGAGACTGCAGTGATGCCACGCAAACCTGTGCCTGGTGTCGGAGGCATAACGGGAGCCCTGCGTGAGAATCATGCACCCTGTGCAGGCACAGACTTGGGGGAGAGCGTGTCGAAAAACCTGACCCATTATATTGGAGCAAGCTTGAATGAAGAAATCAGGGGCTCCGTTCCACTGGCTTGCAGCTGCTGCTCGTGCCATCAGATAACATGCACAAGGGTATGGAGACCCCTGGGTCACACAATTGACTGTAGCAGGTGACGGGGTGCCCTACTCCACCGGGGGTGTCCAGCAGTTCATCCTGCTGGGGATAACAGCCTGTAAAACACCTCTGAAGAGAGGAGAAATACTGGTGAGCCTAACCTGGGGCATGCATCTAACAACTGTGCCATAAAGCAGGCTATGCCCCTTATTGCAGTCTATGTTTATGCTTTGTGTGCCCTAAGTTGGCAGAGAATGCCCAGACGTGGGTCCCTTGCTCACTTTGCCACTGGATTCAAGCTAGCCTGGCTGATGACGGCTGATTAGCCAGAAACCGATCCCAGGAGGCTTGTTTCCGGTCCAGGGAAGACATGGCTTGGCAGTTTGGGCTGTACTGTTCTCATGAGGCACAGGGTCAGACTGATTTGCATACGGCAATGTCTTAACTGGGGTGGCGAAGTGAGCTAAAGAATGATGATGAATTAAACCCAGATCAGTTGACTGGGGGTGAGTGCTTGCAATGTTCAACAGCTCCGTCCATCATCCCTTTTGGTTTTGCCTTGTTCGCCCTAAGTTGGCAGGGTATGCCACACGCTTATTGACTTTTGGCTGATGTCATGCATCTTCATACAGTGTGTGCGTGGGTGTGTAGCCTGGGCACGCATATACTTGGATCAAGTCAATAAAACTTTATTCGGACAAATTTTGACCTTAACAGTACATTTACACATGACAAAAAGACAGATAAAACTATACCATACATGGTATTAAAAAGGGCAGATCCAGTATTTCATATGCAATCTCTGTAAATCAGTTTGTACGCCCTAATGTATATTTGTTTTGTCAAGACATGGCTACAGTACAGTCATAGACCTGGATAAAGTGCATTTTATACAGTACCAACACAAATAATACTTCCTAAAGGAATGCTTTTTCCAGTCCTGGTTCAGTGCCTAATCAAAATGTTTCCTTCTGCGTAAGGCCCCTGCTAAGACACTCGCAACCCCATAACATATCAAAGGTGAAGATAGCATTTGTAGATGTATTAAAGCAGGTCTCGCTTGTGCAAAATAGCAGTTTTTTTAAAGTGGTGGGATGTATTTTTTCCCGAGATCACTATAAAAAACACAAAAAACATAACATGCAATAGATCTTGGTCCAAAAAATCATCGCAGGGCTTTAGGAACCCTGGGTAAGAAAAACCCTTGGGGATCGTAAGGCAGGAATAAATTTAATTAAACCTAAATCTAGTTAAAAGAAAACGATGGTGTGGTTTTTTCATAAAAAACAAAAAAGGTTGATCTGGGATCCCTGGACCTATTATTTTATAAATTGTTTTACTGGGGGTTTAATAAGTTCCCTGTTTTCCCTTTCCAACATCCTCTTGGTTCAAAATTGTCCTTTAACATCTTTAAACTCTCCAGGGTGCATCTGTCTGGGATGCGTAAAAAGCTCGGGGCACCCTATTTTCGCTAACTGCTGAGAGATGAAACCTAACCAGGGAATGTCTGCCGCCCTGACTGTCCCATACAATCTTCTAGAATGATTTGATTTAAAGATTAAGTGGGTCTAGACCATGCTTTCAACCACCATAATATGGGGGCCGCTGCTATGCATTCAGAAATATATCCCTGCCCTAAATATTTGTGCACCATAAAAGAGGGGGTACTTGCGGCGACAGATAAAAGTTTCCCCAGATATTTTTCAGCCCATTGAAGGTCACCTGCCTCCTTATAGCCCTAAACATCACAACCAGATGTTGCCATTGGGATACATTTCTCATTGTAGACCTTCAATAGCGGTCATAAAGGTTTACTCCCCAGTCTCCTGGCAAAATCCATTGTTGCTCCTGCTGCTCTAGACAGGGTAATTTTCTTAAGTGTTCTCTGTGCCATCCACGACCCCTTTCATCAAATAAAATACCCAGATAAGGAAATGTTGCGACATTAATCAATTCCCCAATTTTGCATTTGAGCATAAACTTGTCACGCTTTGTATTACCAGTAGACATTATATGGGACTTCGAAAAAATTTATAGAAAGGTCGAGTGAAACCATAAAGTCAATAAAGGTATTTACAAGTCGTTGCAGTCCTACTGGTGTCCTAGCAAGTAAAACTGCATCATCAGCGTATAAAAGAGCAGGAATGAGTTTGGAACCTGCTCTAGGGGTGCCCTCACTAGCAATGAATAAAGTAGCCCCCACATTATTTACGTATAGGGTGAATAAGACCAGGGCCAAAATGCATCTCTGCCTCACCCTCGCTTAACCTCCCACAATTTTGTAAGGGAGCCATTTTCATTGTATCTGGCAGAGGCGGTCAGATTAATGTGGGGCCAGTGCAGGAAAGCCACCAGGTCGGCATCTATACCTATTTCTAAGTAATGAAGGCCATAGCTTTGACCTATTCAATCTATCAAAGACGGATGTTAAGTCCATGAATGCCATGTACAAACGTCCCTTTTTGTCAAGTGTGCATTTGCTAATCAACATGAGTAGATTTATGCATTGGGTTACTGTCCCCATACCTTTTCTAAAACCATATTGTAGATCTAAGATCACATTGCTAGCACCTAACCATGTTCTTAGGCAATCTAAGAACCCCTTCCCCATAATTTTAGCTGCCGAATCCAATAATGAGATTGGGTGATAACACGCAGGATCGTCCCTAGCACTCTTTTTATAGATAGGTTGAATCACCGCTGTGGACCACGATGGCGGAGAGCCAACAGTTGTTGCTGTATTAAAGACCCTCGCTAGGATATCTGCCCATGTCCCTGGATCAGCTTTATAAAGATCCACAGGATTCCCATCAGGCACTGGGGCTTATCGACCTGAAGAGGCCATAATCGCTTCCTGAACTTCATCTACCCAAAGCTTAACGGGTGCGTCCCTGCACTGGGTACCCAAGGGTAACATTTTCTTCTACATCCACATCTTTGTAGATCTGTTCAAAATGGCTACCCCATCTATGGGCAGGGATGTCACAATCTGTTCTCGAGGAGTGATTGTTTAGAAAAAAAGGACTATTTACAATTTTCCAAAATTTGGAGCTATTGGCAAGAACACTAATCTAGTTTAGATCCTCCCATGCCTGTTCCCATATTATATCTTTCCTTTGATTTGAAGCCAGTTTATATGCTTTCCTCCATGTCTTGATCATTTCTAGATTCCTGGATATGTGTTTTAATGCACCCATGAGAGCTTTGTGAGTTTTAGAGCAGTCTACATCATACCACTTTTCCCCTTTAATGTCTCCTACCCTTCCTCGTCCTGTGAGATTTTTTGCAATCCGCTTTGTCAGCTTGCCAAAGGCCTCTATTATCACGCCAGGCTCAGTGTGATTATCAAGACACTGCTCTATGTCTTCTTCACCCTCCAAGTATAACTTGTTTAGAAAAGCCTCCGGCATTATCTTTCCCCCCTGATTTTGCGGACCTGGACTGTTGGTTTAAAATCCCTATTTGAGAGGCTCTTTTTCTCAGCCCCCCGGAAGACCAGCGCCTCCATCATTTCTAGAATCATTGGGTTATGGTCATTATTACAGCTCCAAGAGGAGCTTGCTTTTAGTATATCAGAAAGCAGAGGAGCAGATACCATAATGAAATCTATAGTCGAGAAGCAACCACTACCAATAAAGGAAGGAACAGAATCTAACTCATGCGTGTGCTCAAGACCTTGTAGGTTACTATTAGTAAGTAAGGTCACTAGCAGACAGCCTGGGCCGAATGTTCGAAATGGGCAGATGGAGCCAAAGTATCCGAAGATCCCCTGCCTAGTGTACAATTAGAGGAACAATGATGTACGTGAAAATCCCCCATTATAATAAATTCAAGTAAGAACAACTATCCTCTCCAAAATGTTCCAAAAACCCTCAAGTGCTTGATATCATCTTTCCTAAAAAATTAAAAAAGTTAATTACTTCCAAGGGTGAACACCTGGGGAAAGTTAATTTTACTGCTAACAGGTGGGGCAATGAGCTGGGCAAGCGCTTCATCGTGCAGGCCAATTTAAGTGATATCAAAGTATGAAAGCCTCCCTTAGCATGGTTTCTTGTACTGAGCCAATATGACATGACCTTATTATAGCCAACAACTGTTCATCACCTTTTTTAGCCCTCAAACCTGCAATATTCCAGGACATTAATTTAAAATTCAAAGGGCCCAGTTGGGTAGAAGCAAACTGTAGGGGAACTTTATTAACCTCCCCAGCTAATAGAGGGCACTACTGTCTAAGTCCCTCAATGGGGCAAATCTATTTACGAGGGGAATAGCTGTACTCACTTTCAGATGTTGTAACTCCCTTCCTGATAGAAGACCAAATGTTATACTCTGTGGCCTTTGACGTTGAGCCCCAGTGGGATAGAAGAAATGAAGCGGGTCAACCTTAAATCCAGTTTTTGATTCTTGCCTATACTGGGCATGGATCATAGCTCTTGTATGGGTCGAGTGTATTAAATAGACTACAATACAATCACCCCCCCAATCTTTTTTTTGTAGTGGTCCCCACCCATTCCACTCTTCTACCCATAATAACGTGGGGTGCTATATGACTTCCATTTATCAGTGTGCTATCTAGCCAGTGGGTCACTTTGTGTATCAGATCAACCGTTGACTCCTTAGAACTCCTTTTAACTGGTAGAACACCTGTCAGAACGGTCACTAAAGGAACAGACTCGGGCAGATTTAGATTATCAGTTCTTTCTTCTATGTTTGGAGAAAGAATGGGGGAGGTAGGGCCCCGCAAATCGGTTCTGAAGTTATTCCGGGGGACTATCTTGTCTGCAGCTAACAATTTTTGTGAAGCTACAGCTGTACCTCCTTCCTCCTCAATATTTTTAGATGTTCCCAGGCTCACTTGTGTTCCAATACCTCCTGGTTTTTTATTTTTGTGGCCTAACTCTGGTGGACAATTTCTTGTTGAGGGAGCTATGGGTACTTATCTACCCTGCTGCATGGGCCCTGCTCCCCCAGTCATCTCCACAGTCGTTGTTTCCTGGCTGCAAAATGAATGTCGAGAATCTAACTGATTAGACTGATAAAGCAAAGCTTCTATCTTTGGTAGCTGGGAATTAATGGGAGCCAGGAGCACCTTTAACATATCTTCCATATAGGATAACAAATTTGACAGAATCTGACTCGATACCACGTGATCTGGATCTAGAGCGACTGATGCCTCAGACTTCTTAGGCAACCGCACAGCTATTTTACTCCCTCCTCTTTTCCTTTTGACCCGGGGTTCGGACCTAAATGTAACTTCCGCTTGATTTCCCCACAGTCCATCTGGTAAATCAGAAGCGGTTAACGAAATGAGTACCATCTCACTTTGTGCATCTAATAACAAAGGGTCACATGGGGGTAGTGGGCTCTGTTGATGGTTGATTATTTCCAATGAAAGTCTCCTGTCGGTCAGGGCAATTTAGTGTGCCCCCTCCACCTGACAAACTTGTTGTTAGCTTCCTTTTTACCATTGTCTTCCAACAACTGTTCTATAAGGAACTTTAGCAAAACAGTACCTTAGAAGAAACCTCGTAGAGCAGGAGTTGGAGGGGTGGCTCAGCCCAGCCTCTTCTGGGCTCTGACGGGTGCAGAAGGGCGTGCCTTTGACCCGGGCATGGCCCTGACACAGCGTGGGCACGTCTGTACGTGCATCCAGTGCCGCAGGAGCCCCGAGCAGCTTCATTGTGCCACCTGGCGTGCTGTGCACGCAGGCGGCGGAGGCCGCGAGGAGGGCTGGAGTCCTGCGCCCCCCAGTGATGTCAGTGCATCTTAGTAGCAAAGACGGCTTCCCGCGTCACAGGAGCCCCAAGCTGCTTTAATGAGCCTCCTGACATGCTCTGCACATTGGCAGGGTAGGCGTGGAGGCTGCAAGGAAGGCTGGGTGCTGGAGTCCTGCTCCCCCCAGTGATGTCAGGGCAAATTGGTAGTAAGACGGGCTTCCACGCCGCAGGTGCCCCGAGCTGCTTTAATGCACCTCCTGGCGTGCTGTGCACGTTGGGGGCAGAGACGTGAGGGCCACGAGGAAGGTTGGAGGTTGGATTCCTGCTCCTCCCTAGTGATATCAGTGCAAATTGGTGGTGAAGACGGGCTCCAGCACCGCAGAAGCCCCGAGCTGCTTTAATGCGCCTCCTGGCGCCCTGGGGAACCAGCCTTTACAACGAAGTTTATACCTCGTTGTGCTTTTACCACAAATTTTTTAGTATGCATATTTTTACCACATGCATGCCTTTACAATGCATGCCTTTACCACGCATTTAAGGTAAGTTAAAGGGTGTGGAGGGTCTCCCCCCACAAGTACATTGTTTTTATGTATAAAAACAATGCATGGTAATGGCATGCGTTCTAAAAGCATGTTTGAGGTAATAACATGCCTGGTAAAAAATGTGTGGTAAAGGCATACAATGTGTTTACCTGTAGGACTAGAGCAAAACGGACAGTGGAACCTTCTTTGTACATGCACCTAACCAAGATTACCCCGAAGGTAAATTCCCCTTCTATTCTAAGCCGGGGTTTGTGTGCACTCCAAATAGCCACCCACCATCACAGTGGCAGTTCTACATAGAACATGACATAGTTTCATACATAAGCGCAGATGCACCACATATAGGATTTGTGAGCAATATTTATCACAAACGTATTACAAAGACAATGCAAGTAATGTCCAATTTTTTTGAAAAAATCCACTTTATTGTGTTGCGTGTTTATCTAGGTTCCTGATCGATACTGTGACCTTATGCCCCTATTCGGCTATAAATCCATTTATTCCCTATATTGGCATAACCGTTCAAGTGCGATTTTCTGAAAAGTCATCTCTGGCCTCACACGAACAGAGCCACATTCCAGCATAGTTCTCTCTGCCACTTACTTTGCGACCAATTAGTGCAATGACAGAGCAGTAGTCACTATCTGATATTCCTAGATTAACACTCCGAGTTCTTCAACAAGATAAAAACTCAGCAAGCCTGGAAATCCCCGCTTGCTGTGTTTTGATTAGTAATGGAACTCTAATGAGCAACTGATAACTATCACTTCCTAGTGACATCTTTAATTGACGTCTTATGTCCAGCAAACTTGCGTCAAACCCGGCACCTGTCAGGTATAAATATTACCAACGTTGCCTTAAGCAATGAGAGCTACTGTTGCTGATGCCAGCTGCCTGCAAGACCCCGTGTTGGTAAATCTAGCACTCTGTCGCTGCAGCCTGCTGTCCCTGTGGTGGTGAAGCTGCTGATACCATTATCGCTGCTAAAGCGCGAACTATGGTGCAGTACGCTTAGGAGTTGAACAGCCGTCCTCTGCGAAGACATCCAGCAGATTCCAGCTGCCCGCGGACGCTGTCCCCCCTCCTTCCTCGACGCGCTGAAGAAAAGCCGCTGCCTTTCTCGTGCAGAGAAATCCAGCTCCGGCGTTTCCGGTCCACACTCGCAGGTGACTGGGATATCGAGAGTGACCCCTGAAGGAGATACCAATCCTCCATCATTCTATTCAGAGGTATGGTGTTGACTAAACCCTTAGACGAGAATTCTTGAAACAAACCTTGGCAAAACCAACTTAACTTAAAGCTACTTACTTACTCCCCTTCCACGTGTTAGGCTTAGGTCAGGCACACTGGGGTAGGCTTAGTTAGAAGCACCAGTTGAGTATGTTAGCCTAATGTATATATGACTGTATATATGTTTTATTACTTTTAAACCATTGTATGGCTAAGAAACCATATCAATGCTTTTACAGTTCTATTTCGCAATCCTTATCTTACTGTACGTACTTTTTATAATAACAATTCTTGCAATTGTGGCAATACATTTCTCTTGTACGAGAAGAAAGACTGTTCAATAAATGTTAACCCTTTATTGACAAACGCCCGTCTCTCTGTTCTCTACATCTCGTGAAAGTAAACTGCACTAGACTGACTGAGTGAAATACATGTCTATTGTTTCACACGACCCTAGAGATTGACTCTTGATCTGAGGAGCAAAGTTGTCATGTTGCACGGTTGTTGGAAAACTGAATCCCTTCTTGTCTGTGCCAAGGAAGCTGATCACTTCCTATGCAGAGAAGAAAGTTTCCAGTGACCTCTGAGCTAGTTGGTAACACAACCCAATTAAGTTTAGCATAGTCAGTGGAGGCCTGGAATATCCGCAGTTCCACGTCGATACTACTGTTTATGTTATTCCAATGCGCAGGGCCTAGTGGGAAACTAGGAACTACACTACATGGCGCCCAACGTTTGGTAAGGCGATAAACTAACGCAAGACTTTTAGAGTAACTCAGTCGTGCATATTTCACACCCCTTTCTCCCGTAAATACTCCAATAGACGTCTGGAGTGGGTGAAAGGTTAAAATCCGCCCGACCTTAGTAGGAAGAGATTTCTATGTAAAGCTCTGGTTTATTCAACGTTGAAGGATACAGTGTTCCAAAATATTGTGCACCTAATCTTTGTCTCCTTGGAGACCTACTCTGCAAAGCCTGCATTTATAAAAAATGACAGACAGTGAAGAAGAAAGGGAAGCAGTTAGACTGGCAACCCAACTATTAGAGGAAGACTCGAGTCTCCTACAGACTGACCCGGATGCCATCGACATCCCGGTCCACTTAAGAAAATCTATAACTTTAAAAATTATAGAGAACGGACTGGCACCTCAAGGTGGTACAGTAATTTTCGTGATAGAGGCTCACGAGTATAGGCAGACAGAGGTATTCTATTCATGGATAAACTTTCCAGCGGTAAACGCTAGAACAAAAGAGTTTCACTATTACAAAATAGAGAAACCTCCGGAAGAGTACGCTCCTTTCGAGGAGATTGAAATTCCACTTAAATTTCAAGAGCACCTGCTCTGGTTTAATGGCGCCCTAAAACATACTGATCACATTACCAGGCTCGGTCCACTAGGTAGACCAGGAGCCACGTGGCCGGTTCTAGCCAGCTACACACCACATCCGGACATTGAAAAAATGTCAAAAGAAGATCTCTTAGTTAACATAGGAGAATTAACAAAAGCTTATAGAGAGTTAGTAAAATTATTTATTAAAAATAATTTAAACACTCCTAAAAAGTGCTGGGATGGAAATAAACAATCCACTCCCAAGGAAAAAGTTTTCCAGTCCATAGGAAGGTCTCCTCGACGGAGGGAAAGAACTCCGACTCGAGAACGCCAGTCTCCCCAGAGGGAGCCCTCTGAGAAAAGATATAACCTTAGAAATAGGGATAATCTGAAAAAACCTGATAGATATCAAAGTATTGATACACGTCCCTCTCGATCTTTTCCACAGAATTCGGAAAGAAGAGGACAGTCAGACCAAGGAGAGCACACCAAGTCCAAAGACAAGGAACCTGCTCAAAATAAGAAATCTCAATTTCAGAAAAAGAAGGTAGCCAGTATTAGAGTAATCAACCATGCCGAGAATACTGAGGACACAGTTGAAAAACGGGGAGTGGGCATTGACAATGTTGGACAGTGCAGCAGAAATCAGTATAGCGCGCAAGATCTTGATAAGTCATCTGGAGACAGTGGACACGAATGAATACATTCAAGTTGAAACTGCCGACGCCAGACTTAGCGAGCCCCATAAAATATACGAAATAACATTGCGTATAGAGGGTGATAAGACTAGGAAAATTAAGGGTCTATTTTGGGATAAGCTCTCAAAAGGCTATGATATTCTGTTAGCTGAAAAAGATTGGCCCCCAGAGTTTGTCAGGGAGTGCCCTCGTGGCGAAGAAGTGATTATGCCTGCCTTCTCGAATCACATTCCGATTCACAAAAATATACATATGCAAGGAAATGGGCAGTGGCCCAGGCACCGGCATTATATGAAAATCAGGTAGGATGGGATGAGGATTCACCTCCTCACAAAATCCAATTAAAAAGTGAACCAACTGCCCAACGGCAGTATCCCATAAAGCAAGAAGCTAAAAAACAAGTCAGGGAGATCTTAGATCAACTTGAATACCAGGGGTGATTGAAACATGCACCTCTCAAATGAACAATCCTTTGTTTCCTGTCTCCAAGCCAGACAATTCATATCGTCTAGTTTTGGACTACAGACACCTTAATACATGTTGCAAAACCTTTGCAGTACAAAACTCGCATAGTGCAGCCCTAATGAATAATATAGTTAGGAAAAAATATAAAACAACATTAGACATATCTAATGGTTTCTTTTGTCAAAACATTGCACCAGAAAGCAGATATTTGACCGCTTTCTCTGCATTTGGATCGCAGAAAAAATTCTGTCGACTCCCACAGGGGTTCAAGAACAGCCCAGGACTATTCTCAGCTAGGGTAACAGAGTTACTACAAATCTATGATGATGAAGCATTATCTTACGTAGATGATATTTATCTCACAGACGACGACTTGGATACTCACTTGAAAAGAGTGAACACCATTATACTTGGGTTCGCAGCAGAGGGTTACAAATTCAACTTTAAAAAGTCCCGAATTGCCCATCTGACAGTACTATTTTTAGGGTACGAATTATCAAGTGAAGGGAAAAGCCTAGCGGACAACTTCTTAGAGAAGTGCGCTGTACTCCAAGCTCCAAAAACGCTGAAGAATTTACAATCCATACTAGGTTTTCTGAATTTCGGAAGAACTTACATTCTAAATTACGCAGAGAGGGTTAAACCTCTCTACGAACTAATTAAACCTGATTTTAAACAAATCAATTGGACTCAAAAACACACAGAAATTTTGAGATCACTGCAAACAGACATGTTAGCAAAAACAAAATTGGATACACGTGACAACACGATCGATCTTGTAATCCGAGTCATCCCAGGAAGATGCGGATTCACGTACCTAACCTCTAATGAGGGAGAAAAGGTACCAATCTCAATTAAATCTCACTTGTACACACAAGTAGAAAAAACATTCAGTCCCACAGAAAGAACTGTGAAAGCAGTGCAAATCGCATTAGCAAATGAACGAGAACTAGCACACGGCAAACGGATTAATATCCTTACAGCGGAATCCGCCTTCGAGGCGCTATTCAGCCCAGTAAACCTGCCTACAGTGTCACTGGATCCGAAATGGATACAGTGCATAGATTCTCTAGGAGCGGAAGACGTGAAATACTATTTCGCCCCGCAATTTGAAGACCTGAATGATTTAGAATATGAAGAAGAATATCCTCTGCCAATCGAAATTCAGCCTCTCCCACAATACGCCTGTATAATCTATACAGATAGCTTTGAACAGCATTTCAACGTAGAGAGCAAATCCTACGATGCAGCATGTGCGATTACTAAATGTCGTTGGCTGTGCGGTAAAATTACACCGAAAGTAACAAAAAACGAATCTGTAAGAAACTGTTCGGTTGAAAGAACTGAAATCAGATCTTTAAAGATGGCGCTCGAAAATGCAGAACGTGAATTCCCGACACTTATCGTGTGTGATTCTCATTTTTGCGTCAACTCTTACAACAATAAACTGCAGAGTTGGATCGAAAACGACTACAAAGATGACACAGGTGCCCCAATAAAGCATAAATTGCTCTGAAACGAGGTAGCTCTTTTACACAAAGAACTACAAAAGACTCACGTGATTCACGCACAGAGTCTTCAACGTGATGGCGTTCACGTTGCAGGGAATTCATTGGCTAATACAGCCAAAGCGGAAGCAACTAAACCGGCTTCCGTAGCCACAAAAAAGCGTACAGATAAATACATAGACGGGGAAACCATGCTGGCAGTAAAAACGACCGTAAAAGGCGACTGAGCAGCACTGCCCGTAAACTATCCACTCAATTATGCATACGTAATCGATGCAAACTCCGTTCCTTTTGCTCGAATCCCTGGAGTGGGGGACAGAGTAATTCCAAACAGGAGCAGGAGGGGCTTCCTCTTACTGGAAGCACACATGGGGTTGGGTCTGAGACACCAAACAATCAAAGCCTCTCTGAAAGAATTACAATCAGAGTACTGGTGGCCAGGAATGAGTATAGATATTCAATGTTTTGCTCAAAATTGTGAAAACTGCAACCGAGATCGCAGAAATGAACAGGCCAGTGTAGTTTCAGGATCCCTTCTAGACAGCATAAGGCGGTCTATCTGCGCAATCAAAGAAGAGAAGCGCGTCCCAGTGTACACCATTAAGACGAAAAGCACTTAAAAAATGAGGCCCCCAGCGCTCGGCTGACGCTAGAACGGTTATAAAAGATTTGCGAGTCTATATCGGCATATATGCAATTACCACGTTCCATTCTGACCAGGGTCCTGCTTTTAGCTCTCGAGCTTATAAGGAGGCCATGGCCAGCATGGGAATTGGGTTGCGGTATTCTTGTCCGCCATACCCCGGAAGGGAACAGTGTGGTAGAAAGAAAAAACCGTGACATAAAGCAATCTATAACAGCGAAGGTATTAGTTTCAAGCGCTGGGTGGGTCAAACATTTAATAAGTGTCCAGACTAGTCTTAACAACATGCCAAGAAATTCTCTAAAAGGTTTCAGCCCATACGAACTATTGTTCGGAATTAGAATGCGAGTTCAGGACCTCGATAGTCAGATGTCAGTGGTACAAGAAAAAACAACAGACTTTGACATCAAAGATCGTTTGGCTGTTTTACAGGAACTGAATGAAACAAGAAAATCCTTAAGCAACATAAAGTTAAAGCAACAGCCAAGTACCACTGACGAGGCACCACCCGCAACAGCCCCAGCAAGGCCTGTCTGGATTCCAAAGATTGGGGATCTAGTCAGAGAAAAGATCGCGGTTAAGAAGGAATTTGGGCCTTCTTACAGAAAGAAAGGTAAAGATGCCTTCAAGGGACTTTGTTCAATCTAAGTTTTGTTATTTAAAATTAATATGAGAAGAACCAATTTATCGTCCTTACAATGAGTGAATCAAAACTGATCAAATTGTGTTGTCAACATGAAACATATAAACAAAGACACAGGGTGTATACGAAAAAAGTGTTTTTATCAAATAATTCATTAAGAAAAATCAGCTTCATATACAGACAAATAAGCGAATAAGATTTTAGGACTGTGGGTACACATAAAAATAAATTGCTAAGTGACTCAACAGAACCTAAAAGACACCTATCCCAAAACACATTGAGTAAAACAAAGCAAGGGATGAAGTGCAAAGTCGACGTTTCGGTTTCTTAGCAGTTATTTGATGAAACCATCCTCAGGACTGTAATCAGTTCAGATCTGTATAGAAATATTGTAGTCTGCAAGTTAAAAGATATTTACAGTTACAATATTACATTGGCTATATTCAACACACCCTGGTGACAAAACAATTACACTAAACTGTAGCGACAAAAGACATTATATTTACAACATATACGTGAACATAAAGTTCATGCTTCTAAAGACAATATCACTTTGTGGTTCATTAATTTAAAAGACAACAAGCATTGCATTGGTTTAATCTGTCCACAATAAACATTTACTTCTCATGTTCTATTTGTAGTAAAATCAAAAACATTCTAGAACCATTTTGTGTTCAAACAAACCATTTAACTCTTGGGTTGAAAGACCTATATTACATCAGGGTCATTGTATCCATATCAAACAAATGGGCGCATACATTAAATCATTGCTATGACGACTTCATAGTTGCAAATCTATATGTACAGCATTAATGCGAAATCATTCAGTTAAAGAAATTATATATAGGATGTTATATGAAACCCTTTATGAATCAGTAGTAGGGTCCATCTATTAGTCTAGGTCTGTATGCTTTGTAAATACCGGTTTGCGGATTATCGTCATCCGCAAGAAGATCTTGGAAGGATCACAGTATCCTAGGGACCTGACTGGAAATTAAGAACTTATATTTCAGGGGTCAATGCACATAATACAAGTATTATAATGCCAATAGATTTAAGAAACTTTAGCATCTAATGTGCACCCTTTCTTGTACCCTCTGACAGACACTGCAGGATCTCTGACTGCTCACAGGCTCGTTTAAGCGCAAATTATGTGCATTGACCCCTGATTTGTCTCAGAAATTTGATAATAATTCACCTAACATACACTGGGTAAGATCTACCTCTAAGTAGTAATGGGCTCTCTCCATAAAAACTGAATACATCGTGAAAATATTTACCATTACTTTTTCTAGATGAATTCTACTGTGTATGAATACGTGAACCCTATGTGAGTGAAGTTCAGACGCTACATCCAACTTGGATGAGCGATCTCCGCATTCGATAGGTATGTCCTTTAACATCTAAATAGGTATTTTTCTTGTGACCACTAATACACAGATCTAAAATATAAGTTCTTAATTTCCAGTCAGGTCCCTAGGATACTGTGATCCTTCCAAGATCTTCTTGCGGATGACGATAATCCGCAAACAGGTATTTACAAAGCATACAGACCTAGACTAATAGATGGACCCTACTACTGATTCATAAAGGGTTTCATATAACATCCTATATATAATTTCTTTAACTGAATGATTTCGCATTAATGCTGTACATATAGATTTGCAACTATGAAGTCGTCATAGCAATGATTTAATGTATGCGCCCATTTGTTTGATATGGATACAATGACCCTGATGTAATATAGGTCTTTCAACCCAAGAGTTAAATGGTTTGTTTGAACACAAAATGGTTCTAGAATGTTTTTGATTTTACTACAAATAGAACATGAGAAGTAAATGTTTATTGTGGACAGATTAAACCAATGCAATGCTTGTTGTCTTTTAAATTAATGAACCACAAAGTGATATTGTCTTTAGAAGCATGAACTTTATGTTCACGTATATGTTGTAAATATAATGTCTTTTGTCGCTACAGTTTAGTGTAATTGTTTTGTCACCAGGGTGTGTTGAATATAGCCAATGTAATATTGTAACTGTAAATATCTTTTAACTTGCAGACTACAATATTTCTATACAGATCTGAACTGATTACAGTCCTGAGGATGGTTTCATCAAATAACTGCTAAGAAACCGAAACGTCGACTTTGCACTTCATCCCTTGCTTTGTTTTACTCAATGTGTTTTGGGATAGGTGTCTTTTAGGTTCTGTTGAGTCACTTAGCAATTTATTTTTATGTGTACCCACAGTCCTAAAATCTTATTCGCTTATTTGTCTGTATATGAAGCTGATTTTTCTTAATGAATTATTTGATAAAAACACTTTTTTCGTATACACCCTGTGTCTTTGTTTATATGTTTCATGTTGACAACACAATTTGATCAGTTTTGATTCACTCATTGTAAGGACGATAAATTGGTTCTTCTCATATTAATTTTAAATAACAAAACTTAGATTGAACAAAGTCCCTTGAAGGCATCTTTACCTTTCTATATTTACTTACCCAAGCCCTCAAGGGTATTCCGGGTTGCTCACTTCCTTAATAATTACTTCTTACAGAAAAGCAGTACCTGTCTTGGCAGTCACCGGAACAAGATCAGTTGTGCTACCGCCCCTTGCTGGTAAAAAGGAGAACAGAGTCGTGTCTATCGATCTGGTAAAACCACAAGCATGTGGCCTATAATCAACAGTAGGCCCAGTGGACTCTCAAGAAACAACAGAATACCCAAACTTGCAACAATCCAAGAGGTTCAAACTGAAAGACTAATCACATTCGATCAGCCTGCAGTGCACAATGAAGGACTATGCAATAATGCCATGGAACTCGTGCCTCTTGAGACACAGATTGAAACAGTTCGTCAAGAAACAACACCAGTCTACAATGATGTGGCATCAGAAAGTGCTACCGAGAGACAGATTGAAAGAACAATCCCATCAATTGACAGAACTGCATCTGGTTATATCATCAACTTCGACAACTTCTCTAAAGATCAAAATGACCTCGAAGTGATGCCAGAAACAAAAAAGTATTCTAAAGAAAATACAACAGGACTCTTTCAACAAATCAAAGAATTATATCTGGATTCACCGTTGATTGAGCATTGGATTATTTCAGGGGTATTCATACTCCTACTATGCCTAATTTCAGTTTTAATTTTAGGAAAGTTTATTACAATTGAATGGACACAGCAAGTCAGAACATCAACCTAGTCCTGAAACCACACAGATCATCCCACGTGAAGAAAAGAGAACTGTCAACATTAAATGTCACAGCAATTCCAATACCTGGTGGGGTAGTATGGGAGAAAACAGACTATGAGATCTATGGTCCGGTCGAAATCCTGAAGTATCCTCATCAACTAAAGGTTTCCTTAAGTGACTTTGCAACACCTAGTACATTCTCTGATGATTGGGACTTTAACAGTATTAATGACATGATGTCTGATTTAGTAATGTCAGCTAGATTCACAGATCATGATTATTTACAAGGTTCATCTAGTTATGAGCAGTTATTCTGTTACACCCACTATGGGGATCATTACTTGCATAAATCTGCACAATCATGCCACCAGCTAGTCACACCTGCAAGCTCTATCTGAGTTGCAGGTGTGACTAGCTGGTGGCATGAAAGGTTGTTTGAATTTCCATCACATGCTCCGTGTAAATTAATACCCTGACACAAAAGTATACTGCTTAGTGAATGTTTACAATTTTCACCACTAAGAAATACATTTTTGTCACTGTCACTTTAGCAAGAATGAGTGTATGGTAATTTCCATTCAGATTTTACATATCCTTTACCCAATTGTTCATACCGGCCAGCAGGTATGTACTCAAGGCACTTTTTAAATCGGAAAGTTGTTATCGGAATTGTGATAATTCCGTGTATTATCCATTCAATGACCGGACTCTCTGACATTGTCAATGATAATCTCTCAAGTTTTTCGATGCTCAGGATTGTATAGTCTGCTCCTTTCTGTGCCAAACTGATCTGTTTATCAGTAAGGTTAAAACTGGAAAATAATGATGTCGTGTTGATTAAACGCCAAGGCACATAGCCTGAACGAAGATTTTGCAGCGTCCAGCCTAATTCTATAATAGAGCGTAATTGAGACTGGCCATGTTGTAACATTAGCAAATCTCTGTCTATCACATCAAAGGCAGAGGATACAATATTGTCCAACGAATATATTCTGGAAGACAGAGTCATTAACCCATTGTCTACCACAGAAAGTGATTTTTCCAAATTAATACGATCAATTTCTCATATTTTTTCAGCAGTTTCAATTTGCTTTACTTTCCAAGCCTCGTTGTAAGCAGCATAGATACTGGTCGCTATGAAACGCTTTTGACGCTGTTTGCGTGGTCCAAGAATGAAATCGCGCAAATCAGCACCATCTTTTAGTAAAGACAAGTGTTGCTTAATTTCAGCCAGTGTGGACGAGGTTAGCCATTCAAGGCAGAGTTTCCCTACACTGTATGTTGTTATAATCCCTGGATGTTGTCTCTGGGAGTATCTAGGGTCTAATCTGGTCATTTTTAACCCCTGTGTTTTATTCAGGAATCTATCTTGACAGCTATTTGTGTCTGTAGGCCAGATTAACCACTTTTTCCAATCAGGATGTGTTCTGTTGAAATGTAAAATTTGTGACACGTCTAACTCAATATCAGCGGTTGCATGTTCTGGTATTGGCTTCGGAATAGACGGTGTTTTAAGGTCTTTGATCTTAGCTAGGCCAAGACAAGATGTTTGGTGTATTGTGTCATTTAAAAATAACATTTGTTCTGGTATCATGCAGGTTCTAAATAGTGCTTCTATGCCTTGCACCTGCCAATCTTTTGTACCCCAAATTGTTTTCGTTTCAATATTATTTTTCCAATAATCAAAACCAAATGTCATCATTTTGTCATAAAATGCTTCTGAATATATCAATTTAGAATTTGTCAGCATTGTTTTCATTCCTGTTTTATCTAACAGTTTATAATAAAATGTTTCTGCATCACTGGTGTTAAACCCTGAGAAGTATTTGAACTTCTCAAAAAATGCTTTAGAACTGCTTTTAGGTGGTGTAGAACAATGTTCCCATTGATTATACATAAAAACATTTCTAGGCTGTGCAGATTTATGCAAGTAATGATCCCCATAGTGGGTATAACAGAATAACTGCTCATAACTAGATGAACCTTGTAAATAATCATGATCTGTGAATCTAGCTGACATTACTACATCAGACATCATGTCGTTAATACTGTTAAAGTCCCAATCATCAGAGAATGTACTAGGTGTCACAAAGTCACTTAAGGAAACCTTTAGTTGATGAGGATACTTCAGGATTTCGACCGGACCATAGATCTCATAGTCTCTTTTCTCCCATACTACCCCACCAGGTATTGGAATTGCTGTGACATTTACTGTTGACAGTTCTCTTTTCTTCACGTGGGATGATCTGTGTGGTTTCAGGACTAAGTTGATGTTCTGACTTGCTGTGTCCATTCAATTGTAATGAACTTTCCTAAAATTAAAACTAAAATTAGGCAGAGTAGGAGTATGAATACCCCTGAAATAATCCAATGCTCAATCAACGGTGAATCCAGATATAGTTCTTTGATGTGTTGAAGGAGTCCTGTTGTATTTTCTTTAGAATACATTTTTGTTTCTGGCATCACTTCGGGGTCGTTTAAATCTTCAGAGAAGTTGTCGAAGTTGATGAAATAACCAGAGGCAGTTCTGTCAATTGATGGGATTGTTCTTTCAATCTGTATTTCAGTAGCACTTTCTGATGCCACATCATTGTAAACTGGTGTTGTTTCTTGACGAACTGTTTCAATCTGTGTTTCAAGAGGCACGAGTTCCATGGCATTATTGCATAGTCCTTCATTGTGCACTGCAGGCTGATCGAATGTGATTAGTCTTTCAGTTTGAACCTCTTGGATTGTTGCAAGTTTGGGTATTCTGTTGTTTCTTGGGAGTCCACTGGGCCTACTGTTGATTATAGGCCACATGCTTGTGGTTTTACCAGATCGATAGACACGACTCTGTTCTCCTTTTTACCAGCAAGGGGCGGTAGCACAACTGATCTTGTTCCGGTGACTGCTAAGACAGGTACTGCTTTTCTGTAAGAAGGCCCAAATTCCTTCTTAACCGCGATCTTTTCTCTGACTAGATCCCCAATCTTTGGAATCCAGACAGGCCTTGCTGGGGCTGTTGCGGGTGGTGCCTCGTCAGTGGTACTTGGCTGTTGCTTAAACTTTACGTTGCTTAAGGATTTTCTTGTTTCATTCAGTTCCTGTAAAACAGCCAAACGATCTTTGATGTCAAAGTCTGTTGTTTCTTCTTGTACCACTGACATCTGACTATCGAGGTCCTGAACTCGCATTCTAATTCCGAACAATAGTTCGTATGGGCTGAAACCTTTTAGAGAATTTCTTGGCATGTTGTTAAGACTAGTCTGGACACTTATTAAATGTTTGACCCACCCAGCGCCTGAACCTAATACCTTCGCTGTTATAGATTGCTTTATGTCACGGTTTTTTCTTTCTACCACACTATTCCCTTCGGGGTGCGACGGACAAGAATACCGCAACCCAATTCCCATGCTAGCCATGGCCTCCTTATAGGCTCGAGAGCTGAAAGCAGGACCCTGGTCAGAATGGAACGTGGTAATTGCGTATGTGCCGATATAGACTCGCAAATCTTTTATAACCGTTCTAGCGTCAGCCGAGCACTGGGGGCCTCATTTTTTAAGTGCTTTTCGTCTTAACTGTTAATAGGACGCAGGATGGGGTGTAGGCAGCGTTACGCTCTTTCTGACTGGTAGCCGGTAGCAAGGTTCGCTACTGCGATCCCTATTACAGTTTTCACAGTTGTTTGCATATATTTGGTGTTCTACACTCATTCCCGGCCACCAGAATACTGATTGTAATTCAGTCAGTGATTCCTTGATCTCTCTGTGCCTAAGACCCAAACCCATATGTGCGTCTGCTATTAAAAATATTCTCCTGTTCGTGTTTGGAATTACTCTGTCCCCCCCTCCAGGGATTCGAGCAAAAGGAACGGAGTTTGCATCGATAATTGAGTGGATAGTTTACGGGTAGTGCTGCACAGTCGCCTTTTACGGTCGTTTTTACTGCCAGCATGGTTTCCCCGTCTATGTATTTATCTGTACGCTTTTTTGTGGCTACGGAAGCCGGTTTAGTTGCTTCCGTTGTGGCTGTATTAGCCAATGAATTCCCTGCAACGTGAACGCCATCACGTCGAAGACTCTGTGCGTGAATCACGTGAGTCTTTTGTAGTTCTTTGTGTAAAAGAGCTACCTCGTTCCAGAGCAATTCATGCTTTATTGTGGCACCTGTGTCATCTTTGTAGTCGTTTTCGATCCAACTCTGCAGTTTATTGTTGTAAGAGTTGACGCAAAAATGAGAATCGCACACTATAAGTGTCGGGAATTCACGTTCTGCATTTTCGAGCGCCATCTTTAAAGATCTGATTTCAGTTCTTTGAACCGAACAGTTTCTTACAGATTCAGTTTTTGTTACTTTCGGTCTGAATTTACCGCACAGCCAACGACCTTTTATAATCGCACATGCTGCATCGTAGGATTTTCTCTCTACGTTGAAATGCTGTACAAAGCTATCTGTATAGATTATACAGGCGTATTGTGGGAGAGGCAGAATTTCGATTGGCAGAGGATATTCTTCTTCATACTCTAAATCATTCAGTTCTTCAAATTGCGGGGCGAAATAGTATTTCACGTCTTCCGCACCTAAAGAATCTATACACTGTATCCATATCGGATCCAGTGACACTGTAGGCAGGTTTACCGGGCTGAATAGCGCCTCGAAGGCGGATTCCGCTGTGAGGATATTAATCCGTTTGCCGTGTGCTAGTTCTCGTTCATTTGCTAATGCGATGTGCACTGCTTTCACTGTTCTTTCTGTGTGACTGAATGTTTTTTCTGCTTGTGTGTACAAGTGAGATTTAATTGAAATTGGTACCTTTTCTCCCTCATTAGAGGTTAGGTATGTGAATCTGCATCTTCCTGGGATGACTCGGATTACAAGATCACGTGTGTTGTCACGTGTATCTAATTTTGTTTTTGCTAACATGTCTGTTTGCAGTGATCTCAAAATTTCTGTGTGTTTTTGAGTCCACTGTATTTGTTTAAAATCAGGTTTAATTAGTTCGTAGAGAGGTTTAACCCTCTCCGCGTAATTAAGAATGTAAGTTCTTCCGAAATTCAGAAAACCTAGAATGGATTGTAAATTCTTCAGCGTTTTTGGAGCTTGGAGTACAGCGCACTTCTCTAAGAAGTTGTCCGCTAGGCTTTTCCCTTCACTTGATAATTCGTACCCTAAAAATAGTACTGTCAGATGGGCAATTCGGGACTTTTTAAAGTTGAATTTGTAACCCTCTGCTGCGAACCCAAGTATAATGGTGTTCACTCTTTTCAAGTGAGTATCCAAGTCGTCGTCTGTGAGATAAATATCATCTACGTAAGATAATGCTTCATCATCATAGATTTGTAGTAACTCTGTTACCCTAGCTGAGAATAGTCCTGGGCTGTTCTTGAACCCCTGTGGGAGACGACAGAATTTTTTCTGCGACCCAAATGCAGAGAAAGCGGTCAAATATCTGCTTTCTGGTGCAATGTTTTGACAAAAGAAACCATTAGAAATGTCTAATGTCGTTTTATATTTTTTCCTAACTATGTTATTCATTAGGGCTGCACTATGCGAGTTTTGTACTGCAAAGGTTTTGCAACATGTATTAAGGTGTCTGTAGTCCAAAACTAGACGATATGAATTGTCTGGCTTGGAGACAGGAAACAAAGGATTGTTCATTTGAGAGGTGCATGTTTCAATCACCCCCTGATATTCAAGTTGATCTAAGATCTCCCTGACTTGTTTTTTAGCTTCTTGCTTTATGGGATACTGCCGTTGGGCAGTTGGTTCACTTTTTAATTGGATTTTGTGAGGAGGTGAATCATCATCCCATCCTACATGATTTTTATATAATGCAGGTGCCTGGGCCACTGCCCATTTCCTTGCATATGTATATTTTTTGTGAATCGGAATGTGATTCGAGAAGGCAGGCATAATCACCTCTTCGCCACGAGGGCACTCCCTGACAAACTCTGGGGGCCAATCTTTTTCAGCTAACAGAATATCATAGCCTTTTGAGAGCTTATCCCAAAATAGACCCTTAATTTTCCTAGTCTTATCACCCTCTATACGCAATGTTATTTCGTATATTTTATGGGGCTCGCTAAGTCTGGCGTAGGCAGTTTCAACTTCAATGAATTCATTCGTGTCCACTGTCTCCAGATGACTCATCAAGATCTTGCGCACTATACTGATTTCTGCTGCACTGTCCAACATTGTCAATGCCCACTCCCCGTTTTTCAACTGTGTCCTCAGTATTCTCGGCATGGTTGATTACTCTAATACTGGCTACCTTCTTTTTCTGAAATTGAGATTTCTTATTTTGAGCAGGTTCCTTGTCTTTGGACTTGGTGTGCTCTCCTGGGTCTGACCGTCCTCTTCTTTCCGAATTCTGTGGAAAAGATCGAGAGGGACGTGTATCAATACTTTGATATCTATCAGGTTTTTTCAGATTATCCCTATTTCTAAGGTTATATCTTTTCTCAGAGGGCTCCCTCTGGGGAGACTGGCGTTCTCGAGTCGAAGTTCTTTCCCTCCGTCGAGGAGACCTTCCTCTGGACTGGAAAACTTTTTCCTTGGAGTGGATTGTTTATTTCCATCCCAGCTCTTTTTAGGAGTGTTTAAATAATTTTTAATAAATAATTTTTCAGGATTTTCGAGCAGTTGGGGCTTTACCGGTTTCCCACCCAAGCTGTCTCTACCTAATTCTTCATAGCATTTTTCTATGATTTTTGCAAGCTCAACAGGATCTTTTATATCTGTTTCCTTCAACTTCTGGCGGATCGCCACAGATGCTGCTTCTCCTTTAATGTTGGCTAATAATATAGCCGTGACCTGCTTGAAGTCTTTCAGTAATTTCATACCTAGATTTAAAGCGGGCTCTGGACCGAATTCATTTGGAATCTGTTTTAGCACTTCTGGTATTACCGCCATAGACGGAACACCGTGTGTTTTTGTGTAAATGGAAGCAAAGACTGTACCCCAAGTGTCACAGTCCTCCACGTGTGGTGCGATTCCCATAGGAAGGCAGATGGTCAAGATTCTGTGTTTCTCAATAAGGGTAGTATCAGGAAATACTGCCTCTATTTGAGTGATTTTCTGTGCTAACCAGAAAGGAATTTGTTCCCGTTTTACGGGTGTTTTACCAAGACATGACTGTATGTTCTGTGGTGTAATTTTATTTGTGTTCCCCTGATGAGGGGTCAGCTGTGGTGTATTAACAGCTGGCTGGACTGTTGCAGTCCGCATTACATATTGGACTAATTGCCTATGTATTTTTATTAATGTGTTTAACTGTACTAACAGCACTTCTCTAGACATTTTTATAATGTCAGGATGTGGTGTGTAGCTGGCTAGAACCGGCCACGTGGCTCCTGGTCTACCTAGTGGACCGAGCCTGGTAATGTGATCATTATGTTTTAGGGCGCCATTAAACCAGAGCAGGTGCTCTTGAAATTTAAGTGGAATTTCAATTTCCTCGAAAGGAGCGTACTCTTCCGGAGGTTTCTCTATTTTGTAATAGTGAAACTCTTTTGTTATAGCGTTTACCGCTGGAAAGTTTATCTATGAATAGAATACCTCTGTCTGCCGATATTCGTGTGCCTCTATCACGAAAATTACTGTACCACCTTGAGGTGTCAGTCCGTTATCTATAAGTTTTAATGTTATAGATCTTCTTAAGTGGACCGGGATGATAATAGCATCCGGGTCTGCCTGTAGGAGACTTGAGTCCTCCTCTATTAGTATGGAAGCCAGCCTAGCTGCTTCCCTTTCTTCTTCACTGTCTGACATTTAAAAAAAAATGCAGGCTTTGCAGAGTAGGTCTCCAAGGAGACAAAGATTAGGTGCACAATATTTTGGAACACTGTATCCTTCAACGTTGAATAAACCAGAGCTTTACATAGGAATCTCTTCCTACTAAGGTCGGGCGGATTTTAACCTTTCACCCACTCCAGACGTCTATTGGAGTATTTACGGGAGAAAGGGGTGTGAAATATGCACGACTGAGTTACTCTAAAAGTCTTGCGTTAGTTTATCGCCTTACCAAACGTTGGGCGCCATGTAGTGTAGTTCCTAGTTTCCCACTAGGCCCTGCGCATTGGAATAACATAAACAGTAGTATCGACGTGGAACTGCGGATATTCCAGGCCTCCACTGACTATGCTAAACTTAATTGGGTTGTGTTACCAACTAGCTCAGAGGTCACTGGAAACTTTCTTCTCTGCATAGGAAGTGATCAGCTTCCTTGGCACAGACAAGAAGGGATTCAGCTTTCCAACAACCGTGCAACATGACAACTTTGCTCCTCAGATCAAGAGTCAATCTCTAGGGTCGTGTGAAACAATAGACATGTATTTCACTCAGTCAGTCTAGTGCAGTTTACTTTCACGAGATGTAGAGAATAGAGAGACGGGCGTTTGTCAATAAAGGGTTAACATTTATTGAACAGTCTTGCTTCTCGTACAAGAGAAATGTATTGCCACAATTGCAATAATTGTTATTATAAAAAGTACGTACAGTAAGATAAGTATTGCGAAATAGAACTGTAAAAGCATTGATATGGTTTCTTAGCCATACAATGGTTTAAAATTAATAAAACATATATACAGTCATATATACATTAGGCTAACATACTCAACTGGTGCTTCTAACTAAGCCTACCCCAGTGTACCTGACCTAAGCCTAACACGTGAAAGGGGAGTAAGTAAGTAGCTTTAAGTTAAGTTGGTTTTGCCAAGGTTTGTTTCAAGAATTCTCGTCTAAGGGTTTAGTCAACACCATACCTCTGAATAGAATGATGGAGGATTGGTATCTCCTTCAGGGGTCTCTCTCGATATCCCAGTCACCCGCGAGGGTAGACCAGAAGCGCCGGAGCTGGATTTCTCTGCAGGAGAAAGGCAGCGGCTTCTCTTCAGCGCGTCGAGGAAGGAGGGGGGACAGCGTCCGCGGGCAGCTGGAATCTGCTGGATGTCTTCGCAGAGGACGGCTGTTCAGCTCCTTAAGCGTACTGCACCATAGTTCGCGCTTTAGCAGCGATAATGGTATCAGCAGCTTCACCACCACAGGGACAGCAGGCTGCAGCGACAGAGTGCTAGATTTACCAACACGGGGTCTTGCAGGCAGCTGGCATCAGCAACAGTAGCTCCCATTGCTTAAGGCAACGTTGGTAATATTTATACCTGACAGGTGCCGGGTTTGACGCAAGTTTGCTGGACATAAGACGTCAATTAAAGATGTCACTAGGAAGTGATAGTTATCAGTTGCTCATTAGAGTTCCATTACTATTCAAAACATAGCAAGCGGGGATTTCCAGGTTTGCTGAGTTTTTATCTTGTTGAAGAACTCGGAGTGTTATCTAGGAATATCAGATAGTGACTACTGCTCTGTCATTGCACTAATTGGTCGCAAAGGAAGTGGCAGAGAGAACTATGCTGGAATGTGGCTCTGTTCGTGTGAGGCCAGAGATGACTTTTCAGAAAATCGCACTTGAACGGTTATGCCAATATAGGGAATAAATGGATTTATAGCCGAATAGGGGCATAAGGTCACAGTATCGATCAGGAACCTAGATAAACACGCAACAAGATGTTGTGGCCTCGTGCCAGTGAAAAGTTATCTAGTAGAAGTAACATCCATGGTCAAATGCTGTATGCAAGCATTGTTTCCGAGTGGGCCTGCAGACATAGTGACTCCCATCTGGCCTCGTCTGAATCTCTATTCTATACGAATTGATACATTAAGCAAAATGAAATCTGTACTTTTACAGACAACAGTGCCTATAACGTCATCTAAAGAGACGTATGATCTTCTAGTTGCAAGGACAGCTACTGAAGTTCATGACCTTTTATCAACAAATTGCCCCGTGCATTTCGTAGAAATGTTCAGCCAACTCCTTAACATGTCTAGTGCAACAAGCATCCCAGGCATATTTAAGACAGTCTTTACGGGACTGCTAACACCCTTCCAGGCAATTTTGGGAATCTTTCCTAATTTTGTACACTCTATTTTTGGCGGCATACCATTATTTTTGGGACTCGTCGCAGGAATTTTATTTTTGACCCTCCTGCTTCGTTATGGCAAGCCTCGGCTCAGACATAGCTCCCATGGGAATGGAAGAGACAATCCTAGCAATGCGCTAACGGGACAGGATAACTAACGTCCTTGGATTGGCCAGGCTGAGAGATCTAAACATGACCTGGTTCCTTTCATTCAGACCGATATGGCAAAATTGCATTTTACCTGTGCTACGGTGTATGCTTTGCGGCGATGAATGCGTGTTGGACATCTGTCTTTCACTTCCATCAGCAGTACCAATGGACGTCGATACTTTGCTCAGTCCAATAACGGCTCACGCATTGTGTTGTCCCCAGCGGCTACCAATCCTGATGACGGCATTCGTGGAGACTCCTGTGCTACAGCCAAGTGGTAACAGTGGAGCGAGTGACAAAAGCAACATTATCCAGGTACAACGTTCTGTGAGCATTGCTGGTCCCGACTATGATGACAGCAATCATTCTCACACCTGCCAAGTTACAGCGCTATCTAATTTGGTTGAACTATCACCTGAATTTGTAGACCAATTCTTTGAGAGCCTGTCTGATACGATGTTCTCACCCGTAAAGAAACAATAACTTTTAGAAGCTTTCCGACACACAGCGTTCCCATGAACTCTGAATTCGGCCTTCAGTTTTGATCAACAAAAACTGCCAAGAGCTTTGGAAATCTATTTTCTTTGAATTGGACAATTTTTTCTAATATTGACCTCTTTTTTTTTGGCACGAACAATTCTTTGCTTAACGTAAAAACTATTCTTAGAGAACAGAAGCTTCACACTTCTATTTCTAAACACATCTAGAGACATAACAACATTACACCAGCCTCTAGCACACATGTTATTACAATGCATTTTTATGTGATGATTTATCTCGCTTTTCTTCTGTCAGAGATACTTCATGTGTAATTCCTTTTGCATAATCGTTCATTGATTTCATATGCAATAATTTTTTGAATGATTACTATGCTTTAAAAAACGTACAGTACCTAAATTCATGTATTACAAGTACGCCGATTTCGAATGCATTTATGTATTTTGGGGTGGGCAATGTTACACATGCATCTAATTGCTTTAGTTTTAGTAATTTTGATGGACATTAACCCGTGGAGTGGGTGTTGCGTGTTTATCTAGGTTCCTGATCGATACTGTGACCCTATGCCCCTATTCGGCTATAAATCCATTTATTCCCTATATTGGCATAACCGTTCAAGTGCGATTTTCTGAAAAGTCATCTCTGGCCTCACACGAACAGAGCCACATTCCAGCATAGTTCTCTCTGCCACTTCCTTTGCGACCAATTAGTGCAAAAACAGAGGAGTAGTCACTATCTGATATTCCTAGATTAACACTCCGAGTTCTTCAACAAGATAAAAACTCAGCAAACCTGGAAATCCCCGCTTGCTGTGTTTTGATTAGTAATGGAACTCTAATGAGCAACTGATAACTATCACTTCCTAGTGACATCTTTAATTGACGTCTTATGTCCAGCAAACTTGCGTCAAACCCGGCACCTGTCAGGAATAAATATTACCAACGTTGCCTTAAGCAATGAGAGCTACTGTTGCTGATGCCAGCTGCCTGCAAGACCCCGTGTTGGTAAATCTAGCACTCTGTCGCTGCAGCCTGCTGTCCCTGTGGTGGTGAAGCTGCTGATACCATTATCGCTGCTAAAGCGCGAACTATGGTGCAGTACGCTTAGGAGTTGAACAGCCGTCCTCTGCGAAGACATCCAGCAGATTCCAGCTGCCCGCGGACGCTGTCCTCCCTCTTCCTCGACGCGCTGAAGAAAAGCCGCTGCCTTTCTCGTGCAGAGAAATCCAGCTCCGGCGTTTCCGGTCCACCCTCGCAGGTGACTGGGATATCGAGAGTGACCCCTGAAAGAGATACCAATCCTCCATCATTCTATTCAGAGGTATGGTGTTGACTAAACCCTTAGACGAGAATTCTTGAAACAAACCTTGGCAAAACCAACTTAACTTAAAGCTACTTACTTACTCCCCTTCCACGTGTTAGGCTTAGGTCAGGCACACTGGGGTAGGCTTAGTTAGAAGCACCAGTTGAGTATGTTAGCCTAATGTATATATGACTGTATATATGTTTTATTACTTTTAAACCATTGTATGGCTAAGAAACCATATCAATGCTTTTACAGTTCTATTTCGCAATCCTTATCTTACTGTACGTACTTTTTATAATAACAATTCTTGCAATTGTGGCAATACATTTCTCTTGTACGAAAAGAAAGACTGTTCAATAAATGTTAACCCTTTATTAACAAACGCCCGTCTCTCTGTTCTCTACATCTCGTGAAAGTAAACTGCACTAGACTGACTGAGTGAAATACATGTCTATTGTTTCACACGACCCTAGAGATTGACTCTTGATCTGAGGAGCAAAGTTGTCATGTTGCACGGTTGTTGGAAAACTGAATCCCTTCTTGTCTGTGCCAAGGAAGCTGATCACTTCCTATGCAGAGAAGAAAGTTTCCAGTGACCTCTGAGCTAGTTGGTAACACAACCCAATTAAGTTTAGCATAGTCAGTGGAGGCCTGGAATATCCGCAGTTCCACGTCGATACTACTGTTTATGTTATTCCAATGCGCAGGGCCTAGTGGGAAACTAGGAACTACACTACAATTGTTCCATTTATGTTCAAGAACTGCCGACGCGTTTCGTCCCCAGCGGGACTTCTTCAGGGCGTGACAGATGAATATGAGTGAAGTAGCTGGTCATGTAAGACAAAAGGTAGTAGAAGTTGTTGGTGGAAATGATAATGTCCATACCAATCCAGATTGTGAAAAACGTCACTCACAACTGTATGGATGTGGTGAGATATATATGATCACTTTTTTGAAGGAGACAAGATCCCTGGTCAAGGATATTGAAGGGTAGGCTGTGATGAAGACCCAGGTCACCTCGAAGGCCAAACATTGAATTCTATCTGCAGACTAGGCACCTTCCAAATGGTGTGCCCCTTAAATCCTGGTATCCAAAGATGTTGGTCACATCGACATTTTTAGTTGAGACCTGGAGCCTTCCCTCTGACCATGACCGATTCGCGGGAGCGCGGAGTGTGCTTCGATCAGTCTCCTCAGAAATTAGACGTTCCTCCAGTCCGTATAGCACCTGGCATGCGTTCTAAAAGCATGTTTGAGGTAATAACATGCGTGGTAAAAAATGTGTGGTAAAGGCATACAATGTGTTTACCTGTGTTGTACCATTATACACCCGTCACAATGTGAACGTTGACGGCGGAGGCGTAGGGGCCGCGAGGAAGGCTGGGGGCTGAAGTCCTGCTCCCCCCAGTGATGTCAGTGCAAATTTGTGGCGAAGACAGGAAAACTTGGAGCACACGCCAGTCTTTCTTGAGCTGGAGTTACATAGCCCACTCCCAGCTGTATTCAATTGGTGGTTGCCAAGTACTCCTTACTGGATGTGGTGTTTCAAGAGGATAGTACTCAGACAATAGATAACTTCTTCCATTTTAATATTGGCTTTGTATCCCAATTTTCATTGGTCTGGGAGACATTTAAAGTCTATATTAAAGGAGTCACTATTTCTCCCTGTGAGGTAGGTTGGCGAGGTTGGTGACATAAATTGGAGATATAGAGCAGGGACATTGGGAGATGACAGACCCCAGGTATTGGATGATATTCAGGCCAAGTTGGAAGACTATCTCGACACTGCATAGAGTGAACTCAATCATTCAGGGAAGTACGCAATGGCACAAGCTTACAGGAAGGGGGAGAGGCCAGGTGCCACCCTGGTGGCACTTCTATGCCCCAGACGAGAGGGTGATGCAATTTTGACATTATGATATGAGCAGGGAGCCCTGGTACTATGAGGACTTATATACCTGGAGATCTACGCAGGAGTAGGTAATCATAGTGGGTTACCTTATGCATAATGCTATGAAATGTCTCTCAATGGAGCGCAGGGAACACCTTATGACCCCTTTATGCCAAGCCGAGGTATTGACAGCTCTAAAAGATATGCCTTTTGGCAAGGCACCAGGAACAGATGAGTTAACAGTAGCCTTTTCCAAGGCTTTCCAAAGTATGTTAAGTCCTCACCTAATAACTCTCTATGAGGAAATGGTAGAGTACAGTTGCATGCGACTCTCAAAACATGAAGCACTTTTGGTCACCCTCTTAAAGCCTGGAAAACCAGCTGACAGTTGTCCGATTTACAGACCGCTGCCGCTATTAAATGCTAACACCAAAATATACACTAAGGTATTGGACAACAGAGTGGAACCCTTGCTCCTAGGCATACTGGGCCCTGAACAACCTGGGTTTATATCAGGTAGAACAATATCATACAACCTCAGAACCATTTTCGGTGTGATCATGCGTGTGGACCCGGGGGTGAAAGCAGCAGCTGTGTTCTTTGATGTCAAAAATGCATCTGATTCAGTGTAATGATGCTTCATGTTAGTTACCTCACTGAGGCGTATTGGTGTGGGAGAAGTCTTTTTGCCCTTATTTCAGGTACTTTATACCAGACCAATGGTGCATGAACGAATAAACTGTAAAGTCACAGACCATATAGTCTTTAAAAGAGGAACTAGGCAGAGGTGACCCCTGTCACCGTTGCTATATGCTCTGGTGGCAGAACCACTAACCGGAGCTCTCAGAGAATATCATGCCCATAGAGGCTTACAATATCCACATTATATTCTAGAAATTTCAGTTTACGTGGATGACACTCTTTTATATGTACGCCACCCAGAGTTCTCTTCCTCAGATGCTGTTTGCAAAGCCCACTCAGCGATATGATGTTCTTGACCCTTTAAATATGGTGGCATATTCTTGGCTTAGGCTATTGGAAAGACAGTCCGGTTCCCTCCTTTACTCGCCCTGTATCCCATTGGGGAATTTAACAGGATTTCCCCTAGGACTGGAAAGAAGCTCTGCGAGTGCACGACAGGAAGTGGGGCTAAACAGCATGGGAGATTGTTTCTCGGTGGGTGCAATGTATACCTGGAACCAAGTTAGAGGGCAGGACGCTGAACCATCCACGCTTGCACAGTTTCACTATTTTAGAGCCTGACACATTAGGTGTACTGTAGTAGAGGAGGACCTACTTGAACCCCTCGAATGGCCAGCATTAACATATCTGCTGCAAACGAACACACTGCAATGCCTTATAGCTAAGCTTATGCATTTGCTCAGGAGGCTCACAATCCTGGGATCACAAAGGTCAGACTGGAATGGCAAAGGGAGATGGATGTCACTTTCAGTGAAAATCAATTGACATACTGTTGTTCTGTGGTGGGTTCTGTTTCTTTAAATGTAAGACATAAGTTGATCCATTTCAAGTATATTAAAAGAGTGTATTACACAACGGCTCGGTATTGCTAAGGATTACAGGACAATGCAAATTGTACCCGTTGTGGGGCAAACGATGCAGAGTTTGCACATGTGGCATGGTTATGCCTGGATGTTCAGTGGTTCTGGCAGGTGGTACAAGCGGATTGTGAGGAGATAATAGGAGAGAACAAGGAGATGACGCCTTTACTTGCCTTACTGAGTTATGATAAAGAGATACCAGCTGTACATGGTGCCTGGTGGTTATAGGCTTGCTGTTAGCAAGGCGCACAATAGCAATGAGTTTTGCATGTGGTCCTCTCCTGACACTAAAGTAATTGCATACAGACACAACATACTGCAATACACAGTCTGATGTTTACTGTGAAATATTACCATGTGAGGTGCTTACCAGGCCTCCGTGGCACACATTGGGGCAGATACAGGGTCTAGGGTGGAGGAAAGCGTACTGGTGACTAGTTCATAGCATAATGTGTGGAATTAAACCAACCAAGAGAAGTACCTCTGATATGAGACATAACAGGAGGACACTGCTGCTGATGGAATGTAGGACCAAGAGACTGCAGTTAAGGGGAATTTGTGCCAAGTCGATTGCTGAAGCTGACCAAGAAAAAACAGCATCTGGTGACTAAGCCCAATGTCCGCACATCTATCTATAGTCGTTGGCTGTAATGTAAACACTTAGTGATGCTATTGAGCTAAGTGCCGAGTCATCTTTGGTACAAATTAACTGCACCTTGAAAACAAAGTGCAGACCCAATGTCTAAGAAGAGATACACTCAAGCACACACAATCCAGTTTGCAAAGGTAGATCTCTTCTTTGTAAGGTTCTGTTGTAGTGATCAAATCCAGCTCACATAGGTCAAATTCTTCCATGTCGTTTTTTACTTCAAAAGCAAATTTTCATACAGTATTGTACATCAAACACCACAGCCGACACGTGTTTCATCCTCCTGGACTTTTCAAGGCTGCAAGACCATATTACACTAATATTAACAATGTTGTTATTTCTTGCTTACAGCTTAGAAGGGTGTCCCCATCACCACTTACACCCGGTTGTGAAAAAAGAAATATATGTATAGTGTGTATGTGAGAAGGGCAAGAGCTTGAAGAGTCAGCACTCATTATTTGATTTTAGGACTTCCAGTACTTATATAGTGATTATATTATAGAATTGACCCAGTGCCTGCACATAAGTTGTGTTTAAAGCAATATAATAGGAGTGGTGTCCATAAAATGAAACCATGCTTACTAAAAATTGCATAGTGCCCACATTTGATCTATCACCAAACTGGCATAGGAAATATGATAATGTGTCATACCTGTAAACACGTCCATTCTATTCTTGTAGTACAGTACAAAATGGCGCCAGTGGAAACAATATTAATGAAAAAACACATTATAACATCACCTGTTAAATTAATTCCAAACAATTTTCAGTATAATAAACATAATTAATCATGTGAAGCATGGAGACTCATGTTCACAGAAATCATGTTTTTATGCACTTTTTTAAGCAAAAGGTGCCCCAAAGGGAAGGGAAGGTTAAGTGTAACAATGTCCAAGTGTGAGGGTAAGTGAGACAAGGAGGGCAGTGAACAATATATACATCAGAATAGTGAAAAATGCTAATCCAACCTATGACAAAAGGTCAATCTATTTACAACACCATGATAATGGGACACATGAGGAACAAATCACCGTTGTCCACACTGGGAAACATAAAGTGAAGCAGTTGACGTTTCGAGCCTGGGATAATATGCAGATAATTGGAGGTTTTACAGTACGGTCTTCATCAGGACCAAGGCAGGGACACCTATGAATAATTAATGGGACCTTGATTATGTAAAGGTGAGGAAACATGAATGATTTTTTTTTTACATTGATCTGGAGCATAGACAATTACCCTTAGGTCACCGGTGCATGCAGTGGCGAGGTTGGAAATGGATGGGCCCTCAGTCTCCAGAGTCAGAAAGGGACGTGGCTTTGTCACAGAAAATACAATTTGCAAGAATCTGCACCAGTAGTATGTGGGGCAACTGAAAAGGTAAATACTCATTGATCTACAATGGTCCCCATAACCAAGAATCTCGCACTTGCTTCTTCAGTTGTTCCTATGTAAGTTCAATATTTTCGCAATCGTGGGCTTGCAAAGTCAAAAGCCCCAAAAATCTAAAATGGGACATGAGAGGACGAAATAATAAACCTCCACCACAGCAAACAAGACTGCAACCAAGTTCTGAGAGACCAGGATGGGGGACGATAAACATACCTACAGTTTAGATGTATTTTCCTTTCACAGGACTGTGATTGGTACACTGAGCTCAACACTGGTTAAATACCAGCTCAGTCGGTCGGAAAGCGTGCACTCGCCACGCTCGGGTGAGCCTCAGCTGAGTGCTGCTCCCCTGGGACCGAGCGGGTGAAAGACCCTGCGTGTCTTGCGCAAGGGCCATCAACTGGTCAGGGGGAAAAGGAAACCCAGTATAGACTTACTAAGAAAGTGGGAAGCCACGTAAACATTACAAGAGGCATTGCAAAACAGTGGAAATGAGCAAACTACATGAGGACTCGTGATTCTTGTAAAATGATTAGCATGCGGACACATTATTCTTTTTGCGACACGTGGGAAACAAAAGGGTTATAACATCATCCCACACTTGTCTCACTATGGCATGTATTAAGGTACAAAAAATGACACAACATGGTTGCGGTTCACAGTACTCGTCCAACCATTGCATGTGTATTGGAATACAAGTAAATGTGTTTAGACATGTGAAAATGTAAAATGGGCACCCACTCGGTCATAGAAAATATCGTTCTTCATGAATTCTATGTACATTCATTGGGAAAGGTAGGGAATGTACGTCCCTCATTAAGTGTACACAAATTTAACAATAGCAATATACACAGTTCAATGTCAAGGAAACTGGAAGAATGATCATTACAACAGATTGCTAACTTTCTTCTGGTAACCAAGATGTGACGTAATATAGAGTCTGTAGATAAGTCATTAAAACAAAGCCAAAGTAAAGGCTAACCTGAAGCACTGGGAGCAGCAAACTTTGCACTTAGGGCCTCAATGAAGGACCGTTATCTTTTTAGAAGCGCTTTACTTTGGCTTCTACCTATCTACTGTAACGGGTTTGTCTAACTCAACTATACTGGTAAACATACATAGTTCATTATAATTCATGGATTCAGAATTTCTTTGCACTCCTTGAACTACGTATTGGAGAAACATAAGGGTGCTTACGTTGTTTCTTCCGCGTACTGATTTTGAATTAGGCCTTGAGAAGTCATCTATCGACAAAACACGTGTTGGCTGTTTACTTGCTACAACGACGTGTCAACATTTCACAACACTGATTCTCCTATAATCAAGCTCTTGCTTCACTAACTGTGATAGTTACTGCTCTTTTTTGAATATTAAATACTTTACTGACTATTGCTGGTCAGTTGGAACTTTCTGTTGTGCTCTGTCATTCGAATTTTCATCAGTGATGTGCATGAGAAATTCTTTCTCTACACACTGGGTATGCACGGGGTTTACTTTGAGCACACTATATTACATATTGTGATTTACATGTGCAAACTGGACAGAGGTGCTGACTGTTTTCTTTAAGACCAATGCCATCTTTTGTATATTATGCAGATCAATGATTATTGATCTTTTCTGTTGCACTACATACTACTGGTGCTGATTCTTGCTTAATTGTATTTTCAGTAACAAAACCACATCCATTTCTGACTCTGGAGCCTGAGGGCCAATCCATTTCCAAGCTCGCCAATGCACACACCAGTGGCCTAAGGGTAATTGTCTATGCCCATGCCCAATGTAAAAAAAATCATTCATGTTTCCTCACCTGTACATAATCATGGACCCATTAATTATTCGTAGGTGTCCCACTCTTGGTCCGGATGAAGACCCTACTGTAAAAACTAGTTTCTCATGTGTTCCATTATCATGGTGTTGTAAATAGATTGGCCTTTTGTCACATGCCGGATTGGCTTTTTTCACTATTTTGATGTATATATTGTTCACTGCCCTCCTTGTCTCACTTACCCTCACACATTCACATTGCTGCACTTACCCTTCACTTCCCATTGGGGTACCTTTTGCTTAAAGAATTGCATATAACACACATGATTTCTGTATATATGAGTCTCCATGCTTTACGTGATTAAATATCTTTAATATACTGAAAACAGTTTCGAATTAATTTAACAGGTGCTGTTATAGTCTGTGGTTTACTTAATATTGTGGTCCACTGGGGCCATTTTCTCATGTACTGCGCATTTCCCAGGTCCTAGTGATTTGTCTGAGTCAACACCCTTTTCCTGTAACCATACTATTCTTGCAGTCTCTGCAAATGTGGTACATATAAGGAATAGAAGAGATTCCGTCCGACTGGAGCCTCTGAGTACTGGTTTTCCCAGGAATGGACGGACCATAGAATAGTTCTACGGAAGGAACCAAGTTTCATGTCAAATTTCACATTCCTAGCAGGAAGAAGTGAACAAGGTTCAATATATATACCAGAAGAGGGGCAACGAGAATCCTAAAAAGTCAAAGATATGGGCGCCTACCCCCAACTTGTATTTGCTTCAGTTCTAATTCATGGGGTAAAAGGCACAACTCTGATAAGCCTGCTGTAAAATAAGTAGAAAGATTCCCAAAAATGACTTCTTAGTTTGTGTTCTACAAAATACACCCCATTAATATCTATTTTAGACTTATAAAAAAAGTTGGTAATGAAAGTGTTATCTGGCGTCGCTATACTTGTGAAAGAGGCTCTTGCCCATTCTACAGTTACCGTGGCCGTACAATGCTGTATGCACAAGAGAGTCATGTGAGTCCCTGTTCGAAAATACCGAAATAAAGAGAACATTGGCATAAACAACGGACCACTGTTTGGTGAACCCTAAACCATTCTGTGGCCGCCAAGTTAGAAAGGTCGATACAGTTACTGGATATGGAAAAATACCCCTGTCTCAAATAATGGTGCATTGTCATTATGTAAAGAAAGCAAACACATTAAAAACCACCCAGTTTGGCCAATCAGTCAAACAGGGGATGCTATTAGTCTCTGATAAAAAACAGCCACTCAGTTGGCTAAGACCCCTCCTGAAATACCAGGGTGATCTGAAACTCAAACTGTGTGACTCCCTGTTTAGATATACGGAAACGAAGATTGAATTAACTTCAATGATGGACCACTTATTGGAAAAGCCTGAGTCATTCTGTGGCCGCCATGTCTGAAGAGTCCCATTAGTTATTCAATATAGTTTGGGATGGTGGGGCAGTGCCAACATGTCTATTATGTAATAAGCAATGGACATTCTAGTGGTAAAAGAAGCCCCTACTTATGTTCCAGAGTTGTTGCAAACACCTCGTCTAAGTTGCTTGTCTTGGGGGAGAAAGGTATTCATAGTGCGATCGATACTGTTTTCTAATGGGATAATACAGATAAAATTGAATGATCCAAGTGTGCTGTAGTGACGGTCAAGGGAAAACCATGCAGTGACTTCTGTATTATATAGATTGAGAAGTGAGGGGGTTGAGGATATCATAAATATGGTCTACAGTCCCCTGCGCGTATTGGTGCCCCAAGAAATGTTTTCGGTATTGAAGGGCATATTCCATACATATGTATATACACAGTTATATTGTACACAATGTTACCTTTTCCTGTACATTTTAGTCTACATAAGTGTTGAAGAGTATAATAGCAATATGGCAATTGCTACAGTTACATGCCACAATTCTCCCTGATTCAGAGAAATACATGCAGCTCCTTGTCAATGTTTAGGCCCTGTTCCACCACTCACAATTTGATGATACAATCGGTTTCCAGCTGTCTTAATCTGAGCGTTCTATCTCCCACCCTTGGTAGTGGTTTCATCACCTCAATTCCATGGAAACTGATTTTCATCAATGTATTTGTTTTGTGTACCATATTATAATGTGTGGCAATATGGTGTTATGGGGTGTTATTCCTTATCACTCTGACATGTTCTTGTATCCTTTCTTTGAGTGGCGTTATTGTGCTACCTATATATATTTGTTCACAAATACATTTGATACAGTACACCACAAATTTGGTGTTGCAGTTGATAAAACTACAAATAGTGTACATTTTACACGTATTGTACTTAAAAGTTATGATTTTGTCTGAGGGGAAATAACACACACAGCATGAACCACACTTGTAAAATCCTGCTGGGGGAAAGAGTAAGCAAGTGTCTCTTTTGAGGGCTGGTAACTGGGACATAGGCACTATCTCAGCGAATTGCCTCTCCCGTGTGTTACCATAGATTTTTCCCCAAACACTTATTTCAATGTCTCGTCCTGGGTTAGTAGGTGCCAGTGCTTTCTCAGAATTCTATATACTTCTGTGCTCGGTGCTGAGTAGGGAGAAATGAATGCAATCTTTCTTCTGTTTTTCTTTTTCTTTTTGGTTTTAGGTAAGCTGTCTCGCCTAACTCTACTCACTCTGCTACGTGCTTGTGTTAGTGTGTCTTTACTATATCCTCTATCAAAGAATCTGTACTCCACCCTATCCAGTTCCTGATTCAGTGTCTTCTCATCACTGCAGTTTCTTTTTTTGCTTGAAGCATTTCCCCATATGGGATTGCTATTGTTTGTGATGGTGGGTGGGAACTGATAGCATTCAATAGTTCCATGCTGTGGGTTTTCTGTATAGAGATGTCATTAGTTTGTTGCCATCAACCTGGATGCTTATATCCAGGTAATGTATTATTAAGTCCCTATTTTCTTTTTTCTAAAGCTTCATTAGTATCGGACCATCATAGATAACATTGTTGATATAGTGCCCCCAGTATAGGATGTTTTCTAGCCACTCTCCCGGACCCTCTCTTCATATATGTCTTGATAAAAACAGACCCATACACAAGTTGTCATATGAGGGTGAAGATTTCACCCCCATGGCTACACCCTGAATCTGACTCACCATTGTGTGTGAATATGTTGTTCTCAAGCACTAACTGAATCATCTCAAGTAGCATGTTTGTGTGCTCATAGAGTGCAGCAGGTCGGGAATCTGAGAAGCGTTGTACAGCCTTCATGCCTAGGTCCGTTGGAATGCATGTGTATAGTGAACACACATCCAATGTGACTGGCTGATGTCCAGCCACCCATTCCACGTCAGCCAACTTGCCTAGCAAATCTCGAATATCCTGTAGGTATGAGAGTAAGTTTCTAACCAAGGGTTGGAGAATTAGATCAATATATTCAGATAATATCTCTGTGGGAGACCCTATTCCTGAAATTATGGGCCTACATGGCAGTAAGCCCATTTTTGTGTGATTATTTGACAAAATGTAGCTACAAGGGCAAACAGGGGCATTGTTCAGCAAATATCTGAATTCCATATTCGTAATGAGACACAGGTCTCTCCAATACTTAAGTCTATCCTCCACTTTTGAGTTCGTATAAATGAGAGGATTTCCTGGCAGATTAGAGTAAGCCGTCATGTCCGATAATTGTCTCTCAATCTCCCGTACATATTCCATTTTATTCATAATTACCACATTCCCCCCTTTGTCAGCTTCTCTAATCGCTAAAGATTTATCATTTCTCAGCATGTCAAGTGTTTTTCTTTCATCTATTGTTAAATTGTGTCACCTGGCACACATTAGGGCAGATACAGGGTCTAGGGTGGGGGAAAGCTAACTGGTGACTAGTTTATAGCATAATGCATGGAATTAAACCAACCAAGTGAAGTACCTCTGATATAAGACAGAACAGGACGACTCTTCTTCTGATGGAATGTGGGACCAAGAGACTGGAGTTAAGAGGAATTTGTGCCAGGCCGATTGCTGAAGCTATTAAGTGGTAAACTGCTCTGTACCTTTTTTAACCCGTTGATATTATATGAGTCAGCTCTTCCATATTACACAAGTGATGTAAGTTATGGCTGTAGCTTATTGATCGTAACATGAAAATGTTATTCCCTTTTTTTTCTGACCCGGCCAAACACTGCTAATCGTGCAAATCCAATCTCAATCATACTTCAAATATATATATTTAACCCCCACTTTCAAATATAGTGCCACAGACAAACAAATAATATAAAAATATTCTAATTTATTAAAAGTAATGTGACACTATCAGTCACATCACAATACTAAACACCAATATATCATCATAAGCAATGGAAAAAGGAATTCTATAATACAATCAATTACATTCCATAAACAAAAGAACCACCATAATCTATGGCGTGCAGATCATAGGTCAAAAATTCAACATTTATATCCTATTTAAAATAGGGAAAACACTCAAAATTCATGTAGAACAAGAAAGAGAAAAGAGAGATAGAGCACATACAACAATACACTATGTTTTAAGTTTGTTTACTAATCCGTCGAAATAATCATGACAGGCATCTGACTAGTGCAAACTTTTCATCAAGCATGCCTGTATGTTCTACAGATTTAGTCTGTTCAATGATTTGATGCATTTTGGTGGAATTACCCAAATATAGGGACCACATTTATCAAGACCAAACTTGTTTCTCTCTTTTGAAATTGTTGTCATTGATACCGATTGGGCTACTTAGTCAGATCCATTTTATCTCTATTTTATACTCTTTTAGATACAAAGTCACTAATCTGGCTCTATATTAACCCTGGGCGAAGCACTACGCTACGCTCGCGTAGTTTGAGAAGTTTGCACAACTTCGCACTATGCGAGCTGCACGTAGCACAGTGCGAACACGCGTAGTGCAGCGTAGCATAGTGCAGCTGTCATTTTTTGCTTGTTCGGGGTCCTCAACGTCATTTTCGCGACCGTGAGCAAGCAAAATGACATCCCGGCGAGATTCTCAACGCGGGGAGGTCAGGTTTCTCACTACGAGTGGTTGCGCAAGCTCGCGACCGCTCGCGATTAGAAACTACCAGTTCGCGTTGAGAAAGCTGCTGCTGGAGTAAAAATCTATTCGAGCAGCAGAAAACTACAGCTCGCACTGTGGAAGATGCCGTTTTCAATGATTGCACAGTGCCGGATGCTTGTCCGCACTGTGCAATCATTGAAAACGCATATTGCACAGTGCGAACATGCTACTATGCAGCTCGCGTAGTGCTACGTGAAGTTCGCGTAGTGGAAAGTGCACTTCGCGTAGCTTCGCGTATCGCTACTTCGCGAACTACGCCCACCCTTACTCTATATGTTCTTCCGCACTCTCAAAGAGTCCAGTGCTTTAGTATCTTGTTATTTGAATATTACCCCTGCTTTCTAATCGTATAGGGTTTCTCCTTAGCATTTAGCCAGTCCTCGTCATTAATAATTCGATAATGGAAACGACCTCCACCCAACCACTATGGTTTGGTTAGTACCGCACTCGAGTGGTATACGGCATCGGTATGGATTGCCTTTCTGTTTTTGTTTGTGTATGTACCTGATTGATGCCATGAGAATTAAAAACCTGTCATCATTTTCTGAAAGAGTGTAAAACTTGAAAATAAAGTTTCAACTACGAAAAGGGACAGAAACCAATCATATGCAAATCAGCCGTGGCGCTCCCCTAAACAGAAATTCCAGTCTAAAGTGCTAGGCCTGGGGCCACATCCCCTCTGAGCTGAAAACTAATTACCTATGAGGGTACCTGACTTTACTTTACATTCTAGACTGCCCCCCTTAGTTCTCTCTGAACACTGATTTGTATATAGTTAGTACCTGTCAGTAAGGCGCAGTTGAGTTACAAAATGATGGAATAAAAGGTGGCCCAAAGTAATAAGGGCAGGCTAAAGTTAATTCACAAATTCCATCTATCACTTTTGCGCTATTGATATTTACAGATCCACGGCATTCAAGCATGTGATTTATTATATTGCCAAAAACGTTGATGGCTTTACAGTCAATAAACTAATGAGTGAACGATCCACTTAGGGAATGATCTTTTAAGTACTTATTCACAATATTATTTTTAATTGCAGTTCTCACTACAATGTAAATATTGGCCAGGTCAAAAATTTGGGTCAGCATTACCAGAGATGTCCTTGTAAGTAGTTAGTGATATTATTGAAGCAAATGAATACAGATTTGTGATGGTGTGAAATGTGACAACCATATGTATGCATAGTTACTATAGACAAATAAAGGTTGAAGTGGAGCATAAACACTGCAATATAAAACACCCCCTTGGACTCAATTCCATGAAAAGACAGCAGTGTAATATTACAACAATACACTAACACATACACATCAATGTAGGAGCAAAACCCCAATACCACAATGCAACATACCATGTACAACACAACATAACACAGCACAAGACAATAAAAGAACTGCACAACAACTAAGCAGCATACAGCACAATAAAACAAAATATCGCAGCAACAACATAACTGCTCAAATCAATTAAATGCAACAGAAAAAACACAGTTCAATACAAGACAATACTACAACAATGCTAATATGTTTGTGTTTTTGTGTTGTGTTTTTGTGGTCAGTTGTATCTTATAGTTTATTGCTGACTTCAGCAAATACTGCCATGTTTCCAGCTACATTCCAATAAAGGTTCAGTTAAATCTACAATTTCCCGCTGGCAAAGGTAGAAACATATTACTGCTCGAGGGCTTCAGTTATTTAAGATATAGCAAATGAATCGGAAAACATTTTTGAATTGTGCTAATACATGTTTTTGGAGGCATATGAGGCAGTGCTTAGTGCAAAAACTTTTTAATAACTACTTTGAAAGTAAATTTATGGATGTGGTAATACATGTTCATAATGTTCTTGACTATTTGTTTTTGTGGTGGTGATATGATGTGTTTTTATGCTTGTTTTGTTGTGTTTTTATTTTGCTTTGCATTATGTCACTGTGCTATGTTATGTTGTTTATTTTGGAGTGGTTAACAAACGCTGCCACATTTTCACTCAAAATCAGAGGCTGATTTAGAATATAGCAGAGAGAGTTCTCCATCTAAATGAGTACCCCCTCTTTAAAGCTGCAAGTCCTCCCACCTGATTTACAAACAGGCCAACCTTAAGTATGTCACTGACGGAGACTATTTCAACTGTGTTGTTGACATAATGCTCAGATGGCCCAATAGAATAAGGGCTGTTAGAGTTTTGGCCATTCAACAGGTCGGCTGATTTAGAGTGGACCATCAAATGGTCGGCTTTTCTCTCCCTTATTGCCCTGGAAAACGTGGCAGTAAGGGACAGTAAAAACGTTTATATGACCCCCACCCATCAGGGAGAACTCACATGATGTGGGGGTCATTAATTTTAGCTTTTTTCGAAAACAAAAAAATAGCTTCATGAATTTGTTTTTGAAAAAAACAAGTTAAAACATTGACGGACGGTACCGTCATTTTGATTGTACAGTTCATCAAACTTTAATACATTTACAGGAACAACAGTGAAAGCAATTTCGGCCAATGTTTAGAGCTGTCCACAGGGCTGTCATACATCTCTAAATTTGGTGGGCAGAGGATCTACGATATAACAGGCGTAAAGCACTCTACCATACTGACAAAACTTTAAATCAGTACACTCCTTTAAAGTTCTAGTGACAAACAACAATTTGCCAATGTCTAAGGTACAACTGCAGCACCAGTCCAAAACTGCGACATAAATCATTATTTTTTCAGGGTTCACTTTATATGCTACTGAACCCTTCTGTCTCTGTTTTGTGAGTTACTGTAGATCAAAACATTGTATAAAAATGATAAATAATTAAAAAAAGACACAAGAACTAAATATTCTTAAAACCATTTCTAAATGGATCACCTTAAGCATTTCTTTTCTAAGTATTTATACAATAATTGCTTATATTCTGATGAAAGAAACTCGAAAGCTGCATCACGGAATTGCTGATAATTTAGATTTTTTTAAACTAAAATGTGTCTTGTAGTTGAGAAGCTGAGATTTTTTCCCACTTTTTCAAGCAAGTCAAAACCTTCAAATTTGGAAAGAACTTGTGAAAGTGCTAAAAGCACGGATTTGCTGGTTCATTTACTTCTTCTGGTTCGATAATATTTTGCAATACATTAGGCAGTTCAATGCATTCTCTCTCATGACAGGTTACCGATACACCAAAGTGGTGTTTAAATGACTTTTTTACTTTGTTAAAAAGACATTTTGCAGTATATTAACACTGTGCGTCACGACGCAAAGCACTGTCCTTTACATTTGTATGTTCATGGTTTAAAGAACATTTAGTCCCAAAATCACATCACTGCAATGTCAGTAGCAATTGGTGGAATCAGCTGAGAAATAGTCCTGAGTAATATCAGCATTTAGGCAGAAGGCCTAAATCCTCTGCATTCCCGTCGCACTCAATAATGGATAGATTGTTGTTCAGGGTTATTTAATGTTAAATATTTTGCTGCAGTAATTAGAATTTTTCTTTTTAAATTTAGCATTTTAGGTCGTGCAGAAATATTTTCTCTAAACTGCAGCAAAACTTTAGGTGCCATTATGATTATGCCCTTTGCGACTCAACCACCGATTCGTGGAGTGTGAGGGTTTGATTAACACAACATAACCTCTGCACCATTTTCGTTCCGAAGTTCAAGATGAAAAACAGTGGATTTTGAAGCACTTAAAAAACGTTCAATATTAAGCCAAGCCATCGGCCCAATCTCAAAGGTTACATGCAGTGGGTTATAGCTAGATAGAGGCTAAACAAAGGACCTGGATGCACCCAACCCCAAAGGCACTTGTTTCTATGTGGACACATATTGGTTTTGTGAATTTACGTGCAGATTTGTCATGAATGGTCAAGTAATTAACAATACAGCAATTTTTTTCTGCACCAGGTAAGACATTTTGTTATTGCTTTGGGGAGGGGTGACAACCCTTCTCAAGCATAAACCTCAAAACCTGTCAGGGTGAACCACAAAAGTTACTAAATTAACATATGCTTAAATCTCTGGTAGCTTGCCACAAAAACAGTCAGGCTTAAGTTGAGGCAAAGTGTAAATTATTTATGCAGCACGCAAACAGTAATAAAGTGAAAACACAAGAAAAATTCAACATCAATTTGGAAAAAATAGAAAAAAATGTAAAAAAAATTGATACCAGATGACAAAAATCCAAACAGTAGAACTGGAGATATGAAATTTCAAAGGTAAGTATAGCTCCTAAAAGCATAAAGCTCCACTCGTAGTCATCAGGTGGTGCTAGACCAGGAAAAGTCACAAGTTCAGGCCAACCACAATGAAGCACGGGCCGGATAAAGGAATTAGGTTAGGTCCGGTCCAATGAAAAAGTTACCTTCTCAAAGTCCAGCACGAAGAGGCCAGTTCATGTTGAAGGAGGTCGCCAGGAGAATGGAGAGTATTGTGAATGTTTGTTCCATAGCACGAAGAACAGGCCTGGCATTGTAAATGGTCACAGCTGCTGTGTGAAGATCCGGTCAGGAGTCCTGTATGGTCATTGCTGGAACTTCGTGTTGGCTGTCTCTATGGATTGTCTTTACTGTAGCTCGAAGTGTAGTTCTAGTGTTATGAGGAGTCACTGGCTGGTCGCTATAGTGTGAAGAGTCGGGTTCACCGGAGCTTCCGTTTGTGGCTTTCACGGACAGCAGAGTCCCAGCGCAAACTGACCTGTTCGCAGTTGGAGAGAGCCCAAAATGTGGGGTTTTCCCCTTTCTTCACAGAGGTGTGCACTTTGAAGACAGCCAAGGTCGAGGACCAGGAGAGGAACCTCTTGGGGAAACGGTACTCAGTCTAGCAGAAGCCAGCAGGGCTCCGGCATGTCCAGTTGCAGCAGGCCAGCTAGGCAGTTGCAGGAGGCCTCTGGAGTGTGTTGCCTTCCTGGAGTCATTGAGGTTAGCCTGAGGTGAAGGAGCAGGCCCAGCCTTCTTCTTTGTCAGAGAACAGGGCAGGCCTCCAGCAGCATTTCAGTCCTCAGAAGCACAAGGCAGGTCTAAGCAGCAGGGCAGTCCTCTGTTAGCAGCGGGCAGTCCTCGGGGGAACAAGGCAGTCCATCTTCTGTAGTCCAACGGTCCAGGGGTGTACTGAAGAAGTGGTTCAGGAGGCTCAATATGTATACCTGGTGTCACCCTTTGAAATAGGGGATTCCTTATACAACCCCCACATCTGTTTCGGAGAGTTTTCCCTTCCTCTGTCAAGACTCCAGGTAGTCTGGGGTGACAAATAATATGCTAATGATTTAGCCTGTAATGTCCATCTTACACCCTTATGAAATGCAATTACTATTTTGCTGAATACATGAAACAAATCCAAGTAAAGTCTTATTTTCAAAAAAAAGTTGCTTAATCTCTGTTCACCAGTTTTTGCTGCAGTGCACAGCCAGAAATCCCATGGATGATAACACTGGAAATTAATCTTTTTTCTCATTTCAAATGAATTTGGACTGATTTGGCACAAAATAATTCATGAAGAATTTATGTGTTTGCGAGAGCCACTGCTAAATAGCATGCAGATATGTCAAACTGCTGAATTTTAGCATGTTTTTTCCTACCCATTCCCATTTGACACATGGGTTATGGGGAATCTGTACTGTAATCCTGTGTGGTAAGTGGCAGCGGCACAATATTCCCCATTGTGACATGAACAGCCTGGAGTGAGAAACCCCACCTGTTGTAAATGGTCTTTTCTGCAGGTTTACCCTAAACGTTTTGCCTTCCTCCTCTTTATCTGACTTTTTTTTTATTGGCCTTAGTACTCTGAGCAATTTACCACTGCTGACCAGTCCTGAAGTTCATGTGCTTTTCTCCTATACCTGATTGGCATATTTAGTTTACCTGTAAGTACCTTGTAAAGTGTTATATCATGTACCCGGGACCTTCAAATTAAATGCTACTAGTGGGCCTACAGCACTGGTTGTGCCACCCACACAAGTGGCCTTTCAAACCTGTCTCAGGCCTGCCTTTACAGGGCCTGTGTGTGCAGTTTACTGCCACCTCGACTTGACATTTAAAACCACTTTCCAAGCCTTAATCTCCCCTTTATATACACATAGGTCACCCCTAAGTTACGTCCTACGTTACCTTAAGGGCAGGGTGCTGTGTCACTAAAAGGCAGGACATGTACTTTTAGGCTTTGCATTTCCTGGCAGTGACAAACAGTTACATTTGTTTTTAACTGATTCCTTAAAATACATTTTAAGCTGTAATTCCTGATTGGAAAGGAGTAGTTACTTCATGTTTGATATCTTTGGAATGGTGGTGATAAATCCTCTTTCATGGCATAGTTGGATTTGACATTACCATTTTAGAAATGCCAGTTTTAGGAAGTGGACATTTTGCTGCTCTTAACTTTGGTCTCTGTGCCTGCAGCCTATCTCTACTACTCGTCTGGGCTGGGTGACAGCTACACATTGTGCATTCCCTCTAGATAGCCACAACGTAGGAAGGGCTGGGTGTGACAGGGGATACATCTGCATTATCTGCATATTGATAGTCTTGCTGGGCAGGAAGGGGGATGGGTGGCTCATACTTACATCAGAATAGGATGTGTCCTGCCCTCACACAAAGGGCTGATTTATTTCTCACTGCTAGTCTGGAGCCAGGGCTGGGTTGAAAGGTATCCTTGTGTACTTCAGAGAGTTCCTTTGAAGTCACACCTACATTAAAGACACTTCTGGATCTTGAACTGGACTGGTTAAAGGATTCAACTGGACTGCTTTTATAGAAGAACTGCCGCCTGTTTATTGCCCTGCTGCGCTCCTGCACTGCTGAAGGAGAGCTAAATACTGCTTTCCATCCAAGGTGATTTGCAAGGGCTTGTTGGCTTGCCTCCAGTTTTCTTAAGTCTCGGGGACACAAAAGACTTCCTGCAAGTCTTCTGTGGCTGTGGACTCCGCTGTCTGTGAGTCCTGCCCTTGCCTGGGATGCCTTCTCCAGTTCTGGGCCTCAGAGTGGGTGATACATTTATTTTGCTACAAAATTGATGCAGTGATGACTTTGCTCCAATCGGAACCGTAGCATTGTCCTTCCACACAGGGGCCGATTGACAACATCACATAAGGAGACCTGTCTGAATCCCATAACAGGCCTGCCCTCGTTCTCGGATGGCCGAAACTTTGGATTCGCGACCTCAAGTAACCTTTTAGCACTACTAGCTTCTAAGCACTTTGAAGCATTTAATCTTTGAAAATTCACTATCTCAACTTCTACTTATTGAATTGTTGTCATTTTGGTCTTATTTTGTTTATAATATAAAACGCTGTTCTTATTAGCCTTTTGAGGAGTCTTTTTGTGGTGTATTACTGTGTGTGTTGCACAAATGCTTAACTAATCGCCTCTTTAGATAAGCCTCTGTGCCAAGCTACCAGAGGTGAGCACAGGTTATCTTTTGTTGTGTATCTGACACAATTGATGGTTTCAGCTTGTATAGGGTGCATACTCTGACAGTCAGAGATCCCATTTCTAACACGCCACATGGGTAGCTTGTTTTTTCCCAGGACGATTTTCCCAGTTGTAAAGACTTCAGCTTAATAAGACAGTGAAAGCCTTTGGTGGCATTAAACGTTTAGCATTGTAAATCATCCTTCATGAAATAATCTGTCATAATAGTACAAAGATGAATGAGTAAAGGGCAAATGTCCTTTTTTGTTAAATACTGATTTTCAAATGGAACCCATGTTCAGGACTGGGCAGCAACATGGCACATTTTAAGTTAGTGACAAATTACTGCACAGTTCACAAAAGAACATGAAGTGACATTTCTTAGAAAGTTTGTGACAGGAATTAAAAACCCATCAAACCTTCCCCGGCATATTTCCGACTCATTAGCCATCCTTAGTGAGTATTTTTAAATGACTTTTGTACTTAAAAGGACAACCTAATCCCATATGACGATTTAGTACTTTTATATTTAACACATTTTACAATTGTTTTCAGTAATTGCTTGAATTTAATTGAATTGCAAAATGGGCTATGAAAATAAGCTTTAGCTCCTCAGACGTAAATGTACCATACAGTGTGTTGACCAGTGTCACTGAATATTAAATCGAAAGAAGGACATGCTGGTCCTACTGCAGGTATAGCTTTATCTGAGCATTTTGTAGATTTCACTTTGGAGAACATTTAAACATAAATAGCGAAAAAGCGATGATAATTATGACGTTTATGGCCAAATAATCTTTCTAATTTTAGGTAAACTGAAATTCCTTTTGGTCCATAATGTATCACTGAAATCCACAACATTTTTAATTTTGCGGTCAATAATCATACATCTTTTTTTGGCAAATTCATGAATCGTACATTTTTCTAACTATGACTTCAACTTACAACAAGGAAATGCATGCAAGTTGGATGAATTATCTGAAGTCGTAGGCGTACGTTTAGTGGCAGGAAGAAAGTTATTTTCTGGGGAGGAGGAGGAAGAAGCTCTTGGGATGATGCTTCACACTCACAAGGCTGTAACTTCATCTCTATTCGCAGTGCTTTTTCACCCCATAGCCACACAATAATTCACTCCTAAAAAGGATGGAGAAAGTGTACCCATGGGGGGGTGTCTGGAGCTTTGGAATTTCGCCAGAAGAAAAAGGTTTCATGTGCTAATGCATATGTCCATAATATTAACACTCATGGGCACTATGCAGGAGTTTTTATATTGTACCAGGAGTATGTATGGAAATCTATGATTCCTCTAGATTTCCCTGCATTCCCCTAAGATTTATGTGAAGCCGCTAAATGCTGGAAATCTACTGAAATGAAAAGGAGGAAACATATACTACAAAGATTTTGGTAGCATCTTTGAGCAGTTTTTAGGATTTTCTTCTCAATATATCATTGAAACAAGCATAGGCAATGCCATTTTCTTTGGTTTTTGTATGTTGAAAGGATGTTTGTAAGCTAGACAGAAGAGGTACATTTTTTGACCAGACTGATTGACAGAAACATGCATATTAAATTAGTTCAGGTATTGGTAGAGGTAAAGCAAAGGAGAGCGATATACATACAGAATCCCATCATGCTGTTAATTACGTAGAACAGTGTACCTGCAAGAATTATTGGATGGATTCACTGTAGGGCCAGAAATTAGTTTCCTCGTGGAATTCTTTCAGACAAATAATCGCTTATACCACAGATATGTTGCGAGATTTCCAAAAAGCAATGATGATGGAGTCCTTGACAGGGCATCCAGTAATGTGGACTCACCATAGTCTCTTGAAATGTTAGTAGCAGTCTACCGCAACACTAACATAATCCTAGACCCTTAATCTGTGGTGCATTGCCTGGATCTTTTTGGGACACCCACACAATGTTCTCAGTGGGTGCTCCTCCAATAAGGCAAGGGAGCGTCTCCCCACTGCTTTTAAGCAGCGGGACGAAAGGAAACAATAACTTGTTGTTATTATCATTTTATTATTTCAAGCTCCTTTGTGGATGGGCGGCCAATACTACTCTGCTCTCAGGGCAGGGCAGAGGAGGAGTTGTTTGCCCACTCCAAGTGCTCATGATGCTTGGCCAGCCCTCTGGGGCTGGCCAAACAGTCATGCGCGCTTTGCATGTTGTCCACGCAGGCTGCCTAACAGCCTGTTTGGAGAACATGCCCAGACCCGTAGTCCCTGTCTGAGCTCCAAACCACGGTGCTTAGACAAATCACAAAGCATTGCAGCATTGTGATTGGTCAGGAGAGCCTGGGTGCACTTCCTGGTTGCTGTTCCAGCCTGAGACTGATGGAGGAGAGACAGAGCAGAGACACTGGACGTTGGGATAAAGTAAATGGTTTAAAACAATTTTTACCTTCCTCTTTCCCTCTGCCCCCCTCCCTACCACGCCAGATCCATGCCAGCCGCCACTGTTTGCCATCATTAGATTTCTTGGATTTCTGCTTCTCAAAGTTGAGCTACCCCTCAGACTATATACCACCTGCACAGTAAGGGCCTCATTTAGATGTTGGCGAACAGGTTACTCCATCACAGCGGTGACGGATAAACCATCTGCTGAAATATAAATTCTCTTATAGCTGTCACATATGTAGTGCTTCAATACATTACAAAATACTTATTCACATCTAAGTGAAAATAAGGCATTTATTGTTAGTTTTGAGAGCATTCCATGCAGGGTGCTCAACCGACATGTAGTGATCCAGCATAGTTATGCGCTCCCAAATAGGCTTTCTGATATAGATTTCGGGTGACAGGCGAGCTCATAAACAAAGATTTGAGTTTGAGTAATGTGAACATTAAAAAATCAATGTTATAATTTTACTTAAATGCACAATGAGTGCTGAGGAGTCGCTTTCCTTACCTGCTCCTCTGCAGAGCCATACAGCTGGCTGTAGTGGGGCAGGGCTTCATCAGTCAATATTTGAAGTTCTTTTTCAGTGAAGTTGGGGACCCTGTCTCCAGAACTCTTAGCTAATTTGTTTGCAGAGGAAGGGGAACAGCAATATTGTGGGAGGTGTGCACAGTGCAAAGGTTTTGAGGCAATTGAAATGTAGATAGACATCCATGTACACCACAGTGAAGTACGCATACGTCAATGGGTGTCTACACCAATCATTGCATTTGACAAAGTCAATCACATAATACTAATAGTTGTATGACATTAGCATGCCTTACTTCACCACGCACAACTTTACATCACTGATTTTACAACGCATACGACTACCACGCATTGACATTCACTCACATTAGAAACACCTTCACCATTACCACGCATACTTTTACCACGCTTACTGTTTCTGAAAAATCCTGTCACAGTCTAACACTGCCACCCAGGGGTGGCCAGCACGGCCTGCAGTTGGAGGTTCGGGGGTGGGGGACGGGGTCTGCTTTAAAAATAATAATTGTACCTTGCCGCCATTGCCGTGTCCAACGTCTTCTCTCCGGGTTGCCTGCGTCTGGCTCCAGGTCCGAAAAGGAAGCAGGCAGCCAGGCTCCTACCCCTAAGCCAATCACAACTCTGCAATGCAGCGTTGTCATTGGTCTGAGGGCCGTGACACGCCACACAGCCTGGGGCTGTAGGGGTGGGCATGTTTTCATGCAGGCTTTAATGCAGCCTGCATGGAGATCAGGGGAGTACGCATGACTGTTTTGGGAGGCCCAAGACGGCCAACTAAACAGTCATTGTGCATAGGAGTGTTCTACCACTCCTCCCCTCCAGCTCTGCCTGCCCCCTCATGCACTGCTTGCTGCAGCAGGATGAAAAAATAAAATTATAATAACATTATTATTTTTTCCTTTCTTGGCTGCTCCTGGCAGTGGGGCGACGCTCCTCTGCCTTAGTGGAGTCGACACTGCTGCCGCCTAGTTTAAAAAAAATATACATTACATCTTAATATATTTATGTAATTGCCTTTGTAATTTACAGCTTTGGTACTTTTTGAACATTTTATAATTTTGGGTGGAGACCCCCCAAATCTCCTTTTTTAAGTAGTCTCAAATGCGTGGTTTTGTCTTGTATTGTAAAGACTTGTGTGCCAACAGTCTTTACGTTGTATAAAATGCATGTAAAATGTACTATGAAGTAAAAACTCCGTAGAAAAGGCTGTTTCCCAAATACCAACCTATGGGTGTGTGCTCCATTAATGGACGGACGGTTGTCCCAGTTGATTTAGTTTGTCAGTGTGGCAAGATGGAAAATTCAGGCATCTGTCATTTTATGTATGTGTCAAATTCTAGAAAGTTCAATGGAGGTGTCTAGATAGGCGTTCTATATTCACTATGACAGTGTCACTTTATTACATCTGTCTCATATAATTTGACAACACTATTGATAAGCCTGTGATTTAATGTACAATATTTAAATCATAAGACATGTCAATCAGTCGGTCAAAATATCTTTATTCAGCTGACTTACAGCCATAAAAGAACACATCATAAAAACATTTGAAACATGAGTTAAAAAATGTGATGCAAACAATGGATGAAATGCTTCGAAGCAATGGTAATTCATAAATGGGATATAGTAGGAATAATTCAATAGATCAATATTTCTACAAAATAGCAGCATAAACTAGAGACAGTATATAATAAACTTCATGACAAACCCCCATGGGTAATGGAATCCAGAGAAGAATCATTAAAAAATAATTTCCAACAATATCACGCAGACGAACAGCTGCAGAGATATATCTGTAATTCATTAAATAGGTAAATTCATCCTTTAAAAGCTGAAGATGAAATAAAGCTGGCCGACACTTCCTAATGTTTAAAAGTTTAAGGAGAGGACGTGTGTTTTAAACCTCCTTGGACGGGGAAAATGTTGCAGAAGAAAATAAAGTACATGCACACAAAACATTTGAAATGTATAAAAAAAATATTTTCTTTCTAAATAATGTATATGAGCTATATGACTAATGAAAAATATTGTTTGCATTATATAACTTATTAAAGTACATATTTCTTTTTCATAAACCACAAGTCCAGGTACCTCACATATGCTCTGCCAGAGCCAGAAGGCTCCAGCCAAGAATCTTCAGTCCTTTCCCTGACCTTGCCACCATGCAGGAGAGGGACGTCATAAAAGAATACACACTGAATCATCAAACTATATTGTAACTGGCACATCAGCTTTCACCAGCACTGTTTCTTCTAAATCGCAAATTCACCACTTACCGCCTGATTCATCATGCTCCCGTTTTGCGAGGCCCTAATAGCGATTCATAGCGAATCGCTATTAAGGACTCGCAAAACGGTAATCATGTAGGAATATGCAAAAAAAATGCGATTCCTTACAATTCCTTATTTGCGATTAGCTAATTGCTAATCGCAAATAAGGAATAACTCGCCATTCATTCCTATGGGCCAAAAGGCCCATAGGAAAGAATGGGGAGTATTCCTTATTTGCGATTAGCAATTAGCTAATCGCAAATAAGATTGCGATTTGAAGGGTGCCAGGGGTGTCCACAGGACACCCTGTAGCACCCCTCAAATGACATTTCACACAGGTGTTGCACACACACATGTCCAAAGGACATGTGTGTGTGTAACATGCAACTCAGAAAAATGCTTTTAAATGCATTTTTCTGAGTTTTCGCAATTTACCGCGAGGTCTGACCTCGCGGTAAATTGCGCCTAGAAATTGCGATTTCGCAAATTTAAGTAGGATGTTGAATAGCATTTAAGGAATCTCAAATAGAGATTCCTTAAATGTCATTCCTCGCAAAATTGCGAGATCGCAATTAGCGATTTTTACATTTGGGATGCTGAATCCCAAATGCAAAAATCGCTCTCGCAAAGGGCCGGATTCTCAGAATCCGGCCCCTTGCGAGCGCAATTTAGGGTCATGAATCGGGCTGTATGCCTCCAGTTGTCAAGACAGTGGCAGTAGTGCATTCACAGCAGCTTGCTCCTTCTGGTACGCAGTTGGGGATTCCAATGGGATGTCTCAAGCAATTTTCTCGTGTGTGCTCCAACAATTTACAAATGTGATACTTAATCAAAAAAAATAGTACATCCGTTTTCCAAATGATGTGAGTACCCTGATGCAACAAAATGGATTATTGTTTGAGGTGAAAACCCTTCTAAAGCAACAGCCACAATCCGTTTCAGGGTGAACAACAAAAGTTACTAAATTAACCTGTGCATAATCCTCAGGAAAATTGGCATAGTAGCAGTCAATTTAGAGGCAGTGTGCTAAGTATTTATGCAAAATAAAAAACAGTAATAAAGTGAAAGCCACATTAGAAAAATAGAGTACATTTAATAGAATAAGAATGAGATCAAATGCCAAAAATTCAAATAATGGAACTGGGAATATGCAATTTAGAATTTTTAGGTGAGTATAGTGCCTAAAAGCACAATTTGCCACTAATGGTCATGTGGGTGTGGTAGACTAGTGGAAAGTCCCATGTTCCAGTTGACTGCCATGGAAAGTGGAACACATACAAGGACCAGGTTAGTCCTGCTGAAAAAGCTACCTTCTCAAGGTCTTATACAAAACATCCAGTTTGCAGTGAAGGAGGCCATGAGGGGCATGAAGAGCAACACAGGTGATTGTTACTGTAGCACGAAGATCCGGTCGGGACTCGCAGTGTGTAGTTGCTGGAGTTTTGCCTTGGCAGCCACCGTGGGTTGTCATTGCTGTAGAGCAAAGTGCATATCTCATGTTGCTAATCGTTGCCGGTGGGTGCTGTAGCACAAAGAGGCAGGTTCTCTGGTAATTAGCATTGGTGGTATTTGCTGGTGGCAGAGTATTGGCATGAATGGGCCTATTTGCTTTCGCGGAGAGCCCAAAACTTCAGGATTTGTCCTTTCTTCAAAGAGAAACGCACTCTGATGCCAGCCAAATGACCAGTACCTCGGAAAGCACCTCCTGCGGATCAAGAGTGAACTATATCAAAGGCCTGCAGGGCTGAAGCAAGTCCAGGTGCAGGTTCAGGCAAGTCCAAATGCAGCAGTTCAACTGGGAAGTTACAGAAGGACTCTGGAGCTTGTTGTGTGCCTGTAACTCAGAACAGTAGGACAGCTAGCTGACCCTTGTGGTCACTCAGGTTAGCAGGGATGAAGGCAGTAGGTCCAGACTAACTTCTCAGCGAGCAGGGCCGGCCTTAAGAAGTAGGCCAAACCTCTGGAGAACAAGGCAGGCTTCAAGCAGCAGTGAAGTCCCCTAGTAGCAGCAGGGCAGACCTCTGAAGAAACAGGCAGGTCTGAAGCATAGCAATGTGGTACACTGACTTTCGAATAAATTGTAGCTCGCTTAACTCCTGTGTATTTTGCAGCTACATCACACAAACAATGCAAAAACAGGAGGAAATGCAAAAATGCTGAGACACTGAGGCAGCTGATCACAACACCAGATAACTGCCCCCTCCCCCAAGAGCTTCTAGGACCCAGTGACTGGATCACCACATCAGTTGGCAGTGGCGGCTCGCAAAGGTAACGCTGTGGGGAGGGGAGGCGGGGCTGGGTTGGGGATAGTGGAGTCCGACATACGATGGCAGATATTTATTTATTTATGTTCACCTTTGCTGTTGTATGTCAGACTCCACTACCCTTTCCAACCAGCCCGCCTCCCCACCCCACAGCATTTCCATTGTGAGCCGCCACTGTCAGTTGGTCAGACAAAGTAAGTTATAAAGCTGCTTTTAACATGATTGTCAATTGTACACCAAATATGATGCTCACAGTATATTGAATAATAAGTATAATTTTAAAATGACCATCAATTTACATAATGACCATGGATAGATCATTTCTCCACTGCCCCTCAGTATTTTTAGACAATATAGGCATAGTTCCAAAGGTACCAATAAAGCTTAATTTGAGACCAACACTTATATGCCAAATCAAGATTACAAAGAGACAATATTAAAGATGAAATAATTATGAGGAGCTAAAGACTGATTGATTGAAAATAGTAATTTAACTTTCCAGTCTCCCCTCCATCAGGGGCTCCTCCAAAGCCTTCAGTGTGCAGAATTCTTCAGCTGTTCTCAATGGAAAGAGGTTGAGTGTCTGGGAGAGCTACCACCAATCTGCTGTGCCTCTCTCTAGGCATGCTTTAGAGGCCGGAGAGCTTACTCTTTTCCGCAGATAATTTCAGAGTTTGCAAATTTTCTCTTGTGAGTGCCTGCTGTTAGATACGCCATTTGCTTGGATGACAATTTATGCCACATTTGCCTTTTCAGTTTCATGGTGGTATCCTCAACAAGGGCACCAAACTCTGGCTCTAACCTAACAACCTTATCTACCATTATTGTTAATTATTTCTCTACAAATTGAAGGTTCCTTCCCCTGCCATGATAAGAAATTAAAAAAACACACAAACATGCAAAGTATGGAAAAAAACTAAGGATTTGTAAAGATAAGGACCAAGCATCCTGTAGTTACTGCTGCTTCGACAATTTGAAGGCAAAGGGTTGTTGGTTGGGAAAGGGTGGGTTTTATATTGTGCATTTCAGGTGTGAGCAATATTCACATCAAGCTCTGGTGTGTTTGATGTACGTAAGGAGGAAGGATATGTCAACAGTAAATACGTCGACAGTAAATACATCCGCTACAAATTTACTCCATCAAAGGACCACTGAAACACTGCTCTGATGACAACACATGTAAATCTGGCAGGCGGTTAACCACCACTCCAACACTAATGAAGTAGTGTCAGACTGTGGAGCAGTGTATGCCACTGACAGAGGACAATCAATGGTACCATAGATAAACCTCTGGCAAGTTCTTCCGTCAAATATATAAATCAGGCGGGAGAACCTACATCAGCATGGATTGAAACTATCCTTCATGGAGGACAGGCAGACTGACCATCAAGATCTAAATTAATGAGACAGCAAATAATGGTTGACTTTCACCCTTAGATTATTTGTGTGCAGACCTCTTTTTGCAGATAATCCCAAGTGCACTTGCTAGCAATCTCATGCAGATGCTCATGGAGGCAGTTGATGGCCTCTCCATCCTACTGCTTTCCTTGTCATTGCTTGAATCATACATAATCAGTGTTGATCTGTGGATCAAAGTATGCACTGAGTGCTGCAAAGTCTAAATCCTAGTCGTCCTCATTGCTGTTAGTGGGGAGGTTCACATGGGGTTTGAACACTTCCTCTTCTGTAGTGTGCATCAGCACAGAAGTCTTTGCCATGGCACCCGCTTCAAGTATCACTTAAAAGTAATTGTTCAGTATGATGAGCCATATTTTCGAGCTTTTGGCTGCTGTGGCCAGGTAAGCTAGCTCGCTAAATGGTGACAGGACACTTGCCAGAGAGAGCCCTGATGTCCCTGCTCATTCTAGTGGGACCGCAAGGGGTCAGCCAGCCATGCTATTAATTGGATTAGGCACAGGGGTGTTGATGCAAATATGTTTATCTGACATGGCATATTTGTGATGTTTCTCAGCTCTAGGTTCGGCTGGTTGGTCCCACCTTGTGCATGAGCAGTCACTCCTAGTAGATTGTTTTTCCCATTAGGGTGTGAGTGCTTTCAGGAACATTGAACAGGCACAGTGTTCCTTTGAAAATTAAGCAATGCAGTCCCAAGCGCCCTGAAAGGCACTGCATTGTGCTTTTATGAATGCAGTTCACTATTTGAACTTGGCATACAGGCTAATTGCTGTTGGGTGCAGAATTCAGGGCATTGTGTCCATTTCATCATGGGTGCATAGCACAACTCTCCTCCCTTGCCGTGGGCAGCAGGCAGGATTGCATGATGCTGGTGCAAGATATAGTGAAGGTTGAGCATATGTGGACTGCTGCACACAGGCTGGGGTGAGCCGCGCTAACGTATGTGCAAGCTCAGACCCCTCATTGCCAGTGCAAGATGTAAATGGATCAAGGCCAAGTACATCAGTGAGCACAGTGTGCAAGAGCACACAAGCAATCTGGTTGCTCGGTGGACTCCCCTTGAGTGGTTCAATGTCCCTTTATTTAAACCTTTGGCTGTGCCCACCTCAGGGTGGATGTAACAACAGGATGTTCCTGTCGCAATTGCCGCATGGGTCTCTACATTTACCAAGAGCATATTTACACTTTAAACAAATGAGGAACCAGGAGCTTTTGATAAGGTCCTACACAACGCTCCTAATAAATGCGTACATCAAAGAAATGTGCAGTTCCTGAGTGGAGGGTCAGGGAGTGAACAGGTCTCTTATGGATTGCCCTCACACGCCCCAAAGGATGTCATGCTTCATCATTTGGGCTGTGCTCCTCGTCGGGCCGGTGCTGCAATGTCCGACAGGCTACCGCGAAGGGGCTCTTTGCCTGATATCTTTTAAGAGACAGCTGTATGATGAGTGAGGGTAAGTGGTCAAGGTAGTGGTGTGAGTGTGAGTTGTGAATTAATGGTTAAGTACTGCCCTATAGAAACAATTTTATTCATGGGGTGTTCTTTTTTTTTAAGTTTGAAGTTTATTAAGGCATAAAAGGAAATAACAGGGCATGAAGAGACAATCAGAAGTTATAAAACACAATAAATCTTTCTTACATCAGAATAATATTTGAACAAAAAGGGATGTGAAAACCAAAAACAATGGAATCTAAAATCGCAGAAATAGTGAGGGTTGGGGGAAAAAATAAGAACATGAGAGGCATACATCATAGGAGTGATAAAAAGAAAAAGAAATTAGGGTGCATTAATAACTTACACATGTACTAAAATAAAAACAATTTACGGTGGTTTTTGAACTTCAACAGAACGTGATGAAGGAAGGGGGGAAGGCCTAGTAATTCTAGATAAATATTCGGTGAGGGGAAGCCATAAGAGGTCACGTTTAATTGCTAAGGAAATAGGGGAGACAAAATTGGTGTCTAGGCGGTGATTGAAACAAACTGCGTTCCACCATGCAGAGAAAGAAACATCTTTAGCTTGTTTCCAATGTGTTGTAATATGATGGAAAGCGATGGCTATCAGGAGATCAAGTAATTTGTGTTTATGGTGGGATCCAGAAAGGTCAGGGGAAAGGGAACCTAGGAAAACCTGAAGGACAGAATAGGGGATAGTGAGTTGAAAAAGTTTTTGTATTTGAGACCAAACTAGATGCCAGAAATGGAGAATGGGAGGGCATTCAAAGAGCATGTGCTTCAGATCAGCCTGAGGGCAGGGACAGGACCAACAAGTAGGAGAAGTGTCTGGAGAGAAAGAAGACAACATTACGGGAGTGTATAATGTACGGTTGTAGATAAAAAATAAGGTTTGGGTAGTATTGGCAGCTCTAGATGTGCTCTGAATTTTAGACCAAACTTTATCCCAAAGACTAAGGGGCCAATTTTGAGACAAATCATTCTCCCATGCCAACTCAACTTTGGATTTAGTGCGATCAGTAGGTGTTTGAAGGGATTTATAAAGAAAGGATGCAGAAGGGGATTGATCGAGAACATTTGAGATGGAAAAATGAAGTTGAGGAATAGTGGTGGTAGCAGGGAGAGAGGAAAGATACTGGGTAAGGGATGGAAGAAGAGACAGGTATTGTTTGCGAGAAGAGGAGGGTAACGAAAATTGGGTTTGAAGTAAGTGGAAGGAGAGAGGGGAGGATTCAGAGACGAGTTGAGATATCCATTTTAAACCACGGGAGTGCCAAGATTTCCAGTAGATTGAACGATTTTTAATTTTAAGAAGTTTATTATGCCAAATAGGTTGGGAAGAAGTAGAAGAAACGGAGGGGTAGGTGGATATTAAATATGGCTGAAGAAGAGAGCGGGTATGAGAAATGATGGGAGATCGAAGAGAGGTGACGGCAGAGGAGAAGGAAAGAACTTCATTGAATTCATAAGGGTGGAGGAAAGATGATTCTAGTGTCAACCAAAGCGGAGGATAATATGGAAGATCCAAAGAAATCCAACGTAGGGCTTGTTTCAAGGAGAAAGCAGTGTGATACGATTTAAAATTGGGGAACTTGACTCCGCCTAAAGATTTGTCTTTCTTTAAAGCAGAGAGGGCTATTCTGGATTTTTTGTCTTTCCATAAAAACTTCAATAAGATAGAATCTATTGATTTGAAATGATGATTGGGGATGTGAATGGGAATCATAGAAATAGTGTATAGGACCAAAGGGGCTAGCATCATTTTTATGGAGTCCAGGCGACCCCACCAGGAAAGAAAGAGAGGGTTCCAACGGTTGATGGAAGAAGTGAGCTTAGTAGAAAGGGATTCAAAATTAAATTTGAGGGTATCAGCGAGACGAGGGGCGAACCAAACACCAAGGTATTTAATCTTAGAGGGTTGCCAGGAGAACCCGGAGGAATCAAATAGATGTTTTAGACATAAGGGATTCAGGGGTAGTATTTCACATTTGTCCGTGTTAAGTTTATATCCAGATACCTTGGAAAAAGCAGAGACTTGATTCAGGAAGGAAGGCAGGGTTGTTTGAGGATCTGAGCAATAAAATAAAATATCGTCAGCGTATACCGATAGTTTAACTTGTTGTTGTTGGGGACCATATTGAAAACCTGAAATACTCTCGTCACGTCTAATTTTGGTTAAAAAGGGTTCTAAAGCTAGAATAAACAAAAGAGGAGATAAAGGGCATCCTTGACGAACTCCTCTTCGGAGGGGAAAAAAATCAGAAGTGATACCATTGGCAAAGATGGAGGCATGGGGACTAGAGTAAAGTAAAGAGATAAGGGAAATGAATTTAGGTGGGAAACCGAACCAACGAAGAGCTTGGAACATAAAGTCCCAGTTGATTCTGTCAAAAGCCTTCTCGGCATCAAGAGAGATGGCAGCCAACGGGGAAGTAAGGGAAGAGGCTCTACTTAAGATGTTAAAGAAAACACGAGAATTGTCTGTCGACAAACGACCTTTAACGAATCCAGATTGTTCCGGACCGATAAGTTCTGGTAATAGAGGATCCAATCTAAGAGCTATGATTTTGGCAAAAATTTTATAATCTGTATTGACCAGGGAGATAGGGCAATAATTTTTACATAAAGTATGATCTTTGTCTGGTTTGGGTATTAAACAGATTAGGGCTTCTTGGAAAGTGCCTCGGGAGGAACCAGATTCAACAAATGACTGGAATAGCAGGAAAAGTTTAGGGAGGAGAAGGGAAGAGAAATGATTATAAAATTCAATGGTAAAACCGTCTGGTCCCGGGGCTTTACCTTTACGTAGGACTGACACAGCATGAGAGATTTCTGAGGGGGAAATATCTAAGTTTAGTGCTTGAAAGTCAACATGTGAAGATTGTGGAGAAGGAATATCACGAAAATAATCAAGGAGATCATCAGGATCAGGGATAGATTCAGGAGTGTATAGGTTTTGGTAGAAGGAAACAAATTGAGCTAATATGTCTTTATCTTTGAAGAAGGAAATACCGGCTGGACCTTGTAATGATTCAATCTTTGTTTTTTCTTTGCGTATTTTAAGGTAATTAGCTAGCAGTTTGCCCATTTTATTTTGTCCTCCGTAATAACGGGAATTACATTTAAGGAGAGAGTTCGATGCCGCATTAGTGGTAAATTTATTGAATTCAATTTTGGCTGAGATAAGTTCACGAAGTGAGGAGTCTGAGGAAGAGTTATAGTAGGTGTATTCAAGTTTTTTTATTTTATCCAAAAGTTGAGTTGATTTGGTGACTGATTGTTTTTTCTTTTGAGAAACAAAATCAATGATAAAAACTCTAGCAGCTGCTTTGAAGGAATCCCACACTGTAACAAAGGAAGTCTCAGGGAGATGATTGAGTGTAAAAAATTCAGAGGTAAAAGCTGTAAATTTAGTGGAGAAAATGGGGTCTAGGAGTAAAGAGTTATTAAATCTCCAGCGGCCTGAGTGAGGAGAGAAGGGGATAAGGTCAATATCAACAAAAACGGGAGCATGGTCTGAGATTAAAATGGAACCGATGTCTGAGTGAGTGGCTAATTGTGCTAGGGGTTTGCTAAGGAAACGGTAATCAATACGGGATTGAGAGTGATGGGTGGGGGAATAGAACGTGTATTCTTTAAGGTCAGGGTTACATAATCTCCAAATGTCTACTAAAGCATAATTCTGAATAGAGGTAATAAACTGAGAATGCATCTTAGAGGGAATAAACTTAACCTTGGAATTCCTGTCAAGAAAGGGGTCCAGAACTTGATTGCAATCACCACCAAAAATAACATATTTCTCATTAATTGTAACTAATTTGTCAGAAATAGCAGGCCAGAATAATTTATCAATACCTGTAGGAGCATAAACAGTGAAGATAACAATAGGAATTTTATCAATAAGAAGGTTAGTAATAACCCAACGGCCATTTTCATCATTTTCATGGGAGACAACTGAAACATTTAACTTTTTATGACATAAAATAACAGTGCCATTTTTCTTACCCAAAGCAGGAGAATGAAAGACATGTCCTACCCAGCAACGCTTAAGTTTATTAGCCTCCTTGTCAGAAAGGTGAGATTCTTGGAGGAGAGCTACATCCGCCTTGAGGCGTGTCAAGTGGGTTAGGACACGTTGACGCTTAATGGGGTTATTTAACCCCTTAACATTCCAAGTAACTACTCGGAATTTGTAACTTCAGTAGAAAGGTGTGAAAGAAGATATATTGAAAAGTGAATATGAAAAGAAAGATAACAGTAATAGGCATGTAAGAAACAAGAGGTGGAAGAGAAAGAGAGTAAAGAGAGGAAAGAAAGTGGAGGAAAGAGATAGAAGAGAAAGCTTTGAATAAGGGGATAGAGAAAGAGAACAGCAGAGAATAGAGAACAAAGCGTGTAGAAAAGTAATATCATAACAGATAAAGAGAGATCAAAAAAGGACTGAGGGATGACGACGCCAGAAGAGGACGACATCAACAACGAAGACTCACATCGTCGAACACCTGAGGAACCAGCGAAGGAACGAAGTGGAGGGAAATACGGATACACCGGGATGAAGAAACACGGGAAAAGGATCTGTAAGAAGGTAAAAAAGGAGAAGAAAACATTAAAATACACATGATAAAGTAATAAAGAGTAACATGAGAATATGTGACGAAGGGGACGAGACAGGCAGGGATGGAGGGTATTCAGTCAGACATAGGAATCAGAAACAATGAGGAAACATGGCAAAAACAGACAAAACAGATCAAAATGGTTAGACGGGTCTTGCAGTGTCCATGTTTTCAGCTTCGTGACGACGCAGGAACTCTTCAAGGACGAGTGGATCTTCAAATGTAGTTGTTCTTTCTTTGTAGGTGACCTTGAAGAGGCACGGATGTAGTAGCCCATATCTGGCGCCAAGGGTTCTCAAACGAGGTCTCAAATCCAGGAATTGTTTCCGACGGTAGGCTGTGATCTTGGCAACATCTTGAGAAAGGTATAACCTGCGGCCCTCCCACATAACTTGTTTTTTAGCCTTTACTGCAGAAAGTACTTGGAGGAGATCCGTGTATTGAAGGAACAGCATGATGACACCGCGAGGTTTGTCAGAAACTTTCGGGCCAAGTCTGTGGGCACGTTGAATATTTAGAGAGGTGGAAGCAGGAAGGTCTAAGAGTTTTGGTAAAAAGGTTTGAAAGAAGACTGTTGGATTAGACCCCTCTGTATGTTCCGGAAGATTATAAAGGCGTAGGTTGTTCCTTCGGTTGCGATTTTCCAACTCCTCCGCCTGTCGCTTCAGAAGAGAGACATCTTTTTCCAAGAGCGAGATTTTTGCACATGAGGTATGAAGAGTCTCTGTCGATTGTTCCACCAAAAGAACCCTTGATTCCAACGTAGACCACTTGTCATGGAGAAATTGTAAGGTTTTAGTGGTTTCGGCCATGAAGGGTTTAAGTGCCCGGAGTTCCTCCAGAATAAGATCCATTGAAGCAGATTGTGATGGAGAGCCTGGAGATGGAGGATCTTTTTTCAAACGCTTCGTTGAACCAGGTTGTAAAAGCTTACTGGTTGAAGTATTTTTAGGAATTGCGCCGTGAGTAGCGTTAGGTTTGAGAGAAGTGGGGTCATCCATATTTGGTGTTGTGGAATCAGAGTCTGAGGAAAGTTGTGGTTTGTTTTTTGATGCTGTAAGCTTGAGGGTACGGAGCTTCCCCATATAGGGTAGGGGAAGTGAGTACAAGTCACCACAAAATGTTATGAGAAAAACGTTGTAAATAGGAAGCAAAAGGTGCTTTTTACAGTGGAAAGCACTAAAAGAGCGAGTATTTGTTGCACGAAAAAATGATGAATTGCAAGCAAATAGATAAGTTGAGTAATGAATAAACACGTAACCTTTCCTCAAATATAGCCAAAAGGGTTCCGTTAAAATAAATTATCACCACATGTCAGAGACCTTGACAAGAAGACGCTGAATGTAACTAGAAATGTTCAATGAGCGTTATGCAGAGTAGCGCGCCGTCATATTATGTGGAGACAATCATCGTCTGACATGAGGAAACATCGACGAGAAATGGTAAATGAAAACTGAAAGGAATTTTCCAAGAACCAGCAAGTGAGGTCATAGACCGCAAGAATTGAAGTACAAAAGGGCGTTTTTAAGGCAAGTGGTCTGTGTAAAAAGCAACCGCTTTGCACGTGCTGAGGTATGGAAGCGGCGCTCGCTGTGAAGGAAGCGCGCGGCAGGTGCAGAAAATGGCGGTCGTCGGAAAGGTGAAGAGCGTCACTTACAGGAGGTGCGCATTCCGTCGGAGTAGAGAAGAACTGCTCAGTTCTTCTTGCTCAGCTCACGTTCCGATGCCCAAAAACAACATTTGTGTTCACGAAGGTGCAGTGAACATGGAGATAGTCGCCGGCTCCGGTGGTCGACTTGCGGAGCTCCGGTGCTAAGCCGCCATCTTGTGCGGCGTTCAAGCCACGCCCCCCATTCATGGGGTGTTCTGATGCGTGAGCCCTGTCTGGGTTTAATGATCTTACAGGGTCTGCTGTGTATATGTGGTCAACATGTTTCTTGCCTTCAGCCCCTAATGGGTCAACAAGCAATCCTTCAGGACCAGTGTCTACAGGAGCAGATTCTCCTAACTCTAATACTACCACAACACAGGTGCTCAAAACTGTTTATATCACCAGTGTAAAATGCCATGTTCCAGGAAAGATGTCCTGAATACGAGAGACCTGAACTATGGTGCAGTGACTTACATGCGAGTGCTTGTTTTTGCCAAGTGGGATCATAATTGTGGTAAAGCTGAAAATACTTCTGACTCCGCGCACATCAAGTGACAGTAATTAGGAACACCACATCCAAGCTGGATGTGTACATTAAATGATGTCAAACTGGTTTGCTCCTAGGTTGATGCGAAGTCCTCTGGCACCATTAGTTTTATTCGGTTGCCACTTGTTTTGGAACCATAAAAAGTACATAAAAATGACAATAAATTAAAAAGAAAATTCAAAACAGAATATAAGATTTCCCAATACATAACGAGTCAAACGATAATACTAACAGAATCAGAATTAATTAAAATTGATGAGAAAATAAACTAAAATATGCTGCTAAAACAAATATGGGACTTAAAATAACGGTTACATACATAAGAATAAAATATGTGGACTTAAAAAAGATTAACCAAGAGCGTAACGGGTCATAATGCAAGCTTTTAAAAAATTAACTATGCATTTTGCAAAACATTCTGAGACCAGGAGTTGTAGGGACATAAATGCTGGGTGGCACGACCGTAGGCCAATTAAACGGAGAAGTGGTCAAATCCAGGACTTTCGTGGTAACTTGTAGAATTTACAAAACAAGATAATGTGAATTGTTGACTGGGGGGATACACCATCAAAAGGGCAGTTCGTGATCGCATTCGACCAGTTCTGCATTTGTGGAAAAGAAGCCAAACGAAAGAAAGAGTTGAAACGGAACCTTGTCAAAAGATATTTCTCATAGTTGGACAAATGAAACGATAAGTACGGTTGCATGCCTTTAACAATCTGGACTGCGGGGATTTGGGAATTTGAGGGTTTTAAGATCTCAGTTGAGCCACGAAGTTCTCTTAGGTGACCTAAACACAACCTCTTTAGCTCCTTTCTCGAGATATCCTCCCTACTAGGTGGGTCCTCAAAGAAGGAGCTGCGGCCAAGGTCTCTAAAGAAATTCCCCACATAAACTAGCCATGGAATCCTTTGCCAGTTTGTTAAATCCAAACAGTCCATGATCAAATAGCGCGTTAAATGGCACTCGACTTTTGTCCATGTACGATGCATAGAAGAATAGGTTGGCAACAAATGGTGTCAATAATATAGTCCATACCTAGTTCATTATGGGATGCGTAAGTTGGCGCGCTTTGTGGAAGCGCCAACAGATACTTGACAAACCCGTTCTCTATCATCTGGATTGGATCTATTGGACCATATCCCCACACTCCCGCGCCATAGGTGGCTACGCTTTGACACTTTGCATAGTAAATCTTAAGCAGTTCCGTGGGGGCTGGTGTATCGAGTTTCCTGGAAAAGGAAACCAGGGCCGTTGTTGCTCGCTGGAAAATAAGTTTTCTACTAGCCATGGCCTGCTTCCAACTTAGAGTGTCGTCCACCAATATACCTAGGTAAGGGTAAACGGATGTTTTTTCCAGCCTTGTTTTCTCAACAAAAATTGATTTGGGGTTCTTGACCTTGGGGCCGATGTGCATAACAAAAGTCTTTTTTATGTTGACTTTAAGGCGAAGAGAGCCCATGAAGGAACAATATTTATTAAGTTGTTTTTGAAGTTGGATCAATGTTCTGGCAAAGATGACCGAGTCATCTGCATATAGCAGTGTTGGAATTGGGCAGTGATTAATCTGAGGTAGGTCCTGGCTCCCTTCTAGCATGGCCACCTCAAGGTCGTTGGTATAAAGATTAAACAAGAAGGGAGCCGGTACGCAGCCCTGCCTGACCCCTTTTTTGATGGAAAAAGATGGGGACAGGTCGCCGTTAACCCCGAATCTGACACACGCCGTTGCATCGGAATATAGTTCTCGAAGGAAAACAATGAGGGCTGGGTCCACTCTGAGGTCCCTGAGGATTGCCCAAAGTCTGGGGTGCAGAACGCAGTCAAAAGCTGCGCTGAGGTCTACGTACACGAGAAAGATGTTACCCCTTTTGGCTCCTGCGTACTTCCCAATGAGGAGGGCAAGATTCAGGGCCTGCTCTACGGTACCTAGACCCTTCTGGAAACCATATTGCAGGTCGGTCATGATGTTATTGGTTTGGGCCCAGGCTTGAAGTCGGTCCAATACCACCCGACCCGCAACTTTACCCATGGAGTCCAAGAGGGAGATAGTCCTGTAGCAGGCGGGATCGTTCCAATTGCCCTTCTTGAAAATAGGGAGTAGAATGGATGTTGACCATGATTCTATCAGCCCAGTTGTTGTTGCTGCCGCCAAGACCTGGGTAAGGAGTGGAGACCATAGTTCAGGATTGTGCAGAAAAAAGTCCAGCGGGACTCCGTCAGGCCCAGGTGAATTGCCGGATTTTGACGCTTTAAGGGCTTTGGCGACCTCTGCATGGTCGAAGTAGATGTTAATCGGGTAGCTGCTACTCCCCGTCTTACTTCCTCCACGCCGGTCTTCTTCTCTGGGAGGCTCTGGTTGACAGTTCCCAAAAATTTGTGAAAAGTGGGTGACCCATTCAGCTGCTGACACTGCGACATCTAAATGCTGCCCCATCGTTGAGTCAGCCAGAAAGGGAGATCTGATTACGCGCCAAAAAAGGACGCTGTCTTTATTATGGCAGCTGTCATGTAGTTGTGACCAAAGGTTTTGCTTGATTTCCCTCCTGCGTTCCACTCTGGCTGAGTTGTAAAGTTTCCTTAAGTTGGAAATTTCCAACGCGTCCCTCGTAGTTCTGCGTAGGGCTGCCTTTAGATTGGAAAGTGCCTTACGGCACTTCGTGTTAAACCATCTTTCAGTTGTACACTTTTTATTTTTGTGTTTGTCTATGAGCTCCTCTCTGATTGCCCCCAGGATCTTCTGGAAACCAGCCAAGATTGTTTGAGGGGTGGAATCTAGTGTTGAGCAATCAAGAATCCAGGGTCTAGCTTTTGCAAGAACCCTCCCATTGATTACAGCTGGATCTATCTTTGCCCATTTAACAGAGTATCCATTCACCTTATTCATAGTTAAGGAATTTTGAGTTAACAGACTGGTGATGTTAGATTGTAAAGAGACATTTTTAGGTACAACTGAGACGCTAATGGGAAAATGGTCACTACTGACATCAGTCCCAGTTTGATAATTTGCCACTTGTCCCTTTAAACACTGGGAGGACATGATGTAGTCAATGGTACTTGAGAGCCCCCTACCATGAAAAGTTGGTGAAAAGTCAATTGAAGGTTCTACAAGGTCATTGGCAAAATCAAGCTCTAGTGAAAACAGGCATTCATTTAGTCTATTTCCACAGATAGTGTGTGCAAAGTGAGACAATGGACTGCCATGCTCATCCAGCAGGCCACAATTTCCATTTTTATAATTGGTGCATAATGGGAGATTAAAATCACCACCCCAGACCACATATAATGGGATTGTTGAAATCTTATTCCGCTGTGTTATTAAAAAAGTGGTAATTTCATTAAGGGTGTTTATACAATCCATTGTTTCAAGATTATTATAAAAATTAACGAAAAAATAGGTGCTATTTTTATTAAAGGTTAATTGTAAAATTTGATAACTCGGCTCTTCTTTAGACATACATAACGTTGTGAGTGGCAGAGTATTGGCAACATAAACTACCAGTCCACCCTTTGGTCTACCCAAGACACCCTGACTAGCTGGTAAGTGAAATGTTTTATAACCCACTAGATGATGGGGAGTAGTTAACCACGTTTCTTGAAGGCAGACTATCTGGTGTTCATTTACCGTGTCTAACCATGGCTGCAGAGTCATTTTAGTACGTAAACCTGCAACGTTCCAATACAAGATTGAAAAGCTCAGGTTAGTAGTAAGCAGAAGTTCATTTGACTGAGGAGTTAGGATTTCAGCTGTCAAGAGGTCGGGTGCACGCGTAAGCGAACACACCGAAGAGACCGCGGTCTCTAACCTGTGGACAGTGTCCTTCAACTGATGGAGGTTTGGGGCGTTTATACAGATAGAAACCACCGGAAATCTATCCACCATTGTATTGGAATAGTCAGGAGAGGTTTCTAATGTAGTTCTGACCTTGTTGGCATTTGGTGTAGTCGGAATTATTTGTAAGATAGTATGGCCTTCAATCAGGTCTAGTTGTGTTCCAGGACTAAAATGAACGCCAGAAGCTTTAGGGTCCTGATTTATGCTGACTGGATTTACTATCGGTCAATCAACCATTTCCAGACAATCATATCGATTTCTGGTTGGAAAACCCCGCCACCCCTCCATAGGAAAGTGAATTCTGCTTGGGTACCAAGACTGTGCCTGCCACTCCCTGCTCCCGTTTCTATATCTGTTACCCACATGATTCCAGGACCCTTCTTGTGCTTGTTGCCAATTTAAAGTAGGGAAATATTGGTAGCTATTCTCTGGGGGATAAAAAAAGGAGAGACGTTGAGCATCAATTCCCCCCTTTTTTTCCAGTGACGGCCATGAACAAATATAGTCAACTGTAGTTGGATCATCACAGTTTACTATAATACAGTCACCTTGTATTGTTTTACGTTCGTCTCCGATCCATGTTACTCTGCGAACTCTAGAAATTCTACTTGAGTAACGGGGCTGTAGGGGCCTGTTTAGGCTAAGCCACTGTAGAACCTTGTTATGGAGAGACCAAGAAGGTTCATCTGTACCATCAGAAAGCTCAGGAACCCCAGTAAGAATGACCGTGAAGGGGGACGCCTCCGGTGGAAGATGTATAGGGCGCCTAGGCCGCGTTCCCTTTTTTACTTCCCCCGTGGGTTTTAATCCCGGCGTTTTGGGTGTAAAAGTTGTCTGATTTTTGTTAGCTACTTGGACGGGACCTTTCACCTGTCCTGAGGGGGCCTGGGACGGAACAATGGCCGTAATATATGAAGCCGAACCCGCATCAGAGAATAACTGGGAAGAAGCAGATGGTGTGTTGGGCTTAGGTTGCGTAGTAGAAGCCTTAGCAGCTTTGGTCGGCATACCTCGGGGATCTGGTTGAACCAGTTGAGGAGCTATATTTGGAGTTTTAGGTTTCCCCCCCCTGTTTTGTTTGGACTAAGCTGGACTGAGTGGGTGGAGTGGCAGAAAGCTTCGCTATCTGTTTTTCAAGGAGCCTTAAACTAGATTCCAATGGTTTTAAGTGGTGGATAAGAAGTTCCCTGATGCTGGCTAATAGGTGAGGTTTGGTGTTGCAGATCCTACAGAAACCCTCCACCTGGCCCATGATGGGAGGGTTATCGGGCAAGTCAACTAAGTTAATAGCGGGAGGATTGATAACATTTGGATCGGTCAGGTTGAATTGAACAGGTTTCCCCCCCCAGACTCAGGAGGGGTACCAGATCTGGCTAAACTAGCATTTTTCTTGCCTTTCCCCCGTTTTGGAACAGCACCCTCCCTAGCCCCACGAGACTGCTTGACTGGTTCTGTCTCCTGCGATTGACATAACTCTAAGTGTGGGGTAGTTTCAAGGTCCTCTAGCACATGGGAATCTAACGATGGTTGTGTGGCTGAAAGATCCACCGTAGAAGGGACGGTATGAATTACTGCTACAGTTTTGGATGGTATCAACAATGGAATATTGGGGCCTTTCTGGATAGGTGATATCGCTGAAGCCAGAAGGCCCAGGGAGGAGCGTCGTGCATTCACAAGGTCTTGAGATACTCTGCGCTCCAGCAGAGAAATACTCTGATCGATGGCCTCATTAGTTCGAGAGATGAATTGGTCAATCGGACCTGTAATCTGGGTGACGCTCATTACAGTTTTACTCCTGGTGCCTTTAGACATGGTGGCCTAGCCAAAGGATTACACTATTTTCCAAAGTGACCTAGAAGGCAGTTCTTAATATAGGTTCAACTGAAATTTATACAGTTCTTGTTGGCTGGAAGGAAGATGTACCTAGGATAAGTGAACCAATTTACCTTATGATGGACTAAAGGGGGGTTGCCCGGTCCGGTCTTACCGGTCACTAACGGGTAACAACGGGCCCGCCCTTGGCCCCGGCTTCGCCCGGCGTCCCGTGAGACGGGCCTAGTGACGTTTTTAAGCGCCTCCTGGCGCTTCCCGGTGACGCGGAACACCGCAAGGGCTGCTGGATGGTGAAGTCCGCCCCTCGCTGGTCTCCTCTCGGCGGCCCCGCTCTGGGTGTCGGGTGAGCAGTCGGGCAGCGGGAGACAGGCGGGCGGGTCCGGGGTAGGGTCTCTGAGTCAGCAAAAGGTTCGTGCTCAAAAAGAAATTGCTGGCAGCAACGCGGTCATGGAAAGTTCCCCCACTCGATGGCTCTAGTGACGTTTTTAAGCGCCTCCTGGCGCTTCCCGGTGACGCGGAACACCGCAAGGGCTGCTGGATGGTGAAGTCCGCCCTTTGCCGGTCTCCTCTCGGCGGCCCCGCTCTGGGTGTCAGGTGAGCAGTCAGGCAGCGGGAGACAGGCGGGCGGGTCCGCTGTAGAGTCTCTGAGTCAGCAAAAGGTTCGTGCTCAATCAATCAATCAATCAATCAGAGCATTTGTATAGCGCGCTACTCACCCGGAGGGTCTCAAGGCGCTTGGGGAGGGGGGTCCGCTACTGCTCGAACAGCCAGGTCTTGAGCTGCTTCCTGAAGGCGAGGTGGTCCTGGGTCAGGCGGAGGTGGGTTGGGAGGGAGTTCCAGGTCTTGGCGGCGAGGTAGGAGAAGGACCTTCCCCCTGTGGTAGCTCTTTGGATGCGGGGGACGGCGGCGAGGGTGTGGCCGGTCGATTGGAGCTGGCGTTTGGGAGCGTAGAAGTTGAGGCGGCTGTTGAGGTATCCTGGTCCTTGGTTGTGAAGGGCTTTGTGTGCGTGGGTGAGGAGACGGAAGGTGATTCTCTTGTTGACCGGGAGCCAGTGCAGGTCTCGCAGGTGTCCGGAGATGTGGTTGCGACGGGGGATGTCCAGGATGAGTCTTGCTGAGGCGTTCTGGATCCGCTGGAGTCTCTTCTGGAGTTTGGCGATGATTCAGGCGTAGAGGGAGTTGCCGTAGTCCAGTCGGCTGGTGACGAGGGCCTGGGTGACCGTCTTCCTGGTCTCGGTGGGGATCCACCGGAAGATCTTGCGTATCATGCGTAGGATGTTGAAGCACGACGAGGAGACGGCGCTGACTTGTCTGGTCATGGAGAGGGAGGAGTCCAGGATGAAGCCCAGGTTGCGTGCGTGGTCTGTTGGTTTGGGTGCGCTGCCTAGGGCGGGGGGCCACCAGGAGTCGTCCCAGGCAGAGGGTGAGGATCCCAGGATGAGGACTTCCGTCTTGTCCGAGTTCAGTTTCAGGCGGCTGTTCTTCATCCATTCGGCTACTTCCTTCATCCCTTCGTGTAGGTTGGTTCTGGCGGTGGCGCCGTCGTTGGTGAGGGAGAGGATCAGTTGGGTGTCGTCGGCGTAGGAGATGATGTTGAGGTTGTGCTGTTGTGCGATGGCTGCGAGGGGACTCATGTAGACGTAGAAGAGGGTTGGGCTAAGCGAGGAGCCTTGAGGAACGCCGCAGATGACTTCGGTGGCTTCTGATCTGAACGGGGGAGGCGGACTCTCTGTGTCCTTCCGGCGAGGAAGGAGATGGTCCACTCCAGTGCCTTCTCCTGGATTCCGACATTGCTGAGGCGCTGTACTAGGGTACGGTGGCAGACGGTGTCGAAGGCCACGGAGAGGTCTAGGAGGATGAGGGCCGCTGTTTCTCCGTTGTCGAGCAGAGCTCGGATGTCATCGGTGGCTGCGATCAGGGCGATCTCGGTGCTGTGGTTGGCCCTGAAGCCAGACTGTGAGAGGTCGAGGGATCCGTTCGTCTCGAGGAAGGCGGCCAGCTGCTTGTTGGCGGTCTTCTCGATGACTTTTGCGGGGAACGGGAGCAGCGAGATGGGTCGGTAGTTCTTGAGGTCGGGGGGGTCGGCTGATGGCTTCTTTAGTCGGGCGCTGAGTTCGGCATGCTTCCAGTTCTCCGAGAAGGTGGCGGTGTTGAAGGAGGTGTTGATGATGTCCCGCAGGTGGGGTGCGATGACAGCGTCGGCCTTGTTGAAGACGTGGTGAGGGCAAGGGTCGGTCGGAGATCCGGAGTGGATGGAGTTCATCGTGCGGAAGGTGTCTTCGGTGCTGATCGGGGTCCAGGCGCGGAGGGTGGTGGTGGGGGGCGGTGGTTCGGTCGTGGCGTGCGTCGGTTGAGTGCTGAAGCTGTTGTGTATGTCTGCGATCTTGTTGTGGAAGTAGGAGGCGAGGGAGTTGCAGAGGTCTTGCGAAGTGGTGATGTCGTTGTTTCCGGCGTTGGGGTTGGAGAGCTCTTTAACGATGTTGAAGAGTTCCTTACTGTTGTGTGCGTTGTTGTCCAGTCGTTCCTTGAATGCAGTTTTCTTGGTGGTGTGGATCAGTTGGTGGTGTATTCGGGTGGCGAGCTTGAGGGCAGTCATGTTGTCCGGTGTTGGGTCTCTGCGCCAGGCTTTCTCAAGGGCTCTGCAGTTCTTCTTCGAGTTCTTGAGTTCGTCGGTGAACCAAGGGGCTTTCTTGCTGCCGGGTCTGCTAGGCGGGGTCCTCAGAGGGGCGAGGTCGTCTGCACAGTCGCTGATCCACTTCGTGAGGTTGGTGGCCACTTGGCTGGGGTTCGTTGCGCTGGTGAGTGGGTTCTTGCTCAGGGAAGTTGCGAGCTGGTCGGCTGTGATCTTGTTCCAGCTTCTGCGTGCAACCTGTTCCTGGTGGTGGTGGATCGTCGTCCTTTTGAAGCTGAAGTGGACGCAGCTGTGGTCTGTCCCGTGGAGTCCGGTGGCGTGGCTGAAGGTGATGTCCTTGCTGGAGGAGAAGACGGGGTCGAGAGTGTGTCCGACGTAGTGGGTAGGGGTGGTCACCAGTTGCTTGAGTCCGAGGTTGGCGAGGTTGTCCAGCAGGGTGGTGGTGTTTCGGTCGTTGTTGTTCTCCAGGTGGAAGTTGAGGTCCCCGAGGAGGATGTAGTCAGTGGAGGGGAGGGCATGCGGGCTGACGAAGTCGGCGATGTCCTCGCTGAATTGTGTACGTGGTCCCGGGGGTCTGTAGATGAGGGTGCCTCTGAGGGTGGTCCTGGGGTTGATGTGGATCTGGAAGTGCAGGTGCTCGGCGGGTGCGAGGGTGTCGTCGGTGTTGGTCGTGATGCGCATGGAGTTCCTGTGGATGATGGCGATGCCTCCTCCTGTCTGATTGATGCGGTCCCTCCGGATGATCTTGTAGCCGTCCGGGATGGCGATGGCAATGTCGGGCGCTGAGGAGGCGTTCATCCAGGTTTCCGTGAAGAAGGCGACGTCCGGTGATGTTGTGTCGAGCAGGTTACAGAGCTCGACGGCGTGTCTGTGGACTGAGCGGGTGTTGAGCAGGATGCACTTCAGGTGGCTGCTGCTGATGCTCGTTGAGTCCCTTGCTCATTGCACCATCAGGATTCAGGCAAGCCGGGCCGAAGACGGCTGAAATGCCAGAAACCGGTCCCCGGTAGCTTGTTTCCTTCCCAGTGTAAGAATTGGCTTTTGTAGTTTGGTTTGCCCTGTTCCCATCATGCACTGGGACAGGAACAGACTAATTTGCATACAGCCAGGTTCTGAAACTGGGATGGTGCAGTGAGCTAAAAAACGGTGTTGGATCTAGCCCTGATCTCTTGACTGGGTGAGAGTATTCTGTTTAATTCAGAGACTCTGTCCCTCACCACCCCTTGTTGTAAATATTTTTGTCCACCCTAAGCGTGGAAGGGTATACTCAGATGTGAGTCCCTTGCTCATTGCACCATCAGGATTCAGGCAAGCCGGGCCGAAGACGGCTGAAATGCCAGAAACCGGTCCCCGGTAGCTTGTTTCCTTCCCAGTGTAAGAATTGGCTTTTGTAGTTTGGTTTGCCCTGTTCCCATCATGCACTGGGACAGGAACAGACTAATTTGCATACAGCCAGGTTCTGAAACTGGGATGGTGCAGTGAGCTAAAAAACGGTGTTGGATCTAGCCCTGATCTCTTGACTGGGTGAGAGTATTCTGTTTAATTCAGAGACTCTGTCCCTCACCACCCCTTGTTGTAAATATTTTTGTCCACCCTAAGCGTGGAAGGGTATACTCAGATGTGAGTCCCTTGCTCATTGCACCATCAGGATTCAGGCAAGCCGGGCCGAAGACGGCTGAAATGCCAGAAACCGGTCCCCGGTAGCTTGTTTCCTTCCCAGTGTAAGAATTGGCTTTTGTAGTTTGGTTTGCCCTGTTCCCATCATGCACTGGGACAGGAACAGACTAATTTGCATACAGCCAGGTTCTGAAACTGGGATGGTGCAGTGAGCTAAAAAACGGTGTTGGATCTAGCCCTGATCTCTTGACTGGGTGAGAGTATTCTGTTTAATTCAGAGACTCTGTCCCTCACCACCCCTTGTTGTAAATATTTTTGTCCACCCTAAGCGTGGAAGGGTATACTCAGATGTGAGTCCCTTGCTCATTGCACCATCAGGATTCAGGCAAGCCGGGCCTAAGACGGCTGAAATGCCAGAAACCGGTCCCCGGTAGCTTGTTTCCTTCCCAGTGTAAGAATTGGCTTTTGTAGTTTGGTTTGCCCTGTTCCCATCATGCACTGGGACAGGAACAGACTAATTTGCATACAGCCAGGTTCTGAAACTGGGATGGTGCAGTGAGCTAAAAAACGGTGTTGGATCTAGCCCTGATCTCTTGACTGGGTGAGAGTATTCTGTTTAATTCAGAGACTCTGTCCCTCACCACCCCTTGTTGTAAATATTTTTGTCCACCCTAAGCGTGGAAGGGTATACTCAGATGTGAGTCCCTTGCTCATTGCACCATCAGGATTCAGGCAAGCCGGGCCGAAGACGGCTGAAATGCCAGAAACCGGTCCCCGGTAGCTTGTTTCCTTCCCAGTGTAAGAATTGGCTTTTGTAGTTTGGTTTGCCCTGTTCCCATCATGCACTGGGACAGGAACAGACTAATTTGCATACAGCCAGGTTCTGAAACTGGGATGGTGCAGTGAGCTAAAAAACGGTGTTGGATCTAGCCCTGATCTCTTGACTGGGTGAGAGTATTCTGTTTAATTCAGAGACTCTGTCCCTCACCACCCCTTGTTGTAAATATTTTTGTCCACCCTAAGCGTTTGAAGGGTATACTCAGATGTGAGTCCCTTGCTCATTGCACCATCAGGATTCAGGCAAGCCGGGCCGAAGACGGCTGAAATGCCAGAAACCGGTCCCCGGTAGCTTGTTTCCTTCCCAGTGTAAGAATTGGCTTTTGTAGTTTGGTTTGCCCTGTTCCCATCATGCACTGGGACAGGAACAGACTAATTTGCATACAGCCAGGTTCTGAAACTGGGATGGTGCAGTGAGCTAAAAAACGGTGTTGGATCTAGCCCTGATCTCTTGACTGGGTGAGAGTATTCTGTTTAATTCAGAGACTCTGTCCCTCACCACCCCTTGTTGTAAATACGTTGAGGTCTTGGGCACTGCTGGAGTGGTGCAGATCCGGATGCAGGTGAACTTGCAGGCGTTGCAGCAGAAGGGTCCGTGGGTGCGTCTCGGGGTGGCTTGGTAGCAGCCCGGGAGTCTGCCGGCGTTGAGTGCGTAGAGGTCGGTGGCGGCGTAGGTCCGGCGGGAGGGCTGGTGACTGCGGGAGCCAGGGGTCCTGCCATTGGGCGCGGTCCAGGCGCGGACGGGCGCAGACGGGCTTACCTTTGGCGCACCTTCGGCGCTCATTCGGTGCTCCCGCTACGCGGTCGCTCTGGGGGCGTCATAAGAAGGGAGCCGGTAGGGAGGGTCTGCGGGGAGGCGGGAGCGAGTTAGCCAATCGGCTGGCGGGGGGCGGGGCCGCGGGCTGGCAGCGGCGGGAAAATCGAGTGCGGGCTTGGCGGGCGGCCCTGCGGCGGCTGGGGTGCTGGAGGAGGGAGGAGGGAGCAGGGGCATCGGCAGCTGCGGCGGCAGGCGCAGGCAGCAGGTAGGCACAGGAGCGGGAGACAGGAGGAGCGTGGGGGCGACCAGGCCAGTAGAGGCGCAGTGGTCGCTCCCTAGTTGGAGTCTGGATCCCCTTAAGAAGGGAGCCGGCAGGGAGGGTCTGCGGGGAGGCGGGAGCGAGTTAGCCAATCGGCTGGCGGGGGCGGGGCCGCGGGCTGGCAGCGGCGGGAAAATCGAGTGCGGGCTTGGCGGGCGGCCCTGCGGCGGCTGGGGCGCTGGAGGAGGGAGGAGGGAGCAGGCGGCGGCGGCTGCGGCGGCAGGCACAGGAGTGGGAGACAGGAGGAGCGTGGGGGCGACCAGGCCAGTAGAGGCGCAGTGGTTGCTCAAAAAGAAATTGCTGGCAGCAACGCGGTCATGGAAAGTTCCCCCACTCGATGGCTCTAGTGACGTTTTTAAGCGCCTACTGGCGCTTCCCGGTGACGCAGAACACCGCAAGGGCTGCTTGATGGTGAAGTCCGCCCCTCGCCGGTCTCCTCTCGGCGGCCCCGCTCTGGGTGTCAGTTGAGCAGTTGGGCAGTGGGAGACAGGCGGGCGGGTCCGCGGTAGGGTCTCTGAGTCAGCAAAAGGTTCGTGCTCAAAAAGAAATTGCTGGCAGCAACGCGGTCATGGAAAGTTCCCCCACTCGATGGCTCTAGTGACGTTTTTAAGCACCTCCTGGCGCTTCCCGGTGACGCGGAACACCGCAAGGGCTGCTGGATGGTGAAGTCCGCCCCTCACCGGTCTCCTCTCGGGGGCCCCGCTCTGGGTGTCAGTTGAGCAGTCGGGCAGCGGGAGACAGGCGGGCGGGTCCGCGGTAGGGTCTCTGAGTCAGCAAAAGGTTTGTGCTCAAAAAGAAATTGCTGGCAGCAACGCGGTCATGGAAAGTTCCCCTGGCACCATTAAAACATAGCCAATGCCTAGTATTGCAGTGATAATTGTGTATGTTGTAATCTGCTCTGAGCATGCAGCAGAATTGATGTGCGATGCCTGCTTTTTTATTGCTATTAACCCCCCGTGCGTTCAGAGACGTGGTGACTTAATAAAAGTAAAGTGTTGTTGCCTAGGTATACATTTCCAATTCATGCTCAAGTTCAGTTTTTTGGTGCAACAGCTCACCCCTGGCTATGTGGTCACCTACGGATGGGATTGCCTTAAGAGCACTTCGTTGCTCAACTCTGGAAAAAACAAACAAAAGGTACCGGCGGGCGGCCACAAGCGTTTAAACATGAGCAACGTCTTACTGGTATCTTGACAGAACTTTTGATTGTTCGAGTAGTGCTGGAAATTACTCACATGGGCGGACGTGCAACTAGCGAAGCTCCTACCCCAGCCCTGGCTCCAGTGGCTCTGCCCTTCAGCGTGTGTTGTAAAATTAGTGTGTCATCGCGTATTGAACAAGAGACTAGACTGCAGCGATCGGCGGCCATTTTGGGAGTGTTTTTTAAGCGGCGTTTCAGATTCAATAAAACTTTATTGTAACCTTGTGTGTTTCTTGTCCTACACCATAATCATTATTATATGTGGAGGTAATGGTATGTTATGTCATTGTTAAAGGGTGTTATTTCCTAGTGCATCATTTGTAGAGTTGCTTATATAGGTACAATCACAAGTTCTTCACTAATAAATACTATTATTCACCAACACTTATAAGAATGCTTGTGAAAGTGGCCATATCACTAATTCAGTGAGTGTGTGTAAGGCAAAGTTTGCAACGTAACTTGGGAGTGTGGTATGGTTAGGTGCTGACAAAAACAAGATTTCTGTAGAATTCAGTACAATTGAGCTAGATTCAGCAAATTGTATTCCTCTTTTAGTGAAATATAGACCCACTAGGTAAAGGAGGGGCCAGAGCAATTAGGAGTTGTTCAATACGACCCAAGGGATGTCATTGTTGAGGCCCCTGGTGTTGCAGGAAATTCTAAATATCAATTTTTGCTCCTTCCTTAACGGGACTTCCTTGCTGATCAAGGGATGTGATTCGAGAATGGTCCAACAGATATTGTTGGCAGTGTGGTTAGCCTCTGTATAGTGGGTGCACATCTTTGTATTTTGATTCCTGCACCCAAAGTTGTTCAGAGATGCTCAGAGATTCTGATTTTAACGGGTCGCGTTGTCATGCCCACGTAAATGAGGTTACAAGGACAAGTAATTAAATATACACAATTGTGGGTGTTGCAATTAGTGTGTATCCTTTGAGGCCAGGTGAATGTGTCAGTCAAAATGACTGTTTTACTTGTTTTTGTAAATGTGCAGGCTATGCACTGACCGCATGGACAGTGGCCACGGACCGGTGGTAAGTCACAGAGTTGTTTTTTCACTGGGGGGCTTTTTTTTGCGTCTCGTTTTAATTAGGAGGTTTTTTGGATTGTTAGTTCTTGTGAAGGCAAATCTAGGGGGTTCTACTGTGGAGTCGCCTGTGTTTAGGATTTTCTGGTGCTTATTTATGATCTTCTTGATCAGATTAGATTCAGGAGTGTATGTCGGGATACATGTTATTTGTTTAGTGTCAGTTCTTTCATTTGTCTGTAAAAGTGTCTCCCTGTTTGTATTGCGCGCCCTCTTAAACTGTCACTGACTAGTAATATATAGGAACACTACTGAGACAAAATTGCACCTTGACTGCAGAAGAACTGCTGGCAATTTCTGTCAGAGGATGTAAGTCTCTTGAATTATAATAGCATACATATTCAGTTCATGAAGGTCATCTAGGGTTGACCTACATTCTGCAGCACAGGGTCTATAGCGTATTTATTGGAGGTGTTAATTTGCTAGAGCCTACCACACAACACAGACACTCAGGTATAAGGAATGTAGAGCACATTAATTATTTACCTCCAACCATTTATAGTAAAGTCTCCACCTGAAAACTAACAGAAAGTGAACTTCCTGCAGTCACATAAGCCATGTATGCAAAGTGAAATTGCCTACTGTGACATTGGGCATTAACCATTTCACCCAGAGCTGCTAACTTTATTTCCCCGTGTGTCCAGACACTAAAGAGTTAAACCGCAAGGAGATGAAGCAAGATTCATATTGTAACATTCATGTTTTAAAGTTGTGTACCTTATTTCACTAAAGGTTGAATAGCCCTCTATAGTATTCCTGTTGGTTAGTTATATGTTGGATATGTTGTTAGGTAACTTGCATATCCAAAACGTAAGGGCCACTAGGTTTTTCAGAATATTGGGTGTGGGGAGTTGGGCAGTTTGAAGCTGTACTTTGCCGGGAGCAGTTTGGAGTGATTTACAGCATCTGCATATTTAACCATAAGTCAATTTTCAATCAACAGCATGAGCTGTCACTAATATGTGGAGTTGATCAGATGTAAATGTAAATGTACAGGTATTTATATAGCGCATACACCAACCGGTCTCTAAGCGCTTGCTTAGGGAACCCGTCCTGGTATTCCCCTGTGAGATAACCCCGGCAAGGTATCCACAAGGTGAAAGCCAGGCATCCCGCCGCGAGGGGCCATTGTGGAGATTAAGCAAGCTATTGCCCAGAGTCACAGAGTGTGAACTCGTGAATCGAGTAGGCACCGGAGCGAGAATTGTCGAGTCCATGGACATTTTAGGACTCAAGACCCCGCCGAGCCGGGAATTGAACCCTGGTCCCGGCCTGACCTCTGCTTCCAGGTCTGCCTCCACTAACCAGTGAGCCACACTTCTCCACAGCAGATAGCAATCACCTGAAAATGGGGGAGGGGGTGTGGGACCGGGAGCCTATTCTTTAAGCAGGTCCTGCACATGTGGCTCCTCGAGAACGTATAAAGCAAGGAGAGTGCAGTTCCTAAAGGGGGGAAGGGGATGGAACGGTAGGTGGGAAAGACAAATCTTTTGTCATTTTGCCCTCACACACCCCGAGAGGTGTTATGCTTCATCATTGGGCCTTGCTCCTTGTCGGGCTGGCGCTGCAATGTTCGAGGGGCTCACCGTTTCCGGGGCTCTTTATCGGAGATCTTTTTAAGAAGCGGTAAGGTGTGTGCGGGTGTGGGGGCAGTGGAAATTTGTGTGCACAAGTAACGCCCCGGCGGAGTTAGAATAGTAATTGAGTTGTAATGGATTATGCGTTGGAGCGACATGCGTTGGAACGGCATGCGTTGTAATGGATTTTGCAATGTAAAAAATGTGTTGTAATGACACGCATTGTAACGCGTGCGCTGTAAAGTGTCATATTCAGAAAAATAAGCCCACTGCTTCTACAAACAAGACAAGACGCAGACAGCCATTTTAGCAAGTTGGGAAAGGCACTACCTGCCCCTATGCTTTACATGGAATGCAAGGAAATAGGCAGCCACTATAAGACAGTGGCCGAGACATCAATAACGGTGTTCATGGGCACAATCAGCGTTTGAAACAAGAACACAGCTGGCAGCCACCTTAAGGCTTTGGACTACAAAGCTATCATTAACACTGTCTTTAAGAAATTCTTGAAGCGTGCAGTACGCTGCAAGTCTAAACATTAGGAAAAAAATTATGTTACATGTTCTTTTGTAACCAAGATTGAATTTGAAAAAAAGCAAAACCGCTGTGTTGATTCTATCTAGTGGAATATACAACTAAGCCCAAATATTTTCATTAATAGAGGCCATGCTCCAGGAGACATTTACTCTATTATTTTTGCACAGATATTAAATCGTTTTGTTTTGGCTGCACATAAGCCAACACATTGTGACAGGCAAACCACCTCTGGCTTCTTCCGATTGTGTAGTATTTCATTTTTGTTCTGAGAGTGCACCATTTTGCATGCCATGTTGTCAAGTTGGACAACACGATGACAGGCACACTCCTTCAGTCCTACCATCAGTAGTTTTTGTTGTCACAACAAGGCTTATATTTCCATTGTTTTTGTTACAGTCTGCATTTGGATGAAATATATTGCAGGCTTTCTATCACACCCTCTATGTGTGGGAAACAGCCTTTATAACGCATCCATTACAACGTATACCATTACATTGCATGCCGTTGCATCAAAAAGATGTGCAGCAGTGGGTAGAAGGTGTTGGATTTAACTCCAACACTTTCCCTACTGTTGCACACACTGGAGTTGGAATAGAAAATGTACCTATTCCAACTTCCAGCACTCCCCTGACAGAAAGTTGGGGTAAAGTTTGGTGTTACAACGACTTGCGATGTAATGGCATGCGTTGTAACGACACATATTCTCTATGTGCTAATCACTGTGATTGGCATACCTTACTCACTACACTCATTCCTTTCATAAGTTAAAGTCATAGATAATTCCTACAGCATCATCAATTCTTGAAAGAAGATTGGTGGGGTGGTCTTTATGCAGTCGGCCAATCCTCCATCATAGTTTTTAGAAACTCCAGGTGATCCACCGATACAGTAGAAACAGTAGTATGATGCCTTTGAGATGTACTTTGGAGCTATTGGTACTTCAATTTTTTGGCCCAACAAAATAAGTATGCCGTTCCTAACCGACAAGACGAAAAAGGGAAAGGTTGGCTAAGTATGAGGCAGTGTTCACTAAGTGGTAGGAGGAAAATGGGGAAATACTCCTTGCAGAATAAGGGCCCTCACACACCCAGCCTTGCTCCTCGTCAGGTCGGCTCTGCAATACCTGACGGGCAACCTATGAGGGTCTCTTTGGAGGAGGTCTTTTATTCCATCTCGTTTGGTGCAGTGGGTATGAGGGGCCTAAAGAGTGTAGATGTGTGGAATGTAGGTCAGTAGACAATGTAAGGATTAAAACAGGAATTAGAAGTCCAATCAAGACAATTTTAATGCAAATGGCTTCCAACCTGATTAAAAATAAAGAGGTGGCATGCCCCTGTTATAAAAAATGCTACAGGATATCATGCTCTAAAAAGTGGTCGACATGTTTCTTGCCATTATGTCAATTTGACGGCAATTTGGCACAACTTTTTAAACTGCCAGGTTGGCAAAGTAAATTTTTCCAGGCCCAATCCTTCCTTTTTAATACATAAGTCAACCCTAGAGTAGGCGCTGGACAGCCCAGAGGACAGGGTGCAATATATAAAAAAAAATAGGACATGTACTTCAAATGTTTACATGCCCTGGTAGGCCTACCTCTGCCATATGATGACATTGGGGTTACCTTATTACATTTCATAAGTGTAATTTCCAAATCGGAACGGATGACGAGTTCATGTTTGGTGACTCTAGAATTGTAATGAAAAGTCCTAACTTGATTTTAAACTACAATTTTGTAAATGCCACTTTTTTGAACATTGGCATTTTTTTTCCTTTGCTATTTCATCCCTGCAGCCTATCTCTGGGGACATGACTGGGTGTAGTTGACAGTTGGGCTTTGTGTATTCCACCTAGACTGCCACACACAATGCGAATGTTAAGTGTGAGTCGATGGGCCATCATTGGCAGGATGAGAGGGAGGAGCCGGGCCCAGACCCACTTCCATCTAAATAGGCTGTGTCCTGTCTCCACATAAAGGCAGGTATACCCACTGTATTTAGTCTGGGGTCAGGGCAAGACAACTGCTTATAAAATGCAGGACCTCAGAAAGTAAAACCTCAGTACACTTCTGGATCTGTGGATACTCTGCCTGGAAGAAGGACTTCTGAGCTGGTGAATGCACTGCCACTTTGCTGCATTGCTGCTCTGAAGGCACGGCTGCCCTGGTGTGCTAACCTGCTGTCCTATTGCCTGGGAGAGAAGAACAGGACATCTCTTGAACCGAGAACCCAGAGTAACTCAAAGTGCTCGTTTGCTGGCTTGCTGATCTGGAGCCTCAGGGACACAACAGGCTTCCAACAACTTTGCACCTACACCTGAGCTCTGCCGTCTGTGAGTCTACACTGCCAAGTGGTGCCATCCCAGTCCTGGACTCTTAGCAGTGGGCCTTAGGTGCTTGACAGCCTCTGTGGACTAGTGGAACTGCTGAATCCCCTCTGCTGTCTGGTGCAACCCCAAGCAGAACCATAGCAGAACAGCTGTGGCGTGGATTCGACCAGTTGCAAAGACCTGCATTGCTTTCGCAGGTTGCAACCTTCTTTGGAACCACTGCTCCGTGATGCATCCTTGGTGCAGACCCTTGCATTCCTCGTCAACTGCAGCCTCATAGCTCCTCAGAAGTGAAGCATCGTCCGACTGGGTGCTGCATCCTCGATGCCGAGCTTTTCATCACAAGCCCCACCAAAGGGGGTCCTCAAAAAGTATGCAGGCTCTTGCATCGCCGAATCACCTCACCTCGGAAACCAAAGCATTGCATCGGCTCACAACGCAACTTCGATGCAGATCCTCGCAACGCTCCACAAACCAAGATTTACGTACTTTGTTCAGAGGGGCAAACTGGGTCCCTGTGGTTGGCTTGTGCTCCTTCACGGTGTGCTGGAAGCTGTGAATTTGTCCCAGTCCGGGAGATCAGATATCCACAGTTGGCGTTTTGTTTTTTTCAATTCTATTTCTACCAAAATCCTTAAAAAAGTATATCTCCAGTTCTACCAATTGGATTTTTGTCATTTTGACCTTCTTTTATTTATTAAGAAAGTTCTATTTTTCTAACTTGATGTGCCTCTAAGTTAAGCCTAACTTCTAGATCCCAAGCTACCAAAGGATTGAGCACAGTTTAATTTAGGGTTGGCTTGTGCCTCACCTTGACAAGGATTGTGGGTGGTTGCTGCTTGACCAGGGCTCAAACTACAGTCAAACAGCTACCCAATTTTCTACACCCTTCCAAGAGGATTTCCAAGAATTCTTACTGTGTAATGAAATGAAATGAAATTAAATTGGGTTTTGTAAAGCGCGTTACTACTCGGAGGCCTTGTAGCGCTGTGGATTAGTGGGGTCGAGGAGTCTGCTGACTTGCTTTTAGTGGAAGAGAAATGTTTTCAGTTCTTTCCGAAATTTTTGTAGATTGGGATCGCTACGCAGTGTGGGAGGCAAGGAGTTCCATACAGAAGCCGCGTTCCATGAGAAGGAGCTTCCGCCCCACCTAGCGCGTTTGATTTTCTTCTTTGATGCAAGAAAGGCTGTGCTAGAGTGTAGTGATCTCGGAGGATGGTAGGGAGTACCTAGGGAGGAGATCATTGCGGGTGCTTTGTTCCACATGGCCTTGTGCTTTATGCACATCGCCTTGAATTTTATCCTGGCCTGAATGGGCAGCCAGTGTAGTTTCTTCAAGGCGGCAGCGCCTGAGTCTCTTCGGGAGAGTCCAAGAAGAAGGCGTGCAGCCACATTCTGGGATACTTGAAGCTTCTTGGTCGTGCTGATTGGTGCACCTAAGTAAAGGGCGTTCCCATAATCAAGGCGGGACAGGACGATGGCCTGGACCATTATCCTGCGGGCTTGAAAAGGGAGCAGAGACAATACTTTCCTCAACATTCTCATCAGCCCGAAACATGTGGCGGAAAGTATTGTGGTTTGCTGGTTAAAACTTAGGGTATCGTCTAGCTATACACCTAGACTTTTGATATGATCTTTTGGCTCTGGGGAAGTACCCATGCAGGTCGGCCAGTTGATAATAGGTCTTGGTACAGCTGTGTTCCCCAGAAACATGAGTTCTGTTTTGTCCCCGTTCAGCTTTAGGTGGGACATGGCCATCCATTTTGTTACTGTTTCAAGAAAGCTGCTCAGGTTGTGGGAAGTGCTGCCTGGCTGATTCAGGGCTACCACTAGTTGGGTGTCGTTGGCATAGGTTATAATTTCAAAACCGAATGGGAGTACAATCCCTGCCAGCGGCTCCATGTACACGTTAAAAAGAATGGGGCTCAGGGAGGAGCCCTGGGGTACGCCCTGGTTGAGGAGCCAGACTTTAGAATGTGTGGCCCCCTCTACCACCTGAAACGTGCGGTCCTCCAAGAAGGACCGTAGCCACATAATGGCATTTCCTGCCACTCCGAGCTGTATTAGGCGGAAGATTAAGATGTTACTGTTTACGGTATCGAAGGTGGCACTTAGATCTAACAGCATAATTGCTGTGGTGCCGCCTTGATCCATATGCTTCCGGGCTAGCTCTGTTACAGTCAGCAGGGCAGCCTCTGTCCCCAGTTTTGGGCGGAGCCGGCTTGCGAGTCATGGAGTAGATGATTGGTTTCCAAATAATGCATTAAGATGGTATTGATGTGCTTCTCAAGCAGCTTGCTTATCCAGGGGAGGAGCGAGATCGGGCGGTAGTTGGCCATTTTTCTAGGGTTGAGGTTGGGCTTCTTCAAGAGGGCCCTGACTTGTGCACATTTCCAGGCTTTAGGCACTTTCCCTGTTGTGATTGATGTATTCATGATGTTTAGGATGGTTGATCTGATGGTATCCACAACCTAAAGTAGAAGTCGCGGAGGGGCAGGGTCGGTAGGGGATCCTGATGTTACTTTCATCATTAGGTTTTTAAGGGAGTCTTCCTTAAGCAGCGGGAAGTCCGCTAATTGGCAGGCAGAGGTTGAAGGAATGTTGTCTGTTTCCGGTAGATGTTGTTTGATGGGATTAAAGGATGAGGAGATGGATTGGATCTTTTGATGGAAATACTCTGCTTGACTGTCACAGCGGTTCTGAGCTTCGCTGGGGTCGGGCGGGATGGGAGGGGTACTAATCAGGGATTTTGCTATCCGGAATATTTCTTTCGGGGTGTTGGCTGACGTTCTGATAATTTCCTCGTAGAATATTGCCTGTGCCGACATAATTTTGGTTTTATATTTCTTGATAGACTCTCGATAACTGCTTTTATCTTGCGCCCTAAGTGTGCGTCTCCAAGTCCTCTCTAGTTTCCTGCAGTTTTGTTTTAACTCTTTTAGTTTGGGGGTGAACCAAGGAGACTCTTTCAACTTGGCTTTCTCTTTAAGAGGTTTCAGGGGAGCTATCGCGTCCAGGGCGGACTGTACCCATTCATTATAGTGTTTGTAGAGTGTGTCTGGATCTTCTCCTGTTGGTAGTGGGATTGCAGAGAGGGAGTCAGCCCATTGCTCGGCGGAAACCTTCGACCAGTTTCTCCCCCTTAATATAGCCCGGGCGGGACCGAGGGAGGGCTCAGGGTTTTCCAGAGTAGTGGCACCAGGGAGTGGTCAGACCATGGGAGGGGGACTGGGGTCCCTACATCAAGCCTATGGTCGTTGCTTAGGACTGTGTCTAGAAAATGGCCTTTATTGTGAGTGGGTTCGAAGCCCTTCTGGAAGATTTGGAGGGCTGCGAGGTTGTTTATAAAGGATTTTGCTAGGGGGTCTGTGGGGTCGTCTAAATGGATATTTATGTCTCCCAATACTGATAGGTGTGGTGAGGATATTGCTAGCTCGGCGACTTTAGAAGGAAGGGAGCTCATGAAGACCTGTAGTAGTGAGCCTCAGCAAGGCCGGCCAGTGCAAGGGGTTCGCCCTTCTCTGTACAGAGTCCTCAGACCAATAGGATTGAAGTTTGCACAGAAACTCGAATAGAAAACAAAGATTTATTAAACCTCATGAGGTGGAACTACATTCACACAGCACCCTTCGGTAATGCATGAAGTAGCACACTGAATGGAAGAAGCTTGGTCCTTTTATACCCACACAGGGGCTCAAAAGAAGACGGTACAAGTACAACATGCTGGTTTTAGATACATATATGGTCATAGAGAAAATGCACAGTCAACAAGTGGGAGGAGCTAACAGTGGCTGTTTTTGGCAAACACATCCTGACTGTTACATTCTAGTGGCAGCTGCAAAGACAGCTGCAAGATAAACCCAGCATGTGCAAAGGTGGAAGATGCTAAATATATCTTGTCTCTATGCAGATTTCAAGAGCAGTTAACAGAAAGGTATCATCAGGCTAACAAAACTAATTTACTAGTGATTCGTGCTGATAAACCTTGAAAAGATCGCAATAATTGGATTGTGCAGGGATAGACGCCATAAAAATATGGTAGCTCTAGAGATCGCTTGTTAGCACCACGATTTCTAAATTAATATATCTGTAATTTGTGGATGTGAGTTTGTTTGTTTTGTCTTTTACCATAGCGGTGCTCCACACACCTGAGCTGCAGCCAGGTGGGGTGACGCATTTTCCTCCTACCAAATAGGTAAGCGAGCTTCAACTGGGGTAATGGAATACATTACTATACTCTCTTGATATATTGTGTTAATGGCACTATGTGGTTGAACAATACAGTAATGTTTATACCTTTTGTCTTTCTTGTGGTTCTCTGTGTTTCTTGTTTGGGTGCAACTTTTTCCATAGTGCATTGGAGGAGACTGAGTAAGACCTGAAATTATACAGGTGACATCTTTTTAATATTATTGCAGTAGCTATTATATTATGGTCCTGAAGAAAGCAGTGGCATACTTTTAGCCACATATGCTGAAACATGTCGACCCTACTTGCACACAGATATTTTGTTAAATCTGTTAGTTTATTATATTCTTTTTAATGTTGGGAGAACTGAGAGAAACTATTAAAACGGTCTACCTCTACTCAATTCTATCCAATTTTATAACATCTCACTATTTTCTCACTATACACTTTTGCACTGCAATTCAGTTACCCCAGTGTATTGATTTTCTTCGGTACCACCCACTAGAAATAAAAAAAAAAAATTTCAGCTTGAGCTGATTGTCCATCACAATAATATCTAGCGACGGACTGCACTCTCTCCTGGGTTACGGAGAGCCCAAATGATGACTAGGGCGGTACCGAGTGGGAACTGATGGGCACTTTTTTCAACTCAAGGAATTTAGTACTTTTTGGTGCACATTTGCACCAGTAGTCTTTCTTGGTTTTCTTAGGTTGCGCCACACACTGGTATACACGGTTGAACCCATATTTCCTTTGACCCACAGGCATTTCTTTTTTGTGAAGAGCTAAGTTGGTTACCTTCAGTCTACAATATTGCAATTTCTTTTGTGACACTTTATGATGGTGTGTAGCAAGAAATGAAAGCAAAGACAAAGTACACTCTTCACACAGTTCAGGCGTATCAGCTGCCAACAAGATGTCATCGACATATTGAATGAGAGCTACTCCTTTGGGTAAGACGAAAGAATCAAGTTTTCTTTTCAGTGCTTAGCCATAGATACTAGGACTCTCGGTGTACCCTTGAGGAACTCTACAAAATCTATACGATCAATTATTCAAAGTGAAACAGAACAAATATCGGCTAACAGGATGAATGGGGATCGAAAAGAAAGTGTTTTTCAAGTCTATCACGGAGAATGTAGTTGCTGTCGGAGGAACCAAAGTAAGTAGTGCTGTTATGTCAGAAACCACAGGATATTGCGGTACTACAATCTTGTCAACTTCTCACAAATCAATAATGAATCTGTAAATCCTAGTGTCAGTATCTTTTTTCAAAATGGGCAGAATAGGACTATTACAAACATTGTAAGGGACTTCCTCCACAACCCCTACTTTAATCAAAACATGAACAATGCGTATAAGGGCTTCTTCGCCTTCCTGAGAAATTTTATATTGAGGCAATAGTGGCAATGAAGCGCCCTCCTTGACACTAATATGCACTGGTGGGATAACCATCTGTCTACATCTGTGTCTGAAGTAGCTCAAAAAGTACTAAGGAGTGAAGCTAATGCAGTATCTTCTTTAACAAGACAAGATCTCTCAATTGTGGGGTAGTTGTCATTCAAAATAACACGCACTCCTTCAGGAGAACATCGTATCATAGCCCTGAAATACTCGAGCATATCAATACCCACAATATTATCTGGTGTGTTCGGAGAAAGCAAAAATGGACATGGAGCAGTAAACCTATCAACATGGAATGCAAGTGGTTGTGACAATAGGCTAAGGGAAGGTGTTCCATCGAACCCTATCAATGTAATGGTTGAGCCAGACAGGGGAGCCCTTGGAACCAATTGTTTAGATAAGGCGCTACGAGTAGCTCCTGTATCAACCAGAACTGATCAGAAGAACCCAAAACATGTGATGTAACATAGGGACCCCTCTGATCTACTGGAACTTCAACTGATTCCTTACCCCATCCTAGGCAATCCTATGCATAAGCAGAATCTTGAAAATCAGACGGCACATAGTCGGACATTTGATATTGGTTCCTTCTATCGAAAGTGTTAAACCCATCATGCCCACACGCATTAGCATTAAACCTAGAGTGATCATTCGTGCTTCCTCTAGGCCCTGAATATCCTGAACGACTTCTTATTTGTCCCCGACCATGCAGACACTGCTGAGCAAGCAGCACTGGACAATCAGAAATCCAATGTCCAAATTTCTTGCAGTGCGCACACTGGTCAACAGACAAATTCGAAGTATAGGAAGGAAAGGACAAACCATAAGATCCACGTCCACCTCTATCATTACCTCTAGAAGGCGGACCATAAGCCTGAGCCAACATAACCTTCTTTTTCAACTCTTTAGTCTTTTTATCCTCATTACCCTTCGCTTCTAATTCCTGGCGTTCATAATACTGAGCCATAGTCAAAAGAGAAACCGGAGAAGAGGAAACTCTCACTGGCCTTTAGGAGACTAGCTATTCCTGGCAAAAGGTTTGCGACATATTTATTGACAAACAGGTGCCTACCTGTGTCATCTGTCAATGACTGGCCACTAAAATCGTGGAATGCCTCCTCAAAGCGTGTAAAGAAATCTGAAACCGATTCATCTGCCTTTAGCTTACACAATGCTAATACAGTCAAATCTATCTTTTTAGGGGGAATAATCATCTTTAACTTAACTAATATAGCTGTAGGAAGATCTAAAATCAATTGACACGGTTTCTGTGCAGGCTCCCACTCTACATCCACTTGTTCTAACTCTTTCCATAATGCCCCAAAAGTTGCACAATCATCAACTTTACGCATTGTTCTCTACATGTCAGGCAGCAATATCAATCCGAAAAACAAATCAATATCAGGCAAAGTCATGGTACAAGAGCTAATAGCACCCTCAACTTCCTCATAAAAAGCTGCTGGATTTTTGCGCGGATCAGACAATGCATTTTTAAGGGCCATAACATCCGCAGAACTTTTATCATCATCTGTTCCCTCGCCTCTAGGAGGAACATGCAAAGGCGCAGCTTCCCGCATAGGCTTTGCATGAACTATCATAGTCTTATCTGTTCCGAAGATAGAAGCTTGTGCCACGCCCGTCTGAGATGTTTGTGCTGCTGCATTTGCTGCCTTTTTCTCCTCTCGCAAACGGACTGCCTCAACAAGTAATTTAACCAAAGGCCTGATAGAGTCAGCCACCTGAGAAAAGAGAAAAAGAACACAACGCATTTGCTTAGAATCATTTGCTATATCAACAGGCTCCAAATCCCCCGAATGTTTCCTAAAACGTTCAACTATTTCTGCGGCAAACACCTCTGTAAAATATAATTGCGCCCTTTCCTGCCAATTCTTCATGTCATCTAAAAGTTCAGAGGCAGAAGCAGTACTACGGGTGGCTTTGCGAGCAGCAGATCTAAGCTCAGCAGAACGCGCAGTGGGCAACATAGAACGAGTTTCTCGTGCTTTATCCTGATCTGTAGAAGATACCTCATCGGACTTATGAGGAGCGGAAGGGAAAATATACAGAGGTGGAGAATGATCTAATAACAAGAAATCATCTTGTTGTTTATTACGGATAGGATAAAGAGGTTGTCTAACAGCGTATTGGCCAGTTACCTGTAAATGGCGCTCCCTATCCTCTCTCTCTTTTAGTTCTTTTGTTTCCTTGTTTTTTTAACTCTAATCCTTTCGCATAAATATTCTTTCGCTGTTCTTTTTCAATCACACATTTGCACACAGTCAAACATATCTTGCCTAGTCTTTCACTTAAACATACATTGTTCCACATACTGAATCTTTCACAAATCAAATGACCCAAGCATAGGCAAACGCAACTCAGGATCCTTACGAGTTTATTTATTCCATAACGTGCTGTCCATTATAGAAGAAATACCATACTTAATATACATGTCCCGGGGGGGGGGGGCTGTTGTGCTTCATCAAGTCTCAAACTGGTACCTCTACAAAAGCAACACATCCTACGAAGTGTGCTGGAAACAGGCATGCCAAAAATAGTGCAAAATATGCAGTATTATAAACAAAGTAGCGCTTAAGGTACTCTTCGTACGTTGCACTGTTCAAACAAATTCAAATAGAGGAAAATCTCCTCATTACCTGCCTACATAAATTGCAATTTATATATACCTTACAAACAAATACAAATATTGGCCAATCCTTCAAATCAAAAGCCACAGTAAGTGTTACTAAACTACCATACCAATCCAAGGCATCAAAACCAATAGCAAATGCCGTAGAACGACTCTTACCAATCAAATAGTTTCCAGGTTGCAACTGCCAAGTTCTCAAATCGACAAAATGGTCACTGCACGGCGAATCAGCAGAAGAGATATCAGTGGAGGACCTGCACCACTGGATGGTCAGATCAGAAAGAAAGGAAAAACGTTGTGGTTGCCAAGACTCGGGTCTCCTCAGGCAGCAATCGCGTCCAAAGCGAGATTCCAATCCTTCTTTTCGACCAGTCCTTCGGGCATCCGAGTCGCCGATGAGCCCCACATTGGGCACCAATTTGTAGTAGTGAGCCTCAGCAAGGCCTACAAGTGCAAGGGGTTCGCCCTTCTCTACACAGAGTCCTCAGACCAATAGGATAGAAGATGGCACAGAAACTGGAATAGAAAACAAAGATTTATTAAACCTCATGAGGTGGAACTACATTCACACAGCACCCTTCGGTAATGCATGAAGTAGCACACTGAATGGAAGGAGCTTGGTCCTTTTATAACCCACACAGGGGCTAAAATGAAAGCGGTACAAGTACAAAATGCTGGTTTTAGGTACCTATATGGTCATACAGAAAACTCACAGTCAACAAGTGGGAGGAGCTAACGGTGGCTGTTTTTAGCAAACACATCCTGACAGTTACATTCTAGTGGCAGCTGCAAAGACAGCTGCAAGATCAACTGAGCATGTGCGAAGATGGAAGATGCTAACTATATATCTCATCTCTAGGCAGATTTCAAGAGCAGTTAACTGAAAGGTAGGACAAAGCACATGGTGAACACGAGGTAGCACATGGCATACAAAATGGCTGACAGAAAGTCAAAATGGATTCCACAAAACGGGCAAGATAGCCTCTAAATACAGGATGGCTTCTGCTAACGCTAACCCGATCGCTGCCAATTTACAACAGACCTTGTACCCCAAGGTTTTGACAGAGGGTTTACCTACAGCAAAATCCTTGCCTATCGCTGTAACATGTGAGACACCATTTAGCAAAATATTTGCCTACAAGCCTTTATACAGTATAATAACAATCCACACTTAAAGATCTTATAGCTTTAAGATATGCTGTTCACAATAAATAAGTTAGGCCTGCTGACTTTGTTGTAACTTTCACAATAAACTGATCAGACTGATGGCATCGGACATAATTTTTTGCTTAGTAAACAATCAGGCTCATATCATTTATTTTTGGCTTGTTACAATGGTCATCTCTGGCCTACTGTATTGACTAAAGCTTTCAAAGAAGGCAGTCACTAAAAGTACAATTAAAAAATTACAAAATTACTATTGGTAAAACAGTATTCAATCTCTCCTAGGAGGTCCAAATAAGGATTAACACAGTACATACCTTCCACCCACAGTATTGGTCAGGTAACCAAGAGCAAAACCTTTACCTACTATAGTAATCTTATAGAATCCATGTAACAGAATCCCTTCCTACAAGCTTCCACACAATAACAATCCACCCTCAACCCGTTGCGTGCACGCATCGGCCAATGGCTGTCGTGAGCACTACCTTGGTAGTGCTGCGCACGTCCGTTGGACCGCGCTGCCCGCCCACTCTTTAGAACTCCTGCACCGTGGCAGATTTTTGCACTGCGGTTAATGAGTTAAAAGAAGTATTGGCATAAAGTGTGTTTTTAAAAATAAATACGTCAGCCAGGCTGTCTTTCTCATAACATTTTATAATAAACTAATCAGGCCTGTGGTATCTGATTGACCTTATCCAAATGAACCAATCAAGCCTATAGCCTCATCATGGACTTGTCACCATAGCCACCTCGTGTCTACTGTAATTACTTTCCCACAAGTGAAAACAAGCACTTTATTTCAGTGGAAGTGCACATCTTCTGTTGAAACAAAAAGTTGTACTGAAGAAGATCAACATTGGGGAGGATTCCCAATCTCTCTCTCAGGGCAGCTTACTAAACTTCTTTTTTTTTGGGCACTGTGGATGTTCTAGGGATATCTGTACTTTAAGGGAATACCTTAAGGAGGGTAAAAGCACAGAAATTGATGCAGAGAGTGGTACCAGCACTCTTTAATCACGCAGACCAATGTGTGAAAGGGACCCATATTTGCAAGGTCATAAAAAGTCACACAGGGTGACTTTACCTGGCCTTGTAAATATGGGCAAGTCCATTGCGTCACCGGTGCGTTAGAGAAAGTGATGCATCAGCGCACCATGGGCTTGTAAATGAGGCCCTATATATTTTTGTCACACTTTGAGGGTTATATAGAACTTTTTGTGCCTTAAATATAAAAAATCCTAATGTTTGAAGTGCTATACGTGAAAAACAATGTAGTTACAATATTCATTTAGGAAATATGGCAAATTACTGACATTATAATTTTTTTGTCAAAGAATAGCTTCCCATTTGAGCAGTCATCTCTACATTTAGGACCTTCTGATCCATTTGATCGGCCTTGAATATTTCTATATGTCTCCTGTCTAATACAGCGCAGTGACTAATATATACAGGCTCAATTGTTTTAAAAATGAAATAATTATTTTTAAATGGTTGTTCACTGGAAACTCATATGAAAAACCTCCGTTGTCGTGCCAACCTGAAATAGCAAACACTACTTTCCACTTTTCTATTTGGCTATTGTGTAGTCAGTCATTCACCATAATTTAGCATTCTTAAGAGGCACAAAGGAAATGATACAAAATGACTGTTATTGCTGTCCCGTTGCTAAATTGAGACTCTGCAGGTTCTCAAAAGTACAGGTGTCAAGCTGCGGAAAAGTATGTTGCTCTTTCTGCCTTTCCCTCACTTGCTGCTCAGGAAGATGCTTTCATAATGGCATTCTTAACTTCTCAGCATTGAGGTGAACTCCACCACAGACTGAGAATAAAAAAGAAGTCTCTCTGAATCACTTTTAAGTGTGATACGAGACAAAGGGTCAGATGTACGGCCATTCCATTTTGTGAGTCGCAAATGGAGACGTTCAGCGTCTCGCAATTTGAGACTCGCAAAATGAAATGTACAACAGTGTCTGAGACACCGTTTGGGATTCCCACATGGGTTGCAAGGCACTTGCCTCATTAATATTCATGACTCAGGTGCAATTTGCAGCCCATTAGGAATGGCCAGCACTCACAGGGATGGTGGCCTGCTGGGGTCAGCTAACCACCATATCTGTGACGGCTTTTAAATTGCAGCCCGTTTTCCTTAAAGGAAAATGGGATGCATTTCAAAAAGAAAAATGAAACGTTTCTGTTTAATATTTTAGGATCGGGCAGTGGTCAATGGGTCCATGGGACCACTTCTAGGTCTTAAAAAATAATTTGCTGCCCAGCACATTTGCGACTGGCTTACCACCTACTTGAAGTAGGTAGTACTGCGATTGTTTTGAGACCGCATTTGTGGTTGCAAAACAATCGTACATACCAGGGCGACTCTCTATTAGGAAGAGACGCCCTTGGCAGGCCCCTTCCTAAAAGTGAGTCGCAAACCCTATTTTGCGAGTCAGTAATTGGTTACTGACCTGCAAAATAGAGTTTGTACATACCACAGACCTATTTAGCAGACGCAAATAGGCCGATTTCCTGTTTGCGACCGCTAAAAACTGTAGTTCATCTGGCCCATGATACCGTCTGGCATTTGCAATTACCTTAGGTTGACATGATGATTTTGTTTAGATGGCTATAGTGTAACAATTTTGTCACTTGTTTTTACCAGTTGTTCGTCTTAAATGTAACCAGAGAGACCACAAAGTTGGACATTGCAGAGCACTCATGTTCACCTCACATAGCTGATGATCAAGGTTTAGTTTTCTGACGATATCTGAAAGAATGTGTTTGTTGTCATTGCCCATGTCCCTGGAAGGTAAAGAACTTACACATTGATAAATGCTAGAGAGTCATCATGCAGACATTGGGAAATACCAACAAAGTGAGCTAGCAGGTCTCATTTTAGCGCTGCTGATAAAAGAGAGTCAAGCTAATGCTAAATTTGAACTGTAGGTTGCAGGCCGGGCCCAGGGGCACTCATGAGGACCACACTTATTTTTCCTCATCAGACATTTACCCTGAGCAAGAAAGAGATAAACACAAATGGAGGAAAGAAAGGGGAAGAAATGACAGAAAAAGACTTGCAAAGTATGGAAAATAATCTGCAATAGTCAGATAAAGTGGTCAAGTGTGTCTGATGATGGATGAAAGAGGCATGGGATGGAATCAAGACTTTACAGCCTTGGTATTTGGAACACCGACATTTGATACACTGGGCATTGGGTTCTCAGCAAAACTTTGAGACCTGATACTTATTTTTTTACAAATTAATTGCTGGAGTCTAGATACTTCGGAACCTAACAGCCTCTTCGTAGTTTTCCCAGCCCAACCAGAATCCCAGTTTGGTCAAGTTCAAAGAGACCTCATAAATACAGATTACTTCCCTAATTGTGATTGCATGTAGTGAGCATGTCTCTTATTAATGCTGCTGCAATAAGAGTCTCCGCTTTTCTGTAGTATGCCACCCCAAACAGAATCCCATTTCGATCAAGCTCAAAGAGACCTCAGAACTAAAGCCTGCTTCCCTACCTGATGTCATTGTGTGACTGGTGACAATGTATTTTGTTAAATAGACTGCAAGAACTCTCACGGCACAAGAACCTTTCTGCCCCACAAAACTCTGCTGAGCCTACATGTTGCAAATGCTGATCACAAGATATAAATACTGGTTGCTGAAAGAAGGCATTGCCTTAAAAATTGACATGCTGTGATCCACTACATTCACTCAACTCAAAGGGAACACTTTAAACCATCAGAAAGAAAGTCAACCACATAGGCCTCCAATGATGCAAGGCCTGCCACAGAGCTGGAAATAGCAGTAATGGGCTGAATTTTCCTCATAGAATATTGAACAGCACGGCCATGCCACCATTTTATAGGATCCGTCTCCCCTGGTATCCTTCCTGCTCAATGGGCTTGAATCTTAATCTTACAGTGAGGTGCCGCACATGTTTTCTGTGACTGTTTCCTCTTGTAGATTTCTAGATTTTTCTAGAGTTGGGAAAAATGTGAATGCAACTTCACCATGTCCAAGAGTGGCTATTGATCCCCCAACATGGAGAGAGTGATGATTGGCGGCGGGTGGCATTTAACTCAAGGCATTTTACCCTACACCTTGGGTGAGTAGACCACTGACCCACTTGTAAAATATGATGCGTCTCAAAATTGGGACCCTTAACTTACCTCTAACGGTCATCTACTCTGTGGTGTATTTTAGGGTAACTGTGCAACTGGTGTCCAAACGCAGGCTCCGTAGAAATCAGTGACGACCATATCAGCTACTCCTTCTTTAGATTTTACCACTGCCCTTACGATATATACATGAATGTACAGTATTTTCAATCCATGGGTTTCTTTTCTCTTTTTGACGTGGCCTCATAATAATAATACGTTTGAAAAAGATATTTGCACTTAAATTGAGAACGCCAAGGGTCCGTTACAGAAACGTCTTCCTGCGACCCTCAATGCTAGAGCTAATCTTAGATATTCAGAGCTAGCATAATTGTAAAAGTGCTTTTTTAGTTTCCTTGTGGATTAGTTGTGGTAAGTGTTTAATGTTTGTTCTCTTAATGCCTCTTGCATTCATTGCATTGTTTTGAAAGGGATAGATAGATTAAAGTAGATTACTAAATTGAAGAGGTGAGGTGTTATTGGAGCTGGTGAAAGGTTTGTGAGTCCATAGTAGGCAGAAAGGTTGTGGATAAGTTAGAGACTTGAGGTACCCAGTAAGTAAAAACGAATATGTATATGTATAGAGAAGACAAACCCACAAATCTAAGTATATAGCAATATGTATATTTACAAACACATATAAACACATATACCTAATACATTTGATGTACAAGGCACCAACTCCACTGTATATCTACCTAAAGGTACACAGATATAGTAATATATACGTGGTCAGACATTTACATACGTGTTGTGCATAAATATACATAAACTGTGTAATAATGTGCACTGACAACATGCATTAAAAAAAAATAATAATAATATCTAAATACATGTTTCCATGTTTACAGGTATCTTCCCATGAATGATATGTACAGGCAGACAGGCATCATAATCAGTCCCTAAGTTTAGAAATATGGCTTGGAAAAAACACACAGTAAAAGCAAGATATATTCTCAATTATAACATCAGCATGCTTAGTCACTCTGAGAGGAGCCTATATTTTTGGGGTACAAAAATGACAAGTTTGTGCCGCATGAGTTTTAGTTTAGCTTTTGCAAAGGTATGCCGGAAATATGTTTGGCTTTTAACTCTGGATCAAGGTTTAATCATCACCCATGCATGAAAGAGTAAGTCACACCTACTCACAGCCAAATAATAGCCAATCGAGCCCCTGTGTCATGCAACCTGAAGGCAGGTCAGCGCCTCAGGGGCATTGTATCAAGAACCCTGACTAATATCAGGCTTTCACTTTAGTCAATGTGGCCCTCAAAAGGTTATGTTAAAGGTTCAGTAACAACTACAGGAAGTAGTATTATAACTAAATTACATCATGTTTCTTTCCCAGCATGTACAAGGATAGATGGCTTTCTACATTACTTTGTTGATCATCCCTTTTTACAATTTCATCACATGCAGTTATAGAGTGTAAATTAAGGCTAATGTGTTTTTAACCTCATAGTTGATTTTTTGGTGTTAGACTTTATTCAAATTAGACAAACATACTTATTTGAATTAATTAATTCATAATAATATAAAATGTAAAAAAAGATAAAAACAAAAATGCAAATGTAAAAATAAAAATCTTCATTGTAGTATAATTGAAACGCTTGCTATCACATCATCGTAATTATGCGCTTTAATTTTATATTGACAACAAGGGGTGGTGAGGGACAGAGTCTCTGAATTAAGCAGAAAGCTCTCACCCAGTCAAGAGATCAGGGCTAGATCCAACACCGTTTTTTAGCTCACTGCACCATCCCAGTTTCAGAACCTGGCTGTATGCAAATTAGTCTGTTCCTGTCCCAGTGCATGATGGGAACAGGGCAAACCAAACTACAAAAGCCAATTCTTACACTGGGAAGGAAACAAGCTCCCGGGGACCGGTTTCTGGCATTACAGCCGTCTTCGGCCCGGTTTGCTTGAATCCTGATGGTGCAATGAGCAAGGGTCTCACATCTGAGAATACCCTTCCACGCTTAGGGTGGACAAAAATATTTACAACAAGGGGTGGTGAGGGACAGAGTCTCTGAATTAAGCAGAAAGCTCTCACCCAGTCAAGAGATCAGGGCTAGATCCAACACCGTTTTTTAGCTCACTGCACCATCCCAGTTTCAGAACCTGGCTGTATGCAAATTAGTCTGTTCCTGTACCAGTGCATGATGGGAACAGGGCAAACCAAACTACAAAAGCCAATTCTTACACTGGGAAGGAAACAAGCTCCCGGGGACCGGTTTCTGGCATTACAGCCGTCTTCGGCCCGGTTCACTCTGTTCATCACCACCCCCTTTTCTGAATCGTTTTTGGCCACTATAGGTGTGGCAGGGTATACTCAGACATGAGTCCCTTTCTCACTGCACCATCAGGATTCAAGCAAGCCGGGCCGAAGAAGGCTGAAATGCCAGAAACCGGTCCCCGGTAGCTTGTCTCCTTTCTGGTGAAGAATTGGCTTGGTAGTTTAGTCTGCCCTGTTCCCATGATGTACTGGGCCAGGGACAGACTGATTTGCATATAGCCAGGTTCTGAGCTGGGATGGTGCAGTGAGATAAATAACGGTGATGGATCAAGCCCTGATCTTTGGACTGGGTAAGAGTGGTCTGCTTAATTCAGACACTCTGTTCATCACCACCCCCTTTTCTGAATCGTTTTTGGCCACTATAGGTGTGGCAGGGTATACTCAGACATGAGTCCCTTTCTCACTGCACCATCAGGATTCAAGCAAGCCGGGCCGAAGAAGGCTGAAATGCCAGAAACCGGTCCCCGGTAGCTTGTCTCCCTTCTGGTGAAGAATTGGCTTGGTAGTTTAGTCTGCCCTGTTCCCATGATGTACTGGGCCAGGGACAGACTGATTTGCATATAGCCAGGTTCTGAGCTGGGATGGTGCAGTGAGATAAATAACGGTGATGGATCAAGCCCTGATCTTTGGACTGGGTAAGAGTGGTCTGCTTAATTCAGACACTCTGTTCATCACCACCCCCTTTTCTGAATCGTTTTTGGCCACTATAGGTGTGGCAGGGTATACTCAGACATGAGTCCCTTTCTCACTGCACCATCAGGATTCAAGCAAGCCGGGCCGAAGAAGGCTGAAATGCCAGAAACCGGTCCCCGGTAGCTTGTCTCCTTTCTGGTGAAGAATTGGCTTGGTAGTTTAGTCTGCCCTGTTCCCATGATGTACTGGGCCAGGGACAGACTGATTTGCATATAGCCAGGTTCTGAGCTGGGATGGTGCAGTGAGATAAATAACGGTGATGGATCAAGCCCTGATCTTTGGACTGGGTAAGAGTGGTCTGCTCAATTCAGACACTCTGTTCATCACCACCCCCTTTTCTGAATCGTTTTTGGCCACTATAGGTGTGGCAGGGTATACTCAGACATGAGTCCCTTTCTCACTGCACCATCAGGATTCAAGCAAGCCGGGCCGAAGAAGGCTGAAATGCCAGAAACCGGTCCCCGGTAGCTTGTCTCCTTTCTGGTGAAGAATTGGCTTGGTAGTTTAGTCTGCCCTGTTCCCATGATGTACTGGGCCAGGGACAGACTGATTTGCATATAGCCAGGTTCTGAGCTGGGATGGTGCAGTGAGATAAATAACGGTGATGGATCAAGCCCTGATCTTTGGACTGGGTAAGAGTGGTCTGCTTAATTCAGACACTCTGTTCATCACCACCCCCTTTTCTGAATCGTTTTTGGCCACTATAGGTGTGGCAGGGTATACTCAGACATGAGTCCCTTTCTCACTGCACCATCAGGATTCAAGCAAGCCGGGCCGAAGAAGGCTGAAATGCCAGAAACCGGTCCCCGGTAGCTTGTCTCCTTTCTGGTGAAGAATTGGCTTGGTAGTTTAGTCTGCCCTGTTCCCATGATGTACTGGGCCAGGGACAGACTGATTTGCATATAGCCAGGTTCTGAGCTGGGATGGTGCAGTGAGATAAATAACGGTGATGGATCAAGCCCTGATCTTTGGACTGGGTAAGAGTGGTCTGCTTAATTCAGACACTCTGTTCATCACCACCCCCTTTTCTGAATCGTTAATTTTATATTGATCAGGTAAGCAAATTAGCATTAGTTCTTTACTAGTCAGCATATTCCACTACAGCAGCAGAGGCTCCTCAGCTAAGGCAGAAGAATGTTGCCCCACTGCTCTGTGAGCAATTAAAAAAGTAAAAATATAATGATAATAATGCAATGTTATTATCATTTTATTTTTCTGTCCTGGCTTAGCTGATTTACATTTTAAGTGAGGGGTGGGCTGGGCTGTCACAGGAGCAGGGGGAGGAGTGGTGAGCTCTCTCTTAAGTGCGCATGATGGTTTGGTCAGCTGTCTTAGGCCGGCCAAACAGTTATGCGCACTTAGCATGTTTGCCACCCAGCCGAATTGCACAGCCTTGGTGGAGAACATGCGCGGGCTCCCAGCCCCTGTCTGAGCACAGAACCACAATGCTCAGGCCAATCACAACACTGCTGTCATGCTGGTGCCAGCAGCATCATGATTGTCTAGGGGAGTCTGGAAACCTGTGTGCTTCCTGCTTCTGGAGTTGACCGAAGAGGACTTAGATGCGGTGGCCGGCCTGCAGGTAAGTATTTTTTTTTACCTCCCCCCCATTGGGCCACCACCCCTGTTGAGTAGCAGCCACCACTGCACTGCAGCCAACAACATAATGTACAAGCCATCCTCCCTTTCCAGTTATCTATTAAACACTGTAATGCCCAGGGTTGGAATGGCCTTTAGAGAAATCCAGCCATGTCAGGAGAGCTGATCTGACACATCAGTGCAAAGGCTGTTTTTGTGGGTGTACACAGTTTATTTCCTTGATGAAAACAAATATTGCCTGCAGCAAGCTCAAATCCATGCAGTCTTCTATACCTTGCAAAACACTCATACAACATGTGTTTATAAGTTCAAAACTGCCCCGATTCAGAACCAGGGCCCACTTTTTAAGTATCTAATTTACCTATCGGCTGGGGGCAATTTTATTTTATTGGTCGGGCATATTTTCTGTCATAGTTCCATCCTACCCAGCATAAAATGATCCAAATCCTTTTACAGTAAATCACAGAAAACCAACAATAATATCTAAACAATAATTTCTTTGGATATTATTAAGGTCATAATAATCCATAGGGTTCCCACAGATGGAAAGAAATAGCACAAATGTAATTAATAGACATTCTCAATTGATATTATTATATAATTTGGCCCTTTATTCTGCCACCGTTGCTAGTGTTTACGTTTAACCCAATGCATTCTTGCATATTTAAATTTTGCATTAACCTTTACTGTTTTGGGAGCTGTTTCACAGTAACAAAGATTAGAGTCAAAGGATCTCAACTGCAGGTTATGAAAGACAAGTTTCAGCCACATTTTCATGTTGAAGTGCAAAAAACATCTGATCTAAAAGTTAATTAATGGAGCTTTCTGGACTCGGTAATAACTTAGGGAGTGATTGCGATTTTGGCGCAGTTGTACCTGTATTACGCCAGAGTGGCTGCATCAAAGCCGCACAAAGACCGCCCACCTGATTAAGAGTTCAACTCCTGCTGATGGACAGTCTTTTTGCCTCCTTTCCTACGGCCCTGATAAAGGGCACAGCAATGGGGACTGCAAATATGCTCCAGCACGGTATGGACTGTGATGTCAATGTTGTACTGGAACTGGGGGTGCAAACAGACAGGGGGGCACATGGTGTACCCCCTGAATGCATCCCCATGGCTGGGGGCATGGGGGCCCTGTAGGCACCCTTTTGTTCCCCCACTGCCAGCCTTTTCGTGTCAGGCTCACTACCATGAAAAGGCTGGCAATGGAGGAACTCGCAATATGCTGAGAGGGACTGGGCCAGTCCCGCTCAGTAAATTACATTGCCCATCCGCAGCACCAGCACAAAGGAATGGTGGTTCCCTGTTGCAGGTGGCGCCCGTCCGCAGCACCAGCACAAAGGAATGGTGGTTCCCTGGTGCTGGTGGAGGTCCACCACTGGTACGATGGTGAAAGTTGTAATACGGCAGATGGTGGACCTCTACTGCTGGGCCACTGTGAGTGTGGTGGTCGGAAGTTTGCCATATTCGTAATCAGGACCTATATTTGTTGGAGCAATCTTTTCAAGTACTCCAATGGGAGATGAACTTTGCTAGAGGCAATGCTCCCATTTCAAATTTAACATAACAAGACAATAACATATATGGCCTAGTCCCCGAAAAGTAAACTTTCTTTCTATAAAACCATTCACTTCGCTACACATAGTATCCAGATTTGGATTAAACGTTCTATCAAGGGGTCTTGTTTACTTCAAATAACATGCTTTCATAAAATATTCATTGTTATATAAGAAATTAAACAAGCAATGTAGAGGTCAATAGAATCAGTCAATGACACACTTCAGCACAAATTATAGTATAATATCATTGCCTCTTCACAATCTTCTATTAGGGGAGAAGGGAGAGGAGGAAGGGGCCCAGTTGGGAATCTAGTAAAGCTTTTTTTTTCATTGGCATGTGCCCAAGCCGGTACTTTCTCATTTTCAGGTACCAAACAACACTTGTACAAGTGTCACCCCTCCACATTCCAGCTCACAGTATGACATTCTGGTCCTCTAAGCTTCCGGACCATATATAGGCAGGTCCTGTAGTTGAATTACAAAATATTGACTACAAAATTATTGTGGTACAAAAGTATTGTGATCAAAGCATTGACCTCAAAAATATTGAGCTTACATACATATAATGTAAATTACAAAAGTATAAACTACCAAAATGTTGCTATCCAACTAGCGATCCTATAATGCTCAGTATAAGCATTTAATATATATGTATATCTATATATATATATATATTTATATATATATATATATATATATATATATATATGTATATATATATATATATATATATATATATATATATATATATATATATATATATATATATATATATATATATATATATATAAATTTTAAAAAGCATATGAACATTCATTTCTTGAGTTTTGAAAATAAAAATACTTACAATTTAAACAAAGTATGAAGTAATACAAAAACAATTACAATTACGTTATATGATAAATGTATTATACAAATAACAATTATTCTTTAAAACATATAAAATTAGTAATTTATATCAAAGAATAAAAACACAAATATAGAATTATTCGTTATTTTTATGTATACAAACATGTTTTAAATGCATTCAACTATTATAATACTTGTAAATATGTAACAAAATATAATATTTTAAAATATTAACTCATAACCAAATAGAACATTACTTTAAGTATCAAAAAACAGTAAAAAATGCATTAAAAAAATCACATCAATTTATAAATATAGAATTTGAATTCAATACATGAAATATAGTTTAAAACATTTCAAGGATACATTAGAATTTAGTAACTTAACTCTCATACAAAATCATGAGAAAATAAAGAAATTAAAAGCCATTGAAATACACTATTTTAAGTTCAATCCTACAAAACACATAAATAAAAAAAAATAATAAGATTTGCTAAGATAAAAAAACTTCAGCGATCCAACTCCACATCTGTTCACTGTTCACACATAATTTGAACACTGGAGCAAAAATGGGATTTTTGAGTATATTCCCATGTAAACACAAATGTGTTTACTGCATGAAACTGGGTATTAGTTGAGAGGGGTAGAAGTCCAACTTACATAATCAACACAATCCTTGTCAGGGTGAAACGCAAAAGTCACTAAATAAACCTGGTGCTTAACTCTCTGGTAGCTTGCCACAAAAGCAGTCAGGCTTAACTTACAGCCAATGTATACAGTATTTATGCAGCACTCAAACAGTAATAAAGTGAAAACTAAACACAACAAAAATATCAAACCAATTTAAAAAGAAAGTGATCATTTTAATAAATGAAATGACACCAAAGCAACAGAAATCCAATTAGTAGGCCAGTAGATATGAATTTTAACTTTTTCTAGTGAAAATAGTGCCAAAATGCACAAAGTGACAATTGTAGTTATCTGCTCATGCTGAGCCAGATCAAATTCACAAGTTCGAGTCGTCTCAATGGAACGTGGGTTGGATGCAGGGACAAGGTTTACCCCAGTTTTGAGTTTAAAATTCTCTGAGTCCAAGTCCATGTATGTAGCTGCAGTGGAGCTTTGCATTGGCAGTCGACACAAGGAGACACTTATCAGCATGAGGAGTGAATCTGGTATGTGGACAGTTATTATTTGACACGTAGAGTTGGTCATCACTAGAGCTTCACATTTGTGGTTGACATGGACGATCGCCATTGGCGCTCGCTCTTGGAGCGGATGACAAGAGCAGGTCTTCTTTTGAGATTCATATCAGTTGGCATGCAGATGTTCATCGAGTGACACGAGGAGTCCATTCCAGGTAGCGAACAGCCCAGAAACGTCTGTATCTTCACCTGGTGCTCAGGATGTGTAGGTCTTGGGCAGGAGGAGTATGTTATGAGCAAGCCGAAGGCCCAGGACATGGAGGGGCACCTCTTGGAAATCCGAACTCACTCCAACAGAGGCCAGCAGCTGGACTCAGGCAGGTTCCATTGGTGTTAGTCAGCTGGGCTGTTGCAGAGAGGGCGCTGGAAGCCCTTCTGTCCCTGTAGCTCAAACAGGTCACTCAAATGAGCCTTGGAATCACAGATGAAGAGCTTGGGTTTAAGGCAAGCAAGTCCAGTCTTCAACTGAATAGTCCTTCTTCTAAATTGTCCACGGCCAAGGAGTATTCTGATGAGAGATTCTGAAGGTCCCATATTTATACCTAGTGTCAGTCTTTGTGTGTGGGGGAAAATCCCTGCCCTACTCCCAACCTGTTTATGGCTGGTTCTTCCCTTCCCTCTGGGTTAGGCTCCACATTGTCTAGAGGACAAATACAAGGGCAGGCCTGGTGTCAGGCTCCTTTGAGTGTGCTGTAGGCAGGTTACTTTGAAGTTTAAGAACCACTACTTTTACACCCAGGCCCCCATTGTCCCCATGTATGGAAGGGATACAGAACACAACTCAGGAGATCCATTGACAGTCATGTGACCCTGAACACAGTGGCAGAAAGCCTCTGCTGGTTTAGCTTTTAAAAAATGCTAACTTTCTAAAAGTGAAATTTTCAGAATAGTAATTTGAAATCTGTCTTTACCATTAAAGAGGATTTTAAATTACAGTTCAAAAGAGTCACAAAAGCATAGCTTCATCTCTTCCCAAACTGAAGTTATCACTAATAAGCACCCTCTTAATATTGTCTACCCCTGTGCTTTGTCAGGGTCAATTTTAAGTCAATACATGACCCAAGGCACCACCCTGCACTACGTATCAAAATCTGATAAAGAGTTATAATCATCAGACATCATGGTCTCTCATCGATTTCCAACAAGTTCCAAAATGTCCCAAGTTCTGCAATACTCTTACTCCAATAAATTTTATTGTCCACTTCCCTAAAACAATTCACCGAGTTCCACCAATCCCGCCAAGTTGGGGGTCAGGGTTGACACCACACTTTGAATATATCACTCGTATCCAGATGGACCAGATAAAATATTAACAGACTGTCATTTTGAGGGGCTTGAGATCCGGATCCTCGCTGTACCTTACAAAACATAATCAAAGTGGATCTTACCTACAGCTTCCAGTCCCAAGATGTCAGAGATTGTCTTATCCACCTCCATCCAGAAACCTCCCAGAGCAGGGCAGCTGGCATACATATGGACATTGTTCCCTCTCTTGAACTCCAGACCGCTTACATTCAAATTCCCCATCTCCTCCTATTTAAGATGGCCTTGGCAGAGTCCAATAGATTCTGTGTAAGGTGAAGAATTGATTTCTCCTTATTGCATCAGATTAAGGGCCATATTTATCAACATCCAGATTTGCGAATCTCAAATAGCGATTTTTTAGAAATCGCTATTTGAGATTTCCAAATTGGTATGTAAAAAAAAATCGCATTATTTTTGCGATTTCTTAAAATTCCTCAATTACGGACTAAATTCCCAATCATTACTATGGGCTAGGAGGCCTATAGGAATGAATGGGAAGGTATTCTCAATTTGTGATTCGCAATTTGAGAATCGCAAATTGAGAATAATTTCAAGGGTGCAGGGGTGTCCAAAGGACACCCTATTGCACCCCTGAAATTAGCATGGGTGCACATGAGGCGCACATACATGCCTTAAGGGGATGTATGTGCTTCACATTGCACTTTGAAAAATGCAAAAAAGTGCATTTTTCAAGGAATTCGCAAATTACCACCAACTTGAAGTTGGTGGTAATTTGCGATTCCTTAAGGCCAATTTGCATTTTTTTAATGCTTCTTACATTGCATTTAAGGAATCGCAAAATTTGCGATTCCTTAAATGCAATCGCAAAATAAGGAATCGCAAATTTTACGATTCCTTATTTTGCACTCAATTTTGCTACTTACATACCAGCTAGCGAAAATGAGTTCGCAAACGCCGAAATTCTGCGAATTTCGGCGTTTGCGAACCCATTTGAGCTTCATACATGTGCCCCTCAATCACAGAATAAAGCATGCTCATAGATATTTGACATACCTCTTCCAACTCCGCACTTGGCAAGTATCCTTCCCAGACCAGATGAGAGGGTCTCATACTTTCTTTTGCAGCTGCTAGAACATGTCCATACAAGCATTACAGCTCCTTTTGTTTTGGTTTTGAATCCTGAAGATCCTTTTCCATTGGGTTTAGCTCAGCATCAATCCAACCCTGGGTTTTAAGCCAAGGGTTTATCTGCTAAAACTTACACCTGTAAAGCGCCTTATTAGTCAACTCCTTCCATGTATCCCAAGAGAGGCTGTTTCCTCTTTCTACAATCTGCCCCAATACAAGATTCAGGGCACCCTCAGGGTTCTTGCCAAGCAGTCCAGCTGACACTCCAGAGTCCCTGTTGAATCCCACATAAGTGACCTCTTACTATACAGAAACCCCAGGAGTGACCGAAACCCGTACCACATTTTAGCTGCAGCCTTCATCATCATCAATCAGATTTGTAGAGAGTGACTGCATCACCCATGAGAGTCTTGAGGCTTGGGGAGAGCGATCTGCTGGTTCTCCTGTTGGTTTAACATCCAGGTCTTGAGGTCCTTTCTGATCTGCTGGAGATATTAAGATGCTCTGAGGTGCAGGGGGAGGTTGTTCCTGGTCTTAGCTGCCATGGTAGGAGAAGGAACGGCCTCCACTGTTGGTCTGGCGGATGCAACTTGTGGCTAATGGGTAGGAGGATTCAGAGCTGAGTTTCCTTGCAAGTAGGCAGAAGTTCATTCAAGTGTTGGGGTACACTGGTTCTTTGTTGTGTAGTGCCTTGCAAGCGGGGGGGAGCAGCTTCAGCAGGCATCTATTTGCAACTGGTAGCCAGTGCAGTTTCCTGAGGTGAGGGGTGATGTGAGTCCATCATGGGGAATTGAGGTTGAGTCTGGCCACAGTGTCCTAGATAGTTTGGAATTAGCTGGTAGTTCCAACGTAGAGGCAGTTGCTGTAATTTAGTCTACAGGGGACAAGAGCTTGTGTGACAGTTCGCCTCTTGTTGGGTGGGAACCATCTTAAGACCTCCCTGAGCATTTGAAGGGTGAGGAAGCAGGTGGAGGAGGCAGAGCTGACCTGCTTCTTCATGGAGAGCTAGCTGTCAAGGATGATGTCTAGGTTGCGGGCGTGTTCGGTGGGTTTGGGAGTTGGGCCTAGCTCAGGTGGACACCAGTAGAAAATTCTCCATTAGCGCTCTGGGGCTGGCCCCTCTGATATTCCTTCACATTTCTGTACAAAAATTAAATAGATCAGAATTTATTTAAAGATAAGATAATATCTCTAAACAAATTGATTAATTTAAGTCCGGCTGTGTATCCCAGGTTGCTTGCCTCGCCTCGCTCTGAAGCAGAAGATGGAAGCCAGGCAGTAAATCAATTTCATAAACTGTGGTGCTCGATGCAGGGCTTACTGTTCTAAAGCTCTTCATAACAAATCATTGCCATTGTATTCTATGGCAATATCCACTGTAGGCCAGTGGCGCTTTCAGCGTCATAGTTTCGTACGTTGAACTCTCCATCTCTGCGAGAAAGCAACTGGCTGTCATTCACAGGCATAGATCCAACCCTTTCCCATTCGTCACACATAGGAGTGGATGCCATCACGTGTGGTCTTGTGCCTTGTTCTTGGTAATAGTAAGCTTTAGAATGCTAATCTTCTGTTATGTATATTTTTCTGAAACCCCTCGCCACCCTCACCTCACCCACTGTGACATCCCAGGCCCTGGCTGCATGTCACTGGCCCTATTATAAATGAAGCTGCTGCATTTGTTCCCTTGATAAATGGGTCCAAAAGACGAGCAGGTCAGGGTTCTTGTTCCCTTGTGAAGTTGATGCAAATATCCGAATCAAGGGCAAAGCGAGAGAAATGTGCTTACAGTAGACAGCTATCAGCTGAATGACATTAAAACTGATACTGAGTACCGAGTCCTGCAGGGAAGTACATGCTGTGCATCTCAAAGTCTCTCTAGTCCAGGTGAGCTATGTTGGCTCATTTGATATAAATGCATTGCAGTTCTAATGTGGTCTGCCGGCATATTGTCTTTGAATCCGCTGCATTCCTCAATTCAAGTATACATCCTTGCAGGTCCATGACCATGCTGCTTACTCTCCAGACTGGGAGCATGCAATGCAGACTTTAACAATAATATGGTATTATTGGAGAAGTTTTATGTTCCCAAAGTCTGATAAAATAATACTATGAAAAGAAAAGCATTGTGTGTACTTTTTTTAAATTTGATTTACAAGAGAGAGATGGACATTAGCGATTATAGCAACCTGAACCATGGGTATCCAGCCCGCATTACCGCACTTTCGCACACCAGTGACATACCCTTTACAACATTAATGCCAAAAACTTTGATTCATTTACGAACAATGAGTGTTAAAAACGTTAAGGCAATGCATGTCAGCTATTTAGTTCCTCTCTCATTTCCCATGTTACTAAATCTTGCTTCCCTCAAGAGTTAGCTATTTAATCATGTTGTGTTTTTTCCCGTATTTTTTTCATGCATAATTTGAGCTGTGCAGGTGTTTATGAGAGGCTTTAATAAAGAACTCTGATGCTGAAGCAAAAGCACAGAAGAATGGTCATCATGTATTCCACTTGAAATCGCAATTTTGTGAAAATGTGTGTGAAGGGGGTGCACAGATGACAAAATATTTACAGGGCAAAAGTAAAAACATCGCGTAAGTGTGAGTGAGTGCAGTGTATGTTTGGAAGTGGGCCCGTGAGGGAGATGCAAGGAAGTGCATTTGGAGAAAAGTGAAAAGAGGGTGCTAAAGAGGAAAAAGAGGTGGTTGAAGATGTGCAGATGGACGAAATGTGCAGAGAAAAATGACATATAAGGCTAACATAAAGCATATATAAATGAAGGCCAAAACTCCTCCCACCGGCCTTTAATGCTATCGAAATATCAGAATTTTAACATTTTGAAGGTTAATTATTTATAACAAATCCTTTTTGTTACTCATTTATTTTAAATAGCTAACAACGACTGACAATGACAATCATACTGACAGGCTTTAGGTGTAGGTCAGTTATTGTGTAATATATCTGGATGCAATTACATCTGAGGGGGAAACCAAAATACCAGTCAGGTAGCACACTATGGGAATCACAGAAATGTATTTTACGTGTTCCCTTTTAGAGAGACAACACATTTTTCATCCCATATAAAGACCTGTCCACATATTTCTATATGACTAATTGCAATCTGCAGCTGTGGGTCCTTCTGAAACCTGGTTAGAGCATTTTCTTCCAAAGTTGATGCTGCATGCAGTTCAAGACACTGGGAAAGCACACACTTTAAAAGGCTGAAGTAGTCGCGTTGTACAATTTGCAAATTACAGTAACTGTTGAACATCTTAATGCAGTCGGATAAAGGGCAGTTTTTTCTGTGTTTAATATTTCAAAACTATACAATCCCCCTGCTTTATATGCGTTGCTTTATTACAAAATAAATTGCTTTAAAATGCACAATTTGTCAATATTTTTTCCAATGTTTTGCTCTGGAGGATGATCCAGCCGGGAGCCCACATTTGTACATTAACACCTTGGCTGCTAGGTGTTTTCCCCTCCTATGCTGACTTTTCATTATTCTTACTATTCATGACGAGCTCAGCTCGTCATCAGCACAGCTCAACCGTGCATCATGACGAGCTGAGCTCGTCATGAGCATGGAAAGGGTTAAGTTTGTCTGCGCGGCTCACTACATAAAAGTCGTACCAAACTTTTACGCCCCACCACTTTCAAATGTCACCAGTCGCCACGGGTGTCTACCATTCATGCACTTCAGCAGCACTTTCTTGAAAATTCAGTAGCACGGAACGTATACATCAAGCCAACCTGCGACAAATCATTCACAATGGCGCTGTACATAAGGCCCACTAACGGACTATCAGAGTGAAGAAGGAACATCCAGCTATTCTTCAGCTGAACTTCCCTACCCTCTTTTCAACTTCTTCTAAGAGAGTCTGCCCCCTTACTAGCCCCTATAAAATATGCAATTTGCACCTGTAGTTTCATGAGAGAATGATGTTTGAAATCTTGGTAAGATAGACATTTTAACCAGGTTTACTCGGCCATGCAAGGTGAGAGGGCGATTCTGCCACCTATTTTAGAACTGCATGTACTTCTTTGAATACTTTCTCTAAGTTCACAGAGGGGACCCTCTCCAGATCATGCAATATTGTCAACCCCAGATAGCTTATTTCTTTCAAGGTCTGAATATCACGATTGTCCTAGTTACATACCATTTGCTCTGTTTTGGTTCCATTTATTTCATAACAGACAGCTTCCCAAAAGACTTCACCTCAGCCATTAAGCATGGTATGGCAGCTTCAACATTTGAAGTATATGACATCAGATTGTTAGCATATAAAGCTATCTTTCTGGAGAAGGATACCACCAAAATGGCCTTCTTTCACTATTTAACCTCAAACTTTCCACCAGGCGTTCAATGTATACATCAAAAAGGATAGGAGACAGAGGGCAACCTTGGCTGTCCTCCTACATATCTTGACTGGGAAAGTGAGACTGCCATTAATTAGTACCTTGGTGCGTGGCACACTGTAGATCTTACTCAGCACATTCTGGATCTCATCCCCCATTCTGAAATTCTTTAGTGTACCTGCCAGGTGTTTCCAATTGACACAGTCAAATGCTTTGGCTTCCATGAGAGTTACAATTGAGAAGGAAACTCCTTGAGTTATGGTAAGGTCTATTGAGCCTTTTAGAGTGTGCCTCGGCTCTCTCATTTGCATCCCGGGTAGGAAAACTTTCAACAATAAGTAAAAATTAATAATACATTAATTATATTTAATATACTTTTAAATTAGCCATTTAATAAAAATGGATTACCAATTAATAATTAATTACCAATAAATTAATAATAAATTACAATGAATAAGAACATAATAACTCGTTAATTATATTTACATTACTTCCCACCCTATTCTGCTATAAACCCACAACCCACTGTCCATTAAAAATAACATAATTAATTTGATTATCAATTAATCAATTAATTACCAATTAATAATTAATTTGCGATATATTAATTAACAATAACAATAAATGAAAATTAATTGTTATTAATGTCATTTTAAATTAGACAATTAATATGAATTATTTACCAATTAATAATCAATTGACAATTAATAACAATCAATAAAACATATGAATTAATTATAATTAAATTACGTCCCACCCTATTCCCCTATAAACCCACAACTCGATACTAAAACACAATATTTACTTTAAAAAAAAATACTATTTTCTAAACATTTAATACATATATTTAAAAATAATGAACAAAATTCAAAAACATGTTAAACATACCTATAAAATACATACTAACATACATAACACAAAAAATTCGATGTTATTTACAACTATATTTTTGCTAAAGAATTATTTACTTCGATATTACTTACTTTGATATTGAAAATATCAATATTACTTACCTTAAAGTCGATAGTCTGGTCAACGATATTCTTGATTTCGATATTCTGTCCCTACGATATTAATAACTCAATATTAGTGTAGGTCGATATTTAAAATTTGATATTTTGACTGCGAACCATGCTCTATATCCACAATTGTTTCTGCCTCACAACAATCTTCAAAAAGTAGTCAATCCTTGAGTAGTGACCATTCTTCTTGTTATAGAAGACATAATTCATACAGCTCTGCTTCCTATGCTACGCATCGGAGAGGTTCAGATTTTCCAGCATTGATAGAAGATGAGCCCTCATCTTTGGTGAGCTAATTTGAGTGTGGGCGAGAACTTATCTCTGCGGCCAATTACGAGGGCGGGCGGTCGCAGCTGCAAAAGGGACCGCCCGTTATAGGTGCGGCGGTCCCGCTATACGGATTAGGATACGCCTGCCACACTGGCGGGCGCATCCTGTATTTTAACATTGCGGCGGGCCGCAGCACCCCCCACAATGTAAAAATACATGTTTTGCACTTATATGTTAAAAGTGACAGGCACCGTGCGGTGCCTGCCACCTTGTGCATGCAAATGCAGGAAGGTACCATCGGTATCCCCCACGTGCAGCAACCCCCAGGGGCCCGCAACGGGCCCCCAAAGGCATTCTCCGACTGTCTTTTTGCGGAAGAATCTCAGCTGAAAAAGACAGTCATTGTAATACCCATGGTGGTGCCTGCACAGCACCGCATCCATTGCCCCATTGTACCGTGTCCCGCAAGGCGGGTGAAAAACGACCGCCTTGCGGGAACACAGCAGACGGTCTTTTCATCCACCGCGATACCATTCCCATTCCCACCGCCATCCTAATTTGGCGCTGGGAATATTCAGGCTGATGGCGGGCGGATCGCCACCACCGCGCCGGCTGTGGCGGACCGCCCACCATCGTAATCGACCCCTAAGTTATTGTCCAGTAAGATGTAAAAATAACCACCTAGGATGACAGGGGCTTTGAATTGTACCAAAAAAGAGAAAAGGGTTGACAATGATGAAACATCATCCACGTTCGAACCATATTAACTTGCTATGGTATACAAGCTTAGACGTGCCCTAATCTCACCACTTGCACCATTCACCTTAACAAATATGGCTATCCCCTTCTTACAATGTTGCTGGTTTGTAGCCACTACGCTCTCCACCCACCTAGGCTTTGCAAAAAGGTTCATGCTCTCCAGCCTCAATAAATAAGTCACCTGCAGCAGAATGACTTGAGGCAAACTATCTCTCATGTATTGAAGAACTAAACGCTGCCTCCTTCTTTCCTGCAATCCATTAACATTCCAACACAAAATTGAATGGGGTCCACCCCACTGCTGATTATCCCTTCACCCATAAGCTCCAGAACTCATCTTAACCAAATTACTCCCAGTGATTGTGACCATACCTAAACTAAATGAGGACTTTTTTCCTTTTTCTGCCTATGCTTCCACCTCGTGTGCTCCCCCCCAGGAACCCTATCACTCTTACTTCTTGGCAATCTATGCCAATTTGAGCTTTCAACTGCGGTAACCAATTGTATAGCACCAATTACATACCTCTGGTCGCATTCTGGGCTATAAAGTTAGCCACCTCTTTCAGGGCAAGGAAGTTGTGCATTTTGTTAGGACACATACCCTTCAGGACTGCTAGGAACCTGAGATGAACCACCGCCCCCATTCTTCTAAGGTCCTCCATATGCTTACTCAGCTCCCACTGTCTGTCTTCGGAGGCACAAGATATATCGCACATACTTTTGAATGTAATCCCTTGGAACTGCAAAGGCTTTTTCTTCAAGGCAGCACCCAGGATTTTCTCCTTGACTATGTATGACTAAAAATTAAGCATGCTCTTCCTATGCATCCTACATATTGGATTTAGCTCAAAGGGGTTTCTATGTACTCTTTAAATTTCAGCTACTAAATCTAAAGAGGAGATCATCTGAGGGAAAGCCTTAGTCAACAGATCTGTCACAAACAACTTAGCATCAACCCCCTCCCCACCTTCCCTACCATCCAAGATTCTGATATAATTCCTTCTTGAGCTGTCTCTATTCTCTCCGGTTTCTCTGCAGCTCCTTTTCCCTGTGCTTCTGCCAAGCTTTCTACTGCATGTTCCCGCTCAGAGCTAAACTTAGCTTCTGAACTGTACTTTCTAATATGGCCATGTGCCAGAGTTGACATTTTCTCCTCCAAACTTAAGTAAATTGACTGTATCTTTCTTTGGTTTGCTTCAGAGGTTGAGAAACGCTCTTTAATTTCTCCCGACAACTAGCTAAACATCTCTTGAACTGCTCCCCAGCTGACCGAGTCACTTGCACTGCTGAAGGCTGCCTGATTCAGCCATGAGAGCTGTATGGGTGGAATAGATCCCTTCTCTTGCCCATCTACCACTCTTGCCACTCCTCCACTTCCACTACCTTGCAGTGGGCTCATTCCACCCAATGGTGTGAATTTATTTGCAATAGCTATATCTGGGTATATTATGGGGGTACCTACCTCCCCTTCTGCCACTGTTTCCCTGTGAATCTTATAGTCCACATCCTTATCCTGATGTGGCACCCTCCCTCCCTCCCTCCCCTAAGGCCCTTACACTTCTCAAAGCATTTACTTTGATGCGTAAGTGTTTTTATATGGCATGTAGTGCCTATATAGCAAATTCTATCCCTTGGTACAGGGTCCTTCCTTGATAGCTCTTTATTGAGGGGCTTCTTGGGATGTCGTAGGCTGACCCCTGCCTGATGCTTAGCTGGAGAGCTTCACTTCATTTTCCCAGACACAGTTCGAAGACCTGATTTGCCTTGCAGTAAGGTCTTTGACCCTAACCTATACCCCTTGCCAAATGCCTTATCCCACTAGGGCCCACATGTCTATTATGCTCCGGTTACCAGTATCCTTGTATACTCCTGGTCCACCCCTGGCCCCCAGATGCAGCCTTACCCTCAATCCACTGCCTCTCAGCTTCTATAAGCTTCACTCCTCCTTCATTATTTGTCAATTTTCCCCTTCCTTGGCTCCTCAGCAGTCCTCCACTGTTCTTGTAGTGCACTGGCTCACTGTGCCAAATCCACTCGGCATCAGCCAGAATACCAGAGCTTGTGCTGATCCTGCCACGGCAATCCTCGCCGAAACTGCTTCCATGTTGGAGAAGAACTTGCTGAGGCACTCTGAGGCTATGGAGTGCACCTGTCACGGAGAACAACTGCAGCTCAGTTTGTCCACACATCAGCCCCTGAGAAAACCAGCCGAAAGAAGAGCGCAGCACTGAGAAGACCCATAACCGAAGGGGAGACAGGTAACACTACTGTTTCACACAGCTCTGTGATTACCGGAGATGGAGCTACTGACTCACTATGCCAACTGGCCACTATGTTCCCTCCAGGAGTCAACAATGGCATCACTTGTTAAGGGTAATAAGGTAACCCAGTGTTTATCTATAGGAGCTATAGCTTTACAGCAGTGAAAATTGACGTTATTAGCTTTTCGCTGCCAGGAAATATAAAACTTAAGTACCCATGTCCTACTTTTTAAGTACCATGCACCCTATCTTTTGTGCCTTTAGGGACAACCCTAGAGGTGACTTATAAGTATTACAAAGGAAGTTTAGGCTTAGCATGATGTTTACTTTGCCAGGTTCAAATGGCACACCTGAGATGTGTTGTACAGGGCTACTTTAGTGGGTGGCATAATGAGTGCCTCAGCTCTCTAGAAGCATCTAATTTACTGCCCCTGGGTGGGACCATTTCCTAGGAACTTATAAGTAAATTAAAAGTGCCAGTTCAGTATAGGCAAATTTGACCATCTTTAAGTGAGAGAGCACATGCACTTAACTGTTAGAGATCAAGGGTAAAGTGCTCAGAGTCCTAATTCCAACAAAAACTAGTTCAGCAAAATTCCAAGAGCAATTGGCTACATCGATTAGTAGCTTTCTTATCCAATGTAAATGGAATGTAGTTTGGTATATGTAATGCTGCATCAGGTGTCTTTAAAATGTGCAAGAGTAGTAATTAGTAGGACATAATGCTGAAAACAGTAACGAATTGACTGATTGATCAGGTTGAACAAAATAATATGGGGTGGGGCAAAAAGGCTGGGGGAGTAGTGGGCGCAAGAAAGCTGGGGGAGTAGCACGCCAAGGAAGTCAGATCTAAAATTCTGCAGCTCAAATTTGTAACAACTTTGCAAACCTTCTCAAAAGCACTTCATTCTTTTATCTTGTCACCTAATTTGGATCTGGCACAAGGTTATTTCAAAAGGCTACCATAGTGTCCCTACGAGACCGGTTAATTCAGCCTATGTGGAATACAAGAAGGGTGTTATTTGTGTTAAAAACTGTTGGAAAATCTGAAATCCACATTTCACTTAAGCTTACACAAATGGTATATATTGTATCTTCAGTTGGTTAGAAAGATTTGTGTAAATAACCAATGTATATGCACTGTACACAAACACGCGTTGCCAGGCACACTCTGGACCCCATCTGTGCTGAAGGGTCGAACATCCGGTTCACCCACACCACCCAGCACTCCTGGACAGACCATCACTGCATCCATTTCACTTTCACATCCAGCACCGCACCCAAACAACCCCTGCGCCCGCCTCGACGGAACTGGAGTAAGATTACGAAGACCTTCTTAACACCACCCTCCTCCACGACCATCCCTCAGCCACCGCCGACGCCGCTGCCAAGGAACTCCACCGGTGGATCACCAGCTGCACCGATAAACTAGCCCCTCTCCGGCAGACAATCACTAAACGCCCTCCGAAGGCTGCCTGGTTAACCACCGAACTCCTAGAGGCCAGACGCACCTGAAGGTGCCTGAGAAAACAGGGAGGAACCAGAAGACAACTGAAGCCCACACCAACCACAAGATCGCCATGAAGATCTACCACCAGCTGATAAGGGACAACAAAAGAACCTTCATCAGGGAAAAAATCAACACCAACTCAGCCAACACAAGGGAACTCTTCAACGTCATCAAGCAGTTCACCAAACCCGAATGCGTAGCCTCTGCCATCACTCTGACATCACACCCTCCCAAGATCTCTGCATTAAGCCCAGCACCTTCTTCCACCAGAAGATCATGACCCTTTACAACAACTTCAACGAACCAACGAATGCCTTCACCCCAACGACCACTACCACGCCAAACAAACCATCACCACCTGGTACCCCGCATCCATTGAACTTATTGCCACCACCATGAATTATTTTCGTATATTTTTTTCAAAATTCAAATGCATGAAAGGAAAACACTTCATTTTCAAATGACATCTACAGACAATACATTAAACAATTCACAGAAGACATTCATAAACAAACAGTAAAGTGAGACAAAGTTATGTACAATGATTAGAAAAAAACATTATATTCACACCATATCACTTCATGATTAGGCAGCCCTTGGAACTATCCAATATTTCGAGCCAAAGGGAATGCCTACCACATGGAACTAATGTATGCGTACAAGCTGAGCATCATTTTTCAGTCCATCTCCCTCAAGCAGTGAAGTATATTAATTCACAGTTCCTCTGTGTTTGAAAGATACCAACGCGTTTCAAGGCCCAGGTGTGTAGTACTGTGGCTCCATCAGGGCTTCATCTGAATGGGTGTCAAGGTGTTCTAAAAAAATCAATGATGTAAAACGGGTGTAAGACAATTTCAAACTCTCCTATTCTCCCAAAGGATCAAGTGCTAAGAAAGTTGAATTACCTGATGGAATTTAGTTGTCACCATCAGTTCGCATTCTCAGAGTGATCGTGGGGAAGATTCCAACCAATATTGAATAACAGTAGTGTAACTCGTGGGTTTAGCTGCTGCAAAGTTTCATCCAGTGTGTATCTAAATAACGGAAAAATGCTGATTGTCATTGATAAATGTGGCTCAGTTTATTTCTCAACCATTCATTGTAGGTCGTGAAAGAAAAATGCGTGTTTCACATCAATGGTGTCACGATTTCCTAAAGCGATAACACGCATTGTTTTAGCAACAGCTACGGACCACAAAGCGAGAGCAGACTGCTCAAACAAAAGGAGCCCCACTTACTTTCTGTTGCTCGAGTCAATTACACCATTCATCCGACCATGGTGAATGCAAATTAGGTGACTGGGGGTGATCCAGCGGGCCTAAAGAAATTCTGTCTCAAAAGCACTACCCTACACCATGATACTCACCATTAATCATAAACTCTTCACAAGGCCCATAAATGACTGAGACAAGAATTGGCCAACTGAATCATGTGACCTAATTAATCGGAACTATTCACAAAACTATTTACATTTATATACAACTGCAGTTTATCATTATCATGTTTATTAAAATGGAAACATTTAATTAAGTCACCTAGGCAATGTATTAACTGATGGTAACTAGACTCAGAATTAACAAGACCTGCTTGTCATTTCAAAATCTATTTTATTAACTTTATTATCAAATAAAGAGCATTTTTGATTAAGAAATCTTTATTTAGCATTTAATAAGCATCATTCGCTTGAAAACAAATCAGCATGAGAAGTATTTAAGCAGAAAAGATCTAATTCCCTAAATTCTATTTCCCTGACTAAACTTATAAACCTAAAAGAAAAGTCAGTAGTTCTATTTTCCCTTACGTGAGTCAAAAATCCGACAGCATCTCACGCCCTTCAGGATTCAGGAACGAGCCAGCAGCCCTCCCTCAAAGGGGCCAAGTTTTATACCTTTTCTCTATCTAAAACTAACTAAAAGAATACTTTTTTAAAGACATCCAATGATTTGATTAGCTGACAGCCGTCAGTCCACATGAGATCATTGCTTTTTCATTCCAAAATCGTGCCTTTCTAAAATGTCTTTGTCAATTGTCCACAAGCGACATTAGCTTCCGAGGACTTTTGCAACAACTTATTAAATAACAGTTCCCTGCTTCCTCAGCTTGGCTTTTCTGCCGCATCCTGTCCTTGGAATTTATTCAACACAGAGCACATCCTGCACAGTTCCTCATATTTTGTTTACTGACGATTATGAATGTGACAAACTTTTTTCATTCTTTTGCTGTGCTCGGTCCATCACGACAGGATTCCAAACACCAATTTATGAGCTAGGCCTCAGGCCTCTTTTTCGAAGAACTAGTATGCAAAGAAACACAAAACATTAATTAATTTAAGTAATGAAAGTCATTCTGTTACACACCCTCTTTACTAATGTTAACCCATTAGTTTATGTTATCTAGCTTTAAGCACGATTAAGCAGCAATTATAAAGACCATCTTCAGATGGGCCTCAGGATTCTCCACGAGCCTTTGCCACATAAAAGACAGGACATAGACAAAAGCACATTTAAAATAAGCACATGCCATTATTTAAACAGACTAATTTGCATACAGCCAGGTTCTGAAACTAGGATGGTGCAGTGAGCTAAAAAACGGTGTTGGATCTAGCCCTGATCTCTTGACGGGGTGAGAGCTTTCTGTTTAATTCAGAGACTCTGTCCCTCACCACCCCTTGTTGTAAATATATATATATATTATTTAAACAGCCGCAATTAATGTTGACAAAACAAATAGACAAAGTTAGTTTATTATTTTTCAACGTACTCGCAAATGCAACAAAGAGCACATGATGTTAATTCCCATATGTTCGTGTGAATGCATATTAAACTAGGTTGAATTAATACAAACCATGCATAAACTCATTAACATTATTAATTCATTATGGATGTATAACTTAGCGAGTCAAAACGCATTTTATTTAAAAAACTCGCTTCATCAACTCCCTCATCTGGTGATTTTAAAATCACCAAACAATACCAAACATTTTACCAAAATTTTAACTTTTGAAGACAACATATTTTGAACACTTTCCGTGTTAGTATTTCTAAACTCCTGCCTCGCAGTTTGTCTGCAACTCTCATATTGTGCTTTCCGAAATTCTTCAATTTCTATCTCCTTCTCCTGTGCCTTTCTGAGTTTGTAAATCCTTCTCTTTTCCCTCACATGCTTCTTTCTCTTGTGAATCATGCAACTAATTTTTTTTAAAAAGTCACTATAACTATGATTATTACAGGATAAAGTATTTTGCCAACGATTGAACTGCCAATTTCTTGAAACCTTTTTCCAATTGCCTCAAACCTGTTGCTCAGACGTTCTGAAAAATTATCATCTTCCATGGATTCTATTTCTGAGTGAAATTCAGTGATATTTTTAATAAGCATCTCTATATTCTGACTCTTATCTGGGATATAAGTACAGCAATGCTGGACATGTAAAATCCCACAGACTCCTCCTTCTTTTGCTAACAGAATGTCTAATGCAAGACGGTTCTGCATAACCATCCTTCTTCTGGCAACAAGTTCTGTGTTAACTAATTGAAAACCACTTCTTGTGTCTGTGGACAACCTATCTACAATTGTGGAAACCTTTCTGATTTTAATTGCATTCAGGGATATTCCTACCATAGGAATTATCGCACCAAATATGTCACCCATGATTTCAGAAAAGCTTTCTCTCTTGTACCTGTTCAGGTGTTTGCCAATTTCGAATGAACCTACTGCATTTCTGTCCACATGGAAACATTTTGGAAAAACCAAACCAAGATAGCACATCCCACACCAATGGTCTGGAAGGCTACAGTATGCTTTGTTCCCACAAACAAAATAAATTCCAGGGAAAATTGGATCTTTGCCACCTTTAAATCCCCATCCCCCTATGATACAATAAGTATCCTAACATTGACTAGCACAGACAAAATAATTGTCGTATAATGTGTTGTCTCTCCTAATACATAATTTTCCACCAACAGGATCATCTATATGAATAGCAGCATAACTATTTCCACCATTGAGCTTCTCATCCTCGAGCTGCCAAAATCTGGATTTAGTTTGTTTCAGCATCTCATTTCTCTTATAAATCGCCCTTCTCTCCTCAACCAACTTCAGGAAAGATTTTTCTTCATCTCTCATTTTGCAAGTTAAATTGTTCTTGTAAGCATATTCATAGGTAAGTTCATTAGTCACTAAAAAGAATTCCCTCATCTTTTTAGCAGGTCTAACTTTGTTTAAGCTATTGACAACTTTCAGGCTAGCAAAAATGTCGTCGTAATCTGAGTAATAGTACTCCAGACGACCTGTTTGATAGAACAAGCTAGCTATAACACTGCTTGTAATGCCATAAGTAAGAGGAAGCATCTTATACTTTACCCCCTCTGAAAGCGAAGCAGGAAGCTTCACACAGACATAGCAATCCTTCACATCCATGACTTTTACATATTCTGACAAGAGTCTTGAGAAAGAATTAGTAGAAAAATCACCAACAGATCTATCTTGGTGGATCTCTGGTTTGTGCGCAATAACTCTATTAGTTTTGCCTGCAACATCATGAACAGCTTGTTTAGATTCAGCTTTGCTTGTCATGTTAGCCTTGTAATCCTCTTTATCTATGCCAAAAGGAAAGATGACTGCCAAAATTAACCAAACCAAGATTATTAGGATCACACAAATAGAAGACATTTTACAGCATCTTCTAAAAATAGCACACCTTGAATTGTCAGTATTAGTCATCTTTTTTTTTTACAAAAGTTTTTCTTTTACAAATCAAAAACAAAAACAAAAATGTTAAAATAGAACTTTTATATACACACCTCCCCTTTTAAATTTTTTTTAGTAACCCTCTAACAGCTTTTCTTCGACCTTGCGTCTTACATCAATGTGTTTTTCCAGCTAACACAATTTCTTCGACCTTGTGTCACCTAACACAATTTCTTCAGCCTTATGCCCAAAAAATAAAATTTCAACTAAAAAGAAAACTACTCTAGTCAATGTCACTGGTTTCTTCTAAATCCTCTTGACTATTACTACTGATTTCCACTACTGGTGGTATTATAATATAAGTCCATTTAGGGGACTTGTACTTTTGGGTTGGCTTGAATGGTCTTTTGCCCCTACTGCTAATCACTTCAATTTTCTTTCCTGCTTGACTTTTCTTTTCAGAGTCACCTTCTTGACTTGAAATCTCATTAATCTGCTCTTTTGACTTGTTCACCAATTTGAATTTTAGATTTTCTTTTGGCCAATTATCTCCTTTTCTTATGAATTTCTTCTTAGGCTCAGTTTCGTTACACTCAGGTTTCCAAGCCCTTTTTCTGAATTTTCTTATTTCAGACTCTTCATCACTCTCATCCGAATCTGTCTCAGAGATTTCAAATTTATGTCTAGGATCTTCTTTACTCAGCAGCTTCACTCCGTTAGGAACATCATCCTTATAGCTGGTACTCGGTAATTCGTCTTCTTCTTCTTCCGGAATTACTTCTAACTTCCCAGTTTCAAAATTCTTGTTCCTGCTTTCAGAGTTTTCAATCTGCTTTTCAATACTCTCCTGATCTTGATTCTCTTTTGACTCAGATTCTTTTTCTGTTTCTTTTCATAATTTTCTGAATCTAGAATCACCATCTCGATCTTTTTCATTCAGTGCCTGATCCGGATCAGAATCTACCGGGTGTCGACCTTCTTGTCGATCTTCAGAATCTGGATTCTCTTCAGGTTCTTCTTCAGAGTCTGAATCAGTTGTTGTGTCACTATCCTCATCAGGATTATCAGGAGGTGGTACACGAATGGTGTGACTTGCATGCACCCACCTTTTCAAACCTTTGCATTTAACTTCATTTGTTGTGACTAGTATCACCTGTCTTGCTTTCTGCCACCTGGGTACTAAACAGTTTCTTCTTCGGTGAACTTTTCTCCTCACCCAGTCACCTGGTAACAGATTATGAGCTTGCTCCTTTTCTTTTGAAATCACATCAGTTCCCACCTGATGGAATACAGAAGTTACCACGTCGGATAAGTTCTTACAGTATTCCATAATTGCACTTTCATTTATGCAGAGAACTTTTCCAACTGGTACAAATGCTTGTCTCATTACTCTCCCCATAAGTATGTCATGAGGACTTAAACCTGTCTTTTTATCTGGTGTGCTTCTTAAAGACATTAAGACAAGTGGAAGTGCATCTGTCCACTTCATTCTTGTAGCTAAGCACATTTTTCCGATTCTATTTTTAATTGTCCCGTTAATTTGCTCTACAACACCTGATGCTTCTGGTCTGTATGCACAGCGTAGCTTTTGTTTGATGTTCAGGGCTTCACAAATCAATTGTAGCAATCTGTTTTCAAAGTGTGTGCCACGATCACTTTCAATTGTGACTGGAAATCCATACCTCGGTATGATATCCCTTAATAGCAATTTTGCCACAGTAACTGAGCCATTGTGACGAGTTGGGAACGCTTCCACCCATCTTGAAAACAGACAGACAATCACAAGGACATATCTTAGTTTATTGTGGGTTGGCATGTCAATAAAATCCATTTGCAACCTGGTAAAAGGACCACCCTCCCGTCCTATGGTTCCCATGCTCACAACTGTTTTTCTGTTTGGATTGATCTGTTGATCAAGCATCTCTGGCAAAGTGATTCTGCAATAATCCTAAATTTTGGATTATACCACGTCTGTCTAAACATCCTGATCATAGAGTCTCTTCCTAAATGTCCTGGACCATGGTACATCTGTGCCATGTCAGCAATCATGCAATTTGGCATTACAGGTCTGTCATCTTTGTAAACCCAAACCTCATCTTCCTCCCTCTGTCTGCAACCTTCTCTTAGCCATGTGTTTTTCTCCTCATCATCTGCCTCATCTTGTAGATCTTTTACTCCCTGCCATGTTTCAACTACAGATATTAGCATGAGCGAGTTCAGAATATGTTCATTGTCTTTTTTCCGATTAATTGAAAAATTGTTTTTCGCACAGTAACGTGCAATTTCATCAGCAAAAGAATTACCTTTAGTAATATAGTCTTCGCCCTTTTTATGAGCTGTGCATTTTACAACAGCAATTTTCTCTGGTAACTGAATGCCATCAATCAATCTTTTGATCAATTTTGCATTCCTGATCGGAGTTCCCGCAGAAGTTAAATAACCTCTTTCAGACCAAAGCTGGCCATAGTCATGGACTACACCATATCCATACTGACTATCAGTCACTATGGTAACCTTTTTTCCTTTTGCTCTTTCACATGCACAAATTAAAGCAATTCATTCTGCCACTTGAGCTGAACGAATTCCTTCAAGAGTTGAACCTTCAACTACTTCTGCAACTGTGCAGACTGAATATGCTGCTCTCAGAATGCCCTCACCTGTTCTTAGGCAAGAGCCATCAACAAAATAAACAAAGTCTGACTTTGGCAAGGGCACATCTTTTATGTCTTTTCTAGGTTTGGTTCAGTAACCTAAAACATCCAAACACTCATGGTCCACATCAGTTTCGTTTTTGATTTCAGTAATAGCACCATCAGGCAACAATGTGGAAGGGTTTAAATTCACACATCTTGCTATCGAGACATTATCTGATCCCAGAATAACCTTTTCATATTTGGTCAATCTGTTACTCGATAAGTGTTGTGTCGTTTCAACTGAATGAGGTACATACACTTTTACAGGAAACCCCATTATAATTCCTTCACTTTGCTCAAGGCTTACACTTGTTGCAGCCACTGCTTTTAAGCAACCTGGCAATGCTTTTGCAACAGGATCAAGAACAGCTGAAAAGTAAGCTATTGGCTTTTTCAGCTTTCCATGTCTCTGAATCAGAACTGATAATGCACAACCCTCCCTTTCACTGCAGTACAGCTCAAATTCTTTGTCATAGTCTGGCATCCCCAATGCTGGAGCTTCGCACAGACTTTTCTTTTGCTGCCCAAAAGCCTCTAACTCAGTTTTTGTCAAATTAATCGGGTCTTTTATGTCTGCTTTTGTCAATCTTTGTAGTGGTTTCGCAATTACTGAAAATCCACTAATCCATTGGCAACAATAACCTACCATTCCTAGAAACATTCTGACCTGCCTCTGTGTTGTTGGAGGTTGTATTGCTCGAACAATTTTTATTCTCTCAACTGTCACTTGTCTGATTCCCTTTGCAATTCTGTGACCAAGATATTTTACTTCTTGCTTGCAAAACTGTAATTTTGCAGGTGACACTTTATGTCCCACATCTGCTAATCGATTCAAAAGTGTAATGGTGTCTGTTACACAATTTTCTCGTGTTTTTGCAGCCACTAGAAGATCATCAATGTACTGAACCAATGTTGATTTTCCAGGCAAATCTAGATCTTCCAAAGATTTCTTTAACAACTGATTAAAGATAGATGGACTCTCAGTATACCCTTGAGGAATACGACACCATGCTAAGATACTATCTTGGAATCTGAACGCAAACATTTGTTGGCTCTCTGGATGCAGTGGAACTGTAAAGAAGGCATTACACAGGTCTATGACCGTGTACCATTCTGCATCATGTGGAATCTGATATAGAATTACCGCTGGGTTTGGTACAACTGAGCAACAAGGAACAACTATTTGATTAAACTTTCTCAGGTCCTGAACTATTCTGTAAGTTCCGTTTGGCTTTTTGATTCCCATAATCGGTGAATTACATGGACTGCTCTCGATTTCTTTTAAAACACCTTGTTTTATGAATTTCTCAATCACAGGAATGACACCCTCAATAGTTTCAGCTTTCATTTTGTACTGAGGAATGTTTGGAAAATCTATTCCTTGCTTTACAGTCATTTTTACTGGGTCTACATGTTTCATCAAACCCATTTCATCTCCAGATAAATCCCAGATTTTTGGATTAACTGCCTCTTTCAGCTCTTCAGGTAAATTGTTTTTATCAAAAGCAGGAAACAGTTTATTTTCTTCCTCAACCATTAGCATTGTTAATTTGTACAGACCATCTTCTTCTAAAGTTTGGAGCTCAATACCATCCGGTGAGCAATATATTTTACAGTTTATCTTGCACAAAATGTCCCTCCCTAACAAGTTAACAGGACTGCTGTTACAGACTACAAATCTGTGTTTATCTTTGTAATTTCCAATTTCTATTTTAACTGGTTCTGTTAAATCTGTTTTAATCTGCTGATTTGCTACACCTACTACTTGGATGGACTCACCAGAGAGAGGAAGGTTTTCAATTTCCACTGATCTAACAGTAGAACGAGTAGCACCAGTGTCCACAAGAAAAGTGATTTCTACATCTTTCACTTTACCATTTACAAATGGACCTGACTGATCTACCTCAAGAGTGGCTCCAAGCACACACTCTTCTTCCTCTCTCAGGCACAGTCATGAGTAATCCTCTGAGTCACTGCCTTCATTTTCCTTTAACCAAAATTGTTGAGAAACATTTGACACATTCACTCTTTGCGATCTATTTACCTGCTCACCTCCGCAGATTCCCGTCTCAGGACTGAACCTTTGCGCATTCACACAATTTTGAAGTGGCGGGTGTAGAATTTGGCTCTGCTGATTCAATTGGCTCTGCTGATTCACTAACTGTCGCTGTAGCTGTTGCTGCTGACTTATTTCATTTAACTGTCGATGTAGCTGTTGCTGCTGATTTATCTCATTCTGCATCTGTGGATTTAATGATGATTTTTTAAAATTTCTGGGCGGATTCTTACACTCACACTTCCAGTGTCCACTCTCACCGCAATTAAAACATGGGAGCTTCTGCTTAAGCTCTTCAATATTTACATAAAATTTTGGTTTTCTAAAGTTCCCCTTAAATTTGCCTTGATTCTGCTGAACATTTTTATTTTCTAAGGTTGCTATTTGCTGTTCAGCTACCTTCACTTGTGCCCACATTGCTTTTTCCTTAAGCTTTTTCTGCTTTGCGTCTATCTCATCACTGCAGTATTTTGCTTTTCCCAGAATGTCATCAACCGTAAGTGATTGCCAGCCGACAATTCCGTTTCTAATCATCTCACCAATTTCAGGTCTCAAGCCATAAACAAATCTGTATATGAAATGGCTCATATCCTTTTCACTTAATTTTTCGTAACCACTGCATTGTTTAAATACCAGCAGTAATTTTTCATGAAATTAATGTACTGATTCTTTTGGTTCTTAATTTGTTCTGTCAATTTTAACCCAATCTATTTCTTTTGGAGGAATCTTGTTTTTCAACCACACAATTACCTTGTCATAGAAATCCATGACATCAGCTGAAGGAGCACCTGTTATTTTTTTTCGAGCTGGTTCTTTGGGCCAACCTACAGAAATGTTACATTCTGTCCAAAGATCTGATGGGACAACAATGTCAAAGAATCCATCAAGATCAATCCACAGAACTTTTGAAACTTTAATGAATATGTCTACCTGACGATACCATTCTACTGGCTTTTCTCTCAGCCGAGGAAAATCATTTGTAAAGAGCAAAATGACCTGCCTTGTCCTTGGAACATGAAAATAGCCAGCTATTTCCCTCATAGGAAACTCATTTACGACTTCCCCTCTTTCTCTTTTTTCTTCTTCTCTTTTCTTTGTCCATTTCACTCTCCATTTACTTAATTCACCTAATCTTTTTCGAAACACAATTAATTCTTTTACATGAGTAATCCTACCTGTGGTATTTAAATTTTCAATGTCTTTTTCAGAAAAATCCACTCTGTAATGTTTTTGCAATTGTTTCTGCCTACTCAAATCTTTGTCTTATTCAGCAGCCACTTCTTCAAATTGATCATATTTGTTTTTCGTTTTCCATTGTATACTCTTACAGATAAATAACAATTCATCAACCTGATATTGCTTTAAACAGTCAGTACCAATTGTGCCAATAATTAATTCTTCTAAATCTGATTTCAATTTTGCGACATCAAGTTGTTTAGATTCAGGAACTTGTGGGATTAATGGAGTCTGTGTTAAATCTGTTTTCTTCGTGCTCTTTTCTGAAGATCCAGAATCAGATCCTGCAACTGATGGTATCTGACCATTTGACAAACTTTGATTAAAAGTTAAATTTGGCATTGTTTTTTCTCTATGTATTTCTGAAACTTCTGAATTAAATTTTTCAGCTGCTTTCTGAATTTCCGCATTTAATAGAACAGTCAGAGCTGAGTGTCTATTTTCTCCTTGTTCATAAACTGGTACAACAGGACCAATTGTTACTGGTACTGTTACTGCTTCCATCCCTTTTGTTAATTGCTGTATTAATTCCTCTTTTGCTCTTAAATATTCTGAAATATTTGGTATATTCTCAAGTCCCTCTGCTCTCTTTTCATTTCTCGGGAATTCATTTCTCTGCTCTGGAATCTCTGGATAATTTCTGTTTTCTCTTGGAGTATTAGATTTACTTCTTGACCCTACTCTTGCGGGTAACCTTAAAAATCTAGGTGAATTTTCATCAGCTTCTCTAGGAGGTGCACTAGGAGAGGTTCCTGAAGAAACTCTCGGAGTAGACTGTGAACAACTTTGCTGATAGGGTGGTGGATTACGATTTGTAATAAAAATTTCTTCTAAAAGCGCATCATCTAATTCTTCATCAAGATGACCTCTCTTTCGGGTATTCTTTTGACCTGGTGTTTCAGTAACCATCTCCCTTACTGGGTACAAACCATCATACATGTCTGCTTTTCTCCAACGACGCACTCTATCCTGATGAGTTTCCCTATTTATGTTTAATTTTGGGCCTCTTGATATTCCTCTGTTTTCTCGTTCAAGTTCCATCATTTCAACCTCCCATTCAACTAAAGCTTCAAATTGAGTAGGTCTAGGCTTTGGCATAAGAGCCATCATTTTTTCTCTCAGGTTTTTCAAAACTTTAACATTAAGTGATCCATCTTCTGGCCATGCTAATACACCATCATCTTTGGTATATTGCATCCAATTTTCAAACCAAAGGACAGTATGATAACCATATTCACCTTCCAAATATGCTGCAGGTGTTTTGTACTTAGGAAGTAATTTTTCACCTTGCGTTTCAATTTTCTTATCGGGCTAAATAAATGTTTCAATTTCTGAAACCATGAAGGCTTCTTTTCCTCCTTTCCGTACCAATAACTCATGTTTTAAAACTATTCCGTTTAATTTGGAAAAGATCGTAAGTATTTCTTTGATGTTCCGCTACTCTAGCCAATCCGTGCGCGAAACTCACAAACAAGCCAAACAGGTTAAGCCACGTCACTACCTTGCTCAACCAATAGAAATACTGTTTTCAGAAAGGACCAATCAGCTAACAGCTCGTTCGGGTCACGTGAACCAATCAGTGCGCTTGCTGTGACGTATGTCAACCAATCACAGCGCAAACCCTGTGACGTATACTGCCACTGCAGCTTCGCTGTCTCCGCTCCGCAAACTCACCCCTCCTTTACAAAATATTTTCACCATTTTAAAACAATTCTTTTCAATGAAATTTAATTAGTAACTACAGAAAAAAAAAACATTTGTCTGTTTCGCTAAATAAAGTGATAGTTTTTATCAATCATTCGAGTTCTCACTCTCGTGAAATAGACGACTATATTATCACAAAATCATTTTTACACATTCAAACGGAAAAACCCTGACCGTGTATACATGAAATCTTCGGCAGGACTTTAACCTACCAATAGAAATCCTCAATCGCCAGTAAGAATAGACAACGCTTCCTCACCCTTCACTCAAGCTTGGAAAAATCCTATTACGCTTTTCACAGCGAGTTTTAAAACGGGCTCCTAATCCCTATACTCAAAGCTACAATTTCATAGGCAATCCTCACTATACATTCAACCTGTCATACCTAAAATCCCTAAACTTGTGCTGTACGTCCACAACACTAGTGATATATCAATATCACTAATTTGAAACAGAACAAATGAACTGTGTAACGTCACCTGTTACACTACCCTGCCGGCAACGTAACCAGGAATTTTCACACTGCTGGAAAAAACCTTTCAACTACATATAACAACTGAACAAACTTAACATGTGTTAAACATGTGTCCTATGTATCTACAGTATCTACATGTAGCAAGTCAGTTACCATAGTAACCATCCTCTGCTACAAGAGAATTGATCCAGCGGGCCTAAAGAAATTCTGTCTCAAAAGCACTACCCTACACCATGATACTCACCATTAATCATAAACTCTTCACATGGCCCATAAATGACTGAGACAAGAATTATCCAACTGAATCATGTGACCTAATTAATCGGAACTATTCACAAAACTATTTACATTTATATACAACTGCAGTTTATCATTATCATGTTTATTAAAATGGAAACATTTAATTAAGTCACCTAGGCAATGGATTAACTGATGGTAACTAGACTCAGAATTAACAAGACCTGCTTGTCATTTCAACATCTATTTTATTACCTTTATTATCAAATAAAGAGCATTTTTAATTAAGACATCTTTATTTAGCATTTAATAAGCATCATTTTATTAAGTAAAGGCACATTAGACTGTTACTTCAAAACAATTCAGCATGAGAAGTATTTAAGCAGAAAAGATCTCATTCCCTAAATTTTATTTCCCTGACTAAACTTATTAAAACCTAAAAGAAAAGTCATTAGTTCTGTTTTCCCTTACGTGAGTAAAAAGTCCGACAGTATCTCACGCCCTTCAGGATTCAGGAACGAGCCAGCAGCCCTCCTTCCAAGGGGCCAAGTTTTATACCTTTTCTCTATCTAAAACTAACTAAAAGAATACTTTTTTAAAGACATCCAGCGATTTGATTGGCTGACAGCCGTCAGTCCACATGAGATCATTGCTTTTTCATTCCAAAATCGTGCCTTTCTAAAATGTCTTTGTCCATTGTCCACAAGCGACATTAGCTTCCGAGGACTTTTGCAACAACTTATTAAATAACAGTTCGCTGCTTCCTCAGCTTGGCTTTTCTGCCGCATCCTGTCCTTTGAATTTATTCAACATGGAGCACATCCTGCACAGTTCCTCATATTTTGTTTACTGACGATTATGAATATGACAAACTTTTTTCATTCTTTTGCTATGCTCGGCTCATCACAACAGGATTCCAAACACCCATTTATAAGCTAGGCCTCAGGCCTCTTTTTTCGAAGAACAGGGGCCAGATGTAGGTAAATCTAATTTACCGATTCATAAATACCGAATTTTACCGATTCGGTTTTTATGAATCTGTAAATGAGATGTAGGTAAAAATTCGGTATTCGGTAAATACCGAATCGGTATTTGCTATTGAATCCTATGGGCCTTGAAGCCCATAGGATTCAATAGCAAATACCGATTCGGTATTTACTGAATCGGTAAAAATACTGAATTGCTAAGGGGGACAGGGTGTAACTTTGACACCCTGTTGCACCCCTGTAACTGGCTTTTGCGCCATGTGGCACACACACATGCCCTTAGGGCATGTCTGTGTGCCACATACATGCCCTTAGGGCATGTCTGTGTGCCACATGGCACAGGTGTACATGCACAGATGTGCATGTACACAAGAATTCGGAATTTACCATGCAATTGTATTGCATAGTAAATACCGAATTCTAAAGGCCCTGTAGCACTGTTGGAGGTGCTACCTATATCACAAAATACATTTTGGGTATTTTTACCGAATGGTAAATTTACAGAATCGGTAAAATGTACAGAATCGGTAAATTTACCGAATCCGTAATTTTACCGATTCGGTAAAATTACCGATTTGGTAAAATTACCGAAAATGTACGTTTTTTTGGCCCCTGCATCTCCATAGCCTTTTACCGGCCGAAAACGGCCGAAAATCGGTATTTTCTGCCGTTTCCGACCGGCAAAGGGCTACCTACATCTGGCCCCTAGTATGCAAAGAAACACAAAACATTAATTAATGTAAGTAATGAAAGTCATTCTGTTACCCACCCCCTTTACTAATGTTAACCCATTAGTTTATGTTATCTAGCTTTAAGCACGATTAAGCAGCAATTATAAAGACCTTCTTCACATGGGCCTCAGAATTCTCCACGAGCCTTTGCCACATAAAAGACACAACATAGACAAAAGCACATTTAAAATAAGCACATGCCATTATTTAAACAGCCGCAATTAATGTTGACAAAACAAATAGACAAAGTTAGTTTATTATTTTTCAACGTACTCGCAAATGCAACAAAGAGCACATAATGTTAATTCCCATATGTTCCTGTGAATGCATATTAAACTAGGTTGAATTATTACAAACCATGCATAAACTCATTAAGATTATTAATTCATTATGGAAGTATAACTTAGTGAGTCAAAACGCATTTTATTTCAAAAACTCGCTTCATCAGAGGCATTTCACAATAGAACTATATCGCGTGTACACCTGCAAATTATACCCAATAGCGGTACGATTCAGAGACGGGTCATTCTGGCTGCCCGCTTGATGCATTGTGGGACTTATCGTTTTTTTTCAAACAGATTTTAGGTTTTTGTGAGTTCTGTTCTTCCATTAAGGCCGGTAACTGTGAAGTTGTATTTTAATATGAGGTAGGCCTCCTTCTATGGTCAGGCCGCGTCAATGTCAAATAAACGTTTAGTTGTGTCTAGGACTGATAACACTGTCCAATTAAAGTCCTTTTCACTATGTGATTTTTTAATGAAATGCTCAACCCTGGGTGCAGCTACAACTTTCTTTATTATTCTTGAACGATGTTGAGTGATACTTTGATCTGTATATTTGTCTTGCCTACATACAATTTAGCGGTACAAAAGGGGGTGGTGATGGACGGAGCATCTGAATCAATCAAACATTCACACCCAGTCAAAAGATCTGGGATTAATCCATCACCGCTCTTTAGCCGACTCTGCCACCCCAGTTCAGACATGGCTATATGCAAATCAGTCTGACCCTGTGCCTCATGGGAACAGTCCAGCCCGATCTGCCAAGCCATGTCTTCCCTGGACTGGAAACAAGCTTCCCAGTCTTCTGGAGACATAACCCAGATCTTTTGACTGGGTGTGAGTGTTTGATTGATTCAGGTGCTCCGTCCATCACCACCCCCTTTTGTACCTCTTTTGGCCGCCATAAGTGTGGCAGGGTATGCTCAGACGTGAGTCCTTTGCTTACTTTGCCACTGGATTCAAGCAAGTCGGGCTGAAGACGGCTGGAATGCCAGAAACCGGTCCTCGGAAGCTTGTTTCTGGTCCAGGGAAGACATGGCTTGGCAGTTCGGGCTGGACTGTTCCCATGAGGCACAGGGTCAGACTGATTTGCATATAGCCATGTCTGAACTGGGGTGGCAGAGTCGGCTAAAGAACGGTGATGGATTTAACCCAGATCTTTTGACTGGGTGTGAGTGTTTGATTGATTCAGATGCTCTGTCCATCACCACCCCATTTTGTACCTACATACAATTTAGAGCAAGGACAAAGCACAGCTTTGCAGAATCACACGCAGCGCAGTTTCCACATTTATGGTGGCCCTCCACCAGTTTAAGTCGCCCCTGAGTTCGTAAGTTGCTTTTTATTCGTGCAGGGAAAATATCTGCCCTTACTATTTGATGGCCAATACTCTGATTTTTCTTCATGGCAAATAGTGGTTTCTGTAAAGGGCAGTCCAAATTTTCTAACAAGTGCCAGTTTCTTAAAACAATTTGCCTAAATTTATTGGTATCTGGCCCAAATGTTGTAACACAAACCGATCTTTCTAATGGTGGTTTCACTTTCTTTTGGAGAAGTTCTTCACGGGGCGTGCACCACGCTCTTTTTATTGCATGTTTTGACATTTTCTTTGGGTATCCCCTCAAGATCATTTGGTCACGGAAGATGGCTGGGTGCTGTTCATGGTCAGTTTTTCTGGAGCAATTCCTTCGTATCCGTAGAAGTTGGCCATACGTAAGATTTTTTTTTGGGCTTCTGGGGTGAGCACTTTTGTGATGTAAGATTGTATTTTTATCAGTGGGCATGCGGTGCAAGGAAGTAGTCAACCTTTTCTCATGGGGGGAACCTCAACATCTAGAAACGTCAAGCTGGTGTTACTTATGTTCAGACTAAATTGTATGTCCTCATGGCGCGTATTTAGACAACCATAAAAGATTTCCAATTCCTCTTTAGACCCTCGCCAAAGACCCCAAATATTGTCTATATGGCGCAGCCTCTGCGCAATTTTTTTGTTGAACGGATTGTTGTTAAAGATTAATTTTTCTGCATACTTGGCCATATAGAGGACCGCCATTTCTTCGGCACGGGGACAACCCATGGCAATCCCTTTCACCTGGATGTAGAACAAATCTTCAAACTTGAAGTAGTTTTTCTTCAGTGCAACCTCGGCTAATTGTACAATGAATGTCATACCCTGACACCTGTCCTTTGGGCCTAACCCCTCCAGTGTTGGTACTTTTAGAAAAGTGGCATTTTTTGCTTTAGTCATTTGGTACCTGTTGGCCTTGGCCCTTTTTGCAGGGTCATCCCAGGACTTTTTGCCTCCTTCCTGGTATTTTTTCTGACTTGGTGTTGGTGGTTTTAGGACTCTGGGCACTTTATCACTGCTGTGCAGTGTAAAGTGCATGTTATCTCTATGGAAAAACATGGTAAGATTGGTCTACACCTGTTTGGCGTATTTAATTTACCTATCAGTCCCTTATAAAGTGGTATCTCAGATCCCAGGGCCAGTAAATTAAATGCTACTGGTGGACTTGCAACGCTGCTTGCTCCACCCACCAAAGTAGCCTTTCAAATCTGTCACAGGCCTCTGCCATTGCAGGGCCTGCGCGCGCAGTTTACTGCCGCTGTGACGTGGCACATGAAGTGGTTGCAACGTCAGTGACTCCCCATTTACTACATATCAGTCACCCCTAAGGTAGGCCCTAGCTATCCCTATGGGCAGGGTGAAATGTAGGTAAAAGGTAGAACATGTGCCCTAACTGTGTGGCATGTCCTGGTAGTGACAAACAGCCGTTTTGGCTTCTCACTACTGTGAGGCTGCCCTCTCACGGGAATACATTGGGGATTCCCTGATTTGTGTTTCAGTGCTAATTCCTGACAGAAGAGAAGTAGCTTGATCAAGTTTAGTATGATTGGAATAGTGATAATATATGCTGCGTAATGATGTGCGCAGATTTATTGTCACTATTTTAGAAATGTCACTTTTAGAAGTGAGCATTTCTGTGTGTTGTGTCTTTGTGCCTGCCTGTTGTGTATTGCATGTCTGGCTCTGGAGTGACAGGGACTCGGGAGGTGCAGTGGCTCCAGCGGGGCTGTGTGAGTCAGCACTAGGCTGAATGGGCCTGACCTGCATTTGGAGTAGTGGGAGGAGTAACCCCTGACCCTGAATAGGTTTGTGCCTGCTGGCTCCGTCCCCCTGTGGTGTGTCTGGGACCAGGACCTATACTGTCAATGTGGACTGTTGTGAACTTGTTAAGTGCCCCCCAGAACTGGTTTGAACCAGGTCCCAGGGCAGAGTAAAGGCGACATGTGATAAAAATATTGGGGCTGTGACCCCATGGCTGGTGTGCTTACTTTTGGACTTGCTGCCGGCAGGCTGCCGGACTGACAGGAGGAACCGCCGCTGGGGACATACCTGCTGCCCTGCTTGGCAGCTTAAGGGTCTGCATTGCCTGACTAGGAGATCCAGTGTGCTGGCCTGCCTGTGCACTTCTGGGAAAGAAGTGCTGCCTGTTTCCTGGTGGTATCTGCCGGGGTGAGACCGGCCGAGCACTGCATGCTCTGTTCATTGCCCTAGACGTGGGCTCATTGGCATCAGCGCATGTTGAGCGTTTTGATTCCCTTTGAACTGGTACCACAGTGAAAGCGCGTGGTGAGCGCTGTAGCCACGGTTGTTCATAGTGCCAGAGAGGGGGCTCAACCCTGTGGCAGGTGTGAAGTGTGTGTCCACTTTGGGAAGAAAGCAGGTCCCGACTGAGATTTCGGTCTGTGAAAGCCGAAAAACTGGAAGTCAGGCAAGTCTGCACCTGTCTGTGGGCGGGGCTCCCATGAGGAAAGGAAGAGCCCCGTGTCTTGCCCGAAACCCAGGTCAGAGCTGTGCCTGGTGGCGGGGGGAGCTCATTGGCATCAGCGCATGTTGAGCGTTTTGATTCCCTTTGAACTGGTACCACAGTGGAAGCGCGTGGTGAGCGCTGTAGCCACGGTTGTTCATAGTGCCAGAGAGGGGGCTCAACCCTGTGGCAGGTGTGAAGTGTGTGTCCGCTTTGGGAAGAAAGCAGGTCCCGACTGAGATTTCGGTCTGTGAAAGCCGGAAAACTGGAAGTCAGGCAAGTCTGCACCTGTCTGTGGGCGGGGCTCCCATGAGGAAAGGAAGAGCCCCGTGTCTTGCCCGAAAGCCAGGTCAGAGCTGTGCCTGGTGGTGGGGGGAGCCTACTCCGTGTTCGAGGACATCCAGGGCCTCAAAGGAGAAGTCAGACGGTTGCAGCCGACCAGAAGAAGTGCTGCCAGAGCGGAAGACAGGCAGAGGTTGCCTGGTCCAAGGTGGGGCTTCCGTAGTACTGATGAGAGCCCAGCGTGCAGTCAAGAGTGAGATGGAGCCTTGTGGGCTCCCGGCCTCGCACCCATCGTGTTCTGATGAGTGACTGCGAGAGTGAAGAGGCCCGATGAGTGGGCCCTGTGAGGCACACTGTTGGTGCCTGATTCCTGCCACCACTTCGAGCCGGCTAGGAGTAAAGAGAAGCCTGGTAATTGGGGCTACGAGGGCACACGGTTGGTTCCTACAAGTTGCACCAGAAGGAGCCCGGAAAGGGGGGCTCCCAAGGCACTCTTAGTGCCTGATGCAATTTACACAGCTGCGCCGCTAGATCACGGCAGCTGCAACAAGGGGGCAATTTGTATTTGCTAAACAAAGACAAGGGTGAGTGGCACCCTCGCCCCCATTAATTTGCGGGCCAGTTTGGAGGTCTTCTGTTGAGAGGGGCATTTCGGGGTCAGCCCAGGACAGGCCCCCCCGCAGTACTTTGTTGGCTGCCTCACAGAACAGAGAGGACAGCTTCCAGAGCCCCGCATAGTGATGTGTATGCCCTGTAAGGGTTGGACGACAGACTGCTGATGGTGATGGGTGCACTAAAAAGGTTTGTTACCTGCACCACTGATAATGGCTGTGAGTAAGGTGTTCTGCTGAGCACCACTATGTTAATTATGCCTAAGAGGGGCCTGATGTAATGATGATGTCCATGCTCAGGATCTATGCATAATATTTTTTGCTAAGTGCAAGATTGACACAGGTTACTGGTTGCTTCTTTATTTTTCACTACTTGTGTGTTATGATGGGGATGACAGTGGCCCGATTGGCCCTGGAATTTGCATAATCCCCCTGTAAAGTGATACTAAGTGCCAGTTGGCTAAGTGTACATATGTGATTACATTCTAATGAGTCTTATGAGTAATACAAAGGCTATTTTCGATATATAACCTGGTGTTGAATTTCTATTGTGGTGGTCTAGTGTGTCGCTGCAATGTGAGTGTGCTACGCAAAACATTTTACACTTTGCCTCTGGGATAAGCCTGACTACTCTGCGAAGCTACCAGCGGGTGAGCAGGGGTTATGTTCGGTGTGTAACTCCCTTGCCCTGACTAGAGTGGTGGTTTCTGCCTCGCTTAGGGGCTTGCCCTAGCCAACCAGAAATCCCATTTCTAACAGTACCTGTAGCCTGTCTCTGATCACATGTCTGGGGTGGGTGGCAGTTGGGCTTTGTGTATTCCCTCTAGACATCCACACAGAATGGGAGCTCAGGCGTTAATTGATGGGTCGTCGTGGCAGGCTGGGAGGGGGAGCTGGACCCAGCCCTACACCTGAATAGTCTGTGTCCTGTCTCTACACAAAGGGCTGCCTACCCCTCTGTAGGGATAATGGAGACAGGGCAGTGCCTCAGTGCACTTCAAAGACCTGTCTTTGAAGTCTTCCTCACTTCATAGCCACCACTAGGTTTAAGTACTGGACCTCAGACACCACCACTTCAGTACACATCTGGGTCTATAGATACTCTACCAGGACTGCTGTGCTGCTAAAGGGCTGCCACTCTCCTGGACTGCATCCTGCTGGACTCCTGCCTTGCTGTGCTGATCTGCTGCCTGCTGCCCTCTTGCCTGCATGAGAAGGACTGGACCTGATTCTCTTGAGCTCAGAACCCAGAGTGACTCCAAGGGCTAGTTGGTTGGCCTCCTGATCTGAAGCCTCAGGGACATAACAGGCTTCCAAACCCTGAACCTAGACTCTGTCATCTGTGAGTCTACTCTGTCAAGTGGTGCCACCCAAGTCCTGGACCCTTGGAGGTACACCTAAGGTGCTTGCCCTGCTATGCGTCTCATCCCCAAGTGAAACTGATACATCTACTCTGCTGAGTGATGCATCCCTGAGACGAAACAATGCATCTCCTCGGTTAAGCTGCACATTTGCGAGCAGAATCGATGCATCGCCGCTATTGCATGGATTGGACCTGTTACAAAAAACTTGCATCACCGTCGCCTCCTGCATCTTGTGACCAACGCATCACCTTTAGAACCACGTCTGTGCAATGATTTTTCCAGAGCAAGATCCTTGCATCCCTTGTTGACAGCAGCCTCGTTGATAATGCTGGAACTCCGCAGCACAGTTTAACTGCTCAACGATACAATAACTAGGATGCGCCCCACATCCTCGACACCGGACTTCCCATGGCAAGTCCCGCTGATGGGATGCTGATCGTGACAGGACCTAAAACTGCAGCTCTGCCACATCTCAGAGCAGAAGCATGACCTCGGCTGCATGACATCTCTGCGACGCAGATCCAAACAACACTCTGCTTCCAGGATTTAAGGTACTTTGTTCAGTGGACCTAACTGGGCCCGGGTAGCATGCCTGTGCTCCATCGCGGTCAGCCTAAACTTGTGACTTTGTAAATTATATTCAATGTCTTTGGTTCTACTGGGTTTTGTCAATTGGTCCTATTTTCTTTAATAAAGTCAGATTTATTTTTCATACTTGATGTGGTATACTTCGTGTGGTTTTTTCACTGTCTTTCTGTTTAAAGTGATGCCCAGATACTTTACACATTGCCTCTAAGTTAAGCCTAACTGTTCTGTGCCAAGCTACCAGAGCGTGAGCACAGTTAATGTAGGATTTGCCTGTCTTTTACCCTGACAAAGATTATGGTTGCTGCTTGAACAGGGCCTTTAACTCAGTCAATCGGTAACCCAATTTCTAACTCTCTATCTTCCCCTTTCCTCACTCTCTCCAGCTCTCTATTCAGGCCTCCCCATGCCTTTTGCAAGTAAACTAGGAGAGAAGGGGAAATTGCCAAATGCACCAGGGTCAACCCTGTACTTTCAATAGCAGCCTCCAAAGGCGCAGCCCACTTGGGAAATGACCAGTGGAATAAAATGCCTGTCTGGTCCTGCTCATGAGTCTAGTATTTTCTGGTGTTCATCATACCTGAAAAGTCAGTTGTGCCTCATTTATGAAAAGTGGTGCATTGGTTGAAAACAGCGTTGCAACACTTTTCATTGGGCCCTCCTTGAGACACCTTGGATGCACCGTATTTACAGTACAGTGCTCCAGGTCACAAGGATTGACCAGAGAAATCAGGAATCCTGACGTATCTGGTGGCTCAATAATGACAAATTGCTGGAGTGTGTAAGAAAACTCCAGCAATGTGTCATTACACATGGGCAAGTCCCATGTAAAAAGTCCTTACTCCTGCTGCGGAGCATCCATAAGGATTTGGCGTAGTGAACTTGTAGAAGTGGCACAGCAAAATGTCATAGATTTCACTCCGCCACTTATACGTGCCTTTTTTATGGGGGAATGCCCTCCTTGCATACATTATATCGGACGCTGGTATAATGTAGTGTAGGGGTTTACAAAGTGACGCATCTGCCTAGATGTGAAACATTGTAAATATGGCGCAGTGTGTTGCATTGTTTACGCCACAGCAGCTTCACAATAAAGTGATGCAACGGCGGCATAAGGCCTCAGAAATAAGTCCCAATTGTCTTCAGGGTTTTTTGGTTCATTGATAACTACCTAAAGCTAAATAAAAGTTCCACTTGCTCTTAACACATATCTACTTGTATCCGCATCCTGCTCTGTGCACTGTTGTGGTAGATTAGCACATTCATGCAATGTCTGCAAGGCAGTCACGGCTGTGCATAAAACCAATTTACTTGCAAAACAAAATGTCCATATTTCATTAGCATTTTAAGTGCAACAGGAAAATAATTAGCTCATAATACACCGTATAACTAAGTCACTGGAGCAAACGGAATCAATAAAACAACCATTTTGAAATCATTCTCTCTCTTTTCATTAACAGCTCCTGTACAGACCGGGAATCAACTCAAGCGCGTGCAGGCCTGAACTAAGCCTTCCTTAAATATGCAAAGTAATATCTCCGGTCGTACTGCTTAGTTCTTACCGGTGACCAGGGTTCAAATATTAATGTGACTCGCTGTGCAACAGCCACATGCTGTTTAAACCATTAGAAAGCACATATATTAGTATTCACGCGTGCACATGAACGCTAATCATAAGTAATGCGTTATTAGAGTCTGCAGGAGAAATTACCCGGAAGAATAATAATGTCAAAGCAACGCACGTGAGAAAATTGTAAGGCTTCCAGAGTCAATGCTAGGATTGTGCTCCTTTTCTGCTCAAGTGGCCATCAGGCACCCCTGGGTCAACATCTATTGGTGAAAGGTAAAAATTATTTTTAAATGTTATTCGGTAAAAATGAAGAGACAAAACATGTGGTTTTCTAATTTTATTAGAGTTATATTTTAGAAATAATAAATTCATACAATTTACTTTAAACCGTTTTTTCACACTGCCACTCATACCGCGGCTTCCAGGGCACCTGCAGGGCGTGTCGGACAGGTCAAATGAGAATGTCCTGAGACAAGGTTCACACATTTCCAAAGGTAGGCTCATGAGATTTAAAAAAAAAAAGGTGCAGGTAACATCACATCACACGTTGAGTTCAATGATGGGCAATCTCAAGACCTGGCTATTCGAGCAGTAGCAGCACCCATCCCCCTCCATCTCCCCCCCACACCAGCGCTTTACAAATGCTTGATTGAATATCACAGGGACATACCACAGATCATGGCACAGTATTGCCATGATCGGTTGGCACAGAATGATATATTTCACAGCACTGATTCCGACAGAAAACGTACTAAAGTCTCATCACAAGTGTGTGCCCGGAACAAGGAGCAAGTAGCATGCTTGTACTCAATGGTGAAAGGCAGGCAAGGGGTGATGGGTCGATGCAGTTCCCCAGGCTAAAAAAGGGGACAGATGAACCAAAGTGAGTGAAAGGCATACAGGAGGGGAATCCTTCTTGTTGGAACTAGAGTCCTCAAACACCCAGCAAGCTAGGTGTCATGCTTCATCATATGGGCTCGCTCCATTCATCTATTTATTATTAGGGAGAAGGAAGCTGGGAATAGTGCGAGTCCACCCTTAGATTCAAGATGGACGGAAGAGAGTGTTCATAAATGTAATCAAATTGGAGATGTAGCCCACCCCACGGGGCGAGCGGGGTAGCAGGGGTCAAAATCATGATGCATATTACCCGCAATGTCATGTAAACAAACCCAGGGCATATGTAAGGCAATGTCTAAGGACTGTCAGAAGCCAGAGACAAGGTGATACAGTGACTATATCTGTGAGGTCAGAGGGAAAAGTGATGTGCGCTTCTCTGGGCCACATGGAGAGGTCAGAAATCGGATGTCCTGTGGCCATACTAAAAGATAGTGGGCCCCAGATACTAATTATTGGCCAAGGCTGCCCAGGGTATGTTGTCATTGAGGCCAATGCTGTCATTGGCAAGGCGGTGCACCCACCTCTGTTCAATTTTGAACAGAATTTGCTTCTTGATGTTAGTGTGAGACTCAAGCACCAACCACCTGAGATCGTCTGCTTTGTGTTGGAACTCCTTGCAGTGTGCGTACAGTTTAGTGGTGGTCTTCATGCATCTCACATTGCTCTTGTGTTCAGTGATCCGCTGCTTCACCTGTCTCATGGTCATACCTATATATTTCTTGTCACAAGGACAAATAAGAAGGTAGATGCATTGTTATTTAAAGTTTCTCTGTGGACAACCCAACCTTTTTTAACCACTTACGCACATCTACACATACACCCCTCTTCCCCTAGGGCCCTCACACCCACGGCACCATGCGGCAGGAACAAAAGATCTCCGCTAAAGAGCCCCTTTATTGGTGTCCGTCGGGTATTGCACCGCCAACCCGACGAGGAGCGTGCCCATATGATGAAGCATGACACCTAGCTTGCTGGGTGTGTGATGACTCTAATTCCAACAAGGAGGATTCCTCTACTGTATGCCTTTCAATCACTTTGGTTCATCCGTCCCCTTTTTTAGCCTGGGGAACTGCGCACTCTCTTTTTGAGTTTACAGTCTTTAGGGCACGAAGGCTGGACCCCGTTAAACAGCCCTCCTTGTCCCTCTTTTTGTTAGTATGATGGGTCGATGTGCCACACCGTGGTTAGCATGCTCAGCCTCCATAATCAGAATAAGGAACAGTTGTGCTGCTGTCTGGCGCGAAAGTAAAGAATGATATGGGATTCCCCAGAGGAAGGAGAAAGCAGGTAAGTAACCAAGCTTGGCTTCTGGTAAACAGTGAAAATGGCAGCCATGGCTATAGAGAATTCATAATATACGACACTATGTATCATTATTAACCGTGATTGGCATTCGTTCTTGGAACAAGCTCCTGGAATTTGTTAAGAGCCAATTGACTGATTTAAGTGTTTTATGTATATGTGCCGGCATTTGATTAATTTCCAGGTCATATTGACTTTTACAGATAACCACGTTAAAAACAATATCAAAGAAAACAACCTTTTCTTTTGGTCAATTACATTTTTTGAAGCAAAACCACTTGGTCAGGCAATAATCTTAGTCAATATTGAGATGGGACATCTAGTCGGTCAATGTCAGTCAATCAATTTGAATATGACCTACAAATCAATCAAACACTGGCACATATTCAAAACCCTTAAATCAGTCAATAGGGTTCTTAAAATACGAAACATTCCATAAGCTTGTTGCAAGAGCAGATGTCAATACAGTTTACCAATAATATACTGTATCTTCACTTGACCCCGCTAGGTGTGGTGGTCACGAACCCTGTTGGCTGGACAGCTAACAGGATTGAGGGATCATTGTGGCCTGCTGTAAATGGTGTGTGCCTTTGAACCTGCACCCCTGAGTTCATCATGAAGCCCTGGTGTCAAAGTAGCTGTATTAGTTTTTTAACCACCTGTAAGATGATTGTTTATGATTTATAATTTGGCCAAACTGACTCCCAGTAATTGTAATATAGTGCTTTATTTCGATCACAGAACATCAACCAAGACATAAATTAAAACAGAATGAGTTAAAAATACAGTCATCTAAAAAATGGGACACGTGATCCACAGGACACGCTTAATATAACTGTCAACATGGAGGATACGCATATATAGAGCAAGAATGTTTCAATAAATAAGTTTAAGTATACAATAAAATAGGAACAAGATCAAATCATCCAAAATACATGGGACTTCCCACGACATATATCTCAACATTCTGTAAAATTAATTAAGCATAGTAAAAAGCCCAGGCCGAATTTATGAACTACCTATGATTTCTCATGTTTAGATGGCACCAGGTATTATTGCATCTTTACAGGAGAATGACTGAAGAATGTATGCACAAAACAGTCATCACACGCAACGTTTACCTTTGTCTAAAGTACAATATCAATTTATACTAGGAAGGTCGGTCTAGCCGTTTTCTGGTCACACCTACAGTTAATAAGAGCATGCTCCTAAAGTGACGGCTAGTGCCTGTTCTCATGATATAAAAAGCTGAAAGATAAGGCTTGAAAAAAAGCTCTGGAACCCCAAAATCCGGCAATAGGGTTTTAGCCGTTTCGCTCTATGACCACAATACAGGGGACAGCAGATTGGAACATGCTCGGTAGTTTCTATGCAATAGGGGCAATGAGGGTACTTATTCCTGACATTTGAGGCAGTGCTCTACTTCCCCCACTTACATGTGTAATGGTTAAATGCAAGTTTATTACACCTGAATTTAATAAAAAGGATTTTGCCCATTAGGGTGTGATCTCGTCCATGTAAGATGCAAAATGAGGTGTTGGTTTAATAGACAAAAATATGCAAGTAAGACTGTCACTATTGACTGTCTGGTGAAGATTAAAATGTATATACTTCCAGAAGAATTTCTTTAAAAGGATTTTTGAAGCAGAATTAATAGTCAGGGGATCAGTCCACAGCTCTCCCAAACCCAATTTAAAAAGTCACAGTTTGACGTGTGCCAACCAAGGGGTGACCGTATTCTTATCCAGCTGAATGAGATCAAGGCGGCCTTTATCATATGAACACAGTTCAGGATTGGACCAGATTCTAACCCAGTAAGCCAATGGCCTTAAGATGGCTAGGTCACTCATCCTTTTAAGGGCTAAATCATGATACATGGCAACAAGTTGTGTAGCTTGCCGAAGGAGAGTATAGATCTTATAAAGTGATTTTCGCTAATCGACAACTGATCAACAGAGGTCATTCCCCAAACCTCCTCCCGATATAGGGCAGCTGACTGAACTGCAACCCTATAAATTTCTACAGCGGGGGGAAACTGCCCTCTCTGTGGAAACCCTATACATTCTCCTGATTGCAGCTGCTTTCTGCTCAATAAAAGCATTGCTTTTCTATATGTGGGAATGCCACGAGAGAGAACTACTGATTCTTATGCCCAAGTAGTTGAAGAATCTAGCTTCCTCTAGTACCAGGCCCCCTTGACTCAGTTTCATCTGAAAGATCTCTGTGGCCTGATATACATACACTTAGGGGTCGATTCCGATTAGGTAAAATCCCCTCCGAATAGCCGTACGGAGCATTTTTCCCGTACGAATCGGACACCTTCAACGTCCCTGTACGTACGATGAAGTACGATCCAAACCCAAAGCAGATCTCCATACGAATCGTACGAAAGACCATACGACTTATGAATACGTACAAATCGCATTCGGAACACGAAGTATGCGACGTCCATATAAATCGAAGCAGCTTTTTCTGACCCAGCAAGTGCCATTCGTTACGACAGCACTCCGTACAACTCTGTTTCTATGGTAGTTTAAAACGCCCGTAAAAGCAGATTTCGACTTAACCGCCTGTGAAACGGACCCCGCCGGGTACGCGAGTACACCCCATGATTGCAGGGGTATGGTGCGTAGGGGTATGGTGCACAGGGGTACGGTGAGTAGGGGAACTGTGCACAGGGGTACGGTGCATAGGGGAATTATGCACAGGGGTACGGTGCATAGGGGTACAGAGCATAGGGGTATGGTGCATATGTGAATGTGTGGCTCTCTGTAAGAATTGCTTATACAACGTTTTCCATACGAATCACATTCTCAGTCCCCGGTCCGGCTCCTACTTGTCGGGTCGTATGGCATGTTTATGATTCGTATGGTTCACTTTCAGGGTCCGTATCGTACGGATTTCAGACTTTTTTTTCTTCCTATGGATCGTACATACGATTCGGACAGATTTGCACGATTCGTACGGAAACGGCTACGAATTCGAATCGTCTTACGGATTAGTTTCCCAAATTGGAATCAACCCCTTAGTCTTGGCAACATTAATCTCAAGCCCTCTAGGGTAGCAGAAATCCTGGAATTTGTTCAACAACTGCTGTATTCCTGCAGGGGTCCTTTAGATATGAAACGTGTCATCTGCAAACAATAAACCGGGTATGGGAACACCACAGAGTTTAGGGGCATTATGAGAAGTAGTGGTCCGTGGTGGGAGTCCTGCCAGGCGGTGACGTGGGGCAGGGGAGGGGTAAGGTGGGGGGTAGTAAACTACAGAATACGGGCAAATGCAGGTAAGTGAACATATAAATAAATAAAACAATTTTTTTTGTGCGCACTGCATTGAATTTGGCGATGCAGTGCATGCAACGAAATTCATTTTATTTATTTATATGTTTACTAACCTGCATTTGCCTGTATTCCGTAGTTTACCACCCCCACCCTGCCCTTCCCCCACCCCACATCACTGCCCAGCAGCACTCCCACCACCGACTGCAACTGATTATGAGTGAAGTCCAGAAGATAGTTAACTGCACCATTTCTAAACAGTGAGAAAATGGTGGGTGCAAGGATGCATTCCTGCCGCACCCGAAGTGTAACCTTCATCCTTTCCGTTAGTTCCCCATCTGGCCCCCACTGGGCTTGAACAAAGCTGACTTTATGTGGTGTCATTAAGATCTCCAACAGGTGTTACAGAGCCCCCATGGACATGAAGCAGTCCCAGGGATTACATCTTGTGACCAGATCAAAAGCAGCTCTCAGGTCAATGAAGCCTATTTATAAAGGCTCCTTCAGGGTCCCAATATATTTCCAGAGGATTATAGAAAATCTAAAATATGATCCTTTGTTCCCACCCTAGATCTAAACCCTGCCTGAAAGGATGAAAGAATTTATAATCAATGATTGACACCTGGAGTTTGTCAAGAACTTGACGAGAGAATATCTTTTGTAATATATCAAAAGGCTAATTGGCCTATAATTACTGGGATCTGATATGGTGGCCTTTTTATAGATAGGTATAATCACAGCACCACACCAAGTATCGGGTAGGGGGGCTTCGGCCATGGTAGCATCTGACAAGATGTTAATATAAGGGGCCCATACAACGACCACAGATCGATAAACTTCAGGGACTGAATTGCTATCCTGGAGTCTTCAAGTGAAAGGAAATCACCCACTTGGTTGGATAGATCACCATCACCCCTAGCATCTGACTCCCAGTAAATATATGTATCATCTGTACTCATTTAAATACAAGAGAACATGTGTAGTGCATGTCTTTCTCTTATAATGTGTGCCTCCCTTTATTTTGAAGACTTAATCATATGATTGGACTGCTTCTGTAAATATTTTTAATAGTCAAGCCTGAGGTATAGAGTATGCATATCTCACATAATAACATCAAAAGAAGACTGTGTGACCAGAATAGTGAATGCTCCTCCATTAACTCGGTTTTAATTTGATAATTGCATGAGTGTGTGTTTGTATTCGCTGCCATAATTAACAAGTATTTAAAATGCAAATGTTAATGCAATGAATAATCAATATTTGCTTACATTTAATAGAACAATTTACAGCAAAAGTTAAGAACTGCCAGAACATATTTGGTTTCTTGGCAAAATATCGCTACTCTGTCGGGTTCAAAGGTGTCATCTCTACCCATTCAGGCCAGCCTATTGTTTTGCTCCTGGGAGTAAGATCACACCTCATTCATGCTTATTTAAATGCTCATTACTGGATGGCTGAAGTGGGACAACAAAATGCAGATTTAGCTTCCAGGGGCTTCAGGGAGATAAAAGTAAACTTGTTAAAATGATGCCTTTCCGTAACATTTCCGACTTCATCATTGAATTGGATTTTTAACAACTATTACATTTTCTTGTTTAACTCATTTTTCAGCAAGTCCCATTCCCAACATATGGGATTAGTTTTTTTTTATTGCATCCAATTATTTTCCTATGGAACATCCAAATCTGCAATAGAGAAAATAGCTTTGAGGGTATTTTCACAGTAAGGACATGTTTAGCATTAAACTTCTATATGTTCAACTTTTAAATACCATGGCCCTTGACTCCATGGGCAATAAAGCCTACTTAGGAGTGACTTACAAATATTGAAAAGGAAGGTTTAGGCCTAGCATAAGCATTTATTTTAATAGGTCGAATTTGCAGTAAAAACCTGCACAGCCAGGCCACTGCTGACAAGTCTGCAGTCATGTTTACCACATTGCCATTGTAGAGGGTGGTACAATGGGTGCTTCAGTCCAATTCTGACATTTAATTTACAAGCCCTGGGTTCACCTTGGTACCATATTCTGTGGACTTATAGGTAAGCTAAATATGCCATTCAGGAGTATACCAATGTTACAATGTTAAAAAGAGGAGTACAAGAACTTTACCACTGGTTAGCAGGGGTTACATTCACAGACTTCTGTAGCCAGCAAAAACAGGATTCAGCAAAAAGGAGTAACCATGAAAAAATGGCAAATTTCCAATATAGAATCTCTAATAAAAGAGAGGGACCCCAAAGCCAAAGGGATAGGGTTCCACAGTTGACACAAGTCAAAATATAATTCCCTTTGGGCGAATTATCGTAGACACATGGGTTCTTACAGACAAACACATAGACTCACCAATATCAAATAATAACAGGGAAGCAATGAAAACAATTTAAAATTATTAATATAAGTGAAAACACTCTAATAAAAGTAGATCTTAGACAATTTATTGACATACATTATATTTCGTTAAAAAATGGGAAACACATACAGGACGAAACACTATATAAAAATTAAATTCAACATTCCAATAAAAAAGAGCTACAGGAAAAAGGATAAAATTCAGACAAAACAATTATTTTGAATTTTCCTTAATTTCTTGTTCCAGTTTCGCTCCTTAAAGCATCGACGCGTTTCGGCGGTATACTTAGTATCTGACCGCCTTCATCAGGACAATTATAATTAATGTTTCCCAATGGTTCTTCAAATAGAACCAGTCTTAATTAGTTGTACATAATAATCACGTATCATATTATTTAAAAAAACATAATGTATACATATTGCTACATCCCTAAACATGTATTAACATTGCTTCCAAGTTACAAAACACAAACAATACATTTTATAATACATGAATACATATAATAAACATTGCATTTCATTCGATCATATAGGTGTATTTCTCATGTTGGCTACATTTGGTGCACCCTGTTGCTTCCAAGCTGCAGAAAGCAGACAATACATTTTGTAACAACATCTAATGAGAATGAAGATAATAAACAGTGCATTGCATTTCTTTTAATCAAATGGGTGTCAATCTCATGTTGACTCTATTTATAACAGCCTGTAATGATTAGCCATTAATTATTTGCTGCTCCTGCACAGTGCTGTGATCACAAGACCAAAAATATCAATCTAAATTGGCGGGCTTAATATTGACACAGTAGGGCCATTAAAGTCTGTTTATGAACCAAAGAGGTGGCTACTGAGAAAACCATAGTATATCACCTACCTCAACAGATACATATCACTCAGTATAAAAAAAGGGGTGCTCTGCCTCCTTCTTGCTTGCAGGAGATATTCGTCCAGCGAACTATCTTCTCAGCATATAAAAACAGAAACGTCCTATGTACAGTAAGTAGACACCAAGTTTAGTGATCACAGAGCCCGAAAATTCAGACGAATCAAGCCAAACTAAAGTAATTCACAAATTTCTAAACGCCAAAGCTACCGCAATAGCTAGCGTAGTATAAGCATAAGACTCCAGTCATACTCTAGTTATTTCGGTCGACATAGTGTCCTAAGTTTGACATTGTCGTACCCGTAGCAGTTAGGCTAAATCTCACAACCAAATAGTAAGCCATGTCATCTGTGTTATTCATGTCACCAGGGGCTTACTCCCTCTGTTGATTATATGTTGCACTAAACTATAGGCGTGCTTGCATAATTATAACAAGGGCTCACATATACCAGGAGCTCCAAGAGAGCGGCAACTCATTCCATGCTTTATCAAAAAAACGGGGAACCATCGCCTCCTACTTACTCGCTATAATGACTTTTATAGAACACAGTGAGACCGTTTCAGGGCTTCATAAGTAATGGCTGTAATCTGGCGGTCACATCCTCTATTTTTAACATTGCGGCAGGTGCGGCTTCAAGTTGCACCCGCGGCAATGTTAAAAATGCAGTCATTGCATTTGCATGCAGAAAGAGGCAGGCACCTCGCGGTGCCTGCCGCTTTCTGCATACAAATGCAGGGGGGTACCATAGGTACCCCCCATGTGCACCCCCCACCCCCCCTTCACCTAGGGGGCCCGCAACGGGCCCCCGCAGTGAAGATCTGTATGCTTTTCCACGGCGGAAAACCCGCAGCGGAAAAGCATATTTGACAGCCCATCCTAATATGGCTGACGGTGTCTGAGAGACATCGTCACCATATTAGAGCTTTTCCGCCGCGGTTGTAAGCCAACTGCGGCGGAAAGGCTGCGGACGGAAACCAGGACCCACCAGCCATCCTAATGTGGTGGTGGGTCTTTGGTCAGTCCACTGCGGTTTTTCCGCATCCTCTGGGCCGGCGGTGGCTTCCGCCGGCCCGAGGATGCGGAAAAACCGCAATCCTAATGAGCCCCTAAGGCGGGTGCTGCAGACAGCAGCACTCATCACAAAGTTAAACTGGCATGTTGTGCATTTCACTGCACTACGTGGCGGGCACCACACAGTGCCTGCCACTTGATGCAGTGAAATGTAGGGGGTACCATGGGTACCACCCCCAGTGCACCCACACCTCCCCCCAACACAAGGGGGCCCGTAACCGGCCCCCAAAACCAATCTCAACCATCCTTTAAAAAACCACCACAGAAAGGCTGGCTGGAGACAGCATCGTGATCTGGAGGATGGTGCCGGCTAGGCACTGCCACCATTTCATTGATGCAGACCGCTCCCCCAAGCAATAGCAACGATTGCCTGTGGAAGTTCCATGGTGGACAGCCTTTGTGTCCGCTGCAGTCCGAACCTGATTCCCTCTGCCATCGTAATGTGGCAGGGGAAAAATTGTGATCCGATTGTGGAAGGACTGCCACCGCATTGCTGGTGGTGATGGGCCTTCCGCAATCGTAATCGGCCCCTTAGTTCCGTAGCGGGTATTGATTATTTTGTATTGATTATTATGTGTATAATTGGGATGTTATGGTGTTAAATGTGTAAAGTGTTTTATTATTAATTAAGTAATAATTGCTGTTAATGTATTTAAATTGATTAATTGTAATTCATTATGGTAATTGTGTAATTCATTTTAGGTGTGTGTTGTAGTGTTTATAGGTGTTAAGGGTGGGAAGTAATTTGTTTTTAATTGATGAATCAATAATTGAATGCTAATTAATATAACTAATTAATTGGTAAATAATGATGGTAATTGTGTGATTAATCTGAGGTGTGTGTTGTGTTCATAGGTGTTAAGGGTAGGAAGTACATAATTGTCAATTGATGAATAATTGGCTTTTAATTAATTTTAGTTAATTAATCGGTAATTAATTATGGTATTTGTGTTATTAATTTTAGGAGTGTGTAGTGGTGTTTAGAGGTGTTAAGGGTGGGAAGTAATGTATTGTTAATTGATGAATTAATAATTGGATGTTAATTCATTTTAATTATTTAATTGGTAATTAATTATGGTAATTGTGTAATTAATTTTAGGTGTGTGTTTTGGTGTTTATAGGAGTACGGGGTAAGAAGTAATTGGTATTTAGTTAATTATTATGTAGGTGTTAATTAATGTTAAATATTTGATATGTATTTTGGGTAATAGTTTATTTTTTTGTCTGTTGTTTTAAATACATTTTAATTATTTGTTTATTAGTTGTTAATAGTAATATTTGTTAATTAATAAATACATTTTAATTGTGTTTTATTATTTTGGAGTTTAATTTAGATGTGTTTTGTGGATATCATGGTGTGTGTAGTCAATTAATGTTTATTGTTTTTTTATTCATAATAGTTTTAATTGATTATTAATTATTCTCATTTTGGAAAAACATGTAATTAAAAATGTTGAAATGTTTTCTTATTGGTGTGGTGTTATAGGGTAGGAAATACAATAAATACATTTCTGTATTAAGTAATTTATTTGTTTGTAAATATTTTCCAGTTTAAAGGATTTGTTTGTATAAATGTATGTATTATTGTATATTATATATTATCCATAAAAAAATTATAGGTGATTATTATTATAATATTGTTTCTTTTTATATACCTAATATATTTGATTTTTGATTTCTAAACATTGTTTATTTATTTTTATTAAGTTTTATTATAATGTTCAATGTTTTTTATTTTTGTTTTAGCTGTTTTAGTGTGAATAGTAATTTTTACCTCTCCGCTATCCAACACTTCCCGTACTGTTATTCACTGGAGTGGGAATAACGTTTTTACCCCTCTTCTATCCAATAGTTATTCTAATGTTGCATTCAGTGAAGTGGCAATAGTAATTTTTACCCCAACACTATCGAAAACGTTCCCAACGGTTGCACTCTCTGGAGTGGGAATAGTAATTATTGCCCTCTGCTAGGCAACACTTTCCCTACTATTGCTCTCACTGGAGTGAGAATAGTAATTTTTATCCCTCCGCTATCTAACACTTTCCCTACTGTTGCACTCTTTGGCGTGGGAATAGTAATTTGTACCACTCTGCTATCCAACACTTTCCCTACTGTTGCTCTCACTTTAGTGGGAATAATAATTTTTACTCAACGACTATCTAACACTTTCCCTACTGTTGCATTCTTTCGAGTGGAAATAGTAATTTCTTCCCCTCTCCTAACCAACACTTTCCTATCCAACACTTTCACTACCATTGCTCTCACTCGAGTGGGAATAGTAGTTGTTACCCCTCCACTATCCAACACTTTACCTACTGTTGCTCTCACTGTAGTTGGATTGGTAAATGTAATTATTTTGCCATACAAACACTTTCCCTACTCCTGCACAGATTGTGTTGGGAACTTTAAGTTTAAATATTTTTTTATAGGTTAATATTTTAATTTACTATAGAATTTGTTTAATATGTCAAATTATTGATATATATATACATATTATTTTTATATAGTTTAAAAAATTTAAAATAAATGAAAGATAATAGTTTATTATTTTAAAGATATATATATATATATATATGCTCCAAAGGCTCGCCTCCACCTCAACTTCCCAACGGACTTGCAAATGAGACGAGGTAGACCCAAATTCAGTGCTTTAGTTTATTTGAATTTTGCCACCAGCCATCACAACGCGTTTCAGCAGATCCCTGCCTTGATCTCATGACGATATATATATATATATATGTATATATTATTATGTTTGTATGTTTATCTTTTTTTAAATTAAGTTTATTTGTTATAATATGTTAAAATGTGTATTACATTTAATTTATTTTACTAACATTAATATTAATATTTAATATTTTAATATATATTATTTTATTTTATATATATTTAAATCAATATCTTTTTACATCTATATTGTTTACATTGATATTTTTGATTTAATATTTTTGTACTTACTTGTGTAGGTGTGGGAGTCGATATTTTTGTGGTCTATATATTTTTATTCAATATTTTGAACATCTATATTTTGTTATCAATATTCTATCATTGAACCAACCCCATACCTAGTGTTTCTCCCACTGTGGATTGCCTCCACCTCCTACCCCTTAATCTCCATTTCAGAATCTATTCTCTGGAGACAGCACCCCTAGAAATCAGAGGTGTTTCCTCCCAGAGCAGTTTTATCTGCAGTGGAAGTTCATTGCGATGGATGCAGTCAACGGACATCTGGGAACTGGCAATGACCCAGCTCTGTGCCATTTACCTGCTGCAAAGTCCACAGAGTTCTATAGCCAGAAAAAATAGGACTAGGCAAAAAAGGAAATAAATTGGGTTGACCCTGAAGAAAGGGATCATTTCCAACAGTGATGTCTTTGTTTTCATTAATTAAATGTCTCAAATGCAGTGGTTACTTTAAACAGGTGGGTGTTAGTGGGTTCCACTGGTGCTGCTACTTGGAGATTAGTATTTTTCACATGGACCCAGTTCCACTGGCCTACATGGTTATAGTCTAGTGCTAAAAATTCAAAACGCTGCAGGTCTCAGTCTGCAGAAGCCTGTTGTTGCCTCTACTGCCTCGTGGCCCATTTCAGTGGCTCCAAAACCAGCTTATCCATGACAATGTATTGTGGATCGACACTCAGTGTCAATCAGTCAGTCAAAAAGTTGTTTATTTAGACCATAGCTCCTTAAACTTATATAGACATAAAAAACTAAAATCTCTATTTAAAAAAACATCTTAGGCTAAGAGCTATATAAGACCTGTATAAAACACCAAATCTAATATAAGAATCTTCTTAAATATAAAAATATATTCTATACAACAATTATTTTGATTCCAGTTAACATTTATAAAACTGGATTACAATTTATTAACTCAATATCAGTAATAAAATATCTATTCTACACATTTTAAAAACTTTTTTAACTTCAAGCATGAACTTCCCCATTGCACATGCTACATTTAATCAGCGCATTTCAGTTAACAGGTCTATTGCCTGTGTACGATTCTTAATCTCATATTTTAGGAAGATTGGTCGTAACCACAGTTTATGTGCATCAAGACCTTTAGACAATCTAATAAGATGTGCAAAATATTGCATTTCATGCCTAGGTTACAGGTGCATTTCTCTTCATAGTCAATCATGGCCCTTTTAATCCTATCATTCTCATAACATGGATTTATCCCAAACCTTATTTTTAGTAATTCTCTCCTTAGCCAACAATTGGGAAGAATATCGATATAAGGGAACTCTTGACCCTCTTGCCAAGCTTTTATCATGAAACCTACAGAACTTTTCCCATTATAGTACCGCCTATCTTGGACCTGTGATATTTCTTTCCCTATTGTCCTAAGTTCCTTCTTACCTATGGCAGCGCAATGGTTCTGCTGGCCTATGTCAGCCCTCAAATCCCTTAAACAATAGCAACCGTTTCTCTGACCACTTTTGCCCACTTCATTTCACTCTGTAGCATCTCATGTTTATACCAAGAAGACACTTTTTGCTCCACTCCACAGCCCAGGCGTTGCCAAAATCTTAATAGTGCCATGCTTGCCATTTCCACCCAAGAAACCATTCTAGTTTCTAGTCCTATTGCCTGGATCTTTGAAGATCTTAGGAAGAATAATCATTTTTTTACACAATTTGCTTCTTCCCCATCCCACTTTCTCTTACCACTTAGGAATAGAAATTCAGCCCCATATAGGAACTGAGGTGGTACCATAGCTGTGTAAGCCTTCAGAACTGGTCTATCCGTCTTTTCTCCATAAGTATTATTGAATTTCCTCAGTACACTAACCGAGGATAGAGCCTGCCATTTTAATGCATTCAAATGTGCTTTCCACAAAATAGATTTTTCAAACCAAATACCTAGGTATTTGTACTCCTTAACTATCTCCAATTTTAGGGAGCCAAGGAACCAGTTGAAAATCTTCCTCTTTTTACCGAAACACAAGATAATCTCTTCCAACTACAGTACTCACCAACGACGTTAAGCTTTCTTTGCTGACCTATCTCAGTTTGGTCCACAGTCACCAAATCGTCTGCATAAAATAAGCATGCAACATGCTTCCCATCTTTTTTTGGACTGGCATCCGCACTGTTCTCGGAGTGGCTGACAGATCTGCTTTAATAAGGAAAAGAGTAACTGAGCCAAGACACACCCCTGCCTTAACCCATTTCAATCCGTATCCTATGTGTACGTGATACTCAGTGGTGAAATCACTCGTTCTGGTCTTGGTCTGGTTGACACTGTGCAGTACAGTCTACGGGCATCAGAGCCAATCCATTAGTTATTGGACACCTAACCAGTCATTCCACTATGATCAGTAAGACCAGCACTCTTTGCCTGACAATACCTCACCTTGAGAGGTGCAATAAGCACTGCATCTACTGGAGCCATAGCAGGACCACGGACATCCAGTCAGTACTTACCTTTGCTCTGCCTTAGCACAGTGACAAGGGCCTGATAATAAGCACATCGCTCCACAAAGCCAATGAATATCAGGTAAAGAAGATACTTCTGGGGCGTGGTTTCGGCACCGACGGAAATGGCCGCCTTCCTGAGGAGCTCCGCAACGATGTAGCCGGGACTGCACATTCCCGCGTGCTACCAAAGACTTATGTGGTCTGCCGACCGCATATTTCAACGGCGGAATACTGGCTGACTCCTAGGCCTGTTTTCTCGCCGCAAGGGGTGAGCATGTTTCAGCGCTTTCAGTCTTCTTCTCTACAACGGCGGTTCGCGTTTACTCGCGCCCGCCATTTTGATGACGCTCTACCAACGAGGTATGCACTACGAGCTTTGCCCTCTCACACCGCCTGACAGGTTATGTGACTCTCAATATTTCCTTCATTTTGGGTTACCTGGCCTTTATTGCGTTTTTTTGCCTCTCTGAAAATCAATGGCTATGGATATCTTTCTTCATGTTTTCAACCCAAGTATGTTTTAACTGCCATTTTGAGATGCAACTTTCTACATGAGCCTGCAGCTGGTCTCCTTCTCCTTATCTGCATTGAAAACAATGTCTTTTCCTCTACTATGAGCCTTGTACTGTTTATGCCTATTTTGCTTCACAAATAACACCTGCATTTCCGGGATCAAAAATAACATTTGCATTTCCAGGATCTTATTCCCCTATTTTTAATATTTTTGGATCCTTATTTGCCTCCACATTGTACATCTCCTCCACTGTTATGGCAGCTGTACACATGCCTTTCTCGTCTAGTAATGAATAACTCTGATGTCTTTTTGAGGATTTGCTCTTAATACTTATATTAACTGTATTGCTGCATTATACTTTTACGTTTTTGGCTCATTCAATCTCTGGACCTTGTTGTATTTTCTTTCTACTTTCTACTCCCTCATTAGCAATGTTGCGCCATATCCGTAATTCTACTCAGCAAGCTAATTCTTCTTCATTATCCCTGTAGGATGCTAATCCCTTCAGCGTTCTGCAAGAGAATTCAGACGATGTAACCAATGACGTACCTTCCACTAAAAGCTCCTCTCCTCATTCTTCTCGCTCAAACAACAACAAAACTACCTCCAAAGTAGCTTCATCGTCTGCCTCTACAGGGAAAAGTGTGAAAACAAATCCTCCTTCTCCTCCTGCCGCAACTTCTTCCATCTCTATGGAACTTTTACTAGAATAAATTCGCTCTCGCAAACCCTTCATGGAGGAAATCCGTTCAGTCAAGCCTTACATGGCGGATACCAATGCTCGCCTCCAACGTCTTGAGGACAACTGGTCTTACACGGAGCAGAAGGTGGATCATCTAAAAAAAAACATCTCTTCAGTTCAAGTTTTTACAGCTCAAGTTCCTAATACGCATAGAGAAATTCAAAGTCTCAAGACCCAAGTGGAAAATTTGGAAAATCGGAATAGAAGCAACACCTTCGCATTCACGGACTTTCAGAGGAACTTGAAGGATCGAATCCCATTTCCTTCTTTCAATCCTTTCTCCCCCAGCTTCTTGGTCTCCCAAGTTCGACAGCTTTAAACATCCAACGAGCCCATTGTCTGGGACCTCCTCCTCGTACCTCTACTTCTTCATTTTCCACAGTAAAACCCAGAGGTGTTATTCTTTATTTCTTGGAGTATACAGATTTGCTTAAGGTTCTTCAAACTGCCAAACAGAAAGGGAAACTGGCTTGGAATGGATCCAATCTCTTCTTTGCTCAGGATTACGCCAAGAGTACTGCAGATCGTCGCAAGAAGTTTTTGGACATGAGACCTGCTCTTCGCTCTTTGAATGCTCGCTATGGCTTATTCCATCCATGCCTCTTCAAAGTGACTTAATCAATCAATCAATCAATCAAAGCATTTATATAGCGCACTACTCACCCGGAGGGTCTCAAGGCGCTAGGGGAGGGGGGTCCGCTACTGCTCGAACAGCCAGGTCTTGAGCTGCTTCCTGAAGGCGAGGTGGTCCTGGGTCAGGCAGAGGTGGGTCGGGAGGGAGTTCCAAGTCTTGGTGGCGAGGTAGGAGAAGGACCTTCCCCCTGTGGTGGCTCTTCGGATGCGGGGGACTGCGGCGAGGGCGTGGCCGGTCGATCGAAGCTGGCGTTTGGGGGCGTAGAAGTTGAGGCGGCTGTTGAGGTATCCTGGGCCTTGGTTGTGTAGGGCTTTGTGTGCGTGGGTGAGGAGACGGAAGGTGATTCTCTTGTTGACCGGGAGCCAATGCAGGTCTCTCAGGTGTCCGGAGATGTGGTTGCGGTGGGGGATGTCCCTGATGAGTCGTGCTGAGGCGTTCTAGATCCGCTGGAGTCTCTTCTGTAGTTTGGCGGTGGTTCCGGCGTAGAGGGAGTTTCCGTAGTCCAGACGGCTGGTGACGAGGGCCTGGGTGACCGTCTTCCTGGTCTCGGTGGGGCTCCACCGGAAGATCTTCCGTAGCATACGCAGGATGTTGAAGCACGACAAGGAGACGGCGTTGACTTGTCTGGTCATGGAGAGGGAGGAGTCCAGGATGAAGCCCAGGTTGCGTGCCTGGTCTGATGGTTTGGGTGCGCTGCCTAAGGCGGGGGGCCACCAGGAGTCGTCCCAGGCGGAGGGTGAAGATCCCAGGATGAGGACTTCCTCATCCTTATAACAACAAAACGACGAATTATGAAGATCCAGTTCTGCTTCAGCAATTTCTTGACTCCTGCACAACTGAATCGATGGGCATTCCTCATTCATAATTACTATACATAGATCCTCTATGTATAGCAGTGTTGTTCCGTCATGATGTCTTTCCTGCATTTCTTCCTTTTCGTATTATGTACTTTGTTTCTTTTTTTTCTTTGTATCCAGTTTTGTATTGTATTCTGATTTGGTTATGCTCATTCTTTTTGTTAACTCTATCTTTTTATTTGGGGGGGCTTTTTCTAGATGCGGTTTTGTGACCCTTTGACCTGTTTTCTCTCCATATTCTCTTGGAGGTTGACCCCCTGCGCACGTCCTTGTGGTCTCTCCGGTTTGGTGTGCCCATTTCCTCATGTGGTTCCACCACCCCCAGTCTCGTTGTTGTCCTGTGGTATGTTTTGTCATTGTTTTTCTTTATTGTTATGTGTTAATATTGCATTACATTTTTGGTCTTCATTTCCTTCTCTTTTTATGTTCCCTTTCCTTGTTTCTTCCCTCTATCTTTTGATGTCTTTTTACTTCTGCACAATCCTAAACTCTATCTATCATTATACCTTTTCCCTTTCTCTTGTTCTTATTCTTATCTCTGAATCTACTCTCTATTCTTATCTTCTTTCTCCTCCTCTCTCTAGATCATAACGATTTGCAACATTATATTGCTTACTCTTTCATTGTTTACACTATATTTCATGGTTTTCTCTTAATTGTTTTTTCACAGAAACTGTGCATGTTCTTGTTAACATTTTTGCTTTTCATAATACGTGTGCATGTTTACTTTAATTGTTCTCATTTAGAGTTTTGACTTAGAATGTTAAAGGAGTTAATAATCCTACAAAAAGACAACGTGTGTTAATTCATCTAGCTAGATTAAATACCGATATTGCTTTCATTCAAGAAACTCCCTTATCAGACGTTGAAGCAGCAACATTGAAAAGAGGTTGGGTGGGTCATGTTTTTTCCTCTCCTGCCCTAGGTAAGAAAAATGGCTTATCTATATTATGTCATAAAAAAACTTCAATTTTCCATAGTTAACCAGGAAAATGATCTTGAGGGTTGTTGGGTAATTGTTAAACTACTTATTAATCATATACCTTTAGTACTTTTCAATGTTTATGCTCCTGTTACTGTTGATAATAGATTTTGGAATTTGATTTCAGATAAACTTGTCATGTTTGATGATGATTATATTATTTTTGGGGGTGACTGTAATCAAGTCCTCAACCCTATTTTAGACAGACGCTCCTCCTCTTCTAACACCAAGATGCACTCACAATTCACCTCCACAATACGTCGCACAGCTTTAACTGACATTTGGAGGCTTTCCAATCCAGACATACAGGAATATACTTTTTATTCCCCTCCCCATAACTCCTAATCTAGAATAGATTAGTTGTTCTTCAGTTAATCTTTATCCCAACACGTCTTACATTCCAAGATTGGCTGCATCCTAATTTCAGACCATGCTCCAGTTTTTGTGGATTTTGATCTACTACCTTTCTCCCCTCATGCTGTCAGATGGCATTTCAATAATTCATTATTATCAGATCCCAATTTTACAGGTCAATTCACAACCTTTGCTTCTGAATTCTTCTCTATTAATTCTACTCCAGCTTCTTCTCCAGTAATGATTTGGGACTCTTTTAATGCGGTGGCTAGAGGTTTTATTATAAATTTAGTTTCTCTGAAAAATAAATTGTTTGAACTTCATAATACCCAATTATTAGCCAAAATTAAGCATCTTGAATATTCTTATTATCGTTCTAACTCTGAGGTTTCCTTAAAGAATCTTATTGAGGCTAAAATATCTTTCAATAAGTCTTCTACAGAAGATTCTTCCTCATATCTTTTAAGAAGCAGTGCCTGTTATTATGGAGGCTAGAACAAGATGGACAAATTACTTGCAAACTACCTAAAAATTTCTCAGGAGTGGACTAAAATTGAATCCATCCGTAACAATGCTGGTGATTCATTTTTTAAGGATGATGACATTCTTAATTAATTTGTCTCTTTTTTTAAGAATTTATATACACCGGAGCAACAACCTTCCTCTGATGCACTTTCCTCATTCTTTCATTCCATTCCTCCCCCTCTTGCATATGACACAGACTTTACCTCATTGGATTCGGATATCACCCTCTCTGAAATTAAGACTGAGGATTCAAAATTGAAAAGAGGTAAAGCACCTGGCCCAGATGGCTTTACTATTGAATATTATGCCCACTTTGCCTCCTTATTACTTCCCCCTCTTTTATTGCTTTATCAGTTTTTTATGAAGAACGGTTCGTCCTCAGGTTCTTTTCAAGAGGCAGTAATCTGTCTAATTCCCAAGGATAATAAAGATCCCGCTTTCTGTAAAAATGATCGCCCGATTTCTCTGGTTAATTTAGATTATACCATTTTTGCAAAGATTCTTGCCCTTCGTATTGACCCAGTTTTACCCACTCTTATTGGACTGAAACAATCTGGCTTTGTCATCTGGCGATTATCTTCAGATAATTCCAGGGTTATCTTTAACATTCTTAGTAAAGCCTATTCCCTTACTTATCCCATTGCTGCTATAGCTTTAGATGCTGAAAAAGCATTTGATAGGATTGGATGGGATTATATGTTCCAAGCTCTTAGATGGATTGGGTTTCCAGCTAGTTTAATTTCTCTCATTTCATTATTATATTCAGGACCAAAAGCCTCCAATTTTATTAATGGGAAATCCTCTGATTATTTTCCTCTTTTTAGAGGGGTCCGTCAAGGGTGTCCCCTATCTCCCCTATTATTTATAATTGCCTTGGAGCCTTTTTTAACGAATATTCAGTTAGATGACAACATTTATGGTTTTACAATGAATGACTCACATGTTAAAATGTCTGTCTATGCTGACGACATCCTCCTTTACTGCTCCAATCCCTCTACTTCTCTTCCAGCTTTCCTATCTCAAATAGATGTTTTCTCTCACCTTTCGGGGTACAGACTTAATTCGGATAAATGTGAACTTCTTCCTTTAAATGTTCTTTGTTTTAAACAAGATTTTGCTTCATCTGGCTTTTCATGGAAAAATTCTAAAATTAAATACTTAGGTTTATGGTTCTCGCCTACTATCTCAGAAACTTTAAAAGGAAACTTTGACAATCTTTCAAAAACTTTATCTGCTTCTATTGACCGTTGGCATCCACTCTTCCTTTCCTGGTGGGGACGTCTTGATTCTATTAAGATGATGCTTTCTCCGCTAGTTCTCTATCTTTTATGGATGATTCCAGTCCATATTCCTGGTTTCTACTTTAAACAAATTGACTCTATATTAACCAAATTCCTTTGGAAGAATAAGTCTCCCCGCTTAGCTCTTACCGCTCTCAAAGATGATAAACTCTCTGGTGGTCTTAAATTTCCTGATTTAAAATTTTACCATTACGCTTTTTCCATGAGGCAAATTTCTCGCTGGCTCTCTTATGATCAGGATCAAAGTGTTCATCCTCCCATTTGGTTGAATATTGAGGAATGTTTTATGGCTCCATTTCATTTGAATGAATCTCTTGCCTTCACTAACAATATTTCTTCTTTTCGTCCTCCAGTTATTTCTCATACGCGTAAAATATTAATGCCTCTTCTTCCCTCCTCCTATCCTGCCTTATCTTCGTTGAATCAGCAACCTATATGGCATAATACCTTACAGCATATTAAATATCATACCATATACTGGAAAGTATGGAGATTCAAAGGTTTGCTCTGGATTTCTCAACTAGTGTCTAATAATCTTCCACGCCCCTTTTCGGATCTCCATTTACAATTTTCTTTACCTTCTTCTTGTAAATCTCAATATGACTTGCTTCTCCCTCCTCTTATGCATTATCTTCTTTTCTTGTCACCCAACCCCAATATTCCTGCCAAATCTTCCAATTCATTTCCATTACTATCTTCTACTACTTCAGCCTTTTCTCTTCTAACAGATCCAAGAGCAGGTGTGAGTTGGCCTGGGAAAGGGATCTTGTGGAATGCTGGTCTATTCCTTTTTGGGACAAACTGTGGTTAAAAATTCATAAAACGTCAAGAGCAGCTAATACCTCTCAGACCCTATATTTCACCTATAAACGCCTTATTTTCACGCCAATGAAATTAGCCTCCTTTTCCTCAGACATTTCCTCAGATTACTGGTCATGTAGGGGCTCTTCAGCCGATTTAAAACATATGCTTTTTGATTTGTCTCTCCATTTCCCGTTTTTGGCAGATAGTTTGGTCCCAGATTAATGAAATTTTCAGTAGCCACATCCATTTTTCCATCTTCAACATCTTTTTAGGCTCATGATCACCTCCCCCTCACTAATTGAATTGCTATTAACGATAACCTTACATCTAATTACTTCAAACTGGAAACAAGCTGACAAAATTACTTTCAGGGCTTGGTGGAATGCTGTCTGTTTTCATCACAGATTGCATACTGGTAATGTTACCCCCATTTCTTTATGTATTAAAAGAGATCTTTTATGGCTCCCTTTATCCTCATATCTAACTAATTTAGCCTCAGCCTCTTCCATTATAACTGACACTCCAGATGGGGTTAGGAAACCTCCATGAACTTTTTGTTGTCTTTTTTTTTTATTCTATATTATAATTGAATATCCTCCATTATTGTTCCTTTTTTCCACTATTGGATTCTACATGCATATTTCATACTGTATGTAATGATATTACTAAGATGATGATTTAGGTAATGTTTTCCCCCCTTTTTTTGTTATTCCCCCTCCTTTCCACCCTCCTTCCTTTCTCTTCCTCTCTTTCTAATAATCTTAGGAATATTTCATTATGGTTTTACCTATAGGATATCTCTTTTCGTACGTTACAATGTTTTCTTCAATAAACTTTAAACTTAAAAAAAAAGATACTTCTAAATTATAGAATGTGTATTTCTTTAAAATGTGGAAGATTTTACTTTAGTAGATTTGACTCTTTTACTGCCTTTAGCGGCATTAAAAAAATTATTAGTTTTGGAAATAGAAACAAATTACTAACGAATGACATGAATTGAAGGTCAGGGGGTAGCAGTATTAAGAGGATGGTGTCATACAGGGTACAACCCAGAGGAGCAGATTCTGACACAGATCAGGCTTAGATGAAGTAGTAGGTGAGATCAGCGGGTGAACGCTAACCATACTTTTTTGATGGCTAACCATACTTTTTTTTGCTCGCTCCCTTTTGATCCAAGAGAAACTGGCATTTGCTTTTGTGCTCTGCCTATTGTGGCGACCCTTGTGCCTCACCCAACCTTATGGTGACCAATAAACTGGGCAGGTCACATACAATGGTTATTCAGCAAACACATTCGTCACCTTCCCTCGCAGACTAGTCACAGACTGCTCTTGTTTATCTTTGAAACTAGACTATTGAAATAACGGGAGTGGTTGGAGAAGGGAGACTTTATGTCTGCCTTCTGCCAGGGCGAGCAAACGTGTTTATTATTGTGGTATTAAAAGGGGTGTTGATGGACGGAGCATCTGAACCAATCAAACACTCACACCACGTCCACAGATCTGGGTTTAATCCATCACCGTTCTTTAGCCCACTCTGCCACCCCAGTTCAGACATATGGAAATCAGTCTGACCCTGTGCCTCATGGGAACAGTCCAGCCCGAACTGCCAAGCCATGCCTTCCCTGGACCGGAAACAAGCTTCCTAGGACCGATTTCTGGCATTCCAGCCGTCTTCAGCCAGGCTTGTTTGAATCCAGTGGCAAAGTGAGCAAGGGACTCAAGTCTGAGCATACCCTTCCAACTTATGGCGAACAAAGCGGTACAAAAGGGGGTGGTGATGCTTGATTCCGGTCCAGGAAAGACATGGCTTGGCAGTTCGGGCTGGACTGTTCCCATGAGGCACAGGGTCAAGGCTGATTTGCATATGGCCATGTCTGAACTGGGGTGGTGTGGAGTGCAAAAAAACGATGGATTTAGGTCCAGATCTCTGTACTGGGGTGAACGTATGACATTGTTCTGCATTCTGTCCATCAACTGTTGTTGTTACATTTGTCACCCCAAGTGGGGTGGGTTTGCTCAGACGTGAGTCCCATGCTGTCCACACCACTGGAGTCAAGCTATCCTGGCTGAAGACGGCTGATAGCCAGAAACCGGTCTTAAGATGCTTGATTCCGGTCCAGGAAAGACATGGCTTGGCAGTTTGGGCTGGACTGTTCCCATGAGGCATAGGGTCAAGGCTGATTTGCATATGGCCATGTCTGAACTGGGGTGGTGTGGAGTGCAAAAAAATTATGCATTTAGGCCCAGATCTCTGTACTGGGGTGAATGTATGACAATGTTCTGCATTATGTCCTTCAAATGTTGTTTTTGTGATAATTATTGTGCTCACAGCAGTAGGGCAAATTCTTGTAAAAAGCAGCTTCAATAACGTGGTCGCAGCTTCTGGGAAGAGCATGGCACTGTGAAGTCTGATGGCAGGTTGAGGAGAGGATTTTGCAAGCCGATATTCGAGATGAAAAGTTGTGAACATGGGGTGGTGTGGAGTGCAAAAAAACGATGGAATTAGGCCCAGATCTCTGTACTGGGGTGAACGTATGACATTGTTCTGCATTCTGTCCATCAACTGTTGTTGTTACATTTGTCACCCCAAGTGGGGTGGGTTTGCTCAGACGTGAGTCCCATGCTGTCCACACCACTGGAGTCAAGCTATCCTGGCTGAAGACGGCTGATAGCCAGAAACCGGTCTTAAGATGCTTGATTCCGGTCCAGGAAAGACATGGCTTGGCAGTTCGGGCTGGACTGTTCCCATGAGGCACAGGGTCAAGGCTGATTTGCATATGGCCATGTCTGAACTGGGGTGGTGTGGAGTGCAAAAAAACAATGCATTTAGGCCCAGATCTCTGTACTGGGGTGAATGTATGACATTGTTCTGCATTCTGTCCATCAACTGTTGTTTTTGTGATAATGATTGAGCTCACAGCGGGAGGGCAAATTCTTGTAAAAAGCAGCTTCAATAACGTGGTCGCAGCTTTTGGGAAGAGCGTGGCACTGTGAAGTCTGAGGGCAGGTTGAGGAGAGGATTTTGCAAGCCGATATTCAAGATGAAAAGTTGTGAACATTGTAATTTAAAATGGACACCAACTGGAGAAAACAGGGTTTGATTTGGAAGTCCTATTTTAATTTGGTTGTTTTCACTAATAGGGCATCATATTGGAGTGCTTTATTTAATCAAATCAAAAGTGTAAACAATGTTTACAAGATCAGAGAAGCCTCCACCGTGCTGACAAATAAGGGCCGCACCGCTGGATAGAGTTATGAATGTTTCTAGGAACAACAAGTGATGTGATCTTTGTGTTGATTTGATGCGCGTGCAGCTTAGGGGCTGAACTTTGCACAGCATTTCTCTGGCACCTACATCGAGACTCAGATGGCCATAACTCCCCCAAACGTTTCAACCATGTGTCCTATTCGTACCACTGTTCACCAGCAGAATGCATTGCCTGTTAGCAACATCCAGGCCAAATATGTCCCATCCCAGCTCCCTCAATGCATTTCAGCACAAGTATCGGTTGTGCTTAGTGGATGAGAAAAGAATTGGCATTTCTGTGGCCAGCAATTGTCCATTGCAGATGCTCGGCTTGCCATGCAATCTCTTTTCTCTTGTACAGTGCATAATTTGAACCGAGTCATCTACAGGCAATTAAAAGGGGCCACCATTGAGATCTCCGGAGTAAAGGCTGAAGGTAAAAAAGGTATTCAGAATACTTGGTCATCCAATCCTTGGCCTCTCTGCTCAACAAACAGAGCAAGGTCACTTATTCAAGGTGCAATTGTGATTCTGTGCAATCATGTAGGAAGGAGGAGGTACACAGTTGCCAAAATATTGAGAAGGCAAAAGTACACGAAAATACAGTACTTACAGGTGAGACGATGCATTGTGTGTTTGGGGGTTGTGAAGTGAATGAGATGTGAGGAATTGCATTGAGGAATCAGTGAAAGGAGGCTGCTGAAGCTGATAAGATACATGCCTATGAACGAGATGTTGAGAGAAAAGGGTGTGCAGGTCTAAAGTAGAATGAGCATGATTGATAAATTCTGAAGAGCACCACCCCTTCCACAGGCCTCAGTCTGTTATGAAGTTCTGTAGTGATACCGAATAAGCAGCTACCTATGTCATGACACCAATAAAGAGAAATCATATGATTATAACTACAGTTTCACGATTGCTTTATTAACCTTCTTGCATCCTCAAATTTGATTGACAATGCACCTTTTTCCTACTCTTTATTCAAAAATGTTCCCAAGGGAAGAACCCTCACTGAATCTCCCTTATAATGTCGCAGGGATTCCGTGCTCAGACAGAACTGTGCATAGAGGCTTGGAACATCAGTGAATTAGGGTGTGCCAAAACTGACCTTAGTACCTAAAAATCCCCTACCAAACTAGCAATCAGTGTCTCATTGGTCATCATAAACTCCCAATGCTTAGACAAACCAGAACATGAACTTAGTACACCTCAGGTAACGTGGAACACATGAACACTCTTTCGTTATACAATCATTTCAATCCAGAACCAGAAGTAAAAGAGGACAAGTGCATATTTGAAATGTTTATTCACTAATGCAGTGCTATCAAGCGCAGTATCTTAGCTAATACAAGCAAACATATTATAAGAAACAAAGTAATCCGCATAGTCACTAGTCCATAGAACACAAACGGTGCAAGCATAGTATTATGCTAAAATGAATAGGGTTTAACAAAACCTAATTCTCACCCTCCCTAGCTAGTATATTATATCTAAGAAGGTCTCTTGTGGGTTTTAGCAGAGTGGCCCCATAACTCAAGATCCTAGTGGTAAGGGATCACATCATCAGCAACCAGCTCTCTGCATGCGAAGCACCATCAAGTGTGTTTGTATGCTCTTGTACAAAGCAATATAAAACGCGTCTAAAGCCAGAACTTGGCTGCAGCAGCATGTATGTTATGTCTAGGGACGTGCAAAGATCAGTGCTCATAACAACTACTGTGTTGAGATATCCTTGAAGGTTTCAGCACTCACTGTACAGACACAGCTCACCAAGCAAGGCTGATATCAGTGTAACAACATATTTTTCTCGTATGAACCGAAAACATTTCACTAGGCTCAAAGCTAAAGCAGCAGATGTGTGTTGTGTGCAAAAAGCAGCAGAAAGGAAAAATGGCGATTAAACTCACAAAAAGCTCATGCTAACTTGCGCGATCGCGCAAGTCATAAACACGTTCTGTGGGCGCAGGCAATGGAGACACAGGACGAGACTTCTGTTTCTGCTGTTGCTGTTGTTTTTCCTGTTTCTGTTTTTTAGGCCAATTTTGTTTTTTGGACTTGGGCTAGTCGTCGCTTTCCGACTTCTGCCCTTGGGGTTGTTTTTTCTCTTTAGTACAAAAAGGCTTGAGGCCCCTACTATTGCGGCCCACTGTTTTATAAGCCGCCACAATAATTTTCGCCAACTGTCGGGGTTTATCAGCATCGGGAACCTCCTGCAAAGCATTGGCAACCAGAAAGTTCACCGCATCTCCCTTGACATTAGCAAGTATGAGATTGGAAACCACATCAAAGGAGCCACAGAGGCGCATACCCAATTCAACCGCAGCCTCCGGTCCGTGGTCATCCTGAACACGTTTAAGGACCGTCGGCAGGACAGTCATAGACGGAGTGCCGTAACACCTCGCGTAGACCGCCCCAAATGTTTTACCCCAGGTATCACAGTCACCGATTTCGGGGGTCAAATCCTTTGGCAAGCTAATTGTCAGAATCCTGTGTCTCTCACCAGGAGACTTGTTAGGAAATACTGCTTCCAGCTGGTCAAACTTCTCGGCAAGCCAGAAAGGAAAACCATCCTGTTCCTGGGGACGCCTGCCCATCACAGTATTGACCATAACGGGACTGAGCTTCATACCGCCCTGTCCGGCAGGAAGCGCCGCACCACCCGGGGCCCCGCCCGGGAGATTGAGGGTGATGTATTGCACTAAGGACCTAATCACGCTAATTGCGACTACATGTAACCGTCTGATCTCAGCCATGGGACATGCCCTGTGCTGAGGATGAGGTGTAAATCCAGCCAAGACAGGCCAAGTTGCGCCTGGAATGGACAAAGGACCTAACCTCGGAGCTGATAATGAATGGGGTAGGGCGCCATTAAACCAAACGCGGTGCTGCCAAGTATCAATAGGAATTTCTTGTGCCCTATATGGAGTATACTCATTTGGCACAGCAGTGGGAGTGTACGCATGGAACACACCTGAAGTTCCGTCCACCGCCGGGAAGGTCACCCACAAATAAAATATTTCGTAAGGGTAAGCCACCTCTGCACTCACCACCATAATTACTGCCATGCCATCCACGGGAACATTATAATTTTGCAAATGATTGCGCACCACAATGCGACTAGGCTGCGGAATGTCCACCACGGCCATAGTGACACAGAAAGAAAAATGTACAAAGTCAACTCTGTAGCACAACTGGGTAGTAATTCAAGGAAACCGTTAAGAAAGATTCAAGCTTGAAAAGACCTATACTAATACAGGTAGGTTTGTCCGACACCACCGTTAACCGGAAACGATAGTGAAGGTGTTAAGGACTGAATGATGTACTGCTCAAGTATCACGCTATAAGACCACCAACCGTCCGGCGCCATGTCGCAGGGATTCCGTGCTCAGACAGAACTGTGCATAGAGGCTTGGAACCTCAGTGAATTAGGGTGTGCCAAAACTCACCTTAGTACCCAAAAATCTTCTACCAGACTAGCAATCAGTATCTCATTGGTCATCATAAACTCCCAATGCTTAGACAAACCAGAACATGAACTTAGTACACCTCAGGTAACGTGGAAAACAGGCGCACTCTTTCGTTATACAATCATTTCAATCCAGAACCAGGAGTAAAAGAGGACACGTGCATATTTGAAATGTTTATTCACTAATGCAGTGCTCTCAAGCACAGTATCTTAGCTAATACAAGCAAAAATATTATAAGAAACAAAGTTATCAGCATAGTCACTAGTCCATAGAACACAAACGGTGCAAGCATAGTATTATTCTAAAATGAATAGGGTTTAACAAAACCTAATTCTCACCCTCCCTAGCTAGTATATTATATTATATCTAAGAAGGTCTCTTGTGGGTTTTAGCAGAGCGGCCCCATACCTCAAGATCCTAGTAGTAAGGGATCACATCATCAGCAACCAGCTCTCTGCATGCGAAGCACCATCAAGTGTGTTTGTATGCTCTTGTGCAAAGCAATATAAAATGCGCCTAAAGCCAGAACTTGGCTGCAGCTGCATGTATGTTATGTCTAGGGATGTGCGAAGATCAGTGCTCATAACAACTACTGTGCTGAGATATCCTTGAAGGTTTCAGCACTCACTGTACAGACACAGCTCACAAAGCAAGGCTGATATCAGTGTAACAACATATTATTCTCGTATGAACCGAAAACATTTTACTAGGCTCAAAGCTAAAGCAACAGATGTGTGTCGTGTGCAAAAAGTATCAGAAAGGAAAAATGGTGATTAAACTCACAAAAAGCTCATGCTAACTTAACACAGTAATCGGGCTACATCTATTCATATATCAATAACAGTCGGGCTCGTTCTCTGCTCCTTTGCCACAGGGCACTCATCAGAATTTTTTGCCCCACCACTAACAAATTTCACCAGCTGCAACTGATCTGTATTACTGGCTTAATTGGTTATTCACATCCAGATTTAATGTTAAAAAACTCTTCAGCAGAGATTTTTGTATAAGTCAAGTCAAGTCAAGTCAAAGAATTTATATAGCGCACTACATACCCAGAGGGTCTCAAGGCGCTTAGGGAGGGGAGGAGGATTACTTGTCAAATATCCACGTTTTAAGTTGCTTTCTGAATGCTAGGTGGTTCTGGGTAAGGCGAAGGTAAGTGGGGAGTGAGTTCCATGTTTTAGCTGCCAGGTATGAGAAGGATCTTCCTCCCATGGTGGTCTTGTTGATGCGGGGTACAGTGGCGAGGGCTTGGCTGGAAGAACGTAGTTGGCGGGAGGGGGTGTAGAAGGACAGTCGTGAGTTGAGGCATTCTGGTCCGATGTCGTAGAGTGATTTGTGTGCGTGGGTTAGCAGTCGGAAAGTGATCCTCTTATTGACGGGTAGCCAGTGGAGGTCTTTCAGGTGGCCAGAGATGTGTTCGTTACGCGGGATGTCTAATATGATCCTGGCTGAGGCGTTTTGGATTCGTTGGAGTTTCTTCTGGATTTTAGCGGTAGTACCTGCGTAGAGGGTGTTTCCGTAGTCCAGTCGGCTCGTGACCAGAGCATGGGTGACTGTTTTTCTGGTTTCGGTGGGGATCCAGCGAAATGTTTTTTTGAGCATGCGAAGAATGTTGAAGCAGGATGAGGATACGGCGCTGACTTGTCTGTTCATTGAAAGTGAAGAATCCAGGATAACGCCTAGGTTCCGTGCGTGGTCTGTCGGGATGGGTGCTTTTCCAAGGGCTTCCGGCCACCAAGAGTCGTCCCATGCAGAGGGGGATGTACCTAAGATGAGGACTTCTGTTTTATCTGAGTTCAGTTTCAGACGGCTGTGTTTCATCCATTCGGCAACTTCTTTCATTCCTTCGTGTAGGTTGGTTTTGGCGGTGCTGGGGTCATTGGCGAGAGAAAGGATCAGTTGAGTGTCATCCGCGTAGGAGATGATGTTGAGATTGTGTTGGCGAGCGATGGCCGCAAGGGGGCTCATGTATACGTTGAAGAGGGTGGAACTGAGTGAGGATCCTTGTGGTACGCCACAGATGACTTCACTGGCCTCGGACTTGAATGGTGGAAGGCGGACTCTCTGGGTTCTTCCGGTGAGGAACGAGGTGATCCATTCAAGTGCTTTTCCTTGTATTCCGATGTTTCTGAGGCGTTGTAAAAGGGTGCTGTGGCAGACTGTGTCGAAGGCTGCAGAGAGGTCGAGGAGGATGAGGGCGACTGTGTCTCCATTGTCCAGTAGAGTTCGAATGTCGTCTGTTGCTGCGATGAGGGCGGTCTCAGTGCTGTGTTTTGCTCGGAAGCCAGATTGTGAGGAGTCGAGGGATTTGTTGGCTTCGAGGAAAGCGGCGAGTTGGTTGTTGACAGCTTTCTCGATGACTTTGGCCGGGAAAGGAAGGAGCGATATGGGGCGGTAATTTTTGAGTTCGGTGGGGTCCGCTGTGGGTTTTTTCAGAAGGGCGGTGAGTTCAGCGTGTTTCCAGCTTTCCGGGAAGGTGGCGGAGTTGAAGGAGCAGTTGATGACGTCTCGGAGGTGCGGTGCTATGACGGAGTCTGCTTTGTTGAAGATGTGGTGAGGACATGGGTCTGTGGGGGATCCTGAGTGGATGGAGTTCATCAGGCGGATGGTGTCCTCAGTGGAGATTGGGTTCCAGTCGTTGAGGGTGTTCAAGGGGGGAGAATGTTCAGCATATGGTTGGGTGGGTTGATCTCCGGGTTGGTTGTCGAAGCTGTTGTGGATGTCTGCAATTTTGTTGTGGAAGAATAAAGCCAGGGAGTCGCAGAGGGTTTGAGAGGGGGTGATGTCGTTGGAGTTGGCCGAGGGGTTGGTAAATTCCCTGACGATGTTGAAAAGTTCCTTGCTGTTGTGGGCGTTGTTGTCTAGTCGATCCTTGAATGCTGTTTTCTTGGCCTTTCGGATTAGTTGGTGGTGTGTGCGGGTGGCGTTTTTGAAGGCGTCCTTGGTGCTAGTGGTTGGGTCTTTTTTCCAGGCCTTATCAAGGGAGCGGCAGAGTTTCTTGGACTTCTTAAGATCATCGTTGAACCATGAGGCCTTCTTGCTGCCAGATATGCTTTGACGTTTTTTCAGTGGTGCTAGGATGTCGGCGGTGTTGGATAACCATTGGGTGAGGTTGGTGGCGGCTTGGTCGGGGTTTGAGGAGTGGGCTGGGGGGTTAAGAAGAAGCGATGAGGAGATCTGGTCGATGGTGATTTTGTTCCAGTTTCTTTGCAGAGTTGGTTGGAGGTGGTTGGTGGGTTTCGGCTTGTTGTAGGTGAAGTGAACGCAGCTGTGGTCAGTCCAGAGGAGATCCGTAGTGTGGCTGAAGGAGACATGATTGCTGGAGGTGAAGATGGGGTTGAGTGTGTGACCTGCGATGTGGGTGGGGGAAGTGACCAGTTGTTTAAGTCCGAGGTTGGCGAGGTTGTCCAAGAGGGTGGTGGTGTTGCGGTCGTTGTTCTTTTCAAGGTGAAAGTTGAGGTCTCCCAGAAGGATGTAATCTTTGGAGGGGAGTGCGTGTGGAGTGATGAAGTCCGTGATGTCTTCACTGAATTTTGCGCGGGTCCTGGTGGTCTGTAGAGGAGGGTGCCTCTGAGTGTGGTCTTGGGGTCGATGTGGATCTGGAAGTGAAGGTGTTCAGAGTTGGCGAGGTTGACGTCAGAGCTGGTTGAGATGTGGATTGATTTTTTATGGACGATAGCGATTCCTCCTCCTGTGTGGCCGGTACGGTCCTTGCGTGTGATCTTATAATCTTCAGGGATGGCAATGGTGATGTCTGGGGCGGAGGAAGCGTTCATCCATGTTTCTGTTAGGAAGGCGACGTCTGGAGAGATGGTGTCTAGTAGATTCCATAGGTCAATGGCGTGTCTGTGAACCGATCGGGTGTTGAGAAGGATGCATTGTAGGTGGTTGGGGTCGGGAATCTGTGGTGTGGTCGTAGCGGAGATGTTGTCGGTGCCGCTGAATTTGCAGGAGTAGCAAGAGAAAGGTCCATGGGTGTGTCCAGGAGCGGCTTGGACGCAGTTGGGGGCGCGACCGGGGTTAAGGGCTAGGAGGGTGGCGGCATATTTGCATTCCGTCTAGTCCCACGTTTGATTCTTCATAAAACAGAATGGAGAGTTAACCCATCTCTAGCAAAATATAGCATGTAATATGCAGGTCACAGATTAGAATTTTATGTAGACAGCTTGGTGAGTTTTTAATTGTGTTTCAGGGATCCTAATGCTCATAGAAGTCACAAATCATAAACCTTTACAGTAGAACATTGTGAACTTGCATTAAGGTTGTTCAGACAATATGTAAGGCATACAATTAGAAACTTTCAGTTTTTTTCCTCAATATATTGTTACTCTAAAGTTGCCATAAAGAAGTTGCCTACGAATTTTACATATTCCAGCATACTCACTTAATCATTGATAATTTATTTAATTCCATTTTAAGATAGTTACTCAAAATGCGTGACAATACGACATTATGCCACATCACACAATTGAGACTTCCTTCTGGTAAAAATCCTAATGGGGGAAATGAGGAAGTAAATTAACCAATCGTGAGCAGCAGTTCTTGTCATGCCTGGTTTTTAGCTGTAGTTTTGCTTGAAATGAGTCCTGGAACCAAAAATGAACATGAGTATTCATTTGAAGTTAATAAATAATACTAAATGCTGAAGTTAGCATTTTGCATAATAACTCATCATTTACATATCTTATTAGTGGGAATTTTGCATAATTTCCACAAAGGAAATTACTCAAATTTGGACCCGGCCAACCTAGCTCTATTGCTGGGTTGGAGACAGCAAAGCACAGGCTTCCAGTCTTCCTGGGAGCACAAATCCAAGGACACTCAGGCGAATCCTGACACTCCTCTAATGCATGAGAGCAGCAACGGGATTGGTCCCAGGGAGACTGGGAGCTTGTGCTGCAGTGAGGAGCAGACGAGCTGCAATGCGGCAGGCAGCAGAGTGGGTAAGTTCTGTTTAGTGTTTTTGTATTGTCATCGTCTGTTTCCCTACCACCCCACCCACCCCACCACTCTGCCTTAATACCAGCCACTACTGTCTATGGCATTAGCATTGCAAAGTTGTTCGGCTTCATCCTCCTTCTATCTAGGATGAGACTCAAGTAGGAGTGTTGATGCCCCAGTAAGTAAGGCATTAGTGTTGGGTCATGTGGAGCTGAAAAGAGACCTCCCCGATCTCCTGCAGTTTGCTGCTGTCAATTTAAAGCACACAACGTTTGAGTGGCACTGAATGTGTTCCCACATCAGCGAATTTCATTGAGCATAGTCACCACCGCCAACATGCATCAAAGTCAATTGCATTCGCAAACGGTGCGAATCGCAATTTTTGGCCGTTTGCGAATGCAATTGACTAATTCGGAACGCATCATGCATTTTGCAATTTTAGGAATCGCAACCATGTTGCGATTTCTAAAATTGCGATTGCATTTAAGAAATCGCAATTTGAGATTTCTTTAATGCAATGCATGATTATTTTTAAATTGCGAATTCGCAATTTGGAAGGGGTAAATTAGCATGAAGTTGAACTTCATGCTAATTTACCAAAAACTTTGAAATATGCACAAATTGCATTTTTTAAAGTTTTAATTTACACACACACATGCCCTTGAGGTATGTGTGTATGTAAATTGCATTTAAAGTTACATTTCAGGGGTGCAGGGAGGGGTTCTTTGGACCCCCCCTGCGCCCTTGAAATTACATTCACATTTTGCGATTCGCAATTTGAAATTCGCAAAATGTGAATGCCTTCCCATTCATTCCTATGGGCCTTTTTGGCCCATAGGAATCAATAGAAAGGGTTTTCCTTAATTGCGATTTGCAAATTGTGAATCGCAATTAAGGAAAAATACAGAATCGCAAAAAATATTGCGATTTTTTAATGCATAGCATTTTGCAATTTCTTAATTGCGATTCCTTAATTTTCGCAATTAAGAAATCGTAAAATGTAACAATGATGCATGTGGGCCCCCATTTCCCTGTGATCCCGCTCAATATTGGCTGGATGCTGGATCTGACTTGCTTCCTCTAATTTCTAGCATGAACTCAGAAACATTCTGCTCCCTGCCACTTGCGCTTACCATGATGTAAAAAAAGAACCAAGATGTCAGTCACCTGTTCAGTGCACAATGCACCCTATTTGTGGCACAGTTTGTTATCATAGATGGTGCAACATTATAGTCTATAAAAGAATGTGCAAAGAATGTTTTTATACAGCACACAGCCCCAGCTAATATATTGCACAGTGCCCTCAAATGTCATGATGAAGGAAAAAAGGAGGTACCAGTATATTAAAGTCTAGGATCAGGGTACACCTTACACACAACCTACCTCTGCTCCTCCCAGATGCAAGTCACTGGAAGCAGGGCCTCAGAAAAGTAAAAAAGGAGATACTGGTTAAAAACATGTATCGTAGAGCAAAAACTGATAATTCTTTAGATAACCCAACAACAGGTTTAAATACTAAGGGCCCCATTAGGATGGCGGGCGGAAAACCACCCCGTCCGCCATGGAGGCGGAAAACAAACGCCCGCCATGACCGTGGAAAAACCGGCATGCGAATTAGGATCAACCGCCACAAAAAACCGACCGCGGCGGTAGCGGGCAAAAGAAAACCGCCCGACGCGTGCGGTAATGGCAAAACTCCGACCGCGGCGGCCGGAAAAGCAGCGGATAACACAAAACCGTCCACAGGTACAGCGGAGACACCGCACGGGAAATTACGATATCCCCGAGGGTGTTGCGGCCGGAACCGCCCACACCGACCGCCGCGTTCGCACCCAGGAGTAAATGGGAGAAATGACGGACAAGCAGCAGCAAAGCCACTGCTGCGGACAAGCATGATAAACATGGCGGACGAGGTGAAAACACCGCAGTGATGCCTAACACTGCATAAACAAAGTAGCCCAGCACCCAAAAAATACAACACACATACACAGAAACATAAATAACCAAAATTAATATACAGAACCACAGAACCACTCCCACAACACACCTGACCACCTAAATTCTATTGGACACACCCACACAGCTGAGTACAAAGCCACCCCTGCACTGACCACAATCCTTTGCATCACTCCAGAAGACAAGGCCATACACCACATCTGACAGGAGAGGCAAAAGAGCACAGCACACCCACCCACCAACCACCACCATCACACCATCACAAACAAACCCCCACCACACAACACCCCACACACATCATCACCACACCCCTGCACACACACACCCCTGCACCCACAAACACCTCAACCCCCCCCACACCATGACATCACAAAAAATGCCCAAATTCACCGAGAGTGAGTTGACAGTCATGGTCAACGAGATTGTAAGAGTAGAGCCACAACTATTTGGTAGCCTGGTCCAACAGACACCATTAGCACCAGGACACAAATGTGGGAAAGGATAGTCCAAAGGGTGAATGCAGTAGGGGCCACCCCAAGATCCAAGAAGGAGATCATGAAGCGGTGGCATGATCTGAAGAGGGATGTCAAGGAGAAGAGGAGCAAGAACTGGACGCTGGCAAACGTGACTGGCAGTGGCCCTCCCATCCCACAAAAGACATTCACACCATGGGAGGAGAAGTTGCTTGCCATCCTTCTACCTGAGAGTCTCACAGGAGTAGCCGGGGGAGCGGAGGCTGGTAAGTACAGACAAATGTCCAACACCACAATGAGAATTACCTCCTCGCAATGCCCAAACACCATTTTACTGTCCATCCCCACCCAACATGTAGCCAGCCATCCTGCTTAGGAGGCCTGTATGGGGGAGGGAGGTCTGTACAACAACTCACACCATACCCCCTGTATCAAAGCTGAGCAGTATGGAGGCCTCCCCCACCCAGGAGCATGTGTCAGCCATTGCACTGTTTGACAAACAGACTTACAGGTTGGTAGCCATCTTGAATTGGAGCACTGTTTTCGGGTGGGAGGGTTGTATCACAACTCCCAGCATCCCCCCAGTCCCACACCCCAGCAGCATGGAGGCCTCCCCCACCCAGGAGCATGTGTCAGCCATTGCACTGTTTAACAAACAGACTTACAGGTTGGTAGCCATCTTCGCTGGGAGTGTGTGGGAGGGAGGGAGGCCTGCACTACTACTCCCAGCATCCCCCCTGTCCCACACCCCAGCAGCATGGAGGCCTCCCCCACCCAGGAGCATGTGTCAGCCATTGCACTGTTTAACAAACAGACTTACAGGTTGGTAGCCATCTTCACTGGGAGTGTGCGGGAGGGAGGGAGGCCTGCACTACTACTCCCAGCATCCCCCCTGTCCCACACCCCAGCAGCATGGAGGCTTCCCCCACCCAGGAGCATGTGTCGGCCATTGCACTGTTTAACAAACAGACTTACAGGTTGGTAGCCATCTTCACTGGGAGTGTGTGGGAGGGAGGGGGGAGGGAGGGAGGCCTGCACTACTACTCCCAGCATCCCCCCTTTCCCACACCCCAGCAGCATGGAGGCCTCCCCCACCCAGGAGCATGTGTCAGCCATTGCACTGTTTAACAAACAGACTTACAGGTTGGTAGCCATCTTCACTGGGAGTGTGTGGGAGGGAGGGAGGCCTGCACTACTACTCCCAGCATCCCCCCTGTCCCACACCCCAGCAGCATGGAGGCCTCCCCCACCCAGGAGCATGTGTCAGCCATTGCACTGTTTACCAAACAGACTTACAGGTTGGTAGCCATCTTCACTGGGAGTGTGTGGGAGGGAGGGAGGGAGGGAGGGAGGCCTGCACTACTACTCCCAGCATCCCCCCTGTCCCACACCCCAGCAGCATGGAGGCCTCCCCCACCCAGGAGCATGTGTCAGGCATTGCACTGTTTAACAAACAGACTTACAGGTTGATAGCCATCTTCACTGGGAGTGTGTGGGAGGAAGGGAGGCCTGCACTACTACTCACAGCATCCCCCCTGTCCCACTCCCCAGCAGCATGGAGGCCTCCCCCACCCAGGAGCATGTGTCAGCCATTGCACTGTTTACCAAACAGACTTACAGGTTGGTAGCCATCTTCACTGGGAGTGTGTGGGAGGGAGGGAGGGAGGGAGGCCTGCACTAATACTCCCAGCATCCCCCCTGTCCCACACCCCAGCAGCATGGAGGCCTCCCCCACCCAGGAGCATGTGTCAGCCATTGCACTGTTTAACAAACAGACTTACAGGTTGGTAGCCATCTTCACTGGGAGTGTGTGGGAGGGAGGGAGGCCTGCACTACTACTCCCAGCATCCCCCCTGTCCCACACCCCAGCAGCATGGAGGCCCCCCCACCCAGGAGCATGTGTCCGCCATTGCACTGTTTAACAAACAGACTTACAGGTTGGTAGCCATCTTCACTGGGAGTGTGTGGGAGGGAGGGAGGGAGGCAGGCCTGCACTACTACTCCCAGCATCCCCCCTGTCCCACACCCCAGCAGCATGGAGGCCTCCCCCACCCAGGAGCATGTGTCAGCCATTGCACTGTTTAACAAACAGACTTACAGGTTGGTAGCCATCTTCACTGGGAGTGTGTGGGAGGGAGGGAGGCCTGCACTACTACTCCCAGATTCCCCCCTGTCCCACACCCCAGCAGAATGGAGGCCTCCCCCACCCAGGAGCATGTGTCAGCCATTGCACCCTGCACACTCACCTAACAGGTACGTACCTACCGTAATCCTACATGAAGTGTGTGTGGGGGTCCTGGATCTAGAAAACCAATGACAACTGCACACAATGCATCGACATTCAACATGTATGACTCCATGTGGTTCCTCTGCACAATGAAATGTTACACGGTGTAGCCATAAATTGTACTACCGATGACTGCATATATAACTAGTGTACAGACAGATGATGACATGCAGATGACACAAACACTGACCACTCCCCATCTATACCACAGGTGATGAAGAACTCACTACTGAGGACCACACCAACGACCAGCAGAGCCAGTCTCCCCCCCCCCCCCCGGCACATGGACTCTCAGATCTGGACTCCCAGGATAGTATGGAGGATGAGCTCCAGCCCGGCACATCTGGTGTGCCACAGACCCAGAGGTCCCAGGCCCCCATCCTCCCCACCACCACCTCTGCTGCAACAACAACGCAGCAGACCCCTGCTGTCACGGCCTCTGCCTCCAACACAACAACCACCGCCACCACTACCACTGCCACTGCCACCAACACCACCAGTACCACCAGTACCACCTGCAGCACCCTCCCTGTCCCTAGGGATGACCATCCCACAGCAACACCTGTGGTGGGCAGGGAGGGAGTGCGTCGCCCCGCAGTGGCGAGGGAATATGTCCGTGGCAGCAGAGCACGTGGGAGGGCCAGGGACAACACCAGACCTCGGGAGGAGATGAACACTATCCATGGACTACTTCACCAGAGTTGTGCAGGCCTATCAAGACGTCCAGGGACAAAGTGGCCGGTCTGATGAACTATTAAGGGAGCTCATCGTGCTGATGAGGTCCATTGATAACCGCCTGGGACAGATGGTGGACCTCATGGGCCAGCAAGTGGCGTTGCAGAGGGACAGGCCTGTGTCCCAACCACCACCGCCGTCCCCTCCTGTTGTGCCGCAGGATGACAGTGCACCATCCTCCCCTGCGCCAACAGAGATGGGCGAGTCCTCTGACGCCGCTGCCCATTCAGCAGGCCCCCCACCACCAAAAAGATCTAGGGGGCGTCCAAAGAAGAGCCTGGGAGTCTCTGGAGGCAAAGCACCTGCCACACGCCAGTCACTGAGCCAGCCGTGAAGACAACCCTCTCCCCAACTGCATTCACTGTTTGGACTGTCTTTCCCCACATTGCCTTGGCAATGGCACATCTCTGTTGGACTGGGTCACCACATCCATGTGGTGTCTACTCTTGCATCTCTGCGACCATGACTGTCAACTCACTGCTCATACCCCACCTTCATGTAAATATTCCCGCACAATTCACAAGTCCACTCCCAAAATAAAATACCTGACACTCCAGATTTTGTGTAGTGAATTCATTAGTGCATTATTTACATAGTTGATAATGTCCATGATGTGTAAAAATGTTGTACAGTATGCAGGGCAGGAACACTCTGTAGCACCTAGGGAGACACAACAGAACAACAGTCACTGCTCTCATTGTGGCAACACACACAGATCAATGCACAATAAATATCCTAGACATCACACACATACTACACAATGTCTAGCAGATGTGCACAAATACGGTCCAGCATGCATCTCCGTACGGAAAATCAATTTCACCAATACCACACATAGGTGACAGAACATGTGCCCATTGGTTACATCCACGCATAGCCATTCACAACAAAAGCAACCACACCAGACAATGTACCCGTTGTACCTAGTCACCCTCCTTCAAGTGAAGTAGCGTTCGATAAACTGCTGGCGCTGGTCAACTCCTTCCTCCTCTCCACTGTCCTCATCACTGGATTCAGGTCCTTGAGCAGGTTGTAGCCTTGGGTCATCACCATCATCCAGGAGCAGGGGGACCCTCCTGTGGATGGCCAGGTTGTGCAGCATACAGCATGCCATAACGATCTTGCACACCTTCCCAGGCGAATATGCCAGTGCGCCTCCGGTCCTGTCAAGGCACCGAAACCTTGACTTAAGCAGTCCGAAAGTCCGCTCGATCACCCGTCGGGTCCTGCCATGGACATCATTGTAGCGGATGTGTGCTGGTGTCCGGGGATTCCGTAGTGGGCTCAACAGCCATGGGCGACTGGGATATGCTGAGTCACCTGTGAACGGCAAACACACATTGCAATGTTGTACAGCCAGAGTGCAGCAAGTGACACACAGCACGCCATTGCAGTAGTGAAACTCACCCACAAACCAGGCACGTTCGGGATGCAGATTCTCCATCATCCGTGGCACCATGCTGTTCCTCATGATGTACGAATCATGGTCCGAACCGGGATGCTTTGCACACACATGTGAAATTGTCATGTCCGCAAGGCAAACCACCTGCACATTCATGGAGTGGTAGTGTATGCGGTTCCGATAAATGTGCTCCGTCGCCTGCGGTGGCAACAGACCTACATGTGTGCAATCGATGGCACCGACTACATGTGGGATGCCCACAAGGGCATAGAAGTCACCCTTCACAGCAGCCAATTCACGTCCCCATGGGAAATGTATGTAACGATTGCGATATGGCATCATGGCCGCAAGAACATCTCTCAGCACCATGCTGAACATGGGCTGCGACATCCCCCCCAGCGTTCGCCACGGTCTCCTGGAAGAAACAAGTCGCAAAAAAGTGGAGTGCCGCCATCACCTTGTAGGTGGGTGTGAATGCCGTAGGATAGTGACGGCGAGGCTGCAGGTGGGGCTCCAATAGATCACACAGGATCTTCAGTGTTGGTCTGTCCAGCCTGAATTTTCTGATGATTGCCTCATCCTCCATGTCCTGCAGCACTGTCAGGTGACGGAGTAGATTCGGCCTCCTCCTAGTCAAGGAGTGAAAGGAATATGTCAGTGACAAGCAACATGAGATGAGCATGGCACAGAGCATCAATGATGTAATGTGAAAAAAAGGAGTACCAGAGAGATGCATGGCACTTCAGGTGACATGGCTGGCCAATAGCTACACACAGAGGGCACGCCTCTCCAGTGAGAATACACAAGTGCCACAAACACATCTGGGACAGTGGAAGTGGAAATAATGGATGAACAATTCACAGGTGCATACAAGGTGCAGCAAGACCCGCCAATGTATTGTGATTCGCCATGTCTATCATACCCATCTGGTGTACCTGCCACACCTCAATGCATCATGTAAAGTCGGAACACATTCATCAACACAATGATCACAGTAGCAGGGACACTTACGGTTGTGTGCCTGAGCAGTTGTGAATGCACAAGTCTGGTCCGATACAATGCAGTGACACCATCCAGGTGAAGGTCTGAACTGACCCACAACACATTACACGTCACAACATCATTTACACCAGCTGTAGTCTGTCAATCATCATCAGCCATCAAATTCCTCACTAATATGGATGAACAACAGGCCAAAGGTTCTCACACTGAACGTGCCTCCACTTGTGGATGACATGGCTGTGTGGCATCGTGTGTACAATGATGTGCCCTTCACCATGTTGCTGCAGGGTGCTGATACAGTGGCCTTGATTGAAATACACAGCAATGTGTACGAACATGGCAGTAACTACCGCCGGTCCCCGGCGGTGTGACCCCAGCACCACCCCCTTCAGGAGTGTGTTAGCCATTGGCATATGGACATGTGTATATGGCACTGGTATGCTCCGCCGCATGATTCGTGGAACCGGTGTGACCCCAGCGCCACCCCCTTCAGGAGTGTGTTAGCCATTGGCATATGGACATGTGTATGTGGTGCTGATATGCTCCGCCGCATGAGTCGCGGAACCTACCGCCGGTCCCCGCCGGTGTGACCCCAGCACCACCCCCTTCAGGAGTGTGTTAGCCATTGGCATATGGACATGTGTATATGGCGCTGGTATGCTCCGCGGCATGAGTCGCGAAACCAACCGCCGGTCCCCGGCGGTGCATCACCGCAATGGGGCATTGCATACAGCCAATGGCATCGATGATGGCGTTGGCATGATGCAGATTTGAAAGTCGCAGAAGGTGTGCTCCGCTACCGCGGAGGCGGTCATTGGATACTTTAAAATGATGCACCATCGCGGAAGCGCACCCCGGGCGCCCGCAGTGCGTCACCGCCGTGGAGCATTGCATACAGCCAAAGGCATCGATGATGGCGTTGGCATGGTGCAGATTTGAAAGTCGCGGAAGGTGTGCTCCGCTACCGCGGAGGCGGTGATTGGATGCTTTTGAATGAGGCAGACCCGGACAACCAATTGAAGCAGCTTTCCAGCTTCCTAACGACCACAGGGGGCTATAAATCTGTGGGAGGGAGCCTCACATTCCCACTGCTCACAGAGCCTGCTGCCTGCGACCATCTCCTGCTGCTGCTGCTTCAAGAGCCTGCTGCCTGAGACCCTGTCCTTCTGCCTGAGACCCTGTCCTGCTGCCTGGGACCCTGTCCTGCTGCCTGAGACCCTGTCCTGCTGCCTGGGACCCTGTCCTGCTGCCTGAGACCCTGTCCTGCTGCCTGGGATCCTATCCTGCTGCCTGAGACCCTGTCCTGCTGCCTGGGATCCTGTCCTGCTGCCTGAGACCCTGCCCTGCTGCCTGGGACCCTGTCCTGCTGCCTGAGACCCTGTCCTGCTGCCTGAGACCCTGTCCTGCTGCCTGGGGCCCTGTCCTGCTGCCTGGGACCCTGTCCTGCTGCCTGAGACCCTGTCCTGCTGCCTGAGACCCTGTCCTGCTGCCTGGGACGCTGTCCTGCTGCCTGAGACCCTGTCCTGCTGCCTGGGACCCTGTCCTGCTGCCTGAGACCCTGTCCTGCTGCCTGAGACCCTGTCCTGCTGCCTGGGACCCTGTCCTACTGCCTGAGACCCTGTCCTGCTGCCTAAGACCCTGTCCTGCTGCCTGGGACCCTGTCCTGCTGCTTCAAGAGCCTACTGCCTGCGACCATCTCCTGCTGCTGCTTCAAGAGCCTGCTGCCTGGGACCCCTCACAACTCACTTCCGCCACAGGTCTGCCATATCCACAGTGATGTCAAGAACAGAGAAGATCCGTGCCAGTCCATTCACGAGTGAGGAGCTGGATGTCCATGTGGACGGGGTGCTGGCACAGTACCCACGGCTGTTTGGTGGTCCTAATGTTGTGGTAAGTCGCCATGAAGGGAGCTGCAGGGCAGGGTGGTGTCAGACGTGTAGTTGTGATGCTGCAGTACATGCTTGGGGATGTGGGGTGATGACATGCACTGACAGACAGGCTGTTTCCTGCTCGAGGTAGTATGTGTGTTGCAATGTGAGTCTTTCCTAGGCCTGTACTCGTATGTGTGAGTGAGGGGTGTTACATTGCCAGCCATACAGAACCAACGGTTGTTAGCCTTTTAGATGCCAGGACAGTGAACGCTTGTGAGGACATTTCAGGGTGCCCCTGCAGTCAGAGTCAGTGTGACCCACAGAGTGGGTTCAGTGGCAGCATAGCCAAACCTTGAACATCAGCCAACTTACATGCTACAGTTGCTTCACACTCATTAGTAGATATACCCCATCGGTGCCCTGTGCAATTTCCGATTTACACACTGCTGTCGATGCATTTGTGTTGAGGCATTATGCCTTTGTGTGCATATCATGGAGACTAGGAACCACAATGTGTGCATGCATACACTAATGTTTATGCCATGCAGAGGGTACCCCCAGTTCTGGAGGGAGGGAGGTTACTGTGAGTCCAGAGTCTGTGTCTGGCTGCTGTAATGATAGATGCTAGAAAACTACAAAGGGGTGGCTCTAATCAGTATGGCTGAGCCGGTATCTAGAACAACAAAATGAGGATGCCAGTACTGATACACATGAATACTTATTAAAACACTAAACCTGAAGTAAGATTCAAGGCTTGGAGCTGCTTAGTAGCTTTTATTATTTGCTCAATGTTATCAAAAACGAATTGGTTCAAAAGTAAACAATATTACATGCTAGGTACAAAAATAAGGGAAGAAAAAATCAGGGAAGAAAAAATCTTTCATTATGTCAGACATATCACAAGCATACAACAATCAACCATTCAGGGACAATGGGGAGAATAAGAGGTGATGTATTTACAGTGAACGATATTTACAGTGAACACAAAGATGCTGGAAAAGGCCACAGTCTGCAAAATATTTCGAAAAGTTTAACTGAAAAATTATTTACATAAAATGTACATTCCTAATCAAAATTTGAATAATCACAGTTTTTTTGGTGAAGTAAAGTGAAAAAATGAACACGGTAATGTACAACGGGTGATAAGCAACGGAGCAATTCAGATGAACTTATCACCCACGCAGACTTGAGAGTGGTGATGGGCCTACGCGTTTCGAATCCTGCTGGTCTAAGAGGATTCTCATCAGGGCCTTTGATTCTAAAGAAAGAAAAGAAAAATAGTGAGAAAAAAGTGGTTTTACCAAATGTGCATTTGACTGATCAACATCAGAATCTAGACTCAGTTAACACCCCCTCCTACACAGCTTACCAAGAAGAGGTGCAAGTACATCCAAATATAACTTTCCACAGCATCAAGGCTGGGGGATGATTTTGTACCTGAAAATGACCAAAGCAGACCTAAATTACATACAGGACTTGGATCAAGGTGACTGAGAGAACTGGGACAAGAACTTTTAATGTTACCTGCTGAGATAAACACAGACGATGCTGTACCAGAGGCGGTGATCGCTTGGGGGGGCAATGATGATACCTGAAAAGTTGTGGACATGCAAGGCATTAGGGCAGATTTCTTGCAGCTACTGCACGAGAAAGAAATGGAACGGCAGCAAACGGCCTTACCAAATATTCTAGAGCCTCTATCTTTTAGGTCGCTGTCGCCATTAGAGTGGAACTAGATTAATTTCGTGCCCTACAAAACAAGAGTAAGCACGATTTTCAGTTGTAAGGGGTTGCCTCAAACTTTTAGCGTGATAACAAACTGCTTGAATATCTTACCAACAGAGGTAAACACGTAGTGTGGCAATATGATGTAACCGACACTAGACTTTGAAGTACCTACAAAAAAGCCAACAAGGCCCATGTCAGTACGATTCGAAATCTTGCTGGCCGTTAATTGCGTGCACGTTGGAGAATACGCAGCGGCTTACCGTGATTTAGTGACGGAGGGCGTAGTCCGCCAAACGCGGCTACCAGCGTTCAAACATTTCGGCGGTCCTGCAGTAATATAACATGACAAATTGTCAGCGGGCCGTTAGTGACAGGTTTAGCAAATACGATTTTTAACAAACAAAGTGGATTTTACCGTCAGCGCTGTAAAGCACGCTGCGAGGGGGTAATTTGTTACTGCAACAAACGCAGGAGAATAGAAATTAGTTATGCAACCATAGACTTAGGCGAACTGCTAACGCAGGGCAAGCATTGTAGGAGTACTCACTTCAAAAGCTTCAATCAGGGAACTTTGGCGACAGCGAAACGAAGCGGTTGCACTCAGGTGAGCGCCTTAGCTGAATGAGCTGCCATACACACGCCCTTATATACAGGTCATGGAAGAGTCCACACCCACCAAATATCCTGGCCGGTTTTGGAAAAGAGAACAGGAAAACCAGGGCCGGAGTGGGAGGTCCATGGTAACTTGCAAGGGTTTACGATTAGTGTTATCCTGAGCACTCAGAGTATACACAGTTTCTATAAAGTGCTTCAAAAATATTTCCAGGTGGGTGCCCAAGGTCGTCGCACGTAGCCTGAACGTGCCTTAACAACTGAACAATGTATTGAGGTTAGAATAACTAACTTCTGGACTGGGCTCTCCAATTGACACGAAAACACTGTTTTCTCATTGACTTATTCACATTTATTTGCAATTCATATTTTCCATTTTCTGTACGTGAATTGAATATTTACTGTTCATAGATATTTCAACATAATAACATCTTATGTCGTGTGGTTCAAAGTTGCATTCGTCCAAAACTTTAAATTTTCCACAATACCCAATGCATTTCGGGTCCAACAAAAGCCATGACCCTTCGTCAGGGGTCTACATGAAGGAAAACAAACAGGACCAAATTAGTCACCCGACCATCTAAATAGCAGAATGAATTGCTAGTATTACCTATCTAAAACGAAAAAATGCCAAGATAGATTAAATGGTGCAATAGGCTCAACGCTGGACAAACGAGCCTAAGGAGGCTCCACCAAGGTGCACGTAGAAGTTGCTGACTGTGTCAATCTCAAACCAAAATGCCGAAGAAAGGGGTGCAAAAAGAAACCAAGAAGAATTGAAGAAAAATGTACATATTGAGAAATACATAAACTCAACACTAGAAACAAACGAGCCGGGAGAGGCTCCACCAGGGTGCAAGAGTGCCAATGTTACGCGTTAGCTCGCTGGCATGACAAGTTAATAGAACGCGACTTACATGGATGAACGCACGCTGGCGCTTCTCTCAGAGTCTGGCGGATCGGCAACTACCCAACTATCTGCGTACTGATAGGCAGAACTATGGGTCACGTGATCGCGGTTGCGGCCAATGGCGTGGCAACGCGGAGGTCACGTGAGCCGAGTACTGAGGCTTCACAACAAACAAAGCAACGTAAGCATAACATCGATGTAAAAGCCTAACATCATAACTGCATGAACATGATAAGGATAAATGCAGTGTGCGAGTTGAACGGAGAATCTGGAACGTTATACTTACGTCCATGGGGGACATGATGACATGAAAAAATATATACATAAGTGCATGATCAAATTAGATAGGCATAAAATAAAAATAGAAAGCAAAGCTGACATGCAAAATCTCAGGACAGTTCCATAAGTTCTGTGGGGAAATCAGGGTCTGAGCACAAGTCGATGAATCATAAGACCCACGCGTGTTCTATTCGATCGTTCAATCCAATGGGCTGGGCTGAATTCAATTTTTTGATCCAGAAAAATTCTGCTTTGAGTCTTTGTTTCACTGGATCCATGTCAGGGCGCTGTTGGATGACCTCAAGAACCATAAATTTCAACTGTGAGATTTGGTGATTAGATTCCTTCCAATGGCACGCTATAGCTGACTTGAGGTTGCTAAGCCTGATATTGCTTTTGTGTTCTGTGATTCGTATCTTCACTTTCCGCTCGGTTTGCCCAACATAAACTTTGCCACATGGGCATTTTATTAGATATATACAATTCATGGTATCGCAATTACCAGAGTACTCCAATTTGATGGGAAAACCTTTGGTGGGATGCATCAAAGTGTTGCCACAGGTCACATTATTGCAATGGATGCAGTTAAAACATTTAGTCATTCCTTTCCAGTTCTTTTTCTCTTTATTAGGGGTATTCAACAGTTCCTTCAGATTTTTAGATCTTTGATATGCGAATGTTACATGGTCATTGTATAAATTTTGTAGATCTGGCTCACTTTGTACCAGGTGCCAATGTTTATTGATGATTCTTTTGATTTTGGAGGAATCGGTAGAGTATTTCAATACACATACAGTTTTTTGCGTGGATGGTTTGATTTTAGGTGTCAATAACTCAATTCTCTTAATTTTGTCAACTTTAGATATTGCTTGAATGAGAATGTCATTGGGATACCCTCGTTTTTTATACTTAACTGTTTGTTGCGACAAAGCTAGTTTGGTTTGTTCTTCATCGGATGTAATTCGCTTTAGTCGAGTGTACTGAGAGAATGGCAAGTGTTTTTTTAAAGGCTCCGGATGGAAACTTTGGAAAAGTAAGCTTGAGTTTCTATCAGTGGGCTTTTGGAACACTGTGGTGGTGATTTCGTGGTTGGAGATTCTGATGAGTACGTCAAGATAAGATATTACTTCATTGGATATGGTGTAGGTGAATTTAATCCTTTCGTTTTGATCATTGAGTACCTTAATGTTGTCTTCTAGTGTTTCTCTGGAACCACACCAAATTAAGAAAATGTCATCAATGAATCTTTTAAACATGGTGAGACCTTTAGTCCAAGTGCTGTTGCTCAGTATATGATCATTTTCAAATTTCTGCATGAAAATGTTCGCGTATGAGGGGGCCCCCCCAAAGCCCATGGATGTTCCGTTAGATTGATTATAGAAGGCACCATTCCATTCAAAATAACTGTGATACAGTGCATATTGCATCAGTTCCAATATCAGGATTCTCTGATAATCTTCCAAGTCACTGTTCAATAAACTCCATTCCAGAGCTTCAATGCCCTCTTTGTGTGGGATTGAAGTGTATAATGCCACTACATCGATCGTGCATAGCCAGTATGTGTCACTGGGTGATAATTTGACACAGTTTAACATATTCAAAAACGCAGTGGTATCTTTGATATATGTGACACTTTTCTGAACCAACGGTTGTAGAAATTTGTCGACAAATTTGCCAATAGGTTCCGAAATCGACCCGCAGGCCGAGACAATGGGTCTGAAAGGAGGTCTTCTGGGATCCTTATGTATTTTAGGCAACATGTAAAGTTGCGGTCTCCTAGGAAATTTGAGGTGAAAGAAAGCATGAGTCTTCTGGCTTATCCATTTCATGTTCAAAGCGTGGTCCACAATTTTATACAGGATTTTTTGATATTCTGTTGTAGGATCAGTGGTTAGTGGTAGATAAGTGTCTACATTTTGAACATGTTCATTGACGCTAGAAATGTAGAATTTGGTATCCATAACTATGAGGGCACCGCCCTTGTCTGTTTTTTGGAACGTGAGATCTTTATCGTTGTTGAGATTTTTTAATGTGTTCCATTCTTTGGCGCTTAAGTTTGGTTTCTTGGCTTTACTGAAGGAAATTTTGGAAATTTCAGACATCACTGACCTCTCAAATGCTTCTAATGTTTTGTGAGTGGTTGGGGCACAGAAGGTGCTTGGTGGTTTAAATTCTTGATCCCACACGGGGATGGGGTCAGTTTGACTGGTGTCTTTAAAGAAATATTTCAGTTTTAAGTTCCGGAAAAACTTAAAAAGTGAAAGCTCTGTCTCTCCAATGTTCGACCTGTAGGTTGGTACAAATGTGGTTCCTTTGTTAAGTACTGCCAGCTGCATGGGGGTTAATGGTTTCTCTGAAATGTTGATCACTAAGTTATCTTCTGTACTTGGCTGCGAGTTCGCTTCGCGATTTCTTCTGCTGTTTCTTTTCCTTTTTGCCCTTCTTGTTGCGACGTGGACGGTGGGGCGTTGGCTGCTGGACTTATGTCTAAAAAAGCTGTTTGTGACACATCTGTTTGGCTGGTTGAAGCTGCTTCCACTGGTTTGGTGGTTTTCTTTAAGGGTGGTCTGTTTTGTGCAATATCTCCATCGGATACTACGCTTTCTTGAGAAGAGTTCGTAGCAGATTGTTTTTGTTGTGCTTGTGGTTGCCATTTCCTTTTGTTATAGATTTCAGCCCAAGAGTAAACCTCTTCCAATTTATAATCTAATGTATCACGACGATACTTGCGAATTTTTCTTTCGTTAACTTCTTTAGCGTACCTATCAAGTCTCAAGTTTGTTTCCTCCAATAGTTTTTCTAGGTCAGGAATGTTGTTCAATTGCTCTTTAACAATTTTGATCTCTTCTTCAATTTCTAACAACACTTTCGATAATTCTTCCACTATCAACAATATCAAGTCTAGAGAACACTTGTTCAAAATTTGGTACCACTTTTCCAAAAACTTTTTATTGTTCGAACATAACATCGGCTTGAGCGCTATCCTGAGTCCCCTGGGGATCCTTTGATTTTTGTGATAGTGTATAAGGGTGGCATTGAAGCTCTGGAATGGAGTTTATTGAACAGTGACTTGGAAGATTATCAGAGAATCCTGATATTGGAACTGATGCAATATGCACTGTATCACAGTTATTTTGAATGGAATGGTGCCTTCTATAATCAATCTAACGGAACATCCATGGGCTTTGGGGGGGCCCCCTCATACGCGAACATTTTCATGCAGAAATTTGAAAATGATCATATACTGAGCAACAGCACTTGGACTAAAGGTCTCACCATGTTTAAAAGATTCATTGATGACATTTTCTTAATTTGGTGTGGTTCCAGAGAAACACTAGAAGACAACATTAAGGTACTCAATGATCAAAACGAAAGGATTAAATTCACCTACACCATATCCAATGAAGTAATATCTTATCTTGACGTACTCATCAGAATCTCCAACCACGAAATCACCACCACAGTGTTCCAAAAGCCCACTGATAGAAACTCAAGCTTACTTTTCCAAAGTTTCCATCCGGAGCCTTTAAAAAAACACTTGCCATTCTCTCAGTACACTCGACTAAAGCGAATTACATCCGATGAAGAACAAACCAAACTAGCTTTGTCGCAACAAACAGTTAAGTATAAAAAACGAGGGTATCCCAATGACATTCTCATTCAAGCAATATCTAAAGTTGACAAAATTAAGAGAATTGAGTTATTGACACCTAAAATCAAACCATCCACGCAAAAAACTGTATGTGTATTGAAATACTCTACCGATTCCTCCAAAATCAAAAGAATCATCAATAAACATTGGCACCTGGTACAAAGTGAGCCAGATCTACAAAATTTATACAATGACCATGTAACATTCGCATATCAAAGATCTAAAAATCTGAAGGAACTGTTGAATACCCCTAATAAAGAGAAAAAGAACTGGAAAGGAATGACTAAATGTTTTAACTGCATCCATTGCAATAATGTGACCTGTGGCAACACTTTGATGCATCCCACCAAAGGTTTTCCCATCAAATTGGAGTACTCTGGTAATTGCGATACCATGAATTGTATATATCTAATAAAATGCCCATGTGGCAAAGTTTATGTTGGGCAAACCGAGCGGAAAGTGAAGATACGAATCACAGAACACAAAAGCAATATCAGGCTTAGCAACCTCAAGTCAGCTATAGCGTGCCATTGGAAGGAATCTAATCACCAAATCTCACAGTTGAAATTTATGGTTCTTGAGGTCATCCAACAGCGCCCTGACATGGATCCAGTGAAACAAAGACTCAAAGCAGAATTTTTCTGGATCAAAAAATTGAATTCAGCCCAGCCCATTGGATTGAACGATCGAATAGAACACGCGTGGGTCTTATGATTCATCGACTTGTGCTCAGACCCTGATTTCCCCACAGAACTTATGGAACTGTCCTGAGATTTTGCATGTCAGCTTTGCTTTCTATTTTTATTTTATGCCTATCTAATTTGATCATGCACTTATGTATATATTTTTTCATGTCATCATGTCCCCCATGGACGTAAGTATAACGTTCCAGATTCTCCGTTCAACTCGCACACTGCATTTATCCTTATCATGTTCATGCAGTTATGATGTTAGGCTTTTACATCGATGTTATGCTTACGTTGCTTTGTTTGTTGTGAAGCCTCAGTACTCGGCTCACGTGACCTCCGCGTTGCCACGCCATTGGCCGCAACCGCGATCACGTGACCCATAGTTCTGCCTATCAGTACGCAGATAGTTGGGTAGTTGCCGATCCGCCAGACTCTGAGAGAAGCGCCAGCGTGCGTTCATCCATGTAAGTCGCGTTCTATTAACTTGTCATGCCAGCGAGCTAACGCGTAACATTGGCACTCTTGCACCCTGGTGGAGCCTCTCCCGGCTCGTTTGTTTCTAGTGTTGAGTTTATGTATTTCTCAATATGTACATTTTTCTTCAATTCTTCTTGGTTTCTTTTTGCACCCCTTTCTTCGGCATTTTGGTTTGAGATTGACACAGTCAGCAACTTCTACGTGCACCTTGGTGGAGCCTCCTTAGGCTCGTTTGTCCAGCGTTGAGCCTATTGCACCATTTAATCTATCTTGGCATTTTTTCGTTTTAGATAGGTAATACTAGCAATTCATTCCGCTATTTAGATGGTCGGGTGACTAATTTGGTCCTGTTTGTTTTCCTTCATGTAGACCCCTGACGAAGGGTCATGGCTTTTGTTGGACCCGAAATGCATTGGGTATTGTGGAAAATTTAAAGTTTTGGACGAATGCAACTTTGAACCACACGACATAAGATGTTATTATGTTGAAATATCTATGAACAGTAAATATTCAATTCACGTACAGAAAATGGAAAATATGAATTGCAAATAAATGTGAATAAGTCAATGAGAAAACAGTGTTTTCGTGTCAATTGGAGAGCCCAGTCCAGAAGTTAGTTATTCTAACCTCAATACATTGTTCAGTTGTTAAGGCACGTTCAGGCTACGTGCGACGACCTTGGGCACCCACCTGGAAATATTTTTGAAGCACTTTATAGAAACTGTGTATACTCTGAGTGCTCAGGATAACACTAATCGTTTACCACAGGAATTCAGCCTTTCACAATCCTTGAGCACCACCGTCAAACATGCAAATGGACGATATAGCACTCTCTACTACAAATAGAGCTGAAACTTTAGTTTACTCAGCAGAAGCTGCCAATGAAATTTACGGACTCATCCAGGAGACCAGACGCATCACCCCTCAAAAAACAACCACTGCGCAAATTCTCAGGCAATTCGAGTACATAAGTAAAAAAGAGATAAATCAACGGTTGCACGCAACCACCCTTATACACTATCACAAAAATCAAAGGATCCCCAGGGGACTCAGGATAGCGCTCAAGCCGATGTTATGTTCGAACAATAAAAAGTTTTTGGAAAAGTGGTACCAAATTTTGAACAAGTGTTCTCTAGACTTGATATTGTTGATAGTGGAAGAATTATCGAAAGTGTTGTTAGAAATTGAAGAAGAGATCAAAATTGTTAAAGAGCAATTGAACAACATTCCTGACCTAGAAAAACTATTGGAGGAAACAAACTTGAGACTTGATAGGTACGCTAAAGAAGTTAACGAAAGAAAAATTCGCAAGTATCGTCGTGATACATTAGATTATAAATTGGAAGAGGTTTACTCTTGGGCTGAAATCTATAACAAAAGGAAATGGCAACCACAAGCACAACAAAAACAATCTGCTACGAACTCTTCTCAAGAAAGCGTAGTATCCGATGGAGATATTGCACAAAACAGACCACCCTTAAAGAAAACCACCAAACCAGTGGAAGCAGCTTCAACCAGCCAAACAGATGTGTCACAAACAGCTTTTTTAGACATAAGTCCAGCAGCCAACGCCCCACCGTCCACGTCGCAACAAGAAGGGCAAAAAGGAAAAGAAACAGCAGAAGAAATCGCGAAGCGAACTCGCAGCCAAGTACAGAAGATAACTTAGTGATCAACATTTCAGAGAAACCATTAACCCCCATGCAGCTGGCAGTACTTAACAAAGGAACCACATTTGTACCAACCTACAGGTCGAACATTGGAGAGACAGAGCTTTCACTTTTTAAGTTTTTCCGGAACTTAAAACTGAAATATTTCTTTAAAGACACCAGTCAAACTGACCCCATCCCCGTGTGGGATCAAGAATTTAAACCACCAAGCACCTTCTGTGCCCCAACCACTCACAAAACATTAGAAGCATTTGAGAGGTCAGTGATGTCTGAAATTTCCAAAATTTCCTTCAGTAAAGCCAAGAAACCAAACTTAAGCGCCAAAGAATGGAACACATTAAAAAATCTCAACAACGATAAAGATCTCACGTTCCAAAAAGCAGACAAGGGCGGTGCCCTCATAGTTATGGATACCAAATTCTACATTTCTAGCGTCAATGAACATGTTCAAAATGTAGACACTTATCTACCACTAACCACTGATCCTACAACAGAATATCAAAAAATCCTGTATAAAATTGTGGACCACGCTTTGAACATGAAATGGATAAGCCAGAAGACTCATGCTTTCTTTCACCTCAAATTTCCTAGGAGACCGCAACTTTACATGTTGCCTAAAATACATAAGGATCCCAGAAGACCTCCTTTCAGACCCATTGTCTCGGCCTGCGGGTCGATTTCGGAACCTATTGGCAAATTTGTCGACAAATTTCTACAACCGTTGGTTCAGAAAAGTGTCACATATATCAAAGATACCACTGCGTTTTTGAATATGTTAAACTGTGTCAAATTATCACCCAGTGACACATACTGGCTATGCACGATCGATGTAGTGGCATTATACACTTCAATCCCACACAAAGAGGGCATTGAAGCTCTGGAATGGAGTTTATTGAACAGTGACTTGGAAGATTATCAGAGAATCCTGATATTGGAACTGATGCAATATGCACTGTATCACAGTTATTTTGAATGGAATGGTGCCTTCTATAATCAATCTAACGGAACATCCATGGGCTTTGGGGGGGCCCCCTCATACGCGAACATTTTCATGCAGAAATTTGAAAATGATCATATACTGAGCAACAGCACTTGGACTAAAGGTCTCACCATGTTTAAAAGATTCATTGATGACATTTTCTTAATTTGGTGTGGTTCCAGAGAAACACTAGAAGACAACATTAAGGTACTCAATGATCAAAACGAAAGGATTAAATTCACCTACACCATATCCAATGAAGTAATATCTTATCTTGACGTACTCATCAGAATCTCCAACCACGAAATCACCACCACAGTGTTCCAAAAGCCCACTGATAGAAACTCAAGCTTACTTTTCCAAAGTTTCCATCCGGAGCCTTTAAAAAAACACTTGCCATTCTCTCAGTACACTCGACTAAAGCGAATTACATCCGATGAAGAACAAACCAAACTAGCTTTGTCGCAACAAACAGTTAAGTATAAAAAACGAGGGTATCCCAATGACATTCTCATTCAAGCAATATCTAAAGTTGACAAAATTAAGAGAATTGAGTTATTGACACCTAAAATCAAACCATCCACGCAAAAAACTGTATGTGTATTGAAATACTCTACCGATTCCTCCAAAATCAAAAGAATCATCAATAAACATTGGCACCTGGTACAAAGTGAGCCAGATCTACAAAATTTATACAATGACCATGTAACATTCGCATATCAAAGATCTAAAAATCTGAAGGAACTGTTGAATACCCCTAATAAAGAGAAAAAGAACTGGAAAGGAATGACTAAATGTTTTAACTGCATCCATTGCAATAATGTGACCTGTGGCAACACTTTGATGCATCCCACCAAAGGTTTTCCCATCAAATTGGAGTACTCTGGTAATTGCGATACCATGAATTGTATATATCTAATAAAATGCCCATGTGGCAAAGTTTATGTTGGGCAAACCGAGCGGAAAGTGAAGATACGAATCACAGAACACAAAAGCAATATCAGGCTTAGCAACCTCAAGTCAGCTATAGCGTGCCATTGGAAGGAATCTAATCACCAAATCTCACAGTTGAAATTTATGGTTCTTGAGGTCATCCAACAGCGCCCTGACATGGATCCAGTGAAACAAAGACTCAAAGCAGAATTTTTCTGGATCAAAAAATTGAATTCAGCCCAGCCCATTGGATTGAACGATCGAATAGAACACGCGTGGGTCTTATGATTCATCGACTTGTGCTCAGACCCTGATTTCCCCACAGAACTTATGGAACTGTCCTGAGATTTTGCATGTCAGCTTTGCTTTCTATTTTTATTTTATGCCTATCTAATTTGATCATGCACTTATGTATATATTTTTTCATGTCATCATGTCCCCCATGGACGTAAGTATAACGTTCCAGATTCTCCGTTCAACTCGCACACTGCATTTATCCTTATCATGTTCATGCAGTTATGATGTTAGGCTTTTACATCGATGTTATGCTTACGTTGCTTTGTTTGTTGTGAAGCCTCAGTACTCGGCTCACGTGACCTCCGCGTTGCCACGCCATTGGCCGCAACCGCGATCACGTGACCCATAGTTCTGCCTATCAGTACGCAGATAGTTGGGTAGTTGCCGATCCGCCAGACTCTGAGAGAAGCGCCAGCGTGCGTTCATCCATGTAAGTCGCGTTCTATTAACTTGTCATGCCAGCGAGCTAACGCGTAACATTGGCACTCTTGCACCCTGGTGGAGCCTCTCCCGGCTCGTTTGTTTCTAGTGTTGAGTTTATGTATTTCTCAATATGTACATTTTTCTTCAATTCTTCTTGGTTTCTTTTTGCACCCCTTTCTTCGGCATTTTGGTTTGAGATTGACACAGTCAGCAACTTCTACGTGCACCTTGGTGGAGCCTCCTTAGGCTCGTTTGTCCAGCGTTGAGCCTATTGCACCATTTAATCTATCTTGGCATTTTTTCGTTTTAGATAGGTAATACTAGCAATTCATTCCGCTATTTAGATGGTCGGGTGACTAATTTGGTCCTGTTTGTTTTCCTTCATGTAGACCCCTGACGAAGGGTCATGGCTTTTGTTGGACCCGAAATGCATTGGGTATTGTGGAAAATTTAAAGTTTTGGACGAATGCAACTTTGAACCACACGACATAAGATGTTATTATGTTGAAATATCTATGAACAGTAAATATTCAATTCACGTACAGAAAATGGAAAATATGAATTGCAAATAAATGTGAATAAGTCAATGAGAAAACAGTGTTTTCGTGTCAATTGGAGAGCCCAGTCCAGAAGTTAGTTATTCTAACCTCAATACATTGTTAACTTGCAAGGGTTTATCATATGCCCGGATTCAGCAGGCATAGAGGGTCAGGAAGAGAATGATTATAACTTGAATATCTCACTTAGTTCATTCAAGCCTGACACCGCAGTGTCGAATTTCACTATTAAAAGAGCTTCTCGTTTTGACAAGGCTAAGTTCTGATCGCCACCTCGTGGATTTTTTTCCACTTTAGAAATTACAGTCCATTTCAGGTCACTTACAGAGTGTTGCATCCGCGTCCAGTGGAGCACCAAAGGGGCATTTTCAACCTTCCTTTTAATTCTCGATTTATGCTGAGAGATCCGTTGCCGGATTTCTTGATTGGTTTTACCTATATACAATAGGTGACAAGGGCATATGATACCGTAGACAACGAACTTGCTTTTGCAGTTGCTGAACGATTCATGTTTCCAGAAAATTCCGTTATGCTGAAACAGTGAGCCCTCAATCGAGGATTCACAACAGAGGCATGTGCCACATTTGTGATGTCCAAGGATGGGGGGCATCCCCATCATTTGGCGCAACGTAGCAGGTTTAGATGTAGGCATGACAGCCCGAACTAAGTAGTTCGCAATGTTGTTTTCCTTTTTGAAGGCAAATAAGGGGATATCTGTTAGGCTATTATCCAAATCTTTCACTAGATGCCAGTTCTGTTTTATGACTTTCTTCAGATGGTTGGCATTGGGGCAATATGTCGTAACACAAACCTGTCTTTTTAATTCAGGTTTAATCTTACGTTCTAGGGTGGTCTCACGTGGTGTCCATTGTGCTCTCCTCATACAGCTCTTCACGAGTTTCTTCGGATAACCTCTCTCGCACAATTTGGACGTCAATTTGGCTGAATGATTTTGAAAGTCCTCTTTAAATGTGCAGTTCCTACGGACTCGCAGGAACTGCCCATATGGGAGGTTCTCTTTGAGGTTCCTAGGGTGGTTGCTTGAAAACATGAGCGACTTGTTTCTATCAGTCGGCTTGCTGTATAGGGTCGTTGCCAATTTCCCCTCAGAAGGGAAGACTTCCACGTCCAGAAACGCAATCTTTGTGGTTGAGCTGGAAATGCTGAACTTTATGTCAGCAGTTCTATCATTCAACCATTGATAGAACTGATCAAGGGTGTTACTATCACCCGTCCACGTCATAAAAACATCATCAATAAACCGGAGCCATGCTCCGATGTATTGAATGAAAGGGTTGTTATGATAGATGTACGCCTCTTCATACATTGCCATAAATAGTACCGCCAATTCAGGCGCAAAGGGGCAGCCCATGGCTACTCCTTTGGTCTGATAGTAGTAATCTCCATTAAAGCAGAAATAGTTCTTCTTTAAGGCGAATGCTGCTAAGTCAACAATTTGGTGGGCACCTGCATGGGTCTTGGTCGGGAAAAGTTGATTTTGAAGCTCAGAGGTTGGGTCTTTATTTATTTTACGGTAACAGCTGCTGTCAGCCAGCTGTCTCATGACTTCGGTAGTATAGTCATTTAAAGAGGACTTTCAAAATCATTCAGCCAAATTGACGTCCAAATTGTGCGAGAGAGGTTATCCGAAGAAACTCGTGAAGAGCTGTATGAGGAGAGCACAATGGACACCACGTGAGACCACCCTAGAACGTAAGATTAAACCTGAATTAAAAAGACAGGTTTGTGTTACGACATATTGCCCCAATGCCAACCATCTGAAGAAAGTCATAAAACAGAACTGGCATCTAGTGAAAGATTTGGATAATAGCCTAACAGATATCCCCTTATTTGCCTTCAAAAAGGAAAACAACATTGCGAACTACTTAGTTCGGGCTGCCATGCCTACATCTAAACCTGCTACGTTGCGCCAAATGATGGGGATGCCCCCCATCCTTGGACATCACAAATGTGGCACATGCCTCTGTTGTGAATCCTCGATTGAGGGCTCACTGTTTCAGCATAACGGAATTTTCTGGAAACATGAATCGTTCAGCAACTGCAAAAGCAAGTTCGTTGTCTACGGTATCATATGCCCTTGTCACCTATTGTATATAGGTAAAACCAATCAAGAAATCCGGCAACGGATCTCTCAGCATAAATCGAGAATTAAAAGGAAGGTTGAAAATGCCCCTTTGGTGCTCCACTGGACGCGGATGCAACACTCTGTAAGTGACCTGAAATGGACTGTAATTTCTAAAGTGGAAAAAAATCCACGAGGTGGCGATCAGAACTTAGCCTTGTCAAAACGAGAAGCTCTTTTAATAGTGAAATTCGACACTGCGGTGTCAGGCTTGAATGAACTAAGTGAGATATTCAAGTTATAATCATTCTCTTCCTGACCCTCTATGCCTGCTGAATCCGGGCATATGATAAACCCTTGCAAGTTACCATGGACCTCCCACTCCGGCCCTGGTTTTCCTGTTCTCTTTTCCAAAACCGGCCAGGATATTTGGTGGGTGTGGACTCTTCCATGACCTGTATATAAGGGCGTGTGTATGGCAGCTCATTCAGCTAAGGCGCTCACCTGAGTGCAACCGCTTCGTTTCGCTGTCGCCAAAGTTCCCTGATTGAAGCTTTTGAAGTGAGTACTCCTACAATGCTTGCCCTGCGTTAGCAGTTCGCCTAAGTCTATGGTTGCATAACTAATTTCTATTCTCCTGCGTTTGTTGCAGTAACGAATTACCCCCTCGCAGCGTGCTTTACAGCGCTGACGGTAAAATCCACTTTGTTTGTTAAAAATCGTATTTGCTAAACCTGTCACTAACGGCCCGCTGACAATTTGTCATGTTATATTACTGCAGGACCGCCGAATTGTTTGAACGCTGGTAGCCGCGTTTGGCGGACTACGCCCTCCGTCACTAAATCACGGTAAGCCGCTGCGTATTCTCCAATGTGCACGCAATTAACGGCCAGCAAGATTTCGAATCGTACTGACATGGGCCTTGTTGGCTTTTTTGTAGGTACTTCAAAGTCTAGTGTCGGTTACATCATATTGCCACACTACGTGTTTACCTCTGTTGGTAAGATATTCAAGCAGTTTGTTATCACGCTAAAAGTTTGAGGCAACCCCTTACAACTGAAAATCGTGCTTACTCTTGTTTTGTAGGGCACGAAATTAATCTACTTCCACTCTAATGGCGACAGCGACCTAAAAGATAGAGGCTCTAGAATATTTGGTAAGGCCGTTTGCTGCCGTTCCATTTCTTTCTCGTGCAGTAGCTGCAAGAAATCTGCCCTAATGCCTTGCATGTCCACAACTTTTCAGGTATCATCATTGCCCCCCCAAGCGATCACCGCCTCTGGTACAGCATCGTCTGTGTTTATCTCAGCAGGTAACATTAAAAGTTCTTGTCCCAGTTCTCTCAGTCACCTTGATCCAAGTCCTGTATGTAATTTAGGTCTGCTTTGGTCATTTTCAGGTACAAAATCATCCCCCAGCCTTGATGCTGTGGAAAGTTATATTTGGATGTACTTGCACCTCTTCTTGGTAAGCTGTGTAGGAGGGGGTGTTAACTGAGTCTAGATTCTGATGTTGATCAGTCAAATGCAAATTTGGTAAAACCACTTTTTTCTCACTATTTTTCTTTTCTTTCTTTAGAATCAAAGGCCCTGATGAGAATCCTCTTAGACCAGCAGGATTCGAAACGCGTAGGCCCATCACCACTCTCAAGTCTGCGTGGGTGATAAGTTCATCTGAATTGCTCCGTTGCTTATCAGCCGTTGTACATTACCGTGTTCATTTTTTCACTTTACTTCACCAAAAAAACTGTGATTATTCAAATTTTGATTAGGAATGTACATTTTATGTAAATAATTTTTCAGTTAAACTTTTCGAAATATTTTGCAGACTGTGGCCTTTTCCAGCATCTTTGTGTTCACTGTAAATATCGTTCACTGTAAATACATCACCTCTTATTCTCCCCATTGTCCCTGAATGGTTGATTGTTGTATGCTTGTGATATGTCTGACATAATGAAAGATTTTTTCTTCCCTGATTTTTTCTTCCCTTATTTTTGTACCTAGCATGTAATATTGTTTACTTTTGAACCAATTCGTTTTTGATAACATTGAGCAAATAATAAAAGCTACTAAGCAGCTCCAAGCCTTGAATCTTACTTCAGGTTTAGTGTTTTAATAAGTATTCATGTGTATCAGTACTGGCATCCTCATTTTGTTGTTCGTAATGATAGATGCTGACATCTTACATTGTGTAAATGTTCTTTTGCCCTTCTTCATTCCTGCAGCTCAAGGTACACCAACGTAAGGCCGTGTGGTGGGGCCATTGCAGCAAAGGTGCGAGCCCTGGGGGTATCAAACAGACGACACACACACTGTCACAAGAGGTGGGACGACATCAGCCGACTGGCTAAGCAAGTGGCAGAGATGACCTTGGGTATGGTACCACGCACAGGGCGTTTGGAACGTCGCACCATGACTCCGCTGATGGGACGCATACTGGCAGTGACCAATCCAGACCTGGATGCACGTCTGAAGGGGCATCAGCAGCAAGACAGAGATGGTGAGTATCTGGGGAGGGAGAGTTTTTCTGGGAGTGGATGCATGTGTACAGGGCCGGTGCCAGCGTTGACACATGTGATGTGCGTGTGTTGCCATGCTGTGTCATGTGATGTGAGTGGCGACTGTGATGTGTGCCTGTATGAGGCATTGGGCCACCATGGCCTTACTGTTCTGCCCATGCATGCAGTTCTCAGTCCTTGACAGATTTTTTGTGTCCACATGGTCTCTCTGCTCTGTGATGGTGTGGGGAGTCCATATTGTGCCGAACTGCAGTGTCCATTTGATGAGTGTAACACCATGTATGTCTACTTTGCATGCATCCATGATGTTTGAGGCCCACACATCCGACGATAATGTGTAGCCTGATTGCCACATGGTGTTTGCTATGGCCTAGTTGGCATTGTGGCATGTGTAGTCAATACAGGTGTGTGTGGTCCCCTCTGGTTCCCTGTAGGGGTGTAAGTGGTGATGTGTGTTGTGGCTACATCATGTCCATGGGGCTGATCAATGTGGGCTGGGGGAAGACCATCCATGGGCAGGATGTGGTGCTGTGTGGCATCGACATGCCTCACTCCTGGAAGTTTGTCTGCATGACAGGCACTGTTCTGGTCTATATCATGTGTAGATGCACAGTGTTTGCAGGGTGTGGTGGTTATCATGTAGCTCTAGGCCTCTACTGTGCTGAATTGATCTGCAATGGTGTGTACAGATGATGACACTTACACGAACCTGTTTCTCTCACTAATGCAGATTCGCAAGACACCACAGCGGTACATGATCCTGAAACAATTGGTGGCGAGACCAGCACGACAGCGGCAGCGGAGGCAAGTGAGACTGAGCCAAGTGATACTGAGAACACCAGTGCTCCTGAGGGTGACAGGAGTATGCATGAGGAATCTGTAGCTGAGATACAAAGTACCACTTCATCTGATGCCGGCGGGGATGCATCCCTGTTTTCAGGCACAGGGGATGTGGAGTGTGCTCCAGCATCTGACACCCAGCGGCCAGTGCCCAGCCTCCCATCCACTTCCTCTGGTGCTGCCCATATCCGTGTTACTAAGAGGGGACATGTGACATTCACACATGGCACCGCTGCCCCTGCACCTGTCCCCCCTGCTGCCCTCAGTGCAGAGTGCGTAGAGCTCCTGCGGCAACTTTGCGTGGGCCAGACCGCCCTGCTCAATGCCTTCAGTGCCCACGAGAACAAATTAGGCCAGGTTCTGGCATTCATGGAGGGCATACACTCTGACGTGGGTGGGCTACACCGCACAGTCCAGTCATTGTCAGCCACAGTCACAACAGCCCTCCAACAGGCACATGGTCCCATTGCAGCTCAGGTGCCAGTGACGACCACCCATTCAGTGGCCACATCAGATGACAGTGTCCACTTGGGACCTACGTCTACTAAACGGTACAACACTAGGAGCACAGGTCAGACACAAAGCAAACAATCCAGTCCACAGACTCCATCCCCAAAGAAGAGCAGGGCCCCCCCAATATGCACGGACAAGGTGAAGTCACAGAAGAGTAAGGCCACAAGATCATTGTGCCAAACAGCAGGCTCACATGCTGCAGAGGCATCTCCAGAATATGACTCACCTATGCCCACAGAGGATGTGTGGCATGTCATGGCTACACCTGGGGAGAGCACAGGGACACCCCCACCCACCACATCGACACCAAAACAAAGTACATCGAGGCGGGTGGAGGAGGGCCCTATTGGGACCAGCCCAATCATTGAGGCAGAGGAGAGCCCTGTTGTGACCAGCCCAATGGTTAAGGCAGGGGAGCCCAGTGTTGTGACCAGCCCTGGCAAGGAGGGACAGGAGGGCACTGTGGACACCACCCTGGGGGAAGTGGTAAGGTGGTCACTGTGAGGGGTACACCTTCCGGAGAGGGTAAGGTGGTCCGGAGGCATAGCCGGCCAAAGCGTTCTGCAGGATCAAGCACATCACCTGAGGGAGTGCCAGTGTCTGCCCCTGATGTGGGACAGTTGGTGTGTATGCCTATTTTGCCATCTCCACTTCCCATCAACCCCAAGACAGGCAAGCCATTTCATGTACCAAAAAACTGGAAGGGCACCCCTCCAACCTCTCCCACCCACACTGTGTCAAGGGTGTGCATGACTCCACCTCCATGTGCCACGGTGCCACCTGGTCCACACAGCCCTCCACCTTGCAGGCCCTCTGTTATTGCCATATCACATGGCCCTCTGTCACACCAGTCAAGTAGACCTGCTGTCCATGACACGCAGCCAGGTCCCAGTCCGCATGACAGCCAGGAGTGAGTTGTCAACCCCCTCATACGCTTGTGCCACACACAGGTGTTCTAGTCAGGACCATTGTTTGCAACCTGGGTGTGTTGCTAACCCTGTTGCTCTGATGTGCTGTGCTCTCCCCTGCCAAGGACTCTGGGCCTGCTGCTCTGATGTGCTGTGCTCTCCCCTGCCAATGACTCTGGGCCTGTTGCTCTGATGTGCTGTGCTCTCCCCTGCCAAGGACTCTGGGCCTGTTGCTCTGATGTGCTGTACTCTCCCCTGCCAAGGACTCTGGGCCTGTTGATCTGATGTGCTGTGCTCTCCCCTGTGCAGCCTCTCATGTACTTGCTGTCTCCCCTGCCATGGACTCTGCCCTTCCTGTTTATGTATGACCTCTGCATAGTCTCTGCCATTTGTACATGATTGTGTGGCTTGCTGTTGTCTACTAATGTTGTATTGCTACATCTGTGCAATATATGAATAACTACAGAAACTTCTGGTGTGTGTTTTCTCAGTCTCCTTGCTGATTGAAATCCTTTTCTTGTTTGCATTTGCTTGACTGTGTACCATGCTCTATTTTTCAGTTCACCATTGCTAGGCTCTTTGTGGCCATTTTATTTTTAGTCAGGGGTGACGGGTCTTCAGTCCATTCTGGCCCAGCTGATGTTGTAGTCTGTAATGGCTATTTCACAGACAATGCTATTTTCCTGTTGGTGATTTACTATTGCTGCATACACTGTTCACAGGTCACCTTGGGAGGACACTGGCAGCACAGGGTGTGCAGCTGTTCAGTGGTTTTGTAGCTGTCTGTGATGTCATGGGGTATGTGTGTGTTTTCCTTTCTGTGTGCCCAGGCGTGTATGTGTCATCTTGTGTTGGCCCTTAGTCCAGGTGGCATGGCGTACATGGCATGTGTGGTGTTGGGTGTGGCAGAGGTGTGCAGTGTGAAGAGTGTTAGTTTGTGGTGTATGTATGTGTGCCCCTGTATGGTGTGAGACTCACATGTGTGAGCCAGGAGTTGTATGCCTGGTTTTTGTTTTGTCTTGCCCTGTGTGGATGATTGTATGCAATGGTGTGGGCTATGGGGAGTGCACTGTTGTTGTGTGTTAATTCTCAGCCACTCCTGCAGTGCCTGTGTCCCTGGTTGTGTGTTGCAGTGTGTGTGTATTGTGCTTGTTGTAACTGTGCTTGTTGGTGTGCATGGGGGTGCACGGGATTAGTACCTGGCCTGTGGCTAGCTCGGGTGGTGTGCAGTGTGGTTTGGGGTGGTGTGTTCCTGTGATGTTGGTGCCCTGCCCATGCCTTGGTGTGGCCCTGCCTTCTGCATTGTGCGCATGTGTTGACCGCGGCGGTGACGTGACCGTGACCGGGGTGTTGCTGCTGGTTGGCGGACATTCTGTGTTCCGGATGGTGTGGAGTGCCTTGTAGTGAGGTGGGTGATGTGTGGGTGCCCATGTGGATGTGTTGTGTCCCCTAGCAGGATGCCAGTGTGGTGCTGGGGCCCTGTGTCGGCCTGTGTGTTGTGCGGTGCATATGTGTAGTGGCGTACCTGCGGCGGCGTCCGCGGCGGCCCATCTGGCGATAGTGTTGCAGCAGGTACATGACCGGATGCATGTGGAGGGCTGGGTCCATGGGGTTCATGTTGGGTCTCGGCGTTCGTGCTCCGCTGTCGACTTTCCGCCTACTTCAGCTGTGCGGTGTCTCCACTGAGGTGCGTCTGCTTGTTTGGCCCATCCTAATTTGTCGGACGGGGCGGAAGTCATCGGGCACGGCCGAGGGTTTCGATTGGCTCCCGCCGCCGCGGTGGCGGGCGCACTTTGATGGCGGTGCGCGGCGCTCCGCGGCGGGCGGGAAATGACCTGTGTTTACCTATCCTAATGTTGCGGACGTGAGTTCTGCAGCTCGCGGGCGGAAAAAGCTGTTTTTCCGCCCCGCCACCACCACAGTGGTGCCACCGCCCGCCATCCTAATGGGCCCCTAAGATTCTAATGTGCACTGAGAAAATTTAATGTAGCAGCACAATAAAAGCGTGCTTGGTTTAGCAGAAATAGAAGAATATAAACGCAATACGATGTAAATGTTTTTAAGTAAGTTACTGATGAAAATGTTCTTGCTCACAAAATTATGCCATTTTTAAATGAAGAGACTTAGCATTTCTATTGCTTTCATTGCAATGCATCACGAAGAAAAATGTGGTGCAAAACTAATATGCCAAATGTTACATAAATGATATTTACAGTATTAATACTTGACATTAGTAGGATCATGAATAGATAAAACGATTTTAGTAAAATGATTTTTAAGTATAATTTGCATGTATGTACTTTGAAAATCATATAAGTAGACCGTATTCAGCTTTAGCCGTTGTAATCCAACAATCACTGACAGTATAAACATTATTTGTTTTTTTATGAAATGCTTGATTTATTTCATTATGTTTGGATTTAATTATGAGTTTAATTTACTAAATATGAAATGCTTACTAAAAGCATTTAATATGCTTTCTTTTCTAAACTGCATTATTTCATAACTTGGTACAATGCACTTTGGACACGAATCCTCAAATGTTACTTTTCCTGTTCTGTTTCTGCAACATTGCCATATGAATAGATCATTTTGCTAGTGTTCATGTGAAGTGAGTTGGTGAAAACCTAAACTTAGGACTGTGCTCATGAAGAGAAAATAAGTATGTAGCTTTTTGTCAACTAACCTGTGAGGACAGAAAGGATAGTCGTTTCTCTAGACCAGCATGGGAAAGTATGCTGGAGAATCAAAATTGTTCTTGATGAACGGAAGAATGACCACATGATGATCAGAACCTTGTCAGATATGATCAACTACAACATTTACTCCACGAAGAAGGGGCTGGAAATGCTGTAATTGAGAAGGCTTTTAATGTTTTGTACTGTTTCTACAGTGGCTGCTGATTGATTTGGAATCCTTCTTTGCTGACAAGACTAATTATCTTTTCACATCCATGCCTTTTTCTCTTTCCTATTAACTTGCCTGCTGAACTCTTTTGGATTGTTAGGTGAAAAACCAGATCTGAACTTTTATGATTTTGCTCTATTACCCTTTGTCCATGCCCATGGACATTTCCCTAGTGGGCTTTAACTTGATCGCTTTGTCCCTTGCTAAGTGAACTCTTTGGAACCATCCTTCTGCTGTCATTGGTAGTGGTAATCTGTAAGATTAACCATCGTCTTTATGAATAGAATACTTTCAATAAATGTGTGGTATTATACTACGTGCTGTAAGATTCTTAACTGAGATACTTAAAATGTTGCTGATATGGATTGATTTTGGATTTTTAATACAATAACTTAATTATCTTAAATTGCCTGACTCTGTTATTGTGTCTTAATGTTCCTTCCTTATATTGATTGTAAATGCGTGACAGGGAGAGTCATAAATGATTTTCAGAGTTTCAAGTGCTGCTGCGTTCATTCTGTGTTTGCTAATGTAGTACCCCTAGGGCCCAATTACTAGTCTGGTAGTGTGGGGACTGCTAGACAGACTCGAGGTGGTGCGGCAGTTGTCCGACCACCCAATTACAACTCGGGCAGTTGGACCACCCTAGAACCACCAGCTCCCCCGGGGACCTGTCAATACCCGGCGTAGCAGCGGTGGTCAGAGGCCTCAATATGCTTGGCGGAACTGCCACAGTCCCTCCAAGCATTTTTATAGTTTCCTCTCAGTCAGGTATTTCATGGCGGTTTCACCTGGCAGTGAGGAAACAAAAGGGGACCCCAAGGGCCCCCTTGTGCCTCCAACATATGCGGATGCCTACAGGGGCCATAACATGTTCCCCCTGTGTACATGATAAATAGGTTCCTGCACAGCATGGACTTTCCAGTCCATGCTGTGCAGGAACCTTGTGAGGCACTCTCTTTGCTTCGCCGGGAGCAACGCTTACTTTTAATCCCCCCTGACCTTGGTCTTCGCTCGCTCGCTGTGCCCCTCAGCTGCGCTTTGGACTTCCTGCGCACGGCAGCACTTTTTACCTGCCTCCATCTTCTCCCGTCTGCACGCCACCCAGAGCGCCTCCCGCTGATCGTCTCCTCCTGAGACGGGCGAGATCTCCATCTTGGGCGGCTCTGGGTCAGCGGTGCAGCGTTTGGGCCCCTCCCCCACAGACCAGTACTTCAGGCGCACTGTGGACATCGCGCCGACCATTCAGTCTACAGAACTCCCGAGGCTTCGCCGGGAGCAACGCTTACTTTTAATCCCCCCTGACCTTGGTCTTCGCTCGCTCGCTGTGCCCCTCAGCTGCGCTTTGGACTTCCTGCGCACGGCAGCACTTTTTACCTGCCTCCATCTTCTCCCGTCTGCACGCCACCCAGAGCGCCTCCCGCTGATCGTCTCCTCCTGAGACGGGCGAGATCTCCATCTTGGGCGGCTCTGGGTCAGCGGTGCAGCGTTTGGGCCCCTCCCCCCCAGACCAGTACTTCAGGCGCACTGTGGACATCGCGCCGACCATTCAGTCTACAGAACTCCCGAGGCTTCGCCGGGAGCAACGCTTACTTTTAATCCCCCCTGACCTTGGTCTTCGCTCGCTCGCTGTGCCCCTCAGCTGCGCTTTGGACTTCCTGCGCACGGCAGCACTTTTTACCTGCCTCCATCTTCTCCCGTCTGCACGCCACCCAGAGCGCCTCCCGCTGATCGTCTCCTCCTGAGACGGGCGAGATCTCCATCTTGGGCGGCTCTGGGTCAGCGGTGCAGCGTTTGGGCCCCTCCCCCCCAGACCAGTACTTCAGGCGCACTGTGGACATCGCGCCGACCATTCAGTCTACAGAACTCCCGAGGCTTCGCCGGGAGCAACGCTTACTTTTAATCCCCCCTGACCTTGGTCTTCGCTCGCTCGCTGTGCCCCTCAGCTGCGCTTTGGACTTCCTGCGCACGGCAGCACTTTTTACCTGCCTCCATCTTCTCCCGTCTGCACGCCACCCAGAGCGCCTCCCGCTGATCGTCTCCTCCTGAGACGGGCGAGATCTCCATCTTGGGCGGCTCTGGGTCAGCGGTGCAGCGTTTGGGCCCCTCCCCCCCAGACCAGTACTTCAGGCGCACTGTGGACATCGCGCCGACCATTCAGTCTACAGAACTCCCGAGGCTTCGCCGGGAGCAACGCTTACTTTTAATCCCCCCTGACCTTGGTCTTCGCTCGCTCGCTGTGCCCCTCAGCTGCGCTTTGGACTTCCTGCGCACGGCAGCACTTTTTACCTGCCTCCATCTTCTCCCGTCTGCACGCCACCCAGAGCGCCTCCCGCTGATCGTCTCCTCCTGAGACGGGCGAGATCTCCATCTTGGGCGGCTCTGGGTCAGCTGTGCAGCGTTTGGGCCACTCCCCCCTAGCCACTCCCCCTCATGTGTCCCTATATTATGGTTGGCCAGTCCCGGCAGCGCAGCGGACGGGCGCAGCGGGCGCGACGAAGGCGCGCCGAAGTTAAGCCCGTCTGCGCCTGTCCGCGACGGGCCGGGACCAGGGGCCACAGATTCTGTCCTTCCCCTGGCGTACTCTTCTGCCCAACTGCTCTCCTTTTCTGCCCCTGTCCCTCTCTCTCCCTCCGTGGTTCAACACTTATCTTCGCACGGTATCTATGTTCCCAACCCTTCTTGTTCGTGCCCCGTCTCTCCCACTCTTTCCTCCTCTATTTCTCCCACGTCTCCTGCTACTGACACCACTTCCGGTTCTCCTGCTGTCTCAGCTATCCTTCTAAACACTCGCTCTGCTGTTAAAAATCAATTAGCCCTTTTCAACCTCTTGGACACTGATTCCCCGGATTTCCTTTTCCTCACTGAAACTTGGTTCTCTTCTGACTCACTCCCGGATCTTCTTGCTATCCTCCCTAGCTCCTACTATGCTCTTCGCGCTGACCGTCCCGACGGTAAAACTGGCGGTGGTGTGGCGATGATAGCTCGCTCTTCTATGAAATTCCAGCTTCTTCCGCACCCCCGCATACCCAGTGTTGATTTTTTGGTGGCTCGCTCTCTTAATCTCCCGGTTCCTCATACGGTGGTACTCATGTACCGCCCCCCTCAAAGCATGCCATCATTTGTATCTACCCTGCAGGACCTCCTGGCCACTTTGGCTGTAAACAATTCCTCGCTGCTTCTGCTCGGAGACTTTAACTTCTGGCCGGGTGATCCGAGGGAGTACTCCTCCTCCAAAGATTTCTCTGCCACACTTCGGTCCCTTAATTTTTCACCTCACGTCTTGGCCCCTACTCACACCCACGGTCATATCCTGGACCAAATCTGGTCCTTACGTTGCAATCTCTCGGCCACTTCCATTCTTCCCTGTGTCTGGTCGGATCACTTCATGATCTCCTTCCCCATTCACTTGGCCCAAGCCGAGAAAGCCCCCTTGCCTAAAAACATCTTGGCTCGGAGCTGGAATAAGACTGATCTTAATGATCTCTCTTCCCTATTGTCGTCATCTGCTCCTACCCTGACTGACCTGCCTCTGGAAAGTCAGGCGGATGCCATCACCGCTTGGCTTTCTTCCGCTTGTGACCAGGCCGCTCCTCTTAAAAAGATTAAATATGCTCGCCGCCATGACGCTCACATGTGGTTCTCCAACGACCTCAAATCCCTGAAATTAGAACTCAGGCGCTCGGAGCGTCACTGGCGACGCAACTACTGCCCTACCCTCTGCCTCAAATACAAAGCCCTCCTCAATAACTACAAAAAAGCTATCTTAGCGGCCAAATCCAAATATTTCACTGAGCGAGTGGCCCTTTCGGCCAACAAATCTCGCGAGATCTTTTCTCTAGTGCACAGTCTTGCCACCTCAGACCGCGCCTCTCTCTCTCCTGCCCCCTCTCAATCTCTTTGCCACTCTTTGAATGACTACTTTATCAATAAAATCATCACCATCAAGGCCAACATTCCTATTGTGCCTCGGCCTGACTCATCTGATCACTTTCACCCGCCTTCCTCTGCTCTGGATCACTTTGACCCAATCTCATCTGAGCTCTTCCTTGACCTGCTTGTCAAGGTTAAGTCTGGCTCCCCTGCGGACTGTGCTCCTGCACGGATCCTCAGAACCCTTTACACCAGCTGTCCCGTCCCCCCCCCTTACCTTTCTCAATTCTTCCTTGGCTCTGGGTTGTGTCCCTTCTTCCTTCAAATCTGCCATTGTTCTTCCTATCTTGAAGAAAGCTGGCCTGGACCCCTCCCTTCCATCTAATTTTAGGCCTATCTCCCTTCTCCCCTACCTAGGGAAGATTCTCGAAAGCTATGTGACTTCTTGCCTCTCCGCCTATATTGAGGACAACCATCTCCTGGCCTCCCACCAGGCGGGTTTCCGACCCGGCCACTCCACTGAGAGTGTGGTCCTCGCGGTCCTGGATGAACTCAAGGGGAAGGCCGACAGTAACCTCCCCCAGGCCCTGGTCCTTTTGGGCTTGTCCGCTGCGTTTGACACGGTCGATCATGCCATCCTTCTCGACCGTGTCAGCGCAGCGGGCATCCAGGGCACGGCCCTCTCCTGGATCGCGTCCTTTCTTCAGGGCAGATCACAGGCAGTCCACCTCTCTGATTTTTCTGCTCCTCCCCTTCCGGTCACTTCTGGGGTCCCACAGGGTTCCTCTCTTTCCCCCCTTCTTTTCAACCTCTACATCCGCCCTCTTGTTTCCTCCCTTCTTGAGCTGGGGGTCTCGGTGTACAACTACGCAGACGACCTCCAGCTCGTCTTTGATCTCTCATCCCCTGCTGACTCTCTTCCTAAATTCTGCTCCACTCTTGTCTTCATTTCTCAGTGGATGAGCTTCAATCATTTGAAGCTCAATCCCGATAAGACAGAGCTCGTCCTTACTGGTGGCTCGTCTAATCCTTGGTCCTCCGTTCACTGGCCCCTTTCTTTTGGCCCCCCTCCCTCCCCTGTTCCCTCTGTCCGGACTTTGGGCATCAAGATCAGCAATGACCTATCCATGCATGCCCAAATTAGTTCCGTTGTGTCCTCTTGTTTTTCTTCCCTTCGCCTTATCCGTAAGATCTCCCGGTTCTTTTCTGTTGACGCCCTCAAAACCATCATCACGGCCTTGATCACATCCCGCCTGGATTATGGAAACGGCTTGTACGTAGGCATTCCTGCCTACGAGACTCGCCGTCTCCAAGCTATCTAAAACCAGGCGGCCCGCCTCATCCTTCATCTTCCTAAATCTGCCCACATCTCCCCGGCCCTTAAGACCCTCCATTGGCTTCCGGTTCACCTTAGGTCCCAGTTCAAACTTGCCTGTTTGGCCTTTCGGGCGCACTCTCGCTCTGCCCCGCTTTTCATTAACTCTTTAATCTCTTTCCATGCCCCCAGCCGCTCCCTTCGCTCTTCTTCCCTTTCCCTTCTTCACGTCCCACGTTTTTGCAAATCCCGCACCGGGGGCACCCGATTCTCCGTGCGGGCCCCCCAGATCTGGAACAATCTCCCTCTTTCTATTCGTTCTATCCCTATTTTTTCCCTCTTTCGTAAAGCCCTCAAAACTTTTCTTTTCCTTCAGGCTTTCCCTGGTTAAATTCTCTGGGATCCTCTGTTTATACTGATTTGCCCCTAGCGCCAGGAAGCCGCTTGGCCGCAGTGCGCTTTAGAAATATTTTTTTCATTTCATTTCATTTCATTTCACCTCATTTGAATGGGCACTGCAGGGGTAACCAGCACAGACAGATCACTGAAAAGTGGAAAGTGGAAAATCTAACGCTAGACCACCTCTCAGCGGCATTTCTCGAACACGGACGGTCGCGGCAGGTTGCTTCCGCTCATGTTGAGAAACCCGCCACTTGCATTGATGTAGCTGCTGCTCTAGTAGAACATCTCCTAAAGCAGCAGAAAGAAGCTGCTTCATCTTCCACTGCATGTGGTGCCATTCACACTGATTTTACAGTGCAGGCAAATGCCTGGAGCTAAAAATCTGCATGAGCACCAGTACTTACCTCACTCAGCCATGCACTGCAGAGTTCCACAAGCAGCGGAGAGAGGTAAGTCCCACTGCTTGCGCAGAGCAGCAGGTTTTTCTGTCACTTCGCTGAGTTCAGCGTAGTTGAACTCCTCAAACTCTGCGTAGGTTTACCTGTCTCCTAAAGTGTGGGACTTTACAGGTTAAGATATCGGACTAATCAAAGATGTTGAACTAGTCTGAATCACCATTAAGCCTAATACAGAATTCTGAGAATACCACATTACAATCAATCAATCAATCAATAGCATTTGTAAAGAGCGCTACTCACCCGCTAGGGTCTCAAGGCGCTGGGGTAGGGGGGGTGGCTGATACTGCTTGAAAAGCCATGTCTTGAGTTGCTTCCTGAAGGAGAGATGGTCCTGGGTGAGACGTAGGTGGGTGGGGAGGGTGTTCCAGGTCTTGGCCGCCAGGTAGGTGAAGGATCTTCCTCCGGTGGTGGTTCTGCAGATCCGTGGTACGGTGGTGAGGGCGAGGCTGGCGGAGCGGAGCTGGCGGGTAGGTGTGTAGAACGTGAGGCGGTTGTTGAGGTATTCGGGGCCCAAGTCGTGGAGAGCCTTGTGTGCGTGGGTGATGAGTCTGAACGTGATCCTCTTGCTGACGGGGAGCCAGTGCAGGTCCCTAAGGTGGGAGGAGATGTGGCTGTGTCGGGGGATGTCCAGGACGAGTCGTGTTGAGGCGTTCTGGATGCGCTGGAGTCTTTTCTGTAGTTTGGCAGTGGTCCCAGCGTAGAGGGCTTTCCCGTAGTCCAGAGGGCTGGTGACGAGGGCCTGGGTGACAGTCTTCCTGGTTGCAGTGGGGATCCAGCGGAAGATCTTACGGAGCATTCGGAGGGTGTTGAAGCAGAAGGAAGTAACGGCGTTAACTTGCCTGGTCATCATGAGGGAGTAGTCAAGGATGAAGCCCAGGTTGCTTGCATGGTCCGTGGGCTTGGGAGGGGAGCCCAGAGCAGGGGGCCACCAGGAGTCGCACCAGGCGGAGATGGATGGGCCGAGGATGAGGACTTCCGTCTTGTCTGAGTTAAGTTTCAGGCAGTTGAGCTTCATCCAGTCCGCGATGTCTTTCATTCCGTCCTGGAAGCTGGCTTTGGCGGAGGCGGGGTCGTTGGTGAGGGAGAGGATCAGTTGGGTATCGTCGGCATAGGAGATGATGTTGAGGTTGTGCTTGCGTGCCATGGCTGCGAGGGTGCTCATGTAAAAATTGAAGAGGGTGGGGCTGAGCGAGGAGCCTTGAGGTACGCCGCAGATGATCTTGGAGGCTTCTACGAGGAGGGGCGGGAGATGCACTCTTTGGGTTCTGTCGGAGAGAAAGGAGGTGATCCATTCCAGGGCCTTTCCTTGGATCCCGGCGTGGCGGAGGCGGGTTGTCAGGGTGCGGTGGCAGACCGTGTTGAACGCAGCCGAAAGGTCGAGCAGGATGAGGGCGGCGGTTTCTCCATTGTCGAGCAGGGTCCTGATATCATCGGTGGCTGCGATGAGGGTGGTCTCGGTGCTGTGGTTTGCTCGGAATCAGGACTGTGATGGGTCGAGGGAGCCGTTCGCCTCGAGGAAGGCTGTTAGCAGTTTGTTGACGGTTTTCTCGATGAATTTTGTGGGGAAGGGGAGGAGCGAGATGGGGCGGAAGTTCTTGAGGTCTGAGCGGTGTGCGGTGGGTTTCTTCAGGAGGGCGTTGATCTCTGCGTGCTTCCAGCTCTCTGGAAGGTGGCGGATTTGAAGGAGTTGTTGATGATGTCCCTACGTTTGGGTGCGATGATGGAGTCGGCTTTGTTGAAGATGTGGTGGGGGCAGGGATTGGCTGGGGAGCCCGAGTGGATGGTTTTCATCGTGTGGGTGGTGTCTTCCGTGCTGACCGGGGTCCAGGCGCGCAGGGTGGTGGTGGGAGGCATAGGTTTGGCTGCGGGGTACGAGTTCTGGGCGCCGAAGCTGTTGTGTATGTCGACGACCTTACGGTGAAAGATGGTGGCGAGGGAGTTGCAGAGGTCCTGTGAAGGTGTGATGCCGTTGTTGCTGGCGTTGGGGTTGGAGAGCTCTTTCACGATGTTGAAGAGTTCCTTGCTGTTATGGGTGTTGTTGTCCAATCGTTCTCTGAAGGATGACCTTTTGGTGGTGCGGATCAGCTGGTGGTGTTTGCGGGTGGCGTTCTTGAGAGAGGTCTTGTTTTCCGTTGACTGGCTGTGGCGCCAGGCTTTCTCGAGGTCACGGCAGGACTTCTTGGAGTCTTTGAGATCGTTGGTGAACCATGCAGCTTTCCTGCTTTCCAGGTTGCTAGGAGGGTTTTTTAGTGGAGCATGGGCATCGGCGCAGTCGGGGATCCACTGTGTGAGGTTGCGGGCTCCTTCGATGGGGTCCGTGGTGTTGGTGGGAGGGTTATGGCTCAAGGAGGTGGTGAGTCGGTCGATGGTGATCTTGCTCCAGCATCTACGGGGGGTTAGATGCGGGCGGTGGTGGGTCATTGTTTTCCTGAAGTTGAAGTGTACGCAGCTGTGGTTGGTCCAGTGGAGCTCGGTGGTGTGACTGAAGGCGATGTGGTTGCTGGAGGAGAAAACGGGGTAGAGCGTGTGTCAGGCGTAATGAGTGGGGGTGTTGACCAGTTGCTTGAATCCGAGGTTGGCGAGGTTGTCTAGAAGGGTGGTGGTGTTGTTGTCCTTGCCGTTCTCCACGTGGAAGTTGAGGTCTCCTAGGAGGATGTAGTCGGGGGAGGCGAGGGCGAGCGGGCTGATGAAGTCTGCGATGGCTTCACTGATGTGTGAGCGTGGTCCCGCGGTTCTGTAGATGAGGGTTTCTCTGAGGGTGGTCTTGGGGTCGACGTGAATCTGGAAGTGAAGGTGCTCTGCGGCGGTGAGGATGTTGTCGGTGTTGGTCGTGATGCGGATGGTTTTTCTGTGGGCAATGGCGATGCCTCCACCGGTCTGGTTGATGCGGTCCCGCCGGGTGATCTTGTAGCCATCCGGGATGGCAATGGTGATGTCGGAGGCTGAGGTGGGGTTCATCCAGGTTTCTGTGAAGAAGGAGCCGTCTAGTGCTGTTTTGTCCAGGAGGTCCCAGAGTTCGACGGCGTGTTTGCGGACGGAGCGGGTGTTGAGCAGGATGCACTTGAAGTGGTTGTTGTTGGTGGCTGTTCTGGCTGGCTCGGTGCAGGACCGGGTGCAGGTGAAGTTGCAGGCATGGCAGGTGAAGGCTCCGTGGGTGCCTTTCGGGGTGGCTTGATAGCAGGCTGGCTGTCGGACGGTGTTGAGTGCGAGGAGGTTGGCGGCGTCGTATCTCCGTCGGGTTTGCTGGCTCCTGCGAGGTCCAGGGGTTCCGGCGCTGGGCGCGGTCCAGCCGTGGACTGGCGTGGATGGGCTTGCCTTTGGCGCGCCCACTGCTCGTATGCGCGGTCCCCGCCATATATGGCGAAGTGGGAGGGAGGAGCAGCTGGGAGGCGGGAGCGGGGCGGCGAATGGGGAGCGGGAGATAAGAAGAAGATGACGGGGCCGCAGAGGAGCAGTGGCGGGGAGCGGAGGGGGGGTGGGGAAGAGCAGGAAAAGCGATGCGGGGAGAGAGAGGACAAGCCTGGCGAGCAGGGCCCAAGGATAGGCAGCAGGCAGAGAGGCCAAGATCAGGCAGCAGCAGCAGAGGCGGGATCAGGGCACACGGGGCCGTGCGGTGAGTGGAGTGACCGGGTCAAGGGTAACAGCTCAGTACCGTGCGGTCCCCGCCATTTATGGCCAAGTGGGAGGGAGGAGCAGCTGGGAGGCGGGAGCGGGGTGGCGAATGGGGAGCGGGAGAGAAAAAGAATTTGACTCCGGATTATGTTGCATGAATTATTCCAGTGATTGACTTAATGTTTGGGCAAGGGATCCTGAAGGAGATAATGGAGAGTCCATGTCAGTCTCCCATTTTGGGCTTACAGAAGCCGAATGGCAATTATTGTATTGTACAAGATTTGCAGAAAGTGAAAGCAATTATTGTTGCATGTTGTCCTGTGGTGCCGGATCCAGATGTGATATTGTTTCAAATTCCACACAAAGCCGAATGGTTTTCAGTCGCTGATCTGTGCTAAGCCTTATTTTCTACTGCTCTGTATGAGAATAGTCAGTTTCTTTTTGCTTTCCACTTCAGTAATCCTGTTTTGGCATGGTGTTGAGTCCCACAAGGTTATAAAGAAAGCCCCTCAATATTCACCTACATCCATAAAAAGAATTTCGAGTCTGTGGTAAAGCCAAATCCTTCAGTGCTAGTACCGTATATTTATGACCTGCTTGGTAGTGTTAAATACTAAGGAGTCTTGCAAAATTGACACTATTGCTCTTCTGAATTATCTTGCTGATAATGGACATAAAGTAGCCCCAACTAAGATATAGTTTTGCCAAACTGAAGTTCTGTATTTAGGACACCATTTTGAGAAAGGAGAAAGTGTAACAGAGTTGCAGCGATTCTTAACATGAGTCCACCAACTACCCAAAAGGGAAGTATGCATGTTCCTAGAAATGGTGGGCTACTGTTGACACTGGATTTAAAAGTTTTCCTTAACAGCAAAACCTCTTCAGAGATTGACACACAAAAGCATGTTGGATCAAGTAATGTGGGATGAAAGTTGTATGACGGCCTTCACTGAGCTGCAAGAATGCCTTTGTAGGGCACCAGTTCTGGGAATGCATGATAACAATAAATGCTTGGTGTTATTCTGTAGTGAAATAGAGGGGTGCATTATTTCAGTATTGACACAAATGCATGTAAGTAGTCACAGGCCTATTGCCTACTTCTCAGTGACTTTTGACCCTGTTGCTGCAGAATTACCTGTATGTTTGTAAGTGGTTGCATCTGCATTTCTGAGTCTTGAACAGTGGTTAAGTGTAGTCCTGGTTCACCCACTGAATTTATTTGTAACCCATTCAGTGGAGAAACATTTAACATGCACTTGGACACTGTATCTGATGAACAGTCATCTTCCAAAGTGTGAACAAACACCTTTGGGGGCAGAGAATGGGACCTTTAAAAGGTGACAATTTTTAACCCATCCACTCTGTTGCCATTGCCTGGAAATATAACTGTGATTGATGAAGCTGAACACGATTGTTTGGATGAAATAACCAAAAAGTATCAACAGTGGACAAAGTGACCGTACCTCACACAAAGTTCCAACAAATTATGGCTGTATGCACTTCTTTTCTGGTTCGTGCCATCATTCGGTACTACTGTCCACCAGTAATTGGATCAAATAATATTATATATTTACTCTTTGTTTAATCTGTAGCAAATAAACATTTACTCATACAAAAGAACACAGGGCCTTGTGTTTCCAACTGACATCTAAGGTTTAAACTATGACTACCTCCTTACAAAGAAGGCGGTCTGAGTTTATACCAGCTTGTCAATCCGACTGGCTTCCGATGGGTTAGAGAAGCCTGGCGGCCAGTTGGAGGCCACACATAATCCCTAAAAGATAGCGTTTCCGCCATCGGGATTATGAAGTCAGTTTCTGGGCCTGGAGGTCACCTATGGTGCCCCCTGAAAATCTCTGCACCATGTTGCATTCACTGTGAGGTGCCTGCCACAAGGTGCAGGTATTTACAGAACCTCGCTTCTTTACTGAAGCTTGTGCTTTGGCCGGTTCCCAACCACAGGACAAGCTCCCATAGAGAATTGGGTATTTGCGACCACACTATGTGCCCTCGCATCATAATTGTGGTTTCAAGACTGACGACCGGAGGTCATTCAGTTCCACAACCAGAGAGATCTTCATAATGAGACCCTTAGTGTGTTCTTTCTGTTGTTAGTACTAGTCTGTATCAGATGTCACTGTTAATTATTTATATAATTTTTTTGTCTACAATTGTTGTTCAATAGACACACGTTATTCTAAATATTGATAGCTATATCATTTTTTTGCGTTTTTCCCCGAGTCAGCATACGATTTTAGATGAAATGTGTATGATATTTGAATAAATATAAACATTTTTTATTCCTTTTCCGATCCGTGTTACCTGTTTTAAAGCTTATGTAAAAGGCATTAGCATTGTATATTTACTTGCTCTGCTCTAATATGGCTGCCACCTTTTTGCATTACCCTGGTGTCTGGGTGTTATCTTATTTCATGAACTCCTTGAACCAGCTGTGACTAAATAGCACAGCAGCTGCCTTTAAAAAGGGCGTTGTTACTGGGGTCCAGCGTTTTGGCGATGAACTCAGCACCTGAAACATGCCACGTATCAAGGTAGGTGCAGAACTGGAAGCCATGTGAGAGTTCTGAGGTGGTGCCCCTGCCACGTAATTTGGTATGCACACTCTAACTCCTGCTTATCTCTGATGGCAAAATACTGAATTGGTAGATAAAGCAGTAGTACTAAAATTAGATACTGAAATAACTGTCCCGCTTTGGTGGTTATTTTGGCTGCATGCTGCTTTACTGACCCCATTTTATATACTGTGTTTCTTATGATGCAATAATGTGTAGTACCCAGTTGGATTGGACAGTTAAAGGTTTCCATTAATTTGCTTATGAATAAATTTGTCGATCTGAGGCTAATCATGTTTAGAAATTGTTTCCATTAAATTGCTTACATACAGTTTAACACTATTTAATAATTGAATGTTGAGAGAAGAAATCATGAGTTAAATATACCATTGGCATGGGAAGGATGGGGCAAAGTGACAGTTTGTGTGTCATTTTTTATGGTATAACAATAAGATATTGACAACCAAGAAAACAAGATGTGTAAAATCAGGAGAGTTAAGCATTTATGGTTATTTTATGGTCTTTTGCAGCTCGAGCAGATTAGCCTTACCGCAAATGATGTGTGAAGCCTGGGTTATGGGTTCACTATCTAATTATGATATCATTTGAGATGTCAACAGTGATGTCATCAGTGATGTCACTGACCATGTCATGAATGATGTAATATGTGACATCATCAGCAGTGGATTGCGGGCGCGCGAGTTATAGTGAGTCCAACTAACTATAACGTGGAAATTTCAATGGTTTTGTATGAGTAAACTGTTCAGCTAACTATAACTGGTGTGAAACCTATGGTTTTTTTCAGTGAATTTCAAAGGTTTTTTAAAATCTAATTCCTAACTATAACGTTTGTGAAACCTATGGTTCTTTCAGTGAATTTCATAGTTTTTAAAAAGCTAATTCATTTGTATATCGACTTTGTAACCTACGATTATTTTTTTTGTTAGCTGTTTTTTACAACAATTAATTATATTAAAAAAAAAAACATTTGTTAAATGTATATATTTTTTTTTTTTTAAATTCCCGGTGCGCTCAGGGTGCGCGCACCGGTAAGCTCTCCCGAGAGCTCACCGACAACGCTATTTTAGCATTCGTAAAAAAAAAATGTATGAAAAGTAAATAATAATGGAAGACATTTAGTATCATAGTTATAAAAGCAGTTATTTTTGATTTACGAAATGAAAATGATTTAGCATTTCCGTAAAGCTATCGAAACCTCACTTAGGTGCGCCGTGTAAGCGCCCCCGGAAGCGCCTACGTTCGCGCAGCGTAATCGCTCCCGGAAGCGCCTACGTTCGCGCCGCGTAAGCGCCCCCGGAAGCGCTTCGGTGCGCGCAGCGTAAGCACGTCAAGTAATGTGACCTTAAAATAACTCTTTTCATTGGTTGCTAACAGTTTTTTTTACAAAGAATGAAATCCCCAACCATTTCCTTCACTTCTTCTTTCACTTTTGTGACTGCAAGACCTGTCTTTCTGCTGTCGGATCTTTGTTGGATTAATATCTTGGATTACCATGGCTGCCAGACCATCCAGCAGTGAAGATGACTCAAATGAATTTCTTGATGAAGAGGTTCCTCAGCCGAAAATAAAAGAACACTTCAGATGGAAGTTTTTTTCCATTCCAAATGACCGGAAAAAAGTAAATGCTCCAAAGGTGGAGTGCAGGATTTCTCACACTGTCCTGTCACGGGGTGACCCCACCAAGAAATATTCTTTTGGAAACTCCACTATGATTCGCCATGTTGAGAGGAGGCACCCCCAGAACTTTGCCCGGGAGAGTGTCAGGGCTCTGTCACAAGAGGTTCCCAGTGATGGGGCCTCTACTTCAACCGGAGGAGCAACTACTTCAGTGAGAGGGTGATCGCAAGAGCTGATTCCTAACATTCAGCCTGCTTTTAATAAAGGCGTTATTAAATGCAGAGACTGTGATCAGCTACTTTGCTATGGGGAACAAAGTGTTCTGCTCATGGTTCGAGCATTGGAGAACCATAGCTGCCGTTCCCAGCCCTAAATTTGTTTTTGTTTTTTTTGCTCCTGTTGAGCAGTTTCCCATTCCCTGTTTTTCTTTTTGTTCTAAAAAAGGAAAAAAGAAGAAAAAAAAGTTCTTTTCAGAACTACCTCCAATTCTCATCAAAGAGCTGTGTTCTTAAAAAAATGAAAAAGAGTAAGTGAAGTGGAGTGCATTGATAAAGGACAGGAAAATGAGTAAGAAAGCACAGAAAGGGACGAGAGGAGAAGGGAAGTGAAGTAGGGGGACTGAAAGAAGGTGAGTGTGGGGAAGGAGAGTGAGGAGAAGAAGAGTGAACATGGGGAATGTGGATATGCGAAGAAAATGTAGTAAAGGAACGGGGGTGTGGAAGGGTAAGAAAAGAGCAGTGATGTTTTGGAAAGATTGGAGATACAGACTGGATAAAGACAAGTAAGTGTGAGACCAGGTAAGTAAGGCAGTGGAGAAACAGAGAAACAGAGAAAGTGAAAGAAAAAATAAGAGTAGAAGACTGAAGGCCTCATTATTGCACCTGCCTCACAGCAGGCGTAACACTGACGCAGGTCCTTTAACAAGGGTGCATTGCTGGAGTTGTGTCACTTTTGGGACACACTCCAGCAATGCATCACTTTTGCGCTTACAGATACGTCTGAAATACTAACGTATCTGTAAGTACTTGCTACATAATGCGTCATATATGAAATATGACGCATGAGTAGAAGACTGAAGGCCTCATTTATGAGGCCATGCGTCACTTTTATGCCACCGGGGTGTCACTTTTTGTGACGCACCAGCGCTGTGAAAAATGCACCTTGTTCAGTCATATTTACAAAGTGACGCATCTTGGTAGATGCGTCACTTTGTAAACCCCTGCGCCACATTATACCTACGTCAGGTGTAATGTATGCAAAAGGGGTGTATTGACGCAAGAAAGGGTCATAGAGGTGACGCAGTGAAATCTATGAGACTTGCCCCATGTGAAAGGATGCATTGCTGGAGTTGTGTCACTTTTGTGACACACTCCAGCAATGCATCACTTTTGCATCTAGGTTGTTGCGTCACTTTGTAAACCCCTGCGCCACATTATACCTATGTCAGGTGTAATGTATGCAAAAGGGGTGTATTGACGCAAGAAAAGGTCGTAGAGGTGACGCAGTGAAATCTAAGAGATATCACTGCGTCACTTTTATGACGTTGTTGCGTCCAAATCTTGCATCTGCTTAACAGCAACCGTAAGACTGACGCAGGCCCTTTCACATGGGACTGGCCCCATGGGAAAGGATGCATTGCTGGAGTTGCATCATTTTTGTGACACACTCCAGCAATGCATCACTTTTGCACTTACAGATACGTCTGAAATACTGACGTATCTGTAAGTACTTGCGACATAATGCGTCATATATTAAATATGACGCATGAGTAGAAGACTGAAGGCCTCATTTATGAGGCCATGCATCACTTTTACGCCACTGGTGCGTCACTTTTTGTGAGGCACCAGTGCTGTAAAAATTGCACCTTATTGAGTCATATTTACAAAGTGACGCATCTAGGTTGTTGCGTCACTTTGTAAACCCCTGCGCCACATTATACCTACGTCAGGTGTAATGTATGCAAAAGGGGTGTATTGACGCAAGAAAGGGTCGTAGAGGTGACGCAGTGAAATCTAAGAGATATCACTGCGTCACTTTTATGACGCTGTTGCGTCCAAATCTTGCGCCTGTCTCACAACAGGCGTAAGACTGATGCAGGCCCTTTCACATGGGACCTGCCCCATGTGAAAGGATGCATTGCTGGAGTTGTGTCACTTTTGTGACACACTCAAGCATTGCATCACTTTTGCGCTTACAGATACGTCTGAAATACTGACGTATCTGTAAGTACTTGCGACATAATCCGTCATAAATTAAATATGACACTTGAGTACAAGACTTGAGGCCTCATTTATGAGGCCATGCGTCACTTTTACGCCACCGGTGTGTCACTTTTTGTGACACACCAGTGCTGTTAAAAATGCACCTTGTTCAGTCATATTTACAAAGCGAAGCATCTAGGTAGATGCGTCACTTTGTAAACCCCTGCGCCACATTATACCTACGTCAGGTGTGATGTATGCAAAAGGAGTGTATTGACGCAAGAAAGGGTCGTAGAGGTGACGCAGTGAAATCTATGAGATTTCACTGCGTCACTTTTAGGACGCCGTTGTGTCAAAATATTGTGCCTGTCTCACAGAAGGCGTAAGACTGATGCAGGCCCTTTCACATGGGACTTGCCACCTGTGAAAGGATGCATTGCTGGAGTTGTGTCACTTTTGTGACACACTCCAGCAATGCATCACTTTTGCGCTTACAGATACGTCTGAAATACTGACGTATCTGTAAGTACTTGCGACATAATGCGTCATATATAAAATATGACGCATGAGTAGAAGACTGAAGGCCTCATTTATGAGGCCATGCGTCACTTTTACGCCACTGGTGCGTCAATTTTTGTGACGCACCAGTGCTGTAAAAAAATGCACCTTATTGAGTCATATTTACAAAGTGACGCATCTAGGTTGTTGCGTCACTTTGTAAACCCCTGCGCCACATTATACCTATGTCAGGTGTAATGTATGCAAAAGGGGTGTATTGACGCAAGAAAGGGTCGTAGAAGTGACGCAGTGAAATCTAAGAGATATCACTGCATCACTTTTATGACGCTGTTGCGTCCAAATCTTGCGCCTGTCTCACAGCAGGCGTAAGACTAATGCAGGCCCTTTCACATGGGACTTGCCCCATGTGAAAGGATGCATTGCTGGAGTTGTGTCACTTTTGTGACACACTCCAGCAATGCATCACTTTTGCGCTTACAGATACGTCTGAAAAACTGACGTATCTGTAAGTACTTGCGACATAATGCGTCATAAATTAAATATGACACATGAGTAGAAGACTGAAGGCCTCATTTATGAGGTCATGCGTCACTTTTACGCCACCGGTGTGTCACTTTTTGTGACGCACCAGTGCTGTAAAAAATGCAACTTGTTCAGTCATATTTACAAAGTGACGCATCTAGGTAGATGCGTCACTTTGTAAACCCTTGCGCCACATTATACCTACGTCAGGTGTAATGTATGCAAAAGGGGTGTATTGACGCAAGAAAGGGTCGTAGAGGTGACGCAGTGAAATCTATGAGATTTCACTGCGTCACTTTTTGGACGCCGTTGTGTCAAAATCTTGCGCCTGTCTCACAGAAGGCGTAAGACTGATGCAGGCCCTTTCACATGGGACTTGCCCCCTGTGAAAGGATGCATTGCTGGAGTTGTGTCACTTTTGTGACACACTCCAGCAATGCATCACTTTTGCGCTTACAGATACGTCTGAAATACTGACGTATCTGTAAGTACTGACGACATAATGCGTCATATATAAAATATGACGCATGAGTAGAAGACTGAAGGCCTCATTTATGAGGCCATGCGTCACTTTTACGCCACTGGTGCGTCAATTTTTGTGACGCACCAGTGCTGTAAAAAAATGCACCTTATTGAGTCATATTTACAAAGTGACGCATCTAGGTTGTTGCGTCACTTTGTAAACCCCTGCGCCACATTATACCTATGTCAGGTGTAATGTATGCAAAAGGGGTGTATTGACGCAAGAAAGGGTCGTAGAGGTGACGCAGCGAAATCTAAGAGATTTCACTGCGTCACTTTTATGACGCTGTTGCGTCCAAATCTTGCGCCTGTCTCACAGCAGGCGTAAGACTGATGCAGGCCCTTTCACATGGGACGGTGGAAGACGGTGGCAGTGTCTTCCCACCGCTAGCTTGCTGTATGCGGTGAGACTAGTAGCGCATTTTTAATTTAACAGCGCATTTTAAGACTTGTGGTTTTAATTTACTCAGCGCACGATCCCTTGAGAGCACAGCTCGAAATTGTTTAATCCTTTTTTAAAACACCTATAACTTCATCATTATTACTTCACCGGAGTGCTGACCCGATTCCTCTTCCTGCCCGCCTCGGTCCGACTCGGTAATTCATTACCGTTGTGCGGAGGGCGGACAGGTGAGGGCCAGGCACTTCCGGGAGCGGTTAGCGCTCTAGTTGTCCACTGGGGGCTACTTAGCCATCGCCTCTCCGGAAGCGCGCAGCGATTGCGCGCAGCCTCATTGCAGCCGAAGACCAGCCAAAGAGCTGCCCGTCTGCGCCCGTCCGCGACAGGACGCGACAACGGGGCAATACACTTACAACATGCCGCCTTTACAAGCGGATAATCATATCAGGTATGAGGCTACCTTTCTGAAAACCCTAAACCAACAAACATCTCCGTGTCTTTCAGAGGATAGCAGACCCTGCTATGTAGGACCGTTTTCATGCAAAAAATGTCATTATTCCTCAATGTCTTTCACTGAACCCCATAAACCCTGCAAGTCACCTCACGATTTACACTGTATCCTAATCAATGCTCGATCAATGCCCAAACATCAAATTGAGATCTGGGATTTGATACATTCTTTGACTCCTGATCTCTGTTTCATTACCGAAACTTGGTTAAAACCCCACACGGTATCTGCCATTGCTCTGGGAGTACCTTTGGGATACAAACTTCATCACTCTGACCGTCCTGACAAAATAGGTGGCGGCATCGCCATAATTTATAAAGAGTCCCTCAAGCTAGACATTCTGGACACACAATGTTGCAAAGAAATGGAAACTATGGTTTTCAGAATTATTTTCCCAAACAGAAAAGTTAGTAAAGGCGTACTTATATATAGACCTCCTCCTCCTTGTCCCAATTTTTCTACATCTCTTTTAGAGATGCTTGGGCCCCATATACGGGCCAATGAGGACTTTCTCCTTCTTGGAGATTTTAATATTCATACGGACCAACCTGACTCCATAGGCGCTAAAAGTCTGACTACCGATATGAACATCATCGGTCTGACACAAAAAAATCAGGATCCCACTCATGATGGTGGACACTGCATTGACCTGATATATACCAACTTTGACAACATATTGTGTCATAAACCTATCCAACTCAATTGGTCAGACCATTTCTTACTACAATTCACAATTTTTAAAGCCAATGCAGGTCCCCACAAGAAACCCCTACCCCCCTCTATGCGCAGACAGTGGCATAAACTCACACTGGAGACGCTACAAAAGGTATGGGAAAAACCCGAGATTAGAGACACCGAAGACGTAGTACACAAGCTAACTATGTTCCAACAATCTCTCACAACTGCCATCGACAAAATTGCTCCCATGAAAACATTTAAACAACTTCCTGTAGCTAAGCAGGAGAAATGGTATACTGAGGCCCTCAGGAAAGAGAAACAAGAGTGCAGGAGGATAGAAAAAAGGTGGAGGAAATTACACTCTGAGGAGAACGAAAAGGCACACCGTGCAGCGCAAAACAACTATTACAAACATATTAAAGCTGCCCGTAAAAACACTATTGCTCAACAACTATCAGAAGCAGGCAATTCTCCTAAAGAATTGTATAGGATTTTGGAAACTTTCACCAAACCCATGGCCTGCACAAGTCCAGATGACTTCTCACAAAACCTATGTGAAGAGGTCTCATTGTACTTCGAAAACAAAATAGAGGCAATCTATGGAAAAATTCTGGCATCCCAACCTAATAATGATACCATGAATATCTCCTCCCCTAATAACAATACCAACCTCACACTAACCACATTTCCTCCTGTCAATACCGAAGAGCTCCACACAATTATGTCCCAAGTAAAATCTGGCTCACCGAATGACCTCATTCCTGCTAAAACCCTGGCCTCTCTCCGCACCTTGCTAGCCCCCCACATTCAGGATGTAATAAATCAGTCTTTGAAAGAGGGAAAAGTACCAGCTGAGTGGAAAAATGCAGTGGTGAACCCCATCCGCAAGAATGCGGCACTCCCGTGGACGGAGCTTTCCAACCTCCGTCCCATCTCCCTTCTGCCCTACTACAGCAAGATGGCCGAGAAACATGTTAATGCACACCTGTCTAGTTACATCGAGGCAGCGGGCGGCCTAGACCACTCGCAATCCGGTTTCAGGCCTAACCATAGCACCGAATCAGCTCTCCTCTCAGTGACAGATAACATCAGAATGTCACTTGATAGGGGGAGCTCAGTGATTCTGGTGCTATTGGATTTGTCCGCTGCCTTCGACACGGTGTCGCATGAAATTCTTCTCGACCGTCTAAAGGCAGTGGGAGTAAAAGGGACCGCTCTTGCATGGCTTGAAAGCTTTCTTGAAGACAGACAACAAGGGGTCAAACTAGGCTCCCATAAATCTGTCTGCAGGAAGCTTACCAAGGGTGTGCCACAGGGCTCATGCCTGAGCCCCACGTTATTTAACGTATATGTGGCCCCTTTGGCAGAGACTATAAGATCTTACGGGTTCTCTCCAATCTCCTACGCTGACGACACTCAGCTGCTGTTTCCCTTTCAGACCATCACTCCTGCTATCATGAAATCCTTCCAAGATGGCATGAGAGCAGTGGCGGGTTGGATGGCCCAGAACTTCCTCCAGTGCAACGTGACCAAAACAGAGGTCATGTTGTTTGGAGGGGCCACCTTGCTCTGGTCACCAGATTGGTGGCCACTTGAGCTAGGACCTGTCCCAGCGCCCAAACCTACCATCAAAAATTTGGGAGTACGCCTAGACCAAGCTCTGATTATGAAAGATCACGTCAGTCAGGTTACGGGAACATGTTTCCGTACAATTGGTCTTCTACGGCGTATTTTCCCCTTCCTACCCAACATCTACAGGAAAACGCTGGTACAGGCACTCATCCTTGGACGAGTGGACTATTGTAATAGTCTTCTCATCTCCGCCAACCAGGAACAACTACGCAGACTGCAGGTGGTGCAGAATACTGCGGCAAGACTCATCCTGAATGCCCCCCCCCCGTACTCCTTCCCGCCCTCTTCTCTTCCATCTCCATTGGCTTCCAGTGCAACAGCGTATAAATTTCAAAATCTGCTGCATTATACACAAGTGCATATATGGATCTGGCCCCAAATATCTAAGAGGAATCTTTTTTCCATATTCTCCTGGACGGGCTCTGCGCTCCAGCAACACCATGCTGCTGCATGTTCCTAAAGTCTCCAGAGCTAGACAGGGGGGGCGTGCACCCTCCTACAAAGGCCCCTTGCTGTGGAATTCTCTTCCACCGCAGTTGAGGCTGATTCCCAATCTTTTTTCCTTTAGAAAAAAATTAAAAACTCATCTGTTCTCACATGAATAACTAGGCCACTCTCTTTGTTTTTTCCCCTTTTACTACAGTCTGCCCAATTCCTGCAAGCTAAGCGCAGAGATACCCCTTCGGGGCTGATTCAGGCGCGATACAAGAACTTAAATAAATAAATAAAATGGGACTTGCCCCATGTGAAAGGATGCATTGCTGGAGTTGTGTCACTTTTGTGACACACTCCAGCAATGCATCACTTTTGCGCTTACAGATACGTCTGAAAAACTGACGTATCTGTAAGTACTTGCGACATAATGCGTCATAAATTAAATATGACACATGAGTAGAAGACTGAAGGCCTCATTTATGAGGTCATGCGTCACTTTTACGCCACCGGTGTGTCACTTTTTGTGACGCACTAGTGCTGTAAAAAATGCAACTTGTTCAGTCATATTTACAAAGTGACGCATCTAGGTAGATGCGTCACTTTGTAAACCCTTGCCCCACATTATACCTACGTCAGGTGTAATGTATGCAAAAGGGGTGTATTGACGCAAGGAAAGGGTCGTCGAGGTGAGGCAGTGAAATCTATGAGATTTCACTGCGTCACTTTTTGGACGCCGTTGTGTCAAAATCTTGCGCCTGTCTCACAGAAGGCGTAAGACTGATGCAGGCCCTTTCACATGGGACTTGCCCCCTGTGAAAGGATGCATTGCTGGAGTTGTGTCACTTTTGTGACACACTCCAGCAATGCATCACTTTTGCGCTTACAGGTACGTCTGAAATACTGACGTATCTGTAAGTACTTGCGACATAATGCGTCATATATAAAATATGACGCATGAGTAGAAGACTGAAGGCCTCATTTATGAGGCCATGCGTCACTTTTATGCCACTGGTGCGTCAATTTTTGTTACGCACCAGTGCTGTAAAAAAATGCACCTTATTGAGTCATATTTACAAAGTGACGCATCTAGGTTGTTGCTTCACTTTGTAAACCCCTGCGCCACATTATACCTATGTCAGGTGTAATGTATGCAAAAGGGGTGTATTGACGCAAGAAATGTTTTTGCATCCATAGAAACACTTGAAGCGGCATGTTCCCAATGCATTTCGTGCCAATAACTGCGCAGCCCGTGAGTGAGGCGTCCGGTGGCTGGTTTGGGTCTGCCCCCTGCATCGTTCCTGATAACTCGGACAGATTCCCCTGATGAAGTGCCTGTTATGGGCACGAAATGCATTGGGAACATGCCGCTTCAAGTGTTTCTATGGATGTAAAAACATTTAAAAGCATTTAAAAATTCCGCAACGTCTTGGATGTGATATTAGACATCGAGATACATGCTAATGATTTATTAAAACTCAAATTTGATGAACTTTATTGATGCAGTTTGGAAAAGTTTATGACCAAATGAGTGTTTAAAAACTTTAAAGATCAGTTGATCCTTCACGCTGTGCCCAGAGGGCCGTTCCCTAGATAAAGGGGACGCTTTCATAGTCAACAGGAGTAGTGCCATGACCTCAGTCCTGGTGACTGGGTAATGGGGAAGAAGCACTTGCGAAAATTGTACTTGGGACCCTGTTGGAGAGGGCCTTACCAGGTGATCCTGATCACCAACACTGCTGTGAAGTGTGGAGGTCTCCCAACTTGGGCACATGCTGCCTATACTCGCAAAGTCCCAAGTCTCCTTGATGATACAACAGCACCTGTTATCGATGTGCTGGTGGTTTCAGTGAGACAGAGGGAGCAGGTCAGTCAAGCTGGTGGAGACAAGCAAGCAGCTGGGACAGCACTTGTTTGGCCTGAGGGGGAGTCTCAGAGAGTCTCAGCCTATAGAGTTGACTGCCAGAGATACAGATCCTAAGGAAGGCCTAGTGCAGCAAGAAAGTGAGTTGCACCTGAGGTGAGATCTTGAGAAGCTGCTTGACAAAAGGACAAGTACCACCAACTATTCTTGAAAGTTTTAAGCAGTCTGATCAGAGTGACACTGATGATGAGGAAAGAGCTGTAAGGGGATTAAAAAGAGCGAGAGTACCCAGTTAAAGGCACTCATTGTCTCAATGGTCTTATCTGGCTGCAAATGAATTGGAATAGGTATTTGTTGCATTTTGCTTTGACAGTACGAGTCCACCTGAACCTCCTTAAAATTAACTTTGTAGTCAATTTGAATTTAAATGTTGGTGTATCACTTGAAGGACGGAGGCAATTTATCCTGAAAATGGTTATCCACAAATCTGATCTTCTTGTTTTTCCATATTGAATGGAAACATTGAATTATTGTTTGATATTTTTATGCAAACTTTCATGAATTGCTCAAACCACTTGCTGCTATTTTTTTAAAAAACAGTTTTAGTTAAACGTTCTGAATTTCAAAAACCCATGGGTCCTAACACTGAAATCTCTCTTAGATACAGGCGTGTATATACTGGAATCCTTTCTGGTATTTCTTTGATATTATTTGCATTGTTTATTATTCTAAACTTGCCACATTATGCTCCTATAGGAGATTCTGAGCTTACAATTTCTTCAGAAACTGCAAAAATTAACAGCACTGATTCCATTGTTTTGGATGACAACTCATCACATTATGATTTTCCTAAAACTGATAAATCCTTGAATGTGTGCACTAGTTCACTAAATGAAGACATTGACACAATGGATGTGGTGATTGCTACATATGTATGCAAATACCTGCATCAGTTGCCAAAGGTGTTACTTATCATAGTTTGACGTTAGCATATGGAATTTCTTGCAGTCCACTGACTAGCTTGTTTTATGGTACTTATCAATTGCAGTATTATTATTCAAATCAAGAGCTGATCTTTTCTGAACTTCCTGCGCTAAAATGCTTAAATCCTCATCCTGGAAAGGGGCGACCACTCGGTCCCCCCGAACGTATGGTCGGGGGCCCGGATCCTCCCGGGAAACCATTTTGTGCGGGGGGGCGTGTCACGGCTGGTATGCCCGAAGCGGCGTAGCCGGGGCGCGCCTTTTCCCGCCCAAGAGGGGTTGTCCTAGACACCTACACCGTTGGCCACGCCCCGTAGGCGTACCGGAGGAGGGTACACGCCCTCCCGAAGAGGAATAAAAGGAGCAGCAATCCGAAGAAGCATCCTCTTGTTCCTGTGCTAGGAAGCTGCACCCCTCGTTGCACGTGAGCCGTCAACGGAACAAAGAGCAATTTTTGAGAACTTGTAATTTTTGTGTTTCTCTTCCAGTGACTTCGAACCTTCGGATCCAGGACCGTGTTGAGCAACAAGGGTCGAACATCCGACAACAATGCCTGGCAGGAAGGCCGGAAAGAAGCCAGGGACTGACCAGATGCTTTGCATGCTGATGAAAGATATGGCGAGTATGAAGAAGCAGATGGCAGCAATGAACAATACGGGCAGACCGAAGAAGGTCATAGGACCGGCGTTGCCCGGAGTCGTCCCCGCTGGGAGAGGTAAAAGGATCAGGGATAGGGCAGCAGGGGGGGGAGGTCCCGATTCCCGAGTTACCCCGGGCAAGCCCGGTCATTCCAGTTGAGGCCCCGGTACCGATCCCGGATGCGGGCCAACCGATTCCAGTCGTTGTTACGCCCGCCAGCGAGGTGGATATGCCTCCAGAGTTAGCTGCCCAGTTAGCCGCATGGCTCGGCAGGAACACAGGGGGTGCTACGGCACCGGGAGACACGGCCGAAGAGGCCAAACAACTAATGCAGCAGTTGCGGCAGTCACGAGATGCCGCGAAGTCGAATCTCCCTCTTGTCCCCCCACAGGTGACCTCGGAAGGACCAGCAGCCGGCGTCGACAAAGCAGCGGGACCTGCAATGAAGCCGGGTAAGCAGGCATTGCCAATGGCAAGGGAGGGGTCTTTGTCCTCGAGAAGGGAAAAGGTGGTCCAACATATACCGCTGGCCACAAAAGAGATGATTTGGGCTGATAAATATGTGAATATGTTTTCTCTCCTGACCGACCATCACGAGATGGAGTATGTTAAGACTCAGAAGGATTTGTGGCATCCGAGTGTGTGGCGAGCAAAAATGGCGGGATTCAGGGTTGACGAAACGATCTCAAATTGGGCCAAGGCCTTTGCAATGTTTACGGCAATTATTGGGGAACGTCAGCCCGAGGTTTTGACCGAATTGGCCTGTTATCAGGCACATATAATGGATTTTTATGAATCTTATGAGGGAGATGAATGGATGGGCTATGATATGAAGTTTCGCAAAGCCAAGAAGCACGATTCATCTCTGACGTGGGATTGTCTCGACTCCATCTCTTGGCAGAAGCAGCTCCTGCCGGGCGCGACGAAGTCGTCCTCGCTTGGCGGGAATGGGTCGGGGCCGTCCCGCCACCGGCTGGCGGCGCCCTTTCTAGCGGGCCCCGCTGGTGACCACCAGCCAAAGAGTGGTGGGAACGGGGTAGAAAAGGGGTATGTTGGAATTTTAACAGGGGCAAGTGCACTAGGCCACAAGGGACGTGTAAGTTCAGACATGAGTGTGCAAGTTGCGGAAATTCTTCTCACCCCGAGAGTGCGTGCAGAGCCAAGAATGGTGATACGGGGGGTAGAGGAGGGGCCAAACAGGTCTGAGGTGGACCAAGGAGTTCCGCTACCAACCCCTGTAGATATCATGGCAATGATCCCCTGGCTAAATGAATACCCTGATCATGTCTCCGCTGGGGTGTTGAGGAACGGCTTCTCGTACGGTTTCCGCATCCCGGCGGGGGATTTTCGGGGGGAATCATTGTGTAAAAACCAACTGTCGGCACAGCATAATCCAGCAGTGGTGGAAAGAAAGATTACAAAAGAGGTTGCCCTTGGCCGAGTCGCTGGGCCATATAGGCACCCGCCAGTCACTAATTTCATCTGTTCTCCGTTGGGAGTAGTCCCCAAGAGGGACCCGGGTGAGTTTAGGTTGATCCACAACTTGTCAGCTCCTAGGGGTCTTTCGGTGAACGATGCGATTAACCCGGGAGTTTGTTCGGTGCGGTACGCATCCTTCGATGATGCCGTCGCCATGTTGAATCGCCTGGGGCCCCGAGCGCTGATGGCGAAGTCGGATATCGAGTCAGCGTTCCGGTTGCTCCCGGTACACCCACAGGATCAGCGTCTGTTAGGCTTTGTTTTTCAAGGACGTTACTACATGGATAGATGTATGCCAATGGGTTGCTCCATTTCTTGTGCTTATTTTGAAATGTTCAGTACTTTTCTGCAATGGGCGTTTACCAAGGCCACGGGCCATACCCAGGTTATGCATTACCTAGACGATTTCTTGTTCTTGGGGGCAGCCGGCGACACTCAGTGTGCGCAGGCGTTACGAGAATTTTGCACTCTCATGGAGCAATTCGGGGTGCCATTGGCACCAGGTAAGACGGTTGGACCATCGACTTCACTCGAGTTTCTAGGCATTGAGCTCGATTCTGTGGAGGGATGTTTCCGTTTGCCGGTGGGGAAGGTAGCGAAGTTCAGGGCTTTCTTGGAATTGTGCATCAGCAAAGAAAAAGTCACGCTTCATCAGCTACAACAAGCGGTGGGCCAGCTTAACTTTGCCCTCCGAGTGATACCAATGGCCCGCCCCTTTTCCCGCTCTATTGCACAAGCCATGGTCGGTCTCAAGGAAGGACACCATCGCACAAGACTGTCTGCAGAAGTTCGCCAGGACATGCGCATATGGTTGGCATTCCTGGCGGATTTCAACGGTCGAGTGGTGTGGACCAAACCACCAGCGTCCTCGGACGAGCTGGGTTTGTGGACCGACTCGGCGGGGAGCGTGGGTTTTGGCGCCATCTTTGGTAATCGCTGGTCGGCGCAAACATGGCCGACATGGTGGCACACCAGCGGTCTCACAGGTAACATTGGGTTTCTCGAGTTGTTCCCCATTTTGGTGGCTCTGATGGCATGGCCGGATGAGTTCAGGGATCGCTCTGTGGTGTTTTGGTCCGACACTATGACTGTTGTTGAATGTATAAATAGTCAGGCAGCGCGCTGCAAGTGGATATTAAGATTACTGAAGGAAATTGTACTAATTTGCATGAGACTGAACGTACAATTCAGGGCGAAGCATGTGCCAGGGGTACTCAACCAGGCGGCTGATGCACTCTCTCGTTCACACATGCAGGCTTTCAGGGGTTATCTACCTTCCGCGGACCTAGCGGCGGCCCCATTTCCCGAAGCACTCTGGTTTCTCGATGCCCCGGATTACAAGACCTCGTGGCAGCAAGCCTAACCCCCAGGACATGGAAGGCATACGAAGGAGCGTTTCGTTCCTATTGTGCATTTTTGGGTCCGGCAGGGGGGGTCAATTGGGGTCAGGAGGAGTATGTCCTGAAGTTTCTTGTAGCACTACACAGTGCAGGCCGATCAGCGGCAACGGCCAATAGGCACCGGGCCGCCATTTCATTCATGGCCCAGGCGCATGGCATCGAGGACCCCACATCGTCTTTTTTGGTAAAGAAGGCCCTTCGTGGTTGGCAACGCCTTGAGGGTCGTAGAGTAGACGAAAGGCGCCCGATTGGGTTAGAGAGGTTGTCCCTGCTGATGTCGATACTCCCCACGACATGTTCCTCCCAGTTCGAGGCAGTGCTGTTCCGGGCCGCTTTCGCATTAGCGTTCCATGGGGCTATGCGGGTAAGCGAGCTGGTAGCAAGAAATAAGAAAGATGTAGAGGGAGGCCTGTGTCGGGATCACATTCTGATCAAGGGTGATTCAATGGTGATCACAATAGCCAGGTCCAAGACCGACCAGGGTGCTATGGGAGACAGTATTATCGTCCAGCGCATGCGCGGGTCCCCCATGTGCCCAGTGAAGTGCGTTGAGGAATATTTGGCGCGAAGGGCGGATGCATGGGGGGGAAGCTTGCTGAGACACATCGACGCCACCCCACTGACGAGGTTCCAGTTTCAGCGGGTGCTAACGATGGCAATCGCAGCGGCGGGCTTGGACCCGGGCGATTTCGGGACCCATTCCTTTAGAATAGGGGCTGCTACAGAGGCTACAGCCAGGGGTCAGAGTGTTGAGAAGGTGAAACACCTGGGACGATGGTCCTCGAACTGTTATAAAAGGTATGTGCGGTTGCACATGTTGTGAAGCCAATGTCATGCACTCACGCTTCTTGTTTTCTGTTTGGTTTACAGTTTCGCGAGCATACGATGCAGGGCGGACTGTGCAGTCGACCCGGCACCCGGGGACCAGCGGTCAGAGATCACCGGCTGAGGAAAGAGTGGTGTGGGTCGTGGGCCACTCATACGTGAGGCGGGCCGGGGACGTATTCAAAGCAGGTGACGTGATTCACGCAGCTGGGGAATACGGGTACAGGGTGACCTTCCACGGAAGGGGCGGGCTCTGTATTGACCGGTTTCAATGTTTTATCGAGGAACTGTTAGGGCGGACAAGGTCACCGCCGTCTGTAATCATAGTTCACCTGGGAGGCAATGACTTAGTGACACTCGGTCGGCGAGTACTACTCGAGCGAGTCCTATCTACTGTTAGCTGGCTGGCGAGAAGGATCCCTGGGTGCACGATAGCATGGTCCCACATGATTCCCAGGAAGGTGTGGCGGGGGGGCCTCTCTGTGTCAGCACTGGTCCATTCAGTGAAGAAGGTCAATAACAAACTTGGTAGGTTGTTTCGCTCGGCGCAGTTGCACTGTATTCCGCATGGATGTATTCGGGAGGATCACATGTATCTCGAGGACGGGGTCCATTTGTCCCGGGAGGGGAATGTCTTACTCATAGGAGACTTCGTAGCTTGGTTAAGGGGTTTGTAAAAGCATGACCTTTAGTAGGAGTTTGTGGGGGGGCCGGATAGCCGGTCAACTATCCGGCCTGTGGCGGTAAGGTCATGATCGGTGAGCAGTAATTTCAAGATCCCTAGAGGGGGGGCGCCACCCATTATGGATGAGAGCGCCCGGGGGGAGGCGGCCATTGGCCCCTCAAACGGGGAGGCGGCACCCACTAAGTATGGGGTCGCCTAAGGGAAGGTGGTCATAGGCCCCTTCCAGGGGAGGAGGTGGCTCGATGCCCCTCCTATGAATTTCCCGGGGCCAGGATATCCGTAACGGCGGATATGAGAAGCAGTGTGGGGTGGGAGGGGGGTCCACGCTACCTTCTAGACACCTCACACGAGTCCTCGGACGACCATTAAGATGGCGTCGAGTTAAATAGAGGGCCCCCGCGAAGACAAGGGAAATTGGAGTTGGCACAGAGGTACAGTCCTCTGTGCGCCCGCCCCTCACACCGTGAGGGGGGAGTTCTGGTAGTTGGGATCTGACACCGGTTGCGACCTTGCCGTTGGCCCGTAATGCTAGGATGTACAATTTTAATTTAGAAAAGTATGCATTGGCAGGATGTTAGACTCGGCTAGGAAAACCTTTGTACTAGAGATTTGTTAAGGTTAGCCAATCAGCGTGTCTTCATCATAATGTAATAAATGAAAATTGTACATGATATGAAACTGTTATTTTAATGTTTTCATTTTGTTTCATATTTTAATAAATACGGCCGGGAGGGTAACTCCCTCCCGCCTTCCAAAAGTTCAGAACTGCGTCCGTCTTCCCATCCTGGGGGATTGTGTTGGGAGGGGGTGACAGGCATCCCGGCCATATGAAGCTTCACAAACTGAAACTATGAGCTATCTGTTTAGACAGATTCAACTACTGGATATGGCTTATGCACAAAGAAATAACCTAATGTAAAATAGGGAGAGCTAAAAAGATATTTATAGATTTAGTAGAAAGTAGATGAGTTAATGTGACAATTAATACTAATGCACATCCTTACAGATGGAGGAAAATTAAATAGTTGATGGAATGGCTGCATTTGCTTTAGACTGCAACACAAAGGAAAACTGTATATATGGAAAAAGATCAAATATTAACACACAATTTGCATGTCTTCGTGAATGTGAACATACATTTGATCTCTATGAGAACTGGGAAAGATATTTAGAGGGAGTTGAGCCTATCTTTCCTGGAGTGTATTATATTTGTGGAAAGAATGCTTTTTATAAATTACTGGAAGGATTGTATGGAAGTTGTCACCTGGGAATTGTGTTTCTAAAAATCTACTAGGTAAAATAGATCAAAGGAGGATAAAAAGAAGAGAACGGAAGAATGAAGAGAAGTGTGAGTGCAGGTGAAATAGTAGGTAATATCTTTGTAGTTTTAATTCCTTCCTTAGGAGTCGCACTAAATTGACAGATAATTAGAAAACTTTCTACTATAGGTTGATAAATTAGCCTGAGTACAACTGGAGGATTTTCTATTGTAAATATTGAAATTATTTTGATAAGATCAATGGTGATACAGAATCGAGTTGCCCTTGACATCCTTCTCACAAAGGAGGGTGGAGTCTGTCAGTTGTTAAAGGTCCAACATTGATGCACCTATGTACTTGATAAGAGCAGATATTTAGAAAGTTACATTAAAAACATTATTTATTTAAAGAAGGAATGGAAATATTTAAAAGCAGATTGCGCCTGGGAAATAATAGGTAAAGGACTCTCAACTGGTTAGGTAACTTAAGTAAAGGATTAGTGATTTCTATCTTGAGGCCATTAGTGGCTATTTCTGTGCATAATGCTGATGATATTATCTATCAAATTCTGTAGGAATGGAAAGGTTAAACACAGAGTAAAACAAACTAAATCTGAATTTAAACTGGAAAACAAACAATGTAAATATTATGACTAAATGTACATTTTGGAGGAGTCTAGAAGGAAAAAGTTAAAGATGACAAAACAGTAATTTGTGATGGATTTGATGTGGATATTTGTGATGACTTGATTGACCATCAGACAGGGGCTTGATGTAGCTCAAAAACTGATTATTCTTCATCCGACACAGCAACTGGTTTAAACACTAGAATTCTAATTTGCACTTGGCACACATTGATAAAAACAACACAGAAAACTTAAAATGACAGCACCATAAAAGTGTGTATGGTTCAGCAGGAATTGAAAAATATAAATGCAATAAGATAAAAAAGTTTAACAAAAAAACAGTAATGAGAATTGGTGATAAAAATGTTCTTACTGACAAAATAATGCACTTTGATGAGACTAAGTATTTCTATTTCTTTCATTGTAATGCATAATGAAGAAGAATCTGGTGCAAAATTAATATGCCAAATATTGCATACATGATATTTACAGTATTAATACTTGACACTATTAGGATCATGAATATACAAAAACGATTTTAGTAAAATGATTTTTAAGGATGATTTACATGTATGTACTTTGAAAATCGTGCAAGTAGACTATATCGAGCTTTTGTAATTTATATGCAATAATCACTGACATTATTACCATTATTTTGTATATGAAATGCTTGATTTATTTCATTATGTTTGAATTTAATTATGAGATTCATCAAATGTTACTTTTCCTGTTCTGTTTATGCAACATTTCCTTGGGAATAGATCATTTTTCCAGTGTTCATTGCGAAGTGAATTGGGGAAAACCTAAACTTTGGACTTTACTCATGAAGAGCAACAACAAAGAATATAGCTCTTTGTCAATTAACCTGTGACGACAGTATGTACCATTGTTTCTCATGACCAGAATGGAAAAATATGCTGGAGTATCAAAATTGTACCTGACTAACGCAAGAAGGACCACATGATAATCAGGCCATTCTGGTACAATGACTGATGTCAGATACAAGTCATTTTCAGCTATTAAAGTTACTCCCCAAAGGAGGGGAAGGACACACTTTTTGAAACTCTTTTATTTAGAAGGCTGAGGCACTTTGTATTTGTTGTACTGATTCTACTGCGGCTGCTGCTCGACTGCTGATAGATTTGGAATCCTTCTTTGTCGACAGACTAATTACTTTTTCATGTCCCTGCCTTTTATCTCTTCCCTATGAACTTGCCTGCTTCACTCTTTTGGACTGTTTGGTGAGACACAAGATCTGAACTTTTATGATTTTTCTCTATTTCCCTTTGTCCATGCCCATGGACATTTCCCTAGTGGACTTTAATTTAATCCGTTTGACCCTTTCTGAGTGAATTCTTTGGAACTATCCTTCTGCCTTCATTGATAAGGGGAATCCATCCTTTTTCTGAAAGAATATGTTGACTAAATGTGTAGTTCTCTTCTACGTGCTGTAATATTCTTAACTGAGATACTTAAAATGTTGCTTAGGTGCATTGAATTTAGATCTTTAATACAAAAATCAAATGATCTAAAATTGTTGGATTCTGTTATTGTGTTCCAATGTTCCTTCCTTAAAACTGTGCTGAGACAATAATTCTAAATGCGTGACATAGAGAGTCATAAATTATTTTCAGAGCGTCAAGTTCTTCTGCTTTTATTCTGTGTTGCAACTGCAAAACTCTTAGGGACATATTAGCAAGAAGCTTGTTAAAATTATCGCTGTTTTAGCGATAGGAAACTGCTGCTAAAACGGAGATAATGGGCTTGCTAATATGAGTTATAGAATTCCAATAGAAGCCCAGGTTAGGTATGCAGGACATCTAACCTGGGCTTCTATTGGAATTCTATAACGCATATTAGCAAGCCCATTATCGCCGTTTTAGCAGCAGTTTCCTGCCGCTAAAACGGCGATAATTTTAATGAGCTTCTTGCTAATGGGCCCCAAAGTGTGCATAATCCTGGTTAGACTAAAGTTCTAATTTGTGAGTTGGCTACCAATTGATGGTCCTCATTGGGAAGTTAACGGTTTGGGGCATCCTGATTTCTCGCCCCTCACTACCACAAAGAAAGATACATCAGAGGAACATGGTTCTTGTTTTGTTGCCTAATTATTTGAGGATCTGCATCCAGTAATTCACTGTGTTACATAAATACAAGTTATGACACGTTAAATAAAGGTGAAATTAGAAGTCTTACTAGAACAAATTTGAAAGTTAAGAGAAAGAAAGGCACTCTATTTATATGGTGATGTCATCTTTTTCTCCTGAATTTGCAAAGAGACTTAATGTATAATAACAGATTTCAGGTGAGAGCAGCATCGTCATACATACAGTGGGTCAGAGGGGCCTACCATCAAGAACTTGTAGAGTGCTGTGAAAGTGTTTGGTGTGGAATACAATGGCAGGGACATTTAAAACAGACTGTTTGAAAAGATTATTAGCATTACTACCCTCTTCAAGCACTTTCACAAAATTCTACGGGATCCTCAGTCAGCCCATCTGCAAAGCCATGTCTAGTCTGGAAAGTCTAGTCTAGTCTAGTCTGGAAATTTGTATTGCGCAAAACATATCACGTCCCGCGAGGGAGTCTCATGGCGCATGCGGACAGTCCCGGAGTAAAAAGGAGAGAGATCTTACGAAAAGGCAGAGACCTAGCTGAAGAGCCATGTTTTCAACAATCTTCGGAAAATCATGTATCATGTAGCCATTGCAATGCTAGGCAGCAGCTCATCTGTTGCAGGAGGCCTGGCATGGTGCAAGGGCTCAGGAATTAGGTAAATTAGCTGGTGGCAGAAGCCACATGTAGACTCGGTTCACTTTTGGCTCAAGGGTTCAAGACTCATTTGAGTGAATCAGAGCACGGTATTTGGCTCGAGCTTCAACTTTTTTGTCCTTAACCTTTCATGCAGATCAATTGAGGGAGTAAAAAGCCAACTGAGTATTGTTTTTGCATCATGCTTGCCCCTTCTCAAGTCAAGTCAAGTCAAGTGATTTATATAGCGCGCTACATACCCAGAGGGTCTCAAGGCGCTTGAAGAAGGGTGGGGAATTACTTGTAGAATATCCAGGTTTTAAGTTGCTTTCTGAATGTTAGGTGGTTCTGAGTGAGGCGAAGGTGAGTGGGAAGTGAGTTCCAGGTTTTAGCTGCCAGGTAGGAGAAGGATCTGCCTCCCATGGTGGTTTTGTTGATGTGAGGTACAGTTGCAAGGGCTTGGTTGGAGGATCGTAGCTGGCGGGAGGGGGTGTAGAAGGAAAGTCGTGAGTTGAGGCATTCGGGTCCAAGTTCGTAAAGTGCTTTGTGTGCGTGGGTTAGGAGGCGGAAAGTAATCCTCTTGTTAACGGGGAGCCAGTGGAGGTTTTTCCGGTGGCCAGAGATGTGGTCTTTACGCGGGATGTCTAGTATGAGTCTGGCTGAAGCGTTCTGGATGCGTTGGAGTTTTTTCTGGAGTTTTGCAGTGGTACCGGCGTATAGGGTGTTTCCGTAGTCCAGGCGGCTCGTGACCAGTGCGTGGGTGACCGTTTTTCTAGTTTCGGTGGGGATCCAGCGAAATGTTTTTTTGAGCATGCGCAGAATATTGAAGCAAGATGATGAGACGGCGTTGACTTGTCTGTTCATAGAGAGTGAGGAGTCCAGGATGACACCTAAGTTCTGTGCGTGGTCCGTCGGGATGGGTGCTTTTCCAAGGGCCTCTGGCCACCAAGAGTCGTCCCAGGCGGAGGGGGAGGTACCTAGGATAAGGACTTCTGTTTTGTCTGAGTTCAGTTTTAGACGGCTGTGCTTCATCCACTCGGCTACTTCTTTCATTCCTTCATGTAGGTTGCTTTTGGCGGTGTTAGGGTCTTTGGTGAGTGATAGTATCAGTTGAGTGTCATCAGCGTAAGAGATGATGTTGAGGTTGTGTTGGCGTGCGATGGCCGCGAGGGGGCTCATGTATACGTTGAAGAGGGTGGGGCTGAGTGAAGATCCTTGTGGCACGCCGCAGATGACTTCGGTGGCCTCTGATTTGAAGGGGTAAGGCGGACTCTCTGAGTTCTTCCGGCAAGGAACGAGGTGATCCATTCCAGTGCTTTTCCTTGGATTCCGATGTTTCTGAGGCGTTGTATTAAGGTGCTATGACAAACTGTGTCAAAGGCTGCGGAGAGGTCGAGGAGGATGAGGGCGACTGTGTCTCCGTTGTCCAGTAGAGTTCGAATGTCGTCTGTTGCTGCGATGAGTGCAGTCTCAGTGCTGTGTTTGGCTCGGAAGCCGGACTGTGAGGAGTCAAGGGATTTGTTGGTTTCGAGGAAGGCGGCGAGCTGGTTGTTGACAGCTTTCTCGATGACTTTGGCCGGGAATGGAAGGAGCGAGATGGGGCGGTAGTTTTTGAGTTCGGTGGGGTCAGCTGTGGGTTTTTTCAGAAGGGCGCTGAGTTCGGCGTGATTCCAGCTTTCCGGGAAGGTGGCGGAGTTGAGGGAGCAGTTGATGACGTCTCGGAGGTGCGGTGCTATGATGGAGTCTGCTTTGTTGAAGATGTAGTGAGGGCATGGGTCTGTGGGGGATCCTGAGTGGATAGAGTTCATCAGGCGGATGGTGTCGTCAGTGGAGATTGGGTTCCAGTCATTGAGGATGTTCAAGGGGGGTGGAGGTCCTGCCACTTTGCAGAGTGTACAAAGCAACGTCAGTCACATAGGTGCAAACCTTAATTTGATTCCATGGAGAGGGTACGTATTTGAAGGAGGTACACAGCATATGAAATATTGTCAATTACAAGGAGACAAAATGTACATGGGTGTGGCCTGTGTGTGTGTGAGGGATGTATGTTTGTGCCTGTTTTTGTGTGAGTATGGTAATGTGGAGGAGGTGTGTGAGATAGAGGCAAAGAGAGAAAGAGGGAGAGAGAGAGAGGATGATGAATTGGAAGGAATAAACAGAAGATCATGCAATAGTGTGAAAAGACATCAACTAAAAGGAAGGAGAGGAAGTGTGATGTATACAGATAGATCACATTTAGAAAGTGAGGTATGGGTATTAATGCATAGGAAGAGATTCCAGAGGAAGGCAAGATAAAGGAAAGAATGGGAGTTACTGAGGAAATTGCATCTTACATTCTTCTTCAGTCTTTTTGTCTCACAATGAGGTTTTTGGGAAGCCCAGTCTATCTCTTTAAGGTAATCTTCTAACATGCATCATAAGACCTATATTGCCTGAGACCAGGTCTGTAGTCCGCAAATTCCTAATGTTCGAAATTGCATCACTTGGTTTCCATCACAATTGTAGCCGTCAGATGGGCATATCTTTTTCACACAAAGACAGCCATACCTCCCTGTGAACAAGGTTCATCTCTGATTCTCTGTATAATGCAGAAAGTGTGCTTTCTGTGGTTTGGCTCTCCCTGCCCATTGCTAGTATTTAACTTGGACATTGTAGCTTGAATGAAGCAATGCTTAGGGAGATTGTCTCTGCTGTAGAGCCTGTGGGAAATATTACAGAATGTAGCAAATTCTTTGTTCTTGCACAACACTTACTGCAGCAGTACATGGCACGGTTCGAGCAGTGTGATTTTGACTCTACCCTCTACATAACCTGCATTCATATATTAAGATATATAGTCTGCATATCCAACGTGTGAGTTAACTTATCTACTTGTGTGTTTCACCCTTATGAGTTATTGTAGATAAACAGTGCTGTGCACATTTACAAATCACATGTAGCTGTATTGGAGTGAATAAATACATCATGTAGTTACATTTATTGGATATTCACATTATATTGATGATAACATGCCTTTCTTTTGTCAATAAAGTTAGAACAGCCCTCCTTTTGGATTCCTGAACTAACTTAGCTTAACATTAGGCCTTAACCGAGTGTTAGACATGTCAAAATTGTTAGTATGCTGGTACTAGAGTACAAATCAGTTTCCAGTGCAAGAGTTGTTTTCCCTCCTCCAGGCAAAAATCCCTCTTTGTTTACCTTTCTCGGGTCTTATGGACCTTTGCTGGTATTTTAAAGAAGACCAGGAGCTCTGCATCACATAAATAATGATCACAATCACTAAACTATCTTCAGTCAATAAAGAGAATATTGTATCGGTTCAAAGGTGTTATTAATTAATTATTCTAGTAATTTATCTTTATTAAGATCACGAGTCAATTCATATTAATATCAATTATCAAATATGGACATAATTAAATTGTCAGTATTAGTCACTAATCATGATAAAATACATTAAGCACATTCCATAAAGGATAGCATCCCTATTCTAAGAATCAGGGGAAAGTTGTCAGTCAGAACCCATAAGCTGTTCAAGTTTGAGAGAGTGAGAACAAACATGAAGCTCCTGCATTAAAGTCAGCCCAATAAATCAAGAATATAAATAAAGTAGAACTTCTCATAAAGAGATGTTCTAGAAACTCAGTTGAGTCTCAGAGCAACATGGAATAAGGGTAAATGGAAAAATAGCAATGGCAAGTGAAAACTGAGTCTGGGCAAAAAGCTTCTAAGACTACTCTAGGAACATGCACTAATAGAGACTACATGTATCATGAAGTTTTGCAACATGTTGCTCTTTTCCATCTTCAGTCAGCTAATCAGCTTTCAATACTCTCCTGGGAACAGGATCACTCATTGTCTTCTCACTGAAATACAATAATCCACAGACAACAATCTTAAATGTGTAACTACATTATATAAATTCTAGATTTTAGTCTAGGTCATTCTCCCATTAAGGTCTTCTTTCTCACGTTTAAAGTACATTTCTAACATTTCAATAACAATGATGTATGTAGAAGTTAAAACATCTATATAATGAAAGAACATGTTGTGCAGCCATTCTTTGAAAGGAAATAAAAGGCAGTTAATAAGGTACATATCTAGTCTAAATGCTGAGTCTACATATGTGAACTTCTTTATTACCCATTTCAAGGCTAATTTCTAATCATTTGTTAACAGTGTTCTTAGTGTAAGTCAAAACATTTTGCTGAAATATAGGAAAACATTTACGCAACTATTATTTATTAAAAAATATGTTCATTGAAAGGTCAGTAGAATTAACATTTTAGGTTATATCAGCATTCTTTAGTAAGGTCACCTTTGTTCAAGCACTGCCATTTCAGCTTTTCAGGGCTAATGAGTAATATATTACACTTCTACGGATTTTGCATTTAAACACATTTATTTTTCATTAAAGCCTGCACGTTAATTCAGCATATTTATTAATAACTGTATTATTTTCTTGATTATAATAAAACAGTTTACCACTGGTTATTCCTTTATTTGCAGGTGCATCATCAAGTCCATTGCTAGCTAGAGAAAGGTTCATTATTTTGTATTAGATTAATAGTGAGAGACATGAAGACCAGATGTTGCCAGCAGAAGCCGATAAATAATGATTAAAGGATTCTCCTGTACTCGGCATGCTAAGAAGATGCAACTTTCGAGGATCAACAGATGTGTACCTAATTTTATGAGAGTGGGAATTTGGTTAAATTTAGCGGTTCCTGGCAAATATGGCCTTGGGATTGACTCTAGTGGGGTTTTCAAGCTGCATAATTTGCATGTAAGAAAGACTTGCAACTGAGTTGTATACGAAAAACTTAATTAGTCACCATCTGTTGAGGTTGTAGGCTATAGAAGCCTGTACGAGGGAAGGGTAACTCCTCATGAAGAAAGGACTGCGACTAGGATCACCCAGATTCGGAGTAATATAGATTACCAGTATGTAACCTAGACATTATACATCAGTTAGACTATGTGTTCCAGAAAACGCGTTAAAACCAATAACATGCTTTTTACAGGACACAAGAAAGACAATTGCGGTCAAAACAGAACATGTTTTAATAAATGAGCAGGTTCTTAGAATTAAATGTCAAGTAAAATATTACTTCATGTCGTTATTTACATTGTCTTCGTACAGAATGAAGTTAGAAGTAAACTTACATAAAAGACAGCATTTATTTCACTCACAAGTGAAAACAGCAATGAAAAAAATTAAACTAAAACAAAACTACTTAAATAAATTGATATTGACATAAGTATGGCATGACCTTTAATTGAAAAAAACACGTTGCAGGAAACCTCAGATGATTATCCGATTCACCTGGCTAATGTCATAAAAACATCCTTGTAGAAATTATGTTACTGCAGATCATAAGGAGTTGTGGGCTATGTTATTGCAGATCTTAAGGAGGTGTTGTGCTTTGCAAACATCAAACATTTCTTCAGATAAGGTGGCATCAATACAATAGTCCCATGAAAGAGCATCGTCATGCAGTATCTGCTAACTTCATAAGACAGTGAACATGCCAGCAAAAGTCTGTGTACTTTACATTGGTGGTTTTTTCAAATACACGTTTCAAGTGAAGATCATGAAATACAAACTGATAAATGTTGCTTACAATAAGCTGCACCTCTAAGGAGGTAGGTGACCGAGTTTAATGGCAACTTGATATTCGGTTTCTGGGGTTTGTCCTGATATACTAAAATGCATGATCCGATCCTTGAGAGAGCAGAGCTGTCCACGAGTTCGAGATCTTTCCACAGTGCAATATGCAATAAATTCTTAAGACATTCTACATCGTTCTGCATTAGACTCAAGAAGAGCTCCTTGATTCAAGGAAGGTGTAGTCCTTGCCTGCACTATTCTTGAAGACTGGATAAAGTTCCCAATGTTTTGTTAACGGTTCTACGGTCGTCTGTCTTGGCAATTCAGAACTAATGTTCTCTCTGAGAAATTGAAGGACACTTTTCTCTCTCTGTTTTGTTCGAATGCAGAAAGAAGAAGAAAGAGAGTATGAGAAAGATAAGGTAAGTGATGTAAAAGTAATGAGAAATTTTAGTGAAATGAAGTAATACTGTCATGCAACAGAATCTGAGTTAGACTGGGTAAGAAAGAGGTAGAAAGCATTGATGAATTACAGGAGAATGCACCAACAATTCCAAAATACTGAATGCTCTTTAGAAATAACCGTACGGTGAACAAATATAGCAAAGACACTTTCTTATATATTTTTGCCATGCAAGAAAAGCAGTTATTTTGCCTTATGTTACTGACTGTTTTTAGCAAATGTTTTAAAAACTCTAAGGCCATTTATCTGTGGCATTAAATGCATAAAGAAGATTGTGGCATGTTCCCTGCCCAGGCAAAGCTTATAATAGCAACCCAAAGTGGCTTAACTGTGAAGCAAGACACCAAGCCGACCAAGCAAGCAAATAATTCACTGGTTAATGCCATGTGCATGGATTCTGGTAATGCAGTTAGTTTTGTAAATGAGACCATGATAAACTCTAGACTGTGGGCGTGAGATATGGATGTTTTGGGACCTTTGATTGTGTTTTAATTGGTCTCTTATAGTAGATAGAGCAGATACTTTTCCTGACTTGGAAAACGGCATGCTCTCTACCTTTCTGATTTCCCTGAGTGTAAAACTTCATGCTGAATGCTCTTTGTGCATTCTTTACATATTGATTATTTGCCTTCTGTACATCATAATACCTAAATTCGGAGTGCTTGAATGCCTTATCATTTTTCCTGTAATGATATCTTTTATTAATCATTGACAATTTTCTTATTGTGATGAACTAATTATTTTAAAAGAAACCTTTCTAGTTGTATACCATCCTCTCTGTCGTTATTGAGGAAGTGTATTAATTTAATTGTAACGTAAATGAATTTCAAATGCTAGCTTTCCCACAATGTTTCAAGTTGACTACTAACGGTCCATACAACCAGTTGGGGACGCTTTATGATAACTTTACCCAGAGACTGAGGTTTAAAAAGCCGTGCTCCATCACAACAATTATATGAAACAACAAGAGAGAAAGGGTTTTGTTAGGACCACTCTTTTACCCCTTCCAACTAAATGTATTGCAATCAACATAAGAGTGTCAAAATAAAAATAAGAATTAAATAACAGAGGATGAAACACAAAACCAGTTTGTGTCAATAGACAGAATAGGAATTACCACCGTCTAAGAGTACTGAGATATAGTAAAGAGATAGAGTGCACGTGCTCAGTGTAGAAAAAGGACCCTCAGGCACCAACTGTAAAGGTCGGTAGCCAGTTGTCTTCATTGGGTCCACAAAGGTTGAAAAAGAACGGAAATGGTGATAGGAAAGTGCCTTAAAAAGAGTGTGGGCTGCTCATCAAATAATAATTTTATTAAGAAGGTAGCTCTAACTCTAGTAAAAACAGTGAAAAACAATGGACTGGTGATTGGTTGAGTTAGTTTGAACCAATAAGTCCTCACTGAAGTGACAAGAAAACAAAGATGGTCAACATGTTTCTGCTAAGAAGCCCAGGGTCGGCTCAGCATTCGTCAGGACCAAAACACTCATTCATACTCCTTGGTGGGCACTCACTAGGGTGTCCATGCCTAAGGTGTAGAGAAGAAAAATTCTTTTGGAAACTAATACAAACTGATTAGTGTAGACTTCCTATAATGGATGAATCTCCCAAAAGTCTCGCCTCATGAAGGGAGACAAAAAGTCTGAAAAATAAGAAGAGCAAACAAATCTGTTTTAAATGTGACTGTTCTATAATTTCTCAAAATTCATTTGATCTCAGCAAACATGCACCTATATTATAAGTCAGAGTAGTTACTCCAGAGAATTATAGTCTTGAAAATGCAGGGTGCAAAGCCCAGGGGAAGGCTGTCTCAGTATATGAGTTCTCAAACAAATGCTCATCGTCTTTGAAGCCTAAATCAGATAACACGTAAAACATATTTTGTCTGCTTGTTTAAAGGGTAGATATTTAATTTGTAGAAGTGCTCGTCAAATTGAAGGACCAACCAGAGGTTGGAATTAAAAAATACAAAAACGACCTTTGAATGGGGCACACACAAGTAGAATGTCGTGTCATAGAGGGTAAACTCACATTAAAAAGTCCGTTGTGGGACATCATGGGCTGACGGTGGGGGGAAAACCTTCACGCTTGGTCCATCTATTAGCATAAAACAGTACGATTATTATGTTAGAAGACCTCCGTTAGCGTGTGGATTCAGTTACAAAACTGCTGGCGGTAATTAGTTCAAAAGACATGCACCTACTTGCTCCGATGCGACTCCCCGCCTGTGAACCTGCTCGGACCACAACCGCCGCCCGCAACAACCTAGCGGCAATGTGGGCGCGGGTTTGTTTTGTGAGGAAAATGCCGAGAGGGCGCGGCTCGCGTTGTTTGTGGTCACGTGCTCCTGCAAGATCTCTTTTTACTTAAAGGGGCCTCACTAGATAGTTGTTAGCTATGCCGCGTTCATCAACTATCGGTATGATGGACCGAAAGAAACCCGTTATTTTACTAAAAAAGGTTGATGTATTGTTGGTGATAACAATAGCAGAAAGAGGCTTGTATCGCCAGTATATTTACGGGATCAAAGGATGTCAGAATGCATCCCAGGGGGAATTCATTAAGTAAGCAGGCAGTCGGTCGCTCTATCAACCCAACCCCAACAGTGTATACAATTACATAATTCTGCATTTTAGTTATGTTGGAAAAAATGTAAAATGTAAAGCAGAAGGTGGCTTATGGAGAAAGAAAAGTGGGGTTTAAGTAACTCATATATCAATTGCCTCAGACTAGAAGCCGCTGACAGACAGAACTGCAATGTCAAGGAGAATAATGCTACAATTATCTCCGCATTACCGTACCCCACGGAATATCATCGTTGAGGCCATATAGGTGTGTGGAAAGGCGATATATCCACCTTTGCTCCTTTTCAAAAAGGGTGCCCTCATTGTTTGAATTGATTTGTTCTATTACCACCCATTTCACATCATTGGGGCTGTGACCATTTTCCAAGTAATGGGTAGTTAGTTTGGTAGTATTCCTGCCACATCTAACTTTGCTGCGATGTTCCCCAATGCGTGTCTTTATCCTCCTGGTGGTCATTCCCACATACCTCAAATGGCAAGGGCAAGTAATCAAGTAGATGACATTACTTGAATTACAATTGGTATGACTTCTCAAATGCCATTCTTTCCCTTCTTCCAAATGTAAGACCTTGGCAGTGGTGGTGAGGTGGCACACACTGCATCCCCCACAGGGGAAATGGCCCATAACAGGTGGTAAGCCCCAGACATTAAGGACAGATTGGTGATGAAGAGTCTGATTAGTTCTGGGACGGGTATGTACAAGGGCATCATGTAAACTTCTTTCTCTTTTATAGGAGAATAAAGGTTTTCGCCAATTGCGACCATTACTTGTTAGTGTTCTCCAATGTTTGCTGATACAGCAGCTGACAGAATTGGAGATATTACTATAGGTGGTCACACACGTCAAGGGGACATCAGGTTCTGTCTCCTTTTCTTGGTCTTCCAAAAGGGCCTCCCTACAAAAGGGCCTCCCTATTGTTGTTCCTCGCCCTCTCGCGGCTTTTTTTCAGTATTTTCTTGGGATAACCTCTCTGTGATAATTTCACAGTGAGGTCATCAGCCTGGGTGTTAAAATCTTTAAGATTACTACAATTTCTACGTATGCGTAGATATTGGCCGAAAGGGAGGTTTTCCCTTAAGGGGCGCGGATGAAAACTCGTGAAATGGAGAAGGTTGTTGGTACTAGTAGGTTTGTAGTAGGTTTTACTCACAAGACGGTTGCCAGCTCTGGTAAGCGTCACATCTAAGAAGACAATAGATTCAGAATTGTATTGGTGAGTGAATCTAAGGTGGGGGTCGCAAGTGTTCACCCAATCAAAGAACGCTAAAAGGCTTTCTTTGGACCCTTTCCAAATTAAAAGCACATCATCAATGTACCTCTGCCACAGGATAACATTGAGAGTGTAAGGGTTGTTAGCGTTCAGAATATGTGTCTTCTCGAAATTATATACATACAGCCCCGCAATGCTGGGGGCAAAAGTACTGCCCATTGAAGTGCCAGTCTTCTGTAAATAGATGGTGTCTTGGTACTGGAAAAAATTGCGTTTAAGTGCTAGAGTAGCACATTCAATGATGAAGGTCTTGGAGGTGTTGTATGTCCAAGTTGTCTGTTCCAGTACATCTGCAAGGACCTTCAAGGTTGCATCCTGCGGGATACAGGTATATAGACTTTCGATGTCTAGGGAAACCAGGTAACATGGTTCTTCTGGTAGTTCTACAGTAAGCAACATCGAAAGGAGGCTTTTGGTGTCCTTGATGTAGGTACTGGTGGATTGTACCAAGGGTTTGAAGAAGAAATCGCAATATTTGGAGAGTGGCTCCAATTGGGAGCCAATCCCTGACACAATAGGTCTTCCCGGAGGTGGGACCCGATTTTTATGGGTTTTCGGAAGGGTGTAAAAGTATGGTATTTTCTCTTCAGAACTGGTCAAAAAGTCAGTCTCTTGTTTGCTGATGTAGCCATCCCTTTCTGCAGTACTGACTAAATCTACAATTTCATCCTTAAGGTAAGGGGAAGGATCCTGTTGGAGGATGGTGTAGCTGTTTGTATCACCCAGGAGGCGTTTACATTCATTGTCATAGGCAGTGGCATCCTGGATGACAATACCACCCCCCTTGTCCGCACTTTTGATCACAATTTCTGTGTTCTTCTGTAAATTTTGTATGGCTTTATATTCTCCTGCTGTTAGGTTCTTATAAGGGGTCGGCTCTGTCAATGCTTCTACCTCAAGGGACACAGCGTGTTCAAACGCTATGATATCTGCTGGTATTAGATGAGTAGGAGGATTAAAGTTGGATTTAATTTTGAAATTGGTGTCACTAGAGGATGCTTGAGTGGTATGTTCCTGTTGTTCGAAGAAAGTCTTAAGCCTGAGTTTTCTAAAGAACTCCCCAAGTTCACATCTTAATTTGAAACGGTCCAAGCGGGGGTAGGTATACATCACAACAATTCCCTGAGGAGTACCTTTTCTCACTCAGTTTGGCAAATATTCTCCAGGAACATGTTGCTGAAGATTTTAGGTAATTTTCCGAGCCAACAACATTTTCTTATGTCTATAGCTTCTTCTCAAAAATTGACAGAACCACAAGTGTAAGTCTATATGAACATCCACTTTGTTTGCTTTTCTGGCTGTTGCGTTTTGCTTAATTTCTTCAATGCACCCAATGAATAATTTGGATATGTTTCAAGATACATCTGCGATAACCAATGTGTGGACTGCATGTCTTGGTGGGTACAAATAAAATTAAATACAAGTTTTAAAAATCCTGTATTTGGGTTGTTAAGGAAGAACATGTCTGGCTTTAGGTTGATTTAATCATCGTAGAGGGTGCAGGTACAGAGATGTATTTTGCACAAACACACATTATCTTTGTCCTGTACTGTGAACGTTAGTTGAATTAACATTACGTGCTATTACACCTTTCTTTGTTTCTGTTAGAATACCTTAAGTTGATCATAAGAAAATGCAGGCTTTCTGTGCAAAATCCTAAGACCTAAGATGATGAATAGTCTAGTATGAAATTTGTTAAAAGTTATTCTGGACCTTATTTAGAGGTTGGTGGACAGGCTACTCTGTCAAAACCTGGCAGCTATCCCGTCCGTGGTATCACAGATGGCAATATCTTGCCATAGGGTGGACAAGATATCAGACACATTTGTGATTAAAAGTCCTTTCCGCCAAATGCTAACTAGAGCACTGCATTCCTAAAACAGATGAACATTGAGGATTGTGAAGCTGGGATTGCAAGAAAAGATACAGGATGAGAGTGAGACGAGTACCAGTAGCAGTGCAGATGATAATTGTTTTCAGAAAGGAGCATCATCATGGTGTGGAGAGTGATATTGATTTTAAGAAGAAGGAAACACCTACCACTAGCAAATAATTTGTGAAATTACCACTTGAACCGCAAACAGACACAGTTTTTCAGGGACATATTGTTTCTAAATTTAAGATGCGTGTTCATAAATCGTATTTCCAATAAAAGTTTCTATAGTTGATTACTAAAGGCCATAACATTGTGTACGCTTTGATGCATTGAAATTCCATGGATTGAAATTGTTAAAAAATGTAAGGAGTCAATATGGTGCCAATATAGATAAACAGCAGAAATCCGTATGGAAAATTATAACTGAGCATTCACAAAGCAAGGTATATGCCACAATTTAAAAGATCTCAGAACAAGCAATAAGGACTCTTTACTACAAATAATATAAAGAGCCCAGTCAGAACAAATGTCAACAACAATTTGACTATTCAGTATAGGTTATAAGGAGGCGAAGCAAAACAGGCATGAATATGGTTATGAAACAGAGAGGGATTGCCATCAGTTGAACGGACTGAATATGGGACAAAATGCTGTGAACATTATAATCATTTCCACCGTTGAACATGAGTGAGGATTTCCAGAAATTAATTCCATATGTGCATCAAATGATGGCACTAGAGGGGTGTCAGTAAAAGATAAGGACTCAGCAGAAGACATTTGAGGCCTCATTTAGAGTTTGATGGACAAGGTACTCCACCTCAACAAGCTAGCCTATCCACCAAACTCTCAGTCCAATTGCCCAAATTTTGAGTCATGCGGACCACCAGGTTTACGCCATCAGCGTAAACCTTTCTCCAACAGCCAGAGGAAGTTTGGCCTTTGGAGGTAAACCCTCCAACCATCCTCCCTATGTAAAATGGGCGGCTTGAAGGCTGTTTAATTTTACTATAAAATATTCAAGAGTGGAGAATGCCCACCCATATTTTTTACACATTTTCATTGCATTTTAATCATACTTTCAACAATTGCTCAGAGGCAAAGGTTGTGGCGTGCAAACCTCGGTGCGTGCTCTGCCCATGCACATGGAATCATTGCAATGCAGCTGTGACCCACTTGGTTCCACAGTCTGAAGTGCACAGCCAATGAAAAACGGGCCCATTGGCTCATAACATACAAACAACAATCCTTATTTTCATTTCTTTTCAACATTTATTCTTTTCTTTTTCTCAGTTCATACAACTGTCCCTTTCGCTTCTTATTTAACCAAGCTGTGTTCGCAGCCATTCACGTTTCAAAGATTTTAATAGCAGTGCGCCGTTTCCAACCATAATGTTCCATTGCCAAATAATACCCTGGTGTTACATCCTGATGACACAATTTGTATTAGGCTCAATGCATTTCGAGAATTGCTCTCTTGCTTTTAATTTTGCTAACCATCACAGCCAATAAAATCCTGGCAATAAGGGGCAGTATAAAATAAAAAACTACTCACAGAATGTGATAACACTGCCATGGTGTCGGGGACATTAGTTTTTACTTTTCTTAAAAGCAATTCTCACTTTGGGAGCTTAGTTTTGAAAAAGTATAAAGCACCTGTCACTAATAACCGGCACACAAAAGACTTTAAAATGGTTTTGTACAAACTGCATGATAGAGTTCACTGCTGGACCAATGTTAAACTCTACATTTGTCTGGCAGAGAAAGACAGGATGGTGGGCTTAAAATTCTCTTCCACCCAAACTGACTTTACTCCATCGGTCAACCTCGAAAGTAGTCTTTTTGACATTCTATGGGCACATAGGGTCAGTCCACCTGAAAAAACATGTTACATATTCATGCAATACATTTAGAATGCTTTCAAAGTTGGCAAATCCAATCTGTTGTTTTTCGCATGTTCTGTTTATTATTCACTTTTATATATTTTATTTATTTTATATTTTTAGGAATTGTCTGCAGTTTCTATTAATTAATATGTCATAATGCATATTTATGATGTCTCATTTGCATATCTGTGGCTTCTATTCATTCGATATTTATAACATACTTTTGCTGTCTTAGTTTCCGTTTGTCTGTTTAATCTCATTTCCATCATATTTGTATTAAAACATGATGTCATAAAAAAATAGTGCAAGGACTCCTTTATCTCTGTGTTAAGAAAAACATTTGTAAATGTAGGTTATGTTCAATGATTATTTCTGTTCCTGAATTGGAATGAATGCAGATATATTGTACTTTAGAGAGTAAGAGATGCAAGGCTCAATCTGTAATAACTCTAATTCTTCATTTTTGTTTTTCTGAAGTATATTCCTCTGAGGGAATCAACCCATCATCACTGAACCCCACTCCAACTCATCATAGAAAGTGATTCTTTCAATTGTGTTACTAATTTCACTCAATTTCATTATTTTGGATTTTTCCCTCGTTATGGTTTATTTTGCGTTACAGTGCACATCAGTTGAAGGGCCTGATTTACATCTTGGCGGCCAGGTAACCCCCTCACAACCGTGACAGATATAGCATCTGCCGAAATATAAATCCTGTTGCATCTTATGGGATTTAAATTTTGGTGGATGGGATATCCATCACCGTTATGATGGAGTAACCCATTTGATGAAATCTAAATCAGGCCCTAAATCCGTATTTGGACAAATAACCTCTTCACATATCCCAGCCCTTGCCCTCCTCCTAACCACCATGAAACTACTGACATGTTCTACCAATGTCCTTTCAAAGTACCCTTCCAGAGTTTACGACCTTTTGCAAATTTAAGTGAAAAATGGGCTGGAAAATGCACTATTTTACCCCATTTGTTATGAACCTTCTTGTAATGATAACGCCTCAGAACCCTCCATCGTAGGCCAAACCTTCATCAGGGCACACAGTAGAAGGGAGAGGGAAAAGGCAAGAACACGGACCTCACAATTGTAGATCGGGTCGTAAAATCTTTATATAACACCCAAGATACGAGAAAGCAGTAGGATGGAGCACAGAGGCCAAAGAGGGACAACCCTAATTCATATATAGGAGAGCAGTACAAAATCACGAGGTGAGGTTCCTAACAAAAATGGCAAGAACCAAGGACCGTATAAATACCGGGGGCCTTCACCAGCCGATTATCAGGGATTTAGGATTCGCGCTCTGACAAGCTTAAGCGAAATCCACTAAGGGGCTCCAGTCGGATAGGGTAGGGAGCGATTGCCGATCACGTGTTCACTGACAGATGGATCAATTCGCACACGAGCCCCGATCTCATAGACGTGCGGCAGGATACCAGCGCAAAAACGCTGAGAACTCCTTCATAAAAAGCTTGCTCGCTCCTCGTCACTTGCTCTCCGCACTTCATCTCTGAGCATTGTACATGCAGGCAGCAGAAGAAACCAGGTGCTGGAGCCAAGGATGGAAGTGGACACAGCCAGTAGAGTAAGTGGGCTGTGCCTGTGTGGGAAATGGGTGGTGCCTTTAGGAAGTGGGTGGCAGCCTCTTAAGAAAACATTTGTTCTCCTGCACTCATTTTGTTTACAAAGTAATCACTACTCAAAAGCCATTGCTCAATCTTCAGATGACAAAGAGAGATTTCCAATTGCAACACTACAGACCCGAAATGTTATTACCAAATTTTTAAATGTAAATAAAGCCACATAAAAACATTCGGGGCCTTATTTATGAGGCGTTGCAACACTTTTGTGCCGCCGCTGCATCACTTTTTGTGATAGACCAGCTGCGTAAAAAATGTACTATGTGGCGCCCTATTTACAAAGTTAAGCATCTAAGCAGATGTGTCACTTTGTAAACCCCAGAGCTACATTATACCTAAGTAAGGTATAATGTATGCAGTGTGGGCGTTGCCCTGCAAAAAGCCTTGTAGAAGTGGCGCAGTGAAAGATTTCACTGCTCTACTTCTAGGATGCCACTGCGTCAAAACCTTATGCCTGCCTCACAGCAGGCGTAAGACTGGTGCAGGCCCTTTCACATGGAACTTGCACCATATGAAAGGACAAATTGTTGGAGGTGCATCTGTTTTCAAACTCACCCCAGCAATACGTCACTTCTGCGCCTACAGATACATCAAAAATACTGACGTATCTGCAACTCCATGCGACATGGAGTGCCGTACATTAAATATGGAGCATCCATCATGTTGCAAGAAGGGCACAGTGAAAACTGCTGCCCCGCTGTTTTCACGCAGCGATGCCACCGTTTTTATAAATGAGGCCCTCAGACTTTGAAAGAAAAGTCATATCTTTCTGACTTTACAAAACAAGTGATCACCTGAGACTAGACCCAGCTGATTGACTCTACTTGATTGCAACAACAAAACCCAGATGTATTTATTTCAAATGATAGCAGGAACGGGCCTGCTTGGAATGAACCTTAGCGACAATTCCATAATATCCATCCACTACTTTTCCTCACATATTCAGTAGTTTGGCATATTTCTAACAGAAAACCCCTGAAGCCACTGATGTGTAAATCCCAAATCATTTGTAATTTAGCATGCAGACGTGTTAATAGCGAAAAGATTTCTGTTTCAATTCCACGCTTCTTAAGCCCATGAATTTTCACATTTTTTCCAAAGAATGTCAGGATGACTTCCTTAAGTGCAGTCTCGATGCCAATACTTATTCTCTGTAAATAGGAGTATTTCGAGGCAAACGTTGTGTCATAATAGAATATGTTGCTACGAGAACAAAGTACCTGAGAATCAGTATGGACCACTGCTTTCAGTAAAGCCTTGAAAACATTTACTTCAGCAAATCTGCCAGGTCTTAGGGCAAGTTATAACACGTGCCCTTTGACCCCCTTGACCTAATTGTATTACAGCAAATGACATCACAAGAACCTTAACTCTGATTATATATTTTGAATTGTTGTCATGTGACCTTTGATCCTGAGGACATGCACAGTGCAACCACAAACGCATAGAAATTATGTGTACTGTTAATAAAATGTTTAAAATATTTCTAAGGTTCTTAAAAAATCACTATCTTTAGTTAATCACGATACAATATTAAATTTGCAGCCATGATATTCAGGGGTTGCAAACAGCAATTGTAAGGGTTGAAGAACAGATATGCCTGGTGAACAGTTATCAACGGCCATGGACTACAGCTTTCAAGAGCTGGAGGCACTGTTATCATATGCCTCTCTGCAACCATCATAGTCCCGATCCGAGAGCCAAGTGCCAAACTCCATTTAAAAAAACCCGATTCAAGCCTTAAAAGCATACGCATGAACTGTAATGCACCATGCAACCATGATGGCCACAAATGCCACACCAGGACACATGTACGCTGCTGACCAGAAAGGCCGCTGATGACAAGTGTTGCTCACAGAACTGCCTCAGTAATTGCCCAATGAACGTTGTCGTAAGTGAGGATACCAGAGTGATTCTTGCAGGAGAGAAGCTGCGGTCATGAGTGTTGGAGGCCAGACCTCATCTGCTTTGTAAACTAAACTGCTACAAGAACCAGCAGGTAATGGGATCTGATATTCAGCAGTCAGTAACCATTCAGTGCTTTTCAAACTCATGCATTGGTGCAAAGCATTTATATTAATATTATTATTACTATTATTTTCTTATAGGACGCACTGCTATCCACATTGGGCTTCCCGATGTTGACAGAACAAGGTGAGGACAAGTGAGGACTTACAGTGCTCAGATGTAAAGATAGGTTTTCAGCTTGTTCCTAAAGATGTAAGTTTTTGTCTGATCTAATACGGATAGGAAAAGAGTTTCAGAGTTTAAAAACCAGGTAGCTGAATGAACAACTGCCATCTCTTGATCCTAATTCTAGGAATGGTCAGTAGAAATAAGTCATTAGATCTCAGCTCTCTGAGGGCACTGCGTGAAGTGATGAGATGTTGAAGGATGTGTGAGCCATGGGAATGCTTTTTCCTATGGGCAATACATAGAGCCTTAAATTTTATTCTATTGTTTATAGGCAACCAATGAAGCTGCTCAAGAGACAAATGTGCTGATTGCATTTTGGGCCGGCCCATCAGCGCTCTAGCTGCGGCATGCTGAGCAACATGCGGGAAACAACACTTACAACGCAACTTTTACAACGCACTACCTTTACAACAAAACTTTTACAACACAACATCCATTGCAACGCAACCATTATAACGCATGTCACTACAACGCATACAACTACAACGCATGTCATTACAACGCAGTCATTACAACGGATGCCATTAAAACGCATACCTACACTATCCAACACTTACCCTACTGTTGCACCGCCTGGAGTTAGAATAGTAATTTTTACCCCTACACTATCCAATACTTACCCTACTGTTGCACCCCCTGGAGTTAAAATAGTAATTTTTACCCCTACACTATCCAACACTTACCCTACTGTTGCACCCCCCTAGAGTTAGAATAGTCATTTTTACCCCTACACTATCCAATACTTACCATACATGCAATGTAATGGTATGGGTTGTAATGGTATGCGTTTTAAATGTAGTATGCATTGTAGTGGAATGCTTTGTAAAGGTAGTTTCAAAGAATTCGTTGTAATGGCATGCGTTGTAATGGAATGAGTTGTAATGGATGTTGCGGTGTAAAAAATGTGTTGAAAAGGTATGCGTTGTAAAAGTATGCGTTGTAACGACATACATCCGCAACATGCACCTTTCTGATGACATATGAGGTGCTGCCCAGATAGAGGGAATTGCCATAGTCAAGACAGGAGAGAATCAGGTCTTGAACCGCTGTCCTCCGATATTCTATGGGGAGCCATTTGAGTGTCTACAGAATTGATTTCAGAAGTCCAAAACAGGAACCTGCAACCTTCTTTGCCTGTGAAACCATAGTCAGATCTTTGTTTAGAATGATGCCAAAGCTCTTTACTATAGATTTGATTTAGGGGAAGAGCACTCCGCCAGGTACAGAGGTTGGAGGAATTCAACCCAGAGTTCTGGATTATTTCAAATCACCATTACCTCTGTTTTGTTCCCGTTTAAGTTGAGGCATCTTGTAGCCATCCAGCTGGTTACCTGTTACAGACAGGTGGTTAGAGTATCAAAGGTTGAGTGAGTATTGGGTGACAATGAGACAACAATCTGGGTGTTATCTGCATCAGATACCATAGTGAAAACTAGGTCACAAATGATATCTGATAGAGTTCAGATGTACAAATTAAACAATTTAGGGCTCAACGCAGACGCAACGCAGAGCCCTAAGGCACTCCGCACTCCAGTTGATGTATCTCTGAAAAAAAAGGCCCTTCACTAACCTGAAAGATCCTATTGGGAAAGAACGATGTTAGCCACTTTAACACTACCCCTGTCATTCCAATTGTTTCTAACTCCTAACTGGAGTGGGAATAGTAATTTATACCCTTCTGCTATCCAACGCTTTCTCTACTGTTGCACTCACTGGAGTGGGAATAGTAATTTTTATCCCTACACTATCCAAAGCTTTCCCTACTGTTGCACTCACTGGAGTGGGAATATTAATTTTTACCCTCCCGCTATCCAACGCTTTCTCTACTGTTGCACTCTCTCGAGTGGGAATAGTAATTTTTACCCTCCTGCCATCCAACGCTTTCCCTATTGTTGCACTCTTTGGAGTGGGAATAGTAACTTTTACCCCTATGCTATCCAACGTTTTCCCTACTGTTGCATTCACTGGAGTGGGAACAGTAATTTTTTCCCTCTCACTATCCAACAAAATCTCTACTTTTTTTTACATTACATTTATTATTTTTACATTTTAAGATTTTTTACATTATTTTAAGTATGTTTTATTTAATTGTTTTTAATATTTATTACTTTTATATTATTTTTAATACATTTAAAAAAATATATAGTTTAGTTAATTATATTTTAACAATATATATTTTGGATTCAATATTTTAGTACTTACCTGTTTGTGGATAGGGATTCTATATTCTGTACTTCGATATTTTGGAGTCGATATTTTGGGCATTCTATATTATGTCCCTCGATATTTTGTCACTGAACTGTTAAAGCCAATATGACGGTCTCACGTCCTCTCAAAAGGATGTCTGTAGGTGCCTTATGGCGTGGGTCTCAGAACTGGCTCTGTCAGCAGACAAATGAGTAATTACAAAGCAGGCTCTTCCTGGGCATAGTTTTCACTTTCAGGGAGTGATTGCAGTCTTTCTAAGGTATTCAGGACCTCAGAGGTATCATATTAATGATCTGCTGCCAAATGGGCAGGGTTCCTGGCTCTGGACGGTCGTGGACAGGCGCAGATGAGCTGGCTTTTAGCACGCCAGGAGCAAGGCTGCGCACTGGGCCTCATTTAGCAGAGTTCTGGGCACCAAAATGAAGTAGTCTGCCAATCATGATGGCGTCCGCTCGTCCGCTCTATGTTATTCAGTAGTGATACTGCTTTTTTTTTTTAAACAAACATGTTTTACACTTCAAGTAGGCTTGAAGAGCTAGTTTTCTTTCACAATAGGATTAGGAGAAGAGGGACAAGGCAGAGGAAAATAAAAAAGGAGAAAAGCATCATAAATTAACCTACGGTATGGTAAAAATCCTTAGAGTAATAGTTTGATTTTCCCTGCTGCAGCAAGAATGCCAGCTGTAAAGTGAGATGTTTTTTGTGATTACAATTACCTGGTATACATCTACAATGTCTAGTGTTATGTTAATATATATCCTATAATCCCCCCAACGTATGTCCTCCTCGTTAGAGGAATTTACACAGTGAGGCTCCTCTGCCAAAACGCTCCCCACAAACAGTACACATTTGTCGAAGAATTGAGAAAACTTTTTTTTTTTGTGTATGTGTCAAAATTTATTTTCAATAAAATATTTTGAAATATGAAACATGAATGCGTTATACCGTATATGTATTAATAACGCCTCCCTCCTACCATTTCCTTCTGTCCTTTAGACCAGACGCTCATGCTATACAATTTACTTTGGTAAATGTATTTTTTATTACTTACTTTTTTTTAATGGTGCTGAGGTCTGCACGAGCGACCGCTGGTAATGGTACAACAGCGTCACATGCTTTCCCGTTGAGGTACTGCAGCTGGGGTACGATCAACATGCATATGGCTGTGCAGAGAAACGGGTCTGTAGATCTTAGCTCATCGCCTCGAAGTGGTCTCAGGAGCACATGGGAAGTGACAGGTGCACACAGGTTATTTTAGCACCAGATCTCTTCCCTCCGAGAATACATTTGGGGTTCAAGCAACGTACATAAACGGAAATCGCTGCACTAGGATGACTGTGTTTGCAGCCATGGAGGATAACCAGACACTTCGGCAGAGGTACAAGCAGAAGAAGAAGTCTTTTCAATTTCCAGGGCACACCGCCAAGATTTGAGAGGTGAGGCTGTCGCCTCAGCTTTGACCTAACTAACTTCAAAAAGAGTTAAGCCTTTGCATGATGATGACGAAAGTGACTCTGCACTTAAAAGTAGACATGTGCAAGGGGTACATGTACAAGATATCAGAGATATGATGGGGTTTCAGCAGATGGCATTCAGAGTGATGAATTCCTGTCACAGTTTATAAAACACCTGAAGGTGATGATCTTTCAGTCCATGAAGTCATTTGATCCATGTACTTTAAAGAGTAGAAAGAAATGTACAAAATAAATCCACAAAAAGGTATCCTTTCCGGTCTTTTGAATGAATGTTTCCCCAAACGGATCACTGACATAATATAGAATGACAAAATATAGACTTACCAAAATATAGTCACCAAAATATAGAATGCCAAAATATCGAATTCCTATCTACAAACAGGTAAGTACAAAAATATCGAATCCAAAATATAGTCTGTAAAAAATATAGTCAGTCAAAATATCGATTTTTTTTAAATGTCTTAAAAGTAATTTAAAATTAATGAAATAATAAATATAATTAACTAAAACATACTTAAAAATACTCAAATAACCTTAAAATTAAGATATAATTAATTTAAGTTATTAATAAAAAATGTACAATATTTTACCGTAGGATAGCAGGAGGGTAACATTTAATATTACCACTCCAGTGAGTGCAACAGTAGGGAAAGCGTTGGATAGCGTAGGGGTAAAAAATACTATTCCAACTCCAGTGAGTGCAACAGTAGGGAAAGCGTTGGATAGCGTAGGGGTAAAAAATACTATTCCCACTCCAGAGAGTGCAACAGTAGGGAAAGCGTTGGATAGCACAGGGGTAAAAATTACTATTCCCACTCAAGAGAGTACAACAGTAGGGAAAGCGTTGGATAGCGTAGGGGTAAATAATACTATTCCCACTCCAGTGAGTGCAACAGTAGGGAAAGCGTTGGATAGAGTAAGGGTAAAAATTACTATTCCCACTCCAGAGAGTGCAACAGTAGGGAAAGCGTTGGATAGCGGAGGGTAAAAAATACTATTCCCACTCCAGTGAGTGCAACAGTAGGGAAAGCGTTGGATAGCGTAGGGGTAAGAAATACTATTCCCACTCCAGAAAGTGCAACAGTAGGGAATGCGTTGGATAGCGTAGGGTTAAAAATTAATATTCCTACTCCAGAGAGTGCAACAGTAGGGAAAGCGTTGGATAGCGTAGGGGTAAAAAATACTATTCCCACTCCAGTGAGTGCAACAGTAGGGAAAGCGTTGGATAGCATAAGGGTAAAAATTACTATTCCCACTCCAGAGAGTGCAACAGTAGGGAAAGCGTTGGATAGCGGGAGGGTAAAAATTACTATTCCAACTCCAGAGCGTGCAACAGTAGGGAAAGCGTTGGATAGCGTAGGGGTAAAAATTACTATTCCCACTCCAGAGAGTGCAACAGTAGGGAAAGCGTTGGATATTCGAAGGGTAAAAATTACTATTTCCACTCCTGAGAGTACAACAGTAGGGAAAGCATTGGATAGCGTAGTGGTAAAAATTACTATTCCCACTCCAGAGAGTGCAACAGTAGGGAAAGCGTTAGATAGCGTAGGGGTAAAAAATACTATTCCCACTCCAGAGAGTGCAGCAGTAGGGAAAGCGTTGGATAGCGGGAGGGTGAAAATTACTATTCCCACTCCAGTGAGTTTAACAGTATGGAAAGTAATGATTTAATATATTATTAAAAATAAATTAAATATCAATCCCAATAAAACATTAATTGAAATTAATAACCAATTTAATATTATGTAATAATTAATAAGAAATACAACTACATATTCGTTTTTAAAAATTAATAACCTATTCATAATTATTTAACAACAAATTAATTTTCAATAACAAAAACTAATTATTAATACAAATTAATACCAATTAAAAATTAACAGTAAATTAATTATCAATACACAAAAAGTATTTTTAACATGTAATTAATTCCAATTACATTACTTCCCACCCTGTTCCCCTATAAACCCACATCCCACTACAGAAAATACATTAATACAATTATCATAATTATCAAATACAAAATAATTACCAATTAATAAAAATGAATTGCCAATTAATAGAAATTAATTACCAATTAAAAATTAATTGACAATACCAATGAATGAAAAAAATTATTTACTTAATTACAATTAAATTACTTCCCACCCTATTCCCCTATAAACCCACAACCCGCTACAGAAAATAAATTTAGAAAATTAACATAATTAACAATTAATCAATTAACACAAATTAATTGGCAATTAATAAAAATTAATTACCAATTAAAAAATAACAATAAATTCAAAATGAATAGCAATAAATAAATAAAAATATTTAATTAATTACAATTAAATTACTTCCCACCCTATTCCCCTATAAACCCACACCCGCTACAGAACTAAAAAGCAAAATTTAATTAACAATTAATAATAATTGCTAAAAATTAATATTTAATTTAATATAATTAAATTACTTCCCAGCCTATTCCCCTATAAACCCACAACCCGCTACAGAATTAAATTACGCAAAAATTAAATTACATACAATTCATTACTTAAAATACATTAAACATACATTACAAAAATTAATATACACTTTTCACACATATACTAACATACAAAACACTTTAAAAAATTGATATTATTAAAAAATCGATATATTTAATGCCTATATTGTATACTTCGATATTTTGACTTCTATATTTTGAAAATTGATATTACTTACCTTAAATTCGATATTTTTAACCACTATATTGTGTCCATTCGATATTTTGTCCATTCTATATTTTTACTTCGATATTATGTCCATTCTATATTTTGGAATCAATATTATGACTGTTTACCTCCCCGAACATATCAAATTAATGCGATCCTAGAGAGTATGTTGTCCCCTTCTTCCCTAGCATCAGAAGGAGCCACTGGATAGGAAACTGGAGGCCTCTCTTAAAAAGTCATCTGCAGCATAAGGTTTTGCCCTTACAGCTGAGAGACATGCTGCATATTTGTCTTAAATGATGCTGAATGATTTTTAACTCTAGTACAATAACCTTTAGGAGAAAAGTGACCTAGCAGAAATGTTGACAAATATGGACATTTTGACGCAGATTCTGTCTGGCTTGTGTTTTGATTTTCTTTAATCCTTGGCTGGTGGAGCCTCCTTATTGCTCTATGACACCTATGGCTAAAGTTATGAAAACTAGATGAAGTGCAAAAGGATTTGATTCTGCGTTTGCCATTTGTGGGGGACAACCTCTTCTCATATCAGCTCGATGATTTAGTAAAAAAATGGATGCAGAAGGAAAAAAGGTCTTACAACCATTCTGGCATTTTCATACAGAGAAAATACCTTCTCACCTGAAGAAGTTTATCAGGATGCTGTTCCACTCTCAGTTTGCCAGAGTCTTTTTGCCACAAGAGAAGATAGAGAATCTTGAGATTAATATTAATAAATTGCTCAAAAAGAAATGTTCCACAGCCTGCAAATTGCTGAGTGTAGAGGGATTGATGTTGTTAGCAGCCAAGGATTGGCCAAATGGTATTTTGAATGAAACACTACAATTTACAGATTTGAACCTTGAAATCCAGATGGCGCTTTACATGTCGGATGTCAGATGGTCCTTTGTCACAGACTGCTAATAGAGTTGGAACAAAAACACAGGTCGCGCATTTATCAATAACTGTCAGATCATTAATATTCAGTCAATAATGAGAGGTTGAAGAAGGTTTCAAAACCTTTATTTATCTTTAAAGGATTAGTATGGTTTTGTCACCTGTATTCAGATTATTCCAGTGTACAGAAATATCGAGTAAAAGGTTGATTAGTGACAGCACATAACAATACAGAGTGTTCCATAAAGGAAATTGTCACGGAACTCTTCTCGACGGAACTGTTGCGCGGGAGAGTTGACGAAGGGCGGACGGCCGCGCTGTTGTTATTAGATCTCAGCGCAGCTTTCGACACTGTTTCGCATCCCCTACTACGCTCCCGCCTCAGGGAAGCGGGGATTGAGGGGCCGGCCTATGAGTGGCTATCCTTGTTCCTGGTAGATAGAAGATTTCAAGTCTGCTGCTCCCCATATACATCGGAAGTACGATCACTAAGGCAAGGTGTTCCACAGGGCTCTATTTTGAGCCCTACTTTATTCAACTTGTATATGCAACCCATTGCCAAGTTGGTGGAAGCCTATGGGGTGGAGATAGTGTCCTACGCTGATGACACCCAATTGGTGGTGACACTGTCCCAGCCCCCAGAAGAGGCTGCAGCTAATTTTTCGGCCTGTCTTGGAACTCTTGCTGGCTGGATGAACAATAATTGCTAGCGTTTTAATGCTAGTAAAACCGAGCTCCTTGTGATAGGGAAAGCACCTTCCATCTGGTCCTCTGCGTGGTGGCCAATAGAATTAGGGCCCACTCCTCACCCCTCGGAACAAGTGAAAAACCTGGGGTTCAGATTAGATGTCAACCTGTCTTACGAACACCACACCAGAGGGGTTGCTGGCAAGTGTTATGGCATCTTAAAAAGCCTGCGTAAAATCTTGGACTTACTCCCCGCAACCAGCAGGAGAACTCTGATTCATACTCTTGTTGCGCCGAACTTAGACTACGTCAAATCACTGTATACGGGCCTGAGCAAAAAAGGACTGCACCGATTACAATGTGTACAAAATGCGGCAGCTAGGCTGGCATTAAATCTCTCTAGGAAGTCCTCAGGTAGCCGTGCCTTGGACACGCTTCACTGGCTTCCTATCCGTGAGCGCATTACGTTTAAAACTATGTGTCTGGCCCATCGCATTGCGCAGGGTAAGGAGCCTGCATACCTCCAAAAATTACTGACCATGTATCAGCCAAAGCGACAGCTGAGATCCCTTGGCAGCATGCTCTTCCAGGCTCCTCGCATCCACCTAGCTAGGATGGGTGGCCGAGCATTTAAGTACCTGGCCAGTAAACAATGGAATTCGCTGCCAATTGAACTCCGCATGGAACCATCGGAGATGAGATTCAGAAATAAATTGAAAACATACCTGTTTCCTAAATAAGGTGCAGTACCCCGGTGCTCCGGTCGTTACTTAATGCTCTGGAGCTGGTTAGGTCATTTTGTCTACACAGCGCGGGGGGACACAGTTTTTTGTGTAACCAGGCGCTTTATAAATTTGTTATTATTATTATTACTAGCTAAGGAGCCTGATCTACCGTAACGTAAGACTCGTAAAGAGTCCCTTCTAGAAAAGAGCAAGATTTTCGGAGAATAGATAGAATTTTGGACTTCCCATAAAGAGTCATTCTGGAAACTCAGCTGAGTTACCCACAGCTGCAGTAGTGGCCATCAGAATTACAGTGGTAAGATCATTGCAGTAGCGTTGATCAGGGAAAGTCAGGATAAGGAAACAAAGGATAAAGTCACCTTTAGCAATAGCTGTAGGTAAGAAAGGGGAATGATGAAAAAGAGAGACTCTCCCGTAGTAGAGTCGTAAGGGGTCTCCTCTCTTAACTAACTAGGGACACTCATTAAAATATAAAAACATGTAATAATGTAAAAATAATTATTAGGTGTCTAAGGGCCTAATGACGAGTTTGGTGGTCCATAGGCTGACCAAACTCGTGGTGGCTTGGCAGCTACCGCAACACCTTTGAACTGCATCACTGCAGAATCGGCGTGCCGCCCGCCTGCCCACCAGACCACGAAATGACTCGTAATCTGAGGGGGCAGCTGCAATTGGCGGTCTTGCAAATGGGGCACTGACATGGCTCCAAGACCACCACGCTCATAATCAGGCCCTTAGACTCTTGTCCAATGGAAACCACTCAAGTGATAGTGTCGTCAACATTCGCTGTTTCTCCTCCCGATTCCCATGGTAAACATTCATACTGGTACATAGTAAAACATTCTTGTGACTACTAGAAACATGGAGGAAAGTTCTCATCAGATCCTTCTTTCCTAAGTTAATAACTGTGTTCAATGTACATTGTGAAAAAAAGGCTAGTCAAAGGCACTGAAACAAATCTATCAACAGTGTCCTGATGAAGCATACATAAAATATATTTAAATTATTGTTCATTTTATCAGTCTATTTATTATGAATTCACAGCACAGTTCATTGTTAAAGACGAGATAATCTAATATGGTACGATGAAGCAAAGGAAACATACTTTTGAAGTCAGCACATTCTTTAGCAAGATGCTGGTACTTGGCAAGGTATTCTGACTAAACACTATTTAGCTATGAGCAAGAGTCTAAAGAAAAGATTTGAGCCTAGGTACAGGGGCACATTTATGAACAATAGCCTACTATTTTTGTTCTTTTTTTATACATTTTTCTTATACATTTAAAGCAAGCGCTTATTCCCTACATGTGATTTACTTATGAATTATTTTTGTTAAGTTAAAATGCATTCTGAGGAGATTCTTACTTGTTATAAAGCAAGCACATTTTTCCTACATGTTATTTTTATATATGAAAACATTCCTGCAACAGTTAAAATGCATTCTAAGATGAAATTCTAATATGGTCTTCAAGACCAAAATTGTTAAAAAAATGTATTCCTTACAATCTCTCCATGCACAGTTGTGATCCCATGGTACCACTCCCATCTAAATATATTTGTTCAACATGTACTTGCAACCCAGTCTCCAATGTCCAAGGTTTACACAAGACAGGTTCGGGACTCCTCAAACATAATTCACATATGCCCTCTGAACTCGGAAGTAGTACTTATGTTAGAACCTCCCCCATTCGTGTTAACAACAGACACCAGTCAATGGGTGTTGGGGTGCAACCCTCAGGGACCAGAAGTCTCAGGGAAGTTGGTCACAGGAAAAACTTCTCGACCCATCAAACTGGAGGGAACTGGCTGCGTCACGGAGAGTCATTCAACATTTTACGAGTTGCTTGTTCAGCAAACCAGTTCTTGACAAGATGGACAATCAAGCTGAGAAGTCATACATAAACAGGCAAGTGAGCATGAAATCTTGATCCTTATCAGTTCCGACAAATGAGATTCTAGTTTGTGCAGAAAAGAATCTCTTACTCCTTCGAGCACTGTGCATTCCTGGGGCTGTCAATATGCAGGTGGACAGCATTAGTCGGGAAATTCCTTCTTCAATAGAATTTCATCTCAGTCCTAGCACATTCCAGCTGGTGTCATACAGGCAGGGCCTTCCAACTCTGTACTTGTTTGCATTGCCTACCAATGGTCTTCTGTCCCACTTTTGTATAGAGATGCCTTGTCCGGAAGCTTGGGGAATGGATACTTTGTTAGTTTGTTGGCCCCAGGAAACACTGTGTACCTTCCTTCTATATCCTCAACTTCAGAAGATGCTTCTGGGATTTGGAGGGAAACAATGATCCTAAGATTATTTTTCTGACCAAGAAGACCTTGGTTTCTGTTGCTATCCTAGGTAGCCGTTCACCCTCATGTAGTTCTTCCTCTCGATCCCGATCCGCTACACTATCCCATCCTGTCATTTAAACAGATATGTCAAATAAATCTGATGGCCTAGAAGTTGAGAGAGTTAGATTACAAAAGCCAGGTTGCTCTAGTGCAGTAGCTTCAGCTATCCAGGCATTCAAAAAAGATTCCACTCTTCATGCTAATGCAAACCACTGGAAGACTTTTTCTTCCTGGTGCTCGGTTTGCAATCTGGACCCAGTATCTTCTGATTCCTTCAAAATCCTGGATTTTGTACGAGATGGATTCACAAAGCATTTGCTGCCTTCTACAATGTCCTCTAAATTGTCAACCATAAACACCTGCAGGGAAGCAAGAAGGGACCTAGCTCCATTTTTATCTTTGGTCAGGAAACTTCTCAGAAGTTTCTGAGTAAGAACACCTGTTGTCACTCATCCGATTCCATCCTGGGATCTTCCAACAGTCTAGGAAGGTTTACAGATATCCCCTTTTGAGCCTTTAGACCAGGCTGATATTGCATGAGTTACTACAAAGGGAGCCTTCTTGATTGTGATAACTTCATCTGGAAGGCTGCGCGAGTTAACATCTATGTTGATATATTTGCAGTTAGGGAGGTTCTCAGACATGACCCTAACTTCAAACCCAAGGTGAAATCTATAATCTATTCTTCACAAGAATTCAGTCTACCTGTCTTTCAAACTGCTGATAATGTATTTTCACGCTTGGATGTAAGATGGGCACTCTTGAAATACTTGGCGTAAACAAAGGAATCCAGTTTTTCAGTCAATATTTGTATCCGATTGGATAGGCGGGTAAAGGTAAAAACACTTAAATTCTGACTGTCTCTGAAGGTGAGTCTGACACGCAATTTCCCAGTCTCATTCTGCAATGGAGGTAGACGTACCTTGGAATGTGACAGTGAGAGCGACTAGGGTAGCGGCAGCATTTTGGCCTGAAGAAGGTGGGGTTTCACTTCAAAAGATATGTACAGATGCATCATATGTAATCTCTAACATATTTCTTTCTCATTATGAGCTCGCAATATTTTCCAATGCAACACATAATAAAAAGGGCAATGAAGAAATTGTTGCAAATACATTTGTTTATTGATTTTGCCATTTCTGTTGCTTAGTATATCCTCACTGTGTAACTAATAACAAGGAGGCCAGACCTGGAGGTAATGAACTAATTTCTTACTGGTAATCGTAATTTCTCATTACTCGTTATAGTAATATCCCTTCCTCCCTACCTAACTATCACAATTATATTGGCTTGGTAATAACTTTATGTGTATGACACAATCACTTTTAATAAAGATAGAAGAAACGAGTATCATTTTGTCAAAGGCCGGAGGAGCATTGCTGTGTAATTACTATAACAAGGTAGACTGGTTAAGGGTAATGAAGATTACCAATAAGTAACTAGTTAACTAGTCATAAGTCATCAATGTTCCCTTACCATGTACTTCTTAAATGGGAGCAATAGGCTGTTGAGACTCTGAATTCAAGTCACAATACTTATTAGTGAAAGACAAAAAAAACGAGATCCAAGCTTACTGTTTGATAAGTGCAACAGATTGCTGCTATTTTTCTGTGCCTTATCTAAAAAATATGAATACATGTAAAATTGTGCAAAACAAGGGGAATGAAAATACGTCTTACTCAGTGCTCCAAATATCCTTAAGATGGCACTGCATCAAATGACAAATTTCAACTATTTTGAATTTTAAATCAAACGATGTACCACTACCTCTTGTGTATACCTGTCCTCATTTCTAGAGGTTTTCATGACGGCTCTGTTGCTCCTTTCCCTTATTCCTGGTGTGAGGAGTACCTGATTGATTTTAATTCAGAGATTACACAACTCTATGTCTCCATCGTTTTACTTTTTCTAAGTGCAATGGACGATTCTCTCTGTGTATTCAACTTAGTGTGTTATCTGTTCTACCAAATCACAGCGTTATTGGGATTTTATCACCATATTACTCCTGCATTCCTGCTTGACAATTGTTATTCCTATACAACACCTCTCTCCCATCCCCTCCAGGTCTCTGCTTGGTTCACCTTAGTCCAGGGTCATCGACAGTTTCCCCTTTTCATCCCCTCAGCAGTCCTGCGTGTTCACGTTCCTCTAGGGTTCTTTTGCCAACAGATCTGGAAGCAAGGAATGTGGATCAGGGCTTCAGATTGTGAACTGTCCTCTTCACAGTCCAATACTGCCCCCTTATTAATGTTCAAATCACACAAGGTGTGTAAACTCAAATAAGGCGCCCAGTGATAGCACATGTCCACACAGGAAGTACTTGTTATCCAATTGTACACTAGTTAATAGTTTAAGTATTTGGGAGCACCTAACAGTCATTACAAATTAGGGGAAAATTAAAGTCCCAAAAGACAAAAGATACATTCTTCACCAATAACCTCTTCAATGTATAATGATTTTGTCGAGCGAAAGAAAAGCTTACATGAAATATGATGAAGAGGTTGACATTTAAAATGTAATAATAAAACACACTTGGCATATGACTCTAGGGCATAAATTATTCAAACAGCAACCTCTAGGCAAATGCAAGCTAGGGTGTTCTTATATCCATGTTATTCCTACAGGGAGTGAAGAAGGAAGAAAATCGGTGACCGTCTACCCAATGTAGGCTAGGACTGCATTGCCATTATATATGCCCCTAGCACCTGGTCGTTGATAGGGTTGTTAATGGTCCTGAACATGATGAATGCAATGTATGCTTCCATCCACCCTTCTGGGGTCCTTAGGTTCCTCTTCTGGATTGGAGGGGGGGCACAGCCAGGCAGCATCAAATGGCAGACACATGTGTTGCTCCATCACTGTGCTCCCCTGCCCAAAATAGTACAGACAGCATGCACAAGCGACTGCTCTGTTATTTAAAAATGTAGAACAACATCCTTCAAGGCCTTTAGTGCACTCATGTTGAGTGCATATAAGCCTTCAACCTGGGCAGTGCCCCACTTCTAATAATATATACTTTCACAGGAGATCTCAAGACATTGCACGCCATATAATCAGTTACACACGACAGCAAACATGGAGCATTTAATTGTACATCATTGGATGATCATTTCATTTCATTTCATTTCAATCTTTATTCGGATGATCAAGTACTGGTGCTCATGCAACTATCAGGAAGCAGTCCTGTTGTGCTTCCTTAGAAATTGCAACTGACAACAGAGAGAGCTCAGCCCCTGTCAAGGTGATATAGGAAGCATCTTTTGCACGAGGGTGAAATGTGTGCATTTTCTTCAACTGCACGTTTTAAAAGAAAAGAGAGAGAAGGGAGAAAGAGGTCGAGATGCAAGTCTGTAGACATGAGAGTCAATGCAGTGAATCGGTGTTACACTTATACAATATACAATGCAAAGTCTGAAAACAAAGGCGAATGAAAACATTTAATTAATGTTAACTGGTAACAGTGAATGCCAGCGGTTCATTGAAATTCTCCTACTCAACACTGCAGCTGACAGTGAATAAATTAATTCGTGTGGCATGGCCCTGATACTCTAACAATGATAATGTAGGGGCATCTACCCTGCTATTTTCATTCACTTTTCATTAATAATGTAAATAGCGGATGCAATTGATGTTAATCATACCTTATAAATATGTGGAAGGCAGAGCATGGGTACTGCAATTATGCCATTTATGTACATTCGTAATAAGTAAGCAATTAGTAAATGCAGTTGCTAATGGAGTTCTCTAATTAATGTCTCTGATCTTGAGCCAACTGTGTTGTTTAATTGCTCAATTACCTATTCCATAATCTTTCCTGAATGTATAATGCTCAGAAGTAATATTATTTCCTATCAAAAACTGTCAGAGGTTTTCATGCTAGGAAAACTCTACCAGGCAGATAATATCGAAAAGGTAAATATTATCTGAAGACTGTTAAAATGGCACATTTCGCATAAAACGGGCACATATTATTCAAAATTTCCTGCGTTTACGTTTTTCAACTTTTTCCCTCTCTTTATTATCAAGTAATACTTGTGTATGATGACTGTTGAAACTGGATGACACAGGACACAACAGTTCATCCTTTCACTTAAAAAATTAACAATTTGACTATCCCACTGACTGTAATGGGAGGAATAACTGAAGTAAACTACAGTTACCTTCTTTGTCCATTTGCTGATTGGCCCCTCTAGTGTGCCTAGTCACCCCATACCTTAAGGACATCATTTACTACCAAACGTTTCTTAAGAACATGTGTATTCTTTCTGATATAAAAAGGCAGGACATTCGGGCTCATAGCTTTCAAACTATTTTGGGGCAGGGGCCAAAGTTGCATCTGAAGAGCACATTTCTCGGAATAATGATGGGTTTCATTATAAGCCTGGAGGCTAACATTATGCATAAACTTTTATTGCCACTCCTGAACATCAGCCCCTTTAAAGAAGTTCTCCACAACAATCCAGAATTGGAATAACAAAGTCAAAAAATGTCCTCAGCATAGAACACTTCTCCTCTTTTAAATGTTGCTGCTTTTCAGATAAGTGGCTCTATTATTGAATTTATAGTGTGCTTTATATGTATAGGTTTGTTGTTTTTTGAAGTGTTGTGTGTTAAGCTTCTAACTTTTGGAAGCAGTACAGGTGGAAATTAGAAATGTAGAGAGAAATATACTTTTATATTTATTATAGGTTATTATATTTAAATGGTCTTTGTTTGTTTGTATTTATTATGTTTTATGCAGTTAGATAATCAAGAATTTTGTGATTCTGTTTATCACGAGATCTTCATTTTCACATTTTTTTTCAAGAGTATAATTTAAATCATGTAGGTTTCACTCATGGCTATTGAAAGTTCAGCTACTCACGAGGTAAATATAAAGGATTTAGGCACTTACCTACAATAGGCTTGTGAGATACTGACATCACAGCGTGTTAATTTTTGACCATCCGGTATGTGCAAGTCTCACAGTGACATGGTCATGGTTAATCCTTTAAATGCGGCCGAAATTTTCCGGCAGTCTGGAACATTTCACGCATGCGCAAATTGGACAGCTCCCGGCCATCCAACACACACGCCACCTGTGACGTTGGACGGCCGCTGGCGTCCGACGCAACTAAAGGGTTAACACAGCACATGGAGCACACTGAGTTTCACAGGTCCAACAAGACTCTTTGCTAGAACTAAGTCCGTCGAGAGAAAGCTACACAGTGTCTATACGTATGCAAAACTGTAATGGATGACATGCTTGAATAAATCTCCAGTGGCAGTCGCCATCACACAATGAAAGTGTGGGGGGGTAGGAGTTGAAAGAAGTTGAGGAGGACGGGAGGAATTGATGGTGAAAACAAAATATATATACCTTTCGCTGCCACAACGCTGATGGCCGCCTCCGTGTTTCACTTCCGGCAGTCTTTGGGGAGGCACAGGCTGCCCAGCCAATCCAGATGCTGCTCTCATGCTATGAGAGCAGAGTCGGATTGGTCTAAGCAGCCTGTTCTGCCACAGATATACAGCCTAGGAGCCTGCAGCTTTTCTCCAATCTGGCTGTGAACACAGATAGGTTGGAGAAATAGAAGTGTCTGTGTCTGTTTGGCTGTCCTAAGACAACCAGCCAAACTTATATGCACACTTCTAAGTGCCCACCACGCCTGCTGTCATGGCCAGGCCCCACCCCACATTCACCATCAGCCAGAGCCCCTCACAGAAAAATAAAATTATATAATTATTTTAATATCATTTTCTTTCTCTGTGACGAACTCTGACCAGTGGGGCAACGCTCCTCTGCCATTTTGGAGGAGCCGCCCCTGTTAATCTCAGTCACTGGTAATCACTCGGGCTGCATCACAATCCATCGAACCGGAACACAAGCAACCCAGGACTGGTTTCACCCTATATATGGGTTCATCAGCCAAGTGCACCATACAAAAGATGGTCATATCCTACATTAGTGGAATTGAACACACTACCCTATGTGACTGGTGATTTTTTTTTAACCTATTTTATTGAATTTGTGTTAAGTTTAGCCAAACAGGGCGGCCAACATGGTCGTTTTGAAGCAATGCTAATATAAATAATTACGCATTAGCAAAAACATACCTGCTCATTAGACCCCCCCTCCCCCACCACCCCTGCATTGAATGTAATATGTACAAACCTATGTGACTGATTTACTAGTGTAACCCATATCTGCCAGGCTTTCTTACTCAGGCTGACTCTTCTAACCCAAAAGTGCCTTTCTCCAAGTTGAGACATGACTCCCAGGGTGAGTGTAAGAAATTACTGGTTGGGGGGAAGGAAGTCCCCAGTCAGGCAACAACCACAATCTTTGTCAGAGAGAACCACAAAATTCACTAAACTAACCTGTACTTAAACCAATGTTAGGGTGACACGAAGCAGTGAGGTTTGACTTAGAGGCAATGAATAAAGTAATTATGCAGCACTCAAACAATAATAGAGTGACAACAAAACACAAGAAAAATCCTAAATTAGAAAAGTAGAGTACATTTTTATAAACAAAATGATAACCAGAATGACAAACCTGTAAATCTATAGTACCAGAGTTATTCAGATTTAAAGTTTTTAGTAAAATTGACACCTAAAAACACAAAGCGGTGCTCTCACTAGACCGTGAGAAAGCCACAGATTCGGACTGACCCATATGGAGGCATGGGTCGAATACAGGGACCTAGTTATCCCCCTGAAGAGTTACTTTCTGAGTCTGGCACATTGAAGGACACCACAAGGAGCAGGTAGAAGGTCATGGATGATCATCCCTGTAGCAGGAAGAGCAGGCCTGGTATTGCAGGCTGTTGTCGCGGTAGTACGAAGATCCAGTCGGGCATTGCGTAGGTTGTTGCTGTGACTTCATGTTGACAGTCACCGTGGGCTGTCATTGCTGTAGCTTGAAGTGCAGCTCTTGCCTTGCCGGTCGTTGCTGCCAGCCGCTGTAGCATGAACAATTAAACAACAAGGGGTGGTGATGGACAGAGTTTCTGAATTAAGCAGAATACTCTCACCCAGTCAAGAGATCAGGGCTAGATCCAACACCGTTTTTTAGCTCACTGCACCATCCCAGCTCAGAACCTGGCTATATGCAAATTAGTCCATTCCTGTCCCAGTGCATGATGGGAACAGGGCAAACCAAACTACAAAGCCAATTCTTTCACTGGGAAGGAAACAAGCTTCCGGGGACCGGTTTCTGGCATTACAGCCGTCTTCGGCCCGGCTTGCTTGAATCCTGATGGTGCAATGAGCAAGGGACTCACATCTGAGTATACCCTTCCACGCTTATGGTAGACAAAATAATTAAACAACAAGGGGTGGTGATGGACAGCGTTTCTGAATTAAGCAGAATACTCTCACCCAGTCAAGAGATCAGGGCTAGATCCAACACCATTTTTTAGCTCACTGCACCATCCCAGCTCAGAACCTGGCTATATGCAAATTAGTCCATTCCTGTCCCAGTGCATGATGGGAACAGGGCAAACCAAACTACAAAGCCAATTCTTTCACTGGGAAGGAAACAAGCTTCCGGGGACCGGTTTCTGGCATTACAGCCGTCTTCGGCCCGGCTTGCTTGAATCCTGATGGTGCAATGAGCAAGGGACTCACATCTGAGTATACCCTTCCACGCTTATGGTAGACAAAATAATTAAACAACAAGGGGTGGTGATGGACAGAGTTTCTGAATTAAGCAGAATACTCTCACCCAGTCAAGAGATCAGGGCTAGATCCAACACCGTTTTTTAGCTCACTGCACCATCCCAGCTCAGAACCTGGCTATATGCAAATTAGTCCATTCCTGTCCCAGTGCATGATGGGAACAGGGCAAACCAAACTACAAAGCCAATTCTTTCACTGGGAAGAAAACAAGCTTCCGGGGACCGGTTTCTGGCATTACAGCCGTCTTCGGCCCGGCTTGCTTGAATCCTGATGGTGCAATGAGCAAGGGACTCACATCTGAGTATACCCTTCCACGCTTATGGTAGACAAAATAATTAAACAACAAGGGGTGGTGATGGACAGAGTTTCTGAATTAAGCAGAATACTCTCACCCAGTCAAGAGATCAGGGCTAGATCCAACACCGTTTTTTAGCTCACTGCACCATCCCAGCTCAGAACCTGGCTATATGCAAATTAGTCCATTCCTGTCCCAGTGCATGATGGGAACAGGGCAAACCAAACTACAAAGCCAATTCTTTCACTGGGAAGGAAACAAGCTTCCGGGGACCGGTTTCTGGCATTACAGCCGTCTTCGGCCCGGCTTGCTTGAATACTGATGGTGCAATGAGCAAGGGACTCACATCTGAGTATACCCTTCCACGCTTATGGTAGACAAAATAATTAAACAACAAGTGGTGGTGATGAACAGAGTTTCTGAATTAAGCAGAATACTCTCACCCAGTCAAGAGATCAGGGCTAGATCCAACACCGTTTTTTAGCTCACTGCACCATCCCAGCTCAGAACCTGGCTATATGCAAATTAGTCCATTCCTGTCCCAGTGCATGATGGGAACAGGGCAAACCAAACTACAAAGCCAATTCTTTCACTGGGAAGGAAACAAGCTTCCGGGGACCGGTTTCTGGCATTACAGCCGTCTTCGGCCCGGCTTGCTTGAATCCTGATGGTGCAATGAGCAAGGGACTCACATCTGAGTATACCCTTCCACGCTTATGGTAGACAAAATAATTAAACAACAAGGGGTGGTGATGGACAGAGTTTCTGAATTAAGCAGAATACTCTCACCCAGTCAAGAGATCAGGGCTAGATCCAACACCGTTTTTTAGCTCACTGCACCATCCCAGCTCAGAACCTGGCTATATGCAAATTAGTCCATTCCTGTCCCAGTGCATGATGGGAACAGGGCAAACCAAACTACAAAGCCAATTCTTTCACTGGGAAGGAAACAAGCTTCCGGGGACCGGTTTCTGGCATTACAGCCGTCTTCGGCCCAGCTTGCTTGAATCCTGATGGTGCAATGAGCAAGGGACTCACATCTGAGTATACCCTTCCACGCTTATGGTAGACAAAATAATTAAACAACAAGGGGTTGTAGCATGAACAGCAGATCTCACAGGAGCGTTGGCAGTTGATGCAGGCAGCAGAGTCTTGGTATGAACACGCCCATTGACAATCGCAAGGAGCCCAAATTTCAGGATTTTCTCCTTTCCTTGCAGAAGCGTACACTCAGATGCCAGCCAAGTGGCCACGCCCTGGGTAGGCACCTCTGGGGGATCAGGGATTCATTCCAGTAGAGGCCAATAGGGCTTGGGCAGGTCCAGTTGCAGTAGGAGAGCTGCACAGTCACAAGAAGGCCTCTGAAGCTTGTTGTGTCCCTGTTGTTCATGCAGAAGGTCAGCCATCTGACCCTTGGAGTCACTTTAGTTAGCCTGGGATGAAGGTAAGCAGGTTCAACTTCCTTCTCAGACAGCAAGGCAGTCCTCCAAGCATAAGGGCAGTCCATAGGCAGTAGGGCAGTTCTTATTCTGCAACTTGCAAGGTCCATGAGTGTTCTGAAGAACAACTCTGGAGGACCAATTTTTATAACTGGTACCAGCCTTTGTGTGGCGATTCTCCCTGTCCTACACCCACAGCTGGTTCTGGAAATTTCTCTGCTTCCCCTGTCAAGGCTCAGAACTGTCTGGGGTGACAAAAGACATGGCAGGCCTGGTGTCAGATTTCTTTGTGTGTGTTGGAGTCAGTGCTGTGGCTGGGAACAGCTCCTCCCAGTCATCCTGCCACGATGGCTCATCCTGTCCACACATAAGCCCTCTTCGTGTGATTGTCTGGAAGTAATACACAAACCACAACAGCAGAGCCATTCACACTCATAAGACACAAGACACTGGCAGAAGGTACAAATGGTTAGGATAGGAACATTCCAACTTTCTAAAAGAGGCATTTTTAGAATTCCAACTTAAACTCCAACTGCACCATTAAAGTGGCTTTTAAATGACAATTAATTTGATTGTAAACAGCTTACCTCCATCTGCTCCCAATCTAAAGTTATCACTTATTAAATATAATTAGGTAACCCTGTGTTAGTCAATTGAAAAAATAGGCCATACAACAGTGGAAACATATCTTTAGGAGTTTTTTACTGCCAGAACATGTAAAACTTAAGTACATGTGTCCTACTTGTTAAATACTGTAGGAAGCTGGTTCTGTATATGGCATACCACTAAGTGGTTATACTGTGCACAGAGTCCTGGGATTCCCCCAGAAGTGTACAGGGCTGAATGCAAACCCAAAGTGCGCTATTTGTGATAGTGTGGGCGAGCAGCCTTAGGCCTTACACAGAGGAATGTAACATGTGTTGTGCACACAATAACCAATAAATGATACACAACTCAAAAAGGAGATTTACACCAATTTTATAAAAAATAAGCTTTGCTCAAGATATTTTAAGACCAAGATCTTCACAAAATGGTAAGTAAGTTTTGAAATTGAATTTCAAATGTGGACACAGTGCAATTTTCAGTCTTTGCAATGTTAACCTATGGGGGAAAACAACAATGTGGTTTTGCAGGTAAGTAACCAACTTACATTTCCTGTCTTTGAGTTGCAGGTTCAGCAGAGGACAATGTTTAGGAAAGCATAGACACTGCACCACCACACTGGGGCGGCCGGGTGCAGAGGCCAAAAATGAAGATCAGGCCAAATGGAGACTGGGGGTGCCTGAAGACACGCTGCTTGCATAAGTATTAAGAAAGAAGGTTTAGGCCAGGCAAAAGTATTATTTTATCAATTCAGAATCTCAGTATAAAACTGCACTATAGGCGGCAGTGTCAGACCTTAGACATATTTTAAAAGGCTACTTTAGTGGGTTACATATGAGCACTGCAGGCCCACTAGAAGCATGTAATTACAGACCCTAGGTACGTGTAGCATCACAGTATATGATTCTGTGCATCTCATGTGTTATCCAATTCTTCACATGCTCATAAAGGTAAAAAAAACAACCCAATCAATAATACAACTGTTCAAAAGATGCACAATTTTTGATGCTACCCTTTCTAGCAAAAAACGCATTCTAACTTCTTCTTTACCATCTCACAGCATCTGTGTCACGGGCAACTGCCTACTTTTAATGCATTTGTTTTCCGGACTGTAGGCTACAGACCCAATATATGATTCACTGATCAGTAGGCGTTCTGTAGGCTGATCTGCTTTTATTGACAGATCAAAAAATCCCACGCAAACTGAAAGAGACAGAGGAGTAATTCACTCGTCACCTTAATGAGACAGTCATAGAGCAATCCCTGGAAAAGCAATAGAGCATCCCATTTAGACTTGCAATGCACAGGTAGAGACTTTTTCATCAATCAAATCTACCTACAGTTTCATTCAGCAGAGATAAAGTCGCTGAGCCTTTACGAACGCTATATTCTTCAATATTAAGGCCCTTTTTTCAGCTTTAAATGTAAAGATTCGTGGTGATAGTGGTAAAAGGCATTTAGCGTTACCAATTGCACACAACACTTTCAAAACGAATGCAAGTTCTTTCAGACTAATTGTTTTGGAAGGGGCTTTCAGAGCTAAGGCGCAACCCAAAGCTTTCCATTATTTTATATTTACGGCTGCACAATGTGCTTTTATCTTTCATTGGTGCAGCCCTTGCTGTCCTCCCTCCAGCCATGTCCTAAGTATTTCAAAAGTGGACAAGCATTGGCAAAGCAAACAGGTCTGGCTGCCATGTGCTTACGAATTGTCAGCTTAGGTTTGCAGAATCTAAACAAACTACTTGTGCTATGTTTCCTTGTAACCCTCCTCTTTCTGTGCCCCCTATAAATTTGCTATATTTTTATTTCCCCAAACATTCAACGTGGCATGGCACACACACACCACAAATTTAACAATAAATAAAAACATCATAGCTGTAATCTCAATGGATGCAAAACTGGGGTACAGATATAGGAGGCACAGACACTAGACTTTATGCAATTGTGCATACACATGTTTGTATGCCACAGAACATTAGATCCTGACGTGTTGGCTATGCTGGTGCTAGTTGTAAAGTTGTTTGAGGTCTCTAGATTTTACCATGATATGGTTAAGATGGAGAGGGTGTGTTAAGGACATGATTTAGGAACGAATGGTGAGGTGGTCTGATCACTCGATTTTGAAATAATAAGACATTTGTATTTAGGGTTTGTTTATGAAAATGGGCACAAATTAGAGCCCTTATGCTCTCTAAGGAAGGCACAATGTTGTAGTAGGTTGCTGTCTGATAAGAAGGATTTGATGAGAGATGTGTCTTTTTGTAGTTGAAGTTGATGCATCTCAGTAAAACATGAAATGAGCTTTTCAGTGGTATAATCAAGAAAATCATCACTAAGGCACTTTTTGCCACTAGGTTGGCAGAATGGATGTTTATTGAGCTCATCGGTTTCCATTTAAGGGACTGCTTGCGAATAAAGGCATTCATCTTATCAGTTTCTATCTGCACTATGGTGGCGGATGATCTTGTATTCCCGTGTATGTGGCCTCCCTGGCAAGACTGATAAGATCATGTGTATTTGAAACCCTCTCTTATGCCGATGACACACAACTGGGTATCACCATGGACCATGACCCAACACTGACCAAATACAAATTCAAGATATTTTTACTGACAGTAGCCATATGGATGTCTAACAACGGTCTACAACTTAACATGCTTAAAACAGAGATTCTCCAGTTCAGAAAAGCACACACAGCCTGGTCAGATGCCTGGTGCAGATCGGAGCTGGGCCCTTCACCTATTCCCACTAAATATGCAAAGAACCTAGAAGTGCTCATTGATGACAATCTCACTACGAGTGCGCATGTCAAAACGGTCACTAGAACCTGTTGACCCCTCTTCATGCCCGGAAAACTTTGTTACAGGCATTGATAATGAGTAAACACAAGGAGATGATGGACCGAGCGCTGAAACTTTTCAGACACTCAGCCCCAGTGACAGATCTGGGTTGAATCCAGCATCCTGGAAAGGGGCGACCAATCGGTCCCCCCGAACGTATGGTGGAGTACCCAGATCCCCCCGGGAAGCCATCTTGGGCGGGAGGCGAGTCCCGGCTGGTATGCCCGAAGCGGCGTAGCCGGGGCGCGCTTTTTTCCCGCCCTAGAGTGGGTTGTCCTAGACACCGAAGCCGCCAGCCACGCCCCCGGAGGCGGGCGGAGGCGGGTTTACGCCCGCCCGAAGAGGGATAAAAGGAGCGACAAGCCAAAGTAGCATCCTCTTGTTCCTGTGCTCTGAAGCTGCACCTCCCCGCTGCCCGTGAGCTCGAGACGGAACGAAGAGCCAATTTTGAGCGTTGTAATTTTGTCTTTGTTCTTTCAGAGAATCATCGTTCGAGAATGCCGGGCAAGAAGGTCGGAAAGCGGGTCGGTACCGATCAGATGCTCCGCACGCTCGTGAAAGACATGGCCGAGATGAAGAAACAGATGGCGGCAATGAACGGTGTAGGAGGCCCAAAGCGAGTCGTCGGACCAGCATTGCCGGGAGTAGTCCCTAGCGGGAGAGGTAGAAGGTCCAAGAGGGGGGCAACTGGGGGAGAGACCCCGGTTCCCGAGGCGCCGCCGGCGCTCCCCGATACACCGACTGAAGCCCCGATCCCGGTCCCGAAGGAGGGGCAACCAATCCCTGTTGTAGTCACCCTTGTGAACGGGGAGGATATGCCTCCCGAGTTGACTGCACAGCTGGCAGCGTGGTTGGGGAAAGATAGCGAAGGCACCACGGCGGATGACGCCAGGGCAGTAATGAGGCAGTTGCGGCAGTCAAGAGAGGCCGCAAAGGCACCATGTCCTTTTGTTCCCCCTCAGGCTCCAGTGGGTGAAACCGCGGCGGGCACGAGTTCGGCAGCGACTACGGTTACAGCCTCTAGTTCAGGTAAGCAGCGACTGCCGATTGCGGGGGAGGGGTCTGTACCCTCGAGAAGGGAGAAAGTGGCTCAGCATATTCCGATTGAAATCAAGGAGAGGATATGGGCTGAGAAATATGTGAACATGTTTTCTTTGCTAACTGATCATTATGAGATCGAGCATGTGAAGGGTCAAAAAGAGTTTTTGCACCCGAGTGTTTGGCGCGCCAAGATGGCCGCTTTTAAGGTCGATGAGAACATAGGTAATTGGGGCAGAGCATTTGGCATTTTCACTTCAATTATGGGGGAACGAAGGCCTGAAATGTTGGCCGAGTTACCCGTGTACCAGACACGTATTATGGAGTATTCTCAGTCATATGAGGGAAATCAGTGGTTTTGTTATGATAATGTTTTTCGGAAGGCCAAGGAGTTCGACACATCCATGACGTGGGATTGTTACGACTCCATTTCTTGGCAAAAGATGGAGAAATCAGGCATGTTAAAGGCACCATTGGTGGGGGGAAGCGGGGGAGAGTTTTCCCGCCATTCATCTGGGGCGCCCTTTCGGGCAGGTTCAAGTAATGAGCATCACTCGAGATCGAGTGGCAATACAGGCAAAAAAGGCATCTGCTGGAATTTTAACAGAGGAAAGTGTACGAGGCCCCAGGGGTCATGCAAGTTTAGGCACGACTGTGGGGGGTGTGGGCAATCCTCGCATCCTGAGACCATGTGCAGAGCCAAAACGGGTGATAACGGAGGTAGGGGAAGCGCCAAACAGGTCTGAAATAGTCCGAGGGGCGCCTTTACCTACCCCGGTTGATACCATGGCAATGATTCCTTGGCTCAATGAATACCCGGATCATGTCTCCGCTGGGGTGTTGCGAGATGGGTTTTCGTATGGTTTCCGCATCCCAGTGGGGAATTTTCAGGGTAAGACACAGTGTAGGAACCAACTGTCGGTCCTGCAGAATACGGCGGTGGTACAGGCGAAGATTGTTAAAGAGTTGACCCGGGGTCGGGTTGCCGGACCATTCGACACGCCACCAGTTGCTAATTTTGTTTGTTCCCCCTTGGGAGTGGTCCCCAAGAAGGACCCGGGTGAGTTTCGATTAATACATAACTTGTCCGCCCCGAGAGGTCTTTCGGTGAATGATGCGATAGACCCGGAGGTGTGTTCGGTGCGGTACGCATCTTTCGATGAGGCCGTCGCCATGTTGAATCGCCTGGGGCCCGGAGCGCTGATGGCCAAATCAGACATCGAGTCAGCGTTCCGGTTGCTCCCGGTACACCCAGACGATCAGCGTCTCCTCGGTTTTATGTTTCAGGGTCGCTATTACATGGATAAATGTATGCCAATGGGATGCTCCATATCTTGTGCTTATTTTGAGAAATTCAGTTGTTTTCTGCAATGGGTATTCACAAGAATGACGGGGTTTCAACATGTTATGCATTATCTTGACGATTTTCTGTTCCTGGGTGCAGCTGGGGATCCAGAATGTGCACAAGCTTTAAATGAATTTTGTGGTCTGATGAATCAGTTTGGTGTGCCATTGGCACCAGGTAAGACGGTGGGGCCATCAACTTCGCTCGAGTTTCTCGGAATAGAGCTCGATTCACTGGAAGGTTGCTTCCGGCTGCCCAAAGAGAAAGTGGGGAGATTCAGGGCCTCCCTTGAGGCATCTATTCGGGAAACCAAGGTGAACTTGCATCAATTGCAGCAAACTGTGGGTCAGTTGAATTTTGCCCTTAGAGTAATGCCAATGGCCCGCCCTTTCTCCCGCTCGATTGCTCAAGCCATGGTCGGTCTTAAAGAAGGGCACCATCGCACGAGGCTCTCGGCCGAGATTCGCCAGGACATGCGCATTTGGTTGGCATTTCTGGCGGATTTCAATGGTCGGGTGGTCTGGAACAAGCCGGCGGTGTCCTCCGAGGAGTTGGGGCTGTGGACAGATTCGGCGGGGAGTATAGGCTTTGGCGCCATATTCGGTAATCACTGGTCGGCCCAAAAATGGCTGTCATGGTGGCACGAGTGTGGGCTGACGAGCAACATTGCGTTTCTCGAACTGTTCCCTATTCTGGTGGCCCTACAAACATGGCCTGAGGGGTTCCGGGATCACTCTGTGGTGTTCTGGTCGGATAACATGACCGTGGTTGAGTGTATCAATAGTCAGGCAGCACGATGCAAATGGATTCTGAGATTGCTTAAGGAAATTGTGTTACTATGTATGCAATTGAACGTACTCTTTAGGGCAAGACATGTGCCAGGAGTACTGAATCAGGCGGCTGATGCGCTTTCTCGTTTCCGTATGCAGGCCTTCTGGGGTTTTCTGCCCACAGCGGACCCGGTGTCGGCACCATTCCCCGAAGCTCTCTGGTCTCTCGGTGCCCCGAACTACAAAACCTCGTGGGAGAGAGTTTAGCACCCAGGACGAGGAAGGCATATGAAGGGGCGTTCCGTTCTTATCAGTCCTTTTTGGGTTCGGCTAGGGGGGAGCTTTGGGGCCAGGAAGAATATGTCGTAAAGTTTTTGCTGTCGTTACATCAGGCAGGCAAATCGGTAGCCACGGCCCAGAGGCATCGGGCCGCCATTTCCTTCATGGCGCGAGCTCATGGGATCCAGGACCCTACTGCATCTTTCGTAGTACAGAAAGCGCTGCGTGGGTGGCAACGCCTTGAGGGTCGCAGAGTAGATGAAAGGCACCCGATAGGTCTGGAGAGGTTGGCTCTGTTATTTTCCGTTCTCCCTGCGACTTGTTCATCCCAGTCTGAAACAGTGTTATTCAGGGCCGCTTTTGCATTAGCATTCCATGGGGCTATGCGGGTAAGCGAACTGGTGGCGAGGAACAAGCAGGATACGGGGGGGACTGTGCCGAGGGCACGTTCTAGTTAAGGGGGATACGATGATGGTCTCGTTTCCCAGGTCCAAGACCGATCAGGGTGCGATCGGGGACAGTATAGTAGTCCATCGGAGTCCCGGATCTCCCATGTGCCCCGTCGTATGCGTTGAGGAATATTTGGCGCAGAGGGCGGCATCGTGGGGGGGGACCCTGTTGAGGCACACTGATGCCACCCCACTGACGAGGTTTCAGTTCCAGCGGGTGCTAGCAATGGCAATTTCGGCCGCGGGCTTGAACCCGGGCAATTTTGGGACCCATTCCTTCCGGATAGGGGCTGCTACAGAGGCTACAGCCAGGGGTCTGAGTGTGGAAAAAGTGAAACAATTGGGGCGTTGGTCCTCGAATTGTTACAAAAGGTATGTGCGGTTGCACATGTTGTGAAGCTGTAATCATGTACTCACGCTTCTTGTTTTTGTTTGGTTTACAGTTTCGCAAGCTTACGAGGCGGGGCGGACTATGCAGTCGACCCGACACCTGGGAACCAGCGGTCAAAGATCACCGGCTGCGGAAAAAGTGGTGTGGGTCGTGGGCCACTCATACGTGAGGCGTGCCACGGACGTATTCAAAGCTGGTGACATGATTCACATGGCTGGGGAATACGGGTACAGGGTGACCTTCTACGGAAGGGGCGGGCTCTGTATTGACCAGTTTCAACCTTTTGTTGAGGGTTTGTTAGGGCGGACAAGGTCACCGCCATCTATAATCATAGTGCATCTTGGGGGCAATGATTTGGTGACCACTGGTAGACGACTACTTCTCGAGGCGATACTATCCACAGTGAGTTGGTTGGCGAGAAGGGTTCCAGGGTGCACAATTGCATGGTCCCATATGATTCCACGAAAAGTGTGGCGGGGGGCGAATTCTGTGTCTGCTATAAATCATTCGGTGAAGAAAGTAAATAACAAGTTGGCTAGACTGTTTCGTACAAGTGCATTGCATTCGATTCCTCATGGTTGTATCAGGGGGGACAGTATGTATCTGGAGGATGGGGTCCATTTGTCCCGGGTGGGGAATTCTTTACTCATAGGAGACCTCGTAGTCTGGCTAAAGAGTTTACAGCATGACCTTTAGGTAGGATTTTTGTGGGGGGTCCGGATAGCCGGTCAACTATCCGGCCTGTGGCGGTAAGGTCATGATCGGTGAGCAGTAATTGGAAGATCCCTATGGGGGGGGCGTCACCCATTACGGATGGGAGCGCCCGGGGGGAGGTGGCCATTGGCCCCTCAACGGGGAGGCGGTCCCTTCTAAGGATGGGACGCCGAAAGGAAAGGGAAGGCGGTCAAGGCCCCTCCCTGGATAGGAGGGGCTACGGGCCCCTCCTGGGAATTTCCCGGGGCCAGGACATCTGCGACGGCAAATGTGGTAAGTTGTGTGGGGTGGGGAGGGGGGTCCACGCTACCTTCTAGACACCTCACACGAGTCCTCGGACGACCTTAAAATGGCGTCGAGTTAATGGGGGCCCCCGTCAAGACAAGGGAAATTGGTATGTGCACATGAGGTACAGTCCTCTGTGTGGCCGCCCCTCACAAGTGAGGGGGTAGTTCTGGTTTAGGGATCTGACACCGGTTACGACCTTGCCGTTGGCCCTTAACGTTAGGATGTACAATTTCAATTTAAAAATGTTTTGTAGGATGTTAGTATCGGCTAGGAGAACCTTTGTATTAGAAATATGTTAAGGTCAGCCAAAACATTGTTATATGGAAATGAAATTGTACATGATATGAAACTGTTATTTTAATGTTTTAATTTTGTTTCATATTTTAATAAATACGGCCGGGAGGGTAACTCCCTCCCGCCTTCCAAAAGTTCAGAAATGTTTCCGTATTCCCATTCTTGGGGATTGTGTTGAGAGGGGGTGGCGGGTATCTCAGCCATATGGAAAGGGGTGACCAATCGGTCCCCCTGAACGTATGGTGGAGTACCCCGATCCCCCCGGGAAGCCATCTTGGGCGGGAGGCGAGTCCCGGCTGGTATGCCCGAAGCGGCGTAGCCGGGGCGCGCTTTTTTCCCGCCCTAGAGTGGGTTGTCCTAGACACCGAAGCCGCCAGCCACGCCCCCGGAGGCGGGCGGAGGCGGGTTTACGCCCGCCCGAAGAGGGATAAAAGGAGCGACAAGCCAAAGTAGCATCCTCTTGTTCCTGTGCTCTGAAGCTGCACCTCCCCGCTGCCCGTGAGCTCGAGACGGAACGAAGAGCCAATTTTGACCCACCCACCAGCCCCTGGAGACAGCAAGTGGTTTGAAGTAAAGTCGTGATGTGGTAACTCAATTTTCTTACAGGTTACTTGGTTCAAAAGTTGTGATTCATTATGTAATAAAGTGGTAACGCGATTTTCTTACAGGTTGCTTTTGATTAAAAGTTGTGATTCATTGTGCAATAAAGTGGATAATATCTTACAGTATGTTTTATCGAATAAAGTATTTGCACCAGTGTTGATCAGTGATGTTTCGACAGTTCATATATTGAGCATCTTCTGTCTTTAGTGATTAGTCCTTTAGTTTAATGTCGTATTTATTTTCGGTCGGGCGGTAAGGTCATGATCGGTGAGCAGTAATTGGAAGATCCCTATGGGGGGGCGTCACCCATTACGGATGGGAGCGCCCGGGGGGAGGTGGCCATTGGCCCCTCAACGGGGAGGCGGTCCCTTCTAAGGATGGGACGCCGAAAGGAAAGGGAAGGCGGTCAAGGCCCCTCCCTGGATAGGAGGGGCTACGGGCCCCTCCTGGGAATTTCCCGGGGCCAGGACATCTGCAACGGCAGATGTGGTAAGTTGTGTGGGGTGGGGAGGGGGGTCCACGCTACCTTCTAGACACCTCACACGAGTCCTCGGACGACCTTAAAATGGCGTCGAGTTAATAGGGGCCCCCGTCAAGACAAGGGAAATTGGTATGTGCACATGAGGTACAGTCCTCTGTGTGGCCGCCCCTCACAAGTGAGGGGGTAGTTCTGGTTTAGGGATCTGACACCGGTTACGACCTTGCCGTTGGCCCTTAACGTTAGGATGTACAATTTCAATTTAAAAATGTTTTGTAGGATGTTAGTATCGGCTAGGAGAACCTTTGTATTAGAAATATGTTAAGGTCAGCCAAAACATCGTTATATGGAAATGAAATTGTACATGATATGAAACTGTTATTTTAATGTTTTAATTTTGTTTCATATTTTAATAAATACGGCCGGGAGGGTAACTCCCTCCCGCCTTCCAAAAGTTCAGAAATGTTTCCGTATTCCCATTCTTGGCGATTGTGTTGAGAGGGGGTGGCGGGTATCTCAGCCATATTCTTTAGCTCAATTCGCCACCTCAGTTCAGACAGAGCTATATGCAAATCAGTCTTGACCCTGTGCCTCGTGGGAACAGTCCAGCCTGAACTGCCAAGCCAGGTCTTCTCTAAACCGGAAACAAGTATCCTGGAACCGGTTTCGGGGTAACACCTCCTCATCAGCCAGGCTAGCTTGAATCCTGTGAGCTAGTGACCCACGTCTGAGCAGAGCATACCCTTCCAACTTAGGGAACCGAGAGGATGAATGTGGATAATTAATTATGTGTTCATCTAATAGGCTTTCTCTCTTGAAGACTTTAAGGCTATATTTCTTTAATACTAGTCAATTATTTTACATATTTTGTGTTTCCAGGACTTTTGAAGTGATTCTCCACACATGGGACAAGCCTGGTGTTAGGAGTGTAGGGCAGGAAGGATGGTAACCCAGTTGGATGATAAATTATGTGCTCAATTATTTTAGCCATGTATTATGTACGTATTAATTATCTGCTCACTTGAGTGTTATTGTATGGTATGCAGGAGTGAGGTAACGTGCATCCGAGACTATGTACTTGGAAGAGGTACCCCTGATTTCCGACCGCAATGGATTATTGTTTCTTCTGTTATGTCATTTTGTGCCACTGTGGTGAATGTGTTGTGACTGATTTGAGTATCTGGGGCCTGTAATCTCATTTATTTCGTTTTATGTCAATATCCTGCATTTATTTTTATGTCAATATCCTACATCTCATTGTTATAATATGTGCTTGGAATCAAAGGAGTAATTATAATAGGCAAACTGCCCTGGTTAAGATGGCAGCCGTACTAATACAAGTATTGTGATAGCAAATGGTCCTTTGTTTGTTATGTTTATGTTTTGTGCATGTGAAAATCCCTGTTTAAAACAAGCCAGTAAATGTGACCAAGGTCCTGGCTGAACCGAAATGCTTTGGAGCTCAGCTCAATTAAACACCTTGTTTAAAGCACATATGCTGGGGTGTCAGGCCTCCCAACATTGCAACTGGACACATTCATGCCGAGTGTGCCCTGAAAACCAAGATCTGCCAGGCCAAAGATAGATATTCAACACAAAGCCGCTGTTGGAGATCCCTGATTCATAAGCGGAATCTCAAGATGGCCGCCGACTCGCGAGACGAGTCAGCGGTCTAGTTGATGTATTTCTCGACAGCTGTCAGTGCTTAGGTGAAGCGCGCGTAGTAAACCTAATGCGCACTTCACCTGAAGTAAAAGGAGAGACAGTTGTGGTTTATTGGAGCTCCTGATCTTTGCCCGTTATTTCCCTCGTCCCACTGCGTCGCGTTACCCTTATTGTCAGTAATAATATTCAGAATTTCACCCCCTCCCATTTCTCCCTTCATTGCCGATTTTCCCAATCCCGGGTTCGAGTTACCGCATAAAGAAAAGGAGCATTCAGATTATTGTCGTACCTCACGTTTTCGGAGAGTCTTCCTGACGGAACTTGAGTGACATCTACAGAGTCTGAGAGAAAAGAAAAAGAGAACAGATAAGTGAACCCTGCACAATAATAGAAGACATTTGCATGTTATGAGAGAAGTTTGAAAGAGGCAATGTTAATTAACAAATAAGGAATAATTCTCAGGCAAGTTTTGTGAATTAATAGATAATACTTACCCAGTCTAGTTTTCACAGAATGCCAGTAGAAGAGGAGAAAACCTGAAAGATAAAAGAAGAAGTTAGAGCTAATAATATGTGCAACTAGTAAAAGACTAGAAGATTTTGCGAGAAGGATTCTCTGATAGGAGCGACCAATTTCTAGAGAAGGTAAGAGTAGAGAGGAGAAGAGAGAGCATTGTAGAATCAGAGAAGATTAGAGTCTAACATATATGTATTTACAGGTATTAGTCTCTGGAAGTAAGGTCCCCAAAGAAACTAAGATAAATAATGAAGAGTAGCACTAGCCTCTGGAATTCTAGGTAAGAATAGATAGAAAAAGTTAAAAGTAGGTTAGAGAATAGAAAGGGGAGGGATTTAACCAATTCATTTCTCTTGGTGCATTAGGACTTCAAGGCTTCAGTCATTCAACAGAAAAGACAAGAGAAGCTGAAAGAATAGTTCCAGAGCAGTCTCTTCTTGTTTATTATTATATCCAATTTCCACCTTCCCCCTGGGGGTCCTTGAGGGTCAAGTTATCTACAACTGACCCTGAGTATCCTTGAGGCGGTGTTGGGTAACAAGAAGCCATCTGCTCCTGTGCAAGCCGTGGTAAGAGTTCACTTTTAGTCTTTGACATGGGAGCACTGTTTCTTTCTTGATGAAGAGAATTCCGTAATATATGAATGCTGGGGGTCACGCTCCTGCCAAGTAGCACACCGTGGTCTTCCAACAACCTCTGTGTGATTGAAGAATAAGGGGGTATATAAGTGTCTGAAAGGAGGGGCCGGTCCATCCCCATACCCTTCTAAGCAAACCTGTCATCTGAGAGAGAGGCCTGAAAGGAGACTCCAGTCAATCCACACACCCTACCACGCTCACCCGTCATCTGAGAAAGAGAGGTTTGAAATGAGATGCCAGTCCCTCCACACCCTACTAGATTAGCATTAAACAGTAACTGAACTCATGAAAAAGAACTATGCAAAACTTTAAAACAAAATCTCGCATGTGGCTCACAAGCCACTCGCAAGAGTTATCAAACACCATAAAAAGAAGTTTACATGGTGAAAACGAATGCTATACATTATTAGAAAAACTGATCGCTGCCTTTCTTTCTTTAATGTACAAATAGATAAAAATCCCTTGAAAAGTGTGCTGTTAGATTCTTAATAAACTTACTGGTAAGCTCTCTCACTGTAACAGTTAGAAGAACAGAGGAGATGAACAACCTCAGCTGAAATGTTGTTGTATTACTCCATATTAAACTCAGACATCATTTTTTAGAAAGATTTTGAAAACTGTGCACACATTCCTTTATGTTCCAACTCAAAGCCATTATCTTTTAAAAGTATGTGTGTACACAGGATATATTCTTCAGGTATTCCAACATACATACAGTCAAAAATAATAAATTCACTTAAAAAACCCTTGGAACTCAACTGATATATATCTTTATATATATCTATATATAAATAAATATAACCTACTGGTGGTCACCATTAGATAGTTACAGTTTGGTCCTAGTAACCATAGAACAAGCGTTTTTTGACTTGCCTATATCTTTGGCGCCGTCTGACCAATCTTCACTAAAGTTTCCAAAAAAAGTGCCCTGGTAGTTCTTGTTGTGCATGGAAAGATTTGGGGTGATCAGTCAGGCAGGGGCCAGGAAAAAGGGGAGGTCAAAGAACGTGTTTCCATCTGAATTCTCATTGGAACTTTAGACATGGTTACAGCCCAAACTGCTGAACAAAATTACACCAAATTTGGCAGAAAAGTAGATAATGGTCCAGGGAGGGGCCTTTTTGTGATTTGGTGTACATCGGTACAGCAGTTTTAGAAATATTAAGGAAAAACCAAATTTGTACATTAAGGTACATGGATAGCCTGAGGATCTGACAGTTTCTGTGCTCAAATCTCATTGGGAGCCAGCACTTCAAACCACGAAGTGTTTGCAGCCATCTTGGCATTTGGCTTGAGCCGAGTACAACAAAAAAGATTTTTAAAAAGAGAAGAGGGCAGGGTAGAAATACCTTGATTCCCTAGGCCTCTTTGGGGATCCCTGGGAAAACTGCAAGGGTAAAATAAGCGTAGGCGGAGGGGAGCCGGCAGGGACCGTGGGGGCCTTCAGGCCGCCCCAGTGGTCCCAATAACGACTGGGTGCACTGGAGGCACCTAGAGAAACATGGCTAGCCCCTGGGGGATGGGGTCCCTGGGGCCCACAAATTGGCCCCGGGAGGGGGCCACGTGGACCCCTCCCCTATAAAAAATAAATTAATAAAAGGTCAGGACCCAGGTAATGTGGTCCCTGTGCCAAAATTGCCCCCCCCCCTCCACCGAGACAGTTCATTTTTGTCATCTGTTGTTAAGACCAGAGATCATTTTCTAAACTTTAAAAAATACTAGAAATACGTAAGTTGCATAGAAGCCTTGCCTATTTGGCCCTGACTCATATACATTAGAGGTATGCAACCTCTTCCTACCCTTTTCCCAGGATAATGGACAGCTTACTGAAAGGCCCCACCAGTGTATTCCCCGCCATTTTTGGAGACACATTCCTCATGCCTAGATATATGATTGCATCTCCACCAAACAAAGAAGCAGTTACTTCTGCAAGGTACAAATCATGCAAGCGAGTTTTTTCTGCAGTGTCACTTGGTAAAGTTATCTGTTGAAGACACTTGAGGAGCAATCACATTGGCAAAGTTACAGACACACAAGGCCGCTGAAGACTATTTCTTGGCATCCTTTATGCAGTTGTAGTGTAGTGTAGGAGATGCACTATACATTTACCCAACAAGGTAATACTTACTTTGTCTTTTTTGGCAAACACAATCGCCCCCCCTCGGACCTGTGGTGACCTCCTGAAATGGGTCCAGCCCCTTCACCCTGCACCCATGCAAAGAATTTAGGCGTGGGCTGGGACGAGGGTCTCTCATTTTTGTCACACATACAACAGGTCACAACTGGCTGTCTTTTCAAACTTAATAACCTTCGAAAGTTCCTTGCTCTTTTGCCAGCAGACTGCCGAAAAATGGTGGTCCATGCAACAGTTACATAAAGATTGGACTACGCAAATGGCCTATATCTCCGCCTACCCAAATACCTGGTACATCGCCTGCAGATCGTGCAGAATGCGGCTGCGAGACTGCTAAAACACATCCCTTTCAGACAGCATGTCTCTCCGCATCTACATGATCTGCACTGGCTCCCTGTGGCTTGTAGAATAAAGTTCAAAGCTTTAACCTTGGCGTGTAGAGCACTGAAGGGGTCCTGTCCCAACTATTTAAAACTCAGACTCCCCAGATATCACCAGGAGAGGTGCCTGCGCTCCAATTCTCGACATCAGCTCCTTGTTCCACGCGCCAAAAAAGCTAGACATGGAGGCAGGTCTTTCTCTGTTGGCACGGCCTTACTTTGGAATGCCCTGCCTACTACCATCCAAGCTGCCTCTACAGAATCTAGTTTCAAGAAACTACTAAAGACTTGGCTTTTTGCCCAGAATAGATAAGCACTCTCCCCCCTTATTTGTGCTCTCCTCTTGAACAAGTTCTGGATTTTTAGCGCCGGGACACCTCCTAGTGAGGTAGCTGTTAGCGCTCTATAAATGTCAGTATTATTATTATTATTATTATTATAATTAGCCAGTAGAAAGTACTCCAATTGGGTAGAGGTTTTGCACAAAACACTGGCCTCTTCTTGGATAAACATGCATGTGTTAGAAATGGAGGTCTCTAGTGGGCAATGGTTTGCTCCTTTGCCAAAAGGAACCCTTCTTCCTCGTCGGGATAAGGGGGATGCACTTCTAAAATAGCCCCTGCTCACCCCCTTGGGAGCTTGGCATGAGCAGACAGGCTTATCTCAGAGGCATTGTGTATTGCATTTGTGCACACATACAGTAACACAGTGAAAACACTTGAAATGGACACCACACCAGTTTAGGAAAATAGGAAATCTTTATCTAAACAAAACAAGACCAAAATGACAAAAATCCACCACACGTATATCAAGATGTCAATAGGTTATTCACGAAAGTAAAGCTTGGAGCAACATATAGCTCCACCTGGGGCTACTACGACGTCATGGCAGCTGGCTGAAAATCCCAAAGTACGGCGCCGACCATGAGGTGCGCGGCATTGGGCCCAGATTCACACGGAGTCCAAAGAACAGTACCTTGGTAAACAAAGAAAATTAACATGGTGCACGGCGTCAAAGAGGTAATGCTTCGTTGGTGCCAGGTTCGGCGTTGGTTCCTTATGACCACAGGGAAGGTGTGGAGTTGGTTCCTTACAGCGATGCATGGAAGGTGAGGCGTTGGTTCCTTACTGTTGCCGGGGAGGTGACATTGCAGTGGCGTCAAGGTGTTGGTTCCTTAAAATGAAGTGGGATCAAATGATTCAGGAGGTCACCCACATCAGGGATCGGGTCCGCGATGATAAAGCACCGGCATCGGTAAGGACAGGCCTGCGGTGCGAGTCGAGTTGGTGCATTGTGAGGGTCACAAGCGGTGCCCTCGACTTCAGTGCAGGTAGTGGCATTGGTGATGGCATCAGAGCCGGCACAGTGCAGAATCAGCAAGCGTCAGCAGTGCAGTGTAAGTCGGTGTGGTGCATCATGCACTTTAAGAGCAATGCTCACACCTTTTTTGCAGGTTGCGGCATAGCTTGCCACGATTAATGTTGCTGTTTCCGTCTGTGGCAGCTGAAACAACAGCTCCAGGTGCAGGAGGGCGGAGGGATTTAAATCTTTGTGTCCCTGAGACGGACTTCAGAACAGGAGGCAAGCTCTATACCAAGCCCTCTGAGGTCTTCTTCAAGCAGGATACCCAGCACACAGGAAAGTGTTGGTCCTCTCATTGGCAGAAACAGCCACTGCAGGACAACCCCATACAGCACACAGCAAAGGGGCAGTACTTCTCCTTCAGTTTTCCCAGCTCATCTCCTTGGCTGGGAGTCCTCTTGAGTCAGGAAGTAATCTAAAGTTCTGGGGTCAGAGCCCCAATATTTACACCACATGTTCCTTTATTCTCTTGTGGCAGGGAGTCTCTTAACTCAGTCCAAACCAGTTCTGTCCTCTCTGGTCCAGCTTCCTGGCAGGAGGTGGAAACAGCATTGTGCAATGCAGATAGGGCCCATTCAGATGCAAGGAACTCTTCTCCCACTACTCTAAATGCAGCCCAGGTCTATTCAGCCAAGATCTGACTCATCCAGGAAAGGCAGGACAAACCTCAACCCCTCAGTGTTTGTCTACAGCGAATGCACATCCCCAGTCCCTGTCACTCCAAAGCCAGACAGTCAATCCACAAACCACCCTCTGCTACTTTTAGAAAATAGTTACAGCAAACAAATGATAGACGGAATGCTGACAATGCAAACACTCTCCCCCAGTCAAAAGATCTGGGTTAAATCCATTGTTCTTCTGCCCACTACGCCACCCCAGTTTGAACCCAGCCATATGCAAATCAGGCTTGCCCCTGTGCCTCATGGGAACAGCCCAAAGCGAACTGCCAGGCCAGGTCCTCCCTGCACCGGAAACAAGCATCCTGGGACCAGTTTCAAGGTATGTCACCCTTCTTCAGCCAGGCTAGCTTGAATCCAGTGGCACAGTGAGCAAGGGACCCACGTCTGGGCATACCTATCCCACTTAGTGTGAAAAGTGTTGCAGCAAACAAATGATGGATGGAATGCTAACAATGCAAACATTCTCCACCAGTCAAAAGCTCTGGGTTAAAGCCATTGTTGTTTTGCCCACTACGCCACCCCAATTTGAACCCAGGCATATGCAAATCAGTCTCGACCCTGTGCCTCAAGTAAACAGTCCCGACACAACTGCCAGGCCAGGTCCTCCTTGGACCGGAAACAAGCATCCTGGGACCGGCTTCAGGGTATGTCACCGTTCTTCAGCCAGGCTAGCTTGAATCCAGTAGCACAGTGAGCAAGGGACCCTCGTCTGGGCCTACTCATCCCACTTAGGGTGAAAAGTGTTACAGCAAACAAATGATGGACCAAATGCTGACAATTCAAACATTTTCCCCAGTCAAAAGATCTGGGTTAAATACATCATTTGTCACCCCGATGGGGACGGGTATACTCAGGCGTGAGTCCTGTGCTCTCCATGCCACTGGAATCAAGCTATCTTGGCTGAAGAGGGGTGAAACCCCCAAAACGGTCCAAAGATGCTTGTTTCCAGTCCAGGATGGACCTGGCTTGGCAGTTTGGGCTGGACTGTTCCCATTGGGTGCCGGGTCAAGACTGATTTGCATATGGTTGGGTCAAAACTGGAATGGCATGGTAAGCAATCAAACAATGGATTTAGGCCCAGATCTCTGTACTGGGGTTAATGTATAACATTGTTCTGCATTCTGTCCATCAATAGTTCATTTTGCATTTGTCACCCCAAGTGGGACGGGTATGCTCAGACGTGAGTCCCGTGCTCTCCATGCCACTGGAATCAAGCTATCCTGGCTGAAGAGGGGTGAAACTCCGAAACCGGTCCTAGGATGCTTGTTTCCAGTCCAGGGAGGACCTGACCTGGTAGTTTGGGCTGGACTGTTACCATTGGGTGCAGTGTCAAGACTGATTTGCATATGGCTGGGTCCAAACTGGAATGGCATGGTGAGCAAAAAAACTATGGATTTAGGCCCAGATCTCTGTACTGGGGTGAATGTATGACATTGTTCTGCATTCTGTCCATCAATACTTCATTTTACTTTTAAAAAATAGGCCTTTTCTTGCTTAACTATATTCTGTGCCTCTCAGGAAGGTTAAGCAAGAAAATGTCTTCTTTCTAAAAGTGGCATTTTCAAACACTTGATTTACAAACCATCTTTACTAAAAAAAAGTGTTATTAAACTTCAGAGAGCCCAAACTCCATTTCTCTATCATGCCCCAAGGCTAAGTTATTCTTGTAAGCTGTTACAAAATATCTCCTTTTCTATCATATGGGACAGATATCCTTTCAATAGTGAAAAACAAAATACACTGGGGCAGATCTACAAGAAACTAACGTGCGGTGCTGGAAGTCATGTTGCTGCGCCGCGCTGCGTTAGTTTCAAAGTACAGGGATGTGACATATTTACAACAATATGTTGTATCTCTGTGCTTCCCCCTGCGCTGGCGCACAAACTGCTGCCATGCGCAGGCACCTTTGCACCAAGGTGCAAGGATCCCTGCGTCATGAGGAGATTGTTTTTGTGCAGGAAAGGGCACCTTCCTGCACAAAAACAATCAATTGAGGTGATTTCCTCTTCAAATGTGTGCTGTAGAATGCAGCACGCATTGAAAGAGGAAACAAACTAGGAGAAATTAAGACATTTCTCCTTGTTGCACCTTGCTATCCCAACCCTAGGGTGGCATAGCATTCTGACGCATTTCTAGATTTTCGCGTAAATCTGGAAATGCATCAGTGGACATGGGTGTTGTGTGGGAACACCCACAGCAACACCCATGTCACACCCCTAACACGCAAAGTGTTGAGTGAAGAGGGGCGATATTTACAAGCACAGGTTAAGTCACACATGGTGACTTTACATGTGCTTGTAAATATCACTCAGCAGGCTGCGCCACCAGTGCATCACGCAACGTGATGCACCGGCGTCGCAAAGGGCTTGTAAATCTGCCTCACTGTATTTCACAATCAGGACATTTCACACACACCAGTACATGTCCTAACTTTCACATACACTGCACCCTGCCCATGGGTGTCCCTTGGGCCTACTTGAGGGGTGTCTTACATATAGGAAAAGGGAAGGGTAGGGCCTGGCAAGTAGGTGCACTTGCCAGGTCCACATGAAAGTAAAAACTCTGCACAGACACTGCAGTGGGAGGTCTTCGACATCTTTGAAAGGCTGCCTGCGTGGGTGGCACAATCAGCGTTGCAGGCCCACTCGCAGCATTTGATTTACAGGCCTTGGGCAAACAGTGCACAGTACTACTGTCTTAGCAGAAAATCAAATAAGCCAATCATGGAAACACTAATTAATAAACACAATTTACACAGACAGCATATGCACGTTAACACTGATTAGCAGTGGTAAACTGCCCAGAATTCTATAGCCAAGAAAAAACAGTGTCAATAAAATAGGAGGCCAAGAAGCAAAAAGTCTGGGTATAAATCCACTGAAAAAAACAGATCTAACACATAGCCACTAGGAGGTAAACAGGATTTCCCATTGAAATGTGTAATGACCTAAGCAGATTCTGCTTATTAAGTTGGCTGGGGTACACCGCTAGAGACTAATAATACAATTTCTAAAACTATTGTTCTCATAATACATGGAAAATAGTGCAACATGAGCAGAACTATACTTGATAGGCTTGATAGCGTGAGTGATTACGAGGGCTTCGCACGCACTTTGCCTGCATTGTCATAATTGGGGCTTACTTTTTAAAATTCGTTTTTAGCGGGGGACATCATTTAAGATTTTAATAAAACCGCAGTATTATTTGCTTATTTGCACATTTACTAATTGCACTTGGCCACTTTATTGATAGCAACCTTGTACCAGAGCGCTAACGCGGTGCCTGGGACGTTTTCCCGACCCGCCTGAAGATTGGCGCTCTAGTCTTCCAGGGCTGACTTCGCTTCCCTGCTCCTCCCTTCCCATTTCCGGTGCTGTATTTTAACCAGGAGTTTCTGGCTAACCCCTTGATAGCGTGAGTGATTACGAGGGCTTCGCACGCACTTTGCCTGCATTGTCATACTTGGGGATTACTTTTTAACATTCGTTTTAGCGGGGGCATCATTTAAGATTTTAATAAAATCGCCGTATTATTTGCTTATTTGCACATTTATTAATTGCACTTGGCCACTTTATTGATAGCAACCCTGTACTAGAGCGCTAACCGGTGCCTGGGACGTTTTCCCGACCCGCCTGAAGATTAGCGCTCTAGTCTTCCAGGGCTGACTTCGCTTCCCTGCTCCTCCCTTTTTGCTCCTCCCCCTGCATCTCCGGTCCTCTATTTTTACCAGAATGCAGCGCCCGCGCAGCGGGTGCGCCGGCGGCGTGCCAAATGCAAGCCCATCTGCGCCAAGACCACGACAGGCGCAGGCCATGCTGGCTACTTCTCCCCGCATTTTATCTATCAGGCGAAGGCATCACAGAGCTCAACATTGAAGCGAGGTGTGTTGACCATTTTCCCATGATGAACATATGGGGCCCTATTTCTTGTAGAACCTGTAGATGGACAATGCCTTGGCCATCTTTAGATGGGAAGTGTAATTCCACCCCCCCCCTCAGCAAAGCATCAAAGGAGCGCTCCCTGTGAAAACATAGCCAGGATATTAGGGAACTGATCCTAACCCACCACCTCGATTTCCTTTTTATTACGGAAACCTGGCTCAAAGAATGGAATGCTCCTGATCTGTCCATTGCCCTACCCCCTGATTATGTCATACTCAGGGTGGACAGACAAAAGGATAGGGGGGGAGGCGTGGAGATAATAATTAAAAGTACATGGAAGTGTCATACGTTCAGCCTCGACTACATCAAAGGGGCTGAGAGCATTGGCTTCTCCATATCTCTTCAACCTTCAACTTCCTTTACCGGAGGACTTATATATCATCCGCCAGGTAACCCCTCTGGATTCTTGGAATCCATTGGAGAATTTTTAGGACAACAGCTTCTCTGTTACCCCCACTTCACCCTCCTGGGAGATTTTAATTTACATTTGGAATCAAAAACAGATCCACAAGTAGAGAATTTCCTTCACACTTTAGAAATTTTTGGATTATCCCAAAAAGTCGTGAATCCCACACATTCAGCTGGCCATACTTTAGATGGCATATGCTACAACTTCCCTGCACTAGCGCATCTTCCTTCCATACCTCAAATATGGACTGATCATTGTTTTATTCCATTTAACTATAAACGTTCCCAGTTTATCTAAAGTCGGAAATAAACTAGCGCGTCAGCCTATCATGTTCACCCAAAATTGGACTGCAATTGCCAAAAGCAGTAGGCTGGAGCAAACGGCCCTAGCCCAAATACCGAGTTTGACTGGTGATGTGGAACAAGATTCTCGAAAATTCCACACCTGGATGCAGTCCACTACTCATGATTTAATCCCCCCGAAACATCTTAGGAGAGATGATAAAACTAAAAAGATGAGCGCCCCATGGTACTCGCAAGCTCTTTCAGAAATTCACCTTCAATGTAAGAAAGGCGAGAGGAAGTGGAGAAAGAACTATGATCCTGTAGCAAAGGATCTCTTTGTAAAAAAAAGGAAGGAATATTTCGCAAGCATAAAAATAGCCAAGAAAAATTATTACACTGCAAAAATTTCTGAAGCACAACAAAAACAAAAAACCTTGTTTAGTATAGTGAAATCTTTTACTCATCCTAAAGTGTTGCAAACGGAAATTCCTCCCTCACAGATGCTTTGCGATCAGATCGCAGATTATTTTGAGGAAAAAATAAGCTGTATTCAGGATAATTTCCCCCAAATAACCTTATCGAATCCACAGGAAATCAATGAAATCTCGACTATGTCACACGAACCCCTTATAAGGTTCAGGCCGGCCATCCCCGTTAGTACTAGGGAGGCCATTATATCCTGTAAATCGGGCTCGCCCCTGGATTCATGTCCCCCCTTAATCCTTCACCAAATCGTGGATACTGTCAACCCCTACATTAATAAAATTGTCAATAACTCCCTGAGCTCTGGCCTGGTACCTAAAGATTGGAAAAAAGCTATAGTCAAACCATTAATGAAGAACCAAAACAAAAGTCCAATCGACTTAGCAAATCTCCGACCCATTACTCTCTTACCTATTCTGGGTAAGATAACAGAAGCTATAGTCCATCAAGAGCTTTCCAATTTTGTTGAACAGAATCATATTCTGCATCATAAACAATCGGGATTCTGGCCTAAGCACTCAACGGAAACTGCTTTATTGGAACTGACTGATTCCATTACGTTTTTACAAGATGAGGGAAAGAACGCCGTCTTGATATTACTTGACTTATCGGCGGTGTTCGATACCATCTCCCACGAAATACTCATCGATAGATTGAGAAGTGTCGGCATTATTGATAGTGCCCTCAACTGGATCAGTTTGTTCCTTTCGGAAAGAACACAAGTTGTATCTTTGGGCTCTTTCCTTTCTAAGGAAAAGCAAATTAATGCACCCCAGGCCTCGATCTTGAGTCCCCTCCTTTTTAATTTATATATGATGCCCCTTATTTCCATCATTGAGTCATATGGCATAGGTGTCACTTCTTATGCAGGTGACACCCAACTAATTTTCTCCCTGGATAAAAATTCTAACAAAGCCGAAAAGACAAAAGGATAGGGGGGGAGGCGTGGCGATAATAATTAAAAGTACATGGAAGTGTCATACGTTCAGCCTCGACTACATCAAAGGGGCTGAGAGCATTGGCTTCTCCATATCTCTTCAACCTGACGGAGATCTTCAGGTGGATGGATAACAACCATTTCAAATGTAACTCAAGCAAAACGGAAATCCTGCCCATGGTAAAAAATGTGGAGTTTTGCCCAAACAAATGGTGGCCTGAGGGCACCACCCCCGCCTTCTGCAGACGAGTCGGCAAGGAACTTGGGCATCCTCTATGACTCTTCGTTATCTTTTGACCCACAAAAGAGAAACCTAGCTGGCTGCTGTTTTAGTGTGATAAAATCCTTGAAGAAATGTTTTGACTTCTTGTCTATTGAAGCCAGAAAGTCTGTTGCAGTTTCCTTGATACTCTCACGTCTCGATTACTGCAATGGGCTGATGGCAGGAGCAAAAAAAAAAACCTTGAAGAAATTACAGAGTATTCAACATGCAGCCTCCCGGCTGGTACTCAAACTCCCTAAGCAATCTTCAGCATCCGCAGCACTTAAAACTCTGCATTGGCTCCCGTTCCACAAAAGAATTATTTTTAAAATTTTACTGACCACTTTTAGAGCCCTAAATAATATCGGTCCTAAGTATTTAGCAAACAGATTCACACGCTATAATTCCAGCAGAGTCCTAAGGTCAGCAGGGCAAAACCTCGCGAACACCCCGAAATTTCTCCTGAAAAGGAAAGGCGGAAAAACATTTACTGTCTTGGCCTCCAAACCATGGAACGCCATGCCCAATATTTTGAGAATGCTGCCCACGGAGTCCATTTATAGGAAGAGACATAAAACTTTGATATTTAACTTAGCAGACTCATACGTGCTGAATACAATCTAGTGCTTTCTCACTACACTCACCCTATTTCCTATAGCGCCAGGATGCTCCTTTCGGAGCGACAGTTCGCGCTTTATAAGTGTAAAAAAAAAAAAAAAAAAAAAAAAAATAAGGAAACTTTTTAGGAGCACAAATAACACTTAAAGCAAAACACTTATAGGTAAAAAATTACTTTAAGGTGCAAATACAGCATAAGCACGAGTATTAAAACATTTTTTGTATCCTAAAATAAGCCTCCATTGCAGTGGAGGGAGGTTTTGTATCTTTGTCCATGAATTACAACATGTGAAGCATCAACATACATATTAGCCAGTAGCTAATAGTGAGACTGAAATACCCTTCTGGCCTGACTGAAAGTGTGAATGACGTGTTCTACAAGCAATGGCTGAAGGAATTGACCTATACAAACTAATGGCTGAAGGGGGCAGAGTCAAAGCTCCTCTTTGGATATGTTTTGATGATGATGACATGCGCTCTGGCAGGGAGCTAAGGCTCTCCGAAGAGCAACATAATAATTGGGTGCAAAGAGCACATTGTTGTCGGGCTGTAGTTCATGTGGGCACTTCCATGATCCAGAAGATCCATATCACCGGAGTGAACCTCCAGAATTTCATACTGCTCCATTTCATCTTCAGCCTCTACATGGGCCATCATAGGTTTCTACTCACTAGAAACAGCATCATAATGCACCACTACACTGATGGCACAACTCTGCATGAAAATCTCCCCCTTCCCAGACACTTATCATCTCATACACTGCCTGTTCACATTCAGACCAGTATGTACAACATCTACCTGAAGCTGAACCCCAACAAAGCTGAATTCTCACTATTCACCAAGAACAACAAGGAACAACTTGTCCAAACTTCTCTCGACAACATGAGTCTGGATGGATTACAATCTGAACTTTAACGCAATACCAATTCAATCTGGACTACAGCATCACCCTCAAGGAACACTTATCCAAGAAAATAAAGATGACCTGGTACCAGCTCTCTCTTTACTAACTAAAGTGAGACCATTCCTCTCAGAAAGCAACTCGAAAACTACTGTTCAAGACCTTATATATCGGGGTACGAGATATGCAATGCTCCACAGCCTCCCACAATCTACACCTATCCCTCTTAGGAGAATTCTCCACACTGTGGCATCCTTCATCAAGGGCCTGAAGAAATATGATCACATCACCCCCACCTGAAGGAACTCTAATTGCTCCCATTGCCATCGCACCCCATCCTGAAAAACAGCTGCATCATCTACGAAGCCATCAATACCAGCACCCCTTGCGTGGATGGCTAACAAGCTAGAATGCCTTAAATGGCTCTTAGAAGGCCCGCAAACATGACATCCTTAAACTACAGTTAAAGAAGTGCAAAAAAGAAAAAATAAGTCATCTGGCTTTCTTCATTTATGTACTTAGGATCCCGTATCCATCATGACTTCATGACTACCCCAGCCCTGCTCCATTTTAGGAAAGAGATAATGACACACCTCTATAAAGAACACTACATCACTTTGAAGTAACAGTCTGCTTTCACTCTCAGAACCAAAATCATGTGTTTACTGTATTGTTGCCTTTTATGGTGAGCAGCATTCTGCTGTCTTTTGACTTCTTTTGACCTACAGAAATACCACATACATACATACATATATCCAATACTCAATTAAGTGGCAAGACAAGCCAAAGGATAGTTTACCAGAGTCTGAGGATAATTGGATAGATAGCACCCTACATAAGTCAAAGCACTAGTAGTCTGTTGGCAGTGTTCATTCCGCCTTTAAAAGTTTCTGGCCCCATTATTTTGAGATATTGATCTGCCAATTGGTATCCATTGGGATCAGATTATGAGGGGCTTCAATTTAGGATCCCCTAATGCATACCTAATGTTATTTTTTCATCATGGCAAAGGCCCTTCACTTTAGGGCAATTTGTTTACCCTAAAGTGAAGGGCCTCTCAGTCAGACTACTCCAAATAACATGGTATTTTCCAGAGCATATGCGCTATAGATGGAACCACGCTAAAGGTTCTGCAGGAGTTATTGTTTGCTTGAATACCTGGATGAATTAGATCATAATATGTGGAACTACTGTTATTAGCTTGTGCATATTGGCTAACGTTTTGTACTTAATTTAATGAATTTTCTTTCACTGCAGGCCACCAATGTCAGAGTTTGAGTCGTAGATGTCTTTTAAATATTAAATAATACATGGGTTGCTACAATCCATGTATATACCGTGTGACTATTTTCTTTATAATAGGCAATGTGTCACACATCCAGTCACTTATTATAAAGAGATGACGTTGCTCAACTATGATAAGTTATTACAGTTGAGTTTTTTCACAATGCCTGCTACCAGAGTCAGCAGCTGAGGAGAAAGGCAGGGAAGGGCAGGTCACGGAGCATAAATGAAGCAGCAGTTTGGTGAAGGAAAACAAAACATGGCTTTTCTTTCTTCTGCTCTGTTTTTCTAGCTGTACAGTGACAAGCAGAAAGGAGCTATGTATGGCAAAATGTTTATCTTTTACATCCCTTAGCTAGTTATAAAAAAATTAGACCCTTTCTGCATATTTGTACATATTCCGAGCTCCTGCGCCTTCTTTTTAAAAGAAACTGACTTGTATTAAACTGATCCTAATATCTTTTGACAACAAATATCAAACAATTTTGGGAATTATCTTTTTCTAGTTTCAAAAAAAGTCAAGTTGTGAGAAACCAGGCACTGTTTGCAGTGTCCCCCTACTTTCTGCCCCATTTAACAACTAGATGTTAGTTTTCTGACTCTTATTGTGTTAACCAGACCCAGGACCTGTGCTCTGATTAAAGTATATGATAATAAGGTATAATTACAATTGGTACTGATAACCTACCTATAAGTCCCTAGTATATGGTAGGACATGTAGGTGTAGAGGCTTAGCAGATTTAATGCACCTCAGTGTGCACCTCTATGTTGCCTGCAGTCATTTTAAAGGCAGACCTGCTATGCCAGCTGCTTTTAAAAGTAAATTATATGCAAATTCGACTTTGGAATTAAAGATACTTCCAAAGTCTTAAACGGCCTTATTTTTACATATAAATCACCCATAAGGTCTCCCCTAGGTGTCCCAGGGGTAGGGTGCCTTGTAACTATCAGCAGGCACATTATAAAATAAATATGTTTTATATGCCCTGGTGGTGGAAGAATTGCCAATTTAATTTCCTCTATTGTAGTACAACGGGTCCATAGGCTAACATGAGAATACTTTATTTAAGTATAAATATTGAAAGGAGCCAGCTAAATAAATATACTTCAAAGTATCAAAATGATAGAATACATTCAACAACTTACCATGGTTAGATTTATTATAACTATCACAGAAAAGAAATTATAGGACTTTCTTTTCTGATTAGCTCAAACCCAGCCTTCCAGCAGCCTCTCCTGTTTAGCCATCCTTTGGCAGGCTGAGCCAAATTGCTCTGATGAATTGTGAAGTGGTCTGCATAGAAACAAAGGACATCGGATAGGAGGAGACCTGCAAGCTGCAGAGCTAAAGGCAGGAAGAAGGCTAAGTAGCCAAATGACAGTTACGAGAGGACACAGGCTCATCCCCACATCCTGCACCCCCATACAGACTGGAGCCCTAGTAATTTAATTAGCAGAGTGGCTGGAAGGGGAGTGCTAGGGAACCTCCATAACTTACTCCAATTTGGATTTGAAAGGAAGAGTGCTTTCTGGTACAAGAATTTGCCATACTTTGGAGGAAGTTGTCACACTTCTAGGTGTCACCTTGTACCCAGTTGGCCCCTCTGCTTGTCATCCAGGTAGTCTGGATAAATATAGGAGAGCGGGCCATCAACTCAGATCCCTGCCTGAAACTACAAAGAGAAGGATTGCCCTGCTGGAACCCTGGCCTGCACCTCAAAAGTTTTCTCTCTAAATTACTGCACATGCTGCACACTTTGGAGCTACAGCCTCAAGGATTCGCCTTGCTTCAAGAAGTGAAAGAGCGGACTCCCTGAAAGCAATAGGCTAAAAGAGCTCCACCTGCATCATCTCTATCAAGAAGAACCCGGCTGGACAGCGTCCAGGGGACTTTGAAAGGATTTGGGCAGGTGCATTCTAAGAAATGTAGTGCCAACATCCCAAGGACCATCTCAGAGCTTCTAGAACTTTAGATTGAAGTTGTAGCCGCTTTGAAACCCAAAATGGCCCTCCTGGAAGAATATCCAGGAGTTTGGAGAAGATTGGAGAATTTGTGGTAAAAAGCTCCATAAGGTGACCGACCCGTGGATGAGAGTCAAGCCACCGACATCAAATGGCTCCCTGGCCGAGTATCAGGTTCGTCCCAATGAAAGCTTACGAGCTCAAGACTTCCAGGATTTCACAAAGGCCTCTTCCTAAACAAAGCCGCCATTGTCAAAATGAAACCTGGCCTCACAAGGAGCCTTGTTTGACGTCAAGAGAAAATGTTCCAAAAAAGTGACTAGGTCAGAAGGTAAAACCTTGACCGGGCCCTACCGCTAAGTGTAACCAACCCGCACTCCATCGTACTTGGGCTGAAACTTTGACTTTGTCCTGGTGAAGCACGACAAGCTGTCCCAAAGTGGCACTTTTTGGTTTTTAGGCACTAGAAAGTGTGTATTCATCAAAAAATCATATCTACGGGACCCTACATTGGATATTTCTCATGTTGGTGTCATTTTGATGATAAAAATATTTCCTATCTTTAAAAATTGGTTTTAGATTTTTATTGTGTGTTTTGTCTTATTTATTTTGGTGTTTTTAAATGGTTTACACACCTATCTCCTAAATTAAGCCTGCCTGCTAGCTATCAAGAGTTGAGCAAGGGAATTATTGATAGATACATTGGGCCTTATATTGGGATTGTAGCCTTACTACTAGTGGTAAGTCACTACTTACACCTACAAATAACCCGCATTCCAACACAAGTTATGTAATGTTAGGTTATGTTATACAAATTTGAAGAGCACACTATCATTAGGAAGGATATCCTGGCACTGAGCAGGTGTGAATCTAGCCACACCTAGGTCCTAGGAGGACTACTCGAAAAGCCAAGTCTTCAACTGCTTGTGGAATTTAAGAAATGAGGTGGAGGCTCCTATGTGTAGAGGCAGATCATTCCCTGCTTTTGGAGTGATATAAGAGAAAAGTTGACACCAAATCTTGTTTTCCTTATGTTTGGGATCGGTGCAAGTAGGAGTCTGAATGAACTCAGGAGTCTGGAAGATTTGTGATTGCAGATGTGTTTGTTGAGGTAGTGTTATGTTGTGCCTTGAAAGTGTGGATGAGGAGTTTGAACTGTGCTCATTTGAGTAGGGAAGCCAGTAGAGCTCCTTTAGGTGTGGTGTGATATAAGTGTGGCATGAGAGGTTGTCTTACTGCTGAGTTCTGAATGATCTACAGCCTTCTGGTGCATTTTTGTTGTTTCTGGCCTCGAAGGTGTTCCCGTAGTCGAGCTTGCTTGCAAAAAGAAAGATAATTCACAGTCGCTACATTTATGTTATTGCTCTTCACATAACGCAGAAACAGAGACATAAAGTCATAGATTTGTTAGGCAAGGCACTATCATAATGGAAATACAATGCATCTGCCTGTACATCTTTGCATGGAAGCCAATATGTCAAAACAAAGAATATTGCTAGAAAGGAAGATGGGTGTTTCCATTTTTACAGCAGAAGTGCATTTCACATTTTGCAATGCTTATCAGTTATGGCAATGAAGATCAAAGGATACAAGTGGATGAAACAAGTGGCATTTGTAAATGTATAGCATCTGACTGACGAAGGTAAACTTACATGTTTGTGAACGTTTACAATTGTTTGCTATTCACAAAGATATTTTACTAGTTGTATCTGTGTGACTGTGTAGTCTCTGCACATAAAATTACAGGCCTGTCCTATCTTTCAATGTGCGCAGGCAGTGAAGTCATAAAGATACTACTAATAAAATAGCGTGTGATATAACTTGTCAAAATTTTACATAAAAGTGTAAGTTTACCTTTGTGATTCAGGCTCATTGTGTATTGGGGAGATGATGAACTCCCAATTAACAATATTTATTAGGAACCAAATTAAATTTGTAGTATCCACAAAAGACCTTGCAACATTTATTGCAAACTTTCATGGAAGAATTATGTAACATTGCTGATCTAGTTCAAATAAGCTCAGATTCAAACCCACATAGTTACAGCACAAAGTCCTAGTGTAAACTTTACTTCTCCTCTACTCCTCTTTGAGCAGACTGACATTTGGCAGGTTTGCCAGGGCCGGTGCTATTTCAAGATCTTGCTAGACAGCTTTTTAAGACTGCCAGAAGGAAGCGCCAGAATGAAACTGAAATAAAACATAAACAAAACAAACAAATAAAACATTTTACCTCGATCTCCGACACATCTTGCACCAGAGCTATAGCTGAGGGAGCTTGAGAATGAAAGAAAGGGTCTGAGAGTCTATGCAAATTTAGTTTTAATAAAATTCAAGAGCTTTGCCACATGGTTGTCACTCTACTACTGTAGTACCGTGTAGTTTGTAGCATTTTTTTTATTCAACTGCAACATCGAACATATGTTGCAATGGAGTTATTTACTCACTCTATTGCCAATTGTTTTGCTCTGAATTCCTTTTTTGTCGAGATTTTAAGCATATTGACGTTTTATTTGTGCAAGTTAAATATTTCATTATATTCTTTATATTGTTTTTGGGTTACACCTTTACAATACAAGCTTACACCTTTAAGGTTTCTGTCGATTACATGGCAGCCGTTGCTTCCTTACTCCTCCTTGTCTGTGGAAAGTATTTCACAAGAGAAAAAAACAGAATACTCAGAAAGAAAAAAATACGCTTTGCTGTCAGTGGTGAGGAATTTGCAATAATGGTGTCAGGGTTCTAAATGACTTTCGATCTGCAGGATGAGCTCAGAAAAGGACACAAATCAAACTTAATCTTGTTGCCTGCTTTCTTGGCTTTCCTTCGCACAGATTCTTTTCTCTGAGCTTGACATCTGGACCTGTGATCTCCTTGGCTGTCTGGGGTCGTCAATTGTTCTGCAGGAAACGATGTACAGGAAAGTGTTTACAGCAACCGTATCTTCAAGGCGTTTAATGATTATCTGAATACAGTTTTAAGTTCAAAGGTGGAAAATAACTCACGGATGCGGTCAAGTGGGTCTGGACTGAAAATGTGTGTTTGAGTTTGAAATCTCCACAGCAAGACACTCGATGCATTTTTTTTTTGTACATGATCCCGGTTTATGAATCGTAGGACTGAGACAGACAATGAAATAAGTGTTTTTTTTTTTTTTTTACATAAAACGGTATTTACACTTGTCAGTGAGCAGGCACTGGTGAGGAGGAGCTGATGCAGGAGAAGTGGTCAGGTGTTCAAGGTTTTAGGCCTCCTCCTCTGCAGTCAGCCTGTCCACCAAATCTCATGTTTGCAAGAGTGTTGACTGCGTTTCTTAATGGAGAGCGCTCCCACCAAAACGGTGGTATCTCTTTTGGTGCAAAGAAACAACACTTAAGACTACGCCAAGCAGCATGATGGGGAAGTTGTCATTTTTTGTTTTCTTGAGACAAATCCCCTTATATTATCTTATTTTAGGGGAAAACAACGTTCTGATGCACTGGGAGTGGCATAGGGACTTTGGGGCATATTACCAAGGGAAAGTATTGCCGCTTTTTCGACGAATTGTGCTGAGAAAGCGGCGATACTGCTAGAGCCCTATTAACAAGGGCATTTTAAAGCCTGGTCCAAGCCCACTTTGCATGTCGGCGATAAACATCGCTAATGACATGCAAAGTGGCCGTTCCCACGTCCAACCCCATGAAAAATGTGGTTGGAGGTGGAAACACCCTATTACCAATGCAGGCGTTGGGAGGAAAAGACCTGCGATAAACTCGTTTATCGCAGGTCTCCCAACGCCTGCTCTGACCATTTGTTAGGCATTGATAACATGGGGGTGTGGATCATAAAGCTGAATCCACCCCCCCATATTATCAAGGCTCACATTAGCGCGTGAAAACAATGTTTGGTTTCATGAGCTAATGTGCCATATTGCCGACTATCGCCGGATTTCAATTCACCTACCTGATGCGCATTGATAATTGCGCGCTAAAATGGCGATGAAATCCGGCGATAGCCGGCGATACGGGAATGTGCGTTGTGCGTTTTCCAACGCACTCCTTGGTAATATGCCCCTGAGTTTCTTTTTCCGGCCCTATACCAATGCTGTGCATGGCAGTCAAGGACATGACTAAAGGCCTCACATGGCACCCGAAAGCCTACAGAAATAGGGCAATCATTTCAAGTCCATGCCATCTGGGTGTCCGGCGGCTGTACATTTGTTTGGGATGCCTTTACCACCAACGTCTAAACGAGGACCTAAGAACGTGAGATTTTCTTGCATGTCTGAACTGTGAAGGGTGGTTGAGCTCAGAGAGCAACCGGAAGAGCATTCACTATGGAAGATCAAGAAGTATGAACCAAAAACTTGAGAAGGTACAGGCGAATTAACATTGAGAAGGGTTTGGGCGAAAAAAGCAAGCATTGCTGCCTGCCATTTCACGAGAAACAGAGAAAGTGAGAGGTATGAGGGCGAACTTCAAACATGTATGGTATTGACACTAAAGTAGAAAGTTTGTAGAAGATACTCTGCTTGGCCAGGAACCAGGTGACTCTGTGTCTATTGTGTGAAGTGAGCTTATGTCAGAAAAGGTGAACTTTTTGTTGATAGGAAGAACAAACTGGCTGGTAAAATCTAGTGAGTTCTGCAGGTCATTCGATTCACAGAAAAGCCAACTCAGCTTTCATATTTCTGAGGTTGATGAACTGGTTTAAATTGGCAAGTAGCAGTACTTGTTATTTACAACGCTTATCAATGGCAAATCTATAGTCGTATTAAATGCTATAAAACTATTATTATTATTATTATATTTCTCATCTCTAGAGTGTTAATTAATGACATGACATGACAGTCTGGAAGGGGAGGTTGTGAACCATTTTCCTTAACTATTTGGAGCCTGATGGCTGAGGCCATGCAGGAAAAATTAGGGACACAAGCCTTGTTTGAAGAAGAAATAAAAACATTACTTGAAAAGTCCACTCTCCATGGGAAGGAGATAGGCCATGCTAAAGAAAGGCAACAGGGCACAACAGTGTTTTAGGAGCAGAGAAAGTGGCATATAACCTTCGTTCTAAGCACGTGGCACTTAAGAGAATGGAGTCCCACCCAAAATCTGAGGGTTCTAAAGCAGTTCCAGCATATATGTTGTAGAAGAAATCAAAGCAGGGGTGATGTCATCAACAAAAGTGGCTCAGAGGGAAAATAAGTGGGAATCCAGACAGAGCTCCAGGGATTGTAAACCAATTTAGCTAAAGACAAGCACCAAGAAGCAGACATTAACTGATTAGAGAAATAGGAGATACATTATTATTATGCCATGTCTCCTAATCAAGGGTCAAAAGCATGGCACAGGTTGTCATCAGTTTTGAACACTGTAGGCAGATCAAGGAGAATGAAAATAGAAGAGAGGTGACTGAAGTCAGCAGAGGTGAAAAACACAGTTTCTTGTGTGGTGATTTTATAAGCAGTGGATTTAACAATGTCAAACTATGGTAGGTATAGCAGGTTGGGGAAGGACTAGCTTAGTACCCTCTTAAGCAATCACGCTAGGGATTTTGAGAAATAAGGGAGTTGCGATTCAGGAGGGATCAGATTTTCTTTAATTAGCATTGGCACGATGACTGCCAACCTGAAACATTCTAGGTAGTAATCCAGCGTGGCTCCAAACCATCACTATATTTCCTAGGAGCTATCACACTTTACTCGTCAGTGGGGCCCAAAACACAGTGAGTCATTCATACACACAAATCACACTGCTCCCAAGATCAGTGAAGACTAGAGGAAGAGATGCTGGATTTTAGCGGAGTGTCTTATTTCATTCTAAAATTTTATACACTATATAAATCTGCAGTTTATCAATATTACCATGGTTTTTATCCTTAATAAACATTAAAACACCCAACCATTTGGTCAATGGATCAGCTAGTAAAAGTTAACTCATGGACAACAAGACCTGCTTATCTCTCCATTTATTTAATTTTTATTCAGAGGCTTGATCTCCTAACATAATCTTACTTTATTTAGCCTTAATTCAATAATCATTAAAACATTTTAATAACCTAAAGCAAAAGAAAAGGTAAATTCAAACAGTTTACATTTATAAGCAGAATAGTTCAGAAAAATAAGTCGAAACTATATTACCAAGATTTCAGTAAATGGACATCAGGTTAGCACAGACAAATTCCCACAAAACGCCTCCTTATTCTTTCTTGATGTTCACCTCCCATCCCGACTCCGCACTCATCAAAAGTTAAAGTCAAGAAAAATTTCAAAGTCTTTGCACCATAGGAAAAGAGTTCAATCCGACAACATGTTGTGGTGCGAAAATAAAATCAAAAGCAAGCTTTTTTCTCACTTCCAAAAGTCCTCTTTTATACCCTTTTTCCCTAAATTATCTATCTAAGATTTGAAACTTTTAGGGTCCTCTTTCACTCTCATTGGTCCATGTAACGGGTGGATGAGCATAACCTCATCTCCTCATTGTCCATATTTCCGCCAAGTCATCGTTATAATCAAAAAATAAGGTTGCGATTGTTCTTTAACAGTCTTTTCACTTGTGTCCTTTAAATTGTCACTTTGGGATTATTTCCCATTCTTATGATGCAGTCATGCAAAATCTTACCACTCTCCTACACTTCCAGGCCACGCTGACCTTGACCCACGCTGTACAGGCACAGACTGCTTGCACATCTCTCGAGCGTAGTCGCGCATGCGTAGATCAACACTGTTTTGCATTCTCGCAAACCTCTATTTTCTAGAAGGCCGCATGGGCCATAATGGGAACTATTATAGAAACAAACACAATTAAACGTTAGATTTCGAAGTATAGCCCTTCTGTTTACCTCCCCCAATTCTAAGGTAACCCTGTTAGTTATTACCTAGCAATTAATTCACAATTAAGCCTTGTTTTCCTACCATTCTCCATCACTTCTGCCACAATAAGACACATAGAAAGTATACATACACAAGTTTATGTTAGATTATGACATTTGCGTACTATGAGGTCCATTAGGATGGAGGACGGACAGAGTCCATCTGCCATCCTGTCTGAGGACGGGACCGTCTGCCACAGGTGCGGAGGTCCCGTCTGTGGAATTATAATGCACCCGCCACAGTGGCGGGTGCATTCCGCATTTTTAACATTGCGGCGGGCGTTGCTGAAAGCACCTCCCGCCGCAGTGTTAAAAATGCATGTTGTGCGTTTCAAAGCACAACATGACATACACCGTGCGGTGCCTGCCATGTTGTATTTTGAAACGCAGAGGGGTACCATAGGTACCCCCCATGTCCACCCTCCACCCCCCCTTCACCCTAGGGGCCCGCAACGGGCCCCCAAAGCAAGGACCGTTTGCCTTTTCCGCCACGGAAATGCATAGCCTCGAGCACATCTTAATATGGCTGGCGGTGTCTGATAGACACTGCCACCATATTAGAGCTTTTCCGTCGCGGTCGCAAAGCGCCCGCGGAGGAAAAGCAGCGGACGGTCTTCCCGTCCGCCACGGTCCCCCCGCCATTGTAATATGGCGGGGGGAAATAGGTGGCGGAAGGACAAGGATGGCGGACGGATCGCCACCGCCTGCATGGCAGTGGCGATCCGTCCGCCATCCTAATTGACCCCTATGTTAGTATAACAATTTCACTTACTTAATATATTATGATTCGCAAAATAAACAAATTAGTATTCCACGTGTATTTTGGTATGTGCATTCTTATTCTACGTTGGTTAATTTCAAAACCACACGATTAATATATATTACTGTTATGGGAAAGAGACTTCGAGAGGGGTATACAAAAATTTTTGTTTTCACCCTCGCTCCATCAGTAGTGACTGAGTAAAGATGAGGGTGGATCATGCTAATGAGAGCTAGTGTTTTGACAAAGTGATTGGTGGTATGAAGTGTTGAATGGGATGCAGGAAAGAATTAGGAATCCTTCTTTGGGGGAGGCAGAGGGATGCAAACTGTGTGGAGGGTAAGGGGAAGCATATGACTAGGAGGACGGGTGAACATTTTCGATAAGGGTAAGGTGCAAGTTTGGTTTAAGAAAGCAATGGATATAAAGAATAGTGGTTGGGTTGTGGTTAAACATCATAATCAGAAACATCGTCTGACGTAAATATTGTGTTTTAAATATTGTTTAAAAATATTGACCCAATGGGTGTATATATTCTATTGACTACTCTAGAGGGGCGAGCGTTTTGTAGCACACAATATTCTGACAATAAGATTCTGGTACCATGCCAGGGTTGGGCTTATATGAAAGAACTAATAATGTGAGAAAGTTGCTGAGGTTTAGGTTGGAATGAAAGATGAGGTTGCAGTTGTTTGTAGATTAAAATATGTCTAGTGCCTTCATTAAAACATGAAGATCTTCTTTATAGGATAGAAGTGCTGGGAGGTTTAATACGTCATCCACTGTGGATTGTTCATCTGCATCCTGATGGCGTGGGTGTTGGACGTCACGTTATCCATGGTGAGCGCAAATGTGGTCAGAGTGTTGAATAGGAGTTTGAGTTTATAATATTGCAGAATGCATTTTTACGATGTCAGAGAAGGCTTGTGTTAAGAGGAGCAGTGTCATTTTGTATTTGGTAGGGCAGTCATTAATACCTTCTGGTGTTTTCTTCGATTTAATGACAGATGTAGGTGGCGGGATTGGGTGAGTGAAATATGGCTGGTATGTATATTGTAGATTAGTGGATGGGAACAGATCACAGGGGAGAGGAGCAGTGATGAGGAGAGTAGTATAAAATCCAAGGGATTGAAGTGGGAGAGAGTTGCAGAAGTGGGTGTTTGTACCAGACTGATCAAGTGGCCAGAGATCCCCTTGATTAAAGAAATCACTCTGGTTGTTGAACTGTGTTTAAAAATGACCATCAAGACTCCATTCTGTGTTGCCATGCTCTCGGCAAACCTGGTAAGGAATTGCTTTCTGTGACTCTGTTGAACCTTGCTTAACCCCCTGCTCCTCGTGGTTGAGCCTCCTGAAAAGCTGCTCGTGCACCTTGTCCTCCGGTTGCATCAGAGATTCAGCCACTTCCTGTCAGCTGTTGGTAATTCAGCCTCTCATGACCAGCGACTGTGACTTGTGACCACCATCTGTGTCCTGAAAACAAAGGCTGTGTGTATTGCGCCAGCAGCAGCAGACGCTCTGTGACTGCACCTTGTGACGGAAGACAGAGGCTGTGTGTGTTGTGTAAACAGAAACAGATGCTCTGTGACTACGCCATGTGAGCACGGAAGTCAGACCAACGCCACCTGAGGGACATGCTCCTTTACCACGAGTGCGCCACCCGAGGCTGATGAAGCACGAGACCTAACTGGAACTGGACAGATGAGAAACTTGCATTGTGTAAGGGGGGTTGCCAGTACTATAAATATGTGTAAGCTGTGAAGGAAAACAGCAGTCTCCGTAGAATTGTCTTTGTACCATTCTGGGACCTCGGTCCTTAGCTCGAGCTAATAAATGACTTGCTTCCCTCCATGGCAGGTTGTCCTGGTCTCTTTTGGTAATGTATGATTGATGCAAGAAGGACCCGTAGATTCAAGGCGTTTCCCTGCGTCACTGGCTTTGACTTCCCTAGTGGGGGGGGGTCTCCAAAAAGCCAGTTCTACAATTTGGCGCCCAACTCGGGACGTCTTCGGTGGTCGCCATCGAGCCTGGTGGTCGTGAGGAGTCCGTGATCGAACGCTAAGGGAGGCGCGCCACTGCATTGGCTGAAAATTGTCATTGTGGGCCCAAGGTCTCCGATTACATGATTCCTCCCTCCAGTGGGCTACCCAACTGCGGCCCCGACTGACGCACCAGTTCCGGTTCCTAGTTTTTGGAAGATCGAGACCTTTGTGACACCTGCCGTGAGACGGAAGATTAACGGTCAGGTAAGAGTGGGAGTGGCCCACTTCTTTGGTGAATTGTATTTTGGTTTTGGTATTTTGATTCCGCTTTTGCAAAAGTCGAAGCCAAAGGGTAAGCACAGTTATATGCTGTAAATATTAGATGTTACCCTTTGTTGTTTGGAACCAGGATACACGTCTATAGATGCCTGGATTTAGTAAGTTCCGGAAATTTTGTTGTTGTTGTTGTTCGCAGGACTCCGCATTGGAGGAATCTTGTCCGATTCCTCCTTTGGGGACTCCTAATCATGAAGTCTATGCTAAACATGGGGTTGGCCCGATTATGTTTTCTTTACTTTGGCATAAGTATACTAAAGGTAACACTGAATTGCAATGGCCGATATATGGTAGTTTTGAGCCTCCTGTACTAGATAATTTGGAGGAGAAATTGTTTCAGAGAAAAGTTAGGCCTGCAATGCTTGATTCCTTTAGGGTTTGGCGCAAGGAGTCCAAACAGAAAGAAATCAAACTCAAAAGGAACGAGGCTAAAGTAATGCGTATGAGTGTAATTCAGAAAGCCCAGAATCATGATAATCAGAGAATAGAAGAGAGTATAGAAATACAGGATAGATTAAATAGAATGCAGGTGGATGGATGTTACATCACAAAGAAGGTCCCCGAGAAGGCCCGGGACAAGGAGGATGACCCCCTCATGTCCTCCATGTTGAACACCCCTCCACCTTATTCTCCCGTCATGTATCCCTCTCAATTGGTCCCCGCTACTACTCCAGTAGCTGCCCCTGCCCATGCCTTGGTTTGTCCAATTCCTCAGCCACTTGTTCCCAACACCCCGACTGTTCAGGCCCCTGTGCCCATGCAAGTCCACCCTTCTTTTCCTCTCGTTGCACCTTCCACTGATCCCGTACCTGTCCAACCTCATATGCCTTCAACTCCCATTGCGACCAACCAATTTCTTGTTGACAACCATCCAACACCATTCCCCAGTACAGGGCTATTAGCGAATGCCTGGTCAGTGGCCCATGACTATATCCCTTATGTAACTCCGCATAGACCACCTACTCCTAGACGACGCACTTTGCGCAGACTGATGGATAGTACACAGGAACAACTCGCTATGAGTCAACAAGCCCGTATCTGGATGGAAAATAACGCTATGTACACCGCTCAGGACATATGGATGACAATGGATCAGTGGACACACATTCAACAAATTGACATTTTTTGTGAAATGTGTGACATACTGATCCAAATGTGGGAGGATTTTGTGGAATCAGGTCCACCCTCAGGTCTGTCGGACCTTCGCCATAAGGTTGGAAAAGGGGACATTCAGGGAACAGCACTATTATGTGATCTAATCACGTTAGTAGCCTACAGAGACTCCTTATCTGGTGTTACATTGAATAAGGGTTTTCCAATGAGGGAGGTACAGCCTGTTTGGAGAGACCGCATTGCTGGCGCAGATGGCAACCCTGAAATACCGGCAGGTTTTAGGCAGATGTGGGTCCATGTCCCTTGGAAAAGGTCTGACGTCCTCCAACTTAAAAATCAATTGCCTGACCCGCGTAAAAATCCAGCAGGTTATTATAAGGAATTGACTCAGACACTCCAATCTTGCATAATGACTTTAGCAGATATAGATATGTTAATGGGACAAGTAGTACCGACTGAAGTATGGTCCAAAATACGCCATAATGATCAAACAGAATTTGGCCATACGAGGAAGGCATTTGAGGAAGCTGACAGAGCTCGAACTGGCGGTGAGAAACCCGATCCCATGATCTTGGCCCTTCCGGCCCAGATACTTACTGCCATGAAAAAGATGTTGACACCCCACCGTATTAATTGGGACAGATTAGCTGCTTGCAAACAAAAGAAAGATGAAAGTGTCTCTGACTTTTTCACACGATTCGAAAGCACATTCAACGACTATAGTGGACAGGACATGACTACAGAAGGGGGACAGCGACTGTTTGTGGATACATTTGTGTCTAATCTGTTGCCAGAACTTGGGACTAAGCTCAAAATGTCAGAAAGCGCATGGCCCATCTCCACCCCGTCTGGTATTTTGACAATGACCCAGTACTATGAGAATAGGGAGAATGAAGAGCGAGATAGAACGGACAAAAAGACTTAAGACTTAAAAACAAAGGTATTACCCCAACAAGCATACCCGACCCAGACCCAAAACAGAGGTGCCCCTAAGTTTCAACGAATAGCTCAGAGACCTGCCCCTGTGACTCCTCGCCCGCCGCTGGGACCCAACCAGTGCGCTTATTGTCGCCAAGAGGGTCATTGGTGCGACGAGTGTCCCTTGTTGGCCCAGAACAACTCTGCCCCCGCTGACCGCTTCACAGGACAACGTCCCCAGAGAGGACGAGGCCGAGGCGGACCTAGAACACAGTTAAAGGACAGGCGCTCCCTTATGCAAGAGAATAGATTTGATACTGCTAATTATGAGGACCGCAATTACTTTACTGAGGATTATGAGCCTGAAGAAGGGACTGGGTTTTTGTCCCACTAGGATTGCCAAGGACAAGAGAAGGGACCCGTGCCTATTCCTGTTGACCAGAAGGGACCGTATGTTCATGTTACAACACTGGGATCTACGGAAAAATTCTTGGTCGACACTGGTGCAACCAAAAGTTCTATTGCTAGGTCCAAAGTCCCTGGGGCCCCCTTGTCTGGCGTAAGCATGAGCGAATTTTGCGGATCTCGCGTTAGCGAATTTTGCGGATTTGCGGATTCGCAATCCGCAAAATCCGCGAATTCCCGCGAATTTGCGGATTTTTTTTTTTTTGTGTTCGCCCGTGTTTCTGCCAGTTCGCGAGGGTTTTGTACACTTTCGCAAATTGCGAACTTACCTGTCGGGTCGCAAGTTTCGCGAACTTGTTGTTTCTACGTGTCCAGCCTGTTTGGGACACTCTTCTTCATCACTGCCACTCTCTGTCACCACTGCCACTCTCTGACTACTCATGCCACCCTCTGGCCCACCCATGCCACCCTCTGTTTCATCACCACACCCTCTGGTTGTCCAGTGTACATTATTTTCGGCAAAGCAAAGCACACCTTCCCTGCCTCAAGTGACCTGAATTAATTTGGGGCTGATTCATGTGTCACAGAATATTTTTTTAGCTGGCACCTGCTTCCTTAGTGCGCCCTGATTAGTGATCTTTTGCACTTGCTAAGTGCTTTCATTGTTGCAAAATTAGTTACAACACCTGCCCTGCCCCAACTGACAATAATGAATTAGGGGCTGATTAATGGATTTTAACTTCCAGCCTGGCTCCTGCTTGTCTCCCTTAGCTGTAATTCAGGACCTTTGTGGCATATGTGTAACTATTCTGAGGTTCAGAGCAGGGTCACATAATAGTTTCAACTGGCAACTGAACTCTGGAGGGGCCCCTCAGGAAGCACTCCAGGAAATGGCTACTAATGATGAGCCTGAACTTTTGAACCTGGTAAGTAGTTACTTTCAGTTTTGCTAAGATCGTATTTCTGCAATTTTGCACTTATTCGCGGGGCGCGAACTCACGCGAACAGTGCGAGCAGTGCGAGCAAAATCCGCTGCTCGCGGATTTGCGGATTTTGCGGGAAATTCGCAAATCTCGCGGATTGCGGATTTCCCGAAAATCCGCAAAATCCGCGAGCGGAACGGATTTTCCGCCCACGCCTAGTCTGGCGCGAATAACATTTCTGTAGGGTTTTCTGGCACCCCAGTATCTAGCCCCATTTCACAACCACTGGAACTAACGATAGGACCCTACACAGTTGATTCCCCTTTGGTTTTGACTTCCACATGTGGCGAAAATTTGTTGGGCTTAGATCTATTAAAAAGATTACATGCAACAATATACTGCTCTCCTGATGAGGTTTACATCACTATGGGCCCCCCTACCAGGCACCCAGTATATTTGGCCTCCCCAGAATCCATTCCTCAGGAACTTCAAAATGTCCCTCCTACTCTTTAGGCCCAAGGTGATACTGATGTCGGCCTTTTGTCCATACCCCCCTTTTCCGTTACCTTGAAGGAAAATGCTCACCCTCCCGACTTCCCCAATACAAAATACCCAAAGAAGGGGAAAGGGCATTACTTAAGATTATTTCTGAACTTGTTGACAAGGGTGTGGTTGAAGAGACAAGAGGAAACGTGTGCAATAGTCCAATTTTGCCTGTTCTTAAACGCACTGATCCTTCCAAACCACCTGTTTATCGTTTTGTCATTAATTTGCGCGAAATAAACAAAATAGTAGTACCCCAGTTTCCTGTGGTCCCAGATATCACCACCCTACTCACTATGGTTCCCCCGTCTGCATGTTTCTTCTCTGTCATAGACTTAAAGAATGCTTTCTTTAGTATTCCCGTCGATGAACAGAGTAGGGATCTTTTTGGATTCTCATTGGCAGGACGCAGTTTCCGGTTCTGTAGAGCTCCACAAGGATACACAGAGAGCCCTTCAATTTATAGTCAGGCCCTCAAGGGCCAACTTGATTCCCTGACCCTACCCCAAGGTACAGCACTACTCCAGTACGTTGATGATTTGCTTATAGCTGCAGACACAGAGGCGCTGTGTAAAGAAGCTACAATGAAATTACTCCTACATCTGGCCCAGTTCAATCACAAAGTTTCCTTATCCAAACTCCAATATTGTCGACATGAGGTGACCTACTTAGGCCATCTCCTGTCGAAGGAGGGACGCCGCCTCACCCCTGAACGAATACAAACAATCAGTAAAATGCCCCCACCAAAGACGCAGAAGGAGGTCCGTGCTTTCATTGGTATCACCTCCTACTGCCGCCAGTGGATACCCAATTTTTCTTTTCTCATTAAACCTTTATTGGCCCTCACACTTAAAGATGTTCCGCACCCACTCCCTTGGACAAATGAGTGTCAGCATGCGTTTGAAGAATTAAAAACAGTTTTGTGTTCGGCCCCGGTGCTAGGCACCCCTAATTATCAGAAGCCATTCACTCTTTTTGTACACGAGCATGATGGTTGCGCATTGTCAGTGCTAACACAGCATTTTGGTGACAGACAACGCCCCTGTGCATATTTTTCTGCAGTCTTAGATCCCGAGGCCCATGCACTACCCAGTTGCTTGAGGGCAGCAGCTGCTGCTGCTATATCCATTCGCCAATCTGCTGGTCTGGTCCTTGATACTGCACTTACAGTTATGGTCCCTCACGCAGTTGACACTTTATTAAATAGGACAAAAACCCTACACCTTACAAGTGCACGTTTGTCCGGATATGAATTGACTCTCTTAGCCAGTCATATCACCATCCGCCGCTGCACTACGCTCAATCCAGCCACATTGCTACCCGTTGTTGATGATGACACTAGTTCTGACCCACATGATTCTGTCCTCCGGACGGAGGAAGAGACTAAAGGCCGTGTGGATTTGACTGACACACCCCTAACTGACCCTGATGGTACCCTGTATGTGGATGGCTCCTGCTTCAAACTCCCTGATGGTAGCACAACTGCTGCCTACGACGTCACCACATTACAGACAGTAGTGGAGAGTGAGAGAATACCTTACCAATCAGCCCAGGCTGCTGAGTTAGTGGCACTGATACGAGCTTGTGAACTAAGTACAGGGATGGCCGTCAACATCTACACTGACAGCCAGTACGCCTTTGGCGTGTCCCATAATTTTGGGCGACTATGGGCTGAGAGGGGATTTTTTACTTCTCACGGTACTAAGATACAGCATGGTCATCTGGTTAGCAGGCTGTTAGAGGCATTGACTCTTCCTTCAAAGATAGCTGTGATCAAATGTAGCGCCCACAAGAAAATAACTGATGACATAGGAAGGGGTAATGCATTTGCTGACCAGACTGCAAAGGCAACAGCTAAAGATGCCTCTGCCCGTATGTATGTAGCTGGCCCCTCAAACTGGGTACTGGAGAAAGGGATGCATGAGGATACTATTGAGAATGTGACGGAAATACAGGCAGAGGCGACTAGAGAGGAAAAGGCTCTCTGGGAAGAGCAAACCGGCCTATTAAATGAGAATGGCTGTTGGACGGATCTGTCTGAACAACAGCGATGGTTGTTACCCGATGCCTATGTGTTGCCAGTGGTCACTATGGCTCATGGCCCAGCTCACATTAGTGCAAAAGGTATTTGCAAATTGCTAGCTCCGGTGTGGCAAAACAAGCACATCCCAAAATATGCAGACAGATTAGTCAAAAATTGCATGATCTGTTTGATGCATAACCCAGGTAAGGGTACACCAACCCCTGCTGGGAATTTTGCGCCCCCATCTTACCCCTTCGAGGTGCTCCAAATAGATTACATACAGATGGAGAGATGCAACAATCTCCGATATGTCCTGGTGGTTGTGTGTGCCTTCAGTAAGTGGATCGAAGCCTACCCCCTTAAAGACAACACTGCTATAAGCACTGCCAAAATACTGTTGAAATAATTTTTTCCCAGATTTGGGATGCCCAGAATTATCTGGAGCAACAATGGAAGCCACTTTACAGGGGAGATAATGAAGAAAGTGTGTGTGGGGATGGGGATCAGACAGAAATTCCATGACGCCAATCACCCCCAGTCAGCAGGTTTGGTTGAGCGCCACAATGGAACACTGAAATTAAAAATGGCAAAAATCCAGGCTGACACAGGACTATCCTGGCCAGACGCCCTGCCCCTTGCCCTCCCATCAACTAGGGCCACAGCACATTCCCGTACTGGACTATCTCCGTACGAAATAGTGTTTGGTCGGCCAGCAAATATTTGGGGAGTACCCCGTCCCAAGAAGTACTCTGACATTGAATACCCATTGTTGATTGATTATTTACATGAATTGACCACTAACCTACGTCTCATTCATTGTCAGGTACAAGACATCCTGCCACCCAAACCAGAGGACCCAGGTCACACCATCCGACCCGGTGACTGGGTCTGCATCCGGAACTTCCAGAGAACAAAGAATTTGGAACCGAGGTGGAAACCGCCCCAGCCAGTGTTGTTGCCTACCAGGTCTGCAGTGAAGGTGGCAGGAAGAAAAAACTGGGTCCACGGAGTGTACTGCAAAAAGGTGCCTCTACCCTTACCGTACGACCAGTGGGTCAAGGAGGGCCTGGGAGAGGATGAGTGTGAAAAAGCCTCTCGCTTTGTACCCTTCAGCGACGCCAACATTACCTGGGCTTCATCTGAACGAGAGGACGACGACATCCTGCAATCTGCCGTTCCTCCACATCTGAGGTTATGGGGCACTCAGCAGCCAGAGCCTTTATTTTCTGATCAGACAACGCCCAGGTCCACTCGGTACAACCTCCGACCCAGAAATAAGGACTGAAGAGACAAAGGTCTCTGCCCTCTGCTTGACTTGGACCAAAAATCGCTGCAGGGATGTGAAACACCGGCATTCCTTTTGTTTTTTGGGCCGGAGCCGGTACAGCGGACCGGGACGGGCTAAAAGGGCCACCGGAATCACTGACTGGTGAAGCAACCACCAATCACAGGCAGCACACTAGGGAGGACCAGGTAAAGCAGACGGTGACAAAGAAAATGAATCCTGAAAACTTGAAGAGCAAAGAAATGAAGAAACAAGAGTACATGAAGACAATACGTGGCCGGTACTCAATCTGTCTAATGGTACTAATGACTATTTCACTGGGACTGGCCTGCCTCGGGTGGGTAATACACGCTGCAATCACAGCACCTGAGCCTCCTACATCTACAGAATCGCCCCATCAACATGTGTCATTGCCCACCCATGAAAAGAACAGAAGGACAGGTTTCTTTAACAACACTATCATTCAAATGTTACACCAGCACCAGCTCGTGGTGAACACAACAAACTGTTGGGTATGTGGGTTGCTGCCCCATACTGCAAGCACTGGGATGTCCCTGATTCCTGCTCCTTTTTCTCGAGCTGGTTCGGCCTACGGCTGGTACACTGTGTTCTTTGATGCATTCTATTCAGGTGACACATCCTCACGATCCCTGGGGAAGATCAGTAGCAGACAAGCATTCCGCCACATCATGGCTGCAGAGTGGCCAAGCATGGACAAAGATTCCGCAGAAAAGAATGAATATGAGGACAATCATGGGTCTTTCTATCCATCGAATATCTACAATGGTGGGGGAAAGAAAAGGCTGCCACCTATCAGAGATCTCCCTGTCTACCCACATCCCGGAAAATACTGTATCAAAAGCAGCGGAACAGTATGGGTGGGAAAAAGTGACTGTGCCTACACACTTCAGCTCAATGGTTCATCCCTCCCAGCTCTGGTGTCCTCGCTGAATACGTACTTTGTGTGTGGGAACAAGGCCTACACCTGGCTGCCCAAGTCTTGGTCGGGCACCTGTTACATTGCTTGGTTGCTACCCCCCACCTACACAGCCGATGCAAAACACCACATCCAGAAAAGAGGTGTGGTTGATCCAGAAGACACAGCTGGCCAAGAATTTGGTGACTTTGCTAAAGGGTTCCTCCCCTTTTGGGGCCCTATGGTCAATAGCCGCAATCTCCGACATCTCACCAGGGTGGTAGAAGCCACCATCAACGCAACTGCCGGTGCCCTCAGTAACATCACGGCTGAACTTCAAGCCGACCGCCTCATGACTTTACAGAACAGAATGGTGCTTGACATAGTGCTGGCGGACCGTGGAGGGGTCTGCACATTGATCAAAACAAGTTGCTGCATTTATATCCCCGATAATGCACCGACAGTCTATCAAGCAATCCAGAAGCTCCACAAGATTGCTTCCGATATCCATCAGGATGAGGGTTCATGGTCCCTGACAGGCTGGTTTTGGAGCATGGTATCTCAGTGGGGATGGAAGATAATGATTTTCATTGCCATCGTTGCAGCCGCATTGTTCTCTTGCTGCCTTTGTGTTCAATGCATGCCCGCACTGTGTGGGTTCTGTGCCACCTCTTTGGCACACAAACAAGTGAATTCACACTATCACAATGCCATGATGATGGTAGAGAAAGAGGTCAAGGAGATGATGGACATTGACCTTGACTGATTGTTGCCTCTGCATGGCAAAAGGAGGGTCTGTTGAACTGTGTTTAAAAATGACCATCAAGACTCCATTCTGTGTTGCCATGCTCTCGGCAAACCTGGTAAGGAATTGCTTTCTGTGACTCTGTTGAACCTTGCTTAACCCCCTGCTCCTCGTGGTTTAGCCTCCTGAAAAGCTGCTCGTGCACCTTGTACTCCGGTTGCATCAGAGGTTCAGCCACTTCCTGTCAGCTGTTGGTAATTCAGCCTCTCATGACCAGCGACTGTGACTTGTGACCACCATCTGTGTCCGGAAAACAAAGGCTGTGTGTATTGTGCCAGCAGCAGCAGACGCTCTGTGACTGCACCTTGTGACGGAAGACAGAGGCTGTGTGTGTTGTGTAAACAGAAACAGATGCTCTGTGACTACGCCATGTGAGCACGGAAGTCAGACCAACGCCACCTGAGGGACATGCTCCTTTACCACGAGTGCGCCACCCAAGGCTGATGAAGCACAAGGCCTAACTAGAACTGGACAGATGAGAAACTTGCATTGTGTAAGGGGGGTTGCCAGTACTATAAATATGTGTAAGCTGTGAAGGAAAACAGCAGTCTCCGTAGAATTGTCTTTGTACCATTCTGGGACCTCTGTCCTTAGCTCGAGCTAATAAATGGCTTGCTTCCCTCCATGGCAGGTTGTCCTGGTCTCCTTTGGTAATGTATGATTGATGCAAGAAGGACCCGTAGATTCAAGGCGTTTCCCTGCGCCACTGGCTTTGACTTCCCTAGTGGGGGGGGGGGTCTCCAAAAAGCCAGTTCTACATGGTGATTGTGAGGATGAATGTTGCTGACTACCTGTGCAGCAGCTCTAGAGGCATCATAGTTTTCTTGCACTAGTTCCTCAGCATTCTCCATTTTGGAATCAGTTTTGAGAGATCAAAAATCCTAGTGGACTCCTGATCTGCAAATCTAGTACTTGTTGGAGAAAACCTTTATGTAGCCAATGATAGGTGAGGCCAGAAACTAGTGTCTCCCTACAACCTTTAAGGAATACTTATTACCTGGGCCTAGGTCCAGGGTGGTGGTGGTGCTAACACCTTTGCTTTGTAAATTAAGCCCAGAGACATCAGGCAAAAAAAAGATCATTCTGGTTATTTTTAATGTACCTTGGTGTTCAAAGACATTAAATGGAGTATCTGAAGAAGTACAAACAGATGATTGAACATCATGGTATTTATTTATTTTATTTTGCGGGTTTATAGAGCGCTAGAATAAACTCCCAAGGGAGTATCTCCGCGCTATCTGACTGCTGAACCTGCAGGAGAACGAATTCCATGGCTCCACTCTGGTTCTTAAACTGTGTGGTTAGATCTGGAACAAGAACGTCTTCAGCTTTTTTCTGAAGGCCAGATGATTTTCTAGCTGCCTAAGCTGGAGAGGGAGACCATTCCATATCCTCTGTCCCCTCACAGACAGAGCCTTACCCCCTTGCCTTACCCGCTTGATCCTAGGAATAGTGAGAAGCATTTGGTCACTGGACCGTAAAGCACGAGAAGGAACATACGGCACAAACTTGTCTGCCAGATAGGAGGGACCCAGACCATGAAGTCCTTTGTGGACCGTACAACAGATCTTAAAAATAACTCTCTGGCGGATGGAAAGCCAATGAAGCCTGGCAAGAAGAGGTTTTGAAGATGTTCTCGGAGGGGCATTTAAAACCAGCCTGGCTGCGGTGTTCTGCACACCTTGTAACCTATCCAGATCCTCCTCGTTAGCTGATAGCAAGAGACCATTACAATAGTCGAGACGACTGATAACTAACGCCTGGACCAGGGTCTTTCTGATGGTGTCTGGAAGCAATGGAAAAACTCTGCGCAGCAATCCAATGGTCCGAAAACAAGATCCAACAATGTTGGCAACATGCTGCTTCAAGCTGAGTTCTTGTTCCAGACGGACCCCTAGGTTCTTGACTATCTGCTTAGGCTCGGGGACTGGGCCTAGATCTAAAGGCCACCAGTCAGGAGCCCAGCAGATCTTATCCTCCCCGAAAAGCATAACCTCTGTCTTTGAAACATTGCACTGCAACATATTCAAAGACATCCACTGGGAAACTGCTCTCATCCCCTCAGAGAAATAATGTAATACCTCTGGAGTAAGATGGTTAAAAGGAAAGAGCAGCTGGGTATCGTCAGCATAAGATACTGGGCAAAAACCAAAGGCTCTCAGGATATTAGCCAGGGGGGCCACATAGATGTTGAATAATGTAGGGCTCAAACAGGAGCCCTGTGGCACCCCCTTAGTAATCCTGGTCTCCTCGGATCGGAAATCGCCCATGGTGACACATTGGGTCCGATCCGAAAGAAAGCTCTTTAGCCAAGCCAGTGCCATGCCCCCTAGTCCACTCCCAGTCAGACGCTCGACCAAAATTTCATGTGAGATGGTATCAAAAGCTGCCGATAAATCTAGCAGCACCAGGACAGCTGATTTTCCTTTGTCCTGGAGCATGCGTAGATCATCGGTGATTGACAGCAAAGCTGTTTCCGTGCTGTATTTTGGTCTAAAGCCCGACTGAGATGGATCTAGGGCACCAGTGTGTTCCAGGTGATTGGACAAGTGCTTATTGACGTGCTTTTCTATGAGCTTTCCCATGAATGGTAAAAGGGAGATGGGTCTCAAATTGGTCATGTCAGCCCATGCAGTGGCGGTGTTCTTGCGGATAGGTCGCACTTGGGCTCTCTTCCACTCCAATGGGACACAACCTGTGTCCAAGGAGAGGTTGACCAAACTTTGTATTTCTGGTGCTAATATGCTCCTCACTGAAACCATCACTCTTGGTGGAATCTGGTCCATAGGACTCCCACTCTTTATAGTTGTAATGTGTCCCTCCACTTCAGTCAAGGTGATATTAGAAAAGTTCGACAGAGTGGAAGCGATGATCTTTTTACTCGCTGGGACAACAGTGGGAAGAGTAACATGTCCAATCGAAGCAATGGAGGCATGAATCTTCTCATAGATGGTTTCGATCTTGTTTGTAAAGAAGCAAGAAATATCATTACAAAGTTGTTGAGATGAAGTGTCAACACTCTCACATGCTGCCGGCTTCAAGAAGGAGTTCAGTATTTGGTAGAGCATCCTCGGCGCATTTCCTACCGCCTCTAACTGTGAGGTAATATGATGTTTACGAGCTGTTCGAATAGCTTTGTGATATGATTTTAACGCCCTCTGATACTCCAATTATCTGACTCCAAATGAGATCTACGCCAGGTTTTCTCTCATTTTCTTGTTCTACGCTTCATGGATCTCAGGTCCTCTGAAAACCATACCTCCTGATTTTTCGTCGGGCGGGTCTTAAAGGTTTTCATAGGAGCTATGTGCTCAATGGCAATGGTTACTGCCTTTTCATATCTCTCTAGCGCCACATCAATGTTATCGGTTGTGGAATAGTCTTGGATAGAGAAGACATCCCTAAAAGATTCATTGGTAATCTTGTGCCATTGTCTCCGTTTCATGGGGATCTGAATAGATCTCTTGGGAGTTGGTCCTATCTCAGGAATATAAAATTCTATAGTGAAATGGTCCATCCATAGATTTGCAATAGGGGCAGAACACTCAACTCCAAGGAACCTGGACAAAATGAGGTCCAGAGTATGTCCGGCCCTATGGGTGGGTCCTTTATTACGTAGCAGAAATCCTAATGAAAAGAGATCATTTAGGAAATCCTGGGTCTCTTTTTCCTCCTTTAGCTCTGCGTGTATATTAAAATCACCCAATAATAAAAAGTCTTTCTCGACATTAACATAGGGGGCCAATAATTCCATCAAAGTGTTGGAGAAATTGTTCATAGGTCCAGGAGGCCGATAGACCAAAGCACCGTTCATAAAACATTTAGGCGAGGTACTGATTTTAAAAACCAACATCTCCATCTCCGCAGAGCAATATTTCTCAAGAGTGGAGACCATGATATTGTCTTTATGCACGATGGCAAGGTCACCTCCCTTTTTAATGGGTCTGTCCTGACAGATAATTTTGTATCCCACCGGTATTCCCAAAGTAATAGTAGGTGCAGTGTGGGGTTTTAACCAGGTTTCAGTAAAGAAACATAGGTCAGGTTCAGCCTCTGAGATAAGATCCCATATCTGCATGTGATGTTTAGGCAGTGATCTAATATTACATAGAAGACATTTATTACGGGAACCGGTGGTGATAGGGGCAGGGGGTGCGGGCACAGCTAATTGCTCCAGCCGGAGCGGTACATTTATACTCTGGAAGCGGCAATTTTTACATGAGAAGGGGCCTTCGAAATATTGAACTTGGTTGCACACACAGTCTCCACAAATGGATGTTTGAACATGGCGTAGTGCAGCAGCAGTGTATGATATCTTGTGCATAATATTATCACTTACTGGTGCAGGGGTCCCCATCCTAGCCCTAGGCCCCTGGCCCCGTCCTGTCACGGACTGGCACAGACTGGCTTCTCTTTGGCGCCTCTTCGGCGCGTCAATGGCGCTCCCGCTGCGCTTCTCCGCTGCGCTAGCAACCAGGGGCTCTATAGATTAGGAGGGTTGGGAGACTAGACCGACACCCTAACAAGATGGCCGCCCGTCGTGGAACGACCAGGAAGTGCCAGCGCTATTCCTCCCTCCACATCAATCAGCTATGAAAGCTGCGGTGGACCGGGGAGTCAGCGCGCCTCAGAGGTAAGTACAAAGCTATCCGTTTTTTAAATCAACGTGCTTGAAGATATGTTGTGTGTCTTTGAATAGTGATACTCTTAGAGTATTGAAAACTTCTTTTATTAATTGCAGTAAATGTACAATGGAGTATGGCTTTTCACACAGGGACATAACACTCACTTATTCATCCTATCTCAGCTACTTTCTTTTCATATTCTTAACGCACAAGGTTTCCCACTAAACCAAATCCCTAAAGAATGCATTAGCTTGATCGTCTCTGGGTGGAGGGGGAATGCGTAGAGAGGTAGAAGGTCAACCACGTAGAGCAGTTGAGAGGGAACCATGTAGCGCTCCCCGCATGTTCCGTGGTTGAATTGGCATCCGGGTTAACGAGGACTCTCAGCAAGATGGCCACCGGACCGATGCACTGCAGCCACGTTTGAGCAGCTCGCGACTCCACTTTTCTCAGCCCAAGACAGGCCTTTCGCAAGAATTTGGGGTGTCAAGGTGCAGGCTCCGGGGAGAGAGGGAGCCTTGTGAGTGGCATTGCATCCCTGCCGACCTCCTGTTGATGCATCTGGATTTTGGCCCCTACTTCTAGGCGGGTGGTTTATGTAGCGCGATAAGCTACCACTGCATGTCGAGGTGGGTGAAACGGGTGGTGCATCAGTGCATCGCAGCCCCCCTCTTGACCAGAGATTTCAATTTTATGGAGACAGCCTTTTTGTTTTGCAGTGTGAGGCTGCACTGGCCCATAATCAACAAACTACTACGAGTTGCAAAAAAGGCTTTTTTTTATGGTTCCCGATTTCCCTCCTCACATCTATAGGTACATATGAGTGCGGTGGTGAATCACTCAAAATGCTCATCATAAGTGAATGAAAGCAGGACATCAGGCAGACCGGAATAAGGTAAGACATTATTTCTCCGAAGGAATTGCTGGATATATTTTTATGCAAGGCTGATTGATGGATATGTATGTCCAGGTGTTTCAATATTGACAACTAGCACGTATTGGAACTTTTGGGGGGGTAAGGGGCTTACTCAATGCTCCTGTGTCCCATGCTGTGTCATACCTTCAGGACACCACAGATTTTATAAACAAATTGAATGCAGTGAGGTTCAATAAAGAGAAGGATCTAATGGTGACATTGGACGTCACCTCACTTTATACCCAAATCCCACAGGATGAGGCAGTGGCAGTACTCTCCCTTTACCTAGAGAAAAGAACTAGAGCAGTTCGAGAGCCGACCAAGTTTACAGTAGAGTTGGCCTCATTTGCTCTGAAGAAAAATTACTTCATGTTTGGCAAGAGAAGGGTCACTCTGTAAGCGATTTAAGATGGACGGTAATATCAAAGGTTGAACGAGATCCCGGCGGAGGTGACTTGGAGCTAAAGTTATCACAAAGAGAGGCTCTCTTGATTGACAAATTCGACACAGCTGTGTTGGGCCTCAACGAGATTTCGGAAATTTACAAATTATAGCCGTGGGAATTTCCCCACTATTCACATTCAGCGTAACATAAACAGTAATGAGGTGTTGGTTTACTGTCCTGTTAATTACGACCAATGGCCATCAAGTTTTGAATCACAGCGGATCCAACCATCACTGATCCATGCAAGTTAATTCTGTAATGTTTCTTGCCCCTCTGTAAACAGGGCCATTAGAGAACCTAACTGATCCACATTACATCTTTAACAAATGGGTTATTACTTATCATATGCAAGGGAGAGGTGTTTCAACAGTTGTTCTCACCAAGTGGAAGGCCCTAGATTGTATTTCGGGATTTCCTTCTAAACTGGTAGACCATTGACTTGTGTGGAGAAGCGTGGCTCAATGGTTAGAGCGGCAGACTCTGATGCAGAGGTCTGGCCCGGGACCAGGGTTCAATTCCCGCCTCGGCGGTTCTTGGACTCAATCTCCCTGGATCTGATAATTCTTGCCTCGGTGCTGAGTCTAATCATGGGTCCCACTCTGTGACTCTGGGAAATAGCTTGCTTAATCTCCACAACGGTCCCAGCAGTGCTTGGATGCCTGGCTTCACCTTGGGGGTGCCCAGGAGTAGTGGACATCTCACAGGAAAGCCCTGAAGGGTTCCACAGCGGTATGAATACAGCGCTACGAGACCTCTGGGTAAAAGGCGCTATATAAATACAAAACACATTGACTTGAGAGTAACTGTTCAGTAACGCTATGGCTCCATAGAACACCGCTCAAGAAAGCATTCTCTCTAAGAAAGGAAACTGACAGTATTGAAGAAATGTTTTGGACTACATCTCCCAGAAACACTTGAGAGGTCCGTGCCGAGTGAATCTATGAGATATATGTATTAATGTCAAACACAAAGTCAGGATTTATTTAAATCGGGACACCTTCTTAACGTGCTGCTACAAATATAAATATTGCCATGGAACATCCATTATCGCTTGCTAAGCAAATACGCATGCGTCAATATGCCCCTTTAGACTACATTACCCAAGAAACCTGTGAGAGTCGCAGGCGACATTTTCCGGGGATTGAGGCTCGCGTCTGAATAGCACAGCGGCCCTGCTCGCGTTTTTCTCCAGATTTTTCGGTAAGCAAAACGTTTGCATTTAAACTATGGCTACATCTTTTACAAGCGACAGCGGGACTTTGTATTTATTTGGATTATCGTTGTTCTTATTTAAGAAGGCATTTGAACAGCACAGCATCTGAATATTACGGCGGCCCCGCCCGCGCTGTTTTCCCGATTTTTCGGTAAGCTAAACACTGGTATTCAAACTGTGTTGTCCCCCTCTTCAAGCTAAAACAGAACATTGTATTCATTTTCTTATTCAGGAGGGCGACCAAGAAAAACGATTTTTTCCTGTCAAAAGGTGATACAGGTTTCTCCATGCCGTTCGGCGGCAGGAGGTAAGAGTGAGCAAAATGTGGATGGCCAAAGCTCAACTTCGAAGGTTGCAAATGTCTCAGGTTTATACAAAAGACCTCTAACAACTATCCTTAAATTGCCAGGCAGTTGCTGTCTATGCCAGCTGGTAGCGGGCGTTTGCAAGAAAGAAAGTAGCTTGTTGAACGACAAAGTGGGACACATAAAAATAGGTAAGCCCCCATAAGGGACAGAGTAGGTGTTGTCGAACAAGATCATGGTAACACAATGGATACACTCATGGTTCCTTCTCCCCTCCTTTTATCTCTCCCCCTTTCTTTCTCCAACCCTCTAGAATCGCCGCCGAATTGTATGGAAAAAGACATTGATGAGAAAGAATTTTTGTTTCCGATGACTGGTAAGCTGTGGCATTAAACACGGTAGTGTTGCGCTTCGAAACACTTGACTATAACTCAGCTACACATACTGTCCTCTTTTTCTTTCACAGATTTTGGGTCCTGAGGAGAATCCCATGAATTAAAGGGGATTCGAAACGCGTAGACCTTTGGTTTTGACACACCGTTTTTTTGTGAATTTATTTTGGCAGCTTTACACCTAACCGTTGTAATCTATTGTAAATAATTGTATATGTTGAATATTTTTGGATAAGGTGTATTCAAAGAAAAATTAATAGTTTAAATAGTGTGTGTTGGCAGTTTTGGTGCTATTCAAGTGGTGTATTGATTTCCAGACTTTGTTTAGCGCCTATTAGGTTGACTGTGTCAGGTGTGTTGTGAAGCGAATGAGTTTGTGAGAATGAATGTGCATGCGTGAATTTCTTTCACCAATTTTGTGTGTCCATCCCAATTGTTTGTAAGAATTTGATACAAAAAGGATTAAAAACTTTGTTGAATAATATGAGATATATATAAAAACACATTTGAATAAAAAGCTGCTTAAGAGCACCTAGATGCATTGTTTTGTGGTCTATGCATTGTTGAGAAATTGTGGTTTGGAATAAGGAATCAGTATTGGCAATTCTTCTTGTTATACAACCTGTGGACAGAAGGCAGAAAACAGTTAAGTGGCAGCAAAACATGAGGAAAATTGGATACAAGTAGTTGCATTATGGCATTATGGCAAGGTACAATAAGCATCATGCAATAACATCTCCAGCCGGGGTTGGGGTAAAAGCAGCCTAAGAGGAGTTCACTAGGTCCTCTCACGGGTGGTGGGGACTTAGGGGTATTGCAGAGCAGTGTATGTAGCATATCAGTGGCTTGCAGCCCTCTCGTGAACCTTCAGATTCCCCCTTTTCTACCCCGAAGTTTCAGAGAAAGTTTGCATGGCTGTCAAATGAAGCGACTCTTACGAGACCTGCCAGTGAGGACACGTGTACCAGACAAAACTCTAAAATGTAATAAGAACTGAACTGGAGCCAATCGTTAACCAAGTAAACATGACTCAGACCCCAGTAGAGGCACAGAAGGTGATCTCACCAGACAGGCTGCCACAGGAGATGCCTCAACAGGAGACATCAGTATTAGACTCCCAGACGAGCCCAGGGGAAAATTCCGGTGACACACTACTTTCTCATACCATCATGCAAGAATTTTACCGGGTTCTGCTCACTCCTGATAATGGGAGACAGAGTCCTACCTCAGGAGGGACTCTAATGCTGCATGTTAATATAGAAAACCACTTTCCCATGACTCTGCTAGATAATCTACCTTCTTCTAAGGATAGAGCAGCGTATACCCTGTCTACAGCCGCCGGTTCTAAGAAACTAAAAGAGAGACGGATGGCAGACCTGTCCCAAGGACAGTAGGAGGTCACAGGCTGCAGTTACTCTTAATCCTTCTATTATTTTAATTGCCCTGATACCTCCACAAAACACAAACTTGATGGCAGACTCCCCAAATGCACCAGCACATGTCCAGGCCCAGGGAGGCGTATCATTGCAAGCCTTGTCAGCATCCACAACCAGATACCACCAATTGAAGCAATGCTAAATCAGATTATAGGGTAACTTACAGAGATGAAAATCTCACAAGAGGATGCACAAAGAAAGACCAATGTTCAGCTTGGGCAGATCAATGCTAGCATTCAGTTGCTTACTTCCAGTATGTCCCAGGTAGAACAAAGGGTTGTGGACCTTGAAGTTTCAAGAAATAAGCATGGTACGGCGACTTCCAAAATCCAAGCTGAATTTGAGGAGCTCCAATTGATGCTGTACGATGCGGAAAACAGATCTCACCGCTCAAACCTAAGATTTGTAGGAATTCCAAAGGGCTGCAAAGCAGGGCAGACAGTCATCAAGCTAGATTAAGGCCTAAATATTCAGCCTGTATGCCCTGAGAAGGTACCATAAGACACAGATTTAACAATTACCTGGGTACACTGTGTTCCTGCAATCCAATCTGCCAATGCCAAGTACCCATACACTATTTTGGTAGACAAGTGGCACCTGCGGGCATTATCCAGCAGTCAAAACTAAAACATTTTAAGGAACAAGTGGTCTTTATTCATTCTGTTGACCAGACTAATAGTTTTTACAATCAACAAAGGGGGGAGCAAGAAATAGCACCTTCTAAGGATAGTGGGTTTTTGTATATTTGAATTGATTGATTTGGTTGAATCTAGAGATTATTAGGCAGTATAATGCTGTACTTGTTACTAGACCAGAGGTGGCTGGCACAGATTCAGCGGCAGGGGGTGGTGAGAGGGTAATTGCCACATCCCTCCTTGTCTCTCCTCTGTCGTCTCTTTAGACTGGATCAATGAAGCAGGAAGCAACCGGGTGCCAGGCTCGCCAAACACAATCACAACAATGCAATGCAGCATTGTGATTGGTCTGAGTGCCGTGGTTCAGCGCTCAGCCAGGGACTGGGGCCTGGGCATGTTCTCCAACCAGGCTGTAAGGCCAAGCATTAATTCACAGTTGGAGTGGACAAACCACTCCCCCTACCCTGCTATGAGAGCAGAGCAGCCCTGCCCTGCCCACAGAGCTGCTGCGGTACAAAAGGGGGTGGTGATGGACGGAGCATCTGAACCAATCAAACACTAACACCCAGTCAACAGATCTGGGTTTAATCCATCACCGTTCTTTAGCCCACTCTGCCACCCCAGTTCAGACATGGCCATATGCAAATCAGTCTGACCCTGTGCCTCATGGGAACAGTCCAGCCCGAACAGTCAAGCCATGCCTTCCTAGGACGGGAAACAAGCTTCCTAGGACCAGTTTCTGGCATTACAGCCGTCTTCAGCCAGGCTTGCTCGAATCCAGTGGCAAAGTGAACAAGGGACTCATGTCTGAGCATACCCTGCCAACTTATGGCGAACAAAGCAGTACAAAAGGGGGTGGTGATGGACGGAGCATCTGAACCAATCAAACACTCACACCCAGTCAACAGATCTGGGTTTAATCCATCACCCTTCTTTAGCCCACTCTGCCACCCCAGTTCAGACATGGCCATATGCAAATCAGTCTGACCCTGTGCCTCATGGGAATAGTCCAGCCCAAACTGCCAAGCCATGCCGTCCCTGGACCGGAAACAAGCTTCCTAGGACCGGTTTCTGGCATTACAGAGCTGCTGCAGCAGGGAGAAATAAAATGATAATAACAACCAGTTATGATAATTTTATGTTTCCTTTATTTACACTGCTAAAAAGCAGTGGGGCAACACCACTGTATTAAACAAGGCCAACAGTGTAATAATTATTAGGCTCAATCTCTGTTACCCTCTACTGCAGATTCAGAGAGTGCCTTGTCAGGGCACTCCTCCAGGGGGAAGGGTGTGGGAGGAGGGGGGTTATGGGCACATGAAGCCTACGACGGGTTAGGCTATGGGTCGGCGATAGTGGGGTGGGGAATGTGGATCACTTTGGGAATGAAAAATACAGGTAGAAAGGATAGAGGTTTTTATAATTTTTGTGTTAAATGCATGGCTGGAACACGACAATGACACAAACAACTTTAAGTGGCTAGGATTGAAGCAGTCAAATATGGAGAAACAAATGAGCAGGGTTTAGTAAGCTGCATATCCATCAACATGAATGTTAAAACTTTTAAAATAGCTTCATGCAACATTAATGGGATGAATAACCAAGTAAAATGTAGGTAAATACTCTAGTTCCTTAAGGCATCGCAAGTGCAGATAATTCGACTTCCAGAAACCCACTTTAAGGAATAACCCAAATTGTCAAATTTTATTTTGCAAGCATTTTATTCATCGGCCAAAGCAGCTGTTCGAGGTGTGGTGATTCTGATATTGTGGAAGTTTATGGGCAAAGTGCAGCAAATTATTAGAGATCCAGGTGGATACTAGTCAACCTGAGAAAAGAAAAACAACTCTTCTACATGGTCAACTTCTATGGCCCAATAGAGGATGATGTAATCCCCCCATAGTGATATATACAACCTTTTGCTTCCACTTTTGGATTTATTTGCGATGGGGGGATTTCAACATTTTACAAGACATCAGGTTAGACTCTTCTCATAGGAATGAATCACAAAAATAACCTAGAGCCTCCTGATTTTTTGCCAAAGTATTTAGTGATTTAGCCTTAGTAAAGAAACAATTTAACTGCTTCTCTAAACAGTTTAATTTGGCCACTAGGGTTGATTATATTTTTACATTTCACATCAATGGGCAAGGTAAAATCCCTGCATATTATCAAATACTTTTTTGGAACACTCTGCATCTACAGTTGATGTAATCGTAAACATTAATTGGGTAGACAGACCACGATGGCCAATTGATAAATCACTTCTAACAGATACCAGCTGGCTAACAAATATGTGACCTGCTCTCAATGATCTCCTCACCAGTAATAGAGGCTATGCCTCCACATTCACAGTATGTGGCGGGGGGGGCATCTAAAGCCTTCATTATGGGTGAAGCAATTTCTTACGAAGCTCAAATATGTAAGCTGTGAAAGGAAAAATCATTAGCTTTGCAGAAGGAATGTCTGCCCATGCAGCACTTTATGTAAGGAGCATTATATGTCCATGAAAACTATAAACCAGACAATACTATGAAGAAAGTGAACATGGTGAGAGGTTTCTGGCCTGTTCCCTTAAGAAAAAACATAATAATTTATCCATTAAGTCAAGTTACGATGAGGCTAGACACCAGATGGTCAATCAACCCGAAAATATTAATAAGGTATTCCTAGAGCATTACATCAACTTGCAGACCTTTACGTTCATAACCACCTCCGAAGGAATAGATGAGTATCTCAGGTCAATTGAACTGCAAATAGTTAATAATAAACTCCAAAGCATCACCATTGGGCCAATTGAACTAGCTGCACTAAAAGAAACCATCAAAACATCTCCCAATGAGAAAGCCTCGGGAATGATGTGCTGCTAGCCGAAATATATAACAGTTTTGCAGATCAGCCCGCCAAATTTTATTTAATTTATTCAACAAAATACTTGACGACTGCTAGGTGTTTGGGTCTTTTACAGAGTTTGTAATTGTTAGCATCCTATAAAAGTATAAACCATCAGATAACCTGGGTTCATATAATCCTATTAGTCTCTCGAATAGTCATTTAAGTTAATCCCATTAGCACAAGATTTGGTCCACAGAGACCAAAGTGGTTTCCGACCAGGAAGAACTTTTTAGACCAATACCAAATACCTGTTGCAGGCTATAAATTGCTTCTCAAAAAATACGATTAAGGCTTCTATCATCATGTTTGATGCAGAAAAAACCTTTGATTTAGTACAATGGGAGGTCCTATTTACTATCTTACATTGGTCTAATGTTCCCCTGAAATTGATATGTGGGTAGGGAAATCTATATTGTAAAGCAGAAGCCAAAGTTAAAGTGAATTCACATATGGCAAGTCCTTTGTTAAATTAGCTGTGGTACACGCGAGGGTTGTCCTATCTCCCCAGTTTTATTTGCTCTATTTAATAACACTTTGGCTGCTGCTTTGTATGAGGAACCCCAGATTAAGCAGATTACTACTGAAGGGTCAACATGCCTATTATTCATGTGGAAGTTTTTCATCTTCTTGTACAAATCCCCATTTAATTCTTCTAGTTCGATTTCATTTAAGTTTTTTTTCTTCCCTTTCTGATTTATTTTATATGTCTTTTTGGGCCATATGTAGGTAAATGGCATTTACCGAATCGTAAATACCGAATTTTACCGATTCGGTATTTACAATTCGGTAAATGCCATGTAGGTAATTATTCTGTAAATATTACCGAATCGGTAATATGCGGTAATTACCGAATCGGTATTTACCGATTCGGTAATTGCCATTGATTCCTATGGGCCTTGAGGCCCATGGGAATTAATGGCAATTACCGAATCGGTAAATACCGATTCGGTAATTTTACCGATTTGTCAAGGGGGACAGGGTGTCACTTTGACACCATGTAGCACCCCTGATTTTGGCTTGTGTGCAATGTGACACACATACATGCCCTTAGGGCATGTATGTGTGCCACATGGCACAGGTGTACATGCACAGATGTGCATGTACACAGAAATTCGTTATTTACCATGCCATTGTATTTCATGGTAAATAACGAATTTCTAAGGGCCTGTGGCACTGTTTCCAGTGCCACCTACATCCCAAAATTCCGATTCTGTACATTTACCGAATCGGTACTTTACCGATTCGGTAAAATTACCGATTCGGTAAATATACGGAATCGGTAATTTTCAGGCCCCCTACATCTGGAATTACGAATACCAGTCGGTAACGGCCGAAATCGGCCGTTACCGACCGGTATTTTCCCACCTACATATGGCCCTTTATGTTTGCAACATTTGCAACAAATGATTATCCCTAAAATCAGTAGTGCTACTCCCACCACTGGCATCAGTATTTTACCTGCAAAACTTTTTGCTACGTTAGTGAACCAACTACCTATAGAGGAGAGACCATCTGTAAGTCTCTTTCATGCACTGTCAACCTCTGGTGGTTTAAGTTCTTTTTCCGAATGGGTAATAATATTTACATACCCTTTAATTTCAACACTTTTATCAGGTATGTCTTTCTATTCTACAGACTCCATCCTCTTTTGCCAACAATGTATCAAGAGCAAGTCGATTTGGTAAAACCATTGATCTTACCGCAACTAATTTGGTACTGATCATCAAAAATCCTCCAGCAGTGTGAGTTGATAAACGATCCACCACTGTTGACAATTTGCAAATTCTTTGAGTATTCAGAACCACTCCCACTGAAGGTATTAATGCACTAAATATATTGTCTACAATTTCAGAAAAACTAGCTCTTTTGCTACGTATCAGTCCATTTTCTTCATTGCTTCCAGTGATTTTGTTTACATTATATACTTTTGGGAATACTATTCCAAAATAGCAACTACCATACCAATGATCAGGCAATTTAAAATAGGCCTTGTTTCCACATATATAATAAATTCCAGGAAATACTGGTTCAGTTCCATCTTTGAAACTCCATCCCCAATTACCTTATAATTGTGCTCACATTCACTGGAACCAATTAATATATTTTTATAATAACTTGTTCTCTCCCTATGGAGACAGATTTATCCTTTCTTTTCAAAATCCAGTAACATAGCAGCGTGAGTCTTGCCATTTAAGGTGAACTCTTTATTTTCAGCCCATTTATGAATCTTTCGTTTCTGCTCAGTGGCATTTCTCTAAAAATCCTATCTCCTTTTCCTAACTAAGTTAAAAAATATTTTCTCTTTCTCATGTAACATGCATGTTAAATGTTTCTTGTGTGCTTAAGCTATATGTATTGTACCCATTGTTTTGTTAGAAAATATTCGCCCATATATCGAGTTATGTCACTTTTAGTATGTACAGGATTCAGATTACTAAGTATAGGAAATTCAGAAAAAATCCCATCTGAATTAGAATAATAATAATATATTGGTCCATTTTTATAAAATAAACTAGCTAGAACACTGCAAGAAATACCATATGTCAGGGGCAAATGGTGGTATGTAACACCCTCAGCTATAGATGTGGGCAACTTCATGCACACATATCAATCACTGATTTCCATAGCTTCTACATATTGTACTAGTTCTATTTTTATCTTTACTATAGTGTAATCCTTCCTCATCTGATGCTTTGAAATCTACTCCTGGTTGCTTAAGACTAACTGCTTTATCATGTGTATGTATATCTATTGTCTTAGGTGAACCTACTTGCTCAGGTATATTAGTGTTATTCTGCATTTTTTTGCTCATTAGGTAAGGTATAGCTAATGACAAGACAAACCATACTATGAACTGCTATCACTATACTACATGTGCATATTCTACAACATGTCTTTAGACAATTTCTTTTCGGTCTTCCATTAACATTATAATCAGCCATTTCTGACTAAGAAGATTATATCCCCTCTTTATAACTTTTCCACAGACTTTAACCTGTGTTTTCTTTTCTCAAGTTGGTCTCACTTCTTCGTCAGTCTGATCAACAATCAGTTTGTCATCACTCAATTCTAGATTTTTGAAATCTTCAAGTATGACGTACGTCCACTCAGGTCCTTTGAATTTGTTATTCAATCTTTTCAAACGTGGACTTTTCCTTCTTGGTTGCTCTGTGGATGACCCAGCTTGGCTTGATATTTCATTCACTTGCTCTGGTTCTTCTTTTATTGTTTTAAGGCAAAATTTCAGTCTTTTGACAAAACCAGGCCACTTATCTCCCTTTCTGAGTCTTTTAGCTGGTACTGTGCTTTGACTTTCTTCAGATGCTCTTTTATTTTCGTTCAGTTGAGGCACTACTTATTCTCTATCAACTTCTGAATTCCTCTCTATCTGACTTTGTACAGGTCTTAATTTTGTTTCTTCTGCCTTGGTACTAATCTGGCCTTGTTCAGGGGTTTGCTGTTATTGACTTTGACTTTGTTCGCCTTCTTCCTGAACACGTTTTTCTACCCCTATCTGGTCCTGCTCAGGTTTTTGGATTTCTTGATTGTCTTCTGCCTGAGCTTTCGCCCTAATACCTATCTTACCCTCCTCAGACTCTGGAGTACTGGCTGTAGTTTCAAATGTCTGAGTACACCGATCTTCCTTATCTGGTCCTCCTCAGAATTACTTTTGAATTGGATTTCTGTAATCTGAGTACATTCTTCTATTCCTGGCTCATCCTCACTATCACTTTGTCTAATGAGATAGGTTTGACTTTTGGTTCTCACAAAATCTGCAGGTATGTCGACTACTGGAATCCATTCATCCTAACTGGTGCTCGGTTGTTCCTTATCAACTACTTTGAGATCAACTTCTTGAGACCCCTCAGCTGCACAACCTTCAGCTTCTACTTCATCGGGTTCAGTCACCCTCTTGGTATGACTCGTGTGGATCCAGTTTGGAATTTCCCTGCACTTTACAACTGCGGTGGTAACCAATATCACTTGATGTGACTCTCCCCACCTTAGTGTTAGGCAAGATTCTCGAGTATGTTCCTTTATCACTACCCAGTCACCTGGATTCAGGTCATGTGCTGAGTTGATTGTCTGGCGACAGCGTCTTCCCCAACCTGGTGAGAGATAGAACGCACTTGGTCAGCCAGTTCTTTGCAGTACTCGGATTAAATCAATCTGTAGTCGTATGAAGGGACCATCAGCCTTTTCAATCTTTCCTGGCAACACTTCAGTTGTCTTACCAGGATTCATTCTTTGGCATGTTTTACACCTCTGGCAAAGACTCTCTGCTACATTCCTGAATCTTGCATTGAACCAACTCTGTCTGAACTGCCTTATCATCGCGTCTCTACCTATGTGTGAACTTCCATGATACATCCTAGCCATAGGAGCAAGCATACAATCTGGTAACACAGGTCTCCAATCAAGGTAAACAATAACACCATCCTCAACCCTTCTCCGACATTCTGTTTTCTCCAACTCTTCCTTTTCCTTCATTTCTGCCCCATTTTGCAAATCACTCATTTCTTCCCATGTTTTCATTCTTTCAAGCAACATAAGTTGGCAGCTGTTTCCATGTGCATCGATGTTCTTATTTATTGCCATCTTATGTTTGGCACAATGCTGGGATAGTTGGTCAGCATATCGGTTACCCGCTGTCATTCGAACATTTCCAGATTGGTGAGCAGCACACTTGACCACAGCCACTTCTTTTGGTAATTGAATTGATTCCAGTAAGTCTTTTACATAATGTCCATTCTTAATAGGAGTACCTGGAGAAGTCAGAAACTCCCTTTGCATCCAAAGTTGGCCAAAGTCATGCACAACCCCATAACCATATAACTGTCAGTGTATGTGGTGACTTTCAAAATGTTCCCAAATCTGCAGGCTCTTGTCAATGCAACTAATTCGGCTACTTGTTCAGACTTGACTCAAGGTAAATAGGATGCTCCTACTGGACCCCACAAAGTACATACAGCATAAGCAGCACTTAATCCTCCTTCCTCATGTCTCATGCATGAGCCATCCACAAACAGCTCAAATTCAAATGTCAACAATGGCTCTTCTTTTATGTCTGGTCGGGGCTTTGTACTGTATTCTGTGAGGTCGATGCAATCATGCTCGACTTCCCCTTTGACTTCTGCGAAGTGTGAATCCGGTACCAGTGTAGATGGATTTAAGACAGTGCATCTAGCAATGGTCACATTCCCTGCACCTAGAAGGATTCGCTCATACTTAGTCAGCCGACTAGGAGTCAAATATTGAGTACGTTTTCTGGTTAACAGAATCACCACTGAATGTGGAACATACACGGTTATAGGGTGTCCCATAATGATGGATTCACTTTGCTCGAGACTCATGCAGGTTGCAGCTACTGCTTTCAGACATCCTGGCAATGTGGATGTCACTGGATCTAGTGTGGATGAAATATATGCCACAGGACGTCTCATTAACTCATGAGTTTGGGTCAGAACAGACAATGCACAATTGACGCGTGCATCACAAAATAATGCAAATTCTTTTCAATGATCAGAGATCCCTAAGGTTGGAGCTGAACAGAGGCAGTCTCGCAGCTTCAAGAAGGCAGTCATGTTTTTGTCAACCCACTCTACTGGGCATTTTGCTCTTTTCGTTGTCATCTGAATCAGAGGTTTAGCTAAAACTGCAAACCCCACAATCCACTGCCTGCAGTAACCTACAACCCCAAGAAACATTCAGATTTCTTTCTGTGTCTGAAGTAAATTCATGTTTCTGATTATTTTGATTCTCTCAGAGGTAACTCTTCTGACACCTCTTTCTATCTGGTGACCCAGATACTTTACAGATGTAGTGCAGAATTGCAACTTCTCAGGTGACACTTGATGCCCTCCTTCTGCCAAATGATTCAGCAATGCAATAGTATCAACAACACAGTCATTTCGAGTCTTAGACACCACCAATAGGTCATCTATGTACTGCACCAGGACAGACTGTCCAGGCAAGACTAGAGATTCAACGCACTATTTCAAAATCTGATTAAAAATCGATGGACTCTCTGTGTACCCCTGAGGGACACAGTTCCAAACGTAGACATGGTCGTCGAATTTGAATGAGAAAATATATTTGCTATCTGGATGTAATGGTATGGAGAAAAACGCATGGCACAAATCTATTTCCGTGAACGATCCGGCTCCCCATGGTATCTGATACAGAATCACTGCAGGATTTGGCACAACTGGACAACATGGGACGACAATTTTATTAACCTTCCGGAGGTCTTGTACGACCCTATATTTCCCGCTTGGTTTCTTTATGGCAATTATGGGTGAATTACATGGACTGCTCATGGGCCCACATGCATCAAGCATTTTTGTAGTCGCAAACGGTGCGATTTCTTAAAATCGGCCGTTTGCGAATGCAAAAGTGCTTTTTGGGATGCATGAAGCAATTTTAGAATTCGTAACATGTTTGCGAGTTCTAAAATTGCGGGTGCTTTTAAGAAGTCGCAGATGTGCGATTTCTTAAAAGCAATGCATCATTATTTTAAAAAGTGAAAATTCGCAAATAGGGTGCCAAATTTACCGAGTGGTTGAACCACTCGGTAAATTTGGAAAAAGTGTTTAAAATGTTGAAAATGCTTTTTTTTCAACATTCATGTTACGGACACACATGTCCTTAGGACATGTGTGTGTGCAACATTATGCGAAAAATACATTTCAGGGGTGCATGGGGGGGTCCTTTGGACCCCCCCCCTGCACCCATGAAATTTTCTAAGTGCCACTCGCAATTTGCATTGACTCCTATGGGCCTTTTGGCCCATAGGAATCAATGGGAATTGCGAAAATTAACTTAAGAATTCGGTATTTCTTTGGGATTCGGTAAAAATTGCGATTTTTACCGAATCACAAGGAAATACCGAAAAAAATGATGCATAGCATTTTGCACTTCTTAATTTGCGATTCCTTATTTTTCGCAAATTAGGAAGTGCAAAATGTCACAATGATGCATGTGGGCCATGATTTCCTGTAAAATGCCTTGTTCAACCAAACACTTTATTTCTGCTGCCACACCTGCTTTCATTTCTGGGCTCATTTTGTATTGTCGAATATTTGGGTAAACTGCACCTTCTTTTATGGTCACTTTTGCTGGGTCAACATTTCCCATTAATCCTACATCTTTCCCAGTGAAATCCCACACTTCAGGATTCACTGCATGCTGTAATTCTTTTTGGAGATCTTCCACTAGTATCTTTTTATTTTCAGTTTCTTCTTTGGCCAACATCAATTTATGAACTCCATCTTCGTCTGGGATTTTAATTTCAACACCACTTGGGGTGCAAAAGATTGTGTAATTCATTTTGCACAGTAAGTCCCTACCTAATAGGTTTACTGGATTGGAATTGCACACCACAAATTTGTGCATTTCTTTAAAATTCCCTATTCTGATTTCCATGGGTTCTGTAACAGGGGTACTAATTTGTTTATTAGAAACGCCCACTACTTGATCGCTTCTCCTGAGAGGGGTAGGTTTGGAACGTCTGCTGTTCTCACAGTTGAACGGGTAGCACCAGTATCCAACAAAAAGGTAACATCATTTCCCTCAACTTTTACCTCAATGTATAGACCTGACTGATCTACCGGCAAGGATGCGCCAAGTACGCACTCCTCATCCTCCCCTCTCAGGCGTCGTTAGTAACTATCTTCTTGAAAAAATGTGTCACTCAAAAGAAATTGTGATGTCACTGTGTCTCTCCTTCCACTTCCCTCCCAATTTGTGGTATCCACCTTGTAATTTGCTTGGCTCCAAGAATCTGGCATAGGTGCAAGTGATAACTGGTTCTGTATTACCTGTTGCTGTGGCTTCCTTAACACCCCATTCTGCATCTGTGGATTCAAATTATCAGTTTGTACACTGTTACTCAACACAGCCTTACACTCATTTCTCCAATGCCCCATTTTTCCACACCCATGACAAGGACATTTTTTCTTGGCCTCCTCTCTGTTGATTCTACCTCTTGGTTTACCCCCATTTCCATCTCCTTGATTCTGAATTTTTTTCAATTGGTTTAACTGGAGTTCCTGTTGCTCTGCTAATTTTACCTGTGCCCACATTACTTTTTCTTCTACATTTTTTCGTTTATTGTCAATTTCATCCCCACAATATTTTGCATACTTAAGTATTTCATTTACCGGCTTGGCCTGCCAGCAGATTTTATAATCTTTAATCATTTGCAACATTTCTGGCTTTAACCCTGACACAAATCGATAAATAAAATGTGTCATGTCTTTCGTGTCTATACTCTCCAACCCACTGTACTGCTTGAGTACCTGCAAAAGGCGTTCCTAATTAGGCCTGGGCAGCAAATTCCGTTCGGTTCCTGAAATTTGCGGAATTTGGGTAAGTTCGCGTTCCGCGGAGAACGCAAAATGCCCCAAAATACTGCATTCAGCGACTTTGCGAAATTATTTGCTTGTTCACGTTCTCTAATGCGTGTTCGCAAGATATTTAGCCCCAAGCACGCAAACAGCAATTGCGAACAGTAAAAAAGCATTGTGAACATGTAATTCCGCGTGTTCATGGAATTTCCGCTTGTTCGTGGAGATTTTTTACCGTTTCGCAAACATTTCCGTAATGCAATTACACAAATTCCGCCCACCCCTATTCATAATATGCATGTATTGATTCATCTTTATTTTAGGTAGTTCTGTCTATTCTTGTCCAGTCAGTTTCCTTTGGGGGTACCTTTCCTTTCAAGTACAGTATTACTTGATTATATTTTTTTATAACTTCATCTGACGGAGCTCATGTTTTCGTGTCTCTAGGGTACTCCTCTTTAGGCCAATCAACCGCTATCTTACATTCTGTCCATAGATCTACCCGAACTACAATGTCAAACAACCCTTCTAAATCTTTTAGCAGCACTTTTGAGATGTTTACAAATCTATCAACCTGTCTGTACCACTCTACAGGTTTCTCTCTGAGTTTCGGGAAATCATTTGTAAATGATAAAATATCCTGTTGGGACCATGGGACATGCACATAACCTCCTCCGGGCACTTCTCTCATCGGGCACAACCTCTCAACATTTTTGGGTTCTTTTAATAAATATTAATTTGCAGTATTTTTCGCTTGGGCCTCCTCCTTTTTCTTTACCCATCTAGCTTTTCATTCATCTAAATCCCCCCACTTCTGCAATAAGGACAATAGCTCTTTGATTTGCACTTTACGTCCTGACACATTCATGTTTTCTAAATCTTTGTCAGAAAATTCAGCTCTGTAAGGTTTCTGTAAAACTTTAGATTTTCCAATATCAATTCCCATTTCAGAAGCCAAACTCATTAACTTTTCATGAAATGTTTTAGCATTGTGGGTGATTCTTCGACATATAAACAACAATTCATCCTCATTGAGGGTGTTTAACCTTTCCAATCCCACATTTCCAGCCATCAGTTCTTCTAATTCAACTTTTAATTTAAAAATATTCAATACCTTTGACTGTGATTTTGGCTTTTCTATTTCTCTGGACCATCTCTCTATTTCTTCTGGGGATACTACAGTAGCACTTCTTGTACCTGAGGATGTTTCCATCCGTACCTCTCTAGAACTTCCAGGAGTGTTTTTCCTGATTGAATCACCCACCGGTTCCCTCATAGGTAAATCCATCAGGGAAATCACTGACTTGCATTCACTTGCTTGGTCATCAATTATCAAGGGTTCTTTTCTAGATTGAACTAGAGGTGTAGTCAGAGCGGGAGGATTAGGACAGGACTGCTTCTCTCCATAAAATGGAACAACAGGACCTATAGTTACCGGAATGGTCAAGGCTTCAGGACTCATATTTAGCGGTGAAATTTTCTGAATTAATTCACTTCTCTATTTATTTATAGCTTCTTGTTTCCTTTCCTGTAACACTTTTTCTAGTGAAGTCTCATGCATTACTTGCGGAACCAAAGGTGGTTTTAAGAATGGGGCGCTAGGGTTAACTCTATTTGCTTCCTCAAGGTAAGGTGGCGGACTTTTCATTAACAAATCCTCCAAGTAGTCATCATCTGATTTACCACTAATCATTACATTTTTCGTTTTCTCTGTGCATTTGCTTCCTGACGCTTCCTCTAAAGTCTGTAGCGTTTAAAATCCTTCTACTAACATAGACTGTCTCCATCTCTTCATTTGTTTATCTCTTGTCTCTTTTGGAAATCTGGGATAAAATGCACTCCAATTTCTATCACTTCTGGGTCTATCTCGCTCAAAAGCTTCAGTCTCCCATTCTTCTAATGCTTCGTACTGAGTTAATCTAGGTCTGGGATCTAATTCATTCATGCGTGTTTCTAAGGGCTGAGGAGACAGTGGAAACTTCCTAATTACAGTACCTAACTCAAATCACCCCAATATTTTTAAAACAAGCCCTAGATAGTTTGTATGGGCAAGATGTGTGCACACTGGTTAACACCCACTGTCACAGTGATAGTTCATCCAAGAACTCAGTAAATTAATACATAAGAGCACAGGTGCACCACATAAATCCAGAGATACAGTATCAATAATCACAGACGTAGGTTTCTCTTAGTTGTGATTTTCTTTATTCCAAAAAAGAAGGTGTACAGTCAAAACACGGGTCCATTCATGCGTGTTCTCAAATTGTACAAAATTCTACCATTAAAGGTACCATGTTCTGGAAATGCCAAAACACCATCATCTTTTGTGTACTCTGTCCAGTTCTCTAAAAACACACAGGTGTGATAGCCCCATTCTACCATCATATATGATGCGGGCGTATTTGGTGGAGGGATAATAATTCCTTCTCCAGTTTTAATCATTTTGTCCATTTCAAAGAAATTCTTAATCTTTTTGAATAACAACATTTTCCTTTCTTTCAATCACAACATAATTTACAGTCGCTGTCACCTTTAACAGTGGACGGAGGGCCTCTCTCACTATGGTAATCTCCGCCGCGCTGTCTAGCAAGGTCAGAGCCCACGTCAGATTCCGAAGCCGCGTTCTCACTATCTGGGGCATATCGATGCGCTGTCAGGGCGGCGACTTTCTCCGTAGCAAACTGTGGTCTCCTGGGCGTAGAGCCTTCCTTGCTGATCTCCACCGGTACACGGGCGGGGCTGACCACGTCCTTGCTGGCCACCCCTGCCTTTGCCGCCCCCTCCTCCACCGGTTGACGGAGCCGATGAGTCCTGAAAGGAACGAGGAGAGCGTTGGTCAGAAGCCTGAAACCTCTCAGGCGATTTAATCATCGCGCGGTCGCGCAAATCATAAACACGATCCGACTGCGCAGGCAACGGAGTCGCAGGAGCAGAAACCTGTGTTTGTTGTTGTAGTTGCTTACCCTGATTCTGCTTTTTAGGCCAATTTTGTTTTTTGGACTTTTGTTGAACACTAGTTTCCGATGTCTGACCCTGGGGCTGCTTCTTCTCCTTATCAGGAAAAGCTTTAACCCCCATAGCATTGCGGCCTACCGTTTTGTAAGCAGCCACAATTATCCTTGCCAACCGTCGGGGTCGTTCGGCCTCTGGAACCAACGCCAATGCGTTAGCAACCTGAAAGTTCACTGCATCCCCCTTGACATTCGCAAGGATCATATCGCAAACTACATCAAAGGAGCCACACAGGCGCATACCCAATTCAACAGCCGACTCCGGTCCGTGTTCGTCTTGAACACGTTTAAGGACCCCACCGAGATTGGTCACAGACGGGGAGCCATAGCACCTCGAATAGACCGCTGCAAAAGTCTTACCCCAGGTCTCACAGTCAACAAGTTCAGGAGCCAAATCTTTCGGCAAACTTAGTGTAAGAATCCGGTGTTTATCACCCGGACTCGTATTTGGAAACACAGCCTCCAGCTGGCCGAATTTCTCAGCAAGCCAGAACGGAAAATCATCCTTGTCCTGGGGCTTTTTGCCCATCACGGAATTCACCATGACCGGATTGATTTTCAGACCAGCATGTTCTGCACGAAGCTGTGCGCCTCTAGGGGCCGCGTCCTGAACATTACGGCTAGTGTAATGAACAAGTGCTCTAATCACTTCCACTGCGACTTCATGAAGCCGCCGCAGATCTGCCACGTTACAAGTGGCGCGTAGAGGGTGAGGAGTGAATCCAGCCAAAGCGGGCCAAGGTGTGCCCGGAATGGACAAAGGACCCAACCTCGGAGCGGTCAAAGCGTGTGGTAGGGCGCCACCAAACCAAACTCCATGCTGCCAAGCATCAATAGGAACTTCCAGTGCCCTGTACGGAGCGTACGCAACCGGTACAGCTGAAGCAGTGTATGAATGGAACACTCCAGAATTAGCGTTCACTGGCGGAAATGTCACCCACGAATAAAACAGTTCGTACGGGTAAGCATGTTCCGCACTCACCACCAGAACAACGGCTAAGCCTTCTACTGGAACATCATAAGCCCGCAAATGGTCACGCACCGCAATGCGACTATGCTGCGGGATGTCCACGGCTTGTGCCATGTCAGCACAGGAAAGTGAAAAAACAAAGATTACTTTGTAGCACAACTGGGTAGTAATTCAATGAAATCGTTTTTAGATAGATTCAAGCTTGAAAAAAGACCTATTTCAAAAATAGGCAGGTTTTTCCGACACCGCCGTTTTCCGGAAACGGGAATGAAGGCGTTAAGGTTTGAATGATATACTACTCGAGTGTCATGATATAAGGCCAATCAACGTATGGGCGCCATGTAGCAGGGTTTCCGTTCTCCCACAGAACTGTGCACAGAGATCTAGAACCTGGGTGAGTCAGGGTGACCCAGAACTCACCTTTGTTTCAGAAATCCCCTTACCAAGCTAGCTACAGTGTCTCATCGGTAGTAAATACTTCCCAATGACTTAGACAATCCAGAACATGAACTTAGGGTACCTCAGGTATCGTGGAACACATGAACACTCTTTCGTCATATAATCATTACAAACCGAAACTGGGAGGCAAAGAACACACGTGCAAGTTTGAAATGTTTATTTTTCAATGCAGCATTCTCAAACGCAGTATCTTGTATATTATCAACATACATATTATAAAAATCAGAGTTAGCAGCATAGTCACTAATCCATAATAAGCAAAAGGTGATAGCATGTTATGATGCAAAAATCTATAGAATTCTGTATCACCTATATTTCGCGCACCCTAATTAGCATATTATTTTATATCTAAGAAGGTCTCGTTTGGGTTCTTAGCAGGGCGGCCCCATACCTCTAATTCTCAGTAGGAGGAGATCACATCAACCGCTACCAGCTCTCTGCATGCCAAGCATCAAGTGTATTGTTTCATTCCCTGTAACTCTATCTTAAACCCACGTAGAGCCCAATGTTGGCAGCAACATTATTTGTGTTATGACTAACGTGGTGCGAGGATCAGGCCTTCAACAACCTTGTGTTAGGTTATTCTTAGAGTGTGCAGTTCTCGGTGTGCAGACAGTTGTACCAAGTGTACCAAGCACGACTGATACCAGGGCAATAACATATTATTCTCAAATAAATCACATCTTTCGTCTAGGTTGAAAGCTACAATAACAATTAGGTGTCGTGTGCAAACTGAAGCAGAAAGAAAATATGGCGTTTAAACATTTAATAAGCACATGCTAACTTAACACAATATATAGAAACGTAGTAACCATATGACACTCTGTACATGATATGAGGTCTTCCCTTTATCTTTTGCTCGTGCGCAAAACCTAGGACCCTCCTATTGGGTCTGTTTCCAAAACTGTTGGGTCTAAATGCCACATATACTTTGTACCGATAATATTCAATATGCAGATACACTAAATTGTTTACTAAATGCTTCACCAATACCTGCGTGTTTCTTATTTTTGTGAACCAATCAGCGATTTGAATTCAAATAAATTTGGACTAATGATTGCGCAACTTTTCTCGTGAGACAAGTTCTCACGCTCCTGTACTCACTCTTCCTTTACATTATTACCTCAGCTACACACCCGCTGTCTTAACCAATACCAGTGCCGCTCTAGGTGACGTCAGACCAGCACCACAACTGACTCCTTCCTTTGCAAGGTAATACGAGAACTTATTTCTTTTCACTTTTAAATGCAATATTCACTAATTAACGATGTAAAAACGTTTGCCACTGTGCCTAAGTGACTAAATTCAAAGAAAAGATGATTTCCGTGAGTAAATCCCTTCCGCTTACTCTTCATACACTGCGAGTAGATCCCTTCCGCCTACTCTTCATACAAGCATTAGAGAACCTGTTACTGTTTCAGACTTACCCTTTCTAGGTGATATAAGGCCAAAGTTTCAACAGCGAACTCCTTTGCTATCATTTATTCACACAATTATACAGAAAATTCCCTAATCAGTGCTTCCAGTTTTACCTAACCATGAACTTACTTCTTTAGACAAAGTGGCTTCCATTTACCACCCCTTATTCTTCCCCCAGGGATTCCAAAACAAACATAGAACAATACAAACATGTTTTGGTTAATACATAAAAATCAATGCAATTTCAAAAATAATCAGTACACGACTAGCTACCTATCTTAACTAAACCCTAACCATCTATCTGCTACCAAATGAAAAACTGATAGAGCGCGGATTCACCTGCACAGGGTATTACCATACTCAACTGGGCCCATAAACACATACACACTTTGGACAGGTAAACCTACGCTTAAACCAGTAATATTTACTTTTAGGACCTATACCTTTAACTTACCAATCCTAGTCACCGGTACCTAGAGTCCTAAGGGATTAAGGGAGTTAGCAAGAAACTAGGTAGTAAATAAACATTTGCACTCATAAAATAACCACAGACTCAGGAAAGATTAAAACGCTTTATCTAAATATTTTCTTTAAATGTCAAAGTCCATACTACATTAATCAGAGCTTGATCTATTAGAAAGAATAAAATCAAAGCAAAATGATGTGAAAGTATCATGAAAAATTCTTTATGCATTGAATTATAGGAAGGGTAAGAAGAGGGAAACTGCACAATGTCATACCCTTTCAACTTTTATATTTACCTAGAATGGTGTGAAGACCAACCCTGGCCACGGGCAGGGATAAAGGACAGGACCCCGATAGTGCAGGTGCCAACAGGATAGAACAGGTGCAAACCAGAATCAAGATAAGTACGGACCAAATTAGATCAGGAAAGGACCACCACAGGTCAGGACCGGCACCCACAGCTGAAGTGCAACACCAGCGTCACATCACTCTCTGCAGCTAACAGTCGGGCCCCGTTTGGGTTAGCGAACTCCTTCCCAGAACCCCGATTTGTTTAGCGAATCTTCAGACAGAGTGCTCCGCCAGCAACTCTGCTCTCGATCCCCTATTGAGTGCGTTGGGTCAGTGACAGGTTAGCTATTCGGACAAGTCAGACAATCTATCTAGCTAAGCCTACGTTAGATATACCATTTTTCAGGGCAGTGTACCACCCCCAATGTTGCAAATGTGTGTATTCCCTCAATTTGATTGGTCAAAAGACGAGGAGAGGTCATCAAACCATACCAGTTATGAGGTCATGCTTTTCAATATTCAGATCTATGTTCCCGCCCAATATTTTATTTTCCTATGCACTTTTATTCCACTGGGCTATGAATGTTCCAATGGTAAATACAATGTATAATTTAGCATCCTCTTGGAGGTTCAGGAGGTCGAGTTTTCACGAACATCTTCTAGCAACTCAGGAGTTGGCATGAATTCAGTGCCATGGATTGTGGACTCGGGTGAAGTCAGCGCATGTTCAGTTCAAAACCCGAGATGGAGCACCTTGTGTTTGATTGGTCCAGACATGAGCTAATAGCAAAGTCAAAGAGAAACAGTTTTAGAACAAAGAATAAATGAATGCTCTGTATACCACTTATCTCTACTCCATTCCCATTACTTTTTTTTAAATACAGCATTAAGTATTAGGCAGAACGAACACTTTAGTAAAAGCAGCAATCCAAACGTTAGCGCACGAGAACATAGAGCAGCCATCTTTAGTTCTAGTGTGCAGAAGCAAAGATTTCCCACCAAAGCAGTAAGTACGTCATGTCACATGAGTATGACAGATGCATGCGCAGAAAAATTCCCAAGTTGCGGTGGCCATTTTAGGTTAATCGAGTTACAGTTAGTAAAAGCACATATGCAAGCTTCCCCAGCTTACTAGAAATGTTGTGTCTTGCATTGTTAATAGGACGAGACATGTTTATTAGTGTATTACAGTTTATTTTGAGAGGGCTGAGTCCAAGCAAGTCGCTTTACGTGCAGAACCTTGCTCCATCAACTTGGAGTCGGCATAACAAACTGGCTCATACCGCTATTAGAAGGACACATTTTTAAAGAAAAACCTTTGTTTCAAAACGGATGCTTTATTATACACCATCTCATATAAACAAAATGTTTACTATGGGGAGTGTTTCAGATGCAGGCATAATATAGGAGACTGGCCACATGTATGCTTCACCTGTCCCATTCTCGTACATTTTTTGAGGAAGGTATTTCAGTGAATTAGCGCTAAACTTCAGCTGGCCATGACTCCTGATCCCCAGGGACTCTTTTTGAAATTCTGGCAGAACAAACCCATCTCTCTTTGACAACATCTTTTTTTAGTGCATCTCTAGTTTCTAAATCTTTGATATTACAAAAGTGGGAAACTGCGGAAGTTTCCTCTTATCATTCCTGGGTAAACAAAATGAGACAAGGTAAATTAAAAGAAAACTCTATGCACAAGGATTGGTGGCACTAAAGAAATAACAGGGTATCTGGGATAGTGAGCCTAGATAAGACATACGGCATTAAGGAGCCATAATATTATTGATCCTTATTAGGATCATTTGAATGAATTTTGGGTAAAGGAGAATCATTATTTATATTCTATACGTGATATTTCTCATTTAGTCATTAATTTACTTATTTTTTTCTCTGTATCAATGTATGAACTATCAATAAGAAAACTCAAATGAATGTATCTTTATGTGTATTGATATCGATCATTTCTACCAGAACAACTAAATAAATATTTTTTTTAATCTTGATTGTCTCTGATGAGGGAAACTCTACTCTAACATGACTGGTTTGATAATTGAACATGCTCTGCTGTCCATCTGCCAAGTAATGGAAAAATAGGGTGGACCACCCCCCCCCCCCACCCACTGTAGCACTGGAAGGCATAAATCGAAGAAGGTCTTCATGGGCCTTGCTTTGGTGTTACCATAACATGACACAGTATGCTGTCCACTTCCTTAAGGCCAGGACTATGTCTAATGCTCTGCAGAACTCATGCTAGCTTGAAATTTAACTGTCCATGTATGGAAGCCCATAGCCAGCCCAAGATGTCTTGAGATATGGACAAGTAGTGGCAAGAATCTCTTTCTATCCATTAACGGAGAACAGAGTAGGACTGCCCCATACCAATGGCAAACTGTAGCCTATACAAATGCTAGAAATGTAATGTAACATAACACAATATAGCGCAACACAACATAAAATATATACATACAGCTAAAGGTGTGATTACAGTGCTGTTCTCTGTATATAAAATGCCAACTTTGAATGGGCATTCCATGTTTTGGCAACTGTGATAATTGTGTGTTATACTGTAACGAGTCTCTGCCTTCACAGCCCCTCCTTTGAGTTTAGTCGTGGCTGACATGCAAGCTACACCAGAGAATCAAGAAGGCTTGAGGAAGCAACTTTCAACCACAAACTGAAACTCAAGTATTATGGTTAGTAGGAGATACCTTCATTTTCACATTTACTATTGCTTGGTTGTGCCTTTCACTTTAGGAATAGGAGAAGAACAACCATTCTGTAGGTGTCAATGAGGACTCAAAGGGAAGTTAAAGAGGATATGAAGTCCAGACAATAGTGATGATTATCAAGGAAGGCTTCTACTGTACTGATGGCTTCGGACACCATAATGTTGAGTTAAAAAGGAGCAAATCTCAAGATGGGCATGTGTTTAAGGGTGGAAGGTCAGTGGTCTAGCAAGTGAAGAGGATGTGCAGGTTATTATCTTGTTCAAAAGAGACACATGCCACTTTTTGAGCATACCAATCTATGCACAATTCTGATGGTTGGATGATCTATGTGTATGGCAGCTGGCCTGTAAAGGTATTATGGGTCTTTGAGTATGAAATGAAAGGGAAGGAAGATGAGAAATTCAAAGTAATTAACTATAAAGTTAGTCATGCTGCAGAAAGAGCAGGCTATACCAAAGCAATAAGAGGCTGTCTCTTTGATGGCTGCTAGTGAAGTCTGATAAAGAAGTAAAGAGTGTATTTGGTCATTGCTTTCCTGTCTCCGAAATGTAAGCAATGAAATTGTACAGAATGATTAAAGTTAGAAATTATGTGGTGGTGAGGTGATGTTTCACGGATTGTGAGTGGCTGAGGAGGGAATGGGAGCAGAAAATGAGAGAGAGAGAGGGAGCAAGAAAGAAGGGTTAGTGACGTTGTGGGGGTGCACACCTGCAGTCAACAATATTAAAAACGAATTAAAGCTGCCAATCCTGTGTCAAATGGGGTGTGATATCACTTACTGCGATGTTGTAATGAAATCCAAAGCAGATTGATGTTCTTTCTTCATCTGCAATGATTTTGATGAAAATATTGCATGGTAGCGGCAAGAATAATAAAAAATAAGTTAAAATAAACTACTGTTGTGCATGTCATTTGTGGCACACGATGAAGCAGAAGTCATGTCACTACATCTTAGGAAAACAAGGGGAGCAGATGCAGTGATATGGTACTAAAGTGTACATGGTACATCAACATAAGGTGATTACTTGTGTGTTTCCGTAATATAGATCTGGTACACGTCTGATACATAACACTAATCTGACATGCACTAACGTATAAGTGGATGAAACCATGTTTCCAGTGGCTGTTTCATAAAAAGCTTGATGGACAGTACAATTAGAGAACAAAATGTGTCTGCATTTAAACAATACAACTCAATTCATATCAATTATCCGGATAAGACCGTAGATGCATAATTGAAATCAATTATCAAGTACCCTCACACTGGAGATATAACAGACAATATTATAATCTCTGAGCAGATGTCCTGGGGCATATTTCTTTAGCTGAAGTCTAGATAGGAAAACGATGACATGTGAACAACAATGAATAGTGTCCATAATATGTGTATATAAGATAGATATAAATGTATCTGGAATACAAAGATGTGCAATCAAGCACCAATGCAAATCAACCTAGGGCCCGATGTAGGTAAAACGCATTTTCCGAATTGAAAATACCGAATCGCACCGAATCGGTATTCTGAAATCGGAAAACGAGATGTAGGAAAAAAAAATCGGAAAAATACCGATTCGGTCGTAATCGGTATTGTGATTCGATACGTACCGAATCGGCATCCACCGAATCGGAATGTACCGAATCGGCTACCACCGAATCGGAATTTTCCGATTCGGCAAATACCGAATCGGCAAATACCGAATTGGTGATCGAAATACACCCCCATGGCCAAAATGCCCATAGGAATGCATTGAAAAATCCGAATCGGTAAAATCCGAATCGGTAAAATCCGATTCGGTAAAATCCGATTCGGCAAGCTATTCAAACTGAAACCAGAGACAACAGCCAATGAGGTGGATCCACCCTCCCCCACCCAAGCAGGGAGTGGCTACCCAGGCAGGTGCAGCTCATTAAGAACTTTCTGGAAAGGCAGCCTGAGCTGAACATTCACAGTGAGCAGCAGTGGAAGCAGGATCCAGAGCACTGTGAGAGAAAGATGGCTAGCAGCAGTGAGAGCCAGAAGGCTGGCCACAAGAGAAAACCTAAATTCAGTACCATGGAGCTGCAGGTGGTGGAGGAGGTGGTGAGGGTGCACAGGCAGCTTTTTGGGAGGCTGTCCCTCACTGTACCGGAGAGCACAAAGAGGAGGCTGTGGAGCGAGATTGCCGAGAAAGTTAACTCAGTTGGTGTTACCCCCAAGAGCCTTGATGACCTAAAAAAAAGGTTCTATGATATCCGCAGCCTAACAAAACGCAAAATGGCAGAGCTGCAGAGGCAAGCTGGACTGACTGGTGGAGGCAGGAACCCAGCGCCACCCCTCACTGAGCTGGAGGAACTAGTGGCGACCACCATCGAGAGGGAGAGTGTGTCTGGAATCGGGAACCTGGATAGCTCAGCCAGAGCTACAGCTAAAGGTAAGAAGCATGCACATCATGACACACCCTACCAGACACCTCCCCTTTAGACACAATGCACAGCCAAACCCCAGCCCAGTACTGCTACCAACAGACAAGAGAAATGCATCATGGTAAATGTAGTCAGCAGAAGTAGGCAAAATATGGCAGTGCAGAAGCATAATAAAAAAATCAGTGGAACAGAATCAAAGTATATGAAGGGACATGTGCAATGCTTTAATTGTAGTGACTGTAATACATCGGCACTCAATTCACAAATGCTTCTTTATACCTAGGGGCACCATCAGGCGGAGGAGCAGAAGCAACTGAGGCACCAGCACCAGCAACATCTTCCAGTGCGGTGGCAGGGCCAAGCACTAGTCAAGCAGCCCTGGAGGAGGAGGAGGATGACAACACCATTGGCCAGGGAAATGAGGAAGACCTAGGACTTTCCTTCACATTTCTTCACTCCCCCCAAATATCTGGCACACCCCCATTGCTGTTCTCCCCAGAGAACTCACCAACAACGGCCCACCCTGCACCTGCCACATCTCCTGCCAGGAGTATTGTTGTGGCTCCACTCAACCCCATCCAGGGAGCAGCGGGTCAGGCCCCAGCTACCAACACAGCAACACCAGTGGCACCCCAGCCCACACAGCAGGGCAGCAGCAATCCCCGGAGGCATGCAACTTCCAGCACTGCACTTCCGGCACGGGAGGGCAGCGTCTTTCAAGGGCTGGAGGGCAGCATGGTGAAGATACAGCGCATGCAGGCGAAATCCATCATGGCCTGCCAGCGCCAGCTGCGCCAGCATAACCTGCAAATGGGAGAGATGGCGCAAGGGTTTAAGGCTTTCGTCGAAAGCAATAAGGAAGTTGCTGCAGGTCTTGGCCGTGTGACCACAGCCATCACACAGCTATGTACCAAACTTCACGAGCACTCTCGCCGCCGGGATGCCCGCATGCACAACAGATCAATAAGCCGCCTTGCTGCTGCTACCGCACAACTATGCCAACGTGGGGCAAATATGGAGGCCAGCCTGACCCAGAACACCGCTGAGGTCACCAGGGGCATGGCCCGCATAACGACCGCCATGGAGGCAATGATTATTTCTAACACTGTGGCCAATCCAGCCCTGGACCTGGGCGAGGCTGGGGACAGCAGCAGCCGCAGCAGCCCGGCCAGCGCAGTGTCGGAGCCGCGCCGGAGCACCAGGCGCTCTGCTGAAGCTGCTGGACATGCGGAAGGGGGAGAGGCACACCCCAGTGGGGCTGCTAAGCGCAGCAAAAAATAGGCTTGCCAGGGCGGGTGAGGCAACCCGGACCATTGACATTGAACTACTTTTCCTTAACATTTTCTTTTGTTGCACATCAGTGCAGTAACGGTGTTGCAACATTATTAAAAATTTATTTTCCTCACAACCATTTACCTGTCTGTGCATCTGTACTCACTCAGAAATAGTTTTCTGTAATTTCCTCACGTCTGTATCTGCCATCACTTGGCGTAGACACCCCAGCAGGTAGTGTTTGTGGCACAGCAACGTCGTCGTCATGGTCCTCGTAGTCTGACAACTCCACCTCAGTGCCCTTCTTCACCGCAAGGTTGTGCAACATTGCACAGACAGCTATGATCTTGCAGCAGGTGATGGGGGTATACTGCCTTGCACCTCCACTCTTGTGCAGGCATCTGAATCTGCTTTTCCAGATGCCAAAGATCCGTTCAACTACATTCCTTGTGCTTTTGTGGGCCCGGTTATACCTCCTTTGGCTGGGTGTGGAGGGGTTGAGGTAGGGGGTGATTATGAATGAACGGAGGGCATATGCACTGTCGCCTAGAAGGAAAAGGGGTAACATTACTCACATGCATACATGTATTTCACTTAGCTACTTTGTGTTATGGGGGTCTGATGATGTGTCTCACCTAGGAGGTATCCTTCACCAAATTCGCCAGCCATCAGCCGTGCATGCCGCTCTGTTGAAAAATGTAGGAGTCGTGGGTACTCCCTGGGAATTTTGCTACCAGGTCTGTGATGGTGCACTTCGCATTGCAGATCACCTGAACATTGATGGTGTGAGTAGACTTCCTATTGCGGTATATGTATTCTGTGTCAGCTGGGGGGCAAATCGGAATGTGCGTGCCATCTATGCAGCCAATGATTTGGGGAAATTGTGCCAACTGGTAAAAGTCAGCTTTAGTTTGTACCAGTTCTGCGTGGGTTGCAGGGAAAGAGATGTATTGGTCCATCCTGTGTATCATGGCGTCAAGGAATGTGTGGAAAAACCTTGACAGGCTGCTCTGGGTCACCCCTCCTACCGCTGCAACTCCACTTTGATAGCTGCCAGACGCAAGCAGGTGTAGGCTGCATAGCACCTGGCCGTGCGCTGGGATGGCGTGTGCCCTTGGGGTGGGGTGGTCCAACAGTGGTTTGAGGTCCCTGATGAGCTCCAGAATGGTGTCTGAGTCCATCCTGTACCTCTGTAGGATCTCTGCCTCTGTGAGCATGAACAGGGTGATCCTCTGTCTGTAGACCTGTTCCTCTCTTTGCCATTCCCTCTCTCCTTCCTGCTGTAGCCGTAGCCGCCTTGCAATGACATAAAAAGCAGCCATCCTGCAAGTTGCAATGCATTTTGGGTCTATTTTTATGGGTTGGAGTTGGTTACCACCTGATTGTAATCCATGGTAAATACCGATTTTGAAATACCGATTTTGAGCCAAAATCGGTATTTCTGTGCTTCCCTACATCTCTCTATCTGTCCGAATCGGAGATTTTCTGATTCGGTGACTCTACCGATTCGGTACATGGACCGAATCGGTATTTTTTTCCGATTCGGTATGTTACCGATTCGTTATCTTTCCGATTCGGGGTATTTCCGAATCGGATTATTTCCGATTCGGTAGTCATTCCGAATCGGTATATGTACCGATTTGGACGATTTTCTTTGCCCTACATCTCGATGGCTGTATACCGATCGGTAAGGGCCCAAAATCGGTATTTTCGGCCGTTACCGATCGGTAACGGCCTACCTACATCGGGCCCATAGTTCGGTCACCACAAGAGGATAGAATTATCATGGTAGATAAAAGCCCCATTCATATATTAAACAGTGTTGCTGACATCATAGTTCAATTCAAACGTTCTTTCTTCTTGCAAGTTCATTGTGCAATCTGATAAAATGACCAATTTTCAACAGGTTATAAAATATTCTCTTCATCTATGATTATTCAATGAGTCATTAGTGCAGATTAGAACGTTATCAAATGTTAAACTTTAAATGACATGTCAAGGTGAACTATTTTTGGTAAGCTGTATAAAGCTATCCAAGCATTTTTGATAGATATAAAAAGAAGAAATAGATGAGCCTTTATCACCTATGCAATAGTGAAATTCTCTATCAATGTCCAGTTTATTTTTTTGTGTAACTTGAGTATTATTTTTTTGTGTAACCTGAGTATCCAATGGGCTTCTGTTCTTCATAGGTAAAGTGCCCTCTTTTCCCCTCTTTGATTGCTCCTTACTCACTTCTATAGAAGATCAGTACAAGGTCTCAGTTATTATTGTGTACTTGACTATAGCAGCATGTCGTTGGATTTTGACGATAACCATTTATCAAGGCTCTTATGTGTATAAGTATTCTATTCTTTAGACATCCTCCTAATGTAGATCGTTTTACTGGGACAAATGTGAAAACAGCAAAACACATTTTGACAGCCAGTATGTATTTATGATCTGTGTTGTAGTCAAAAGATGCGCATTGTCAAAAGAATATTTACACGTTTGTGGAAACCTTTCTTTTATTTCATACCCAAGCAAGGTTAGTATAGTGAATAGTAAACAACGGGGTCAAAATATATTATTCTGTTCCTGATACCTGTAAAGTTAACCTTAGCCCAGTTGTTTTTTCAGTCATACAATGCCTTTTTCTGAATTGCTCGTTGAATGTCACACACTAAGGAGTTGAAATAGCCTGCTGGTATTGTTGTCCCTTTTTGGGTTTGGGTGTTAAGAAATCACCTTCCCCCCTTTAAGTGTTTCTGTATCATAGCCTCTTGTTCATAAGTGACTTTCATGGTTGTTGATGTGCAATCAGGAATTTCTCATCATTGCTCCAGTTATAATGCATCCTGATCATCTCACCAATTGGTACTGAATTTATTTGGTGATATAGGATGTGCACTTGCTGCATGAAGTAGTGGGTTGAATAGAATGGTGCTACAGGGAACACTTGAGTAAATCCTGTTATTTTCTCTGTATTGTTCAATATTCAGCTAAGATATATCAGTTGAGCGATAGTTCATAATACATTTTATTGGCATGGGGTGCCATTCCAGTAGTAAATAACAGATCTAGGTAGTTCATCTTAAATCAATTTAGCATCAATATAACAGCGTCACTAGTACAGATAATTGCTGAGGTGCTCTATGGTAGGCATACTGACATGCTGTCCCTCAAACTAACAAATAAACAGGTTGGCTTATGAGGGAACACATTTGGAGCCAATTGCAGTCCCTTGAATTTGTTCATAGCAACTTTGATCACAAACAAAGGCATTAGTTTCCAGACTGGAAGCATATCATTCAAGTCGGCATTCTTGTGTGTCCATAGTAGTTTCATAGATGTTCATTTAGAAAATGCTTTATTACTTTTATGCCATGCTCCCATGTTATATTATGCGACTTAGTAATAATCATCTGTATAACTCGTATATTTGATTATATGTTATTTTCACAAGTTTGAAGAAGAACATATTCAAACGTGTATGTAGTAGGGGATACAGCTCCAACATTGGGTGTGGTTGAAGATAAATTCACATCATCGTGTAGGTTGTCAACTTGCATTTACAACAGAATTATTTTTTCTACAAATAAGTTCTTGATGTAACCATTCTCCTGGTCTTCTAAATGTACACTACTTTTACTGTTAATACTGTCAGAAACCAAAAAAGGCACTTTGGTCGCCTACTTCTACTCACACATTCAGGTCGAGCAAGCAAGAAAACAATCAAGATTTTTGTCCAGCTAAAAGGGATACATTGCAATTATACATTAATTTACTAAAAGTAAAGAAATTATCAGAAGAATCATTGCTCCTAAACTGAACTAGTGCAATTAAGTCTACCGTGAGGTTTTAAAATTTTCAAAATAATTAAAAGTTATTAGCTATAGGAAAAGCAAATTTATTTTAAAAAGGTGATCAAATCATTACTAAAGATTTGCATTTCCATAGTATTGGTGACAGCTAAGTGTGTTATCACCACCGCAAATGAGGGCAAACATGTTTCCATTTGAAAAAGTCCATTCACATGTCATGTCCAGAGCTAAACATATTCTGTGTAGTGCATTAATGTGCATAAAGACAATATGGGCATGGCGCACTGTAGTATGTCATATGAAATACAATTATACCTTCACTACAGTGCAAATTTACAATTTCTGATTTGATGATGTGCACAGTTCTGTTACATACACGTGACGGTCACATTGGGGATGACCGGTGGATGTTCAATGTTTGACAATGAAGATGTAAAATGCGTAATGCTTCATGAGGCAATAATGTTCACACACATGACCTTTGCCTTACTCTTCATATATTTTACTCTGGAGACTGTGTCCAATATACATTTTTATTGATACTCCTTACATAGCTACCCTGGGGGAGGGAGGAGACACCAGGCTCCAGTGTACCACACATTTCCAGACCTTCAGACCATGGAAGAGAGACATGTGATACAGAAATTTCATTTGAATCATCAAACAATACTGGCTTCAGTTGGAGCCTGACCTCATACCTCACATAACTTATCCTACATCATTTCCACCACTTGTGAAAATCAAGTCTGTATTGCATTTTTTGGCCAAAGGCTCATTTCACTTCACTGTTGCTATTTCATGTGGAAAGTCACACCTATGTTCAGTCTGATACTCCAAGAGGTGCTAGCAGCAATGTTGGGACACGTGAACAGCTACTTCCAGTTCCCCAGATCTGAAGATTTATCCACTGTGAAGGCAGATTTTTATGCTTTTGGTCACATTCCACATGTGATTGGATCCTCTAATGGCATGTATATTGCCTTAGTACCACCGCAAGCCAGGGAACAAGTGTACCGCAACAGGAAGTACTTCCATTCTATTGACATGGAAGTTGCCTGCTTACCGGATTTTTACATCTCAAACGTCTGTGCCTGGTTCCCAGGATCTCCACATGATTCCTTCATACTGTGAGATATTATTGAAGGGGCAAGGTTTCGTGGAAAAGAAACTTGCTCAGATGCAATCCACTTGTTTAACTTACTAACAAAGTTATTAATCGTGTTTTGTGAATAACTAATACGCACCAGATGAACACGCGGGTTAGTGTAGCTTGCGTAGTGTGAACTAATACGGATAACAAAGAAGACGGACTAATACCTCTTCAAATGGGGATCTTTTGTGCGCACCCGTCAACTGCATCTACGTGGTATGACGTATTAATGCTTGGAGGGAATTTCTGGCGCATGAGCAGAAGACACTAAAATGGAGTCTTGAAGACTTGCATGCATTGCATCTGCTTGCTTGAAACAAATACAAGCTATTTTTCTGATGCTAATGTGGGAAAAGTATTAATAGAAAAAGGGGAATAGAGTAGAGGTGGGTGTTAAACAGTACGACCATTTTATGTGCGAAAAAAAAAATTGTCTTTCTGACTTTATCACTAGTGCGTATTTAGGCCTCTCTCGAATTAACTGGATTAAGCTAAGTGATGCAAAGTCTGTGCATGCCCACTGAGTGAAGCCATGAAGGTCCATGACGGAGCTATTGAAAGGGAGCCAAACTCGAGTGATACAAGCATGGGAACGGATGGTGAAAAGTTCAACGATGAGAACTCACATTCAGAATGTTAATAGATTGTTTCAAGAGTGAAATAAAGACGGATGAAAACTAAATTTATGAATAAAAATTAAGGGGATGGGTTTGCGAACAAGAGACGGACTGATATTAATGACATGTAAGCATGGTGTGATGGAGCTTCCCCCTTGCCTGACAAATGATATCTCGTATTTTTACGATATTGAAACTTTACTGGGTGGTACATGAAGAACAAAAGGTTTAATTAAGATAGTTTTAGTTAGTTAGTCAGAACTGAACGCTGAGAGTTCAGGGAGACACAGATGCTGTGAGTCGAGGATGCTGTTTTGCTGGGAGAGATGCTGTGAGATGCTGATGAAGAGCCGAATGCAGAACCTGAAGCAGAAGTTTCTATCCTAATAATTGGGTTAGATCAGAAGATCGCAGAAGAATCTCAAGGAGGAAGAGAGTATTAGAGAGGGGTGCAGTGCAATCGTCGGTATTCTAGAGCAGTCAACTATCCTGTCCTGAAGTCTTTGTCTCCTGACCTATCCCGGGGGACCCTTACCAGTCCTTTGGCCAGGGGGTTTGGTCTTTCACATCATCCTTGGTAATTATATTTTTCTTGTTATTTGCAGATGTTATTTTCTCTCTGTCTTCTGCCTTTCTGAGTGTTGATTATTGTATGAGTCAGAAGTATATGCTTGGTGTTTAATGAATTGAAGTTTCTCTCCTATGAATGATGGTGACTGCACTGTATTTTGAAATGGTTCACATGCATTTAATTTAGAAAAAGACCTAAAAACTTCCTGAGTCTGTGGTTATTTATTTAAATAAACAAGTTAGAGTTAGTGTTAATTATCACCATCAACTAGTTCAACTAATGGTCCATTGACCAGAGGAAAGAACTTTTTGATCAGTGAAAGGTTAGTTAGGAGTATGACTTTGACTATTATTGCAGCTCTTCTAGTGAAGTTGTGAGGAGGATGGTAATGCTGCATACTAGGAATGTATGGTTCCGTCAATATCTAGGGAAAGGCGTTTGTTTCATAAATGTAGCTTTGTTCAGCTGTAAATGTGGTCTGGGACTGTGTTCACTAGTAGTTGACAATGTGATCTGTGCCATATGTATGATTTCTTACCTAATCCCCTCTGTATTATGCTGTTTTAGATTTTTTTACCATGGCATCTTTACTTGGACATTTTAGAGTTGTGACATTAGCAGGTATATGGTGCTACTCAGATGTACGAAGTGGACATGGATTGGTCCTGGAAATGTCTGTCGGAGAGTATGGGTGTGTGCCATCATGCGATCCAACACAATGTTGTGTTGGGCCTGATTCATGCTAATGCTGCCTTCATATTGGCTAAATCCTCATTGTGTGTAAATTGCCTGTAGTTGTTAATGTGTCACCTCATTGTAGGCCAAAGTGCTATTGGCACATCACTGACATTTGTTTATGACATTACAGCAAATGCACAGCAAAACTGGATTGAAATGGCCCCAGCGGTTTTACGCACTGTGAGTTTTATGGGCCCAGGTGAGTATATAGTAGTGGAGTATCTGTTGTTGTGGAACCGCTGGATCAGTTGTCTGGTAGCATAACTATGGTTAATATTGACTAGTTTGGTGATAAATATTGTTATTGATTATTGATTTTAGTTTAACAAAAGAGTTAGTGTCTTGTTTTATGTTGTCTAGAGCACAGGTACAGTGGTTGCCTGGGCATCCCGGGAATAGAATAGCGGGTGGTGATAGAAGCCACACTGCAGGAGGTTACTCATCTGTTTGTTGTAACACTGAGAAGCTACGGAGGGCTGGCTGTGCTGTATTAGGGACTATATTGTGTAAAAGTAGAGTGTGATTGATAGCAAAAGGGGTTCTCTGGTGAAACCTTGGTCTCATTTCCCAATATGGGTGACACTGAAGGAGTAGCAGGTTTTCCTGAGCTTGAATGAAGGGTAAAGAGGGGTGTTACAGTGGAAAAGGATAATTCTGAAACTTAAGAATAAGTTGAAATCTATCCTTTGTTTAGTGGAACAGACAGAGTAGCAAATGTTTTATGCTGTCACTAACAAAGTTTTATTTTGAGAAATATTAAAGAAATTCATTTTCGTATTACCTTGTAAGAGGGAGGGTCAGTCGCAGGTGTCGAACTATCGTCACAAAGAGCCTCGATGGGATTGGTTGGAACAGCGGGCATGAGAAAGAAGCAGATTTTAAAGGGAGGGTCAGTAGTAAGGAGCAATACTGATGTCACAAAAAGGCCGCGCTGACATTGGTCAGACCATGAGTGCGAGCCTCAGTCTGATATTTAGAAGCCACACTAGGTTTGATTGAAAGAAGAGTTGTGTGCTGAGTCCTGATTTATCTGTGGGTGTGAGCCGTACTGACATAGGGCATGACGTAGCTAAGAGAGCTAGAAGGTATACAGAAGACTCTTTCCTATATCGTACGTCTGAAATGTTTGGAAGACGGAAGAAAATTACATTAATGAAGAAAATGAAACATGTCTTTAAGAAAGACAAACCTGTAATGACTAGAGGGGGAATTCCTATTCCGCCACCTACGATGCCTGCTTCATTTATGATGATGGAGAAAGGATATCACACATGTGTAGGGCTGGAGAATTGGGTTGAGTATACGAAAGGTGATGGTGTTTTGGCTTTTCCGGAACATGGTACTTTTAACCTAAAGATACTACAGAAATTGCGAGATAGAATGAATATTTTGGAAGCAAGTCCCAGAATCATGCAGTATGAAGCTTAGGAAGAATGGTAGATTGAGGCATTTGATCGTGAAAAATTCAGAAGTGGTCGGAGATTTAGAGGATTTTGCCTAGATATCCGAATGAGTCGATTGGAGATCAAATGAAACGTAGGAGAAGAGCTGTAGTGACGGAGGGTTTGTATCAGTATTAATGGCTGAAGAGCAGTCAGGAGGCAAGTGTAAAGAGAAGAAGAAACATACGAATACGACACAATATGGAGAATCAGATTATTGGAGGATATTTTAATTAAAAATCCTCCACCATACAAAGAAGAACCTAGTAGAGTTACCCCAAGTGCACCCATGATAGGAATGCCTTTAATCCCACAAATTTTACATGATACACCAGTTAATAAGATGTTGAAAGATAATGAAAGAGAAACCTTAACTAAAACTAGGGAAGAATTAGTTCTGAAAATAAGCCAATTGAATTTAATTACGGAAGCCTTGACAGTATCCTCCTATATGAAGACAAAATGAGTTGCCCAAAACCTCAAGCCATAACACAGTTTAAGTAATCCCAGAAAAGAAGTAGTAATATCAAATGATCAGGCCAGTGAGAGTGATTCAGTCGTTTCATCATTAAGGGATCTCCCAATAATGGAGCCTTTAGCAGAAACCCCAAAGAGAGTTTCACCTGCGATTTTGAAAGATAAAGAGTCTATAGTCCCTACAAGAACAGGAGGTTCAACAGGGGTCACTCCTGAAGATTTAGAGAGATGGGCCCAGGGAATAGAAAAACGAGGCTCACAATCAAAGACTCTAGATATTAGCAGATTGAAAGTGGATTTGGAAGAAATGATAGCTGGTAATGTTAGTACAGAAAGATTGAATATCTATGATGAAGAAGTGTTGTTATTTTTATGCAAGAGCATAACAAGAAGAGCAAAGATATTTCATGAGAAATTTACAGAAGTTGCCTCAGAGATTGGAATAGACATAGGAAAATTGAAACTATTGCAAAAGCCATATCGAGTGGAGTGTACTGAAAAGGATTTAGAAAGGGGGAATGCTCCTGGTAAAAGACTACAGATAAAAGAGTTGATGAATATTTTGTGACAATAGGGGGACATTGACAAAAGGAGGATTAGGTGGACGAGAAAGAAAGTACAAGCGAAAGAAGAGTCATCTGCATTTCCAGTGAGAGAAACAGATAAGATTGAGAGGATATGTCCAATGAGAGATCCTCCAGGTGGTGGATATGTTCATGTTCCTTAGAGCAGACAGAATATTTTGTCATTTACAAATGATTTTCCCAGGCTGAGAGAAAAAACAGTTGAATGGTATAAACAGGTGGAAAGATTTGGAAATGTTTCCAAGATTTTGTTGAAGGATTTGGAAGTTTTTTTTGCTATTATAGTACCAGCTGAGTAAGGGACAGAATGTAATAATACAGTTGATTGGACAAATGAGGAGAATCCGAGAGATGTTAAAACCGGAGCTCCATCAGAGGAGGTGATGAAAAAGTATCACAAAGTAATTACGTTCTTGAAAGGAAAAATTCCTCCCAAAGAGACTGATTGGGTTAAGATAGAGATAACGACTCAGGAGCCGAAAGAGTCTGTACATGTGTACTATGAGAGGTTGTTACAAGTGTTTAAGCAGTATAGTGGATTTAAGAACATTGAAGATAAGGATATGGGACATTTTGTTTATCGGTTTGTGTATGGTCTGAAACCAGAGATTAGTCAGATGATTCAGCAGCACCTGATGTGCTGGCAGAGCAAGTTGATAGATGAAATATTGAAATATGCAAAGTACTGTGACAACAACATTGAGGCAAAGCATAGAAAGCTAAAACACAAAATGATGTGGGCACAAGTGAAATTGGCAGTGCAGCAAGAAGCAAAATGAATTTCCCAGACTGATAATGGGATAAAAGACCAGAGTCAGAGTGAACAAGACTCGAGTCGTGGTAAAGGATGTGGACAAATGAATAGAGAGGAAGCAAGGAAGAAATTTCCTTGTCAGGTTTGTGAAAAGCTTGGACATTGGAAGAACGAGGGTAAAAATGTCAAGAATAATAATAATTGGCCAAATCTAAATTTAAATCTGCAGATGCAGAATGAAGTGGTTCTAAAACAGCAATAGCAGCAGCAGGTAGTTACTCCACAATATCTGGTGCCACAACCTCCTATGCCAAGCCATGTGAACATTCAAAAATACAGTGCAAACACCATATTTCATGGAGAGATTGGTAAGAATAGCCCTGTGGTTTCACAGTTTTTTAAAAAAACATGAAGACGAATCAGACTATGTGCAATGACGGTGCCTGAGGGGGAGGAAGAGGAGTGCGTGCTTGCCGGTATATCAGACAGGTCCATTTATTGATTGGAAAGTTGAAGGTAGTGATATCACTTTTCTATTGGTCACTGGTGCTACCCTGTCTACTGTGAGAACAGCAGACATCCCAAACCTACTCCTCTCGGGAGAAACTATCCAAGTTTTAGGAGTGTCAAATAAACAGATTTGAACCCCAGTTACAAACCAATGGAAGTACATCTTGGAAATTTTAAAGACATGCATCGGATTGTAGTTTGTGACTCAAGCCCAGTAAATCTATTAGGAAGGGACTTATTGTCCAAAATGGACTGCACAATCTACTGTTCACCTGATGGTGTTGTTTTTCAAACACCTGATGAGGACATTGTCTACAAGATGATGTTAGCTAAGCAAGGTACGGAAGTGGATGAAATGTTTTCATTAGTAACGGAAAGTGAATTACCAGAAGAATTGAGAGACACCGTAAATCCAGGGGTGTGGGATTTTACAGGAAAGGATGTAGGGATAATGGTGAATGTAGACACCGTGAAAGTAGTGGTAAGAGAGGGTGCTGCCTATCCAAACACAGGACAATACAAAATGAGTCCAGAAGAAAATATTTTGCACTTTAAGCCATATATGCTGCTTAACCTAATTGGACTGTTTGTTTTTAACTTTTTAAAATGCGTGTTTTTAAAATGTTTTTAAACGTATTTTCACTCTGTATGTACTTTTATGGATGTATTAAATCCGAATAAAGATCATTTGAATTGAATTGAGTCCAGAAGTAAATGCAGGAGTTGCTCAAGTAATTGACCAGATGATTAAACAAAGAATTCTGAAAGAGATAGTGAGTAGTCATTCATGGGACTCAAAAAACCAAGTGGTACGTACAGGATAGTGCAGGATTAGCGGAAAATAAACAAAATAGTAGTGCCTTGTTGCCCAGTGGTGCCAAATCCAGCAGTGATTCTTTATCAAATACCCTGGAATGCAGATTGGTTTACAGTGATTGATTTGTGTCAGCCATTCTTTTCCATGCTTTGCACCCAGACAGCTAGTATTTCTTCGCCTTTCTGTTTAAAAATTGTATTTTGGCATGGTGCAGAGTCTCTCAATTTTCAATCAAATCTTGAAAATGTCTAGAGTCATTAGTTATGCTCAGGAACTTAGTTCTGGTACAGTACATTGATGACCTATTGGTGGCATCAAAGACATGAGAAGCTTGTGTCACTAACACAATTGCATTACTGAACCATTTGGCCGAAGGAGGACACAAAGTGTCCCCAGAAAAATTGCAGTTTTGTCAACAACAAGTTAGATATTTAGGGCATAAAATAGAAAGAGGAGTTAGAAAAGTGACATCGGAAAGAATAAAAATAATCAAGCAGATGCAACTACCTCAGACCCAGAAGGAGATGAGAATGTTTCTGGCAGTGGTTGGGTATTGTAGGCAGTGGATAAATAGCTTCTCCCTGCTAGTGAAACCATTGATACAGCTATCTTGGAAAAGAGCGAAAGATCAAATTGATTTGAATGACGAATGTCTGGAAGCATTTGTGAAATAGTGAAATTGTCTGTGTGATGCCCCTGCCCTAGGCATGCCTGATTATTCAAAAGAGCTTGCGTTGTTTTGTTGTGAGAGAGAAAATTGTGCACTTTCAGTTTTAACACAGAGACATGGATTGAGCCGACTTCAAGTGGAATATTTCTCTGCCACTTTGGATCCAGTGGCTTCAGCCTTACCTGGCTGCTTAAAAGCAGTAGCTGCTACTTGTATGAGTCTGGAGCAAAAGTGAGTCAATAGTGATGGGACATCCCATAAAGGTGTACATTCCACACTCAGTTGAGATTCTTTTGACAAGAACGCAAACACAGCACCTCACTCCTAGTCGGTTGACTAAGTATGAAGAGTGGTTTTGCGAGTGTAGAATGTGACAGTGATAAGATGTACAATATTTAATCCTGCCATATTATTGCCAGTTCCATGTTGTGAGGAAGTGAAAGATGAGATTGATCATGATTGTTTTATGAAGAGTGGTTTTGGGAGTGTAGAATATGACAGTGATAAGATGTACAATAATTAATCCTGCCACATTATTGCCAGTTCCATGTTGTGAGGAAGTGAAAGATGAGATTGATCATGATTGTTTGGATGTGACTGAATTATGTACTAAGCCCTGCCCCGACATAAAAGGAATACCCTTGAAAGAATCTGATCATGAATTATTTGTGGATGGGTCATGTTTGAGAACGGAAGAAGAAGGGCTAAGCTCTGCATATGCTGTATGCAAACTTTCAGGAGTCATTGAATCATCCTGTTTACCTGGAGTCAAGTTTGCACAAATAGCTGAGTCGGCGACCTTACCAAAGGCATGCAAAATTGGGGAAAATTGGAGAACAACCATATTTACAGATAGTCAATATGGTTTCAGGGTTGTGATCGACTTTGGCCTGCTCTGGATGCAGAGGGATTTTCTGACTTCTTCAGGATCTCCTATGAGAAATAGTAAACATTTAAAAGATTTGTTGGAAGCATTACAATTGCCAAAAGAAATAGCGGTTGTAAAATGTGCTGCACATCAGTCAGCAAATGACTATGTGACGGCAGGTAATAGGTATGCAGAACAAATTGCTCAGTACTGTGCGAAAAATAAAATAGCAATTAACAGAAAGGTTGAAACAGGTTAATCCAGCTGCCAACTTATGTATTTCTCAGTTAAAGAAACATGGGACGAGGTCATTCAGTTACTGGAAGAAGTTGAGGAAAAGGAAAAGAAAATCTGTATAAAGTCAGGTTTTACAAAAAGGACAGAAGCTGAAGTGTGGTGTACTGAGATGGCAGACCAGTCATGCCAGAATGCTTACTCTGTCATATAGCAAGACTATACCAGGGGGCAACACATATTGGCAGGGACTCAATGAGTAGATTATTCAGACAAAGTTGTTACAATCCAAAGTTTAGGGTGGTTGCAGAGAGCCTTTGCCAAGAGTCTTGATCTGTCAGCAGCAAAACCCAGTTGAAAGACAGTGGTTAGATGGGGAAAGATTGGAAAGGCAGAAGGACCATTCACTAGGCTGCAATTAGACTTCATTGAGTTGCCTCCGTGCAATGGATTGAAGTATGTACTTGTCATAGTGTGTCTGTTCTCGAGATGGGTAGAGGCATACCCCACAAGAAGAAACAACAGTGTAACAGTGGCTAACTTACAGTTGAGGGATTTGATACCTCATTTCGGTTTTCCAGTCACATTGGAATCTGATGGACGACCTGATTCTAATAATGAGATAATTTGATTAATCTGTGCTGCATTTAACAGTGAATAAAAAATGCACTGTGCTTATCGTCCAGAGGCTTCTGGAATAGTTGAGCAGCTTAACAGTACAATCAAGTCAAGGTTAGGGAATGTGTTGCATCCACAATGCTGAAATGGCCAGATGCGTTGCCTTTTGTATTGATGGGTCTCAGAAGCATTCCTGACAGGAAAACAGGTTTGAGCCCTCATGAAGTGCTCATGGGAAGGGCAATGAGACAAACATTTATTCCTGGGAATAAATTGATGAATATAACTGATGATCTGGTATTAGACTATTGCAAGGGATTGGCTGAAATGGTGCATTCTGTCTCTCACCAGGTTGTAGAAGATGCAGTTGCAAGGTAGCCAGAGCGGGCGCATGATTTGAATCCTGGAGATTGGGTGTTAGTGAAGAAACACGCAAGAAAATCATGTCTAGCACCCAGGTGGGATAAACCACGTCAAGTCATACTTGTCACTACTATTGCAGTGAAGTGTGCAGGTTTACCCAATTGGATTCATGCTAGCCATACCAGAAGAATTCCGGGCCCATCTGAAGAACAGGAGCAGCAACTGAACAAATCAGTTGAGACACCAGAAGCTGATGGTTGTGAAGTTGAAGAATCTAGCGTGGCAGATTCTGAAAGACAAATAGATGATTAACAACCAAGTACAAGTCACGAATGGTGGATCCCAGTGATTGACATACCTGAAGCTGTTATTGAAACAAGAAGAACAAACAAATTAGAGAGACAGGAAGGTAGAGAGGAAAAGATAGGGAAAGAAGAACACACTCAGGCAAAGAAAACAAAGCTATTCAGCAACCTGAAAAGGGTGAGATAGAAGAAGAACAACATGTTCAGGTAGAATAAGAATAAATTGAAATAAGACCTGAACAGGACCAGATAAAACTAGAAGAGCGGGTTCAAGCAGAAGAAGAACAAACTACAATAAGACCTGAACAGGTGCAGGTAGAAGAAGATTCAAATTCAGAAAATACAGAACAAAGACAATAAGAAAGAGAAAAAGAACAAGAACAAGAACAGATTGTGCCCAGACTAAGTGAAAATAAAAGAACTTTAATAAACGACAAAGAAGGTGAAAGTGTAGTTCTGGTCAAAAGAGTTAGAAAATGTGATAATTGGCCAGGTGGAGTGAAAAGATTAAGATACTACCTTAGAAAGTCAGAGAAGCCACCAGAACAAGTAAATAGAGTTTCAAGTCAAACTAGATCCAAAGAACCAATAGTAAAACTCACAGGAAGAAGTCCAAGATTGAGGATTCTGAACAGAAAATACATGGCCCCTGAGTGGACCTATGTGATTCTAGAAGAATTTGAGAATTTAGATTTACGCGAAGAAGCTGAGCAAGTACATGTTGCACAGATGGATGACAACAGATTAAGACCACTTTAGAAATGAAAGAGACTGAGTTGTGAATAAAGAAAGAAAAGAGAAAAGACATTTTCTCAAAATAAAATGGCAGAAGTTGAAGTCACTGAACAATCGAAACAGTAGGGCTAGGTTTCTTGCTACATTCAACAGTACAGTTTGTATGCTCTTAAAGGCATGTGGAAAATGAAACTAGGGCGTCAAATTTGGGACTCAGTGATGACTAAGCATGGGCGGAAAATCCGTTCCGCTCGCGGATTTTGCGGATTTTCGGTAAATTCGCAATCCGCGAACGCTCGCGAATTTACCGAAAATCCGCAAATTCGCACACAGCGGATTTTTTTTTCTTGGTGATACAATTTTGCGGCGTTCACTTACAGTCATTCAGCGTTTGCCGAGTTGTTTTTCTCGATATTTTGCGAGTGCTGCACCATTTTGGATCTTGCTGCGGGATCCCGCGGGAGTTTGGCGACGCATCGCGAGAGTTCGAAATTGCGAACTTGTAGGTGCGGCGGGCAGCAGCAATCTCGCACTCGCGAAATTACAAAATTTGCAATTCTGCACAAGAAATCCACTAGCAAGCAGCATAGATCTTCTGAAAATGATGATTTTTATCAGAATAACTCCTCAGGTTGACATTTGCCTGCACTTTTTTGGATTTGAGGCCTTTTGACTTTCTTTGGATCACTTTTGGATTAGAAATCAACTTTCACAAGTAAGTTTGTTTGGGGCATTACAGTAACTGTTCTGCAGAAAAACGAGTTTTGCAAAACTGAAAGCACTCAGCAGGTGCAAAAGTTCACTCATCATTAGTAACCTTTCCCTGTAGTACTTCCTGAGGGGCCCCTCCAGAGTTCAGTTGCTTATGTTTGTTTGGGGCATTACAGTTGCTGTTCTGCAGAAAAACGAGTTTTGCAAAACTGAAAGCACTCAGCAGGTGCAAAAGTTCAAACTCATCATTAGTAATAGTAACCATTCCCTGTAGTGCTTCCTGACTGGGGCCCCTCCAGAGTTCAGTTGCTAGTTGCAACAATTCTATGACCCTGCTCTGACCCTCACAGCAGGCTCATAGAATAGCTACAAGTAGGCCACAAAGGTCCTGGAAAAAAACATTGCACTGCAACAGAAAGCAAATTACAGATAAGGAAGCAGGTGCCAGACTGGAATTTTAAAACAGTGACACATTAATAAATCAACCCCAAATGAATTCATGTCAGTTGAAGCAGGGCAGGTGTGCTTGCTTTTCCCCCCCATAATCTACAGTGATGATGAACCAGAGGGTGGCATTGATGTACCAGAGGGTGGCATGGGTGAAACAGAGGGTGGCAGTGGTGAAACAGAAGGTGCTGGGAACCTGTGATGATGAACCAGACATAGAAACAACATAGTCGCGACCGTTGCGAGGCGAACTGGTACAAAACCCTCGCGAACTGGCAGAAATCCTTGCGGAAAAAAAAACGCAAATTCGTGAGAATTCGCGGATTTTGCGGATTGCGAGTTCGCAAATACGCAAATTCACGAACGCCAGATTTGCAAAATTCGCCCATGCTTAGTGATGACCTATATAGATATATAAACCTTGGGGTTTTGTATGGTCCTCCTTACTGTGATGTTTATAATGGTTCATTTTTTGCTGATATATATGATGGCTGCTGCTATATGTTGATTTGTGAATTCATTATTTATTTTGTATGCGCCATATCTCTTTCCTTTTTGTTCCTATCTCGGTTGCTGCTCTGTACTCATGTATTGTCAATAAAAAACTAAAATTAAAAACAAAGAACAACCAAAACAGAGTATAAAACGAAAATGTCTTATGTTTTGAATATGTAGTATTTTATTAGTAGTATTAGTGTGGTTATTTCTAACAGTAGGAATACCATTGTTAATGGAAACAAATAATAAGGAAACTTCCGAGGGTATTATCAGACCACAGCCCATTAGAACTAAATATAGCTTGTAGTAGTGGCATCCCCTCCTTAAGGACTTGGACATTTGAAAGAGCTTTTTTTTTTTTAAAATGACGAGTACTGCCGGCATATGAGAGAGTCGTTACCATCTTTTTTAGCAATAAATGTGGGTAGCGCACCCATTGAGGTAGTCTGGGATGCGCTGAAGGCCGGCATTAGAGGAGAGACACTTCAGTTCTCAGTCAGGACTATTAGAAAAGGCAAACAACAGTTAGCCATGTTAAATCAGAACCTGAATAGAGCGGAGGCAGATCTGATCATAGCCGTACAAACAGGACAGGTTGCGGATGAATTAGCGTGAGTTGCCATCGCCAGAAACCGGATCTCAGATCTTTACGGAGAAAGCCATTACCAAAGCTACTATTTACAAAGAAAAATCGTATGAGCTCAGCGAACAAGTGGGGCACCAGCTAGCAGTGCGTACAAGGGAGGAGATGACATCTAATATGATTAAGTCTATTAAAGATATAGATGGTGGGCTGAGAACAGAGGCATCAGAAATCAGGGCGGCTTTTCAAAAGTACTACCAAGAACTGTACAAAGAGCAAGAGAGGGAGCAAGATTACCCCGAGGAATATTTGGTTCAAGGGATAGGCGCTTGCTTCGAGCAAGAGGATCAAGACAGCTTGGACTCCCCCCTTAGCTGGAACGAAATACTGCTTACCCTGAATTCATTGGCAGCTGGCAAAGCAGCAGGGGTGGATGGGATTCCAACAGAATTTTTTGTAAAATTCTCAGACCAACTTAAATCACCCATGATGGAGTTATTTAAATCTATACTCCAGGGCGGGAATCCACCCCCATCTTGGTCTATTGCTAAGATTATGGTTTTCTTGAAAAAAAATAAGGACCCCCTGGAAATGAGCTCCTACGCTCCCATAACTTTGATTAACGGGGACTCAAAGATCTATTCTAAACTCCTGGCTGGGCGACTAGCGCCGATTATCCATAAGATCGTCTTAATCCATTAACACGAGTTTATCCCTGGTAGATCGACTACCGATCATGTACAGAGAGTGATTTCTCTATTCGACCATGCTGAGACAACAGTCTGGAACAATATCCGCAAATTGCTAGGGCTGGGGCGATATACTTGCTATACCCCCGTTAGTTGTAATACCGATCTCCCAGAGATCTTCCAGGATGGGTGCATGACCAGGTTGATTGGGATAGGAATTAGTCAGCTGGGCTGTTTCTATACATCAAATTGGTTGAAAAGTTTTTCAGAGCGTTGCACCGACTATGATATCAGCCATAGGGATTTTTTATAATATCTACAGATCAGGGATTTTCTGTTAAGGAAAATGGGGGGGGCGAGAAAAATTTCAAATTAACTCAGCAATAGAAAACTTATGCAGGTAAACCACTCCTGGAATTGGTGACATTTATAAGAATTTTAATAGTGTATTCTCAGACAATCTGGATAAACAGTATGCTAGGTGGCAGGCGAATTTGTCAGTGCAGCAAGCAACCGCCGTACGTGCACTGGAGCTTTCACAAACATGTTTGATGTCTATTAAACTGCAAGCTCAATTTTACAAAACATTCTTCCCCCTATACTACACTCCGTATAAAATTGCTAAATGGGCAACCGGACAGGGAACTACATGCCCGCACTGCTCACTATATGAAGCTGATATTATTCACATGTTCACCACCTGCTCTACATTATCTAACCTGACGCTAGATATATCCAACTTCTTATCTGGGATATTTCACCTAAATATTTCTATATCATCTGAAGAAATATTGCTAGGAGTGGCGGAAACCCAGAGGCCCACACACATGCAGGGGTTGATCTTTGTAGCTATGGCGGTTCTCAGACTTTGCATAGCCTCCTTTATGGCTGGATCCACAACCACCAGCCTTTACACAATGGAGGGCAAGATTACTCACAACTTGTAGTCTGGAAGTGGCCATTTACAAAAATAAAGGGCTAAATAAAAGAAAAAGAGGCATGCTGATATGGGGACCATTATTGCAGTGGATACAAGATCACTCCTAGGGGTAGAAACTATGTGCAGGGTTTTTTTCAGATGCTAGAGGAAGTATAAGCTCAGATATTTATGTATTCAACTGTGTTTCAAGTGCTTTTTTTCTATATGTTCTCTGTGTTTCATATTCTTGAAAATATGTATGTAATAATTTTCGGTCTAAAAATGGATCTGTATCGAGTCCTTGGTCTTTGGGGGGGGTGGGGGGAGGGGAGGGTGTATTAAAGGGTCAAAACTGTGAATAAAAACTTTTGAAATAAAAAAGGAAACAAAGGATAAAAATAATACAACTATTAATGAGAAAGTAGATAGAACAAGAGGAACTAAACTAGAAATAGGGGTAGAGGATGAGATAAACTATCATCATAATGAATCAGACACTGATTCATTGTTAAATGTGTTTACTAAATTGTTATTTCAATATGTTAACACAATGGAAATCACTGGTTGTTATATCTGTATGAAATTACGGTCATCAGTGTCAGAGGAGTGACTTATCACCAAAATGAACATACAAAGATTCCCCCGTGGTCAATTCTTACTTACTTATATCACAAAGTTCATCAAATTAATCTGCTAACCTTCTTACTGACATAGGTAAGGCAACATCAATACTTTCATTTTACATATTTTATTTATTTTCTTTTTTCATTAGTGTATCAAAAAATATATTTTTTTCTTTTTTAGATCATTTCTTGTGTATACATCAAGTTCATAAATATCAGTTGCAATTCAATTAATTTAAAAATTTAGTACAAAATACCATGATCTTTACAGTGTTACTAGGACTTCAATCATTTATATAATACAAAACAAAAGAACCCTGCTTATCACACATCAACCAACAAACACACTTACACATTCATACATCTTCACATTCATTCCAATCCCAACAAAAACTGTTTCTAAGGTTGAGGTGACACAGATATAATTTGTGTCTTTTCCACGCCAGGTCTACGCGCGTTTCGGTGGGTTAAGACCACCTTCCTCAGGACCAGATCAGAAAGAGTTTTATTCTCTCTTCCACATGTGTGTGCAGGGTACCTGAAATTACAAACAAAATGTAATGTACCTATGACTTGGCCTTTAAAAGAAGGACAGATGACTTAATCTCCTATGCTTAGTATGACAATTACATTATACATTAGCTGTGAAACACCACATTACACCAAGGATAGCTGAGTACGGGGTTGAGTGCTTTTTTTACTAAGATTTTCAGGGAAGGAAAATACATACAAGGTCTTTTGAGTAGAGTTTCAATAAGATGTAGCATTGTCGCAAGATGCTTTGTTATATCCTGACCGGGACTCTCTATTGAGCGGTACCAAACGGAAACCCACAGATAGATTAACTTGTGCCATTAACCATTCATCGTTGAATTATAAGATCAAAAACATAATCAAACAGAAATTGGAGCATTCTGGAAACAGAAGAGAGCGAGACCTTTACTTCTAAACCTTTAGTGGCCTACAGAAGAAATAAAAACTTAAAGGATCACTTAGTCCACACCAGGAACAAACAGAGGACAGGCAGTGTACAGACATCCATAACAGGACAGAATCCAGTACTGGGCAACCATAGATGCGGATCGTGCCATGCTTGTGATGCCGCAATTATAACTGACTCCATAGATTATAACAACTATAAAGTAACTTTAAGATCACTGACAAACTGCAGGAGTAGTAATGTCATCTATGCCATCCTATGCCCATGTGGCCTCGCCTACATTGGGGAGACAGGGAGGGAATTTCGCATTAGATTCAGCGAACATAAGTCAGCAGTGAGAATGAAGAAAACATCAGCTCCTCCAGTGCAACACTGCATAGACTTGAACCATAATGAAACAGAACTGCGGTGGTGTATATTAGAGAATGTACAACACAAAACAGGACAGCTCATGGAACATACTTGCAGAAAACGAGAGAGTTTCTGGATATTCCATTTTGATAGTGTACGTCGAGGGCTAAATGAAAATATAGCGTGGTTTGTCACGAAACACACGTAAAATGGTCAGCCCCAGTAACACAGTATTAGAGAGTTCGATCAACCCTGTATATACAAATCCTCAGAATCGTTTGCCTCCTTTAAACTGCCCTTTCCTAGCTTAGGAGATATATATTGCCTTATAAGAACTAAGTCTCCCCCCCCCCACCCCTGTTCTTTAGGCATAAAAATACCTCTACTACACTCAAAGATGGCGCCCACCTTTACATGAATCACAAGTATAACATCTTTGGGCCAGTAGGGTATTACTTTATCAAACTATCATAAAGTTCAAATTCAGTTAGAAGTAAGCTCATGTATTGCGATATTAGGAACCATATGTTGTTTTAAATAACCAAACCCTGTTGATAACAACATATACACCACTAAATAGCAAAACCTTGAACCTGTTCCAATATGGTGACCGCATTGCCAGACCGGGAGTGCAACGCTACTGGTGGTTAGGTTTGGATCAGATTACTTCCGGTTTACAGAACGCCGTACACGTAAATCGCGCAGTTTTGGAGTGACTATTTAGCGTGTAGGTTTCAGGAATCCTTGTCCATACATGTTGGAGCAAGGGAAATGAGGCAAGACGACCATGTGCATCGAAGGTACTAACGAAATAAGGTACGTCTGACATGTAGTTAATATCTTAGCGAGTAAGCCCCGCTTTTTAGCCATAACCGTGAGGCACCGTGTTCGGAACGAGAACTTAATAGCCAAGTTGCACCATCGCTAGGAAACAGCAGCGTGCATGATACTAATGCTGGTAATGTGATGCGTGAACTCGAGGATGTTTTCAATACGAGTGAGCACCGTTCTTTAGTCATACCCGTGTGGCACTATGTCTGAAACTCTAACTCGATAGCCAAATGGGCACAACGGTAAAAAGCAGCTGCGTGATTGACAATAATATAGGCACTACTGAGCATTAATCCGAGGTTATTTATAACATGCATTCTGAACCCTCAGTGTGCATGTTATATTAGTTCACAGATGCCGAAACACTACTAAAGAATAGTAATCTGAATGAAAACAGAGATCGGTAATTTCTTTAATGTATTAGTTTGAGAATGCTTATAACACGCATATCTTGATCATTAGCGTGTATGTTATATTGATACATACACGTCAGACAATAGGGGCATAATTGGAACTAGAGGGTATATGTGAAAGGGATGAAAATTATGGTAATAATCTGCATGGTAACCTATCTGGAGACTGGATATCAATATATAGTTCTTTTATTGTAGACTATTTCCATTAAAAAAGTGAGGAACTATAAAGGAATCAACCTGAAACACGCATTATGAATATCAATGAGGACTAAAGACCACATTGCATCGTTTAAAGTAACAGGTCAGTCAATAGACGCAAATTTGGGGTAACATAAACTTTAAATAATAGCTATGTAGGTCAATATGATACAATCTGAACCTCCTTTATTTAGGACGTTTGGTCAAGAGAGCCATACTACAAAACACCTGCCTCCTCCCCGCAAGTCAAGATAAGGAACAATCCCCGGGTGATGTACTTAAGATATAATTTGGGGTAAGAGTGCTCTTTGTATCAATATCTGAGTCAACTAGCTACACATAGTCACAAAAGAGATCCATAAGAAACTTATAGTTACCCTTTCCTTTTCAGGCTTTGTTTGCGTAGTTAATCACCACGAAGATACGCCTATACCCATACATAAACGAATCCAGATATTTCAGGTTACTACTCAATCTAAGGTGAGATTAAACTGCAAACACCCCTTGTACATAGCTCAAAATGAGAAACATGTAATATGTTCTGAAATTCCTCAGATGATCTTATTATTATGCCCCTATGGTTACTAGTGTTCCTTACAGAATATAACAAAGCATCTTGCGACAATGCTACATCTTATTGAAACTCTACTCAAAAGACCTTGTATGTTTTTTCCATCCCTGAAAATCTCAGTAAAAAAAGCACTCAACCCCGCACTCAGCTATCCTTGGTGTAATGCGGTGTTTCACAGCTAATGTATAATGTAATTGTCATACTAAGCATAGGAGATTAACAGCCTGATTCATGAAAGACCCGTTTTGCGAGTCTTTAATAGCGATTCATAAAGAATCGCAATTACAGGTTCGCAAAACGGGATTCATGTAGGAATCGCAAAAAAAAAATGCGATTCCTACATATTCCTTATTTGCGATTAGCAAATTGCTAATCCCAAATAAGGAATAACTCCCCATTCATTCCTATGGGCCAAAAGGCCCATAGGAACGAATGGGGAGTATTCCTTATTTGCGATTAGCAATTTGCTAATCGCAAATAAGATAGCGATTTAAAGGGTGCCAGGGGTGTCCAAAGGACACCCTGTAGCACCCCTTAAATGAAAATTTGAACAGGTGTTGCGCACCTAAATGTCCAAAGGACATGTGTGTGTGCAACATGCAACTTAGAAAAATGCTTTTAAAAGCATTTTTCTAAGTTTTCGCTATTTACCACGAGGTTTGACCTCGCGGTAAATAGCGGTCCGAAATTGCGAATTTGCAATTTTAAAATGAATGATGAATTGCATTTAAGGAATCTCAAATAGAGATTCCTTAAATGTAATTCCTCGCAAAATAGCTAAATCGCTATTACCGATTTTTGCATTTGGGATGATGAATCCCAAATGCAAAAATCGCACTCGCAAAGGGCCAGATTCTCAGATTCTGGCCCTTTGCGAGCGCAAATCAGCTTGATGAATCAGGCTGTAAGTCATCTGTCCTTCTTTTAAAGGCCAAGTCATAGGTACATTACATTTTGTTTGTAATTTCAGGTACCCTGCACACACATGCGGAAGAGAGAATGAAACTCTTTCTGATCTGGTCCTGAGGAAGGTGGTCTTAACCCACCGAAACGCGCGTAGACCTGGCGTGGAAAAGACACGAATTATATCTGTGTCACCTCAACCTTAGAAACTGTTTTTGTTGGGATTGGAATGAATGTGAAGATGTATGAATGTGTAAGTGTGTTTGTTGGTTGATGTGTGATAAGCAGGGTTCTTTTGTTTTGTATTATATAAATGATTGAAGTCCTAGTAACACTGTAAAGATCATGGTATTTTGTACTAAATTTTTTAATTAATTGAATTGCAACTGAAATTTATGAACTTGATGTATACACAAGAAATGATCTAAAAAAGAAAAGAATATATTTTTTGATACACTAATGAAAAAAGAAAATAAATAAAATATGTAAAATGAAAGTATCGATGTTGCCTTACCTATGTCAGTAAGAACGTTAACAGATTAATTCGATGAACTTTGTGATATAAGTAAGTAAGAATTGACCACGGGGGAATCTTTGTATGTTCATATTGATGTTTTCCTCTCTTTTCCCTGGTCATTAACTTAAATATAGAGGGGGTCCCATTATTCATGCGGTGACTTATCACCAAATATCCTTGACATATGGTATATCATGTAGCGTTCTATCAAGCTTATTTTAAAGCTTCAGAATTTTTACTCTAACTTAGAAGTAGTATTTTCATAACTACCTATTAGGAAGAATATGAATCCAGTACTTAGTAGTAAAGATGCACAGTTTATGGATGAATTTTTCTTAACAATGAGTTCAATAGAAATAGCACAGGCACACAAGGATAATCTAACATGTATATTACATGAAGAAGAAAAGGAGTTTTCTAATTTAGTAGAAGAAAGAAGACAGGATTTAACAAGGAAAGTTGCTGAACAGAAATCTCATGTACCCTCATGGGCTGAGAAAGAAGGAATGTACGCAAAGAGCTAGGCTCATGCTGCAATGTCCCTAGACTTTGTGAAAAGGGGAAAATTCTGCCTTCATAGGTTAAAGACAGATTATAATAACATTTTCATTGGTTCCAGTGAATGTGAACACACTTTTTTTTAATTTTAGATGGATGGAGACTAAAAGGGGGAACTGATCCTGAATTTCTGGGAGTTCATAATGTATGCGGGAATAATGCCTATTATAGGTTACCTGCAAGGTGGTATGGACTTTTTAGAGTTGTGACATTAGCAGGTATATGGTGCTGCTCAGATGTACGAAGTGGACATGGATTGGTCCTGGAAATGTCTGTCACAGAGTATGGGTGTACAAAGCTGGTACCACGACAGATAGCACAGCGATAGTATGAAAGTTATGTGGCTTCCATTGGACTTGTTTCTTGTGGTGTGTTGGTCCTAATGCAATATGTGTGCCATCATGAGATCCAACACAATGTTGTGTTGGGCCCAATTCATGCTAATGCTGCCTTCACATTGGCTAAATCCTCATTGTGTGTAAATTGCATGTAGCTGTTGATGTGTCTCCTCATTGTAGGCCAAAGTGCTATTGGCACATCACTGACATTTGTTTGCGACATTACAGCAAATGCACAGCAAAACTGGATGGTAATTACCTTGTGGTCAGACACTCTTGTACTGACATGTGTCTGTTTATTTGTTTATTTGTTATGCAATTCCTTTTGTGAGGTAGGCAAAATGGCTCCAGCTGATGATGTAGACCTAATTTATTGTCTACGAGCAGCCCGTCCCGACGTTTTCCGGGTAGGCTTTGCGAGGTGAAAGGTACTCACCAGCATTGCGCACCCAGGACACGGGCAGCTCCTTTGTCTCTCTTAGCGATCACCCCTTTTTGCCCACTTCCCCTCAAACTACCTGGCCCTCTGTTCTGAGAGCCTCAGCTTCACCTGTCCGGGCCATCCAATTTGCCGTCAATCTGTTTGTTTACCTGACGGCTCTCACTAGAGAGGCAGTGTCCCCCCCTCTCTCACCCCATCACACTCCCCTCTCCCATCATCTGTAGCGGGAGGCGCCCCAGGCACATACATACGTGCCATTCCTCCCACGGGGAAGTCAGGGTGGAGGGAGAGTCCTGAAAACAAATGTGGCTGGCTGCAGCTTGTTTTCATTTGAGGAAGCAGTTTACCCCCCTCCCCCCCACACCTTGACGCTCCACGGGAGAGCGAGTAGACTGGGCCACTCCCCTTCAATGCACTATAGTCGGCCGCTACGCGTAATATATATCCCAAAGTTCCCTGTGCCTCTTTCTTCCTCCCCAAGGCACATCGCAGAGCTTCAGACCATCCACACCATTTCCACAGTTTCCCCCAGCTCCACAGCCCTCAGCTTCTGCCCCGCCGCACCCCCACCCTACATGCAGCATATGTGAGCTGGGTCCAGCCGCAGGGCCTATTTGTTTGGGCTGCGAGCATGCATGCGGGTTTACAGTGAAGCTGTCAGGCGCGACTTACGTTCACCGACAGGGTATATACCCCAAAGTTCCCTGTGCCTCTTTCTTCCTCCCCAAGGCGCCATCGCAGAACTTCAGACCATCCACACAATTTCTACAGTTTCCCCCAGCTCCACAGCCCTCAGCTTCTGCCCCGCCTCCCCCCCCACCCTACATGCAGCACATGGGAGCTGGGTCCAGCCACAGGGCCTATTTGTTTGGGCTGCGAGCATGCATGCAGGTTTACAGCGAAGCTGTCAGGCGTGACTTACGTTCACCAACAGGGTTGCCGAACGGCGTGTTACTTTTCCTCCCCACGGCTCCACTGTCGCCGCTGCTCTCTGCACCATGATGATGGCGGACATTGCAGTGAACCGGGTGTTGGTCCCGCGCTCCTGTCCTGACGCTGAATGGCGCGTTTACGTAACGCCACGCCCACACTCCATTGCGCCTCTCGTAAGTGTTGTATGCGCCCATGACGCCGAATGCCGCGCTCAGATCACTGTATGCATACGCCCAAGGACTACTTTTCCCCTAATGTTCTTTCCCCCTAATGTATATGGTGTGGTGCTGTATAGCCTATGTCCATCTCCTGGACCTCCCCTTTCCAACGCTGTTTTGGGTGTTGTGATTGGTGGTGTACTTCTGGAGTTTACCCGCCTTAAATGTTCACAGTTCTCTCTTTATAATAGTAGTATAGATTGTGTAAGATATTGTCAGATGTATCCCCTCCTTCCATGTTATGAAAGTCTGCAATTGAATATGTGATCCCTGACACAGAGTCATGTCTTATTTGCTATGTTTTGGACATCATGTCAGCCTATGATTAGAACAATGGCATAAAGATGTTATCACCCCCAAATACTTGTATGTATGTTTTTTGTGGCATGGTAGTGATTCTGAGTTGAACATTGTTTACATAAAATATGCCCATGCTTACAGAAGTACTTATATTTTGACATCCCAAAGTTAACATGATAGTACATTCACATTGTAATATGTGAGAATGACATCAGGAGACATTTCTTTTTTTTATTCATCGAGTTTTGTATAGCAGGAACTTGGGCCAAAGGTATCAGAGTGCTTTACAGAGTTGGTACGGGTTACATGGGGAGTAAATAGAAATACATAGTGACAGAACAAAAAACAATAGGATAGACAGTAGAATATATAAATGATATAGCAGAAATTACATAGTTACATAAAGAGTAAAGAAAAATACATAGTAACAGTATACAAAAGAATTATACAATGGAGGAGTACCAGTAAATGTCTGTACATTTAAAATATGCTCCCATTAGAAAGTCTGTCCATTTGAATCACTGTTTAATTAAAATGCATTTTTGATGAAAATCAGTCTTCCCCGAATATTAAATATCATTTTGAGTTAGCTACAAGTAGATTTCACCAACACAAACAATATTGAGATAATATAATACATTCTACGTCAATTGTCATGAGGGCGCACACTGCAGGTGCTCAACTTTTGTGCATGTCCTGATAAAACATGAATTCTTGTTATACAACACTTTAGTCCCAAAAAGTATAAATGTCGCACTGGCCTTCCAAAATATAGTTATTGTACACAGTATAGAGTCAAACACCGAATATTGAGCATTATACACATCACTCCCACGTCACTAATCGTACACTACACCCATATTAAAACACGAGCAGAAGTTAATGAATAATTATCTATCTGCCTGCAAACATTTAGACTTAGATTTGCAAGTCCTATAGAAATTCACCTAAGCACACTTTATTAAGAATCCCACATTCCATGTGGAATCCATCTTTTCATCAGTGTGAGTAAAAGGTAAAAGTCCCTCAGCAAGGGTCCCACAAGTTAGTTACTAACTATCCCAAACTGCATTTTTATACAACAGAACATAAAACACAGAGAAGATTCTCAACTAAACAACTGTTAAATAAAGATTTGGTGATTAGTGTTTGCAATGAAGAGAACAAGGCTAGGATCAAGGAATTTACAAAAAATTGCATAAAAACCAAAAGTGAAATCTCTAGTCATGAAACCATCGTTGTGGACTCCAAATTGTCTGGAGCCCAACATTAGGGTGACCAACTGGCATAGGTGCAAATTCAGGACGGTGAGTGTAAAAATTCAGGACAAAGGGATAAAATTCAGGACAAAAATTCAGGACAAAAGGTCAAAATTCAGGACAAAACTTTGGGACAAAAGGTAAGTTTTACAGACACGTCAAAGGTGGTCACGCAATATTATATAAGTAAGTAAATAGACAACTACCTAAGTACAAGTCAAAATAAGCTTATATTAGCTTGAGACAATCATGCACGTCACAGTTTTTCAGTATAGCCACAGCTTGCTACCTTAGACGATTCAAAATTTGCATCTCGCTCCAGCAGGTACATTAGTCACCAGACAATGGTGAACCACATCTGAATATAGGTGAGGCTGCTTTTATTGTTGATTGCAAACTACTGCATATACAAGGAGTTTTGCAGTGCCAGCCCCCAGTAACAAAACTGCTCCCCCTCCTTTCCAGCCTCCGAGTGAAATGCCCGGTCCGGCCAGTCCGGCCTTGCTGCCACCCTCCATTGGTGCCCCTCATCTTCACTTAGACCGTCTCTCATGTGTATTTAATTTCTTTTATAGTGTTACTCATACCAAGTATATAGGGCAGGGTGTTGGAGTACGTTACATCACACACATATTATATAGAGACAATGACTCATATTAACGTGAAAGTCAATGTATAGAAAATGTTACTTAAGATAATGGGTGCTAGTGATGGAACCACTCTGTCACGAGCCACAGGCGTGCTGTGCTCATGACGGAGTGGTTCCATCACGCCGCGGCCGGCCCGCCTACGCAGCATCAATTCCGCACCTGCGTGGGTCAATTGATAAGCGGGCGGGGCCGTGACGGAACCACTCCATCATGCGCACGCCGCCCCCGTGGCTCGTGACGGAATGGTTCCGTCAGAAGCATCGCGGCGCCGTTCGACCCCTCCCACCCCCCCGCCCCCCAGCGCCACGGCGGAATTACCGCCGTGGCCAAGGGGTTAAGTGGTGTAAAAAAAAGTGGGTGTCTCTTCAAAGTGTGTGTTCGATGTAATTAAGGGCGTGGTTTAAAACACCTAGGCAAAAAATCTGCACTTAGCATAGTGTCCGCCCGACTGGTATTATGTTGTTTCTGTCATTGCATCCAGATGTATAACACAGCAAGTATCATTACACCAACAAGAAGCCAGGACTATTGGCGTTGTCAATGGGTGTTAGTTGCTTAAAATAAAAAAAGCAGAAACCATAGCTTTGTTGAATATATTTTTTAAAATACTTCAGTTCTAGAATGATGGGACAGAAAAGAACGATAACCCGTGCTTTTCATAACTTGTTTTCCAGGCTTCTTTAAATAAACTTTTTTCACGTTGCAGCATGGGCGTTTTACCTTTTTTTTCTAACAGAATGCCCTGCTGTACACGGAGGTAGGAGGAGGCCTCCACGTGGTTTAACACCCCCAGGCTGCCCCATTGACATTCTGTATGTGGCAATTACCTAGCATATAGAATGACAATGGGCGGGTGGGGCAGCTCTTGTGCGCCAGGAGGAGCGCGAGGCGCCCCCATCAAAGATGGACAGGGGGGTGAGGCCTCTCACAGGGGAGCAGTGCTGCTCCCTGTGATGGCCATAATTACGGACAAAAGGCGTCCGTAAAAGGGATCCTCACGGACAACGGACGTGAGGTCCAAATTACGGACGGTCCGTGAAATTTACGGACGGTTGGTCACCCTACCCAACATACTACTCCCATCAGATATGGAAGAGTGGGCAGGAATAGTCAACAAATTGAATATGTAGCACACACACAAGAAAAATTAGGGGCAAGCTGTCTTACTGGCGGTGGTGGGTGTCCTGCCATCCCCACCACCTGGATTTTTGCATGCAGTCCCCATCTTTTTTACAGACACAGTTGCTGAACCTGGGGTGTCTGCAAGGCCTGTCCTCCTCTAACAGGGCTAACTCTGTGTGGCTGCCTTAGATGCTGTTGGCCTGGGTGTAGTTTGACCACAGGAAGGGGTCGATTCAGACGACATTCGAACTCTACTGGACAATGGAGACACAGTCGCCCTCATCCTCCTCGACCTCTCCGCAGCCTTCTACACGGTCTGTCATAGCACCCTTTTACAACGCCTCAGAAACGTCGGAATCCAAGGAAAAGCACTGGAATGGATCACCTCGTTCCTCACTGGAAGAACCCAGAGAGTCCGCCTTCCACCATTCAAGTCAGAGGCCACTGAAGTCATCTGCGGCGTACCACAAGGATCTTCACTCAGCCCCACCCTCTTCAACGTATACATGAGCCCCCTCGCGGTTATCGCACGCCAACACAACCTCAACATCATCTCCTACGCCGACGACACTCAACTGATCCTCTCACTCACCAAAGACCCAAACACTGCCAAAACCAACCTGCATGAAGGAATGAAAGAAGTAGCCGAATGGATGAAGCACAGCCGTCTGAAACTGAACTCAGACAAAACAGAAGTCCTCATCCTAGGCACCTCCCCCTCCGCCTGGGATGACTCTTGGTGGCCTGAGGCCCTCGGAAAAGCACCCATCCCGACGGACCACGCACGGAACCTGGGCGTCATCCTGGATTCCTCACTCTCGATGAACAGGCAAGTCAACGCAGTTTCTTCATCTTGCTTCAACATTCTTCGCATGCTCAAAAAAACATTTCGCTGGATCCCCACCGAAACTAGAAAAACGGTCACCCACGCTCTGGTCACTAGCCGACTGGACTACGGAAACACCCTTTACGCCGGGACCACCGCAAAACTCCAGAAAAAACTCCAACGCATCCAGAACGCTTCAGCCAGGCTCGTATTAGACATCCCGCGTAAAGAACACATCTCTGGTCACCTGAAAAACCTCCACTGGCTCCCCGTCAATAAGAGGATTACCTTCCGGCTCCTAACCCACGCACACAAAGCACTCTACGAAATCGGACCCGAATGCCTCAACACACGACTGTCCTTCTACACCCCCTCCCGCCAGCTACGATCCTCCAACCAAGCCCTTGCCACTGTACCTCGCATCAACAAAACCACCATGGGAGGTAGATCCTTCTCCTACCTGGCAGCTAAAACCTGGAACTCACTTCCCCCTCACCTTCGCCTTACTCAGAACCACCTAGCATTCAGAAAGCAACTTAAAACGTGGATATTTGACAAGTAATTCCCCACCCTTCTGCAAGCGCCTTGAGACCCTCTGGGTATGTAGCGCGCTATATAAATTTATTGACTTGACTTGACTTGATTCAAGTGGAAAAGCCCTGCAGAGGGTGGTGTTGATGTCCCACAGTATCCCAAACAGGGAGGCCATGTTGCTGTTGATGTCGGCCACCTCAGCATGCATGCCAGCAACTTTCTGGTATGTGTCCCTCTGCAGCTGCCTAAATTCCAAGCTTTTGGTCAGTACCTGGCCCATCACACCTTGGGAATCATTATAGACTTTCAGGACTTGGATAATGGCAGTCTGGGAGTCCTTGATCCCAGTGGGCTCACTCTGCGGTCCCAAAGTTACCCTCCCACTATGCCTACCTCCACAGGCCTGTGCCCATGGTACAGACTGCACCCTCCCCCTGGGTCCTGGTTCCTCAGTGACTGGGGTGGTGATAGCCGCCTCAGAATCCAGGACTGGGTGGCACGTGATGATACTGACTGCACCAGGTACACAGGTTGGGGATGCATTGGTTGACTGTGTTGTGCAGCTGTGGTGGGACGTATTATGGGCACAGTGAGCCCCACTGTTGCTATCTGCCCATTCTGATCAGATGGGCCAGAACTGTCATTCACATCTCCAGGAGCGTTATCAGCACTGAGGACTTCAACCTTGGGTGAAGCGGAACTAAGTTGGGTGTACAACCTCTGTGCATGTACTGTGGCCGATCGACCTGTTGAGAAATAGAAAACATTGTTATTGGTAAAAGTGAGGTATCTTCATCCATGTAGTTTGTCTCAAAGTAGATAGGGAATGCATGAAAAAGAGATTAGTATTGTTATCTATTTACATGAGTTGAAGTTGATTATTAGACATCTGAAGACATTCAATACATGTAGTAGATTTCATCAGCTCATTAGATGTATAGATATGTGGCATTTTGGCTTTAGGGTTAGACATGACAGCTCCAAAACATTTCAATCAACACAGTGTAATTGTAAGATGTGCATTTATCCATTCCAAAGCCTACAGCTTGGTTGTATATTTGGCATTGTTCACCATATGAGGAGTGCAAAGTCAAGGGGTCACCTGTCACTGCTAATCAGCTAAGTTTCCTTCATGGCTGTTTGGGGTACACAGTTGTTAGGATGTCACTCATGCCATCAATAGTTTCAGTTGATGGGACCAGGACACCTTCAAGCAAAGTATTGAGGCATATATATGAGTACAACTTTGTCTGTACACTGCAGAGTCAATGATGTGTGAACATCAATTGTGACCCAAAAGATAAGTTAGAAGGGACAAAAGGAGTCTAGCATTTTGGTTAGAGTTCCAGTAGAAGGGCCTCATGGTAGTTGTAGTCACTTCTATCTCAACTTACCAACACCTGACAAACGGTAACCTGCACGATGAGTGAACATCAGTAGTGACATGGCAGACAAGTGAGAAGGGGCAAAAGGAGTCTACCAGCCTGGTTAGAGTTCCAATCACAGGGCCTCATGGCAGTAGTGGTAGCTTTTCTATCTCAGCTTACCAAAACTTGACAAATGGGAAACTACATGAACAATGAACATCAGTTGTGACATGGAAGACAAGTGAGCAGGGGCAAAAGGAGTCTGGTATCTGGGCTAGAGTTCCAGTCACAGGGCCTCATGGCATTTGTAGTCACTTCTATCTCAACTTACCAACACATGACAAAGGGGTAGTGTACCATACCTGTTTGCAACATGCTTTTGGGATGGACAATTCATTTACCTATTCACACATATCAAGGGTCCTGGAATCATATTTTTATGGTAATCGACTTACAGACACCATTCTCACATGTGGCATGCCAAGGAGTTGGATACAAGTCCTATCATATGCAACAAAACACATTTACACAGACAAACCAACATCTCTGATACTTGGAGTACTGCATGTTAGGAAAGTAGATAGACAGCACAAGAGCAAAAAGAGAGTTGAGAGCAAACAGGACATTGAGATACTGTGACAGTTATTGAAGTGTAACTAACCAGAGTTCACCTCATCAGCTATTCCTGTCAAGCCCTCAGAATGCAGGATGGTGAAGACCATCATCTCCCAGGGAGATAAGTAATATGTGGCGCTGGGAGGGCCACCGCCAATCCTCTGGGCCTCCAGGTGGTGGTTGTTGTACCAGGTATGTACCCTCAACTTGAGGTCGGTCTACCTCCTACTAATGTTGTTCTGTGTGCACAGGGTGGTACCAACAGCATTCACTCTGTTAACTATCCTGTCACACATTTCTGTTTTCCTACTCAGTGGAATATGCTGGAGTGGGGAACCAAAAAGTTGGGGCTCTACTCTAATGATTTCATCCACCATGACTGTCAACTCAGACTCAGTGAACTGTGTTTTTTTTTGTCCATGCATGATAAAAAAAGAAAATGTGAGTTACTTAAGGATAGGAAAACCAAACACTGGTAAAAACGTGCAAAACAAAAATTACAGGTGGTGGAGAGATCTAAATGGGAAGATGAAAAAAGGAGTGCATTAGCTCAAAAGGCACAAAACAGTGGTGCCTGTCTTGTGGGCTGCCGTTGAGATGCAAAGGATCCTGGTCAGGGATGGGGTGTATTTTATAGTGCAATTTGCAGGCATGTCCATTTAGCAAAAGCGCATTTGCTGTGTTGTTTTTAAATCTATCCCATGGCCGCTGTTGTGGTGCTTTTTTGTGCACATACCATGGCAGTCTACCACCTTTGGGTAACTGCCACTGGGAGACCCCCGCTACAACTGTGTAGTCGTAATAGGCTCAGCAGGTATGCCATGGCCCTGACGATGTCGGAGAATGCAATGCCAAAATTGCAGACCACCACGGTCCCCACGGGTAGAGCACCATCCCCACAGTCCGCTTTTCCAGACAGCACAACTCTTACTATGGCAGGCTCTAGACCGCCGGCGCTGCGGTGTCCTGAACGCCAAACTCGTAATCAGGGCCTAAGTGCCCCACACTTTGGTCTAATTGCAGGTTCCATGCCCCTCCTCTCATAATTTTTTACTTTTATTACTTGTATTTTGCACCTTTGTTCCACCCACCTAAACAAATATCAATGTGGCATCTCCATCCTTTTTGTATGCCTCCAGATTATTTACTACTTTTCTGAATAAATTAGTAGTGATGGTGTAGACATTTAGATTTAATCCCAGTTATATTGATCTGCACAGATGTCAAGTTTTTTTTTCTTTTCTTTGCCTATATAAAAACACAGTGAATAATTGTTTAAACATTTATACAATAATGCCTAAAATAAATCACAGGGCATTGTTACTATATTCTGTTCTTACTAAGGATTTGTGTGAAAAACAAGGTTGCCTAGCCTTTGCATAGCAGCAAACTCCTTCTACAGGCCACAATCTATTGAAGAGAAATATCACAGTTGTCACATACTCATTAATATCAAGGACTGTGGATAAATCTCAAAAGCTCACATGGAAGTGATGTCACTATTCAAGGATGAACATAATGCACCTAGAAATATATTTCCCTGCTATCAATAAAGGAAAATAATTGTATGTATTGTATTGTTCATTCTACTAGCAGTTACCTAGAAACCAATAGAATATTGTACAGGATAAGATAATAATTCTTGAATCTTTACATGGGAAGAGCTGGGCAAGTAATAGATAGGAGGATGTTTTCCCAAATAAGGGTCTTAGGCCTTGAAGAGATGCATCCCTATCACTCCCTAACAGAGTACTCATTGAAAAATCTTTTCTTAACCGTAGGAGCACAGATGCCAGGCTCATATAAAGTGGTAAGGAGTTACATATTCCAGGAACTGGTTTGGTGCCTGATGTGCAAGGGAACAATTGCAAACAAGTCACTGTTTTTTTCCACAAAGCTTCCTAGCTTCTTAATGTGCGATACAGGGGGCATTTTGTGACATAATTGCAAATGTGTGTGAGGGACAGCAGATTTCCATTTGTGCTTTGCCATTCCCTGCATGTCAAACTTTTGTTGGGAGCCACCTGGCCCCCTAAGGTGATTGGGACTGTTTTAAAAAATAAAAGTCGCCCTGCAGGGAATTACATTGTAGAAGCATGCAGTGGTCCTCCGGGTCAAAGTATTCTCCCTCCGAGGCCACCTGAAGCCATTCATAAGATGGTAAATGCCCCACGGGGACAAGTTCCATGTTATGAATAAGTTTCCACAGTATGTCAGGTGGTATTTACAAGAGATCTCTTGTATAATACGTGACAACTGATTTGTAGCAGGCGGGATCGCAGGAGAGTATAGGAGCTGCCCACCCATCATTTAGGTCAGTCTCTTCCAGGCCAAGCTAGTTGTGGACAATGTTTGTATGTCCCACCCATCCTGCGACAGTCCCATCGGTAGCAACACTGTCAGAGGAGAAGTTCGAGTGGCAAATCTATCTCAGCACTATCATATGGTATTTGTGCATCTGCAATATACCAATGCCTGGCATATCTCTACTGTGCCACTCAATAGTATAGGTGAAGATGGGGGACGCTGATTCCCCTACGTTCATTCGGGAGTATTAATGTGTTCCTTCCAATCCGGGGTTGATAACCTCCCCAGATGAGACGTGTCAATAGACCATCAAGTGTTGTGAAAAAAGTCATTAGTCAATTTGATGGGAATATTATGAAAAAGGTTTAAGAATTGGGGCAATACTACCATTTTAATTATAGCTATACGGCCCACAATCAAGAGAGGGAGGCAGATTCATCGCTCCACCCGAGTGTTAGTATAAACATGATGCTTTCGTATTGTTTTCGCGTAAGTTAGTATTCGCAGTGCCATTTTGTGTACCGGTGCCATTTTGTATCATGAATTTTTGTATCATGAATGAAACTAATTCTCCACCATTTCTGAGTAATGGCCTTCTCTAGGTTATGTTTCTCCGGAGCTGAGTTTTGCCACACTAATGAATACCCTGCTCTTTTCAGCGCATACCTTTCCGTTAGATGTAAGCCCTCTCCCACTTGTCTAGTGGCGGGCATAGACAGGAATGACCTTGGCAGACAGATAAAACGTGTGTGCCCGGCTTCAGCACTGAAACTTACTCCTTTGTAATTTACAGTCCAGCTGCATCTCTCTGGAAAATTCAATGGTGGGCGTATTTTCATTGATTCTGAAATGTACATAATGTATTGTTATGCTTGTTGAAGTCAGACTCTCTCTGCAGCACTCTTAGCGAATGTTCCATCTCGCACACCTTTGGTTGTCTGCCCTGTGGCGTTGTGCCACTGGTCTTTCCTTCTTTGCGGAGTGACGTTTTGCCACGCTCTTCTCCTTCTTCCGACCAGGTTTTCACTTGGATGTGGCGTCCTGGCACCTGTCTCATGTTGGGGCCACATGGACATTTCACTGGTCGCGTCGTTCTTGGGACGGGCTTTCCTTTTTTTTGCGGACCTGTTGCAGGCCTGTCCTATCAGTAAGCCTTGCATGTGCCTTTTGGGGACTTCCATGGGCACCATCCCCTCCTCCAGGATTTCGCGGTGTCCCTCTTCTATTCGCTCAAGGGCGTTGTGCTTGTGACACAAGGCTGTGCCATCATGGCGGCTGCTTCTTCCTTTATTCAGGTGCGCTTGTCCGGACTGGTCACTTTGCGTGACGGGCTCCTTGCCTGCTGTGCGCTGTGAAGTCCGGTCACGTGTCACCATGCTGTTGGAGCGCCTGTCGCTGTGGCGGTCTGCCACATGTAGTGTGCGACTCCTCTCTTGCTGTCGTGGGTCACAGGTGACTCCGTCCTGAGGCAGTGCGAGGGAAGACACTCTGTTTCCTTCGGCTCACTGCAGGGCTTCACTGGTGCAGTAGAGACATAGCTGCTCTCTGTGCTGTGTTCAGCAGTGCTTCCTTGTGGAGATATCTCTATCTCCCGGGCACCTGCCGTGCTGTCAAATTTGCTTGCGCGGCCTCCTGCGCATCTCTGACTTAGTGTGCTCTGTCCTCTTCTTGGGCACTTTCTTTTGGCACTTGGAGTGCCTTTGGTGTTGTTTGCGGTTTTGCCTGCATGCCAGGAGGAGCAAGTGATGCGATCTCTTCTCCGGCGGTGGCATTTGGCAGCCACGTCTGCACCAGTCTTTGCTTGCACTGTCGGTGGGGACAGCTTCCTTGAGATGGTGCTGTTTTGGCTGGTCATCCACTCTTGCTAGTGGGGGCTTGTGTCGCAGTGTCTTTGCTGGAGGTGGAGTCAGGCATCCACCGGTAGTGCACGCTTGGCTTCAGTTTCCCTTGCAGCCCAAGGTGTGGCTGCTACCTGGAGACTTTGATGTCTTTGAAGGTGTCCTTGCTACTCTCACTTGCAGGTGCGGATGGCTACTCTTGTTGCTGGTCAGTCAGTGTGCTGGATCGCTCTTTGGACGCGCTGATGTGGATCCTCCTGCTAGGATCACTTAGCAATCTCCTGTAGCTTGTCCTGCACTTCGGGCAGGGTAGTGTGATGTCAGCGCCTCTCTTTTGTTACATGCTGAGCCGCTTCCAGGCGTTTACGGAGGTGGGCGTGGTGGCCGTTCGTGTGGTGACCTGCCGGTGGCGAGGTAGGGGTTCTCTTTTATTCTCCCGGTTGCAAGTAGGCATGGGCAGCCTGCTGGGGTGGCACGCAACGCACCTCACCTTCGCGTGCTTCTCTTAGGGCTTGCTACCTTGCTGGGCATCGTTGTCTTTTGCTTCTTGGCACATTCCTGTGCTGTGCATCACTGTCCCCCACACTGCTCTGTTTTGGCTTAAGATCTCCCCTCCTCCTTGATACTCCTCAGGGCCTTGCAGGGTTTCTGGCAGTGTAGTGCAGCGCAGGTAGGTGCAGGGGTGATGCTCTCAGCTGGCAGCCACAGGATGTGCATGGCAGTGTGGGAGGTGAGAATCTGATGCGCCAGTGCATGTGGGTGCTTCCTTTCGTGTGGAGACCTAGGCTGGGAGCTCCTGTCTGGGCCTTTTGTCTCTGCGGACCTGGAGCGTGCCTTAGGGCCTTGGCGTGTTGGATCTGCTTAGCGTAGCTGCAGGAGGGTGTGCCGCTTCTCACAATCACCAGGTGGTAGTACTGTGTTAGAGGTTCTGGGCCCGTCTGTCTGTTTCTGGACACTGCGGGCCTCCTTTGCCTGTAACTGGCCGGTGTAGATTTGCCACATATTTGCACCCACTGGGTGGTGTTGTGCTTTCCTCAGGCGCGGTGCATGCTTGCGACCGCTAGGTGGCACGGTCCTCAATGCTGGATGCAGCGTTATCGGTAGCGTTATCGACGCGGCAGTCATCCAGTGAGGTGGGCGCATGGTGGGCGGCTCTTGCTGGTACTCTTTGCTCCTTCCTGGAGCAGACGTGCTGCTGTTCCCGGTGGCAGGGTGGTACTGGTGCGCTGACTTTGTCGGCCACTGCAGTCTGTCTCGCAACTTCGGGGCTTGGAGGACGCTAGAGCTGTTGCAGTGCTCACACAACCGGCGGCGCTTCTCTCTTGGCTGGACCAGCTGGTGGCAGGCAAGGAGCTTCCTCATGCATTAGCTGGTATGGGGGCATGGGCCTTTGCTTTGCGCTGCTATGCCTGTCGCGCCTTCAGGCTTCTCCACATCAGCGGCGTTGTTCAGGGCCTCCAGCTGAACGAGATAGTACTTTCCTTTCCAGGGGGCAACGAGCAGTCACGCAGGGTAGCGCATGCCTGTGGGGCAGTCAGCTCACTCAGTCCGGGTGGTAGCATGCGCCGGGGGGGCAGCGATGCAGGGTTGCTCCAGGCTCCTCTCAGCTACAGGATGGGCGCAACTATCTCTCCACACGTGGGCGGTGCTGACGTGGGCAGAGTCTCACCTCCTGCAGCGCCGGTCGCAGCACACATGGTCGCCTCGAGCCTGGTGCTGGCCTTAGCAGGCCCCTCTCTGCCGCCGATGATTCGCTGCCAGGCCAGCCAGTGTGAAGGGCAGTCGCCAGGTCAGCAGGTGGGCAGACGTAGAGGCAAACTGGCAGGGCCCGTGTTCAAGGGTGTCAGGCTACACTTTTTCTCTGAGGAACCGGGAGGCAGCTGCTTTCTCAGGCGTGGGATAAGACCCAGTGTAGTGTTGGGCCTCAGGCCTGCATGGTAACAATGACTGACACAGACACAAAGTAGTCTGGTGCAGTAACTGGCCCCGGGCACGTTCTCCCGGCCCATTTTATTGACAGGGTCACCTGACTGGTGACGCCTGTGGTGGGTGGGTGTAGAGCACAGCTTTCCAAATTTTTCATGTTGGTGACACACCTTTTTGTGAAAAAAATTTCAGGGACACAGTAACGCGAGCGAGTGCAGCGAGCTAGCCCGAACCACCCACAACCCCACACACAACCCACACACACAACCCCACACAAACACAACCCCCCACACACACACACACACACACAAACAACCCACCCCACCCCCACAACCCCACACACATCCCCCCCACACACACACAACCCCACACACACATCCCCACACACACACACCCACACACACACACCCACACACAACCTCACACACAACCCCACACCCCTACAACCCCACACACACACCCCCACACACACACACCCGCACACATCCACCCCCAGATAATGTATGTATGTTTGTATGGATCTGAAGAAAGCCCACATGGTTGGTAACAGAGCATGAACAGGAGATTTGCACATTTGTGATATTACATTTTATATATTTACAATCATGTTACATTCCACACATATTTACAATTTTATGCACAGTGAGGTCAACTAATTTGCCCAGAATCACACATTTTAAAGTCAAGTGCCAGAGCTGGAATTAAAACCAAAAGTTCCAGATCACTAGGTCACCAGTTTCGGCACTAGACTAAATGTGTGTGGTCTAGAATACCAAAATGTTGCATGTTCTTGGAGGAATTCTGTCTCGTAAAACTCTGCTCTTCATGGCCACACTTTTGTTCTAGTATCCTGGCTTCAGCTGGGTGTGCTTTTCCACACAACACCCTAGCCTATTTTACACTGTAGAGTGTGTGTTACATCATGGGTGGGACACTAGAAGGTATCTTGCCAGATACTACAAAATGGACTAAGCCATTGCACTAAATGCTGAATTTTCACTTTACTTAATTATACATTATTTTTGCGTAATTTTCCTAAACGTTTGCAAGATTACGAAAAAGCAAATTGCACGTTTTTTTTCACACCCCTGCCTGAAATATGATTAATATTTGCCACCACCAAGCATAGATCTGCTGTGCACAAAGGTAGCATATTTCAACTTTAACCTCTTGATAATCATGACCGGACGTTAATCAATGCTGCCTAGAGTAATTAGAGGTCGCATTAAACTAATCACTTCCTCTATTACCAGTCGTACACAGAACATACCACATCACGGAATCCGATTGGTTTTCATGAAGCAATCTAAAAATGAGTTAGCCTATTAAATGAATCTTATCATGAAAAATTGCATGTTATTTAGTTTTTATATGAAAACAAACGTTTAAAGTATGACTTTAATGTCCCTACGCTGTCTTTTCCTTGCATTCCATTAATATTGGGTTTTCTCTGAATGCACCTTCTCTATCCACAGTCCATCTGGGGCAAAATCAGAAAACCCAAATGATAGACTAGAAGTCTGACGTTAAAATACAATACAGATATTTTTTCTCCGCCTGCAACTCATTTACCTGCTTCTCCATCAGTAAATCATGGAATGTTAGTGACGCACACACACGAACCCCTGACACGCCGTGAGCTAACCTTTGCACCTGTAATGCGCTGGGTTCAGGAGATAAGGACGCCTCGCAGCCTTGCTGCCTCAGTAACCGTCACCGGAATAATGTCAGACCGGGAAAAACAATGAAAAAAAAATGTAGAGCGCAAACAACTTTCTTTAGATGATAGCACGGCTTTTTATTTATAATTTGAGCCACATCACTTTGTTTCATAGTGTCATTCAGGATGTGGTAAGCATACATAGTTCAATTTTGCGGCCTTGGCCATCAAAATGACCGTGATCTTTTTATATATATAGGCCTCTGTGAAGGCCGAAACGTTATGCTGAGGTGTGCCGCTTTTCTAATTGAATAAAAACACTGCTCACCTGCACTTGGGTCTCCTCTCTTCATCTGCGCCGAAGGTATCCAGGATTGGGCTCCGGGCGAGAGATAGCAGAGATTGCTTCATATATATATATATATATATATATATATATATATACATATATATATTTTGGCAGCAGACCACATCTGCTATTAAAAGCCCTGGGGATAAGTAAGGGTGGTTTGCTGAGTCTTGGATGCGAAGCTGTAGGGCCTGTTTGAAACTGTTGTTTACTTTCCCTAGGGCTGGTTGGTCCACACACATCTGGGGCGCACTGCATAAACATGAGCTTCGCTCATGGTGCCCAAACACGGGTGCGTAGAGAGGCAGCTGGAGCAAGTGCTGATGCTTACAGACATGCCAGCATGAATTAAAGAAGCTTCAAACAAAACCCGATGCCTGTCAAGCCGACATTTTGTTGAAGTGCGATGTATGCATCAAAGCGATCTTTTTGTGGTCTTAAAACCAAGGATGGTTAGTGATCAGATGGCAAACCTGCAGAAATTCGGGCTTGCTTTAGGGCAGTGCAACAGGTGCGGCCGCACAGGGCGCTGACCAGTGGAAGGGGTGCTAACCTGGGGGGGGGATGGGGGGGGAGCTGTTTTTATAAATAATGTATGATTTCAGAATGATGGGCTCTTTTTCCTGGTGGTAGTGAGATAATCTGAGCAGGCGGTCATGGGGTGTGGGGGTGGGGCGACAAAAAGAATTTATTGTAATGATGAAAGATGCACGGTCAACGTCTTGTAGTTACATTAGGTACATTTATTCTTAAGTTACAGGAAGATGTTTAGTTCCATTAAGTGCCCCACCAGGAGCAGCCTCCTTGCTGCTCAGCCATCCAGATCAACTGACTCTCACCACATACAGACACACTCCAACATTCTACATGACCTCATCACAAGCTGAGCAGCAAGGCAGAGAAACACTGTAGGGAGAGTGCAACAAGTAGAAGAAGACTACAACACATCTCCCCCTTTATAATAATGAAAAACAAATAGAAAGTGTGAAAGTGTTAGACACACGTATGAGCAAAGGAGGATGGAGTAAAAGAAAAGATACATCACGCCCGATTGCTATGAAGACCACAACAATCAAATGTAAGGAAGTAGTGTAGTGGAACAACAAATGAGAGTAAAGAAAGATGCATGCATGAAGTAAAACAAACCACACATCCTACCCCCTTGATAACGGCATGAAATAAAACATACCACACATCCTACCCCCTTGATAACGATAAAATACTCAAAAATGCACAGAGATGGTAAAACATAACATATGGCAGAAAAAGAGGATGCACCACAGAAACATATAGTACACCCTACTCACTGATAATAAACAAGAAAAAACAAGGAATGCAAAACAGTAAGATACATTCTAAAACTACACACTGCGTTTCCAAAAACAACACACCACACGGTGTACCTAAAACGCCACTACAAAGCACAAGACTGCAGCAGAACAAGGATTACAAGCCTGAACTGCGCAAACCAAAAGCATGACAGGTCCAACACTCATAAAAAAAAAAAAACTATGGGTAACTGTAAGTCCAAAACTAACCAATTATGAGTACTTAAAACTCAAGGCAAACATATTATGAGTTATTTTAACTCAAGGCAAACATATATGAGTTTTTAAAACTCAAAGCAAGCATATTATGCTAACCGTAAATCCAAAACACCAACTTATGAATACTTCAAACTCAAGGCAAACATATTATGAGTTACACTAACCCAAAGGCAACATATTTTGGGTATTCCTACACCCAAAGGAAAACAAATTATGGCAATAACTAATCCCAAGGCAAACAAATTTTGGGTAATACTACACCCAAAGGAAAACAAATTATGGAAATCACATAAACCCATGGCAATCAAATGATAGGTTTCTATAGGCCCAAAGCAACACATTTTGGGTATAACTAAACCCAAGGAAAACAAATTATGGGATACATAAAACCCACGACAAACAAAATTTGGGATATCTTTTAACCCCACGACAAACAAAATTTGGGATATCTTTTAACCCATGACACTCTCGTACAACTGTATAAGGGACACTCCACCAGAGGCAAAAGAAACACCACACACACTTACCAACCACCACTCCCAGAAACACGAGACAAACACTACAAATGACAAGCAAAAATAATAATGTCCCATGCTCCGGTGAGCGGTCTCTAATAAGGAATGTTGTAAATACGGCAAGATTTGCGACGTCTTCCATAAAAACAACACCATTCCGATAATACTCCCCTCATCGTTTAAAACAAACCTACCACTGTAACATGCCCCAAATACAATGTTGTGAAAAACCAGATGTAAAAAAACACAAGGTGATAGTAACACAACAAACTAAAACAATAAACGTGGTCACCGTAGTCTAGGATAGATGAGCGAAACCTCACCCAAAAGTCCAAACCATGTATCCTCTCACCCAAAGTCCAAATGATGCAGGTTAAATCCAGTGTATGCAGGGAATTGCGCCACAAGCACCACCACCAACTCGAGATCTCCCATCATAAAGTCCATGGCGGAGGCTCTTATTGGCCCACAAGGTGAAAACCCACAAAGTCTAGAGTTAAGGAAAACAGACAAATCAGAAAGACAAAAGATCCGATAGACCTCGAGAACCAAGTTGTAAAACATAAACATCGCGATCTTCAAGCTCCAACGTTAAACGTCGTGATTCTCAGCACAATAAAGAGATTCTTCCCATTGTTCCAAGATGGCCGCCACAACGTCGTTCAGCGTCAATTTCTAAAGGAAATAGGCCACGCTGAGACGCTGAACATGACGGAGGTAACCCTTCAGAGATCCAACGTCACAGGGGTCACAGGAGACCTTCACAAACACCACGAAGGATTCCAACGACGTCATCAATCCAAGGCAAACAGGCGAACTGGAAAGAGCTCCACAGACCAACCGTCACCAACTTGACAAACGGTGAGTCGGCTAGCATTGAAAGAAACGCTGGCTCGATTTTTAAAATTAAAAGTTGGCTCGATTTTTGAAATTAAAAGTCTCTTCCACTGCCAGGACGCGCTGCAAGCGCAGAGCTTGAAAAGTCACTAAAAAGATTTACAAATGTAAGTCTCTTCCACAGTCAGGACGCGCTGTGAACGCAGACCCAAACCCTCCACCGGCAAATAGTAGCTGTGGTAGTCAAAAGTGTCTGCTCATACTAACAGAAAAAAAAAATCCTCTTTGTGTCCCAATGCGATGTAAAACAAAGCACAGAGATCGATTTCCCAACAGACAAATAAAGGGTGAGCCTTCAGTAGTCCACAGCTGATGTACTCTCAAGTAAATTCCCTCAAGCTGAAGTCATAAGTAATAACATCCAATTTTAAGCAAATCAAACTCGGACAAAATCCTTAATTCAGATGGCAATTAAAAACAAAACAAACTACAAACGCTCTGTTCTGCAGGCTGTCCTGTTGACTGAGGACACTGGTGGGGCTTACCAGAGCGCAGTTTCTATAATCTTCTTCTTTAAAAGTAGAGTTCATCAGTACCAGTAATAATTAAGTCCATAGTTGCAGGGTAATCCAGGGTAGTCCAGGGTAAAGTAGGTTAATCCTTATCCCATCCTCGTCGCCAGTATTGTAATGATGAAAGATGCACAGTCAACGTCTTGTAGTTACATTAGGTACATTTATTCATAAGTTACAGGAAGATGTTTAGTTCCATTAAGTGCCCCACCAGGAGCAGCCTCCTTGCTGCTCAGCCATCCAGATCAACTGACTCTCACCACATACAAACACACTCCAACATTCTACATGACCTCATCACAAGCTGAGCAGCAAGGCAGAGAAACACTGTAGGGAGAGTGCAACAAGTAGAAGAAGACTACAACAGAATTGTCGCACCAAATGCCACTAGAGCTAAATCCAGCCCTGGCAGAAATGAAGTGTCCTTACAGCTCCTTTAGGTGGGATGGCAGGCCACCAACTACACCTTGGTGTTTATCATATTCCGATATGTTTCTAAGCCTGGCAGGATTATTCTTCTGAATAATGTCTCTGAAGCCCTTCAATTAGTGGCAGCCATGAGAAGTTGCCACCTCTGGCTTGTCCTATGCAGTCCGCGGTGTCAGACGCCAGGAAGCCAGGGGCAGAAAGGAAAAATAAACACAGATCCAAGAGCTGTGTTTAGTTTCTATAGTTTCCACTACTTGTCCTTTCTCTAGCAGTGGGGTACCCAATATCGACCTGTCAGCGCTGGACCTGTGGCACATTTTGAAGATGTCCACATAGGGTATATTTACATAGCACAAATCTTAAAGGAACGCCTTCTTGGCCCTAAGTGAGTTTTGGCAATAAGGGTGAAACAAGAGACTAACACTGTGATGTCATGGATGTCAAACAGTGTGTGAGACTTCTTCCACTACCTCTGCTATTTTGGAGAACTAATTTGCATGTTGGCCCTCTATCTGATGTTTATCTATTGAGAAGTGATGTATGTTATGTTATGTTATTAGTGCTTCTAAAGCGCAACATTCATCCTTGCAGGATATCACGGCGCTAAGATTGAACAGTAAATTGTGAGCAAATGCCAGAGGCTAATGTTTATTCTATTTTAGGGAACAGTGCTGTCTTTAGTTTTTTTTCTAAAAGTAGGATAACATTCCGTGAGCCTTAGATCTATTGGCAGATCATTCCAAATGTTGGCGGCTAAGTGCGAAAAAGCGCGCCCGCCCATTCTGGCTCTTTTTACTCGTGTAGTGAATGCTTTGCCTGTAGATTGTGAACGCAAGTTCCGAGCTGGTGCATAAAACTTGATTCTATTCTGCAGGATATTAGGACCAGTTTTATGCAGAGTTTTATGAGCAATACATAACATTTTAAAAGATGCTCTTTGCCTCATGGGTAGCCAGTGTAAATCTCTCAAGCAGTTCTTAGCAGAATCATATTTTTTCTTGTTACAGACCGCTTTTGCTGCCGCATTCTGGACAAGTTGTAGTTTCGTAAATAGATAATCTGCCATACCAACAAACAGCGAATTGTCATAGTCCAGCCTACTTATCAGTAATGACTGGACTAAGATCTGTCTGCATTCGATAGGAATCCATGGGAAAACGCGTTTTAGCATTTTTAATATAGCAAAGCCTTTGCCACATATTGTGGTGACATGATGTTTCATAGACAAAGTAGTGTCAATATGAACTCCCAGATTTCTAGCAGTCAGGGTTGGATTAGGTGGAGTGCCCAGAGTATTAGGCCACCAGGTGTTATCCCAAAGCTGTTGAGATCCGCCGAACAGAAGGATTTCTGATTTGTCGGCGTTTAATTTCAAATAGTGGCTATGCATCCAATTAGATAGTTCTGACAGACAGTTATGCAGCCTATTTTTGGCGTCCTCTTCGCCATTGAGGGTTACCATCAGTTGCGTATCATCTGCGTATGAGCAAATATTGATACCCCATTTTTTGCCAATAGACGCAAGAGAGGATACGTAAACATTAAATAATGTCGGGCTTAATGCTGCCCCCTGTGGCACCCCATATTTGATCTTCCGAGGGGTGGAGGTAAAATTACCTAAACAGACAGATTGAGATCTGTCTGATAGAAAAGATTCCAACCAATTCAAGGCTTTGTCTTGTATTCCTTTAGCGGCCGGCATTTTTATTAAAAGATTGTGGGATACGGTAACAAATGCCGCTGATAAGTCTAGTAATATCAGGGCAACCGTTTTTCCTTTATCAATCGGAGTTCGAATATCGTCCATCACAGCTAGAAGCGTTGTCTCAGTACTATTGTTGGATCTAAAGCCCGTTTGAGAGACATCAAGCAGATTGTTGATTTCCAAAAAATTTGACAGCTGTTTATTTACTAATTTTTCCAAAACCTTTGATAGGTATGGCAGCTGTGAGATAGGGCGATAGTTAGCCAGGTTATTTATATCCGCACCGGCTTTTTTTAATAGTGGTATTACTACTGCATTTTTCCAAACTTTTGGAAATTCAGCTTGATCCAGGGACAAATTGAGAGATTTCGTTACTGCTGGACAAATTACGGGAGTGAGTTGAGAAAAAATGTGATGTGAACATACGTCTAATGGGGATCCTGATTTAATTTCTAGCATTGCCTTGCTAACTTCTTCTTCGGAGAAAGGGCCGAAAGTAGAACAACTAGCCAGCAGGGTGGTGTCTACATGATACTCTGCTTGTTCCTGGTTATTATTTAAAAAGGAAGCATGGATTTTGTCTATTTTTTCACTAAAAAAATACTAATTTTAGTGCAGTTCTCTTGTGAGGGAGTCAAATTTGAAGTGAGGCTAGGGGGGGTACAGAGTTCTTTTACTACTTTGAACATGATCTTGGATATCATTAGAAAGACGAAATGTACACTTAAAATTGTAATAGACACTCACTTTAAATAATTAAATGTGCTGTTTGTTGGCTGTTCATGTTCCATTCACTTTCCCTAGTGTTAGCCGCAAAACTTTTGCTTGTACTTGGCCCATTTGTTTAGCATTACACAAATCAGTGCATGTCCCCTTAGGTAAAAGCATATGTCACAAGGCACCCCGCCTGGATTACAATTGCGTACAATACCTACTTGGGTCTCTTGATCCCACCCAGCATCACATTATAATGGTCTGGAAAATGTACACAGGCTCAAAAACTAGGCCCAGATTTACTAACATACTGCGTCGAGGTTGCGTCACTTTTTTGTCTCAGCCATGACGGAAAATATTAATTTCCATTTACAAAGTAATGCAAATCAGATTTCCGTGGGAGTTTTCCCAAAAAGTAATAAGCTTTGAGTTACTTTGTGTCAGGGAGGAGTTCCATGGGTGGAGCATGGGCATTCTCATGCACCCACCTATGGATTTTGATGCAATCAAAAATGTACAAAGGTGAGTAAAGCTGGGGCAACGTCACAATTCCACGCCTCTGTGAACCAGGTGTGGCGAGGAGAAATGTCTTTATTTCTCCTCATTACTTCCTCTTTCGCCGCATTCCGCAGCATGCACAGAAAGAACAAATTGCATTTAATTGTTCTTGTGCCAGGAAGGTTCACTTTCACTATGTTGCAAGGGTGTCTGCATTGGAGCTGAGCAGTATACAGTGTGCCAGTGCTAGGAGACAGTAGAAATATGCCAGAACTTACTGGATATGATGCATTTCTGCTGTCTCCTTTTCACTCACTTTTGAACAGCAATTTTGCTCTTGCCAGGTGTTGCAAGAAAGATTTGCAAATATCCCCCCAAAGTCAGGCTTGCAAACTTTGGCCCCGATTTACTATGATTTTGCGTTGGAGAGAGTCATATTTTGGCACAGCTCCCTTTTGCCATTCACTGCGCCATGCAAAGCCATTTTACGTGGCTTTGCATGATTTAGTGAATACATAGTAATGCAAGGAAGCGCATATGGCTGTCTTGCATTAGTTTGCATCATGTAAGCATTGCATGGGTGGAGTATGGGATATCCCATGCATTCACACATATAATTTAATGCAAATCCAAACTTACAAAGACTTCTTAACTTGGGTTTGTGCCAAAACGGTGTGTCTAACCGACGGAGGCATAACAATCAAAAATATCTTTATGTTTCCTCGTTTCTTCCTCTTTCTATGCGTGGCATTCTGCAGCATACATAGAAAGAGAAATATGCCTCTTTGGATTGTTTTTGTGGAAGAAGGTATATCTTACCGCAGAAATACCATTCTGCCCATAACGCAGCCACCATTGCACTATGGTGCAAGAGGCCCTGCATGAGTGCTAGGCAAGAGACAGTGATAATGAAAGGTGAGAGCAGAAATGTTCCATATCTTCGTTCATATAGAGCATTTCTGATCTTTGACGCAACACAGTGCAGCAAGTTCCCTTGCTTTGCTACATTGTGTGAAATATTAGTAAATGTGCCCCTATGTTCCTTTCTAACTTGTCAAGCCAAAGACGAGAATGAGGCCTGAGGCAGAATACCTGCGTCAATCCCCATTACACAGCCTGTGCAGTACTCAATGACCAATCTCTTTCCTTTTCATGAGCACGTTGGCGGTTCATAAACAAGAACGGCTGATTGATGTAAACCAAAACATCAGGGCGTTCAGAGGGTTTATTATGCCCTAGGCCCTGCATTTTCAATGCTCCTGCTTTTGTGTCACTAAAATGTATTCATATATTTTTTACTTGAAGCAAGCTTGATATATTTATTCACAAATAGCCAGATAGCCAGCTTATGTGGTCATACCAATAGATGGTGCCAAATGCTATGTTTCCTTTTTAGGTCTCGCCTGAGCCAATGCGCTTGCACATTGCTCCGGCAAGATTATAGTAAGGGGAAAGGACCAGTCTACCAAAACGGCGGATTAGACACAGTTCATGTGATCTATGCGCGTGCACAGCGCCACCCGCGTCACACACCACCATTTGTCTGTGCCTCGCATCAGACTTCAAAGGCTGCCGCTCCCCACCAATCAGACTTCAAAGCCTGCCGCTCCCCCGCCCCCGCATCAGGCTTCAAAGGAATGCGCTCACGCTCCCCCGCCTCCCCTTCCACAGCAATGCAGAGACCTTGTTTTGCTTGCTACTCCTTGCCCTTTGGTCTCCTCCTGCTCTCCCGTGTGCTTGCATCTTCCTTCCATGGCCCTGGGTGTTTTCCGTGTTCTCCCATTCAGTGCCTTCTCGACCCTGTACTTGATTGCTGTCCAAGCCCCAGCCCTCGCTGCCTCTATCATTATACACTCTCCCTGTGTTTTCCTGTGTCCCCTTGCTTTTTCCCAGCTCCATCATTCTGTGCTTTGATAAACTGAACGCGCTTTGTAGCACTCAACCCTGCGTGTTCTTAGCTTCAGTCTCTGTGCTGCTGCACCACATCACTCAGGGACACCACCACATGACTCAGGGGCACCACCACATAACTCAGGGGCACCACCACATGATACAGGGACACCACCACATCACTCAGGGACACCACCACATCACTCAGGGGCACCACCACATCACTCAGGTACACCACCACATCACTCAGGGGCACCACCACATGACTCAGGGACACCACCATAATACTCAGGGACACCACCACTCCACTCAGGGGCACCACTCACGGGCACCACCACATGACTCAGGGACACCACCACATCAATCAAGGACACCAACACATCACTCAGAGGCACCACCACATCACTCAGGGACACCACCACATCACTCAGGGGCACCACCACATCACTCAGGGGCACCACTCACGGGCACCACCACATGACTCAGGGACACCCTCACATCACTCAGGGACACCACCACATAACTCAGGGGCACCACCACATCACTCACGGACACCACCACAATACTCAGGCACACCCCCACACCACTCAGGGGCACCACCACATCACTCAGGGACACCACCACATCACTCTCAGACACCACCACATCACTCAGGGGCACCACCACATCACTCAGGGGCACTACCACATCACTCAGGGGCATTACTCACGGGCACCACCACATGACTCAGGGACACTACCACATCACTCATGGACACCACCACATCACTCAGGGGCACCACCACATCACTCACGGACACCACCACATCACTCACAGACACCACCACATCACTCAGGGACACCACCACATCACTCAGGGGCACCACCACGTCACTCAGGGGCACTACCACATCACTCAGGGGCATTTCTCACGGGCACCACCACATGACTCAGGGACACCGCCACATCACTTAGGGACACCACCATATCACTCAGGGGCACCACCACATCACTCAAGGACACCACCACATCACTCACAGACACCACCACATCACTCAGGGACACCACCACGTCACTCAGGGACACAACCACATCACTCAGGTGCACAACCACATCCCTCAGGGATACCACCACATGACTCAGAGGCACCACCACATGACTCAGGGGCACCACTCATGGGCACCACCACATGATTCAGGGACACCACCACATCACTCAGGGGCACCACCACATGACACAGGGACACCACCACATCACTCAGGGACACCACCACATCACTCAGGGGCACCACCACATCACTCAGGGACACCACCACATCACTCAGGGGCACCACCACATGACTCAGGGACACCACCACTCCACTCAGGGGCACCACTCACGGGCACCACCACATGACTCAGGGACACCACCACATCACTCAAGGACACCAACACATCACTCAGGGGCACCATCACATCACTCAGGGACACCACCACATGACTCAGGGGCACCACCACATCAATCAGGGGCACCACTCACGGGCACCACCACATGACTCAGGGTCACCCCCACATCACTCAGGGACACCACCACATCACTCAGGGGCACCACCACATCACTCACGGACACCACCACAATACTCAGGCACACCACCACACCACTCAGGGGCACCAGCACATCACTCAGGGACACCACCACATCACTCAGGGGCACCACCACATCACTCAGGGGCACTACCACATCACTCAGGGGCATTACTCACGGGCACCACCACATGACTCAGGGACACTACCACATCACTCAGGGACACCACCACATCACTCAGGGGCACCACCACATCACTCAGGGACACCACCACATCACTCACAGACATCACCACATCACTCAGGGACACCACCACATCACTCAGGGGCACCACCACATCACTCAGGGGCACTACCACATCACTCAGGGGCATTTCTCACGGGCACCACCACATGACTCAGGGACACCACCACATCACTCAGGGACACCACCATAACACTCAGGGACACCACCACATCACTCAAGGACACCACCACATCACTCACAGACACCACCACATCACTCAGGGACACCACCACGTCACTCAGGGACACAACCACATCACTCAGGTGCACAACCACATCACTCAGGGATACCACCACATGACTTAGAGGCACCACCACATGACTTAGGGGCACCACTCACGGGCACCACCACATGATTCAGGGACACCACCACATCACTCAGGGGCACCACTCAAGGGCAACACCACATGACTCAGGGACACCAACACATGACTTAGGGACACCACCACATCACTCAAGGGCACCCCCACATCACTCAGGGACACCACCACAATACTCAGGCACACCACCACACCACCCAGGGGCAACACCACATCACTCAGGGACACCACCACATTACTCTCAGACACCCCCACATCACTCAGGGGCACCACCACATCACTCAGTGGCACTATCACATCACTCAGGGGCATTACTCACGGGCACCACCACATAACTCAGGGACACCACCACATGACTCAGGGACACCACTACATCACTCAGGGGCACCACCACATCACCCAGGGACACCACCACATCACTCACAGACACCACCACATCACTCAGGGGCACCACCACATCACTCAGGGGCACTACCACATCACTCAGGGGCATTACTCACGGGCACCACCACATGACCCAGGGACACTACCACATCACTCATGGACACCACCACATCACTCAGGGGCACCACCACATCACTCACGGACACCACCACATCACTCACAGACACCACCACATCACTCAGGGACACCACCACATCACTCAGGGGCACCACCACGTCACTCAGGGGCACTACCACATCACTCAGGGGCATTTCTCACGGGCACCACCACATGACTCAGGGACACCGCCACATCACTTAGGGACACCACCATATCACTCAGGGGCACCACCACATCACTCAAGGACACCACCACATCACTCACAGACACCACCACATCACTCAGGGACACCACCACGTCACTCAGGGACACAACCACATCACTCAGGTGCACAACCACATCACTCAGGGATACCACCACATGACTCAGAGGCACCACCACATGACTCAGGGGCACCACTCATGGGCACCACCACATGATTCAGGGACACCACCACATCACTCAGGGGCACCACCACATGACACAGGGACACCACCACATCACTCAGGGACACCACCACATCACTCAGGGGCATCACCACATCACTCAGGGACACCACCACATCACTCAGGGGCACCACCACATGACTCAGGGACACCACCATAATACTCAGGGACACCACCACTCCACTCAGGGGCACCACTCACGGGCACCACCACATGACTCAGGGACACCACCACATCACTCAAGGACACCAACACATCACTCAGGGGCACCATCACATCACTCAGGGACACCACCACATGACTCAGGGGCACCACCACATCAATCAGGGGCACCACTCACGGGCACCACCACATGACTCAGGGTCACCCCCACATCACTCAGGGACACCACCACATCACTCAGGGGCACCACCACATCACTCACGGACACCACCACAATACTCAGGCACACCACCACACCACTCAGGGGCACCAGCACATCACTCAGGGACACCACCACATCACTCAGGGGCACCACCACATCACTCAGGGGCACTACCACATCACTCAGGGGCATTACTCACGGGCACCACCACATGACTCAGGGACACTACCACATCACTCAGGGACACCACCACATCACTCAGGGGCACCACCACATCACTCAGGGACACCACCACATCACTCACAGACACCACCACATCACTCAGGGACACCACCACATCACTCAGGGGCACCACCACATCACTCAGGGGCACTACCACATCACTCAGGGGCATTTCTCACGGGCACCACCACATGACTCAGGGACACCACCACATCACTCAGGGACACCACCATAACACTCAGGGACACCACCACATCACTCAAGGACACCACCACATCACTCACAGACACCACCACATCACTCAGGGACACCACCACGTCACTCAGGGACACAACCACATCACTCAGGTGCACAACCACATCACTCAGGGATACCACCACATGACTTAGAGGCACCACCACATGACTTAGGGGCACCACTCACGGGCACCACCACATGATTCAGGGACACCACCACATCACTCAGGGGCACCACCATATCACTCAGGGACACCACCACATGACTCAGGGGCACCACCACATCACTCAGGGGCACCACTCAAGGGCAACACCACATGACTCAGGGACACCAACACATGACTTAGGGACACCACCACATCACTCAAGGGCACCCCCACATCACTCAGGGACACCACCACAATACTCAGGCACACCACCACACCACCCAGGGGCAACACCACATCACTCAGGGACACCACCACATTACTCTCAGACACCCCCACATCACTCAGGGGCACCACCACATCACTCAGTGGCACTATCACATCACTCAGGGGCATTACTCACGGGCACCACCACATAACTCAGGGACACCACCACATGACTCAGGGACACCACTACATCACTCAGGGGCACCACCACATCACCCAGGGACACCACCACATCACTCACAGACACCACCACATCACTCAGGGACACCACCACATCACTCAGGGGCACCACCACATCACTCAGGGACACCACCACATCACTCACAGACACCACCACATCACTCAGGAACACCACCACGTCACTCAGGGACACAACCACATCACTCAGGGGCACAACCACATCACTCAGGTACACCACCACATCACCAGGGGGCACCACCACATCACTCAGGGGCACCACTCCTAGGCACCACCACAGTACTCAGGGACACCACCGCATCACTCAGGGACACCACCACATCACTCAGGAACACCACCACATCACTCAGGGACACCACCACATCACTCAGGGACACCACCACATCACTCAGGGACACCACCACATCACTCAGGGACACCACAACATCACTCAGGGGCACCACTCAGGGGCACCACCACATCACTCAGGGACACCACCACATCACTCAGGGACACCACCACATCACTCAGGGACACCACCACTCGGGGACATCACCACATCACTCGGGGACACCACCACATCACTCAGGGACACTACCACATCACTCAGGGACACCACCACATCACTCAGGAACACCATCACATCACTCAGGGGCACCACCACATCACAAAGGGGAACCACCACATCACTCAGGGACACCATCCCATCACTCAGGGGCACCACCACATTTCTCAGGGACACCACCACATCACTCAGGGACATCGCCACATCACCCAGGGACACCGCCACATCACTAAAGGACACCACCACATCATTCAGGAACACCACCACATCACTCAGGGACACCACCTCATCACTCAGGAACACCACCACATCACTCAGGGACACCACCACATCACTCAGGGGCACCACTCAGGGGCACCACCACATCACTCAGGGACACCCCCACATCACTCAGGGACACCACCACATCACTCAGGAACACCACCACATCACTCAGGGGCATCACCACATCACCCAGGGGCACCACCACATCACTCAATCGCACCACCACATCACTCAGGGACAACACCACATCACTCAGGGGCACCACTCAGGGGCACCACCACATCACTCAGGAGCACCACCACATCACTCAGGGACACCACCACATCACTCAGGGGCACCACTCAGGGGCACCACCACATCACTCAGGGACACCACCACATCACTCAGGGACACCACCACATCACTCAGGGACACCGCCACATCACCCAGGGACACCGCCACATCACTCAGGGACACCACCACATCATTCAGGAACACCACCACATCACTCAGGGACACCACCTCATCACTCAGGAACACCACCACATCACTCAGGAACACCACCACATCACTCAGGGACACCACCACATCACTCAGGAACACCACCACATCACTCAGGGGCACCACCACATCACTCAGGGGCACCACCACATCACTCAAGGGCACCACCACATCACTCAGGGACAACACCACATCACTCAAGGGCACCACTCAGGGGCACCACCACATCACTCAGGGACACAACCACATCACTCATGGACACAACCACATCACTCAGGGACACCACCACATCACTCAGGAACACCATCACATCAAACAGGGACACCGCCACATTACTCAGGGACACCACCACATCACTCAGGAACACCACCACATCACTCAGGGACACCACCACATCACTCAGGGAAAACAACCACATCACTCAGGGGCACCACCACATCACTCAGGAGCACCACCACATCACTCAGGAACAGCACCACATCACTAAGGGACACCACAACATGACTCAGGAACACCACCACATCACTCAGGAACACCACCACATCACCCAGGGACACCACACATCATTCGGGGACACCATCACATCACTCAGGGACACCACCACATCACTCGTTCTTTGGGGCTATGTTTTTGCCGCGTTGCAGAAATGGAAACCGCATTCAGAAGGCTGCCCATTTGGGGTTTGCCCCAGCTCCTGCAAAAACTTCTGACACGCCTGATCAGCAATACCAATGTGGATTACTGTGTCTATTGGTAAGTGAAGTAATGACGACAGGTAATGGACAGATATGCCGAGACTGATCAGGTATCAATCACTAGGTATATTTACAATGAGTCAAGGCAGTGTCAGGTGGTGATCACATTTTTGCTTCTTATAGCAGGCGATGAGGGCTCAGGATTGCTTTTAAGTTCTGAAGTGATGCACACACTCTGATAACTGGAGGAAAATAATTTCAGAGAAGGGACAAAATATGTAAAACAAATGGGATCTTGATGCAGCGCGCTGAGGTTTCGATGGTTAGAAGGTGTTCATTGGTGGATCTCAGATTGCGGCTAAAATCATAAACATGTGCTGACCATATGTAACCAACCTACATCCTACCAGAATTTCCAATAACAAAAGAAGAGGGACAGTGATTAAAAGAAAAAGGTGATTGGTGAACCAGTTGCGGAGATTCTGTCCTGAGTGCGGATAAATCCGCCACGAAAGCGGGAGAATCTGCCACGAGTGTGGAGGCCCTTTGTGAATCAGGTCCGAAGTTGGTGGATACATAATGGGATCACAACCCAGACCACAATTAATTCTAAAGCTCCTCCCATGTACATGTGACATGTTTGAGAATAGGCTACACTTTGGAAAGGAAAGGTTACATACAATATATTTATGAAGTACATTATTGAGTGGGTTGTTTTCTAATCAGTCACCATAATTGAGGTATTTTGAGTGTGGTGTGATCCAACTCCACATCCCGATCTGGAGGTTGTAAGTGGCGACACAGCAAGACCTCACATCTTCTGGAGAACTGAAAACTGAAATGAGGCAATACTTAGTAAAAAACAATGCCATGGTGTCAACAAGTGGAACAGAGCAGGGTGTCTTGAAACTTGGTATTAGGTGATGTGCATTGGAGATGGTGACCTCAATGTTTAGGAAAATTAAAAAAACAGATACTAAAAAAGGAAAGGAAACTAAGTGAGTCAGAGAGAGTGATGACCCAGGTCTGTCTCCAACGCCACAGTTGTTTATGTCCAGAGACCACAATTCAAGCAATGGAAATGTTTGAAAATAGATCTTATAGACAGCAGCTACACAGAGAAAGGGAAAAATCAGACAAAAATTGTTCATGGCTTACTAAGACAGAAAATCCATCAATGCTATTATTACTGTTAGAGATATAAACAACACAATTCAGTACACACAAGAAGAAATCAATAAGGTAGCCTTTCATTTCTTACAAGCACTATACAAACAACTGCAGGAGTCTGGTGTACAATATGATTAACCTATATTGAGTAGAAAATACGACGATTATCAATGGAGCAAATAGAAGAGCTGCGAATGTCTCTACTAATAGGTGAACTAGGCAATGGATGCACTGAATACATGTAAGATGTAATCTATTCATAGAGTTACACGAAAAATACAAGACACTAATGGGAGAGTACCTTCTCCAGATATGTAGGGAAGTCATGGAAATGGGATGCTACTCAAACTCATGAAATAGGCATTAGTAATTATACCAAAGACCATTTAGATGTTAAGGACCTTAGACTGCTGCCTGTGCTCTACAGTGATCAAGGCTGGCTTTAGCACTGGTGGCGGCCCGTGCGACAACATTTTATGGCACCCCCCATTTTTGCCTCCTCATCAGATGTCCTATCACCCAGGGCCGGCTTTAACGCTGGTGGTGTCCTGTGGAACAATTTGTGTTGGTACCCTCCATCTCCCCCAATTACCACCTCTGCCACGGATTATCTCACTAGTACCCTTTAACAGTGCCCCTTAAGTCTCGATAACCACTGTCTCTCAGTCAGAGCACTTTACATCACACACATATTGCCCAGAAACAATCATATGTTTTTATATCTGTGTATAGGAAATGTTACATCAGACAGGACTACAAGGTGTAATGTAGCAGTGACATGCCATCGATACTGGTAGGCAATAATAGTTTGAGTCCTTATTTTGGAAAAGCACAAATTCAGAATTTAAAATAGAATAACATTGTTAGGGGTTCTCTTTGATAATAAGAATAGTTTTCTACTCAAATGAACCCTTTTGGCAAGGTTAGGATGGATTTGGGCCCAGATCTTTGGACTGGGATGAGTGTGTGACATTGATCCACATTCGGTCCATCACCTGTTGTGTTTGCATATTCCGCCCTAAGTGCGCTGGGGATGCCCAGACGTGGGTCCCAGGCACTCCACACCACTGGAGTCAAGCTAGCCGGGCTGATGAGAGGTGTTACCTCGAAACCGGTCCGGTCCTCGGATGCTTGATTCCGTTCTGGGAAGGACATGGCTTTTGTAGTTCAGACTGGACTGTTCCCATGGGGCACAGGGTCAGAGCTGATTTGCATATCGCCATTGTCTAACCCAGGGTGGTGTGGAGTGCAAAAAAACGATGGATTTGGGCCCAGATCTTTGGACTGGGATGAGTGTGTGACATTGATCCACATTCGGTCCATCACCTGTTGTGTTTGCATCGATACTGGTAGGCAATAATAGTTTGAGTCCTTATTTTGGAAAAGCACAAATTCAGAATTTAAAATAGAATAACATTGTTAGGGGTTCTCTTTGATAATAAGAATAGTTTTCTACTCAAATGAACCCTTTTGGCAAGGTTAGGATAATGAAAGACAGGGCAAAAAAACATATAGCTCTAACATATACCTTGCAGTTTGCACAGAGTTCTTTGATGACAGTTAATTGCTCAATGTTCTATATTAGTATTTTCACTTATAAACAACAAATAACAAAAGGATCTCTCTTATAGAAGCAGTAACACACTGACCTGTTTACATTATGTGCACTTTGTTATCTGCATAGTACACGTTCTTAGCAGCAGGCATTTTAACCCACTGCACTACCTTAAAATGAGTCAAAACTTCCACTAGACAAACCTCCGGGCCTCTTTCCAGAAATACCATTAATCACAGGAGTTATCTTCACATTTTATTTGGTAGCTTAAAATTGCTCGAGGCCAGAAACACTGCCCTTAAGATGAGAATATACTTTCAAAAATTGCACCCCCACCACAAGTCAGCGCCTGGTGCAGTGGCACCGATCGCACCGCCCTAGAGCCGGCCTTGCTGTCACCCAGCAAAAGTGCCCCTCATCTCTCCATTGAACCTGTCTCGAATACATTTCATTTGTTTTAAAGTGCTGGTAAAGACTGGCTCTACTAATCTACTCAGTTATCCACATAAAATAAATAACTGTCCTCTGCAGCAGGCGTATTAACCCTCTGCGCTACCTAATGAGGAGTCAAAAATGCCACTAGATAAAACCTCGATCTCTCTTTCTAGCAGGGACATTATTCACAAAAGGTATCACGGCATTTTTATTGCTGCCTGAAAGCTGGACACGCAAGGAACTCATTTGCTAAATGGGCTAAAGTCCCCCCCCCCCCCCTTGTGGCTCCATATAAATCAGGCAGAGTTATAACCAAAGACTTCACTTTCAGTCAGAAAGGCGTGTACTAACAAGAAATAGTGAGGCACTAGTGATGCATTGATCCTGCGGGAGCAATGAGGATCCAGCACACCATCTCCCACTGGTGTCCCTCACCACAGATATGCAAATGGCAGAGTGACACATACGAGCAGAGGTAATCAGGGATGGGAGAGACATAGAGAGAAACCTGCCTCTCAGTGACACCAGATCTGCTTCCTGCTCATTATACATAGGTCAACCCTTTACTCATTAGCATAGCTGTTGCTCAGTGGAGTTTGATCTATAGAGGAACTACCCTACATTACAATCCAGAAATTACTATCGTAGGGAAACCACTTTGATTGATTTGGGGCTCCCTGTCCTTGGCTAAACGTGGTAGAGGTTCTCTCTTTGTATTATGTATGCAGCATGGACGAGGACCCTGGAAACAATACCCTCATAAAACAACTTTTAGAAAGGGTGACACCCAACTGCAGTATACTACTAGTTCCCCGTAACCACAGCGCAAACCTTCATACAGTTTCTTCATTTGTTATTGAAGATTCTGTTATGTACTGCATGCATTACTTGACATATTTACATGACACATTATATTACGTTCCAAAGGAGTTGAGTTCTCCGATATTGTTAGTGTCTCTTTAGTAAGGGCATTCATTTTATAGTTGCTGCAGTTAGTAACTGGTGTATTGTTTGAATTTCCACAGGTATGTATTTTAAGTTGTTGCAGCCAGGAAGCAGGAGGGCGAGTATTTTTTAGGAACAGTTTTAATTATTAAGATATTGCTCGCATTAGGTTTGCACCAGCGCTGCACCTGACTGTTTAACCAATATCTTTTTAGATTCTGCAGAAACTGATTTGCAGAACTATGGCCCACATGCATCAACAATGCCATTTGCGATTCCTTATTAGCGAAAAATAAGGATTCGCTAATAAGGAATTGCAAAAGGCTATGCATGAAGAAATCATTGAAAAAATAGTGATTTCTTAAAATTCCTTAATTGCGACTCGCAAATTGCGAATCGCAATTAAGGAATACCTCCCCATTCATTCCTATGGGCCTAGAGGCCCATTGGAATGAATGGGAAGGCATTCTCAATTTGCGATTCTCAATTAGAGAATCGCAAATTGAGAATGCAATTCCAAGGGTGCCATGGTGTCAAAACAACACCCTGTTGCATCCCTGAAATCTGCCCATAAGTACATCTTGCACACACACATGCCCCAAGGGCATGTGTGTATGTAAAATGGAACTTTGAAAAATGCACATTAGTGCATTTTTTAAAGTTTTTGCAAATTACCATGAAGGTCAACTTCATGGTAATTTGCTCCCCCAATTAGCGAAATCGCTAATTTTTTTAGTTTGATGCATTGCATTTAAGGAATCTCAATTTGAGATTCCTTAAATGCAATCGCAATTTAAGTAATCGCAATTTTGCGATTTCTTAAATTGCGAAAAGTAAAAAAATTGTGATGCATCCCAAATAATGAAATTGCATTCGCAAACGGCCGAATTTTGCGATTCGCACCCTTTGCGAATGCAATTTTCAATAATGCATGTGCCCCTCAGATTCATTTCAGTAAGAAGTTTGGAAAGGTGTGGGAAGTTGTTGAAGTGGACCAATGGAACAAATATCTTCTGAATCAGTCAACCAATGGCTGAGAGCTGCTGTCAATTGAAGAGACAATGGGGCACATTCATCAACATCTGAATTTGTAATTACCAAATAGCGATTTTTAAGGAATCGCTATTTGTTAATCACAAATGCCTATGCATGCAGGAATCGCAAAAATAAATTGTGATTCCTTAACATCACATATTAGCGATTCTGTAAATAGCAAATTGCTATTAGGTAATGGGATTTCATTCATTCCTATGGGCCCACAGGCCCTTAGGAAAGAATAGTAATGCATTCGCAAATTGCGATTACCAAATTGGTAATCGCAAATTGCGATTGCAAAGCCAAGGGTGCCCAGGGGCCTAAGGGCCCCCTGAAGCACCCCAAAAAAAGATGCAAGTGTGCACATGTAAGCACACACATGCTGTGCGTTACATGCAATTTTGTGCATTTTTCAAAGTATGCACATATTACCATCAAATTTAAATTGATGGTAATTAGAGTTTCCTAAATGCACAGTTCGCATATAGGAAAGACTTCTTGCATCTGCATTAGGTAATCGCAAATTGAGATTACGATTTGCATTCACAATTAAGGTAATCGCAAAAAATTGTGATTCCCTTAATTGCAAATTGCCAAAAAGGTACATGCATCAAAGGGCCATTTTGTGATGGCAACAGCTGATTTTTGCGAACCACACTCATTGCGATCGCAAAATGGTTTGATGCCTGTGCCCCTTACAGCCTGATTTATAGTTTAGCGGATGCAGATGGGCCATCAACACATGTCTATATATCCATCTAATGCCATGGAGGTCCCTCTGTCGGAATTGTATATTCCTTTCAAGACACCAAACAGATCAGAAGAAGCTTTAGGTCAGCTTCATCCATTCCAGAGGTCATGTGTAACATTGGTTCCCCGGCCGTAGGTCCGAGGGTTTACCCCATGGTTTGATTTTTGGGCACCTCCATCTTGATCACTGGTCACTTGAACTAAACCAAAGGTTTTCATTTGAACATGTGGCATTCTTGAAGAAGGTGTTTTATGCTGAAACGTGCATTCAGAAGTGATTGAACAGTATCCACGGTATCATTAAAATATAGAATATCTGAATTTCCAATTGTGTAAAAATACAAAGATTTTGGATGCAAGAACGATAAAGTGTGAGATTAACTGCAAATGATAGAGTAATGAAACATTGTATCACAACATTCAAGACCTATCAAGAAAGAAACTCATAAATGTATTAATAGGTTTTAAATGTATAATGTGAGTTTGCAAGAAGTATAAATGTGATTATGAAAGAGAACGAGGAGGTTGAATTAATGGTTTTATCTGATCTAGTGGCATACAATCATGATGTATAGGACAATATCTATGTACAGTGAAGACAAAATATAAATGCAAATAAATAAATGCGTCCAATGAGACTGTTAATAAAAATACAAATGTAAAGCAATTGTTTCCTCTCTGGTCCATACGTTTTTTCAAACGAATATCAATGAGTGTGAAATAAAAAGATTAAGGTTGCCGGGGTATTTTCTTAGCAATATTAACTTTTTCCCTGCCCTAGGAACCGTATTTTGGCCGGGGGCCCCTTTTTTGATACAGGTGTAATGTGCCCTGGCTTCACTGCAGATGTCAGGGCTGAGGTTGACAAAGGAGCCAGGGCTGAGTTGGCCACAGATGTTGGGGGGCATAGGGGAATTGTGGGATCAGTGATGTAGGACTCTGATGGATCTAGTTGCTGTTGTGTACTTAGGGAGAGGGAGAAGCGTAGAACACTGGCCACAGAAACCTGACAGCCCTGCTGATTTTCAACATTGGCAGAAGTTCAACTCCAAATGACAGCTTCAAATCTCCTGTCCTTAAGGAGAATGACCAACACAGATAATGATGATGATTCTGATTAGGATGTTTGAATATCTGACCTTAAAATAGGAAACAAGGTAGCTCTAAGTTGCTATAAATTAACTTACACTTTCCTTACAATAATTGTATTATTTGAAATATGATATACTGAGGTCCTGATGGATGTCTTCTATAAAAATGGCATATTTCTAAAGGAGTGACTTCACATATTGGAATGTTCATAATACTGTTAAATGTTAGTCACACCACTTTTTAAAATTAAATCTGATTTACAATTTTGGGACTGCAATTGTGTTGTGTACGTTATCTCTCATATCTAGCTTTTTTTCACTCACTCTACTGTTCAAAGGAATACAGTAGTATACCATACCATTGGCCTGTCAGACGCAGTACCTAAAACTGTTGATGGTCAGCTATAATATATATTATGCTTAACCACGGCTTGTTATGGAGTGCCTATAGAACAAAGAACTGTATCTGTCACTATGAAGACTAGGAGGAAAAGCATTATCTTATATTGAAAAAATACAGCAATAATTAATTATCCCAGTGTAAATGAAAGATATCTATATTGCATGCTTCTCAGTTATTACAAAAATAATATTTTGTTTAAGTTATTCTGGAGAGTAATTTAGAGTTTAGTGGAAGGGATACTCCATCTAAAATGTGGCTGATGACACTTATAATACAAAACACACAAGAAGATGGATGGAATGTTGCACAATGGCAAAACATTCACCCCCGGTCACAGATCTGGGTTTAATCCATCGTTATTTTGCTCACCAAGCCACCCCAGTTCAGACATGGTCCTTTGCAAATCAGTCTTGACCCTGTGCCTCATGGGAACAGTCCAGCCCGAACTGCCAAGCCATGTCTTCCCTGGACCAGAATCAAGCATCCTAGAACCGGGTTCTGGCTATCAGCTGTCTGATTTCTGGCCATCAGGCTGATTTGCATATGGCCATGTCTGAACTGGGGTGGCGTGGTGAGCAAAAAAACGATGGATTTAGGCCCAGATCTCTGTACTGGGGTGAATGTATGACATTGTTCTGCATTCTGTCCATCAACTGTTGTTTTTGCATTTGACACTTATAATACAGCAGACCAGATTTCTGTCACATTTTGATGGGGTGTACCCTCTACAAAATTCTAAATAATGCAATCTATATAAGCACAGTAAAAGTGCCACAGTAGAGCTATTTTAATCTATACTATTTTCTAAGCTGTATCTGACCAATAAAGGGAGTCTTGAGATCTTGAGTGAGGCAGCTGAAATACTCTGGTTAGCAAACATATGTAAATATATATATACCATGGCAGTCCGTGCAGGTTAGCGCAGTGGGAGTGGGGCGGGAGGAGGGGAAGTCAACAGACGAATGGAATAGGGAAAATTAAGTAAATAAATAAATCATATTCTGTCGTCTGTCGACGTCCCACCCAACCTGCCCCGTCCCACCGTGCTTACCTGCACGGACCACTGCTGGTACTTACCTCAGGGAAGGTGCAGGACCATGACTGGGGGCAAAATTACTATTCTAACTCTGCCTAGTACTGACCTCAGGGAAGGTGGTGGATTTTGGCTGGGGGGGTAAAATTACTATTCTAACTCCGCCAAGTGCTATACTTCAGGGAAGGTGCTGGACAGTGATTGGGGGTCAAAATAACTAATAGAACTCCACCAAGTACTTGCATCAGTGAAGGTGCTGGACAGGGAAAAGAGTGCACATTTCATTTTTCCCTTAGAACATAAAAACAAACTACAATGCATCTAAAAAGCATGACAATAATACAAACAAAAAAAGAAAGATTGCAAAATCATCGAGCAACGATAAAAGAAAATCACCAAGAGAAAAGTAAGTATTTCGAAAGTCGATAATATGCACAAAGAATTCAGAAAGGCATGAAAAGCATTATCTGTCTAACCTTAAATAGACAACAAAAAAACAGGAACCACAGCAGGCCTAAGAAAAACCTCTTGCAACCCAAATAATGTATACATTTTTGATGACAAAGGTACAAGAAATAAATCACCAGGTAATATTTTTATTTAAATATGAATTTACAAGAATATTAACTTTCTTTTCACGGAACACAAAATGAACAAAGATTTAGGGTCTGATTACACCTTTGGCGGTCATGGTACTGCTGTCAAAACGCGTTGGAATCACTGCTGCACCGTTAGTTGTCTGATTGCCCTATTTTAATGCATGCCGTTCATAAACGAAAGACTGCCATTGTCTTGCAGCCACTGCCAGGAAATCCCGACCGCAGCGGGATAGGTTGATGCGTCTGTTGAAGGGTGAAGCACCAGTATTACCGCCAGCCCAATTATGATGTGCTTTCCTGCCAACATGACTATGGCGTTCCAACCACCAGATCTGAGCTGGCGGAGAGAGAAAAATATAAGGCTGAAACTCACCTGTACTCAGGTTAACAATGCCGCTGCTATGCCTGCTGGATGACATCTAAAACCAACAACATGATGGTAAGCTATTCTCATGCCTGTTTCCATTGACTCCTCAGCAAATAGAGGCCCCACCATAGACCTGGCAAGGGTTTGTGCTCCCTGGGCCAAACATTTTTTCGGAATTGTTCTCAATGTATGATCCAATTACTGCTCTTTGATGCCCTCTGTGGCCAGGTCACTGACACTGTACAGGCACACTCTACTAAAATCAACATGTGTTCACATCTCATAATCAGGGAGAGTGATGTGTGCATTAAACTGTGTCACACAACAGCACCTCCTCATCAATATCAAACCTACTAATCTCTGTGACACCCTCACATTGCTCACCTGCTAGATCCTGTTGTGATATCAAAAATATATCTGTATGGATGTGTCATGAAACTGCAACACACCTTCTCTGCTAAATCTCTGTAATGTACTCTCACAAATCACCCACATTAAAAGGTAAAGTCAGGTAAATCGGATTCCAAATAATCAGTGTGAGAAGCATTCAAAGGGCACAATATAAAGACTCTCTGCATAATAGCTATGCCTCTTTCAGGGGGACCCCTTAAAGGCTGGAGCCCTGGGCCTCTACGTGCTCAGGACCTTTGGATTGCAGTATATCAGGGACAACCAATGGCATAACCAAGTATTATGCATATGTGGGAAATGTTTAAGAGCAAGTCATGAAAGCAAACACAGCAGTAACAGCTTTTGTCACACATTTAGAGCAAGTGGGTGTAAGGTACACACACAAAAATGGACAAAAGTCCATAAACATGTCTACAAAGGTATGACAATTTAACACCCTCCATGTATGGATAAACAAATATCTAACTTACACATGTCAAACATATCCAGCCTACATCACAGGGAGAAGTGCAAGCTAAATAATATTGAAATTAGCCAAGCCAAGCTGAAATACTGACTATGGGCCAGATGTAGGTAGCCCAATACCGGTCGGAAACGGCCAAAAATACTGATTATCAGCCGTTTCCGACCGGTATTGGGCTATGGAGATGTAGGGGCTCAAAAAACATACAGAATCGGTAATTTTACCGAATGGGTAATTTTACCGAATCGGTAAATTTACCAACTGGTAAAATTACCGATTCTTTATTTTCAGATGTAGGTAGCACTTTGAACAGTGCTACAGGCCTGTCAGAATTCGGTATTTACCATGTAATACAATTGCATCGTATATAACGAATCCCTGTGTGCATGCACATCTGTGCATGTACACCTGTGCCATGTGGCACACAGACATGCCCTAAGGGCATGTATGTGTGCCACATGGCACACAAGCCAGTTACAGGGGTGCAACAGGGTGTCAAAGTGACACCCTGTCCCCCTTTGCAATTCGGTATTTTTACCGATTCGGTAAATACCGAATCAGTATTTGCTATTGAATCCTCTGGGCTTCAGGGCCCATAGGATTCAATAGCAAATACCGATTCGGTATTTACCCAATCAGTAAATACCAAATCTTACCGAATTTTTACCTACATCTCATTTACCGATTCATAAATACCGAATCGGTAAAATTCGGTATTTATGAATCGGTAAATGAGATTTACCTACATCTAGCCCTATATGAAATACCACCCAATGCAACGTAAGCCCCAATTGGAATTCATTCCACATAAGCATTCATTAAACACTTCCCCTTGTCCTGTGTGACTCCAGCACTCATTCCAAGGTTAGATCATACTAACCAATTCAAATGGGTCATCAGTCAAGGTGAAAAACACACTGGCATCACACATCCCAAAGTATCCAAAAACATCTAATAGTCAGAAAATAGTGGCAGGACTAATGTGTTATAAACCAACCAAATATGTTTATTTCTCCAAAACAACTAGATGGAGTAATCCAAAGGCCAGAGGCCAGTCCCTCTATACAATGTGTGCTCCAGCACACTGCTGTGCCATTAAACCATCCCTTCATGACACTGTCAGGGAACCTCCTCCCAAAGTGACATCCAATGGGAATGACAGGGACCTCCAAGATGTTGCTTGGGAGGGTCGGGTCGGTATTGGGGGATGGGTTTGGTTTAGTAAGTGGGGGTCCTGACTTTGGGAGGAGTGTCTTTGGTTTTGGGAAGGGCTTTGGTTTTATTAGGGGTACGTTTGGGTTTAGTGGTGGGTGCATCCGGTTTCTCAGAGGTGGATTGGGATGTGGAAGGGATGGGTTGGGGTGTAGAAAATGTTCTTCGAGGGGGGCAGGGTTTGACAGGGGTAAGGGCAAAGGCAAACAACACACTTTCATGGGGAAAATGGGCAGGATGTTTGGGTGGGAGTAGGGGTAGGAAGGTAGAGGGAGTTGAAGTGCCAGGTGTGGGTGGGTGTGTTGTTGGTGCAAGTGCCTGTGTGTCTGATGTATCTTGTTTATATTTAGTAGGTGTCTGTTGTGTGGGTGTTTGCATTTTTGGTGGTGTGTGATGTGGATGTTCCCGGGTTTCCCAGGTGTTGAGGATGAAGTTGTGGTTGTGGCTATGGTGTATGGAGGAATGCTGGCTGTTGGGGTGGGTGTCTGGGTGTGGTGTCTGGGGGAATGCTGGGTGTTGGTGATTGGTCTGTGGGTGCGGGTGTGGTATCTGGGGAAATGCTGAGTGTTGGGGATGGGTCTATGGTTGTAGATGTGGTGTCTGGGGGAATGCTGGGTTTTGGGATGGGTTTGTGGGTGCAGATGTGGTTGCTGGTGGAATGCTGGGTGTTGGGGATGGGTCTGTGGGACTGCTTAGGTTGCTGATGGTGGTGAGGGGGGTGAGTGTAATGTGAGTGGTTGAGTGCTTGCATGTTTTCTGGATTTTTTGTTTGAGTTTGCTGCTTGGGCTGTTGTAGTGCGTGCATGCATATGCGTGAGTGTGCTTGGGAATAGCATGGGAATAGGGAATTTGGATGGGGAATAGGCAGGAGGAGGGGTAGAAGTTTGAGATGGGTGGAAGGCTGTCGTGAAGGAGGATATTAAAGCCTGAAAAGATCTCTGTAGGTCAGACAAAGCACTGTGAATGCCTTCCAGGTAGGCCACCATGTGTTGCAGAAGGATACCTTGCACCAGGATGAAATGAAATAGTGCCGTCTGACCCACAGAGATGTTTCTCAGGAAGTGAATAGCCTCCTCACTCATGGCAGCAGGGGTAACAGGGGCAGGGGCTGAGTTGCCTGCAGTGTAGGAGATGGCTCCTCTCTCATGGGAGTTGGTCTGGCCAACTGGGTGGGGGGCAACAGGGAGGGTGGAGATGGAACTGGGGTTGATGGAAAAGAATGAGGGTACATTAAATCCTGTGGGGTCCACTACCACTCCGGAGTGTCCACTGAAGGATGACTCTAGTGATGAAGGAGATGAGTTTCTTTCCTCCGTGGCTCTCTCCACACCCTCTTGTCACTGGGTCTCTCTGTGTCAATACTCTCATGACCTGACCTACTGTGACCAGCTGTATGTCACCAATGTTGTTGATCTTTTCTCCTTCGCTTGCCCTGGATGAATCTGAAATTCCACATAAAATTGGTTTATTGCTACTGCGTTACCACAACTGACCATCAGATATCAACACAAAAGATATCTACAGAGCACAGATAACAACAGCTGTATGGTTTACTGTCTAGGCTTCCAGATTAGCATGAGCACATGCATGCATGCTACATGACCTGTAAACAGTTGGTCACAGTGAAGTCATAACCACAGACATCTCCAATTGCATAAATAAAGTAGTCTGATCTCCATCCTCATGTATCTAGTAGTATACTTGATAACCTTGTATAGGTTGGCCCTTGTACCATACCTTAGTAACCTGATGTCATCAAATAGGATGGCAATGACAAATTCATTCCTACAGATTCCACACAAGACCCTGCAGTCAGAAAATGGTCATATACCTAATACCACATCATGGTAAAATATATTGCTAACTATTATGCTATGTGGTCTTCTTAAGCTCTTGAATACCAAAGGAGGTGTCTTGGCGCTAACTGAGATACCACGCTTACGTAGCGCAAGAACAATTATCTAGAGAAAAGGCGCCATGTCTTGCACAACTTTCTAAAGGACATAAGGGTGGGCATTGTTCTGATGTGAAAAGGGAGGGCATTCTAAGGTCTTGATGAGCCCAGCACAAAGCCTCTGCCACCCCAATTTGCATGTCTGATCCTCGGAATTGGCACCACTTTGGCGTAAGATGAACGTAAAGATCTCCCTGAGATGTACCAGGAAAAGCTGTTTCTCAAGAAGACATGTCCTTGATCGTGGAGTGCTTTGGAAGCTATACAAAAAGGTATTCCATTGCCTAACGGGTAACCTTTAAAGGTAATCCATTGCCTAATGGGTAATCAGTGAAGTTTCCTGATTATCTTGGAAATTGATTGATGTTTAGGAATTTTGAAAAAAGTACAGGTTGCTGTCAATTCAGCTATGTTGCACCAATATGTTCAGTAGCAGGACGAAGGTGACATGCTCATTTCACACTGTTGACACTTGTTATTGTTATTGTTATTGTTATTGTTAGTGAGTTTTTATATCGCGCCTAATCACCTGCAGGTCTCTAAGCGCCTGGAAAGATGGTAACAGATAATAACTTAGCAAGATGAAAGCTGAGGTCATAGCTAGATTATACTGTGCTCATGCTTTTGCGGAACAGAAATGTTTTTAGGCTCTTCCTGAATCGTAATAGATTCCCTTCCCGGCGCAGCACATCCGGCAGCCTGTTCCATAGCTGGGGAACTAGCACTGAAAAGGCTCTCCCTCCCTTGGTCACTAACCTGTAGCGAGGGCAGGCCAGTAGTTGGGAGTCTGAAGATCGAAGTGTTCTCATAGGCCAATAAAGTTGCAGACGATCTTTGATGTAGGTTGGGGCTTTGCCATAGATTGCCCTATGGGCCGTGCATAAGTTCTTAAATTCCACTCTTTCTTTAATGGGGAGCCAGTGCAAACTTTGTAGTAGGGGAGTGGCTTTAGATCTCCTCGGTAGCCTGAAGATCAACCGGGCAGGGTCATTCATTATGACCTGAAGCCTACTGGTCAGAGTTTTAGGTAAGCCAAGGTAAAGGGCATTACCGTAATCAATTCTGGAGATGATGGTGGCCTCTACTATTGATCGCATCATGGGTTGTGAGAGGACAGGAATTAACTTCTGCAGTTGCCGAATGATGTTTGTGCAACTTCCCACAACCACGGAGATCTGAGGGGCCATTGACAGATCATCATCCAGCGTGATCCCCAGGCTCTTTACAAACGGGCTTGGTTTTGGAGCAGGGCCTAACTCTGTGGGCCAGTAGAGATCACACCAAGGTGAGGCAGTGGATGGAATCACTAGTACCTCAGTCTTATCAGGGTTAATTTTTAACAGGTTATCCGTCATCCATTGCACTGTGAACCGCAAGATGTTCTGGGCTTGGAGTTGTGCGGCCATAGTGTCATCGACACTTAACAGCAGTTGCGTGTCGTCCGCGTAGTTAAAGACTTTGCAGCCCATGGTGACCAAAGAAGCAATCAATGGTTGCAGGTAGAGATTAAATAGAAGCGGGGATAGGGCGGACCCCTGTGGCACCCGCACTCTAAAATCCCTATCTCAGATGTTTCATCCCCCAGTTGTATCTTTTGGGTCCTTCCTGTAAGGAATGATTGCAACCATTGAAAGGCCAGGCCCTTAACCACATGCGTGCGGGGGTTATTTTTGCGCTACGCGGCTTTTTTCCAAAAGCCGCGTTACATGACGAGCTCAGCTCGTCATCAGCACACGACCACCGTGGCTGATGACGAGCTGAGCTAGTCATCAGCATCGAAGGGGTTAATCCCAAAGTCCTTCAGTCTTTCCAAAAGCAAGGCATGGCTGACAGTATCGAACGCCGCTGATAAGTCCAGCAAAATCAGGGCGCTCGGTTTCTTGCAGTCAGCCATGCCTCTTAGTTCATCCAACACCGAGAGCATCACCAACTCGGTGCTGTGATGAGCTCGGAAACCTGCCTGTCTCTCATGGAGTAGATGATGAGTTTCCAGATAGAGGGACAGGGACTTTAATACATGCTGCTCAAGAACTTTTGCGAGAAAAGGCAGCTGGGAAATAGGTGTGTAATTCTTTAACACCGCAGGATCCGATCCAGACTTTTTCAGTAGAGGTCTTACATGCGCCTCCTTAAGCTCAACCGGTAGGTACCCCGTATCTAATGATCTATTGAGGAGGGAGATGATACATTCCTCCAACAAGGGGCGCGCAACACGGAAGATCTCAGGTGGGCATGGATCAGCTGGGGAGCCAGATTTAATTTTACTCATCAGCTGTTCTAGAATCACTACATCCAACTCTGGAAACTTTTCAAGGGAGCAGTCGGTCATGATCTCAGGTGCTGATGTTATAGCAGTCCCCAATACCACCCCGTTCTTTATCTCCTGGATGATGATCTTCACCTTCTCTAAAAAGTAAGCCTGAAAGGTGTTACAGTCAATAGGGGCCTTGGAGTTATCTGTTTTTTTGCTCAACTCTGCCAGTATTTTAAAGGTCTCCTTCTGAATATTCGCTGCCTTACTTAGGCGGGACTCAAAGTGGTCCGCTTTAGCTTGGGTCATAAGGTTTTTATATTGATGAAGGGAGGCTTTATAGAGTTTCCTGTCAGTATCCTGCTTGGTTTTCCTCCACACTCTTTCCAGAGCTCTAAGCTTTCTTTTTGTTTCCCTTAAGGCTGGCGTAAACCAGGGAGCCCCTTTACCGGGTCGCTTTATTTGCTGCGTTCTCACCGGCGCTATTTGATCAATGGCCCGGGTCATGCTCCTGGTTAGATCAGAGTATTCACGGTCCAGGCTGCGTCCCAGATCAGCGACCTGGGATGTTACCGGGAGCACCTTAGTCAGGGATGCTAGATCAACCTCGGCCCATTTCCGGGTTTTCCTGATACCAGGCGGACAGCTGGTAATACCTCTTTTAATGCGGGCCTCACAAGATATCAGGTGGTGATCAGACCAGATGCAAGGGGCTACGTCTTTAAGGGTTAGACTAGCATCTGTGGTCCACACAAGGTCAAGAGTGTGGCCTTTTTCGTGTGTGGGGACATCCACAATTTGTTTAAAACCCACCGCAGACATTAGGGTGTCCAGCTGGCGCGTGGGCAGGTCCCAGTTGGGTTTATCCCAATGTAAATTACAATCTCCAGTTACCAGAATTTTCATATATCTGGAACATAAGTCAGATATCATGGGGCAGAATAGGTCATAGAAGAGTGGGGTTGAGTTGGGTGGACGGTAGACTGACAAGATCACCCAGCACACTTTGTGCACCGTGACCTTTACCCCCAGCAAATCAGTCAGGTCAACCGTCTCTGATAGCAGCTTCTCAACCAACAGGGTCTTCCTATAGAAAATAGCTACCCCTCCTCCCCGTGAGCTACCTGGGCGGTTGTGCCACATTACATCATATCCGCTTGGGAGAGCGGCGATGATATCCGGCATCGAGTTCTCACCCGTCCAGGTCTCCGAAAGAGTCAGAACATCGATGTCATTGTCCTGAAGCATGCTGTAGACCTCCAAATGATGGCGATGGAGCGAACGAGTGTTAAGGCTGACTATCTTTAATATAGGGTGCTAAACCGGCGGGGTGTGACCTTATCGGGATGCAGTATTGCGTATTTCTTAAGCGTCAGTAGGACTGCCTGATCTACAAGCGGCTCACCTCTATTCAGGGTGTATAACTCCTCCATGGAGTAAATACGCCGCTGGCCAGTAGTCCCGGCCCCTGCACTTCCTAATAGAAACTTCCTCATATGTCCACTGTCAAACCAGTCACATGAAAGCTGTACTTAAGTTAAGTAGTTTTGCTGTGTATCACATGTAGCATAGAAAAGTAGATTGGAGATAGTCTGGCGCAAATATCTCGGATATTTGTCTGAAATTATCCGTAGCATAATGAATCAACTAGGACTAGGGAAATCTCCAGTCCAGATTGGTACTGGTGAGAACACCTCCCTTACATTGCATACCTAAAAGCCAAAAGACCATTAAAGGTTGTTGAGACTCAGGAAATCTCCATTACATGAATGTAGACACACATATGATTCATACATTTCTGCATGTTACTCCCTGAGGCATGCCACAGGCAGTTAATGAACCTTGACAAATCCACATGGCCAATTCACATAACTGAATACCTCAGACCAATGGAATGGAAATTCACATTGTGAGAAATTAGTGTAAGTCTACCTGTCTTGTCCTTCATTGCTTTATCAATTGGATCTGACTAATGATATTGAGTAATGGCGTATGGTATGTGTTACCCACCCGCCAATGTCTACACACTCCTGTCTGTGTATACCCATCACAAATAACTATTTTCAAATACAGATTGGCCTACATACACTTTTGTGATGGAATCGGACATCAACATAAGAAAAACATGTAGATCATGTATGAAACAGTAGTGCAGATAATACTACAACAGGGAAAGCCACACATGCCAATACTGATGGCATCAGTGATGTTTGATATCTCATGTTATTGTACATTCCCCACTGACCAAGGGAAAGTATTGCTCAGTGACTGTGTTGTGTTCTTATCTAGGACCCTAATTCGATATTCCCGATTTACGCCCTTGTGGGGTTATAATCAATAATGCCCTGACAACGTCATAAGAATCAGATTCATATTCAGTAATAGCCCATGCAATCCAAAGCACAGCACGGTACTCCCATCGACTCCTAGAAAGCACAACACGTTCTTTAAACAAACCAAGCCTTCAGCAGCCCGGGAACCCCCCCCCCTGCTTTTGTTTTGATTTGAACAAGAACTCCTGAAGTCCTGCAAGAACTGTTAGTTCTTGGTGACGTCTTATGTCCAATCTTACGTCAAACCCGGCACCTTTCAGGTATAAAATACCAACAGTTGCCTTAAGCAAAGACAAGGTGGTTTGGAGCAGAGCGGCCATCTACTTGCCGGAGAGCTCAGCTGATGCGAGTGCCCGCGGAAGCCGCCCCTCCTGTTACCAAGGTACGGAGCTGACTAAACCCTTAGGAGAATTCTTGATGCAGATTCTTGGCAAAATTATCTTAACCAACTTAACTTAAACATCGCTACTCACTTGTCCCTTCCCGAGTATTAGGCTTAGGTCAGGTACACCGGGGTAGGCTTAGTTAGAAGCACCAGTTGAGTATTTTAGTCAATGTATTTGTGTATGTATATATTTTATCCATTTTAAAGTATCATATGGCTAAGAAACCTTATCAATGCTTTTACAGTATTATTTCATAATACTACTTTTACTGCACGCACTTTTCTTTACTCTAAGTATTGCAATTGTGGCAATTCACTTCTCTTGTATGAGAAAGAAGACTGCTCAATAAATAACACCTTTTTATTGAAAACGCCCGTCTCTCTATTTCTCTGCACTCTGGTGAAACTAAGTATGCACTGCTGACTGAGTGAAATATCTGTCTATTGTTTTCACACGACTCTAGAGATATACTCTTATTCTGAGGGAGTAAAGTTGTCATTTTTATGCGGTTGTCGGAAACTGAATCCCTTCTTTTCTGAGTCAGGGAAGGTTATCCATCCCTCTTCATTCAAGAAAGTTTCCAGTGACCTCTGAGCGAGCTGGCGCAAACCTAAATTAAGTTTGGCATAGTCAGTAGAGACCTATATGACCTCAGTCCTACGTCTACACTGCTGTTTATGTTATTCCAAAGTGCAGAGCCTATTGGGAAAATAGGAACTACACTACATGGCGCCCAACGTTTGGTAAGGCGATAATCTAATGCAAGACAATAGAGTAACTCAGTCGTGCTTTTTCACACAGAACCCTTTCCCAGTAAAAACTCCAATAGACGTCTGGAGTGGGTGAAAGGTTAATATCCGCCGGAACTTAGTAGGATGAGAATCCTATGTATTAGTTTCTGAGTTTGATCAACGTTGAAGGATACAGTGTTCCAAAATATTGTGCACCTAATCTTTGATTCCTTGAAACTCAATCTGCAACAGAAAACTTTCAGTCCGTTAAATGGCAGAAAGTGACCAAGAAAGGGAGCGAGCAAGAATAGCAGCTCGACTCTTAGAGGAAGACGCAAGTCTCCATGAAACTGAACCGGATGCAATACTCATTCCGGTCAATGTAAGAAGAACTATAACTCTAAAACTTATAGAAAACGGACTGACAGCACGAGGTGGTACAGTCATATTCGTGATAGAGGTACATGAATATCGGCAGACAGAGGTATTCTGTTCATGGATACATTTTCCAGCAGCACACGCTACGACAAAAGACTTCCACTATTACAAAATAGAGGAACCTCCGGATGAATACACTCCTTTCGAGGAGATTGAAATTCCACTAAAATACCAAGAGCACCTGCTCTGGTTTAAAGGCACCCTAAAACATAATGATCACATCACCAGGCTCAGTCCACTAGGTAGACCAGAAGAAACGGGGCCGGTCCTATGCAACTATGCAACACACCCAGACTACGAAATAATGTCAAGCGAACAACTCCTAGTTAAACTAAAAGAATTAACAAAGGCATATAGAGAATTAGTTCAATTAGCAAGGAATTTTATAGAGAACCTCCAGAAACTGAAGGAAACAGATATAGCAGCCCAACCATTGGAACTTGCCAGAATCATAGAAAAATCCTATGAAGAGCTAGGAAGAGATAGTTTGGGTGGGAAACCGGTAAAACCCCAACTACCTGAAAATCCTGAAAAGACATTTATTAAAAATAATTTAAAGACTCCAAAAAAGAACTGGGATGGTAATAAACAATCCACTCCCAGGGAAAAATGTTTCCAGTCCAGAGGAAGGTCTCCTCAGCGTAGAGAGAGATCTCCAGGCCGAGAAGACAAGTCTCCCCAAAGGGAACCCTCTGAAAAAAGATACAACCTTAGAGATAGGGATAAAATAAGAAAACCAGACAGATATCAAGATGTTGATACACGTCCCTCTAGATAATTCTCACTGAATCCTTCTCGATCTTCCTCACAGAAATTGGAAAGAAGAAGACAATCAGAACACAGAGAAGAGCACGCCAAGTCCAAAGCCAAGGAACCTGCTCATCAAAGTAAAAAATTACAATTTCCCAGAAAGAAAGTAGCAAGTATTAAGATTAAACATGCAGAGAATTCTGAGGACACAGCTGAAAAACTGAGAGTGGGCACAGACAATGCTAGACAGCGGAGCAGAAGTGACCATAGCTCACATGACCCTGATGAATCTTCTGGAGACAGTGGACACAAATGAATACATTCAAATGGAAACTGCAGACACACGAGTTAGTGTGCCCCATAAGCTATATGAAATAACATTACGTATAGAGGGAGATAAAACCAGGAAAATAAAAAGTCTCTTTTGGGAAAAACTTTCAAAAGGCTATGACATTCTGTTAGCTGAGAAAGACTGGCCACCAGAGTTTGTCAGGGAGTGCCCTCATGGCGAACAAATGATTATGCCTGCCTTCTCGAATCATATCCCGATTCATAAAAAATGTACTTATGCAAGAGAATGGGCAGTAGCCCAAGCTCCTGCTTTATACAAAAATCATGTATGATGGCATGAGGACTCACCTCACCACAAGATCCAGTTAAAGAATCAGCCCACTGCACAAAGGCAGTACCCAGTTAAACAAGAAGCTAAAAAACAAGTCAGGGAGATCTTAGATCAACTTGAATACCAAGGGGTGATCGAAACATGCACCTCTCAAATGAACAATCCTTTGTTTCCTGTCTCCAAGCCAGACGATTCGTATCGTCTAGTTTTGGACTACAGACACCTAAACTCCTGTTGTAAAACATTTGCAGTACAAAACTCACATAGTGCAGCACTAATGAATAACATTGTGCGCAAAAAATATAAAATGACATTAGACATCTCTAATGGATTCTTCTGTCAAAACATTGCACCAGAAAGCAGGTATTTGACCGCTTTCTCAATATTGGGATCGCAAAAACAATTTTGCCGACTTCTACAGGGATTCAAGAATAGCCCGGGATTATTCTCAGCAAGAGTAACAGAGTTACTACAAATATATGATGATGAAGCATTATCATATGTCGATGACATCTATCTCACAGATGATGACTTGGAGACTCACTTAAAAAGGGTGAACACCATAATAATTGGACTCGCCTCAGAGGGTTACAAATTCAACTTTAAAATGTCACGAATTGCCCATCTAACTGTCCTATTTTTAGGTTATGAATTATCAAGTGAAGGCAAAAGCCTGGCAGACAATTTCTTAAAAAAATGTGCTATACTCCAAGCTCCAAAAACGCGGAAGAATTTACAATCACTACTAGGATTCCTGAATTTCGGAAGAACATACGTTCTAAATTATGCGGAGAGGGTTAAACCTCTCTATGAATTAATAACATCAGATTTCATACAAACCAATTGGACTCAGAAACACACAGAAATTTTGAGATCACTACAAACAGACATGTTAACTAAAACATAATTACAAACACGTGAGAACACACGCAATCTTGTAATCCGAGTCATCCCAGGAAGATGCCTATTCACATACCTGACCTCTAATGAGGGAGAAACGGTACCTATAGCTTACAAATCACACTTGTACACTGAAGCTGAAATGAAATTCAGCTCCACAGAAAAAATTCTAACTGCGGTTAAAATTGCTGTAGCTAAAGAAAGAGCCCTAGCCCAAGGCAGAAGAATATCTGTTTTTTCGGCAGAATCAGCCCTTGAGGCGTTAACAAGTCCTCGTAACTTGGTTAAAGGAGTATTAGATCCAGAATGGATAGAATGGGAAACTTCTTTTGCTACAGAAGACGTTAAATACTATTTTGACCCAAAACTGAAAAAACTAGCTGATCTAGTATATGAACGCGAATATCCTCTGCCAGCTGAAATTCTGCCTCTAGAAAAGTACACCTGCGTAATCTATTTGGTCAGATTCGCACAACATTATGATGTAGAAAATAAATCCTATGATGCAGCGTGCACGATTGTTAAAGGTCGCTGGCGCTCTGGTAAATTCAAACCAATGATTACCAAAACAGAATCACTCAGGAAATGTTCATCTCAGCGAGCTGAAATAAGAACATTAAAGATGGCGCTTGAAAATGCTGATCGCGAATTCCCCACACTAATAGTGTGCGATTCGTATTTCTGCGTCAAATCCTGTAACAGTGACATGCAGACATGGATCAAAAACGGTTACAAAGATGACACAGGTGCCACAATACAGCATAAAAGGCTTTGGGAACAGGTAGTTCTTTTACAGAAAGAACTACGAAAGACTCATGTGATACACGCATTGAGTCATCGACGTGATGGCGTTCACGTTGCAGGGAATTCATTGGCTAACACGGCCACAGTGGCAGCGGTTCACCCGGCTTCCGTAGCCACTGAAAAGCGTTCAGAAAAACACATAGATGGGGAAACCATGCTAGCGGTAAAAGCCTCATTAAAAGGCGATTATTCAGCACTACCTCTCAACGATCCACTCAGTAATACATACATAATTGATGCAAAATCCGTTCAGTTTGCTCGAATCCCTGGAGTGGGGGATAGGGTAATTCCAAACACGAACCGAAGAATCTTCTTACTACAAGAAGCACATTTGGGGTTGGGTCTGAGGCACCAAGAGATCCTGAAATCTCTGATGGAACTACAATCGGAGTACTGGTGGCCGGGAATGAGCGTAGATATCTACTATTTTGCAAAGAATTGGAAGGACTGCAACAGAGATCGCAGTTTTGAACCAGTCCAGCCTGTAGCCCAGATACCACTATTAGAGAGCATCAGGCTATCTATATCGCAGAAATCCAGTCGGAGAAATGCGTCCCTATAATAATTAAGACTGAATTCAGTTAAAATGTAGACCCCAGCACTCAGCTGACGCCAGAACTGGTATAAAAGATTTGCGAGTCTTTATCGGCACATACGCAATTGGCGTGCTACATTCTGATCAGGATTCAGAAAAGGGGGTGGTGATGAACAGAGTGTCTGAATTAAGCAGACCACTCTTACCCAGTCCAAAGATCAGGGCTTTATCCATCACCGTTTTTTAGCTCACTGCACCATCCCAGCTCAGAACTTGGCTATATGCAAATTAGTCTGACCCTGGCCCAGTGCATCATGGGAACAGGGCAGACCAAACTACCAAGCCAATTCTTATACTGGGAAGGAAACAAGCTACCGGGGACCGGTTTCTGGCATTTCAGCCGTCTTCGGCCCGGCTTGCTTGAATCCTGATGGTGCAATGAGCTAGGGACTCACATCTGAGTATACCCTTCCACGCTTATGGTGGACAAAAATGATTAAGAAAAGGGGGTGGTGATGAACAGAGTGTCTGAATTAAGCAGACCACTCTTACCCAGTCCAAAGATCAGGGCTTTATCCATCACCGTTTTTTAGCTCACTGCACCATCCCAGCTCAGAACTTGGCTATATGCAAATTAGTCTGACCCTGGCCCAGTGCATCATGGGAACAGGGCAGACCAAACTACCAAGCCAATTCTTATACTGGGAAGGAAACAAGCTACCGGGGACCGGTTTCTGGCATTTCAGCCGTCTTCGGCCCGGCTTGCTTGAATCCTGATGGTGCAATGAGCTAGGGACTCACATCTGAGTATACCCTTCCACGCTTATGGTGGACAAAAATGATTCAGAAAAGGGGGTGGTGATGAACAGAGTGTCTGAATTAAGCAGACCACTCTTACCCAGTCCAAAGATCAGGGCTTTATCCATCACCGTTTTTTAGCTCACTGCACCATCCCAGCTCAGAACTTGGCTATATGCAAATTAGTCTGACCCTGGCCCAGTGCATCATGGGAACAGGGCAGACCAAACTACCAAGCCAATTCTTATACTGGGAAGGAAACAAGCTACCGGGGACCGGTTTCTGGCATTTCAGCCATCTTCGGCCCGGCTTGCTTGAATCCTGATGGTGCAATGAGCTAGGGACTCACATCTGAGTATACCCTTCCACGCTTATGGTGGACAAAAATGATTCAGAAAAGGGGGTGGTGATGAACAGAGTGTCTGAATTAAGCAGACCACTCTTACCCAGTCCAAAGATCAGGGCTTTATCCATCACCATTTTTTAGCTCACTACACCATCCCAGCTCAGAACTTGGCTATATGCAAATTAGTCTGACCCTGGCCCAGTGCATCATGGGAACAGGGCAGACCAAACTACCAAGCCAATTCTTATACTGGGAAGGAAACAAGCTACCGGGGACCGGTTTCTGGCATTTCAGCCGTCTTCGGCCCGGCTTGCTTGAATCCTGATGGTGCAATGAGCTAGGGACTCACATCTGAGTATACCCTTCCACGCTTATGGTGGACAAAAATGATTCAGAAAAGGGGGTGGTGATGAACAGAGTGTCTGAATTAAGCAGACCACTCTTACCCAGTCCAAAGATCAGGGCTTTATCCATCACCGTTTTTTAGCTCACTGCACCATCCCAGCTCAGAACTTGGCTATATGCAAATTAGTCTGACCCTGGCCCAGTGCATCATGGGAACAGGGCAGACCAAACTCCCAAGCCAATTCTTATACTGGGAAGGAAACAAGCTACCGGGGACCGGTTTTTGGCATTTCAGCCGTCTTCGGCCCGGCTTGCTTGAATCCTGATGGTGCAATGAGCTAGGGACTCACATCTGAGTATACCCTTCCACGCTTATGGTAGACAAAAATGATTCAGAAAAGGGGGTGGTGATGAACAGAGTGTCTGAATTAAGCAGACCACTCTTACCCAGTCCAAAGATCAGGGCTTTATCCATCACCGTTTTTTAGCTCACTGCACCATCCCAGCTCAGAACTTGGCTATATGCAAATTAGTCTGACCCTGGCCCAGTGCATCATGGGAACAGGGCAGACCAAACTACCAAGCCAATTCTTATACTGGGAAGGAAACAAGCTACCGGGGACCGGTTTCTGGCATTTCAGCCGTCTTCGGCCCGGCTTGCTTGAATCCTGATGGTGCAATGAGCTAGGGACTCACATCTGAGTATACCCTTCCACGCTTATGGTGGACAAAAATGATTCAGAAAAGGGGGTGGTGATGAACAGAGTGTCTGAATTAAGCAGACCACTCTTACCCAGTCCAAAGATCAGGGCTTTATCCATCACCGTTTTTTAGCTCACTGCACCATCCCAGCTCAGAACTTGGCTATATGCAAATTAGTCTGACCCTGGCCTAGTGCATCATGGGAACAGGGCAAACCAAACTACCAAGCCAATTCTTATACTGGGAAGGAAACAAGCTACCGGGGACCGGTTTCTGGCATTTCAGCCGTCTTCGGCCCGGCTTGCTTGAATCCTGATGGTGCAATGAGCTAGGGACTCACATCTGAGTATACCCTTCCACGCTTATGGTGGACAAAAATGATTCAGAAAAGGGGGTGGTGATGAACAGAGTGTCTGAATTAAGCAGACCACTCTTACCCAGTCCAAAGATCAGGGCTTTATCCATCACCGTCTTTTAGCTCACTGCACCATCCCAGCTCAGAACTTGACTATATGCAAATTAGTCTGACCCTGGCCCAGTGCATCATGGGAACAGGGCAGACCAAACTACCAAGCCAATTCTTATACTGGGAAGGAAACAAGCTACCGGGGACCGGTTTCTGGCATTTCAGCCGTCTTCGGCCCGGCTTGCTTGAATCCTGATGGTGCAATGAGCTAGGGACTCACATCTGAGTATACCCTTCCACGCTTATGGTGGACAAAAATGATTCAGAAAAGGGGGTGATGATGAACAGAGTGTCTGAATTAAGCAGACCACTCTTACCCAGTCCAAAGATCAGGGCTTTATCCATCACCGTTTTTTAGCTCACTGCACCATCCCAGCTCAGAACTTGGCTATATGCAAATTAGTCTGACCCTGGCCCAGTGCATCATGGGAACAGGGCAGACCAAACTACCAAGCCAATTCTTATACTGGGAAGGAAACAAGCTACCGTGGACCGGTTTCTGGCATTTCAGCCATCTTCGGCCCGGCTTGCTTGAATCCTGATGGTGCAATGAGCTAGGGACTCACATCTGAGTATACCCTTCCACGCTTATGGTGGACAAAAATGATTCAGAAAAGGGGGTGGTGATGAACTGGGCCAGGGACAGACTGATTTGCATATAGCCAGGTTCTGAGCTGGGATGGTGCAGTGAGATAAATAACGGTGATGGATCAAGCCCTGATCTTTGGACTGGGTAAGAGTGGTCTGCTTAATTCAGACACTCTGTTCATCACCACCCCCTTTTCTGAAACATTCTGATCAGGGTCCTGCGTTTAGCTCTCGAGCTTACAAAGAGGCCATGAACAGTATGGGCATCTCATTGCAGTATTCTTCTCCCTTCCATCCTGAGGGAAATACAGTTGTGGAAAGAAAAAACCGGGACATAAAGCAATCTATAACGGCGAGGGTATTAGGTTCGGGTGATGGGTGGGTCAAACATTTAATAAGTGTCCAACGTAGTCTTAATAATCTGCCAAGAAACTCCCTAAAAGGTCTCACTCCATACGAACTATTGTTCGGAACTAGAATGCTTATTCAGGACTTAGATAGTCATACTTCAGTGGTAGAAGAAAAAAGATTTGATATCAAAGATTGTTTGGCTGTTTTACAGGATTTAAATGAAACAAGAAAAAACCTGAGTAACATAAAGTTGAAACAACAGTCGAAATCCACTGAAGAAAAACCACCTGTCCCAGCAAGACTTGTCTGGATTCCAAAGATTGGGAATCTCGTCAGAGAAAAGATCGCGGTAAAGAAGGAATTTGGGCCTTCATACAGAAAAGCAGTACCTGTCTTAGCTATCAACGGAACAAGATCAGTAGTACTAACGCCCCTTGAATCCATCGACCTGGTAAAACCACAATCATGTGGCCAATAATAAGTAGTAGGCCAAGTGGACTCCCAAGAAATAGCATAATACCAAAGTTTGCGACAATCCAAGAGGCTCTTGCTGAGAGACTAATCAAAAGTACAAAATCTGCAATGAATAAAAAAGGATTATGCAATAATGCCACGGAACTTGAGCCTCTTGAAACCCAAATAATAACAGTTCGTCAAGAAACACCAATCTACAATGATGTAGCTTCAGACTGTTCTAATGAAACAAAGAAAAATGCAAAAGCAAATGAAATTTCCGGAAGCAATTCCAACAATTGACAGAACTACATCAGGCTACTTCATCAACTTCGACAATTTCTCTGAAGACCCAAGCGAACATGAAGAAACGCCTCCAACACAAAGTTTTAAAAATAAACTAATTGAACTTTTTCTACAACTAAAAAAGACTTACCTAATTTCACCATGGATTGAGTTTTGGATTGTGTTAGGTGTACTTTTCCTCCTGCTTTGGCTCATCATGGTTATATGTTTGGGAAGATTCATTGAAGGAAAATATAGTGCAATGGACACAGCAAGTCAGAACATCAACTTGGTCCTAAAGCCACACACATCTTCTCACATCGAGAAAAGAGAACTGTCATCAGTGAACATCACAGCCATTCCAATACCCGGTGGGGTAGCATGGGACAGAACTGATTATGACATTTTGGGCCCGGTCGAGCTTTTAAAGTATCCCCACCAGCTCAAGATTTCATTAAGTGATTTTGCAACACCTTGTACCTTATCTGATGACTGGGACTTTGAAAACATTAATAATATGATGTCAGATTTAGTAATGTCAGCAAAATTTACAGAACAAGGGGGCATATTATCAAGGGGTTTTATCTCCGCTTTTTTGGCTTTAAAAGCCAAGAAAGCGGAGATAAAATTATCTCCCTATTACCTAGCTGTCGCTAACACCAGTTAGCGACAGCTAGTAGGAGATAGCGACCATCTTGGGCCCTACTTTGCATGTCACTGATATTTATCACTAATGGCATGCAAAGTGGGCGTGCCAAGATGTTAGGGACTGAAAACAGTCGCTAACATCGCTATCTCCTATTACCAACTTTTGGAGATATTCGCGCTAAGCGCGAATATCTCCAAAAGCTAACACCTGCCCTGAGCAGTTCTTAGCCATGTTATCCAATGAGAGGTGGATAATATGGCTAAGAGCATTAGCTCGCTAATGCATGAATATCGCTGACTTTTCAGCGATATTCATGCATTGCGGCCGATTTTTATCGCATTTGCGATAAACCTTGGTAATACCAAGGTTTATCTGCGATAAAAATCGCCGCAGCTCAGCGTTAATTTTTTCACGCTAACCAAGAAATAGCGATAATTATCGCTATTGCTTGGTAATATGCCCCAAGATTACTTTTTTTTTTTTTTAAATCTGTTTTATTGAAACACTTGACATACAATTACATTTCTTGTGTGCATAATTCAAAGGGGAAACAACCATTGGAGTAACTTGTACAGTATCAGAGCGAATGTTGGCGACGGTTGAAAATCCAATAAATGCACTGGTAAATAAAAAGAACTCCATCTGTTGTCATGTGGGCGGACATTGCATGCACCAGACCGTTCATTCCATTGTTATATCACAGTGTAATTCGCAGTGCCGATCCTACCAGTGTGTCTGACCTCACCCGTCCAGGCGGGCAGCCTAATGGCCAGCCGCACCCCCGGTGTCCGCAACCTTCTGGCTAGTGATGAAGCGTGATGTTCCTCAACATTGTGAATAACCAACCAGACCCGGTTCCGGGCAACGTGTATGTGTGCTGTGGACGGCTAGGATGTTCAGTATTTCGTCGCCGTGGAGGAGATGGTTGCGGCAGTGGCTTGCATGTGTGCTGCACTCCTGTGTTTAGTCGCCGTGCGTTAAAAATAAAAGGTGTGAGTGGGAAAGGCAGAACTAGCGTGGTCAACTGGGGGGCGACCTCTGCCGTGGGTGCCACTGTTCCAATCTGGGGAAAAAACAGGAAAGAAAGTGAGGGTGTAATGAATCCTAACTCGGGGAGGGGGGGGAGGGGGTGCTGCAGTGTGGGCCCTGTCTCGATAGTTCCGGGTGGAGTGGTCCCGCAGGGTGCCGGCCTCAAGTGTTCACGGGGAGGTGGTACGAGTGGTGCGTGGTAACTCTGAGTCCCGGGGTGGGGGTGCATTGGTGGAGTCGACTGCGTGTGTGGCCCCTGCCGACAGGTGGAGGGGGGGGGGGAGGGCGGAATGGGCGGAGAAGTGGGGGGGGAGGGGAAAAGGGGAGGGGGGAGGGGCGAGCGGGGGGAGGGGGGGGGGAAGGGGGGCGAGCGATGTGTCGCAGAGATGGTATTTCATGTCTGTCTGCGCGCGGCTCTCGTTTCACCCCTTTCTCACTACGCTGCCTGCTGCCCGGACGTGTCCCCCCGTTCCACTGGGGAGGAGCCATCCCCTTACATCACCCCTTGATCGTGGCAGACCCTGGTGAATGTTCGTAGGAAGCCCTCCCATGTCTGGGCTATCGGTACGGCCCTCCGCCCCGCTGTCTCCTCCCTACGTAGCACCGTGCCCTCTGCGGTCGCCCAGTAGATGAGGGAGGCACTCCAGTGTTTCGTCAGGGGTGGTTCCGCGGCTTTCCAGTGGCGAGTTATGAGTCTTTTGGTGGTTATCAGCCCCAGATCCCAGAACCTCATGTGTGCCTTGTTATGTTTCGTCCTGGTAAGGAGGCCCAGCACGCAGGTATCCCAGTCGTGACGAACGCCCAGCGCCGTCCCTTTCGTCAACAGCGTGTTGACATCGTGCCAGTACGTCCACAGCTTGGGACATGCCCACAGCATATGTAGGAGATCCGCGTTCAGTAGCGCGCATCGTGGGCATTTGGAGGTATCCAGTCCAAAGTATCGGTTAATCTTGTCCGGGGACAGGTATGCCCTGTGTGTGATGTAGAACTGTATGATTCTGAATCTCGAGTTGCGGGGAATGTGTTGCGGTCCCTCTAGAATCCTTTCCCACTCCTTATCCGACCAGTCCTCCCCCCTGTCAGTAGTCCACCTGTCCCTGAGTGGCTGTAGGGAGCTCGTTGTGTGGGACCTCAGCGCCTGCGCCAGCCAGTGTACGACGTGTGACCCTGCCCCCATAACGTGTAGATATTGTATTAAGAGGTGTGTCTCGGGTTCCGTGGACATATCGCCCCAGTGTTCCGTTAGGACCCGTATCATTGACGCGTGCATCAGGAACTGTCCCGCTGGCAGTCCAGGATTCTCCACTAGCCCCTCGAACTGTACCAGGGTCCCGTCGTCATATAGATCCGCCATCGTTTCAAGTCCCACCTGCACCCAGTCGTGCAGGCGCGCTGCAGTCACTACTCCCCCAGGCCTGGGCAGTCCCTCCAGTGGTAACGCTGGGGCGTAGGGTGTAGTCTCCCTGGTCAATTTTAGTGCACGCTTGTAGCATCACAGTGCCACTGCCACGTGCAGTTGCGTCTCGTGTGTCGCGCCTCTAAGAGGGTGGAACAGCGCGAGAGCTTCCGCATGGGTCATGGCTGGGACTGTTGAGGCCGAGTCGGTCAGGTTTCTACCCGCGAGCCAGGCCACCACCCACTGGAGCTGCGCGGCGAGGTAGTAATGCTCATGGTTCGGGACCGCCAGTCCCCCCGAGGACGCCGGGGCATACAATTTTTTCAGGGCCACCCTTGGTCTCCCCGCATTCCATATAATTGTTCGTGCTAGGGCCTCCAGGTCTTTGAAGACCCGAGCTGGGACATACACCGGTAAGTTCGAGTAGTAGTACAGAAGTCTAGGCAAGACTATCATTTTGGACAGGGTGATTCTGGCCGGGACGTTAAGTGGGAGCGTGCCCCAGAACCGGATCTGTGCCCGCAAGGAATTTATGGCTCGAATCAGGTTGCCATCCAATATATCCGCCGCGTTCCTGTAAATGTGAATGCCCAGGTACTTGAAGGTGCCGGCATACCATGTCAGTGTCGTGTCTCCTAGCTGTACTGCGCACTCCTGCATATCTGGGTGAAAGGGAAAACCCCAGACTTACCCCAGTTGACCCTCAGTCCCGAGTGTGTTGTGAATTCGCGGAGGGCATCGGTGAGCCCCGGGGGTATCCGCGTCAGGTCTCTGACGTAGAGGAGTAGATCGTCGGCGTACAGGGAAACCGCGTGTACCCCGTCTATCAATGGGATGCCCCACTCGGCGCCCTGCATCCTCAGTATCTCTGCCAGCGGCTCCATGGCCAACGGGAAGAGCAGAGGCGATAACGGGCAGCCTTGTCGCGTGCCCCGTCTCACCTGTATGGCATCCGATATCAGGCCCCCTATCCAGACCCGAACGGTAGGCGTTTGGTATAGGAGTCCCACCATGTCCAGATAAGCGTCACCCAGACCAAACTTTTGCATTACCGTTCTGAGATACGGCCACTCCACCGAATCAAATGCCTTTTCCAGGTCTAATACTATGCAACCCGATTGTGGCCAAGGGTCTCTCGCGTACTCCTGCACCCTGAATAACCGGCGGATGTTGAGCGATGTGCTGCGTGTGGGTACAAACCCGTTCTGGTCAGGGTGGACCAGGGTGGGTGTATATTGGGCCAGTCTCCTCGCTAGTGTAGAGGCTAGTATTTTGTAGTCTGTGTTTAGGAGGGCTAGTGGCCTATACGAGCCCATAAGCGTCCCCTCTTTACCCGGTTTCAAGAGGGAGACCAGCGTGGCTTCGCTCAGAGAAGGGGGCAGGGAGGAGTCTTCCAATGCCGTCTCATACAGTTTGACGAGTTCAGGGATCAGGAGGTCCTGGTATGCTTTATAGAACTCCGCTGGGAGTCCGTTGGGGCCAGGGGATTTTCCATTGGAAAGCGCCGCTATGACCTCCCGGAGCTCCTCAGGGGCAATGGGTGCCGCTAGGACGGTTCGTTGGGCATCGGTGAGTGCCGGTAGCGGCACCTGGTGGAGATATTCCTCCGTGTCCGGGGCGGGTGTGGGCAGACAAGAGCGATACAGTGTTTTGTAATGTGCGGTGAATGCTCCGTGAATCTCAGACTGCGTGTGTAAGGGCATCCCATTCGCATCTAGCACTGTTGTGACTGGTTTCGTCCGGTCTTCTCTGGCGATGAGCCACGACAGCAGCTTACCGGGCTTGTCCCCCCTATCGTGCGTACGCGCCGCATGAGCCGCAAAATTCAGACATCTGAGCCTCTCTAATAGTCTTTCGTGGGTCGCCTGCGCATGTTGAAGCCCAGCGATGTTCCCTCCCACCGAGTCCCGCTCATGTCGACCCAGTTCCTCCTCCACTCTATGTAGGTCCCTCTCTACCTGTCGTTTGAGAATCCCCTGTGTGCCTAAACACTGTCCCCTAATGACCACTTTGAACGCCTCCCATTCCATCTGCAGAGAGGTGGCAGAGCCTGCATTATCCTCAAAGTAATGCACTATGTGTGTAAACAGTGAATCCCGGAAGGGCGCGTCTAGTAGGAGGTCCAGCTGCAGCCTCCAATTGGGGACAGGGGGGCGAGAGCTCGCCCATGAGACAGTTAACATGTGTGGGTTATGGTCCGAGTGTGTTCTACCCATGTAATGCGCTTCCGTCACTAGCGGGAGTAGGTCATCTGTGAGCATGAATCTGTCCAATCGGGTGTGCAGGGTGTGGGCTCCTGAATAGTACGAATATATCTTGGCTGTTGGATTCCGGTGACGCCACACATCATGCAGGTTCCAGTGTGAGTCCCAGGCTATAAGAGCTTTCATTTTACAAAAATCACTGGGGATAGATTCTGTTAAGGTGATCGGAGGCAGGAATCTAGGTCAATATTATTAAATATACAAAGCCTCTGACACCATAGATTACACAGGTTATTTTTTGTTCAAGTCCTATTTATTGACTGTGAACGCTATTTGTCTTAGCACATTATTTTAGAGTTCAAACAGGCACACATGGGGTGTGAACAGCTCAGCTTGGAGTATCTCCTTATGGCATAAAGTGCATTCACTATTTACAACAACATGAAAAAAAAAATTGCAAAATTACAGTGGAAAAATAAATTCAACAATCCACAAAAAAGCAAAGTACGTTAATGTGACAGCAAAATCCTATTTACAAATGGAATTTCAAGGTCCTACCATAAATCTAAGGGAGATTGTGTTAGTGTCCCAGGGGAATATTATCAATTTGTCCCTCAAAGGGAAACGTTAGTTATCCTGTATCTTGCCAGGGACAATCATATCTTCAAAATTATTAGATGCCTGATTGTGAGATACGCCTCTCACTATATGTCCCAAGTATCTAATTGGATCATATGGCTAATGTCTCTCCTGGCAATCGAGTTGAGCCTACGCGTTTCGACCTGGATAGAAATCTTGACAGGATAAGGGTTTTAAGGCAGGTCTTCATCAGGGCTCACAGTAGGTGTAGGGGATCGTCATGTCACACCCGGGTGTGGAGAAATCGGTACTGCATTCTTTGAGTGCTGGTGAATGTCAGGAGGCGGGGTTTCTCACTAGCCGGAGTGGCTGTGTGTCCGCAGTCTTTAGTTACTGGGGAAATCCGGAAACATCCCTTGAGGTGCCTCAGCGTTGCCGTCGCGGGACGGGTTCTCTGCACAGTGGAGGAGCAAGGGGTCATTCAATTCCCGGCGTCTCCTCGTTGGCGTGTTGCTTCTCTCTACGCCACCTCTGTGACACACAGAGGTGGCGTAGAGAGAAGCAACACGTCCCCCAGACCGAGTGGAGTGCCCAGCGAGGAGGGTGCCGGGGGAGGGCATCGCCTTCTGAACACCACAGGCACCGCCGAAGCACACGACTGGACGCTTGTAGACTCCAGCACCCACAGAGACACGGCATCGCTGGGGGGCCGGCACGGCAGGGGAGCGACACGAATCCAGCGCTATACCTCAGCGGAGGCAGAGCAACACAGCGCATCACCCTGGCCGAACACCGAGCAGAGGCACAGCTAACACTGGGCCGCACAGCGACGTGCGCAACTAGACCCCTCGTGAGGCTCCATGGCGGACACTTTCAACACCTCTCACTTTGGGAAGACTGACGCGGTCCCTACTGGGAACACTGCCGAAACCCCAGTCAGCGGCTCTGACAATCGACGCGACCACTGACCACCACCACACCAGGATCCTCCGAGAGCCAGTTCCCTGCCCATGTCTGGAGGCGCCGGAAAACGCACTGGAACGGGGAGCACGTCCCAAAAGGGCAAAATGGACAAGGCGCAGAAGCAGACGGACGCGGATCCGGTGACAGCCAGGCTGGACTCGGTACTGGCAGCCATGGAACGCCTGGAAAATTCCATCCAGTCCACCCGGACGTCCCTGGAGGCGAAAATAGACGGAGTCGCCATAGACCTCATGCACCTGAAGGAGGACCACAAGAAGCTAGCTGAACGCACCAAAACCCTGGAAACCACCGTGACGGGCATGGAACCTCGGGTCGCCCAGTCGGACAAACAGATTAAAGACCTCCTCAACAGGGTGGAGTTCCTGGAGGACAGGGCAGAGGATGCAGAAGGGCGGGCGAGACGCAACAACGTCCGCATAGTGGGTTTGCCCGAAAAATGGGAAGGCAAAGATCCGACCACCCACGTGGAGGACTGGCTACGCACCCTGTTGCCAGAAGGCGCCCTCTCGCCATATTTCGTGGTGGAACGGGCGCACAGAGTCCCGACCAGGCCACTCCACACCGGCTCTAACCCGCGCCCTTTTCTGATCCGTATCCTGAACTACAGGGACCGAGATACTGTTCTGCGAGAAACTCGAAAACTGGGCGCCATACAAGTCGAAAATGCGAACATAATGTTTTTCCCGGACTACACGATCCAGGTGCAGCGCCAGAGACAATCATTCCTCATGGTGAAGCGGAGGCTACGCCAACTGGGACTTACATACTCCCTCCTCTTCCCAGCAAAGCTCAGGGTGATAGCGAATGAAAAAACACACTTCTTTGACTCCTCGGAGGACGTGGAAGCCTGGCTGGACAATGGGACGGATAAGAACACGGGGAGATCAGGAAACCCGGACAGGCCGAGGAGACGCAGGAGGTCCAAGAGGAGACGTGGCGCCAGGTCACCCTCCCCCGCGGCCAGCAGCACCCAGCACAGCGCGAGCCCACCGGAAGAGGAAATACGCAGGGAACAAAGGGAGGCCCTGCGGATGGTCTCGGAGCTCGGCGGCTCCCCGTCACAACGTTCCCCGCCTGTCACCAGCCCCAGGGTATCGCCGAGCGACGATGAAGCGATCTATGGTCTACCGGACTCGCAGCTCTCAAACGGGCTGCCAGACATCACCCCACAAACATCGGACCTGTATGGCTAAAGAAGTGCCGCACCACAGGGCTTTCAGCGATAGAAACATAGACACAGCACAGCCCGATGGAGACGGACACTGAACACGCAGTAAGTTAAGACAATGTCACAATTGCAATAGCCTATCACGGAGCAGTCGCCCTGTGGCACCCACGCCACATGGGCCACTACATTGCAGGGTCCCTATGGGTGGGCGATGGTTACCAGCTCCAAACTTGACCAGGGTAGCGGCCCCATGACTTTCTGGACACGCTGCTAAACAGGCAGTGGGCCGGCCTGACGGCCACTCAGGCCTATATTTCACACCCCCCTGGGAGGGCACTCACGCCTTCACGCTCAGCAGACACTCACTAGACACTTGGACTGCGTGATGGGCAGCAACCCCCCAGAATGGATTGTTCGTACTTTTTGTAGAATGTTTGGACGGCTGCACGTTTACACGAAGGAATGAAAGAAGTTGCTGAATGGATGAAACACAGCCGTCTGAAACTGAACTCAGATAAAACAGAAGTCCTCATCCTAGGTACATCCCCCTCTGCATGGGACGACTCTTGGTGGCCGGAAGCCCTTGGAATAGCACCCATCCCGACAGACCACGCACGGAACCTAGGCGTCATCCTGGATTCCTCACTTTCGATGAACAGACAAGTCAGCGCCGTATCCTCATCCTGCTTCAACATTCTTCGCATGCTCAAAAAAACATTTCGCTGGATCCCCACCGAAACCAGGAAAACGGTCACCCATGCTTTGGTCACGAGCCGACTGGACTACGGAAACACCCTCTACGCAGGTACTACCGCTAAACTCCAGAAGAAACTCCAACGAATCCAAAACGCCTCAGCCAGGATCATATTAGACATCCCGCGCAACGAACACATCTCTGGTCACCTGAAAGACCTCCACTGGTTACCCGTCAACAAGAGAATCACTTTCCGACTTCTGACCCACGCACACAAGGCACTCTACGACATCGGACCAGAATGCCTCAACTCACGACTGTCCTTCTACACCCCCTCCCGCCAACTACGTTCTTCCAGCCAAGCCCTCGCCACCGTACCTCGCATCAACAAGACCACCATGGGAGGCAGATCCTTCTCTTATCTGGCTGCTAAAACATGGAACTCACTCCCCACTTACCTTCGCCTTACCCAGAACCACCTAGCATTCAGAAAGCAACTTAAAACGTGGATATTTGACAAGTAATCCTCCTCCCCTTCCTAAGCGCCTTGAGACCCTCTGGGTATGTAGTGCGCTATATAAATTCTCTGACTTGACTTGACTTGACTTGACTTGACATGCATGACCTACAGGGGTGCTCGCTGGACTTTTCCGGGTGCTGGTCGGACATGGGTGGGGACGCTCTGAAACTGAATGATGGGGGGCCCCTTGAGGGGTGCTTGGAACGGGGGGAGAACGGGTGTGATTGGCTTGTTGTATACTGATGGCTGAAGTCATAATGTGTACCTGGAATGTACGCGGAATACATACACCCGCACGCAGGTACATGATTTACTCATACTAGAAGAGACACAAGGTGCAGATAGCACTCCTTCAGGAGACACACCTAACGGCCCCTGAGGTACACACCCTGCGCAGGCGGTGGCGTGGTCAGATCTATGCGACTGGGTTCTCCTCTTACGCTAGGGGGGCACTGATATGGGTGAGGCCAGGGCTCCCGTTTGAGGTTGAAGACTCACACATAGACAAGGAGGGGAGGTTAGTGGCAGTGAAGGGACGCCTGGATGGGCGGCCGCTGGTGGTGGCGTCGCTCTACGCCCCCAACACAGAACAACAGGGCTTCCTCGAAACGGTGTCCACAACCCTAGCACACTGGCATGGGATTCCCTGGATATTGGGGGGGGATTACAATAGTGTATTGGATACCACACTGGACCGCTCATTCCCACCACTACCCAATGCACCAATAGTGGGTGCCATGAAAGCTCTTATATTATTAAATATACAAAGCCTCTGACACCATAGATTACACAGGTTATTTTTTGTTCAAGTCCTATTTATTGACTGTGAACGCTATTTGTCTTAGCACATTATTTTAGAGTTCAAACAGGCACACATGGGGTGTGAACAGCTCAGCTTGGAGTATCTCCTTATGGCATAAAGTGCATTCACTATTTACAACAACATGAAAAAAACAATTGCAAAATTACAGTGGAAAAATAAATTCAACAATCCACAAAAAAGCAAAGTACGTTAATGTGACAGCAAAATCCTATTTACAAATGGAATTTCAAGGTCCTACCATAAATCTAAGGGAGATTGTGTTAGTGTCCCAGGGGAATATTATCAATTTGTCCCTCAAAGGGAAACGTTAGTTATCCTGTATCTTGCCAGGGACAATCATATCTTCAAAATTATTAGATGCCTGATTGTGAGATACGCCTCTCACTATATGTCCCAAGTATCTAATTGGATCATATGGCTAATGTCTCTCCTGGCAATCGAGTTGAGCCTACGCGTTTCGACCTGGATAGAAATCTTGACAGGATAAGGGTTTTAAGGCAGGTCTTCATCAGGGCTCACAGTAGGTGTAGGGGATCGTCATGTCACACCCGGGTGTGGAGAAATCGGTACTGCATTCTTTGAGTGCTGGTGAATGTCAGGAGGCGGGGTTTCTCACTAGCCGGAGTGGCTGTGTGTCCGCAGTCTTTAGTTACTGGGGAAATCCGGAAACATCATTGCTGGCAATCTTATAAATATTCCATCACAGGTGTTGTGAGACAGGCAGGCAACCCTATTCCATCTTTAGATCCGCCTGTTCACTGGTATTCTAGTCAAAGGACTGGTTTCTTCCCATATGTAAATATCGTTCTCTGTGTAAAGGTTGTTTATGTCGCAATCAGTTTGGAATGTAATTATTTTTGTATTAAGCTTCATGTTGGTGTTGTGAAATCTTGAGTATTTACCGTAAATGTCTGTATATTTGTATATATTGTACACATAACTGTTTTGTTTTTTGAACTGACTGTTTTGACAGAATTTTCCTTTGATGTCATGTTTGGATGAACCAATGAAATTTGATTATAAATGAAAATAAATTCTTTTGCAATATAAAATTGTTGGCCACGCAGTACATACTGGCTGTGTGGGTCCTGATTTTCCTTGAAATAATCCTGATCAGCCACTTTGTTCTGTTTATTAAGTGTTGAGACCCAGGCTGGTCAGTTGTAGGATCCAATACCTTCATTTGTATACAGTTTGATATAATAGAGCAGGACTTACTAATGCTACAACATGGTCAGTCTCAATTACGTTCTATTGTACAGCTTGGATGGATGTTGCAAAATCTGCGTTCAGGCTACGTACCATGGCGTTTAATCAACACAACGTCATTATTCGGTCTCTTTAACCTTACTGATAAACAAATAAGTTTGGCACAAAAAGGAGCAGATTATACAATCCTGAGCATTGAAAAACTCGAGAGATTACCATTGACAATGTCAGAAAGACCTGTCATTGAATGGATAATACATGGAACGATTACAATTCCGATAACAACTTTCCAGTTTAATTACTGTCAAGAGTATATACCAGCAGGCCAGTATGAAAGGTTGGGTAAAGAATACATCAGATCAACCTGGGATTTACCTTATACCACAGATGTTACAGTGAAGGAAACAGAGAGGTATTTCTTAGTGGTAAAAATTGTAAAAAATGACTAAGCGGTACACTTCTGTGTCAAGGAATTAATTTGCATGGAGCCAGCGAAGGGTCTTCAAATAACCTTTCATGTCACCTACATGGCAAGCCTGCAAAACAGATAGAGCCATTCTTTTGACCACTTTCAAACGGTAGTTATATTTTAATAAGTGACCACAGCTGTTGTGGCATGCTGCCAGGAAAAGCCTATCTGACAACTGTAACTTTCAGGGACATTTGCTGTATGCAAGTATTGTATCCACACAGCAATCCAGATATGGGGGCTGCGTTATGGCCTCGGTTGAATATCTCTTCTATTCGAATTGATACTTTAAGCAGAATGAAGTCTATTCTTTTACAAATAACTGTGCCTCTAACGTCATCAAAAGAAACATATGATCTGCAAGTTGCAAGGACAGCAGCAGAGATACATACCCTTTTATCAACAAATTGCCCCGTACATTTTGTAGAAGTATTGAGCCAAATCTTAAACATGTCTGATACCAGTGGCATCGCACATGTATTTAAGACAATTTTTTCGGGACTGTTAGCACCGTTTGAAACAGTTCTGGGCATCTTCCCGAATTTTGTCCACTCTGTCTTTGGCGGCCTACCCTTAATCTTGGGACTCGTGGCAGGAATTTTATTTTTGCTTCTTCTGCAACGATATGGCAAGCCAATCCACAGGCAAGACTCTAGCAACGATGGAAGAAACGATCCTAGCAATACGATACCGAGACCGTATCACTAAGGTCCTCGGATTGGCCCGGCTAAGAGATCTAAGTACAACCTGGTTTCTTTCATTCAGACCGATCTGGCAAGATTGCATCATACCTGTGCTTCGATGTCTGCTATGCGGAGAAGAATGCGTGTTGGACATCTGTCTTACACTACAATCAGCAGTACCAATGGATATTGATACTTTGCTAGGTCCGGTAACGACTCATGCATCGTGTTGCCCTTAGCGGCTACCGATTCTGATGACGGCATTCGTTGAGACTTCACCACTACGAGTATGTGGCGGTGAGGTAAGAGAGGAAAGCAGCACCGAACAGGTACAGCTTTGTATGAGCATTGCTGATCCTACTATCGATGATAGCACTCACGCAGAAAACTGCACAGTTGCAGCATTTTCATACTTGGTCGAACTTTCACCTGATGTGGTAGACCAATTTTTTGCGGGTATGTCTGAAATAATGTTCTCTCCAACCAACGAGAATAACTCTTAATAAAAACAATGAGCAAACAGCGTTCCCTGAACTCTGAATTCGGCCTTCAGTTTTTGATAAACAAATCTACAGAAAATATTTGGAACTTTTCCCCTGAAAGCGAAATTATCTTTGCCCATATTTTCAAAATATTTACTTTTTTTGGCATATGGTACTCTGCTTAAAGTAGAACTATTCTTAGAGAACAGAGCTTCTATTTTAGGATACTAGAGACACTATTTTACCTCAGCCTCTAGCACATATAACAGAAATTTGTATAAATATGTGATGAAATAGTCTCGACCTTCTTTTCTGTATTTAGAGCCATTTCATGTGTAATTTTGCAATTCGTTCAGTTGATATATATATGCATTTCTCTGAATGATAACACTGCTTGAAAAGCGTACAGTACAAATACTCATTTTCCGTGTATTTACTGTATACCATTTCAAATGCGAAATATGTATTTTGGGGTGGGTCGGAAAAAACACATGCACTTTTGAATGTTTAATATTGCTTAGTTTTAGTAATGATGGACATCAATTCGTGGAGTGGGTGTTGTGTTCTTATCTAGGACCCTAATTCGATATTCCCGATTTATGCCCTTGTGAGGTTATAATCAATAATGTCCAGACAACGGCATAAGAATCAGATTCATATTCAGTAATAGCCCATGCAATCCAAAGCACAGCACGGCTACTCCCATCGACTCCGAGAAGGCACAGCGCTTTCTTTAAACAAACCAAGCCTTCAGCAGCCCGGGAAACCCCCCCTGCTTTTGTTTTGATTTGAACAAGAACTCCTGAAGTCCTGCAAGAACTGTTAGTTCTTGGTGATGTCCTATGTCCAACCTTACATCAAACCCGGCACCTTTCAGGTATAAAATACCAACAGTTGCCTTAAGCAAAGACACAGTGGTTTGGAGCAGAGCGGCCATCTACTTGCCCAAGAGCCCAGCTGATGCGAGTTCCCGCGGAAGCCGCCCCGCCTGTTTGACGCACGGAGAGAGACGCTGTCTTTTTCTCCAGCCGAGAAAATCCAGCTCCGGTGTTTCCAGCCTACCCTTGCGGGTTGCTGGAATATCGAGTCCTGAGGAAAGAGATACCAGACCTCCCACATTCTATTACCAAGGTACCGAGCTGACTAAACCCTTAGGAGAATTCTTGATGCAGATTCTTGGCAAAATTATCTTAACCAACTTAACTTAAACATCGCTACTTACTTGTCCCTTCCCGAGTATTAGGCTTAGGTCAGGTACACCGGGGTAGGCTTAGTTAGAAACACCAGTTGAGTATTTTATTCAATGATTTTGTGTATGTATATATTTTATCCATTTTAAAGTATCATATGGCTAAGAAACCGTATCAATGCTTTCACAGTATTATTTCATAATACTACTTTTACTGTACGCACTTTACTTTACTCTAAGTATTGCAATTGTGGCAATTCACTTCTCTTGTATAAGAAAGAAGACTGCTCAATAAATAACACCTTTTTATTGAAAACGCCCGTCTCCCTATTTCTCTGCACTCTGGTGAAACTTAGTATGCACTGCTGACTGAGTGAAATATCTGTCCATTGTTTTCACACGACTCTAGAGATATACTCTTATTCTGAGGGAGAAAAGTCGTCATGTTTATGCGGTTGTCGGAAACTGAATCCCTTTTTGCCTGAGCCAGGGAAGGTTATCCATCCCTCTTCATTCAAGAAAGTTTCCAGTGACCTCTGAGCTAGCTGGCTCAAACCTAAATTAAGTTTACCATAGTCAGTAAAGACGTAGATGACCTCAGTCCTACGTCTACACTGCTGTTTATGTTATTCCAATGCGCAGAGCCTATTGGGAAAATAGGAACTACACTACAACTGCATCCAAATTGCACTGTATACTATGTCACATGTAAGAGGTTCATCCTCACATGAGACACAGTAGTTAGGGAGCATCACTCCTGGCACACTGAAGACAAGTGGCTGTTGGTAAAGTTTTCACCCAAAACATCCAACATGAGCTGATTAATCAATTTACTCAGCCATGTGTCTGCTCAAGGCAGTAAATTGGTAGTGGACTGGATTCTGCTGGGTTCCTGGTCAGAAAGACAATAGGCAAATTACATTAGCATGCACCTAGTGCCATACCTACATAACCAATAACTTCTTGTGTGTTGCACATGGGCCACCCTCAATATTGATGGGGAAATGGCTGCTTGTAACACACAACATTGGCAGTGTAACAGGTATTACTCTGAACAGAACTTACCCCCTTGTAGCTGCTGTTGGGCCCTCAACTGCCCATGAAGCTACGAGTAGGCCACCGCCAGTATGTGGGCTGTTAGGGAGTCAGGGTCCGGCACACGCCCTGTCCACATTGGAAGACTTCCTCAGCAGGACCTCTGTGATCTTTCGGGTCCAGAGCCTCAGTCCCTCCCAACTTTTCCTGCAATAGATGCTGCGCTGGCGATAGACCCCCAGGGTCCGTACCTTCTGACAATGGCTTTGCAAAAAGAAACAGATTAAAACTGCAAGTTTAAGGATATGTTTGGTTGACACACATTTTGTATACACCTAGCACAAGCATTAATACATGTGCAATTTTCACATGCTAAGCGCCACCAAGACATGAATACAAACTTTTGTAGACATCTGCTGACTATCCTCAACCCTGGTCATGACCTACACTGAATAGGCCAGGCCACTTACATCATGTAGCCAAGGGCCATCCTACATGTACTGTGATGTGAGCTTCTATGAAACACGGCACACCATTGTGACCTTCTGATGGGTAAACTACTTATGCATGACTGTATAGACATCTTTACAGCCAGGTCCATTGGTTTGTTGCATACGGTCCATACAGGCTGGTACCATAGTATAGACTACATCCTAAGACGTAGGTCAGAATGGAATGACTGGCATGTGAATCACTGAGAGCTTACTCTCTGGGGATATGTGGACATATGGACTACTTAATGAGATATCATACGATCTCTGATTGAGTTTGTGTGGTATGTTCTGCCATCATAGGACACACCTTTTGCCACACATGACACTGTTACAGGGATGACATTCAACATACCATTGCATGTGTTGTTTGATTGGTTGATTGTAACAAAGCTGGTGATTCACACATCAAAATCACTCCATAAGTAACCAACTATCTGCACTGTTAATGTGCCACATGTTCAATAAGCCTATACAATGCACACATTACATATGGTAAAGTGATGACAGGCCTGCGGGAATAAGGGGCCTGTCAAATGTAAATCTCACACATTGACAATGTGGGCCAATGGAAAAAAGTATCAGGTCCGAAGGTTACTTCAGTCACCATTCCAAATGTAGTCTATGGGAACATCCAAGGATCAGCAGGTCCACAGGGAGATTACTCTGTGCATCAGTTGTATATCCATATTAACTCTGTGCCAGCATGGACCATGGCCTAGACTGGGAACAACTCATTGTCAGGCCTTGCTCTCCACAGGCCGAACATATTGATCCAACATGAACATCACATTTCCACCATTTCAATAGATAAAAGTACATCTTGTGGCTATGCAATAAGTGACATAAAGATTGAGTCGCACCCTGAAGGGGCCTGTGAGGTATAGCTAGCTCCAGGACAACAGTTTGGCGAGGCCTGATGTGGGCTGAGTGATATGTGGGACTGTACACATAGCTAACCTCATCCTCAACTGCTTCTTACAGTATACATACACAGCTCATGCTGTAAAGCCTATACATTTGATTGCACATTTACCATGATCTGATTAGCAAATATATTGGTCCCATGAAATGTATACATGTGCAGATATGTACATGCAACACAAGCAGGTTCTGGAGCTTATCACAGATCACAAATCACAATGTCGATGTTAAGTACACAAAGTACAGTGCTCCACAATCCATGACATCATTGTTCTGGATATACTACGCATGCTTTTACAACGCATACTTTTACAACGCATTTTTTACAACGCAAAAACTATTACAACGCATGATTTTACAACGAATACTATTACAACTCAATATAGTGTTAATAATAGTAAAGTGCTATTACAACGAAAACATTTATTACGCATACCATTACAACGCAAATATAATATATATATATATTTTTTGTACAATAAAACCTGGAACGGGATGCAGGGAAACTAGGGGTTTTGGGTGGGGAAGTGTATTAAAAATTATAAGAAAAACTAAAACGTAAGAGATATAAATGCTACAATTTTTAAAAATAAATACTCGAGTATTAAAATTAATACTCGAGTATTAAAAAATAATACTCATGATTTCTAAATTGTAGTAATTTTTACACACGCAACGATTTTACAAACAAATAAACTAAACATATATAGGAATGACTGAAATTAATTATGTATAACCAACAAATTCATACATACACATAGTCACACATAGTCGCCATTTTCAATATGTAGTTCAAACGTTTGTCCTACTACTATTTCCATGAAATAATACCACAACACTACTATCAAAATGGATGCCAAAACGGCATGAAAAACACAAATAACATATCTTTTAACACATTTTTAAATTATATCTTTACACAGAAATAAAACGTATATAATACAAACATACCAACGCTGTGTTTACAAAAAAAAATGGGACACTAACCAAAACTTATAAATACGAGTCTGACACCATTTTTAAAACAGTTGATTCTCAACTACCAGAGTGACCAGATGCCAAACCTGACCCTCTGACCTCTTCACCTAAACGAAATCCGTATCGCATCTCAGGAGAATTATTTTTCGAAATACAAGTGAGTTACTGAAAATCTTTTCAGAAAAATATTCAAAAACATTTATAACGCTGCACCTAATATGTTGATGTTTGCAATTTAAAAACAATATTATACCACACACATATTACTACAATTATTTATACATATATACATATATACAAAACCCAACATTTTAAAAGCTGAGAAATACATATAATAAATGTCGTTTAATATATTTAAATCAAATCAAATAAATACACATATAATATTTTTTTAACATGTCAAAATGTTTTTTTTATTAGTCGAACTACTAAAAACTACGCCGCTAAAGACCAGTATCAAAAAATTGTATTTTGTTACACACCCAACACTGCTCTTCAATAATAATTTGAAGGTACTTTTGAATATTTTAATCGACAATTCAAAACACACGAAACGCAAATAAAATTATTAATACACATATATTTATTCTATTTTTTACAGAAAAAATCATTTTGGAGAAAATTATTTAATTTTTTCTACTTAGAAAATTGAAACGTCAACCAATTAAAAAGGTAATTATGTTATTATTTACAATAATGCAGTAAAAAAAATGCTGAATAATGTAGTGGTCATAATTTCTAATCAAATTTTCTAATGTGGCAGCAATGTATTAAGTGTAGGATGTTAAAAGGATATTATTTTCTATTCTTACTCCAGGAAAATACTGGAGTATGTAAAATGGAGGAAACTGTAGAAGTATCAATTTAAAATCTACTCCAGTTAAGTGCAGCAGAAAGGAAATTGTAGGATGGTAAACGAGTAATATTTTCAATCCATAATCCAGATATTTGTACTCAAAATAAGTGCTGCTAAAGAGAAAGTGTTGAATAGTGTAAAGGTATCCATTTAAAATCATAACAACTGTATATACAGCAAAATAGAAATTGTAACATATGTAAAGACTAATAAAAACAGAATTGCTAACATAATTTTGTACAGCAGAAACATTTCATAATAAAATAACATTGCCATTTACTTTTTCCATTTTTTTTAAAATCTCAATAATCTCCGGATCATCAAACAAGGATTATTTTTCAAAGTGAGCGAAAACCCAAAATCCTACCAACCAACACACCATCAAATCTGATTTACATTAATTCACATTTCTTAGTTCCTTGTTTTAGAAACTAAAAAGAAATCTTTAAAGAAAATCAAGCAAACACCAGCAATAAAAAGAAGACCACAAATAAAAACATCAATCTTAAAGGTAAATAGAGAACATTGCACGAAAAACACATTTTCAAAAGTGCTTGATAAATTGCTGCAGTAGGGAAAGAACTGAATAGTGTGGGGGTATCAATTACTATTCTAACTCCAGGTAAGTGCTGCAGTAGGGAAAGTGCTGGATAGTGTGGGGGTATCAATTACTATTCTAACTCCAGGTAAGTGCTACAGTAGGGAAAGTGCTGGATAGTGTGGGGGTATCAATTACTATTCTAACTCCAGGTAACTGCTGCAGTAGGTAAAGTGATGGATAGTGTAGTGGTATCAATAACTATTCCCACTCCAGTAATGTGCAGCTGTAACATAAGTTCTGGATAGTGTGGGGGTATCAATTACTATTGTAACTCTAGGTAAGTGCTGCAGTAGGGAAAGTGCTTGATAGTGTGGGGGTATCAATTACTATTAAAACTCCAGGTAAGTGCAGCAGTAGGGAAAGTGCTGGATAGTGTGGGGGTATCAATTACTATTCTAACTCCAGGTAAGTGCTGCAGTAGGGAAAGTGATGGATAGTGTGGGGGTATCAATTACTATTCTATCTCCAGTAATGTACAGCTGTAACAAAAGTGATGAAGAAATATAATGTATAATTTTCTAATCACAATCCAGCTACATTCAAAAGAAAGCAAATTAAACATTAACATTTCTTATTTCCTTGTTTTAGAAACTCTAACCAATCTTTGAAGAAAACCAAGCAAACACCAGAAATAAAAAGAAGACCACAAATAAATACAGCAAGCTTAAAGGTAAATAAAGAACATTACACGAAAAACACATTTTCTAAAGTGCAAGATAATTTACTGCAATAGGGAAAATGCTGGATAGTGTAGGGGTATCAATTACTATTCTAACTCCAGGTAAGTGCTGCAGTAGGGAAAGTGCTGGATAGTGTGGGGGTATCAATTAATATTCTAACTCCAGGTAAGTGCTGCAGTAGGGAAAGTGCAGGATAGTGTGGGGTATCAATTACTTTTGTAACTCAAATAAAGTGCTGCAGTAGGGAAAGGGCTGGATAGTGTGGGGGTATCAATTACTATTCTAATTCCAGATAAGTGCTGCAGTAGGGAAAGTGCTGGATAGTGTGGGGGTATCAATTACTATTCTAACTCCAGGTAAGTGCTGCAGTAGGGAAAGTGCTGGATAGTGTGGGGGTATCAATTACTATTCTAACTCCAGGTAAGTGCTGCAGTAGAGAAAGTGCTGGATAGTGTGGGGGTATCAATTACTATTCTAACTCCAGGAAAGTGCTGCAGTAGGGGAAGTGGTGGATAGTGTGAAGGTATCAATTACAATTGTAACTCCAGGTAAGTGCTGCAGTAGAGAAAGTGCTGGATAGTGTGGGGGTATCAATTACTATTCTAACTCCAGGTAAGTGCTGCAGTAGGGAAAGTGCAGGATAGTGTGGGGGTAACAATTACTATTGTAACTCCAAGAAAGTGTTGCAGTAAAGAAAGTGATAAAAAGTATAAGGTTATAATTATCTATTCCCACTCCAGTAATGTGCAGCTGTAAGAAAAGTGATAAAAAATATAATGTATACATTTCTAAACACAATCCAGCTACATTCAAAATAAAGCAAATTAAACATTTACATGTCTAATTTTCTTGTTTTAGAAACTCTAACCAATCTTTGAAGAAAACCAAGCAAACACCAGCTATAAAAAGACCACAAATAAAAACAGCAATCTTAAAGTTAAATAAAGAACATTACACGAAAAACACATTTTCTAAAGTGCTAGATAAATTGCTGCAATAGGGAAAATGCTGGATAGTGTAGGGGTAGCAATTACTATTCTAACTCCAGGTAAGTGCTGCAGTAGGAAAAGTGCTGGATAGTGTGGGGGTATCAATTACTATTCTAACTCCAGTTAAGTGCTGCAGTAAGGAAAGTGCAGGATAGTGTGGGGGTATCAATTACTATTCTAACTTCAGGTAAGTGCTGCAGTAGGGAAAGTGCTGGATAGTGTGGGGGTATCAATTACTATTCTAACTCCAGGTAAGTGCTGCAGTAGGGAAAGTGCTGGATAGTGTGGGGGTATCAATTACTATTCTAACTCCAGGAAAGTGCTGCAGTAGGGCAAGTGCAGGATAGTGTGGGGGTATCAATCTCTATTCTAACTCCAGGAAAGTGCAAAATAGTGTAAAGGTATCAATTACTATTCTAACTCATGAAAAGTGCTGCAGTAGGGAAAGTGCTGGATATTGTAAACATATAAATTACTATTCTAACTCCTGGAAGGTGCTGCAGTAGGAAAAGTGCTAGATAGTGTGGGGGTATCAAATACTATTGTAACTCCAGGAAACTGCGGCAGTAGGGAAAGTGTAATTTTATGTTTATAAACTTAAAGTACACATATGCACAGACTTAATTAAATAAATTTTTTCCTTGCAGATAATGTCGACTCAACCAACTGCTAAATACATCAAGTCCAGGAAAGGAAACAGACTTTTAAATCATGCAGGTTACATTTATTGTAAGGGAAAGAAACGTTTCCCTAGAAATCATTGGAGGTGCGTGCAATACTTTTCAACCCATTGCAGCGGCAGAGCGGTTACGGTTGATGATATCATTGTAAAAACAACTGACCATAACCACTCTGCCTCTGCAATGGAGGTTGATGTCAGAGAAACCGTAAACGAAATGAAAGTACTTGCAAGCACCTCCAATGATTCTACAGGATCCATTTTACGAGAGGTTGCTCAACATGTCCCTAGTCATGTAGCTAGTAATATGCCTACCATCCATAATTTGAGAAGAATTATTCAACGTCAAAAGCAGGCAAGTAATACACAAACAAATACACCTCATACTTTTTCTGACATAATTATTCCTCACGAACTCACTATTTCTTTTGCTGATGAATCTTTCCTTCTGCATGATAATGAAAACCCTCACAAACGTATATTAATTTTTAGTACACCCCGGAACCTTCTAAAACTTGAAGCTAGTGAAATTTGGATGATGGATGGGACGTTTAAAAGTACGCCCCATCCATTCACCCAAATTTATACTATACATGCTAAAATTAACAATAGTGTGATCCCCCTAGTATATAGTTTGCTGCCTGATAAGACTTCTGCAACCTACACTGAACTTTTATCAGTAATAAAATCAAAAACAAACAAAAGCCCTAGGAAAATTATTATAGATTTTGAATTGAGCATGATCAATGTGATCACCAAAACCTACACGGATACCCAAATTCAGGGGTGTTTTTTCCATTTTTCCCAGGCATTCTGGCGTAAGTTACAAAAAACACCCCTAGTTACAGAATACTCCTCAGACAGCAAACTACAGGTAGAATTAAAAAAACTTACTGCTCTTTGTTTTGTCCCTCCCGAAAGTGTAGACGAGTACTACACTGCCATTACAGAATCTGATTATTACATTACAAATGAGGAAAAATTGGCACCCATTCTAAATTATATGGAAGACACATGGATTGGACACCTAACCAGATCGGGTCGCAGGAGGAAGCCACGTTTCCATGTGGAGTGGTGGAACTGTTATTCGAGTTGCTTACAGGGAAAGGCTAAAACAAATAATGCCATTGAGGGATGGCATAACTCCTTCAACCATCTAATTGGTAAACCCCACCCATATTTCTACTCTTTTTTGGAAACTTTGAAGAAGGAGCAAAGTTTTCAGAAAATGAGAATTTCCCAGACTCTTTCAGGTAGTCTAAACTCATGAATAACTCTAAAAACAAAGGAAATGTCTGAGAGACTATTGGCACTATTACAACAGTTTACGTTGTGTGTGGCTCTAGACTACCTGGAAAATCTAGCTAACATTCTTAGTTTTTAATCATCTGTCACACATTACTTTCCTGCTTTGCTCTAAATTTGTATCCTTCCTAAATTTAATTGGCTATAACATTTTCCAAAATGATTAAATTAAAAATTATTAAGTCGGGTCTCCTTACCTTTAGTTGTCTTCTTTTTTCTTTTTCTTCTTTTTGCAACTTTACAAAATCCATAGTTGCAAAACAATCCAAAAAATCCTAATGTTCCAATTTATTGCATCTTTCCCTTTTTTAAAAAAAATAATCCACTCTTCTTATATATTATATTATATATTTATTATGTTTCTTATATAGCGCCTGAATCGACCCCCGAAGGAGTATCTCCGCGCTTGCCTTGGGAACCCGTCCTGGCTTTTCCCTGTGAGATAGCCCCTACAGGGCATCCCCAAGGTGAAAGCCAAGCATCCCGCCGCAGGGGGGCCGTTGTGGAGATTATGCAAGCTTAATGCCCAGAGTTGCAGAGTGTGAACCCATGATTAGGTCAGGCACCGAAGCGAGAATTATCGAGTCCATGGACATTTGAGCTCAAGACCCTGCCGCGTCAGGAATTGAACCCTGGTCCTGGGTCTGATCTCTGCTTCAGGGTCTGCCTGCTCTAACCAGTGAGCCACACTTCTCCAATCTTTAAATATTTGTGATTTTTGAATTATTAAAAAATGCATTTGATGAAAATACTAAAATGTTCTCTTTTTTACTTTTCACGAAAATTGTCAAAAAAAACTTCTTCAAATGAGTAAGCATGACTTTCCTAAAAAAATTCAAAACAGAAAATATGTTTTTCAAAAAAATAATTTAATTTGAAAAGCTAAAAAGTAATCCATCAGTTTTCAGATTGGAATTTTTCTAATTCACCCATCTCCTTTAGCATATTCTAGAAAACAACAACATAATTTTAAATCCACAAAATGTTGTAAAAAAAAGAGAGATCCTTTTTTTATTCACTTGTCTTTTACCAAAAAATCGCAATCCATTTGCATTTTCATGCAATTTTGTTCTAAAACATCCAATTGTCTCCAAAAGCTTCGTCAAATAAATAAGCATTACTTTCCCAAAAATTTTCATAACTGAAAATAAGTTTTTCAAAAAGTAATTGAAATTGAAAAGCAAAAAAGTAATCCATCATTTTTAAGATTGGATATTTTTCAAAATCACCCATCACCATTAGCATATTCTAGTAAGCCACAACATAATTTTAAAACCACAAAAATGTTTTCAAAAATAGAGTAATCCTTTTTTTCATGACTGGACTTTTACCAATAAATCACATTCCATATGCATTTGCATGCAATATTTTTCAAAAACATCCAATTGTCTCCAAAAAGTGTACAAAAATCCATCTCTGTTTGGAAGCAATATGTTTATTACAACACAATACATTATGCATCTTAGTTCACTCCACGACATAACTTATTTTTACAAATATCTAACTAAAATGCCAAGAAGCATATATATTTTGTAAAAATAATTCCAAAAAATTCACATACCATTTGCATTTTCCACTTGTAAATTTTTAATTTTTCAAAAAGCACTCCATGTGTAAACATAAATGAACTTGTATCTTCAAGATATCATTTATCAAAATACAACGTTATAACAGTACTATAAAGGAAACCTTCTTTATAATCCTACTCTGTACATTACGTCAAATTATTTACATTTCACTCTGAAATCTGCTTATACTTTTAAACAATGGTCATCAATAGACAAATATGCTAACTCTCTAAAATATTTCCAACAAAAAACTCGTACTTTTTTTTTGGTAAACCTTAAGTCGAAGAATCTGACAAGACCCTTTCAAACCACGTGATCTCTCTGTACATTGTTAAACAACACAACAATCACAATAAAAAAGTATCCTTACCCAAAACCTTTATAAAACAACTGTTTACTTTCTAAGAAGATTTTTTCAACAATTATCTAACCTCTTTATTCTCTTTCTTAATAGAAACAAAAACAATCAAAAAATTCAAAAATGCATTTTTTACATTTCTTCAGTACCGATAAAAAAATTGTAATACATAAACATCTTTGCTTATTTTTTTAAATAAAGACAACTTTTTCAAAACAGGATAAACATTTCTTACTTTTAACCCCCAGACCCGACATAGGCATACTCTAGCTATACGATTAGCGAAATGCTTTTTAACGTACATTACATCATTTACGTATAGAGCAACCTCTCCTTATCCTTCCCTTACAATAAATGTTTACCTTTTTAATTTAATTACTTAAAATAAAGTTTAAAATGTTTCCTACCTGGACGCAGATCAGCTTCCAGCTACTTCCACCTTGGATACTCTTCAAATTGGCCGCTTACGCTGACGTTTACGTCGTTACGTAATTGAATGCTGCAACGATAAAAAAGGGACTACTTTATTTATTAATATTTATTAAATTGATTTTATTTTTTTTCATAATGTTTCCCTTATAATAAAAATATGAAAAAATATGAAAATAAATCGTAAAAATACAAACAAAATTCCTCTATGTTTAATAAAAAATAAAAATATTATGAAACTTTGTTATCTTTTTTTATTGTATTCAATTTATCATGCATTACTTTTTTTTCTTATTATATATTTTTTTAAATTATATATTTATCTCCTTACCTGTTTTCTGTTTCCTTTTCAAATCTTTATATCTTCTATCTTCTTCTTTCCAACATTCTTTTTCTGTTACGCGAGACTCATAGCAAGTAACATGAAAATAAAAGAAGGACAAAGTTTGCCATTGGATTCAAGGTTACAACGTGGGAACCAAATCTTTCATTAATTTAATCTATAACATTATTATTTTTAAAAATGTAAGTATATTTTATTTAAACTTATATGATCCATTCACATACATAAATATAAAAATGGAATTTTTAAATCGAACTATTTAATTAATTTTTTTAAAAACCAAATAATTTTGGTACAATATTTATAAATTTATTTACATGAATATAAATAATAATAAAAAATATTAAAAATATTGTCTTAAAGAACTGTTTTAAAAAACACGTTAAATATTTTGCACATTGCCTTTTTAAAATAATAAAGTTTATTTAAAATAAAACAAATATTTTCATAAAAATTAAAAACTAAAATAAATATTTTTCGTAAATTATACTAGTTATACAAAAATTAAACATTTAAATATATTTATCATTTATTTTTATAATTTTGCTTAACAAATAACGTTTTTTTAAAACAACTTAATTATTTTTTAATAGTTCATAAATGTAAAAGAATAATACTAATAAAAATACTATAGTATTAATATTTATACTAATGATAAAAATATTTCAAATAATACTGTACTATTAATTTTTCAACAAAAACTAAAGTGTATTAAATTACATTACCAATTTTAAATGTTAAAAATCTTAATATTCTTTTAAAAAATTACAATATTAATACTTTAAAAAATACTCTAGTATTAATAATTAAGCATAGACATACTACTAGTCTAATATAACTTTATACATAAAATGCGTTGTAAATGTACATGTGTTGTAAAGGTACTTGCGTTGTAATAGTATGCGTTGTAAAAGTATTCGTGGTAAAAGTCTTTGCGTGGTAAAAAATGCGCGGTAATGGTATTGCGTGGTAAAAGATGCGTTGTAACAGTTGTATACCCTAATACGTTATATGCACATTAGTGGATTAAATTGCACAAGTTAAATAATGATCGGCAGAGGGAGGCTGACGGCCAGACACCATCACAGAGGCCTTATGCCTGCATGCTTCACTAGGAGGGGGGGGAGGGGGCAAGGACAGAGAGCCCTTGCAGTGGGGGGGAGGGGGGTAGGACAGGGGGGAGGGCTAAAATGGGGGTAAAAAAATCATCATCAGGTTGGAAAAGCTATCAGAGTTGGTCACACAGGAGAATGAATTGGGAAGCTAAAGAGAATTCATACGGATAGTCACAATTAATATTTGTGGTTTAAACGATGCCAAGAAACGTAGGGACCTGAAGGAATACTTTAAGACAATGTATGCCGATATAATATGCATGCAGGAAACGCATGTTGAGATCTCTCAAAAATACTTACTAGAACAGTTGGGATACCAGTTATTAACATGCACGACACAAGGGGCAAGAACACATGGGGTTGGGATATTGGCACGCGCCAAAACTGTTATGTTGAAAAGACAGAGGGTAGATAGTATGGTCGGTGGGTTTTGGCTGAATGTCAAATACAAGGGTTTACATTTACACTTTGCTCTGTGTATGCCCCAACAATGGATGACCCAGAGACTTTAAATCATATTAATACTCAACTTGCTAATTGGCCTATGCGAATAAAAATTTGCGGAGACCTTAATATAAACGGCCTAAATGGCTTATGGAGAAACGACCCTGCCAGGTATAGTGGTAGGAAGAAGAGAAGTCATAAAGCTCTCATAAGTTTAATGCAGGATAATGGTTTGGTTGATATTTGGGAGCAGGAAAACGCTAGTGGGGCTGATAGTACATATTATTCTGCTCCCCATAAGATTGCAGCACGCCTAGACTACTTTTTGATATCCTCTTCATTAATATCTAAAGTTAAGATCAAAAGATTGCCGAGGGTGATGTCAGATCATAATCCGCTGGTCCTTGAAATTTTAATATTAAATCCACAAAGAGTAGTAACTAACTGGACATTTGAGAGATCTCTGTTACAAGATGCTAAGTATGCTGTTCATGTGAAAGGCTGGCTCAGTGAATTTTTAGAGATCAATAGAGGGTCGGCGTCACCAGCTGTAGTGTGGTAAGCCTTGAAGGCAGGAATCAGGGGGGAAACTATCAGCTTCTCTCTTAAGCGGAATAAATTGGAGAAGGAGACCAAAGAGGAGAAGATAAAGCCAGTTGCCATCTTAGAAGAAGACCTGGTTACATTGATAAATGTCAAAGGAGATTTGATAAAGGTGGTACAGAAATTAGCCATAGCCAAGGCAGCAGTAGGGGAAGTATTCGCATCAAAGGCAGCTGGAAAATATTTAGCTTGGAAACAAGACCAGTACGAGTATAGCGAACAAATTGCGCGGATTCTCGCTGTTAGAACTAGGCTTACTAGGATTATTATCAAAAATTATACAATCAGGATAAGGGGGCGGGTGGAAACGATCCAGAAATAGAAATAGAACAGTATTTAGAGGCTGCACGAATAGAGAGGCTAACAATAGAATACAGAAATGATCTGGAAGTTAATTTCACTTTAGAAGAAATACAGGGGGCTATTAAAGATCTCCCTTCTGGGAAAGCAGTGGGGCCTGACTGTATTCCACTTGAGTTTTATAAGAAATTCCTCCCTACTCTATAAATAGACATCATGAATCTTATGGTTTTAACGCAAAGGGGGGCTGTACCTCCTAGCTCTTGGGGCGAAGCCTCAATGGTGGTCTTTTAAAAAATAAATAAAGATCCAACGGATCCAGGGTCATATAGACCAATAAGTCTAATGAACAGCAATACCAAGATATATTCTAAGGTATTGGCTAATCGTTTGAGTCTGATAATCGGCAAGGTCATCTCCCCCTGCCAACACGGGTTTATCCCTGGGAGGGGCAACGCAGACCATATAAGGAGGGTATTTACTCTGTTTGACGGTACGGCAGCCTCACGAGACCCTATGGCTTTAATACTTCTGGACGCTGAGAAAGCGCTTGATAGGGTCTTGTGGGGCTTCCTATGGGCTGCGCTAAGCAAAGTTAATGTGGGCAAAGTCTGCACAGGCACCCTGAAGGCTTTATATAAGAATCCTACGATCAGGCTCAGAGTAATGGGGGAGCAGAGTGAGATAAACAACATCGAGCGTGGAACGAGGCAAGGGTGTCCCTGCTCCCCGCTACTCTTTGCCTTTTATATTGACCCTTTTATAAGAAGGATTGAGCTAAATAGGAATATCCCACCAATCATTTTGAACGGATATGAGACTAAAATATTAGGGTACGCAGATGACTTAGCCATTACATCGCCTGATCCTGCCCCTGCACTAGGTGAAATAGAAAAGGAAGCCAAAGTGTATGGGTCCTTATCAGGATATAAATTGAATCAAAGAAAAACACAAATTATTGCAAATCAACAGGTCCCGATTGTCGATCAGAGAGTTATAGATGCCGCAGTCTCTTTAGGAATTATTATAAAATCTGGGCCCGGTGATTAAAAAATCTGAAGAAGATCTAAACAGGATGAATAATTTGCATTTAACAATAATAGGCAGGTGTAACGTAATAAATAACGTAATAAAAATGTTGTTCCTGCCAAAGGTTTTATATCTATTTCGGACTATTCCGCTAAAATTGAATAATAGCTGGTTTAAGGAAATTGAGGGATTGAGCAACCGTTTTATATGGGCAAAAGGCAAAACATGAAGGGCTATCAAATTTTTGTCATTGTCTAGAGATCGTGGTGGTTTGGTGGTACCAGATTTTAAGGTTTATTATCTGGCGGCAGCCCTGCAAATTATCAGAGGTTTATTAGGTGGGAATACGAAAGACAGGTGGAGGGACATTGAAGGTATCCCAGATATATTTGAATTATTAATAGTGGACTCTAATAGGCGATTGCGTACATACCACGAACCGAATTACTATAAAAAAACAAAATTTAAGCTATTAGGGGCTGCATTTTCAGTATGCTCTATGGCTCAGAAAAAATTAATCTTGGGAGGATGAATTTCTATACTCCTTTGTATAAGAATAGTTCACTGCCAGAAGTGTTTCATGATCAGGTGATGAAACGGTGGGACATCCTCGGGGTTAATATGAAAGGAGATCTCATCGATCACACAGGCTTAATCGCTTTTGATAAAGCTCAGCAGCTATATAACCTTGACCGCAGAGAGTTTTATAAATATTTACAGATCAGGTCAGTTTTGCTAAAAAACAGGCTGGCAATATGAAACTTAAAAGGGAAGAGGTCATGGAGCAACTGAGAGATGAGGAGGGCTGTTCGATCTCACAAACTATATGATGTAATATGCCAGTATAAGGAGCATGATTGATTGAAAATATTTGATAAGTGGAGAACGAAATTAAACTTATCAGGGAATGAGGGTGAAAGATCGCTCAATTTTGCTAATACAGTATTAAAAGTAGCAAACTTACAAGCACAGTATTATAAAACCCTGTTCGAGCTATATTATACACCGCACAGAATAGCTCACTGGGGTGGAACAAATGGGATAACTTGCCTGAGGTGCCAAAGCTTACAAGCAGATACAATACATATGTTTGCTTCATGCCCCAACCTAGATCCATTTAAAAGATCGCTGGAACAATTCTTGGATAGCGCATTAGGGATTCCCATCAGTTTAACAGACGAAGAAATGGTGCTTGGAACAGCGAGAGAGGGGCTTGTAATACCTCATCAAGAATTTATATTTCTGGCAAAAACTTTAAGTAGGCTGTGCATTGCATCATTATGGAAGGATTCTAACCATCCAACATTCCAACAGTGGTTGGTTAGGCTCCTAGCCGTTTATTCCTTAGAGAAAGCTCTGTATGATAAAAAAGGATGGAAGGTAAAGCAATTGGGGAAGCGGGTTTGGGCACCGGTGGCAGAATGGAAATTAAGGATAGATGAAAATTAGATTGGATGAAGTTGTAGGAACTTTTATATATGCTGAGAGTGCTGATCCCCCTATATAAATGCCTAATATCATCTTAGTCTTTTTTTCTTTTTTTTAATATTCTCTAATTTGATTTCTCTTTTTTTCTTATTTTGTTTGTTAAAAATGTCTTCTCCGCATGTGTATCAGTATTTTGTTAGTTTCTTAAAGATTATAAAAAGATTCTGTTTTTGTTTTGTTATACGAATCCCGTGGAAGATATAATTGTTAAAGCTTTATACCTGATGATGAATAATAATAAAATAAAATAAAAAATAAATAAAATAAACACTGACAGGAAAAGCATCACACGAGGGCTTGAGGGCTATTTTGTTCGTGTTTTTGTTTTTCTAATTTTTGCTGCGGCAGGTTCGATGGAGTTTGCGGCGCCTGCCGCTGGGGAACCAGCCCGGGGGGCTTTGGACACTCGGGAGTTGTTCTGGTCCTGCGCAGCCCATGAGGTGGAACGAGGGCGGAGAGCCAAGACCCGGATCCCCGTCCGGGGTGACAGAGGCAGGTGCAGCACAAGCACAGTGCTCCCTGTACAGGAGTCACGAGGGAACCTGAGAAAGACAAAGGCTGCAGGGAAGATCACCACCGGTGTGGAAGCCGGAGAAGGTAGGAAGGAAAGTCCACCATAGGGCTGCAAGGAGGGAGATACAAACTTAGAAAATAATCCTAGCGGAGTCTTGGAGGAGAGGGTGAAAACAAGTATAAGAGGTACAGGCACAGGGGGACAAAGCAGATATACCCTGAGAAGAGCTGGCTCAAACCAGTACAGGAACTCTGTTAATATGGAACTTCAATCATTCAAAAGTAACAGGGATATTGCTCAAAGCAGGAATCTCAACGCAGAAAAAATACACAACCCCACGGCCCTCCCAGCTCAAAGCAGAGGTGGAGGAGTGGGTTAATCCCAAAAGAAGAAAATCTAGAAAGACAAAATCTCCCCCTCTGAACCAACACAAAGTAAAACTCACCCCCTCGCTAACGAGCTTCTTTAAGGTTGTGCCTAGGACCCTAATATTAAAACCTATAGATAGATAAGGGAAATTCCAATGGTGGATAAAGAAAATAAAGATATAGTTATGAGCCCTCTGCCTAACCAAGGGGAAATGGGGTTCTTGAGAGACAAGAAAAGAGGTGGAAATGATCTAGGACCAGTGCCGGATCAGAGAAGCATGCCTTCAGGCCAGGCAGCCTCCCAGTTAGTCTCAGACTTGGTGCAATTGCTGATAATTGAAATCAGAAATAGATTTAAAGTGTGGGAAAAAACAAGCTGAGATCAAGTCAACATGTGAAAAGATGGAGGAGAAGCTAGATTCATTAACGGCTAGAACAGCAGCCTTAGAATCCACTGTAATGACGTTAGTCACGCAAGCAGAAGAAAACACAAAAGTTATAATCCGAATAAAAGAAAAAGAAATGGGTTTCAAGAAAAGCTTGAATCCCTTGAAAACTCTCAAAGGAGAAACAATATACGTTTGCTTAAAAATTCCTGAGGGGGCCGAAGGGAACAACCTCAAGGAGTTCATAGTTAAAATGATCAGACAAGCTACTCAAATTGACAGCACAGAGCCAACCCTTATAGCTGATATCCAGGGGGTTCACAGGGATCCTTTTAAGCTAAACTCGAATAAAACAAGACCCAGAAAGAATGTAGTTCACTTCCTAACGTTCAAACAAAAGGAGGAGATTTTGAATAAAGCTCTTAAGATGAGCTCATTAGCAGCAGAAGGAAAAACTTTTGAAATTTGTTCTGACATTTCATCAATTACAGCAACCAAGCAATGGTAGATGGGGAAGCTTCTTGACCCCTTGAGGAAACAAGGCACTACTGCGCAACTAAAATTCCTTGCTACACTAAAAGTTATGCATAATAATAAAATGCAAGTCTTCAGAAGGGTGGAAAATACGGAAAAATTCCTGAAATCCATTTCGGAGGGAGGGGTAAGCTGGAGGAAGAAAGAGAAAACCATCTCCTCTATCTCTAATTCCATTGGTTAAGGCAATACATATTGACAGGCAAGAAGCATAAAATAGCATAAAAACAGTTTAAACATAAATTACATATTCTTCCGACTCCAGGAGGAGGGCCCCACAGGCCAGTGTAGGGCCATCAGGAAAGAAGAAGGGGGTTCTCCAGGGTGGGGTAAGGGGGTCCAGGGTGGGGAGCACTGGGTGGGGAGCAGTGGGAGAATTTTTTTAAAAATCTGTAAGATATACCTTGGTATGACCCTTAAAACCTTTTGGGTGATGGGGATATGACACAGCCAATAAGCGATACAAATGTACAGTTGAGGGTTGAGGACAATAAATGGGTTAAGAACGAAGTACAGGATGGAAAAGATTCTTCAATACCTAAAAGATGCACCAGAACAGGTTCTTATATTACAGTAGATGCATCAAATAGACACAGAAACGAGAAACCTAGTTAAATGTAGAAGTTGGGTCCATGATTTAGTCTGTACCACACAACAGATAACAACAAAAGGTGTGGCAATATTAATTAAAAGAAATCCTCTTATTATTGTAGAAAGTAGTAAAGTAGATCAAATGTGGAGATGGGTCATATATAAGGTTAAGTGTTGCTCTCAAAAATTTACAGTGGCAGGATATTATGGCCATAAATAGATGACCCAGACCCTTTTAGAGGCCTGCTCACGGAACTATTACATTTTCCGGACTCTAAAATCCTTGCAGGAGACTTCAATGTAGTTTTAGACCCAGTTATGGATCGCTCATTAAAAAGTAGAGCAACGTTGAACTGCAAGATGAGATCAACGATAAAGGCTTTTATGAGACGGCTAGGATGGGTAGACATATGGATAGTCAAAATGGGAAATAGAAGAGGATACACTTTCAATAACAAGAAGTATGGACATAAATCCAGACTAGACTTTTTTTTAGTTAATCTTGATCTGAATAGATGGGTTAAAGATACAAAGCATCTGGGGGCACATCTTTCGGATCACTCGGCAATAACTCTAGTATTAGAACTACCAGTCAGACTGACTCATAGGAGATGGACTCTAGATTGTGACATTCTATTAGAAGTGATCATGAAGCTGGGTGTAGAGACACAAGAGTTCTTTGCAATCAATTTATATAGAGCCCTAATAGGAATTGTCTGGGATGCCTATAAAGCCTTTCTGAGAAGATGCATAACTTCTCTTCAGATATCTAGATAAAAGAAATATAGAGCTGAAGTGGGGGAAATCGAGTGTCACATCCAGCAGCTGGAACAAAATCTATCAGCCCAGAGGAGTAGTTTGCTGACAGAAGACACCCTAGCAACACTGCAATCTCTCAAACTGGAACTTGCTGGGGTGATGGAACAAAGAATAATTAAAAAATGGCAAGCTAGGAAGTTAGCCCACTTCGAATATGGGGAAGGCTGTGGAAAGCTTGTAGCCTGGAAAACTAAACAGGACCAAGCTAGAGGCTTCATAAATGAACAAAGATGTGAGTCTTCTGGGAACACACTCTGGAGCTCTGCAGAGATTGAGGGGGCTTTCCAAAATCATGTTGAAAAGGTTTACCAGTAAGATTTAACCTTTCTGAAGGAAGATATTAAGGTTGGTTGGGCCAAGATGTGCCGAACAGAATCAATGAAAAAGAATCTAAAAATCTTAATAGTCCAATTATAAGAAGCGAGGTGAAGAAGGTGATAGCAGGAGGGAAGTCTGGGAAAGCAGCAGGACCTGATGTTCTACCTGCTGAACTTTATAAGTGTCTGATGGATGTCCTTATTCCTATAATGGAGAAACGTTTCGCTCCAATTTTTGAAGAAGGTAGGAACATGCCATTATCATGGAAGGATGCCACAGTCACTTTGATCCTCAAACCATGGAAACCACCAAACTTCTTAATACTGACTATAAAATCTTCGCAAATATCTTAACAGGGAGATTTAGGGCCAGATGTAGGTCGGTCGGTAACGGCCGAAAATCGGTATTTTCGGCCGTTACCGACCGGTAAACAAGATTTGGCATGTAGGGGCACATTTTTACAGAATCTGTAACTTTACCGAATCGGTAAAGTTACTGATTCTATAAAATACCGAATCTGTATTTTTTACCGATTCGGTAAATCTCAGATGTAGGTGGGACTCTTCTGAGTCCCAAAGGCCCTACAAAATCGGTATTTTAACACACAATCCTATTGTGCATGTCTGTGTGCCACATGGCGCACATGCCTATATGTGAGGTGCCAGAGGGTGTCAAAGTGACACCCCCTGCACCCTTGCAAAAATCGGTATTTACCGATTCTGTAAATACAGAATCGGTATTTCCCACTGATTCCTACGGGCTTTGAAGCCCATAGGAATCAATGGGAAATATCGATTCTGTATTTACAGAATCGGTAAATACCGAATGTGACAGATTCGGTATTTACACATCTGGAAATACCTACATGTCCACCACATTGATTTACCGATTTTCAATTACCGAATCGGGCCCTAAATGGAGTAGTAGGGGGTCTTTTAGATGAAGATCAAAAGGCTTTGTTTGTGGGAGAGGAATTCAGGACCTTGCTTATAATTTGATAGGGGCAATAGACTTGGCTATATTGCATAAAGCACCCCTGGCCATTATCACCTGATGATAACCACAAAAGCACCCAAAGCCTTAGGAAATGAGAATATGTCTGCACCCTTTAAAATCCAGAGGGGAACCAGTCAGGGATGCCCGCTATCACCTTAATTGTTTAACTTGTATATCGATCCTCTAGCTGAAAAGATCAGACGACATGCTGGAATATCTCTCTTTAAATATCGAAACTGGGAAAAAAGGTGGCCTTATATGCTGATGATCTGATGGTGTATACGTCAGATTTAATTACGGCAATCCCAATCTTGTATAATTTGGCTTCACAGTTTGGCCGAGTCTCTGGTTATTAGGTGAACGCATCAAATACGGAGTGCATGGTATGGAATTTAGACATGCAGCAATATCCAATGAAAAGAGAGATAAGATACCTGGGCATCATGATCTCATAAAACATCAAGAAAATTCTGGAAACAAATTTTCACAAAGTTAGTAAAGAGATATGTAAATTTATAACAAGCTGGGCACACTTACCATTAACAATAATTGGCAAAGTACATTTAATCAAAATGGTGGTCCTTTCGAAACTCATTTTCCTATTTCAAAACATCCCTCTAGTTTTCAGAGAAGAGTGGTTGAAGAATCTCCAGTCAAAAATAAGTAGCTTTATATGGGCATCTAAAGGTATACAAATTTCCTAGAATAAACTTTGCAGGAAAAAAACAAGGAGGGCTGTGCTTGCCGGATTTAGTCTTATGCATGGGTTTTCCTCATGAAGGCAGGGAAAATGCTCTTGAATGAACCGGATGGTTCAGATATTGGGAAATGTTAAAGGTGATGCAGCTAGATCTGAAGGGAGGAGGCCAAGATTTTATATACAAATTTGGAGATCCCAGATCTGCAAATGACAAGTTGGCATCAAGCAGTCGGAACATCCTTTGGAATACCCAATGAATTAGAGTCCGCCTTAAGGAGGAAAGTCGGGATGAAAACGGAGGTAGCAAACTTATATTGGCTTCTGGTCCATCTTGCGGAGGGCGATTTTTAACTTCCATTGGAGCTGTGGGGAGAGAGCTTGTCTGGGATCCATCTAGAAGAATTATGGCAAGTATCATGTAACACTTTGTATTCACCAGTCCAAGCTGCAAACCTAAGGAGAAATTACATCTTTTATCTCCACAGGGTATACTGGTCTCTTTTAAAGCTATCCAAATTTGGGAAGGGAGGGACACCAAAATTCCCTATATGCTTTCAGGAAAACACTGATGATGTGCTTTTGAGTTGCCCAATGTTGCAACATTTCTGGGCCGGAGTAAGTAAAGACACCTCTGCCATGCTTGGGGTGGACCCTAAGGTAATTATAAGGCTGGTATTTTTTGGGGTCATGGTAAATTATGACTCTATGCCTTAAGAAAAAAAAAGGATCCTGTTTTATCTGAATTCACTCGCACAAAGGGAAATTTGTAAATATTGGTTCAAAAATGCACCCCGACTATTTTAGACTGGATCAACTCTGTAAAATATACAATGTAGATAGATAGGACATCACTGAATAAGAGAAGTAAGAAAAAAACTTCTGGCTACCTTGTATAGATTGGTTGGAAAATGTGGCGAACACAGTCCAATGATTATGCTTCTACACCAGGATACTTCACAACTCCAAATGTTCTGTGGGTAATTCAGAGAGAGGGTCAGAATAGACTAACAATGAAAAGGAGAGGATCTGTGTAAAGTGCATCCATTTGGATACAGAGCTCTATGGTTGGCACCAATCAAGAGGGGGGCCTCAGAGAAACCCAAAATAACTCTGTTTACCAATGATGAATGAGGACAAACATTTTTTATAAAACAAAACACTTGATAAATGTTAAGCAATTTGATGAGTGAAGATCAGTAGTAACATGGCAGACAAGTGAGAAGGGGCAAAAGGAGTGTAGCATCTTGGTTAGAGTTAGAGTGAGAGGATCACAATGGTATCTGTAGTCACTACAATCTCACTTTACCAACACTTGAGAAATGGTAAGCTGCATGAACAGTGACCATCAGTAGTAACATGGCAGGCAAGTGATAAAGGGCAAAATATATGTGTGACAGAGATTAATAGTTGTGAGATTGATGAGGCGGTGCTGTTGTGGAACACAAAAGAATGCACACATCACTATCACTGTATATAATTTGACACACACATCCATTTGTGTACAGTGTGCCTGTGCAGTACCAGTGTTTTGGCCTAGGAGGGCATCCTACATATGTATTTTTAATTATTCTTATGAAACAGTACCAGACAGGGTCCCTGTAAACATGTAAATTACTTAGGGAGCCCAACTCCCTAGCTGGTCCATGGCAGGGCATCGTTTTGCTGAGTAGTCTATGGAAACTTGTAGTTGTGTGACTTACAGCCGATTTGATCCACGACAAAGTGGGTTTTGACCATGGTCAAGCAAGTACATTAGCGGCAGGACGTGCCTGATGTGCTCCATGACGGCACAAGGTATGTAGTAGTGAGTTAAGGTGTGTTTCGGCCTTATATATCACCCTTTCCACCATATCGGATATGGTGGTTGGTCCGCCACGGTTATGCCGGCTATAAAGCAACTCGTAATTGGGCCGGCAGTTTCACTGGTGGTCGGGTCTCCCAAAGCCTCGTTGGCCCATTCCGCAGTCGTCGTGGTCAGATTTGGCTGCCAGTGTCAGCAGTTCGCTGGCTGTTTTTGCAAAGGCAATCCAACCATTTCATAATACGGCGATCGTACCGCCGAGCTCATGGTGTTCAGACCATCGGCACAGCAGTCCAAGGAGTCCTTACTTGTAATAAGGCCCTATGTTGCTGTTGCACCGGAGTATCCTTCTCACCAACATATAAATAAGCCCCTAAATCAGAAAGTAAAATATTTTATCAGAACAAACCTAGTTGGTGAATCTGACTTGTGCTCCATCATAGTCAGCCTGAAATTGCACCAGGTCCCAATCTATCATGACCATAGACCACCATTGGCTCTGAGCACTATTTGGTGCAGTTTCTACTTCAAATGTTAAAAACATATCTCTGGTTCCTCTTGTTGACTTTTTGTCATTTTAGTGTCATTTTGTATGTTAAAATGTACTCACGTTCTCTAATTCAGTTGGGATTTTTATTGCTTTGCATTTTCACTTTATTACTGTATTAATACTGCATAAATACTCTGTAGATTTTCCCAAGTTAGACTTATCTGCTCTGTGCCATATGTACAAAGGGGCTGAGCTCTGGTTAATTTAGTGACTTTAAGGTTTCACACTCACATGAGTTGTGATTATTCCTTGATGTAGGCAGTAGCCCACCTCAAATTATGATCTAATTCCTTGCAATATATAACATAGAATGTCACTTAAGACTCTGGATAGAACCTTCCAATTGGGAAAGAAATTTATTGAGATATGTATGGAAGTTATCACCTTCATGAGGAAACGAAATGTAATTTCGTTTTAGAAACCCCACCCTGCAGAGCCATTTATACTGACAAAAAGAAAATTTACCGTTGTTCATGTATCCAGATCCCAGACCTCTCACTTCTCTACATAACCCACCAAAGAAAGTCTTTTAAATACTAGGGTGCAGATTTACAATTACTGGCGCATCCCTGCATATCGGCAAGGATGCACCAGTAATTGTGCGCCGCAGCTCCGCCACCCATGATGCGCTGCATTTACAATGCGGCCACCATGGGGCTAAAAACGGCACAGATGCGTCACGCATCTGTGCCGTAAAAGCGGCGCACTGCTGGAGTTGCATCGCAAGTCCGACGCAACTCCAGCAATGATCAGGGGGGCCCTAAGTGCACAATCCTGCATCAATCCGTACGCCTGCTTGAAGCAGCATGGGCCCAAAAGTGACTGAGTGAAATCTTGTAGATTTCACTCAGCCACTTTTGAGAGGCGTTCCTGCGCAGGAACGCCTCCCCCTGCGATGGTACGCCTCTTCTGGCGCAGGGCTTCAGAACGTGACGCATCTGGGAGATGCATCACGTTGTAAATACCCCGCACTATGGTGCATCTTTTGTGCCGCTACTGCATCACAAAGGTGACGCAACGGCGGCGTAAAAGCGGCGCAAGGGGCTTGTAAATCTGCCCCATGGGATCTTATAACATACGGGACAGAACTGAAAACTTTTGCAGCATGAAAGCAAATCTTACTTATGATTAAGGAATTGCCACCACAATGTTGTGGGGTGAGCATTCCCAGCATGGGTCAAATTAAAACTTGAAGATTCCCCCACTAAAATACCTCAAATGTTCAGGGCTCTACAACTTTTCAATTGCTACTACAACCACTGCCTTGTACTCTCCATGGGGACGATGAGCATCATCACATCCCCCCTGCCTTGCCCTCCTTCCCTCCTTTCCTCTCCTCCCACCCCTCCTTCTCCCTCCCACAGACACCTTACCTTATCATGGACTAGCATCTCCACAGCGTGCATAAACAAAGCTACATCCTTAGAGGGATTTTTAGGAAGACTGCTGGCACTGTTGTTTGGTTGGGGTGAATGTTGTTTTACTTGTTGCACTCTTTAAATAACCTATGACACGAAATTGTACCTGCAATGTTTTATGGGGAAAAATTAGTACCAAGATGTGTTAAACACCCTGCATTTAGCAATGTCTTGTCATCTCTTCTGAAAGAAAAAACTCCTTGACCTCAAATATGAGGCCCTTCTTAATGTTGCCATTGCTGGAAATAGCAGTTACTGACCTCATCAGATCATCTATTTTGTTTGTGGGTGAAACGCTTACAGAAACTGAGGAATTACTGGGGACTGGGGAAATCAGAGATGGAATTTCATATTCTACCACAAATTTCTCATTTTTAAGGGGACCCTCAGGTGCCCACTTTGAATTTTCTAGTAACTCTACCCTATGCACCAGCGTGTGCCATTCCCCAAGCATTGGACTCCCAAGGGGGGTGTTAATAAGTTTGACACTGGGAACCTTAGAATAAGTCCCTTTGAATCGTGAACAATGAGGACAGTGTGTTCACTCTAAAGATCCCCTTTGGTGTGACTCCTGGGCCCTCCCTAAGCAATGAGGTAAAAATTCCTCCACATCTTGTGTCTGTCAGTTTCCAGTTTACCTCAGTACCATTTGCTAATTTTCCCTTCTACTTTGCCTTGGTTATCTGATGTTGAAGAAACAAGTGCTCCTTTTAAGTTGTCCTTCCTGTTGATAAACCCTGCCTTGTGCACAGGATCAGTACCTTATGTTCCTGCCTATTCTGTGGTTATCATAAACCTGAAAATCGCAATTGCAGTTTTGTTTTGCATGTTTTTGATTTTTTGTGAAAATGTATACTTAGTAGCGCAAACCAGCAAACAATGATGGTACAGGTTGCCAGTTTACAATTGCCCAGTTGTCCTTCCTGCGCACAAACCTGTGCTATCAGAATGGAAGGTTTATTGCTGAAGACTTAGAAAGTGCCCGTTCTCCATTTGTAGACCAGAGAAATGTGGCAGTATTGATCACTAGACATTCATTTGTCCTGCTCCGGCCTTTTGTTCTAATCACAGCTTTTCCAATCTGCACATATTACTTTGTTGAAAGCTTCTGCCTCCTGTGCCAGAGACTATGGAGGTCTACCTGACCAGAGTAAGCTTTTTCAACTTTGTTTATCTTCACAGCAATGGCCTGAAGTAGCAGGAAACACCTTGGATCACTTGTCAAGTAAAGACTTTCCACCTCTCCGCAGCTGAAGCATACCATCCTCTAAGAGGGCAGGGTAGGATTCACTCTTGGGCCTAAGTCACTGTCCCCGTCTAACTATGTCCACTTGGGAGTCAGACTCAGTTTTATGAATGTCATGCTGTTATGTTGTCATAGGCCTGGATTATGAGTGATCTGGTGGGGAATACCGTATTTATTGTACCTGTTAAAATCTGATATCACCAGGGTTGGAATTTAAGGTTCCCTATAATAAAGAGGTATCTCTGGGGTTAATATCAAAGTGATTGCATTGAAGTATCTGGATCCCGCCTTCATACATTGAGGCTTTATCGTCCATTTTTATAAAATGTTCCCCGTAGGGCTTTGGAATTTTTTTCAGACCTCAGTATTGTTGACATCTGCACCATACCTGTTGTGTGTTTAACATTATAGGTGGAGGCTGTATGGTAGATTGGAAATATTTCCTTCTACACTCCCTTATCCAGTAAAGAATTCATTACAATCTCCCTCTCCAAGGAGGTTGAGACCATCTTGGTGGTACTACCCAACCAAGATGGATTGGAACTGCTTATGATGAAGCATGCCATGATTTGATTATGTGGCTGAGGCTTTTTCGTTCATTTTTAGAAAAAGCTCTTGATATGGCTTTGTGTGTCATGCACTGACCTGGTAGCAACCGTGAAGACAACACTTAAACCGATGCTGTACCTCCTATCCCTCTTACAGACACAGAAGATCAAGGAACCAAGCCCCTTAGATCATGCAATGGATAATATTAAATAAAGGAGAAACTTGCTCTATTGGATCTGCTCAGCGGCTGTGTGACACCGTGCAACAGGATTTGCCACTTCTGAGACCTTCTGCGTTTGCAAGGTAGATGTGCATTGAACCAGAATCTCTGGTATTGGTGATGCAATGCACTGGAAATAACAAGAGAAATTATTTACTATCAGTACACTAACAGGTCTTTACATACAATGACATTCATTAACTTTAGTGACACACACTTACATGCTTCATCAGCAGCATGGCATGAAAGTAGAATAACCAAAATCACAGGTTGCAGTGTGTCACTCCCAAGGATGAACTCGGAACACAAATTGGAGTTTCTTTCACTCCCAAGGATAAACTCGGAACACAGGTTGAATTTACTTGCACTCCAAAGGAGAAGCTCAGAACACAGGTTGGAGTTACTTTCACTTCCAAGGATTAACTCGGAACACAAATTGGAGTTCCTTGCACTCTTAAGGATAAACTCAGAACACAGGTTGGAGTACTTGCACTTCCCTATAGATAAGCTTTGAACACAGGCTGGATTTACTAGCACTCTCAAGGATAAACTCAGAACACAGGTTGGGGTACAAGGATAATGCATATATCAAAAACTCTGAAGTGCTTTCTCTTGGCACTGCTGTTCATCAGAAAAACACAAATCAAAGTCTTTAATCCTTGTGACATCACAGTTCTAGCGCCAAGGTTGCAGGATGGGTCCGGGGTATAAACACACAACATGTGCTGGAGTAAATCACAAACAGGGCATGGAGGAAAAGTCTATAGTTTTTTAGGACACTGACATGCGTTCATGTTTACTACAATGGGAGGATTTGCGCGTACTAACCTATTATTAAGTACTTAGCCTAGTTCTTCCACTTGACTGCAGTTCAAAGAAAATCTCAAGACTTTGACTCAGGGAGTTGAGGTGAGTCCGGAGTAGCTGTACAGGAGGGAGAGAAGAGGTAGACATCAGGGAGCTAGAGCCAAGGGAACCACCGGTTCACTTGGATTTAAAGGGGACTGGAGTGCCTCCTGCAGTTGTGGCTGGCACGAGTGTTGGGTGGGGGGGTAAGAGGGTCGTGCGGGGAGGGGGTAGCGTGGGGAGGGGGGTTAATTATTATTATTTTGTAATTAAACTTACCATCTCCTCCGGTTTCGCGTCACTTCACGTCTCCTCTCTCCTCTCTCTTCTCCATACAGGAAGGAGGCAGCCTCTGTCCCCCCAAGCCAGTCACAACACTGCTATGGCAGCGTTGTGATTGGCTAGGATGCTGACCCCACAGGCGTTTCTGGGGAGGCCATTTTCTCTATGTAGACTGCATACAGCCTACATAGAGAAAATGCAGAGAGCATATGACTGGTTTGCTGGTCCAATGCACTCAGAGTGGGCAAGCTACTCCTCCCCTGGACTCCAGCAGGACCTCCCACCATCCCACCCAAACCAGGCATACCCTTCTGCTCTCTCGCAGTGTGAGAAGCAGAAACATAAAATGGTATTTTAAATGCCATTTTATGTTTTTGCTTCTCACACTGCGAGAAAGAAGTAGGGGTGGGCGGCCAGCTACGCTCCGTCCACGGAGCGTGCGTAGTGCCGCCTACTCCGCATTTTGCGGAGCGGGCGTAGCCAGGCGGCACTACGCACGCTCCGCAGACGGAGCGTAGCTGGCCGCCACCCGCCTCCCTCCCGCCCTCCCTAAATACTTTAAATTAAAGGAGACAAATAATTTAAAATGCACTTACCTTGTCCGCCGCTGCCCGCCGCGTCCCCGGGGCTCACTATCTTCCGTCTTCCGTCTTCTTTATTAATGCGCATGCGCGGGCGGCCGCGCATGCGCATTTTCTCGTGAGAAATGCGCATGCGCGGCCGCCCGCGCATGCGCATTAATAAAGAAGACGGAAGACGGAAGATAGCGAGCCCCGGGGACGCGGCGGGCAGCGGCGGGCAAGGTAAGTGCATTTTAAATGATTTGTCCCCTTTAATTTAAAGTATTTAGGAGGGCGGGAGGGAGGCGGGTGGCGGGGCTGGCGGCCAGTGGTGTTTGCGGAGTGGGGCTACGCGGAGTGCGGAGGTGGGCGTAGTTTCTCGCCCACTTCGCGTAGCTCCGCGAAGCCCCACTCCGCCAACTCCGCCCAGGGTTAGAAAGAAGTCCAGCAACGCTCCTCCACCCACGTGGAGGAGCCACCCCTGACTTCTTGCTTCCAGCTGGATTCTTCGGGTGAGTGGGAAGGGTGAACCTTATTTAGCAGGACGCGAGGCTAAGCCACGATCAGGGTTGGGCAGGGTTTACATACCCTCTCAAAGGCTCAACTGATGTAGATAGATCACGTATAGCACGTTGGGAACATGTCCGCTTGGAATTTTCCAGATTCATTGAAGAAAACATGTGTTAGTACACTTGCTTTGACCTTACAGAATGGGCAGGTGCAATTGATGATCGGAACCAAATAACCGGAAACAACACTAAGGCCCCCAATAACAGCAGGAGCAAAACTTGCCATTGGTTTATGAGATTCAGGGGGAACCTTGCAGGAATTCAATGGAAAAACGACATCAAGGCCCTAGCAACAGGCAGAGCAAGATAAGTTATTGGTTTGCGGTCTGGGGTGAGCTTGCAGGGATTCTAGCGCAATGGAATTAGGAGTCTTGGGGAACATCACTCATGGTATCATAGCACCATAAAGCACCACAGAGGTAATACTCCATGAGCCCTGTTCTCTAGACTACTATGGAGGGGGCGCAAAATCGAGTTGTGACATTCTGCACCAAAACATGTGAGAGAACTTGACCTGCTACATGCTGTCCACTAATTAAAGTGGGCACCCAGTACTAGTTCAAATGACCCTTATTGATGATTAGGTAAAGATAACCTTTATGAAAGCTATCCTAGTGGTAGCTATGGAGAGCAGCCTTCAGGCTAAGTCTTGAAGGAATATAAAGCAGCAGGTTTCACCAGTCTATATACTCCTAAATAACCAAATGAAAGGAGAACCACACAAGAGATATATGAAATATATGTATTTATTACTAAACACTCTCTACTAACCTCTATAAGAGATTAGAGCACAAGACACACAATTATGAATTAATAGCACAACAGTAAATAGCACAATACACAGCAGGCTCCAGGGGGAATCCGAACCATATACTAAATAGATTGTATAACAACAACAACTTAACTAGACACAGTGCCTAGAGCACGTATAATTACTGGGACCCCAAGGAACTACCCAAAGTAGTGACACAGGGGACCCACGGAGGACGGGTGCAGTATGTGAACACAGACGCAAGTTCCGTTCAACTCTATGGGAAAGTCATGGTTGGAAAATTAAAGTTTAAGGACACTTTGGAGAGGACTTCAAGCAAACCCTTTGGAACATAGAAGGTTTTAAGGCCAGCACCCTTGTGAGTACTGAGATACCCGTGTTACCTATCCCAGAGGAGCCGGGTGCATAGGAGTCAAGTGATGTCGGAAACCTTTGTCGTTTTCAATGGCGTGACTCAAAGAAGTGCTGCTGCCGGGAAGATGAAAAGTGTCCGGTGGAATCCAAGCCTGTATTCGAGGTGAGAAGAACCTGATTGCAGAAGGGACAGAGTCTGGGTCACTTCAGGGTGACCAGGGGCTCGGTAGACGAATGCCCACCGATGTCGGGTGCTTCAGGTATGATGATGGGAAGCTTGACTCTGCAGCCACGGGGAACAGGAGACGTCAACGATGACCAAAGTCTGGAGGTGAGCTGTTCCACAAAGGGTGTCGAGTGCTGTGGGGTCGGTGTCCAGATTGAACACCAACAAGCTTTGGTAAATGCAACCAACATGGGCAGAGGAAAGCAGGCCCGGTGTAAACCAGCAAGGTCCTTGAGACTTTCCAAGCTATGGGGAGTCAGGGCACAGCCCAACAGAGGTCAAAGTTACCTTCACAGGGACCCACAGGCCAACAGACCAGGCATTGTGAAGGGACCTCGAGCTGAATCACGAGATACCAGTGCACAGAACACTCGTGGAGGGTAGGCCGGAAATCTTTATTGCAATTACTGCTCGGGGTCAGGACTACACGTAGCCCAATGTACAGCCTCAGGGATTGCCAAAAAGCATATGCTGCTGCAAAAGTACACAGTGCACAACGTCCGGGTTGCACGGTCACCACGAGGGATACTGGTCTCAGAATTGCTGAGAGGTCAGATCAACCTCAGGGACACTCTAAAACCCCCCTCTTATGTTGCAGAAATCTTCAGAGTCCTCAGGAGCTTGGGAGATGCAAACTGGCCAGATGCATTAAAGATGCCTGCCTTACAGGGGAGTACTCCTTTACTCCCACAGATATTCTTCAGTCAACTAGCGTAGTGTAGATCATCGAAGTACTTGGTTTCTGCTTACAGAGTTTAGTGCATGTAAAAACTAAAGTTCTGTAGTCAGGTTTCCTACTTTATACCCAAGGCAGGGGTTGGACAAACTCTGGGGACCCTCCTAGAGGAGGGACAGGAATGAAGGGTGGTTAAACCCATATCCTTTGCCCAGTTTTGCATCAGAGCAGGATCAAATTGCTCCTGTGACCGGTTTAAGCTGAACTATGCACAGGGACACCAATTGTGCTCCCAGTCCAGACCTTCAGGCACTTTCAGAGTGCACCCACCCAGCCCCAATACACTAAAGCCTGTCTGGGAGGTGGTCACACCTCCCTGTGACAGGAAATCTTTTGTCAAGCCTTCCCCTGCTTGAGCTCAGCTCAGCAGCAAGAGGGAAGACTCGTGTCTGTGGCTGGCAGCATCCATTTTGTGCTGCCCATGTCGAAAAAAGCTGGAACCAGGTAGACTGGTGCCCCACAGTAGTGGTTCTACAAGGGAGGAATCTTACCTCCCACACCAGTTACTGGTGTGGAGGTATGATTCCAAGGTGTTTGACACCAAACACGATTCAGAACAAGGGGTGGTGATGAACAGAGTGTCTGAATTAAGCAGACCACTCTTACCCAGTCCAAAGATCAGGGCTTGATCCATCACCATTATTTATCTCACTGCACCATCCCAGCTCAGAACCTGGCTATATGCAAATCAGTCTGTCCCTGGCCCAGTGCATCATGGGAACAGGGCAGACTAAACTACCAAGCCAATTCTTCACCAGAAAGGAGACAAGCTACCGGGGACCGGTTTCTGGCATTTCAGCCGTCTTCGGCCCGGCTTGCTTGAATCCTGATGGTGCAGTGAGAAAGGGACTCATGTCTGAGTATACCCTGCCACACCTATAGTGGCCAAAAACGATTCAGAACAGGGGGTGGTGATGAACAGAGTGTCTGAATTAAGCAGACCACTCTTACCCAGTCCAAAGATCAGGGCTTGATCCATCACCGTTATTTATCTCACTGCACCATCCCAGCTCAGAACCTGGCTATATGCAAATCAGTCTGTCCCTGGCCCAGTGCATCATGGGAACAGGGCAGACTAAACTAACAAGCCAATTCTTCACCAGAAAGGAGACAAGCTACCGGGGACCGGTTTCTGGCATTTCAGCCGTCTTCGGGCCGGCTTGCTTGAATTCTGATGGTGCAGTGAGAAAGGGACTCATGTCTGAGTATACCCTGCCACACCTATAGTGGCCAAAAACGATTCAGAACAGGGGGTGGTGATGAACAGAGTGTCTGAATTAAGCAGACCACTCTTACCCAGTCCAAAGATCAGGGCTTGATCCATCACCGTTATTTATCTCACTGCACCATCCCAGCTCAGAACCTGGCTATATGCAAATCAGTCTTTCCCTGGCCCAGTGCATCATGGGAACAGGGCAGACTAAACTACCAAGCCAATTTTTCACCAGAAAGGAGACAAGCTACCGGGGACCGGTTTCTGGCATTTCAGCCGTCTTCGGCCCGGCTTGCTTGAATCCTGATGGTGCAGTGAGAAAGGGACTCATGTCTGAGTACACCCTGCCACACCTATAGTGGCCAAAAACGATTCAGAACAGGGGGTGGTGATGAACAGAGTGTCTGAATTAAGCAGACCACTCTTACCCAGTCCAAAGATCAGGGCTTGATCCATCACCGTTATTTATCTCACTGCACCATCCCAGCTCAGAACCTGGCTATATGCAAATCAGTCTGTCCCTGGCCCAGTGCATCATGGGAACAGGGCAGACTAAACTACCAAGCCAATTCTTCACCAGAAAGGAGACAAGCTACCGGGGACCGGTTTCTGGCATTTCAGCCGTCTTCGGCCCGGCTTGCTTGAATCCTGATGGTGCAGTGAGAAAGGGACTCATGTCTGAGTATACCCTGCCACACCTATAGTGGCCAAAAACGATTCAGAACAGGGGGTGGTGATGAACAGAGTGTCTGAATAAAGCAGACCACTCTTACCCAGTCCAAAGATCAGGGCTTGATCCATCACCGTTATTTATCTCACTGCACCATCCCAGCTCAGAACCTGGCTATATGCAAATCAGTCTGTCCCTGGCCCAGTGCATCATGGGAACAGGGCAGACTAAACTACCAAGCCAATTCTTCACCAGAAAGGAGACAAGCTACCGGGGACCGGTTTCTGGCATTTCAGCCGTCTTCGGCCCGGCTTGCTTGAATCCTGATGGTGCAGTGAGAAAGGGACTCATGTCTGAGTATACCCTGCCACACCTATAGTGGCCAAAAACGATTCAGAACAGGGAGTGGTGATGAACAGAGTGTCTGAATTAAGCAGACCACTCTTACCCAGTCCAAAGATCAGGGCTTGATCCATCACCGTTATTTATCTCACTGCACCATCCCAGCTCAGAACCTGGCTATATGCAAATCAGTCTGTCCCTGGCCCAGTGCATCATGGGAACAGGGCAGACTAAACTACCAAGCCAATTCTTCACCAGAAAGGAGACAAGCTACCGGGGACCGGTTTCTGGCATTTCAGCCGTCTTCGGCCCGACTTGCTTGAATCCTGATGGTGCAGTGAGAAAGGGACTCATGTCTGAGTATACCCTGCCACACCTATAGTGGCCAAAAACGATTCAGAAGAGGGGGTGGTGATGAACAGAGTGTCTGAATTAAGCAGACCACTCTTACCCAGTCCAAAGATCAGGGCTTGATCCATCACCGTTATTTATCTCACTGCACCATCCCAGCTCAGAACCTGGCTATATGCAAATCAGTCTGTCCCTGGCCCAGTGCATCATGGGAACAGGGCAGACTAAACTACCAAGCCAATTCTTCACCAGAAAGGAGACAAGCTACCGGGGACCAGTTTCTGGCATTTCAGCCGTCTTCGGCCCGGCTTGCTTGAATCCTGATGGTGCAGTGAGAAAGGGACTCATGTCTGAGTATACCCTGCCACACCTATAGTGGCCAAAAACGATTCAGAACAGGGGGTGGTGATGAACAGAGTGTCTGAATTAAGCAGACCACTCTTACCCAGTCCAAAGATCAGGGCTTGATCCATCACCGTTATTTATCTCACTGCACCATCACAGCTTAGAACCTGGCTATATGCAAATCAGTCTGTCCCTGGCCCAGTGCATCATGGGAACAGGGCAGACTAAACTACCAAGCCAATTCTTCACCAGAAAGGAGACAAGCTACCGGGGACCGGTTTCTGGCATTTCAGCCGTCTTCGGCCCGGCTTGCTTGAATCCTGATGGTGCAGTGAGAAAGGGACTCATGTCTGAGTATACCCTGCCACACCTATAGTGGCCAAAAAAGATTCAGAACAGGGGGTGGTGATGAACAGAGTGTCTGAATTAAGCAGACCACTCTTACCCAGTCCAAAGATCAGGGCTTGATCCAGCACCGTTATTTATCTCACTGCACCATCCCAGCTCAGAACCTGGCTATATGCAAATCAGTCTGTCCCTGGCCCAGTGCATCATGGGAACAGGGCAGACTAAACTACCAAGCCAATTCTTCACCAGAAAGGAGACAAGCTACCCGGGACCGGTTTCTGGCATTTCAGCCGTCTTCGGCCCGGCTTGCTTGAATCCTGATGGTGCAGTGAGAAAGGGACTCATGTCTGAGTATACCCTGCCATACCTATAGTGGCCAAAAACGATTCAGAACAGGGGGTGGTGATGAACAGAGTGTCTGAATTAAGCAGACCACTCTTACCCAGTCCAAAGATCAGGGCTTGATCCATCACCGTTATTTATCTCACTGCACCATCCCAGCTCAGAACCTGGCTATATGCAAATCAGTCTGTCCCTGGCCCAGTGCATCATGGGAACAGGGCAGACTAAACTACCAAGCCAATTCTTCACCAGAAAGGAGACAAGCTACCGGGGACTGGTTTCTGGCATTTCAGCCGTCTTCGACCCGGCTTGCTTGAATCCTGATGGTGCAGTGAGAAAGGGACTCATGTCTGAGTATACCCTGCCACACATATAGTGGCCAAAAACGATTCAGAACAGAATGTGGTGATGAACAGAGTGTCTGAATTAGGCAGACCACTCTTACCCAGTCCAAAGATCAGGGCTTGATCCATCACCGTTATTTATCTCACTGCACCATCCCAGCTCAGAACCTGGCTATATGCAAATCAGTCTGTCCCTGGCCCAGTGCATCTTGGGAACAGGGCAGACTAAACTACCAAGCCAATTCTTCACCAGAAAGGAGACAAGCTACCGGGGACCGGTTTCTGGCATTTCAGCCGTCTTCGGCTCGGCTTGCTTGAATCCTGATCCTGATGGGCCAGGGACAGACTAATTTGCATGTAGCCAGGTTCTGACCTGGGATGGCGCAGTGAGCTAAAAAACGGTGATGGATCAAGCCCTGATCTGTTGACTGGGTAGGAGTGTTCTGCTTAATTCAGATACTCTGTCCATCACCACCCCCTTTTTCTGAATCGTTTTGTCCACCATAAGCGTGGAAGGGTATGCTCAGATGTGAGTCCCTTGCTCACTGCACCATCAGGATTCAAGCAAGCCGGGCCGAAGACGGCTGTAATGCCAGAAACCGGTCCCCGGAAGCTTGTTTCCTTTCCAGTAAAAGAATTGGCTTGGTAGTTTGGTCTGCCCTGTTCCCATGATGCACTGGGCCAGGGACAGACTAATTTGCATGTAGCCAGGTTCTGAGCTGGGATGGTGCAGTGAGCTAAAAATTGGTGATGGATCAAGCCCTGATCTGTTGACTGGGTAGGAGCGTTTTTCTTAATTCAGATACTCTGTCCATCACCACCCCCTTTTTCTGAATCGTTTTGTCCACCATAAGCGTGGAAGGGTATGCTCAGATGTGAGTCCCTTGCTCACTGCACCATCAGGATTCAAGCAAGCCGGGCCGAAGACGGCTGTAATGCCAGAAACCGGTCCCCGGAAGCTTGTTTCCTTTCCAGTAAAAGAATTGGCTTGGCAGTTTGGTCTGCCCTGTTCCCATGATGCACTGGGCCAGGGACAGACTAATTTGCATGTAGCCAGGTTCTGAGCTGGGATGGTGCAGTGAGCTAAAAAACGGTGATGCATCAAGCCCTGATCTGTTGACTGGGTAGGAGTGTTCTGCTTAATTCAGATACTCTGTCCATCACCACCCCCTTTTTCTGAATCGTTTTGTCCACCATAAGCGTGGAAGGGTATGCTCAGATGTGAGTCCCTTGCTCACTGCACCATCAGGATTCAAGCAAGCCGGGCCGAAGACGGCTGTAATGCCAGAAACCGGTCCCCGGAAGCTTGTTTCCTTTCCAGTAAAAGAATTGGCTTGGTAGTTTGGTCTGCCCTGTTCCCATGATGCACTGGGCCAGGGACAGACTAATTTGCATGTAGCCAGGTTCTGAGCTGGGATGGTGCAGTGAGCTAAAAAACGGTGATGGATCAAGCCCTGATCTGTTGACTGGGTAGGAGTGTTCTGCTTAATTCAGATACTCTGTCCATCACCACCCCCTTTTTCTGAATCATTTTGTCCACCATAAGCGTGGAAGGGTATGCTCAGATGTGAGTCCCTTGCTCACTGCACCATCAGGATTCAAGCAAGCCGGGCCGAAGACGGCTGTAATGCAAGAAACCGGTCCCCGGAAGCTTGTTTCCTTTCCAGTAAAAGAATTGGCTTGGTAGTTTGGTCTGCCCTGTTCCCATGATGCACTGGGCCAGGGACAGACTAATTTGCATGTAGCCAGGTTCTGAGCTGGGATGGTGCAGTGAGCTAAAAAACGGTGATGGATCAAGCCCTGATCTGTTGACTGGGTAGGAGTGTTCTGCTTAATTCAGATACTCTGTCCATCACCACCCCCTTTTTCTGAATTGTTTTGTCCTCCATAAGCGTGGAAGGGTATGCTCAGATGTGAGTCCCTTGCTCACTGCACCATCAGGATTCAAGCAAGCCGGGCCGAAGACGGCTGTAATGCCAGAAACCGGTCCCCGGAAGCTTGTTTCCTTTCCAGTAAAAGAATTGGCTTGGTAGTTTGGTCTGCCCTGTTCCCATGATGCACTGGGCCAGGGACAGACTAATTTGCATGTAGCCAGGTTCTGAGCTGGGATGGTGCAGTGAGCTAAAAAAACGGTGATGGATCAAGCCCTGATCTGTTGACTGGGTAGGAGTGTTCTGCTTAATTCAGATACTCTGTCCATCACCACCCCTTTTTCTGAATCGTTTTGTCCACCATAAGCGTGGAAGGGTATGCTCAGATGTGAGTCCCTTGCTCACTGCACCATCAGGATTCAAGCAAGCCGGGCCGAAGACGGCTGTAATGCCAGAAACCGGTCCCCGGAAGCTTGTTTCCTTTCCAGTAAAAGAATTGGCTTGGTAGTTTGGTCTGCCCTGTTCCCATGATGCACTGGGCCAGGGACAGACTAATTTGCATGTAGCCAGGTTCTGAGCTGGGATGGTGCAGTGAGCTAAAAAACGGTGATGGATCAAGCCCTGATCTGTTGACTGGGTAGGAGTATTCTGCTTAATTCAGATACTCTGTCCATCACCACCCCCTTTTTCTGAATCGTTTTGTCCACCATAAGCGTGGAAGGGTATGCTCAGATGTGAGTCCCTTGCTCACTGCACCATCAGGATTCAAGCAAGCCGGGCCGAAGACGGCTGTAATGCCAGAAACCGGTCCCCGGAAGCTTGTTTCCTTTCCTGTAAAAGAATTGGCTTGGTAGTTTGGTCTGCCCTGTTCCCATGATGCACTGGGCCAGGGACAGACTAATTTGCATGTAGCCAGGTTCTGAGCTGGGATGGTGCAGTGAGCTAAAAAACGGTGATGGATCAAGCCCTGATCTGTTGACTGGGTAGGAGTGTTCTGCTTAATTCAGATACTCTGTCCATCACCACCCCCTTTTTCTGAATCGTTTTGTCCACCATAAGCGTGGAAGGGTATGCTCAGATGTGAGTCCCTTGCTCACTGCACCATCAGGATTCAAGCAAGCCGGGCCGAAGACGGCTGTAATGCCAGAAACCGGTCCCCGGAAGCTTGTTTCCTTTCCAGTAAAAGAATTGGCTTGGTAGTTTGGTCTGCCCTGTTCCCATGATGCACTGGGCCAGGGACAGACTAATTTGCATGTAGCCAGGTTCTGAGCTGGGATGGTGCAGTGAGCTAAAAAACGGTGATGGATCAAGCCCTGATCTGTTGACTGGGTAGGAGTGTTCTGCTTAATTCAGATACTCTGTCCATCACCACCCCCTTTTTCTGAATCGTTTTGTCCACCATAAGCGTGGAAGGGTATGCTCAGATGTGAGTCCCTTGCTCACTGCACCATCAGGATTCAAGCAAGCCGGGCCGAAGACGGCTGTAATGCCAGAAACCGGTCCCCGGAAGCTTGTTTCCTTTCCAGTAAAAGAATTGGCTTGGTAGTTTGGTCTGCCCTGTTCCCATGATGCACTGGGCCAGGGACAGACTAATTTGCATGTAGCCAGGTTCTGAGCTGGGATGGTGCAGTGAGCTAAAAAACGGTGATGGATCAAGCCCTGATCTGTTGACTGGGTAAGAGTGTTCTGCTTAATTCAGATACTCTGTCCATCACCACCCCCTTTTTCTGAATCGTTTTGTCCACCATAACCGTGGAAGGGTATGCTCAGATGTGAGTCCCTTGCTCACTGCACCATCAGGATTCAAGCAAGCCGGGCCGAAGACGGCTGTAATGCCAGAAACCGGTCCCCGGAAGCTTGTTTCCTTTCCAGTAAAAGAATTGGCTTGGTAGTTTGGTCTGCCCTGTTCCCATGATGCACTGGGCCAGGGACAGACTAATTTGCATGTAGCCAGGTTCTGAGCTGGGATGGTGCAGTGAGCTAAAAAACGGTGATGGATCAAGCCCTGATCTGTTGACTGGGTAGGAGTGTTCTGCTTAATTCAGATACTCTGTCCATCACCACCCCCTTTTTCTGACACCAAACACAGCATGTTTCTAGGCAGTTGTTTTAAAGTTAGCATTTACCGTGAGGTTATAATGCACCTAAGAATATATGGTATGGCTGCATCACTAACAACTCTGGAAAATAGATTCCAAAGGCTGCAGAGGGGCTCTGCTCATGCAGGAGCACCCACTCACACAAAATCCAGTACCCTTACTTCAGGATTGATAAGGTCTGCCATAGGGGTCACTGATAGGTTTATATGTGTAGTGATTTAGAATAGATATAGGGAACCTATATCTAAGTAAGGGGTGCATACACCATCTTACACAGACTGCAGTAGCAGACCGGTGGTGTCAGTTTGAATGGTCTCTCAGGGGTGGCATAATACATCCTGCAGCCCCTGAGAGGCCTCTGGGGTACCTGTGCTCTGGGTACATGGTGCACCATACACTAGGTACTAATAAGGGTACACCAGTATCCAAACTAGAGTGCACCTAAAGTACATGCAATCAATTTAGAGGAGAAAGCAGCTAGGCTGGGGTCCTGGATAGCAGGATCCTAGCCAGTCTAAGTCGAAAACAGTGAGACATCAGCACAAAGTCGGAGTAAACTTAAGAAGCTGATCCTACTCTCCTACACAACCCCCCCCCCCCCAAACATAGGAACATTAAACTAACCTTGACCAGTTGAGTCTTCATGTTCTAAGTGGAAATATCTTGAGAGTCCATCTGCATTGGCATGGCTACTCCCAGGTCTATGTTCCATTGTATAGTCCATCCCTGTAGGGAAATGGACCACTTCAAAAGTTTGAGTTGTTCACCCTTGATCTGTTTTATCCATAAGAGGGGCTTATGGTCTGTCTGAACAATGAAGTGATTGCCAAACATGTATGGCCTCAGTTTCTTCAGAGCCCAAACCACAGCAAAGGCTTCCCTTTGAATGGCTGACCAAAAATTCTCTCTGGGGGTCAGCCTTCTGCTAATAAAAGCTACTGGCTGATCCTCACCCTCTTCATTCAGTTATGATAACACAGCCCCACCCCCCAACTCAGATGCATCAGTTTGCAGAATGAATTGTTTGGAATAGTCAGGACTTTGCAGAATGGGAGCAGTGCACATGGCCTGCTTTAGTTCATCAAATGCCTTTTGACAGCTAACTGTCCACTGAACTTTCTTAGGCATTCTTTTGGAAGTTAGATCATTCAAAGGGTTCAGTATGGATCCACATCCTTTGACAAACCTCATATAGTACCCAGTCAGGCAGAAGAAAACTCTGACCTGAGTCTGGGTGGTTGGAGCAACCCAGTCCATGATGCTCTGGATTTTGTTCTGTAATGGTTGAACCTGACTTCCACCCAAAAGGTGGCCTAGGTATACAATCTGACTCTGTCCTATCTGGCACATGGTGGCCTTGATAGTGAGGCCTGCTTTCTGCAGGGCCGCCAACACATTTCTCCGGTGGCCCAGGTGATCCTCCCAAGTGGAGCTAAATATAGCAATATCATCTAGATAAGTTGCACTATAGGCTTCCAGACCTGTAAGGACTTTGTTCACCAACCTTTGAAAAGTGTCAGGTGCATTCTTCAAGCCAAAGGGCATCACCACAAATTGGTAGTGCCAACTAGGGGTGAGCATGTTGTTTTTGGCTTTGCATCCTCAGCTAATCTGATTTGCCAGTAGCCAGCTGACAGGTCAAATATACTCAGAAATTTGGGTAAGGCCGAACTATCTATAAGCTCATATGCCATGGGTATTGGATGGGCATCAGTCCTAGTGACTGCTTTGAGACCCCCTGTAGTCAACACAGAACCTCATCTCTCTCTTGCCATTCTGGGTGTGAGGTTTTGGTCCCAACACTAGCGGGCTAGCCGGCTCAGTTATTCCAAATCCAACATTTTCTGAACTTCAGTTCTGATGCAGTCCCTGACATGGTCAGATTGCCTGAACATCTTATTTTTAACAGGCAGACTGTCACCTGTGTCCACTGAATGAGTGCACCAGGTAGTCTGACTTGGAGTTAGTGGGAACATATGACTAAACTGATTCAGGACTTGCCTACAATCAGTTTGCTGCTGGCAGTGAGGCTGCCTGCCAAGGCTACACCATCAACTGAACCATTATTAGGGTTCTGTGAGAGTAGGTCAGGGAATAGATCACTCTCTTCCTCCTGTCCCTCATCAGTAGCAATGAGCAAGCCCATGTCTGCCCTTTCAACATATGGTTTGAGCCTGTTCACATGGAGCACCCTGTGGGGACTCCTGGGAGTTCAAAGGTCCACCAGGAAGGTAACCTCTCCCTTTTGCTCAATGCTTGTTTGAGGACCACTCCACTTGTCTTGGAGGCCTGCTGGGGCCACAGGCTCCAACACCCATACTTTCTATCCTGACTGATAAACAGTCACAACAGCCTTTTGGTCATGCCAGGCCTTTTGCAATTCTTGGCTAGCCTCAAGGTTTTCGGATGCCTTCTTCATGTACTCAGCCATCCTGGAGCGTACACTAAGTACATAATCCACAATATCATGTTTAGGTGGTTTGAGAGGTAACTCCCATCCCTCTTTCACTAGACATAGGGGGCCCCTAAATGGATGTCCAAACAGAAGGTCAAAAGGGCTGTAGCCAACCCCCTTCTGAGGAACCTCTCTTTAGGCAAAGAGAAGGCAGGGCAAAAGTATGTCCCATCTATGCCTGAGCTTTTCAGGGAGACCTTTAATCATGCTCTTGAGGGTCTTGTTGAATCTCTCACATAACTCAATGGATTGTGGGTAATAAGGGGTGGTAAATTTGTAATTTACTCCACACTCCTTCCACATGGCAGTCAAGTAACTAGAAATGAAGTTTGCATCTCTGTCTGATACTACCTCCTTAGGAAAACCTACTCTGCAAAATATTCCCAGAAGGGCTCTGGCTACCACAGGAGCAGTGGTAGTCCTAAGTGGGATTGCCTCTGGATACCTAGAGGCATGGTCCACCACCAATAGTATGAATCTGTGCCCAGATTCAGTTTGAGGATCCATGGACCAACAATGGCAATCCCAACCCTCTCAAAGTGAACCCCCACCACAGGTAGTGATATCAGGGGGTCTTTGTAATACCACCTGCCTTACCACTGGCTTAACAGGTGATACAGGAACGACAATACTCCTTTGTGTCCTCTGACATATGTGGAAAGCCCTAAACCTCAGATGTATAACCAACCTCCTGGTAGCACCAGGCTTGGCGTATTTACTCTCTGAGTATAGGAATTCATCATCCCTATAGATCCTATGGGACCCGCTGGCACTCACAGCAGCCTCAGCAGCAGCGTGCTATCTGAGGGGTTCAAGAGAGGGGCAGGTCAGCTGCTCCTGACTCACATCTGCCCTGGAAGGGCCTCCTGTCCCCAAGAACTCAACGTGATAAGGTTCAATCTCTTCTGAGACAGTTCCTTCTTCAGGACTAAGATCATCTCCCTCAAGAGACTGATCTGTACTCTGAGGCAGGGGGATGATACTGCCTTACCCGTACTGCTCCTTCTTTTGGAAAGCACATTGTCCATTATTCCAGGATCCAGGGCCTGTTCAGTGGAAGAAATTTTTGCCTGTGATCTAGTCATAGCAAATACATCTGCAGGACTGGTCAACATTTCTGCATGTGTCCTGAGTTCTACATCAACCCAAGCTGAAGTTTCCAAAGCATTGCCTAACAAGCATTCAGCAGGGAGGTCTGCACTTACCACAACCTTCTTAGGGCCACTTACCCCTCCACAGGTGAAATTCACAACTGCCAAGGAATGGTCTGTCCTGACATTGCTTGCATTGGTCACTTGGTACATCTCACCAAGTATGATCTGTTCAGCGCCCACACGCTCTTTTGTCACCATTGTGACACTTGCACCTGTGTCCCTGTATGCCATGGCCTGCTTACCATTAATTTAATGCTGTTGTCTGTATTTTCCCAGATTACTAGGACTGACAAATAAGGAAGCAGAATCCATGCCTCCATCACAGACTAACATTGCCTGAGTTGGAGTTCTGACTAGGCCAGAACCCATCTCAGAACCCAGGGTTAACCCTACTACACCCTTATTCTGTGTACCACCGCTTTGGACTTAATTAGGGGGAACAGTTGCCTTTGGGGCAGTGGTGGCTGGAGTCGATTCCTTGGACTTGGTACAATCATTTGTCCAATGTCTTATTCTGTTTAAACATATGACACCAAGGTTTCCTCTTGCCTTTACCTTTGTTTGATTGTGACTCTCCCCAGATAAAGACTTTTGGGCCCTTGAGAAGACTTCTGGTCATTACCCTTCTCCCCACCCTTTTCTGAGGTTTTCGAATCTTGCTTCTTTGAGTCACCTTGGCTCTGGGCTTTCTGCTTCACCCTGGTTCTGATCCATTGGTCTGCCTTCTTTCCTAATTCTTGGGAGGGGTCAGATCAGAGTCCACCAGGTGCTGATGCAACAACTGATTTTGACAATTAAGGATCTGCTCCATCATAATTAAATTGTACAATCCTTTAAAATCACACCATTTACTGCCAAGATAACCAGCCTTCCAGAGCCTTAGTAGCACAATTTACAAAGTCAGCCTAGTCCTGGGTCTGTGTCTTCTGGTTGTCTCTGAACTTAATTCTGTATTGTTCAGTGGTTAAGCCAAACCCATCTATGAGAGCAGTTTTCAAGACTGAGTAATTGCCTGCATCCTCTTCTCTTACAGTGAGGAGCTTGTCTCTTCCCTTGTCAGCAAGGGAGAGCCACAAGATAGCTGCCCACTACTCCTGGTGGACCGTGTGTACTTTACAGGCCCCCTCCAGTGCAGTCATACATTTGTAGATGTCATCCCCACTTTGATAGGGAGGGACTATCTTGTCCAGGTTCCTGCAATCATGAGAATACTCTCTAGTTCTAGGGAGACTGTTGCTGCCACCATAGGACTCTAGTCCTAATCTTCTACTAGCTCTCTGGAGCTCTAATGATTCCTTATCCAATGCCAATTGTTCTCTTTTGAGCTTAAGTTTGATTTCCTAAATCCTTAAGAATTGGCACTGCTTGTCATAGGAGCTTTCTCTCCTATTAGATAAGGAAGTCCCTATGGAGGTCCCTGAGTGTCTAGATTCTTCAGAGGGAGACCTAAGCCTCCAGGGTCAACTCTGAATTCTACCAGGAAGATGGAAGAGTGGGCCCCCAAGACCTTCTCCCTGCCCTTCCTGGTCCTGATTTGCCAGGTTGGAATCATCTTGATTCTCCTGGTAAGGGTTTGATTCTAGGTCAAAGAAGGTGAGACCTTCTAGCCTTTCCTCATTCCCTGCACCACCCACTCTACCTACCTCATCAGACCCTGAGGTCTTTCTGAGGTCATCTAGAAGCAATATCTCAATGAGGTGTTGAGTGTTGGCACTCCTCCCTGTCCTCAGCTTCCTAGACACACACATGGCTTTCAATTCTGTTAGAACCGGGACCCTGGCCGGCCAAGGCTCGCGTCGAGGTCAGTCAGGGATCGCCACTTCTAAGTGTCAGGGCAAGGGAGTTACACGCCAAGGCAACCCCCACTCGCCCTCTAGGTAACGTGGCGCGAGCAGTCAAGGCTAAACTTGGAGGCGATGTAAGTTAAGTATTTGCGCATGCACCCCAGCAACAACACCCAAGGCCCACCACAAAGAAACACTCCACACAAGGTTATGTAAAAATAGCCTTTGTATTATAATAAATATACATCAGATAAAAACACACATCTTATTACACTGTGCCAACAGGCACGGGCGGAATTTACAAGGGATATTTGTACAGGACAGGGCCACTTGAACCACTGTCAAGGGTATCAACACTTTTAGCAGCAATACCTTCAGTAATAAAGCAATACTTTCAGTAATAGCACTTTAGCAATACCTTCAGTAATAAAGCAATACTTTCAGTAGTAGCATACAACCAGTACTCACTGGTAACAGGGCCTCACTAGCACCACCTGTACTAGGGAGAAAACAACCACCTACACGTCACACTACCTGTAGGGGTGCAAAAGCAACACCCATGATGTCGTAACATTCAGAGGTGTAAAGGGACAAAGAGAACACATGATGAATAATCTACCCATTCAGAGGTGTAAGCAAAACACATGATGCCGTAACATTCAGAGGTGTAAAGGCACATGACGCATAATCAATACATTCAGAGGTGCAGAATCAATAACCATTACCCCATACTCACAAGTCACCACCTGTGACTGTCCCGGTGTCCCAATGTCAGGGCCTAAACGTGGCAGTTGCCCACAAAGTGCTGGGCAACTGGAGCAGGGAAAGTTAGCACAAAGTTGGAGCCTCTCTGGGCTCAAAGAACCACCACTGTGGCACTGCGGAGCCTCACTGGACTCCCAGACAAGAAATGATCCCCTCAGAGCCTCTCTCAGGCTCTCAGACAAGGGGGGCACTCGAGCCTCTCAGGGCTCGCAAAGCAAAAGGCAGGCTGGAGCCTCAATGGACTCCAAGCCAATGGTGCAGCCTCGCTGGGCTGTGGGGTCCCTCTCTCTGGGGACCCGGGATAAGGACAAATGCCCCTCAGAGCCTCTCCGGGCTCTTCGTAGATGTGCCCACGAGCCTCTCTGGCTCGCTAAACAAGGAATGTGCGGGACGTTGGAGCCTCTCTGGGCTCTTCAATACACAATGCCCCCGAGCCCTCAGGCTCCAAAAACACAAAGGCGCGAGGTCGCGCTACAGAGAGGGGGCGGGGCGGACACCGGCAATGTGTCCCGACGCTCCCCCCCTCCTCTGCAGGCACCTACCGGGTTGCGCTGGTCTCTCCAGCGGAGGCGGGTCTCTCCCGCTGGTCCCGGGGCTCTCCTTTCCTTCTCGGGGAGCCTCGGCAGGCTCTCTCGCGGCTCGGCGAGGGAGGCGGGACTTCCGGTCGACCTTTCCGGGGCCGCGCTCTGATTGGCCGGCCGGCCGGAACACTTCCGGGTCGTCGCGGGCAGCGCGGCGGCCCGTTTTAGGCAGGCAGGCGGCTTCCCAGGATCCGAGGAGTGGGCTCCCTCGTGAATCAGTCAATCGGGCAAAACACTACGGCAATAAGCGGGGTGGCACCCGCGCCGTCAACTCGCCACACGGGGCGATCGGAGGCCGGGTGGGCACCGGCCTCTGCAGACCACAGCGCTCCCAAGCGCTGCAGGCACCAATAAGCGCTCGTAAGCGCCAAACAGCAACAAAAGCGCTCCCAGGCGCTAGGGGTAAAATCCAGCGCTCTCCAAGCGCTAGGCAGGCGATCTCCACGCTCCCAGCGCTGAAGGGCAGAGAGCAGCGCTCTCAGGCTGCAGGAAAGAAGTCCTCAGTGCTCCCCAGCACTGGAGGACAGGACAGGGCTCCAGCAGGGCTGGAGGCAGGCAGGGGGGGCAAGGCTGGGCCAGAGCCAGCACACTGGGTCTCCAGGCAGGGAGACTCCCCAAGTGGCGGTCCTTCTGGCCCCAGCAGCGGCAAAAGCCCCCTCTGGCAGGATTCCAAAGTAGAACAATTTCAGTGGGGACACAGCCCCTTCTTATACTGTAAATTCCTTTGTTACAATGTGCAGGGTGGGGGGAAAACCAGTCGCAGCTGGTTCTGGAGCACTCTTGATGGCCCAACCACCCATTCCTTTCACTGGGGAGGCTAGGGTCATTAGACACACCACAGGGGGGCGGAGCCAGCATTGTGTGGGGAAAACCCAGCCCATCCAGGACACAGGTACACTCCTCCCACACATCACTCATGCTAATCTCCCACTCACCACCGGGCAAACCCATCTAGACTTCCTGGAGCCTGGCATGCCAGCCAGCTCCAGCCAATCACGCTCCAGCACCCTCACAGCACATGCACACATATCTCAATGTCCAGAAGTAGCACTTCCCAACTAGACACAAACATGCCGCAGACACCATCTTGCAGCATTCACTCTCACGAGTTTATACATACTAAAATCGAGCCTGCACTCCCCACGCACCAGGAACTACCAGGGACACACACATTCCCCATGCATTCCTATGGGAGGGCAGGCCAGCCAAACTACACGCACGCACTTTCACTCTGGGACTCAGGGGAAAGTGCGCAGAGACCCAAAAATCACTAACACAGGGTCAAAAATAAGGCAAAATGTCTAGGGGTGAACCTGCCCTGCGGGCCAAGTCCAACACAACCCCCTTCCAGCCAAAACGCAGGGGAGAACAATCACCACCGTGATGGACTTCCCTGCTTGGGGCGATAGAACACGGACGCAGGCCCGCCACTGCCGGGACACTCTCCTGTTCTATGCCACGGTGAACCCCTAGGGTTTCTTCTAAAGCTCCTGTAAGGACCAACTGGGCTACCCCACTGGTACTCCTCAGCTGTCCGCGGCCAGGACCCGGCCCTGGGCCACCCAGGTCACAGGTGCCACCGGTCCTTGCCAATTCGCAGAGCGGGGGGTAGTAACCCCTGGCACATAGTGTCCATTCTCCACTCTCCCTGTCTGCAAGACAGGACTAGACTGCCACTGGTTCTCCAGCCTTTGGTCTACAACCTCAGGCGGACCAGGAGTCTCAGGGAAGGCTCTCCTCCCCTTACCTCGTCTTCCAGGGTTCCTCCTCCTCCTGCGAGGGGTACCCTTACAACGCCACTCCAACCCAGGGTTTAACCCCTCAGGTTGCGCCGGGGTCAGAGGTGGGCTTTCCCACCCTCTGCACCCCCTTCCAGAGGTCTGCCCTCTCCCAACTGGAGAAGTTCCCCTGGAAGAACCGGTCAGGACACTGCTTACAGTCGTCCTACCCTTCAGGTCAGGCCGAACCTGCACCTGGCCTCCCAACCTCCGGTCTAAAACCTTTGGTGGAATAATTGCCTGGCACTCCAGGACTTCTGGGGACTCACACGCAATCCCCCTGAGGCTGACACATGACCCATGTGTCGTGTGACGGTCTGTCTGGCGCAGATCTCCCGCCTCCTGTCCACCTGACAGGGCGCAAAGATCCCCCAGACCAGAAGTGGCGCCACCCGGGTCCACCCAAGACCTAGCCCAACTGGCTAGTCTCTGGTCCACTGGTGCATCCACTGGGAAACTCGTCCTCCAATCACTCCTCGCTTCGGACTTCTGTGCCCTCCCAACTGGAGCGACGCTGCCGGACACTGGAACCCCTGGAGTTCTAGTTACAGACACTCCAGGTTCCCTAGACACTAGGAGATCCTCCTCAAGTGTACTAACAGGACAGCCTAGGTCCCCAACCTGGTGTTCCCTCAAGAAACCACCCAAGTTCTGAGACAGGGCTTCGGGCCTCTGGGTGCTCTCAGCCACCCCCTGACTCCTGCTCCACTGAGCCAGGCAGTCAGCCCCTTCACCCTTCCCACTATACTGGGACCTAGCTGGGCTACACTGAGCCTCTTCCACCACGCTGGGCTGGAAGCTCCCTGTACCACTGCTGTTGGACTCACTCTCTAGTGACTGTACAGAACCTCTCGCACTCTCCCAGCGGTCCGCTTCGTCAGCAAGCTCACATGCCTCAGACAATCCACACCCCAATAGGTGTGTGCGCAACCCTGGAGAACAACAACTGAGCAGGTGCTCCTTGACAATCAGATCAAACAAGACATCAAAATCCTCTTCCGTGTGAACCTTTACCCAATCAAACAGTGTCCCACAACATTCATCCTCAAACTCCTCCCACGACTGGTGAGGCAGCTTCCTACTGCCCCTGAATTTCAACCTTAACTCCTCCTCTGGGGAAACAGGTACCAGACTGGGGGAACTGGGGGTGGGACTGCTCGCACTGGGCTCTACATAGCTGCCACCACTGGACTCCACCCTCCCTGGGGGATCCAGAAAATTATGACTGCGGTCAGGGGATAACCTACACTCTAGGGCTATCTTCTCCCTGGCCAAGGCCCTCTCAGCCTCTGCAGTCCGCTCATTCACACCCAGCTGCGCCATCTTCCAGGCATACTCTAACCTGAGCTTCTCCATGGCCAGCTGGTGCTCCCTCTCTTCTCTCCTATCCACCCACTCCTCTGGGGACAGGGAAAGGGATGGGGTGCTATCTCTGACACGGGACCCAGCAAGGGACTCCCTATCTAGGGGGTACTCGCTCTCTGCTGGCGCCCATCCACTGTCAAACTCACTCTCCACATCAGACTCTTCAGGGTTCCCCTCAGACCCACCACCCTCATGGTGTGCGGTCCGGGCCCTCTCCCTCTCACTGTGCTCACGCTCCCAGTCACTCTTCTGCCACAGGATCATGTTATCCCTAAGCTTGGACTGGGTGTCTGACTCACTCACTGGGATGTCTCTCTCCTTACATAACCGTACCAACTCATGCACACTGTACTTAAACAGGCCACAAAGGTTAAAAGGAGATTCCATCTTGACAGGATGCTCACAAACACGTGCAACACAAGGGAACTAGCAATCTGAAGTAAAAGTACACAATTCCAAAACTTCCACACTCTCCTTAAAAAAAGAACTCACTCATGTGTCCAGGGAAACACACCATTCATCCACACACACCCTCCCCTCGGATCGGTAAGGCAGTTTCTACCACCCCTGACTTCTCAACCTGACCACATGTGACACAGGTACCAAACTCTGGAAGCAGGGCGGGGGACAAATGTACTGAACACAATTATCAAATGACACTCTTCAGGAGAAGGAATAATGGAACTTCACCAAAACACAATAATCCCCAAAAATGTGGTCATCTAAAATGCAGAGCTTTGTAGTGGCCAGTTGCCACTGTGGTACAACGCAAACACAAATTCTTATCCTCACCGCTTGCCGCCAATGTTAGAACCGGGACCCTGGCCGGCCAAGGCTCGCGTCGAGGTCAGTCAGGGATCGCCACTTCTAAGTGTCAGGGCAAGGGAGTTACACGCCAAGGCAACCCCCACTCGCCCTCTAGGTAACGTGGCGCGAGCAGTCAAGGCTAAACTTGGAGGCGATGTAAGTTAAGTATTTGCGCATGCACCCCAGCAACAACACCCAAGGCCCACCACAAAGAAACACTCCACACAAGGTTATGTAAAAATAGCCTTTGTATTATAATAAATATACATCAGATAAAAACACACATCTTATTACACTGTGCCAACAGGCACGGGCGGAATTTACAAGGGATATTTGTACAGGACAGGGCCACTTGAACCACTGTCAAGGGTATCAACACTTTTAGCAGCAATACCTTCAGTAATAAAGCAATACTTTCAGTAATAGCACTTTAGCAATACCTTCAGTAATAAAGCAATACTTTCAGTAGTAGCATACAACCAGTACTCACTGGTAACAGGGCCTCACTAGCACCACCTGTACTAGGGAGAAAACAACCACCTACACGTCACACTACCTGTAGGGGTGCAAAAGCAACACCCATGATGTCGTAACATTCAGAGGTGTAAAGGGACAAAGAGAACACATGATGAATAATCTACCCATTCAGAGGTGTAAGCAAAACACATGATGCCGTAACATTCAGAGGTGTAAAGGCACATGACGCATAATCAATACATTCAGAGGTGCAGAATCAATAACCATTACCCCATACTCACAAGTCACCACCTGTGACTGTCCCGGTGTCCCAATGTCAGGGCCTAAACGTGGCAGTTGCCCACAAAGTGCTGGGCAACTGGAGCAGGGAAAGTTAGCACAAAGTTGGAGCCTCTCTGGGCTCAAAGAACCACCACTGTGGCACTGCGGAGCCTCACTGGACTCCCAGACAAGAAATGATCCCCTCAGAGCCTCTCTCAGGCTCTCAGACAAGGGGGGCACTCGAGCCTCTCAGGGCTCGCAAAGCAAAAGGCAGGCTGGAGCCTCACTGGACTCCAAGCCAATGGTGCAGCCTCGCTGGGCTGTGGGGTCCCTCTCTCTGGGGACCCGGGATAAGGACAAATGCCCCTCAGAGCCTCTCCGGGCTCTTCGTAGATGTGCCCACGAGCCTCTCTGGCTTGCTAAACAAGGAATGTGCGGGACGTTGGAGCCTCTCTGGGCTCTTCAATACACAATGCCCCCGAGCCCTCAGGCTCCAAAAACACAAAGGCGCGAGGTCGCGCTACAGAGAGGGGGCGGGGCGGACACCGGCAATGTGTCCCGACGCTCCCCCCCTCCTCTGCAGGCACCTACCGGGTTGCGCTGGTCTCTCCAGCGGAGGCGGGTCTCTCCCGCTGGTCCCGGGGCTCTCCTTTCCTTCTCGGGGAGCCTCGGCAGGCTCTCTCGCGGCTCGGCGAGGGAGGCGGGACTTCCGGTCGACCTTTCCGGGGCCGCGCTCTGATTGGCCGGCCGGCCGGAACACTTCCGGGTCGTCGCGGGCAGCGCGGCGGCCCGTTTTAGGCAGGCAGGCGGCTTCCCAGGATCCGAGGAGTGGGCTCCCTCGTGAATCAGTCAATCGGGCAAAACACTACGGCAATAAGCGGGGTGGCACCCGCGCCGTCAACTCGCCACACGGGGCGATCGGAGGCCGGGTGGGCACCGGCCTCTGCAGACCACAGCGCTCCCAAGCGCTGCAGGCACCAATAAGCGCTCGTAAGCGCCAAACAGCAACAAAAGCGCTCCCAGGCGCTAGGGGTAAAATCCAGCGCTCTCCAAGCGCTAGGCAGGCGATCTCCACGCTCCCAGCGCTGAAGGGCAGAGAGCAGCGCTCTCAGGCTGCAGGAAAGAAGTCCTCAGTGCTCCCCAGCACTGGAGGACAGGACAGGGCTCCAGCAGGGCTGGAGGCAGGCAGGGGGGGCAAGGCTGGGCCAGAGCCAGCACACTGGGTCTCCAGGCAGGGAGACTCCCCAAGTGGCGGTCCTTCTGGCCCCAGCAGCGGCAAAAGCCCCCTCTGGCAGGATTCCAAAGTAGAACAATTTCAGTGGGGACACAGCCCCTTCTTATACTGTAAATTCCTTTGTTACAATGTGCAGGGTGGGGGGAAAACCAGTCGCAGCTGGTTCTGGAGCACTCTTGATGGCCCAACCACCCATTCCTTTCACTGGGGAGGCTAGGGTCATTAGACACACCACAGGGGGGCGGAGCCAGCATTGTGTGGGGAAAACCCAGCCCATCCAGGACACAGGTACACTCCTCCCACACATCACTCATGCTAATCTCCCACTCACCACCGGGCAAACCCATCTAGACTTCCTGGAGCCTGGCATGCCAGCCAGCTCCAGCCAATCACGCTCCAGCACCCTCACAGCACATGCACACATATCTCAATGTCCAGAAGTAGCACTTCCCAACTAGACACAAACATGCCGCAGACACCATCTTGCAGCATTCACTCTCACGAGTTTATACATACTAAACTCGAGCCTGCACTCCCCACGCACCAGGAACTACCAGGGACACACACATTCCCCATGCATTCCTATGGGAGGGCAGGCCAGCCAAACTACACGCACGCACTTTCACTCTGGGACTCAGGGGAAAGTGCGCAGAGACCCAAAAATCACTAACACAGGGTCAAAAATAAGGCAAAATGTCTAGGGGTGAACCTGCCCTGCGGGCCAAGTCCAACACAACACCCTTCCAGCCAAAACGCAGGGGAGAACAATCACCACCGTGATGGACTTCCCTGCTTGGGGCGATAGAACACGGACGCAGGCCCGCCACTGCCGGGACACTCTCCTGTTCTATGCCACGGTGAACCCCTAGGGTTTCTTCTAAAGCTCCTGTAAGGACCAACTGGGCTACCCCACTGGTACTCCTCAGCTGTCCGCGGCCAGGACCCGGCCCTGGGCCACCCAGGTGCCACCGGTCCTTGCCAATTCGCAGAGCGGGGGGTAGTAACCCCTGGCACATAGTGTCCATTCTCCACTCTCCCTGTCTGCAAGACAGGACTAGACTGCCACTGGTTCTCCAGCCTTTGGTCTACAACCTCAGGCGGACCAGGAGTCTCAGGGAAGGCTCTCCTCCCCTTACCTCGTCTTCCAGGGTTCCTCCTCCTCCTGCGAGGGGTACCCTTACAACGCCACTCCAACCCAGGGTTTAACCCCTCAGGTTGCGCCGGGGTCAGAGGTGGGCTTTCCCACCCTCTGCACCCCCTTCCAGAGATCTGCCCTCTCCCAACTGGAGAAGTTCCCCTGGAAGAACCGGTCAGGACACTGCTTACAGTCGTCCTACCCTTCAGGTCAGGCCGAACCTGCACCTGGCCTCCCAACCTCCGGTCTAAAACCTTTGGTGGAATAATTGCCTGGCACTCCAGGACTTCTGGGGACTCACACGCAATCCCCCTGAGGCTGACACATGACCCATGTGTCGTGTGACGGTCTGTCTGGCGCAGATCTCCCGCCTCCTGTCCACCTGACAGGGCGCAAAGATCCCCCAGACCAGAAGTGGCGCCACCCGGGTCCACCCAAGACCTAGCCCAACTGGCTAGTCTCTGGTCCACTGGTGCATCCACTGGGAAACTCGTCCCCCAATCACTCCTCGCTTCGGACTTCTGTGCCCTCCCAACTGGAGCGACGCTGCCGGACACTGGAACCCCTGGAGTTCTAGTTACAGACACTCCAGGTTCCCTAGACACTAGGAGATCCTCCTCAAGTGTACTAACAGGACAGCCTAGGTCCCCAACCTGGTGTTCCCTCAAGAAACCACCCAAGTTCTGAGACAGGGCTTCGGGCCTCTGGGTGCTCTCAGCCACCCCCTGACTCCTGCTCCACGGAGCCAGGCAGTCAGCCCCTTCACCCTTCCCACTATACTGGGACCTAGCTGGGCTACACTGAGCCTCTTCCACCACGCTGGGCTGGAAGCTCCCTGTACCACTGCTGTTGGACTCACTCTCTAGTGACTGTACAGAACCTCTCGCACTCTCCCAGCGGTCCGCTTCGTCAGCAAGCTCACATGCCTCAGACAATCCACACCCCAATAGGTGTGTGCGCAACCCTGGAGAACAACAACTGAGCAGGTGCTCCTTGACAATCAGATCAAACAAGACATCAAAATCCTCTTCCGTGTGAACCTTTACCCAATCAAACAGTGTCCCACAACATTCATCCTCAAACTCCTCCCACGACTGGTGAGGCAGCTTCCTAGTGCCCCTGAATTTCAACCTTAACTCCTCCTCTGGGGAAACAGGTACCAGACTGGGGGAACTGGGGGTGGGACTGCTCGCACTGGGCTCTACATAGCTGCCACCACTGGACTCCACCCTCCCTGGGGGATCCAGAAAATTATGACTGCGGTCAGGGGATAACCTACACTCTAGGGCTATCTTCTCCCTGGCCAAGGCCCTCTCAGCCTCTGCAGTCCGCTCATTCACACCCAGCTGCGCCATCTTCCAGGCATACTCTAACCTGAGCTTCTCCATGGCCAGCTGGTGCTCCCTCTCTTCTCTCCTATCCACCCACTCCTCTGGGGACAGGGAAAGGGATGGGGTGCTATCTCTGACACGGGACCCAGCAAGGGACTCCCTATCTAGGGGGTACTCGCTCTCTGCTGGCGCCCATCCACTGTCAAACTCACTCTCCACATCAGACTCTTCAGGGTTCCCCTCAGACCCACCACCCTCATGGTGTGCGGTCCGGGCCCTCTCCCTCTCACTGTGCTCACGCTCCCAGTCACTCTTCTGCCACAGGATCATGTTATCCCTAAGCTTGGACTGGGTGTCTGACTCACTCACTGGGATGTCTCTCTCCTTACATAACCGTACCAACTCATGCACACTGTACTTAAACAGGCCACAAAGGTTAAAAGGAGATTCCATCTTGACAGGATGCTCACAAACACGTGCAACACAAGGGAACTAGCAATCTGAAGTAAAAGTACACAATTCCAAAACTTCCACACTCTCCTTAAAAAAAGAACTCACTCATGCGTCCAGGGAAACACACCATTCATCCACACACACCCTCCCCTCGGATCGGTAAGGCAGTTTCTACCACCCCTGACTTCTCAACCTGACCACATGTGACACAGGTACCAAACTCTGGAAGCAGGGCGGGGGACAAATGTACTGAACACAATTATCAAATGACACTCTTCAGGAGAAGGAATAATGGAACTTCACCAAAACACAATAATCCCCAAAAATGTGGTCATCTAAAATGCAGAGCTTTGTAGTGGCCAGTTGCCACTGTGGTACAACGCAAACACAAATTCTTATCCTCACCGCTTGCCGCCAATGTTAGAACCGGGACCCTGGCCGGCCAAGGCTCGCGTCGAGGTCAGTCAGGGATCGCCACTTCTAAGTGTCAGGGCAAGGGAGTTACACGCCAAGGCAACCCCCACTCGCCCTCTAGGTAACGTGGCGCGAGCAGTCAAGGCTAAACTTGGAGGCAATGTAAGTTAAGTATTTGCGCATGCACCCCAGCAACAACACCCAAGGCCCACCACAAAGAAACACTCCACACAAGGTTATGTAAAAATAGCCTTTGTATTATAATAAATATACATCAGATAAAAACACACATCTTATTACACTGTGCCAACAGGCACGGGCGGAATTTACAAGGGATATTTGTACAGGACAGGGCCACTTGAACCACTGTCAAGGGTATCAACACTTTTAGCAGCAATACCTTCAGTAATAAAGCAATACTTTCAGTAATAGCACTTTAGCAATACCTTCAGTAATAAAGCAATACTTTCAGTAGTAGCATACAACCAGTACTCACTGGTAACAGGGCCTCACTAGCACCACCTGTACTAGGGAGAAAACAACCACCTACACGTCACACTACCTGTAGGGGTGCAAAAGCAACACCCATGATGTCGTAACATTCAGAGGTGTAAAGGGACAAAGAGAACACATGATGAATAATCTACCCATTCAGAGGTGTAAGCAAAACACATGATGCCGTAACATTCAGAGGTGTAAAGGCACATGACTCATAATCAATACATTCAGAGGTGCAGAATCAATAACCATTACCCCATACTCACAAGTCACCACCTGTGACTGTCCCGGTGTCCCAATGTCAGGGCCTAAACGTGGCAGTTGCCCACAAAGTGCTGGGCAACTGGAGCAGGGAAAGTTAGCACAAAGTTGGAGCCTCTCTGGGCTCAAAGAACCACCACTGTGGCACTGCGGAGCCTCACTGGACTCCCAGACAAGAAATGATCCCCTCAGAGCCTCTCTCAGGCTCTCAGACAAGGGGGGCACTCGAGCCTCTCAGGGCTCGCAAAGCAAAAGGCAGGCTGGAGCCTCACTGGACTCCAAGCCAATGGTGCAGCCTCGCTGGGCTGTGGGGTCCCTCTCTCTGGGGACCCGGGATAAGGACAAATGCCCCTCAGAGCCTCTCCGGGCTCTTCGTAGATGTGCCCACGAGCCTCTCTGGCTCGCTAAACAAGGAATGTGCGGGACGTTGGAGCCTCTCTGGGCTCTTCAATACACAATGCCCCCGAGCCCTCAGGCTCCAAAAACACAAAGGCGCGAGGTCGCGCTACAGAGAGGGGGCGGGGCGGACACCGGCAATGTGTCCCGACGCTCCCCCCCTCCTCTGCAGGCACCTACCGGGTTGCGCTGGTCTCTCCAGCGGAGGCGGGTCTCTCCCGCTGGTCCCGGGGCTCTCCTTTCCTTCTCGGGGAGCCTCGGCAGGCTCTCTCGCGGCTCGGCGAGGGAGGCGGGACTTCCGGTCGACCTTTCCGGGGCCGCGCTCTGATTGGCCGGCCGGCCGGAACACTTCCGGGTCGTCGCGGGCAGCGCGGCGGCCCGTTTTAGGCAGGCAGGCGGCTTCCCAGGATCCGAGGAGTGGGCTCCCTCGTGAATCAGTCAATCGGGCAAAACACTACGGCAATAAGCGGGGTGGCACCCGCGCCGTCAACTCGCCACACGGGGCGATCGGAGGCCGGGTGGGCACCGGCCTCTGCAGACCACAGCGCTCCCAAGCGCTGCAGGCACCAATAAGCGCTCGTAAGCGCCAAACATCAACAAAAGCGCTCCCAGGCGCTAGGGGTAAAATCCAGCGCTCTCCAAGCGCTAGGCAGGCGATCTCCACGCTCCCAGCGCTGAAGGGCAGAGAGCAGCGCTCTCAGGCTGCAGGAAAGAAGTCCTCAGTGCTCCCCAGCACTGGAGGACAGGACAGGGCTCCAGCAGGGCTGGAGGCAGGCAGGGGGGGCAAGGCTGGGCCAGAGCCAGCACACTGGGTCTCCAGGCAGGGAGACTCCCCAAGTGGCGGTCCTTCTGGCCCCAGCAGCGGCAAAAGCCCCCTCTGGCAGGATTCCAAAGTAGAACAATTTCAGTGGGGACACAGCCCCTTCTTATACTGTAAATTCCTTTGTTACAATGTGCAGGGTGGGGGGAAAACCAGTCGCAGCTGGTTCTGGAGCACTCTTGATGGCCCAACCACCCATTCCTTTCACTGGGGAGGCTAGGGTCATTAGACACACCACAGTGGGGCGGAGCCAGCATTGTGTGGGGAAAACCCAGCCCATCCAGGACACAGGTACACTCCTCCCACACATCACTCATGCTAATCTCCCACTCACCACCGGGCAAACCCATCTAGACTTCCTGGAGCCTGGCATGCCAGCCAGCTCCAGCCAATCACGCTCCAGCACCCTCACAGCACATGCACACATATCTCAATGTCCAGAAGTAGCACTTCCCAACTAGACACAAACATGCCGCAGACACCATCTTGCAGCATTCCCTCTCACGAGTTTATACATACTAAACTCGAGCCTGCACTCCCCACGCACCAGGAACTACCAGGGACACACACATTCCTCATGCATTCCTATGGGAGGGCAGGCCAGCCAAACTACACGCACGCACTTTCACTCTGGGACTCAGGGGAAAGTGCGCAGAGACCCAAAAATCACTAACACAGGGTCAAAAATAAGGCAAAATGTCTAGGGGTGAACCTGCCCTGCGGGCCAAGTCCAACAAATTCTAAAAATGGAATACCATTGTACCTAGTTGGCAAAGAGCCACTGGGCTCTTATCTAGAAGACATATTAGTGTTATGTGGTCTAGGCACCTACCTAACCTAGTGGGTAGTAAACTCTCTTGAGTTGGAGAAAGGGTGTGCTAAACCCTTGACTCCCCAACTCCAAGTTCAGTAGAACTTACTTCATTCAATCTTGAGTAATATATGTACCTAAATACCTTTAGTGGTTTTCAGTTAATTATTCAATGAGATTATCTGGTAACACAATAGCAAGCTTGAATCCCAACAGCTGCACATCAATGTGAGAAGTTGACCTGGTACATGCTGTCCACTAATTAAAGTGAGCACCCTGTACCAATCCAAATGAACCTTATCGAAGATTAGGTCAAAGATAACCTTTATGAAAGCTATCCTAGTGGTAGCTATGGAGAGCAGCCTTCAGGCTAAGTCTTGAAGGAATGTAAAGCAGCTTGTTTCACCAGTCTATAACCTCCTGAATAATCAAATGAAAGGAGAACCACATAAGAGATATATAAAATATATGTATCTATTACTAAACACTCTCTACTACCCTCTATAAGAGATTAGAGCACAAGGCACACAATTATTAATCAATAGAACAACAGTAAATAGCACAATACACAGCGGACTCCAGGGGGAGACTGAACCAAATACATAAAAAATGGTATAACAACAACGACTTAACTAGACACAGTGCCTAAAGCACGTAGAATCCCTGGGACCCAAAAGAACCACACAAAGTAGTGACACAGGGGACCCACGGAGGACGGGTGCAGTGTGTGAACACAGACGCGAGTTCGGTACAACTCTATAGGAAAGTCGTGGTTGGAAAATTAGAGTTTAAGGACACTTCGGAGAGGACTTCAAGCAAACCTCTTGTGAGTATGGAGATACCTGTGTTACCTATCCCAGAGGAGCTGGGTGCATAGGGGTCAAGTGGTGTCAGAAACCCTCGACGTTTTCAATGGCGTGACTCAAAGAGGTGCTGCTGCCAAGGAAGATGAAAAGTGTCCTGGGGAATCCAAACCTGGATTCTAGGTGAGAAGAACCTGAAAGTATAGGGGACAGAGTCTGGGTCACTTCAGGGTGACCAGGGGCTCGGTAGACAAATGCCCACAGAGTGATGAGGGGTCAGTGTCCGGATTGAACTCCAACAAGCCTTGGCAAATGCAACCCACGCAGTTTGAGGAAAGCAGGCCTGGTGTGGACCAGCAAGGTCCTGAAGACACTCCAAGCTATGGGGAGTCAGGGCACATCTGGAGCAACCAGGACAGCCCAACAGAAGTCAAAGTTATCTTTACAGGGACCCACATGCCAACGGACCAGTGAACGCAAAGGGACCTAAAGCTGAATCACAAAATACCAGCCTACTGAACATTTGTGGAGTGTAGGCTAGAAAAATTCAGTGCAATTACTACTCTGCATTAGGACTACACGTAGCCCAAAGCACAGGCTTAGGGATTGCCAAAAAGCATATGCTACTGCAAAAGTACACAGTCCACAGGGGTTCGGGTTGCTAGGTCCCCATCAGGGATACTGGTCTCAGAATTGCTGAGAGGTCAGATCAACCTCAGGGACACTCTGCAACCTACCTCCTGTGTTGCAGAAATCTTTAGAGTACTCAGGAACTTGGGAAATGCCAACTGGTCAGATGCGTTAAAGGTGCCTGCCTTGCAAGGGAGTAACTCCTTTACTCCAAGGGAGATTCTTCAGTCATCCAGCATAGTGTAGATCATCGAAGTACTTGGTTTCCGCTTGCAGAGTTTAGTCCAGGTAAAATCTAAAGTTATATTCAGGTTTCCTACCTTATACCCAAGGAAGAGTTTGGACAAACTCTGAGGACCCTCCAAGCGGAGGGACAGGACAGAGGGGTGTTTACACCCATGTCCTTTGTCCAGTTTCAGGCCAGAGCAGGAGAAAATGGCTCCTGGTATCAGTTTGAGCTGGACTATGCACAGGGACACCAATTGTGCACCTAGTGCAGACCTTCAGGCACTTTCAGAGTGTACCCACCCAGCCCCAATACACTAAAGCCTGTCTGGTGACAGGAAACCTATTGTCAATCCTTCCCCTGCTCGTGCTCAGCTCAGCAGCAGGAGGGCAGACTCGTGTCTGTGGCTGGTAGCATCCATTTTGTGCTTCCCAGGTCGAGAAAGCTGGTACCGGGTAGACCGGTGCCCCACAATAGTGGTTCTACAAGGGAGGAATCATACCTCCCACACCAGTTACTGGTGTGGAGGTATGATTCCAAGGTGTTTGACACCTAACACAACATTTTTCTAAGCAGCTGTTTCAAAGTTAGCATTTACTGCAAGGTTATAATGCACTTAAGTATATATGGTATGGCTGCATCACAGACAATCCCAGAGAATAGATTCCGAAGGCTGCAGAGGGGCTCTACTCATGCCGGAACACCCTCTCACACAAAACCCAGCACAATGCCTTCAGGATTGATAAGGCCTTCATTAGAAGTGACTGATAGGTTTACATGTGTAGTGAGTTAGAATAGATATAGGGAACCTATATCTAAGTAAGGGGTGCATACACCGCCTTACACAGGCTGCAGTAGCAGACCGGTGGTGTCAGTTTGAATGGTCTCTCAGGGGAGGCATAATACATACTGCAGCCCCTGAGAGGCCTCTGGAGTACCTATTCCCTGGGTGCATGGTGTACCATATACTAGGGACTGGTAAAGGTACCCCAGTATCCAATCTGGAGTGTACCTAAAATACATGCAATCAATTTAGAGGCGAAATTAGCTAGGCTGGGGTCCTGGATAGCAGGATCCCAGCCAGTCTAAGTCGAAAACAGTGAGACATCAGCAAAAAGTAGGGGTAAACATAGGAAGCAGATCCTTCTCTCCTATAACATGTATGTCCCTATGTTTAGCAAGCATTTTCACATGGTAAATACTGCCAGTGTTAACATGCCAAAATGTATCCGGGGATGTGTATTTTTTTCTGTACCAGGTAATTACCAGATGTAATAAACAACACCCCTCTTGCACAAGGGTCACAAAATCAATCAATCAATCAGAGTACTTGTAAAGCATGATACTTACCCGTGAGGGTCCCAAGGAGTTGAAGGAAGGGGGGGTGCTGCTACTGCTCGAAGAGCCAGGTCTTGAGGAGTCTTCTGAAGGAGAGTAGGTCTTGGGTCTGCCGTATGTGGGTAGGGAGGGTGTTCCAGGTCTTGCCGGCGAGGTAGGAGAAAGATCTGCAGCCGGAGGTCATTCGTTGGATGCGGGGGACAGCGGCGAGGGCGAGGCTGGCGGAGCGGAGCTGGCGGGTGGGGTTGTAGAAGCTGAGTCTGCTGTTCAGGTAGGCTGGACCGGCGTTGTGGAATTGCTTTGTGTGCGTGGGTGAGGAGCTTGAAGGTCATCCTCTTGTCAACGGGGAGCCAGTGTAGGTCTCTCAGGTGGGGGGTGATGTGGCTGCGGCGGGTGGAAGTTGATGATCAGTCAGGCAGAGGCATTTTGGATGCGTTGTAGTCGTAGTAGGTGTTTGGCTGGGATTCCTGAAAAGAGTGCGTTTGTGTAGTCCAGTCTGCTGCTGACGAGGGCCTGTGTCACCGTTCTTCTTGTTTCCATCGGGATCCACTTGTAGATCCTGCGGAGCATGCGGAGGGTGTTGTAGCAGGAGGAGGAGACAGCGTTGACCTGCTTAGACATGGAGAGGGAGGAGTCGAGGACGAATCCTAGAATGCGTGCATGGTCGGTCGGTGTTGGTGCTGTTCCCAGTGTGGTCGGCCACCAGGAGTCGTCCCAGGCTGAGGGGATGGGTCAGAGGATGAGGACCTCCATCTTGTCTGAGTTCAGCTTCAGACGGCTGCTCCTCATCCAATCGGCGATGGCATTCATTCCCTCGTGGAGGTTGGTTTTGGCAGTGTGGTGGTCCTTGGTGAGGGAGAGGATGAGCTGGGTGTCGTCAGTGTAGGAGATGATGTGGAGGTCGTGATGGTGGGCCACTTGTGCGAGGGGGCCATGTAGATGTTAAACAGCGTTAGGCTGAGGGATGAGCCCTGGGGGATGCCACAGATGATGTTGGTGGCTTCGGATCGGAAGGGTTGGAGGCGGACGCTCTGGGCTCTGTCGGAGAGGAAGGAGGTGGTCCAGTCAAGAGCCTTCTCTTGGATTCTGCCTTCTAGGAGGCGTGTCTTTAGCGTGCGACGGCAGACCGTGTCGAAGGCGGCTGACAGGTCCAGGAGGTTGAGGGCTGATGTTTTGCCGTTGTCTAGTTGGCGCCTGTGGCGGTGATGAGGGCTGTCTCGGTGCTGTGGTTTCGTCTGAATCCGGACTGGGACGGGTCCAAGATGTTGTTGTCTTCGAGGTGGCGGGCCAGTTGCATGTTAACGATTTTCTTGATGACCTTTGCCGGGAACGGGAGCAGGGAGATGGGCTGGAAGTTCTTAAGGTCCTTGGGGTCCGCTTTGGGCTTATTGAGGAGGGCGTTGATTTAGGCGTGCTTCCAGTTTTCCGGGAATGTCGCTGTTTCGAAGGATATGTTGATGACGTTCCGCAGTTGGGGTGCGGTGGCTGCGTCTGCTTTGTTGAATACGTGGTGTGAGCACGGGTCAGACGGAGATCCTGAGTGAATGGAGTTCATGACCTTGCGTGTATCGTCGTCATTGACTTTGGACCAGGAGGTCAGGCGGTAGGCACTGGTGGTGTTCACAGGGGAGGTGGAGTCTGGCGTAGTCGGGGTGGTCGTGGTGTTGAAGCTGTCGTGGATGTCACGGATCTTGCGGTGGAAGAAGATGGCTATTGAGTCGCACAGTTCTTGTGAGGGCGGGATGCCGTTGGCACTGGGGTTGGAGAGTTCCTTTACGATGCTGAAGAGCTCTTTGCTGTTGTGTGCGTTGTTATACAAGCGATCTTTGAAGGAGGATCTCTTGGCTAATCTGATCAGGTGGTGGTGTCTGTGGTTGGCATCGTTGTGGGTTGCGTGGTTGTCCGGTGTGCGTTCATGGAGCCATGTCTTCTCTAGTTTCCGGCATGCGTGTTTAGAGGTCTGGAGCTCGTCAGTGAACCAGGTGACTCTCTTGTTGGCGTGGCTGTTGGAGGGTTTCTTGAGCGGGGCGAGGGTGTTGGCGCAGTCGTCGATCCACTGTCTTAGATTTCGGGCTGCGCCGTCTGGGTTAGTGGGGTTGGTGGGTGGGTTCTTTGCGAGTGAAGTGATCAGCTGGTCTTCAGTGACTTTGCTCCAGCAGCAGCGAGGCAGCTGTTGGGTGCAGTGGTGCGTGGTTGATTTCTTGAAGGTGAAATGGATGCAGCAGTGGTCGGCCCAGTGGAGTTCGGTGGTGTGGTCGAAAGTGACATGGGAGCCTGTGGAGAAGACGGGATCCAGCGTGTGGCCGGCGGCGTGGGTGGGTGCATTGACGACTTGTCTGAGGCCCAGTTGGCGAAGTTGTCGATCAGAGTGGCGGAGTTGGTGTTGTTGTTGTTCTCGAGGTGGAAGTTCAGGACCCTGAGGAGGATGTAGGCTGTGGAGGCGAGTACGTTGGTGCTGGCGAGGTCGGCGATGGAGTCGCTGAACAGAGCCTGGGGTCCAGGGGGTCTGTAGATGAGTGATTCTCTGAGGGTGGTGTTGGGGTCGGTGTGGATCCGGAAGTGCAGGTGTTCGGAGGTGTTGAGGGTGTCATCTGCGTGGGTGGCAACCTTGAGGGTTGACTTGTGGACGATGGCTATTCCTCCTCCGATTCCATTGGCGCGATACCTGCGAGTGATCTTGCAGCCGTCCGGGATGGCTATGGCGATGTCGGGCGCCGAGGAGTCGTTCCACCAGGTCTCGTTTAGGAAGGCCACGTCTGGGGCGAAGGTGTCGAGCAGATCCCAGAGCTCGACGGCGTGTTTGTGTGCGGAGCGGGTGTTGAGGAGTATGCAGCGGAGGTGGTTGGGTCCAGTCCTTGGAGGTTTGGTGGTTCTGTCGCAGGTAAAGCTGCAGGTGTTGCAGGAGAAGGGTCCGTGGGTCAGTTTCGGGGCGGCCTGGAAGCAGGTGTGGTTTCGGCCGGCTTTGAGTGTGTGGAGGGTGCTGGCGTCATAGTGGATTCTGGTGTCGTGGCATTCGCGGGGTCCAGGGGTTCCGGCGCTGGGCGTGGTCCAAGCACGGATGGACGTGGTGCGCCAGCGGCACGCTCGCTGCGTGCGTCCGCTGCAGCCTGCATATGAGGTGGTTTGGGAGGCAGAAGCAGCTGGGAGGCAAGAGCGGGGAGGCGAATGGGTGTGCAGGGGGTGCGGGGCAGCAGGGATGCAGTGCCGGGAAAGGGTCGGATCAGGAGCGGCGGGGGCGGGGGGGCGGGGGGAACTGGTGCACAGAGCAGAGGGGGGAGAAAAACCCAGGAAACAAGGAGGCAGCAAGGAGACAGGAACCAGGCAGTCAGGTGACGATCAGCAGCGTGGGTGCGACCTGCCTGCAAGCAGAGTCAAAGGTAAAAAAAAAGCACAGAAAGGTCACAAAAAACAGGGGGAAACGAGTGGCACAGAGGCACAAAATTCAGAAGAAAGGGCAGAAAAGATCACAAAAAACGGGGAAACGAGTGGCACAGAGGCAGAAAGGCCACAAGAAAGGGCAGAAAGGTCACAAAAAATGGGGGAAACGAGTGGCACAGAGGCAGAAAGGTCACAAGAAAGGCCAGAAAAGGTCACAGAAATCGGGGGGAAATTAGTGGCACAGAGGCAGAAAGGTCACAAGAAAGGGCAGAAAGGTCACAAAAAACGGGGGGAAACGAGAGGCAGAAAGGTCACAAGAAGGGGCAGAAAAGGTCACAAAAAATGGGGGGAAACGAGTGGCACAGAGGCACAAAGGTCCCAAGAAAGGGCAGAAAGGTCACAAAAAACGGGGGCAAACGAGTGGCATAAAGGCACAAAGCGGAGTAGAGGCAAGAAAAACGAGTACAATCAGGGGAGCAGAACGCAAGAAAAACAAGTGCAATCAGGGGGGCAGAAGGCAGGAAAAACGGGTACAATCAGGGGATCAGAGGCAAGAAAAACGAGTGCAATCAGGGGAGCAGAAGTCAAGAAAAAACCACAAAAAAAAAACGAGTGCAATCAGGGGAGCAGAAGGCAAGAGAACGGGCACAGATAAGAATGCAGGCACAGGGGGTAGACAGGCAACAGCGGTCACAGACATCAGAAGACAGTATGGGCAGTACAGGGAAGATAGACAGACAGCGACAGTGATACAAACCTAAGGCCTACCACTGGCCACCAGGGATGAGGCGCAGGTGGTAGCCTGACGGTGGAGGTGGGCCTCAACTTCTACAGCAGCGGCAGCTAGGGCAGGGACAGGACACACAGGTGGAGCAGTGTGGTGGGGGAGCAACATACCAGCAAGGTCAAGGGTCGCTCCAAAACACCCGGGTACTCTTAATAAAGGCCTATCTCTTTTTTTTTACATTTTTAAGTTCGCATAACCATTTATAGATTTTCATAGGAGTAAATATTGTTATTCACTTCGATTGACTATCATGGGAAAATTAAACCTATTCTTCTCCTTCCATGTATTGATTTTCTTCAGCTTTTGTGTGGCTCTAGGACAATACATTTGTCTGTATTGTAATGCTGTTTGAACATTGCATTCTTTTTTTATTTAATTGTACATGCTTATCCAAATTACTCTAGCGTATGGATGAATGAAATTTTACTCTGTGCTCTTGTAAATGAATCTTATGTAGAGTCAGTGCTAAATTTGAGCCGGTGGTTTCCATTGGCAGCACAGCACTTATTTTGAGGGACCAGGTCAGATATTTAAATAGCGCAAGTAATGGAAAAACACAAATCCGAAAGACAGAGGAAGAGAAAGACGGAAATCTCTCACAAAGTAATAAGGCAGGACCATTCAAGAGTGAGTAAAAGAGGCTAGGAGTTACTGGAAGCAGATTACAGATATATTAGGTGGATTTAAGAATATGCAGCTGCGGTATTCATCGCCCACTGACTTCGGAGCAGAGTTTTGGGCACCAGCATTCTTTCTTTTACAAATTAATTATTGCGTCAACTTCGGTACCACTGAACATGTGGATGTGGTTAAGGAGAGGTAGCTCAGTGGGTGGAGCCCCATTCAGAGCCTTGCATAATTAGAGACTTGCACCAGACTCAACTTCCCATTCCCCCTGAGCTACTAGAATAAACACATTTGAACTGGATAATAATGAAAACATTTGTGCATGCCTAAAAAAGATTTTCTTTATACTTGAGTAATTATAAAGGGGAAATAAATGTTCTTTCGCATTGTATTCATACACAGATGTTAGAAACAATGTAATTTGACCGGACAAGATTCATTTCGGCCCTCTCACTCGAGCAATTGTCTCCTGAAGTTTTTGGTCCGAGAGATCAGTGGTGTCCTTAAGAGGTATCCTGTAAAACGTACCAACAGCCAGATGCATCAAACTAAAAAGTGCTCGCATAAATAGCGATTAGCTATTTGCAAGCGCTTTTTAGCATTTTCCAATGCATCAAGCAAAAATTCCCAATTCGCAAAATACAGAGTCGCTAAAATAGGGAAATGAGATATTGTGATTCCTTAATAGCGATAAACCAAAAATGCGATAGCAAATAAGGAATCGCTAAAATAAATCACAATACTATGCATGAAAAAATCACAAATAGCGATTTCCTCGAAAATCGCAATTTAGCAAGTGTAGATTAAGGGGAATCACATTCAGGTGGTAAAAAAAAAAATCTACTCCACTGTAAATCATCAGAAGGCTATTTAAACTGACCCATGAGGCCATAGCGGACTTTCACAATGGCAGCACTCTACGTGTTTGCGAGGAGGATGAGGATCCATGCAGCAGGCCAGGCCAGAAGGAGAATACAGGAGAGTATCTTCTTACTGCGCATCACTTTGTTCGGACAAACGGCAGAGCAAATATATGATAAGTACAGGCTGAATGCTGCAATGATTCATTACCTGTTAGCTGAATTGGAACCACTAATGCAGCGACAGACACTTAGGACCCATGCCATCCCAACTCATGTCCAGGTGCTATGTTGCCTGCACCTGCTTGCGTCAGGCAGTTTCCAGGGGGTAGTGGCAGAAGCTGGAGGGGTATCACAAGTCTCCCTTTCACGGTTCTTCAAATCCTTCCTGGCCGCCATGATGGCTATGATCCACAACCACATCACCTTTCCCACAACCCAACAGGAATTGACCCAAACTAAAGTTGACTTCTGCCAAGTTGCACAGTTTCCACACGTGATCGGATGCATAGATTGCACCCACGTAGCCATATGTCCCCCAGCAGAAAATGAGTATATCTTCCGTAACCAGAAATCTTATCACTCCTTCAATGTTCAAGCAGTGTGCAATGTGAAAAACATCATAACCGACATTGTAGTGCAATACCCTGGGAGCACCCATGATTCATACATCTTTCGACATAGTGGCATTCACACATGTCTGCTCAGGGGAGAATTTGGTGAAGGACACCTGCTAGGTAAAATTAAATACATATACTCATTACTGGAGTATGAAATGGCAATGCATACCTGACACTAACACTTTGCTTAATACCCTGTAGGTGACAGTGCATACGCCGTGAGGAACTATATCATGACTCCATACTTGAACCCAGCCACACTACAAGAACAAAGGTACAATGCAGCCCACATCAGGACACGTAATGTGATTGAACGGACATTTGGATTGCTCAAAATTCGCTTCCGCATCCTGCATAAAACTGGAGGAGCAATGCTGTACCAGCCGAAATCATGCTGTAGGATAGTGGCGGCATGCGCAATGTTGCACAATATAGCAACAAGGAGAGGTATCCCCATAGAGGTGTCCGACACAGAGGACAACCAGCCCCCGGCACAACCGCGACGGGTGCATTTGGCAAGTTCAGCGGAGGGGCAAAGGAAACGTACAGACATCACCCAGCATTATTTCTGAGGTATGTAATGATGAGACACAACACTTAATTACAGGAAAGGAAAAGTATTTACTAGCACGTGATCCGGTAGTGGTGTTTAGATAAAAATAGCTGGTGGCCATTAGCACAATAACTGCATGCACTAAAGGACAAATGAGACACACAATGGACTTGATCCTCAGTCACAAAGAATGTCTTGGACATGGTTACGTAAGTCTAATTTTGTTTAGCGTTTCCTCCCTCGCACACCCAAACGTCTTTCGCCTGCATCGGCATCATCACTCCTGGATGCAGCGGTAGGTGTTGATCTACGGGTACCACACCTCCTACCAGTGCTGACTTGCACAGGCATGCTGCTAAGGCTGGATGCCTCATTACCCTCTTCCCATGTAACATTGCCGTGCTCACCAGTACCAGCCTGCATCAGTTCAACTGCAGTGGTTAGTTGGCCAAGTGCTTTGGACATATCCCCACAACAATGGCCCATATCTATTTGCATTGCCACCGACCTACATGACAACAGTGCAATGCTGTTGCATATCTTGTTGTTAGACCTGGTATAGCCAGCCAAGCACATCATGAACTGGCGATGCCTCCTCCTCTGTGTGTTGTGCCCCTCCTGCATCACACAACCCAGCTCCTGCAGTGTGTTGTTTGTCTGTCTGTTTCCTTCCACAACTGCTGTAGTCAGTTCCCTCACACTCTTGGCCATGACTGATATGTTCTTATTAGTTTTTGTCATTTGCAGATTAATGGCTCCCACATGTCTCGCTTGCATGCGCTGCACTCTCATCATCTGGGACTCCACGCCACCCTACACATTGGGAGTTTCTGCCTCCTGTGCCCCGATGAGGGTCCTTGACCTGCGTCTTCTACTCATCTGGACATGTGCCTGAGGTGTAGTTGTGGGGCTCACACTAGGCTGGCTTGTCTCAGGAGCTGTTTCATGATCCTGATCTGTCTCCATTGGCTGCAGTGGTGTAACTGTGGCCCTGCGTCTTGGCGGTGCCTTGGGTATGGTTGGTGCTGTCACAGGTGTCGACACTGCAGCCTCTTCGGTAGCCTGTGTGCTGTCTCCACATTCACTGTCATCAGTGTCTACTTCTGCTGCATCTGTGATGTGAAACAGTGCAAAATTATTTTGTGTTGGTGCTAATGTTGTGCCACATTAAATTACTTTACATTTAAGCTCTCACTGTGTCTAATCACTGACTGTAATGCATTTTTGTGGCATTTAAGCTTACAATGTTGTATTATGACTACCAATTTAGATCTGCAGCCTACAAGTCCCATAATGCATTTGGGTCCCTATGTAAAATGTGGTCTGGACTTTATTACTGTGATTTTGTTGGTTAATTACAGATTGGGCACAATTAGTATGTACATTAATATGTTTTATTTTCATGCATCTCACCATGTGTACTACTGGCCGCCCCAGATAAATCCAGCTGCGATACTCCCACCACTGCTTCTGGCTGGATAGTACCCTCAACCAGGTCCTCCAGGGCTGTGTTGTCTGGGACTGTTGAAGTTTCTCCTCCGGTCCCCTTAGCCTCCTTCAGCCTTTGTGCTATCCGCTCCTTGGCACCGCTACGCAGGTCGTACCATCTTCTACGCTGCGGTGTGTCACCCCCACAGCATCAACTTTGTTCTTGATCCTGCTCCATATTCTTCGTTTTTCTGCTTCAGGTACTTTTAGTGAGAGCTTCCCAAAAAGCTTATCATGGCTCTTTCTCACCTCCTCAATGAGGTACTCGAGTTCCCTCTCACGAAACATTAACTTTCTCTTCCTGGCCACTGCACCCTCTTCTGTTGTTGTTTGGGACATTTTGGCTGTCTTCACCTGTCAGCAAACAACAGTTTGTATTTTTTACTCTCTCCCACAGCACTCTGCTTCTGGCTCTCAGTTCCTCTGTGCACAGAAAGCAGCATGGGCTGATTGACTTCCTGGTTGTGAGGGCATCAGCCTGCCCCCTATGCGACTCGATAGTTTTGCGATCTCGCAATTAGCGATCTCGCAATTTGCGATCTCGCAATTAGCGCTCTCGCAATTTGCGATCTCGCTATTTGCGATAATATAGGTTTTCTAGATTTGCGATTCTTTATTTTGAAATCGCTAATGTATTTAGCGATTTTTACCAATTCTTTTTTTTTTCGCATTCTGCATCATGCATAGGTAATTGCGAGTCCTTATTTGCGATTCGTTAATAATCACAAATAAGGATTCTTTATTTCTTTGCTTGATGCATATGTCTGCAAGTATTTGAGATTTCATAGGTAATTCCTTTGGATATCTTTCTGCACTGGGTTTTGAGTCAACAGAACAGTAAAATGCGCAGACAGAAGCAAGCCAGAAACAGGTGAGGAAAATATGCCTAATTACAGCCAACTCCCTAAATGAATTAATCATTTGCAAAGGATAATCAGTATTAATCAGACATACGAATTACCCAATTCCACGCGCCCCCAGATGGATTTTAAGTAGCATCTGGGTACTAAAGAAATAAACTGTATGGAACTACGATTGCATTATTGCATGATACATGGGTGTTATCAATTTATTGTGCATGCTACACTTAATCTAATAACTCTGTTTTCGTGGCATGGACATGCTGTACTTTGCAATTATATTATTCCAAAGTTATATTGCGGGTGCCATTTCTGCCCTGCCATAAACCAGTGACGGCTCGCAGTGGGAGTGCTGCGGGGCCGGGGTGGGGGTGTAGTGGAGTCGGACATACAACGTCCACGAGTAAAGTAAGTAAATACATAAATAACAGTATTTACCCTGGGCTCACTGCATCGCCGAGTTGGTGATGCAGCAAACGCAAGGTAAATAGTTTTATTTATTCATTTACTTACTTTACTGGTGGACGTCGTATGTCCAACTAAACTACCTCCCCACCCTGCCCCTTCCTGCCCCGCCTCACCCCCCGCAGCACTCCCACTGCGAGCCGCCACTGCCACAAACATATCTAGTGAGATGGGGCATAGAATGAGACTTGCACTGAATAGCAAGACCGAAGCAACCATAATAATCCAGACAATGAATGTTGTAAAGCCATAAAATGAAAGGGCCGGATTCACAAAGGTAAACTTACACTTTGTCTAAGTTTACGTATTATTTTGCAGTTAACAAAACTGCATTTTAATAGTAAATCTACGAGTGTGGAGACTCCGTAGTGGGGGCGGAGAACTCTGCACATAAACAACATACAACAAGACTGTATTTTTATTGGGCAATGCGAAGTCTCGATGCTTGTAAACTTACTATTGAAATGCAGTTTTGAAAATTCCAAGACTGTATTTTTATTGGGCAATGCGAAGTATCCATACTTGTAAACTTACTATTGAAATGCAGTTTTGAGAATTCAAAGATAAACGTAAATGTACCCAAAGGCGTCATTTTACCTTTGTGAATCAGGCCAAATGAATGTAGTAGGGCATACAGTTACACACTAGGATAATCTTCAGGGATAATAAAGTCATGTGCTGGCTGTGGTTTGCATTCGGCAGGACTGTGTATTTTTCCCCATGGTTTATAATTAGGCCAGGAAGAAACTTGAAGAATGTTGGCAAAATGTGCATAATTTGGGGAATTTCACATAACACTTACACAAAATTGCTGATTTACACCATTATTTCACATTGCGTAATTATGACACTTTTTGCAGGAGCATGGCAACCGCATGAACAACCAGAATTCGACCAGCTGTGATTTGCGCTATTTTGCATCCTATAATATAGCACACAATGTTGAATTCGCATTTTGAGTAATTATGCGTCATTTTGTGTAATTTACACAAATTTCACGCCCCAATTTATAATCTGAATTTAACAGATAGTATGGATTTTGTGAAGAAGGGTAGAATTATTCCTCAATCAATAGCTGCACTCATACTCGTGCTACTTCCTTCAATGACGACTCTGTTGTGCTTACCTTCACTCCCATCAGATTTCACAATCCACTGAATTGTTTGAATGCATAGGAACTGACATAAGCTAGAATTTCTGATCCCTGCATGCATTGGGGCCCATTAGGATGGCGGGCGGATTGCCCCCGCCAGGCTGGCGGTAGCCACCGCCGGCCTGGCGGGGGCAATCCGCCTGCCATCCTCACCTAAATGACCCCGCCATATTAGGATGGCGGGGGGGACAGCGGCGGACGGACGACCGTCCGCCGCTTTTCGGCCCCGGTCGCCTTGCGACCGGGGCAGAAAAGGTCCAATATGGTCTAATAGACACCGCCAGCCATATTTACATGAGCTTTTTCAGATGCCGCCACAGAAAGACATGCAGACTTCACTTTGGGGGCCCCCTGTGCAGGTATTAGGATGCAGCATCCTAATACCCCCCACGGGACCCCCGCCCTTATGGCGGGCGGTCCCAAAAACCGATAGGGTGGCGGGCGGACTAAGTCCGCCCGTCATCCTAATAAGTCCCATAGTGTTTGAGCAGGGACCAGATGTACTAGTGGTACCAAAATTATCTCATCCTTTTATTTTTCAACTTACATATATTGACAAAGAAAACTACCTTCAAAAGAAACATGTCGATTTAGTTGTCATTAATATTGCATCCATATGCTATGCCTCATTCCTAAACCTGGGGCAAATTTTCTTTATGTCAATGCAATCTTATATAATCTTTGCCATTTTGTGATACAGAGGTGACATGTAATGCTGAGATTATGTGTCGCATAAATGAGGTTTCTGTTTGGGTAACATCTTATCAAGGGAGCACTGAAACAATGTGATAGAACTGAATGTGAATTGCAGTTGTTTAACCCCTTAAGCGCTGCTGTCGGCCAAAGGTCGTCGCGTGCACTACCCTGGTAGTGCTGCGCACGTCTGTTGGCCGACGCGGCCCCACCCGTTATTCGAACGTTCAGCACTGGGCGCTGAACGTTCGACGCTCTAAACGGGTTAATGCGGGCACAAATACAACCAAATTGAAAATTCGGTCGAATTTTGAATTTTTACCCAAGTGTACCATCCAGATATGCTTTTAATGCAAAACGCAATCTTCAAACAATTTTTACAGGGGCAGGTGCCATAGGGAATGTGAAGCTACTGTACATACATTATCAACTTCCTCTTGAAATGGTAAAGACTCTTCCCTGTTCTTTGTCCAGCCCTTGATCATTTTGGATTTGGATTTTGGGGGCAAGCATGTCATCCTTTGTCTGCAGTCTCTTCTCCATCTTCCACCCTTGGTATTTTTACGTTCTATACTCAGTGCATTATTTTGCCAAATGTGTGTACTTGGAGGAAGGAAAGGCATCACTATGCTGGATGGTATGGAGCTTGGAGTATATTTCCTCCGTTTCCCCATGCTTTTGTATCATGTTTCCCGAATTATCACTATGCTGCAATAGTTTCCTCTTTAGGGCCAAGTTTGCTGTAGGCCATTGATGTACTATATGCATTTTTCACTTTCCCACTGCTGCTGTGCTAGAGATATTTTTCTAATAATTTAGGAGCATGTACATGGCCTTAAATTCATGCCAAATGTAGGTTCTTTTTTTGTCTGCATGTGCTTGTTGGTGGCTATGGTGGCGTGTCTCCAAAGTCGAGACCCATGTAGCCAGACTTTTACTTCTGTTATCAACTGCCTTAATCCCCATGTTCTTACCTACCATTTAGCGTGAAGTTTGTATGCATGGGAGATGGTTAATTATTGTGCCTTTCTGCAACTTTTAAGTCTTTTGCTGGGTTAATTGTTGCCTAGGGCTGATTGAGTTTCTGACATTTTTAAGGTTTATTTTAATCATTTTTGAAAGTTTCCATGTTGTTGTACTGTTACGATAGATATAATCTTTGGTTGAATTGTATTCTACATTATTGTTACAGCTATACTGGTTATGTGTATAGGTCCACAGATGTGCCTGGGCAAATGTTGGGTCTATATTTGTGCAATTCTTTTCCTGGAATGATGCTCCATTGAAGGGAGGACATCTATGTTCTCTATGCTTCCTTCATTGCTTTCTATGTGGTCGGCCACCATTTTGTGGAACTAGTGTCATCTTAACAATATTGAGAGTCCTGCTGTCATGGCTGAGACCATTGAAATCAAAAGTGACTTATTCTGATTTGGATATTGGGTTACTGGTTGGTGGGGGGGGTGACACTTGGGGTCTGGATTACACCCCAGCAGAGGCCACCAGGGTTCAGGCAGGTCCAGTCAGCAGGTCAGGTGGGCAGTTGCAGGGAGCATCTGGAGCTGGTAATGTCCCTGTAGCTCAGTACAGGAGGTCAGTTGGCTGACCGTTTGAGTCACTTCAGCTTGGGATGAAGGGTGCAGGATCAGTCTTCGTTTTCAGCAGATTGGCAGTACTTTTTGACAGCAAAGCATCACTTCAATCCTTCTCTAATGCCCACACATCCAGGAGTGTACTCAAGAATTGGGGTCTGATGGCCACTTTATATCTGATGCCCATTCTGAGGTAGAAGAAGCTTATAGAGGTTTCCACCCCAAAGATGTTGAACTTTCCTGTCTCTCTGCCCCGGACTCAAATTGTCTAAGGTCGCAATAGACCAGTGTCAAACCCTTTGTGAGGGTCCCTAAGCAGGGCATTTGTAATATTCAAGTGGGGTAGGTGACAGCTCCTCCCCCTTGCTAACTCAAAGTGGCACATCCTTCTAACTCCAAGCTTCCCTTTGTCTCACTGTCTGTGAGCAATACTCAAAGATCAACTGACAACTACACCTATTCGTGTGACCCAGGATACAGGCGGTAGACACCAAATGGTTGGGACAAGAAAATACCAACTTTTTGATTACAATTTCATAGACACCAAACTTGACATAACTACCTGCCCACAATTGAAAGGTATCACTCATTTAAAACGTAATAAGGAAACCCACAGTTGTCCTACGGTAGAGGTAGGCCTTGCAGCAGGGAAAAACTAATTTAAGATTTTTTTACTACCATGAAATGTAAAGCTTAAAAGTACATGTACAGTTTTTTAAATACACTGCACCCTGCCCTCTGGTCTGTGATGAACCTACCTTAGGGGTGACTTATGTGTATTAAAAAGAAGGTTTGGGCCTGGCAAACGTATTATTCAGCCCTGGATAAAAGTGTCAGTTTAAAACTGTACACACAGGTTGCAGTGTCAGGCCTGAGACATGTTTACAGGGCTACTTAAGTGGGTGGTAGAATCAATTATGCAGCTCCACTAGCCTTTAATTTACAGGCCCTGGGCACATGTCGTACCACTTTGCCAGGGACTTGCAAGAAAAGTAAGCAAACCAATTGGGTATAAGCGAATTCTACCATGTTTAGAGGAGACAGCACAAGGATATTATCACCAGTTAGCAGTGATAAAGTAGACAGTGTTGTAAAAGCCAACAAAATGGTTTCCAAAAACAGGAGGGTGAAGGCAAAACCTTTGGGAAGGACCCCGCAGCAAGGGCCAAGTGCAACGTTCCAAGAAAACTAAATCCTTTCAGTAAATTCAACAGCAACAAGAGACTAAAACACCTGCACTTCCAGTGGTAGGAGAAGAACAGGATGTTGAGTTTGCTGGGCAGCAGGGAGTTGTGACTTCACCATCTCGTCAAAGTAAAAGAAAGCCCATTCCTAATCTTTAAGCCAACTACAAATGTTGGTGACACGGAGTAGACACCTGCGTCTCTGCACCAAAAACAAAGGGAAAGTAAAGTTCCAGAAAGCCTAGCTGAAAGTAAAGACGATGAACCAGTGATTGATCATATTGAGAGCACCACAGAAATTATGTGATCACTTCTATTGCACCTGCTCCAAGTCCTGTAGTACCCCTAACACCACCTATTTCCTTCTGTGAGCTCTTGGTTGCTGGAAACTCCCTCACTCTGCAGAATCCTTGAGCTCAGCCACAGTGTAGCTCTCCAGGTTGTTGAGCTCAAACTCCAGCTTGAAGATAGAGTTACAGGTGCACAAATTCAAGTTTAATTTAGAGACAAAGTATAAAGTATTTATACACCACACAATCAGTAATAAAGTAATAACAAAACACATAAAACAATGCAAACTAATTTGTACCAGTAAAGTAAATTGCAATAAATGAATTAAGACCAGAATCACAACAATCCAATAAGGAGAACTGGAGATATTTAATTTCAAAGTTTCAAATAGATTGATAGACAAATCATGAAAAAGAAAGGTAATAGTAGCAACAGGACAATACATAAAACACATGTTCTTGAGGTTTCTCTGTTGAAGATGTTTTCTTTTTTATTGTATAAAGTTAGAAAACAGCGCAGCCAACGCGTTTCACCCTCAACAGGGCTTCATCAGGGCATAAATGAATCACGTTCAATAAGCTTTCTAAGACAAAACCGTCATTCAGAACGGTACCACCAACATTTCATTAATCACGCCTTATGGCCGGGAGAGTCGCGTCTACCATCCAGACGTGACGTAAGTCTGGCAAGGTCCAAACTTGCCAGAACATATTGCAAGTTCCAATCAGGAATAAGGGCCAATCGGTCCTATCCCGTCTTCCTACAATCTCTAGGGTTGCAGGGATGTGGTATGGTATCCAATCCTTGTTTGGCAAAATAAACGCACAAATGTCAGGTCTGGTTCCATTCGTTGCAGATGCTGCTCTCATACTATGAGAGCAGCACTGGGATTGGCCTGAGAGGACTGCCTAGACGCTCTGCTCAGGCACAAGGAGTCTGTGTCATTTCTCCACTCGGCTGTAAAATAGAGCAGGCTGAGAAACCTAACTTTGCATGTCCGTTTGGGTGGACTAAGATGGCCGGCCAAACAGACATGCACACCTAGAAGTGCACAACCACTCCTCCCTGTAATGCCAGTCCCTTCCCTCCCTACACGTGCTGGCTCAGAGCCAGCAGCTGAAAAATAGAATTATATCAAAATATTATTTTCTTTTTCAGCTGCTGGCACTGAGTCAGTAGGGAAACGCTCCTTCGCCTTTGCGGAGGAGCCACCACTGTCCATTAGTCTGGCCACATAGGGCAAGCGGCCGAGTGAAGGTCACATCAAGAAGTGTTAGTAAATGCTCACCCTGCAGCCTGAACTGAGTTAGATAGAACAAGAAGAAATGAAGAAAAGTATCGTTGTTACACCTCACTGAGGAAGGAGTGCCAGTTTCACGCAAGTTTCAAGCATTGGTAAATCTGGGAATGCACGAAATGCCATAGTTGGATGTATGAGATTGCCCATCCTCCACCCATGGAACTCCTTCCCAACTCAAGGTAGCTCAAGGCAGCAATATGCAATGCCTTGTGCTACTTTGTATTTTCTAAACTACACAAAACTCAACTAGGTGGCTTTGCATTGCTTAGTAAATATCAAAAATGATTTTTGTGTCAGGCTGCATCACAAAAGTGGCACAAGCCCAACACAAAATCTTAGTAAATATGCCCCCTACTGTATAGTTCTAGGCCAGAGCTGGCATTATTGGAGGGAGAGAGAAGTGGAGAGAGATGCTGGGATTTGTATTGGTCCTATCATCTCATATCTGAAAGCCATTGTGAGATGTAAAGTAGTGGCCATAGCATATAGATATTTGGTACTTGCAGTCATGGACTAGATTGAAGACCTTCAATTGACCCGCAATGTGTGACAGATCTCTTCAGTTATTCCATGCATGTTCTTTTAGTGATGGCTGGTTTTTTGGTTGCACAGTACTGGTGATGCGCCACCCTCATGGCAGATATGTCTGGCGCAGAGTTATCACATGTCAGGTACGATTTACATTTGACTGACATTTCTCCGGCCTACACTGGCCTGTTGTGAAATATACTCTGGTTAGTTTAGGTATCTGCTCTACATATTGCTATTTTGTTTGCAGGAGCCATATCATATGTTAGGTTAATGTGCCTGATGCAGAGGGGTGCAAGTACCCTAACTAGCAGTAGTGTGAATCAGAAATGTCCCAATAGAGCCTGCCATGTCACAAAGGGCTGATATAACGGACTATCTTTCAAAAATGGTTTTATATCTAGATGACCCTGGCAGAGTCAACATACTGAGGAATGTCTCCTTGAACTAAATATTGTAATTCTGTGTAGTATGAATCTGCTTTTAAACTAATATTTGGTGAAAATCTGTGGCAGTGCTTTTATTGAGAGAAGTATGGGAGCAGTGGGAGGTAGGAATTTTATTAATCCTCACATTTTCTGGAATTTTCCTTCACAGAAACATGAAGAAAATGAAAGAAATAGCAACGTTTTGGAGTTTGCAGGCAATTGTGAGTAAGGCATCTACGCACACTACACCACGCCACACTTAACTTGGTGCCTTTTTTCTAAAATGTTTGGACCTGGAAGGTTTCTCTGGGTGCTGACCGCACCCTGGCCTAAATACCACAGCTACCCACATTGGCAGAATTGGGAAATTTGCAAAACAAAAATCTTGGTCTTTCCATGTGTTTTTTTGGGGCCTTAAGGAACCTTTCATTTCATAAGTGATAGCTCAGTAAACAAATGGGGTTCTATTATTATTCGGAGAAGTATAGGAACACTGAGTGGTAGGACAATTGTGGATCCCTTCATATCCCATTAGAGCAGTCTGATTTCACTTTTGGTTTGCAGTGTAACATCAGCGCACAAAAAGGCAAAATAATAATCAAACTTGGAACTTGTGGAAACCATCTCCCTCGCGCATCGGTTTTGATTTTGGAAAAGAAAACATTTCTGGTGTTTTTACCAGAAGTTTTTTATTTTCCGGGCCTGTGGATGAACGGTTGAAGTTCACAGCACTGTGAAAGTAGTGTAGTGGGGTAAACACCCTTTACAAAGAAACTTTTACAACGCACTACCGTTACAACACGGTCATTACAACGCAGACCATTACAACGCATTGCGCTGGGGGGCGCTCTAGGATAGGGAATAAGTTTAATTTTCTATCCAACACCTTCCCTAGTGTCCACGGGGACTGGAGTTGGAATAGAAAGTTAAACTTTTCACTATCCAGCACCTCTAAGCGCTATGCGTTGTAAAGGTATGCAATGTAAAAACCGCGTTGTAAAGGCAGACGTTGTAATAGCATGCGTTGTAACGTCATACATCCTGTAGTGGACGTCAACGGCTCATCAGTTAAAATCCAACAAATTAATGCAGCTAATTACCGTTCCAACAAGAATTGATGACAAGCTGCAGGGATTTGATGGCAGAAAGGGATAGAGTGGAAAAGGTTGAGAGAGGCAGTGGGGCAGTATTGGGCATAAACAGAGAAATTAAGATAGAGCCTAAAGGAGCCGTAATGATAGCTAGGTATGCGCAATACACTCCATGCCGCTTGCACAAGGGTTTAAAACACCAGGGCACTATCTATCTATTTTTTTTTTTCATATTTATTTTCCCATAGCATTGTATAGCTTTCTGTAGGAGCGAATGCTATTGTTTACTTCCTTTGACTATTATCAAAAGAATGTAACCTTTCTTTTCATTATGTTCTACGGTGTTTGTGTGAGTCTTGTGATAATACATTCATGTATATTGTTATGATTGTTGTTTGAACATTGAATCATTTTTTTACCTAAATTGCCTCTGTGTCTGTATTCTTTCATCTCGCACATGGTAAGCCTGTAGAGCGGCCATTTTACCTACCAAAATAAACTAGTACTTATCTTAGCCACTCTAGCATATGGATGAGTGAAGTTTTACTTTCTGCCGTCATCAATGGATCTTATGTAAAGCTTAGCACCGGGGAACATGTGGATATGGATTTGTAGTAGTAGCTCAGTTGATGGAGCTAGATCTAGAAACCGGAATAGCACATACCTGCACCATATTCAAATTTCCAGTCTCCCTGGTCAATAAAATGAACATTACTGATTTGGGTGACAATGATATTTAGGTGCATGCCTAAAGACAATCTGCTTTGTACAAATACTTATTATGAAAGCGAGCTAACCATATTTTCGCATTGTGGGGCATATTACCAAGCAATAGCGATAATTATCGCTATTGCTTGGTTAGCGTGAAAAAATTATCGCTGAGTTGCGGCGATCTTTATCGCAGATAAACCTTGGTATTACCAAGGTTTATCGCAAATGCGATATAAATCGGCCGCAATGCATGAATATCGTTGAAAAGTCAGCGATATTCATGCATTAGCGAGCTAATGCTCTTAGCCATGTTATCCACCTCCCATTGGATAGCATGGCTAAGAACTGCTCAGGGCAGGTGTTAGCTTTTGGAGATATTCGCGCTTAGCGCGAATATCTCCAAAAGTTGGTAATAGGAGATAGCGATGTTAGTGACTGTTTCCAGTCGCTAACATCTTGGCACGCCCACTTTGCATGTCATAAGTGATAAATATCACTGACATGCAAAGTGGGGCCCAAGATGGTCACTATCTCCTACTAGCTGTCGCTAACTGGTGTTAGCGACAGCTAGGTAATAGGGAGATAATTTTATCTCCGCTTTCTTGGCTTTTAAAGCCAAAAAAGCAGAGATAACCCCCCTTGATATTATGCCCCTGTATTCCTTCACACATATGGAGAAATCTGTGTAATTTGACAGGACAAGATTAATATAATTTGCCTCACTCCAGGAATATTGGTCGCTTGAAGACTGGGGCAGACTGATCAGTGGTTTCTTTACGTGGTATGCTGTAAACTATAAATATTATTTATAATTTCATAGGTAACGCCTTTGGCTATGATTCTGCAATGTGTTATGAGCTAACAAAACAGTATAGTGCAACTGATTATATTAAGCCACAAACAGGTGAGGAAAGTGTGCTTAATTACAGCCAAGTCCCTAAATGAATTAATCATTTGCAAAGGATAATCAGTATTAATCAAACACACCAATTACCCAATTATACACGCCCCCAGACGAATGTAAAGCAGCATCTGGGTACTAAAGAAATCAGCTGTATTGAACTACATGTGCATTACTGCATGCTATATGGGTGTTATCAATGGTCTATTCTGCATTCGTGTTTTCATGCACATTGTGCATGTTACACTTAATCTAATAACTCTGTCTTCGTGGAATGGACATGCTGTGCTTTGCAATTATGATAATCCAAAATGTTGTTGGATGCGCCATTTCTGCCCTGCCACTAACATATCTAGAAAGAGGAGGAAGAAAATACCGTATTACACTGAATAGGCATCCATAATTTGGACAATGAATGTTGAAAGGCGTAAAATCAAGAAGCGCATGAGATCACACAATTACACACTAACACATGGGTTCCGTTTCCTGTGGAGAATAAAATGACTGTTGTTGAATTTGGCAAGGCTGTGTATGTCTCCCCTTCCTTTAAAATGAGGCAAAATAGAAAGTTAGAATATGCTGCCATAATCCAATCATTTGAAGAATTTCCCGTTATGCTTTTAACGCAAAATTCTTGAAAATAAACCATTATGCCACATCATATAATTATGCCGCTTTTCTCCACAAAACAATAGGGGAGAAGCACAGGAGTCCGAGTGTGTGAACAACACAAAGAACCGGAAAGTGAGTGGCTGTTGTTTGCATTATTCACATCCTAAAATATAGCGATAAATTGTGAAAGTAGGCAATTATATTTTTCATGTAATTTCCTAAAAATTTGCATTATTACGCAAAGGTAAACTAGGCAAATTTCATGAACCCTTATTTAAAATCTGGACTTAATTAATATAATGGATTTCGGAAAGCAGGGTAGAATTATTCCTCTATCGATTGTGGGACACATATTTGTGCTGTGTCCTTGAATGACAACACTGTTGTGCTTTTCCTCACCCTAATCAGATTCCAGAGTGCAGTCAAATGTTTGTATACATAAGACATGATTCAAGTTAGAAGTAATAGCTGTACCATAAGTATCTCATCCTTGTACTTTTCCATTAACACATTTAGCTGAAGGAAAACTCCTACAAAAGAGACAAAGCATGCAGATTGTAGTTTTAATAAATATTGCATCGACATATTATGCTTCATTCTGTTAGAGCTTGGGCCCAGTCAAACATTTATCTCCAGAGGGGTGACCTTTCTAAACACACGAAAGGTAAAGGGAAAAAACTATCACTTGTTTGCATCTTATTTTAGTGCAACCCATGTGGTCACATAATAATCCACTCGACAACTTAATCTGAGTTAAGTGGGGTTTCTTTTTTTTTTTTTTTAAATGAATTTATTTGAGCAGGTTCAAAATGGTACAGTTTAAAAAAGACATACACAATAAAAATATGTAGAATATACTGAACATAATACAATATGAAAAAAGAAGTTGTTACTTCGTTCATTCCAAGCAATCATGTTAAATAAACAAGACGGTAAGAAATAAATAATTTCAGGGTTATTTCACAGACATAATCAAGTATAAACAGTGTCCTCTGCAGAGCCTATAAATTTCTTTGGTTATCAAACCAAGTGGCAACAGGGGCCCATATCTGTTCCCCGAGTATTCTCGATTTTTTCCCTCTCATTCTATATATTGCAGTCTCCTGCTTGTAAATACCTAATAATCTGCTCAACCAACCCTGAAAAGTAGGAGCATCTTCATCTTTCCACCGTGCTTTCAAGATGATTCTATATACAGCCGTACCGACAAAAATAGACATTGCTTCTTTATTACTATGCCCTAGGGAGTCATCATAACCTATAACAAAGAGTGTCGTTGAAGTTCTTAGTTCGTGCCCAAAGATTTCCGCCAAGTATTTGGTCATACATTTTTTAATCGTGTCTAGTTTTGGACATTCAGCTAGCATGTGAATAAGGTTAGCTGGACCTAAAGAACATCTTGGGCATTGGTCATTTATTCTTTTACCCCAGGTAAATAGTTTTGCGGGGGTAAAATAAAGATCGTATATTGTTTTGTAGATTTGAGCCTTTAAGTTTGACGCTAAAAATAATTTTGATGATAACATCAAAGACAGATCTATATCGATATTTGGACTATTTAGCTTAATGGCCCAGTTTCTTTCCGTTTGTTCAAGATCATCAGGATGATTCTTTATGAATAGTTCGTAGATGTTACCTATCCGGGTTGTCTGTTTACCTATTAGTTCTAATATTTGAACTGTTTTTAAGTCTATGCGCGGTATCAACTGTCTGAGGGTAGTGTAAATTTGTATAAATTTCAAATAATCAGTGCGGGGGATTTGATATTTTTCACATAACTCTTCAAAAGATGCCATAGAATCCTTACCCAGGAAGTCTACTATTTTTGCAACCCCTAGGCTCTCCCATCTCCTAGAGGTGCTGTCATTAAGTTGGAGCGGAATAATTGAACTCTGCCACAGGGGTGTATATTTAGTATATTTTGTTATTTTCAGATATTTGCTAGCACGCTTCCAGATTTTCCATGCATCTGTAATGATCTTGAATTTGATCTTTTTAAAATAGGATGGTTCGACTTGTTTCAGCAACAGTCCTCTAGCCTTATCTCCTAACGATAGTTCATATATTGAGGGTATATCTTGTTCAGGGTTAATGTTTACTGGAGGTATATTATCAAAGAGGATGGTCATTTGTTGTAGGAGGGTCGCCCACAGATAGAGTGTTAAATTTGGTATTGCTAATCCTCCTCTTAGATATGGTAAGGTTAGTTTAGGGAGGGCCCTCATAACTTTACCATAATTCCAGATGAATCTAGACATGGCAGAGTCAAGGTTTTTGATTATACTATCGTCGACCAAAAATGGGATTGCCCGGAATAAATATAATATTTTTGGGAACACACTCATTTTAAGGTAGCTCCCCCTGCCAATTATAGATAGATGAAGGTTATTAACTCTGAGAAGGTCTTTTTTAACTTTTTTGATAAGCGGTTCATAATTTAGTTGATTAATCTTGTTTATTTTAGGCGAGATATTTACGCCCAAATAAACCGCATTATCAACTCTATAATGGTTAACAAATGATGTATTCTCGGTGCAAATAACCATCGTCTTATGCCTGTTCAGGGAACACCCTGAATATGAGCCGAAGGACCGTGTGATTACTTCGATCTCCTCAATTGCCTCTGTGGGGTTTGGTGTTAATACCGCCACGTCATCGGCATAAGCAAGTACTTTAACCCCTTCGATGCTGATGACAAGCTCAGCTCGTCATCAGCCACGGGTGGCGTGTGCTGATGACGAGCTGAGCTCGTCATGTATCGCGGTAATTAGAAAAATGCAGCACAGCACAAAAATCACCGCAGCAGCGATGCGGTTAGTATTATAGGGACCCGCTTTGACTGGTTCGATTACTGGAGAGGGGAGAAGTTTAAGGATGAGTGGGTTAATATAGAGGGCGAATAGAATCGGGTAGCACGGGCAGTCTTGCCGCGTGCCCCTCTGGATGTTAATAGACTCTGATTCGTTGCCCCCCACCATAATTTTTGCCTTAGGGTCAACATAGAGGGCCTTGATAGATTTTATAAAGGCCGGGCCAAGATTGTTTATCTCTAACACCTCCCATAGGAACTGCCATGAGACCCGGTCAAAGGCCTTCTCTGCATCCAATAGGATCATCGACATCTGGCCTCCCTCTACTCCCATGATGTCAAATAAGGAGATGACTCTCCGGGTGTGATCTATCGTACTTTTGCCGGGAATAAAGCCGTGTTGCCAGGGGGAGACCAGATGTTCGACAATCCTACTGAGACGGTTGGCAAAGACCTTGGCATAAATCTTTGAGTCTGAAATAATAAGTGAGATTGGACGATATGAAGAGGTTTGTTCTGGTGGTTTATTTTTTTGGGGGGGAAGATGGCAATATTTGTATGTTTCCATGACTCAGGAGGGTTCCCATGCCATTGCACTCCAAGAAATAAATCATAGAGGAATGGCACAATAAGGTTACCAAGCAGCTTATATAAATCTAAAGGTATTCTATCTGGTCCGGCTGCTTTTCCGATAGCAAGTTCTAGTAAAGCCAATTCTACCTCAGTGCGAGAGATTTCTTTTTCAAGGTCTTCCCTTGTTGTTTCGTCGAATGTTTTCCCAAACTCTGTTTCATTGAGCCAATCATTTAAAAACTCTTTAGTGTTAGGGGTTAACTGTTGGTCTTCATTTTGGTATAACTTCTGATAGTAGTCTTGGAATGCCGCTACTATGCCAGCCGAGGAGGTATGTTTCTGTCCTCCATATTCAATGACTTGAATGGAATTATGCGATTGTTTCTGGCGGGTTTAAAGGGCCAAATGTTTCCCCACATTTTCTCCGGTTTCATATATTTTATTCCGATTTACCTGGAGAATTTCTGCTACTTTTTGAGATAGGTCGCTATTAATCTCGGCTTTTAAAACTAAGATCTTACAGAGAGTATCTTCAGTTTGCTCCCCGAGGTGGATCTGGGTAGCGTGTAGGTGCTCTAAGGTTGTTAATTCTGTGTTTAACTGTTCAGTCAACCTATCATGATCTTTTTTACGCTTGGCTACAAAAGACACAGTTTCCCCCCTTAGAGCTGCTTTATAGCTATCCCAGACAACCACCCTGGGTGCACTATATTGATTACATTCAAAGAACTCCTTGGTCCATAGCTTAATGTATGTTATATATTCTTGATTGATGAGAAGCTTACGATCGAATGACCATTGGGAATGTGGTCTCTTTATAGCTAGCAACAGCAAATACAACAGAAAGAGCGTTATGATCTGATATCGTCTTGGGGGCTTTAGTTATGACAGCATTTAGGACAATGTCAGTAGTTGACATTATATAGTCAATACGTACGTATTTGTTGTGGGGATAAGAAAAGTACGTATATCCTGGGTCACCTTTATTTTTCAGGCTCCAGATATCTCTTAAGTTATGAGTGACCATCAATTACTGTACTGCCCTAAATACTTTGGGCTTACGTCCTAAGTATGTTCGCTGTGTTAGTCTACTCTGTAAATGGCCCATCGTTATATTGAAATCGCCGCATATTATAAGAGAACCAGTCCAGGATGCCAGCTCAAGTTCTAGATCATAAAATAGGGCAGGCTCGTCTAGGTTTGACCCGTAGATTGAGCAGACGATAATGCCTATATTAAGCTGTACTATAGTCTATCTGCCATGGGGATCTGCCAATTTCCGCATTGGTTTACCCAGGGAAGTCCTTGCTAATATGACTACACCCGAGTCCTAGACGTCTGTGTAGTTGACTCAAGAATGTTAAAACCAGGGATTTTTAACAGATCTATTTCACCTATTGGAATGTGGGTCTCCTGTAAACATATAATATCCCATGAGCCGTGATGTATTGCTTGACATAGTTGTGCCCTCTTCCCCCTGTCGTTGAGGCCTGCTACATTCCAGCAACCGAGTCTTAACTTCCCCATAATTTTTTTCGAGTAATCAGACCATACCTTATGTTAAGCCAGAAAATTTGTTTTGTTGCTTGTATAAAGATACTAATTTCTGTACAATGTCTTGCCATATATTGAACCTCATTTACTGCCTCAGATATTGTGTTCACTGCAAAATTGATTGCACCCTTTGACACGCTCATTTTATATTCTTTTTCCCCCCCACTTCCCCACCCCCACCAATCCCCCAACAAAACCCTCCCAGAGCCTGAAGAACTGGATGACGACGACGCAGAGTCAGTTATTAGCACAGAAAGTGATCAAGACCTACGTGCTAAGGCACCTCGCGATAGGCGGAAGACAGTTTTGAAGAAGAAAAGGGGAGGACATCATGGTGCAAATGATCTGGTGTGGGACTATACACCAAGTTTTTTTTGCAAAATGTTTGTATAACATATGTATTAATCAGATTGAATTACTCAGTACAGATCATCATGTTTCCCCCGCATCAAGTTGATCGTAAAAAAACCACCGGTTTCTTACACATTTTTTAACACAAAAATCTTTTTCCGTTTTTTGAAATATCTTTATTCACGTTATGTTCAGTCACATGCAATGTTTGCGCAATAGACCACATCACGGGCATACGCGTAATCGACATCACATAGAGTCAGCGCGCTCTGAGCGTCACTCTGCGGAAGTAAACAAAGCGGTCCCACGTGACCGGCACATATACCATAGAGACACCGGGCAGAGAGAGCGACGCACGCCGACGGTCCACCGTTGGAACTTACACGGACAAGCATTCGGTAAGATTAGACTAGAAGCCTTTATGGGTGGGAAACAAACACTCGCCACATTTAGCCAAGGTTGTAACACCAGCGCGTTCACTTTTTTCGTTACAGCACACAGCTTCGTACATAAACCATGAGTGTACAGGTCAGTTACGAAATTCACGTGTATTTATGTCTCCGACTTGAACACGGGATATAAGGTTCTATACCATTATTGATCACCTCGTGTATATGAAGAACTGTTTTCTCGCCGGGGAACTGGAATAAAGTGTTTACAATCAACTAGTGACAGTAAATGATTTATTAAGGATGTATTTTGCTTGCTTTCAAACTAAATTGATATACTATTAGTAAATGAATATATTTTGGTTTGCAGACATAAAGTCCCCTGAGGAAGAGCTGTATAGCTCGAAATGCATCGGGCAATGCATAAAATGATGATTACAATATTGTGATTGAAACAAAAAGGATAATGAAAAATGAACATTGAAAATTTCATGAGAATTAAATGAAATTAATCAAACAATCGAGTAAAGAAATTTATTGAACAAATTGGTTCACCGACATATGAAAGAGTGCGGATGTGATTGTGAATCCTGTGATACAGGAAACACGCATTAACACTATACACCAACGAACCACGGGCTGAACCAAAGCCAGTTGCACCCACCCCAGTCATCTTTAATATCTCTAATATCTCACTCTCTCCAATCAGAATCAGTGGACCAACTAGAACAACCTGGGGCCACACTAACTCAAGTTATGGACACAGTACTTCAGGCCATTGCATCACACCGAGAAGAAACATCTAAAGATGGACGCAAAGCATGGGCTGCACTGCAAAAAGTACAAGGTGTTGTTCGTAAGTTCACTAAAACTGTAGGTACATTCAATGACCGTATAAACGAGATGGAAGAGCGTATAGTCTCAAATGAAAATACAGTAGCTACGACTCACGAACGTGTGGATGCTCACGAAGCTGAACTTCAGGACGTTAGATGGAAACTTGAGGACTGCGAAAATCGGCTACGCCGAAACAACCTACGCGTCCTTGGTATCCCCGAGAAAAGCGAAGGGGAGGACTGCCGCTCGTATATTATACAGCTTTTTCGCGACACCCTTCCTGAACTCTCCAGCTGGGATTGGAGCTATGAAATACAACTGGCCCATAGAGTTCCATTAACATTAAAAACCACAGCAAAAACAGGGGGATACCCACGAGCAGTCCTAGTCTACTTCGGGAACTTTTCACTTCGGCAAGCCATCTCTGATAAAGTTACACCTGATAAACGCCGCAGCAGGGAATCGATCTCATACTTCGTGCGCCCAGATTTCTGCCATATTACAGTGGAAAGAAGATGGCGCTTTAGGCAGCTAATTAAGCCCTTTCTAGACAAAAAAGCGATGGAGTACCTGAGCAATCCTGCCAAACTGAAAGTTATATTCGGGGGACAAAGTAAGTATTTTACTTCGGAGATTAAGGCAAAGGAGTACCTAGAGAGCCTAAAATAGTTATAATTACACTACTATGAATTCAGATGAACGCAGATAAGGAATGGAGTAAATACATGACAGCATGGGTGGATAGTTTAGTTTAGACTGAAGTAAACATTAAGGTTTTGAGGGGGGACGATAACAATGTGGAGAAGTGTGGAGAAGTGTGGCTCACTGGTTAGAGGAGGCAGACCTGGAAGCAAAAGTCAGCCCTGGACCAGGGTTCAATTCCCGGCTCGGCGGGGTCTTGAGTCCTAAGATGTCCATGGACTCGACGATTCTCACTCCGGTACCTACTCGATTCACGGGTTCACACTCTGCGACTCTGGGCAATAGCTTGCTTAATCTCCACAACGGCCCCTCGCGGCGGGATGCCTGGCTTTCACCTTGCGGATACCCTGCTGGGGTATCTCACAGGGGAATACCAGGACAGGTTCCCTAAGCAAGCGCCTTGATGGTATGCAGCGTTTAGAACGCAAGCATTACAACTAAATACCTTTACAACGCGGTCATAACAACGAAAGTTGTTACCACGCATTGCACTGGGGGGCGCTCAAGGATAGTAAATGATTTAATTTACTATCCCAACACCTTCCCTACTAATCACGGGGACTGGTGTTGGAATAGTAAATTAAATTGTTCAATTTTACGCCCCCCCAGCGCAATACGTGGTAACAACTTTCGTTGTTACGAACGCGTTGTAAAGGTACGCGTTGTAAATGTATGCGTTCTAACGTCATACATCCGCCTTGATGCCTTCGGGTGATACGTGCGCTATATAAATCGCAATACATTTACATTTACATACAATGTCTAAATAATGTTCAACTGATGGCTTCATTATGACCCTATCGACCCCTTCGACCCTCTTTTTTTTTTCTATACTACTCACTGCTGCATTACGGTATCAATTTTGTATTTTCTAGTATTTAACCTTTTTCTCAGTTCTTTCTTTCTCTCTTTTCTTATATCTATTCATTTCTCTTCGGAATTGTGTGATCATCATGCACTGGTCAGGCAGCGCTAATCCATCACCACAGACTCTTACAGAGTCTAATTGCCTTTTTTCTGGGTGAGTTAAGTGGGGTTTCATTGTAAATTTAGAAATAGAACAATGTAGATCAATCTCAACATAGTCACATAAAAGTACAGAAAGACCAAAATAAGGCCAAATCTCCTGAAGATATTTACCCTACATAATACAAAGCAAACAACTAAGTCTATGACGATAATGAAGATGATCAGTAAAAATAATTGAACATTACATTTCATCTGATGATTCTCCAAAGTAGGCATGAGCAGCTTGCTACAATGCCTTAAAAGAAGCAACCCTAAGTAAAGAAGCATTCGATAAGGGTGAAATCACAAGGTGTCAGCTGTCAGAGTCTTCAGTAGAAGGCACTCCAGCAATTGATCAAGTAGCACAAAGCCACACAGAAGCATAGGTTTGCTCCCTGTGACAACCTAAGATGGCTCTCCTGTCCTTCAAGTCATTCAGCATTAAATATCAATTGCTGTCAGATAAGACAATCCCACATGATCTTTGCCCGTGAATTTCCATAGTTTGAATACAACTGGATACTTTCACCACCTTTCCCACATTGACAAGTTGCAACTTCTGTCGTCCTTTGCCATTTCTCTCCTCTCCTATGAGAACTCACCTCCTTTCTTTCTTTTTTTTTTTTTTTGTGAAAAACTTTATTAAAAAAATAAGGAGATACATGCGCAGGCCCACAACCATCATGGCCGGCCGCAAAGACAATCAAGAGGAGCAGGAGAATCTTAGGCCAATCAACAATCAGGATATTTCAAAGTACACCAGACGTGGCTGTGAGGCTCGCAACACAGGATATGAGGTTTTCATTTTTAAATTTTAGAAGAAGAGAAGGGGCTGCAACAACAAGGACATCACACCTTACCTGAGAACTGCACAAAAGAGACAAGGGGGACGTACCCCATTTACAGTCGGAGATAGGCTATGAATACAGCAACTATGTAATCTAGGCAGCCGCGATGGTAAGACTGGACAATAAGCAATATCACAGAAAGCAACATTTCTAAGTATCACCCCAGAGAGTCCACCCCCCAAGAACAGCGAAACAGAGGTATGTTGAGATACCAAAAAAAAAAGAAAAAAAAGAGAAAGGTGCAAGACCAAGAGACAGCCAACCCTACTAAAGAGGAAAGAACCCTCCCAAAGCCGGAAAAGAGCGATAGGGACCATAGAACAAAACAAACTAAAATAACAAACCCCCCCGCACCCGCCACCCTGCACCCCTGTAATGGCTACGGCCTAACCCACTAACAGCGTGCCTGTCGCCCCGGAACTGCCCCACAGAAGGGAAAAAGTACAAGAAGTGGAGGAGGAGAGAAATAGACACGCTCCCGGACACCCGGTACCCCCCGCCGGCAGTGACCTCCCCAAGGCACAATCATCGTCAATCAAAGCAAACATTCAGCATTATCACGGGGAGGACAGTCACCAATAAGAAATCCCCCCAACCCACCCCAGGCCCGGTGAGATACTCTGTGCAATCCCGGCAAAAGTGAACTGAGCAATCCCAGGAAAGTAGAAGTCAACCCAGCAAGTGTCACGGGGAGATCTATCGCCAAAGTCACAGCAAATGCAATCAGTGGAAGCGTCTCAGATGGTCCAAAGCAGTGGCGAGGAGCAAGAACAACTCAAAGTCGGAATCAGCCCTGACCAGTGCGGATTCGTTCCGGAGCACGCGCCAACCAAGCCACAGCCGACCAGAGGCAGACAAAGCGACCATGGCAGTCCGAGTCACTGAAGTCCGGACACAAAATGGTGGCCTCCGTTACACAGACGGGCCGGGACGAAGAAAAATGGCAGTCCCCTTGAACAGGACCCTGAGACTCGGCATTGACGATCAGAACCTCCAGCGATGATATTCCATCGGATAGGAAACGTGAAGGGAAGACCAGGCACTGTAGCGGGCAAAGGAGAAGTGAGGTCGACTCCCGGAGGAACGAAGTCGGGCTGCCGCTCGGGCACCTGAAGATGGCGGATCAAATCACTCGACTGGACCACAAACTGCTGTTCAGGTGTTGTGTCGTCAGTGGCCGGTCGCAAGCAGGCATCATCAAGCTTTGCCGCCAGGGAGACATATGTGACGGTGAATTGTGAGCGGAGCGCCCCAATCGCTGCCAGTACGGAACTCAATGAGTGTGCGCTATCCGTCCCCTCCATCCCGGGGCCCAAAGGACGGGGGGGGACACAATCTCCAGCCCACTTCGCCGGGCTCCGGGCACACATTTAAGCGATCTCAACAACAGGGGCGCCCCGAACTGGCACGCTCAACACAGTCACCGGCCGTGGGTGCAGCCCGTCAGCCCCCGGACCGGGAAACGAGGGTCAGGCACACAGCCCCCAGCCACGGTGCAGGAGGATCGCAGCATGTCACGATGTCTCTTCTCCGGCACCATCCATCAACGAGATCACGAGTCAAAAGTGGAAAGAATTATTCACCTCCGGAAGACCGGCCACAATCTCGGTCCCACAGCCGATGTTGATCAGTTCCCACTCGGACAGTTCAGAAATCGAGATCCCGGCGGCAGCCCAGGAGTAGGCCGAAAACGGGACACGACATAACTCCGTCGCTGAATAAGGTAGGGAGTCCGGGACGGCACCGTTGGCATCAGGTAACCTTCATATATCCAGGCATAGGGCGTGGGTAGAGGATGAACAACAGGATAGACGTGCCGCCGGCGGAGGACGGCGGAGCCGGGAGCTTATGCGGCCATCTTGGTTCGCGGCGTAGCTCCTCCTCTGCCCACCTCCTTTCTTGTTACCCCACTTCTCCTTGCCAACTTCATCTTCTTATACCTTGCTATGTAATCAAAACAAAACCCTCCTATGTGAACTAATGAGGCTTTCTCTCTCCATACCTGCAGTGGAAACAAAATACAAGTGCACACATTCTACATTGAAGGTTAAATACTAATTACAAGTTAAACTCTAAACGTGCGCATGGACCAAACTATTTCTCGAGGCTCACTTGACAACTTTAGTAATTCACAGGGTTTCAATATATGTGCACATTTCTACACAAAATAAATGCAGTTTCTTAATAGGTGTATAAATTGTAAATTATTATTCCAATGTTATTCTACATGCACCTGCATGAAATAAATTCTCATTACACATATAAATGCTTAAACATTAGTTTACATGCATTCAATTTTAATAATCTTAAAATGGGACACATTTATGTTAACGTACCCCATCACATTATTATAGTACTGACATGTAATTCAAAGATTATACATTGCATAAATTAGATTTCTGTTTGAGTAAAATCCTATTATGGGAGCATGGAAATAATTCAATAAAACCAAACGTGAATGGCTGTTGTGCAATGCGGACGTCGATACAATCAACTCAAAAACTGCTTTCAAGTTACATTTTGACCTAAGTGGACTATTTAAATACGTTTTTAATCCAAAATGCATGTTTTAAGACACAAAAATGTTTACAAAGGCAAGCACTATAGTGACAGTGAGAGTATCATATATACCTCAACTTCCTCTTCCTGAAGACTCCTCCTTGCTATTTCTTCAACGCTTGATTATTTTGGATTAGGATTCTTGTGGGAAAACAATGCTCCCCCTTTGTCTCAAGTCTCTGCTGCATCATCTACCCTTGGTATTTTTGTATTCTTTGTAAAAATAAACTATGTTAAGTGCACCTCTTTGTTAAATGTTTGTTGTTTAAGGAAGGATAGGCTTCCCTATTATGGATGGCCTGGGGCTTCGAGTAGGGGTGTAGCCAGGGCAATTTGGGATCAAGGCATAAGCATTTAAGTCTAAATACAGTTTTAGAAGTTGGAGACCTTGGAGTTATATATATTTTAGGCCCGGTAGAAATTTCCATTCTGCTGGCAGAATTTGAGGAATTTGGTGACTCTGTGTTATTCTTTCAACGCTGAGTTCTGACCAAATTCTGCCAATCGTAGCATGGCTGGACTTTCTTCCTGTTCGAGCAACACAATAACAATGGGAAACACGAGGCTCCAGCAAGCAATCTGTCGAGCACAAGCAACTTAAAATAGTTTTTCCAGTAGGCATTCTACCTGAATGAATGGTTCAGGTCGTTCTTTTAGCGTGAAAGGCATTTGTTTTATTTTAATTCAGGAAGTAAACTGGAAGGTAGTGCCACAGAGACTCCAACTTAATCTGTCCAGCAGGCTGCTCATACTACTTTGTCCATCTCTATGTCACATTGTGAGAAATCCAGTAAGTTAAAGAACTTTTGGCTATGTTTGTTGTTTCATGGAGGGTGTAAGAAATTGGGTTCCTGATTCAGAGGGGTATAAACCTGGTCAAGCAGTAACCACAATCCTAGTCAGGGTAAGGCAAGAAAACACACCCTAAACTAACCTTAGCTCACCCTCTGTTAGCTTGGCACAGACCAGTCAGGCTTAACTTTAGAGGTAATGTGTAAAGTATGTGTGCAACACTTCAAACAGTAAGATAGTGAAAATACCACACAAAAAGATTCTACACCAGGTTACAAAAATAGAGCTTATCTTAATACATAAAACAAACTAAAATGACAATAAATAAAACAAACTAAAATGACAAAAATCCGATAAGTAGAACTGAAGTTACGAATTTCTAAAGAATAAAATGTAAAATAGTGCTTAAAATCATAAAGCGCCAACCAGGGCTATCTAGCCACCCTGGACCAGGTATAAACCAAAAGTCCAGGCCAACTGCAGTGGAGCATGGGTAAGGTAAAGTCCCAGATTAGTCCAGCTGAAGGTTTACCTTCTCAAGTTTCATGGGGAAGAAATTCACTGGGAGCAAGGAGAGCATCTCTGGCGATGGTCAGCATGGTGCAAAGAACAGGCCGAGCATAGTGGACAGGCAGCTGGTGCCTTGCGGAGGTGATCCACGCCGGCGGACTAGACTTGCTATGTGAAGAGAAATACATTTTGCTACTCGCACTGAAACTATGTGCGAGCTGCTTGTTTCCAGAGTGAACATAAATGTTCTCAAATGTTGGCTAATACTTAATTATCTGAGTGTTTGGATCAGGCACTCACTTTGTCCATATACTATTTTTGAGAATTTGACAAAGGAAGTCAGCAAGAAGCATTGTACCATGAGCCAGGCCATTTGTTTGTTAGACATGCTGCAGGGCCATTTGCTTAAGATAGAGGAATATTATACCAATGTTAATGAAGAAGCAATTGGTTTGGTCAACTGCTAAATACAAATCTCAGGCTGCAAAAAGTGATTGGGCCTTTAAAAGATACATTTGTGCAACTATACTGCATCCTTGGCACAATAAAGAGCTACCCACTTTCCTTTCTTTTCCAACACTGGACATCTCCATTTATAACAAATAAATCACCAGGAAAGTGAGTTAACTAGAAGATAGAACACTGCAACTTCGAGGGCATAGAACAACTGGAGAGCTGTTTTTAACATCAGCTGGAGTGCACTGTAGTGGCTCCAAGTCCAGAAGCCTGCAGCAACTGGACAAGTAGTTCCCACCACTTGTAACGCAGTTGCCAATATAACGCACCTCTGCCACTAAATCAACACCTACAGCATCACAGTGGACTGTTTTATGAAGATTACAGGACTTAAATCAAAGCAACCATTCAAGAAACATGGATACAGCAAAGTCAACAACTATGACAAAAGAGAAGATGGTACAAGACTATGTGGTTGAGCAAACAGAAGTCTACATGGATCAAAATATATTTACCTTTGTCGTGGAAAAAGCAACAGATGCTAGATCTCACCAGACTGACAATAGAGTATCTAGCATTTCCTGTAACTATTTTATTTTCAGAGTGACCTTTCTCCCCTCAAAACATGAAGAGATTAATGGTGATCAAAATGAGTAAACATTAACCCTAAAAATTATAAGACGCAAGAGTGGATGAGGGTGATTTCTCGGATCTCACAAGTGTGAGGAGTGATAATCCTCCAAACAACCTCCCTGTATATGAAGTAGAGCTCTGGAGTGAAAAATGCCACATAACATATCAGGAGTGTTTTCTGTACAAATGAAAAGAATAAAAATGTGTTTTATTTTAGTTTTTGGTTACTAATGGAAATCAACTTAAATGAGCAAGTATGCAAGGAACAGACAGATAATCAAGGATGTTGCAGTGGTTTTGGACTTGGTCTGGTGTCTGAGTGGTGAAAGGTGATTCGAAACGGAGACTAACTCAGCATTATAAGCATCCATTCACTTTACAGTGGGCAATATTTTCTAAGTCTGCAATGGATGCCTCCATTTCCAGAAAGAACTAAATGCCTCCCATGCCTAACTTTTCAATTCCCATGCTCAGCTGCCAGTAAACTGTCAAAGTAACAACTACACTGCTTTTATATGTTGTATCCGTGAGAAAAGGGATGTGAAGATGCCACACTTGGAACAGGTAATTTGCAGAATTGAATGTCAAATGATTATTCATGTGATAGATGAGAGGGGCTTAGGTAAACTTGTTAGTTAATGAGGATCATTATAAATGAATCATTCAACGTGTCTCTGGGATGGGTATCAGATTGACATTTTGATAACTGCAGTCCAGCATCCCTAGGTTCTTTTGACACCTCTCAGTTTATCTTGAATACTCTTTCAACAGGCTTAAGAAAGTGGATTATTTGCTTACCTTAAGGAATAAAAGTTCTTGTCAGAGTGAAGCCAGACTGTCACCAAATTAACCTCGGTGTAGTCCACTGATAGGTATGGCACATAGACATTAATATGTAGTATTTATGAAGTATTCATACAGTCCAAGCACCAGGCAATAAAAATCACAAACTGAATTAGGAAACTAGTATAAAATGTAATAAACAAAATGACACCAAAACAACAAAAATTCCAAGGGAACTGGAGATATGTATATTTAAAACTACAAGTAGCACCAAGAAGCAGTAAGCACCCATGATAATATTCGAAATCAGTAGACTTGGACCTGCATGCAATTTGAGGCTGAACACGACATAGTCCTGCTCAGATATACCAAGTGGATTGGTTCTGGTGAAAGTCTGGAAGGCAAAAGGTTTGAAAAAGTTTCTAAGTTTAATTTCAGAAATGGACTTTGTTACTTTTTTGAAGAAAAACATGGATATTTCTGCTCAGTCCTAATGTAGAAGAGGAATATACTTCTAACCCATAGGACTTGAAGGGAGGGCACTTAGATACTCTCCGGATGTCACACAGAGGCTAACAGCAAATGCCAGACCTGATCCAGTTGTCACAGGGCAGGTAAATTGATTCATTTACAAACAGCTATCGAGGACATACAGAAATCTCTATTAATAGACATCAATTAGAATTTTTTTGACACAATTTGAACAAGTCAAACTTACAAGTTCTTCAAAGAAAGAAAAATAACTCTAACACCCACATTCCCCTCTCTTTCCATCCATTCCACTGAACCATCTGGAATATCGTCAAAAACAGATTATTCACCATCATCAATCATCAACTTCTACAAAATCTAGGCTTCCCAGATACACAGCGGAATACCTAAAGTTTATTCCTTAAATGTTCAGAGCTGTTGGGGGGATAAAGTGTTGAGGAGGCATTCGAGAGTTAAGCAACCATTGTAGTCCAACATGCTTCAAATGTCAGGTGTTCGTTCTTGACATTACTGATCAAACATTCAATCAATATTATGTTCCATATTCACTCATATCACTGGCTAATCGATCGAGGGTTTCACTTCTTCCACCATTGTGCTATAGCTGGTTCCATCATTCGTAGACAGCTAAAAATGATTGCTTTCTCTTTAAAAGTTATTTGCCTTTGTTACCCCGATCCAAAATTATTGTATTTGTGGGCATTCCAGTGAATAAAAGACTCCTTCTGACCATACTGCCTCTAGCACAAAGGGATCGATGACCAGAATATTTCATGAAGTCTTGTAGGAGGTAGGCGCCAGACGTGGAGCAGTTTGTAGAGATGTATGTCAGTACAACGCAATCTTTTAGATCGCGGTACTTTACAACGCGGTTATCACAACGCAAGTCGTTACAACGACTTGCGTTGGAGTGCGCGAATTGAGGATTATTATAATTTTCTATTCCAACACTAGCCCACGTAACAGTAGGGAAGGTGTTGGAATATAAAATTACAATATTCCTTAACCAACAGCGCCATCCAGCGCAAGTCAGAGTAACGACTTGCGTTGTAATGGCAGCGTGGTAAAGGTAGTGCGGTGTAAACACTGCGTTGTAAACGATGTTTCCCGTTTGTAGTGTATTTCTTTAGCTTTAATGGAGGTTGAGCATCTATGTATATCTGTCCATAGTCTATTCCACTCTCTTTACTGTCTTTCAGGGCTGTGTATAGTTCATATATGAGTCCTTTCTGTGTCGTAAGTAAGGTCAATAATTTTACAAAACAAAGTTTTATCTTGTGTTGTAGACAGCTTATTGTCAGGATGTAGTGAGAAGTACCTCAACTGTACTGATCATCATCACTCGGTCTCTGGTAGTTTGAAGTCTGATTTGTATTGTGTGAAATACTTAATTGCACCTTGATGGAACATATCTGGAACATATCTGCAATGTACCAATAGCCCCCCATTTGCAACCCAGCAAAGACCCCAACTCCAATGCTGGAATGAAATCTGGATTAGCATAAATTAGAGTGTATGGCGATGGTCATGTATTCAAGGTATCTTTCCTTTTGACAGTGTTCTGCATTTGACGTGTGTTGACCGATGTATTGAGATATGCTCTACGTGGTCCATGTGTCTTACAGAACCAAATTACTTCTTGCAGTGGTCATGTGATAAACGCTCTCTTCATAAGAAGCCAGCATGTGTCTTCCTTCTCTCTGTACCACTTCACTACAATTCACAGCTGTGTTGTGCAATAACACAGTTTAAAGTTAGGTAATGTCAATCCATCTTTTGTTTACTTTGTTGTAACAGTTTTAAGGGAGCCTGTGGTCTAGAATCTCACCAGACAAATGTATCTATAGTATTTTGTAGGGATGAAAAGAAGGATTCTTCTACTAGGATCCGGAGGGCTTGGAACAGATAAAGGACTCTAGGTAAAATATAGATTTTTACTTCACTGATATGACTCATCCAGGATAGGAAAATAGGACCCCATGTGTGCAGCTCTTGTTTTGTCTCTGAGAGTAGAGCAAGTAGCTGGACTTATATAGGCCCGGCCTTGGCTGTCAGGTTGACTACCAAATACTTAACCAGGGTAGCTGTACAATGAAGTGGGAATCTGTCTTGCAGATCATGTACTTCTTCTCTAGGATGATTATTGTTGAGTACCTCAATTTGAATATGTCTATTTTACATCCAGCTAAAGGTTTTTCACTGGATGAATGTTTGCCCCAGAAAGCTAGGGGGATCTGCTAATGTAAGAATGAAGTTGTCAACAAAGTGGGCTAGTGTATGTTCTTCCATCTGAAGTGTATCCCTTTAATGTCGTCTGCTGCTCTGACATGAGCCACCATGGGCTTGATACTAAGAGCAAATAAAGGGGAGATTGGGGCACCCCTGACTCGTGCCCCTGGCCAGCTTAAAAGGCTGAGATACCAGACGATTAAGAGCTATTCTTGCTTTAGAGGTGTGATAGTTTGCCATTATAATTGCGATTAAGTGGGGTCCTGTACTGGCTGACTGTAGAACCAACCTCAAGAAGTGCCACTCTATTCTGTCAAAGGCCTTCTCCGCATTCAAAATGACATGTAGGGATGGAACCATTTTCCTAACTATGTATATAAAATGCTCAGTTGTAACTATCTAGGCCCTTGCTTTGCTGAGTCTCAGTTGTTTAATTGTGACTTTTACTTCTTCTTTTAACATAGTGGGTTCTAATTGGATGACATATGCAGAATTTTTGTGAGCTGAGCTTCATTAATATAGGGGGATATTTGTCAGCTGTATAAAAGTTCTCATAAAAGACCTGAAATTCTTTCCATTTATTGGGTTCCGTCAGTACAACCATTCCTTCTATTAATATCACTTCTTTAATATAAGAGATTCCTATCTTTTCTCTGAGAAGGTGGGCAAGGTGGGGGCCTATCCTATTCTGGTTCTCGTTCAAATGCCTTTTAAGGAATTTGCGCATGAGCTTTGCTTTGTTGACTAGTATACCTTTGAGTTTACCTTTTAACAGCGTTAACTGTTGAATAAGTGGAAACGTAGGGGTGTGTAAGAAATGTGGTTAATAGTCAAGAGGGGTGAGAGGCGCTCTCAAGTAATAAACACAATCCTTGTTTGGGGGAACCACAAAAGTCACTAAATAAATCTGTCCTTAATCCACAGGTAGTACAAAAGCCAGGCTTAACTGAGAGGCAATGTGTAATGTATTTACACAGCCCTCAAACAGTAATAAAATAAAAAAGAAAATCCCAAACTTATTCTAAGGGAGCAAGTGAATGTTAGGTAAGGTTAACTTTTAACCCATTTCGTGCGCATGACGGAATGGTTCTGTCACTGTGCTTGTGTGCCGAACACAGAAACATTCCATTCTCTACACACAACCACCAAATTTCTCTGCTGTAAACAGCTGAGGGATATCCTTTTATTTTTCAGCCGCAGGAGCTGGGAAAGAGCTTCCCCAAACTCCCCAGGCATTCTTTGTTCCAATGAAATTTAGGGAAATATGATTTTCTTTCAGCCAAAGCGGAAGGGGGTTCTGGGTAGGAAAAGGTTGGGTGATACACACAAGCCACACCTCCCTGGAGTCCCCCGAGTGTATAGTTTTCAGAACTGTCTGGGTTTTTGGTAGGTTTCCCTAGATGGCCGCCAAGCCTGGGACCAAAAACACAGGTGAGCCCCTTTCAAAACCAGGTTGTTTTGTGATAGATAATTGTGATGTCTCCACAATACATTTTGTGCTCTTCCCTGTTGTGGGTACTGGGTCCAGCCAAACAAGTGAGGTAGCACTTGTATTGGGAGACCTGTGGGAATGCTGGGTGGTAGGAAATATGTGTTGGCCTGGTGATCTCGCAACTTTCCGACACGGAAATGTGAGGAAAATGTGTTCTTTTAGCACAATTTGAGGTTTGCTGGGGATTCTGGCCAGGAAAACGTTGAGAGATCCAAAAAGCAACACCTCCCTGAATTACCCCAGGTGTATAGTTTTCAGAAATTTCTGGATTTGTAGATTTCCCTAGATGGACGCCGAGCCCAGGACCAAAAAGGCTGGTGCCCGCCTTGCAAAATCAAGGCTTTGAAACATGAGGAAAATGTGCTTTTCATGTAAATTTGAGGTTTGCCGGGGATTCTGGACAGGAAAATGTTCGGAGATCTTTGCAAGCAACATCTCCCTGAACTTCCCCAGGTGTATAGTTTTCAGAAATGTTTGGGTTTGGTAGGTTTCCCAAAAACGCATTTGACTCCATCGCAAAACCAGGGCTTTTTTGTGATCAATAATTTTGAAGTCTCTACAGTACATTTTTCGCCATTTCCTGTTGCAGGCACTACCTATACCTCTACCCATACATGTGAGGTACAATTTTTATCAGGAGACTTGGGGGAAGAACGCGTGGGTGAAAGTTTGTGGCTTCCCACAGATTCCAGAACTTTCCATTACAGAAATGTGTGGAACATGTGTTTTTTATTTACAAAGTTTGAGGTTTTCAAGGGATTCTGGGTAACAGAGCCTGGTGAGAGCCACACAAGACACCCTATTCTGGATTCCAATGGAAGTTTAGTTTTAAAAAATGTACAGGTTTGCCTGGATTACCTAGGTGACGGCCGAGCTAGGGTCCAGAATCCACAGCTAAGCACATTGCAAAAAAAGGATCCGTTTTCACTGGGAAAAAGTGATGAGTCCATGTAGCGTTTTGGGCCACTTCCTGTGACGGGCACTAGGCCTAACCACATAAGTGAGGTACCATTTTTATCGGGTGACTTGGGGGAATGCTGGGTGCTTGGAAGTGTGTGGCTCCCCAGTACTGTCCATCACAGAAATTTGAGGAAAATGTGTTTTTATAGACAAAGTTTGAGGTTTGCAAGGTATTCTGGGTAACAGAACCAGCTGCGGCCGCTACAGGTAAGAGCGTTGGGGCTGGCTTGGAGGGGGGGATTTCGAGAGATGGCTTCAAGAGAAAATTAAATAAATTATCCCTCGTGGTCGTCTCTCAAACCCCCCCAGCCGTTGCCACTGCCACACACCGCTCTTCCCTTTAGCGACCGCGGCTGAACACAACCTAGTGAGAGCCACACAAGTCACACCATCCTGGATTCCCCTGGGTGTCTAGTTTTTTAAAAATGCGCAGGTTTGCTAGGTTTCCCTATGTGCTGGCTAAGCTAGGGTTCCAAGTCCACAGCTAGGCACTGTTAGAAATGGGGTTGTCACTTCTACCGGGGGTAGCATGAAACAGAGCTGGCGGGCCAACCTTCAGAGGACATGTGAAGCATCCACGCAGTACCCACATACGACGCACCAGGCACACCACAAAAGAGACACGACACCAGTTCGAGTTGGAAAAAGAATACGTTCTGGATTATCTCCAACCTGCAAAGGTAAGCACAATAACAGTGGTAATCACAACAGGGCACCAACTGGCGCCAAAGCAGAGTATATCAAGGGGATAAAAACCAAGACATTCCACAAACATAAACATAGGACCACAGGCGTGTATCAAGCCAGGGGCTCAGAAGGACAAATGAAAGCACTCGCTATCATAAAAAACGCAGACAAGAAGGCACTGAGAGGAAATAAATGTGAGTTTTAGATACAGAATCCTCTGCAATAATTAATTTGCTTTCTGCTACAGGCTTCTAGCTAATTCTGCACTGCAACAACTGAAATCTTCCATCCCTCTGTTTTCAGTCAACCCTCCCTAAAATTTGTATATTTGCACCTATCACAAATTTTAGGGAGGGTTGACTGAAAACAGAGGGATGAAAGATTTCAGTTGTTGCAGTGCAGAATTAGCTAGAAGCCTGTAGCAGAAAGCAAATTAATTATTGCAGAGGATTCTTGTTAGGTAAAAGTCATCCCCAACATTTACGCCCCCCCAACTTTGAATTGTCACCAGCCGCCACTGATCGTTGAGAATATCCCCTCCACCATATTTAGTATGGCATTGACATCAGTACACTCCATATACGAAGGATGGTGCATTTGTCACACTTGGCAGATGTTCAAAATCCACCCCTCTCTAAATTGAGGCTTTTTGTTGAGTACTCTGCAATAGTATCAGGAAAAAATTCTTTGATCATGATCTTCAGGCAGGCACTAATCATACACCTCACAATGTTATTTGCGTATTTTGAAAGGTGGATTTATCCATGATACACCTTGCTGTCTCTTGGAAACTTTGGTACATTTTCTATCACTCAGTTATCCTTTTCAAGTTTTGGTCTGTCTATTTGGACACGGTTATTGAATCATGATGTGTTCCCTGACATGTGAATGGCATGTCGGTTGGTGTAACCCATTTATGTCTAATATCAGATAGCTTTTTTGGAGAGGAGAAGTGATGGGATGTATCAGGTGTATGCTTTACAATACGCCAGAATAGTTTAGGATCACTACTCATTTTCCATGAAGGACAGTAGACATTGATGTAGCAGTTGGGCTCATTGATGATACTACACATTATAGTCCTCATTAGGAATGTTTATTTATTTATTTATTTATTTATGCATTTTTATATAGCACGTATTTTATCCAGAGATGTCAGAGCTCTTCACAATACATAAAATATAAATTCACTAAAAATTACACTTTGCAAACTAAAGTTGGAGTGATTAGGGTTTCATATGTACACATTACACAGTTGAAGCGGAAGGTTGAACTAGTTCTACAGTGAGAAACATGAAACAGTCAGTCAGAGAATTGTTAACACAAGTGTATGTGTAAGAGTACAGTTTTAAAGTCCTTTTTGAAGATGCCGAAAGACGTGGTAGTGCGAAGGAATGGAGGAAATGAGTTCCAAATTCTAGTTGCAATTCCTTAGAAGGATTGCACCATAAGTCTTTCCCTTTTGAAAGTCGGAGGTTCGAGCAGTAAGTTTTTGGCATTATGTGAGGGCCTGGATCCACCTGAACTTTTAAGTGTTTTGGCGAGGTTGTAAGGGGTGGAAGCATAAATGGCTTTATGGGTAATACAAGCAGTCTTATATATTGACGTGGCTTCAATAGGGAGCTGGCAAGAGTTAGCAACTTGTCAACTTGAGGTAAAGTAGGGAGTCATCAGCATAGAGGTGATAAAGGATCCCAGTCTTTTGTAGTAGTTCTCCTAGAGGTTATATGTAGAGATTGAATAGGGTGGGAGCTAGGATTGAGCCTTGAGGGGCACCATGATCAATAACCTTAGATGTTGAGAGACAGTTTTCAATTTAATCTACTCAGATCTTCCTGTGAGGTATGAAACAAACCAATTAAGAACTACACCTTCAAAACCCATTCAATGTTTTAGTGTGTTGAGAAGTGTGTGATGGTTTACAGTGTCAAAGGCTACAGAGAGGTCAAGCAGGCTCAAGAGGCAGGAGTTATCTGAGTCATGGACTCGGAGGGCGTTGTCGCTAAAATGTAACAGTGCTGCTTCAGTGCAACCTTTATTGAAGCTAAATTAAAATTCATTGACCTTGATGTGTTGGGTAAGTTGCTCTGCTAAACATCTTTCAGTGATTTGAGCAAAGAAAGGGAGGTTGTTGATAGAGCGGAAGTTGTTAAGGTCATTCACATCGTGGATGGTTTCTTTAGTAGTGGGATCACCTGACTTTTTTTTAGGTCATCGGGCAAGAAACTTTGGCTGAGAATGAGGTTAATCAGATTAAACTAAAAGGGGAGCGTGTGGGTGTAAAGGTCTATTTAAAGGTCGCTTGGGATAGGGCCTAGAGAGTGGTTTCAAGGTTTTTGAGGGAGGTGTCATAGGTGATGATGTCAAAGCTGTGCCAGGAAACTTAGAATTTTCATTCCTCATGTGGGATTGGATGTGAAGTATGGTCAAGGAGTGATTAACTTTTGTATAAAAGAATTGAATACATTCTGCTGCTTTCTTGGAAGGGTCATTACATTTGATGTTGGAAGAAGAAGGGTTATTGGTGGTAGGTCTGGGACATGGTGTTGAGGGTGAAGTCCTGGTTGGAGAGATTGAGGGGAGGGGTGGCTGGGGGGTAGCTTGGAGTGGGTGGGTCTGAAGGTAAACCTGTTCCTCTTGTGGGATTGACCTTCTGGTACCGAGGTGGAGAGGGAAAGGGGAGTTTGTAGTAAGGCAGGGCCACCTTGGTTTTGCTGGACCTCTCGGAGGCATTCGATACGGTCCCTCGCGCGTTGCTGCTCTCCCGACTGGCAGAGATAGGCGTATCAGGTAGCACTTGGGGCTGGCTCCAATCCTTTTTGGAGGATCGGACACAGCAGGTGTGGCTCCCTCCATTTTCCTCATCACCAAAGAAAGAGACCACAGGAATTCCACAGGGCTCATCTCTGAGTCCTCTTCTTTTTAATATTTATGCCACTCCTTTGGCTCAATTGGCGGAGGACTTGGGGGCGAAAATAATCACTTATGCCAATGATACCCAGCTCCTGTTCACTTGGAGGAAAAACGAAGACTCTATTTCGTTCGCCAAACACTGCCTGACCACAGTGTTTCGTTGGTTAGCGGGGGCTGAATTGAAATGCAATGAGGAGAAATCGGAAATCTTCTTATTTGGAAATGTTCCCTCCCGGTTAAGGGAATCACTCTAGCCCTCTGAATCAGTATTGCCTACCTCATCAGGGAACCCAGTAAATAACCTAGGGGTCTGGTTCAAGGAGAATCTCTGGTTCTCGACCCAGGTCAAGAAGCTGGCAGGGACTCGGTATCTTAAAAATCCTCTGAAGGTTTCTTCCCCTTCTTCCTCATTATTCTTTCCCTTATTCATTCTCGGATAGATTATGCCAATGCTTTATATGCTGGCATCCTAAGCTACCTATTGAATAAATTGCAAGTGGTGCGGAACGCGGAGGGCAGGCTGCTCATCAACATTCCTGCCAGATGTAGCCTGAGACAACACCTACGTGCCTTACACTGGCTGCCTTTGGCAGAGAGGGTCAGATTTAAGATAGGGAAGTTATCGCCCACCGCGCTCTGTATGCCACTGGGCCAGGCTATCTTCAGAAACAGTTTTCCTTTTACACCACTGCAAGAGACCTGCGTTCCTCTACTCAACTCCTGGCCCAAGTCCCGAGTTTCCGCTTACAAAGGACAGGCGCCAGCTCTCTAGCTGTGAAGGCCGCTTTGGCCTGGAACGATCTGCCCTTTGCGCTTCAGTGCATTCAGGACCTGAATCTATTCAAGAAGAAGCTGAAAACTCCTCTATTTCCCTAATCTTGGCTCCTCTTCATTCTCTCAAGGTTTACGCAGGGACACTCTTGCAGTATCTGTGTGTGTTAGAAGCGCAAATAACATAACATAACATAACATAACAGATATGATATGATTGAACTATTGAAGTGAGCTGAAGGAGACATTTTTAGCTTGTAGTTGTGTGGGATTTTGGAGGAGGCTGTTACAGTGAATGAGTTGTTGAAGATAGTATTTCAAGATGAAATATTGTAAGTGAAGAAGATGAAGTCGGTTTTGAGTCTCCCATACCAGCCACTGTGGTATTGGTCAACAAAGAGGAAATCAGGAAATTGTTCAAGTATGTTGTTTCAAACCTTTTTTCTGCGGCTTTGGAATGGTTGGGAGTGGAAATGATCTTTTAGTAGTTGGCACCAGCTTACACCCGCTTCGTCAACATTGTTGTGAGGTAGTGAGGGTGCGGTCGGAATGGAGGTAGGAAGAAAGCCAGGAGGAAAGTGGAAGTGCGGAGAAGTGTAAGG